>NC_140580.1:141310528-143805382 GCF_964204655.1 Triturus cristatus | reverse complement strand
TATAATGCGGCCAAGAGGAAAATGTAGCCTGTTATAAAGCAGCCAAAAACACAACAGACATTGCATTGTTGCAAGCGGCAAACAGCGGATACAAGAAACATGATATTTCAAACTCACAAGCTAAGTTTGTTTTTCTTTTACACAAAAAGTTGGCGTTTTCTATGGTGTCTTTTGCAGGTGGATAATTGACTAGCGTTTTAGTTTCGTAGTGGTGCTAACACAAAAATGTTGCTTTTGATTGTAGTTTTCCCCGTGTGACATAAGCGTTTTGTTTTGTAGTAAAATAAAAATTATGGGCACAGTATGTCCAGTAGCTAGTTGTTTAAGTTTAATGCAAGTTTAAAGCATTTTCTATTTAAGTTATTGAAACTTTGACATATCTATAGCAGGGTTTTGGGAGCTGGCAGGAAACACCGGGGCATATTCACAAGAACGTGTGATAACTACCGCAAGAGTAGCTTAACGCAACTCTCAACTTCGCAGCCCATCGCGGGGAAATAACACCGTGTCAACGTGGAATTCACAACTAGGCGGTACCGTGCTATAGTCTGCCGAAACCGCCGACAATGTCCACGACACAACCACCTGAAGGGAGATAAAAACACAAACCACAACACCAAAAAACCTACGATGGACCAAAGCGCGATGAGGAAATCAGCGATAAGCAGCGCCAGGCCTGCAACACACACCTGGCCGGTGGGAAAAATCACCAAAAAAGTAGAACCAAACACCCAAACACAAACTGATCAACACCGAAGCACCATGGAGGCAGCCGGAACAGGTGCAGAGGACGAGGGCAACCCCACAAGCACCCCGGACGACCAGCCCGGGACTTAGGGGACAGGGAAGGGCAAGGACAAGAAGAAGAGGAAGACGAAGTTCAGTCGGCAGGCGAACAGCATCATAGTCACGGAGGTGATGGAACACCATCAGCAACTGTTTGTCACCTCTAACGTGTCATTGGGCACCAAAACTGGAATATGGTGGGACATCCTGGACAAGGTGAATGCCGTCGGAGAGCACAAGAGGACGAGGTCAAGAGGCGATGGAATGACATCAAGCGAAAGACCAAGGAGAAACTCGCAGCCAACCAGAAGGCAGCAATGCAGACTGGAGGTGGGGGCCCAGAGCCACAGCTCGAGCTGGATGACATGGAGGAGCTGGTGTCGACAGTCATCAGTGTGGATACTGTGGCCGGAGTCGGGGGACCGGACACTGCTCGACAGGACACAACACAACCGCAACAGGATGAGTGACCACCAGGTACTGGGGGGACGGGTGGAGATGGCAATGATGGCACACATGCACAATCAAGCACAGCACAGTGCACACCCTCAATGACTCTGGGTCATTGCCCAGATCCACAGACTGTCACAGTGTACAATGCCATGCTGTCTGAATGTCAACATGTACCATGCGGCTACATACATGTGGACACATTGCAATACACCATCTCCCATTCACATTGCAGGGCCACCATCAACACCCCCTGCAGAGCAGTCCCAGCCACTCTTCACTGATGACGAGGAGGACAACCCCAGCATCGACACCCAAGCCCTCCTAGACATCATTGACATCATCCACGACTCACCTCCAGGATCAGGGCTGACCAGCTGCATTGAGGAGACCCCACCCACCACCCAAACCACCCAGCAGGAGGTACCCATGGCCCGCCAGTCTCCCAAGATCCCCAGGAACAACACATGCCCTTCCAACGCCATGTGCAGGAGGCCCAGAGGGAGACGGCTGAGCAGGTGCGGGTGGGGTTCGACCTCATGGCTACCAAACTGGACACCATCCATGGGTGTCTAGACCTGCTCCATGGCCTCCAACGAGCCCTGACCAACATCGCTGGAGTCCTGACGTGGAGAGAACACCTGTCCACTCAGAGGGGCTCCAGCCGGAGGACATGGTGCAGATGGAGGTGGAAAGGATGGCAGCCACCGCTGTACATCAGCGAAATGTAGCTGGGATCTACCATGCCCTGCAGACCATCATCATAGCATTGCTGCCACAAGGTGTGGTGCTGATGAATGCTGCTGACCCCACAGCATCCCCATCTCCACCCCCTGGTGTCTCTGTGCCCCACAGTGCAGCAGGCGTATCCACTCCAGCACCTGATGTGTCACTGCCACACAGTGCAGCCGACAACCCTCCTCTGGCCCCTGATGTGTCAGTGGCACACAGTGTCCCAGCCGGTACTGCAACACCACAGGTGGGGCAGAGCACACATCCGGGGATGAGGATGTGGATGGGTTTGTGATCAGGAGGCACTAGCATTCATTTCCGCCACCTAGCCTGTTCCTGCTTGGTCCCTCACATGGCCTCATGACCGTCTACTGACCCCCAAGACACTCCGATGCACTCACCTTGGACAGCGGCGTGGACTGCCATATCCTGTTTGATGACCAATGACACGGCGACCACACTGCAAACTGTACCCTACCTCTTCTGCAGGACTTGTCATCACCGGGTGGACTCTGGCTGGCCCTCTACGGGCCCATATTGTGTAGTGTGCTCGGCATTGCCCTGTACCGCTCCTGCTGCAGGACTGCACTAGATGTGCAATAAACATCCAGTGATGCACTGCTGTGTTATGTCTTACATCATTCATGTATGAATGTGTGGATGCATGTAGGGAGAGTCATGTCCCCTACGTCTATGATGCTCATCCTGGGGGATGCCATTCTGAGGGTGCTACATAGCATGTTGTGTACCGGGTCCCGTGAACACTACAACAGGGACACACGCATCAGTCACTTCCATGTCCAGACATGGACTGAACCACGCCCAGATCCCACGTGTCATTGTTGCAAGCCCTGCACTGGTCCGGCGTACAGTAGGCCAGACCACTCCTCCTACACTCCAAGGGGGGCCCTCATTGCTACCCATCGCAGGCATACTCGCTGGTGGTGTGCAGGTCACTGGTATAGTTGTCAGCATGTCACAGCCACTCCCGGAGGGCAGGTTTGCACACACACCACACCCATCCGGCACAGGCGTCATAGGCCATGTGACTCCGCTAACATAAAGGGCCGATGACGTCACATTCCCCTCTGCCAGTGGTGACTGGATGACGGATGCGCCACGGTTCTCAATCATAATGGGCTCATGAGCTGTTGCGCACAGGGTTAGTGGCACCTGAGGCCTTGCGGCTGCAACGGGCCTGCCACCACGTGGCACTGACTAGGCTTGCACAGGGTTAGTGGCACCCGAGGCCTTGCGGCCGTCACGGGCCTGCCACCACGTGGCGCTGACTGGGGTTGCACAGGGTTAGTGGCACCTGGAGTATTGCGGCTGGCACAGGCACCCCACCACAGGACGGTGACTTTGGGTGGAGGAACAACATTTACAACGCAGCTTTTACAACGCACTACACTTACCACGCATTTTTTACAACGCAACATCCATTACAACGCATTCCATTACATAGCATGACACTACAACGCATTTTTAAAAACTACCTTTACAACGCGTTCCATTACATCGCATACTACCTTTACAACGCATACCATTACAACGCATAATATTACACTACACTGTCCAACACTTACCCTACTGTTGCACCCCCTGGAGTTAGAATAGTAACTTTTACCCCTATACTATCCAACACTTTCCCTACTGTTGCACCCCCTGGAGTTAGAATAGTAATTTTTACCCCTATACTATCCAACACTTTCCCTACTGTTGCACCCCCTGGAGTTAGAATAGTAATTTTTACCCCTATACTATCCAACACTTACCCTACTGTTGCACCCCCTGGAGTTAGAATAGTAATGTTTACCCCTATACTATCCAACACTTACCCTACTGTTGCACCCCCTGGAGTTAGAATAGTAATTTTTACCCCTATACTATCCAACACTTTCCCTACTGTTGCACCCCCTGGAGTTAGAATAGTAATTTTTACCCCTATACTATCCAACACTTACCCTACTGTTGCACCCCCTGGAGTTAGAATAGTAATTTTTACCCCTATACTATCCAACACTTACCCTACTGTTGCACCCCCTGGAGTTAGAATAGTAATTTTTACCCCTAAACTATCCAACACTTTCCCTACTGTTGCACCCCCTGGAGTTAGAATAGTAATTTTTACCCCTATACTATCCAACACTTACCCTACTGTTGCACCCCCTGGAGTTAGAATAGTAATTTTTACCCCTATACTATCCAACACTTTCCCTACTGTTGCACCCCCTGGAGTTAGAATAGTAATTTTTACCCCTATACTATCTAATACTTACCTTAAATGCAATTTAATATTATGCGTTGTAATGGTATGCGTTGTAAAGGTAGTATGCGATGTAATGGAATGCGTTGTAAAGGTAGTTTTTAAAAATGCGTTGTAGTGTCATGCTATGTAATGGAATGCGTTGTAATGGATGTTGCGTTGTAAAAAATGCGTTGTAAGTGCATGCGTTGTAAAAGTGTGCGTTGTAACGACATACATCCCTTTGGGTGCACTGAGTCAGTGGCACCTTAAGCTGCTGAGTGGGTGTGCAGCCTGCGATGATGCCCCGTCCCGGCGGTCCGGACAGCTCTGGTTTTGTGTGCCCTGCTGGACCGCAGTGTAGGCCAGAGCCAGCGGGCAGCGCTGGCCTACCGCCACGTGGCATCGCTTCCGGGATCACAGAGTTGGTGGCACCTATTGGGCTGAGCGGTTGTGCAGCCTGCGATGAGGCCGGGTGCCCTGGTATGTCCTCTGCCATGGAGTAATCAAGACCCAGCACGAAACGTGAGACCTGGTCGTCTGCGGAGCGGGGCGGCATGGTGTGGAGTGTGCTATGTTCACGGGTCCCGGGCTTGTGGCCTGCAGCAGCACGTGGTGGGACCTCCTGTCTGCACACCGGTGGCAGAAGGTGAGCAGTGCGGCCTGGCTGTGCATGGTCGGTCATGCTCCGATGGGCGGCGGGAGGGGCTGGAGTACCTCGGTCTGGGTGTGCATGGGCGGGCAGGTGATGTTGTCTTCTGCGATTGTGTGTACTGTGCCAAACATGTATCTGGACTCTGTTTCAGATGACGGGTCTGTCTCAGATTTGTGACCTAATGGACTGCACTACATGGCGGCAAGTGGTTGGAAACACACCGGTGGCAGCAGGTGAGCAGTGTGGCCTGGGTGCGCAGGGGGGCGCTTTCTCTCTCTCTCTCCCTCTCTTCTTCTCCCTCTCTCTCTCATCCTCTCTTCTTCTTTTCTCTCTCTCTCCCCCTCTTCCTGTCTCTCTATCTCTCCCCCTCTCTTCCTCTCTCTCTCTATCCCCTTCTCTTCTTCTCTCTCTCTCTCCCACTCTCTTCCTCTCTCTCTCTCTATCTCCCTCTTTTTCTCTCTCTCCTTCGCTCTCTCTCTGTCCTTTGATGTGAGCAGGACACACCTTCTCATCATGATTTTTGTCTTGCAGGCTGTGACCTACGGATTGGCCTGAGGGGAGCCCCAATGTGTCTTCATTTAATTTCTGTGTTCATTTTAATACATTTTGATTTGTTGCTTCAGAAATGAATGTGTGATGCTCATTTTTGTGACGACACATGCGTGTCACCAGTTGTGATTCTGCGACATCATGAGGATAATTTTGTATGTGATTGGGTGTGACTGATGTGGCATGTCTTTGGTCAGGGGGGGAAGGGGAGGGGGGTCCTGGGGGTGGTTGTGGCGGGTGTTGTTTCCCTTTCGGCCCTTCGGGCCGCATGTTCAGTTGCCCGGGTGCATCTGTTATTCTTCAGGCGTGGTTGTGGGCTGGTCTACCTTTTGTGGCGCAGGCTGTGGTCCGACTTAGCACCAGGTCAGAACAGGTGTTATTTTCCTGCTGCTAACGCACCTTATCGCCTGTTTCGTGTTCTTATCGCAGTTCTGTCTGGCCATTGTGAATGTTGTGGAGTGGTGTTCTCGTGGCTTTGGGCACGGGAACACCTACTCTGCATCTCATTAGTGATAGTTGCGGGGGTCATCTGTGGCGATGTTTTTGCGGCTGCTATCGTGGGTAAACTGATGCTGTGGGCTGTTAACACCGGCTTGTGAATGGAGCGATAAATGTATCGCAACTTTGGCTGCGATAAAGTGCTGTTAACTCGGAGATCGTTCCTTGTGAATATACCCCACAGTGTGTAAAGAGAGTTCCCCCTCGCAGGCTTCAGTGGGATGACTAAACAAGCGTTAGGCAGTAACCTGAGTAAGGGACTGGAAAAAGAACAGGGAGAAAAAGTATTTGTAGTACTGTATGTGTGTGAGGTTGGTGTATCGCCAGTGGTGTAGCTAGGCCTTATGCCACCCATCGTAGTCCCTGCATTTGCTACCCGTGGCCTGCGGAAGAAGGCGTGATGGGTGTAGAGAATGATTCCTGCGGCCACTGCCCTGCGACAGCCACCGGTAAGAGTGGGTGGGGAGGCCGCCGTGCACAAAACCCATGACACTGGCGGCGGAACCCCCGCCCCTTGATATGCCTTTGTGTATCGCATCCCGGGGCTCAAACGTTCTTTGGGGTCATAAGGTGGATATGGACGGGAGAGGTACGTGATGAAAGGCGTAGACTCCCTCTACCATTGCTGGGCTTGTATTTGCAGCAGTGCTCAATGGAGTGACTGCCGTTTTTTCGCCTTTTTCATGCTAAGGATGTGAGTGGTGTGTGTCTCACTGCTTCTATTCCCTGTGCACCACCTGTGAAGCTGATTGCAGCACAAAGTGCTGCACTTAAGGTGCCCTCATTGTGAATCTGTGCTTCTCTTGTTTAGGCCGGGATGCATAGGCGTTGTAACAGTAACACTATGCCACCTTCCTCCTTGATTGCTACAGCATAGGTACTGGTAGTATTGAGACTAAAGTAATGACCTGTGAAATTTTCGCGAAGATTCGTCAACCGGCGCCAAAGTTATTCAAAATAGAATTTTGAGATTTCCTATGGAAACACGTAGCCATTAAAGTAAAGCAAAGCAGCGCTTTTCAGTACTTCGTGCTACTTTTCATCAATGGGCTGTCCCATAGATTGTACATAAATTTTCTCATGTGTCCAGAATAGAACCTATGCAAAACACCACACAGACACCCTTGCCGTAAGGCGCAATGGTGTGTACGCGGCTCAAAGTCAGGGCCGGCTTTAGGGCGGTGCGACCGGTGCCACCGCACTGGGTGCTGGCTTCCTGGGGGCGCTGTGTTTGAAAGTTTATAAAGCTTTTGAAGCACCTGCTGCAGCGTTTCTTTCCGCCGGCAATTACCAGGCCTCACATAAATGTCAAGAAACTCGTGTGATTAATTATCTTCCTGGAGAGAGATCAGTGTTTTGTAAAGTTGAGGTTTTGACTTAGGTGAGAATTCCATGGCTACGCATGGTAAAAACCATTCTGGTGGAAATGGGTTTGGAACAGCTGTGGGTATCTCCAGGAACCAATGTGTTTCCCACCAAACAAGAATTTAAAGCATTGTACTGGGCCTCAGTCCGACAAACCCTAGTGTCTGCTTCTAGTTCTACAAGTCTAACAGGAAGGTTCCTGGCTAACAAGTTGGATCCTTCCCGTGAGAACTACTGGGATATCATTACCAGACCCCTTGACAAGAAACTCTACCATCAGTTTCGGGTGGGATCTCTGCCCTTGAATTCATTTACTAAAAATTGGGGTACTGGAGCAACCGAATTTTGCAAATGGTGTCCTGGCCATAAGGAGACTGAGGGCCACCTTTTATTTGCCTGTCCCATGTATAAAGACCCACGTAGAAAATGGATAAAACCTCTGTTCCAACGCCTTACTTGCAGTAGGTCTGCGGAGGCCATTCGGGCATTGAAGACCAATACCACAGAGTTGTTTGTGGTGAGCACAGCGAAATTCCTTGCCTGGGTTTGGATTATTAGAGTTAACAAACAGATAGAAATGACTGCTCATCCGAATTGTATTTAAAACATTCATTCCAAAGATGGACATTGTATAGTATTTTAAGATGGTTTTTATCGACTGATTTTATGTTTTTAAAAATTTATATAGATGGATTTTTTAAATACAAATGGGATGTTCAACAAGGGTTTTTTTTAAATGTATAGTTTTTATTGTGTGTAAAAAATATTTGTAAACTGGACAGTATATGGTGATTGAAAAGCATGGTTCAAACTGTATGCATTAATTTTGCTGTCTTTTATGATTTTATTATCGAAATAAAGACATTAAACCTGGAAAAACCTGGACTTAGGTGAAGTTAGTGCAGAGGGTTAATATGCCTGCTGCAAAGAACTTGTAACAAGTAGATTACAGAGTGTATATGATGTAAACAGATCAGCAGATTACTGCTTTCAAAAGAGACATCCTTTTGTTACTTGCAATTTATAACTTAAAGTCCTAATATACAATAGTGAGCTATTAACTTTCATCCCAGAACTGCATACACACCACAAAATATACATTATTAGAACATTGATTAACGTTGCAACAAGGGTTAATTTGGCTAGAAATCGATTCTTATTATTAAAGAAAACTCCCAACTATGCTGTTTCTTTTTCGACTCTGCGTTTGTGCTTCTCCACACCAAGCACTCAAACTATACTGCCTACCAGTATGGATGACATATGACTCCTACACTTTCAGTCCTTTGGATTATGTATCATTTCCTATACACGGATTTACACACGTATGATTGATTGTCTCTGTGTAATGTGTGTGTGATGCAAAGTGCTCGGACACCCTACACTGGTATGAGTGGCCTATATAACTAATTCAATGCATCTGAGAGAATGTGGTTATGGTGACTTGGTCACTGTTAAAGGGTGCTAGTGAGAGAATCCGTGGTGGAGGTGGTCATTGGGGGGGCGCCAACAAACATTGTCGCACAGGGCGCCACCAGCACTAAAGCCGGCCCTGCTCAAAGCAGCCAGAAGTGCACCAGCCCTTAGAAAGAGACCAGCAGCACCAAATCGTAGAAAAAAGGTTCTCTCCTTTCTCTCTCTCTCTCTCTCTCTCTCTCTCTCTCTCTCTCTCTCTCTCTCTCTCTCTCTCTCTCTCTCTCTCTCTCCTGTAGTGAGAACATGGGATTGACTGCGGACATTGCTAAGTTAGCATATGCTTGGCTGCCATTTTGCCGCTTTTGCATCCGTTCCTACATGGCTCAGTTCTCGTAAATACTCTGCTTGCGCTTTTTCACATGAGAACTGTTTGCCTTTCACATATCTAGCAGTACACTGTCCTCCTCGTCTGCACAGCGTGTTCAAGGTCAAAAAACAATGTATGCTGTTGATTCACTTTGGTCAATCCCATGCCCATAGACATAACAAGGAACACAGCTGCACTACTGAAACTCGGGTGCTTTTAATATGGCATTACATGCATGAAAAGGCACTTGGAGAAAATCATTCCAACTAAGAAGAGCTGTGCTTGTCTGGAGATGTAAAATCCTTGCAGCTAACTTGGAGGTATGGAGTCCCCCTGACAAAGCCTAGAGGTCTTCTGTTATTACAATAAACTAGCTCATAGGACGGGGAGGGTGGGAAGGCGATGTAGTCCTGTTTCCACTATCATTATAATCTGGTTTCCCCTTTTGTGCTTTATGGAGTTGTAACAATGCTGATTATATTGTTCTTATGCATTTTGCTGCTAGTATTGGCTTGTGTACTGCATTATAGAGCACGTTAGTTAAAATAAACATATTAAACTATACCGTGTCTCTGTTTACTCACATTGTGAACAAGTATGGGTGTTTGAACGAAAGAGTGTTCTTATTCCCACGATTCCTGAGAGGGTCGAAGGTACATGTTCTAGGATGTCTAATCATTGGTAGCTTCGCTGTAGTACGGAGAACGAATGAGACACTATAGCTAGTCGGATTTAGGTTATTGGTACACCACTACACACTGTGGTCCTGGTTTCCTGCGCAATCAATCAATCAATCAATCATGGCATTAGTAAAGCGCACTACATACTCGCCAAGGTCTTAAGGTGCTGGGGGGGAAGCTGCTACTGTTCGAAGAGCCAGGTCTTGAGAAGTCTTCTGAAGGTCAGAAGGTCAGAAGGTCTGCCGCAGGTGGATGGGGAGGGTGTTCCAAGTCTTGACGGCGAGGTGGGAGAATGATCTGCCGCCGGCGGTCACTCTTCGGATGCAGGGTATGGTGGCGAGGGTGTGGTCTGCGGAGCGGAGCTGGCGGGTGGGGGTGTAGAGGCTGAGTCGGCTGTTGAGGTACGTTGGTCCGGTGTTGTGGAGTGCCTTGTGTGCGTGGGTGAGGAGTTTAAAGGTTATCCTCTTGTTGACAGGGAGCCAGTGCAGGTCTTTCAGTTGGGGTGTGATATGGCTGCAGCGAGGGATGTCGAGGATCAAGCGTGCGGAGGCGTTCTGGATGCTTTGAAGCCGTTTCAGGAGTTTGGCCGGGGCTCCTGCATAGAGTGCGTTTCCGTAGTCCAGTCTACTGCTGGCGAGGGCCTGGGTGACCGTCCTTCTTATTTCAGTGGGGATCCACTTGAAGATCCTGCGAAGCATGCAGAGGGTGTTGAAGCAGGAGGCGGAGACGGTGTTGACCTGCTTCGTCATGGAGAGGGTAGAGTCGAGGATGACCCCTAGGTTGCGTGCGTGGTTGGTGGGTGTTGGCGGTGTTCCTAGTGCAGTCGGACACAAGTAGTAGTCCCAGGCCGAGGGGGTGGATCCGAGGATGAGGACCTCCGTCTTGTCCGAGTTCAGCTTCAGTCGGCTGTCCCTCATCCAGTCGGCGACGGGCTTCATTCCTTTGTGGAGGTTGGTTTTGGCGGTGTGGGGGTCCTTGTTGAGGGAGAGGATCAGCGGGGTGTCGTCGGTGTAGGAGATGATGTTGAGGTTGTGCCGTCATGCGATGTGGGCGAGTGGTGCCATGTAGACGTTGAACAACGTTGGGCTGAGGGATGAGCCTTGGGGTACGCCGCAGATGATCTCGGTGGCTTCGGAGCGGAAGGCGGGAGGCGGACGTTCTGTGTTCTGCTGTAGAGGAAGGAGTAGGTCCAGTCCAGGGCCTTCTCTTGGATTCCGGCATCGTAGAGGCGTGTTCATAGTGTGTGGTGGCAGACCGTGTTGAAGGCGGCTGACAGGTCCAGGAGGCTGAGGGCCGCGGTTTCTCCGTTGTCTAGCAGGGTCCTGATGTCATCGGTGGCGGCGATGAGGGCAGTTTTGGTGCTGTGGTTGCTGCGGAACCCGGACTGGGATGGGTCCAGGATGCTGTTCTCCTCGTGGAAGCTGGTCACTTGTTTGTTGACGGCCTTTTCGATGATCTTTGCCGGGAACGGGAGCAGGGAGATGGGTCGGAAGTTCTTGAGGTCCTTGGGGTCCGCCTTGGGTTTCTTGAGTAAGGCGTTGATCTCTGCGTGCTTCCAGCTCTCCAGGAAGGTCGCTGTCTCGAAGGAGATGTTGATGGTTTTCCGGAGATGGGGTGCAATGGTGCTGCTGGCTTTGTTGAAGATGTGGTGTGGGCAGGGGTCTTCCGGGGATCCGGAGTGGACGGTGTTCATGATCTTGATGGTGTCGTCGTCATTGATATTGGTCCAGGCGATCAGGCGGCTGGTGTGGGTGGTGGTCGTGGGAGCGGGGGTCTCAGAGGTTGCCGGGGTGGTGACGGCATTGAAGCTGTCGTGGATGTCTGCGATCTTGCGATGGAAGAAGGTGGCCAGCAAGTCGCACAGGTCTTGTGAAGGTGGGATGTTGTTGGTGTTGGAGCTGGGGTTGGAGAGTTCCTTCACAATGTTGAAGAGCTCTTTGCTGTTGTGTACATTGTTGTCTAGGCAGTCTTTGAAGGAGGTCCTTTTGGCGGATCTGATGAGGTGGTGGTGTCTGCGTTTGGCGTTCTTGTGGGCTGTGTAGCTTTCCGGTGTTCGTTCACGGATCCAGTTTTTTTCGAGTTTTCGGCAGGTTCGCTTTGAGGCCTGGAGGTCTTTGGTGAACCAGCGGGCTTTCTTACTAGTGTGGGTGTTGGAGGGCTTCTTGAGCGGAGCGAGGGTGTTGGTGCAGTCGTTGATCCACTGTTTGAGGTTGTGAGCGGCGGTGTCGGGGTCGGTCGGATCTGCGGGTGGGCTCCGGGCGAGGGTGGTGGAAAGCTGGTCTTCGTTGACTTCGCTCCAGCAGTGGCGCGGCATCTGTTGGGTGCGGTGGTGCATGGTGGGTTTCCGGAAGGTGAAGTGGATGCAGCGGTGATCGGTCCAGTGGAGCTCGGTGGTGTGGTTGAAGGAGACGTGGGAGCTTGCGGAGAAAATGGGGTCAAGCGTGTGGCCGGCGGAGTGGATGGGTGTAGTGACGAGTTGTCTGAGTCCGAGGTTGGTGAGGTTGTCGATCAGGCTAGAGGAGTTGGTGTCGTTGTTCTTGAGGTGGAAGTTCAGGTCCCCGAGGAGGATGTAGTCCATGGAGGCGAGGGCGTGGGTGCTGACGAGGTCGGTGATGGAGTCACTGAACTGTGCTCGTGGTCCGGGGGGTCTGTAGATGAGGGTTCCTCTGAGGGTGGTGTTGGGATCGGTGTGGATCTGGAAGTGCAGGTGTTCGGCGGTGCTGAGGGTGTCGTCGGTATTGGTTCAGACTTTCAAGAGAGTTCCTGTGGACAATGGCAATTCCTCCTCCTACTCCATTGGTGCGGTCCCTGCGGGTGATCTTATAGCCTTCCGGGATGGCTATGATGATGTCGGGTGCCGAGGAGGGGTTCAGCCAGGTCTCCGTCAGGAAGGCGATGTCTGGGGTGTTGGAGTCCAGTTGGTCCCAGAGTTCCACGGCGTGTTTGTGTGTGGAGCGGGTGTTGAGAAGGATGCATCTGAGGTGGTTGGGTTCTTTGGTAGTTAGGTTGGCGGGCCGGATGCTGGTGAAGCTGCAGTTCCGGCAGGAGAAGGGTCCTTGGGTGTGCTTCGGGGTGGCCAGGCAGCAGGTGTGTGATCGTCCGACGTTGAGTGCGTCGAAGGTGCTGGAGTCGAGCAGAGGCGGGCGTCGTGGCGTTCGCGGGGGCCAGGGGTCCTGGTGCTGGGCGCGGTCCAGGCGCGGACGGGCGCAGACAGGCTTGCATTAGGCGCGCCTTCGGCGCACCAGCAGCACACCCGCTGCGCGCGTCTGCTGCGCAGCTGCCACCATATATGGGGAGGTGGGAGGGAGGAGCAGCTGGAAGGCGGTAGGTAGGAGCAGCGAATGGACAGGGGGGCGGTGCCGCAGGGGATGCAGCGGCGGGAACGGGAGCGGTGAATGGCATGAAGGGCAAGGGCACAGAATCATGGAGGTCACAGAAGGAAAAACGGGCACAGATCACGGGGGTCACAGAAGGAAAAACGGGCACAGATCACGGGGCCATAGAAGGAAAAACAGGCACAGATCATGGGGGCACAGACCACAGAAGGAAAAAAGGGCACAGATCACGGGGGGCACAGAAGGAAAAACGGGCACAGATCACAGGGGGCATAGAAGGAAAAATGGGCACAGATTATGGGGGTGACGATGTGAACAGAATGAAAGAAGGGTACAGGAGAAAATACAGGCACAGGGGGAAGACAGACAACAGCAGTCACAGATAGCAAAAGAGAAAACGATACGGGCAGTACAATGAACAATAGAACAGACCTAAGGCCTACCACTGGCCACCAGGGATGAGGTGCAGGTGGTAGCCTGCGGGTGGAGGAGGGCCTCAACTTTCCTCAGCAGCGGCAGCTGGGGCAGGGACAGGACGCACAGGCGGTGCTGTACGGAGGGGGAGCGACCTACCTAACAAGGTCAAGGGTCGCTCACCTCACCGCTCAGTGGCCGCCATATATGGGGAGGTGGGAGGGAGGAGCAGCTGGGAGGTGGGAGGTGGGGGCAGCGAATGGACAGTCAGAGGGGCGGCCTGCAAGGGACACAGCGGCGGGAACGGGAGCGGTGAACGGCACGGAGGGCAAGGGCACAGAATCGTGGGGTCACTGAAGGAAAAACCAGCATAGATCAATGGGGGGCACAGAAGGAAAAACGGGCACAGATAACGGGGGCACAGAAGGAAAAACGGGCACAGATTACGGGGATGACGATGGGAACAGAAGGAAAGAAGGGTACAGGAGAAAATACAGGCACAGGGGGATGACAGACAACAGCAGTCACAGACAGCAAAAGAGAAAACGATACAGGCAGTACAATGAACAATAGAACCGACCAAAGGCCTACCACTGGCCACCAGGGAGGAGGCGCAGGTGGTTGGCCTTAACTTTCCTTAGCAGCAGCAGCTGGGGCAGGGACAGGACGCACAGGCGGTGCTGTGCGGAGGGGGAGCGACCTACCTAACAAGGTCAAGGGTCGCATAGTTCTGTGTATGTGCAGAATCCCTGCAACACTCTCTCTCTCTCTCATGGAACGCAGTGCAGCAACTTTTGATTTATGCGTTTTTGTCAAACCTGTGAAAACAATTGGTCATCGGGAACTTACATCATAAAGTGCATTGAAAATTTGATCAAGAAATGAAACGTCGACCAATGGTTCCGCTTTTTCTTTGATTAGCTGCTGCACTTTAATTAATGCGGGAGACTCAGCTCTGCTGATGAAAGAAGTCAAGCAGTGCATTGTGGAACTGCCCTTTATAAATATGGAGGAAACCGATTACAATATAAAAAGTGGGAACTTGAAAATGTCTACTGACGTTTAGGATTAAAAGAAAATAGAGAGTTGTGTTTATTGTTCTTTCTAATGAGGTACCCAGTAGAAAAATACATAGTATAGATCAATCTCCATTGAGTACCTAAAGATCTCATTGTTTAAATGTATAGTATTAAAGTGTTGTTTCTTTGCAGTAAGAGACCTTGCCCTATGAGGTTCTTAGACTTTACATGGAATCAGTGTGCGCCATCTTTTTCTGGGAATTATGAACCTTGCTTTTTAAAATAAATCAATGAACATGGTTTAAAGGAGATGGTGCCTATGTCAAGCGTCTTCTATAATTTTGTGGAAGAGTGCACTGAAATGTGTTACTGTACTTTTTACATTCTAAAATCAAAAATCGTCCAAAAAGCTACCACTTCTGGATGAGTATACTAAATGCCCTCTGATTTAGAAAGGCTAGCCCTGCCCTGGAGCTGGCGTCAGCTCTGTCAGCAGGTTGCTGATTGCCTGACTTCTCAGGCTTACCTCCGGTCAGTTACTATGTTTATTCTCGCTTTTCTTTTGAGTGAAATTATGGAAAATTGCTATATGAAATCATAATATAGGACTCAATTTTTCTGTTCTTTCGGAAGAGGGGAAATTCCAATAAAATAGTAGACACATTGTATGTCACAGTGCATGACTCAGCAATAGCATAGGCAATAGGGGTTTGACTCATGTGTGATCGTGGGAGCATAAATCAATTACTATGTGTGTTAGAATGTAGACATATATATGATTTATTTTGGTTTACAGTATACACATGAACATGCAGCCAGTTACTGGATTAGGGAAAACACTTTTAGGTGCATGTATGGTACTTTTGACGTTCATATTTAAGCTAAAGATTGATGTTTCTGAAAGATTCATATATTGCTTTGCATAAGAATGTATGAAAATGAAAATAATTGAAAACTAAGATGTATTTACGAAACTGGAATTTCTCTTTTATAATTATTCTATAGTGTAGAGTGAAGACACTGATATACATTACTTTGAAAATATCAGTGAATAGAGCCCCTAATGTGCGCAATGCATCTTTAGACAGTTGACATATATGAGCTAGAAGGCATAGCTCATCCAGTCTCAGTTGTAGTGCTCTCTACATGTAACCACATGCACCCCAAAATAAGATCTCATCTGTTGTAATTAGATGTGAAAAGCTGGACACAAACAGGCAATATGAGGTTCTCTGAAGGGAAACCTTAGGAATAATTTATTTACATAGTGAAATTGTGGCAACTAGCCTCATTTGTGTTGGGGCTTTGAACACAGATTTGATATTATGTCCATTTGTTATAGTACTCACATTAGGAAAGCTTTGCAATACTGAGGAATGTTGGAAGCCGGAGTCCCAGTCCCGCACCAATGTCACCAATTGCGAGACCCGGGGCTCCCCACTCAACGTTAGGCCAAGAAAGGACACCGTTTGAGTTAGCCCTGCTCACCCCCTTAGTAGCTTGGCAGGAGCAGCCAGGCCTATCTCCAAGGCACGAGTGTACAGTATGTGCAACCACGCCCACAGCAATCTCCTGGTGACACCACAAATGGACTCCACACAAGTTTGATTAAAACGAGTATAAACTTTATACAAAAAGATATACGATCAGTTCACACGATACAAAAGCCAACATAGAATAAATGGTAATATTCGTTCCGACTGGCTGGTAGGTTCAAATCCCAATCACCGCTTTCCAAATGCTATGCTGGTCGTAATGTTAGAATCACACACGTTGCAATGGACAAACAATAGTGCACTACTTAACGATACAATCCTGTGCTGGGCAAAGGAGAAATAATACAATGCGTAACTATACACCCCGGTACCTTGCAATGGGAGAAATAATGCAATGCGTACCGATACAATAATTTACTGCGCAATGAAGGAATAATGCAATGCGTCACACCCCAATCACGTACTTTGCAATGAAGTAATAATGCAATGTGGGCTGCTACAATCATGTACTTTGCAATGAAGGAATAATGCAATGCGGGGCGCTACAATCCTGTAGTTTGCAAGGGAAAAATAATGCAATGCGTAGAGCTACAATTGTGTACTTCGTTATGCAAAAATAATGTCAGGCGTCCTAAGACAGTCCGGCAGTTCGTCAGCAGCAATATTGTCAATGTGTATTACGACAATCAGCCTCTTCGTTAACAGTTGCCCCCCACACGAGTGGAGAGGTGTGGTGCAGTGGCCAGGGCAGCTGACCTCAGAGCACAGGGCTCACAGTTCAATCCCCAGCTCTGGTGGCAGCTCAGCTCAGCACCATGTGACTCTGGGCAATAGCTCACTTAATTTCCACAATGGCCCCCAACACCTTGAGACCTGTAAGGGTGAGTAGTTTGCGCTTTACAAATACGGATTTACATTTTTATTTTTCACGTATCAATGATGACACAAAGTACAGCTTCTTACTCGGGACCCAGTACTGCCACTCCTTTCCTCAGTATGGGCCCCAATCTGAGCCGAATCAAAGGCAGAGGCAGAGAGAGTGTCCCTCCGAGCTCGCATTCCGCCCAGGTAGTGATCCACGTTACCTGAGCGCGCGACCCCACTCTCCTCTCCTCCTTCCACGAACTGGGCCTTCCGTGCAGAACTTTCTCAATGGGCCTCAGCGGCTCGGCTGGGCAGCTCAGCTCTTCCGAGGCTGCTGGTCCGGGCAGCGACTGTTAGGAAGGTCTGAGACAGCCGTGGGGCACATGTACCCCATGCCCCCGAGAATACTTTACTCCGGGTGCACGTTCACCACAGCACCCTCCGGGCTCCTCTAGCACAACGCCACACACACAACGCTGATGGGACTCCTCGTCGACTCCGAGTGCATGCTCACCAGGCACTCCTTCCTGCAGTCTCATTTGGCACCGAGACACACACTGCGTTGCAGAGGCTCACTTTCTTCCGGTGCACGCGATGATCAGCCGATCGCCTCCACATTCCCAGGTTGCACCAAAGCACAAACACTGCTTTACTGAGACTTACTTCAACTCCAGTGCCCCGATATCCAGGCGCTCTTCACCAACGCCTTTGGCCGCACCCCGACACGCTCACCGTGCACATGCTGACCAGGCGCTCCTCACCAATGCCTGCGGTGCACCATGACACACACCCTGTGCGTCCGAGACTCACTCCACCTCCGATGCACACGCCAACCAGGCACTCTTCACCAATGCCTGCGGTGCACCATGACACGCACCCTGTGCGTCCGAGTCTCACTTCAGCTTCGGTGTACACACTGACCAGGCGCTCTTCACTAACGCCTGCGGTACACCACGACATGCACCCTGCGCGTCCGAGACTCACTCCAGCTTTGATGCACACGTTGGCCGGGCGCTCTTCACCTGCGCCTCCTGTGACCACGACATGCTCCCAGCACGTCCGTGTCTCACTCCTCTTTCGTGTGTCCAAGATCACAGGGCACACCTTCCGAGGGTCTCAAGCTGCCACAACATGCGCCCACCGCCTCGCTTGAAACTTCTCCGGAAACTTTTATGTTCCTGTGTTTCCAAACAGGGAGCCAGCTCACCTCGGGCCCTTGGGGTTACAAGACACAGCACAAAGCACAGTCTTCATCAAGCAGGGGGACACAGCGCACCCAGCACAGTCCCAACAGCCTCTTCCTTGGTTAGAACAGCAAACTGCAGACCAGCCCCAGATCACGAAGCAAGGGTTGGTCTTTCACCAGCAGTCTGTTCAGTTGTTCCTTCCTTAGCAGAGGTTCCTCTTGACCACAAAATGGGTCCAAGCCTTTTCAGTCTCAATCCATTTCTGTTCCATTCCAACATTCAGGGGTTTCAGCTCCCATAGTTATACCCCTAAATCTCTTTGAAGTTCGTTGTGCTCAGGGGTCCCTGACCCCTGCCTAAATCAGTTCTGGGTGTCTCCCTCCCAATGTCACCTTTCTCCCTTGGATACTGGGGGTCTGGATCCTTAATCACTCAGCAGGAGACGGGTCAATTGTTTTATAGCAGCAACCCAGGCCTCTTCACCTCCCGGGGCTTCTCCTCGCCTACTCTCCAGAAGCAGGTCAGCCTGGTGCCATCTCAACCCCTCCCTTGGGTCAAGGCCTCCCCCAGCTCCTCTCACCTCTCAGATCCAGACAGAGAATCCACATTCAGCAGAGACACATATAAATGCTTAAAGCACAAAACTCAGCCACTTTCTAAAAGAGTGGTTTCTGAACACACAGTGACAAAACCACTTTCATAGAAAGATGTGTTATGACACTGTGAGTTCATAAATACTAAACCTCTCCATTATAACCTTATAGGAAACTAGGCTAACAAAACACAATACCCAGCTTTCCCCGTTCTGTCCTATGGGCAGAATGGCCTTTCACCAGGGAAAAACGAAATTGAATGTTTTTCACTGTCAAGACATAGCACACACCTAAGTATTTGTCCTGCCTTTTACCTACACTGCACCCTGCCCAGGGGCTACGCGGGACCTACCGCAGGGGTGCCCAATCTGTATGCAAAAGGGAAAGTAAGGCCTGACAAGTGGTTGGACTTGTCAGGACAACATGCTAACTTAGCAAACTGCGCGCAAGCCCTACACTGCAGGCCTGAGTTCCCTTCTCCGTGCGCCTTTGCATTACTAGCCCTTGCACCCACAGTGCACATCACTAGGGACTTTACTAGTAAGGCAAACATACCAATCATGGCCAACCAATTACCATTACACTTTACATAGGGAACACTTGTACTTTGACACTGATCAGCAGTGGCAAAGTACCCAAAGCATCTAAATTGGCAACTCTGTATCAGGAAAACGGTCGAGGGGGAAAGCAAAAAAGTTTAGGGAACTCTAGCCCAAAAGGCCAAGTCCTACAAGGAACATCCTACAAGGAACATAATAAAGGGTGGTCAAGGTGTCATAGTAAAAGAAAAACTACCACGCCCTCTTGCTGGGTAGGAATACAATTCACAATGGAGGAACAAGAAAAAACAGGAATTTGGAAATTATAAAACTGCTGTTTACAAAAGAACAATTACAAGGTAATGCCACACCTATCATATAATATGTGGTTCCATGGTTACTGTGCAGGGCATTTTCAACCCATGAGTGGTCCCTCTTTTACCTTTCCTTGGGTCTGAGTTCAGTCTGAAATCGGAACTTTCCAAAGTTTCAGTGAGTTCTAGAGTTTCTGGTCAGCTTTGCTTTAGGGTGTTTTGTTTCACAGTTGTCAGGGTTTCCTGGTGTAGTCCTCTCTTGCTGATGTAAGTATGCGCCTCTTCACGGATCTTAATCTTCTAGGCTAAATATTTGGGCGTCTTTGGTAGACTGCACTATAGGTTGTACAAATGGAAGCTACTGAACCGTGGTAAATGTAGCACATTGTATTTAACAATTTACAGTGTATGTCACTGAGATACAATAGTATTTGGCAATATTTAAAAATGTGATTTTAAAATTTTTTGTGGGATGTTCTACCACATAACATTAGAATTATCGGGTTGAGCAGAGCAAGAGAACATTTGCGCTGTGATGACAAATTCAGCCACCACTGAACAATATGCATTCAAACTGTATGAATTACAAATAAATGTAGAGGTTGCAGCCCTCACCCATTCAATCCAGTATTTGCAATAGAAATTAATGTACTGTAGACTTTGAAGGCCCAACCACGCATCACTGCATATCAATCTATCTAGTATGCCATGCTCATGATGTGCACTCACTTTTGTGTGGCTTATTTTCAAGGTGGCGCCTGGCAGGAACAGATGATCAAAAGTTGAGCTGAAGCTGAGATCAGGTGGAGACCCAACTTTGAAGGGTGCTGTGTTGGGCACTGTGAATGAAAATGCCTAAACACAGAGGAATTCAATTTCCTTGGCTGACAGCAGTGCTTTGATATACTGGAGCTGTTTCTGCTGGGCACTGTCAAGGTTTACAAGCTGTTATCATCAGACTAGTCAAAATCAGAAGTCTCATGCTTGTACACATGAACAGACAGAGTGATTCCCATGTAGAAAAGGAAACAACTAACAGGGAAATTTGCAAGCTGAATTATTACTACTTAGAGTTTTTACAAAGGTATCTTTTTACGATTTCCCATGTAAAGTGCACTAATATACTAAAATGTTGTTCTATAAAAGTGACCATATATTTTTGTCAAGAGACTCAGAGTACGGTTGTATATTTGAATGTTTTGCTAGATTAAGGGAGACCTTTAAGTTGAAAATTAATTAGATGTATTTACCACCACTGTTTGAACCTATTACCAAAACTGCAATTTCATTTTTGGAAGAAAATCAAGTTTGAAAGTCAACAATGCTAAAAGTTTATGAAAAGAACATTTTGTGTTACAGCAGCACGCTGCAAGTCTGTTCATGAAAACGAGGTATTTATTATGTGAACACAGTAACAAAAGCACTGAGAGGATTTGAATGAATGAAATAAGTAAATGTTTTATGTGATTTTTTATATGTGGATTAGTTTCATTGAGATTGGTATTTATTGCCCTAGCAAACAATACACCAAGACCTGCATTATTGCATTGGTGTGAATTGAGGTATGCACAAGATGTATAGGAATCTCTTTAGTCTTTTGTTCCCATGCACTCATGTATATGAGTAGAAAGTTATCTTCAATTTTGTTCTTGCTGGTGAAAGGACTCAGGTTGCCTTAATCTCAGCCTCATTGAGGGTGTGAGCCCTAATCCCCTCTACTACTGACCCAGTACCTAATTTTAAAGGGAAGGTTTGTTTGTGGAATTGTAAAATGTGTTGCGTTGTCTACAGAGCTGGAACTGATCATGTCCCTCAGAATAGTGAAGGACCTCTGCAGCCAGATGAGCAAGAATTGAAAGACTGCTTTGAGTGGTGCCAATCTTTATTTAGGGAGACCAATTTAGAGTGTGTTTACTGAATTGGTACTGTTGCTGACCAGGGCCTGAGCAACTAGTTTTTTGGTACTTTTCAGTATAAATGGTTTAATTTTTCTTATCATTGTTAGTTGTTATTGGGCCTGTTTCAGAAGGTTTTCAGCATAATCATTATTGAGGCTAAATCCCAAAGACATTGTCCCATTGTCTAATATTCCTCGAAAAAGTGGGATGGGACCAAGTTTTGTGTCAAGGAGCAATTTTCAGGCAGTGATAGTAGTAGAAGTTTAGTCTTGCTACTTCGCAACTCAGTTTGTGTCAAGGAACCCACATGGCAGTGTTTGTCCATGTGGATTTATTTGTTCTTAATGCAAAAATAAGATAACAACCACAGCATCTTCAATTCTTTAATATCAGGAACTCTTCCTCATCTAAGAAGTTTAATACATAGGATGGGGGAAGGTGGTGGTTTCTGTGCATCAGCTTGGTTGAAACCTGAATGGAGGTCTGCTATATAGTTATTTTCAGATATGTTATTTTTCAATTTCTTTCCCATTGAGTTGTCAAGTAGTTTGGCTCAGGATGAAAGTTTTGTAATGTGCCTATTATTGTTGGGCTCTTCAAAGTCACTACAGAATGTCAGGATCTGGGTTTGGAAGTGCTGGTTACTGTCAAGCCCGGTTTGTGTGTGAGGAAGCAGTATCTTGAGACCATCTGTGCTGAGGCCCTTCCAGCAAAGAAAAAGCTTCCGGTTAGTGCAGAGTATGGACACTGACTGGATTCAAGCTGCATGTGCATTGAGAATACATCACATGGTAGAGCATCAGCAGTGTATGTTTCCCAGAGGACCACAGGCTCTGAAGAGATGATGGCCATCTTGAATCTTCAGGTATACCACCCCTCATGATGCTCAGTGTCCCTACTAAGCAGTTTGTTCTACAATGTTACTACAAATGGACCTAGCATCATTGCTGCTGATTTACAAGTGTCAAGGTCTCTAGTTTCTCTTGGCTTGGATTATAGATATTTTATTTTGTCTCTCACACCAGTATCCAGAAGTAGTGAGTGATTTGAAAATGAACTTTGAGTTATTTTACCACATTTGTTTAAACTCAGAAAGTGGGGATTATATGTTCTGATAAAATTCCTGTGAGAGGATAGGACTGAATCCAAAAAGCGTATATATGTATGCAAATGTTGATGCAGAAGTGTATAAAGAATTAGAAATCCAATATCAGTATATATTGGTGAGTATAAGAAGTCACAGAATGGTAGTGATGCTCTTATGTTTTCTGTTTATAGCAGTCAAGAAGAAAAAATATTCATCTTTCACAAAAGAGAATATAGTGTCACAGCTTTAATTAGTTACGCTATCATCGGGAGATGTGTAAGTTTATATCCATATATCTAGCAAGATGTTTATGCCTCTTTATGTTTCGTTTTCAGGAATTCCCAGTACCCTGTCTAAGCATATAGAGTTGGTTATATGGAGATATTACTTACTTATGTAATTTCACGATTACAGTTAATTGTTCCAATAATAAGTTACGTAAGGTGTCTCTTTGTGTTGTAGAGATCCTCAACAACCTTCAGCCTTGCTTGACCCCAGACATGAGAAGGCAGAGTGTGGAGTCCTCTGTCTTTGTTTTCTCTCTTTTCCAATTTCCTTTTCTTTACTTTTCCTACTGGCTTTCTTGTTCTAGTTAGGCACTGATGGGGATGGTGAGAGACAGAAAAAACATCACTTCCTTTGGATCTTGCACACACAGTTAGTGCAAACCTGTCACATGGTTTTTTCAGAAGTAACTTTACGTGTCTGCTCTATAGAGAGTTGGGTACTGTGTCTTGATCAAAGGATGCATGTTTTCCCCCTTCACACACTAAGGGTTCCTGTTCTATATTCTTGCATGAATGTAACATCCATTGCTGCACTGGGGAGGGGGGTGGAGCATCATCTTTTTTACTCCAGCTCGTGACTCCTGGCTTTTCTTTATCCAGCGAAGATCTGCTGCATTTCTTCCTCTCTGTGTTGCCCCGACTCCCCTATGAGTACGAATTCAGATCGTTCATATGGATGCACACAATGTATGAGAGAGTCCCCTTTTTTCAGGCCATCCAGAGTGAGGAGAACCAGGAGCGTCCTACAGCACCACCATCTTGACCCTGTCCCTCTCCTTTGGCTGGTTTTTCTCCAGAGAGATTGCGATTGGGTTCTCAGTGCAGAAAAGGGTTTCATGTTTGCATCCACTTTATATAGAGAGAGAGAAAGGGAAAGCAAGAAAGTGGGAGCAAGAGAGAAAGAGAGAATGGAAGAGATAGACTGGCAGTGAGATTGAACATGATCAACAAGCTTTAAATTTATATTTAATTTTGGCAATTATGTGTCAACAATTTGTTGAATATCGGAAATGTTTGGGAAATGGGAAAAGAATTCCATAATTTTTTACAGTTGTCTTTAGATTACAAAGATTGTTTAGTAGAATGTGTTGTATCTTTTCTAAGAAGACTAACACATTTTGTAATATTTTGGCTTGATTGATTTGTATACTCAAAAAAGACACTTTGCTTTATTTTATTATTATTATTTTTTTGTTTTTGCAGATTTATATAGCTCGAACTCAACCAGAAGGTATTGGAGCGCTTAACACGAGCACCAGTCACGTTACACAAGAACACATTCAATTTTTTGATAGGCACAGGGAGATTAAGGTGCTCATTTGAATGGCTGACTGAGGCACATCCACGGTGCTGGCGGAAAATGTCCTTTTCCGCACTCCAGCGGCAGTCCTCGCGACCGCCGTATTACGATGGGCAAAGATAGCCCATTTTCCATCCGCTGCGGAGTCTCGGTATCTCACAGAATTCTCCTTCTGCACCGGTTGCGTAGGGAGCCAATAGAGAGGGACCACCGTGCAGAATGCGGTTCCGACCACCAGACAAATCACGATGCCTCAAACAGCCCATTACACCGCAGCGAAGAATCCGACCATTCGCGGACGGTGGAAGCACTACAGCGGATAGCGAAAATTGAATCCCGGACACCTCCATGCGGTCCTGACCGCTGGGCAAACAGCGGTCTTGGGTCTTTCCGCAGCAATTTCGACCGCCGTGGATGGATTCTCAGCTTTTCCGGCGGTGTATCCTGGAATCCGACCGCCGCGGTAGGATGTTTCAGGCAGTGCATCCTAATCTGACCGCCGGTTTTCGCGCTGTACCAGCGGACGGGAATTTTCCGCAACCACAGCGGTCGGAATGCTTTTCCACCCACCATCCTAATGAGCCCCTAAGTGATTTGCCCAGATTCACTGGATGTGGAGTCGTCCCCGAGGCTCAAATTTTATTTTTGTGGGATCTCCATCTCTCTTTCTGGGAGCAGAGAAGTTTGGGAGAAGATTTTTTTAACTTATTTGCTCTGCATAGTCAACTCCTCTGAGTGCCATTTTGCTAATCACTCAGTGTGTCTTTTCTCCTTGAATGAGGGAATGGGGTCCATTAAGATCTTTCAGGGTGGCGCGGGCTTCTTTCGAGACCTCAAGCAGCCCGCATCCCGGTAGGGTTTCTCAAGGTTCCATCTTATCCCAACTTCTTTCTAATGTCTATGTTATGCCATTGGCTTACTGTAGAAAATGAGTTACACCTTTTTAATCCAACCTGATTGTTTGCTTTTTTACTGCCTGGTTGTACTGTATCTCCCACTAACTGAGTCTCGCTCACGGTAAATTCTGTGGACATGATCTGAGTGTCCTAAACACCAGTGTCCGCCTTTTAAGATAAGACTGTTGCACTGCTAGAGTTAGAGTGTCTTGGCTGTTTGCAAGTAAACACAAGGGGAACAGGTATGTGCGCATGTGTGTGGGCTGAGCAAGTGAGACTACTGTCTATCTCCGCCCGGTATCTGTGCACAGGTAGTCTGTTGCAGAAGGACCCTTCAGGGACTTGTACTGACCTCATTTAGGGCCATATGTTGCTTAATACCGAATTTTACCGATTCGGTATTTAAGAATCGGTAAATAGAATGTATGTAAAAAATCGGTAAATTTTACAGATTCGGTAATATTCATTATTACCGATTCGGTATTTACCGAATCGGTAAAAAGGCATACCTTCCCATTCATTCCTATGGGCCTGGAGGCCCATAGGAATGAATGGGAAGCCATTCACTATTACCGATTCGGTAAATACCGAATCGGTAATAGGGGGAGCATATTCAAGGGTGGCAGGGTGTCACATTGACACCCTGTTGCACCCCTGAATCGTGCATGTGTGCACATGTGGCGCACATACATGCCCTAAGGGCATGTATGTCTGCCACATGGCACTTTTAAAAAAGCACAAAATTGCTTTTGAAAAGGTATTCGGTATTTACCATCAACTTGTAGTTGGTGGTAAATAACGAATCCTTAAACCAGAAATGCACTCATTTGAGTGCTCCCTACATAGGATTTAAGGATTCGGTAATTTACCGATTCAGTATTTTACCGATTTCTTAAAATACCGATTCGGTAAATTACCGAATCCTTAAAACCTGCCTCCTACACTAGAAAGGGCTAAATACCGGTCGGTAACGGGAAAATTACTGATTTTCGTCCGTTACCGACCGGTATTTAGCTATCTACATATGGCCTCTAGGCCTTATAATATGAGTGGGCATGCATAGTGTATATATGTTGTGATTACTGAAAAGGCTGTGTGCTCACTGCATTATACCTTATGGACGAAACCTGCGCCACTGCCTAATTTTGCAATACTTAGGCCTAGAGCTATCAGTCAGGTATGAATAATAGGGTAAACATGCACTCCGAGTACAGATCTATATTCACTTTTGTGATCTCTGCACTCCTTTTGGCAGTTTTTAGAATTGTCACATTTCCCTGGCTCAGCCATAATCAGATTTCAGACCTATGTCCTCTTACTGGGCCAAGTTAATTACTCTGCTGGCCCAGTAGGTGGCTCACAGTCCTCCCACAATAGAGCCATGTGGCAGTGCTTGGCCCAGTAACTAGGAATGGAATAGCTAGGGAGGAAATCTGCATGTGCTAATTAACGCTTTACATTGCACATGGCCTTGGCAAGTCCAAGCCCATTGAAACAAAGGGGGAAGGTCGAACCTTTGGAGCCAAACATATGACAGGCTCCCCTTGACATTTTGGTGGAAGGAGTCAGGTAGCTGTGTCAGTTGGGGGATGGAAAGAGGCTGGCAGGGAAGGTACTTTCATACACCACTTCAAGCTGCCATCTCGAAATGTAACAGAAAGCTGTGCAGGAGTGATGGGATAGGGGTGTAGTTATGATGTGACATCCTAAAATTGGGCAGAGGTGCCTACCTTCGACCCCTACTTAAAAACCTCTGCACAAGGAATAGATACATGAAACCTCACTGGACCTGGGAGAGATGATGTCTGAAGAATGTCCAGCTGGAAGTAAAAGCCACCTAACCACACCAGTGATAGACTTAAGGACTTTGAGTCCTGCAGCCATCTAGGGACTGACTGGGGGTGTTTATACAAGGCCAGTGGTGACCAATACCTTGCCCTCTTGTACGTTTTGAGAGACAGTAGAAGGATGGACCTGCATGGGGATATGAAGGAGGGTTCTTCTGGATCTTTTGAGGACTAGTCCTGTAGCTGGGTGACCCCCCATCAGAAGGGGGGCTACTGGCTCCTCTACAGGCACACAGGTGCCTTGAAGATGGCCAAAGCCATGGGGCCTGGGGCTTGTGGCAGAGAGAGTAGTCTGCAGGCAGGCTACAGAGGAGCAGCGAATAAGCCCCTGGGAGAAGAGAGGCAGGTACCAGGAGCGTAGACAAAGGACCTGTTCAGCAACTGGGCCATTAAGAATCAAGCTCCCCAAGAACACAAAGTTTAGAAGGTAGAAGAGCATAGGAAAATACTCCTGGGAGTGAGAGCTTGCCACCCAGAGCAAATAACACATTTCCTAAGCAAATCACCCCTACAGGGGCCAGAGAAAATGAGGCAGAGAGCCTGTAACCCCTTGGGGGAACAGGCAGGAAACCAAGCGCTTGGTGCTCTGCCAGATTTGCTAAAGATGTCCCAATGGAGGGCCAAGCCCCCAGGAGTCAGGACAAACAGCTTTGAAAATCTTATACGGGGAGGGTACATGTTTGGGGCCCCCCTCCCTGAGATCTTCTATGACACTGGGTCTCCAATCCCGCACAAATCACAAATGTCCCTGCAGTGGCTTCTCTGGCCGAGAGTGAGGTAGAAAATGGGGCCTGAACTAGAGTCCTAACTTCTGTGGAGACAAGGTGATGGTGTGGCTTGTGTGTCCCCTGTGACTTTCTGTGCTGCTCAGCCCCTGAAATTAGAAACTGACAGAGGGCTCTGGTGGGGTCGGTGGCAATTGAAAGATCTCTGCTCAACTAGAGGTCCTGTGGCCCTCCATCAGTGGGCAGCCTCAGATAAGGTGGTACTGTGGTGACACCAGCAGGTGCAAAACTGGAGGAACTGGGACACTGTTGCTCTGTCCAATGCCTGGGAGCTTGGCTGTGAGTTGTGTGCCTGACCGAGTACGGCTCTCTTCCCCAGTACGTGGTTTGCTGTCGGCCCTGCCATGGATGTAGAGCCCGACGCACCTCCAACTGTATTTTGGAGGCCATTGTGAGAGCTGAGAACACCTGGCACCAACAGAGAGGGAGTAGGGCCATCCAGTCTTTTGTGGCACAGACTCAAGAGCTGACACTGGTCATTCTGATGTGTACCTAGAGATTTGTGGGGAACCCTGTTGAGGTGTGCTGCTTTGTGTTGCCACTCTTACCACTGAGCCTGAAGGAGTGTCTATGCTAATGAATGCATAGCCTGAATTGAAGCCTGGACATTGCACTTGGGTAAGTGTTTGAGAATGGCTTCACCCGAAGAGAAGAAGTGCGAATTGTGACATTTAATGAAGCTACTTAACTGCAACAAACCAAAATGGATTAATACACAATGGGACCCAGAGACACACTGGGATCGGGGATCAGGGACATGGATGTGTATCCACAGCCGATCTTAGGCGCTACAGGCACACAGATACTTGTAACTATTGAAAACTCAAGTCTCCAACTGGAGAACAAGATAGACAGTCTCGATTGAGGACAACCTCTTATGTGGAGACTCACAGAAGGCGAGTGACAGGTCTCTGGCCACTGAAAAGACTGTGAGGACTGTGAATGTGCTCCAAACCGAACTGACTGAAATGAAGTCCACAATCTGCTCTCTGTCACAATGGGCCCATCGCCTGGAATACAGAGTGGAGGAAGAGGGGATACTCCAGCTTGAATAACCTTTGATGTATTGGCTTTTCGGAACGATCAAGGTCTCAACAACGGAGCAGTTGCTAGAGAGGTGGCTCAAGGACATCTTGAACCCTGAGGGTCTCTGCAGTGTGTTTGTTGTAGAACGTGCCTTCATAGCCTTGGCACCTGTGCTCCCTCTGACTGCTCCTCTGAGAGCCTTTACAGCCAGGATTCTAAATTACAAAGACAGACACATTATCCTGCAGCACGTCTGCAGAGCGGGAGACCCTACATTTGAAGTCCATGGGATATGAACCTTTCCAGATTATACGCAAAAGTTTAGAAAAAGGGGAAATCATGTGATGCAGTAAAGCAAAAGCTCAGAGCTATGAGGGGGCAATATAAGTTTTTGTTGCTTTCCAT
Organism: Triturus cristatus; assembly: GCF_964204655.1. Lineage (NCBI taxonomy): Eukaryota > Metazoa > Chordata > Amphibia > Caudata > Salamandridae > Triturus > Triturus cristatus. The sequence goes on along the minus strand of NC_140580.1, from coordinate 143,776,347 downwards.
GCTGCGTGTGTTGCACGAGGGCCAAGCACATTTCTTCACAGATCCTGTTGCAGTGTGGTAATGGTTGGAACTAGGAAAAAGGACTCAGTGGAACTCAGACGGATTTTGATCAGAGAGGCAGCAAAACCGAAGAGGTAAAGATGTGCAGGGGGTGCGGGGATTCAGTGGGAGGCCCCTTCTGATGTTGCGGGTCCTGGTACAAGAGGATGGTACGTTTAGGTTGCACCAATGGAGGAGACAGCATCTGGGATACATGGGAATAGATGCCTTAGCATTTGGAGAGTTCAGAGAATGACTTGCTGTCTGTTCAACAAGGTGATTCGACTGCAACCAGTGTTGGTGGCACCACTGCTACTGAGGTTCCGTGTGAGACGGGACGGCACTTTTTGAATGGTGACGAATATGGATGAGTTTGGTATCTATGAACCGCAAATGACGAGTATAGTGGGTGTACGAAGTTTCGCTATGCAGCCACGTATGGTTCGCCTCATTTTTGGGTTCGTTCATCCGAGCCCTCGGGTTCCATTTTAGATACAGCGTCCATTTTGTTTCTTGCCCTCAGGTAGCCAGCGAACGGGCTTCTTGTCCGCTTCGTGACCCTGGAACTCTCAAGCTTACACGAAGGACACGTGTTCCTTTGAGGTGACTTTTATGATGAGGGGAATAGCGCGACTAAGGCAGATGGCCCCGCTCGAGGCTCATCCTGCCGCGCCGGTCTATTGTTTTAGCCACGCATACATTAGACACGAGGTCTTTGACCCTCTATCGAGTTTCCTTTATTGCCCCCAACACTCTTTTCTAACCTGTTGTGCATCCTTGTCCTTTCCTTACATCTGTTTTCCGTCCTTCCTCTTAATGCGTTTATGGTTAGGATGAAATGTGTTTATCGCGGAGGGGATATGTTTTTACAGTTGGGAACCGGCAAGACTGTTGTAATTATGTTCCGGCCTCTTGAAACATGAATGCGACCCTTTTTCAGTTTATTGTGGGAACTGAGTTGTAACCTTTGTTCATCATACTGTGCTATGGCCGAAACCTGTATAAAAGGAGCGACCCACTTCTACGACTTTGAAGCAGTCTCCGAGAACCTACACGTTGTGTACTTCTTGTGACCTCTGTATCCCTGCAGTAAATAAACGCTGATCTCTGACGTCGCTGGAAGTGTCCCGTGTCTCTGTGTTTGGTACGCCAGAACAGGTAACCCACGAAGGTTTCAGGTGTTGTCCCCTGGCACCGCTGGGTCTTAAGAATAACCCAGTCCTTCAGTTGGCGCCCAACGTGGGGCGACATCAACGGTACCGGTCCAAAGCCCGACGATCGTGAGGAACTTCGTGTGAAATCTCCGAGGGAAGGTGCACCCCGCTTCATCGATCCAGTTGTCGAAATAAGTGGCCCGACGTCTTTTCCCGCGAAGATCCCCGCCTCCTGACGGCTGCGACGGACCGATGCCCTGACTGTCGACCTGTTTGGCGCCTGGCGTAGTCCTTTGAACGGCGAGACGATCAACGGGCCTTCCTGGTGACGCCATTGTTCTTTCAGTTAAGTATTTGTGGGTCGCTCCCAGTGTTGCTTTGTTGTTTGCATGGTTCCATAGCATTCGTGGTTCTTAGTTGTTGGGTTTTATTTGACGATTGCAATTGCCAAAAACCGAGGGTCTTGCATTTTTGCGAGGACATCGTAATCCGATAGCCCTTGAAGTTTGTATACTCGGTTAGTGTGCACGATGCCTGGCCGTAGTACTTTGTTTGGGTTTCTCAAATGTTGCAGCATGGATTCCCGGCTGGAGGATTCATGTCCGATACCTCCGGCTGGAACTCCGCTTTACGAGCTCTATAGTCGCCATGGCGTGGGTCCTATCGTATATAATGAATATTGGGTTCGTTACACTAAAAAGGATGGCGTCCTTAGTTGGCCACCTCATGGTAGTTTCGAGACTGCCATTTTAGATAACTTGGAAGCTAAATTATTTAAAAAGAAAGCTAGGCCGGCCATGTTTGATTCCTTCCGGTTATGGCGGAAAGAGGCCAAACAGAAAGAAATCAAACAGAATAAGAAAAATAAGCGAGAAGGTGTCATTACGGTGATGCGCAATGCGGAACAGTATCAGTTAGACAAAGATGAGAAAGAGCAAGAAGTTAGTGCTCGGCTTCACCATATGGCAGTGGACAAATGTTATCCGGCGCTACCTTCTACGAACGATAAGACAGGAGAAGAATCAGTGGAAGATTCGCTTTTGTCTTATCTGATGAAATCGCCACCTCCCTATGCTCCTGATGTTATGGGTCCCGTTCGTCCACCTCTTCCTCAACCCGCTGATTTGGCGGCTGCTGGTCAGCCCGCCGTTCCTCCCGTACTCCCGAATCCCCTTGGGCCACAGATCGTACATCCTCTTGTCCCGGCTTCTCTCCCTACTGCGCCTTTCCAAGTTCCTCCTCAGCCTGTCGTTCCCGCTACTCCCGCTGCCGCGTCTACTTCTACCGTTTCCACCCCTATGGCTGCTACGCCTGCATCTTCGTCTTCTTCTCCTTCTGTTCGTAGTCGTCTCTTGACTGCTGTTGCTTCTCTTTATTCTCCGCTCTTTGGGCCGATACTTGGCTCGACTCTTTCAGACATTGCTCAAAGACGCAGTCAGCTTCCTGATGGTAGGGAACGTGAATCGTTGGTGAAAACGGCACGTAGATGGATTCGTAACCCTGTTAAATACACCCCACGTGTAGTGTTCGAAACGTTTTCTCAGTTTAATGTGCCCACGCAGCGATTCGTGTTCGAAGAATTGTGTAAGTCATTGAAAGAGGAGTGGGACGATGATATAGCTGATGATATACCACCTGAGGTTTCCGAGCTACAGCTTCGGTTTGCCACGGGTGTCATTGTAGGTGACAAAGTTCGAGAGGCTCTGGAACGCTTGTTATCCTTTCGATGTACAGTGCAACCGCGTGCGCTGTTTAAGGACGCGACCGCGGAATGGATGGCACAACCTGGTCAATATCCTATGCGGGAAGTTCCCCCGGTATGGATGCCAGGTGATCCGGCTGCTAACCCTCCTGTCCCAGGCCATTTCCAGAGAGTGTGGATACACCTCCCTTGGAAGCGATCGGAAGTTTTGCAAGTGAAGCAATCCCTACCTGATCCCCGTAAGAATCCTGCAGGGTACTATAAAGAACTGTCCCAATTGGTGGATGCTACTGTTATGAACCTAGCCGATGTTGATATGTTGTTTGGCAATGTGGTGCCTCAGCCGATTTGGGCGAAAATTCGTCACGAGAATCACGTGGCCGAGTTAGGCGGTGACTGGGCTGCCCTTACAGCGGCAGATGCCCGGCAGGTCGGCGGGGCTAAACCCGAACAGATTATTGTGGCTTTGCCCCAGAGGATAATTACCCTCATGAAAACACTTATGCCAGCGATGCGCGTCAACTGGGACAAATTATCGGCGTGCAGGCAAAAGAGGGATGAAAGTGTTTCTGATTTCTTTACGAGGTTTGAGGAGGCGTTCATTGACCATAGCGGTCAGGACATGGGTTCCGAGGGTGGTCAGCGGCTGTTCGTTGATAAGTTTGTATCGAATTTGTTGCCCGACCTTAGCAACAAGTTGAAGAATTCTGAGAGTGCGTGGGCTGTCTCTACCACTGCCCAAATATTGGCTACGGCCCAATATTACGAAAATAGAGAAAAAGAGGAAAGTGAGCGTGCAGAAAAGAAAACTAAGGATCTCAAAACTAAGGTCTTGTTGCAGCAAGCCTATCCATCGCGTTCGAATTTCAGTGATACACAGCAGCCAAACAGATCGCAATCACAGTTCTCTAGACCACAGCCGCGCAATGCTTCGCCTGCGCCTCGCTTTGTGCTGGGATATAATCAGTGCGCGTATTGTCGTGGGGAAGGCCATTTGAAGTTTGACTGTCCGGTTCTCCGTGATAGGAACAATGGTGTGTCGGCTCGAGGAGGACGTAGTGGCCCTCCACAGGTTTCTCGTGGTAGAGGTCGCGGAGTTACCCAGAATCAGGCCGAACGCTTTGCGACGTCTTCGGATTCGCAAAATTGTTTCGATCGGCGCGAACAATCGTCCGGTCGGTCTACTCAGTATCATGTGGATGATTGCTATGTTGAGTGTGATGTTGATGCGGATGGTATCTATTAGGACAGCCATAGACAAAGGAAGGGAGAAGTATCAGTTCCGGTTGATCAGAGAGGGCCATACGTTTCAGTAGCCACTTTGGGCGTCGTTGAGCCTTTTCTGTTGGACACTGGTGCGGCAAAAAGTTCCATCATGCATTCAAAACTCCCTGGCGCGCCTTTGTCTGGCTTCACGAATGTTTCCGTTGGATTTTCTGGCGCCCCCGTTAGTAATCCAGTTTCTAGCCCTTTGCCCCTTACAATTGGGTCTCATGAGCTGGAAGCTCCTTTGATTTTGACTACTGGTTGTGGTGAGAATCTTTTGGGTTTAGATTTGTTGAAAAGGTTACATGCGACTTTGTACTGTTCTCCTACGGGTGTGGAGCTCACGTTGGGTAAGAGCGTGATTTCCCCTATGTATTTATCGATCGATAAGTTCCCATCGGAATTGAGATCTCTTCCAGCCTCTTTGTGGGCGACAGGTCCCAATGACGTGGGCCTGTTGGATATACCACCTTATGTTGTCCACCTAAAAGTTGGTGCGCGTTTGCCACGTATACCTCAGTATCGTATTTCCCTTGATGGTGAAAGGGCACTATTAGCGATCATTTGTGATCTGATCGGCAAGGATGTTATTGAGGAGACACGAGGTAATGTGTGCAATAGTCCCGTGTTGCCTATTCTGAAACGAACAGATCCCTCCAAGCCTCCCGTGTATCGTCTAGTTATCGACTTACGGGAGGTAAATAAAGTCGTTGTTCCGCAGTTTCCTGTGGTGCCAGACATTACAGCTTTACTGACTCTGATTCCAGCCACTGCATCATGGTTCTCGGTCATCGATCTGAAGAATGCGTTCTTTAGCATTCCAATTGCTGAGGAAAGCAGAGATTTGTTTGGTTTCTCATTAGGTGGTCGTAGCTTCAGATTCAAACGCGCTCCACAGGGCTACTGTGAGAGTCCATCAATCTACAGTCAAGCTCTTAAGAGTCAGCTTGATGCGTTTGTGTTACCGGCTGGTGCAGCCTTGATTCAGTACGTTGATGATCTGTTAGTTGCTGCTGACACTGAACAGCTCTGTAGAGCCACTACAGTGTCTTTGTTACAGCATCTCTGTGCTTTACATCATAAAGTGTCACCTTCCAAACTACAATATTGTTGTCAAGAAGTTACCTATCTCGGTCACTTATTGTCAAAGGCGGGAAGAAGGTTGACCCCTGAACGAATTGCAGCAATTGCTCGAATGCCTGTGCCAGCAACTCAGAGAGATGTGCGTGCCTTTTTAGGTATCACGTCATACTGCAGACAGTGGATCCCGAATTTTTCACTGTTAGCGAAGCCATTGGTAGCTCTCACGTGCAAGGACGTTTCAACCCCTTTGCCTTGGACGGAGGAATGTCAGAAAAGTTTTTCTGAACTACGTGATGCGCTGTGTTCGGCTCCTGTGTTAGGTACTCCTGATTACAGTAAGCCTTTCACATTATACGTCCATGAGAGGGACGGTTGTGCGTTGAGTGTTCTAACGCAACAATTTGGTGATAAGCAGCGTCCGTGTGCATATTTTTCCTCGACTTTAGACCCGGTGGCTAGAGCGTTGCCAAGTTGCTTGAGGGCGACAGCGGCAGCTGCGGCGTCTATTCGGCAGTCCGCAGGTCTGGTCATGGACAATATGCTCATAGTAATGGTTCCGCATGCAGTTGATACTCTCTTGAATCGGACAAAGACTCAACATTTGACGAGTGCAAGGTTGTCCGGGTACGAGCTGACCCTTTTGGCAAGTCATATACAGATCAAACGTTGTAATGTACTGAATCCGGCGACACTGTTGCCGATTAATATAGGATCAGATGATGTCCTGTCCCATGATTGTTATTTACGGACTGAGGAAGAGACAAAAGGTCGTGTGGACCTGAAAAACACCCCCTTGTCAGATCCTGATGGTACTTTGTATGTGGATGGCTCTTGCTTCAAATTGCCGAATGGCGATGTGACGACTGCGTATGCTGTGGTGACGTTGAGCACGATTGTGGAAACTGCGAGATTGAACCAGAATTCAGCACAAGCGGCAGAATTAATTGCATTAACAAGAGCGTGTGTTTTGTCGAAAGGAAAGCGCGTGAATGTGTTTACCGACAGTCAGTATGCATTTGGTGTTGCGCATAATTTTGGAAGATTGTGGAGAGAAAGAGGATTTATGACATCGCATGGTACAAAGATCCAGCACGGGCATCTTGTGAATGATCTTTTGGATGCACTTACGTTGCCTAAACAAGTGGCGATCGTCAAATGTAGTGCACATCGGAAAGTGACGGATGATGTTGGTCGTGGTAATGCATTTGCGGATGAGATTGCTAAAGAAACGGCTAAGAATCTTGCGACTCGAATGTATGTCACGAGTTTAGTGAGTTGGCCGGCGGAGACTGGTATGTGTGAAAATACTGTTGAAAGTGTGAAAGCAATTCAGAACGAAGCTACGGAAGCTGAAAAGACCAAGTGGAAAGAAAGTACAGGGAAATTGGATATGCATGGATGTTGGGTTGACCTGACGGAATGCCAGAGGTGGATGTTACCAGACGCATATGTATTAGCTGTTGTGACGATGGCTCATGGGTTGTCACATATTAGTGCGAAAGGAATATGTAAGTTCTTGTCTCCTGTATGGAGGAATGATGGTATCGCTAAGTGTGCCGAAAGAGTGGTTAAGAATTGTATGGTGTGTTTGATGCATAATCCCGGAAAAGGCACCCCCACTCCACCTGGTCATTTCGCTCCTCCTGTTTGTCCCTTTGAGGTTATCCAGCTGGACTTCATCCATATGGAGAGATGCAATAATCTGAAGTATGTTTTGGTTGTGGTTTGCGCGTTCTCCAGATGGATTGAGGCCTATCCTCTTAAGGATAATACTGCCCTGTCCACAGCAAAAATCCTGCTGAAGGAATACTTTCCTCGGTACGGAATGCCCCGGGTTGTATGGTCGGATAATGGGAGTGAGTTTGTGGGAAGTGTAATGCAGAGTGTGTGTAAGGGCCTTGGAATTCGTCAGAAATTCCACAGTGCTAATCATCCTCAGGCAGCGGGTTTGGTTGAAGGGTACAATGGTACCCTGAAGCTGAAACTTGCCAAGATTCAAGCTACGACTGGTCTGTCATGGCCTGATGCCTTGCCTCTGGCTCTCCTATCGACCAGAGCGACTGTACACTCTCGAGTAGGGCTCAGCCCATATGAGATTGTGTTCGGTCGCCCTGCGAATATTTGGGGAGTCCCGAGACCTAGGGCTTTTGATAGTCTTGAATATCCAATGTTGATCGATTACTTGCATGATTTGACCACTAAACTACGGTTAATTCACCAACAGGTCTTTGAAGCTCTACCAGCGCAGACAGAGGGTCCTGGACACCAGCTTCGGCCAGGAGATTGGGTGGTTACCCGAAACTTTGGTCGAAAGCGTAATTTGGAGCCAAGATTCGTCGGACCCCACCAAGTCTTGTTGACAACGAGGACAGCGGTTCGACTGGCGGGCCGGAAAAATTGGGTTCATGCCAGCCACACAAAGAAGGTACCGATCCCCTTACCAACCGACTGTTGGGTGAGAACTGGGATTTCGGCCGCAGAAACTGAGACTCCTTTGCGCTTTGTGCCATTTAGCGACGCTCACCCTGTGGAGGAGGATTCGTCATTGTCAGATCCACAGGTGGAGTCATTAGTAGCAGAGAACCCAAGGTCCGACTCGTCATCTGTTTCATTGAACACTGTTGCGCCATCTGAACAATTGTTCGTAGAGCAAAGTCGACCTGGAAGAAGTCGATACTTTCTTCGTTCAAGGACTAATAGAAATTAACAGTATAGTGGTTTTTAACGTCACGAATATTATGAACAATTACATCCTTTCTTTCTGAGTTTTTGTGCTTTCCACTGCTAAGAGACTTGTAATAAATTTGAACGTTTCAAGGAAACCTCGCCATCCGGGTCACCGTAGGGCCGTGCGGGTACTTCTTTCTGTTTAGCAGGTTTCTGACGTTAGGTTGGTTACTTTTGTCGATCTCTGGGAACTCCTGGGGATTGATAATCGCTACTCAGAACGAAGTGCGTCAAGTACGTCACGGACGGTTTGTAGAGGATGGCATTCTCTAAGCTAGTGGACGAAGAAAGGGTGTCAGCGCAGAGATCAGAGTTATGGAGGGTTGTACAAACAAAATGTTTTCTGTTTCAGGTGTTTCTATTGTTTCTAACTGTATCTATGTTATTGGTGGGTGGAGTATATTTCGGAGTATCGTTGTTCTTGCCTTCTGCTTCACCTACCTCTGCTCTTAACCTAAGTTCCCTCACCACTGTTTCCCCACATTCCTTTCATCCTTTGCCTCAACATGAGCAGGTTAGACGTGCGGAATTCATGAATAATTCCTTTATTCAACTCCTACATCAGCATCAGTTGGTGGTGAATACTACCAATTGTTGGGTGTGTGGGTTAATGCCACACACTATGGATAGGGGTATTCCGTATTTGGTCCTTCCATACAGCTCCCAGGGTTCAGCTCGAGCATTCCAAACTATGTTTCGCAGTGCACTAGATTCCTACCCCAGTCGAGAGCCACGGTCTGTCAACTTTGGTCCTGGGCCGTACCACAAGCCTTTGGCGATAGCCATAGCAGATCTGGATAGAGATGTTATTGATGCATCACTCATTCCAGATGAAGAAGTGCAGGCCTATAAGGATCTGAGCGAGACTGAGTATAGTACGTCAGTGGGTGATAGACAACTTAAGAGCTCGTCCCCAATATGGATTGTACCGCACCTTGGAAATTTCTGTTTGCAGGGTTTGGGTCGAAATCCGAGAGCACAACTTGGGAACAGTGCTTGCACTGAAACGTACGTCCTACCGATGCTCTCCTCCCCTGTTTTTCTGACTGCTAAGGGCACCTATTTTGTGTGTTATGAACGCGCATATACATGGTTACCCCGCGATTTTTCGGGTACCTGTTATATTGCGAATCTTTTGCCTCCAACCTTCACAGTTGCTTCGGACTACCACAAAACTAGAGTCATGAGAGGCGTTATTAGCAAAGAGGATACTGCTGGTCAAGAAGCAGGAGACTTCTTTAAGGGTTTCTTGCCGTTTTGGGGACCTATGGTTAATAGTAGGAACCTAAGACAGTTGACCCGTGTGGTAGAGTCGACTGCTAATATTACTGCAAATGCCCTTGGTAATCTAACAGCTGAACTACAGGCGGATAGACTCATGACGCTGCAGAACCGTATGGTTCTAGACGTTGTTCTTGCAGATAGAGGGGGCGTGTGTAAAATTATCCATTCGAGTTGTTGCATTTTTATTCCTGACAATGCTCCAACTGTTTATCAAGCCATCTCGAAGTTGCACAAGATTTCCGAGTCCATACACGTGGACGAAGGTAATTGGACGCTCCTAGGATGGTTTTGGGGCTTGATGTCAACCTGGGGTTGGAAGATTCTAATGATCATAGGGGCTGTTGTAGCGTTTCTGTTCACGTGTTGTCTTTGTGTGCAGTGTGGTCCTGCCTTATGTGGCCTATGCGCTGCGACGTGTATAAGGCGGCCATCTGTTACCAAGGAGACATTTATGAATAGAATGATGTTCCAGCAGCATCTGAACGATCTGATGAATATTGATATAGATTCCGATCTTGACTAGTGCTTGCCTACATGAGGGCAAAAGGAGCGTCTGAGGTTCCGTGTGAGACGGGACGGCACTTTTTGAATGGTGACGAATATGGATGAGTTTGGTATCTATGAACCGCAAATGACGAGTATAGTGGGTGTACGAAGTTTCGCTATGCAGCCACGTATGGTTCGCCTCATTTTTGGGTTCGTTCATCCGAGCCCTCGGGTTCCATTTTAGATACAGCGTCCATTTTGTTTCTTGCCCTCAGGTAGCCAGCGAACGGGCTTCTTGTCCGCTTCGTGACCCTGGAACTCTCAAGCTTACACGAAGGACACATGTTCCTTTGAGGTGACTTTTATGATGAGGGGAATAGCGCGACTAAGGCAGATGGCCCCGCTCGAGGCTCATCCTGCCGCGCCGGTCTATTGTTTTAGCCACGCATACATTAGACACGAGGTCTTTGACCCTCTATCGAGTTTCCTTTATTGCCCCCAACACTCTTTTCTAACCTGTTGTGCATCCTTGTCCTTTCCTTACATCTGTTTTCCGTCCTTCCTCTTAATGCGTTTATGGTTAGGATGAAATGTGTTTATCGCGGAGGGGATATGTTTTTACAGTTGGGAACCGGCAAGACTGTTGTAATTATGTTCCGGCCTCTTGAAACATGAATGCGACCCTTTTTCAGTTTATTGTGGGAACTGAGTTGTAACCTTTGTTCATCATACTGTGCTATGGCCGAAACCTGTATAAAAGGAGCGACCCACTTCTACGACTTTGAAGCAGTCTCCGAGAACCTACACGTTGTGTACTTCTTGTGACCTCTGTATCCCTGCAGTAAATAAACGCTGATCTCTGACGTCGCTGGAAGTGTCCCGTGTCTCTGTGTTTGGTACGCCAGAACAGGTAACCCACGAAGGTTTCAGGTGTTGTCCCCTGGCACCGCTGGGTCTTAAGAATAACCCAGTCCTTCACTACGGATAGCTAAGAACTAATTCTCATCTATACAGGGGATACAATTGTTTTTTTTATCTTGTTTATGTTTTTGTCGATTTTAACTGTCTGTTATATTATGAAGCGCAGAGCATGTATGTCAAAATGTCCTGTTGTTTGCAACTATTTGAAAAACATTTACTTAATAACTACAGTTGAGGGGTTGAGAAGAGCTTGGGGTCTTCTTTTTTTGGCAAGTCTCCCCCTATCCAGTGATAAGGTAGGGCCTCTGGGGGAGCAGGTGACAGTCTAGGCACACCTAGGGCCTAGTGGGACTACTTGAAGAACCAGGTCTTCAGCTTCTTGTTAGCTTCCAGAAGTGAGGAGGGGACTCCTATGTGTAGTGGCAGGTTGTTCCATGCTTTAGGAGTGATATAGGATCTCATTTCTGTGTGCATGGGATTTGTGCAAGTAGGAGTCTGGACAAGAAGAGCTGCCTGGAAGGTTTGTGAAAACTGATGCGATTGCTGAGGTGTGTTGGCAAGTGTTATGTAGAGCCTTCAAAGTGTGGGTGAAGAGTTTTGAATTGTGCTTGTTTGTGAATGGGGAGCAGAGGCGCTCCTCCAGGTGTTATGTGATGTGAGTGGGACATGGGAGGTTGAGAGTGATTCTGGCCACCGAGTTCTGAATGGTCCACTTGTGAATGGTTCGTGTATAGCCCCATTAACCCCTTCGCTGCGCGCGTCGGCCAACGGCCGTCGCGAGCACTACCTCGGTAGTGCTGCACACATCCGGTGGCCGACGCGGCCCCGCCTACCTAATAGAACGCCCGCGCTGCGGTGGAATTTGCGCCGCGGTAAAGGGGTTAACAAAGGGGTAGAGACTGGTAAACAGACACATTTGCACTTGTGCATAGTTTACTACTTTTTGGTGATCCACATACATACTTTTGAAACTAGTACATGCCATAACATGAGTATCTGTTTGATATTCATGCACACTTTGCTCCTGTTTTTCTCACTATATGTCTGAGCAATGTATGCAGTGGCAACATAAAACATTTGCAGAGTTAGGAAAAATTTGATTTTTTATTTTTCCATGCGTTACGTTCCTATTACAAAATGTTACCAACAACAATACTAAATTCAAAACACATGCTGAAAAAAGAATACATATTGGTGCATCTTTTCTCATCTCCTAAATTGTTTACGCCAAATACAGTAGGAGTAATTTCAGTGCTCAAATAACGATGGAAACTGCATACCTCAGGCTATGTCAACATCCACTTTGTAAATGGTATGAATACCTGCATTGAGGTTTCCTGGCTACTCTGATACTCTCTTGGACGTGCTAAATTTTCGAATCTGTATGTCGTGAACAAATGTATAGCATGTACTGCACACATGTCAGGAGGTAGATCAGGATGCATGGATAACCACTAATAGCTGGGGTGCTGGGCGCAATACTCCAACAGTAGGCTGTTCATGGAAGGCTGATAAGAGGCCTCACAATTGAGGAGATTGCACTAGGTGATGGCACCTGAAATAATACTACAATCCCCAAGAATTCTTGAACTCTCAGGATATTTTGGAGACGTCGGCGGCCTTCTTGGGTCACTCACGCTACAATGTTGCTGCAGCCAGGACACAGCTACTTTCTTGAGAGATTGCTAATGAGCAGTTTAAATGCACACAACTAGTCCGGTGCTCATGTATTGTATGTATTGCTCTCAAACAAATTCTGAACTATTTATGGAACAATTGACTTAGGTGTTTAAGACCTTTAGGGAATTGCTCACTATTTTGAACTTTAGGTTTTCCCATAAAGAAATGAGAAGATTCTTAGCATCAAGATTATGATTTCCTTTCTTATGTGTGTGTGTGTGTGTGTGTGTGTGTATGCACGCGCCCATACGCACGCATGTAAGGTACAAATGGCATTTAGTAATTGTTACATATGTTGTTTATAATTTGGTTTGACTGGATATCACTAAATATTAATGGATATTGCTTGGTCAATTGGAATATAGCCAGTGTCAGAAGGTGCTTCTCTATGAAGTGCTAGTTAATTATCTTGTCAACAGAGAGGGAGAGTTGGTGAGCTTTAAGGTAGTTACCTAAATTCTGTTATGCTTCAGTTAAGGAAGTCAGCTTCAAAGAACAAAGAGACATGGTTACTCAGAGATATCTTAAGGTATGTCCTCTCTCTGTTAAGGTTAGGTGTAGAATATTCTTGACAAATTACTAAAATATCTATTCTTGAATTAAGATACCCATTCTGACAGAAGATGTCGGTTCCCAGAGGAGCGGCGACACAGAGTGATGATATCCAGTCTATCTGTGATGGGTACCAATTACAAGGTTAGTGCTTTCTGACGTTTAGATTTGCCACATTTAATTTTTATTTGAGAGTCATGCATGATGAATTTTTGTAAGCAGAAGCTTAACTTACATCTAGAAAAAGGATTCATGAATTGAATAGGAGATTGGGTAAAATTATAACTATAGCTATCTCTGGCAAATCGGTGGCTCTCATATATTGGTGGCCACCCTTAACATAATGTGGGCATTCCTCCTCTGAAACTGGTCATCCCAAGCAAACAGGTGACAAAACTCCCTTTCATCCTGGTCACTTGCATTTAATAATGATGAAAAAAGGACGTAAAGGGCATAATCCATCACTATCCGGCAGTAGTACATGAAAGTATTCGATGGCAATGACAAACAGATGTTTGGGGATCAAACAAATATTTGCTAAAAATTAAAAGCTGTCATTTCCAGACAAAAGTAATGTTTTTTTACCTTACGAAGAAAAGTTTTAGTTTGAGGGACTGATCCTATTTATTCAAAATGAAAAGCGATAGCACAATATGTGCATTTTAAGAAAGTGGAAAGTTGACGGCAGGAGACACATTGACTGCATTTATGCAATATATTTAAATGTGATATGTAAGTGATAACTTAGGATGAGTTCAGGAAGCTTATTACTAACCTTGGTTTCTTAGTGACAGTGGTGCTAAAAAAGTTTTTCGGGACTTGGGTAGACGGATCTAAGCATCTACATTGAGAAACCTTGTAATCAGTGGTTAATTTGTGAAAAAACAAATGCCGTGGCTCTCGTCAAGAGGCAGCTTGCACCACCATTGCACTACCATTTCTCCTGTTAGTGCCACCTACATCAGAACCAACTACCAACCATGAAATGGGGAGATGCAGTGGCGTAGCAAGAGCACTGGTAACCACCGGCTCAAATTAAGCACTGCTTGTAATATGTCTCTATAGCTAGTTTATTGTCTGATCCTATATTGAGCGGTGCACTGATGAAGGAGCCTATACGATTTCTCCAACTCCAGTGTCAATGGACTAGCATTGTGAGTTTTGAATAGCCTTTGAGTTTTCCACTCTCTTCTTCCAACCAGGTTTTAATTCATAAATATAAGCATAAAGCTACTCAGAGCCATACACAAATGAGTGAGAGTTGAATTGGAAAGTTTAGATGGAAAAAATGAAAGGAAGTGGAATGTAGAAATGCAGAAAGATAATATATTAAATTTATAGGCAATGTGACATTGCATACCTCTGAAATGTGTAATGTTATAGCTCCCGAGCCATGTTCTGAAAAATGAACTGTTTTGCCATCTTTTTAAAAGTTTTCATGGGGTGGGTATAAATAAACTCTTAAAACCCAAATGGTGGAAAAGATGTGAATGAAATATTATGAAAGTATTGGAATATTTTAGTAGTGTCCCTTCTGAACCATTACATTTTAGTCAATTCATGCCGAAGTGGTCCTGTAAATTGAACCATTTGTCCCCTTTTCCCCTCCAAATGTTCTCAGTTGAAGAATCAGCATACCCAGGACAGTGCTGGCATAGGCCTTTTAAGAGTAGGACAAAGAGTATTTTTTTTCAAGTTTCAACTGACATTAGGAGATATTTGTAGCATGTCAAAACAATTCTAAATATTGCTCCTAATTGCAGATGTACTTGCTCAAACCAATAGAAGTTTCTGAATAGTCCTTTCAAACTTAAAATACAGAGGTGAGAGTACATTTCTGTTGCTTTATGTGAGGTTCTTTTCTTTAATTTTTGTGGTATTGTATTTTTAATACACTCTCATTTCCCTGGAGCCTCTTTTTTAATAAACACCAAGACTTTAAGACTTATTCTACCAATCTCTACAGCATCCTATGGAACTTAATTAAAATCTAAAAAAATAATGAGTTATATATATGTATATCCCAGCGTACTAAACTAAAAACTAATAATTAATTACCATTTTTTTAATTGATTTTGTAGAAATGGATTTGGAAAATGGAGAAACAAATGACGTACATGCCGCTTCAAGTGCTCTGTGAACAAAATAACATTGCCCATTTAGGGCGCAATTATGAATTGGATTACTTTAATTTACAATTCCGTATAGAAGACATTGAAACTGTAAATACCTTGAATGAATTTGTACCTTTTATTAGTTTTACTGAAATGCTAGTATCTAATTGCCCATTCTGGGCGCAAGAGTGAGATACCACTGTGATCTGTATAGCGAAAAAGGGAAATATGTGATTAAAAAATATTTGTAAGGGAAAGGTATTCTGATAATGATCCTCTTTGTGCCACTTTTCAAGAGAATGTATTATAGAATATGCGGAATTGATTGTTATATGATATTATTGTTTGCACTTTCATTACACACAATATAGTTTTGAGCACGTTCAAAGATAGCCACCATGATTCTGGCAAGTGAGTGAGACCAGAGGACTGTCTTTGTTGTCTATTATTATCACGTGATACACTGGGTTGGATTGAAATGAGACTGTGACAACATTGTAACCAACATCGAAAAAGGCTTACCGCCCGAAACGCGTCTGTTGTTGCAGGAGGCTTGCACATTAAAGAAGTATTTGACTTTTAAAGTCCAAGAGTGCGCACAATTTTTTGGCTATTGCTGGACGTCGTTGCCAGTGTGGATGTATGTGCTGCGGTTCTGTGGAGCGGCGGTGTTGATCTGTGCTTTTTGATATATATATATATATATATATATATATATATATATATATATATATATATATATATATATATATATATATATATATATATATATTTATATATGTACCAGCTGCGTTTGTACAAAGAGTATAGCACTCACGGGAGACTTCTGAACCAAAATGTATTGGCACAGGACACACACAAGACGCATTTCGGCTTATATGCATATATACCAACACGGTCCCATTATAGCCTCCGTACCCGCAGTTCGCGGCGGGTGAACGGCGTGGGGGCCTGATATCTCCATAACATGCTTCTTGCCACTAGCAAAGGAAAATTTGCAGTCTTCAGAATTCCTGATACACACATTTTTAATCCTCAGGCAACACCTCAATGCGTTTCAGGAACCCCGGTTCCCTTGATCACGACTGCATCACAACAGTGAAAATGGACTAATAAACACCAACTAGTGACATTTTATATAGTTGTAGGACTAACAGCTTCAAAAGTAAATGCGGGTGCCATCTTAGAACAGCAATTTCATTGATATTGCATTGAGAGAAATATTCTTAAAGATAACATATAACAATATTCATGGTATATGTGATATATACAGGGCAAAATTTAAAAACATGCTAATACATAATTAATGTTATTCCTGATTCGATTGACTTCGAACTGCATACTTGTACATGCTAAATATAATTGCATTTCGTGCATCAGTTCATGGCTGAAAATGTAAGTGGCTGGGAAACTATACAAGAGCACAGTACCTCATAGTTCTAGCTGTTGCATAATGCGACTCCTGTTCACCTCAATTAAAAAAAATTTAAGTTGTACAATTAATATGCCATGTAGACAAAGCACATCCCTTGCAGCTAGCATGTACAACTAAAAACTGTCACGCCCTAGTGGGCATTCATTGCTTAAAGTCATAATTCATTGCTATATCAAGAAAACCCAATAAAACAAGGAGGGCAAATGGAAAATTACACCTAGGGCTTTCTATCCCAATAGTAATAACCAGCTTTTCCAAGTCATCAGCCACCTAAGTGAATTGTATCGGTAAGGCTCGTCTATACAACAGGGCCCCCCAATTTCCCAAAATGTACCCAAAAATATAACCAAAATTTACTCTAGTTTAGCTCAATCAGATTCCCATTTAACACCGTAGTCTTCCACCAAATCACCTGTAAAAGAGATATAATGCAATGGATATGATTAAATTAGGTTCAAAATATCTGAAAACGGATATAAGCAAAAATAAATAAATAATGTACAGTACAAGAGAGAGGGAATGGACCTAGAGCTATAAATAACATACATTATCAATATTATTGCAGATCCACACACAAAAACACTCGTAACCGAGTTAGCCCAAATGTACAGCCAACTCTTCGTTTTGATTCAAACCAAATCGCTGTTGAGTGCCAAAAGTAATAATGTGACAAACATCTTTGAAAATCTTATACGGGGAGGGTACATGTGTGGGACCCTCCTCCCTGAGATCTTCTATGACACTGGGTCTCCAATCCCGCACAAATCACAAATGTCCCTGCAGTGGCTTCTCTGGCCGAGAGTGAGGTAGAAATGAGGCCTGAACTAGAGTCCTAACTGCTATGCAGACAAGGTGATGGTGTGGCTTGTGGGTCCCCAGTGACTTTCTGTGCTGCTCAGCCCCTGAAATTAGGAACTGACAGAGGGCTCTGGTGGACTTGGTTGGCCGGTCGAAGAACCGAAAGCTCTGCAGTGGATGCATGGGCTACAGGAGCTGATGTGATGGGGTTGGCGGCAATTGAAAGATCTCTGCTCAACTAGAGGTCCTGTGGCCCTCCATCAGTGGAGAGCCTCAGAAAAGGTGGTACTGTGGTGACACCAGCAGGTGCAAAACTGGAGGAACTGGGACACTGTTGCTCTGTCCAAGGCCTGGGAGCTTGGCTGTGAGTTGTCTGCCTGACTGAGTACGGCTCTCTTCCCCAGTACGTGGTTTGCTGTCGGCCCTGCCATGGCTGTAGAGCCCAACGCACCTCCAACTGTATTTTGGAGGCCATTGTGAGAGCTGAGAACACCTGGCACCAACAGAGAGGGAGTAGGGCCATCCAGTCTTTTGTGGCACAGACTCAAGAGCTGACACTGGTCATTCTGATGTGTACCTAGAGATTTGTGGGGACCCCTGTTGAGGTGTGCTGCTTTGTGTTGCCACTCTTACCACTAAGCCTGAAGGAGTGTCTATGCTAATGAATGCATAGCCTGAATTGAAGCC
This sequence comes from Triturus cristatus, assembly GCF_964204655.1. Lineage (NCBI taxonomy): Eukaryota > Metazoa > Chordata > Amphibia > Caudata > Salamandridae > Triturus > Triturus cristatus. The sequence goes on along the minus strand of NC_140580.1, from coordinate 143,758,419 downwards.
TGGACATTGCACTTGGATAAGTGTTTGAGAATGGCTTCACCCGAAGAGAAGAAGTGCGGATTGTGACATTTAATGAAGCTACTTAACTGCAACAAACCAAAATGAATTAATGCACAATGGGACCCAGAGACACACTGGGATCGGGGATCAGGGACATGGATGTGTATCCACAGCCGATCTTAGGCGCTACAGGCACACAGATACTTGTAACTATTGAAAACTCAAGTCTCCAACTGGAGAACAAGATAGACAGTCTCGATTGAGGACAACCTCTTATGTGGAGACTCACAGAAGGCGAGTGACAGGTCTCTGGCCACTGAAAAGACTGTAAGGACTGTGAATGTGCTCCAAACCGAACTGGCTGAAATGAAGTCCACAATCTGCTCTCTGTCACAATGGGCCCATCGCCTGGAATACAGAGTGGAGGAAGAGGGGATACTCCAGCTTGAATAACCTTTGATGTATTGGCTTTTCGGAACGATCAAGGTCTCAACAACGGAGCAGTTTCTAGAGAGGTGGATCAAGGACATCTTGAACCCTGAGGGTCTCTGCAGTGTGTTTGTTGTAGAACGTGCCTTCATAGCCTTGGCACCTGTGCTCCCTCTGACTGCTCCTCTGAGAGCCTTTACAGCCAGGATTCTAAATTACAAAGACAGACACATTATCCTGCAGCATGTCTGCAGAGCGGGAGACCCTACATTTGAAGTCCATGGGATATGAACCTTTCCAGATTATACACAAAAGTTTAGAAAAAGGGGAAATCATGTGATGCAGTAAAGCAAAAGCTCAGAGCTATGAGGGGGCAATATACGTTTTTGTTCCTTGCCATGCTGCGTGTGTTGCACGAGGGCCAAGCACATTTCTTCACAGATCCTGTTGCAGTGTGGTAATGGTTGGAACTAGGAAATAGGACACAGTGGAACTCAGACGGATTTTGATCAGAGAGGCAGCAAAACCGAAGAGGTCGAGATGTGCAGGGGGTGCGGGGATTCAGTGGGAGGCCCCTTCTGATGTTGCGGGTCCTGGTACAAGAGGATGGTACGTTTAGGTTGCACCAATGGAGGAGACAGCATCTGGGATACATGGGAATAGATGCCTTAGCATTTGGAGAGTTCAGAGAATGACTTGCTGTCTGTTCAACAAGGTGATTCGACTGCAACCAGTGTTGGTGGCACCACTGCTACGGATAGCTAAGAACTAATTCTCATCTATACAGGGGATAACAATTTTTTTTTAATCTTGTTTATGTTTTTGTCGATTCTAACTGTCTGTTATATTATGAAGCGCAGAGCATGTATGTCAAAATGTCCTGTTGTTTGCAACTATTTGAAAAACATATACTTAATAACTACAGTTGAGGGGTTGAGAAGAGCTTGGGGTCTTCTTTTTTTGGCAAGTCTCCCCCTATCCAGGGGTAAGGTAGGGCCTCTGGGGGAGCAGGTGACAGTCTAGGCACACCTAGGGCCTAGTGGGACTACTTGAAGAACCAGGTCTTCAGCTTCTTGTTAGCTTCCAGAAGTGAGGAGGGGACTCCTATGTGTAGTGGCAGGTTGTTCCATGCTTTAGGAGTGATATAGGATCTCATTTCTGTGTGCATGGGATTTGTGCAAGTAGGAGTCTGGACAAGAAGAGCTGCCTGGAAGGTTTGTGAAAACGGATGCGATTGCTGAGGTGTGTTGGCAAGTGTTATGTAGAGCCTTCAAAGTGTGGGTGAAGAGTTTTGAATTGTGCTTGTTTGTGAATGGGGAGCAGAGGCGCTCCTCCAGGTGTTATGTGATGTGAGTGGGACATGGGAGGTTGAGAGTGATTCTGGCCACCGAGTTCTGAATGGTCCACTTGTGAATGGTTCGTGTATAGCCCCATTAACCCCTTCGCTGCGCGCGTCGGCCAACGGCCGTCGCGAGCACTACCTCGGTAGTGCTGCACACATCCGTTGGCCGACGCGGCCCCGCCTACCTAATAGAACGCCCGCGCTGCGGTGGAATTTGCGCCGCGGTAAAGGGGTTAACAAAGGGGTAGAGACTGGTAAACAGACACATTTGCACTTGTGCATAGTTTACTACTTTTTGGTGATCCACATACATACTTTTGAAACTAGTACATGCCATAACATGAGTATCTGTTTGATATTCATGCACACTTTGCTCCTGTTTTTCTCACTATATGTCTGAGCAATGTATGCAGTGGCAACATAAAACATTTGCAGAGTTAGGAAAAATTTGATTTTTTATTTTTCCATGCGTTACGTTCCTATTACAAAATGTTACCAACAACAATACTAAATTCAAAACACATGCTGAAAAAAGAATACATATTGGTGCATCTTTTCTCATCTCCTAAATTGTTTACGCCAAATACAGTAGGAGTAATCTCAGTGCTCAAATAACGATGGAAACTGCATACCTCAGGCTATGTAAACATCCACTTTGTAAATGGTATGAATACCTGCATTGAGGTTTCCTGGCTACTCTGATACTCCCTTGGACGTGCTAAATTTTCGAATCTGTATGTCGTGAACAAATGTATAGCATGTACTGCACACATGTCAGGAGGTAGATCAGGATGCATGGATAACCACTAATAGCTGGGGTGCTGGGCGCAATACTCCAACAGTAGGCTGTTCATGGAAGGCTGATAAGAGGCCTCACAATTGAGGAGATTGCACTAGGTGATGGCACCTGAAATAATACTACAATCCCCAAGAATTCTTGAACTCTCAGGATATTTTGGAGACGTCGGCGGCCTTCTTGGGTCACTCACGCTACAATGTTGCTGCAGCCAGCACACAGACACAGCTTCTTTCTTGAGAGATTGCTAATGAGCAGTTTAAATGCAGAAAACTATTCCGGTGCTCATGTATTGTATGTATTGCTCTCAAACAAATTCTGAACTATTTATGGAACAATTGACTTAGGTGTTTAAGACATTTAGGGAATTGCTCACTATTTTGAACTTTAGGTTTTCCCATAAAGAAATGAGAAGATTCTTAGCATCAAGATTATGATTTCCTTTCTTATATGTGTGTGTGTGTGTGTGTGTGCGTGTGTGTGCTTCTCTATGAAGTGCTAGTTAGTTATCTTGTCAACAGAGAGGGAGAGTTGGTGAGGTTTAAGGTAGTTACCTAAATTCTGTTAAGCTTCAGTTAAGGAAGTCAGCTTCAAAGAACAAGGAGACATGGTTACTCAGAGATATCTTAAGGTATGTCCTCTCTCTGTTAAGGTTAGGTGTAGAATATTCTTGACAAATTACTAAAATATCTATTCTTGAATTAAGATACCCATTCTGACAGAAGATGTCGGTTCCTAGAGGAGCGGCGACACAGAGTGATGATATCCAGTCTATCTGTGATGGGTACCAATTACAAGGTTAGTGCTTTCTGACGTTTAGATTTGCCACATTTAGTTTTTATTTGAGAGTCATGCATGATGAATTTTTGTAAGCAGAAGCTTAACTTACATCTAGAAAAAGGATTCATGAATTGAATAGGAGAATGGGTAAAATTATAACTATAGCTATCTCTGGCAAAACGGTGGCTCTCATATATTGGTGGCCACCCTTAACATAATGTGGGCATTCCTCCTCTGAAACTGGTGATCCCAAGCAAACAGGTGACAAAACTCCCTTTCATCCTGGTCACTTGCATTTAATAATGATGAAAAAAGGACGTAAAGGGCAAAATCCATCACTATCCGGCAGTAGTACATGAAAGTATTCGATGGCAATGACAAACAGATGTTTGGGGATCAAACAAATATTTGCTAAAAATTAAAAGCTGTCATTTCCAGACAAAAGTAATTTTTTTTACCTTACGAAGAAAAGTTTTAGTTTGAGGGACTGAACCTATTTATTCAAAATGAAAAGCGATAGCACAATATGTGCATTTTAAGAAAGTGGAAAGTTGACGGCAGGAGACACATTGACTGCATTTATGCAATATATTTAAATGTGATATGTAAGTGATAACTTAGGATGAGTTCAGGAAGCTTATTACTAACCTTGGTTTCTTAGTGACAGTGGTGCTAAAAAAGTTTTTCGGGACTTGGGTAGACGGATCTAAGCATCTACATTGAGAAACCTTGTAATCAGTGGTTAATTTGTGAAAAAACAAATGCCGTGGCTCTCGTCAAGAGCAGCTTGCACCACCATTGCACTACCATTTCTCCTGTTAGTGCCACCTACATCAGAACCAACTACCAACCATGAAATGGGGAGATGCAGTGGCGTAGCAAGAGCACTGGTAACCACCGGCTTAAATTAAGCACTGCTTGTAATATGTCTCTATAGCTAGTTTATTGTCTGATCCTATATTGAGCGGTGCACTGATGAAGGAGCCTATACGATTTCTCCAACTCCAGTGTCAATGGACTAGCATTGTGAGTTTTGAATAGCCTTTGAGTTTTCCACTCTCTTCTTCCAACCAGGTTTTAATTCATAAATATAAGCAATAAGCTACTCAGAGCCATACACAAATGAGTGAGAGTTGAATTGGAAAGTTTAGATGGAAAAAATGAAAGGAAGTTGAATGTAGAAATGCAGAAAGATAATATATTAAATTTATAGGCAATGTGACATTGCATACCTCTGAAATGTGTAATATTATAGCTCCCGAGCCATGTTCTGAAAAATGAACTGTTTTGCCATCTTTTTAAAAGTTTTCATGGGGTGGGTATAAATAAACTCTTAAAACCCAAATGGTGGAAAAGATGTGAATGAAATATTATGAAAGTATTGGAATATTTTAGTAGTGTCCCTTCTGAACCATTACATTTTAGTCAATTCATGCCGAAGTGGTCCTGTAAATTGAACCATTTGTCCCCCTTTCACCTCCAAATGTTCTCAGTTGAAGAATCATCATACCCAGGACAGTGCTGGCATAGGCCTTTTAAGAGTTGGACAAAGCGTATTTTTTTTCAAGTTTCAACTGACATTAGGAGATATTTGTAGCATGTCAAAACAATTCTAAATATTGCTCCTAATTGCAGATGTCCTTGCTCAAAGCAAAAGAAGTTTCTGAATAGTCCTTTCAAACTTAAAATACAGAGGTGAGAGTACATTTCTGTTGCTTTATGTGAGGTTCTTTTCTTTAATTTTTGTGGTATTGTATTCTTAATACACTCTCATTTCCCTGGAGCCTCTTTTTTAATAAACACCAAGACTTTAAGACTTATTCTACCAGTCACTACAGCATCCTATGGAACTTAAATAAAATCTCAAAAAATAATGAGTTATATATATGTATATCCTAGCGTACTAAACTAAAAACTAATAACTAATTACCATTTTTTAAATTGATTTTGTAGAAATGGATTTGGGAAATGGAGAAACAAATGACGTACATGCCGCTTCAAGTGCTCTGTGAACAAAATAACATTGCCCATTTAGGGCGCAATTATGAATTGGATGCCTTTAATTTACAATTCCGCATAGAAGACATTGAAACTGTAAATACCTTGAATGAATTTGTACCATTTATTGGTTTTACTGAAATGCTAGTATGTAATTGCCCATTCTGGGAGCAATTGTGAGATACCACTGTGATCTGTATGGCGAAAAAGGGAAATATGTGATTGAAAAACATTTGTAAGGGACAGGTATTCTGATAATGATCCCCTTTGTGCCACTTTTCAAGAGAATGTATGATAGAATATGCGGAATTGATTGTTATATGATATTATTGTTTGCACTTTCATTACACAGAATATAGTTTTGAGCACGTTCAAAGATAGCCACCATGATTCTAGCAAGTGAGTGAGACCAGAGGACTGTCTTTGTTGTCTATTATTATCACGTGATACACTGGGTTGGATTGAAATGAGACTGTGACAACATTGTAACCAACATCGAAAAAGGCTTAACGCCCGAAATGCGTCTGTTGTTGCAGGAGGCTTGCACATTAAAGAAGTATTTGACCTTTAAAGTCCGAGAGTGCGCCCAATTTTTTGGCTATTGCTGGACGTCATTGCCAGTGTGGATGTATGTGCTGTGGTTCACCACCGCTGGGGCGGCAGCCAGGACATGTGGCGCGACGGTGGTGATCTGTGCTTTTCGATATATATATATATATATATATATATATTCACTGAAAAAACCATAGGTTTCACACAAGTTATAGTTAGCTGTACATTTCACTCGTAAAAAACCAATGAAATTCCACGTTATAGTTAGTGCAGGCAACTTTAACTCAGGCCACCGCAATCCTCTGCTGATGACATATGTGTCTTTATGAAAAAAAAATATTTGTAATATATGTATAGCTAAAATTTAATGGAAGAAGACATGGGCAAATAAGTGTCTAAATACAGTATTAGCATCAGCAGAGGATTGCGGTCGCGTGAGTTATAGTTGCCTGCACTAACTATAACGTGGAATTTCATTGGTTTTTTACGAGTGAAATGTACAGCTAACTATAACTTGTGTGAAACCTATGGTTTTTTCAGTGAATTTGCAAGGTTTTTTAAATGCTAATTCCTAACTATAACGTGTGTGAAACCTATGGTTTTTTCAGTGAATTTGTACGGTGTTTTTTTTTTTTTTTTTTCACCGTTGAATTTTTATTTTTAATTAACAATTACAAATTGTTGTTTTTCCAGCTGGTCCCATTTTTGAGATACAGTATTAGAATTTTTTTTTTTTTTTTTTTTTTTTTTAAAGATTTTATTGTGCACAAAAGGGTTACAAACACGGGCCTACAACCACCAGGGCCGGCCGCTAGTAGTCAAAGTGTTCCAGCATATCAGAAAACAATGGCTAGCCCACTGGGGCTCCGCACTATCACAGTAAATCAGACTGCACATAAAGGAAATCAGAATACACACTTTTAGTATAAATAACAACAAAAAAGAAAAATACAACAAACAAGGCGAAACGACTTATGAAGGGCGGCGAACACCAGCCGGGGGAGTCAACACCCAACCACCCGAGGGCGGTCAAGAAAAGAAGACCTGAGAGGGAGGGGGGGGGCAACGAGAGAACCAAATCTGTACTCCGAAGTACGAGATGCACAAGGAACCCTCAAGGATCAGGGGGACGAGGCAACCCCGGACGTATCAACCAAAGGGGGAGCACAGATAGACCCACGATACGCGTTCCACTGCCCCCAAATTTTACCCCAAGCCCCCGGTTTACCACGGGCCACATACACCGTTTTTTCCCTGAACATGCACCAGTCCATGTTTTCCTTCCAGACGGACACGGTGGGAGGCCGCTGGGAACCCCAAAGCTGCGCAATATCTCTCTGTGCAATCAAGTTCCCCAAGGCCGCCCACCTAGCCTGAGCCACATTGCAGTCATTGGGCTCCCATAGATTCAGCACACAACGACGCACCTCCGGCAGCAGAGCGACCCCGGTGACTCGTCTCATAATATCATGCACCCGGCGCCAGTATTCCGCCACCTCGCGGCATTCCCATAGGATATGGAGAAAAGTAGCACTGAGCCCGCAGCCACGCTTACAGAGTCCGTCGTCTGAGAACCCCATCGAGACCAGGCGGGGGCCCGTCACATATACACGATGGAGAATCTTAAGCTGGACCAGGCGGAGACGGGCCGGGATGGCCACCTCCTTAGGGGATGACAGTGCAGTCTGCCAGTCCTCATCGTCCAGCTCCACCCCATCTCCCGTCCATGCCTCCCGAAGACGCACCAAGAGGTCAGCCCGATTGTTTATCAGTTTTTTGTAAATCAGGGAAATAGTACTGTCGGGGACGTGACCGTCGAGTATGCGGTCCTCGAGAGGCGAAGAAGAAGGGACCGTGGTCCCCTCCCCAAAGACCGAAAGCAGGGCGTGCCGAACCTGTGCGTAACGGAAGAACTCTCTGTCACTAAGCTCATACTCGCGCTGAAGCGCCGCGAAGGATTTAACCGCACCTTTAACCCACAGGTCCCCCACTCTGCTGATGCCGATTGTATCCCAGCGCTCGAAGCCTTTCGTTGTCCAGAGGTTTCCCAAGCGGTCTGAGTCGAATAGAGGAGTGGCGCACGTTAAACGCTCACTCCAGCCCATCGCCACGTTAGCCGCCTTCCATACACGGACCGCAATCCTGGTAGGGCCCGTAAGGGCCCTACCAGCAGACCGCGAGTAAAGCGCTCTGTTATAGTTACCGCCGGGGAGCAGGAATTTATCCATCTCATATGCCGGGTTCGAACCAGGAGCGTACGTAGCATGGTTAATGGCAGACAGCTGGGAGGCCCAATAGTACCGTCTAATATCAGGAAGTGCGATGCCCCCGTCATACCAGGAAAGAGTCAGCTTGGCCAACGCGATACGCGATCGCCCGTCCCAAACCAGTCTCCTCTGCAAACTCTCCACCTCCCTAAAGTAGGCCGCAGGAATGACATCGAAGAAGTTCTGGAGTGCATAAAGGAATCTGGGAAGGGACATCATTTTAAACAGCGCCGCGCGACCAAGCGGAGACAAGGGCAGCTTACACCACCGAGCCGTATCTGCCCTCAAACGCCGAAGTGGAGACAGGAGATTCTGCTCATAGCGGACCGCCGGATCCAACGAAACGTACACCCCCAGGTATTTGAAGCCGGACTGAGATAGTTGGAGCGGAAGCCGAGGCGGCAAGAGAGGAGAACCACCAGAGATAGGATACACACAAGATTTGGACCAGTTGATTATCAGACCCGAGTTTTTCCCGAAGGAAGTAAGGACATCAAAGAGAACATTGATTGTACGGTGTTTTAAATGCTAAGTTACTTTACGCCGTTCGTGGCGTGCGCGCCCACTTAACGCAGTTCGTTTCGTGCTCGCACGGTGCGCTTCGCGCACCGTGTGCGCACAGTGAGTACGCGGTGCGCTTCGCGCACCGCGCGCCCACTTTACGCAGTTAGTGCCGTGCACGTTACGCTGGATGGGCCATGTACGCACGATGCGCTTCGCGCACCGTCCGCACACGGAGGACATATTATGCGCTTCGTTGTGAAAGGTAAACTATTAAATGTTCCATTAAGCTTTTGCACACGGGGGGGGGGGAAATGTGGATATTTTTTTTTTATAATTAATTTTTACCGTACGCGTACGGTAAGCGTAATCGCCGTTTTTACGAAAGAATATAAAAATGAATTTTTGGCCTTGAGGGTTCTTTTGGGACACCATAATCAAGGCTAGGTGGTTAGGCGCTGTCTAACCTGCCCCTTTACATGTTTTCAACCTTTGTTTTTCCTCCCCCTCTCTGAGTGCGAGAGAGAAAATGGCGGCCGCCGCTTCCTGGTTTCGACCGATTCGAATGTTTACTAAGATCTAACAGCCAATCAGAATCGCGCTTGCGCACGGCACCGTACGCGTACGGTAAGCTTACCGTAAGCTTACCGTAAGCGCACCGTAAGCTGCCACAGATATATATATTGATTTAAATGCTATTTTCTCAGGAACTACTGAACAGATTTACACCGGACCTACAAAAGGCACATCCTTGACCTGTAGACTACCTCTCTGCCAAATTTCAAGTAACTCTGTTCAGCCGTTCGAGCTGTAGCTGTGTCTAAAGGTCCTATGGAAAAATGCATGGGAAAAACGCGTTTTGGGACCCCCTTTTTTCTCAGCCCCCGCTTGACGAATCCCCCCGAGACTTTCAGGGTAGGAGCGGAGTGTAGCGCCCCATTAGTTTTGAAAATTTCGCGAGGATTCGTCGACCGGCGCCAAAGTTATTCCAAATAGAATGTTGCGGTTTTCCTATGGAAAGAGGGTCCTAACTATAACTACCTACTGGTGACCGCCAGTAGGTAATATATATATATATATTCACTGAAAAAACCATAGGTTTCACACATGTTATAGTTAGCAGAAATTTTACTGATAAAAAACCAATGAAATTCCCCCGTTATAGTTAGTGCAGGCAACTATAACTCACGCAACCGCAATCCTCTGCTGATGCTAATACTGTATTTAGACACTTATTTGCCCATGTCTTCTTCCATACATTTTTAGCTATACATATATTACAAATATTTTTTTTTCATAAAGACACATATGTCATCAGCAGAAGATTGCGGTCGCGTGAGTTATAGTTGCCTGCACTAACTATAACGGGGGAATTTCATTGGTTTTTTATCAGTAAAATTCCTGCTAACTATAACATGTGTGAAACCTATGGTTTTTTCAGTGAATTTGCAAGGTTTTTTAAATGCTAATTCCTAACTATAACGTGTGTGAAACCTATGGTTTTTTCAGTGAATTTGTACGGTTTTTTAAATGCTAAGTTACTTTACGCCATTCGTGGCGTGCGCGCCCACTTAACGCAGTTTGTTCCGTGCGCGCACGGTGCGCTTCGCGCACCGTGCGCGCACAGTAAGCACGCGGTGCGCTTTGCGCACCGCGCGCCCACTTTACGCAGTTAGTGCCGTGCACGCACGGTGGGCACGCGGTGCGCTACGCGCACCGCGTGCCCACGTTACGCTAGATGGGCCATGTACGCACGATGTGCTTCGCGCACCGTGCGCACATGGAGGGCATATGATGCACTTCGTTTTGAAAGGTAATATTTTAATTTTTCGTAATTTTTATAAGCCATGCACAAATGGTGCCCGTCGGGCACCATTTGCACACGGGGTGGACAGAGTGTGGATAATTTTTTTTTTTATTTTTTTTTTTTTAAATATTATAGTTTATCTCATCTCCTATTAGCAATGCACAATTGGTGGCCTTCGGCCACCAATTGCACACGGGGTGGGGAGAGTGTGGATAATTTTTTTTTTTATATAATTTTTTACCGTACGCGTACGGTAAGCGTAATCGGCGAAATTATCGAAAAAAAAAAAATTCCGTTTTTGGCCTTGGGGGATCTTTGGGGACTCCCTCAACATGGCTATGTGTGTGGGAGCTGTCTAAACAGCCCCTTTACATGTTTTTGTGCTTTGTATTTTCATCATCACTCTCAGTGCGAGAGAGAAAATGGCGGCCGCCGCTTCCTGGTTTCGGCCGATTCGAATGTTTACTAAGATCTAAGAGCCAATCAGAATCGCGCTCGCGCACGCCACCGTACGCGTACGGTAAGCGTACCGTAAGCGTACCGTAAGCTGGCTCAGATATATATATTGATTTAAAGGCTATTTTCTCAGAATCTACTGAACAGATTTACACCAAACCTACAAAAGGCACTTCCTTGACCTGAGGACTACCTCTCTGCCAAATTTCAAGTAATTCTGTTCAGCCGTTCGGGCTGTAGCCCTGTCTAAAGGTCCTATGGAAAAATGCATGGGAAAAACGCGTTTTGGGACCCCCCCTTTTATCTCAGCCCCCGCTTGACGAATCCCCACGAGACTTTCAGGGTAGGAGCGGAGCGTAGCGCCCCACCTATTTTGAAAAATTCGCGAGGATTCGTCGACCGGCGCCAAAGTTATTCAAAATAGAATGTTGCGGATTTCCTATGGAAACGTGGTCCTAACTATAACTACCTACTGGCGACCGCCAGTAGGTAATATATATATATATATATATATATATATATATATATATATATATATTCACTGAAAAAACCATAGGTTTCACACATGTTATAGTTAGCTGGACATTTTACTGATAAAAAACCATTGAAATTCCCCCGTTATAGTTAGTGCAGGCAACTATAACTCACGCGACCGCAATCCTCTGCTGATGCTAATACTGTATTTAGACACTTATTTGCCCATGTGTTCTTCCATTAAATTTTAGCTATACATATATTACAAATATTTTTTTTTCATAAAGACACATATGTCATCAGCAGAGGATTGCGGTCGCGTGAGTTATAGTTGCCTGCACTAACTATAACGGGGGAATTTCAATGGTTTTTTATCAGTAAAATGTCCAGCTAACTATAACATGTGTGAAACCTATGGTTTTTTCAGTGAATTTGCAAGGTTTTTTAAATGCTAATTCCTAACTATAACGTGTGTGAAACCAATGGTTTTTTCAGTGAATTTGTACGGTTTTTTAAATGCTAAGTTACTTTACGCCATTCGTGGCGTGCGCGCCCACTTAATGCAGTTCGTTCCGTGCGCGCACGGTGCGCTTCGCGCACCGTGCGCGCACAGTGAGCACTTTACGCAGTTAGTGCCGTGCACGCACAGTGGGCACGCGGTGCGCGTGTACGCATGATGCGCTTCGCGCACCGTGCGCACATGGAGGACATATTATGCGCTTCGTTGTGAAAGCTAATCTTTTATATTTTCATTACAGAAACCTATGCCATTCACAAATGTTGCGCCTTCGGGCACCATTTGCACACGGGGTGGGGAGAGTATGGATAATTTTTTTTTTTGTAAACATTTTTAGCGTACGCGTACGGTAAGCGTAATCGGCGAATTTTTCAAAAAAATTATAATTGACTTTTTGGCCTTGGGGGATCTTTGGGGACACCTTCATCAAGGCTGGGTGGTTAGGAGCTGTCTAAACAGCCCCTTTACATGTTTTTTGCCTTTCTTTTTCCACCCCTCCTCAGAGTGCGAGAGAGAAAATGGCGGCCGCCGCTTCCTGGTTTCGACCGATTCGAATGTTTACTAAGATCTAACAGCCAATCAGATTCACGCTCGCGCACGGCACCGTACGGTAAGCTTACCGTAAGCGCACGGTAAGCGCACCGTAAGCTGCCACAGATATATATATTGATTTAAATGCTATTTTCTCAGGAACTACTGAACAGATTTACACCAGACCTACAAAAGGCACTTCCTTGACCTGAGGACTACCTCTCTGCCAAATTTCAAGTAACTCTGTTCAGCCGTTCGGGCTGTAGCTGTGTCTAAAGGGCCTATGGAAAAATGCATGGGAAAAACGCGTTTTGGGACCCCCCTTTTTTCTCAGCCCCCGCTTGACGAATCCCCCCGAGACTTTCAGGGTAGGAGCGGAGCATAGCGCCCCACCTATTTTGAAAATTTTGCGAGGATTCGTCGACCGGCGCCAAAGTTATTCCAAATAGAATGTTGCGGTTTTCCTATGGAAACAGGGTCCTAACTATAACTACCTACTGGCGACCGCCAGTAGGTAATATATATATATATATATATATATATATATATATATATATATATATATATATATATATATATATGTATGTACCAGCTGCGTTTGTACAAAGAGTATAGCACTCACGGGAGACTTCTGAACCAAAATGTATTGGCACAGGACACACACAAGACGTATTTCGGCTTATATACATATATACCAACACGGTCCCATTATAGCCCCCATACCCGCAGTTCGCGGCGGGTGAACGGCGTGGGGGCCTGATATCTCCATAACATGCTTCTTGCCACTAGCAAAGGAAAATACGCAGTCTTCAGAATTCCTGATACACACATTTTTAATCCTCAGGCAACACCTCAATGCGTTTCAGGAACCCCGGTTCCCTTGATCACGAGTGCATCACAACAGTGAAAATGGACTAATAAACACCAACTAGTGACATTTAATATAGTTGTAGGACTAACAGCTTCAAAAGTAAATGCGGGTGCCATCTTAGAACAGCAATTTCATTACTATTGCAGTGAGAGAAACATTCTTAAAGATAACATATAACAATATTCATGGTATATGTGATATATACAGGGCAAAATTTAAAAACATGCCAATACATTATTAATGTTATTCCTGATTCGATTGACTTCGAACTGCATACTTGTACATGCTAAATATAATTGCATTTCGTGCATCAGTTCATGGCTGAAAATGTAAGTGGCTGGGAAACTATACAAGTGCACAGTACCTCATAGTTCTAGCTGTTGCATAATGCGACTCCTGTTCACCTCAATAAAAAAATTTGAAGTTGTATAATTAATATGCCATGTAGACAAAGCACATCCCTTGCAGCTAGCATATACAACCAAAAGGGTTCACGCCCTAGTGGGCATTCATTGCTTAAAGTCATAATTCATTCCTATATCGAGAAAACCCAATAAAACAAGGAGGGCAAATGGAAAATTACACCTAGGGCTTTCAATCCCAATAGTAATAACCAGCTTTTCCAAGTCATCAGCCACCTAAGTGAATTGTATCGGTAAGGCTCGTCTATACAACAGGGCCCCCCAATTTCCCAAAATATACCCAAAAATATAACCAAAATGTACTCAAGTTTAGCTCAATCAGATTCCCATTTAACACCGTAGTCTTCCACCAAATCACCTGTAAAAGAGATATAATGCAATGAATATGATTAAATTAGGTTCAATATATCTGAAAACGGATATAAGCAAAAATAAATAAATAATGTACAGTACAAGAGAGAGGGAATGGACCAAAAGCAATAAATAACATACAATATCAATATTATTGCAGATCCACACACAAAAAAACTCGTAACCGAGTTAGCCCAAATGTACAGCCAACTCTTCGTTTTGATTCAAACCAAATCGCTGTTGAGTGCCAAATGTAATAATGTATAGTGATTCGAGTCTCCTGAGTGCTAAACCTCAATAACCCCCTATAATGGAAATGGGAATCTGATCAAAAGCAAAGAACTTAAGCAACTTTGGGTCACTGGCATGGTGTTCTGCGAACTGCCTCCCCACCGGGTATTGTTTGTCAAGGTGTGTAATCGCTCTCATATGCTCCAACACCCGTTTTGTAACCCTGTGGATCGTACTCTCAATAACGTATAGATTACAGGAGCATCTGAGAGCAGAAATGCAATATTCAGAATGGCAGGACAGCCCTTTATTAATCCTGTACTCTTGAGTTGTGTTAGGATAGTAAAGGAACGCACGTTGGTACTAGACCTAGATGCTTTGCACTTTTTACAAGTAACAAGGCCTGCTGGTTTGATGGCGCCCATCACATTTTCCTGACTAGAGATGTTGTTCACACACAGTATATCCTTCAATGATTTGATTTTCCAGAAAGTTATTTGGGATTCACAGGTACATACTTGGAGGTAACCTCATCCGAGTTTAATATGTGCCAATATTTACACAGCACACCTCGTACCAAGTTGGTCTGATTACTATAGGTCGTTGTAAACCTAATTGACTCATTGCAATTAGACATAGTGTTCTTAGGTACAAGTTGGGCCTCCCTCGCTACCTTACTAACTTTCAAATCAGCTAACTTGAGAGTCTCTGGGCTGTATCCCCTTGCACTGAATCGATCCATCTTGACACTCTTTTCCAATGCAAAATCCCGATCATTGCTGCAGTTGCCCCTTGCCCATATCAGTTCCTCATAAGGAATGCTCTTAATAAGGTTGACCGGATCGCAACTGGTAGCATGAAGGGTACTGTTCCCAGCCATCAATTTTCGAAATAGCTTGATCTCAATTAGGGAATCATTTACTGTCAATTTCAAATCCAATATTTCCAATGAATAAGTGCTAATGTTACTACTGAACCTCAGATTCAGGTCATTGGTGTTCAGTTCCTCTACAAACTGGAGAGCAAAAGATTGTGAGCCCTTCCAGAAGACGAATATACTGTCAATGTAACGTACCCAAAGCACCATGTGGTCATCATACAGATGGATGTTAGACACGGTTTACTCCTCCTACCAGCCCATGTAAAGACATGCGTCACTGGGAGCGAAGTACCTCCCCATTGCAATGTCCTGGGTCTGTCTGAAATGTTTATTGTCAAAGATAAAAATAAATGTTATCTAGACAGAATCTTACCATATCGAGAATCATATCAGTGTGGAATAAGTAGAAGAGGGATCCTTCCTTGAGGAAGTGACGGCATGCTGCTACCCCCGATCATGGGGAATGCACGTATAAATGCCGCAAACATCCAACCTCAAAAGTAGGTAGTCCCCATCCTACTTATACCAGTGATAATCATGAGAATCCTCACTATCCTTTACATAGGAAGGGAGTAATTCCACAAAGGGCTTAAGGAAATAATCTACATATTGTGAGGTATTTTCAAGTAGGTAGACCCTCGAGGACACAATGGGTCTCCTCAGTGGATTGTGTAGACTCTTATGTAGTTTAGGGAGTACAGGGCTGTAATTTTAGGGTACTTGATTAGCAGAAATTGATACTCCTCCCATTCAATAAGTCCTTGCTTGTGCCAATCCAAAAGCTTATCCCAGTAGATTGTGTTTGCCACATCAACATCTCTTTTCTCACACTCAGTATAGCAGGTCTGATCATTAGGTTGTCTATATCCTTCAGCAAGGTAGTCATTCTTGGATGCAATCACTGTGTTACCACCATTGTCAGATTTTCAAATTACAATGTCATCATTTCTTTGGAGTTCCATTACAGCCTCTTTATCTGCAGCACATAATTATCAGACCTGCTATATAGAGCGACATTTTCTTGCTAGCTCTGTTTAAACTACAATCAATGACACACCACTCCACTCCATTGTAAGGCATGCCACTCCACTCTATACCAGTCCTCTCCACTCTATGATACTCCATGCCACTTTACACTACAACAGTCCAATCCAGTCTATGACACTCCACTCCACGCCACTCCACTCTACACCACACCACTCCACTCTATATTGTTCCACTGTATGCCACCCAACTCTATGCCACTCCACACCACCCCACTCTATGCTACTCCACTCTACACCACTCCACGATATTCCACTATATACCACTCCACTCTACAGCACTCTACTCTATGACACTAAACTTTCTGCCACTCCATTCTATGCTATTCCACTATATGCCACTCCATTCTATGCCACTCCACTGTATGCCACTCCAATCTATGCCACTCCACTTGACACCACTCCATGGTATTCCACTCTACGCCACTTTACTGTAAGCCACTGCACTTAACACTACTCCACTCTACCCTGTTCCACGCTACAACACACCACTCTGCGCCACTCTATGCTACTCCACTCTACACACCTCCATTGTACACTATTTCACTCACACCATTCCACTCTATGCCACGCCACTCTACGCCATTCCACTCTATGCTATTCCAATCTATGCAACTTCACTCTACGCCAATCCACTCTATGCCACTCCATTCTTCACCACTCCAATTTGATGCCATTCCACTCTATGCCACGCTACTCTATGCTATTCCATTCTACACCACTCCATTCTATGCCACTTCATTCAATGGCATACCACTCTACCCTATTACATGGTATGCTACTCCCCTCTACATCACTGTACTCCACTCCACTCTATGGTATTCCACTCTACACCCTCCACTCAACGCAACTCCACTTTACTCCACTGTACGACACTCCACCGTGAGATACTACACTCTACAACAGTCTCCCCCACTGTACTCTATGACACTCCACTGAACCACACTCCACTCAACGACACTCCAGTCTACGATTTTAAACACTTTTTTTATTAAAAAATAAAAACCATTATAATTTAATGAAAACACCAACAGTTAAAGCTCATTTATAATTGGAAATTGTTAGTTATTTTTTCTATACAAACCAGACGTAAACTACATAAACATTGGTAATTCTAAATTTATACTTCTACCTTAAATTTATAATTTATAGACTTACTGTTCTCACTCCAGTCTTAGCAACAGTAGTGTAAATGTTGAACTCTGAAGGGGTCATCCCTGGTTTTTTAAAACAACATGTAAATACCTAACCAAATAAAAGTATTTAGATATATTTAAAATAAACTATATATTCATTAGAGATAAATAAAGTCAATTGCAATGGAAAAAACTCATTTCATATGACAATATTAATTAAAAAAAATAGAAAACAAAGGAAAAATATTTCAAAGAAATTCACTTCACAAGTTACTATCTAGAAAAAAGACACCAAAAATGTATAAATAAAACATTATGCATTTTATATTAATTATTAAAGAGAAGAAAAAAATTAAAACAAATTTTACATCTATTTTTCAAAACTGTATTGTTAAAAACACTAGCCAAGGAATTAATAATTCAATGAAAACAAACAATTCAAATAACAAATAACCAACTAAATAATCTGCATAATTAACAATTCATATTTTATTTAGCATTAAATATTCCATAAAAAATAAAAATAAAATTATTTATATTTTGAATAACTTCCAATCCTAATCCGCTACAAACCCCACAAACCACTACTAAATTAGAAATTACTAATCAAATAAAAAATATGTAAATTACACAATAAAAATTACAAACTATACTAAAAATAAATATCATCTTTACTGGAGCTATTTTTTTCATTTAAATCTGATGAACATATTAACATGAATCTCCTGCAATGATCGTGAAAATGCTGGGATGTATAGAACTAAGGGGCATATTATCAAGAAACGGTGTTAGAATTATCGCCGCTTTAGCGGCAGAAAACTGCAGCTAAAGCGGCAATAATGGGCTTGATAATATGCCGCAGAGAATTCCAATAGAAGCCCATGTTCTGGTGTCAACATGGGCTTCTATTGGAATTCTCATGGGCATATTATCAAGCCCATTATCGCAGTGCTTGATAATATGCCCCTATGTGTTTCTGACTTATGCTAAACTAGGCCTAAACTAGGTCTCAACTCCATTTTGCAATAATATGGTTGCTGTTTCATAATATTCATTGTGTGTTTATAATTCTTATTTGACATCACACACAGCAAAATTTGCACTGTTCATTTCTTCTCGAAGAACTCCAGAGAAAGCCTTTGGATACTTTACAAGGCTCTTCCTGTTTGCACATTCTACTCCATTCACTTACGAGTTTTTCCTGTGTTTATGTAACCAGATTCGTATTGACACCTCTGATGATATTAGGTCAGAAGACGGCAAGCCTACTATTTATTAAGGAGGATAGTGCTAGGATGGTGGTATTATGTGACGTTTGTTAATGCCCAATTTTGATCTGCTGTTGTAGTGCTTTATTTGCTCATCACATGCTGACTGGGCAATTCCCATTGCTTTCTAAGTTGAAAATTACTATTAAAATCCCTCAATTTGGGGTTTGAGACAGAGATTACGGGGTCTCTTCTAGGGATGCTTTACATTTCTCTGTTGATTTGCTGCACATTTTTGACTTATTTTTCAGATTTTGACCAATGCTGTATATGTTTAAATGCTTAAAACCTTTGAAATGTATGTAGACCTATGTGACTGATTATTTGAGATTGCTCTATTTTGCCTTTCTGTGTCTGACTCGGAGCACTACAAACAAGTCGTCAGAGGCGGTCTGACCACCGACAGCCCTTCGGTCCGACCACTGGATTACAGAGAGATGGCTCGTCCGCTATGGCGGAGGAGAGTCACACAACTGCTCTTTGATCAGGAAAAATAAAATTATAATAACGCAGTTATCATTTTATTTTTCGCAGGTTCGTGGCTGGGTTAGGGCGGTGCAGGGCTGTAGGCACAGCGAGAGTAGTGCGCATGACTGCTTGGCCTGTCGTCTTGGCCCTTCCAAACAGTGATGCACACTTTGCATGTTCCCCACCAGGCTGCATTACACAGTCGGGTGGGAAAAATGCCCAGGACCCCACTCCCAAATTCAGCGTTGTGATTGGCTCAGGGGGGCCTGGGTGCTTCCTAGTTCCAGGACTTGCCGGCGAAGTGAAGGAGAGACACGGCCAGCAGAAGAGGTAAGTGGTATTTCTGTTTTTTTGTCAATACCGCTATCCCCCCTTCACCCACCTCTCCACCCTAGTTCCCTGCCAATCCCTACTGGGATTACAATTCTGGCGGTCGGACCCACAACTGTCGGAGAGAAGACTGCTGCCTCAGCCTGCATCAGAGATTCCGACGAGGCAGCAGTCAGAGTCGTATCCCTGAATGGCAGCGGTGCCTAGACAGGCACTGCTGTTGGGATTATGGTATCCTTTTCGGGATATGAGGGTCCCTAAACAGGGCCTCGTCCATCGTGGGCCAATGCAAAGTTGTCCTGGGAGCACAAGTAGTGCTCCACTCACCTCCATGCACCATGTGCCATGCATGACATGGTGCGTGGCACACTGTCCATGGACATGCAGGGTATGCTCCGTACCACTGTGGCTTGTGCTGCAGCACTTTTCGTTGGCCTCAGCATAAGCCACCGTGATACGGAGCACTTTCCGACCGACAGCACGCGGGTCATATCGAAATGCGGTGGTTAAACCTCCGCCTGCTTGTCAGGCGGTCCCCTGATCGCTGCAATACTGGGCAGCTGTCCGGCCCACAGCAATCCTAATCAGGCCCTTAGCATTTTAATAAACCTGCATGGCTTTCCTATTTACTGATCTCAAACTCTGTTTTTGAGTCATTCTTTACTTATTGACTGTATTTCGAAATGCTGTTTTAAATCATATCATATGGACATATTGCCTGATCTATTCTTGAGAACAACACCTTCCCCTTTCCAAAGATGGGTGCTTCATTTATACAGATTATCTATGAGATAGCCCACACATCAAAATACTAATATCGAAAATTATTAATAACAAATATATTAAATTAATAGAAAATGATATTTAATATAACTATATTAAAACAAACAAAATTATATACAATGATATTTAAAAAACAATGTCAAAGGCCTAAAAAAACAATGTTCTTATCTTCTATATACTGTCCCACAATATTTTCGAGTTGATGATATTTTTGACATGATATTCTTGTTTCACTACATTTTTTCCACAATAGTTTGGTAATACACCCCTTCAAAGAACACCTACTATGCATTAGAATGTTAAATAAAAGTGCACAATCTTAAATAGGGTAACCCCAGTAACATGGGGTTCCCCTGCCATCCTGCCCACTTAATAACTGTTGATCAATTTAAAAGGAGACACAGAATAAGTGGTCATGTATTGTGGTTAAAGGGGGAAACACAAGGATTTATTTTCATACGAGGAGGCTTTTGGAGACGTGAGGCCAACTCTATGCTAAGGTAATGGAACAAAAACAACATTGCAGTTTAAAGAGGCCTGGCTGGCACAACCAGATATATGGTGTGAGATGGGTGAAGGTGTGGCCTGATATTAGGTATAGTCTGAACTCATTTAATCATCTCATCTCATCCAATCACTTGGGGAGATTGGAAAAAAGGCACTTAGTGATCATCTGGGCATACTCTAGCCACCCCATGCTATGCAACGGCAGGAGTCTATAATCACAGAAGCTGCACATCAGGGTACATCCTAAAGACTAAGGCCAACCACTCCCCTTTTTCATCTATACATTTACTAAGGGGTAATGCTGAATGGTTTGAGATGTGCAGCTCCTAGGCTTGAAAGTTTTAGTTTTCATTTATTCATGAAGTGTAGACATCAAAAGGAGACTACGAAAGGTAGTACAATTACAGTAATGTCGGAGAAGATATTAGAATATCAACTAGAAGTTCATGATTGTTGGGAACGGCTAAAGAAAAGAGGCAGTGTCTAAAATAAATGTGAAAGGACAGCAGATTGGAGATGTGAACACTCATAAAAAGTAAACAAGATTACATGTAATTATATGAAATACAAAATTTGCATTTTGGCACTGTATTTCAGCTCAAAGTGCAACATAGGACCCATTTTGGAAGTAATGCTAAAACCAGTGCTTAATTTGAGCCGGTGCTTTCCGGTGCTGAGCACCGGCACTTAATTGGTTTCCGGTGCTCGGCACCCGCACCTAATTGTCAACACACACTTAGGGCAGTATGCCACAAGGTGGCGCTGCTCGTGTAATTTAGAGATGAGCAGTATAAGTTGTTTAGGAAAACAATATACATAAAAAAAATGCTAATACCTGCCTCCCCAGCCATTCCTTCAGTTTTGGGGACCTGGAATAATCTGAACTGTTGCATTTACATGTGAAAGAGATGGTTAGTAGTTGTTTCGGCAGCAATGACAAGGGCGATGGGAGATGCAAGCTGCAGTGGCCTCCTGGTCAGAGCGCTGGCACTTAATATTTTACAAATTAAGCACTGGCTAAAACCATAGATCAAAAACAGAAGCACTGCAAACAGCAACTCCTCACGTTCTGGGTGTTCTCCTTGTTACAAGTGCTCATGCTAATTGTTTAAAGAGAATGCTGCATAATTACGCAACGTGGAAACAAAATTATTTTGGGGAATTTCTCATAACAAGCATAACATGAAAATATCAAGATTATGCCAGAATTAACAGAAATTTCACTCTGGGCTTGTTTCAATCCCACATTTTGCACACATTTTCCAGACGTGGGATGCGGATCCACTGTGTCAGGCTTCAAAATGTGTGTCAGTCGGCTCTCTTTCAAATGTTATTTCCAGTCTGCTCTCCAGGAGCGGCCTTTGCGCAGAGCAATAGTTCTTACAACAATTAGCAATGGGTCAGCTCCAAGCAAGAGTATCCAAACATAGACACAATAACGTGCGTTTTCTGCACTTAGCTGCCTGCACCCTTCTAAAGCAGAAATCAAAGACAGGCAAAAGTGCAGGTCCTGCCTAAAGACTTCCTCACCTTGAACAGCAAAAAACTGCTATCACCCCTCAGCTATACCATCTACCTAATGGCAGTTCTAAGGAACAACTAATCAACAGCCTTTTCCTAATAAGGCTCTCATGAAATTTCATAAGGTGTCGCTGTCTACATCCTTTTCATTTCAGCGTCTCTGTCTTCGCCTTCCAGTCACTAGAATGCAGACAGGACACTCCCACTGTCTGGGGAAGCTATCCTCACCCTTCACCTTGTGCTAAGCTAAGATAGGGGCATTCAAAATGGATCCTACTCCCCCCACTACTCAAACTCCTGCAACAAACAGAGTCCTACTACCACACATGCACACACAGTTGACATGCACATGGATGCCAGATCAAGTTCTGGGTTGCACATAACAACAGAACTTTACACAATAGGGGTCAGTAGAATGTACTCTCACTGACACAACAAAAATTCACAAACAAGATATGCTGCCATCACTGCTTTATGTGATGTACCCAGGGCAGGGACAGTAGTCAGTTGTATAATATCTTGGTAAACTTGGTGAGCCAATCCAGGTCACAGAATAGATCTTGAGCCTCACTTTGTCTGGGAGAGGCCTTGGTTTCTGTGCACATGCTAGACTAGAATGATGCCAGGACTGATATAAAAGTCAGGATACCAGTTTCATAAGCAGTCGGATACTCAGGACAGGGATACATGCCTATTTACCATGCAGGGAACATTTCTCTCCCAACACTACATATTGCATCTACAAATATTCAACATGCCATACCTTTAACATTTAACCTAGCCTAGGTGTGGGGAGACATTTTTTCCATGCCATGGTTTCTTTAGGGCCCAACATGTCACTGTACTGCCCTTTGTATCTGCTTTCGAAGCAAGGTGTAAATTGGTGCACATGGGGGGTTCATTAGTAAATTGAAGGTACTTTGTGTGGAATCAAAGCAGAGTGAGCATTGTGCTTATATGCTTGTGTGAAAATATTTGGTATAGAGGATGTTGGTGAAGTGGTAATTGAAATGCCGTGTGATTTGAGTCGCATGCACATAAAGTCCAACAAGTCTGGTGTTAACTGGGTCACTAAATCTTTCAATTCTTTGCCTCAAGAGTAGGACTGCAGAAGTAGTAGAGGTTTAAAAAGAATGTAGCCTATCGCAGTGGGGAAGTGGTCTGTGGAGGGCCTCTTGATTATTTTTAAGGACCCATGTTGGAAAAGAGCTCGATGGATGTCTGGAATGACCACTTGTGCTAGGAGAACATTGACGTAACTTCTTTTCCCTGAAGAGATTATTTTCAGAGGAGAAATTTGGTCAGAGATCCACAAATGCAAGGGACAGCTGATTATCAGCGTAGGAAAAACCCACAAAAACAAGAATATAGTTTAAGGGTCACCAGTGGTAAACACCTGGTTTAGCCTTTGATACTCCTGGCACTACCATTGCTATAGGGGCTGTGAAAGCAGCAGCGGGTAGCCGCGGCCCATCCGCACATGTGGAAGGGCCATGCCCCGCCCCCTTTTTCCCTGACAAGAAGAGTAGCTCTCAGGCTAAACGAGGGTCAAAAGGTCAGTCTGACAGACACCCTTCTTGTTCAGGCTGCCAGGGGCTAGACATGCAGTAAATGCGCAGGCTCTGCCTGAGCTGAATTTTGCCAGGCTTAGGATTTTACAGCCCTGTGGGGGTTACCTCCAGAGCCTGGCATAAGTGCCTCAAGGCCCTGCCCCTCATGACGTCGGGGAGCGTCACTGATTGCCTCGGACCTGGGCACTTCAGTTTTAAGCCCTGAAGTTCCCAGTGAGGAGTGTCAATCCTAGATTGAGGTGGGGGTCAGCTTTCTCACTGACCCCATCCCACTCTGTGACGAGTGAGGGACCCAAGGTCATCCAATGAGGAAAGGCAGCAGCCCCAACCCTCCTTGGACCTCCGAGGCTACCGTCTCCGAGAGCTGCAGGGCAAGTAAGTTTTATGTTTGGTGCGTGTGTGTATGTATGAATATATGTATGTGTGCATATTTGTGAGTGCTGTGAATGGGTGTGTGTGTAAGTGTATGAATGCATTGGTGTGAGTGAATGTGTATGTGTGCTTGTGTGCCCCCCCCCCCCCCTGCTAAAATTACCGGCAGCAGGAACAAAAGGTAAATATGTATGTCTGTTTAGACAAAATTGGCTTTCTATAGCACTCTCATTGCCCTCTTCTCTTACCTTGACCTTCCTTCAGCCTCTGAGCAGCAAACACGTGCTTGCTGAGGGTCTATGACCAGGAGAACGAGTAAACCAAGTGATGGTATTGTGGGTCAAATGGGGGATAATATCGTTTCTGTGACCCCTCGCAATTAGGTGAATCGACCTCTATGCAAAAAGGCAGAACTAGCCTGTATCTATATTCTCGGATTTCTATACGGGATGGGGCTGCAGTGCAGAGAGCGCAGTTGGAAGGCATTTGCGGCCCAGCAGATGTCTCTGGGCACATTGCACTTCAAAGGGGCTTCCGTTGTACATTTTGGCCAAAGGTCTTTAGTGAACAGCATTCGTTTTCTGAAAATGTTTTCAAAAGTGAAAAATTACACTGTACATTTCTGTTTCTAATTCAGAACGTATACATACACCCGTGTGCATTTATGGAGTCACGTATTTTCTGAATAGAGGCGTTTGCAAAGACACAGCACCTTATATGGAGGCAAGAACATATGCAAGGACTCAAAAATTCCGTGTAATTTATCTGTGGGCAATGGTCTTTCTTGAACTGAAACGAAATATTGTCAAGTATCAAAGCATATGCTTGATATACCTACCCCTTTTACTGAGATGAGTAACCCAGTACAAGAACGAGACAGACTGAAAAAATCTTGGACTTCTACTTTGTTTAGAACATTTGAATGTTATGCAAATAATCCTGGATAGACTTCAAATAAAATTGTTGTACCAATCCTTTCCTGGTAACCAGTCACCCTGCTGAAGAATGACAGAAGTGTACACGATATGTTGGCTGGCACCCATAGAGCTGGTGGTCACTTCTTGCCTCTTATGCAACTTGCACAGGATCTCCCAGAATAGTCTGAGCACAATCAGGAAGCTCTGCATCATGATCATCTAACTTCCACCAGCTGCAAAGACTTCTCCAAACAAGTGGAGTGCAGTTACACACTAGGGGCCCGATTCACAGAACTAACTTAAGACAAAATCCTAAACTTACTACCATTTTGGTATTCACAGAAGGCACTTACTCATTTTGGTATTCACAGAAGGCACTTACTCATTTCGGTATTCACAGAAGTTAGGAGTCCTAACTTTAGGACTCCTAAATGCCTTCTGTGAATACCGAAAGTCTTAAAATTAGGATTTTTCTCAGTTTAGGAGTAGTATAGTTAGGACTCCTAACTTTAGGACTCCTAAATGCCTTCTGTGAATACCGAAAGTCTTAAAATTAGGATTTTTCTCAATTTAGTAGTAGTAAAGTTAGGACTCCTAAATGCCTTCTGTGAATACCGAAAGCCTTAAAATTAGGATTTTTCTCAGTTTAGTAGTAGTATAGTTAGGACTCCTAACTTTAGGACTCCTACATGCCTTCTGTGAATACCGAAAGTCTTAAAATTAGGATTTTTCTCAATTTAGTAGTAGTAAAGTTAGGACTCCTAACTTTAGGACTCCTAAATGCCTTCTGTGAATACCGAAAGCCTTGAAATTAGGATTTTTCTCAGTTTAGTAGTAGTAAAGTTAGGAGTCCTAACTTTAGGACTCCTAAACTGAGAAAAATCCTTATTTTAAGACTTTCGATATTCACAGAAGGCATTTAGGAGTCCTAAAGTTAGGACTCCAACTTCTGTGAATACCGAAATGAGTAAGTGCCTTCTGTGAATACGAAAATGGTAGTAAGTTTAGGATTTTGTCTTAAGTTAGTTCTGTGAATCGGGCCCTAGGAAACGCCCTACGCCATGGGTTTAAATAGGCTCTGTGCAGTGCGATGGAAAATATGTGTCAGGTAACATAGGCGAGCAAATGAGGATGAAATCACTGCCATATTAGCGGTGCTATGGGCCCGGGTTCTATCACTTAAACTGGATTTCCCTCATAGGCGCTCTTCATAGTGCCCTGCCATTGATCCTAATTCTAGAGAATTATACATTCTTTCTGTATGTAGGGAAGTTGGTAAACATTAAAATTAAAGAGGGTTGGGGCATGGCTTAAGGTGTCAAGATGGCGGGAATGCTTTTGACAGTGCTCCGGACCCCCTCCATCATCCACTGCATATAGCTTGCCCGATCTGGCATTTTCCAGGCCTTTTTCCTACCCAACATAGTCAATAGGTACAGGGCGCATCTGAAGGAGATGGCGAGAGGCATTGACCCAGTGCTAAGTCGCAGACTGCCTGGCCTACCTAAGGAACGTCGGCCGCATCCAAGATGGAGACCTCACCTGGGTCCTGAAGGTGACGGATAGCTCCCTGCTTTGACGCTGGTTTCATGAGCTTCGGTCGACTCTGTCCTGGCTGAAGGACTGCAGAGCACCTGTGCTGTGCCTCGTGTAGCCTGGCGGTGTGGAGGGGAGTTGATTGCAGTGGCCGGCAATGAGACGGCCCTGCGAGAGAGGACTCACCTCCCTTGACCAGACCTTGTGGATCCTCGGGGCTACATCACCTGTGGTGAATCTGCATCACTCTCCCTCCGGCCTTCATCTGCCTCTAACACTGGCCCGCTGGGTCCTTGGTGGTGAGGAAAAGGGGGAAACAGTGGCCTGCAGTGTCGGCTTGCAGGTTACGCTGGCAGTTGGTGGTGGGTGCAACAGTTTGTTGGTCCCCTCTTTGTCCCAGCTGGACGCTGAGAAGAGCCTAGAACCACCTAAGCACCATGAAGGGCAGCCCCCCTTAATAGTGAACACAACTAATTCCTGTGAACTGCCACAGTGCTAGGGTCCTCCGAGATGAAAGCCTTGTCTCCTGCCGCATTGTCTGCCTGTTACTTACCACAAGATACACTTACTGGCTGACATTGGCGGTAGGGCTGAGGTGGCGGCACAAGTATTGGGGCTGTTGGGGGGGGGGACTCTGCATCTATTCTCTTCCCCGCCATAATCCAGGTCATATTTGTCATTCCCTACCAGCAAAGTTGATGGAGTGCAGCATGTGACCTTCTGCATGCTTACCTTACCTGTTGGGGGCTGCCAGTCCTCTCATATTGCCAGAATGCTTTTGGGCGGACACAGCCCGTGGCTTGCACTGGTGCCCCATTTGCTGCATGCGCAGTGGAGGGGCACGCTTGACCGTACTGTACTGGTCATCTCATCAACTGCCATCTGCTTGCCGCACTACTCTGGGTTTGCTACTTCTTCCCAGCTGCTCATGCTGCTCCTCCTCTTGTGGAGGAAGGAGATTTGGAACCTAGACTGGTGCTTCTCAGATTCTTGGTCAGTGATTGTTCCTCACAGCCTAGGGGGGTGATGCTGAGTCTGCACCTGGCCATCCTAATGGCCGTGGACCCCTCCCTCTTAGGACTGCCGAGCTGCCCAAGCCCCAATATCCACTCTGTCTCCCTACTGATTGAGCTGCCCTGCCTCACGGAGGTAAGTGGGTTGAGTGACGCTGCACTGAAAGTCTCCACCTGAGAAAATTATTGCATGGACCATGGGGAACGATAAGACCCACCAGGCCCATCTGGCGCAGCCCACATAGACCAAGTCACCACAGATGAGCCTTCTGGAGAGCCGTCAGGGTCACGGTCAGGCCCAAACTCTGGAGATTTATCCACTATTGTGCCAGGATTTGAGCTATGTAGCAGAAAGAGCCGTAAGGTGGAAAATCGAATATCGGTGGCTGAAAACGATACTGAGGGGGTTGAAGAAAAAGGTCTCCAAACTAATGTCTCAGGCTGCAGAACTACAGGACCGGGCCAAAGGTTCTTAAAACTGATCCAGGCGTAACAATCTTTGATTTTTTGTCTTAACCGAAAACTCTGAAGGGTCAGACCCAATGATGTTTCTGGAAGAGTGGCTTAAATCCTGGAGGCCATCAACTAAGCTGTTAACCTGGTTTGTGGTGGAGTGAGCGCACAGAGCACTGATGCCTAAACTGCCTCCAGGGGTTGGCACAGACCTATGATCAGTCATATCCTGAATTTCACAACAAGGACGCTATCCTCCATGAAGCTTGGCAGACCAAACATGTGCACTCTCAAAACTCCAAGATAATGGTGTTTCCCAACTACACCAGGGCGGTCCAAAATAAGCAGAGGTCGAGCAAAAGCTAGAAGTCATGGGTCTGCAATATATGCTCTTGTTTCCTGCGCGTCTGAAGGTGAATTTCAATGGTAAAACTGTTTTGTTTGACACACCTAAAACTGTTTGGAACTGGCTAACTGAAGAAAAAAGCATTCGCCTCCCCACTCACTCCAATCAGGATTACCAGGAAGAACCTTCCAGAAGGGGGCCGGCGTGTGGCCTTCCACGTTGGAAGATCTGGACTCACTCCTGCAGGGAAATTGTGGCCCGCTTGCCTTTGTCTGGGTCTGACACACCTGCATCGCAGCTGCAGAGTTGGCAATGCCTAGTGCTGGAAGCCGCAGGATCCTTTGAACCTGCAGCACCCACCTAAGTCTCAGGAGATCCATTTCCTCCTCACTCCCAAGAGACATGAGCTGGAGATTTGTGTCAGACTGAAGCCTTGATTGCTGGCATTTTAAATGGTTTATGAAGACCGGGTGAACTTGTTATGATGGCTATCCAGAGATCCTTTCAGGAGGGGGTCCACCACTCCACGTCTAATCTGTAAGGGTGTTCAAGTTTTGTGTATTTGTAATGAGGTTTGTGTCGGACTGACGCCTTGATTGCGGGCATCTTAAGTGGTGAAGGAAGACCGGGTGAAATTATTATGATGACTATCCAGAGATCCTTTCAGGAGGGGGTCCACCACCCCGCGTCTAGTCTGTAAGAGTGTTCAAAGTTTGTTGTTTTGTAATGAGGGTGACAGATGCTTCAGGGGTGGAAGTGTGTGGTAGAGGGTTCTTGGGGAACTTGTTTTGTTCGAATGGATGGGTTTGTTGTATGTTGTTGCGACAGAACCACCAGTTTGCACTAATACCTATGTGTGACCTTACTCACGGCCTGGCACAGTGGCAGGTGCCTAGCATTGCTGCTAACCTCACAATGTGTCAGGAGACACCATCGTCTTTCTTATGTGTCTGCTCATGTCTGCCATGACAGAAACCCATAATATCTTGTGGAAAGTGAGTGGGCTGATAGACCGCATAAAGCAATCCACAGTCTTGCAGTAAGGACAGTGCTTCCTTCCCTCTGTCCTGATGTTTCAGGAAACACGCCCGCTGGACACCTACTGTCCCTTCCTGATCCAGGTAGAATATGACAGGGTTTTACACAATGGAAATTCCTGCAAGGTGCCACAACTTTAGCTCTGTCTTAGTTCCAAGCATGGACTCCACAGGCAAACTCCAACAGAAAGCAGATGCATTCAGCCCATCAACTTTCCAAATTGGTAGACACCTTTGGTCTCTGCAATGCATGGACACTGTGGCACCTGCAACAAAGACAATACACTTCGGCAGCTCATTGTTCCTATGCCTGCATAGAGCTCCTTCTGCCGCTATTGACTTTCTACTCGTTTCTGATGTGCAGATCCAGCCTGTGGGAATTTTACGCCCCTCTCCCATGTTACTTCACTTCGGCTCAGAAGCTCCCCGCCAGCGGCCCATCTGGCACCTCAGTGCCTGGCACTTTAAAGATAAAGCTTGCGCCTGTGTGCTAGCAGGAGAGCTAAAGGCATACTTTCAAGTTGATCAGCACACAGATGAGTCGGCGGGCACTTTGTGGGTGGTGGGCAAAGCAAACATTAGAGGGTATTGCAACAGTTTGATCACA
Source organism: Triturus cristatus (assembly GCF_964204655.1). Lineage (NCBI taxonomy): Eukaryota > Metazoa > Chordata > Amphibia > Caudata > Salamandridae > Triturus > Triturus cristatus. Next base: position 143,728,306 of record NC_140580.1, on the reverse strand, counting down.
AAGAAAGAGGAAGAAAAAAACTCTGTTGGAAGCATAAATACAGCACCTAGAATTGCAACTCCCAGATGACCTCCAGGGTGAGACCTCCTGCCAGCTTGCCATTGCCCTGTAGAGTTACAGCAGATATTGATGGAGGAGGTGAGGGTCTAGGAACAGGGTGACAAAATGGTAAGCTGCGTTATTGGCTGACGTCCACACATATGATATATCGGATAATTGCCGATATCATAGATTCTGTGGGTACACCACTTCATTCCTCTCCTGACATAGGTCCAGGCTTTTGCTGACTTCTACCGGCAGCTTTATGCTGTTGTCCTGCGGCTGGTGCCTAAAAGGGCCTCCCATTGCTGGATAATCATTTTCTGCCCACAATATTTCAGTCTCTTTAATAGGAGCTCGACCTGCCAATTACTGTTGAAGAAATCGCTGAGGCCATCTCTGACCTGCCTCCTGGGAAATCGCCTAGCCCGGATGGCTACCCCACTGAGTTTTACAGTATTTACAAGGACATCCTTTCCCCACACCTATAAGCTCTTTACAAGGAGGCTTTGAAGGCCGGTAGCTTCTCGGCAGAGTTAGATATGGCCTCCATTATGGTTAGCCCTAAGCCTTGCCGAGTGGCCAACAAATGTGCAGCCTATCATCCTATCCCTTAGATTAACTCAGAAATTAAGCTATTTGCTCAGATCTTGGCCAACTGGTTAAAACGCACTCTGAGTATCCTTATCCGCCCGGACCAGTGCAGCTGTATGCCGCACGGAGGTATAAGGCACTGCCTGAGGAGTGTTCACAGAGCTTTGGTACGCTGGCAGCTGATACACCATTCTAGCACCCTTCTACTTATTGACTTTGAAAAAGCACTTGAGATGGTTGACTGGACCTTTTTGAGCCAAATCCTCTATAAGGTGAGACTGGGACCCCGTTTCTGCTGGTACATCAAGCTGTTATATTCTCAAACATATGCACAGGTGAAAATTAATAGAGTGGTCTCAGATCCATTCCCTATTCAGCCGGGAACCAGACAGGGCTGCGCGCTCTCTCTCCTCCTCTTTGCCCTCGTTATCAAGCCACTGGTGAGGCTTATTCACTGTGATGCGCAAGTACGGGGCTGGATGTGGGAGTTGGGTGTGTGAATAGAATAACTCTGTATGCAGACAAAGTCCTGTTATTTCTGTCCAACCCACATGAGATGGGCCTCAATATACAACAATATGACACATCCCTGTGCTTTCCTCTGAGTTGGCACACAATTGGCTGCCATGCGCCAATGCAGGCACCCCTGCACCATGGTGCAAGGGTGCCTGCATTGTGGGGCTGATTGTTTTTGTGCAGGAATGGACACCTTCCTGCGGAAAGACAATCACAAGAGGCTTTTTCCTTTTCTTTGTGTGCTACACAATGCAGCATGCGTAGAAAGAGGAAAAAAAGAGGAGAAATAAAAAGATTTCTCCTTGTTGCGCCTCCTTACACTCCTTGGGAGGTGTAGTATTCTGAATGCATCCCCAGGTTACACGAAATGTTGTAAATCTGGGACTACGGCAGAATCATGGGTGTTGCGTGGGAACACCCACAGCAACACCTATGGTATGCCCCTTTCACAAACAGTGATGCATGAAAAGGGGCCGTATTTACAAGGCCATGAAAAGCCATGCAGGGTGGGTTTGCATGGCCTTGTAAATTTGAGCCAGCACACTGCGTTGCCAGTGCGTCAATAAAAGTGACGCACCAGCAGCGCAAGGGGCTTGTAAATAAGCCCTGTAGTTTTTATGGCTCCAAGCCTTCCACAGTCTAGACTTCAGTCTGTCCTAAGGTCCGTACTTTCATTTGGGGCCACTCGATTAGTGCAATTTTAGTTTGATTTTCATTGCCCATGGATCAAAGTATTTTGTGAGAACAGATCAATGCTTAACACATTAACTAAATTCTAACCCGCAGTAATTACATTTTGAAAATTAAAATAAAATGTTGTCCTTTTACTGGCCCACCCATTAATTTCCACTGGTAAGGGCATCACGATAGAATAGTGTTGACATTTGCCTTTGCGTCATTTATAATGCTGGGTGAAATGACCTGATCAATGGAAGCAGACCTTCTCAGTGCTAGCAGTACTATCAAAGCTTCTCTTTTGGCCAGTTATGTTGTAGGATGGAGGGCATGGGTGATTGGGAGGTGTTCCTTTTAACAAGGATACAGTATAGGGCTAAAGGGCAGGAAGGGTTTTGAATATCAAGAACGGAGGTAGCGAGAGTACATAAAAAGTTTTTTTCAAATCAATCACTGTCTTCAATAACTACAAGACTGTGTACCTTATATATACACTTCACTTTTGGCGTTTGTGTACAAGGCTGATGTAACATTGAATGTGCAGCTTTACGGCAATATTATTGGTGATTGGACCCTTCTGATACGTTTTTTTCTAGTTAAGAATCCTCCAATCATAAAGTTGGCATAAATGGGTGCTCCATTTGAGTTTGGGGAAACTGGTATTTCGCACTAGTTTATTTGAGGATTTTTCTACAGCATATGTCTACCTGTTTCAAGGATTGAACGTGCTGCACGTCTGTTCATTTTCCTTCTAGATTGCCCAAAAATAGTGCGACTCCTACAGGTGGCCAGCAGTGGAGTAACAAAGACCCCCGCAGGCCCCGCAGTGCGGGGTCCAGGCGAGCTCCAGGGGACCACCTCAGCACAGTACCCTGGCCTGAGAGCTCTTAAGTGAGTCAGGAGAGGGGCCCCTCCATGTACTTTGCAGGAGGGCACCCTCAAGTCTTGTTGCGCCACTGCTGGCCAGGGTGTCACCCTGCATGTTATTACATGCGTAAAGTGTCAAGAATCTCCTTAAGAGGGCCCAAGATTAGAGGAAAAATATTGAGGTTAAAAACCTTCTTGCGATTAAAAAAATTCTTGCTTGATGATAGAGAACTATGCTGCAGTACACAAGCCAGACACCAAACTCCCCCTAGCATCAGGAAGTGCCCTTCTAAAGAGTCCAGGAGAAGAATCTAATAATACTGAAGAAGCAGCCGGTATTAAACTAGATGAATAATAGGGAGTGAATGCATTAAAATAAAACTTCCTATCCTTTTTGCCTCATATATATGATTAAAACAGAAACTAACATCATTCATACTTCATCTTGGATTGGGAACTTCCAGTAGTGTCCAGTAGGGTCCTCTGGGTAGCCCACCATGTTCACTTGCCTGACCATGTCTCTTCCTTCCGGATCATTGTGTTGGCTGAAAATGTGAAGAAAAAGTTTGACATCCGTTTCCCACTGCTGGATTCCACAGCCCCAGAGATGCCTGCATGCTGCATCGGCGAATGCCTGCCACTAATCTTGGTACACCTCTCTGGGTGACTGCCATCATAGAATTATCAACATGGTACAGGACTTGAGGATGTCCAGATATGCACTGGGTGTGATGTCTAGCAACACGCTTCCTCTAATCACAGGCAACCTCTGGTGAGCGTTGGGGGCGGTTGTGACAACCCATATGCCTCCATCAATGGGAAATACAAGTTGCTGTCACATTCTTCAAATACCATGAGTGTCCGAATGATACCTTTTTAATGTTGTTAAACCCATAAAAACACAAATACGTGAGCCAGGAAGCCAAAGACTGCCATTCCAGTTTGACTGGTTGGTATTCCCGTTAATGCCACTTGAGTCCCTCTTTCCATTCACTCTGTTAATGGATACATTCCTTCCGTATTGTTCTCATAATTGAAAAATATAAGACAGGAGAGTTCTTACTGGCACTACAAATAAAAACAGATTAACATTTTTTTGTCATGAAAATCCTTTAATCCCAAACTTTTATTCATGGAGAAATTTGGGGGCATATCATCAAGGACCGGCGATAATTATTGCTAAGCGCACTTATAATGATAATTATCGCCGGGTAACGTGGAATTTTATCGCTGAGATAGCGTGCTATTAGCAACGCTTATCTCAAAAGCGATAAAATTCCAAGCGCTAACTGCCAAATGTGAGATTATCGCTGGCTTTCCAGCTGTAATCTCACAAAGTTTGACGATAGCTTGATGACAGGGCAAGGCATACTTAGCCATGACATCCACCTTACATAGGATACCATGGCTAAGTCAGTCTTGAAGCAGGCATAAGGAAAGTAGCGATAACAGAGGTTATCACTACTTTGCTTGTCGCTCAGCAGGTTAGCATGCCCATTGATAATTGGAGAAATGCCGCTTAGCGACATTTCTCCAGTTATGTCAGGGCAGCAACGCCCACTTTGCATCTCATTAGAGATGCAAAGCTGGGCGTTCAGAATACAGGCGCTAATGCAAGGTTTCATGTGATAGCATGACCTTGATGAATAGGCGATAAAATTATTGCCGCTTTTCGTCTGAAAACGGACGCAAAAGCGGCGATAATTTTTTATCGCCTCGTTGATGATATGCCCCTTGGTCTTCCCCAAAAAATATAATTACCATAAACATGCTAGGTATGGAATACAAGTTCTGTCATCTATAGCGAACAAAAGTCACAATTCTGTGAGAGGACACAGAGGTGAGAATTAAGTCACTCTCTTTATTTACTGACAACAGCAGTCCGGCATGAACAAAAAACTACATTTCACAGCACAAAATCCCAACGCAATAAGCTGCACAAAATCCCAACAGAACAGACTGAAGAAAAACATGTGTGCGTTCCAGCCAATGAGACATTTTTGGACCTGGCCCTTTTTTGCAAAATGAACCTCAGATTTTTGCTTTCTGTTGTTTAACCCGTTTTTGTTGCCATTAGTACTCTGTGCACTTCTTCCCTCCTAACCATTGATAAGATGCTTGTGCTCCCTCCCTAAACGTGGTACAATTGGCATATACCTAATTGGTATATTTAAATTACATATAAGTCCATATACTACATGTACTCAGGGCCTGTAAATGAAATGGTACTAGTGGGCTGCAGCACCCATCGTTCCACCCACTAAAGTAGCCTTTTAAAACATGTCTCAGACCTGCCATTGCATCCTGTAGGGCAGTTTCAAATTGCCATTTCGACCTAGAAAAACACACCTTTTGTCAAGCCTAAACCTTCCTATTTAATACCCATAAGTCACCCCCAGGGTAGCCTCTGAAGGCTCATAGAGTTGGGTGCATGATTTTTAGAAAGTAGGAGGTATGTTTAAGTTTGACATGTCCTGGTAGTGAAAATTTCCTAAAGACGTTTTTCACTGTCACAAGGCCTATCTCTTCCATTTCTCCCATCGGTTACCATATTTCAGTTAACAAATGCTAAGTTCAAATTGGGAGCAGATAGAAATATGCTATTTACACTCAAAGGAATTGTAATTTTATCTTCCTCTTTAATGGTGAAGTTTGATTTTAAGTTATAATTTAGAAAATTCCACTTTTAGCAAAGTTGACATTTTCTTGGCCCAACCAACTGCGCATTCCTGCCAGTGTGCTAGGTCACATGATTCTGAATGGCTCCACTGGTTTGTGTTTTGCTTGCAGACAGTGAGACAATGGAAACCTAGGTGTGAGGATCTTCCCTGACAAGATGGCTTGGGAGGAGCTGTCCCCTGTTCGAACCAAGACTCTGCTGTGCACGACGACCGCCAATGTGAAGTTCCAGAGAGACCTTCTCTTCATACTGCCAGCGACTGTCTACAGTGACCGGCCACACAAGTCCTACACTTTGCACAGGCAGCTACTGTCCATGGTGATCCATCAACACGAAGCTCCAGCGATGACCAGGTCTTCTGCTTACCGCAACATTCAAAAATTCTCCTCTTTGTGGCCCCTGCTAAGCAAATAGAACTCTTTGTGCTGGGCTTGACTAGGTAACTTTTCAGTTGGACTAACTTAGTCCGTGTACCGAGCCCACACTCAATTGTGGTTGGTCCGAACTTGTGACTTTTTCTCAGGTCAGCATGGCCAGATAACCAGGAGTAGTGCTTTCTGCTTCTTGATGCTGTTTTTACTTAAAACTTTAAAATTCAGTACCTCCAGGTCTACTGATTGGATTTTGTTCATTTTTGTCATTTTATTTAATAAAATCTACTATACTGTTCTAAGTTGGCTTCGAATTTTTCTTGTGTTGTGTTTTCATTTTATTACTGTTTGTGTGCTGCATACCACATTACACATTGCTTCTAAGTTTGGCCTAGTTGCTTTTGTGCCCAGCTACCAGAGGGTTTAAGCACAGGTTAATTTAGTGAATTTTGTGGTTCACCCTGAAAGGGACTGTGGTTTTTGTTTGAGTAGGGCTTCCCACCCCTCTCCAACCCAACTTCTTACACCCATTCATCATCTGAGGAATTTGCGAGGCCCAGATCAAGACATATTTTTGGTACCCCTGTTTGGATCAACTTTGAATTTTAATATCCATTATCTGCTCATTCGGCGTGCATGATACTAAATTGCCTTTCATGCACTGGGTGTTAGAACAAACAGTGGAACTATGTCTTTCCCTGGGGTCCCCGAAATCCTTAGGATGACGCTGGGCAAAGACATACATAGAGGTTGAGGATGGCAGAGAGAAGAAAAGAGGTTAGGAAATAGAAATAGAAATAGACAGAGGTAGAATAGTTATTTTCCAGGAGGGCCCTTATAAGGTGTGGGCCCCTGGGCAATTGTCCAGTTTGTCCATGCCTTAAAACTGCTCTGGTGCCATCCAAACTGTTCTTGAACTCCAGCGTTTCCCATCTTTCTCACTTTTTGCTTGGCTGCTGCAGCACTTCCATGGAGCTAAAACGCCTTTTATCGCTGAATATCCCTATCACACTTGCTTTGTCTGGGAATACACTCCTATTAAACACAGACAGAATATGTATACAGTGTTTAATCCACTGCTGCCATGAACAGAATCCACTATTTGAAACAAGTCATATCTATTTTTGAGTTTACCTAAGAACGCATTTGTAATGCATACACACAGTTTATATTAGCACAGTTACCAAAAGGTTTCCCAAAGGCACGGATTAATACTACATAATCTCCATTTCAGCTAAAGCATCTTAAAAGAAAATGGACCATAGGATCAGTTAATTGCAGGTCCTTCCTGTACATTCCCTGTATTTTATTGATGTGTGAGGGCATATTTCCTCACCAAAGATGAATACCCAGAGTTCTTGTGAGGATCAAAAGCCAGCAAGGCGAGCTGTATCACATGACGAGATCCTTGAGTGGTCCATTCTTTTCAGTGCAGGAGAAAGAAATGCCGACTAATTTATGAACTTACCCATTAATGGGTTAGATTGGTGGGTGGTGGGCTGGGTGGGTGAAGGGGCTCTTCTTTCTTTGAGTTTCTGGCTTTACAGCCTCCATCAATATGGGCAGTCCAGCACTGGACTCCTTCCAGTGCAATCTCTCCTTCACCCTATGCCGTACTACCTTTGACTTCTGCTGCTCCAGGCACCAGTACAAAAAGTTTTAAAACGGCACATGGCTTATCTATCTGCCATGCTGATCCATCGTGGCGATAATCACCCACATCAGATTTTCTAAACACATAAGCAATGTCATTATGGTTTTGGTCTGTAGTGATGCTCATTATTTAGGGCTAGAATTGAATAGCATAAACTGTACGTGTCACTAATGAAGCATGTTGTTCACAGGTTAAAGTAGTAGCTCACTTGACCAATTTGGCAGCCCTCAAAATAATCTCCTTCCTCCTCCTTAAAAGAAATGCAAAACACAAGTATCATTGGTTTAGCCAACAATGTCATCATGGTCCAACAACTCCAAAAACAAGTCCAAAACCAAAACATTTCAGCATTCAAGTTGAAAAACATGTCAGCATGTCATACTATAGTGACCTGGAATATCTAATGACCCTCATATACATACATTCTAGAGGCTGTTTGGCAACTGGTTCTTTTACTATCGGTATGTGTCCTGCTGAGATCACTGATATGGAAGAGAGAGTTCACTATTCTAGATGTCCTACCCTCTTCAGTCGTCTGGAGCACAAATTCTAAATCCGTCAAACGCCTGCACCCATGAAATCCCTAAGCCTTTTCTTACACTAGCAGCATTCTGGCCAAGCAGATCTATACTTTTTATGACATTCTACTGTCTAAGCTTCCTCCATAAACAATGAATCCTGCTGAGAAAGGCCCTAGACTTCCCACCGAATCTTGAAATTCACTACAGCCTGACAAGCCATAACCTTTGTATTTCACAAATGGTCTACGCTCTCACAGTGCATTCCGCAGAATCATCTGAAATTGGAGTACATGGTTTGGAGGATCCCCAAAATGTTTCAGTTGAACTGTAAATCAGGTTTGTGGGCTCCAAATCTTGGTCAGGAAAATCAAATCAAGCCTCTGCTTTCTCTTTTTTGCCCCATTCTAGAGATCAAAATAACCGGAAAAAGTGTAATTGGTCCTCACACTCCAGTTCATCATGAATGCACCCACTGCCACTGCTTCTGGATCCTGTTTCAAACTGAGAAATGTTTGATTGTTTCCTCTCTGTATCAATGCAAAGATGTTCAAGGAACAAGGTCCTAATCGATATCATCATGAACATAGATCTGAGTCCAGCCTTCAGCGCTGGAATCCCTAAGATACCTTGAGTTGCATTTAGCTTCCATATTCAATTCTCCTGGAAAGCCATCTGATTTGATAGAAGGTTTAGAGATTTTCCTGGACAGACTTAGTGCCCCAACTCTCAGGCTAGAAGTTCTAGAACCTTTGACTGACATATTTCACTGCATATATGTCTGTTATACCGACAGTCACTTTACCGTAAATAATGATGCTAGCAACCTGAGGTAGGTAAGTGAAGCAACAGTTTTTTTCTGGACTACCTGCAACATGCAAAGATATGCCTGCAAAAGCCCCCAAGACTAGCCTGCTGTTGTTTGATTCTAAGATAAGGACCAATGTTATCCTGAAGATAGCGTTTCCATTTCTAGTCTCCGTATGTCTCAACCACTTCTGGAACTTCATCCTGGCATCCCTTGGCATGCCTACTCTTTCCAAATAAGTCAACCCCTTAAGTAAATGTAGGATCTGTAGTCAGTGTAGGGCTCTGTTGTGTAACAGGCGTAAAGATTACCTGTATGCACGAGGCCAACAAACGAGCAATCATCCCCAGTTCCCTAAGGAAAACTGTTTCTCACCTTCTGACATGCTTGTGCTCCTTCTTGATAACCTTTGATTTCACTCTTTGAAGCCAAAGAGACTCTGAAACTGATTCCATGTTGAAAAACAGCAGGTTCATGCTCTGGTTCGGTGCCACATTGTACTTCCTCTAGTTGAAACGCCACACATTTTAGGAGGTTGGTGGTTGTTGAACTTGTGCCTCTTGTACTGGGAAATAAATCAATTTTATTTTATTATGGCTATGTGTGAAGTACAAAGATAATCCAACAGGATGCATAGTCAATTTGTGAGCTAATGGATACATAGTTAATATGTGAGGGTACAGAAACATGCTGGTATGTTTGAAATGGTATCTGAGGACTAGGACTGTGTGAAACAATTGTGTGATATACAGGTGTGAATCTGCCTCTTTGAAAAGATTGTCTGCAGAGCAAAACCAGGGACAGAAATCACTCCACAGTTGAATTTTTAGGCAGGCGCATTTCGCATTAAGCTTCTTGTCCCAAGAGTACTGATATGATAAAATCAACAGCAAATAACTGATGTGTGGCGTGAGGAATTCAGAGGATTTGCAATTATGTTTCATGGATGACAAGAAACTTATGACCTTATTTAAAGTTTGGCGGACGGGATACTCAAGCACAAATGTTGCAGATGTCTCATCCCCAATATTATAAGTATATTATAGCCTACAGCACTTGATCTAGACAATATAGGGCCGATTTAGAGTTTGGTGGAGAGGGTACTCCGGATCGATGGAGCACCCTCTCTGCCGACCTCAAGGTCCGCCTGTGTAATTTAGAGGTTGGCAGATCTTAAGTATGTTTATGATGGAGCCTACTCCAGCTCCATTGCTGACATGCTCCTCTGATTGCCCAACAAAATATAAGCTGTCGAAGGTTGGCCATCCAAATACCTGCCTACTTTAGAGTGGCTTTGTTAGCTGCCTGTCACTGCCAGGTAAAACCTAGTGGTGAGTGACAGTAAAAGACAAATAATGACCCTCACACCATGGGAGCAAACTCCCTTGGTGTGGGGGTCATTAGTTTTTCATTTTTCAAAAATGATAAACTTGGTAAAAGTGTGGCTGTCCTGTTTGATGAGTGGTCCATCAAACCTTTACAACATTGCAAAGGGGACAGTGGTTCCTGCTAATCTTAAGAGTTATCTGCAGGGCCAGTGGACAACTTCACATTTGGGAAAGAAACGTACACTCAAATATTAAGATACACCGGTCTTGAGAAAAGTATGCATAAACACGGACAGAAACAAACGATGATGCACTTTATTGAACATGAGCAGCAAAGAAAGATAGAATCGTGGGAAATAGTGGAATTTAAGTACAGTGTGGATAGTTAATTAGTTGGACTGTGCACTTGGTTTCTGTAGTTAATTTCTCAGGGCTTTGGATAAAGTAGTTTTTGTTGACGTGGAGCTAATCTTTTCAATGAGGAAATATGAGAATCATCCCAGCTTCCCGTTTGGGCATCTGCCTTCCTCTTCAAAAAAATGAACGGAGGCTCTGTACACTGTTCTAAGTGTCACAGCAAATGTCAGCCCCTGGGTGAAAGAGGAGAAACAACTTTTTTTGCAGGAAGTAAGGGACTAAAAAATGATTTCTTATCAGACAGGCCTTGAGTAGGTGCGAGTGCAAGGGGGAGCATTGTCTGGACACCGAAGATGGTGGCAGCGTGAGCCTGTTGCTCCGCTAGCCCAACATTAATAATTTCTCATAAGGCCAGAGGCGAGGCCGTAGCTGACCATGGAGAGTATACGTGGGTAGGGTTACCCCTGGAATGACGGCTGGGGTGTTGGTGGCTGCCAGATGAGGCACCACACTAGAGACTTGGCTGTGGCCTAATCGCTGCTGTGTCCATACCGTGTGACGATGGCGGAGTGAGGTGGTGAACTGAGACATGGGTAGGGCAAGGACACTGTGCTCGTTGGTGCCTCGTGGGCTGTGGCGCCACTGCGTGAACCTTGGGGTCGCGGAGATTGACTGAGGAGCCCCACTTCGCACTGCTGCTGTGTGCCCCCATACATCTGGCTGTGGAATGACGTGGCTGGCAGGTGAATGCCCGGACGCAGCATGGCGAACTGAAGAAGCAAAGCGTGGGCCAGAGCTGCCAACGGAGGACAGAGGGTGGGCTCCTGCAGTGCAACATGCCCCATGCACCAGGGAAGAGGTGTGGCGCAGCAGCCAGGGCATCTGACTCCAGAACCTGGGGGGCTCACAATTCAAACCCCAACAACAGCGGCAGATCAGCCCAGCACCATGTGACTCTGAGCAATAGCTCGCTTAATCTTCCCCACGGCGCACAGCGCCTTGATGCCCTCTGGTAATTGTTTGCGCTTTACAAATACTGGACATTTACATTTACATTGTCGGCCCCTTTGCCCACCGAATGACGTCAGGACCAGAGAGGCTGAGTTAGCGCTGGGTATTGGCTGCCCAAAGGTGAGACTTGTGAGGCGGCGAGGGTGGTTGGACCTAGACCGAGGCTCAGGGTGCATGAGTTGTGAAAGTGAGTGCCACAGTGCCCTGAGCCCAGAAGAAGTGGCTAGTATGGAGCACGGAACAAATCCACTAGATGCCGGCAAGCCGGTAGCAGAAGCAGCTGTGGGAGGGCTGCCTCAGTACTGTCAGGGTCACAGTGTGGGGCCTAGCTGGGACCTGCAGCTTAGCCTTGGATGCGGGACCGCGTTAATGACTGGGTCTCACTGTGGAGTAGAACATATGTGGGGAGTCACCCTGGAGTAATCCATAGCTTGGCCGGGGACGATAACCATGTGCAGGGAGTGACACTCTGCAGGAACCCTCCTTGCCATAGGGCCTGTGCTCAGAGGAGGCTGGTGGCTACATGTGAAGTCCCCTTGACTGTTGTTTTTATAATGCAGCTTGTGTGGGGACCCGGGGGGGGGGGGAGTCTGGCCCTGCGGTCTGTCCTTAACAGACGGGGACTGGGCCTGCCCTTCCTTGAGTTGAGCGTCCCCTCCGGGGAGCTGAAATAACTAGTTGTCTGGGGTCCTTTCTCCTGGATACTGCAGTGCTCCCTTGATGGAATAGAGCACAGGGCTTTCCTAATTGTACATACAGGGTACCTGATGAGCCATAGTGCTGGTATTGCATTTCCTATGACCACGCCTGGCATGCCAGGTGTGGCCCTGGCTCTGAACTCGTGCTGTGACTGCCACCACTATTGGAACACTAAGGCATAAGCAGGGGGCCATGCAACTGGAGACAAGGTAGCCCTCTCCGCCACCCCCTCGGAATCGGGGATAAGAGAGATGCCTCATATTATTCAATCCACTCACACCTGGAAAAAGTGCTGGCTGCTATTGCTTCATTAAGTTATAGGGCAGTGTCCGTTGGGTTGGGCCTTCTACAAGTGGAACACCACAAACTGGTGGACTAAGTCAAGTAGGTGGATAAGTCAGTCAGCAAAAATCATATCTACCCAGCAGGTGATGTCCAGTAAGCTGGATGCCTTCTCCACCAGAGTAGACATCCTTAAACAGCGGGCGGAAGATGCAGAGGGCTGTAACCGCCACAATAATATTGAGTGGTGAGGCTACCTAGAGGAGCTGAGAGAACGGCCATGGTGTCATTCCTGGAGAACTGGCTTCACCCTGAGGTCATTCTTGATTGCCTCATGCAGTATTTTGCTCTGGAACTGGCCCATGGGTTGCTGGCCTGCCCAATGGCACTGGGAAGGCCCCCTCGCACAGTGGTGGAACAATTATTGCACTACAGGGACTGGACATTATTTTTCAGAGGTCCTGAGCCAATGGTCCGTTCACAATAGACAATAGGTGCTAGTTTTCCCTGGTTTTACTGCCAAATTCCAAGCATATCGTGCATCATTCATGGAAGCCAAGAAAGCCCTCTGTGAGGAGGAAATACCGTATTCATTGATGTTTCCAGCTAAACTTCGGCTCATACTGGATGGCAGCACACATTTTTGAGATGCACGGGAGGCACTGTGGCTTCTGGCTGGAGGCCTACAAAGCTGGCCCTGTGTAAGAATCCAATACCACAAAAAGTAGATTTGGGTAGATAAAAGTAGTTTATTCCAAGAATAAGGATCTCATCCAAAAGTAGCCTGTCTTCAGGTTAACACCCTGGCTCCAACTGCCCATACCAGTCATATAATGACATTCTGAGTCACCTGGCAACCATTATGGAACTCTAAGATGTGCAGGATGCTACACATCTCCCTCTTTTACAGATAACAAAAGTAAACCATGAGTTTAATTAAGAAGAATAAGATAAACAGAGAATAAAATAAGCAAATGTTGAAACCTACTGAACGTAGTCTTTTAGGTACCTTGGTGTAGAAACAATTCTTGAAGATTTCCGTATGTCAGATGGAGTTATAGTTGGAAGATCCCGTTTCTCAGCATCAGCTGGACAGCTCATATTTCCAGATGCTCTTTCAAGTCCACCAACAAAGTCTTCTCTCACTACAACCACCCTATTCAAATTCCAAATGCGATGATCCGCAGTTTTAATGGCATTGTTGAAAATCTTAATAACTTGGATGGGTTTCAGAAAAGCATCCTTTGATTTACTTTTACAAGAATTTGTTATCAGCACCCAATCCCCTACTTTGACAACAGTTTTCCTTACACATTTCTTTACGTCATGACATTTTTTTTCTTCTATTTTTTTTTATTCTAACAACCTCCAGTCATCCTTCTCATTTTCAACAAAGCGATTTGGCTGTAAATCATTCACCCAAGAAGGTGTTACTATAGAATTAGCACACCTCACCCTAAACAATTCGAACGGTGTCCTTTTTGTGACAGCATGAGGGGATAACCTATAAACTCTGATTTTTAAAAAAACTTCAGAGCTCCAATCTAGACCTGCTGATTTGCCCATTTCATTGATTCCTTGAGCACACGGTTAAAGCGCTCTACTAGCCCATTGGTCTCTGGGTGATATAAGGAAGACCTCTTATGCTTAACCCCATGAGCACACAAGAAATCCTCCATCTCCCTGGAAACCAATTGCACAGCATTATCTGTGAGCATCACATTGGGTGTGCCCTCTCTAGCAAAGAGTTTTTCCAAGAAAACTTTGACATGTTTAGTTTCATTTCCTCGCGTTATAGCAATTTCAGGCCATCGTGAGAAGGAATCTGTGAGGACAAGTATGTACCATTCAGTGCCAGATGAGCGAATTGGCCCTACGATGTCTAACCCAACCTCTTTCCATGGACCATCAGGCCGATCCCTAATAACCATAGGTTGGGTTTTAGGCTTAACCACTCTCTCACTCAAAGCACATTGCATGCAGTCTCTTATTTTCCATTCCACTAATAGATCCATACCTGGCCACCAATAAGATGATCGCAAAAGCTCCTGCACATCTTAGAGTTCCATACTGGTTGCCAGGTGACTCAGAATGTTATTATGTGACTGGTATGGGAAGTTGTTAAGCTTTCTTTAGGTAAAACTCCAAATAATCTATGGACCTCCTTTTAAATTTGCATTTTTCAATCTTGACAGTAAGCCCAAATTCATCTAGTCTCTTAAGGACTTGTAACACTCTTAATTCATGCTCAGTGTTGTCCGCACCAAAAACCAAGATATCATCTTGATATATTCTTACGCCAGGTAGCCCTTTCACAACCGTCTCCAACGCCCTCTGAAAAATTGAGGCTGCTGAGACCAAGCCAAAAGGTAGTCTTAAGAAATGAAACGTGCCAAGGTGTAACGAACGCTGTCGAGTCTTTAGAACTCTCATCTAGTCTGATCTGATGGTACGCAGACTTGAGGTCTATAGTACTAAAGACTTTTGCTCCTTTTAACAACATCAACATGTCTGCAATTTTAGGTAGTGGATATTTATCTATCACTACACACTTGTTTAATTCCCTAAGATCCACACACAGCCGAAGAGAGCCATCAGCCTTCTTTGCGGCCACGACTGGAGCAAGCCATTGCGTTGTTTCAACCTCTTCAATTATCCCATCCTTTTTTAAGTGTTCCAATTCTGCCTGTACCTGTTCCTTGACCGCAACAGGAATACCTCTTACCTTACAACAAACTGGTTTGGCACCATCAACTAAGCGAATGTGATGGGTATAGTTTTTAAGACAACCGAAAGTACTACAAAATACTTTGGGGAACTGTTCTCTTAACCTACAAGTAAGATCATTTTCAGTATTACTTTCAACAAAGGCTACTGACTTAGAGATAACATTTTCTTTGAGTAAAATAAGTGGAGAAGCATTTGGGTCTAAAATCACACCAAGATCTCTCTGGTGGAACCAACTCAATATACTGTCGCCTTTCTGTGATATGTATATTTTAGCGCTGGCTAATCTATTCTTATATTCAAGTAAACCCCAGAAATAACCAAACAACTTAATGGGTTCACCCCCATAGACAAAGGATCTAATATCGGGAGAATAAACTTTGATTTTCTCTCTGATCTCTTTTAAGTAGAAATCTTTTGAAATTATGGTGATTTTAGCACCGGAATCAAAGAGCACTTTTGTTGGTTTACCCTCTACATAAATTTCATCAGTGGGGCAATTTTTTTTTCTTCATTTTGGACTACCTGTACTTGAATTTGACCACAATCTACATCATCTGCAGACTCACAAGTATCATTAATATCATAGTATATTTCACTGACTTTTCCTCTATAATTTCTTCCTTTACAAGCAATCGTGAAATGTCCCTTTCTTTTACACTTATTGCACGTAGCTTTCCAACCAGGACATTGTTTAGCATTTGCTAAATGACCTGGTTTACTACAACGAAAACATTTTATTTTTGACAAACTATGTTTTGTATTGCTCTCATTTAATGAACTTTTCTTATTATAATCCTTTTGTTCATTACCTTCCTTAGGAATTTGTTTAACCACATGTATAGAGTTCTTCTCCTTTTTTTCACCATCTTTCTTGATGACCTCCACACATTTTAAAGAGTGTTCTATTCTCTTGGCAATGTCCACATCTTCTAAGGTAGGCTCATCTTTATGCCAAAGTTCTTCCCTCACTCGTTCAATGTTACAACCTAACATAAATTGATCTCTAATTCTCTCGTCAAGAGTAGATCCAAATGTGCATGAAGAAGCTAACTTTCTAAGAGAAGTTATATAATTCTCAATACTTTCATCTTCCATCTGTGATCTTCTACCAAAATGATACCTCTCAAGAATGGTACTGACTTTTGATAAGTAGTGTTTATCAAGCATTGCTATGCATATTTCATATTCATTGAGGCTGTGATCATCCAATTCCCGAAGATGGTCAAAGACCTCTTGTCCTCCCGAATCCAAGCAATGAAGTAACAATGCAGTCTTTCTCTCAGCACTTAGGGAGGATCCACAAACTCTGGCATATCTCTCAAAGACTTTGCGCCATTTTTGCCATTTAATTGGTGGATCTCCCGTAGATGATAAGAAGAAAGGGGGTGCAGTTACATTTTGCATATTGGCAAACTATAACTTCTCACAATTTTCGTATACAACCTTGTATTAGTGTAACAATTGAAGATCAAGGTACATAACAAATTGACAAGCAAGAAATCAACACTGATCAAATTCCCCTGAATAAGGTGCAATATAAAATGAGAGAAAATAAAAAAAAATGGGAAGAGATAAATAATTTGTCAAAACATTTAAAATATACAAATTATGCAAAATTCACTAAATTGCACACATGTGTGTCACTGAAGCAAAATGCAGTAGACAGTGGGTGTATTCAATCAAGGTGTGCGTGTTACCATGGACGCTTTCCGTTGTGGAAACCTATTAAACTTTATATATAGAAATGTTGAAATTGTATTTGGTATCTTCTTTCTCCAACAAAAACGTTATAAATAATAGAGTGTGCGTGCCAGTGAAGCAGCACGCTATTATTGTGTGATTTAAACACTTTTCAAACTTGATTACCAACTTTTTATAAAGTGTGCGCATCACTGGGGTGAAGCGCTGTGTTTAATTTGTAAAGTCCTGGAAGTTGTGACTTACAGGTTGATGCGCGTATCCAATTTATTGGTAAAGTGTGCGCATCATTGAAGTGATGCGCTGTGAAGATCCGATGCTGAAAGTTGTCCCTTATAGGTTGCGTGTATACAAATTATTGGTAAAGTGTGTGCATCACTGAAGTGATGTGCTGTGAAGGTCTGATAGTAATGTGCTAGCTTGCGTTGTATGGGCGTTTCCTGATTACTGTTAAAGTGTGCGCATCACTGAAGTGATGCACTGTGAAGATTCAAAACTAACGCGTTCACTGCTTAACATAGCAGATGAAAGCGCTCAGCACAGCTTGCCTTGTACGTTTGCGTTCCACATAAATGCTCGACTTTTGTATTATGCGTTCCACGAAGATCTTTTACATTTCAAAATGGCCCCCATGCCGTACGTCAAACATAATTACATGGGGCGTTCGTAATTACATCTGATGTGTTAAGAGCGCTCTGCGTACCTTCCGGCTCAATAGACAACAATGCCGAAGAGAAGATGAATGTTGGCTGAAGTAACCATGATAGCGCTGCAAGATATGCGGGAGAGCGAGGTAAGACGTCTCAGCTGTTTTGAAATATGCGCCCATCTTGACGGATAGTCCAACGTGTATTTCAAATGTTGCGCCGGTCGATGCAATTACTTTACAATTCTGAGTATCTGATGCCTCTTAAGTCAACTTACTCCGATTCTTCATCTATATTGCCATCCATAATCAGCACAATGTCATGCCGACCTCACAGCTCTCAAAAAAACGAGTCAACTTAAAAACGAGAATTATTATAAATATTTTCCTCTAAAGCTGATATAAATAGATAGATTGCAGGCCCAAACGAAGGTGAATGGATACGCTGAAAACAGTCATTGATCTCCTTAAATGTAGTTGACGAACAAAGATACACAAGAATATTCGCTCATTCCTTCAATCTTTTGTACATAAAATGTCATTCAATCCAAGATAGTTCAATAAATAACGGAGAGCTGATACCTTGCTAGAAGAGTTTGGGAAAGTTGGTAGTTTTCTTCATTCCTGAAGGTAGTGTTGAGATCCTTCTTACTTCTTTTCTGGAACCACAGAGCCATCCTCTGTCGCCAATTGTAAGAATCCAATACCACAAAAAGTAGATTTGGGTAGATAAAAGTAGTTTATTCCAAGAGTAAGGATCTCATACACAAGTAGCCTGTCTTCAGGTTAACACCCTGGCTCCAACTGCCCATACCAGTCACATAATAACATTCTGAGTCACCTGGCAACCAGTATGGAACTCTAAGATGTGCAGGATGCTACACCCCGCTTCCCAAATCCTGTTCCTGGGCCAAAGCTGTTAGACAAGCACCTCAGAAGTGTCTGAGAAAGACACCTCAGAGGACCCCTTGAGGAAACAATCCTCATCCCAGACAGAGCGAGCCTGAGCAAAGGCGTTGCTCGCCGTAGGGGAGATAGCATCGACACAGAAGACAGGGGTGGACACCGACACATCTTCTGTCCATAAGTCACGGAGTTCTGACATGGGGAGTTCAGTCGTAAGCAACAGTGACCTCACGGTTGTGACTCCACAGTCTGTTGATGAGCTAATTTGAGGGTTCACATGGCCTCCTGTGTGCCTCATCCACACACTTGAACCTACAGGGCTGCACTGTGTCATTCGGAGGGGTTGTTTGGCTCTGTTGTTTGCACCGATGAACAGATCGGAGGACGTAGTTGGGATGTACATCGTAATCCTAAATCTGGGACAGGCAGGCAGCCCATGGCCTCAGTAGGACATTAACTGGTCGATATATTCGAAACTGGGCTGATGCAGTGCTCTGCAATACAGTCCTACATTGCCCACCCCCAAATACATTGCCCCTGCTAGGTGACTGGAGGAGGCTTTCTCTCAATGATGTTCCTTTTTTACATGTTTGGACAGCTGCCCTGGGCTATGGGTATTTGTAGTTGGGGTCCTGTTTATGTGTCCTGGGGGTCGAATACTGCTTTGTTTCTGCTGGAGGGGGGAACTGGGGGTGGAGGGGGAGATTGCTGGCTGGGCACTTCGGCGTATTTTGCACCATAGGAGATTCTACACATAATGTAACCTTTGTGTCTTGGAATAATAGGGGTATGGGCTCGACCACTGAGCGCCACAATATTCATTGTTACTTGCGTAGGCCTGGAGCCCACATAGTTATGTACAGGAGACACAACTCACAGCGAATGAAACTGCACATCTGCAATGCAGATTGCGAGGACAACGGTATGCAAATTCTTTCTCTACTTTTTCTAGAGGGGTGTTGCTGGGGATCCATGCAGGGACCCCTTTTGAACATACTCACTCTTTATAGATAAGGAAGGTCATTATGCCCTGGATAAAGGCAGATAGGGAGGTCACTCTGGGTAGTGTTTATACTGCAAATTCGGACCATGTGCAGTTCATCCAATCTCTGTCTATTTCATTAATCTCTTTGGTGGTAGATTACCTTATTCTGGGAGGTGACTTCAACTGTGTGACAGACGTCCACTTCCCTTACCCGAGGAGGCTGCACATAGAATCTCAGAGGGCTTCCAGAATTGGATGGGACACTGGGAGTTATCAAACACCTGGAGGGTTAGTTACAGGAATGACCGCAGTTACTTGTACTGCTTACCCTTACAGATTGCACACCAGGCTTGACATGTTTGTTTGTTCATCCAAATTTAGCCCATACATGCTCCACACAGAGTATTTAGGATGCACAATATCTGATCATAGTTCACTTTTGTTGAAGTTCTGCCCTATAGCGAAAGGCTCAGCAACACCCACCTGGCACCATAAGCTCTTAATGTTGAAAAATGTCTGTCTTAGGGACTCCCTGCCAACAGTTATTGCTGATTATTATCAGCTTAACCGGGGCTCGGCCACTAATGCCCTTATTGAGTGGGATGCATTCAAGATGGTGTTGCAAGGCCATCATATGGGGCAGTGTCTTTGGGTTCAGAAGGAACTGAACAAGGAGCTTACCTCCCTACTGGGTCGCCTGCATGAATTGGGAAACCTATTGGGGACAGACGGCGATAACTAAGCGTAACTTGCAGAAACCAAGGGTCAATATAATGCTGCAGTTGAACGCCTCTGATGCTATGACTACAGAGATTACCTTTCTAGAGTGCACCATGAGGAGGGTAGACCAGGCAGACAGTTGGCCTGGCTGGTCCGCCCAGAATCGAGGGGGCACCCATTACACAGATTCTTTCAAGCGAGGGCGCAGCATTTTGTTCTCCCGGGCCATCAAAACGGCCTTCAGGTACTATTACGAAAAACACTCTATTGGAATCTGGAGGTCGCGCTGCCGGAGACCTTGGCTGAATTTTTGGGCCCACTGCCCCTGCGTGCACTGGACCCAGCATCTCAGGAGGAACTAGGGAGTCCATTGACAATTTGTTCTGCCATTAATGACATTGCCACTGTGAAGACCCCTGGCCCGGATGGCCCACCAATGGAATTGTAGACTTCTTTTTCCTCCTCTCTGGCCCCTAGGTTAGAGGCCCTATATGCAGAGTCAATGCGCTTAGGTACATTGCTTGCATCAACCAGGGATACTTTGCTGGTCCCCCTTCCCAAATCGAAGAAAGTGGATGCACGTACATTTGAGTTTCGCCACCTCTCCATGTTAAACATGGATTTCAAAATTATTATCAAAGTGTTGGCCCTGGCATTATTGCCTTAAATGCCAAACCTCATTCATAGTGACCAGATTGAGTTTATAACAAACAGGTCCACCTCCCTGAATCTCCATCGGCTATGCCACATCCTTTATTGTCAAGATAGTCATCTTGCTTAAATGCCCTTTTCATGTCAGTAGACCTCAAAAATGCTTTTGATTCGGTGCAGTGGGACTTTCTCCATACAGTCATGCTTAAGATGGGGTTGAGAGATGACTGAATAAAATGGGTTCACTGTTTATACACTAAGCCGATTGCGAGGGTGTAGACAGGGAGTACCATCTCTTCCCAGTATAGGTCTATTGGGGTACTAGGCAGGGATGCCCTCTTTTCCCCCTCCTGTTTGCCCTGGCTATTGAACCTCTAGCAGAGCATTTCCATCAAAGAAGAGTGGGTTATGGAGTGATGGTGTGGGACAGAGCGCATATTATTTCTTTATATGCTGATGATTTGTTATTGTATCTGATGGATAGCCCCAGGGGAGTTGAGAACGCACTGACTCTGTTGAAAGAGTTCTCTGCTCTAGCCAGACTCTGGGTTAACAGAACTAAAACACACCTGTTCCCCATGATGGCAGGTGTTGTGTAGCCTGCTGGCCTACCTCTGGGTTGACTTGGTCATCGGTGTTGTTCAGATACTTGGATATCTGAGTGTTTCATGCCTTTCATGATGTCAGGGAGGGTAACCTGAGGCCTGCGATTAATTTCTTCAAGTCCTGTGTGCTGTTCTGGCATTCTTTGAAATTGCCGGTCAAGGCTCGGGTCTCCCTATACAAGATGATTATGTTACCTAGGTTGCTATATTATTGTGTAAATCTCTCAGTCAGGATTGCACGCTCCTGGTTTAATCATATAGATACTTTACTCTGAGAACTGATATGGGATGAGGGGGAACAACAGGGTTTCGCTAGCAGTGCTTAGAATACCCCCAACGGCATGAGGCCTGGGTGCCCCTGGTTTAGTATTATACTACTTATTGGCCGAGACACAGTGTATTACCCAGTGGTTAGATGGAGAACATCTCATGGAACTAGGGCCCGTGGGGCTGGCTGGGAACCAAGGGATGATATTAGCAAAGCTCCTTGACTCGAAAGTGGTGATCCTCAGACCTAGAGTGTTATTGCAGGTTGCACTGTACTGCTGAGATGCCCAGCAGGGTGGTTGGATCTCCTTCATAAGCCCCAGCTCTACCATTGGTGGGGTTGCTGCATGGGAACCCCCCACCTGTTGTCTGACTAGACAAGCGCTGGCCTGATCACAGTGGTTGACTGCTACCAATTGGGAGCACTAATCCCATTGGAGGACTTGATAACAGAATGCACTTTACCCCCAGCCAATTCATGACTTATAATGCCCTGAGGTTGATGTTCAGGGAACTATGGTCTGGCAGCAGGCAGGAACGGGAAGCCTGTGCCATTCTTCAATCCCTGATGACTCTTGGCACCGCACGACATCTGGTGAAATGGTAATACA
This sequence comes from Triturus cristatus, assembly GCF_964204655.1. Lineage (NCBI taxonomy): Eukaryota > Metazoa > Chordata > Amphibia > Caudata > Salamandridae > Triturus > Triturus cristatus. The sequence goes on along the minus strand of NC_140580.1, from coordinate 143,706,088 downwards.
GAGCGCAGTTAGAAATGGCCATGTGGCCCTTGACGAAGCTAAGGTGGACATGGGAGGCGTTGCTGGGGAGGGACCTCCAAGACTCTGAGTAGAGTAACGTTTTTGGCTTTTCCCAAGTGCATCGCCAGAAACACAAGGCTAAAATATGTCCAATTTAATTATATACATATGACATACTTAACCACTCATAGATTGCACGCCATGTATGTGGAAGAGCCGAGGGCTTTGTCCAGACGCAAGAAACTACGGCATATTTTGGACATATGACATGGAGCTGTCTAGGGTTGCACCCCTTCTGGGATGCTGTAATCACCCTCTCAACAGTGTATTAGACCGTACAATTTTGTGCACAGCAGAGGTGTGCCTCTTAGGGTTGTTTCTCAGACCAAGGGGGCATAGGGTTGGCAATAAATTTGTGGCTCTAGCTTCGGTGTTGACCAGAAGATGGACAGCAATGTATAAGGGTAGTAGTGTTCCCAAAAATTGGGAAAAACCGCACATCAAAATACACAAATGTCATATAGATTCAGTCAATGGCGTGTTGAGTTTGTATTTGCTATTAGTATAGCGAGGTGCTGAGAAAGCTGCAGGTATTCACTACCCAGGTGTGCAGTTGGTAAGTTGAAAAAACAACGTATCCGTACAATTATCAAAAGAAAAGCCAGCTAATTACGCACACCCATATTCAAAGTACACACAGTCCTATACACAACTAATGTCTTAGGACCAATATTCCTAATTATTCGATCAGCAATTCCCCAAAGTCAGTCAAGAATCTGGGGTGTTCCAAAGTTCCATAAAACAGTTTGCATAGTCGTCAAAACTTCAAAAAATGTTCTTTTTAATGATTTTCAAATCCATATCCATATTCACAACAGCCAACACATGTTTTGTCCGTACTTGATAAGTACTTTGACTTTCACAAGGCTAATGGTTGGTTTGTTAATTCCTGACTTCAATTAGCGACATCCAAGAAAAATATCAGTTCAATTGGGTATATCCACGGTGTATAAACAAAGATCACGTCAATTCAAGATCATTGCTATGTTGATCCATAGTCGTCCATGTTAACCAGTCTTAAGTCCCAAAGCACACAAAAGTAGTGTGTGAATAATTTGTGCAGATCCGTGGGAATAATTTGTCGTATATCCAAAAACGCTTGATAACGCTATAGAGAAGTCTCTAGGGACTTAAGACTGCTTAAAATGGACGACTATAGATCAACATAGCAATGATCTTGAATTGACGTGATCTTTGTTAATACACCGTGGATATACCCAATTGAACTGATATTTTTCTTGGATGTCGCTAATTGAAGTCAGGAATTAACAAACCAACCATTAGCCTTGAGAAACTCAAAGTACTTATCAAGTACGAACGAAACACGTGTTGGCTGTGGTGAATATGGATATGGATTTAAAAATCATTAAAAAGAACATTTTTTGAAGTTTTGACGGCTATGCAACCTGTTTTATGGAACTTTGGAACACCTCAGATTCTTGACGGACTTTGGGGAATTGCTAATCGAATCATTAGGAATATTGGTCTTAAGACATTAGTTGTGTATAGGACCGTGTGTACTTTGAATATGGGTCTGCATAATTAGCTGGCTCTTCTTTTGATAAATGGATAGCAATGTGTTGGCGCTCTGGGGAGGGCCTACCGAATGCGGTTTGGGAAAGTCATGTTGGTATGTGGGCCAGAGCGGAGGATCGGGCTCTGATTGGAGATGATTAACGAGGGTTCAGGCGACTTCCACTGGGCAGAGGTTCTGGAGGCGGGGACAGCCGGGGAGATGGCCTTGGGGTAGATGATGAGGACTGAGGCACACAGGATGATGGAGCTGAGGGCAACACTATGTCCCTTCTGGGGATTCACAGGGAACCCCCTCTTCTATCTGGGGATAGAGACCCAGAGCAGAAGGCACTCATTGCTTACCTTCTATAAGAACTCCGCCTGAATGACTATCAGAAGCGTGGGATCGATTTTGCTGGTGGATGAACTGTCTAACGGCCCTGCCCCTCTCCCCGCTCCTCTCCCGGTATATTGGATCATATGACCCCGACCCCACGGAGGTGGGAGCCATCTGTGGGGTATTGCACACAGAATTAAGGTTTGGATCCTCAGAATTCATTTGTGTTGTTTTAACCTAGTTTAGGTTAATCATCATTTGTGTAATATGGCATTACAATGGTGGGTCCTCCAACTCCCAGTGGAGAGTTCATGAGAAGAACAGTCTATGTTGATGGTCAAGGAATTAGATAAAGACACTAATTAAGGACACTGCTGTTCATGATTGTAGACTACATAAGGAAAAAACAAAATCATAGAACGCATACAACATACTACTTATCACCAGTTAAAAGTATATAATGATTTGTTCTATTAAACGTGCTATATCCCACCTAAATATATTGTACTTTCTTTTCTGTATTAACACGTCTGTTTACCAACTGATGAATCCATATTTCTAACACTACTATGTACAGAACTGCTCAAATGCATGTTTATTTTTTCATGTCAAATGCCAATAAAAATATGATAAATAAAAGAGTACAATGGAGCCTCTATCAAGGATGTTCCACACGTGTTTTGTTAAAGGTGACAGTTAGATAAATTAGATACGACATCCTGGATAAGATAAAATAGAGTACAGAAATGCTGCAAATATCCCATGGGCAAAACCATGCAAGCATATTGCAAACATATTGCCATTAGTTTTCATTTTTCAGAAGCTGCTGAATTCATTTAGGAAATTGATGGTGTCAGCAGTGACAGCTAGTTAGTACGGCAGAGAGCACTTTATTCATGGGGTTAAGAATGCCTCCAAACACAATCAGCCAATGTTCAAGGCAAAGTGCTTTAGAAATTGTGAGCTATTGGAGAGTGGTATTTCACATATGTTTGCACAATGCCCTGGCCTCAGTGATATGAGGGGTATATTGTCATATATTGTACCACGGTTTTTTAGGGAGTTCTTGCTATTAGGTACTATGTTAATGTTGTTTGGCACCACAACCGAAAGATGGCATTTACCTAATCTTCAGCTTCAAGTTTAACTGTAACTAAAACTGGAAATCTTTGAGATGCAAATCTGTAAATCTGCGGATAGATATGTCACCTGAGCCCTTATCCATTGCAGGTGGAATGTCCAGTACAGGAGTCAGTTGTTTTTCAGTGATCAATCCCTATCCAACAGCTCCATTTTGTTTAAATTAAATGGTGATCTTGAGGGGGTGGATGGGACCGCCACTGCTGCAGATGTATATGAGGCCATGTAAATAGATATATATTCCCTAAAAAAATAATTGTATAAAGGGAATTAAGTCTGACTGGTTCGTTAATAAGGAATTTGCATGGAAACTAAAAGTCATTAAATGTATCTGTTAAGCTACTGCCTTCACCTTCTGTCCCACCCTCCCTGTAGTTTGACCTTAAATCCTGTCGTTACTTGAGTAAGCTTGAAATGAGAGTTTTTTGAGAGACTCATTGATTGTGTTTTTAAATGTGCAAAGGGGTGCATGATGATGTGATTAAGTTCTTGGAGTGGAATTTAACTCAATCCATTTTTCAAAGAATCAACTTTTATTTGATATAGCCCTCTACTGAGATCAACAGCTAAAAATTTAAAACACTTGGACACACCTCATAAAAACAATATCAGTGCATTAAAAAAGTTTTAAAAATGAGTTAAAAAATGTAAAAACAGTATAACAAACAAATTATTTTGGCGGACATAGAATTAAGTTAATCAGCGCATACCAATTTGTTTTATTGAATGTAAAAAATAAAGGGAATATATCGCAAACACAAGGTGTTGTAATTGACGAACAAATAAATAAAACATGATTTAAATCTTGGATCCGCCCTTTACATAAATAACATAGACCAAGCTCATTGTTCAGTGATGACTAATGGCTCTTATAAACTTTCAGAGAATATATGACTAACCTGAGTACCAAAATGACCCGCCTAATTCCTTGTTTAAGTGAAAAAGAGAGATACTGCTGAGGGGTGTATTCTTGATGTTGAGTGGTAAGGAAGAAAATAGCTTTAATGACTGACACAGTAATTACTATCATCTATAAAACTGAATCTTTGGATTGCATTTTTTAAAAAGAGCCTGAGTTGCCCAGGAGACTATGTTTGCAGGTATTTTAATTTACAATTTAGTTTTTCCAAGGCAGGCCTGAGATTTCTATAACACGTGTAAGGAGCTGCAAAGCCTCCTGTTTTAACATAGCTCTGAGTGTACCTTCAGAGACGTGGCAAACTGTAGGCCCAGAGGACTTTACTAGCCATAGCTAAAGCAACCGAGCTAGTTAGTGCTAATTCTAGTCGTCATACCTGGACTGGAGTAGCTTGACTGACAGTTGTAAGTTTGTGGAGGGCCCTCCCTTTATACAGGTGTAGAGAGGACTATATCTCAATGGGGCCAAAGAACGGGATGAAGCTTCTAAGGCCCCATGAGTTGGGAGCGACCCAGCCATGGGGCCTCACTGGAGCAATTGGACGAGAGGCCCACTGGAGCACTTTATACATCATTAAGATTATTTAGTGTTTAGGCACAACTGCGCTTTATCTGTGGCGCCCTCCAACAGCATAACTTTGCAGCATCCTTAGGTTTAACCTCAGTGAAAATGCAATAGATGGGGACTTAGGCACAACTGCACTTTACTGCTGGGGTCCTCCTAACTTCCTAACTGCTTGTTTCCTGCCACTTCTTCTGTTCCTGGCACACATTTTGTGGCCTCGCATGGCCTCTTGCCACCGTTCCTAGGTTTAATTTCAATGGTAACTCAAGGGGGGCATAGGTTTTATTACACCTTATTCCTGGGGTGCTCCTAATCGTATAATCTCTTCAACTACCTGCCACCTCTGCCACCATTTCTGCAGTCTGAGAACGCGCTTAGGTAGCTTATTTTAAAACTGTATTGAAACCCAGGCTCTTTCGGTTTGTATCTTAACAGGGAAAAGACAGCCAAGTATTGTTTTTATTGCATGCACTTGATTTGCTCAGTTTTTAGTCCCATACATAAAAGCCATTTAATAGTTTATATTGCGGCAAATGGCAGGACCCGTGCAGTTTTAACGTTTTGCATATGATCTGTCTTTTAGTTGCACTAAGACACATATGTATTGCAATGGTTTTAATTAATCACACAAATAAATTTGATTGATTCATTCAATAGGAATGTATTTTAGTCCATATGTGAGTGTGGGCGGAATCTTTCTTTCAAATATTTCCAACAAATAATTATAATGTCTCTTACCAGAATCCACATAAAACGTATTCAAAACATTGATATGACCAAGAGCCCTGCTTCCTAAACGAGAAAGGTGCAGTTTGCAATTGAAATTCTTAGGGAACACTCTACAAGGTATGTTTATGCCTTACTGCTTCCACAATATTTCCTCCATTGGTCCAAGAAAAGGCATAACACTATTTTTTCCCTTAAAAACTAAACGTTTATTTGAGATATTTCAATATTTAAAAAAATTCTGATTGGCATAGCCATTTAGCGCACACGGATTAATTTGCAATACAAGTTGAGTTAAGTCGAATAGACCTACGTCATCAGCATACTTTAGTACATAAAGATCACACGCAGCACATCGTGGGGGAAACTTTCTTATATCCGAGAATTGGGCTCTAAATCATGTAAATAGATGGAAACAGAAGAGGAGATAGGAGACATCCCTGTTTTAACCCATTCCTAGAATGGATTTTGAGGTAAGCCCTTTGTTCCCACCCATTAACATTCTGTGCCATGTCGATGAGTATAGAGCTCTGATCACTCTCAGTAAATTCAGTGAAATTCCAAGTCCCGAGAGTAGGCCTATCCACTTTATCGAAGACTGTGGAAAAGTTAATAAAGCAGTGTACAAAATTTGTGATTTTCCAACAACATATATATCAATCAAAGTCTGCACGCTCATAATATTATCTGTAACAGAGTGTTTAGGACGGAATCCAGCGTGTTCTTGTGGTAGTATCCCTTTAGCGAAGACCCAGTCTTGCAGCCGCACTAAGGTGCACGCCACAAAAATGGTCCCAGGAGAGTGATCTGGAAGAAACTGTTGGGTAGGGAAAGTGAACCTTTTGTTGTAGAGCAATTATAATGCTACCTTTCCAGGAGTTTGGAACTTGACCAGTTATAAAACAGTACTTGAAAAGAGGAGTTAAAAATACCCCTATACCTCAGGGTCCATTTTAAGCTCTTACTGAAATCCCATCGGGCCCATTGCTGAAGATGATCTTGCTTTTTTAAATCTTTCCAATTACCAAATTTGGAGTCCTAAGGGAAAGGTCCTCTGGTATTTTCATTTCTGTCTGAAAAACAAGTGATGGTTGATGTTCAGTTAATATCAGAGTTTACATTTTCCCTATATAAAAATGTGATATATAATTGATCCAGACTGGCCCAAGAATAGAACCTATAGACAAGGGTTTTCTGGTACCACTTTGAGTGGCATTCAAAGACCAGAACTGTTTAAAATACTTAGTGGAGGCTGCCTGCTGTAAATCAATTACATTTTTGTTAGCTATTTTCCATTTTGTGGTCGGCGGATTCTTTTTTTTTGTTTGTTTTTAAATCAAAATTTTTGAATTTGCTTCTTTCTGCTAATGGAATATTCCGCATGTTGTAAATGAGTGAGATTTTTTTTAAATTACAGAGAGTTAATAGGATTAGATATAAAATATTATCAGTCTGTATCTTGATAACAACTGCTGTAATAAATGATTCATACTAGTCAGTTGGGTTTACTATATGTGTGAACTGTTTGAAAAGGATAGATGCATTTAAATAGTTTATCCTCCTAGAGTCCCAGTGTAGCTGACTCAAGTTTATTGCAGTTTTAGTACTGCCGGAACTTAAGGACCAATTTGCCTTTTCCTGTAGCCTTAAGTCAAAGGTCGTTTGAAGAATAGCATGATCATTCCCTTGATGAAGAGAACTGCAATCACTGCACTGCACAGTAATGATAAATGTGCCTGTTTTGCAATTGGATGGTGGGTCTATGATGATCGATGTTTGATTGTACAAAGGTGGGTGCTTAGATGTATGATAGTAAATATGTTGACATGACTGAGTGAGTGCATGATAATGCTTGTGTAAAACAAAATTACTGAACGATTTTACACCAACCCACAATATTTTCTCTATCTGGAACAAGATCTAGTTTCTCCCAAATTTGGTGTCATTCTGTTCAGCCATTTTGGTTAAAGCTGTGTCTAATTTTCTTAGGGTAGATTGCATAGGGAAATCACAAATTCGGGACCCATTCTTTTTCTCGGACACCACTTGACGGACACCCTGAAACTTTCAAGGAAGGGAATGTTTTGTAAGGATTCTTCAAACAGGACCAAAGTTATAAGCCAACCCAAAAATCAATTTCCTATAGAATCGTGGTTCTAACTATGACTACCCACTGGGTAAAAATAATATTTGTGTGTGTGTGTGTGCGCGCGCTCCAGCGCATGTGCTTGTGTAAGTGTGTACATGTATGTGTGTGTGAGTTGTGTGATGTCTAGTTACAAAAGCTCTGGCAGACAACTATGCCTTCATGCCAGACTGAAACAAGCATTTACAATGCAATAGGTCTCGCAATAGCGAGATTTTGACCTATTGGCATTGTAAATGTTTTATAATATTAAAAGGCTTTGTCATTTACAGTACCAATAGGTCAAACTTTAGCAAAAGCATGACCTACTGTAGTGTAGAGCGCGGTGTCTGTTAAATGGGCGCCACGCTCACCAATAACGTAAAAGAAAAGAAAGAAAGCACTGTGCCACTCTCAACATTAAAGTTTTTTTTTTTTTAAACAATTAAACTGAGCATGTTGTCCCTAAAGCAGGCATCATGCTCAGCCTGCAAATTAATTAAAAAAAAAAAAAGGTGAAAGAACGTTCTTCTAAAATGTAGTAATAATTTAAAAAGCTTGGCAATTCTGCAGTGAGTGCTGTGGGGGTAGGGAGCAGCCACTGTAAAAGTGCTTTCTGGTTTCAGAATGGCTTCACATCCAGTAGTGACCTCCAGTAGTCCAAGTATGTCACTTACAAAAGTGTTCTCCTCTTGGCCGAGCGTGTCACACAAGAGAGGGCCCCGGTGGTTAGTGAGTTTAGGATGTCACATGCTGGACTGGTCGCTAGTGCTCAGTGTAAATACAGTGTCACGTACATGGTTGCCCCCCCACTAGTCCATGTCTTCAATGTGTCACACAGAGGACTGGTCTCCTTGAGTCCAATGATGTCAAGAAGGACTGGCCAACAATGCTCTGTGTCCTTAGCATGTCACATACAAGAGTGCTTTCAATGGTCTATGTCACACGTAGGACTGGTTCCAGTGTTCCGTGTCCCCTTAGCATGTCCAACACATACAGGACAGTTTTCAGTGATCCCTGTCACACACAGTACTGGTTCCAATGCTCCGTGTCCTCAACATGTCACACACCATGACTGCCCCTGTTGTCCACTGTTGCACAGGTCCGGTTTCCATGTTTCTCTGGTCTGTGCTAGTTTCATTCCCACATCCGTTCCCTCCCTCCTCACATGCCCCCTCCCTCCTCACACCCACTCCCTCCTCACACGCCCGCTTCCTCCACACACACACACCCGTCCCTCCTCACGGCCCTCCCTCCACATCCCCACTCCCACCTCACACCCCTCCCTTCTCACATGCCCTCTCCCTCCCCACATGCCCTCTCCCTCCCACATGCCCTCCCTCCTCACACACCCCTCTGCTGCCCTCAGAAACTTGCATGGAGCTTCTATCTGCTCTACTTGGTTCCTTCCGGCTCCAGTCTTCTCTGTCCCGTCGGCATGGCCATGAACCCCCCCTTGAAAGGGAAGCGTCATTGAGGGTCCTGGGTTAGTGCCAATGCTTATCGACAAGGCCCTGCCAGAAGTATGTGTTGGGGAAGGGGAGGGTGGGGTGGGGTGGGGTCATGGCTCCCGGAGGCAACACCAATTCAAAGGTATCTTTGAAAAAACATAAAAGCCGTTTCAAATCCACATTTGTTGCTGCTTTTAGTATTAGTAGCATTTTATCACATCAAGCAGAATGAGAAAGAAATGGTAAAAAGTCACGGTCCTGCAGGGAGCGCTGGCTGCAAGATGCAGTCATGTGACTGCACACCCCTGCCCTCTCCTTCAGGAGATGCGAGGCACAGGGCTGTCGGGGATAAGCATTGTTCTGACCCTGCTTATTTTACCAGCACGTGGGTTTAAGACCACTGTCGCCTTTCAAGCTGTTCGACTCGCGACTGACAACACATAGTGCCTTCCAACTAATGAAGGAGACAGTATAACGCCACAAGTAAACGATCCACTCCTGATGGGCGGTCTTAAAAGCAGACAGGGTGGTAACAAGGAGGGAATAAGAAGCCTCATCAATCGGAAGCCAGCATTTACCATAGTCGATGACGCCAGCCAATAAAAAAGATGGGCGGGACTTCCATTCCTCTTGTAAAACATACCCTACTACAATATGCCTCTCAGAGCAAGTAGCGCATGGGCGCTGCAACGCTAGGCGAGACCTAAAAAGGGGAATTGTTTACATTGGCAGAGATCTGTGTGCCATGCGTGCTGCGGTGCTTTGACAGAGCATTACCCATGTTACTGACATTCCTGATAGAGGCAATACACACACAGACTTCTTGTTTTGGCACTGCAGAAAAGAAGAGGAATTTATAAATATCTACAATCTACTACATCTGCCGATTCACAATAGAACAGAAGTCTGGCGTGCATGTGTAAAACACAGCACAAAGTCTGGAACATTCATTTTGCCTTGCCACACAAACAACTGGGAAAACATTTTTGTTTTTCTTCTGCTGTTAACCCATTGGGTGAGATTATAAAGTCACAGCTTTGTTCAAGAAGTGTTATCACGTCTGGCCAAAGCATACAGCACCTTTAGAAAGATTTTAATGTATTTATAAATCATTTTGTTCATTTGTGCAATTTTCTATAACGCTAACTTGGCTCAAGGGTGCTGTACTAAAGCACCAACAGCAGCAACATAAAAGATGAATACAAGGTATAAAGATACACAATATAAATTAAAATGTATGTGAAATCTAGGATTAGAACAGGATAAGCAGAGGCTCAGACCAATTCCCTAGCAATCTCTCATACAAAATAGAAACGTCAATGTAACAAGAGGGCTACACAATGGAGTCCACCTTTAAAAAGATAAGAGTTGAGTACGGGGAATAAGCAAGACAAACTAAAGGAAAATTGAGGATCAGAGAAGAATAAGCAGAGGCTAAAAGCAGCTACTCACAATCAAAATGTCTATGGAACTAGAGGTATTTGAACTTATTTTTGAAGGTGAATGGAATGATGTGATGCAGAGATCTGGAGGAGATTCTTGTGGTACTGTCTTAGAATCATTGGTTCAAATACCATTCGTTTTTTTTTTGTTGAAAATTTGTTTTTATTTTCACAAATCAAAACAATCGGTACTTGGAAATGTAATCACAGTAGTTATGCATTTTGTTACACACATGTATACGGTTACCTCAGTTCTTGAATTATCTATGTCTCTTTCAAATCACCAAAGAGCGTTTTTAGGGCGTATTCGAAAATAATCATCATACTTGGCAAACAGACTCACAACTGGACCTCCACTCAATCGCTAATGTCAGATATTGTGTCTTCTTGAGGGGGCTTGCATATATTGCCGTGGTAGGTGTTCCATTTACCCCAGATAGGCGCCCATTTTGGGGGGCACACCCTGTATGTATACACTGCTTTTTCGGTCACCTTTGATGTGTCCATATCTCAGCACCATTGTTGTAGGGTCGGGTTCTGTCTGGATCCCCAATGGAGAGCTATATTTCTTTTTGCCAGGGTCAGACCAAGTGTCACCCATTCCTGGTCCGAGTGATTGATGTTTGTTGTCTCCCAAATGTTAAGCAAACAGCATTTTGGTTCCGGGAGGACTACCATCCCTGTGACCCGTGATATGGTGGTCATAATTGATGCCCAATATGGCCTGAGGATTGGACAGTCCCACATAGTATGTATGAATGTACCTGGGAGGCCGCACTGCCGCAGACAGAGCGGTGTGTCGGTCGTTCCCAGTTTATGTAATAATGTACATGTATAGTATGTCCTATGCAGGATCTTCAGTTGCAATAACCGGAGCCTCGAGGGGATTGCTACCTCCTGTGGGGATGCCAATGCTTCCTGCCATTCTGCCTCATCCATGGGGCCCAACTCCGTCTCCCTCTTTTCTTTAAGGTTTAACGTGGGACCCGGTTGGTTGCTCACTATTTTCCGATATAACAGGGATATTGCCTTCTCGTGTAGATGATCCGTGAGAAGTCTGTCCTCTAGCGGCGAGGCTTCTGGTAATGGAGTGTCCCGCGGCAGTGCCTTTTGTAGTGCATGTTTTACCTGCAGATATCTAAACCTCTCTGCCTGTGCTAGACCGTATGTATCCTGTAGTTGGTGAAATGAGATGATCTCCCCTTTTTTCCAAAGATCCCCCACTTTCGATATACCTATTAGATCCCATTGATGGAATCCTTTTGTGTTGCTCAGCTTGCCAAGCCGTCATGTGTCCCATATAGGTGTAGGCTAAGTAATGACTCCTTCCCAGCCCAGCTCTTTCTGTGCCTTATGCCAGATCTTAACCGTGTGAGCCGTAGGGCCTGTGAGTGTGTGCCTACGTTTCTTATTGTGTAGTGTCCCCATGATACCTTCCTGATCGAGTAAGTGCCTACCCATGCGATATGCTGGATCCTCTTGTGGTGCATGCAACCATTGATTTATGACCATAAGTTGAGCAGCCCAATAATATTGCTTGATGTTCGGAAGGGCTATACCCCCGTCATACCACCCCCTCATAAATTTTTGTATTGCTATCCGACTCGTTTTCCCATCCCATAGTAGTTTGCTCACTTCAGCGTTAATTGCTGTGAAATACGTAGGCGCTACCGGGAACGGTGTATTTTGGAGAGCATATAAAAATCTAGGGAGCGCCATAATTTTAAAAAGGGCCGCGCGCCCCAGGAGCGTTAACAGCAAGGAACGCCAGTGTTTGACATCGTTTTGGAGTTTTACAAGCGGTTTCGTGAGATTCTCACTAGTGAAGCGCTGCTGAACGTGGGTGACATAAATACCAAGGTATTTGAATCCCTCAGTCGTGACCTGGATGGCGCAGTGTCGGGGGAGCTTAGGCACGGAACCGTGCAACACGTAAAGGAGAGATTTTGTCCAATTAATCGTGTAGCCTGAGGCGAGTCCATATGCTGCACAGATATCCAGTAGGCAATTTATGGATCGCGCTGGGGAGGCAAAATAAAGAAGGATATCATCTGTGTACAGCGAAATACGATCTTCCCAACCCACTGCCCACCTCAGGCCCCCGGATGACCGGATCCATGCTGCCAGAGGTTCGAACACCATCGCAAAAAGCAACGGTGACAAAGGGCAGCCCTGCCTCATACCCCTCCCCAATGGGAATTCTGTGGAGATGCAACCTGAGCCAAAGGCTGCATGTATAGGAGCTCTATCCACAATATTTCGGGCCAATCCCCATGCGCCGGAGCACCGCAAAGAGAAAAGGCCATTCTACTAAGTCGAATGCCATACGGGCATCCAACGACAGTATCACAACGTCTTCTTTTATCGTGTCTTTGCATGCCATCACGCCGTTTAATCTGCGCAGGTTAAGCGCTGTATTCCGGTTGGGCATAAACCTGGATTGATCCGGGTGGATCAGGGCCGGGAGGTTCTCTTGAAGTCATGTGTGGCTAGTGCTTTGGCTAGTATTTTAGCCTCCGCGTTGATGAGGGAGATTGGCCTATAGGAGCTACGGTCCTCCGGGGGCTTCCCCGGTTTGTGGATAGCCACTATTGTAGCCAGGCACTGGTCCCTCACTAGTGCCCCTATTTGTAGACTAAGTGTAAACATGTGGAGCATATGAGGCATGAGTTGTGTTGCAGCCTTTTTATAGAGCTCCACTGGTAGCCCGTTGGGTCCCAATGCCTTCCCCGAGTGTTGGGCTCCTACTGCTCGCTGAAGTTCATCACTAGTATGGTCTGCTTCCAGCTCTAGGGCATCTTCCGGCGCAAATACTGGCATTTGTACGTCTCTAAGGAATGCTATATTATCCTCGATCGTGCCCGTCACAAGGGGTGTGCATACCTGTTGGAAATGTGCTGCTAGCGCCTCAACGATTGTTTGCGGATCTGTTGTGAGTTCACCCTTCTGCGTCTTGATTTCCACCCCCCATCTGCCTGCCCTTTCCTTTTTATCAAGCCCAGCCAACAGTTTCCCAGCCTTATCTCCCATCTCGTATACTGTGTTGCGAGTGACTGCGTTTTTAGTTTTTGCTTCTTCACATGCATATGTTTGGTATGTTTGTTGGGGCAATCGCAGCCAATGTGCTGCAAGTTCCCCCGCCTCCCCTACACATTCTGTCTCCACCCGGGAAACTTCCTGTTCTAGCGACTCGACCTGGCGCCGCTTCTCACGTTTGTGGTTAGCGATAAGTGAGATGGCCTGCCCCCTTATCACTGTCTTGTAGGATTCCCATAGGGTCACCGGGGAGGACACTGCGCGTTTGTTTTCACTGAAGAAGAGGTTTGTGGCCTTGGATTGTCCTTTACTGATTTTTTTTTTCTTTAGGTAGCCCGGGTACAATGGGAAAATGCGTCGTCTACCTGGGGAGTGGAAGATGCACGTGAGCAGGACAGGCGAGTGATCAGAGATGCCTCTCGAGAGGTGTGTGATCTCCCCCACTCTATCAATCCCAGTTCCCAATGTGAATATGTCATCAATTCTGGATAGACTACCATGCACCCCCGAGAGAAACGTGTACTCCTTCACTGTCGGATGTTTGACCCTCCATATATCTATGAGGCCCATCGCCTCAGTGAAATCTGCCAGCTTATTGCTCGTCATGTCGGTGTCCCTGGGGGGTTGTCCATCTAGAGATGTGTCCATCGTGGTGTTAAAGTCCCCTCCCATGATGAGTTCTCCTTCTGGGAGTGATAGGAGAAATTTTCCCAGGTCTGGCAGTGTTATGCCGTGTAGTGCAGGGGGAATATATATTGATATTAAATTGTAAGTGCGTCCTTCGCATTGGCAGGCTACTGCTGCGAAACGTCCCTGTCCGTCAGTCCAGGAACCCTTTATTATTAACGGGAAACATTTATTACACAAAATTCCTCCTCCCCGTGACCCAGAGGTGAAGTCTGAGTGGACCACCGTCTTGTATCCCCATCTGTCTAATGCTTTGCAGGCAGAGCCCACCAGAAGTGTTTGCTGTATAAGAGCTATCGCAGGACCTTTGCGCTTGATATATTGTAGGACAAGGCCCCTTTTTATTTTGTCCCCTAGTCCATGTACATTCCATGAAAGTATAGAGAAGGGGGGGTGCGGATTATGTGGAAGCGTGTCAGTTGTTTAAGGATCGTCCGCAAATGTCGGACCCGTCAGATGTGCCATCATTCTTCTGGGATTGAGTGTTTGTCTTCCTGAAACGTTGTGTGCTGCACACATGTGTATATAGAGCCGTGGTGTTCCATACCGTAATAGCTAAAAATAAACAATAACCCCGTAAAACAACCCTCATCCCCCCTCACCCTCCCTGCCTCCTTGCCATGCAGATTTAGAACTACCCGCCACCCCAACTTAGCAGAGCGCTTCCGTCCCATAAATATATACTTGCGTTGAGGTTGGAGAGTCCTCGCGATCATCTTGCACCAGTCCCGTGCATTACCCACAGTCTGTGGCGGCATACTAGTGACGTCCGATAAAGGAGTTCCGGCATATTGCCAGAGCACGCAGTTATCTCGCCCAGTTCTTTACACTCAGCCTGGCATTTTCGCGTACTGTGTCTATCCGTGCTGGTAGGGTGCGTCCGTGCCTGTCGGGCTGTGTTGTTATTGTTTGTTAGAACCTGCCATTCTACTCAGAATCTGCACCGTTGTCCCGTTGTGTGTTGCGTTCCAATTCTTTCCGCCGAGCTGAAGTCGTCACCTCCAACGCTTAAAGTTGTTGCTGCCTTCTACCCTCCTGTCGTTTTGGGCCCGGTGCCGGTCTCCAACCCTGTGCATCCTCTGGGGTTGAGAAGAACCAGCTCTTCCCTTCTGCCTCGACACTAAGTTTTGCAGGAAAGAGCATAGCATATTTCAGTTCACAATTGCGTAGTTCTTTCTTGATGTCCTGAAAGCTTCTACGTTGGCTGGTAACTGCCGCAGTATAGTCGTGGTATAAGGACACTGTGGTATTGTCTACCTGTAGCGGAGGGGCCACACGTGCTGTTTGTAGGATCGTATACGGGCCAGTATAGGCCTAGGGGGTGCCGCTGGTTTGGGTCTGCCGCCTGGAACTCTCTGCGCCCCAACCCACTGAGAAAAAACTGGACAAACATCGTGGTTGCAATTGGTTCTTAATTAGGTCTTCCACTAATAAGTCCAGCGCCGGCCCCCTAACACTCTCCGGCACCCCAACCAGGTGGATGTTGTTGCGCCGTGAGCGCCCCTCCTGGTCATCGAGCTTGGAGACTAATTGCTGGGTTTGGCGTTCCAGTTGTTCTACCTGTTTCTGCAATGCCGTTGTGTCCGTGGTGAGCCCAGCTGTTGCGGTCTCAACATCTGTGAGTCTGGTATTCATTTTGGCAAAGTCAGCACACAGAAACGTTACGTCAGTGGACATTGTTCCGATGGACATTTGTACCTGCTGTAGCGTGGCCAATATGTTGTGCAGCGTGATCTCTTTTGGGTTGTCAGGTGATGAGTCAGCCGCGGAAGCCGGTGCCGGAGGGTCAGGTTTACTTAATGGTTCCTTACTGTACGCATACTTGTCTAGTTTATTTGTTTGGACCGTGCGCTGCCCACGGTTGGCCATGTCGCCGTGTGTTTCACCGCTCTTATGCAAGGTTTTCAGCAGGGGGGAGAGCACTGTAGTCGCCGTTGCCTGACCACGGGATCCTGTTCCACGTGCGGCCTTCCGGTTTTCCGTATGCCCACCCTCTTATGTCAGTTGTGTGGTGTCTCTGTGTTCCTCGTGAAGTGGGCCCGGGCACACCCAGGCAGTGCGTCCAGGGCCAAGGCTGGTGAGCTTATAATGCAGAGCGCTGTGCGCCGGTATTGCTTCTGGGCCGGGTGGGGCTGGCAGTTCCACACTCCTATGTTACACATCTTTTACTTGGTTCTGGGCCTCCCAGCTGCGTGGTTATCCAATTGTGCGGTGCCTGCACCCTGGCTCCCAAAATGTAGTGGTGTGTAACAGCAGCACCGCGCGGGGTTCCCCCGCGCTGTCGCAGGACCGCCACAAGCAACTCCAGGCGTCTAGGGAGCGGAGCCCGCACAGGCCAACTCTCAGCAAGGGGGGCCGGCCGCTACGCGCAAGCCACCGTGTAGCTCCCCCAGCACTTAAAGGGGCCCCTAGTCACTGCTGCTCACCTCCACTCCGCGACCTGCCTGCTTGTAGTGTCGACGGGCGCTGGGGCCAGGCGGTATCCCGTCCCTCCCAAAGCAAGGACGGGCGCCCAGCGCACCTCTCAGAGTTCGCGCGCGAAGCGGGCCTGCAGGGTGGGCAGCAGCCGCCGGGTCTTGCTCTGTTGTGTCCCCCCCCCCCGGGGGGTGTCCGAGCTCCAGATGGGCTGGGTTTGGAAACGGCTGCTAATCGGAACGAGTCGTTTCACTATACCTCCGACCTCCGTCTTTTTGGTGGTTTGCTCCTGGTCCCGTTTACGGGTGAGAAACTACGGGAGTCCCCGGCTTCTTGGCAGGGTCCAGGCCGCAGTCACACTTCACGGTGTTACTGGCTTCGCGCACCAGCTGCGGAGTTCGTTTCTGCACCGGAGAGTGCAGGACAGCTTTCGGATTCAGGGCATCCGTTTCTCGAGTCGTAGCCGCCAGGATAAATTACAGGATCACCTGGTTTCTGTGCCTCCGATCGCGGAGCTCTCTCAGGCTGCAGTCATCTTCACTGGCTTCTAGCCATGCCCCCTACCATTCGTTTTTAATGTAAGAAGTTCAAGGAGAAGTGTTTAAACATTTCTTGATCCTCGTTGGCCACCAGAGTTTTTCAGTTTATTTGTTAAATAAACAGAGTAGGCATGTGTAGGACTTCGTGAGCAAAAAGGTAGTTTTATACAGTGCGCAAGCTTTTATGGGGAGCCATTGAAGTAATGTTAAGACTGGAGTGATGTGGTCAAATTTCTTGAAACCCAAAACAAAACGACTAGCAACATTTAGAACAATCGCCAGTGACTGAAGGGGCAGTGGGAAGGCCTTTGATGAGTGAATTTCTACAGTCCAGTGTAAAAAGTACCAATGCCCATAATACTGACTGATCCCCGCCAGGAGTGATTTGTCTGATTTGTCTGATAGCATACACGTTTAGCCATTGCATCGATTTGTTTCTGTAGGTTAAGTTTGTTGTCTAGGAAGATATGCAGGGATTCAGCTGTGTCCACAATGGCTGGTTTACAAATGTGAAGAGTACAAGTCTCAATCCAAGATTGGATGGGTAGGTTTGGCTTATTGGCTGAGATTAACAGAAACTCAGTTATTGAGGATTGAGTTCTAGCCAATCACTTGGCATCTATTTTAGGACCTTTCTGAGAGTTTTGGAGAGAGGTAAAATGTAGTTGGGGTTGGGATTTTCATTTAGATATGGTTATCATCTCCATACGGTTATCCTCCCCTAATTCACAAGCCCCGCCAATTTAGACTTCTCACAAAACATACAAAGCTCCACACAACACAGGACGGGAATAACTGGACAGCTAGATACACTTTCACCAACCCACCAGACACCTACACTCTACCTCAATCTCACTTGCACACACTGCCTACATCCACAATAGCAAAACTGGAGGTCGCTGATTCTCCTACATTATACTCAAGATATGGAATGACCTCCCTCAACACATGAGAGCCTTCTCCTCACTTCTTGATCCCTGCAAGAAGCTGAAGACCTGGTGCTTCACATATGCACCTTGAGGACAACACGACTACTCACTTGCCCAAGCACCTGTACACCCACTCGAGTGGTTAGTGCACTATACAAATAAACATAACATAACATAACATAACATAACATAACATACTGATGGTACAAAATCTCAGAATTTCGGAGGATTTCCCCAAAACGTTCAAGATAGAGATGAAAGATAGTTGGTGACAGGCCAGAGTCTTGTGGGCTTTTTGTTGCAAGTGAGTCTTACTGGATGAGGCATTGATTGACAATTTTCACTGCTTGAAAAGTATGATGAGAACCACTTTAATACCATGCCGTCAACACCCAATCAAATCATAAGGATGTTAATCAGGGAGATGTGGTTTCCGTTAACAAAAGCAACCTAAAGACTAAGGCACACAAATAAGGTGGAGTGACTGAAGTCCAGGAAGCTGATGGTTTATTCTACAACCTGTAAAATAGCACCCTCAGTGCTATAAATCAACCCGAACCCGGCTTGAAAATTGTTCAAGAGATTGTTCACTTGGATTTGGAGACAGAGTCGGACAGCAACGCAGCTTTCAGTCACATTCCCCAGGAACAAAGCTGTTGATATAGCTCATTGAGGCCACTTGGGTCCGCTAAGTGTTTTTTTAGAAGAGATGGGATTTGACAATTTTTCAAGCTGTCGGAAACATAGCTTGCATAAGAGGTAAATTGACTACGTTTTTCCAGTATGGTAACAAGTGTGGTCAGACCTTTGTCCATGTTACCAGCACTGCATCTGTGAAGTGGTTCAAAGGTTTGATTTTGAGAAACTTATGCTCCGAGCAAACTGTAAAATGGGATCAGGATGCCTGGGCTTTCCTGCCTAGATTCTCCTCAGTTGAGTGATCAGCAAAAGGAAGGAGTGAGAGTTCAATGGATTTGGCCTTTTCAGTAAAGTGTGTTACAATCATCACATTTCAAGTTAAGAGTACCAACTGTGTACATTTCTGACTTAAACAGTGACAACAGCTTTGTTTATTTAGATAAATGGAATGAGCAGAAAAAAGGAGAAGAACGAAGAGGTCTAAAGAATGGTGTATTGAGAGTGAGGAAGTAGAGCTACAGATTAGGTAGAAAAAGAGATCAGGGACAGAGTTAGGTGTGGTAGGGGGAGATGTGAAGTAAAGAGAGAGAAAAGTGATGTAGCCAGAATGAAACAGAGAAATAGAAAGAGGAAGAGGAAAGGATAAGTGGAAGAAGAGATATAGCGAGATAAATAAGATTTTCGAGCGGGGTAGACAGAAAGAGCTGGAGAATGGGAGAGGTAAATGTAGACTCAGGGATGGGGCACACTGAGGGGTGAGGTCACAGCGTTTTTGGTGTTGTGTGTGAATGATTAGAATGATGCCCATACCATAACTTAAGTTGTGGTGCCTAAACAAGCAAGAGTAAGGAATAGAAGCGCATGTGCTTGGCAATACATTATTCTACCGTCTGCTTTAAAGGGTGTGTGTTATGAGTAAGACCTAAGTATGACGTTTGATGATGCTAGGAGAGAACAAGGGCTGTTGTGCCGTAGCTCTTGGTCAGAATGCATAACTGTCCAGAAATCATGTGCATGGATGCTGGTTTGTCGACGGTCTCTGTGCATGGGCCATGTGGTCCCTATATGGGGGTATCAGTAGGTGTATTGGGTCTGTGTTCAAGAATATGTTTGTATATATTGTTCTGTCTGCATACAATCATTGAAGTATGATTTATGCCATGTATCCAGTCCTAGACTTTCTCTCTCCGTTATTGGGTGCACAGGTTCAGTTGAAGCAAATGAAGACAGCAATTTCTGGAAAGCCCTGATCT
Source organism: Triturus cristatus (assembly GCF_964204655.1). Lineage (NCBI taxonomy): Eukaryota > Metazoa > Chordata > Amphibia > Caudata > Salamandridae > Triturus > Triturus cristatus. The sequence goes on along the minus strand of NC_140580.1, from coordinate 143,686,311 downwards.
GTTCAATAAAGCTCAACAGCGAAACATGGGGGCTTATTTACAAGCCCCTTGTGTCATCAATGCGTCACTTTTTCCCATATTAAAATTGATGCACCGGTGGTGCAAGGGGCTTGGAAATAAGCCCCATGGTCCCCAGAATATATCGCGCAATGTAGCAACATGCTGACTTACTTTCAATGTCCTGCTTTCAAACAAATGGAATCCCATATTAAAATGCCGACTCGATACACATTCATCTGAAGTATTTTTCTATGATGAAGATACATCTGGTTATCTTTAATTTTCATATTTTTACTAAAGAAATAAAATATAGATATCCTTTATTGTGCCTGGCCATTGCGATTTTATTATTCTATCACGTTTACTTTGCTTCCGGGGGTCGTGGCCTAACACAGATGAAGTAGGCAGCATTCTGCGGGACTTCCAGCGGAGCGCTGCCATCTGGTAACACCCTGACCCATTGCATGCCCCTACCTGCCATTTTATCTCTATTGGGGGTGAGGTAGGCACGCGCTGTCTGACTGAAAAGACCACTTTTGCAGGCTCCTGTGGCCTCCCAGTGAGATAATCAACCTTTGTCGAGCCATCACGTTGTGCAACCAAGATGGCAGCTGCAAGCCCAGAATGGAGAGAGACATCGTGGTAGGGCCCTGCCTTTGCGGGGTGCCCAGGTTGTGTGAACCAGACTGCATGGAGTGGGAAAATATTCCCCCTCATGCACCACCTGCTGACATCCTCCCTAGCATCACGCTGAGTGGGACTGGGGAGAGGAGGAGGCCTGCTCTCTGGAGGTGAGTGTGATGCTGTGGGCCGATGCGGTTGCCCAGAAAACTGGGGGATCATCCTCTGACTGCCAGATAAACGGGTGCCCACCTGGACTGCTGTGGGTCCGGGAGAAACACAGCAGCCCCTAGATGATCCTTACTCCTGGGGGTTCGTCGCTCACCCCCCTCAGAGCAAAGCTACAGGAGAGCCCGGGGTACGGCCGAGCACGTAGAGTGGAACCAGGCATAGGCAATAGCAGAGCCCACATGAGCACAGACTCCAAAGAAGTAACTTTGTCCTCTGGAGCCCCGTGGGGCAGATTGAGTGCCCCTTGGCACTTTGGACTTACAGGCCATGATATACCTCCCAGACCACACTCCTGCGACCTACATCCTAAATATAGTGGAGTACTGCACTGTCTCCCCGCTCTTCCCATCATGGAACAGCACTCACATTGGAGAGACACTGCTGCTGGATCCCGGGAAAAGACAGGGCTGGAGGGGGATAGCTCGGACAGGAGTTCTAGTGCCCCAGAAAGAACCACCCCCTATGCCTGCCTACAAGTTTAACTTCTTCATATGGGTCATCAAAGACTCTAGAGAGGCTCTTGACCTTTAAAATGGATGCAGACAGGGGAAGCAATGGCTAAACAATGGCTAAACAATTGCTGGTGGAACTTGTCCCGGGGCAGTGGGGGACTTAAAAACTCAGATTGCTAAAGTGCTAGATAGGATTCAAGTGCTGGAACACAGGACGGAAGATGCGGTGGGGAGAGCCTGCAGGAACAATATCTGAGTAGTGGGCCTGCCAGAGAGTGGAGGGTAGCAATATGATGCCCTACCTAGACAGTGGGCTCAGAGAGATTGTGGCCCCAGAGGGACTATCCCCTTTCTTTGCTCTGGAATGGGCTCACAGGGTTCTGGCACACCCGCCTCCCCTTGTGTTGCCATCTCGCCCAGTGGTGTCACAAGTACTCCACTTTAGAGACCAATACTACATATTGTGATGATCCCGCAGCCTCAGTGACCTCTGCATTGGTGAGCTGCAAAGTAATAATTTGTTTCGATTTCACACTGGCGGTGCAGAGGCTGAGAGTGTCATCCCTGGAGACCAAGAAACAACTTTGAGTGATGGAGGTATTGTGTGCAATGCCAATTCCAGAAAAACTACGTGCCAAGTCACTAAAATATTCTCAATCCACATGATGTGTGGGATTGGATAGAGTCACAGCCACACACTGGGAGCCTGCGATGCATTCGTCCACCTGCACTCGAGACAAGCTCACTCACAGAGGCTTCCTGTCAGCGGCTCAATCCCAAGCTGACTGACAAAATACTGTGGCGACAATGGTGAACCAGACAATGTTTGATTCTAACGGAGCCCTGACCCCGATAACCAGCATGCTGGGAAAAACCGACACTGGTCCTGGCGCTAACTCCACACTGGACTCACAGCAGAGCACTTGCTTTCCCACATCATTCCTCTGATGGAGAATGACCTTGGCTGAGAACTTCATTCTTCATCACTCTCTGAGGGGGGCCATACAAACACGGGGACAAGCCCTGGTGAAGTGGCAGCTGGGTGATAGACATATCAAGTACTCCGCTACATCTGGACAGTGAGTGGCACTGCTTGGCATCTCCACTTGTCTCGATTGTACCACCCCACCGTACACAGACGCTGGTGCTCACTGGCCTGTTTGTGTGTTTTTCTAATGTTTGGATAGAGGATGTTGGATTCTGTCCTTGTGTAAGGAAGCTGGGATCAATGGTTTCGTTTATTGTGTTCATCAATGCTTTTTATACTGTGAGTTAGCAGGGAATGGGTGGCCACACTGCCCATTGGTCGGACTCACGGATGGATTGAGTTGGTATACCACTTAAATGGTGGATAGACACACTAAGTTTAGAGCTATCTGCCCACGCCTAGCCCCTAACATAATATCTGAGGACAAGAACCCCTGCCCCAACTGCCTAGGGCGTCTGCCACATATTAATCCCCTCCCACTTGAATCATTATTTAAACCGGATCAGATCCCAGGCAACAGGCATATCCCGCTAAAGCATGCTGAATATAAGCACACTACTAAGGGAGAATTAATCAGTGGATCACTAATTGTCAGATCCCTCCCGAAACATGCCACTGAAATACAGCTACTGATCGAATCCAAAAACCTGGATATTCTATTTTTAACCGAGACATGGACGGCGGTGGGAATGGAATCAGAGCTAGGGCCGGCATGTCCGGTAGGATATAAGATTGTTCATAAACCCAGGACTATGAGACGAGGTGGAGGAATAGGAATTATTTTCAGGGAAGAGTTAAATATTGTAACATTGGATATCGACATGGTCTCATGTGCCGAAGTTCTCGGGATATCGATCAGACACGATTCAGGCCATTGCCTCACAGGCTTAATCTGCTATAGGACACCGGGGAACATCAATGCAATGCAACAGCAGGAACTGATCACTGTTATTAATAACATGTCAATCTCACATAGCAGACTGCTGGTACTGGGAGATTTTAACCTGTGGGATAACGACCAACTACACACGGCCTTCTATAATATTACACAATCCTGTAACAACTTAGGTCTGAAACAATGGATAACCACCCCCACACATAGGCAAGGAAATATACTGGACTTAATATTCGCTGCAGAGGATCTCATTACTATGGGAACAACACTACCAGTAGATTGGTCAGACCATCATCTCCTACTATTTAACATCCATACCTTGATCAATACAGGACCAACAAACACGCAGACTAGGACCTTCATTAGCCGTGACTGGAAGGGTCTGCTAAAAAGGAAAGAGGAAGGGAAGTCCGATTTCCGTCAAGTGGGGAACTCGTTTGGTCTAGAGAACGATATTACCACCAATTGTGCAGTATAAGAAAGAGATCACCATAGCCAAAGCAAACTACTTTGCAGACCTAATATTAAACAGCTCCAACAAATCTCGTGACACCTTCAGGATAGTCAAAGAGCTGTCCCATCCTGAATGTGCTAATAGCCAAATCAAACCCTCACAAGAATTATGTGATGGTCTAGGATCCTTCTTTCAGGAAAAAATCACCAAAATCATCGAGGGTATGAAGGATGTCTCCATTCTTCTAGTGCAGTATAATAGTAACACCGAGAATAGGGAGAAGAGCGAAGGAAATGTAAGACGCCCCACTCCAAAGGCCATCTTGGAGAATTTTGAGACCCTGACAGAACAAGAATTTACAAGAACAGCCCTTAATATAACATCAGGATCCCCTTTGGACCCTCTACCTCATAAAATAGTAAAGGACTTCGGGGACGAACTCTTTCCAGTACTTCGACAGCTGTGTAATCAATCTCTTAACATATGCACTGTACCAAAATACTGGAAATTGGCAGTTGTTACCCCCCTGCTGAAGAAATCAAATCTAGACCCGAACTGTCATAAAAACTATCGACCTATATCGCTCCTGCCATACCCAATTAAGATCATGGAGCGGCTGGTCAGTAGGTCACTAGGTAATCGTATTCCTCCTGAGGCACAGCCGGCAGACTTGTATTTGTATTCACTCGTTTGCTTTTAAAACTGAAAAATTGTAATTTTATCTGCACTTTCCCCCTGCTTCCTACACACGATTGCTGTGTGCAGGCACCTGTCCCTGCGGTAAAACGAGCGCTGGGAAGGCTACAATTACACCTTTTGGAAACCCCATTCTCCCCGCCCAGAGCAGGACACGCCCACTCCGAGGCCACGCCCCCTAGAAGAGCGTATATAAAGCGCGCTGAGGCGATAGTGCGCCGGTAATCGTATTCCTCCTGAGGCACAGCCGGGAGACTTGTATTTGTATTCACTCGTTTTCTTTTAAAACTGAAAAATTGTAATTTTATCTGCACTTTCCCCCTGCTTCCTACACACGATTGCTGTGTGCAGGCACCTGTCCCTGCGGTAAAACGAGCGCTGGGAAGGCTACAATTACACCTTTTGGAAACCCCATTCTCCCCGCCCGGAGCAGGACACGCCCACTCCGAGGCCACGCCCCCTAGCAGAGCGTATATAAAGCGCGCTGAGGCGATAGTGCGCCGGTAATCGTATTCCTCCTGAGGCACAGCCGGGAGACTTGTATTTGTATTCACTCGTTTGCTTTTAAAACTGAAAAATTGTAATTTTATCTTCACTTTCCCCCTGCTTCCTACACACGATTGCTGTGTGCAGGCACCTGTCCCTGCGGTAAAACGAGCGCTGGGAAGGCTACAATTACACCTTTTGGAAACCACATTCTCCCCGCCCGGAGCAGGACACGCCCACTCCGAGGACACGCCCTCCTAGGAATCTCAGACTACAAGAATGTGCATGAATAGGAAGCGCAGCGGACGAGCGCAGCGGGCGCGACGATTGCGCGCCGAAAGGCGCGCATAAGGCAAGCTCGTCTGCGCTCGTCCGTGCCGAGTCCGGGCCTTGGGCCACCCCCTTGCCCCCCAGCCGTCAGCACAAAGATGCTATACGCTAGCAACCCTTTACAAGTTAAGGCCTCCTGTTAACTCATGCCCTCGGCACTCCCTCCAAGCCATGGACCTTCCTTCAACCTGTCCTACCTGCTCTGCGCCTCTCAAACCTATCTCGCGCACAACAGCCACACAGGAATTCCAAATGCTCCTACTAAACTGCCGCTCGCTGCCTAAGCATAGCGCCGAAATGGCCTTATTGATAGAAGAGCACACCCTGGATATATTGTTCCTTACGGAAACCTGGCTTACCAGTGAGTCCAACCCGGCGATAGTAGAGGCCCTCCCCACCGGCTATCAAATAACACGGCAAGACCGGCCAAAAGGGAGAGGAGGAGGCCTTGCTATCATCCATAAGGAGCAATATCATTGTCGACTCTCTCCTGAGACCATCTCGGACTGCGAGAGCATGGGTTTTAACATCAACCTCTCTCCTAACATCTGCTTCTCAGGCACCTTTATTTATCACCCGCCCGGCCTCCCGAAGCAGTTTCTTCTAACTCTACCATCGATTGTGGCCAGCAGAGTCAGCACCTCCTCTAGCTTTACCGTGTTGGGTGACTTGAATCTACATTTTGACTCCCCCTCGGACCTTTCAGCTGCTATCCTATCAGATGATCTAGCAGCTCTACAACTTACTCAACGTGCCTCCTCCCCCACCCACGAAAAAGGCCATCTACTGGATCCAATTTTTTCAAATTGTTCTGAGATCACAGTGGACCCAGGCATTACCCTACCCTGGACTGACCACTTTTTAATCCCCTTTAAATGGACCACACCTAAATTCTCTCTTCCGGCTCCCACCACCAAACTCAGGCGAGCCTGGACGCGCCTTGAGGTTGATAAGTGGTGCACTAAACTGGCTAGCTCACAACCAGAAATTCAGGATGATCCCGCCCTAGCAAACCAGGCATATACCAACTGGATCTCCTACACTCTTGACTCTACTCTCCCAATAAGCAAGACTGTACTGAAGCGGCCTCAAAAAACCGCCCCTTGGTACACCCAGTGTCTCAGAGAAAAAAAGCGTCTCTGTAGAAGGGCGGAAAGACGCTGGCGCTTAGACAAATCGGCGGTTAACAAAACCCGGTACCGTGAAACCATCAACGAGTACAAAACTCAAATAAAAGCAGCTCAGTCGACGTATTTCGCCGAAAAAATCCTGAATGCTAGATCTAAACCCAAAGAGATCTTCCAGATCATTAAAAAGCTAACGAACCCATCCCCTGTGGTGCATGTCGAGAAATCTGTCACCCAATGTAATGACATTGCCGGATTTTTCTATCAGAAAATCAACAAAATGTATTCAACTTTTTCTCCCCCAAACACCGACCTGTCTACTCAACCTAATAACCTCCCTAGCCTGCCACATTCCCCCACCCCTTACAGCTTAACTCACTTTCCCCCACTAGACCTCCCCACTTTAGAATCACTAGCCCTCAGTGTCAAATCAGGTTCTCCGGCCGACCCTGCCCCTCCTGACATAAACAGGCTGCCATTCAAGGGCTCATTCACTCCCGTCTTGATTTTAACAACGCACTTTATCTGGGTGCACCAGAATACACCCTTCGGAGGCTGCAAACTGTACAGAGCAGCGCAGCTCGCCTTCTACTTAAAATCCCGCACAGACACTCAGTGAGGACCGGACTGACTAGCCTCCATTGGTTACCGGTCCGGCAGAGAGTTCTGTTCAAGGCGCTATGTATAGCCCATCAAGCCTTCTGGGACATGGGACCTATCATTACCCGTGATCTGATCACTCATTACATCCCAAATCGTAGTCTTCGTTCCAGCCAGACTTTCTTAGCAGTAGTCCCAAGAATAAAAAGATCTAGAACCGGCGGAAGGACGTTCATGTACAACGCAGCTAAGGCCTGGAATGCTCTACCACTTCATCTTAGAGCTACCCAGAACCTTACTATGTTTCGCAAGCAACTGAAGATCCACCTTTTCACATCTGCCTGCTAAACCGTTGGTTTTTTTTTTCCCCTTCCCTGCTCTCTGTAGGTCACGGTTCTCCTAGCGCTTGGACGCCTTCGGGCAACAACTGCGCTCTATAAATCCCCAAGTTTACAAGTTTACAAGTTTACTAGCCCTCTTCCTGGAAACTAACAACATCCTTGAAGAGGAGCAATTCGGTTTCAGACCAGCTCATGGAACCGAGTCAGCTCTGCTGACGGTTCTGGACGACCTACGAATGAGGGCGGACAGGGGAGAATCAGCAATCTTAATCCTGCTGGACCTGTCCGCCGCATTCGATACGGTGAGTCACGACATTCTGCTGACAAGACTGAAGAGCATTGGAGTTGGGGGAGCTGCGCTCGACTGGTTTCACTCCTATTTGACGGACAGATGGCAGGCAGTAGCAATTCCTCCGTACCAGTCAGAGTTTGTTACAGTTCCACATGGGGTCCCACAGGGGTCTGCAATTAGCCCGATACTTTTTAACGTATATATGCAACCCCTGATGGGCATCATCAAGGCTCACGGCATTAGCGTGATCAACTATGCGGATGACACGCAGCTGATGATTTCTCTTGATGGTGCCCACGCAGACTCACTTGAGACCTTTCACACCTGTATGTTGGAAATGACATCCTGGTTAAATCAGAACTCATTACAATTTAATAGTGACAAAACCGAAATAATGCATTGCAAAGTAGGTAGAATCACTAGAAGTCTACCCACGGACTTCTGGCCTCTGGAGCCAGATGAGTCATTAACCCCAGTGAAATCAGTGAGGAACCTTGGAGTCAGTTTCAATGACAGTCTGAGTCTAGAGACCAATGTCAATAAGCAGGTGAGTAGCTGCTTCGCCTTAATGCGAGGACTTTGAAAGCTGCTGCCCCTTTTACCAACACAGGTTAGAGCCACCATAGTTAGGAGTACCATTCACAGCCGCCTGGATTACTGTAATGCTCTGTTACTGGAATCCCCTGCCTACCTGATTTCCAGACTTCAGAGCATCCATGCGGCTGCAGCAAAATTGACACTCTCACGAGGGCGAAGATCCTCTACTACCCTCGCTTTGGCCGATTTACACTGGCTACCTGTACACCAGAGGATCCTTTTTAAATCCATATGCACTGTCTTTAAGGCAGTGCATGGGATGGGCCCCCGACCACTTCAAAACAAATTTAAGTGGTATGAACCCACTCGGTCCCTTCGATCCTCCTCTTCTAATCTCATCAGTATACCCAGGATCAGGAAAGCCACCTGTGGTGGCAGAGCCTTCAGCATTGCGGCAGCTCATCTGTGGAATAGACTACCTATTGACATCAGGAAAACAGATGAACTGATGGCCTTCCGAAAAAAGGTGAAAACATGGCTTTTCCCTAAAATCTAACTATCCAGAATCAAAAGATATCCCTTCTGCCCCTGATGCACAGCGTTTTCAGCTATATGTACACAGCGCCAGGATGCCCGTAGGGTTGCAGAGCGCTTTACAAATGCTATAAATAAAATAAATAAATAATTGTATCCTGGAACTTCAGGGGGATAAATAAAATGACTAAATGCTACAATATCCAAGCTTATCTAAAATGGAGGGGAGTACACCTAACTCTGTTGCAGTAAACCTACTTAAGCAGACACGAAGGGATGGCCTTACAGAAAAGCTGGTGCAGCCACACAATATTTACAGAATACTCTACCTACACAAGAGGGACACTAATCTGGGTGAAACCCGGAGTGCCTTTCCAGGTCCTCAGCTTAAAAGTCAACAAGGTGGGGGTGACTACTCACGTTTCTCCACCCTGCATATTAGACTGGATGTACTGGATTCTGTGCTCAACCTGGAATAGCTGATGAGGACCATCTCTGATCATAACCCAATACTAATGACCCATTCCTGGGACAAGCTTCGGACACTGATTCCAAGTTGGAAATTGAAATGTAATAGCCTGAACCATCCCACCTTTCAGGAGACCATAGGGGAAGGGGCCCGGAATTATTTCTTCGACGATGACGGCACCACATCCTTAGTGCTGTCTGAGTGTGAAGCATTCAAAGTGGTTATACGGGGGCAATGCATATCAGGATCATTAGGGTCCGTCACATATTGTTAATAGAGATTGACACAGAAGAGACAGCGTTTTGAAACCTTGAACACAACAGTCCCGGCAAACCGGGTCTACAACAAGTGCTATTAGAGGCCAAAGAGAACTTGGCACAATGCATTGAATGCCTCTGCTGCTTTGGCTATGAGCAATCCATGATACAAGCTCACTTGGAACAGGATAAGCCTGGAACTTTGGTGGGGCTGGCTAATCCCAATAAACAAGGCTCCCAAATCCTAGAAATAGAAACAGATAATGGTAACAGGGTTTACAAGCAGGATGAGATAAGTGATGCCTTTGTCAGGTGATATACACAACTGTATTCTAGGAATGACGGAGGCAGAGAGGACACTGTATGGGATTTTCTGAGGGCATTACCCTTTTCTCACCTCACAACCAACTAGACAGATGACCTTGGGGCTGAGAGCGAGAAATCAGGGCAGAGGTGAAAAGAATGGCCCATGGAAAGGTGCCGGAAACTGATGGTCTCACAGTCAGGTTTTATGTGGTGTGGATCGAGATGCTTACCCCCTGGATTTTCACACTTTACTGGGAGGCACAAAACAAATGGTCCCTCCCATGCTCGATGAAAGAAGCACTGATTATCTCCCTACTTAAACCCAGGAAACCCCCACATAGATGTGACGGCATATTGACTCTCTTGATGTTGAACGTCGCCTGCAAGTTATTCACTGGTATCTTAGCCAAAAGACTCATGACACATATGCAGAGACTAGTACACTCTGATCAGTTAGGGTTCTTCGTGGGCCATAATACGGCAATGAATATTTGCAGGCTGTTAGCCATCTTGATGGACGACCCAACCATTACCCATTGTTGTTCACTATAGCGGTTGAACCGCTGGCATGTAGGTTTCGGTGGGTTACCCACTTCACAGAGATATGCACCCATGACGTCACACATTATATCTACCTGTAAGCAGACAACATGCTACTCTTTCTTAATGACAAGGGAGCGACTCTGAGAAATTGGGACTGCTCAACGCATTCAGAGACGCACCGGTAGTACATAAACTGCCCGAAACTAGCATGTTCCCTATCCGTGCTTCCAGCCTAGACATGTATGGTATGAGTTGGGAGACAATGTCTTTAAATGACCCAGGGGGTTCGCATTTACAGAAATGGCCCCAACTTCCTTGAAGGAAATATTGGCATGGTCATTATGGTCCTGCGGGCATGTTTGACCTTTTGGAAAAATTTCCCGCTCTCAGTAGGGTTTCAATTGCTAAAATGATAGTCTTACCATGCCTACTTTATTGTTTTGTGATGCTGCCAGTAGGTGTCCTCGGATGCAGGTTTCGAATCCTAAAATCTATTCTGCTAGATCTGATCTGGGGGGAGCAGGCGATAAGTGGCACTATGTAAACTGCTCCGCACCATGACAGATGGCGGCCTGGTGATCCCAGACTTTGAGAGATACTATCTGGTGACCCTGCTGCAGTGGTTCCTGTGATAGCTACAGATTGGGCCAGTCAAGACGGTTGCCAGTACACCCAGTGTCTCGACTGTGGACCTTCTGAGGTTCCTCCTTCTGGACCCTAATGGAACAGCAGTAGATGGATGTGGCGACCTGAGGAACCTGGAAGACTTAATGCCTTTTTTCAGCTCACTTGCCATAAGTGCCCCAGATGTGACCTAGAGGGGGCGGAGATGTTACACATAATCTGGGGATGCTTGCTCATAACTTCCTACTAGTCTGACATATTACAATTCCTAAATGATGTCACTGAACATAATATTGCGTTGTTCCCTATGACTTGTTTCTTAAGCCTATATCCCCCCAGCCAAGAATAAGCTGACATCTAGGGGCATATTTACAAGGTGTGTTAAGCCACGTTAAGTGGCTTAACGCCCCCTTGTAAATATTGGGGTGAGAGCAATGCCACCAGAACGTCAGAAAAAGTGATGCTATGGTGTTAGGGGCTTGTGAATATGCCGCTAGATTCCTTGACCTAGCGTTGTGGCTGGCTACACATCGCATAATGATGCAATGGAAGGCACCCACAGGCCCCCGGGTGGAGCAGTGGAAAGCTGATGTCTGCTGCTGGGCAAAATGGGAGGGGGCACTCTCCTTAGGGATGCTAAGAAGGGTCTCTGGAGTGGACTTGGCTAGAGCCTAGGAGAATCTGAAAGAGGCAATGAGGTAAGAGGACGCCTTCTCTAAATGAGGTACCTCCCCCAGACACCTACCTCTTTCATTGGGGCGGCGTATCCCAGCCCCACCTGCCAGACCTTTTAGTTTCCTCATACCCTGACTGATCGACCTGAACCTAGGGGCCCCTACCCAGACAGTATGCAGCCCGAACAGGCCTCTGTTGACTACAATGGCACCCTGCTGCCTGCTTTGGCACTCTCGATACTACCCTTTGATATAGCTTTTGACAGCACAGGGATTGGAAACCAAGTTACTATTCTATTGTGAACTTGTTTATCAATTATCACTGTGCACTGCTGTACTTTTCCAATGATCTCTGGCTATTTAACTGTGCTACCACTGTTCCGCATCATCACCTCTGATCATGACCATCTGCATTATTCTTGCACACAGCTTAGACACATCCATCGCTGTTAATGTGGCATAAAAGAGCTGTGCTTATATGAAACCACTTTCTAGGGCTACCATATGTTACATTTAGGATTGCCGGATCATTCCACGTAGAAAGCACAACATATATCCGTTCCTTTCTTTTTATTTTGCAAATCATTGCTATGAAGAGTGTTAGCACAATTATGTCGAATAAGCCGACAAAGTTTACAACTCCCAGAATGCACCCATTTTTTAATGAACAATTTGGACTAGAATCGTGCTATTTAATGGAGATGTAGAAATCTAGCAACTATAGCTACACAATTCAATTTGCATTCATCAACTGAACCAAATTTAATTTTGCACACTATGGAACCCCTCAGTGTTTAGAATTTAAATAATTTTTATGTTATCAAAATATGTTTAATATTAGATTGATTTTTTTACTACCTACAACTTAAATGTTTTATTTTTATTTTAGTCTATTGTTTTTGAAACGTTACGTTTCTAAGTGAGTAGACACTTGAAGGATGTCTTGCAATAAATCTGTATAATGGGCAAATAAGATCCACTGAATGACTTGTTGCTCGGGTATTGAGTGGGGCCTAAACTCAAGGGCACGTGGTCTGCGTTACTTCTTGCACGCTTCAAGTGCTTTTTAGCCCGAACGGGGTTCCTTCCTACAAGCTTTCAGTTCTCCAGCTCTAGGAGCCTTTCTTCCTGGCTGGTTTCTTTACATTGGCCGAACATTGGGCCATTATTTCCACTGCCCCGAGGAAGGGCTCTCGCAGACTGCCTGTGTATTCTGCCGCTTCGTCGCCTCCATTAATCTCTCTGATAAAATGTTCCCGGTCACTCGTTCCTACAGGAAGTCTTGTTGTTTCAGAATAAACCCCCAGAGGTAGGAAGGCCCCGACTGGTGCATGCGAGTGAGCCTGGAGGTCTGGGGCCTTATAAAGGCTATCTTTGTGCTTCTGCTGCTAAGCGATTACTTCAGCCACCCAGAGATACCCAACTTAAACAAACACTAGTAACACTGAGATGTTTTATATTTTTTGGCATTTGAATCCAAAACAGAGGTTTTGCTTTTTTCTCGTTCTGGGAAACACATGACATTCCCTTTTCCATGTACAGAGAGAACCATATCTTGATTCTGAGAAGGACGTGAAAGATACTCGGTGCCAATGTTGGGGTATATGACGTCACCACTGCTGAAAGACCTCCTTCCCTAAACTGGGAAAATGTGACATCTAAGAGCCAAAGTCTGAGAATGTGAATTTAGTTACAGGCAATGCTCGAATATATGAGAACAACTGAACTTCTGCAAGGTGTCGTGGACTCGGCATGGACTGCCCCTGCTCTATGCGTGCCCTTAGCTCTAGCTTGACACCTGCGCTAGGCCTGTGAAATATCAGAGGTGGCTTCAGCTTGCTTCCGGGAGGTGCGTTGCTCTTATGAGATTCCTCAGCGCAGCCAATGTGCTGTGAGTAAATTCCAAGGCGCCACTGTCTCCCCCACAGAGCAGAACATGGGGGGTGGGGGGGCAGAGAAGCTTCAGAAATGGAGGGCACCGCGTCAATAAAGGGAGCATAAGGTGCCAGGTGATGCAGCAAGATATGGGTTCAGAGAGACACCCTGTACGTTTCAGAAAGAAAAGGAAATGTGACCAATGTCCGTGGGGAATTGGGCCCCTTGGACAGCACCAAGGCAGGCAATGAGCAGGTCATGACCTGGAAGCAAATAAATGAAGTGATAGAACAGGTAGGAAGAGGCGAAAGGAGTCAATGCACGAAAACAAGTAATTATCTTGTCCTCTAATATTCTGTCTATTTTTTGGGGAGCACAGAAATACGACTACTTCCGGAAGGCACAGCCTTGTTTAACGGTTTCAGAGGTTAGAAGACTGCACTACCACATGTAACAAGAAGTAGGTACAGAGCAAGGGATGTATGTCGTTACAACGCACACTTTTACAACGCATGCACTTACAACGCATTTTTTACAACGCAACATCCACTACAACGCATTCCATTACATCGCATGACACTACAACGCATTTTTTAAAACTACCTTTACAACGCATTCCATTACATCGCATGCTACCTTTACAACGCATACCATTACAACGCATAATATTACATTGCATTTAAGGTAAGTGTTGGATAGTATGGGGGTAAAAATTACTATTCTAACTCCAGGGGGTGCAACAGTAGGGTAAGTGTTGGATAATATTATGCGTTGTAATGGTATGCGTTGTAAAGGTAGTATGCGATGTAATGGAATGCGTTGTAAAGGTAGTTTTTAAAAATGCGTTGTAGTGTCATGCGATGTAATGGAATGCGTTGTAGTGGATGTTGCGTTGTAAAAATTGCGTTGTAAGTGTAGTGCGTTGTAATAGTTGCGTTGTAAAGGTTGTTCCCCCAGAGCGAGGAAAGAGGTTAGAGTTGTCTGGAGCATTTTGGGTCGGTCATCCAAAAATGTGAGGTTTTACGCTACAGGGGCCAGAGGGATGGGAACCAACATGCTTAAATGAATGAATGAACTTATTGATCATGATACAGTTAATTAAAACCTTACATAACAAAAACAATGAGCATAAGATCAAGAAAAGAATAAATACAATGAGCAAAACGCCATGTGTGCAGTCAAAGAAACTTTTAAAAATGATGTTTGATCAAGTATCTTCAAATTCTGTAAAATGACTGGGTAAAAAAACTAAGTTTACTGTGCCAGCTGATCATTCGTTCCAGTGATTATATAATTGTGGTGAATGTCCAGTCATGATGCAATGTCACACAATTAAGACTCAATGCTTAAAGAGGGCAGCAAGGCACGTGCAAAATGCCCTAAAAGGGCCTCTTGTTCGAATCTGAAGTGCACTCAAGTGAAATCAGCATACATGGTAACATGACTGATTGAACATTCAAGAAGTGGATACTGCCTTTTTGTGAACGCTCATATGTGCCAGTGTATATTAGGTCCCAATTTGAGCAGTTTCTCAGGGGTGGTGGTGAACTTGCCAAGCAGACCATTACCTGGGCGCTCGAGCCTTGTAGGTAAAAAGAAGGGCATGAAGGCATGTCCTGATTCCATAGGTGTTAAAGATGTTGCGTAAGAGCTTTCTACATTCAGATTGCAAGGCTGGGCAAATGCTCAGTATGTACAAGAGGGTTTCTTCTTGCCCATGGCACATTCTACTTGCAGTTGAGGTAGGTGTTGAAACCCACATGGGTAGTGCATCACTAGTAGGTGATTGGCCAAACCTCAGCGTTACAAACCGGAGTTTGTGGAACCCTTTGATTGTTTCACAGGGGAAGCTCCTACGTTCTGGAAGAGGAGCACTGAAAAATAAAATGATAATATAACTAGTTTATTATCATTTCTTTTTTTTACTGAACCAATTGCCAGCCTTAGGGAGGGTTCGGGCCATCTTGATGGAGCTTCACTCAGCTTCAGGGAAGAGGAGAGTTGTGCACTGTAAGTGCGCATGTCGGTTTGGTCGGCCATCTTAGGACAGCCAAACTGACATGCGCATTTACATTTCTCCAACTCAGCTGTGTCGCACAGCCAGGTGGAGAAATGGCACAGGCTCCCTGTGCCTGAGCAAGCATCAATGAAGCCTGCTCAGGCCAATCACTGCACTGCTCTCATGCTGGTAATACCAGCATGAGAGCAGCGCCGTGATTGGCTCCTGGGAGCCTGTGTAGTTTGCCCAGTGGTGGGAGAGGAGCATGGAAGCGATGGCGGCAGGGTGTTTAAATGTTTATTATTTTCCCCTTCCTCCCCTGCTCTCCCCTTCCGCCCTGGCATTCGCCTTGCCTCACCACTTTGCTGTTAAAGCAGCCACCACTGCTATTTCAAATAAATAGTCTTGCAGGTTCGGTGATTTGAAGTGTTTATGCATGTCCACGAGTGCTTGCATTTTTTCTAGGATTGCATGTTTCATCAAAAAAAGGGGTAAGAGCCATAAATTCTCCAAGGAACATCAACAGTAGGCATGATGAAACGACAGAGCAGTAGCATGGAAGGGATTAACCTAAAACTTGTTTTACATTCACCACCAACAGCATGATAGAAAGTCACTTGTTTAAAATTAAGGACATTTTGTACCTTGTTCTTTATTAAACTCCAAGGCTGCATCATTTTAATCAACAGTAGTTAAACACACAACATATGTACCATCAAAGGCCAGAGCATAATTATTTGTCTTGACTGATTATCCTGTTCTATAAGGAAAGGGGGTGACGTAGAAAGTCCAGATTCATCTAAGTAAAGACCCTATTGTCAAAGTTCAAAATGCAGAGCTTCCCACTTTTCAAAATTCAGTACCCTCGTTACTCATTGATGCCAAGTACCAATCATTATATGCCATGGGTGGAACTGGCTGGTGAAATTATGGGTTAGGAAATCTCATCTGTAGACCACCATGCTGAGGTCCCGCCTCCTGGGGGGACTTTATTGACATGAGGGGGTGTCCCGAAAAAATGAGAACGAGATGTGTACCTTGTCTGACCTGGCTATGGGATCCCTCTCGACATTACAGATTGAAAGGAGTTAGGGCACATGCGGCTGGCCTAAATCTGGGTGGTGTGTGCGACTGACCACCTTCCCAGAGATAGTTCTATTCTGCCACCTGATCTAAAGGCTCCCTGAATTCTGA
Organism: Triturus cristatus; assembly: GCF_964204655.1. Classification (NCBI taxonomy): domain Eukaryota; kingdom Metazoa; phylum Chordata; class Amphibia; order Caudata; family Salamandridae; genus Triturus; species Triturus cristatus. Next base: position 143,669,786 of record NC_140580.1, on the reverse strand, counting down.
CTACACTACACTAGAGTTCCAGCGACAACACACCTCTGGGCAAAAAGAGGTTGAAGAGACATAAATTAAGAAATTAAACAAATAGTAATGGTTTTTAATCCTTTTATGTATAGATCAGACAATGTTTATGATCTGAATATGAAAAAAGAAATAATGTTTATCACTCCTGTTTTAGACACATTTTCATAATTCACTTTATTTATTTGTTTAGGCAAACACTTGTGGTATATTTGCAGAATATTGAACATCTGAGAAGAGCATACCGACAGGGACATCTTTTTGTAGCACAGGTTTTGTAAGTACATGTACGTGTAAGTTCTGTGGGTAAAGGCTTTAGATATTTTGCAGATTTTAGCACCCCATCAATATCTTCCCAACCAAATTCACAAGGATCTTTCTCTATATATGCAAGATCCAAAACATTTACACATCTTCTGATCATGTAGAACGCGCACAAAATATGACGTCGGTGGAAGGTCACCTAGCGGGGCTGATCTCCTTTACTCACTGTACCAAAGATCGTCAAATGTGTGACAATCAGAACTCGTTTTCCACACATGCACAAGGTATTTTTCTACATCTCTAAAGTCACATTCTTCTTCTATCTCAGCAAATCCTTTTAGAAACTTCACAGGTTCAGCAGGTAAAGCTCCAATCTTTGTTCCAATTTTGTTCATAGTGTCATCACCCATAAGAATATGTGCCTCGATAAGAACACTGGGCGTCTCCGGGTCAAGTTTCTCATACAGAATATGAAGCGGGATTAAGTGTCTTTTCTTGCTTGTTCCATAACATCTCCATAACTATGACAATCCTTGACTTATGAACATTGCAACAAATCTAAGTAGCACAATTCCAACATATGTGCCATTTAACAGTACACTCGATTGGACTCATTTCGACCAACCCACTGAACATGTGGCAGAACACGAAGATCAGCTTCTTCCAATTTGCTGTTAAGGTCTTTAACAATATGGCCTGTACCTTTTGAATATATCTCTGCTGGCATCAACTCCTCATTGACAATCATTCCACTTGCAACAATTGGAAATTCAGTGTTCACTGAAGCATCAGCAATGTTTTGGCGAATTAACATCTCCAAGTTCATTTTATTTGATGTTGATGACCAGAATTTGTCAAGTTGTACAGGTATAGGTGTTGAATTCTTAATGCAGGCAATGCCAATTGTTCCACTTGTAGACATTCGTCTGATTCTCTCATATTCTTTGACAGTTAGTTCAAGATAACTGTCAAAGACAATGTGCAGTTCTTTCAAGGTGCACACTGACGTTGATATCTGTAGAACAGTCTCAACGATCTCTCTGAAGTTTTGCATGGATGAAATCTTGACCAGTCGCAATTGTAACATATAGTCCACAGCAAAATCAGTTTTCAATGAGGACATCATTTCAAATTGAAATTCTTCAGGTGAAAGGTTTTTTTCTAGCTATCATACGAGTTTGTGCTTCTCTGGTTTGGTTGCAGCATCTCCGTCAAATAATGTGTTTGTTGGAAGAAGATCTTGCGACAGAATGTACTTGATACATTCACCCCTTTCTTTTGCTACATCTGTCTCTCAATGTGCTTGTGAAAGTTGTTTTTTGTGACCTGTTTTGTAGTGACTGATTGGACGAAACTCTTAATATGGTATTTAAAGCGTGGAAGTTTAGCTTTAGTGATTATGTCAAACAGCTTTTTCTCTTTCAATACAAATCTCTTGTGTTTCAGACCTGCGTATAGTTTCAATCCATGTTTCAGGACGTCTAGTAGACATGTCTTTATATCTTTATCCACATATTGTTTAGTCACGAAGTTGTGTAGTCGCACAGGCTCAGTCATTTGAAAGTGGATTCCTTGCTGCTGCATGAAATGAAGACGGCTGTCAACATGTTTATTAAAACCTTCCCTTCCTTTTCCACAAGTTCCTGGTGAGGAACAGTTTCACAATGGCCCATTCATTTTGAATTTGTCATCTCTCTGAAAACATTGCAAATATAAAAGACTCCATGGTAAACTAGCTGCCATTGAGCAACATATTCACTTTAACGTGTCTGACCAACAAATCTTTTCTTTGATCTCTGGAATGTCTGTTTCCGTTTCTTATCTGGAGCCACAGCATTGAACCTTCCCCTCTGTCTTTCACCACAAAATGTCTTTGGATGAATTTTCTGTAGGGTATGGTTTTTCCACCTCTACCTTCTTCCTTCTTCACTCTTTCCAAACATATCTCAGGTAGTTTATGTAATTAAATTCACAAAACACAGTAATCAGTGACTCCACAGTCTTCACGTGCAGCTCCCAATCACCTTTCCAATCAACATGTACAGGTTTTAATAGCGCTTTCATGTGTAAAACATTTCCTCAGAACTTGCAAAGTTCTGATTCTTTTTCACATTCTTTGACAAACTCTACGAACTTGGGTTTCAGGTTTTCTGATTTTGAACTGAGTGTATTAAACATTGCTTGGCTTTGCATAACGTCTTTTGAATGAAGTGCACCCTGTGCCTTGTTCACTTCTGAGATAAGATAAGCAAAAGCTAATTTGTCATTCATGTTCCAGAAAGCATTCCAACACAATGTTTCTATTGCCTTAGGTTACCTTGTAATGAACATGAGTTCCGCTCAATACTGACTGGATAGTTTTGCTCCCAGAGATTTCATCCTCAATACGTCTATTGTCTATGCCACATCCACTGAAATTACTTCCTGCACATTGCAATGCAACTTTTGTCTTGTGGAAAACACCCATCATTGGATAAAGGTCAAAAAATTCTACTGGATTGCTCATAAAAATGTGAGAAACAATGTGGAAAACACTTTCATGTCAGAAAATTGGCAGCTGGTCTTCAAGCTGAGCTCGCACATTTTGGAAATATTTATAGAGCTGTGTATACTATTGCGTAGTTTGTGGCTGGAGATGTTGTTACTGGTAAAAACCCAACCTTCTTCAGTGGGACGGTATTCTGGAAAACCAGAGCATGAATTCCAGTCCACAAAGGAACTGGCTTTTCTTCGCCTTTCAGCCCGCACCAAATAAGCGAAACGATAAATTCAGTTAAATCAGCTTTGTGGACTGCAGCATCAGGTAGAAGAAGATCCATGTCATCAGCCACTTTGAAACTTTCTAGTAGACTGGGTTGTGCTGATGGCTTGTAGTGATTTTGTACACATTGGCAAGGCACTTGGGTTAAACGTTTGCAGCTTCTTTTGTTTATGCCTACAGCTGACACAGCTTGTTTTCCACCAGCTACTTCATTGGTACTGTCTTGAAAAAGCACCATGGCAGTATCATGTGTGCTGGATGTCCCAGACAAAGAAGAGCTGCCTTCAAAATCAAAATGATCAAGAGTAGCAATTGTAAATCCTTTCCTGGTAAAGTGACTTGGAAGTGGTGTGCCATTGTATTCACAAGATTTTACAGCATGAACTGCTAACAAGTTCCTGCACCGTACAATCTCTTTATAACTGGTTGAGACACCAATCCTATTAATTGAAGTGGTTCGCTCTCTACTTTTGCACTTGTCACAGATTGTGTGGGCAGTTATCATGTGTAGCAGAGTTTTCTTTTTGCCGTGATGTAATTAATAAAACGTGATTTTGAAAAGACAGTGCATTTGCACAGCATAAGCCTGTCAGTTCATGGGATTGCCTTCCACTTCTTCGTTTATATCTTCAAACCCATCATCTATTTTGACAGCTTCTGTTCCGACTCAAGAACTTTAGTTTGTAACAGTTTTGCTTTGCTGATATTAAACAATGATGTAAAAAATGTTAAGACAACATCAGGCATTCTTGTTGACTCCCGTGATTTACAGAGCTCTGGGGCATCACAAAATGTGTAATTAAGTCCAAAATCGAAATCTTTCAGAATGTTTCTTATAATGGTTCCTGCTGATTTTATTGCATCCTGTGATCTTATTTTGGCAGCAAGAACTTCAAGAGCCAAATCAGCTGAGAACACCATAAGTTGCTCATTCACAAGAAAAATGTTCATTTCATTATTATGGATCAATACAGTTTCATCAATGTTGACCAGTATTTCTCTGATCTCATTGAGTGTGAACCCGTAGCCAGCACTCAAGAGTGGCTTTAAAATTTAAGTTGCTTTTACAAATAGTGCAAACTTAACTGAAGGCTGGTGGTTACTTTGCTGCTAGAAATTAATTGTACATTCATATTTTCGAATGTATGCACACATACAGTTTGGGTCGGCATACAAATCCGCTGCAAATACATTCACCTCGCTGTTTAGATCAGCTACTCGGCTGAAAACTTCATCTTGGAAAAAACTAACTACAGATAAAAACATGTTTTCCCTTTGAAACTCACATACTCTGTAGTGCTTTCTGGTCAGTTGTTGGATGTGGACGAGGGGCATCCATTGATCTTCTAAGTGCTAGGCATTGGGTTTGGTTGTTGTCGCTTTCTCAGTAGACTCCAATTCTTGTTGTGAGTTACTGGTGTCTGCTATTTTTTTAATAAAAAAATTCCAGACTTTTTCCCTTTGTATATGACTTGTAGCACTTGTCACAATGATACAATATTTGACCCTCTTCACCCATTGGTTTCAATCTTTTCTGTGCTTCATCTTGCCGTATTTCTGCAGCATCTCAAACTCACGTCTGCCCAGCCACAGTTGATGTTAGCTTTTCTTTTGGATTAGTTTGGCCTAGGACAGATTTTTCTTTGTTGAAGAAGTCCTCAGATTTTGTAGTTCGCAACACTCTGTCAGGAGGTAAAGATCCTCTGCTACCACCTTCTTTGCTCACGTTTACAAATTTGAAACCGCAGAAAACCTGAAACAAAAAAAAAATTTAAAAAAATTATCAATATGATGGCTAAAACACATCATTATAGAGCCACTATTTTGGAAAATGGCATAAGGGTTGCTCTGAGGTGTTTTTTTTCTCCATATAATACTACTTAACCCCCAAAACCTATGTTTTGACACCAAAATGAAGTATATAGGTCTCATGGTTCCTTAAATATTTCCTCATCACTGCAACAAAAGCACCACTTTAAAAAAAGTCATCTAGAAACATTCGGCCCGGATAAGCAATGTCTACCCCAGCTAAATTACTTCTCTAATGATACAAACACAAATCAAAAATGAAAATCTCTGGAATTTTTTTTTTTTTATGGAGGTGTATCAAGGGGCCAGGACTAAAAGGAGAAGGTGATTGGTGCAGAACTTTCGTTAACCAGCAAACATCCGGTGAATTCCACAAAACTGTAAAAATCAACATCAAGATTGTACTGTAGGTCTTTTGCGATGTAGGATTTCAAAACATACTTTGTTACGTTGTGATGAGAATTGGCAAACTCTTTGGGCCTCATTCACAAAAGTCTGTCTGTGAGTAGGGTAGACTTACTCTTGCAGGCGCAAGGTAGGAACATTCTGGTCTAATTTCTGTATCCAGCAGTACAAGAGTAAGTCACACCTACCCACAGACGGATCTTGATTAATTGGGCTCGTTATTTTTAACAAGGTAGTAGTGCAAAATTATTTATTGCTGGATTTTGGATCTATGCGTTTAAGAAATGAAGAAAAGAAAAAAACAGCAAATGCTCTTTTTTAAAGCAGAAAATGTAGGGCACGATTCAAAAAAATAAACTGATACGAAAGTCTAACTTTACGACTTTTGGTATTCACAAAGGGCATTTACTACTTGTAAATGCCCTTTGTGAATACCACAAGTTGAACTTTACGACGTTTGGTATTCACAAAGGGCATTTACGAGTAGTAAATGCCCTTTGTGAATACCAAAAGTTGAACTTTACTACTTTCGGTATTCACAAAGGGTAATTACAAGTTGTAAATGCCTTTTGTGAATACCGAAAGTCGTAAAGTTAGACTTTCGTCTCATTTTACCTCTGTGAATCTGCCCCATAAAACTTAAATGCTGGGATGAACAGCTACAGCTGCAAAATCATCTCGACCAATTTATCTCCGCACATTACAGTGAGCACACAAGGTTGTGAATATTTATACAAATGCTACAGCATCTAATCTTCAAATTTTACCATGAGATTTTTCTCTTGTCCTAGGAAGAGGAGCAATTGCCTGAACACTACTCACGGTAATCAATGTAAAACTATGTTTGAAAAGTGGATAAGGCAATTATAACACATTCCTTTTGAGTTTCAGGGTAAACCTTTCTTTATAGTTCTAAGGAAAATAAATTGCTATTGAAAGTGAAACTGCAGGCAATGGGATTAGAGAAAAGCCTCTAGCACTGTCACTGTGGACATTCCTGGAGGTGAATATATTGTCACTAGTTATCTCCTGGTTACCGATTGTGATACCTTTACTTGCGCATGAAAAATGGGCTCACACGGTGCAGGTACTTTCTACAAAACAGTGAACTAGCACTTAAATGTTGTCTCATGCAGAAACTGCTTCTATGTGCCTGATTTGGTAATAACGTAAATAATCAACTACAGAACGTTAAAACTTGCCTAGTTGAGGAAAATGCTTTTTGCAGGGCTGCTCCCACTTCTTTGCTCTGGCATTACCGTGTGCAGTGGATGTGGCCTCCTAAACTGGACAGCCAAGTGTGCTCTGCTTAAATACACAACGATTTTTGTTTCCAAATTGCTGTAACTATCCCCTTGGTAAGACAGCTGCCTGTGCATTGGGTTCATGCACAAATGCAGAGAGTACAGCATAAGGGAAAAGGGAGAAGGAAATATTTTCCCACTTGCTCCACAAATTGTGATTTTAGTTTAGATGTTTTCTCTCGCAGTTTAAACTGCAGAACACGCTCCCGTTGTTTAAAATATATTCAATCCTTAAATCTGCAGATTTCTCAGGAAAATGCTACTGTAAACAGATTCCTCTTAAAGCGGTTACCTGGGCTGAATTTACCAGTGGGTAAATTAAATTCATACTACATTTTATACCAGTTTATTAGTATGAAACATATATACTTCCTGAGATCAGCTTCAGTGAATTACAAAATGCATAAACATTCCCACCAGGTCGTTTTTGCCTTCTGTTGTCTCTGTCTGCCTGCTGTCATATCAATGCCTGAACACACAGTAATCAAGATAAGAACAGGGAACTACCTAGGCGCTTCTAAGTGGGTATCTCGAAATTCACTGGTTTGTGGTACTAAATGTCATTTGGACCATGTACAGGCAGCCTACATTCCAGGAAATGTAACTTGAGTAGAGCTTGGCATTGACTCAGGGCCCACTAACTTTCTGGCCTCCCTGCAGTGATAACTCTTTTTTCAGAGAAAAAATGTCCACACTGGACCAGATGCTCAGGCTACAAATATTACACTGAAAGATCGTGTGTTTGGGGGGTGGCAGCCTCTATTTAATATTTCACTTTTATACAATAAGGTGGATTTACTATGAGTGACCTGCACATCAAAATGTCTCCATTATGTAATAATCCAACAATAAAACATTGTGTCCAATATTGGGTGCAACCTTAGTGTCAAACACTCATCCACCTAGTGTGTTAGATCCTGGATACACAGATTGTGTTCCAGATATATATTGACAGCAAAGACACAAGAGCACACCATAACAAAAAGTAACTCTTATCCCTTGTGTTTTTGAGCACTATCAGCAATCATATCATCATGCTATGGAAAAGTTCCACATCAATCAATATCCACGTAGCTGTAGATCAATCAAATGTTTATTTCTTTATGGAATACAGCATGGCTCGCACACTGCTATGCAATAGTTATTCCAAAGAGTGTTGTTTCCAATCAAGATATTGTCAGGTATCTAGTGTACTTTTAACTTGTTATCGCGTTCTTGTTATACTTTCCTTTGTAGTTTGCATCAATATCCCTGAACATCATGTGCCAAGTATCAATATCCTCGTGGAGCCATGATACGTTCCATCGAGCAATTCGTCTTACGATCTCCACAGCATCTCAGTTTCCAAGGTCCCGATTTCTATTTAATATTTGTAGACCTGAAATCTGCCTTTGACCTGGTCCCAAGAGACAAGTTGTGAGCAGTTCTCCGTGAGATGGGGGTCCCGATATACCTGTGCCGAATCATGAGGTGGTTACACGAGGGAAACTGCGCCCAAATTAGATTTGGCAAGGAAGGAAAACTTATGGCTCCCATTCCTGTAGGCAGAGGTGTCCGCCAGGGATGCGTCCTTGCCCCGACTCTTTTCAGCCTGTCCATAAACGGGTTAGTTGATTTTCTACTCACCGAGAAAGATCTGGACGTCTCCAAGCTGGCATCACGCAAAATCCCAGCTATGATTTTTGCTGATGACACTCTATTACTATCAAAATCTCCCATGGGGATACAGAGGGTACTTAACTGATTCGATGCCTTTTGCAAAGAGAGAGGGCTTGAGATTAACCTCCAAAAAACGAAATTCATGGTGTTTAACTCAGCCAAAAGCACCCGACTAAATTCAAGTTTAAATGGTAAACCCCTAGAGAGAGTATCTGCTTTTGATTATCTCGGCAAAACTATCACAGAAACAATGGACTGGGGGGCACAAATCACAAATCAAAAAATCAACCTTGAAATTAGCACAAACGTCAGGGAGCTTAACGAAGGTCTTTCGAAAATCCAGCCACAAACTTGTGAGCCCAGCAATAGAAATATATAATGTCCAAGCCAGGGGAGCGGCATTGTACGGTGCTGAATTGTGGGGTCATGGTTGTCCTAACAGTCTCACGCAGACAGAAAACACCTTTCTCAGGCAACTGTTTGGCCTCCCATGGAGCATCCCACTCACGCCGCTCCGATTGGACCTGGGGGTAAGGGCTATTGCGGAAGAAGTCAATCTTAGACCCCTTTTATTCTGGCGACGTGTGTGAGTTACCCCAGAACGTCTAGAATATAGGGATGAACTAAGAGAGGTGATGAGCTTACCGGGGGCAGGTAAATTACCCTGGCTCTCTTACATTCGACTTACTTCAGAGAAACTGGGACGGGGTAATCTTTGGGCTGATCCAGAAGAGGCATGTGCTACAGTGTCCAGGAAAGAGTTAAAGGATTGTTATTGAGAGTATAAATTGACTCAACTTCAGAATAATCCTCTAGTAGGCAAGCTAACTGCAGTTTTCTTAGAAATTAAGGATCGGTATAGCTTAGAGCCGGCACTGAATGACATCAAGCTGGCTTCTGCCAGAAATCTTTACCTACAGTTTAGATATGGGGTGTTGCCACTCCGCTCCTTTACAAATAAATGGGGGGGCTCGCAAACTCTGGGGTGTACGGCCTGTGACTGCTCCGCAGAATCAAACTACCATGTGTGCTTTTGCTGCCACGGATACCACAAAGCGAGAACACGGTGGCTGGTGCAGATATGCAGAAACCTAGGTACCAGGCGCTGTTTTGAGGCCTTCAGGATATTGAAACACGACACTCGCCTCCCTATAGTTTACTCAGTAGCAGGCTTTTTATTCTCTATGTGGTGCACTCGCAGAGTACTTTTAAAAGCAATCTAATAAATGAGGTCCATACTCCTGTACACCAGCTGTTAAACGAAGGAATTTTAAAGGAATTAACTGTTTAATTGTCCAATCTAGAACTATTTTATTGATGCAACTTATTTGTACTATGAATTTATTGACATACAGCATTGTTGTCTCTTGAGAATCAACCGCTTTTACCGGAGAAGATAAAGCTTTGATCTCTCAAATTTTGACTGGTGAACTGTTCCCATATTTTGCACATGCACTTTGAAATGCCAATACTGTTTTTTACTGCTGATTGATATAGCGACTCTACATGAATAGATCCCCACTCATTGAGCTGCTATCATAGATTGTACTGTATTTTACACTATCTAGGCCATACCGGGGCATGTCCTATACTATACTGTACGTACCTGTTTTTTTTCTCTTTTTTTATTTTTATTTTAAAGTAAATGAATCGTATGTTATTTTATATGTGCTTTTAAGGTCAAATTGGCCGAAATAAAGTCATTATTGAATTGAATTGAATTGATAACCCTTTTGAGGAGGCACATTCTGGTTAGCTAGAGTGAAGCAGCATCCACAAATAAGGTGCTTACAGCTTCACACAAATTCCTGTTTAGAGATTTATGTTTTATGAGTAAAACATATGACAGAAACATTAGAATGAAAAGTTATTGAAAAAGAAAATGATATATAGAGGGTTTATTCACTTTACAATAGTAATTTCTCTTTGAAGTGGTAACCCTCTTTCAAAGAAGGCCAAGGGTGCCTGGAACAGTGTTTACTAATGTAGAAAATCACACGTCGAGGGAGTCTGAGATATAATGTTGGCACAATATGGAAAGATATTACTAAAATAAATGCCAGCACGAAGTTCATTGATATCAACACATGCTTGCTGCCAGTAGCGACTGCACACTCACGCTAAAATACTGGGCCATTTTCAACTAATGGGGTGTAATTCAACAGTGTGTATAATGTAGATCGTTTTTACTGGGTAATAAGTACAGAATGTGTTACTTTTGGCTCAAGAAAATACGAGCATCCTTTGTTGATGCCAGGAGGGGCTAAGCTGTTTGAATATTCAGTGAACTTTGGGAGCCCTGGACCAAGTTCACCCTGAAAGGTGCCTTTTGGAAGATTGTTGTATTGTTTGCAGTGTATCAGTGTTACATCCTCCCTAGTGCCTGACCTAGGGTCACTCAGCAAGACAATGGAGTGTACCACTCCCATGTGCTGACCTGAGTTCTAGACTTTGTTTTTGTAACATTTTCAAATTCATTTGGTACTATATTTAGCCTCATTACATTGGCAGACAAGACAGAGGTGCAGCACATTATATTGTTATAAAATGTGTCCATTTTAAAGAAAATTAACACTAGTTTGTTTATGTTTTGTTATTCTTAGGTAGTACTTCTAAAGCTCCAAAGACTTTGCCTTTTGACATTGAGAGCTCTTAGCGGGTTTTCATGATTTATTTGGTGGGTTGCTTGTGTCTGTGTCCATAATATTGTTGCTGTGGCTCAATGCCTGTGTGTTTGTCACAATGTCCTTGAACTGGAGAGCTCCTTATTTTGGGCCCCATGCCAGTTTTCCATTGTTTATGGTCCAGTAGCCTGGTTCCCCTTTTCAAGGTCTGTTTTCTATGGTTTCCTTTATATGTGGTATGCTGTGCTGCTGTCTGTGTCCTAAAGTGTTGTAAAAGTGTTTTTGTGTCCAGATGCCTTCTGTTCCATAATTGTATTGGTCCCAGCTTGTTCATATTGATGCTGGTGTTAGGTGCTACTGTCTTTACCACTTTAAACCACTGTTTGTGCCCAGGCTGTGGGCACAGTGGCTTTCTTACTAAGTACCCTTCTCCATGTGCCCTTTTTTCCAATGTCTGTAGCCCCTCTCTTGGTGCCTGCATCCTATTTGTAGTATAATTGGTTGCATTATGTGAGCCTAATCTGACATAGAACCCTGTTTTTTTAGGTCTGGCCTAAAAACCAGCTCTTGCTAACCTCATGTTTTTCAAACGTTATCTGACAAAAAATACATACATATATAGGGGCTCCCAATCAAAACTCTTTAACCATTGGTCTGTTGACATGCAACTCTAATTATACTCCCTCCCACCCCAGCAGAAGATAGGGATCCTCAGACCAACCCACGTTAGTCATTTTGAGAGACTGCATTTATCCTTTGCACATGTACATACATACCTACAAACAATTTCCCCAAAAGTAGGAATTGTCAGACACTTGCTTTTCTCAAAGACTGATAGTTCCCATCTATAGTAGGGTTACATGAACTATTGTCACAACTCTTTAGACATTTATTGTAAATTACAATGTTTATTCCTCACCATAAACCAGCTTTGCTATACTTATTTATCCTATTGAAAATGAGCACAAGTCATTGGATTAGCTAGAGTATATATATTTTCAGGTTGGAGACACACTCTTCAGGATTGTGATTGACAATTCAACCACTTGTATCTGACTTAAGAGAGTTCTCTAGTAGCTACTTGTGGAACTGCATCTGACCTTATTGGAGAGCTTTAGTAACACTGTCAGTATACTGAAAAAATCCCCTCAGATCAGAGACGAATCTTACACCCACCAAAAATAAAACAACCAAAATAAGCTATCTCATTATACTTATACTTACCAGTGAATTAAAGTTCCTATAAGTAGAAGAGTGTTATCACAATCTTTAAAACAAATTCAAGAAATGTAATGAATTTTGTAATTTTGACTAATTATTATGAAATAGTTTAGGGAAATAGTTAACCCAATGGAAAAAGCACAAATGACAGAAATAGCAAAAATGTGTTTGCAAATTTATATAGTAAGGCTACACCAACTCAGCTTGGCACAGGTCATTTGAAACAGTTGTTTTTTACTTTAGCTGGACCTCGATTAACAACATGAAAATATTTTAAGACATCTTCATGAAAATATTTTAATGCTTTTGCCGTTGACTTGCAAGTGAGACTACGTAACAGCCAGTGGAACTGCAGTTTCATATAAGAATTTCAATGCTTTTGCATTTGACTTGATAAGGTCACCTAATAATGACTAATGCAACTGCAACTTCATGAAAGAATTTCAATGCTTTTGCATTCGACTTTTGAAGGCCATCTAGTAATGTCTAGTGGAACTGCGGCTTGATGTAAGACTTTCAATGCTTTTTCATTTGACTTGTGAGGAACACATAGTAACAACTTGTGGAACTGCACCTTCACGAAAGAGTATTCATGTTTTTGTATTTGACTTGAGAGGGATACCTATTAATCGCTTAGGGAACTGCAGCTTCATGAAAGGGTTTCAATGCTTTTGCATCTGACTCAAAAGGGACCTCTGGTAACGACTCGAGCATTTCCAGATTTCAGTATACGCCACTGGGTAGTTACAGTTAGTACCTATGTTACCGTTTGAAAAATCTTCATGAAACTTTTTAAAAATGTTCTTCCACCTCAGCTCTTAACTGGAAGGTTTTCGGGGGGGCTCATCAAGCGGAGGTGAAGAGAAAGGGGGGGTCCCAAAACATGTTTTCCCCATTCATTTTTGCATAGGAACTTTAGACACAGCTACAGGGCAACACGCTCAACGGATTACACCACATTTGGCAGAAGGCTACATCTTGGTCCAGAAAGAGGTTTTTTTGTGATTAGGTATAAATCCATTAGGTAGTTTTGGAGAAACTTAGGTTAATAAAGAATTGTATATATCAGACCATGGAGAATCCGCAGAGTTGGCAGATCTCCTCCTGAGATTTGATTGGCTAGCACCACATCTACCAGGAAGTGGTGGCAGCCATCTTAGGACTCTGGACTCAGTCCTGATTGCTAACAAAAGCCACAAAAAGACATAAAGGGGCAGTGTAGGGATACCCTGACCCCTTAGGCCTGTTGGTGAAGCCCCGAGGGTCTCTGTCTGGGGCCAAAAATGCTTTAAAAAAAATAAAACATTGGCACAAATTCGAAGTAAAAAAACAAACAAGTGCAGGCTCCTGTGTTTGCTTTATTAAACCCCCTGTGGTGGGCAAGGTTCCAGGGGGTGGGGAGGATAACACACATTATTGTTTTAGGGAAAAGGTACGTGGCTCCCTCTGGGAGCCTAATTTGGACCTGGGGACCTCATCTCCTGGAGCTGATGTATAAAAGAGGAGAGGAGACCATTTGACACCGCTCCCCAAGCCTTCAAAGGCACCAAGGACTTCATCCCCTGAGGCCAAGTAATTAAATGTAGTGAGTAGGGCTCACAGACCTCCTCTCAGGGCCTACTTAGGCCCCAAGGACCCTATCCTTGGAGCAAACAAATAAAAAAGGTAAGTAAAGGGCTGTCACTTAAGGTTCCCTTTTAAAATAGGGTGTGTCTCCGGGAATGGGATCCCTAAAGCCCATAAAGGCTCAGGGAAAGGGGCCGTGCAGCCCTCACCCACTATTATTTAAATTTCAGCCCCAGTGGATGGGTTCCCTAGGTCCTAATAAGGCTAGAGGAGGGGGGCTTCACACCCCATTGCATGTTTTGTTGAATTTGGCTTCAGGGGCTGGGGTTCCAAGGGCCTATTAAGGCTTGGTGCCCCTCCCCTTAAATTATATGTTTTGACCCCAGGGGCCCAAAGACTAACCCTAGGCCTAGGCCTTGGGGTTTGGCAGCATACATGAGGGGTTGGCTTCCTTCAGGTGGGATGCCTTTGGCTGTGTACATCGTGGGGTTGGCTGCCTGTGGGGGGGTTGACCTCAGGGTCTGGCCTGTTGCCAGGCCCTGCGACTAAGCCTGAGTTGCAGACAGCCAAAGGCCCTATGCAACATGGGGTTGGCTACCTTGAGGATGTGTGGCCAACCCCTAACAACGCATGGCCAAAGGCCATGCATAGTGTGCGGTTGGTTGCATGCAGGGGGTTTGCGCCAGGCCAGGCCCTGCATTCAACCCCCTGCCATGCCTGCCAAAGGCCATGTGTAGCAGGGAGTTAGCTTTGTACATGGTAATAAAACTGTATTTTACCTTTTAAAAAACTAGAAATTCACTGAAAAAACCAAAAGGTTAAAGTAATGGTATAGTTAGGTGACATGTTCAGTAACAATGTAACATTTTATTTTCTAAAAACCACAGAAATTTACCAAATTGAGATAACTATAACTGGTAAATTTCTGGGGTTTATGGAGTTTAAAATGTTATGTTTTTACTGAACCATTTCACCTAACTATGATGTTACTTTAACACATCTCACCTAATGACGTTCCTCAGTAGGTAGTTATAGTTAGGACCTAGTTTTCATAGGAAAAGTGTTTTTTGACTTGCTTATAAATTTAGTGCAGTTTGACAGATCTTCATGAACTTTTTCGAAAACAAGTATTTTCCTCATTCTAGTTGTGCGTGGGAAGTTTTGGGGTGATCTGTCAAGCGAGGGCCAAGAAAAAAGGGGTTGAAAAGAGTGTGTTTTCCATGTTAATTTCCATAGGGAATTTGGAAACAACTCCAGCCCGAACTGCTGAACAGAATTACACCAAATTTGGAAGAAAGTTAGCTCTTGGTCAAGGACACAATGGAGAATTGAAGGTGCAAAGAGATTTCTCTGCATGGCCACACTCTCTGCAATTATTCAATGTGGTCACTACCAGACTATCCATGCCAGGCCATCAGTAGTATAAACATAGTCTCTTTTTAGTTCCAGTAACCCCCATATGTCAAGCGAGGGCCAAGAAAAAGGGGGTTGAAAAGAGTGTGTTTTCCATGTTAATTTCCATAGGGAATTTGGAAACAACTCCAGCCCGAACTGCTGAACAGAATGACACCAAATTTGGCAGAAAGTTAGCTCTTGGTTAAGGACACAATGGAGAATTGAAGGTGCAAAGAGATTTCTCTGCATGGCCACACCCTCTGCAATTATTCAACGTGGTCTCTACCAGACTATCCATGCCAGGCCACCAGTAGTATAAACATAGTCTCTTTTTAGTTCCAGTAACCCCCATATATCAAGCAAAGGCCAAGAAAAAGGGGGTTGAAAAGAGTGTGTTTTCCATGTTAATTTCCATAGGGAATCTCTTTTTAGTTCCAGTAACCCCCATATGCCCCTTGTGAGACAAAACAATCAACTTGCTCCTCAACCCAGCGGGAGGAATTAAAAAGAACCTCTCATGAGGAAAATTCCTTCTACATTGAATTCATCCTTAATCTTGAAAAAGGATTTGAACTCTTCCCCAACTTGGAAATCTAGGCCAACCAACACAAATAAACTTCTTAAGGATAACTTGACATTGATCAGGAGCAGAGACATGTTCCCAATCTTGATAAGAAATTGGTCAAAGCAAAACCATCAACCAATCCAACAACAAGTCCCTTGTCCTCATGAACTAACTCATCAGTACTGAAATTAGAGGGGCACCTGGAAAGAAAATCAGCTCTAAATGTAGTGGGCGTAGCGGGGCTACGCAGAGCGCCACAGAGTTGATAACAAACTCCGTGGCGCTCCATGGTGCTCCGCGTAGCTCTGCTATGCCACCCGCCTCCCACCCGCCCTATTATTAACAATTGCTAAAGTTGAAAAAAATAACTTTAAAGCACCTTACCTTACCTGCGGCATCTGCGGCGTCTGCAGCGTCCCCGGCTGGCCTCCTCCTCTCTTCATCGCGGTAATAACTGCGTATGCGCAGGCACCCGATCATGCACAGTTTTCACCACAAACGAGATGAAGAGAGGAGGAGGCCAGCCGGGGACGCTGCAGACGCCGCAGATAAGGTAAGGTGCTTTAAAGTTATTTTTTAAAACTTTAGCAATTGTTAATAATAGGGCAGGTAGGAGGCTGGGGCAGGCCAACTGCGCTCCGCCGCGGAGTGTGCGGGTTTTGCCTGCTCCATGTTCTCCGCGGAACACGGAGTAGGCAAAACTCCGCACACTCCGCGGGCATAGCGGATTTCTCTGCCCACCCTTAATAATTTTCCTCTGGGGATGTGTCTCATGGTAAAATTGTACTGACACAATCTAGAAAACAAGCGAATCAACCTTGGACTGGCATTGCTCAAACCTTTGTCATTCCACATGAAACTAAAGGGTTGTGGTCAGTGAACACCATAAACTCTCTCTCCCACAAATAAGTTGCAAAATGATGAACACCCCACACACAGGCCAATTCTTTCTTTTTAATCGTACTGTAATTCTTCTCAGTTGCCTAAAGTCTACGGGAAGCAAAAGCTACTGTATTTTCAACTCCATTCACCATCTGACTTAGAATGGCACCAAGACCTAAATTGCTGGCATCAACAGTGACAAAGGACATGGCATTGTCTTTATACGGTTGAAGTGCAGGTGCATTTAGGATGTATGACGTAACAACGCGAGTCATTACAACGCGTGCAGTTACATCGCGGTCGTTTCAACGACTGCGATGTTACTACCCTATGCCATTACAACACAAGTCTTTACATCGACTTGCGCTAGATGGCGTGCTAACATTAGAAAAGCATAATTTACTATTCCAACTCCAGTCCACTTAACAGTAGGGAAGGTGTTGGGATAGTAAACTACACTATTTGTAATGTTAGCACGCCATCTAGCGCAAGCCGATGTAAAGACTTGCGTTGTAATGGCATGCATTGTAAATCCACTTGCGTGGTAAAAGTTTCGTTATAATGGTAGTGCGTTGTAAAAGTTGCGTTGTAAAGGTTGTTTACCGTGCATTTACAATTAAACTCTTTACATTTTTAAAAGCTTCCATTTGTTTGTCTTGCCAGTCGAACTTGACATTGCTTCTAACAAGTCTTCTCAAAGGTTCACTTACCAAGGCAAAATTGTGCACAAAACGGGAGTAATATCCACTTAGGCCAAAGAAAGATCTTAACTGATCCTTATCCGTAGGCACAATCACTAATGTGCTTTAGAAGATCTTGCTCGGGTCTGATACCAGTTGAAGAAACAACATGCCCCAAATACTCAACTTCCTTCATTAAAAACTTACATTTGTGTTTCTTCCCTGTCATGCCATGGTCTTCCAGAATACCAAGAACCCGGTCAAGTTTAACTAAGTGTTCTTTGACTGAGTCTGAATGAATTAAAATATCGTCCTGATAGATGAGTACATCTTTCTCATCTCCTGATAACTGAAACATACGTTTCTGGAATACAGATGCCTCCCATGCAAAGCCAAACATCATTCTAAGGAAACAAATTGCTCCAAAAGGAGTGTTGAAAGCTGTAAGATCACGAGAGTCCTTGTTTAGCTCAATCTGATGGTAGGCAGCTCTCAGATCAATAGTGGAAATTATTTTTGTACCAGAAAGTTGAGCTAGCATGTCATGAATCCTTGGTAAAGGGAAACAATTGTACTTGGATGTTTTATTTAATGGCCTCAAGTCATTGCATAATCTGAGTTCCTCAGAATTTTTTTTAAAGCCACTACGATGGGAGAAACCCATAAGGAGGAGTCCACAGGTTCAATGACTCCATTAGAGCATAACTTTTGAAGATGTTCCTTTAATCTCTCTCTAATGCTCAAAGGAACATGTCTTTCTTTGTGAACAACAGGGATGGCATCAGGCTTGAGAATAATGTTATGCTCATAACCTTTTACCATTCCTAAATTGTCCTCAAATACATAATCTAAAGTAGTAACATTCTCCTGCACAGTATTTACAAGCGAGATGAGATGTTCCATCCCTGGCCTCAAAAATCATACCAAATTCACCCTGATCTCGCCAACCTGAAATGTTGTAATCCTTCTTCGCTACGTACACTTTAGGATGAATGAGTCTATCTTTAAATTATAAGCTTTCTGGAAAGTAACCCATCATGCCAATTTCTTGACCACCAAACGCAACAGCGCGAATGTCTGGAGGAAGCAAATCCATGTCATTCCATTCTTTTATGAAAAATAGGTTAGAAATATTGGTAATGGGAGAACCAGAGTCAACAGTGACTCTGGTATCAACATTTCCAATTTTTACATTGCAAATGGGATTGCCTTCATCAAGAACAGATTGAGTTACAGTATTCACCATTTCAATGGACAAAAGAATTTTCTTACTTTGAATATCCTCATTGTATGAACTTGATGCATTCTGGGATTCCTGTGTGTTTGCACCCATAACTTTATTCAGATTTCTAAATACCTTAGCAAAATGACAATTTTTCCTACAATTAGAGCAAGTTTTACCAACAGCTGGACAGGTGGGAGCGTTGGCTAAATGGGACTTTGAGCCACATCTGAAACACTGGGCATTTTTTATCGATTCTTTTTAATTCAGGTTTAGAGGTAATGGCTTTATTAATTTGCTTTATTAATTTGCCCACAATTAAAGGTAGGCTTTTGAGAGATTTTGTTCACTGCTTCAAGGTTGATACCTTTATCCTTTACTATTTTTTTGGAAGCTGTATTAGAACGCTCAATTCCTCTGGCAATTTCTAGTGTTTCTGCGGAAGAAGGGTTTCTGCAACCTAAAATTCTATCTTGGTCTTTTGAATTATGACAATTCACTACAATCTGATCTCTTAAATATTGCTGAATTAAACCTATAAACTCACAGGAAGAAGCTAATACTCTAAACTCAGCTAAAAAAACAATCAATATTTTCATGTTCTTGCTGTTTGCGAGTATAGAATTTGTGTCTCTCTACAATGACACTTGGCTCATCTTTAAAATGTTTTGTTAACCTGGCTATTGCCTCTGCAAACTCATCCCAGTCATCAGAAGGAGGGTGAATTATGGGTGGTTGGTGATCAAAGGTCCTCTGACCCTCAGACCCCAAGCAATTATAAAGCATAGCATTCTTCCTGACTGCAAAAACTTTCACACCATCTATCGCTAATATGTAGCTGTTAGAGGATTTGTACCATTGGTTCCATTTAACTTGGATGTATGACGTTACAACGCATGCTATTACAACGCATACCTTTACATCGCATTTTTTACAACGCTAGTACTACTACAACGCATTACTTTACAACGAATTCAGTTACAACGCAAAACCTATAACAATAAAGAAAAGAGCTGTTACAACGAAGTATATTACAACGCATACCATTACAACGCGATTTTTTTTTTTTTTAAATTAAAAGTACAATAAAATCTGGCACGGGATGCAGGGAAATTAGGGGTTTTAGGGTGGGGAAGTGTATTAAAACGTGGAGAAGAACTGTACGTAAATCGACTAAAATGCAGTACCAAATTAATACTCGGGTATTAAAATTAATACTCGAGTATTAAAATTAATACTCAAAATTCCCCATAAAAATCAGTTTTAAGACATTTGTAAGTTTTTAAATAATAAGGAAAAAATAAATTACAGTGCATACACATTTTTAACATGAATAGATCGCCAAGTAAGTAAACTAACGAAAACATAACACACATACACGTAGGCGCCATTTTACCCATCTCACTTGTAAAACTTGTCCTACCACAGTTTCTATGTAAACAATACCAAAAGACATGTTCCAAAATGGATGCCAAAACGGATCAAATGATTAAAAACAATATTTCTTTAAAAGCATTTTTAAATTATCATTTTCCACAGTAAAACAAAGCATTAAAAAAAACACAACGAACGCAGTTTTTAAAAAAATTAATAGAGACACAGAGTAAAACTTATAAATACAAGTGAGACACCATTTTGCACTCAGTTGATTATCAACTAGCAGAGAGAGCAGACGTAATAAGCTGACCCTCTGTCACCTGCACTGCGACCTCCTCAGAGAGAGCACGGAATTCACTCGAGAAAGCCTAACAACAGAGCAATTACTAGTAAGTTATTAATATATATCTAAACGTTAGTTTTTTGAAAAATATATTTTCTTAAGCCACAAAAAAAAATTTTTCAATTAAGAATAAAAACTGAAGAAATGAACTGTTTCCAATATATTATCAATAAAATAAAACACAAAAATAAAACAAGTAATTTATTTCCCTCAACCAGAAAATCGGAAGATTATTACATTTCACAGCAGCTGAACCTATTTGGGCATCCCCACCACGTAAACGACTGACAAACTCAATTGTTAAGGTAAATGTTATTTATGTGTCATGGTTTTACTTGTAAAATTTATTTTTAAAAATTTCAGAAAGTCATGTATGCCAATGATTTATTTTTAAAAAACTCAATCTCACCGCATAATAATCTAAATATTACCATGATGCTGGCGTAACAATTTCTACTAAGACTTCAGTTAGTTAGCACATCAGCAAAAGCGTTACATATTACTTTGAGAAATATTTCTAATCTAAGTCCAAGAATGTACAGTATTTTACTAGTTTAGGAATAGTTTGGAAATTACCTCTAATATTTTTGTTGAAAAAAGCATTAAATATGTAGTATATTTTCCCTCACCAATTGTTACTCATACTCCTTTTTCTTATTCCAAATCGTTTTTTTTTTTTTTTTTTTTAACAACGTTGACAAAGGATCAATTATTTATCTTTTTTTTTTCTCAAACAGTGAACATCTTTTCCCCAAAACCTTTTAACCTCCCGCAAGCATCACGACCTCATCCACAAAAGCAAATTCTCCAAAACAAGGTAAATTTTTACAGCACAGATTCTTTACCTCCTAAATATTTGACTAACTATCACATAGCTAATTTTCAAATAATTAATCAATGTAATTATGATTAAAATTTCCCTTTTTAGATTTATATTTCATGTCTAAAGGATGGTTTATCATTACGGAAATAATTATGTCCAGCAACTTATATCACATGTGCAATTTTTGTGGAATAATTGTACAAAACACATTTCTCAACATCGTACTGTTTTCTAATTTTTTTCTTTTTCCACATTTCCAGACATTTATTTATCCATTCCCCAACAAATCACCTCAAAAGTGTCTACACAAGCCTACTTACCAATACCACTGAACAAGAGTCTGCCAGAAAACTAATTCGGAAAAAAAGGTAATTTAGACCAACATTGTAAGTTGCAACAATTTTTAAAATGTACGATGCTGTAGAGGTAACAATTTACTTTTCCAAAATCTGAAAGGTGCAGCAGTAGAATAATTGTTGAATAGTGTAGGGGTATTAATTTTCTATTCTAACTCCAGGAAGGTGCATCAGTAGGGAAAGTGTTGGATAGTGTAGGGGTATCAATTTACTATTCTAACTCCAGGAAGGTGCATCAGTAGGGAAAGTCTTGGATAGTGTAGGGGTATCAATTAACTATTCTAACTCCAGGAAGGTGCAGCATTATTGAAAGTGTTGGATAGTGTAGGGGTAACAATTTACTATTCTAACTCCAGGAAGGTGCATCAGTAGGGAAAGTGTTGGATAGTGTAGGGGTATCAATTTACTATTCTAACTCCAGGAAGGTGCATCAGTAGGGTAAGTGTTGGATAGTGTAGGGGTATTAATTTACTATTCTAACTCCAGGAAGGTGCATCAGTAGGGAAAGTCTTGGATAGTGTAGGGGTATCAATTAACTATTCTAACTCCAGGAAGGTGCAGCATTATTGAAAGTGTTGGATAGTGTAGGGGTAACAATTTACTATTCTAACTCCAGGAAGGTGCATCAGTAGGGAAAGTGTTGGATAGTGTAGGGGTATCAATTTACTATTCTAACTCCAGGAAGGTGCATCAGTAGGGAAAGTGTTGGATAGTGTAGGGGTATCAATTTACTATTCTAACTCCAGGAAGGTGCATCAGTAGGGTAAGTGTTGGATAGTGTAGGGGTATTAATTTACTATTCTTACTCCAGGAAGGTGCATCAGTAGGGAAAGTGTTGGATAGTGTAGGGGTATTAATTTACTATTCTTACTCCAGGAAGGTGCATCAGTAGGGAAAGTGTTGGATAGTGTAGGGGTATCAATTTACTATTCTAACTCCAGGAAGGTGCATCAGTAGGGTAAGTGTTGGATAGTGTAGGGGTATCAATTTACTATTCTAACTCCAGGAAGGTGCTTCAGTAGCAAAAGTGTTGGATAGTGTAGGGGTATTAATTTACTATTCTAACTCCAGGAAGGTGCATCAGTAGGGTAAGTGTTGGATAGTGTAGGGGTATCAATTTACTATTCTAACTCCAGGAAGGTGCATCAGTAGGGTAAGTGTTGGATAGTGTAGGGGTATTAATTTACTATTCTTACTCCTGGAAGGTGCATCAGTAGGGAAAGTGTTGGATAGTGTAGGGGTATCAATTTACTATTCTAACTCCAGGAAGGTGCTTCAGTAGCAAAATTGTTGGATAGTGTAGGGGTATTAATTTACTATTCTAACTCCAGGAAGGTGCATCAGTAGGGAAAGTGTTGGATAGTGTAGGGGTATCAATTTACTATTCTAACTCCAGGAAGGTGCATCAGTAGGGTAAGTGTTGGATAGTGTAGGGGTATTAATTTACTATTCTTACTCCTGGAAGGTGCATCAGTAGGGAAAGTGTTGGATAGTGTAGGGGTATCAATTTACTAATCTTACTCCAGGAAGGTGCATCAGTAGGGAAAGTGTTGGATAGTGTAGGGGTCTTAATGTACTATTCTTACTCCAGGAAGGTGCATCAGTAGGGAAAGTGTTGGATAGTGTAGGGGTATCAATTTACTATTCTAACTCCAAGAAGGTGCAGCAGTAGGGAAAGTGTTGGATAGTGTAGGGGTATCAATGTGCTATTCTTACTCCATGTAGATGCATCAGTAGGCAAAAGAAAGGATTGAGTACATGTTATGTTTTGTATACATATATTTTAAAATATCAGGCTACATTTTTTAACTTTTCTCCTTTTTCAGATAATGTCTAGCCTTGGAGCAGCAAACTTCATTAAATTCAGGAAGGGCAAAAATTTGTTAAACCATGGTGGATACATATATAGTAAGGAAAGAATAAGTTTAACTAGAAATCATTGGAGGTGCGTGCAATACTACACTACCCATTGCAGTGGCAGAGCGGTTACTGTTGATAATTTGGTTGTGAAAACCACAGAACATAACCACTCTGCCTCTGCAATGGATGTAGAAATCAGAGAGACAATAAATGAGATGAAAGCTATTGCAAGCACCTCCAATGATTCTACAGGATCCATTTTAAGGGAGGTTGCACAGCATGTCCCCAGTCATGTTGCTAGCAACATGCCTATAATACCCAATTTGAGAAGAATTATTCAGAGACAAAAGCAGGCAAGTAATATTCAATTGTCTACACCACATACATTTTCTGACATTAGAATTCCTCATGATCTTTCTATTTCTTTTTCTGATGAACCTTTCCTTCTGCATGACAATGAAAACCCTCAGAAACGAATTTTAATTTTTAGTACCCCCCGTAACCTTGCTAAGTTAGAAAGTAGTGAAATTTGGATGATGGATGGGACGTTTAAAAGTACACCCCATCCTTTCACTCAAATTTACACTATACATGCGAAAATTAACAATAGTGTAATTCCCTTAGTGTATAGTTTGCTACCTGATAAGACTTCTGCAACATACACTGAACTTTTATCAGTGATTAAAAGCAAAACATCTGCAAGTCCTCGAAAAATAATTATTGATTTCGAATTGAGCATGATCAATGTGATCACTAAAACGTACACGGATACCCAAATTCAGGGATGTTTCTTCCATTTTTCGCAGGCATTTTGGCGTAAACTACAGAAAACATCCCTAGTTGCAGAATATTCTCGGGATAGCAAATTACAGTTTGAACTTAAAAAATTAACTGCACTTTGTTTTGTTCCTCCCGATAGTGTGGACGAGTACTACACTGCAATTATAGAATCTGTTTATTATACGAGTAACGAGGAAAAATTGGCACCCATTCTAAATTATTTTGAGGACACATGGATTGGACACCTAAGCAGATCGGGTCGCAGGAGGAAGCCACGATTCCATGTGGAGTGGTGGAACTGCTACACGAGTTGTTTAGAGGGAGAGGCCAAAACAAACAATGCCATTGAGGGGTGGCATAACTCCTTCAATCATACAATTGGAAAACCACATCCTAACTTCTACTCATTTTTGGAAACTTTGAAGAAGGAGCAAAGTTTCCAAGAAATGAGATTAGCACAAACACTCGCAGGTAGTCTAAACCCACGAGTAACAGTCAAAACAAGGGAAATGTCTGAGAGACTATTGGCAATTCTACAACAGTTTTCGTTGTGTGTGGCTATAGACTACCTGGAAAATCTTTCTAACATTCTTTCTTTTTAAAACAATGAATTTGCTTACTTTCCTGCTTTGCCAAAAATTATACTAATTACAATAATTCAATTTGCATATTAAGTTTTTTTTAAAAATTTTTTTTACAAATTAACAAGTCGGGTTTTTACCATTTTTTAAAACAAATCTTCATTTCATCCAAAATAAACAAATGATGACAAATTTACTGTTCCATAGTATTTGATCCATTTATCATTATCGGTACGCCATTTTTCAAATTACCGAAAAAATCCAATTTCAATTCCATCAAAACCAATCACCAAAACTCAATCCGATGTATAAAATACAAATAAAACCATATTCCTTAATGCACATTGCAGCTGAATCATCATTTGTATTTCAACGTTAGATATTCTAAATATAAAAGTACGCACAATTTTTGAACAAAGAAATGAAGATCGACAGTACATTTTTTTCTTCGAAAACAAACAAATCAACTGTCTGAACCGTAACTTTTTATTTAGAAAGAGTTACATACTTTTTTAAAATAACTAACTTACTTTTAATGACCCGACATAGGCCTGTATTAATGACATTAATGTGGACATGCTTTCCAACTTTTAAAACATCTATTAGTTTTCCAGCAACCTCCCCTTATTCTTTCCTTACTATATATCTATCCCTTTAAAAGGTTTAATCTATAATATCAACTGAAAATATTTCCTACCTGGACGCAGATCAGCTTCCTGCTGCTTCCTCCTCCGATGCTCTGCAAAATGGCGCATTACGTCGACGCACACGTCCTTACGTCATCGCGTGCTTCTCTATTTATGGCGGACTACTTTTTTACATTCAACTGTAAATAAATGTTAATATATGTTATTAAAATATTTTTATTTTGTTATAAAAATGAAACTTACTTTGAAAAATTAATGTAAAAATATGTTTATTTTTTTCATATTTTTAAAACCAAATAAAATTTGTGAAATAAATAATTGTTTGCTGTCATTATTTTTAATTAAGTTTTATAAACTCCAATATTGTAATGTAATAAAAGTAAAATTACTAAATATGTTCCTTACCTTGGCTCTATTGTCTTTTCCTTTCAAAACTTCCTCTTACTTCACTTTCTGTGCCTTCTTTTCTTGTTCCGCGGGTTGCATATACTGAGGCTGCCAAAATAAATGAAGGACAAACACGCTCATAGACTTAAATGGAAAACCGTGGGAAATAAATTTAAACAGTAAGTTATAATTGTTTTTTCTTATTTTAAAATTTTAATAATGTTAAATTGTTATATTTATTACTGTAAATATTTTTAAATGTTTGTGTTAATATTTGTAATATATTATTATTTTATTTATATATTAAATAATTCAAAAATTCAATTCCATTTCTATATAAAAGGACACTTTCTTTTCAACATATAAATACTCTGGTCTTTTCATATGTGTTAAAAATACTCTAGTATTTAAAATTAGGTACTCAAACATTTTTCTTAAAATTTTAATATTATATACTCTTTAATGTTTTTTAAATCTTATTTTTTAGTAGATAAAACCAAACTAAAAATTCTAAAGTATTAATTTATCAGCAAACAAACCAAACTTTTCTACTAGTCACAATACTCAAGTATTAATATTTTAATAAACTACTCACTTATTTCAAATCAATATTGCATTTTTTAAAATTATTTTAATACTCAAGTATTTATTTAACTGCTAACCAACCAAACATTTCTACCACACAAAATACTCAAGTATTAATATTTTTATTAACTACTCACCTTTTTTAAATTAGATTTGCAAACCAAACATTTCTACCACACAAAATACTCAAGTATTAATATTTTTATTAACTACTCACCTTTTTTAAATTAGAATTGCTATATTAAAAAAATAATAATACTCTAGTATTAATTTTACTGCTACCCAAGTAATAAACAAGATAAATATTTTGCAAAAAAAATGCGTTGTAATAGTATATGCGTTGTAAAAGTACTTACCATATAACATCTTGCGTTGTAAATGCATGCGTTGTAAATGCATGCGTTGTAAATGCATTTTCAAATAATGCGTTGTAAAGGTATATGCGTTGTAACAGTACTTACCATATAATGGAACGCGTTGTAAAAGCATGCGTTGTAAAAGATTTTGCGTTGTAAAAAATGCGTTGTAATAGCACAGCGTTGTAAAAGTTGCGTTGTAAAGGTATTTCCCCATTTAACTTTGAGTGTACCTGGCTCCAACAAGAATGGAGCTGGAAGAATAGCTGTTTGAAGAGCCATTTTATGCTAAAATAAATATTAGATAATAAAACCAAAATTTAAAGCACAGTTCAAAGTATAAGGAATGTAACATTTGGAGAATGGGGTGCGCGTCACCGTGCTTGAAAAAGGCATAACAGGTAATAATTTTAGCAAAATGAAGAGTACAGTATGAGAAAGAGGAGTGTGCATCACCAATCTTGAATTGAATGTCAAAGCGTTGAAAATATGTGGAGAACCCTCAAGTGGAAAAGCATAGATAAACTTAAGTGTAACGAAGGGTGTGCGCATCACCGCGCATAAAGTACCCACCACTGAATATTAATGAAGATCAAATGCTATAGCAAGAAGAAAAAGGTAAGTGTGTTAACACACATGAGCTCACCAATTGTAGAATGCACAAGCAAGATGAAGACTGAGATTCGATGAAAAAGGTGTTAGCATCACACGCTTAATTGCTCAGTAAAGTCTCCAAATCGGGTCTCTGAGGATGTGTGCGCGTCACCGCCCAAGAGGCAGAAAAGCATCTTGAAAAGGCAGCGAATGACAAAGTCTTAAAGACGGTGGATTTTTCCTTTAAGACTGGCACGTAGGAATCGTAAACTTGCTCTGCGTGTGATGTCAGCTGTTCACTTGAGATGAAGAAGGTCGGCAGGTCATGGCATTCCGATGACAGAGGGGAGAATCCAGAGACGAACGCCGTGTGCAGGAAGAACCGGTGAGCCCGGATGGTTCCAAAGGAGGACGTTGGTGCTCTCGGAGTTTTCAAAGGTAAAACGAGTCAGAGCGAGCACTTAAAGTTATGAAAGCAGCAAAAACGAGTAGAATGGTGCCAGTAGTAGAAAAATTCACCAAACAACGCAAAGCACAGGGCTGTAAGGAGGTAGAGTTGAAGTCAGAGAATTCTCCAGCCAGGCGTATAGGAATCTTGCTGAAGGAGGTAAAGGCAGTAAAGTCTCAAAATAAAATCCATAGAGCGATGGCTGCAATTATCTTGGAGTGTCCAGAAGAAAACAATTCTGTAGAAGAGGGTGGATGGCAAAGATGCAGGCACGTGTAGCAATGGTTTCTCAGGGTGCTGGCTTCATCCCGCTCGTCGCCAATTCATGTTGTGTCTTAATGAAGGTATTCCACGCAGGAGTAAAGGTTGAAGGGTAAGTTTATTCTTAAAAGAAGGAAGACAGCACCAAGGACCCTCACAAAGCAGCTCCCATCATCAGCCCACAGCAGCAACTGACTCCAGCTGGAGCGTCCAAGAAGCTAGCATTCTAATGACCTAGGTAACCGGCGATGGCTATGATGCAACATGCACCAAGACCATAGCAACAGAGAATATAACATAGAATAAAAGGGAACATAAGGATATAACAGCAAGTTATTACAGCTTTGTGACAGACTTGTTAAGCAGTTGCTCCTGACTTGAGAGAGACATCTAGTAAGTTCTGAAGAGCTGCAGTCTTGTTAAAGACTTCACCCTGTGTTTTCTAACTTGAAAAGTACATCTATTAATTACTTTAGATAAGTGTATCTATTTGAAAGTCCAGTCTGATTGGATTTTGTGAATGCTTGTTGTTACCTGTAGTTCATGTAATTTACTGTTATCCTTATACTTATGCCGACAATGCAACTTTCTCTCACTGGAGATTTGGTTTGCGCAGAAATGTCCTGCCACAATGGACAGTCAGCAAGACCAGCTATGTATGATAATCTAAACTTGTAAACAGATGTTGAAAATTGTTATGAAAAACATTGCACAAGTCCTAACTTTCAAGCAGCCCCACAGTACTCTCAAGAATTACTTGTGCTACCTGAAAAAAAGTGATGCAAAGTGATCCACGCCTAGTTCGTGTCCATGTCAGTTTTGAGAGAAAATCACCTTGTGCACACGACACAGATAGTAGAAAAAGTGGGTACTAGAGAAAAAATATCTTCAAAAGCGTTATTATTATTAATAGTAGTAGTTATTAGTGCTTTATTGTCATTACGGATTGTTGCTGTTATTATTGCTAATAATAGTAGTAACATTACAAACAAGACCAAGCTCTGCTTGTACTCCGAACGTTTTGCAGTTCTGTAGCAAAGTGATAAGGGGTGGTACTATAACAACTGCATCTCCTTTTTGGCACGTGACTTTGTCTGGGTCTCGCTCACACAGTTCCCAGACATGAAGCCAAATCAGATGAAAGTTGTAATGACAGCTGATCATAAAAATGTGTTCTTATATGCCAGCAGACCATTGAGTTATTTGTGCCATGTATATAATGTTAAACAAAATTCATATTTCTCACTTTTAAGAAAGGATATGTTCTATCAAACTGAAATATCTGCTAACATCAGACTTTGATACATAACAGTATAAAATGAATGCTTATATTCCTATGAATAACACTAGTAGAAATATATTCATATCATTATTATTATTATTACTATTAGTAGTAGTGGTAGTAGTATGCAAATATTATTATTATGTATATTGTTCTTGCTATCCACTTTAATGACTGTATTCCTGAATTCCTGAGAGGTAGTTATTCATTTGAATAGAATTACTAATAATGGCTACCAAAAGAGGAATTTTAATTATTAAATAATGATTATCCAAAGGGATGCATATAATGCTGGGAAGCAGGATCTTGCATTGCTTACATTATTGCATTACTCTACTGTTTTTTCACAGTTGCTTTACTAGCTTTCTAGATTATTATATCACCTTGTACCGCATTTATTTCTCTCTAAAATGTACATGAGAACAGCTCAATAGCAGCATGCCTTCCTTCCCATTAAATTGAATGAAGATAGATACTTCTAGAATGATGGCCTGCGCCTACAGTTCTTCAGTTCAGCAGTGGTTGAAAATATGTTCCTGCCATTGATTTTCTTATTGAAAAGGCTCCAGCAAGGTGTCCATTACAGTCTCGGTCCATTTGGGTTCTGGGCCTTAACCACCGTAGAAAGGCCTAGAAGCCAGCCTTCTGTGTGATATAAACAGATGTCTTTGACTGTGCCCAGTGACCTAATCTGCTAAACATGATGCCATGTTTCCAGGTCTCTCTTTGTGGCTTCCTAACAATGTGTATCTGGTAAGTGGTAACGAGTTCCAAATTGCCGAGAGTCAGGGGATGACGAGGTGAGTAAGCACTCGCTGTGAGATTTACTCATGATTTTAGGTTGTTCTATCTCCAATAGAATAATTTAAGGATTATTTGACACTCTTTTGAGAAGTATTTAAGGATTTTTTTGTCTTCTCATTTGCAAAGATCATTGACTGTGTTCTTTGGATGCAGGAATAAAGACTGTGAAGCAAATTACCTTGTGGTCTAACGGTTACACAGCAAAATGATCTGCTGTTACAATGACTAATAAGGAACCGCCACGAAAAAGCGAAGATGTCCTGTCTGCCCTAATTAGAGTAGTTAGAGGCCCTACACACTCTAATGGAGTTTTTGTGGACATCACGCATCTTCCAAACGCTTTTTTTCAGTCTAAAAAGCAAGGTATAATTGAATAAAATACAATTATAAAATAAACTTTATCAGAAATAGGAAATACATTCAAGGATATGAAAAAGAGGAGGGAAAAAGGGGAGGAAGCATAAAATGATGTCCGAAGAAAATCATATATGCTTATAATAAAAGCAAACTGATAATTAAATGAGACATTTTAAACTCATAAAATGAATGCAGAGATGACATATAAATTTGCATAAAGAAAAACAGAAAGTCAAGGAGGTTGGAGGACTACTTCTGTATTTGGTTGATGTTCAAAGGAGATTTTTGCATATTTATCTAAAAGAATTGTGATAGGGGACCATAAAACAGTGCACATAAAAACAAGTGACTTAGGGTGAATGTAATCAGTATCTAATCTGTGGTTTTAACACAGTGCATGCAACCAAGTTTGATAAAGCAAATGGGCAAAATTCTTTCATTTTTTTGTTATTTGATAAAATGCAACTGCCAATAATAGATCCAGTAGACGTACATTCATTGAAAAATGTTCTCAATCGTCAGATAAACATCCTGAGAAAACAATAATAGAGAAGGGTACCTTTGAGTTGAAGATAGAATTGATCTGATTCCAGATTTGCAACCAATAAATAAAAAAAAACAAAAGGGCACATGAATAATAGATGTTTAGATGTTTTATATGTATGTGCTGTGATTGAAATGGCCAACAGGTATCAGGAAGGTCTGGGTACATGTTGTGTAAAGCTCAGGGGGATCATTAGAGCCTATCATATATATAAAAAGTGCTTGTGTGGTGTTTTCTGTACAGGAAGATTTTCACAATTTTGTCTATATTTTTCTCCACATGGAAATAAGCTATATCACTATTAAATCTCTTTCCAAGGATATTTGGAAATACCGCCACTACCCCAGGGCTAAATATTACAGCCTGGGGCTATAATGAAACATTTATGTGTGGGGGGCCTCCCCGGGCACACATACAATAATGAAGGAGGTCCATTGCGGATCCTAGGCCCTGGGGACCACCACCTCCCCGGGGAAATTGGTGCAAAGGAGAGGGGCAGCACAGTCCCCCTTAAGGAGCTCTAAATGGCCCTGGGGACCACCACTCCCCCAGGGCTGGCTCTAGCAAAGTTCTGAGGTGCCCACCCCTGGAACAGTGCAGTTTGCTATGGCTTGGTGAGAGCACCACTGCCACCAACCCATAAATATCAAGCCTGCTCTGCAGAAAATGCTCTTGCTTGATGAAAGCAGAGCATGTCTGTTACACTACCCGCTGTCAAGGAGCAGGGTAACAGACATTGCTTTAAGATCCAGGAAGGTGCATGTTAGCAGCTACTTGGATTTCAAAGCTATCTCCTCTCCCGCAGTAGACGGAGAGCCAGCATGGACTGCAGTGGCCTTCAGGCCCGCCATAAGCGGTCCCTTTGGGTGCCCTGGGTGGGACCAGGGTACCCAGCCTAGAGGCGAGGCTTTGGGGATGGGGTCTCTGCAATCCCCTCCTCATTCTTTTTCTATTTTTATAAAAATAATATAAAAATGGGGCCTGTCTTGGGAGATGGGGTCCCCGGGACCGAAAATGGCCCGGTAAGGTGGCTGGTTGCCCCCCCTCCTCCGTTGAAATCAAACATTTAAAAAAGATAAAAGGCAGGGTGGGTTCCCCCCGGGCCAAAAATGGCCCTGAGAAGTGGTCAATGCAGCCCTCCTCCCTTTATCTAAAAAGAAAAAAAGAATAAAAAAAGAAAGGCTGGGCCTCAGGGGTGGGGTCCCTGGGGCCCAAAACTGTCCAGGGAAGGGGGGCTATGTGGCCCACTTTCCTAAAACAATTTAGGAAAAAAAGCAGGCAACTCGCCGGAGGCCCCTCCCCTTTCTCCACCACTCTGCAAACACACCTCATGGCTCTCCTCAAGTTGGGTTGATGAAGTCCTCTTGGCTGCTGAGGGTCCATAGGAGCCCTCCTGTTACCTCCAGTAAGCCCCACACAGTGGGATTGCTTAGAGATGGTCAGAGGCCACGCCCCTTTCTCCACCACTCTGCAAATGCATCTATCAGTGCACTGCCGGGGGGGAGATGAGGTCCCCTGGGCTCCTGAGGGCCTCAGGACTAAAGTGGACTTCTACTTCCAACCAGCAGTGCCCCCGGAGGTGTGTTTGCAGACTGGTGGAGAAAGGGGGCATGCAGCAATCTACCTGTGTGGGTCTTACTGGAGGTAACTGGAGGGCTAGTTGCTCTCGAAGGACCCTCAAGAGCCAAGGGGACTTCATCTCCCAACTGGTAAGGCACCAGGAGGTGCGTTTGCAGAATGGTAGGGAAAGTGGGCGTGTCCACTAAAAACCTCTCAGCAAACCCACTGTGTGGGACTTGCTAGAGGTAACAGGAGGGTAGTTGGCCCCCAAGAACCCTCAATAGCCCATGGGACTTCAGCCCCCTACGAATAGTGCACCAGGAGGCGCGTTTGCAGAGTGGTGGAGAAAGTGGGTGTGACCTCCTATCAGGTCTCAACAATCCTGCTGTGTGTGACATACTGGAGCGAATAGGAGGGCTAGTTGGCCCCCAAGGACAACTTGGGGCCAACTACCCCTCCTGTTATCTCCAATAAGTCGAACACAGAGGGAAATTCTAAGAGGTCTTCGGAGGCCACGCTCCCTTTCTCCACCACTCTGCAAACACGGCTCATGGTGCACTACTGGTTGGGGGATGATGTCCACTTTACTCCTGAGGGACCTTAGGGGCCAAGAGAAAAAAGCAAAGTTACAGGGATGTTAGAGTTAGGCTCTGGTTCCACTCGTTCAAAACCAGTAAAATTCAGCAGTTATTGTTAGCTGAGCTAACTATAACTCGTGCCCCCAGAATGCACTGCTTAGGACCTCACATATTAAATCACTGATGACATCTCAAATAACATCGCTGATGACATCATCCAGAGAATCTCTGACAAACCTGCTCACACCCCAATATAACCTTTCATATCATCTAATGCTCTGTAATTTTATTTTGACTGCTGCTCTGTATTGTCATAATGTCGTCGAATTAACTCCTCCTACCTGTCAATTATTCCTGTACCTTTTGCTTTAAGTGCTAATTTTTGTTTGTTATATGTCCATAAAAAGAATTATAAAAAAATATATAACCTTTCATACAACCACTCGAACTTCTACACTACCATTCTCAAAACCGGTGACACACTCATACCAGTACTTACACACCCACTCACAGGTGACATCACTAATGACATCACTGATGACATCATCCATGTGATAATTTCATGC
This sequence comes from Triturus cristatus, assembly GCF_964204655.1. NCBI lineage: Eukaryota > Metazoa > Chordata > Amphibia > Caudata > Salamandridae > Triturus > Triturus cristatus. The sequence continues at coordinate 143,636,322 of NC_140580.1, read as the reverse complement.
ATCTTCTCACACTGTAATATAACTTTTGATACACCCACTCTAAATTATAGACTGCCATTCTCAAAACCATAGACACTCCAAGACCTATAACTACATACCCGCTCACTGATTCTTAAGTCTACACACACATCCACTCACTCAACCGTACAGTCACTCAGTACAGGACTATCATATGCACTCATAAACCTATGTGGACACTCACACACCGCCACTCATCCATAGACGTACTCACACACCTAGTCAGTAATGCAAATATTTAATCACACTCCCATTTACTCACCTATACAGTTATACACACACCAGCTCACTTACTCAAACAAATACTAGCACATTCTTACACTCTTATACAATCACTGATACAAGCACACACTCATCCATACAGCCACTCTCGCAATCACACACTCTCACTTATAGCCATTTAAATACTCTAACACACACATATACTACCGTTCACATATGTAGTTACTCACACATGTACCACTGAGATACATATTAACTCACTAACACACCCATACACACACTCACCCACCCATACAGTCCATCACAGAAGCAGTCTTGAAACCATGCACCGAGTGAATCACCCACTCACACATCTATGCACATAGTCACACACACCCCACCCACACAAACACTCAGGCACCCTTACAGATACTCAGACAACCAATGAATAACTCATATAGACACTCATGTAGTTATTCACAAACCCATGCAGCCGCTTACACACCAACAGACAGACAGATACAGAGATCCACACAGTTTAGTCACTAACCCATGCATTCAGTAAGATATGTTTAATCACTCACTTATAGAGTCAGTCACGCACCTAGTAAATCATTCATTCAGACACTTATACACCCACTCATTCTTCAATACGCCTTTTCCGATATATATTAAACATATTAATATATATGGGCTCCATTGTAGCGTTTTCTACTCAGCGGAGCCATTTCACTGCGGGATATCGATCCTCACCTGACACACGGCGGAGCCATTCACCCATCGAGGGGTTATTTGTCATCACTCGACACACGGGGTCATTACCTGCTGGCCTCCCCCGCCGCCGCTGCTCCTGACATCCGCGCGGCCGCTGAGAGGGGACACTGCAGGTACCAGGACTCCCTGCACCTGACGTGGCGCACACGACCCTTTCCGCGCCCGGAGGCGCTTGAAAGGCAACCTGAGCTACCGCGTCGCGGGACGGGCGTGGGTACCGCCGGGCTAAGCCCGGGCAAAGGCCAGGACGTCTGTGGCCAGAGTAGGCTGGGCTTGCCCACCCCCCTAACATTCTTTACATTTTCGCACCCAAAAGAAGACGAAAAATACCGAGGGCGGCATTAGTTGGTGAGTGAACAGGAACAAAACACGAAGAATGAACGCTGAGGTTATCTTGCCCCTGAAACATCAATTTCTGATCCCCGTTGTATGACTTTTTTATAGACTGTGTTGGTTGGTAGAAAATAAAAGTAAAATAGTGAAAAGCCAGTACTGTTTACAACCTTGTCTCACATTTTTACATGTTTTGTGATATAATTCTGCTGGCTGACAATTATAGCACTCAAGGTGTCTGATAAGTTAGGTCTGTACAGCACCCCCCCTCCACCAGGATATTCACAATCATATCTGTAGCGTTATTCAGTACAGGATGGGTAAGCGCAAATTCATGGAAGGGGGTGTGGAAGGGTCCGATTTAGCCAACCCTTGCAAACAAATTAAAAAGAAGAAAGTCAAAAGGGTTCTTAAGCATGCGGGTTCAAATTGCGTTCTTAATCGTATTGACAACATAGCTGACGATTGCTATGAGATTCTAACCAGTGATAAAAGTGTAAACCTAGATGGGCTTACTTCCCAAGTAAAGGAAAAAGGGCTGGTACCTGAACATATGACATCCTTAGTCAACACTATTCCTGAAATGTTCCGTTCCAAACAAAAAGTATCGGTCACACCGGCTAACAATCAAAGGGGGGTTATGTCTTCTATTAAAGGGCCTAAGCGAAGTGGCACTATTGATAAAGCCACCAGTCAACCAAGTGGTAGCAGCAGCAATCAAACTACTATTGATACTGATTCAATACCATGCTCTAACAGATTTACAGTGTTGGCAGACTTAGAGAGAGAAGATTCTGTTGGCCTGGAATTGCAGAACAATTTCTTGGGTGGCACCACATCGCAAAGTATAGAGATGAGCTATGTTCCTACAAGCTTTAGTCCCACAGGCACCCTTGGTGAATGATTAGCCATTGATTTAATGAAATTAGTCACCCTATTGAGAGACGAGATTGTGGATATGAAACACATGATCACGATTTTAACTTTATTGGTTAAACCTACACTAGAGGATGATTCAGTGGCTTGTCCAAGTACTACATATAATAAAAAAACAAGTTTTCCATCAGCCAAATCCACTGGGAATAAACTCATGGCTCCTGCACTTAACAACGAGGAAGCTACAATGACTCCCCATCCTCCCATCTTAGCTGAGAGGATAAATCACACAACCATGGAAAAAGTTATTACCCAAAACCCCGAGAAAGGCACCTGGCTGATGATTTTAAAAGGCAATCCACCCTGTGTTTATGAGACCCGGCTTGGTACACCAGCTATAAAAACCAAAGGAATGGTAATTAACCACGTCACAGACCATTCTAGAGGGGGGGTGTTTCAACGTGGATCCTCTAGTGGCATTCGTGTCGAGAAGACAAAATCAACCCGAATGTCCTCAAGGGGAGATGTGGCAAAAACCTGTCTACCCACCTCTAACAAAATCTATCTGACTAATGTCCCTAAGTTAGATACAGGGGGAACTAGCAAAGGAGAGGGGGTGGACTCACTTACGAATAAAGCTATTCATTGGTTACGCCATGTAAGAGGCTGTCGGTCAATCATAAGAGAGGACATTCTTAAATCTGTGAGGCTTGGTACATCCTCGGAGAAATTTGATGCCATCGAGCTAACACTATCGTCAGAAGAATTAGCAGAGAACCTATTCCAATTAGAGTTTAGATCTAGCCCGCCAAACCATTCTAATATCCAACTGAGAAAGACACCCCCACTTTTGTCTACTAAATCCCGCTTTTGCTCCTCACAAAACTACCGATTTAGATGGGAAGCTTCAGGGCTAGAAACTATAGATTGACTCCTCACTGTCCCGAAAGTAGGAGTTTGCGATGCGACTTATGTTAACAATCAAAATGAATCAACTGGGCCTGCTGCTGTACCAATCTGTGAGGAGGGGAATGCTAGTGGGAAAATGAAAGGGGTCTATCAACATCATAACAACAGTCTGACTGCTTCACCAGTAGGGATGACACCTTCCTTGCTGTATATAGATCAAAACTTAGAGCAAGGGTTAATAGGTCTCACTTCTGAAAATTATCCTATCAACATTAGTACCCAACTGACACAGGTTTCAGCTTTAGGGGGGGGGGGAACTAATCTCATGGAATATCGCGGGGCTTAGTGCAAGAATGCAATCTCCCGAGTGGGTCACCTACATTAATGATTATGATGTATGCCTCTTCCAAGAGTCTTGGTCTTGTGAACCCCAATTTCTTTTGGGGTATTTGAATCTTCATATCCCTGCACTAAAGGGAGCCAAAGGGCGTCCAAAGGGAGGCTTAACCATTTGCGTTAAGCAAGAGCTCTTTACTGAGGCCAAAGAAATATCCACTAAGAACTGTGATATGCAGTTAATTAGATTAACCCTGGGCCTTGGGGGCAGTCTAGACATCTATAACTTGTATGTCAGAGGCTACGGGGGTAGGAAATCGCAGGTTCTAGTTGCCTTGGACTCCCTGCTTGGGCTACATTCAAGCGATAAAAACGTGTTAATTGCTGGTGATCTAAACATGACCTTCGAACCGCTCGTAATCACGGACTGGTATTTTGGGGGTGAGGAGGACAGCCAATGGGGGATACCAAAGTTGGATCTTGAACCGGTCTCTAAATGGCCTGATAGTATAATCCAGATTAATGCAATCTGTTCTGAGAGAGGACTGAGAGCCTTGAATGGAAGAACTCCAGGTGATGCCCATGGGGCAAAAACATTTGATAACGGACGCCACAAAAGTAGGATCGATTATGTCCTTTGTAGCATGAACCTCTGGTGCATGGTAGTAGATATGAAGGTGGAGGCTAAACAGGAGAGTGATCATAACACCCTTTGTGTGGTACACTACTGGTGGAGTCAAAAGCATTTAGGTCCTAGGAGAAGCGATCAGTCCCTTCCCTAAAGTCTATCCACTAACGACATGAGGAGGCTCAAATGGCCACAAGTTATGACCAATATAAAGGCAGTAAGTAGCATTAGTAAGGAACTAGACAGAGCCATATTAAATCTGGATCTTGTAGCTGATAATCCCAGAGAATTGGATAAGATAACTGACCTGCATGTAAACTTATTTGCTGCAATTAGGGCCCATTTTCTTAAGCCTACATCCAACAAAGAAGGTAAACAACGCCCCGCGCATAGGCCAGGGTGGTATAATGCTGCATGTAGAACTGCAAGAATAGCCCTAGGTACTGCCATCAAAAGTAGGGACCCCAATGTGGTAAAACTGGCTCGGCAGGAATATAAAAGATGTATACAAGAGGCCAAGAAAGAATGGGATGAGCAGCATTGGCAGGATCTAAAGGAAGCAAGTGGGATAAAAGACACAAGGTTGTTTTGGGACATTGTCAAGTGGGGCGGGGGAGGTCGCCCTGAATCCCCGGCAAATTATGTGACCCAAGAAGGCTGGCTGGACTACTTTAGCCCTCAGTATGCACGCACCCCCTTAGCTGCCACTACTGAGGATCTTAATTACATCTTATATGCGAGCCCCCCTTTTGATAACAACGATGTAATGATGGCCCTTAACTCTGTGGCTAATGGGAGAGCTCCAGGGCCTGATGGTGTCCCCGCAGATGTCTTCCTCCACGATAAGAAATGTTGGGCAAAATACATTGAAAAGTTAGCCAATGATGTGGCATTAGGTACACCAGTCCCGAAGTCTTGGAAAGGGGCAGTGATAATTCCTGTGTTTAAGAAGGGTGATAGAATCCAGCCGGGGAACTATAGGCCCGTTAGCCTGATAGACACAATACAAAAAGTATACTTAAATAGGGAGAATGCTTCTGAATAAAATATTAGATTGGGTAGAAGAGGAACACATCTTATCTCCCTTCCAGGCGGGCTTTCGTAAATCAACTAGTACAATTGATCAGGTATTTCGATTCACACTCATACACTGGAAGACAGTGCTGCTGGGCAAAGGCAGCATTTATGCAGCCTTTATTGACCTATGCGCTGCCTTCGACCTCATACCCAGGATTCAGCTATGGGCAGTACTAAAGAGGCTGGGTATGCCGGCTGAAATTTTAACTCTGGTCATGAGGCTGCATGAGGGGAACTACGCTAGTATTCAGTGGGGAGGGTACGGAAAAGTAACACCTGAATTCCCGGTTGAACGAGGGGTGTGCCAAGGATGCGCCTTGGCCCCCACACTCTTTACACTCTATATTAATGGCGTGATTGATCGAATGAACTTGATGAGTACTGATGCTCCTACCCTGGCAGGTGCAAAAACCCCAATCTTAATGTTTGCGGATGACACGCTTATTTTATCAAAAACTGCGAGTGGACTTCAGCGTGCTCTGACGATTTTTGAGAAGTTTTGTGAGGACTATGGGCTGGAAGTTAATGTAGCAAAAACCAAGCTCATGGCATTTAATCCGCACTGTCATTTTAAGGGTAACTTTTTTATGAATGGCCAAAGAGTGGAAATGGTCAGAGATTTTACTTATCTGGGCATCCAAGTTGATAAGGGCGTGAAATGGGGAAAGCACATTGAACTGGCAGCACTAAAACACCGCCAAGATGCAGGGGTTCTACACTTAGAGCACAAGAAGTCATTGACTAAGCCAATTAAGCCAGTTCTCCAAGTCTACGAGGCTAAGGCTGTAAGCTCGGCTCTCTATGGCGCTGAGCTATGGGGGTTCGAGAAGCTAACCACTCTTACTCTAGCTGAAAATAAGTTTCTACGCAACATCACAGGTCTTCCGAAAAGTACTCCCATGAAGCCGCTGAAATACGATCTGGGTAGAAAGGACATTGCAGATTTGGCGAGACTTCGTCCCATCTTGTATTGGCGCAGGCTCTGGACTACTCCGGAGCTTGCCCATTATGCTCTAGGATTCATGGATGTCATAAAAGCAGACGAATTCCATAAGATACACTGGCTTAGGGAACTTGCCAACGTGTTGAAGGAAATGGGAATGCAGGGGCTGTGGGAAAACCCCAAAACAACTTTATTCCCTGCCAAAGAGATACTAAAAGGAAAATATTGGGAATTAATAGTGCAGCTTACATGGATTAAAGCAAATCCTTCCACAATGGAAGGACGCTTCCTCGAGTTTAAATATATCCCCAGGCTAGAATCCTATTGGGATCTAATGATGAAACCTGGTGATAGGAAGCTTTATTTCCAGTTGAGAGCTGGGTCCCTACCCCTAAGATCACTCACTGGCAGGTGGGCCAGTGGAGATAGTGATATCTGTCTGGCATGTGGGACTCAAAAGGAAACCATTCCACTCTTTCTTTTTGTTTGCCCCGCGTATTCAGTTCCCAGAAGAGTTTGGTTAAGTACAATGTGTAAATCCCTGGGGACAAAAAGTAGCACTGTGGCACTTAGAACAATTTGCACTAGCACTTTACCATTTATTTCTATTGATGTTGCTAAATACTTGGGCTGGGCATGGACAATGAGGAAGAAAAGAATGCTGTGACCAACTCTTTTTTTTTTTTCTCTTTCTCTGTGCAAGCTTTTATGCTACTCTTATAAGGAATAGACACATTAATATACATGAGCAACATTCTTGCCAATATTTATTTTCTCTAAGTTTTGGGGATTGTTAAGCAGTGCAGTAGTACCAGGTTTAACTTGCATCTAGCACTTTTCTGATCATTGTACTGTGTATCATACTGGACTGTGCATCTTATATGACTATATTCTACCCTAATAGAATTTTGGATATAGTTTTTAAATGATTTTTACATCTTATTCCTTTTAAATCCTGTCTAAATGTTTTTGAGAGATATCTGTATTTGTAACTGTTGAGGTGAATACATTTTTGTATTGTTAATGGAACGCCTATTGTTTGGATGCTTTTATGAATCTTATTCGAATTAAGCTGATTTTGATTTGATTTTGATATCACTGATGACATCATCCATGTGATAATTTCATGCATCTTCTCACACCGTAATATAACTTTTGATACACCCACTCTAAATTACAGACTGCCATTCTCAAAACCATAGACACTCCAAGACCTATAACTACATACCCGCTCACTGATTCTTAAGTCTACACACACATCCACTCCCTCAACCGTACAGTCACTCATACTTACGGTCACTCAGTACAGGACTATCATATGCACTCATACACCTATATAGACACTCACACACCACCACTCATCCATAGACGTACTCACACACCTAGTCAGTAATGCAAATATTTAATCACACTCCCATTTACTCACCTATACAGTTATACACACACCAGCTCTCTTACTCAAACAAATACTAGCACATTCTTACGCTTTTATACAATCAATGATACAAGCACACACTCATCCATACAGCCACTCTCACAATCACACACTCTCACATATAGATATTTAAATACTCTAACACACACATATACTACCGTTCAAATATGTAGTTACTCATACATGTACCACTGCGATACACATGCACTCACTAACATACCCATACACACACTCACCCACCCATACAGTCCATCACAGATGCAGTCTTGAAACCATGCACCCAGTGAATCACCCACTCACACATCTATGCACAGAGTCACACACACCCCGCCCACACAAACACTCAGGCACCCATACAGATACTCAGACAACCAATGAATAACTCATATAGACACTCATGTAGTTATTCACAAACCCATGCAGCCGCTTACATACCAACAGACAGACGGATACAGAGATTCACACAGTTTAGTCACTGACCCATGCATTCAGTAAGATATGTTTAATCACTCACTTATAGAGTCAGTCATGCACCTAGTAAATCATTCATTCAGATACTTATACACCCACTCATTCTTCAATACGCCTTTCCTTATATATATCAAACATATTTAAACTTTACAGAAACACCCAGTCACTGGATGATGTCATCTGTGATGTCTCTGACCTTGTCATGAGTGATGTAAAATGTGACGCCATCAGCAGTGCATTGCGGGGGCGCGAGTTATAGTTAGCTGAACTAACTATAACGGATGAATTTCAATGGTTTTGTATGAGTGAAATGTCCAACTAGCTATAACGCCCCTGAAACCTATGGTTTTTTCAGTGAAAAAAAAAAAAAAAAAAAAAAAATATATATATATATATATATATATATATTCACTTAAAAAACCATAGGTTTCACACATGTTATAGTTAGGTAGATATTTCACTCGTAAAAAACCAAGGAAATTCCCCCGTTATAGTTAGTTCAGATAACTATAACTCGCGCGCCCGCAATCCTCTGCTCATGACGTCACATATTACATCACTCATGACATGGTCAGTGGCATCACTCTTGACATCACTGATGACATCATCCTTGTGATAGAGTGGCGGTCGCGCGAGTTATAGTTATCTGAACTAACTATAACGGGGGAATTTCATTGGTTTTTTACGAGTGAAATATCCACCTAACTATAACATGTGTGAAACCTATGGTTTTTTAAAGTGAATTTGCAAGGTTTTTTAAATGCTAATTCCTAACTATAACGTGTGTGAAACCTATGGTTTTTTCAGTGAATTTGTACGTTTCTTTAAATGCTAAGTTATGTATGTATTATTATTATTTTTTATATTTATTTTACAATAAACTACGTATTAAATTTTTATTTTTTATTTTTATGGTTTTTTACTGTGCGTGCACGATGCGCGCACCCCTGCAATTTAAGAAAAAAAAATGTATTGTTTTTTTCTGCCTTCGGGGTCCTTCAGGGACCCCCTGACAAAGGCTAGGGGGTCAGGAACTCTCTACCCTGCCCCCTTTTCACGTTTGCCACCTTCCTTTTCCACTCTCGCACTGAAAACAAACAAAATGGTGGCCGACACTTCCTGATTTAGACCGATTCGAACATTGAGTGACATGTAACCACCAATCAGAATTACGCTCGCACACGTTAGGGTGCGCGCACGGTGCGCGCACGGTGCGCGGCTATAGATATGTATGTGCTTTTAACTGCAATTTTCTCAGAAACTACTGAACAGATTAACTCCATATATGCAAAAGGCACATCCCTGACCTGAGGACTACCTCTCTGCCAAATTTCAAGTAATTCTGTTCAGCCGTTCGGGCTGTACCTTCGACTAAAGGTCCTATGGGAAAATGCATGGGGAAAACGCGTTTTGGGACCCCCCTTTTTTCTCGGCCCCCGCTTGACGAATCCCCCCGAGACTTTCAGGGTAGGAGCTGAGCGGAGCGCCCCATTAGTTTTGAAAAATTCGCGAAGATTCGTCAACCGGCGCCAAAGTTATTCAAAATAGAATTTCGAGATTTCCTATGGAAACACGGTCCTAACTATAACTATCTACTGGCGACCGCCAGTAGATAATATATATATATATACATATATATATTCACTGAAAAAACCATAGGTTTCAGACATGTTATAGTTAGCGGAAATTTTACTGATAAAAAACCAATGAAATTCCCCCGTTATAGTTAGTGCAGGCAACTATAACTCACGCGACCGCAATCTTCTGCTGATGCTAATACTGTATTTAGACACTTATTTGCCCATGTCTTCTTCCATAAATTTTTAGCTATACATATATTAGAAATATTTTTTTTTCATAAAGACACATATGTCATCAGCAGAAGATTGCGGTCGCGTGAGTTATAGTTGCCTGCACTAACTATAACGGGGGAATTTCATTGGTTTTTTATCAGTAAAATTTCCGCTAACTATAACATGTCTGAAACCTATGGTTTTTTCAGTGAATTTGCAAGGTTTTTTAAATGCTAATTCCTAACTATAACGTGTGTGAAACCTATGGTTTTTTCAGTGAATTTGTACGGTTTTTTAAATGCTAAGTTACTTTACGCCATTCGTGGCGTGCACGCCCACTTAACGCAGTTCGTTCCGTGCGCGCACAGTGCGCTTCGCGCACCGTGCGCGCACGGTGAGCACGCGGTGCGCTTCGCGCACCGCGCGCCCACTTTACGCAGTTAGTGCCGTACACGCAAGGTGGGCACGCAGTGCGCTACGCGCACCGCGTGCCCACGTTACGCACCGTGCGCACATGGAGGACATATTATGCGCTTCCTTGTGATAGGTAATCTGTTAAATTTAATTTGTAAGTGATGACAATAATATGCCATGCACAGAGAGTTTTTTTTTTTTTATTAAAATTTTTAGCGTAAGCGCACCGTACGCGTACGGTAAGCGTAATCGGCAAAATTTTCAAAAAATAAAAATTTACCGTTTTTGGCCTTTGAGGACTCAACTAACATGGCTATGTGCATGGGCGCTGTCTAAACAGCCCCTTTATATGTTTTTTGCCTTTATTTACAGCCCCCCCTCAGAGTGCGAGAGAGAAAATGGCGGCCGCCGCTTCCTGGTTTCGACCGATTCGAATGTTTACTTAGATGTAACAGCCAATCAGAATCGCGCTCGCGCACGCCACCGTACGCGTACGGTAAGCTTACGGTAAGCGTACCGTAAGCTGGCTCAGATATATATATTGATTTAAAGGCTATTTTCTCAGAATCTACTGAACAGATTTACACCAAACCTACAAAAGGCACTTCCTTGACCTGAGGACTACCTCTCTGCCAAATTTCTAGTAATTCTGTTCAGCCGTTCGGGCTGTAGCCCTGTCTAAAGGTCCTATGGAAAAATGCATGGGAAAAATGCGTTTTGGGACCCCCCTTTTATCTCAGCCCCCGCTTGACGAATCCCCCCGAGACTTTCAGGGTAGGAGCGGAGCGTAGCGCCCCACCTATTTTGAGAAATTCGCGAGGATTCGTCGACCGGCGCCAAAGTAATTCAAAATAGAATGTTGCGGATTTCCTATGGAAAAGGGGTCCTAACTATAACTACCTACTGGCGACCGCCAGTAGGTAATATATATATATATATATATATTACCTACTGGCGGTCGCCAGTAGGTAGTTATAGTTAGGACCACGTTTCCATAGGAAAACCTCAACATTCTATTTTGAATAACTTTGGCGCCGGTCGACGAATCCTCGCGAATTTCTCAAAATAGGTGGGGCGCTGCGCTCCGCTCCTACCCTGAAAGTCTCGGGGGGATCCGTCAAGCGGGGGCTGAGATAAAAGGGGGGTCCCAAAACGCGTTTTTCCCATGCATTTTTCCGTAGGACCTTTAGAACGAGCTACAGCCCGAACGGCTGAACAGAATTACTCAAAATTTGGCAGAGAGGTAGTCCCTAGGTCAAGGAAGTGCCTTTTGTAGGTTTGGTGTAAATCTGTTCAGTAGATTCTGAGAAAATAGCCTTTAAATCAATATATATATCTGAGCCCGCTTACGGTACGCTTACCGTACGCTTACGGTAAGCGTACGGTGGCGTGCGCGAGCGCGATTCTGATTGGCTCTTAGATCTTAGTAAACATTCGAATCGGCCGAAACCAGGAAGCGGCGGCCGCCATTTTGTGTATTTCACTCTGAAAAAAAAGAGTGAAAACAAGGAAAGGGGGCAATGAGGAGAGTTACAGACCCCCTGACATTTGTAAGGGGGTCAAAGAAGGACAGAAAAGTACAAAGAAAACATTTATTGATTTTAAAAAAAATCACGGGGTACGCGTACGGTAAGCTTACGGTAAGCGTACGGTAGGAAAAAAAAAAAAAAAAATGAAAATCAGATTTAAGTGTTTAGATATTAGGGGGCTCTAAAAAGAGCCGTTGTGTTTATGAAATGATTTTTTAGTGGTACCTACAAGTAAGTACCGATGCAGAGTCTAAGGAAGACTCTGTTCCCTTCATCATTGAAGTGCACACCATCTCCTCTATAAATGTCTTGCATGTCATAACGCAAGTTGTTGTGGTAAATGGCACCCATACCATAGTCACGGAGGAAAGCAGAAACAGATTTGTTGACGTGCTTTCTTGCTTTGTCATCGCACCGCGTGCCCACCGTGTGTGCACGGCACTAACTGCGTAAAGTGGGCGCGCGGTGCGCGAAGCGCACCGCGTGCTCACTGTGCGCGCACGGTGCGCGAAGCGCACCGTGCGCGCACGGAACGAACTGCGTTAAGTGGGCGCGCACGCCACGAATGGCGTAAAGTAACTTAGCATTTAAAAAACCGTACAAATTCACTGAAAAAACCATAGGTTTCACACACGTTATAGTTAGGAATTAGCATTTAAAAAACCTTGCAAATTCACTGAAAAAACCATAGGTTTCACACATGTTATAGTTAGCGGAAATTTTACTGATAAAAAACCAATGAAATTCCCCCGTTATAGTTAGTGCAGGCAACTATAACTCACGCGACTGCAATCTTCTGCTGATGACATATGTGTCTTTATGAAAAAAAAATATTTGTAATATATGTATAGCTAAAAATGTATGGAAGAAGACATGGGCAAATAAGTGTCTAAATACAGTATTAGCATCAGCAGAGGATTGCGGTCGCGTGAGTTATAGTTGCCTGCACTAACTATAACGGGGGAATTTCATTGGTTTTTTATCAGTAAAATTTCCGCTAACTATAACATGTGTGAAACCTATGGTTTTTTCAGTGAATATATATATATATACATATATATATATATATATATATATATATATATATATATATATATATATATATATATATATATATATATATATATATATATATATATATATATATATATATATATATATATATATATATACACAGAGGGCAACATAGACTCTAGTGATATGTCACAAACAACTGAGCTCCTGGAACTATAGGAAACGGATGGGGTTGGCTATCAATCCAACGTAATGGAAGGCAAACAAACAACAACACCTTTCAAACCACCATCTATTTTTAACCCGATAATGTACACCAGTCCAACAACTCTCTTTTGAAGTACTTCGCCATAGAACAGGTGCATGTATCCAAAAGAGGAGGTAACAGAGAGTTAGCCCTGAGAAAGAGAGAATCTAAATGGATAATGGAGTTAGAAACCAAGTTTCCAGGGGGGCACAATCTTGACGAGGAACTGGCAACGCATTTGCATGATGACTGAACCTTTGAATCATGTCCAGTGATTTTGATTTGTATTGAATATCCTCCTTGCTACTGTATGCTAGCTCAAATAATGTGTTAGTACATTGATGAGATTGTCTGAAAATAAGTTAGAGCTGTTTGTAATTTTAACTTATGTTTTTATTACCATCCAGGAGGAAAGGAAGGGACCATTCACTTCTCAACGACACGGCACAGGTTCCCTACCCTTTTCTTCATGAGGATGCCACAACACGCTCTATGAGATAAGAACTGCACATTTTATTCACTGTTTTGTAGCATGCACTGTTGTTATTTTGTTTGGCGCTAACCACTAAGTGGTTGTAATTTAGAAGTACTAACTGCTCCCAGCTTTAACTTGCCATTTGGCATTTGAGTTATGCTTTCAGATTTTACGGGTGCATTTTTGAATGTGGGGCACTAGTCCTCTGATAAATCAACAATTGAGTTCTGAGTCCGAGAACCCCAAGCTGGGCGTCATAAATATACAATTAGCAGGTTTTGTATTTCAGCATGTCAGCACGTAAACACTAACGTATGAGGCACTAGTCCGCTTGACGTATATACTTATAGCTCACCTGGCTTTAATAACCCTGTTTTATAAGAAATCTGTTCGTGTGAGGTAACATGCAATCGATAAAGTTTGTAGCAATGCTTTCAAGTCTGCACCAGCAGTTCATTGTATAGCAAACTCGGACCAGTCAACCAATTTTTCGTTACTATATTTTTCATTACTATGATTTACAGTTCAGTAATGCTGAGTATTATCTTGTTGTACAGTCCAATTGCTGACTCCTTGTGAAGGGAACATGTACGTACTCATTCAATTGCATGAGTTTTTAACCCGTTCAGAAATGGCGGCCATACGCACAGCTTAGAGTGAGCAATATGTTAGTACTTCTTTTGTGTTTACGTATGACTATACGTACGTTCGGGAACCATGCAAAAAATCGTGTGAGCAAGACACGAGTTGTGTCGAAACGCGTAGCGATTGTTAATTAAAAAACGACTGACCTCTGAGAGTGCGTTTTCTCTTCTTTGTATCGTCATATATATATATATATATATAGATATATATATATATATATATATATATATATATATATATATATACACAGAGGGCAACATAGACTCTAGTGATATGTCGCAAACAACTGAGCTCCTGGAACTATGGGAAACGGATGGGGTTGGCTATCAATCCAACGTAATGGAAGGCAAACAAACAACAACACCTTTCAAACCACCATCTACTTTTAACCCGATAATGCCATGAGATGCCATAGACATATTCCATGAAAACACGGTCAGTCAAATCAAAAAACTTTATAAAAAAACAGTAACTCAGAGGAACAAGTATGACCGTCAAACTTTTCAATACAACAATCTAATAAAGAAACTAGGGGACAACAAGAACATTGTGATACGTCAAAGTGATAAGGGTGGCAATGTGGTACTTTTGGAGCGATCACTCTATGAGAAGGAAGCTTACACCCAGCTCAATGACAGAGAATGTTACATGAGGTCCAATTCAAGTGACTTAAAAAGTATGATACAAGATTACCACTTGAAACTTACAAAATGGAAAAACAAAAAACTGATCACAGAAGCGGAGTTTAAGTACCTCAGAGTTGATAATCCTATAACTCCTATCATTTATTTTATCCCAAAAGTACACAAGGATATTAGCAAACCTCCGGGCAGACCAATAATCTCAGCCAGAGGGGGTCTTTTGGAGAGAACTTCGGTATATATCGACTATTTTCTTCAACCCTTTGTCAAACAACTACCCTCTTACATCCAGGACACAGGGGATTTCTTGTGCAAGATACAACAAATTAAATGGGAAGCTGGCTACTGGATGCTAGCGCTAGACGTCACAGCTCTCTATACGAGCATTAAACATGAGACTGGTCTTAAAGCAATCTCCCATTTTTTGAACCTAAGGGGTGACCAGGACAATGAGCACAATACCATGTTATTGCAGATGCTACAGTATTGTTTAACCAACAATGTATTCATGTTTAACAATCTGCTTTACCGTCAACTCCAGGGTGTGGCTATGGGGGCCAGTTTTTCGCCAAGCTATGCCTGTTTAGTGATGGGAGCTTGGGAGGAACTGGTCCTCAGAACTCAATTCAATGAAGTAATGAATAACAATGTGGTAGCTTGGTATCGATTTATCGATGACTTATTCATTGTTTGGCGGGGTGATGAGAATTTGGCCAAGAATTTCATTGGAGATATCAGCAGCAATGATTATAATTTAAGTTTTACTGCAACAATGAGCCAGTCGTCAGTATCATTCTTAGACACCGAAATTTATGTTCTCAATGAGGTATTGGAAACTAGACTCTACCGCAACAAAACAGCAGGTAATACACTACTACATGCTAGGAGCTCACACCCGGCCCATCTGATAGCTAGCATCCCCTATGGGGAAGTGCTGCGCATCAGAAGGATATGCAGTAATCCATTGGATTTGACCATGGCACAACTTTCCAGCAGCATGAGATTTCTTGAAAGAGGTTACTCTAAAAAAGTCATTGATAGTGCCATTACCAAATCTATGCAGCACACCAGGGAGGAACTTTTGAGCTCCTATGCTATCAGCCAAAGCACTGCAATTGAAAGCCTAGCTCTCATTCCTTATGTAGAAAAAAACAATACATTCAGGGTTATCACAGGATACAGTAAGCAGCATAGAGACATTTATAAAATAATTAATCGCAATTGGCCCATTGTACTTAACGGCACAGTCATTGGTGCTTCATTACCAACACGTGCCTCGCTTACTCTCAGTAGAGCTCCTTCGATGAGGGACTCCCTTGTGGACACGAATCCTGAAACTATTGAGAGAACATCATGGCTACAGTCCAACACAGGCTTTTACAAATGCAAAACATGCAAATCATGTCTCCAAGGTGTGAACACTAGATCATATCAGGACGGTTTTAGTAGCTTGGATCACCAGATCAACAAGCTCCTTACATGTAAAACGGAGTTCGCAGTTTATATCCTGATATGGCCGTGTCCATTGAGGTATGTGGGCAGCACCAAATTGCCGGTGCATAAACGAATTCTTCAACACCTTAGGGTAATTAACAATCAGGACAACACATACCCAGTGGCCAGACATTTCAGGGAGTCCCACCACAGTGATAGTCGCCAGCTCAAATTTTATGTCATTGATGCTATCAATGCGAGCAGACGAGGTGGCAATAGGGAGGCGAAACTCCGCAAATTGGAAACTCAATACATACTACGCCTTGATACTAAACACCCGAAAGGGCTCAACACGACTGAGGACCTTTATACATGTTTACCTTGAATGTGACACTTGATTCTGTATGAAATTGATTTTTTGAATATCCTCTATTACTGATGAACCAATTTTAACTCTAGCTGTGATCCGATGTCTCCTTTCTACATTCATTGTACTGAAATTTCCACCTTATTCACAGTTTATCAATGCGATATTTTTTTGTGATATGTTCTATGATAACCATGTGTTCCTTGCTCTGATTACAGTGATTTTGTAGGATAATTGTATCCAATGTTATCTCGTTACACACTAACGTTGGATAAGGTATATGATTTTTAGTTCCTTTTTTTTTCCCTTTCACATCATATGCACATAAAATTCTTTTAGCATCTATTTATGAATCCTTTTTAGCCTTGATACATATTATGTGAGACCTATTGATATATTTTTTTGCACACGACCGTTATTATTAATACAGGTTTCTTCCCTCTTGTTTTAGATATAGACAGTATTTTGAAGTCCCCTACTTGATGAACCTAATCTACTCAAATTAGTGTGTTAATCACTTAGATGATCGATGCTTTTGGCATTTTGCCATTATTATTTTTCACTAATTCATTATCTATTAGGACAGCATCTATAACCAGGTTTTGATCAGGACTACAAGCATATGTTCAACAGGCATTTACGCTATGATTACAGGATATGCCTTTACCAAGAAGGGTGATATTTTTAATTAAAATAGATTGTATGTTCTTATTTAACTTATTTATCTATTTATTGTCTTAAACTGAATTATCATGTATTACCACAACAATTTGCACATTCAAAATAACTTTTTCCTGCTTTATATTGGGATCAAGCCATTTGCTGCATTTTGCACAACACTATGTGAATGTAGTAGTGTTTTCTCTATGTTTATGAAACCTAAGGTCACATGCTATCAAACAGTGCACTTTGAACTCTGTATCCTGGCTATTTATTGGTTTTTGTAATGTACTGACGTTGTCATGTGATCAAGGCTCTACGGAGCCGAAACGTTATGACGACAGCCTCACGAATCAATTAAAATAAGCACTTTATCGAAGGTCCGTGTCCGCGAGTGTTTTTGGAGCTACTGATGTTTACCACGTCTTCCGTGCACCAGCGATATCTGGATATATATAGATATATATAGTTTTGAATATGTATATCTATATATATATATATATATATATATATATATATATATATATATAGATATAGATATAGATATACATATTCAAAAACTCTCCAAATGTGCAATCACGCGCAATGACAGGAACGGACAACTTGGATTGCCAATGCTCAAAATTCATATTTATTTAATCAAGATAAGTGCACAGCTCATGATGCGTTTCGGGTTATATATATATATATATATATGTGTGTGTATGTATATATATATATATATATATATATATATATATATATATATATATATATATATATATCAACAAGGGTGCCTGCTAAGGAAGAGCCCACAACTGGTGAGTTTAAGCTGAAGATTCTTTAATGAAGGCACTGCATGCAGGGAAAAGCTTGATGACATCAGATAGGCAAAGTCCTGCTCCCCGACGCGTTTCGTGCTAAACAGCACTTAATCATGGGCTGCATGCTCAATGTTCGGAAAAGCGGCAGGACGCAATTTAAAGGCATCATCTTCACAAGGATCCCGCCTCAGTGGGCGTGGCCACTGCAAGTGGCATCCTGGATCTTGTAGTAGGTTTTACCCCAGTGGGCTGCATGCCGTTTTCCAAACCAATAATTTCAATGAATCCCAAGTGGGTTGTGTACATCTGTCCTCACTGCTGCAGCGAAATAGTCCTCCAGAAAACAGCCACCAGTTTCCTTAAGCCGTAGGGTCGAATGACGCTCCAGCAGGTCTGTGAAACAGCAGGGCTCCTCCGCGGTCCAGGCGGAACCGCAAACATCAATCAACAAGGGTGCCTGCTAAGGAAGAGCCCACAACTGGTGAGTTTAAGCTGAAGATTCTTTAATGAAGGCACTGCATGCAGGGAAAAGCTTGATGACATCAGATAGGCAAAGTCCTGCTCCCCGACGCGTTTCGTGCTAAACAGCACTTAATCATGGGCTGCATGCTCAATGTTCGGAAAAGCGGCAGGACGCAATTTAAAGGCATCATCTTCACAAGGATCCCGCCTCAGTGGGCGTGGCCACTGCAAGTGGCATCCTGGATCTTGTAGTAGGTTTTACCCCAGTGGGCTGCATGCCGTTTTCCAAACCAATAATTTCAATGAATCCCAAGTGGGTTGTGTACATCTGTCCTCACTGCTGCAGCGAAATAGTCCTCCAGAAAACAGCCACCAGTTTCCTTAAGCCGTAGGGTCGAATGACGCTCCAGCAGGTCTGTGAAACAGCAGGGCTCCTCCGCGGTCCAGGCGGAACCGCAAACATCAATCAACAAGGGTGCCTGCTAAGGAAGAGCCCACAACCGGTGAGTTTAAGCAAAAGATTCTTTAATGAAGGCACTGCATGCAGGGAAAAGCTTGATGACATCAGATAGGCAAAGTCCTGCTCCCCGACGCGTTTCGTGCTAAACAGCACTTAATCATGGGCTGCATGCTCAATGTTCGGAAAAGCGGCAGGACGCAATTTAAAGGCATCATCTTCACAAGGATCGCGCCTCAGTGGGCGTGGCCACTGCAAGTGGCATCCTGGATCTTGTAGTAGGTTTTACCCCAGTGGGCTGCATGCCGTTTTCCAAACCAATAATTTCAATGAATCCCAAGTGGGTTGTGTACATCTGTCCTCTTGTGAAGATGATGCCTTTAAATTGCGTCCTACCGCTTTTCCGAACATTGAGCATGCAGCCCATGATTAAGTGCTGTTTAGCACGAAACGCGTCGGGAAGCAGGACTTTGCCTATCTGATGTCATCAAGCTTTTCCCTGCATGCAGTGCCTTCATTAAAGAATCTTCAGCTTAAACTCACCGGTTGTGGGCTCTTCCTTAGCAGGCACCCTTGTTGATTGATATATATATGTATATATATATATATATATATATATATATATATATATATATATATATATATATATATATATATATATATTACCTACCGGCGGTAGTTATAGTAGTACCTAGTTTCCATAGGAAAAGCATTTTTTGTCTTCCCAATAACTTTAACGTCGTTTGACGAACAATCGCGAAATTTTCAAAACTTTTGGGGAGCTCTGGTGAGCTCCTGTCGTGAAAGTTTCAGGGTGAGTCGTCAACCGGGGGCTGAGAACAAAGGGGGGTCCCAAAACGCATTTTCCCCATGTTACTTTCCATAGGAAACTTTAGACAAAGCTAGAGCCCGAACTGCTGAACGGAATTACACCAAATTTGGGGAAAAGGTAGGTCTTGGTTTTTGTTAAATGGTTTAAATCCTTTCAGCGGTTTTTTAAATATTAAAGGAAAAAGAAATTTATATATCTGGGCAGAGCCTGACCACACATCTCATCGTGAGATCTGATTGGCTGTCAGTACTTCATCAAAAAAGTGTTGGCAGCCATCTTGGGACCAATATACATGATAGCACCTCATTAAAAAGCATTGCAGTGAATGGAAGGTTTTGAGGGTCACCAAAAGGAGAACGTATAAAGGGTAATAAGACTTTAGTTACATTATAAATCATTTGTTGAATGTACCATACTAATTTTAGGAATTGTTGTGTGTTCTAATGTGATTTTACCCTGTGAAAAAGCCTTCTGCTGGGTATCGTGAATCATGTTTGAGAGAAAACTATTTTCTCATTCTTTTCTCACAGAGGTTTGGAAGGTGATCTAGAAGCTAAAATGAGAGCATATTTTCTGCAAATTTACATTATCTTTCTCAGTCATGTGAGAATGAAGTCTGACATTCTCAGTAAAACATGTACATCCAACAAGGACCGAGACTGTCAGTTGATTCCTTTGTGTTCTACTGCAGCTTCCCGAGATTGTTCTAAAGAACAACTAGAGCGCTAACAGTCTTACTTATGACAAAAGTATTACACACCTGAAGCCATCTTGATTGGAATAAAGTGGTAACTCTTAAAACATTTAATTTAAAAAGGAACAAAATGAGGGGGTTCATTTTGCCATAGAAATTATGATTAGTGCTGCAGAATGAAAAATTAGGGCACATTTTGAGTGACTTCTCAAATCCTCTTCTATTTCATTAAAAGATTCTGACATGCAGACTGAAACATGCACTTTCAATACCAGCAGCAGACTTCCCTGGTGAGCAGTAGCTTTACTACAGTGATCTAATCAGCAACTAGAGTGCTAACATTCAGAATGTTTGGCAAATGTGTGACAATCTGAATGCCTTCTTGATGGAATCAAAGTAAAAAACTGATTTCCTACTGAGGAGACTGCAGTAAATGAGGAAATAAGGAAACTTCATAACAAATTAATCTCCCAAGATGGCCACCAGAGACAAAAGAGCCCAAATGTAGCACAAATATCACCCAGATGTAGCCCACATGTAGCCCAATGACAGAAGTGTGCAAAACACTTTTTATTTTTTGTGTTTTTGCAGTTTTATATAGTGCAGACTGGTCAGGTATCGGAGTGCTTTACATGAGCATGGGTTACATCACACAAGGACAAATTCATTTTGGTTGTAGACATGGGGAGATTACGTGATTTGACAGGAATCACAGAATGTCGAGCTGGAGCAGAAACTCCAACCTGGTTTCCCAGTTGCAAAGTCTGCAGTTCTGAAAGTAACACCACATCCGGGAGAGGACATGCAACATTTAATCAAGTGGTCAACTGGATAAAAAAAACATAAAGATAACAAATAATTTAAAAGTGCTTTGTCGCTATTTGAAAACTCAGAAAATATGTCCTCATTTGTGATGTCATTTGAGATGTCATCAGTGATGTCATCAGTGATGTCACTGACCATGTCATGAGTGATGTAATATGTGACATCATCAGCAGTGCATTGCGGGGGCGCTAGGTATGATTAGCATAACTAACTATAACGGCCGAATTTCTCTGGTTTTGTACGAGTGAAATGGCCAACTAACTATACCGTCCCTAAAACCTGTTATTTTTTAAGCGAATATATATATATATATATATATATATATATATATATATATATATATATATATATATAAAATGCTGCTATGTCTCGCCTCTGTTCCTGAACTCGTGGGCGGGTGCTTACATGCGCTAGGGCTAAAACGCACTTAAATATTACAGCTACAAGGTATAAATAATACCAGCACTCGTGGGAGCAGGTCACCCTGATTTTTTTTGGGTGTAGGTACACATAGACGCGTTTCAGCAACCGCCTTACTCAATGAGAAATGGGACCCGTGAGAAAGGAGCGGCTGCTCTAAAATGCGTTGGGGGTTTTGCCATATAAAATACATTTTGTAAACCCCGCTTTACGGATTTGGGCTTGGCTTCTTTTGTGGATTCATGAAGGATTGTTGGAGTTTGTGAGGCGTTCACGACATCGCCGTAGCCCGCCGCCATTAAGAGGCAGAGTCACTCGCGAACACTTGACTGTATATATATGTATATATATTATATATATAGTTATATGTGTATATATATATATATATATTCAGTGAAAAAACCATGGGTTTCACACACGTTATAGTTAGGAATTAGCATTTAAAAAACCTTGCAAATTCAGTGAAAAAACCATAGGTTTCACACACGTTATAGTTAGCGGACATTTCACTCATAAAAAACCAATGAAATTCCCCCGTTATAGTTAGTTAAGCTAACTATAACTCGCGCACCCGCAATCCACTGCTGATGACGTAACATATTACATCACTCATGACATGGTCAGTGACATCACTCATGACATCACTGATGACATCTCAAATGACATCACTGATGACATCATCCAGTGAATGTGTGTTTTTCTGAAAATTAAATATGTTTTATATATGTATATCTCAAGGTCGATGGAAGAATAAATGGGTATATAAGTGTCTAAAAGGATGATTTGTTTTTGAAAAATTGATTGTGTAACTGACTGATTAAGTGTATCTTAGTGAATACATGGCTTAGTGAGTAATGTTTAAATATGTAATTATCTGTATCAGTCTCTCACTTTGTGTATAAGTGTCTGCATGGGTTGGTGAGTAGCTACATGGGTGTTTATATAGGATATTAGGTTGTTTTTTGAGTATCAGTCTGAGTGTCTGCATGGTTCGGTGGGGGGTATTACGTAGTGCATAGGTGCATGAATGATTGACTCTCTGGTTGTATGTGTTGAAGACAGCATGTGTGCATGACTGTATGGTTGGATGAGTGTGTGTATGGGTGTGTCAGTGAGTGAATGACTGTCTCAATAGTGTCTTTATGAGTAACTACATATGTTTTAAAGAAGTATATTTGACTATTGGTGTATATAAGTGAGTATATGTGAGAGTGAGAGATTGAAAGAGTTCCTGTATGAATAAGTATGTGTTTTTATAAGTGATTATTTAAAAGAGTAAGTATGTGTAAGTTTCCGTAGAAGTAAGTGTGGTGGTGTGTGTATAACTGTATATGCAAGTAAATGTATGTTTGATTCTTTATTAGCATGAGTGACTATGTGTGTGAGTAACTCTATGGATGAGTGGCATTGTGTAACAGGATGTATAGGTGTATGAGTACATATGATGAGTGAGTACATGTATGAGTGACTGTACAGGACTGTTGGTGAATGAGTGGATGTGTGTGTGGATCTTAGAATTACTGAAGAGGTTGTTGTAACTGGTATTGGTATGTCCATTTTTTTTAAAATTTCAGTCTCTATTTTTGAATGTTTGTATCAAAGGTTATATTAGGGTGAGAGGAGGTCTACCACTCTGTCACAAGGATGATGTCATCAGTGATGTCATTTGAGATGTCATCAGTGATGTCATGAGTGATGTCACTGACCATGTCATGAGTGATGTAATATGTTACGTCATCAGCAGTGGATTGCGGGTCCGCGAGTTATAGTTAGCTTAACTAACTATAACGGGGGAATTTCATTGGTTTTTTATGAGTGAAATGTCCGCTAACTATAACGTGTGTGAAACCTATGGTTTTTTCAAATTTGCAAGGTTTTTTAAATGCTAATTCCTAACTATAACGTGTGTGAAACCCATGGTTTTTTCACTGAATTTGCAAGGTTTTTTAAATGCTAATTCCTAACTATAACGTGTGTGAAACCCATGGTTTTTTCAGTGAATTTGTATGGTTTTTTAAATGCTAATTCTTACCTATAACATGTGTGATTCCCATGGTTTTTTCATTGATTTTGTATGGTTTTTTTAATACAAATTCTTATATTAAACGTGTTTTTTTTGTTTTTTATTTGCAAGCTTTTTTATTTTTTTTTTTTTTTACTTTATATTCTCTTAAAACACTATGCTTAATTTTTAAAAATTCTGCAATATTTTTTTTTTCTCTTTTTTTTTGTTTACCAAACAGGTAAGATATATTAGTATAACATACTGATTTTTTTTTTCCTTTTTTTTTTTTTTACGTGCGCGTACGGTAAGCTTACGGTAAGCGTACGGTTTGCGTAATATTTCTACTCTTTTTGCGTATGGTTACGCAATTTACATAGCCGTGCGTACTGCGTACGCGGCGCGTAAGCGTGTACGCTACACGCGCACGTTACGCGGAAGTGTTGGGGCGTGCCTGTTATGCGCATGCGCGCGTGCGCGTGTCTTTTATACGCGCATGCGTACTTTTACCGTAAGCGCACCGTAAGCGCTCCGTAAGCGCTCCGTAAGCGTAACGTACGCGCACGGTGGGTCATGTGATTGGTTTAAAGTACTTTCAATTCTAGAACTCTCCTACACCACACCCATTCCCCTCATTTCTGCTTGTGATCCCTTAGGAGAAGGAGCTGAGTTGTCTTTGGGATACGATGGCAGACCAGCACTCCTCTGCTGAGAGTGAGGCTAGCAGCACCACCATCAGGCAGGGAAAGAGGAAACAGAAGAGCTCTTTCATATGGGAGTATTTTACTTTTCCTGAGGGCGAGAAAAAAGTCAATGCTGCTTTGGTGACTTGTAAGCTGTGCCAGCGTGTACTTTCAAGAGGTAATCCTAACAAGAAGTATTCCTTCGGGAATCACACTATGTTATGACACCTTGAGGATGTACACCCTAGGACACATGCTCGACATACTGGAGGAAACCGTTCAGTAAGTCGACCAAGCACATCCACAGCAGCTCAGCCGAGTCCTTCTTCGGAAGCTCAGCTGAGCCCTTCATCTGTGGGGGCAGATTCACCTTTTTCTGGTCCTGTGGAAACTAACCCTCGGTTTGCGAGGGTTACAATGCGGTGTTCATTTTGCCATGGTCTAATTGTTCATAGGGAGACCAGTCTTCCCCTCATTAACAACAAAATAGACCAGCACATTTGTCCTACCAGCTAATGTTCCCATTCTTCCTTTCCTCTGTCCCTGCATGAACACAACGGCTCTTTTAAGAGCCAACCTTACCTCTCAATTTTTTTTCTTTTTTTCTTAAAAACTTTTTTTTTTTTACCGTAAGCGTATTTTTTTTTTTTGTTTTTCTTTTTTTAAACTAAAAAACAATTACCACATTACAAGGTCCTTGAGGGATTAATAACTAAATACTGAAAATCTGTTTGAGGAGAAGTGGAAGAAAGGGACCATCTAATTTCTGACTTACCTGACCCACCCAACAATTTAATTTTTAATTAAAATGTAATTGAAATTACTTGTAAAAATGTTTTTTTTTTCGAAAATTTTCTTTCACAATCTGAAAAAAAAGAAAAATGTATTAATATTTAATAAATCATTATATAATACAGTACACGTATTTACATATTTTCCAAAAACAATTTTTTGCCATTTTTTTGCTGTTTTCAGAATATATTGCATCTCACTATAAATCGTGAAAGCAATTGCATTCATCACTTAACAGCGGGCAAAAAAAAAATAACAATCTCAAAGATTGTTTTAAAAAAGCCCAGAATCTCTTTCCACTTAAACATAACATTATAGAAATGCAAAATATTCAAAAAAAAATATCATCTAATAACAATAACTATTTCTTTAAAATACCGTCTGGCAATTTTGTTACAGAAGCATAATCACAAAAATAATATATCTCAAATAACTCCACAATACATCTAGTTACATTTCCTTTAGGCCAAATGGTAATTTTAAAAATCTTTTTTGAGTAAATTTCCAATGGTAATCTAATAAAATTCCAAAATTTAAATTGTACAGATGTTACCGATTCTCTCTAAAATTTTGGTTTCCGAAAGATTAATTAGTAATTAAATAAGTCCACAATACAATTGGTTACCGTTCCTTATGGCCAAATGGTAATTTTAAAAATCTTTTTTGATTAAATTTCCAATGGTAATCCAATAAAATTCCAAAATTTAAATTGTACAGATGTTACCGATTCTCTCCAAATTTTTGGTTTCCGAAAGATTCATTAGGAATTAAATAAGTCCACAATACAATTGGTTACCTTTCCTTTAGGCCAAATGGTAATTTGAAAAATCTTTTTATTTGAAAATTCCAATGGTAATCCAATAAAATGGTAAAATTGTTTTGTACAGATCTTGCCAATACTCTCTAAAATTTAGGTTTCAGGAAGATTAGATAGGAATTTGCTAAATCAAAAGGCAAACGTTGCTTCAAAATCAATTGGGAATCATTACACAGTGTCCAGCCTTTTTCACATTTAAGATAAACTGTGTAATGTCCTGAAGTTACAGTAGGTCCTTCATGGAAAATTATTGCAACTGTTACAAAAGTTTTTCCTGAAATTGATAATTGCTGTCCTATAAACTTCTTTATTAAAGTATCCAATTTTGAACCATCAGCTCTACATCGTTGCATCATTAAAATTACATACTGTCCGTATTCCTTTAAAATTAACGTTGAAAACATGTCTGATTTACACTCACTGCATTCCATGCTATGATTAGCATCTTTAACTAATTTAGCAAAAGTGACTGTTTTACACTCTGGCAATGTTAAATAAATAAACCTTTCAGAATCAACATTAGAGCCACATGTATGGAAACAGTTTTCACAACTATGTTCCCATTTATAAGAGAGACCAAACATATTTTCAATGTGTACCCCTTCTTCTTCCAGTACCTGAAGAAAATACATCAAGAATTCCTGTGCGTCTTGCTGTACATTTTGAGAAAACTGTGTTCGTCCTGAACATACATCTAAAAGTTTTCTAATTTCAGTAGCACTTTCTATTTTAGTTTTATCATTACTCAGCTTTTCAAAAAGGAAACTCAACTCAGAACAGAATCTTTTTCTCTGATTTACTATTATCTGTTCTTTCAAACTTTCCAGATAAAATACAACATTCAGCACTACATTAGCGTAGCAGTTGACACCAGAGCTATTTTCAAAATGACAACCTACAACCTCTTCAACATTTTCCTTTTTCTTTTTGCTTGCAATTACATCACTCCTCTTTTTTTTTCTCCTCTCTACATCCTCATTATAGATATTCTCAATTCTCCTTTTTCGAGAAACAACACGTTTTTCCAACACAGGATACTGACCTAAATGAGGAGCATAGGTTCTTCTTAATCTATTATACTCCTTTACACAATTTGCATCAGCACTAACTTTTGAGTCATCAAAGTCTATCATAAATAAACCAGATAATGTTTTCACTCATGACAAAGCAACATAAGCCATACCTTCTTTGAACACAGTTGAACCAATGTTTACAAAAGCACAATCTACAGTCAATCCTTGAGACTTGTGAATAGTTACAGCATATGCTAGAGAAAACGGAAACTGTTTCCTACGTACATATAAGTCTTTCACAAGCATGAAACGAACTGTACAACGACAAATGTCTATAACTTCTTCTATCTGATCAAATTTTATTTTTAAACATTCAATTCCATCTTTTTTCTGGTAATTAATAAAACCCACAACTCTTCCCATAGCTCCATTCACTAAACCTTTTTCAACATCCAAATTCCTCCTTAAAAATACTCTACAGTTCATGCAAACATATAGATTTTTTTCTAATCCAGCTGTTTTGGAAATGTTCTTCTCTAGTGAATCCAATTTATTTTTCAGTTTGCCTGTTAATGTAATAGTAATTCTTTCATGCTGAATTTTGTCCACTGCTTCCAATTTCCTAATCTCTTCCTTTTCCAATTTCAAAAGTTCCTCATTGAATATTGAGCATTCACGTAGAGTTGGCATTAAGCGGATGACACTTTTCTTTTCTGCAATGTTCTTGTATATTTTTGCTGCAACTATTTCTTCCTTTGGGAATAAATTATGTAGCAACCGACTCTGTAATGCTTTCGTGCCAGCTTCAGTGAGTAGTCCAATTCTGATATCTTTCAGAATACTTCCATATTCTTCATCGTTTGCTTGCCTCATATTAGTAGTAAGTTCCTTGTACTCAAAGAAGGACCAAATATTTGCATTACCAATGCTTCCCAATGACTTCTTTGTGTCTTCATGTGTCACAGTATTAAACACTGGTTGTCCTTTAACTGGAGTAAGCTGTAGAAGATCCCCAAAAACTATGACATGTTTTCCACCAAATAACACGTCATAGTCTGTCCTTAGAATTTGCTGCATTCTTAAATGCACAAAGGCAAGCATTAAGTTTGATACCATGCTCACCTCATCAATAATGAGAACTTGCATCTTCTTCAATACTCTTGAAACTTCCAAGCATGCTTCTCCAGTTAGCTTGTGGTATTGTATTTTGTTCTCATGCTCCACTGGTAACATTAGCAAACGATGTAAGGTGATTCCTTTGATGTTATATGCTGCTAACCCAGTTGGAGCAGTAACCACACAAGACAAAGTTGAATCTGTTTTTTGCTGTAGGTAGCTTCTGATGACTTTGATTAAGAAACTTTTTCCAGTTCCAGCTTGTCCGCTTACATACATCCTGATTGGTTGAAATGATGTGCATGAGCACTCTTTTTTTTCATGTTGTAATCCGTGATCAATTTTGTTTCTGATCTCTTCATAAATTTGTTGCTGCTCTTCATTCAGTTGTCTTTCCAAATTTGGTAAGTCTATAAATTCTTCTTGAGCTTGATTCATAGCCGTTTCCACTTCAGTCATTGCTATTGCAGCTTCATTTTCAACGATTGGTTGTCCTAGGGGATCTTGACTGAGTGTTCCAGAACTTTGGCTGTCTTGAGAACTGTCTCTAGCTACTTCAGCTGCAATTGTAGTTTCCTGTTCAATTTCTTCATTTAACATTTGCACATAATTTCTGAAAGTACTGCATTCTATGCTGTCTTTGCAAGCATTAAAGGAATCTACATAGCTTTGAAATTCTCCCAGTAGTTCGTCCTCTGAACGCCATGGTTTAAACAGCTGTAAAAGAGCCAAGTAGTAAAATTCCTTTTTGTCAGTAGTGTCGCAACTCAGCTTCCGGTGATTTATCAAACTTCCTTTTGTTTGCTTCACCAAACATCCTTCCTCACCAATGACTTTATATTTTTCATTGTTGATGTCTTCTGCGGATTTCCGTGAATAAATGTAGTTCTGCAGCACTTCATAGAGACACATGTTCTCTAGATGAACACTTCTCTTTGGGTAATATGTGTCCAACATGTTTGATTTCAAAATATCTGTACTTTCTGGGTCATTCTCGGCCAAATATTCAATTTCTCCAACAGATTTCAGTACCCGATTTCTCATTGCTGCAAGGCCTAAACTTGCCCAAATTCTTCTTCTTGATTTTGAATAGAGACTTGCAGAAGATAACCTATCTGAACATTCGTAGGATCCAATTTCTCGATGCGATAACATCTTTAAACTGAAACTGTACAGCTTCTTACTGACAGTCTTCTCGTGAGAAATCTCTTCCCACATTTCTTTCAATTCAGTTTTTTCTGATTTCGTAATGTAAGACGTAACATATCGAGCAACAGCAATGGAATTGTCAGCTACATACTGTATATCCATGTTAGCATTGCACATGGATAAAATGACTGGGTTGTAGTCATTTATATTTTTTGATTCTTCTTTTCTTTTTAGGTTGTAGGTATTCTTTGGTGATTTTCTTGTAATAGTATGTCTCACAGCTGACATAAAACTGTTTACTCTTCCTTTTGAAAGAACAGGTCTAGGAAATCCAAATCGACATTTAGTGTAGAATTTATCTTTTGTCTTGTACTTCCGTCGACAGTATTTTCCACACCGATGACTTTGGAAACGTAAAACTTGCTCTTTTAACTTTTTCTCTTCTGTGCTTTTTGGTATAGCACATGTTGCATATTCTTCAATAAAAGATAACACTGCTTCATCAGTATCTGTTCCAAACTTTGGGGCATCCTTGATCAACAACAGCATATGAATATGAGGAGCACCTCTTGCCTGGTACTCTTTTCTCCAAAAGAAATCCACAACTTCTCCAAGAGGTGGATTTTTTTTATTGCAGATGAAGGACATCATAGCCTCAAATTCATGATTGAAATATCTGCAAACATTAACCGGATCCAATGAGCACAGTTCTCCTGCTGTCTTGTATTCGATGTTTTTAATGTTTGAATTTGCCTCTCGTAGAAAATCCAGTAAATCATCCCAAGCGTACTCAGCACAGCTTAGGGTAAGGAACCATGTTGGTGTTCCTAAATTCCGTAACATGCATTTTAATTCACCATGGCGTCGGTACCAATATTCATTTGTCCCACGGTGACAAGCAATCAGATTGATCAGTTGTGTTTCCAAATGATCATCTCGGTGCTGCACTTTCTCCATAAAATCCTTAGCAGACACATTTTGTAAATGTACTCCACTTTTTAAAATGTGATTTACTGCATAAGACAATGCAGACAAGTCGCTTTCAAATAAAAGATGGAACAAATAAGGAATACTTTGTCGAAATCTTGGATCTTCTGCATATAGTCTTGTAGTCCGATACTCAGATGCTGGAATCTGTTCTGGACGTTCATCGTATCGTCCTCCTTTTCCTGTAGGAAACAGCTGGGGAAAACATCGAGCTTCCAAGCTCTCCTCCCATACACTTACAGGAGTTCCTTTTGCTTTCTTCATCTGAAACAGATCAATAGTGTCTCCCATAACTTCTTTTGAATGAAGAGGATGTATGCTAAAATGTTCATAAATTTCTTCTTCCTTTGACTTGTCCACTTTTTCAATTTGTCCAGTTGGTCTTTCTGTGTCTTCTTGTAAATCTTCTTCTTCTTCTTCTATATAAATTGATTCATACCATTTGTTATTCCTTTTCAAATACAAATTTGCTCTTTGTACTTTCCGTACATCTACCAGCTCCTACCAAATCTTCTTATTCTTTGTAGGTACACCATTAACCAGAATAACTAATGGTTCAGTTTCCAAAGTATCTGCATCAATAGTTTCCATATTTTTTTTCAAATCCAAGGGCAAATACACCACTCTTCCTTTTAAACCTCTCAGTAAATCTGAAGGAGGTAATTTACCAGTTTTGGGCTCCATACGTACTATGGTCTGGAAGGGATGAACACATTGAATAAGTATAGACTCATATGTATTTAATTCAGAAAGTTCGGCAGGAATAGCATCCAATTCTAAATTATTATGTACAGCTCTGGTCGGCATTCTATTTTCTTCTAACTTGTTGTAACAGTATTTACAAATACGCTGATCTTCACCCAATTCAAAACAATTTTCAAGAAATATATATGTGGCAAAATCCTTCCACATATAATTATCTTCATTTTCACTTTTTCTGTAGAGATCAACATTCCTGGTTTGTTTTTTATAATGAGTTCTGCGGCAACAAATACAAGTAATATTTGGTCTTTCTTTAGAGATGATTGCAAATTTTGTCATTTGATCATCAAATTTCTTATTTACAGAGGGTTCTACATTCTCTTCCACATCTTCCTCGATAACTGTGTCATTACCTGCACTCTCTTGTTCTGGACCAAAGTAACAAAACTGAATTTCATCAGTAACCTTCTCTACATCTGATACCGATTCACGGAACAGAGCCCTATTCAATTCATCTAACTTTATTGCTGGACTTTTAGCAAAATACAATCGTCTCACAAACTTTCTCATTTCAGTATGATGAACAGCCAGCATCCTAAAATGATGAAAAACACTTTTACACACTTTTCTAGATAGACAAGCCAGAGAATGTCCCTGCAAACCAGTATTCTCTCTCACTCTGCATGGATCTAGACTTTGAAGCACCTTAATCTTCTGTTTAACACTTTTTTTTACTATATTCTCTTAGAAACTCACAAAATTTATCAATAGATTCCTGACGCACAGTGCAAATACTACTACAATTCCAAGTGTACACTGGGGCTTTAGGACGTCTCCCCATAGCCTCATCCGCCATCACTTGTTCCTCATCTCTTGGAACCATTTTCTCCTTCTCCATTATACAACCATTTTTCACTTCATAAGCACGACCTCTGGTGTCAACTGCATGCAGCAAACTATTACTTTGAAAATAACTCTCTTCATTAAAAAAAGGTTCACTACTTGAACTATGCATCCATTCTCCTAAAAACACTTTACAAAAGTTTGTTCTTTTCACTAGTCTTTTCCTTTTGCTTTGTGATTTCAGTACATTGACCATTTTATCTAATGTACGCATCCTGTTCAAAATTAAAATGAATAGTTTCCTTTTTAATTCTAAAGCCTTTGCTGCAATGGCTTCAATTTCTTTTTTTCTCTTATAAAATTTAGTTTTTTTCTTATATTTCTTCACATCCTTTATCAAATTGGACATAACTCTTCTCTCAAACATTTTTCTACGAATCTCTTTAAACGCTGTTTTTCTTTTTAAGTTAATCTTTATTGTTTCTGAAGGTATATTTGCATTAACTAAATGCTAATTTTTTTCCTGTTGTTTTCTATTTAAAACATTCTTTCCAGTACAGACATTTTGTACATTTTTCCTTTTTTTGAATATATTGTTTAAAAAATCTTTTGTCTGCTTACCAGAAGACTTTCTCTTTTTCCCAACATGAGCATCTCCAACTAACTTAGGTCCTCCAGTTGTCTTCAAATATAGATTTTTTTTGTGGTTTTTCTTTAGTCTGGATTTTGTAGGCATCTTAAATTTTGTTCACTGCTCTTCAGCAATACCTGAAAGAAACTAAAAAAAAATTCATTTATTTTATTTAAATATATTACTATATTTTTTATGATCTTTTCAAATCTTAAAATACTATGTACCCCTTTCCTACAAGTGAAAATCACAATAAAACCATCACAAATTAAATATCTAAAAACAATTCCTGTGTGCACACAGACTCATGGTTTGATATTAGGCAGAAAACGAAATTTCTTTGCCATTTTGAAAGCACACTTACTACTCTTTTTTTGGCAAGTGATAAGTACTTTTACAGTCTGACACATTTTGAATCCACTTTTCAGATTCTGAAAACAGCACATGTCCAAACAGCTTTTTGAGACCAGCAACATGTGTAACCTGGGTGACTGACTACACTCCAGCAAGGGCAACCAGCCTTAATGATGCTGAATGTATTTGCATTACTGACTGCAACCTCAAACCCCACTCGGTTGTGAATACTATGCATGATTCTACAGGAGAGGCAGCTGGGTGTGTGCTAAGAGTCTGCTTCTGCAGAAAAATAGCTCCCCCTTTCCTACTAATGCAAATGTAAAATTACCAGAGTAATACGCAATAAATCTCTGTCTATAATTCCTCTTTGCACACAGAGTCATGGTTTGATATTAGTCAGAAAACGAAATTTCTTTGCCAATTGGAAAGCACACTTACTACTCTTGTTTTGGCAAGTGATAAGTACTTTTACAGTCTGACACATTTTGAATCCACTTTTCAGATTCTGAAAACAGCACATGTCCAAACAACTTTTTGAGACCAGCAACATGTGTAACCTGGGTGACTGACTACACTCCAGCAAGGGCAACCAGCCTTAGTGATGCTGAATGTATTTGCATTACTGACTGCAACCTCAAACCCCACTCGGTTGTGAATACTATGCATGATTCTACAGGAGAAGCAGCTGGGTGTGTGCGAAGAGTCTGCTTCTGCAGAAAAATAGCTCCCCCTTTCCTACTAATGCAAATGTAAAATTACCAGAGTAATACGCAATAAATCTCTGTCTATAATTCCTCTTTGCACACAGAGTCATGGTTTGATATTAGTCAGAAAACGAAATTTCTTTGCCAATTTGAAAGCACACTTACTACTCTTTTTTTGGCAAGTGATAAGTACTTTTACAGTCTGACACATTTTGAATCCACTTTTCAGATTCTGACAACAGCACATGTCCAAACAGCTTTTTGAGACCAGCAACATGTGTAACCTGGGTGACTGACTACACTCCAGCAAGGGCAACCAGCCTTAGTGATGCTGAATGTATTTGCATTACTGACTGCAACCTCAAACCCCACTCGGTTGTGAATACTATGCATGATTCTACAGGAGAAGCAGCTGGGTGTGTGCGAAGAGTCTGCTTCTGCAGAAAAAATAGCTCCCCCTTTCCTACTAATGCAATGTAAAATTACCAGAGTAATACGCAATAAATCTCTGTCTATAATTCCTCTTTGCACACAGAGTCATGGTTTGATATTAGTCAGAAAACGAAATTTCTTTGCCAATTTGAAAGCACACTTACTAC
The DNA here is from genome assembly GCF_964204655.1 of Triturus cristatus. Classification (NCBI taxonomy): domain Eukaryota; kingdom Metazoa; phylum Chordata; class Amphibia; order Caudata; family Salamandridae; genus Triturus; species Triturus cristatus. The sequence goes on along the minus strand of NC_140580.1, from coordinate 143,602,214 downwards.
TCTTTTTTTGGCAAGTGATAAGTACTTTTACAGTCTGACACATTTTGAATCCACTTTTCAGATTCTGAAAACAGCACATGTCCAAACAGCTTTTTGAGACCAGCAACATGTGTAACCTGGGTGACTGACTACACTCCAGCAAGGGCAACCAGCCTTAGTGATGCTGAATGTATTTGCATTACTGACTGCAACCTCAAACCCCACTCAGTTGTGAATACTATGCATGATTCTACAAGATAAGCAGCTGGGTGTGTGCTAAGAGTCTGCTTCTGCAGAAAAATAGGTGCCCCTTTCCTACTAATGCAAATGTAAAATTACCAGAGTAATACGCAATAAATCTCTGTCTATAATTCCTCTTTGCACACAGAGTCATGGTTTGATATTAGTCAGAAAACGAAATTTCTTTGCCAATTTGAAAGCACACTTACTACTCTTTTTTTGACAAGTGATAAGTACTTTTACAGTCTGACACATTTTCAATCCACTTTTCAGATTCTGAAAACAGCACATGTCCAAACAGCTTTTTCAGACCAGGAACATGTGTAACCTGGGTGAATGACTACACTCCAGCAAGGGCAACCAGCCTTAGTGATGCTGAATGTATTTGCATTACTGACTGCAACCTCAAACCCTAAAAGTATTCCTCATTTATACCAGTACACCTTAATTTATGGTAAAAACATAGTCCATAATATTTTACATGTTCCTTACATTTAAATTTCTCCCAAAACACAAAATGATAAACACAACTTCAACAAAAGGAATCCCAATTCTATTATTCATTTCTTAATTTACCACATACATCCCTTCTCAAACTCATAACTCACCTTTAAAATTAGTTAGTTGTGAAAGAAATGTGGCACTCAAACAGCAGATTATCAGAGCCAGGATCTCTGTTCTGTACACCTCTCTCCTCTCAGCAAAACCAGATAATGGCAATGTTTCCCTCTCTTTTTCCACACATATACATGTTAATTTCAAATCTCAGTGCTTCCCCCTTTTTTTCAAATGTAATCACACATTTCTATTGGTTGAAAACCAACCCTTTTCCAAAAGTACCCTTCCCCCAACTTGACTTCTGCCTAGCACCCTTCCCCCAACTTGACTTCTGCCTGCTACCATAGCAACAGCTCATGGAACACTGCTCTGTGAAGTCAGGTCAGAAGTTCACCACACAATGTTTCATTTTCAAAGAGCAAGAGTGCTTGACTTTTCTAACCTAACAGCAAATCCATAGTAATGTTCTTTGGTAACACATTTTTCTGTACCAATACAAAACATGCTTCTATAAATTGACACGTACAGCCTAGTTTTTAGTGTAGAATGGTATGAAACAGCCAATGAGTTCTTTTTATTTACAAGAGAGGGTTAAAGTGGCACCAATTGATGCCATTGGTGAAATCCTTCATGCAAATCCAACACCCTGACCTCATAATAGTGCACTGTGGTGGCAATGACCTAGGCACTTTGACTGGGGTAGGTCTGGAAATGCTTATGAAGGAGACCTTTGCACAACTGTTTTCACTTTTCCCTAAAACTGCCTTTGTGTATTCTAACATATGCCAAAGGCAAAAATGGAACTGGTCCAATCATTTTTGTCCGCAGATTGACAAAGCAAGAAAGCACGTCAACAAATCTGTTTCTGCTTTCCTCCGAGACTATGGTATGGGTTCCATTTACCACAACAACTTGCGTTACGACATGCAAGACATTTATAGAGGAGATGGTGTACACTTCAATGATGAAGGGAACAGAGTCTTCCTCTTGAACCTTAGACTCTGCGTCGGTACTTACTTGTAGGTACCACTAAAAAATCACTTCAAAATCACAACGGCTCTTTTTAGAGCCCCCTAATATCTAAACACTTAAATCTGAATTTTATTTCTTTTTTTATTTATTTTTTCTACCGTACGCGTACGGTAAGCTTACCGCAAGCTTACCGTACGCGTACCCCGCGATTTTTTTTTTAAATTAATAAATGTATTTTTTGTACTTTTGTGTCCTTCTTTGACCCCCTTTCAAATGATAGGGGGTCTATAACTCTCTTCCTTGCCCCCTTTTCACGTTATCTTCATTTTTTTCTCTGTGTGAAACACACGAAATGGCGGCCGACACTTCCTGATTTCGTCCGATTCGAATGTTTACAGTCATGTGACAACCAATCAGATTTGAGCTCACGCACGGCACCGTACGCGTACGGTAAGCTTACAGTAAGCTTACCGTACGCGTACCCCGCGATTTTTTTTTAAAATTAATAAATGTATTTTTTGTACTTTTGTGTCCTTCTTTGACCCCCTTTCAAATGTTAGGGGGTCTGTAACTCTCTTCCTTGCCCCCTTTTCTCGTTATCTCCCTTTTTTTCTCTGTGTGAAACACACGAAATGGCGGCCGACACTTCCTGATTTCGTCCGATTCGAATGTTTACAGTCATGTGACAACCAATCAGATTTGAGCTCGCGCACGGCACTGTACGCGTACGGTAAGCTTACGGTAAGCTTACGGTAAGCACACGGAGCACGCTTACAGATATATATATTGATTTAAATACTATTTTCTCAGGAACTACTGAACAGATTTACACCAGACCTACAAAAGGCACTTCCTTGACCTGCGGACTACCTCTCTGCCAAATTTCAAGTAATTCTGTTCAGCCGTTCGGGCTGTAGCTGTGTCTAAAGGTCCTATGGAAAAATGTATGGGGAAAATGCGTTTTGGGACCCCCCTTTTTTCTCAGCCCCCGCTTGATGAATCACCCCGAGACTTTCAGGGTAGGAGCGGAGCGTAGCGCCCCATTAGTTTTGAAAATTTTGCGAGGATTCGTCGACCGGCGCCAAAGTTATTCCAAATAGAATGTTGCGGATTTCCTATGGAAACAGGGTCCTAACTATAACTACCTACTGGCGACCGCCAGTAGGTAATATATATATATATATATATATATATATATATATATATATATAGTTATATTATCTACTGGCGGTCGCCAGTAGATAGTTATAGTTAGGACCGTGTTTCCATAGGAAATCCGCAACATTCTATTTGGAATAACTTTGGCGCCGGTTGACGAATCCTCGCGAAATTTTCAAAATAGGTGGGGCGCTCCGCTCCGCTCCTAACCTGAAAGTCTCGGGGGGATTCGTCAAGCGGGGGCTAAGAAAAAAGGGGGGTCCCAAAACGCGTTTTCCCCATGCAATTTTCCATAGGGACCTTTAGTCCAAGGTACAGCCCGAACGGCTGAACGGAATTACTTGAAATTTGGCAGAGAGGTAGTCCTCAGGTCAGGGATGTGCCTTTTGCAGGTCTGGTGTGAATCTGTTCAGTAGTTCCTGAGAAAATCAAAAGTAAAATCATATATATATGTGGGCGGAGCCTAACCACACATCTCATCCTGAGATCTGATTGGCTGTCAGCACTTCATCCAAGAAGTGTTGGCAGCCATCTTGGGACCAATATACATGATAGCACCTCATTAAAAAGCATTGCAGTTAATAGAAGGTTTTAAGACTTTAGTTACATTATAAATCATTTGTTGATGGTACCATACTCATTTTAGGAATTGTGGTATGTTCTAAGGTGATTTCACCATGTGAAAAAGCCTTCTGCTGGGATATCATGATTGAGAGAAAAATATTTTCTCATGCTTTTCCCACAGAGGTTTGGAAGGTGATCTATAAGCTAAACTGAGAGCTTATTTTCTGTAAATTCACATTATCTTTCTCAGTCATGTGAGAATGAAGTCTGACATTCTCAGTAAAACATGTACATCTAACAAGGGCAGAGACTGTCAGTTGATTCCTTTGTGTTCTACTGCAGCTTCCCAGAGTGTTCCAAAGAACAACTAGAGCGCTAACAGTCCTACTTATGATAAACGTATGGCACACCTGAAGCCATTTTGCTTGGATTAAAGTGGTAACTCTTAAAACATTTAATTTAAAAAGGAACAAAATGGGGGGGGGGTCATTTTTCCATAAAAAGTATGATTAGTGCTGCAGAAAGAAAAATTAGGGCACATTTTGAGTGACTTCTCAAATCCTCTTCTATTTCATTAAAAAACTTCTGACGTGCAGACTGAAACATGCACTTTCAATACCAGCAGCAGTTTTCCCTGGTGAGCAGTAGCTTTACTACAGTGATCTAATAAGCAAAAAGAGTGCTAACATTCTGAATTTATGGCAAATGTGTGACACATCTGAATGCCTTTGGAATCAAAGTAAAAAACTGAAAGTATTTCCTACTGAGGAGACTGCAGTAAATGAGGAAATTAGGAAACTTCATAACAAATAAGTCTGCCAAGATGGCCACCAGAGACAAAAGAGCCCAAATGTAGCCCAAATATCACCCAGATGTAGCCCAAGTATAGCCCAATGACATAATGTCTCAGAGTGTTCTTAAAAACAACTAGAGCGCTTACTGTCTTCATTATGACAAAAGTATGGCACACCTGAAGCCATCTTGATTGGAATAAACTGGTAACACTTAAAACATTTAACTTAAAAAGGAAAACAATGAGGGGGTTCATTTTGCCATAGAAATTATGATTAATGCTGAAGAAAGAAAATGAGGGCACATTTTGAGTGACTTCTCAAATCCTCTTCTATTTCATTAAAAAATTCTGACATGCAGACTGAAACATGCACTTTTAATACCAGGAGCAGACTTCCATGGTGAACAGGAGTTTTACTACAGTGATCTAATGAGCAACTAGAGTGCTAACATTCAGAATTTATGGCAAATGTGTGACATATCTGAATACCTTCAAGATGGAATCAAAGTAAAAAACTGAAAGCATTTCCTACTGAGGAGACTGCAGTACATGAGGAAATTAGGAAACTTCATAACAAATAAATCTCCCAAGATGGCCACCGGAGACAAAAGAGCCCAAATGTAGCCCAAAATCACCCAGATGTAGCCCAAATATAGCCCAATGACAGAAGTGTGCAAAACACTTATTATTTTGTGTTTTTGCAGTGTTATATAGTGCAGACTTGTCAGGTATTGGAGTGCTTTACATGAGCATTGGTTACATCACACAAGAACAAATTCATTTTGGTTGTAGACATGGGGAGACTAAGTGATTTGACCAGAATCACAGAATGTCGAGCTGAAGCAGAAACTCCAACCTGGTTCCCCAGTTGCAAAGTCTGCAGTTCTGGAAGTAACACCACATCCTCTCCCCAAAGTGCAACATTTAATCAAGTGGTCAACTGGATAAAAAAACATAAAGGTAACAAATAATTTAAAAGTGCTTTCTCGCTATTTGAAAACTCAGAAAATATGTCCTTATTTTAGTCTTTTAGAGCACTAACCATAATTTTGATGCCAATAAGACCCTCTCATATATGTAATTTCTAAAGGAAATGCTCTAGGTATTACAGTTTTGATTACATCAAGATGACGTCAGGCGTTCCTCACTTTTGTAATAAATATAGAATGTTAGCAATCTAGTTGTTCATTAGGATACTGTTGAGAGGCTGAGGCCAGGGGCACGGACTCTGAAAATTGAAGGCAGGTAGGAGGGTGCAAAGGCAACAATTTAACCACACTGAGCAGGCAGGAAGGGCCGTGGCAGCACAACAGACTATGGAGGGCAGTGGAAAGGGGGGCAGGGGCAAAAACCAACAATACAGGACTTGCAAGAGAGGCTGTGGCAATGTAATAGACCATTGTGGGCAGAAGGAAGAGGCAATGGTAGTACAACCATACATGCCAACAGACCCGATTCAGCCAGGAAACGTCCAATGTTTTTAAGCTCAAATGGGCTTTATTTGATCTGTCTCCTGTCTACAATCTCCTCTTTTTCAATGTAACTCAAAGGGGAAAATCAATACCCCAGATTTTTTTCAAAATCTCCCTCTTACCAAGTTCAAAATGTTCGCAAGTGTGGTACATTGGATCATGGAAGGAAATGGGGTAGGGACATGGACTTGGATAACAGAGGACAGGAGGGACATGGAGAGGTGCACCAAACTGACCCTGCAGGGCAGGCATCAGGGTTTGCAGCAGCACAATACACCACACAGGGCATGCGGGGCAGGAGTGCAGCACAACAATCCATAGAAAGCAAGAGGGAGGGGACAAGATCATGCACATGGACAACAGAGAACAGAGGGGCAAGAGGCAGGACCATAATGGACAGACAGGAGAGAAAGCTGCAGACCATAAAGGGCAGGATGGATGGATCAGGGGCATTACAATGGAACAGACAAGCCAGGAGGGAGGGAGTAGGGGTCTGCACATGTAAACAGAGGCCTGGGGGCAAGGGGGCAGGGCAGGAGCAGCAAGATAGCCATGGAGGTCAGGCAGGATGGGCACTAGAAGCAAGACACACCATGAAGAGCAACAGTGAGACTGTGATGGCATACACACAGACCATGGAGGGAAGGTGGGAGGGGTTCAGGGGCAGCTAACTAACAACACAGGGAAGGTGGGAGGGGCCATGGCAGCACAGAAGACCATGCATGGCAAGTGGGAGGGTTAGTGGTAGCACAATGGCTATGATGGGCAAGAAGGAGGGTGCAGGGGCATGCACAAAGGACGATGGAGGATAGAAGGGAGGGTCAGGTCCTGTTCACAGACAAGAAAGTTCAGGGGAAGGGGCCTCACCACAGACTGCAGGGGGCAGGCAGGAGGAGCAGTTGCAGCACAACAGACCAGGGAGGGCAGAAGGGTGTGGCAATACAATGGACCATGTAGGACAGGAGGAAGAGGATAGGGGCATGGCATGTGGACAGGCAGGGTGGAGGTGGCAGGGACAGGTTACAGTCATCTGACAATGCTAGGCAGGTGGGAGGGGAGTGGCAGCTCAACAGAACACTCAGAGTAGATAGGAGTGGCAGGTCCATGGAACATGGTGGGCAAAAAGGATGGAGCAGGGGCATGCACAAAGACATCGGAGGGCAGGGGGAAGGAGAATAGGGGCAGCAAGCTAAGCACAGAGTTTAAGCAGGAGGTCAATGATGGGGCATAGAATTGGGCAATGGAGGGCAGGAGGAGTGGACTGGTACATCATACTAAATTGAGGGCAGTGGCAGCACATCAGACCATGCATGGCAGGAGGGAGGAGGCTAGTCCATGGATCCACACAACAGAGGATAGGGAGGAGGGGGATGGGGCAGCAAGCTAACTGTTCAGAGAAGGCGGGTATTAGGAACTTTATTGTTTTTAAAACGTGTGTCTGTGCGAACAACTTAAAATATGAACAAGTATGCAGCATAATCTCACTTTTATTCAGGAAGAAGAGGACGCTTGTGACTGTGACTCCAGGCTCACTTGGCAGAAACACCCCCTGACCCTCCACCCCCTATCGCAAAATGTAATGCCCGTGAAAAGGGTAGGTGAACACAGTGTTATATAGAACATAGTCCTGAGAGCACGATTGAAAATGAAAACTAGATATAGTGTATGGTATAAACTATGCACCAAAAAGTGTGATATAAGATGAACCGGGCATGAAATATAATATGCAATACATTGTGCGCAATGACAGATTCATTGGAGAGCGCGAGATAGCACAGGCACTAGCGCGTGCTATGCGATATGCGCCTTGGAGTGTAATATGCACAGGGCAGTGTTGTGTAACCTAACTAGTCTCTAAAGTTGTAATATAAAATATGTGCTGGGGAGTGTAACGTTGCATATGCACTGTGACAAAGATATGGATCCCAGATTGTAATATGTATGGCATAGCACTGTGCGTTATAACATAGGCATCGCGGAAGGCACGTTAGATGGGGCAATATAACCCGTGCAAAGACAAGTGTGGCATGACATATTCACGGGGTGGTGTTACAGTGCACATGGGCTAGAGAGTGTCATAGCATATGCACTAGCTAGTGGAATACAACACAGAGGTGTGTGGCACTCAGCAGGCAATGGTGGGTGTAACACAGCATTGGGCTCTGCCAGGAGCGCGCTGTGACTCTCAAGTGATGTTCGTCCCCTTTCCAGAGAGTAAAATAAAAAGTATTACACATCCGGCAGTGGATGTGTGTTTTATTAACCGTGAGGGGGGTTTCTTGCATAGTTTTGGTCGAATTTTTGTCGAATCCCCATTGTATGGCTTGGTGTGCATGTGTATTAAATGTGCCCGTCAATAGCTACCCATGTTTGTATAAATAAACGACAAGGATGTCTACCGGGATTAGGCACGGTAGGGCATCAGACATGTCAGAGCTTCACTAGTGGTGTAAATACATGCCACGTGGATTCATTGTATGCATAGTCGCCTTTTAATGAATATCACGCAAATCGTCATGGTGATAGGTACGTACGGTTTGTCCAGCATGTCCTAGGTGTGTCTATAAATATATATTTTTTAAAAATAATAAAAAACAGTGGCCGGCCCTGGGGATTGGGGTCAAAAAAATATAATTAGGAGACAGGCCCTGGGGGATGGGGTCATCAGGGCCAATAAATTAGAATAAGAAGGGGAACCACACAGCCCCCTTCTTAAAAAATTAAAATAAATAAAAGACTGGCATCGTGCCGGAGGCCACGCCCCCTCCTTGCAGCACTCTGCAAACGCGCCCCCTTGCGAGTTGTAAGTTGGGGAATTAATTCCTCTTCAATACTGAGGGTCCCTGAGGGCCAACTAGCCCGACAGGCATCTCCAGTATGCACCAGGGAGCTGCACTGCAGACAGGTGTTCTGAGGCCAAGCCCCTTTTTACACCTCTCTGCAACGCTGCTCTGTGGCGCTTACTGGAGGTACCTAGTGGTCTAGTTTGACCCTAGGGACCCTTAAGATTCAAGGGGACTTAATCTCTCAACTTAGGACAGCCACAGGGCGCGTTTACACAGTGGCGAAGGGAGGGGACGGGGCCTGAGGTGACGTGTGCAAACACGCACTATGGCACGTTTTAAATTGGGGATATAATTTTCCTTCAATACTGAGGGCCCCTGGGGGCTAACTAGCCCACCAAGTGCTTCCAGTAAGCGCCACTGAGCTGCATTGCAGAGAGGTGGTCCAGGCCGTGCCACTTTTTATACCTCTCTGCAACGCAGCTCTGTGGCACTTACTGGAGGTACCTAGTGGGCTAGTTGGACCCTAGGGACCCTCAGGATTCAAATGAACTTAATCTCCCAACTAAAAACGGACACAGGGCGTGTTTACACAGTGGTGAAGGGAGGGGACGGGGCCTGAGTTAACGTGTGCAAAAACGCCCTGTGGCCTGTTTTAAGAGGTAGTTTTAATCCCCCTGCCCTATTATGTACTAGGAGCTTACAGAGGAGGTCATGCTAATCACAGGGGGACCCCAACGCATAATGTTCCCTAGTGTATGTAGGTGTTTTCACTGTATTCTAAGTGTCTTTTAACATAGCACTGGCTCTAGGACTGGTTAGTCAGACTCAGTTACCACCAGTATCCGTCTGAAAAAGTTGAGGGTACAGGATGATTTTGCAACAATGCTTCTTTCTGCTCTTCTTTTTGTTCTTTCTGCACGTTATCCTTCTTCCTGCACTTTTCTTCGTCTTTGAGGACTTCTGTTGCTTCTTTCTGCACTTCTTTTTTTTCTTTCTGTGCATTTTTTCTTCTTTCTTCACATGTCCTATCTCTGTAGGCATAGTTAGAAATTAGCATTTAAAAAACCTTTGAAATTCACAGAAAAAACCATAGGTTTCAGGCACGTTATAGTTAGGAATTAGCATTTAAAAAAGCTCAGAAATTCACTGAAAAAACCATAGGTTTCAGGGGTGTTATAGTTAGCTGGACTTTTCACTTGTACAAAACCATTCAAATTCCCCCGTTATAGTTAGTTCAGCTAACTATAACTCGGGCGCCCGCAATGCACTGCTGATGACGTCACATATTACATCACTCATGACATGGTCAGTGACATCACTCATGACATCACTGATGACATCTCAAATGACATCACTGATGACATCACTGATGACATCATCCTTGTGATAGAGTGACAGACCTCCTCTCACCCTAATATAACCTTTGATACACACATTCAAAAATAGAGACTAAAATTTTCAAAACAATGGACATACCAATACCAGTTACAACAACCTCTTCAGTAATTCTAAGATCCACATACACATCCACTCATTCACCAACAGTCCTATACAGTCACTCATGCATGTACTCACTCATCATATGTACTCATACACCTATACGTCCTGTTACACAATCCCACTCATCCATAGAGTTACTCACACACATAGTCACTCATGCTAATAAAGAATCAAACATACATTTACTTGCATATACAGTTATACACACACCACCACACTTACTTCTACGGAAACTTACACATATTTAGTCTTTTAAACAATCACTTATAGAAACACATACTTATTCATACAGAAACTCTTTCAATCTCTCACTCTCACATATACTCACTTATATACACCAATAGTCACATATACTAGTTTAAAACATATGTAGTTACTCATAAAGAGACAGTCATTCACTCACTAACACACCCATACACACACTCATCCACCCATACAGTCCTGCACACATGCTGTCTTCAACACATACAAACAGTGAGTCACTCATTCATGTACCTATGCACTACGTAATACCCCCCACCGAACCATGCATACACTCAGACTGATACTCAAAAAACCAACTAATAACCTATATAGACACCAATGTAGCTACTCACCAACCCATGCAGCCACTTATACACAAAGTGAGAGACTGATAAAGATATTTACATATTTAAACATTACTCACTAAGCCATGTATTCACTATGATACACTTAATCAGTCAGTTACACAATCAATTTTTCAAAAACAAATCATCCATTTAGACACTTATATACCCATTTATTCTTCCATCGACCTTGAGATATACATATATAAAACATATTTAATTTTCAGAAAAACACACATTCACTGGATGATGTCATCAGTGATGTCATTTGAGATGTCATCAGTGATGTCATTAGTGATGTCACTGACCATGTCATGAGTGATGTAATATGTGACGTCATCAGCAGTGCATTGCGGGCGAGCGAGTTATAGTTAGCTAAACTAACTATAACGGGGAAATTTGAATGGTTTTGTACAAGTGAAAAGTCCAGCTAACTAAAACACCCCTGAAACCTACGTTTTTTTCAGTGAATATATATAAATATAATTTTTTTGTGTATTAGCAAAGCAAGGTACTTACATGTAAGACTGAGTTTGCAATATACGTTTTACAGTGTCCCTGCGGATTAAAATACGTGGGAAGCACGAAACACGCAGTGCACAAACGTATATTACAACATCTCCGGGCAATAGTAAATCAAGATAAAACTTATCCTGTTGCAAGGCATTTCAAAGAACATCACAACAGTGACAACCAGGGCCTCAAGTTTTATGTTATAGATGCAGTTAATGCCAGTAGAAGAGGAGGTGACCGCGAGTCCAAGTTACGTAAATTAGAAACCAGATACATTTTGCAACTGGACTCGAAGCACCCAGGAGGCCTCAACATTACAGAAGATTTGCACACATGTTTATCTTAAATTATAGTGGTGATCATTTATTAGAGATAGTAGATCCCTTTGGGGACCTTTTAACTTTCTTACATATTTATTGTTTTATCCATAAACAGTAGATTTGGAGGAGTATATTCATGCCCTTCCTATATGAGACTTACACTCGTTGAACACAATTTGTTTGTCTCTTATATCGACGTATGAGTTTTTACCACTTATTAGAAAATCTGTATGGATTCCAGGTTTGGACCATACATCCATTTTCAACATGTATGCAATACTACTGTTATTGTTCTAAGTGAGCATCCCCCGAGTTAAGTGGTCCTCCATCCGGATAGTGATTACATTAAGGCTTTGCTAAGAAACAGTTTTATAATATGTAATAAAAAAATTCTTTTATAATTATTTATTAGTATATGCTATTTTGAAATAGTATTAACTAAGTATAGCTGGGTTAGTTGGTCCCATTCTCCACGAAAGAGAATAAGACATATACATTTACATTTTATATCACGTAACACAAGGGTTCCATGTTTTCCCAAACAAATAACATTATGAGGGAAAAAATCTAAAAATTATAAAGTAAATATTTACAAAATTTTTTTAAGGGGGTAGATTCGCAATCTTGCAATGAACAGAGAATATGAATATGTGCATCCAATCAATGGTAGTATTTAATACACAGAGAATTTGGTTTAATATGTTTTAAGTTCATTTGCACATACTTATAGAAAATAAGTACGCAAGCATTGTGTTTCAAAACAATTTACTCATTTGGTATTTAACCCATGACTGTACACAAAAATTATTAGACATAATCTACAATTATTGGATTCAACCAATGATTACACACGAAGTACATGCAACCAAGGTACACAGCATCTGACTGCTATGCCTATAATCGGGTGGTTGAACATCACAGCGATCTCCGCACAATATGAGGTGCGCCCCACAGATGTGAACTCTCGAGATGATCTGGTACCTTACATCATTAGAGGCAATTCCAGTTACAATGACAGGGATTTGCGGGACCCCTAACTCTCACGCATTGGAGGGGGCCCACAGTCGAAAATTAATATTATGTTCTAATCGACTGTTATACAGATTTGCACTACTTGCGGATTTGCACAATTGTTTTTAAATTGAAATCAATTGTATTTTATCTAATGAATGAAGTTATTTTAATATGTGTGATACCTACAATGTATTTGATAATGCAATGTTTACACATGACCATGCAGCAGTATTTTCTCAACCTCTATTTAAAATTCAATCACATGCTTGAACTTTGAACCCTGAATAATTTGCACTGTCACTTTAAATCTTGTGGTCTAACTCATTCACATTGTCATGTGAACAAGGCTCGGACGAGCCGAAACGTTATGGCGACATACCGCACGAAATAAATCTTTTGCACGAATTACCTGGTCCGTGTCCGTGAATGCTTCGAGGCTGATCTACGGAAGTTGGTGATATATATATATATATATATATATATATATATATATATATATATATATATATATATATATATATATATATAGTTATATATATATATATATATATATATATATATATATATAGTTATATATATATAAATATAATTTTTTTGTGTATTAGCAAAGCAAGAGCCAAGTTTCGATTTTATTTAGAAAACAAAACATTTCTACTACAGCAAGAAAAGATGAAGAATTAGGAACTCAGAACTTATGACTGTTTATATGAAATAAGGTGTATTACTTCTCCATGGCAGAGCATATAGCCGCACTTTTACAAATTGACAAGTGCTATGAGTAAATATTCTGTATCTCCGCTGGGAGACAAAGCACAAACTTCCCATGTGCAGTCCTCATTAATAAATGAATTCATCATAAAGTTGTAAATTATCAATATCTTGCTTCAACCTTCAAGAGAATTGTGAAGAGAAGGTAGTCTTATATTGTTGACTAGCTGTTGTGCTCGTTTATTAACCCCTTCAGTGCCCCGCCCTTTCCCCGCCCTGTGCCGGCCCTTTCATTAGCGGGCGGGGTTCATGACGAGATAGTCTCGTCATGGGCACAGCGCAACCGCGCTCCATGACGAGACCATCTCGTCATGGGCACTTGAAGGAGTTAACTAGAAAAGAGAAACATTTTGTAAATGTAGAAATTAAAGTCAAACCTTGCTTTTGAATAAGCATTGTGCATTATTTCTGTTTTAATGTGGGCTTTTTCCTTGTATCATTGCAAGTGTTTGTTTTACTCCCAGTCACAATAGTATTTCAAAATGGCTGGCTATGTGTGGAAGTAGGTGGAATAAAGACGCGCTCCCCATTCCAAACATTGTAGAAGAGACAAACTGGTGCACCGGAACCTTACAGCACCATTTCTCTGTGGAAAGGGAAGCAATGGTGAGGGAAACCATCCGTACGATTAAGTCTCCATGTGCTGCCCTGCAGAGATCCAAGCAAACGCCACCATCTTCCTCAGGCATCAAGCCACACCCCCATCTGTCAAACTCCTAATATAGCCCTCTCAAATGTCTTGGTTAATGGGCTCACCCTTCTCCTTTAAATCTTTAGAACCTCGTTCTCAGGGCTTTAAACTGGGCAGGTCCCTCTGGGTTGCAGAAAGTAAAACTGACATTAACACATGGCCTAATCGGGTTCTATATGCATGTTAACTTTCCAGACAAAAATACGGATTGGTTGCTGATCAGTGACTGTAAAAATCATTAAGGTAGTCCTTGTCAGTGATGTAGTTCCTGTTTACATTTTACATGCTTTACTTAATGTTGAATCCCTTAAGAGTGTTTACATTTTTCTGCATTTTTTGAAACAGCATATTATTCTTTTATAATGCATACTGTGAAATCAGTGTGATCTAGGCATCTGTGTGGGTTCAGGTTGTGGGTGGGTGTTTATAACATCCCACAAATGAGTGCTCTGGAGTTGAGGCTGAAGGCAGTACCAGTTTCTCATAGTGCGTATCAGAGTGTCATAAGGGTGTTCAGAACACATGCTTATCCAATCTTTGGCTCCTGCACATCATAGACAGCAATTGCCATGTGTGCTAAGCGTAATTGTGATTATATGAGAAAGTATTTGAGGGTGGAACAAAGCTGGCAAAATATTGACATGAAGAAACTGAAAGAAAATGCAGTGCCTACAGATGACTGTGTGAGTTGGGTGCGAGTGAGGGAATGGTGAAGTGAAGGCAAAGCAAGAAATCCATGCATCAAAGATTGAAAATATAGCACCGAAGAGTAAAGAGATGAGGCGTGAGATGTGCAAATGTAGTATTTCCGAAAAAGTCAGGTAGAACAAGGGCAAAGTGTGTGACAGAGAGGCTGCAGAGTAAAGTGGTGTAAAGGGTAGAACGTCACCCCGAAGGTCCCTACCCCTTCCACAGTCCTTTATAATGTTTAATTCAAAGTCTCATATATTCAAAATTAAAAAACATTTTCAATTCTAATTATTCACAAGATCATCATTGTTACAAGTTTATCAGATACTGCAAGCAAGCACTGGCGAGTCTAATAGGTCTGGCAATGGAAAATCCAATATTAGCACTATTTCCACCAAATTTGAAGTTTATCTAGAGTTTTCACTCAGGGCATGTGGAACTTTGTAAACCAAAGTGGCAGCATAAACCTAGGGATTAGCTACTTCAGGGAGTAAACCCTTTCACATAACATTCAGTAAAACCCAGCAATTAGCATACTGTCAGCTTTAAATGTGCTCCATGTCTCTCCAACCTCAATGTAGCATTCTGTTGCACTGGAAAAGTCAGCAAAGAGAAAAGGAGTCATAAAGACTTGGTGCCCTAATAGTGTAAATGACAGTTTGGTTGATGGGGTGGGGAAGGTGAAGCAACTTATGAAACTGGAAACAAAATTGTTGGGCCCTACATGTGGGAGATTGGCTTCCTCTTAAATGAAACTGCATATCTGTTTCATAAGAGACACCCCTTAATGCATCTGCAACGGAGTCTCTATTGATATTGAGATACAACTGGTTATTGTATATACCTACACATTTGTCTGACAAGGTGGCTGCCTGTGCCAGATGCTTCTGTAGATATTTCACATGAATATGACATTACAACGGAAAAGAAGCAGAGCCTTACACCAAACCCAAACAAACAAACAGTGGAACGGAAGCCAGTAACCATATGCATATGCCAGAGAGGAAGAAGTAAAGGTTATAATCTATTGATTACCAGTTGATTAAAAATTAGATTCTCCAGGAGTGCATGAGAATGTTGAACATTGACTACAGGTCATGAGCTGAAATCTTTGCATAAGAACTTAGCTCTTGACCCATTATGATGCCGGTAAAAAGTACCATAAACTGTCTCCAGTGACCCGTCTCACACCATCATAAACTAAAGTATGTACATGGGCAGCCGCAATACCACTGCAAAGTCAAGGTTCATTTATGGTTATTATAAAACATAAAAAGATGAAGGTACAAGCCCCAATCCATGTCCTTCAGGGTACTTCGTCGAGTTCATGCTTAATCAGCTTCAGCACTGCTTGCTGACATGGGACTCATTTTTGTGACTTACAATGTCAATGCTCATCACGACATAGTGAATCAGTTTCTGTCATTGTTTCATGGATTAGGAAAAATGAAGACAATAAAAGTGCAGATCCATATTAATGAGGACATTTGTCCTGTTGCTCAATGAGATTGTTGAATTGTCTTTCATCTACAAGAGTCTGTTGAAAAAGAAATTGAAACTTTGCTAAAACATGATATCATTGAGCGCTCTACTGGTCCAACGCCATGGGTATCACCAATAGTGGTTGTAACTAAAAGGAGAGTGGAGGGTCTGTGCAAATCGGTGTTGACATGTGTCAAGCAAACAAGTTAATTGAAAGAGAATAGCACCCAGGTCCGCACATTGTTGATATGATTACCCAGTTGAATGGTGATAAAGTATTTTCGCGCAGGGGCGGTGCCTCCCTAAGGGTTGAGGAGCATTGTCCATCCTGCTGCCAGTGCAGCAAACATGAAAAATACAACTATAATAATGCTATTTTATTATCGTTTTATTTTTCAGTGCAGCTGGCTAGCCCAATCTAAGTGTTGGGGCAGGGGCCATCACTGCTGACTGGCAGCACAGGAGGCGGAATGGTGCACACCTAAAGTTTAAAGTGCACATGTCACTGTGGCCAACTGTCGTGCAATAGCCAGCCTGACATGCACACTTTAAAGCTCTCTAATTCGAGCTGTCTTAGACGGCTCGGTGGAGACCAGGCACAGGTCTCCAGTGCCTGTAGGAACGCTGTGCCAGCCCGCTCCAACCAAACCTGGCACTTCTATCCTGTTGGTTAACAACATAAAAACAGCGTCTGCATTGGTTAAGGTGGTTAGCTTAGAGACTCCTTGCTACATTTTTGCAGCAGACTGCAGCCAAGACAGGAGAGGATACGTAAGTACGTTTTTTTTTTCATTATTTTTTGTACTGTTTTATTTATGTGTACACACTGCCAGGCAGTATGAGAGACTCGCACTGCCTTCAGCCTCAACTCCTGTGCTCTTAAACATTGCCCATTATAAACACTGCTTATAACAGACCATGATTGAGAGCTTACTTTGGGGTTGCGCTTAAGGGCATCCTGGAGTGCCAGTCTGATCGCTCCAACCCCTTTATAAAGCAGTGGGCTGCCACTGCGAGAGTGTATAGCTGAACGAGGCCTCAGGAAAGCTCAAGCGCTTTGGCTGCTCCCACGGCTGGAGGGCCAGCGACTGCAACGAATGTAGCAGTGGAATAAAAGGTATTCAGTTTGCAGTCAGTACTGCATTGGAATGCCCTTCACAGTTCTTTGACTGGGCTGTAACTAAATAGATTGAGATGGCAGGAGTTGCCAGTGCTCCACAACGGCCCACCACAACTCTGTTTTATTGATCTCGCTGGTATGACCCAATCTCTCCTTGCCCTCTCCTCACCAAGCCAAGCCGCCGCTGACCGCCACTGTAAATGCTGCCCGTAGCCTCACCTCACCAGAACTTAACTCACTTAAGTCTAATTAACTTGACTCCAAAGGGTCTGTTGGAGCAGAGCAAAAATCCCCCACCACCCAAGAGAGGGAGAAAAGCAGTCAGACAATCAGGTGCCAGACAGTGGTGTCAGATTTTACCAAGAAACTTGAGGTTACATTTCTTAGCATCCAGACAAATAGTGCTCATGAAATCCGCCCAGAGAGTACGACCAAGAAATGGTTAACACAAGCAGTTATACTAAACAAATGGCAGATAAATCAATAATTAGGAAGACTGAGGTAAAATCTGAAAAAGATCAACTAATAAGGAACTTAAGACTGGCAAAACTACAATACAAGCAAAACGAAGAAACTGTATGAACTGTATTATGCAAGTAAAGCTAAAAACTCAAACAGATTCTGGAAAATAGTAAATCAAATCGAGAGAGGGGACAAGATGGCCGACAATGCAAACATTGCCGAGTTCACTTTGGTCAAACACCTATATGCCCAATACACATCAAATAAGTATGTTGATTAAGACATGGGTAGCCAGTGGGCTGGTAAACACGCTAGTTTTCAACCAGATGTGGTGGCTAGACATCGTATCAGAGCTAAATAAGACCTGCCAAGTCAAAAAATAACATCTACTGAGCATCTGAAATATGAGCACTGCCAGGGCAAATTGCTGGTATTATTAAAGCTGGTCGGAAAGACAGTACACCATGACCTAACAGCCTCACACAAGTTCTATTTACAACAGATTCGAATTTTGGCCAGAAAAATGAACACAGTTATGTAACTATGTGCTTGAAAATAACTTGATCCCAGATTCATGGAGAGGGGCAATTAGTGCACCCGCATATATAAAGGAGGTGATAAGTCCTGCCTCGCAAATTATCATTTAATGACACTTTTGGACAGTGATGCTAAATATTTTACGGCTCTCCTGCTAAAAGATCTGAGTGACTGTGTCAAGAAATGTAATATTATTCCATTAAATCATACAGGCTCTTATTAAGGAACAGGTACAATAATAAATGTGTTAGCATTAACATTAATCTTTGAGAAAACCCTACTGACAAATTCCTCCTTGTTTCTATTTTTTGTAGATTTTAAATCCACTTTTGATCGAGTTCCTAGAAACAGGTTATGGGAGAAATTAGACAAATGGGGTATTCCACCTAAGCTACTAAAGGCAATACAACGTCTGCATCATAGCACCTAGATGAGAGTAGAGATCAGAGATAAACAGAGGGTTCCTTGCCGTTGGGCTAAAGCAAGGGTCTGTGTTTGCCCCAGTATTTTTCAATGTATCTCTGACTTGATCAGTGATTTGGAATAGATTATTGCCCATTCTCCCAAACTGATTAGGAAGCAAATTTCACATCTGTTGTACACTGACGATGCTGTTCTCATCAATAAAAAACCACTTGGCTTACAAAGACTCATCAAGGGGCTTCATGATTATAGAGAACCCAGTGACCTAGAAGTCAATTTAAACAAAACAAAAATGAAGGTAATTGTCAAAAAAATCAAGAAAGGTAAATGGCACATAAACAACTGTCAAACAGAGACAACCAGTGTCTACATATATTTGGGACTAGTTGTTGACTGCACAGTATCCTCCTGTGCTAATCAATGCAAAGGCACGTGTTCTAACATCATCCTTCAATATCATATAAAAAACTCTTTAATGCTATTCACTTGACTCAATATTAAAAATCATTGATACCAAGGGCCATATGTATCAAACCACCCTTTAGCGATTCTCAATTTGCGATTTTTAGCGAATCGCAAGTTGAGAATCGCAAAACGGGATGTAAATAAAAAATCGCAATGAAATAGCGATTCTGTAAAAATCGCTATTTCATAGCGACATTTCAAATAGTGATACCTTATCCAAAAAAATCGCAATTTAGCGAAATTCGCAAATTAAAGAATCGGAAACTCAGGTGCAGCATGATGACATCACAACCAGGAAGTGTGACTACCCATGCTACACCTGAGTTTCTGAAGCACAGTGAGAGAGAAGGAGTGGAGGTGAGGGAACTCTGCAGTGCAAGAACCAATGGCAGACACTGAAGACATGGCCAGCCAGGACAAACAGCAGCAGGGGGAAACAGCCAGGAAGAGAAAACATAAGTTTTCTGAAACTGAACTGGAGGTCCTGATACAGGAAATGGTGATAAGCCACAAACTTCTCTTTGGCAAGAAGTCCCTGCGGGTGCCGGAGACACGCAAGCGTAGGATCTGGTCGGACATCCAGCGCAAAGTCAATGCAGTTGGCGTCACCCACAGGAGCGTGGAAGATCTAAGAAAGCGCTGGTATGATATGCGCCAGCGCTCCAAGGAGAAGGTGGCTGCCAGGTTGGAGCAAGCAAAGAAGACTGGTGCTGGGACCTCCACCGCCACTGACTCCACACCACTCGAGGAACTGGTTGAGGGGATCCTGCTACCAGAGAGTGTTATGGGCGTGTCTGACCTGGACAGCTCCGACCCCCCAGCACCAAGACAAGGTAAGAAGCATGCCATCACCCCCTGATACCCCCCCAACTACCCCCACACACCCAGTAGCGAACCATGGGCAGAACAAAAAAAAACTCCAGTGCAGGTACCCAAGCACACAGAGCAATGCATTATGGGAGATGTAGTCGTATGCACATTACAGTGGTGCATTTACACCCAGCCAGTCCCTAACAGCATATGCGCATCAGGAAAGGCAAAATACAGACAGACAGGACCCATGTAATTCCGAACAGTCAAATTTAATGCATGACAAGTGCAAGTCAGGACAGAAAATTAATGTGTGCCTTTACGTCCACAACACCATCAGAAACACAGGAAATAGTCAGAGGAGGAGAGGACGAATCACCTAACCCAGAGGCACTAGGGCAAGAGGATGAAACGGAGGAGGAGGACAGCCCAGTAATCCCTCCAAAACGCCGCAGGCGTATTGTAGTGCCACGACTGACCCCATTGGAGGATGAAGGCCAGGACACCGATGGCGATGTCCAACCAGTCCAAGAACAGCCACAACACCGTGCTCATCCGATCCCGCCAGTTCCATCAAGGTGCAGGGCACGTGCATCCACCAGTGGAGCAGCCCCAAGAGAGGACACAGTCTTCGGCGGGCTGGAGGGGCAAATGTTGGAGGTACAGCGCCTGCAGGTGAAAAACATACGGTCATTACAGAGGGAGATCAGGGCTGGCTTCATGGGCATGACGGGTGCCCTGGAGGCACTCTGTGCGGAACTGAAGGCAGATAGTGCTGCTAGGCACAGGGAGATGCAGTGCCTAGATCTTTACACACGGGCAGTTAACCGGCTGTCCTCAGCAACAAATGTGCTGTCAAGGCGAAGCATATGTATGCAGCGTGAGGTGGCACACAACAGCCAGGACGTGGCAAGGGCCCTGGTAGAGATCACATCTGCTGTGGATGAGCTGCGGGCAGCTCGCACTACTGGACCAGGAGTCCTAACTCCAACAGATGAGGGTGCACAATCAGGCAGGAGGAGCATCACCCCCCCCGCCCTCCCCGGATAGGCGCCGTAGTGGGCGTCACAGTAGGGTTACTGGGACATGTGAGGAGGGCACTGTGCACCCCCTCCCAGGGGCTCCGACACGACAGCGCCGCGCTTGAGGTGCACTAAGTTGGACCAGGAGATGGGCCTCTACCCAGTTTACATGGACACTTGCTCCTGATTGTTCAATCGCACTGTGTTAATAACATGTGCTGTGCATGTGACTATACATTGTGTGGTACACAGGCTGTGTGCCGTCATTTATCCTGAAGTTAAGGAATAAAACACAGTCTCACAACTGATATTTAGCATTGTGTCATATATTCTTACCTAGAAATAGTTGCGTGTAATCTCATCTCGCCTCTGGTGCCCAGCACCTGCACCAATTACACCGGCTGGCATGCGTCCTGGCGCTGGCCCCTCATCATCGGATGAATCCGATTCACTTAGTTCCACTGGGGTGCCTTTCCTGGTGGCGATGTTGTGCAGCATGGCACATGCTACCACTATCTTGCAAAAGGTCTAGGGGCTGTGTTGTAGTGCCCCTCCACTCTTATGTAGGCATCTGAATCTGCTCTTGAGTATCCTGAAGGTCCGCTCAATGGTACATCAGGTTGCTATGTGGGCACTGTTGTACCTCCGCTCCCCAGCGTTGGCAGGATTCAGGTAGGGAGTCAGAATGAAATCACGGACCGCATACGCACTGTCACCTGTGGGGTGGGAGGAATATGGTTAAACACTGTCCTGCCAATGCTATCCTTTACTAGTGTGTCCTTTGTACAAATGCATTTACCTAGTAGGTATCCCTCACCAAACTCCCCACTTGTGAGTCGACGTTGTATCCCACTGTGGCAGACGATGAAGGTGCTGTGCGTGCTGCCTGGGTATTTTGCGACAATGTCAGTGATGATGTGCTTGGCATTACACACCACCTGTATGTTCAGGGAATGGTAGGATTTGCGATTCCTGAACACATGCCCTGTAAAACTGTGACAGCCAACCCAGGAGAATTTTCCCAGCACTTTTCCAAAATCGCATGTGCGACATATTCCCACTGTGTTTGCTGTCTTCTGCCACATTAAGCCCTTGCACACTGTGCCGGGTTGAATGAACTTACTCCCTGGAGGAATCCACACCCTAATCTAACTCTGTGGGTATATGACTTATCCATTGTATCTGCCTCTGGTTGCCCCCCTCCCCACAGTCCTGAAGAAGACCCGCATGGCCGAGGCCTAAATTACCCTTGGAGCCCCTCAGTTGGGTCGAAACGTCGACGCCCCTCAATAAGGCCTGGAACACGAGTCATATTCTATCGTGCTAACACAAACTTAGTTGTTTACGAATTATACCAAAAAAGTTTCTTTGTATGAATGTACGTGGCCAGACCCACCAAAACTGGGATGTATAACCAGTTATCCGCTGAAATGCTCTAATTCTCCTCCACCTACACTATCCTTAACCTTACCCACACCCCACAAACACCAAAGTACTTTTTTCTGCACGATCTCTAGGGGCAACCTTCCCCTTTCACCTTGATTCAACAGTGAATGTTTAACTGTTCGCCATATGATATATTTTTAAATCTTTTGGCAAAAGTAATTTGGTTGTTGTACTCTCTCTCTTTTTTATTTTAAATTACTGTATTGATTGCTGTGAGCGGAATTATGTTTTGTGCTCATGAAATGATTTATGGAATTTTAGACTGTGGATTGGATACATACCATTTGGTCTGGTCTAGTGTCTGCGGTGTGCTGGGGAAGTGGATGTGGTGATGCAGCCTCTGGAGCATGGCATCAAGGAACGCGTGGAAAAAGTGCGACAATGCACTCTGTGAGACCCCTCCTGCTGAGGCTATCACCCCCTGGAAGCTACCTGATGTCAAGAGGTGCAGTGAGCACAGGACCTGGATGTGGGTGGGAATGGAGTGTGTCCTGTGTGTGCGGTGTTGAAGGATAGGTTTGAGCTCTTCAATTAAATCAAGGATGCTCTCTTCATCCAGCCTGTAATTTGTATGGGTCTCCTCCTCAGTCTGCTGGAACAGGGTTATGCGCGCACGAAAGATCCTCTCCTGGCGTCTCCTCCTCTGTGCAGCAGCTCTGATTCGCAGCCTCCTGGCTATCACATACTGTCCAGCCATTGTGGAAAATCTGTTGCATTGTGGGCCTCCTTAAATAGTTTGCACCTGGTTACCACCTGCTCAGACTTGGTGGTAATTGCGATTCTCAAATTTTCGAATTTAGTGGAATCGCAAGTTGCGATTTTTTCATACATTTCATTGCGATTTCTAAAAATGTGAATTTTCAAATTGCGCTTTTCGCAAAGTGCAAATCGCAATTTTGGAATTCGCACTATTATTCGCTGATTTATCAATGCACAGTATGAGTGATCACTATTTTAGCAATTCCTTATATTTGCGATGTGAGAATGTCTCATACATCACGTTTAGCAAAATTTTAGTCGCAAACGCTGTTTATTGCGATTCGCAGCGTTTGCGAGTAAAATTTCGTTTCATACATATGGCCCCAAGTTACTACAGTCAGCTATGGTTGTGAAGTACTGTGGTGAGAGAATCAGACATACTGAATAACAATATTATAAGAACACAAAGGGACCCCTGTTGCCTCTGTGCCAGGGGATGCATTCAGTGGGGGCACATAGTGCGCCCCCTGTAGGCATGCACCCCCAGTTCCTGCAAGGCATGGACTTGACAGTCCATGCCCTGCAGGAACGTGCAATGGCATCCCTATTGCTGTGCCTTGCTAAGGCTCACGTATGAGCCTTAGCATTGCACAGCCTTGGGCCAGCCGCCACAGGACAGCCCGACCGGGATTTCATTCTGAATCCAGCGGGCAGTCTCATTATGGCTTTGGCAGCGTGTCAGCGGGGCGCTGGTGTGGGAGCCTGCTGCCACGCGCCAAAGTCATAATTAGGCTCTATGTCAAAAAGTAACTGAATCGCTAATTCAGGTTGTCTGCTTATGCCTCGATCTCCAAACTGAAAGTCGTAAATTTGTAAGACAACTGTTCATCAAGAGGGGGTTCTGGGCATGTTGGCAGCCATTATTGGTGCGTTAACTCCAAATGATCTCATTCTGCATACTTGTTTTGTGAAACCTATGCTGCTAGTAGAAAAAAGAAAGTAAATACAAGTAGGGTTGAGTTTGTAAAATCATTATGTGGTTTAGAGTATCACTCAAGCACGCTGTTTTTGACTGATGGTCTTCAAATGTGATTGGGTGATATTATTTTTTAATGAAATTCAGAACACTAATCAATGTAAAGTCATATTATTGTTTAGCATATTTGAATATGCAATGGCTTGAAGTAATCTAATGCATCCAAAAACTGATTGTATGAGTTTTTTTTTTTTTTGTTTTTTTTGAAACCGTTTATTACAAGACTCAAAAATATACAAATATGGGCCTACAACCTTCCGGCCGGCCGCTAGCAATGAAAGGAGCATACGATATACATTTATGAAACACATGGTGCTGCGGCTGAGCATGCACAGGAGGTAACATCGTTGCGAGCCACACTATCCAGACCCCACTATACGGTTCCATTTTAAACTTAAAGAACAACAAATACAAACAAACCCACAAGGCAATCCTCAATCGGAAATAGCAACACGTGCTCCCCTAGAGGGGGGATCCTAGCCATCCATAGGAATCTCAAGAGGGGGGAGAGATCAGAACTAGGGCTGGGTACACCTAATGCCCAGGTACCGGGGGGATGAGTCGGCTAAGGGGACGGGGCCGGCGACGGATCAGGCAATAACGGTGGAGCACAGATTCCCCCGCGGTAGGCGTTCCAGGGGCCCCATACTTTCACCCATGTCGCAGGCTTACCTCTCGCCACATACACCACCTTTTCCCGAAACATGCACCAATCCATATGTTCCTTCCAGGCCGAGACAGTCGGGGGCCTCTGGGATCCCCACAGTTGGGCAATATCACGCTTGGCAACCATATACCCCAGAGTCACCCACCACGTCTGCGGCACCGAGTAATCGGTAGGCTCCCACACATTCAACAGGCATCTCCTCGCTTCGGGCAACAGCGCCACATGCGTGACCACTCGCAGCACCTCATGCACACCACGCCAGAACCCCTCCACCTCCGGGCACTCCCACAAGATATGCAGAAAAGTCCCCAGCGCACCACACCCACGCTTACACAAACCGTCCTCAGCATAGCCCATACGCAGGAGCTTTGGCCCCGTCATGTAGACCCTGTGGAGTATCTTGAGCTGGACGAAACGAAGGCGGGCCGGTATGGCCACCTCTTTCGGGGAGGCCACCGCGGAGATCCAGTCCTCGTCGTCCAGCTCCAGCCCATCGGCTACCCAAGCCTCACGAAGGGCAGTCAACAAGTCTGAGCGGTCGTTGATCAGTTTTTTGTAGATCAGTGAGATCGTGCTGTCAGGGACGTGTCCATCCAGCACTCTATCCTCCAGGGGGGAACACTCCGGGATGGAGGCAACGTCCGGAAAGACGGAGCCCAGAGCATGCCGGACCTGCAAATACCGAAAGTACTCGCTGCCCTGCAACTGAAATTCCGTCTGCAGCATCTCGAATGTTTTAAATCCTCCCCTCGTCCATAGATCCCCCACTTTGCTAATGCCTATTAAGTCCCACTTCTCAAAGCCCTTCGAGGTCCACAAGGAGCCCAACCGCTCAGACGCGTATAGTGGTGACGCCCGGGTCAAACGGTCCTTCCACCCCATAGCTGCATTGGCCGCGTGCCACACTCGCACCATGACACGCGTGGGGCCCGTTAGGCGAGCGTCGGGCGCGCTAGAGTAGAGCGCTCGATTATGGTCACCACCTGGAAGTAGCATCCTATCCATTTCAAACGCCGGGTTTAAGGCGGGCCCATACAGGCCCTGATTAATCGCAGCTAGCTGGGAGGCCCAATAGTACCGTTTAATATCCGGGAGGGCAATCCCCCCGTCATACCATGGGAGCGTCAGCTTAGCCAGGGCAATACGTGGCCTCCCGTCCCAGAACAGGCGGCGCTGCAAACTCTCCACTTCGCGGAAGTAGCGCGCTGGGACGAGGTCCATAGTGTTCTGCAACGCGTACAGGAAACGCGGCAGCGACATCATTTTAAACAATGCCGCCCGGCCGAGCGGCGAAAGCGGCAAACGCCGCCAGCGCGCGACATCCTCTTTCAAACGCTGGAGGGGGGGAAGCAAGTTCCGATCATACCGAGCCTCTGGGTCCAGAGTAATGAAGACACCCAGGTACTTAAATCCCTGCGGGGCGACCTGGATCGGACAGCCCCGCGGGAGGATAGGAGCCTCCCCGGAGAGAACATACACACACGATTTAGCCCAGTTGATGACCAGACCGGAGTTACGACCGAATGAATGCAAAACATCAACCAGTACTATGAGTGATTTACGTGGGGAAGCTAGGTACAAGAGGATGTCATCAGCGTATAGGGATACGCGGTCCTCATACTCAGGGGTCCAGCGAAGACCACGGATGGAAGGCTCCCACCGCAGCCACTCCGCCAGGGGCTCCAAGGCAAGTGCAAAGAGGAGCGGCGATAAGGGGCAGCCCTGCCGTGTGCCCCGGCCCAGCTCGAACGGAGCCGATACTCTTCCGTTCACCACCACCTGCGCCAATGGGCCCGAATACAGCAATTTGACCCAAGTGATGAACCCTGGGCCAAATCCAAACTTCGCAAGCATCGCCCAGATATATGGCCATTCAAGCGTGTCAAACGCCATGGTGGCGTCTAAAGACGCCAAAATGGCCGGCTCCCGTATGAACGGGGCACGTGCGAGCACACCGTGCAAACGCCGCAAATTAAGGGCTGTGTTGCGATGGGGAATAAAGCCAGACTGGTCCTGATGAACCAAATCGCCCACCACGCCGACCAGCCGATTGGCCAGTACCTTGGCGAGAATCTTGGGCTCCGCATTCAGTAGCGAAATGGGCCGATAGGATGTAACCCGGTCCCGAGGTCTCCCCTCCTTGTGGATGACCACGATTGTAGCCAGACGCTGGTCCAGCGGGAGGGAGCCCACCGAGTGTGCCGCCAGGAACATAGCCCGGAGGTGGGGTGCCAGCGTATCCGGTCGCAACTTGTACAACTCGATAGGGAGACCACTCGGACCCATGGCCTTGCCGGAAGCGACCGAGCGTATGGCGAGGGCGATCTCGTCGGAGGTGGGAGCGGCGTCCAACGACACCCTGTCATCCCCGGAAAGGGACGGCAGCGCGATATCACTGAGCAGGGCACGGGAATCCTCTTCCGAGCAGGGAGACACCGGGGAATACACCCCACGGAAATAATCCGCGAAACAGGAGACGATTTCTTCTGGCTCGGTTACACACACACCATCCGTTTTCTCAATCAGCGGGACCACACGATTCGCTATCTCTTTTTTGTCCAACCACGCTATAAGTTTACCAGCCTTATCACCCACATCATACAGTCGCCCCTGTTGCTCTCTACTGAGGCCCCTGGCCGCCTCCGTGACGAGGGCCCTATAGGCCGCTTGCTTGAGTTGGAGGACATGTAATGCGGCCTCCGTCACCCCATCTTCTAAATTACCCTCCAACTCGGCTATTTCAGCCTCCATCCGGGTCACCTCCTCCCGCTCGCGCCTCCGGGCGTGGGAAATAAGGGATAGGGCCTCCCCTCGGAGTACTGTCTTGAAGGCCTCCCATAGCGGTACAGCCGAAGGCACGGACCCCACATTCTCATCAAAATATCGCTGAAGGGATTTAATCAATTCAGCGCGAATGGTGGGGTCGCGCAGGTACCAAGGATTGATTGGGACCACCCTACCCTCACCCCTCGGAAAGACATCAAAGTGCAGTAGGAGCGGGGAGTGGTCCGAAATACCCCGTGGCAAATGGCGCACCTCTCCCACCCTCCCAATATAGGCCGCCGGGACAAGGACATAGTCTAGTCGTGAGAGACTACCATGGGCTCCCGAGTGGAAAGTGTACTGCAGCTGCGTGGGGTGTTTTAAACGCCAGCAGTCCACTAATCCAAATGTATCCAAGAGGCCGGGTAGCCACGCCTGTGCCCGGGGGAGGTCCCTAGGGGGGTGACGATCCACAGTCCCAGATACCACCGCATTAAAATCCCCCCCCACAACTAAAAGCCCCCCCGGAAGGCCAAGGAGAAGGCGCCCAAGGTCCGCAAAGGTGGTCGACTGCAGCCCCGGTGGGATGTATACTGACACAAAGACAACCACTTTGCCCTCCAGTCTTCCCACCAAGACCGTGTAACGTCCCCTGTCATCGTGGAGCACCTCATCAATCTCCAACGGGAGCGAGTTCTTCACCATGATGCCCACACCCCTTGAGCCAGACGTGAAGCCCGAGTGAGCCACTAGGCGATAGCCACGCCGATTCATGGCGCAGAAGGAGTTGCCAATGAGGTGTGTCTCCTGCAGAAAGACTACATCGGGCGAGATTCGCTTCAAAAACTGCAGGACCACACCTCGTTTGATCCTGTCCCCCAGTCCATTCACATTCCAAGACAACAAAGTTAATTCCCTACCCCCCATCATATACAGAAGTCATCATTCGTCCCCCGGAGAGCACTTTAGAACTAACACAAAAATACGTTAGCCTTGTGATAAAAACGAACAACACCCCAGCCCTACCCACCCACCCCAACAGAACTCCCCCCTCCCTGCACCCCTGCATGAGCCCGAACAGCCCCCCCAATGTGCAGTGTGCCTGTCGCCCCATATATAGTTAGACTAACTAGACCCCCTAGAGGAGGAGGTAGAACCCCCAATAGACCCAACACAACCTCCATAGGAGGGGAACTTACAAAACTGACGCAGAATCGAAAGTGGCATCATTTTCGTCCAGAGTGAGGCCCAATATTAGACCCTCAGTCCCGATCCAGCGTGCCGTCTCCCCCCGCTGCCCCCCCCCCCGCCCCCCCGATCAGATTGTATGAGTTTTTAATATTGTTAATTTCCCAGGAGCAGTGAATGATGGAAGTTTAAGCACGGGTAAGCAAACAAATTTTCCAGCCAGGGTAAAAACGTAAAGAACCTTAACATCTGTTAATATAAGAGGTGGGAAGTTCAGCAAGGATTTTGATATCTGAGTTGTTTATAATTTAGCAAATATGTATTTTAGAACATTATCATTTGGCTCAGCAGTGTACAGGCGTTCAATAGAAACAGATGGAGCCAGTTCTCTCATATTTAAAAATATTTCCCAGTAAGAGTTTGCAGCCAAAATTAATTCAGAGAATGCATTTTTCTGGACGTTTTGAACTTTTGTTGATGAAAGATTAGAACAGTTTTATCAGTGTCAGTCCTTGAATTTCAGAGTTGTTTTTTAGAGTCGTGAAGTCAGGCTGAGAAATGGGGGGTGTTGGTGACTGTGTTTTAAGTGAGAACACTTCAGAGGGAACAAACTAGTAAGGGGTTTTAGTTCTTTATGTAAAAGTGTTTCCAAAGTTAGAGTCTTAAGCTAGAAGGCAAGGCACTGGCAGCCAGGTTGCACTGTAGGTTGCTACAATTCACTCACAGCGGTTACGCCTTTATTTATTCGACTCAGTTGTTTTAAACTCTAGGAGAGATAATTTTTAATGGGGAAATTATTTGTCAACTCTTACCTCCTTACGAAGTATACCAAATACATTAATGACAGGAAGAAGAGACAATGGGAACTTTGTACCTGTCGATTGTCAAAGAAATAGGTGTATTTTGGTAGAGTAAAATGGGTTCAAGCAGAACTATACCTCTTTTCGACTAAGTGATACCTCAGAATGATAGGATAAATCAATACACCGTATTATAGTCTAAGACAGAAATGTAAATAATGAAGTACTGCCATAGCCCCAAGGGACCTTTATTGTTTACCCTTCTAAATTTCAAGCCAGATTCAATGATGTTGACTGTGACTCATTGTTTATTCGCCTTAGTAAAGGCCTTGATGCAGGATTAGCTGAATCGATTAAAATACTTCATATTTATGACCACAGGATCATGAAGCTTACAGGTTACATTATTCACCCATGTGCATGGCTCAGATACCTGTCATGATAATATCAAAAAACGCTTTCTCAATATAGTTGGTTTAAATGCTTTACGCAAGTTAAGAAATACGAAGCATAGTAGTAACTACCCACTAGTACCAAAGGACCAAAGCCGTCGATAATGTTCCAGAACTCAACATGAATTATCGCTGAAATGCCATTAATTACTTTTCAGATAAACCTATGGGCAAAGTAAAGATACCCGTAGAAATATCATTCTGATAGCATACGTACTACTTGTGTGATACGTTTTGAGAAAGACATTTACATAAACAGGCATTGTAAAAGCCAATAGATCTCCCCTGCGTGAGAGCTATTGGCTTTACCAATGTCTTTTAGCCTGGTTAACACCAGCGTGGCTGTTGTTCAGCATGGTTAAAGGTTAGTGGTGTGGTGTAGAGCAGAGTGGCAAGAAGGAGAGTGGCGTAGAGTGACATGGAGTGTCGTCAGTGCTTAATTTGAGTCTGTGGTTTCCCATGCTTGGCAACAGTGTTTAATTTTCATCACTGACACTTACGGAAGTCTGCCACATCGAGGCACAGTTTGCTTAATTTACAGATGAGCACAAGAAAAGTTGTTTATTAATTTAATATGTATTAAAAAAATACCAATACCCGCGCTTCAATCCATTTTTATGGCTTTCAGGGCCTGGAATAGTCCAACGTGTCACACTTGTGATGGTTAGTAATTGTGTTGGTGCTGTCATTGTCAACCTGACAGGGGCAATGGGTGGTGCAACCTGCAGTGGCCTCCTGACAAGGGCCCTGGCACTTATGGTTTTACAAATTAAGCACTGCTGTGGTGTAGAGTAGCATGGAGTGTCAAAGAGTAGAGTGTAATAGAGTAGAGTGGTATAGTGTGGTGTGGCATGGAGCATAGTGGCATGGCATAGAGTGGAGTGGCACAGAGTCCAGTGGTATAGAGTAGAGAGGTGTAGAGTAGAATGGCACAGAGTAAAGTGGTGTGGGGTAGAGTTGCATTGCGTAGAGTGGTGTGGCATAGAGTGGAGTGGCAGGGAGTGGTCTAGAGTACAATTGCATAGAGTACAGTGTCGTAGAGCAGAAAAGCATAAAGTAGAGTGCCAGAAGTGTGAAGTGGAATGATGTAGAGTACAGTGGCATAAAGTGGAGCTGCGTAGAGTGACGTTGCATAGAGTGGAGTGGAGTGGCATAGAGTAGAGTGGTGTGGAGTGGCACGGAGCGAAGTGGCTTGGAGTGGAGTGGCATGGAGTGGACAACAATAGAGTAGAGTGGAGTGTAGTGGTGTGGAGTGGCATAGAGTAGAGAGGCATAAAATAGAGTGGTGTAGAGTGGAGGGGCATAGAGTGGCAGAAGGTGGCATAGAGTAGAGTGGCCAAGAGCAGGATTGCAAAGAGCGGAGTGGAATGGAGTGGAGTAGAGTAGAGTGGACTGATTTAGGTTGGGTGGAAGAGGGTGGCTTGGGGATGGTGTTACGTAGAGTAGTGGCATGGAATAGCATAGAATAGAGTGGCATAGAGTGGTGTGGAATGGCGTTGAGTAGAGTGTCATATTTTAAGGGGGTGTATAATGCTGTAGAGCAGCATTGTGTGGAGTGGAGTGGAGTGGTGTAGATAATAGTGGTGTAGAGTGGAGTGGTATAGAGTAGGGTGGCCTAGAGCAGAGTGGCATAGAGTGGAGTAGAGTGGTGTAGAGTGGCATGTCATAGAGTGGCGTTGTGTATAGAATGGAATGGTGTGGAGTGGCGTAGAGTAGAGTGGCCAAGAGCAGGGTGGCAAAGAGTGGGGTGGAGTGGACTGATGTAGGATGGAGTGGAATAAAGTGGCGTGGGAGAGGTGTGGCATGGCGTAGAGTAGCGTGGCATGGCATAGAGTGCCCCACATTAAAGTGCTGTATAGTGCTGTAGAGTGGCATTGTATGGAGTAGAGTGGTGTAGATAATAGTGGTGTAGAGTAGTGTGGTACAGAGTAGAGAAGAGTGGTGTTGAGTGGAGTTGAGCGGAGTGGAGTAGAGTGGTGTAGAGTGGCATGTCATAGAATGGCATGGTGTATAGAATGGCACGCGTAGAGAGGCATAGAGTAGAGTGTTCTTAAGCAGAGTAGAGTAGGACAGTGTAGAGGGGTGTGGCATAGAGTGGTGTGGCATAGTTATGCTGTAGAGAGGGGAGGGTGGTGCGGTGTGGAGTAGAGTGGCAAGGAGTCAAGTGCCATAAAATGAAGTGGCATAAAGTAGAGTGGCGTAGAGTAGAGTGGTGTAGAGTAGAGTTCAGTGGCATTGTGTGGAATGGAGTGGCGTAGAGTAGACTGGCATAGAGTAGAGTGCAGTGGAGTGGTGTAGAGTGGAGTGGGGTGGAGTGGAGTTGAGTGACGCAGAGTGGAGTGGCATAGAGTGGCATAGAGTGAAGTGGCATAGAGTGCCGTAGAGTGGCATTCTGTGTAGTGGCATAAAGTAGAGTAGAGAGGTGTAGAGTAGAGAGGCATAGAGTGGAGTGGCATATAGTGGGGTAGCAAAAAGTACAGTGGTTTAAAGTGGAATAGAGTGGCATGGAATGGAGTGGAGTTGATTGACATGGCATACAGAATGAGTACAGTGGTGTGGAATTGAGTAGCATACAATTGAGTGCCATGGAGTGGAGTTATATGGAGTAGAGTAGAGTGTGGTAGACTGGTGTGTTGTAGAGTGGAGTGGTGTATACTGGTGTAGAGTAGAGTAGCATGGAGTGGAGTGGTGTAGAGTGGGCTGGCATAGAGTGGGGTGGCATAGAGTAGAGTGGCATGAAATGGAGTGGCGGGGAGTAGAGTGTTATAGAGTGGAGTGGCGTGGAGCAGAGTCGCATGGAATGGTGTAGATTGTATTGGCATTGAGTAGAGTGGTGTAGAGTGTCATGGAGCAAAGTAGATCGGATTGGCATTGAGTGGAGTCATGCAGAGTAGAGTGGAGCAGCGTAGAGTAGTGTGGCATAGAGTGGACTAGAGAGGCTTAGAATGGAGGGGAGTAAAGTGGATTCGCTCAGACTGGAATGGCATAGAGTGAAGTGGAGTAGAGTGGAGTGGCATAAAGTGCTGTGTAGTGGTGTGCTTAGAATATAGTGGCTTGGAATGGAGTGGTGTAGAGTGGCATAGAGTGGAGTGACACATAGCTAAGTGGCGAAGAGTGGAGAGGTGTGGCATAGAGTGGTGTGGAGGGGCATAGAGTGTCTTGGAGGGGAGTGGGTTAGAGTAGAGTGGTGTGGCGTAAAGTAGAGTGGAGTGGCATAGAGTAGAGTGGAATGGCATATAGTAGAGTGAAGTGGCATAGAGGACAGTGGTGCAGAGTAGAGTGAAGTGGCCTAGAGTAGAGTGATGTAGAGTAGAGTAGCATAGAGTATAGTGGAGTAGAGTAATACTGTGTGCAAATAACTAAAGCTTCAATATAGATGGCAGATAGGGTGAAAGCAACCAAAACAAGAAGTTGTATGCATGTGTTAAATGTAGTAAAGCACCTTGCAGTCTACGAATAATACCAAAAGGCTTATAAATATAACAAAATTGTATGTTGCAAAAAGATGAAAAAGAGCAAAGATGAGGAAGAACACATGCACTTGGTCCATGCTCCAGGGAGGGGCTACCACAAGAAAGGAAGGGAAATCTACAAGTGCTAAGTAATCAAAAGATTGCAAATGAGAGTGACACCAAAAACAACCAATGGTATGCTGTGGGCGGGTGGTAATCCCACTGAACTGTAAACAAAATGTCTTGCAGCACAGTTCATGCGCTTTGTGGGTGAGACC
Source organism: Triturus cristatus (assembly GCF_964204655.1). Taxonomy (NCBI): domain Eukaryota; kingdom Metazoa; phylum Chordata; class Amphibia; order Caudata; family Salamandridae; genus Triturus; species Triturus cristatus. Next base: position 143,568,507 of record NC_140580.1, on the reverse strand, counting down.
TAAAGACTAATTGCAGTTGGGCTTTTCCTTTTATTGTGCTTCCTTTTCTGTGTATATTGTGCCATTGAATGTATAATATTGTAATGGAAACCAAGCCATGAGCAAGATCAATGAGTAAGTGGGGCTCAGGAGCAAGGCAAAAGCCTGTCACGTACAGATCTCTATTTTGTGACAAAACGACTCACTGAATTATTTACCCAGATGTAAATCTTCACAATAAAAATTTTCATAGACGTTGTGGCTGAGGTAATTGACTGATTCATAAAATATTCTGATTACACATCTACACAATCAGCACACAAAACAAGTGCTAGCTTTTTTACCAACATGAGGCTGTATGTTTCACTTTCTGTGGAGTTCTATGTTCTGCTCTCTAACTAAACTAACTCGGAGTAAATCCTATAGTATTTAATAGATATATGGCATGAACTGTAATAGAAGGGTAATCCCTACTTAATTTTCAAATAACCTAAGCAGCAAAGTAAGGATGAGGTACATTGTTTCTAGAGGTGGGGACATGATCGTCCTAGTATGACTCCTGCCCCTCTTCGCATTACATTCACCCCCACTTCTCGCTCCTGGGCGGTGTGTTACATTTTTTACCTATTTTCTGTGATGGCTATTATTAGTCTATCAATTTATAGTAAATCTAGTTGTCCATAGCTAACCCTACTCAATTGTAATCAATCTTCTCAGTGTCATTTAAAGATTGGTGCCACCTAAAGATTGATGTCACCTCAGAGCCTTGCTGTCACCTGCTGGCTTGATCTTATAGGTATTTGCTCATATCATCAGTCTCTCTTACACCATAGTTCATAGTGACCAATGTGAGCAACACATCCCACACGCTGCTGCGGGCCTGTACAGGCTATTTCAACACATGATTATCCAGAATATCATGGGTAGAAGAGCCTCTTCATACTGTCACACACGGAGATATAACCTTCTTGGTGACATCTGTGTTGACACTAGGACTTAGAACCGCTGATCGGAGATAGAGTGCTTGGCACTCCCTTGCCCTTCAAAGCAGTGGGTGAATGAAACCATACATAACACCTGCCTATCTGATAAGAACAGGGTTGATTTCACTGTCATTATTGTCCCTGTTCACTTTCAGCAGCCCCTGCCTTGCCCCTGACCATGCATGATCTAGGTGGCTCTTTCACTATATAATTAGTGTATTTTACTGTCATTTTCATATTTTTTAGGGTGCAATTATCAGGCTGCACACGTGGCTGGATTGAAGGCATTCTTTGCTATTTTGTCGATGTCTTTTCAATAGTCAAGCTGACTTGGATTAATGACTGACACGTTTGGAATGTTTTCTGCAACCACTGACACCATCTTCCTGTCTCTGAAGTGAAAGCAAACTCTAGAGTCCCTTCTCTTCCTGGATCTATTGTTAGTTGTCTAAATGACTACAGGGAATTTAAGTGGATAGAAACTAGAGAAAAAGTGTGGAGAATTCAAGCAAAAAGCACAGTCTATATCAGACGCAGCAGCACCATATCTCTAGCCGACTGTGTATCTGCATATTTGCATCTAACAGTGACTTCCGCTTCAGGAAGACCTCAGCCATCAGAAGGTAAACACAAGCATTTGCAATGCAAATAGGTCTCGCATTTGTGAGTTAGAGCTATTGACGTTGTAAATGGCAATGTTTTTTACCTACACGTTTTATTTTTGGTGTGAATGTATGTAGTGTGCAAAATCCCTAAGAAAGGGCCTGCACTTCCTAATAAATATATTGAAAAAGACGCAAAGTGTGGATTGTGTCAACAATTGCTTGGCACGTACGTCATGGGTGAAGTGTCGCCACACATGCACACCGTGGTGCTTTACTAATGAGAAACTCATTAATAAAAGTAGTGCTTACAGACTAACCAATGCAATCGGGATCGGAGCATGTGAATCTAATCCCGGCTTCTCTTTCATTTTCTAGACTATTTGCCTCACTCTCCTGCGTCTTGGTTATCCTCCAAACACTGGGAGACAATGAAGATTGCCAAGGGGGCTGGGGGCAGGAGGGCTTCGGGGGTACATGAACATGTATTCATTGCCTAGTTGTCAAAGGTCGCCCGGTGCTATTAGTTAAAAGTGTGCAAATTTCATTAAGATATTAAGAGTACTTTACTCGCATCTATGAGAAAATCGACATTAACTAAACAAAATGCCAGAATGCGTGTCAGTTTTCACAGTGTTTTAGACAGTACTGGTTGCTTTGTTTGATTGCATTAATTTTTGTATTTTCTCTTTTACACAGCATCCAAAGTAGGTTACCTAACCCCAAAGCCCCGAGTTGTTAAATGTCCCATAGAAGGGAGTGTTTTACAGTTGAGCAAATGTGTCCAAATGTCATTTTTGTAGTGCCATTAAATGATCAGCCAATCAGGTACTCGATGAGCAGGTATTTAACTACACGTTCAAAATGTAATATATTGCGGCAGTTGTTTGTTTGTACACAACCACCTAAAGCACAGAACAAAATGTATTCATTTATCCTGAGTGTGAAGGCACCCGGAAGGCTTAGGTGCCCGCCCGGAGAGGCTAGGGATTGCAGCGCTTCTACAGACTCTGCCGTGCTCCTCTGCACCAGCAGGGCACAGCTCCTTCTGGGGATGAGGTTGGGGCATGCAGGAGTTGCCGGCAGATTTCTAGGTTATTGAAAGTGATGATTCTTACGTGAAGCAATGTCTGTTTGTCTGCACCAGTCTATTTCTCTACCATGTACCGGGCTCACTGTCATGTATCCATTCATCTCTCTTTGTTCAAGGTGCGCGAGCCAATATATTAATTAGCAGGTAGAGCCAGCCGGAGACGAGCCAAGCGTATACTAGCCAGTGGGCGAGCCGTGAAAAAGATCGGCATGTTAATCATACAGTAAACATGATGTAAATGTGCGATAATGTCTCTTTAGAATTCAAAAAAGTGCATTTCTTTAGCGCGTCACCTCAGTACACAAGATTATAGCAAATATATATAGATTATGTTCATTAAACACAAGAAGTTTTTGTACAGCACGCATCTTGAACTCGCATATTTCAAGGTGGCAATAATAAAGATGAAAACGGAAGTGCCGGCAGGCAAGAAAACACGAACGGGAGTGGGGGGGTGGGAGAGGGTGAGAAGTCACAGACTGAGGGAGGGGGCAGTGGGGTGGAGAGACAGGGAAGAAAATAGTGTTAGGAGTTAAGGGGCCAATAGGCGTGGAAGGATACAAATGATGAATGAGGAGGGACTAACAGGCCTCAAATCAATCGGAAGGCAGCATTTAAGACAAAAGTCAGTGGGCAGAGAGTGGGCGGAGCTTCCATGAAGCTTCCACACTACAGTATATATTGCATGCCTCGCAAAACGATGGCAGCACATTCGGGCTGCAACGTTAGGCGTGACCTAAAAGGAAATAGTGTTAGGAGTAAAGGGGCCAATAGCCGGGGAAGGATACAAATGATGAATGAGGAGGGACTAACAAGCCTCAAACCAATCGGAAGGCAACATTTAAGCCAAAAGTCAATGGGCAGAATGTGGGTGGAGCTTCCACGAAGCTTCCACTCTACAGTATATACCGCATGCCTCGCAAAGCGCTGCAACGCTAGGCGAGACCTAATTAGGGGTGAGCATAACACGTGTAATTCCGTGTATCGTAATCTCGCAGAATTACCTAAAAATTCAGCTTGATTCCACTTGAAATATGTGAGAAGTGTAATTCTGCATTTAGAGCTATTTCTTAGTGAAAGAAGCCCCCTTGTATCAAAATAGATGTGAGAATGTATTTTGCGCTAAAAAAATAGTGCTGAATGCAACAGAACATGAATAGAAGATGCAAGCAGCTGCCAAAATGACACCTGAACTTTAATAGTGCCCACAGGCAGTTGCTCACGCGCACTAAATGTACTCTTGCAGTAGGATTTTTTTGTCCAAATTACTCTTTATTGCGCAAGCTGGATTAATTACCCCAATTACTCTGGCATTATCAAAATTCTGCCCAGGGCTTGTAAAAAAAAAAAAAAACAAGCTGCAAGATCCTAATAATGAAATAACGAGGGCGCCGCAGGGCCTTTGTGAGGTGCATTCGATAAACTGTGCATGGGTACAACCCCCTCTAAGTTTCAGGGCTCCTCCAGGTATTTTACCCAAAAAGACACATGCCAGCCTTGCTTTGTCGTTCATCGCACCTAAACAGTAACAGCTTGGGATGAGAACAGTATGTATTAGTGGTGGTTTCAAACCTGCCAGCGTAGAAATTCATTGGGCAGATGCAAGGGATCGAGCCACCCTCTAAAAAAACGCACAGAATTAATTTCCAAGGCTGGGGCTGACGTACTGGGGAGGTTTTAAGGCCCCTGTTGGCCATCAGCTGTGCAGGACATCCACTCCATAAACTGGACAATCGCTCCCTGTGTGGCACTGGCGTAACGAAACTTGAGGTGGCCCCCCTGCAAGGTACGTGGAGGGGCCCCTTCCAGACTAAATCAGGAGCTCTCCGGCCGAAGTACTGGGGTGAGGGGGCCCCCTGAAGCTTGGGCCCCCCGCCCTGCGGGGACTGCGGGGGCCTGTGTTACGCCACTGCTGTGTGGTCACCTTGTGATATGGGCTGTCCACTGGGAGACCATGTGTAGGGGGCTGATAACGTGTGACATACGATGGTGCTCTGTGAGTTGGCAGCTCTGTGGTTTGAAACTGTATAGCGCCATGGTATTCGGCACAGGAGGTAGAAAAAAACTGTAAGTTCATCAAAGTAGAATAGAAGTGGTTCTTGATTAGCACTGGAAGTCTGGCTACCACCCAGACGGCTTAGGTATGTGTTTTGAATATGTTCTGTACCGCCGTGACAGCAGCGACAGATCTGAACAATACCCTCCTTATTTGAAATGCATTTGATTGACATGAACATCACCATCGCTCACTTACACAGATTTGAGGTCTCATTAAAATCATATTTTCTGCAGACAGTTTAGTCGTTCTTTTGGAAGCAATGCATGCTGCAGTCACGATGTATACATTTCGAGGACAGCACTGGTCTGATCTGTAGGCAAAGGTAAATATTATATCCAGACCCATACTATACATTTACGTGCCATACTCACCAAAGTAAATACAGTCATAGTGTATGTTAATGACCGAAATGACGTTTTGTTTACTCTTGCTAGGTATTCATTAAGGGGTTGCTGATAGACATAAACCCATTTACAAAGGCGGATATTTCCGTCATGAGTGCTGAGATTTATCTCTGCGCTCATAAATCCCACTAAAGATGGAAACTAGGAACCTGTTTCACAAAGGGCCCTGTGGTGGAGGCCCTGCAGTTGTGGGAAGTCCCCAAAGTTGGGGTGGAATCTCCTCATTAAGAATTCTCCTTGGAGAGATTTCGCCTCGAGTGCGGAGATTCCCTCACCACTGCGGGGCCTCCGCCATGAGTGTGGAGACCCTGAGCGGCCCGTGCAGGTGAGAGCGGCGAGGCGGGGCAGTGGATAGGAGGGGTGAAGTTGACAGTTGACGACGAGGTAAAATAAAATTGAAAAATAAAGAAATCCACTTATCTTGCACTCGCCGCATCGCCTAGAGGGCGATGCAGCAAGCGCAAGGTGAGTGGTTTTAATTGTTTTCATTTTATTTTACCTCGTCATCATCTGTTGACTCTAACCGAACCCGCCCCCCTGCCTCACCACTCTTCCCTGCACGGGCCGCTCCTATATGCAGACTCTTTGTGAATCAGGCCCTAGGTGTTGAAGGTAAGCCTAACCTTGGAAGCTAGGGAATGCCTATAAAAATACGCGCTTATGGGCATTCACAGACTCTCCTCTCTGTTTTCCACCTTGGAAACTGTTCTGCATTTACTCCAGTGCAGGCCTGTCATAACTCTCGTTCCAGGTTCTGAAATGATATGGATCACCCCCATATTGGCTAGAGGTGCAGCGGAAGGGCTTTCCCCACATGGATTTTTTTTTGCATATGCACATCGGATCCTAGTCCCCCTATGAGGACTACACCGCTGTGGAGAGCTCTGGACAGTGGGATGAGGCGCCTGCTGGAAGGGTCACATAATCTGCCTGGAAACCAACGCCTGGCAAGCTTGCACGGCACACTCCTGGAAATGCTGGCTAACGGGAACAAACACGGTAACGTATTTGCAGGTGGAGCCCCCCTAATATCAGCTGTGGTACACGGGGTCACGAGCGAGAAGGAGAATGGTGCAGAATGGCGGTGAACCAGTCTGTATTTGGAACTCGACCGCTGACACAACAAAGAAGAGTCGGCATAATGCACCAGAGGGCTTGGACTGCTTCCGTGGTTTATCGTGGGACTCTGAAGTGTTAGTGGCAGATTATGGTAGTGTGACTTTATGAACATGATGTCTCAACAATGTGGTTTGACTTCTTTTATTTCATTAGCGATGCTGGGCACGGACATCATAATAATAATAATAATAATTAGTGGTAGTAGCATTATTAATACTACTACTAGCAGTAGTAGTAATATTACTGCCATTGTTTTTATAATTATTAATTTTATTTACTTTTATTCAAGACGAAAAGAGATGAGCTTTACGATTGTAAAGACCTTCCCCCACAAACCGTTTTAAATCTTCCAAGAAGCAGTGATAGATGTTTTTTGGATGTTTTTAAAACTTTGAGCTCAAAGGGTCTGATTCTCATAAAAATGTGTAGATCTGCACTCGCATGTTTGCTACATAAAATGGTTGTAGAGTTATGGCTTTCCAGCCCCCACAAAGCTTTCCAGAAGTGCAGGTGAAGTGGAATGGGGCACAAGATGCCCACTCCATATTGACAGAAGTTGGCGCTTCTCATCTTTCCTTGGTGTATAAGTTGTTCATTGAGACCTCTCACTTCTGTTTTGATTCAGCTGAAGCGATGTGTTGGGGCAGCAGTGTGCATTAAGGTTTGGGGAAGAGGCTGTATTTGTCATTCAGGAGCACTTTTGGGCAGTGTGCTCCCCACCCTCAGTACCTTTCACTTTGTGTGGCTGTCAATTGCAGTCACCAGCTCTGTGGTGAAAGATATGGTTGTGTGTGCTTGATTGACAGAGGTCAGTGCTAGCTGAAGTCATGGCCAAAAGGGTAGCATAAAAAACAGACTTGTGGTTCAAAATATCGACATTATAGTAATAAGCATATGTATTTATTTGCAATCATTGTAATTATACATTCAACTAAAAGTTATATAATTAAAACATAACATATCTAAAAAATATAACATAAAATATATAAAACCGATTTTTTTTATCTTTAAAGATTCATAAAAAAGTACATATGACATTAAAAAGTATCAATGAATTAAAACTGAATTTTTATCTTAATCTCTAAATTACAATACATTAATCATAGAAATAAAACTCTTTCTTAAAAAAAAAACAGGTATTAGTAATGAACATTAAAGAATGCGGTTCAGAGTGGGAGCGTGTCATTGCCAGGTGCAACTGTGTAAGCACCCTGCATACCTGGACATCCTTACAACATGCAGTATGCCATGCCCAAGGTGATTTTAAACCACATTTCTGCACGGTTGTTCTACAAACAAAAATGAGCATGTAAGACTTGTGCTACAAAGCCATAGGCACTCATAGAAAAGATAATTAATGTCACTCACTACTGTTTCTCACAACAACTGGTCCTGCATGACAGCTTGGCCCTCACAGTACAAATGGTTTAAGAGCATTTTGATGACATAGTTTTAACTTTTTAAATATATTCAGCTCTGCATATACTATTTCTCAAGGGTACCAGTGCCTGACTTTTACCTCAAGGTGCACACAAATTCCAAGCACCCTGAAGCTGTTTTACATTGTGTATATTATCCAATGTTGGGTGCTCTCTATTACGAGGGCCGAAACGCATCAACATTTTATTTCAGAGGAGCCATTCAATCTTAAATCCACCAAAAATAAAAATCTGGACACATTCCTATGAAACAGAGGACAGGATTGTCCTCCATGTGATATCACTTAAAGGACTAACTACTGTGTGGACAGCCACATTGCTCAAAACAACTGAAAGACTGAAACGAGTTTCAAGTTCTTACACTTATTTAGTTGTAGGTAAAATATTGGTGAGTACTTTCCTTTTCTTTTCTTTTTTTGTGTTTACTTTGAAGTTTAATGATAATTTTAAAGACACACACCAGATACCAGTACCAAGAGTGAAGATTGTTATGCCATCGATGAATGAAATAAACCATGTATTTTGAAATCAGACATATACACTAATGACTAATTGAAGTATTCATTGTGTTAATAACTACTGTATGATTCTTTCTCACAATATACCATATTTATGTTTACCTGCAGCTCACATTGGACAGAATAGTAGCGGCTATCGCAGATTCCAAACAAATGCTCCAACAACAGATTGGTGAGGTGGTGACAGAGCTGGGCCTCCTCAGGGCGACCACCAAAAACAGGCAAACAAAATTAGGGCTACTGATGCAATTGTGAGTGATCTCCAACCAGCACAACTCTCCTAACAGCAACAAAATACTGATATAACTGAGTGATTGAGGGTATTGGAGCACAGAGCCAAAGATGCAGAAGGGCTCAATCTGCGCAATAATGTCAGGATTGAGGGCATGCCGGAAGAGGGGGAGGACCAAAACATTGTCACATATCTGGAACATTGGATAAAAACAGAAGTGGCGCCCACTGAACATTTTCTTTTCTTTGCCTAACAAGCACATAGGGTGCCAGCCAAGTCCCAGGGCGGCCACCACGACTGGTGGTGGCCAAGCTGCTGCTTTACAGAGATCGTGATACTCTACTCCAGAAAGCACCATTGAGTGTCTCTTTTCATATTAAGAATGCAGCAGGGACCATGTTCCCGGACTCTACTGAAGTGGTGCAGGCCTAGACGGCATTGTTTCTGGAAGAGAAAAGTAGGCAGTGGGAAGCAGGGGGTGAGATGGTTCCACAGTAGAAGGATATGTGAATAGTGATGTGTATTGTTGTGCTTTTCTGAATGGGTGTCTGCCAGCAATATGTGGTGGGAGAGCTCTGTTGGCTGCATGTTAGTGAGGGACAGAGTCCTGCCGTACTCATACTGACCTGCCTGGGTGTCTTGGACCCACTGCTGATGCCCACCTGATGCTGAATGAGGAGTGACTTTCTCTGACTCATGCAGCTGGGAAGCGTTTCCGTGGTTGGCTACTCATGCTACTGGGGTTCTCTTTGTTATAACCGAGGGTGCATGCGGCCTAAGTCGTTGAGATAAGGCCAGAGCGGAGTGCTTACTTGTGCTGCTTACATGATTGACTTGTCGCCTTACCATTGCCCATGAACCTGTGGACAGAGGTAGTACATTCCACTTATAGTTTGTCATATCTATGTTTTGGTGGTTAGCTGTTGCTAGGCTGCTCTGGAGATGGGGAGTTGGGATTTGTTTGTTTGATTATTGGACTCTCGGTCTTGGACATCCTTGCATGCAGGATTTGTCCACATGGGTGAGTGAAGGGGGTCCAAGATGGGATGGGCGAGATAAGGAAAACACATTATTGCTATGGCAGCAGCACATTAAGGGTTTAATTGTTGATGTGGAATATGAGGGGCATAGGATCAGCGACCAAGCATCAGAAGGTTCATATGTTCTTGAAGCATAGGGCAGTTCACGTTACCTTAATGCAAGAAACACACCATACTAATATTGAGGTCCGATGGCTCCAGAGGCACTGGAGGGGGCAGGTATATGATGTGCAGTATTCCGCATTTGCTAAGGGTGTGCTGGTCTGTATCAGGGCCGGGTCCCCTTTGAAGCGCTGCAAGTCAGAACTGACAGGGAAGTCAGATATTTCTTGGTGGATGGAAGGGTAGATGGCAGACGATTAATGATAGCCCCCATATGTACCCCGATTCAGGACCAGCTGACCTTCCTTTCTGGCATCTCCTCGCAGTTAAATTTGCTCACCGATGGGAACATACTCCTGGCGGGTGATTTTAACTGTGTGGCGGGCACAGATTTAGACCGCTCTATCCCACCTTTTCCAGGGGTTCCTGCTTATAGACTAGCGAGAGGACTCAGGGACGGGATGGGGAGCTGGGGGGTTGAAGATGTCTGGACGATGCAGCATGGCCTAGCCAGGTAGTACTTCTTCTATTCTACCCTACACAAACTGCATGTCCACTTAGAGAAATTCTTTGCTCAAGCTGACTGTGTCCATTCGTCCAGCACACTGAGTACCTTGGCCACAATATATCTGATCATAGCTCACAATTGATGCGTATCCACCTGGGAGAAGAACATACGGCAATCACCTTGTGGTGCCTTTACCCAGATGTTCGGGAGGACACTACCTTCCAAGAAGGTCTCTGAGAGGCCCTATTGGGCTACTTTGACCATAATGAGGCACAGTCAGACTGTCTTGTGGAGTGGGAGGCCTTTAAGGTGGTGGTGGTGTGGGGATATTGACTGGCTGCATCTGTGGGAATCAAGCGAGAACTTGAGCAGAATTTGACTAACATGCATGGCACTATTTGGTGTCTAGACAATCAACTTGGCCTTGATCAAGAGGCAGGGCCCCAGCTGGCAAAGGCCAGGGAGCATTACAGAGTCCTCTTGGAGAAGTTCCAGTGTCATAGTTATAGAGAATATATTGCTGGGGCCCACAAGAGTGAGGGTAAGGCAGGATGGTTGTTGGCATGGTTGGTGTGGCCAGAGACTAGGGGGTCTCCAATTACTCAGGTGCATTTGCCAGATAGAGGGCTAGTGTACTTCCAAATGGATATCAATACGTCTTACAAGACTACTACATGACACTCTATGGGAAGCAGGCTGAGGATCCCATGGAGGACACCGGGACCTTTCTGAGCCCCTTGCAGTTTCTCAGCATCCCTGCGGAGACTGCAGAGGAGTTGGAAGACCCTGTCACGCCACAAGAGATTAAATGCCCCATACAAGATATGGCACAGGGGAAGGTGCAGGGACCAGATGGACTACTGGAGGAGTTTTACGCTACCTTTGTTGGGATGTTGGGACTGAGAAAAGAGAGTACTGTCTGCCTCCACCAGGGATGCAACGGTATCCCCTCCCTAAGGTGGAAGTACGAAGAGCACCTGTCCTGGCATATTGACCATTGTCTATACTGAACATGGACTTTAAGATTTTAAGCAAGATCCTAGCAATGCAACTGCTCCCGCACATGCAAACACTTGTAAACCCAGACCAGTGCGGCTTTTTACCACAGTACAATAGCTCTCTGAACCTGGACAGCCTGTATATGCTAATGCACGCTCCATCTTTACATTGTCAATCGACCTGTAAAATGCGTTTAACACAGTTAGTCGGTCACACTTGGATTGGGTCATGCTCCAAATTGGGTTGGGAGTTGCCTGGGTGCGCCTGCTCTACACTGGCCCTGCCTCCAGGTTGAGGACAGGTCGTTGTGTTTCAAGCTCCAATGGGATTCATCAAGGTAAAAATCAGATATGCCCATTGTCTCCGCTCCTCTTTTGCTTGAAATTGAACCCTTGGAGGCATTATGCGGGGAATGAGGGCAGTGTAAAGGAATCGTACTGGATGGGTGTGAGCACATTATTTCCCTGTATGCTGACGACTTGTTGTTATATATGTCAAATCTAGAGAATGATGTCCCTTACATATTACAATTCCACAAGAGCTTGACAGGGTTTTAGGGCGGCAGGTGAATCTGACGAAGTCCTTTGTCTTCCCTTTGAGCCTGTCACTGGCAAGAGCAGTGGGTGTCTTTGAACAACCTTAAGTGGTACATCTTGTAGTGTGGTTTGGGAGTACCGGATTTTGAGAATTATTATCTAGCAGCCCAGTTGCAATGGATCACCCAGTGGCTAGATGGAGCAAACTTGACAGAATGAGGGCGACTTGGGGCTGAGCCTGACCAGGGGGCGCAGCTGGCATGACTCCTGTGGTGGGTATCAGGGAAAGATAGAGATAGCTTGTTGTTATGCACGGCTCTCTGCTGTTGGTCGCGGTGTGCTCGACGCATGAAGGAATGCCCACTGTATACTTCAGCCCTCCTGCTGGTAGGGCTGTGCCAGGGGGTCCCCCAACCTTTTTCTCGACGGCACAGATGGTGAGCAGGACGGAGGTGGGACTAGTTACTGTGGGTGACTGTTATGAGACCTTCACACTGAAGCCTTTAGCAACTCTGATTGACTCCTATGTGAAGCGTTTATTAGGACCTTCATGGATCTTTGGGATAAGGGGATGGATGACCCGTAGATGCATACACTACTCCTACTGTTGGTGGACTGGGAGGCTGCTGGTGAAGTGTTTTTGTGGTGCCCTTAATGGAATGGTTAGTAAAACACTGAATGCATGAAGTGGGAGGAGGAATTGGGTAGGGACATACCAGATCAAGACCGGGCGAGAATGTTAGATTATCTACAGACGGTCTCCCATAACGCGTGACTCAAATTTATCCAATTCAATTATCTTCATTAGACATACCTCACACCTAAGAAACTCATTGCCACTTATGGGGGGTGGTCTCTAGGGGTAGGCCAGGCTCTGTCCTAGATGCGCTATAGAGAAGGTGGATTTCTGTCTAATGACCTGGTCTTGTGCCTACACCTGAGATTTTTGGGCAGCTGGTTTGTAGAGGTTAGGCAGGACACTCCACAGCAGTATGACATACACTTTTGAGATGTGTTTGCCAGTGTCCTTCTCTAGGCCAAAACCTAAGAAGGTGGGGAACTGCTTAATTGATTTGATATTGATATTAGAAAGGCGCAGATTGCCATGACATGGAAATTAGCAGTGGGCCTGCTGGTTTCCAGATGGGAATCTGCAGTCAAAGAGTGGGCTAGGGCAGAGGAGTTGGAGCTTCGGAGGAAGGACGCGAGGGGGTGAGGAGAAACTCCATAGTGCCTCTTTGGATAGAGGTGCTGGATGCTTTTGAGGAGACGGACGACTGGGCTGCACCCTCCTCCAGTGGATCAGGTTCAGAGAAAATAGGTGAAACAAATGACCAGTATGCTGCCTGCTGCAATTGTAGATGTTTTGGCTATCTAGCCAGCAGCTGGGGGCCCATGCAGGGGAATGTAGACCATGCCATAGTTTGGCTAATGCCTGCTATTGTTATCCTTGGTGGTGACATTGTGTGCAAAATAACAATCGATTGGGATGTGGCCCGAGTAATTAGCAGGGTTGAGATTAATTCAAGCATTCCATCCATCACTTTTTTGTATACAATAGGCCACGGGCAGCAAAATGTCAATGAAAAAGTGGTAAAAAACAAGGAGGATGGAGGAGCAAGAGATCACCAGGTGGGTGGTGGGGAGTTATGGGTGAGATTGATGGCGGAACAGGGAGAGAATATAGTCCCTTCCAAACACTACAAAGTAATGACTGATATCAGCAGTGATGAATGCATCATCCAATCAGAGCAATTATGAAATGGGCTGGATCAGAGCGAGTCCAAAATCAGAATCCAAAGTGGTGGTATTAGTGACTCATCAACCATCCACATGGAGTCTAAGTTTAACTTTTTATTCAAGCCCTCAAAAAATCATGCTTTTAAATAAGCCCAGTGTCTACAGCTAATATCGCTGTATGTACAATAGACTTCATTTTGTAAGCAGAACCAGCAATATAATACTACGACCAGATGTAATTGATGACTTCTTAAAATACAATTAGCAGTTCTGTGACAAGATGTATATACAGTCGAAGACTTCTTAGATGAAATATACAGCCATCACATGTTTCATTTTAGCGACGTTTTTCAAGGCTTCTGTCCCATGAATTAACTTATAAGTAGAAATGATGATTTTTGAGCGGTCAATTGCAAAATGACGCATATATTGCCAGAGTGAGTTTGTCAGACGGCATACATTGTGGTTTCCAGAATAAGTAGTAGGGGTATGGGTAGTCCCATACAATGTTTGGGTATATTCTTGAATGCAAGGATACATGGCTGCGTCAGGTATCGTGGTTCCTTGTGCAGCGTTCCGTCTGAAACCTCTGGTTCAGCACATCTTCCTTTATTGTAGGCCAGTAACAAGTTTTGAGGCTCAGCACCAAGTCACCAGCTCAATTTTTTGCTTCCTCCAGATATAGCTTCTGTCCAGGAATCTCTGCAGGGGGTTTAGGGCAGTCACATCAGAGTCCCGCGGTTTTATCTGATAATGCCAGCCTGAAATGAAGGGGGAACAACCTAGGGCCATGCATCCTGCCAAGGTCTGCGGTCAGGGCAGGGCAGAGCAGAGAGAGCTCAAACATCGAACTGGAGGGAACTGAAGGCCCTCCTCAGAGCTCTTCTTCATTTCACTCCATTCCTGAAAGAGCATGCAGTTCTAGTGGGAATGAACAATCTGGTAGCCAAGTGCAATATCTGGTGGGGAGGTGGTTCGATGACGTTTTCTGGGAGCCGTAGCTCGTCACGTCTTCTCGTGGACAGAACCTCCCTAACTGCAAGTTAAATTCCAGGGATACACAATGTAGCCAAAGACTCCCTGAACAGAAGCTTGTCCCTCATCAATGAACTACTCCTATGGGTAGAACTGTTTCAGGAGATCTGTTTCAATTTTGGAGTCCCCTTAATGAACCTCTTTGTGTCGTCCCTCAAATTCCAGATTTCTTTGCTTCTTTCACATGGTGGCTTTCTAGGGAGGTGGCAATTAGGATGCACTAGCATGCGCGATGCACTCTTCCATCACTCCTCCTCCAGTGACCACATACACAGGAATATGAGGGCTAGTGGTAGAAAAGGAAAAAGGATAATAGAGAAAACAGAGAGACCAGACTCTATCACTCAGACTCTCGTTCCTGTTGAACAAGGATGCCTGCAGGATGTAGTGTTAGCTACAAGGCAAAGGGATCTCTTAAGTATCTTCCAATAATGGCTTAAGTGGGTAACTGTAACAGTGAACGAATATACATTAGCAATATCTCTGTGTAACCAACTCTTTGAACTTTGATGCAGAACTTGAAATTTCTGAAAACTAAACACACAAAGAATGAGTACGTCACATCTATATATTCACTAGCATGTATTCCTCTGACTTCAATAACTACCTCAAGCCTCATCATTATGAACTCTCTGTGGAAGATGAGTTATAGTCTCTACTTTATTCTTGTAGAACTGCCAGGTAACCACCAATATTAATATTCTCTGGTTCCACAGTCTGGACCAATTTGCCTGTTCACATTAGAACTATAATACCTTATATTCTTCATAAGATGCAATGTAGCATAACAGTGTCATTTGGGAACTTTGTGTAAAAAGCATAATAGGAAATTGCTGAAATTACTTGAGAATATGCCAGCATAATGAATATACTAAGGACTGGCTGAGGAAGTCTTGGTTCTCCTGTCTTCAGCAGACTCTTCCATATGCCTTAGGCTCTATTTGCCCCTCAGGTCCCTCATTCCCCTCATATTGACGGTTTGGCCTCAAAAAGGCTATGTCTTAGTAAACATCTTAGGGCATATTTACAAGCCCCTATCGCCACCAGAACGTCACTTTTTGACGTTGTGGTGGCGATATAGGCTTCACCTTATTTGCAAGGCAGCGTTAAGCCCCTTAACGAGGCTTAACGCTGCCTTTTAAATAAGGCACCCTTTCAAGCTATACTTAGCGTGAAAGGGGTGGGCAATGGGTGTTGTGGTGGACATTACACAACACCCATTGATTTTGACGCTGCCCCCTATTTACAAGAGTGGCGTAAATATGGGGCAGCGCAAAAATTAAGACCAGGACAAACCTGGTCTTAACATGGCGCAATGAGGAGAAATGCTTTATTTCCCCTCGTTTTTGCTGTTTTTATGTGTGCTGCATTCTGCAGCAAAACGCCATGCATGATTGTTAAGGTGTCCCTTCTTGCACATACACAATCATTTGAAAAATGACCAGTTGCAACTTCTATGTGTGCTGCACAAAGCAGCTCACATAGAAGTTACAAATCGCAAATCAAGATTGTTTAGGAGCAGGATGGGGCACATTTCGGAACAAAAACAATCATTCACCACAATACAGGTGCCCTTGCACTGTGGTGCAAGGGTGCCTGCGTTGGCGCTAGGCACCTTAAATTATGTTCACAGAGAAACAGTTGGAGTGTGTGAAATTTAAAGTATTGCCTTAGCGTACCTGGTGCTGCCATCTTTCTGCTCAGTGCTCACCATGTTTCCAAGTTCAGACCATCCCTGACTAGCAAAGCCTCGCTCCCACGCTTGGCATTGTAGGTGGCAAATTTCTAAAGAGCTTCCTTGGCACTGAAAGCTTACATTTCTGTAGCTATTTGAAGGTAATTTGCTCCCTCTCCCATGACGTCAGATCCTGCACCTGTGTAATGCCTTTGTTTCTGTTTCATCACATGATCTCCTTTGGAGAATTACAAAAGAAAACATATGCATTTGTGTCTTGTCTCTGCTTGGATATCTTCATTCTCATTATGGTGCTCGGTTATCCCCTTGTCACTCAATTCTGTCACTCAATTCTGTGATTTAGTTTGATATTTCCTTTGTTAATAAGCACTTTGAATTAGCAGGAGGGCAGATCTTGTTTACCAGATCTGGTGGGGTTGGGCAGGAAGTGCCAATGCTTGACCAGAAGTGAGCAGTGAAGTTGGTCTGGGCTCCACACAATGACCCTTAACGTCAAAGATAAGCTTGATAATTCTCCAGGGGGAACTTAGGTGATGAACAGCTGACATTTGACTCACAAATCATACCAAGCAGCACTAGAGTGCTTCGAAAAATTTTAGAATGTGAAGTCTGATTATGTTTAATGACTATAAAAAATTGCAGAAATGTTTCAACATTATTGCCACTGCAGGCGGTGACAGCTGATCTTGGTTTGGGAAGATACTGGGGATGCCTACAATGCTAGAAGTTACAGATGTGAAAAAGATGAACTAGAGAATCATCTTGTCTCTCACTTCTTCCATTCTGTGGGAAGAATCAGTTCTTGGCATGAGGGCAGATTTTCTTTAACAAGTCCAATCTGTGACAGGGAGGGTACAATCAGATATCATTTCAATATTGTAAGATTCACGAATCACACACTTAATTGCTTCGAACAACTGCAGATACTATCTTGGCTACATTTATTTAGGTCTCTTTACATGGCTATTCATGAGCCTCTTTCTGGAGAGTAAGGCAATGCATCACAGAGCATACGCTACTGGGAGATTTAATTTCATAGGCTTGTAGTACAGAGTATGGAACATTTTTTCCATTTTAGGTAAAAATATTTTTCTTTGAGCACTGTTTATGTCCACATGCTCACTTTTTCCTATGCTCTGACCTAAACTATAGAACAACGCTCTATCCTCTGGGGATCCTGTATGAATATGAAAAATCTCCGCAATGCACAGTTCCCTCTGCTTCATTCCTCTCAAAGGAGATCTTTCTTTAAATCAAATGTGTTTTTGAATCCAACCCTTTCACCTTATCTTTAGCTCACAGTCTGCAATCTATTTTCCAGCACTATCCCAAGAACAAATAAAGATATTATTCCCATGAATCCATTCTTGCTTGATATGTACAAAAATATAATTGTACGATAATGAAATTACTGTATCATTATTCAGTTCAGAACAGGCCACACACACACAAACAGATATATATATATAAATATATATATAAATATATATATAAATATATATATATATTATCTACTGGCAGTCGCCAGTAGATTATCTACTGGCGGTCGCCAGTAGATAGTTATAGTTAGGACCATGTTTCCATAGGAAATCCGCAACATTCTATTTGGAATAACTTTGGCGCCAGTTGACGAATCCTCGCGAAATTTTCAAAATAGGTGGGGCGCTCTGCTCCGCTCCTATCCTGAAAGTCTTGGGGGGATTCGTCAAGCGGGGGCTGAGAAAAACGGGGGGTCCCAAAACACGTTTTCCCCATGCAATTTTCCATAGGGACCTTTAGTCCAAGGTACAGCCCGAAGGGCTGAACAGAATTACTTGAAATTTGGCAGAGAGCTAGTCCTCAGGTCAGGGATGTGCCTTTTGCAGGTCTGGTGTCAATCTGTTCAGTAGTTCCTGAGAAAATCAAAAGTAAAATCATATATATATGTGGGCGGAGCCTAACCACACATCTCATCCTGAGATCTGATTGGCTGTCAGCACTTCATCCAAGAAGTGTTGGCAGCCATCTTGGGACCAATATACACGATAGCACCTCATTAAAAAGCATTGCAGTTAATAGAAGGGTTTAAGACTTTAGTTACATTATAAATCATTTGTTGATGGTACCATACTCATTTTAGGAATTGTGGTATGTTCTAAGGTGATTTCACCATGTGAAAAAGCCTTCTGCTGGGATATCATGATTGAGAGAAAAATATTTTCTCATGCTTTTCCCACAGAGGTTTGGAAGGTGATCTATAAGCTAAACTGAGAGCTTATTTTCTGTAAATTCACATTATCTTTCTCAGTCATGTGAGAATGAAGTCTGACATTCTCAGTAAAACATGTACATCCAACAAGGGCAGAGACTGTCAGTTGATTCCTTTGTGTTGTACTGCAGCTTCCCAGAGTGTTCCAAAGAACAACTAGAGCGCTAACAGTCCTACTTATGATAAACGTATGGCACACCTGAAGCCATCTTGCTTGGATTAAAGTGGTAACTCTTAAAACATTTAATTTAAAAAGGACCACAATGAGGGGGTTCATTTTTCCATAAAAAGTATGATTAGTGCTGCAGAAAGAAAAATTAGGGCACATTTTGAGTGTTTTCATTAAAAAATTCTGACATGCAGACTGAAACATGCACTTTCAATACCAGCAGCAGTTTTCCCTGGTGAGCAGTAGCTTTACTACAGTAATCTAATGAGCAAAAAGAGTGCTAACATTCTGAATTTATGGCACATGTGTGACACATCTGAATGCCTTTGGAATCAAAGTAAAAAACTGAAAGTATTTCCTACTGAGGAGACTGCAGTAAATGAGGAAATTAGGAAACTTCATAACAAATAAGTCTGCCAAGATGGCCACCAGAGACAAAAGAGCCCAAATGTAGCCCAAATATCACCCAGATGTAGCCCAAGTATAGCCCAATGACAGACTGTCCCAGAGTGTTCTTAAAAACAACTAGAGCGCTTACTGTCTTCATTATGACAAAAGTATGGCACACCTAAAGCCATCTTGATTGGAATAAACTGGTAACACTTAAAACATTTAATTTAAAAAGGAACACAATGAGGGGGTTCATTTTGCCATAGAAATTATGATTAATGCTGAAGAAAGAAAATGAGGGCACATTTTGAGTGACTTCTCAAATCCTCTTCTATTTCATTAAAAAATTCTGACATGCAGACTGAAACATGCACTTTTAATACCAGGAGCAGACTTCCATGGTGAACAGTAGTTTTACTACAGTGATCTAATGAGCAACTAGAGTGCTAACATTCAGAATTTATGGCAAATGTGTGACATATCTGAATACCTTCATGATGGAATCAAAGTAAAAAACTGAAAGCATTTCCTACTGAGGAGACTGCAGTACATGAGGAAATTAGGAAACTTCATAACAAATAAATCTCCCAAGATGGCCACCGGAGACAAAAGAGCCCAAATGTAGCCCAAGATCACCCAGATGTAGCCCAAATATAGCCCAATGACAGAAGTGTGCAAAACACTTATTATTTTGTGTTTTTGCAGTGTTCTATAGTGCAGACTTGTCAGGCATTGGAGTGCTTTACATGAGCATTGGTTACATCACACAAGAACAAATTCATTTTGGTTGTAGACATAGGGAGACTAAGTGATTTGACCAGAATCACAGAATGCCGAGCTGAAGCAGAAACTCCAACCTGGTTCCCCAGTTGCAAAGTCTGCAGTTCTGGAAGTAACACCACATCCTCTCCCCTAAGTGCAACATTTAATCAAGTGGTCAACTGGATAAAAAAACATAAAGGTAACAAATAATTTAAAAGTGCTTTCTTGCTATTTGAAAACTCAGAAAATATGCCCTTATTTTAGTCTTTTAGAGCACTAACCATAATTTTGATGCCAATAAGACCCTCTCATATATGTAATTTCTAAAGGAAATGCTCTAGGTATTACAGTTTTGATTACATCAAGATGACGTCAGGCGTTCCACACTTTTGTAATAAATATAGAATGTTAGCAATCTAGTTGTTCATTAGGATACTGTTGAGAGGCAGAGGCCAGGGGCACGGACTCTGAAAATTGAAGGCAGGTAGGAGGGTGCAAAGGCAACAATTTAACCACACTGAGCAGGCAGGAAGGGCCGTGTCAGCACAACAAACTATGGAGGGCAGTGGAAAGGGGGGCAGGGGCAACAAACCAACAATACAGGACTTGCAAGAGAGGCTGTGGCAATGTAATAGACCATTGTGGGCAGAAGGAAGAGGCAATGGTAGTACAACCATACATGCCAACAGACCAGATTCAGCCAGGAAACGTCCAATGTTTTTAAGCTCAAATGGGCTTTATTTTATCTGTCTCCTGTCTACAATCTCCTCTTTTTCAATGTAACTCAAAGGGGAAAATCAATACCACAGTTTTTTTTCAAAATATCCCTCTTACCAAGTTCAAAATGTTCGCAAGTATGGTACATTGGATCATGGAAGGAAATGGGGTAGGGACATGGACTTGGATAACAGAGGACAGGAGGGACATGGAGAGGTGCACCAAACTGACCCTGCAGGGCAGGCATCAGGGTTTGCAGCAGCACAATACACCACACAGGGCATGCGGGACGGGTGCAGCACAACAATCCATAGAAAGCAAGAGGGAGGGGACAGGACCATGCACATGGACAACAGAGAACAGAGGGGCAAGAGGCAGGACCATAATGGACAGACAGGAGAGAAAGCTGCAGCATAACAGACCATAAAGGGCAGGAGGGATGGATCAGGGGCATTACAATGGAACAGACAAGCCAGGAGGGAGGGAGTAGGGGTCTGCACATGTAAACAGAGGGCTGGGGGCAAGGGGGCAGGGCAGGAGCAGCAAGATAGCCATGGAGGTCAGGCAGGATGGGCACTAGAAGCAAGACACACCATGAAGAGCAACAGTGAGACTGTGATGGCATACACACAGACCATGGAGGGAAGGTGGGAGGGGTTCAGGGGCAGCTAACTGACCACACAGGGAAGGTGGGAGGGGCCATGGCAGCACAGAAGACCATGCATGGCAAGTGGGAGGGTTAGTGGTAGCACAATGGCTATGATGGGCAAGAAGGAGGGTGCAGGGGCATGCACAAAGGACGATGGAGGATAGAAGGGAGGGTCAGGACCTGTGCACAGACAAGAAAGTTCAGGGGAAGGGGCCTCACAACAGACCGCATGGGGCAGGCAGGAGGAGCAGTTGCAGCACAACAGACCAGGGAGGGCAGAAGGGTGTGGCAGTACAATGGACCATGTAGGACAGGAGGAAGAGGATAGGGGCATGGCATGTGGACAGGCAGGGTGGAGGTGGCAGGGACAGGTTACGGTCATCTGACATTGCTAGGCAGGTGGGAGGGGAGTGGCAGCTCATCAGAACACTCAGAGTAGATAGGAGTGGCAGGTCCATGGAACATGGTGGGCAAAAAGGATGGAGCAGGGGCATACACAAAGACATCGGAGGGCAGGGGGAAGGAGAATAGGGGCAGCAAGCTAAGCACAGAGTTTAAGCAGGAGGTCAATGATGGGGCATAGAATTGGGCAATGGAGGGCAGGAGGAGTGGACTGGTACATCATACTAAATTGAGGGCAGTGGCAGCACATCAGACCATGCATGGCAGGAGGGAGGAGGCTAGTCCATGGATTCACACAACAGAGGATAGGGAGGAGGGGGATGGGGCAGCAAGCTAACTGTTCAGAGAAGGCAGATATTAGGAACTTTATTGTTTTTAAAACGTGTGTCTGTGCGAACTACTTAAAATATGAAAAAGTATGCAGCATAATCTCACTTTTATTCAGGAAGAAGAGGACGTTTGTGACTGTGACTCCGGGCTCACTTGGCAGAAACACGCCCTGACCCTCCACCCCCTATCGCAAAATGTAATGCCCGTGAAAAGGGTAGGTGAACACAGTGTTATGTAGAACATAGTCCTGAGAGCACGATTGAAAATGAAAACTAGATATAGTGTATGGTATAAACTATGCACCAAAAAGTGTGATATAAGATGAACCGGGCGTGAAATATAATATGCAATACATTGTGCGCAATGACAGATTCATTGGAGAGCGCGAGATAGCACAGGCACTAGCGCGTGCTATGCGATATGCGCCTTGGAGTGTAATATGCACAGGGCAGTGTTGTTTAACCTAACTAGTCTCTAAAGTTGTAATATAAAATATGTGCTGGGTAGTGTAATGTTGCATATGCACTGTGACAAAGATATGGATCCCAGATTGTAATATGTATGGCATAGCACTGTGCGTTATAACATAGGCATCGAGAAAGGCACGTTAGATGGGGCAATATAACCAGTGCGAAGACAAGTTTGGCATGACATATTCACGGGTGGTGTTACAGTGCACATGGGCTAGAGAGTGTCATAGCATATGCACTAGCTAGTGGAATACAACACAGAGGTGTGTGGCACTCAGCAGGCAATAGTGGGTGTAACACAGCATTGGGCTCTGCCAGGAGCACGCTGTGACTCTCAAGTGATGTTCGTTCCCTTTCCAGAGAGTAAAATAAAAAGTATTACACATCCGGCAGTGGATGTGTGTTTTATTAACCGTGAGGGGGGTTTCTTGCATAGTTTTGGTCGAATTTTTGTCGAATCCCCTTTGAATGGCTTGGTGTGCATGTGTATTAAATGTGCCCAATAGCTACCCATGTTTGTATAAATAAACGACAAGGGTGTCTACCGGGATTAGGCACGGTAGGGCATCAGACATGTCAGAGCTTCAATAGTGGTGTAAATACATTCCACGTGGATTCATTGTATGCATAGTCGCCTTTTACTGAATATCACGCAAATCGTCATGGTGATAGGTACGTACGGTTTGTCCAGCAAGACCTAGGTGTGTCTATAAGTATATATTTTTTAAAAATAATGAAAAACAGTGGCCGGCCCTGGGGATTGGGGTCAAAGAAATATATTTAGGAGACAGGCCCTGGGGGATGGGGTCATCAGGGCCAATAAGTTAGAATAAGAATGGGAACCACACAGCCCCCCTTCTTAAAAAAGTAAAATAAATAAAAGACTGGCATCGTGCTGGAGGCCACGCCCCCTCCTTGCAGCACTCTGCAAACGCGCCCCCTGGCGAGTTGTAAGTTGGGGAATTAATTCCTCTTCAATACTGAGGGTCCCTGAGGGCCAACTAGCCCAACAGGCATCTCCAGTATGCACCAGGGAGTTGCGCTGCAGACAGGTATTCTGAGGCCAAGCCCCTTTTTACACCTCTCTGCAACGCAGCTCTGTGGCGCTTACTGGAGGTACCTAGTGGTCTAGTTTGACCCTAGGGACCCTTAGGATTCAAGGGGACTTAATCTCTCAACTTAGAACAGCCACAGGGCGCGTTTACACAGTGGTGAAGGGAGGGGACGGGGCCTGAGTTGACGTGTGCAAACACGCACTATGGCACGTTTTAAATTGGGGATATCATTTTCCTTCAATACTGAGGGCCCCTGGGGGCTAACTAGCCCACCAAGTGCTTTCAGTAAGCGCCACTGAGCTGCATTGCAGAGAGGTGGTCCAGGCCGTGCCACTTTTTACACCTCTCTGCAACGCAGCTCTGTGGCACTTACAGGAGGTACCTAGTGGGCTAGTTGGACCCTAGGGACCCTCAGGATTCAAATGAACTTAATCTCCCAACTAAAAACGGGCACAGGGCGTGTTTACACAGTGGTGAAGGGAGGGGACGGGGCCTGAGTTAACATGTGCAAAAATGCCCTGTGGCCTGTTTTAAGAGGTAGTTTTAATACCCCTGCCCCATTATATACTAGGGGCTTACAGAGGAGGTCATGCTAATCACAGGGGGACCCCAACGCATAATGTTCCCTAGTGTATGTAGGTGTTTTCACTGTATTCTAAGTGTCTTTTAAAATAGCACTGGCTCTAGGACTGGTTAGTCAGACTCAGTTACCACCAGTATCCATCTGAAAAAGTTGAGGGCACAGGATGATTTTGCAACAAGGCTTCTTTCTGCTCTTCTTTTTGTTCTTTCTGCACGTTATCCTTCTTCCTGCACTTTTCTTCGTCTTTGAGGACTTCTGTTGCTTCTTTCTGCACTTCTTTTTTTTCTTTCTGTGCATTTTTTCTTCTTTCTTCACATGTCCTATCTCTGTAGGCATAGTTAGAAATTAGCATTTAAAAAACCTTTGAAATTCACAGAAAAAAACATAGGTTTCAGGCACGTTATAGTTAGGAATTAGCATTCAAAAAACCTCAGAAATTCACTGAAAAAAACATAGTTTTCAGGGGTGTTATAGTTAGCTGGACTTTTCACTTGTACAAAACCATTGAAATTCCCCCGTTATAGTTAGTTCAGCTAACTATAATTCGCGCGCCCGCAATGCACTGCTGATGACGTCACATATTGCATCACTCATGACATGGTCAGTGACATCACTCATGACATCACTGATGACATCATCCTTGTGATAGAGTGGCGGTCGCGCGAGTTATAGTTATCTGAACTAACTATAACGGGGGAATTTCATTGGTTTTGTACGAGTGAAATATCCACCTACCTATAACCTGTGTGAAACCTATGGTTTTTTAAGTGAATTTGCAAGGTTTTTTAAATGCTAATTCCTAACTATAACATTTGTGAAACCTATGGTTTTTTAAGTGAATATATATATATATATATATATTCACTGAAAAAACCATAGGTTTCACACATGTTATAGTTAGCGGAAATTTTACTGATAAAAAACCAATGAAATTCCCCCGTTATAGTTAGTGCAGGCAACTATAACTCACGCGACCGCAATCCTCTGCTGATGCTAATACTGTATTTAGACACTTATTTGCCCATGTCTTCTTCCATACATTTTTAGCTATACATATATTACAAATATTTTTTTTTCATAAAGACACATATGTCATCAGCAGAAGATTGCGGTCGCGTGAGTTATAGTTGCCTGCACTAACTATAACGGGGGAATTTCATTGGTTTTTTATCAGTAAAATTTCCGCTAACTATAACATGTGTGAAACCTATGGTTTTTTCAGTGAATTTGCAAGGTTTTTTAAATGCTAATTCCTAACTATAACGTGTGTGAAACCTATGGTTTTTTCCAGTGAATTTGTACGGTTTTTTAAATGCTAAGTTACTTTACGCCATTCGTGGCGTGCGCGCCCACTTAACGCAGTTCGTTCCGTGCGCGCGCGGTGCGCTTCGCGCACCGCGCGCCCACTTTACGCAGTTAGTGCCGTGCACGCACGGTGGGCACGCGGTGCGCTACGCGCACCGCGTGCCCACGTTACGCTAGATGGGCCATGTACGCACGATGCGCTTCGCGCACCGTGCGCACATGGAGGACATATGATGCACTTCGTTTTGAAAGGTAATATTTTAATTTTTCGTAATTTTTATAAGCCATGCACAAATGGTGCCCTTCGGGCACCATTTGCACACGGGGTGGACAGAGTGTGGATAATTTTTTTTTTTAAATATTATAGTTTATCTCATCTGTTACAATCCATGTACAATTGGTGGCCTTCGGCCACCAATTGCACACGGGGTGGGGAGAGTGTGGATAATTTTTTTTTTTATATAATTTTTTACCGTACGCGTACGGTAAGCGTAATCGGCGAAATTAGCGAAAAAAAAAAAATTACGTTTTTGGCCTTGGGGGATCTTTGGGGACTCCCTCAACATGGCTATGTGTGTGGGAGCTGTCTAAACAGCCCCTTTACATGTTTTTGTGCTTTGTATTTTCATCATCACTCTCAGTGCGAGAGAGAAAATGGCGGCCGCCGCTTCCTGGTTTCGGCCGATTCGAATGTTTACTAAGATCTAAGAGCCAATCAGAATCGCGCACGCCACCGTACGCGTACGGTAAGCGTACCGTAAGCGCACCGTAAGCTGGCTCAGATATATATATTGATTTAAAGGCTATTTTCTCAGAATCTACTGAACAGATTTACACCAAACCCACAAAAGGCACTTCCTTGACCTGAGGACTACCTCTCTGCCAAATTTCAAGTAATTCTGTTCAGCCGTTCGGGCTGTAGCCCTGTCTAAAGGTCCTATGGAAAAATGCATGGGAAAAACGCGTTTTGGGACCCCCCTTTTATCTCAGCCCCCGCTTGACGAATCCCCCCGAGACTTTCAGGGTAGGAGCGGAGCGTAGCGCCCCACCTATTTTGAAAAATTCGCGAGGATTCGTCGACCGGCGCCAAAGTTATTCAAAATAGAATGTTGCGGATTTCCTATGGAAACGTGGTCCTAACTATAACTACCTACTGGCGACCGCCAGTAGGTAATATATATATATATATATATATATATATATATATATATATATATATATATAGACATTTTTCGTCAATAATTTCCGCAGTCACAGGAAATAATCCAGCACACCACGGATAGTTACTAACTCAACTTTATTGTGGTGAGCCAGATGGCATCCACGCGTTCCGGCTGTCTCATGCAGCCTTGTTCACGATATGTGTGTGTGTGTATATCTTCCGCAAGCAACGCACCACCAGTTTGATAAGATAAGATAATGTTTTTTATTGCACAATTAATTAAAACCATTGCAATGAAACCACATATGAATATACAATATAAAAGTTTGTTCCCTTATTGTACAAGATAAAAAGACAGGTTGTTTCAATCAATTATGCAAAAGTTAAGAAAATGGAAACACTGTTTTGGTTACTATAAACATAAAAACCTTAAAAGGAGTACATAAACATGGCCCACCTTTACAAGTTAAAGTTCTATACGATGGGAGAGTCCAGAGAAGCCCTTATTGCCATCAAATATTTCAGAAACCCGGCCACGAGCTGCGCTGATTCACCTTTCATGCACTCAAATAAGGCGGCGTGACTTGTTCGTACATTTAAAAAATGCCAAATTGGATGGAGCCAGTATATTCTCAGTGGACGCAATTTCACACAAGTGCACAATATGTGAATTAGTGATTCCTCTGCTGCTCCACAAGCTCGGCACTTGGTAACTACAGACTCTTAATACCCTTGCACATATTTGAATGCCAACATGGATTTGGCTGAAAATAAGACCTATTTTTTACTGTTCATTGGGATGATCTTTTTACATATTTTAATGATGTATTTTATGGAGCTTTTGATTTGAACATAACGGATTTGGAATGTATGAAATAACTTGTATGTACTTTTATGGATGTTTTAAATATATCCGAATAAAGATCATTTGATTGATTGATTGATTGAATGCCAACATTGGGATGAGTCCAAAACGCAACCTCATTAGTTGTCACTTCAATATTGGTTTTAAAGGAGAGGACAGATAATATGGCATCGTCACCACCAGTAAGAGCGCCGCAATAACCTAATCCAGAACCAACTTTGTGTGTTTCGTGCAAATGACAATGGGTAATGGCCTGCCGCCAAAAACTGATTACGGCATGGATCCTAGCAGACTCGAAAATAGGACGTTACCATGCTTACGTATTCATAGGCACCCTCTCAAGACATTTCATATGTTTACTCCATACATATAAACATGAAAATAAGCAGTTTGGCCAAGATTCGGGCCAGTAATTCTGGTGTCGTTTGCCTTGTGGCACTGGTCACATGGGATGCGATATCCCAGTGGGTCATGTGAAGCATCGAGCCTCAGTGAAGCTACTCATATGGCCTAAGATCCATTAATAGTTTTGCGAACATGACTCTCATGATTCCCAGACCAACATTTCGCTAACAGCGAGTCGCTGCTCAAGTGGTACTGCCACCATACTGGTGGCTACGCTGTTGGTATGTTGACCTGCACGTGTCAACGTGTCATTCATTTAAGTTGTTTAGTTCATCTGTCGCTCTGGTGCACTTTTTCAATTTCACGGCACTGTTTGGTAGCACCAAGGAATCCCCAGGACATATAAATCAGCTTGGACTATATTGAATAGCTGGTGTATGGATGCAGGGTCCATCCCTTCTTTCAAAATGTAACATTCATTGTTAATTTCTTAAAATGATCTTGCATCTTGATGCAAAGCAAACCACCTATTTAGCACACATAGATCGGCTATTTCCTTGGAAGATAACAATATGAATATAAAACCTACGGGCGAACATGAGCGGTATTAGAATAGGCAAACCGCCATTGTGCAAAGACTTTTCCTTATGGAATGTTAATCTGGCACTGGAATTGTCTGAATTATATGCTTCCTTTAAAGCCTCTTTGTGTGAAGCTATTTAGGTTGTTATGTCTCATTTAAGTCAGACACTATGACAGCACTCTGCAGTCCCCAACATCTCCTCTTATTCAGAAAACCCATGCTCATGTGCTTCCACTCTTGCTTCCTGGATTAAGGGCCTTCTGCAACAACTTGAAATTGACAAAGAAATCTTTGGAGATTGATTTTGGCGGGTGATAGTTTGAAGGATATTCTCAGCTTAGTACTTTCAGGACACTTAATTGGAAGGCGATTCAACATGCTCTATGAGGCTGTTGCCAATATGCATAAAACAAGCATAAAATGAGCCTCTGGACTTGCTATAAAATGCAGATTTTCCAAGCGGACAGTCAAGGAAAGACATGGTTTTATTAAAGACATAGGGGCAGATTTACAGGCCCTTTGCGACACTTTTGCGCCACTGTTGCATCACATTTGTGACGCAGCGTAAACAATTCGGCCAATTTACAACGTGACACATCTAGGGAGATGTGTCACCTTGTACAGCCCTGCGTCACATTATACCTTCGTCAGGTATAATGTATGCAGGGTGGGCGTTCCCACGCAGGAAATCCTCATAGAAGTGACGCAGTGAAATCTACAAGATTTCACTGCGCCACTTCTAGGATGCCACTGCGACAACACCCTACGCCTGCTAGAAGCAGGCTAAGGAGTGACGCAGTGTAGTGATAATAAGCCTCCCCGTGCATTGTTGGAGTTGCGTCGCGGTTGCGACACGACTTCAGCAATGCGTGACTTTTGCTCCAACAGATGCGACAGAATTTCCGACGCATCTGTCAATCCTTGCGCCATGGTGTGCTGTAATGTAAATACGGCACATCCATGGTGGCTCAAGGGTTTCGCTGGCGCAGAGAAACGGACGCATCTCTACAGATGCGTCAGTTTCTTGTAAATCTTCCTGATAGAGACAAGTGTTTTACGCCTCTGCCTTTTTTCAGCATTCTATTCCAAAATAATACATTCATTCCAATGTGTATTTAAATATGTATGTATTCTTCATCTAATATTATTTTTCACCTTTCCCACCAGAGCCTGGATCTACTTGAAGACACGCGGTTACTCACAGGTGTGAGCTCAGTTTTCTTTTCCTTTGGCGTCTCGTTCCTTTGCTTAACACGTTGTGGTGACTTTATCATCAGGAAAAGAGACTGCATATTCTACCTGGGATAGTTGTAGACCATCCTGGAACATGATTGGCTGTTGGTAGTACTAGTGTTGGTGTTCTTTTACCAGGTTTTCTGGGTAATGTAGCATGTGCATGTGCGTTTAGTAACTGGCTGTTATTAAATAGAGAAAGTTTCTCAGTAAGCCATCACTTTTGTGTCTTTAAAATCAGGACATTCCTTCGCTATCAGCTGGGAAAATCTGTGTTAACAAAGTTGGTAGTTATTATAAAAATTTGTCGTGGATCCGAACCATTTGAGCCTAAATTGGACACACTTGCCTATTCGAATTTCCCCAGCCAGAATAAAACAGATGACCCCTTTTATGCTAGCCCCTTTCCATGGATGCATCTCCAATCCATAGCTGGCCCATCAGTTCACAATCACCTCAATGGCAGTGCTACAAAGCAACCAGAAATTGTTTGAAGATTTTGCTAATTTAGATTTAATAGAAATATCTTCAAAACGATTATGCTGAGATGCCTGATATTAATATGTGTTCCAGTTGTGCTTGGCAGGAACAGCACCTTCTGCTTTGGTATTTCTGTTCTGCTATATTATAGGCCTTTTCCCAGGCCTCTCGGGTACAGTCTGGCTTGTGGTTTCCATTATTGCAATAGGTACAAAAGGTTCTGCTTCTCAGCTTCAGGCACTCAGTGGCCAAAGCTCAAAAGAAAGAAGTCCGTAGGGGTCTGTCAGGAGATCTGATGCCAGGCAGACCACAGCGTCTTCAGAGGAGGGCCATGGCACCAGAATTTCAGATAACTTTTTAGAAGAGAAAGTGCTACATTCCTGGTGTAAAATCGGAAAATAATTAG
Organism: Triturus cristatus; assembly: GCF_964204655.1. NCBI lineage: Eukaryota > Metazoa > Chordata > Amphibia > Caudata > Salamandridae > Triturus > Triturus cristatus. The sequence goes on along the minus strand of NC_140580.1, from coordinate 143,538,269 downwards.
TTTTTAGGTCGAGCATTCGAGACCTCTTGTATATACTTTAGTATATACTTATGTGTGTATGTACTTTGTGCTGGAGATCAGCCTAGGCCTTGTCCACTTCCGCTAAGGGACAGTTGTTCTGTTCAAATGCCTCTATTTAACTGTCTTGATAGAAAACGACCAGTAGAGGTCAGTCAAATACCAGAATTGCTTTCTGCTGAAGGACTTTCTTTTTAAAAATGTTATGGCAACTGCCTCTATTTAACTTTATTGATATAAAACGACCAGCAGAGGTCAGTAAAATACCAGAATCACTTTAACATTCTCTAGATATCAGTCCATAGAAATTGTCTTCCACGAGCACCCGTAGACAATAATATTTTTTTCAAATCTTGTAATTTTAGTGATATGATCACCGAAGGCCCTTATTTTATATTAAAAACAGAGCTATGGACTATACTATTTCCCGCTGAAAGGCAATATTTCTCTCCATTTGTTCCCATACCTGGCGTGTCACGCAGTTTGGTGCTTACATTCCCTCCGTGTTAAAGAACAGTAGATGTTTCAGCACCCAGGCTAATGTGCTGCACACATATAAGGTCCAAAAGGCGAGACCGATTGCATTGCAAATGCTTGTTTTGATGTATAGATACTATCAGGGTTTTCGATTTAGGTGTAAAGGGCATCAATGGCAAAATAGTGAAAGTCAGATGGAATCTTCCTGATTTTGCCCTTCTAAAAATAAAACAGATGGTAAACGGGGCTTGTAGGAGCCACACAGTTGCTACTGGGAAAAGCAGTGGGACACCCTCCAAGCTAAAACGTACTTCGGAAATTACCAAATTGGAAGTCATAATTCAAACATAATCCAACCTCATGCTTTGGGAAGTTGTTTGCCTTTGTATGGACTTAAAAACGTCCAAAAGGAATTTGTTGAGCAGTTTTTTAATAAATGTGGCGTTTTTGCCCAGCATGAAAACAGTCGACTCCAAAAAGTCGGTTGAGTGCACTCAAAAACCGGAAATGTGCCCCCCCACCTATTCTAATAGAGGACAGGCAGATTAAAGGGTGTTACTTTAACTTGCTGCAAAGGTGTATTTCTAAGTTTAGCTGTAAAACGGACTCTGGAAAAAGATGAGAAAACCATAAATTCTCTTCTGTTAAACAAGTTAAAATTTTAATTTCCCTCATACAAATACAGCATTTAGGGATAGTTACTGGCTTGCTTCTACTATTTCAGTAGAGAGAATAAATGATGTGCCCATGATCCCACAAGGTAACCAAGAGACCACACTCCTTCTGGCAAGACTAGCTGAAGTTATTCTGCCCCAGAGCTGTTAGAAACGCGTTGTTTATTTTATACTTTTACACTTTGTACTGTAATCTATTATTTTAGGCCGTCTACCGAATCTGTGCATATATCTGTTTATTTACCTTTTTACAGCTGGGGCTCGCTTATAGCTTTAATAGGATAAGTTGGCAGGTGACGGTGATGCCTCAGAGAGGTCAGGTGAACCCTGACATGCTGTTTTGTGGTGTGCTGACAGCCCCTTCTCCACAATGAACCTCAAGTTCGGCTTTTGGAAAGTAAAGAGCCGAATGTTCTATTTTTTCAACACCACGCGAGCCCGCATAACCTTTACCACATCTTCTCTTCCCCCTTCCTCTATATCTTTCTGCCAGTCAATCAAAGCATAAAAGCACAAGCCCCTTCAAACCAGAGTTTTTCTTTGCTGACCAACGCGCACGCCTCGGTCCAAACAGTCCTGGGTATGATTCCCAGCGTCCATACTCGACCAAGTGTGCTCTTGGGCAAATCACCTTATTATCTCCTTGTGCCACTGTTTCCATATCTGCCGTAGAACAGGAGTGCGTAGAGTTGATTACGTTTGCTGTGTATTCCTTGCAAGAAAATTCAAGTACAGTGTAGTATAATTCAAACATCTTGGTCTCTACTGCTAAAATACTCATATTCCATTTTACAGCAGTATGGAGAGGTAGTTGTTGTCATTCTGATCAAATGGATTCTGTAAATTACTGATAAGCAACGGAACAAAATGTCTATTTTAGAAAGCATTTTGTGAGCATGCAATAACTGCGAATTTAACACAACAAAGGCGGGTATTTTAGTCAATGTAATTCAAGCAATGTAGCATTTTTAACGAGATGCATTAAAATATTGTAATGCACAGGAATCACCAGTCATGAAAATTAGTTGTTGCTGTGTGCCCACTAAAAAAAAACTCAGTGGAGAAACGCCAATATTTTTTGTTTGGTTGATATCACTTTTTTCTGTGTAGATGTGCCGAACATCTATGTATAGACCCACTTTGTATTGTTTCCAGGACTTTAAATGGGCAGGTGCTATCAGGTACTCAGTACCTGCATGCCTTTAGTTTGAAAGGGCCAGTACCAGCACTTCTTAGCACTGCTCAAATGTTTTTAATACGAGAGTTCTGCCAATTATCAGTAGCAAACAGGTACCCAGGGAAAGGAGTACCTGTAGTTCTATATTTCAATTCCAAGCACTCATTCTTATGCTATGTTGTGTTATTTTATGTTATGTTATGTTTTGTTATGTTATGGTGATTACCTTGCCACGCAAGGCATTCCGTAGACGCCTTTGAGACTTGGAGTACATCCCTGCACCTAAGATAGAGAAAGTTACTTAGCACATTTGATAAACAATTACAGTTTACAAAATCTCTGTGTTGGGCGAGCCCCTAAACCCTATGTTGTCCTTAGGTCCCTCAAATGCAGGGATGGAGGGAAAGAAGCAGCTTCTCTGGATCAACCATTGCAAAGTGCCTTTTCATTGATGGGCATGTTTGTGTTCATTGTTGGGTGGATAGTTGAACGTGAGAATGTCGTAGTGCTGGGATGTACGAAGGAGAAAGACACCATACCAATCAGGTCTAGATAGACATTATTTATTACAGGAGCATAAGTATAAATGCACGTATTGTACCTTCATCTCCTTTGTTCTGCTCTGCTCTCCCTGTGTTTCTTGATTGATTTCCTTGCTTGGTCTTGTCTATTTCAAACTTATTTCCAGAGTACTTCTTATCCCAATCCCAGTGTCCAGTGGTCAACTGGACTGCTAACCTTTATGTTCAGCTGTCCTTCTGTCAGCTCCATTATATTCGACCAATCACTGAGAAGGATAACTTGAGGGTGATAGATTTTCATGTTATCCACTAATATGAGGAATATGCCCAGTCTGGAGACTGTTTTTTCCTTTGTGAGTCTCATCTCTTGGGTGAGTATCATAGATTTTCTGAGGGTCACCCCTGCCCATCTCTTTGTGTTTGGTTGTCTTCTTGGGTGGGAATGGTTGGTGGTGCCATCGTTGACTTCTAGGTCTGCAGATCTGGATTCAGTCATGACTTATTAAGGGGTACTAAGGTTCACAGCCAGTCTTGACCGAGCGTCCAACATCCCCTGGTTAGCATATGTCAAGAAGTCTTTCTTAGATCTGGGCTTAGCATTTTTGTATGATGTTCCCTCTAACTCTCTGTCATTCTCTAAATTAAAGCTAAGAGAAATCTTTAACACCAAGTGTAAACTTGACAGATGGCGAAAAAAACAACTTAAATCAAAGGTTTTAACCTATCTTGAGATTGAATATGTTTCGGCTAATGGTAGGCTATCCATCTGAAGTATACTCTCGAAACCAACTGTCCCTTTGCCCTTGCGATGACTGGTCGTCCCAATCCCTTTCACACATCCTATTCTTTTGCTTATATTCTACGAAAAGGAGAGGAAAACAACATTTCTAATCCCAATGCTAAGAAAACTGAGTTTACATTCACATAACACAGCTCTCGCAGTTAAGAATACGCTGTAAACACTGGGGGCAGATTTACAAGCCCCTTGCGCCACTTTTGCGTCATTTTCCCCATGTTAAAAATGACGCAAAAGTGGTGCAAGGGGCTTGTAAATCTGCCCCCATATGTTTGTTTTATGACGCAAGCTTCTTATATGCAGTTTCGCAGAGTACGTCGAGGTCTTCGGCAAGAGGTGTAGTACTATGCGATCTGTTTTATTCATGTATTTTTAAACTTTGATAATGTTTTATTGTAGGGATTTTAATACCCTGTCTAATATATGCCTTCGGCTTTTAATGTGTTTATAGGTTCTGGTATCTCAGTCTTTTAATACTCAATCCATTTTCTCACATTTTTACTCTCTTGTAAATTTTGCAGTGTGTTATTTTTAATGTTTATTACTTTTATGCATTTACAAGAATGCGAATAAAGTGATGATTGATTGATTTATTGAGAGGGTTCGGTGGTGTGTTTTGAAGAGAGAGGTGTTCTGAATAACTTCTTCGCAATTGGCTTTTTTGGTTAACATATATCCCTTCTGGGCTCTGCCTTATGTCAGCTCAGAGTTGTATCTTAATCAGTCTTTGTGGTCTGTTTCTCATCACGTTGATGTCAGATAGGTGTTGGATAGGTGTGCATGTGTCTTCATGTCTGCGTATTGTTTCATGTTTTCTTTGGCCTTGTGATCTTTCTGACGCATTCCTTTATTAGGTCTCGCCTGACCCAGCGCATGCGCTGGTCTAGCGAGACTTTTTGAGAGGGCTCCAAAAAGTGCTACCAGGCCAGCCTAGAGCTACAGTGCATGTGCGCGGCGCACGCGCCGCGCTTTACCGCGATCACTTTCACTTTCGCGGCCGCATGACCGCTTGGCATAGCCAATAGGTCTCGCTTTTGGGACCTTATAAGTATTTAGTTATGCAACTGTTGCATGGCTAAACACTTATAAGGTCCCAAAGGCGAGACCTATTGGCTATGCCAATGCTTGTCTGTGATAGCCGGTGGGTCGTCAGCAGTGTCAAGCTGGGTATTGGGTTACAAATGTCTTGTCCTAGCATTGTTAATGTTGGGTATTGACCGGTGGAGCAGCTGGATATTGAATGGTGAAAGTGTGTGGAGCCTTTCTTTTTTTTTATTTTTTTTATTCCATTTATATTATATCCGTCTTCATATGAACAGGATCGTTCTTTCACAGTACCTGAATTTTGTCATATTTGGTCAGCATGACATTGTATGGCATGGTGATTGATTCAACAACATTGACTATTTCCCAACTACAACTAAAACTGTAACCACTCCCCTAGTCCTTCTGTGCAATTTAGGATTTTCATTATTTTATTTCATTTCCTGATCTCTACTTGTTCTTGTTTCCGTTATTGTTCAGTTAATCCCTTCTTCTTGTGCTCTACCTGCGATCTTTTTCTGGGTTTGCAACTGTCCTGATAATTGAATAATTTCCTCATATATCTTCACTTCTATTACAACTAGGAGTCTTCAGCCAGGCGCTCCTCAAATACCACTAATGTTCCATCCCTGCGTGGTGTAAGTGAGGGCCTGCTCACCAACGCCTCTCTTCTTCGCACAGTGCAGTACTTTCAGACCTCACCCATGGGCCTGTTGTATCCATTGAGCAGGTTCTCTATTTGAGTTGCGATCCCTCACCAAGAGTGTGTCTCAACGGGCCAGCTCCAAACCAGATGCAGTAAGTCATCGTCAGCCAGTGCACATCTGGGGCAAGTCTTATCTCCCATTCCCATTATGGTATTCAGCCTGTGAAGAGAGAGGTATGTGTAATGAAGACAATCAAACTACATGTGCTTGAATCACACACTGAACGAGTTTTCAGTGAGGCTTGGTGTGGGTATTCGAAGATTTTCCCCCATTCCTTCTCCTGCAGAGGTCTACCTATCTTTGTTTCCCAATCTGCCTTCAAACCCGACAAATCATGTCATTGATATAAAGCTTTTGCATAGCCAGGATGCAATTTCAATCCCCTGCAAACGTCAAGAGAACCTGCAGTGCTTCATTCCTAGACACCGTCCTCCAAGTGCTTCGCAAAGACTGCGTAATGGCCACATATGTCAAAAATTGTTTGTCTGGTAGCCCCTTTCAGTCCTCAGGGTACCCACGCCTTTAAGGGCCCCATCTTCTAAACACTTGCATGCGTCCCTATAGCTAATATCCCTCGCCTCCACCCACTCCTGTATTCCGCATGAGGAAAAGTACCCTACCGTGGAAGTTGGGAGTCCATTCAGTGTTAATGCCGAAGCACGTGTTGAATTGAGGGCAGTTTTCTTGCCCATCCTGTGTGGGGTGATCCGAAATGATCTTAGGATGGTGTTGAGGGTCTACTGGATAGGCATTTGTTTCAGTTCAGCTTACTGAAGCATCTTCTTGAAAGTCCACATGAAGAGCTCAGCCATTCCATTCGCTTCCAGCTATAGGGGTCTGAGTCAGTGATGTCTGCATTTCAGGTGTGTTGAAAACTGTGTGAATTCTTGACTCTTAAATGGAGATCAATTGTCAGTTTTGAAAACTTTGGGAATTCCCCAGGTTGTGAGCATCTTGTCTAGTGTGGTAGTGACTGCTTTCGAGATGGTTATTAACTTGGTTAGTGGGAAGCGTGAATATTCATTCATGATGACGAGTATATATTTGCTGGATTTCAAAGAGCTGGAAAATATAGCAGCAATGTTCTACCATATTTGTTCGGGGAGCAGCGACATCTGTAGTGAAAAGGGATGTGAAATCCCACTGTTTCGCATGTGATGTAGGTTTACTTCTTTAACCAGGTTATCTAGGTTGGTGGGGGGGAACCATACCTGGTCACATAGCACTTTCTTGTGGCAACAATCCCTAATCAATCTTCATGCACTAGGTGTGCGACTGGTTGGTGTGGCGGTGTCTGGAGTATTAGGCATTGCCCTATTAGCAGAAGTTGAAACTCAGAGAGTTCATCTTTCACATGTTATTTGTGAGACTCTGCTGGTACATCTTCGGGTGTCGTCACCTGTCATCTGTTATGCTCAGTTCTCTTTTTCACTTCATTTAAAGTTAGATCATTATCGGTCACCTATTGTAATTTCAGGATGTAGGAAGGAGGAAATCACACCAACCATGTACAGGCAGACGCCATTTATTACAGAAATGAGAGCTCAGGTATCAGCATGAATATGTTACCCGATCTCCTTACTTCCCCTTGTCCCCTTCTTGCGTCCAACCCATTTTCACACTTGTCCCCAGAGTACTTCCTGTTCCAGCTAGAGTGTCAGCTGGGGCTCTGACCTGTATGGTCAGTTGTCCTTCTGCCAGCTCCATTACAAACGTGCCTGTCATAGTTTGGATTGATGATTGTATGGATTGCCGAATAAGTAGGTGCATAGATGAATGATTGAAAAGATGAATGCAGACCTAGATGGCTACATGATAGAGTGAATTCATGGATGGGTGAATGCAGAGAAGTCACACCACCGTTGTAGACTGAACGCTTAGATAGAAGATGGGAAAAAGTTATAAAAAGCAAGAGTTATCAATATCATGGGGAGAAGGTGTGTCCTAATGGCTAGAGCGGTCGACCTCGAAACTGGGGGACAGGGTTCGAGCCTTGGCAACATCCTGTGATTCTGGGCAAATCACTTAATCTCCCTGTGCCTAACAAAAAATAAATGTTTCCGTCTGTAATGCAACTGGTGCTCATGTAAAGCGCTCTGATACCTTTGGGTCAAGTTCGCGCTATATAAAACTCCTAAAAAAAACAATCATGGAAAGATAGAGAATTTCATTAATTAACAATGTTTATTCAAAACGTCTCTATACAAGAGTAACTCTGGTTGATCTAGTCCACTCAAGAGGTATATTGGTGTGGACCATGGAAATCTTCAGAATCCTTAGATTATCTTCAGCCATACACACTCAAGGTACATCGCGTGGAAGTGTATAGTCCCCTAGTTTGGTTGTCAAAGCATTTTGCATTGGTTGGATAATAGCAGGGTCTGATCAGGACTGGCACAATTGTGGAACTGTATATTAAATGAGTGAATTAATTGTAGTGAGCTTCTGCCTTAAAGAACAAGAAGTGGTATAGAGTGGATTACCTCTGTGTTGCGTTACAAAATGCGCCTGTACAAAAAGATGGTAGTATGCGTTCCATGGAAAAAGGCATACGGTGCCTGGAGCGAACTGTTTGACCAAAATAACAAAAAGTATTGCTTTGTTGATGACCCGATAAGCAAAATTACTGTGTATATTGTAGATAAAATCCTTCAGTTTTTTCATACCTTAATTCCTGATTTGTTCAAAGCAAATATTATCGTTGCTGGTACACGATGTTTCCTGTGTGACAAAGATCAGCCCTGCAGTCAGGTGCTCCACAGTGTGCTGGAGTGTGTGACTCGGCGCATCAAAGTCACCTCTCTGTTTGGGTACACTATGGTATAGAGTGGATCAGCTATCTGTCCAGCCAGTACATGTTCTGACTGGGTTAATGAGTAAGTGTCCAAGTCATCTAGGTAGTGTGTCTGTACAGGGTATGTGCTAGCATTGCTCCTTAGCAACATCTGCTGGCTGGAGGACCATATTAAATGCAGGGATCATAACAGGAAGTATTACTACTTTCTATGGGCTTATCCCAGTTCAAGACGTTGGAGAAGTATGTCCGGGTTTGCATGGACATCATCTGTAATATACTATAAAAGGGAAGTTGAAACTTTGGGGCATATTTACTAGGAAACTGTCGGAGTGTGGCCTTAAGCCAAGAAGGCTAACGCCGCGATCCAACAGTTTCCAAATGCAGGGATGCGCTGTATTCACAAGAATACGGTGCACCCCTGCCTTTTCCTTAGCGCTGGCGCTAAATGTAGCTGCCTAGCGCCAACACAGGCACTCTTGCACCATTGTGCGAGGGAGCCTGCGCTGCAGGGAAAGATTGTTTATGAGCAGGAAGGTGCCCCTTCCTGCACATAAAAATCATTCATGGCATTTTGATCTGTCTATGTGTGCTGCACAATACAGCACACACAGAAACAACAAAAAAGAGGAGAAATGAAGAATTTCTTCTCTTTTCGCCATGTTAAAACCAGGTTTTTCTTGGGCTTAATTTTGGTGCTGCCTCCCATTTATGATACCCTTGTAAATAGGGGGCAGCGTCAAAATCCATGGGTGTTGCGGAGGAACGCCCACCGCTACACCCATTGTCTACCCCTTTCACCCTAAGTATAGTGTGAAACGGTGCCTTATTTACAAGGTGGCATTACGCCACGTTAAGTAACTTAACGCAGCCTTGTAAATAAAGAGATGCCCATATCGCCACAGGAATATCGATAAACGTGACCTTCCTGTGGCGGTATGGGCTTGTGAATATGCTCCTCAGTTCCTTGGGTCACAATGCTGAAACATGTAGACCTTTCGTCACCTTTCGTCACCATAGTGCCTAGCATGCCCTTCGTTTTTTATCACATGTAGGAGCTCATTTTCATTTAATACCATTTCTGCACTAAAAAGAAAACACTGCACTTGATAGAATTGTATTTTCCTGGACTCAACTAAACCAAATTAGGCCTAACCTCCATCCTGGATTCCAACGCAGCCATGATGTGTCTTTTCATTGTACACCCTGACACTGCACCTAACCAAAATGTGCATTGATGCACTGTATCGACTGCTTTTCTCCAAGGGCCATGAAGAAAGCATTTGGCTCGTTCAAGGCTCTTCCTGCTTATAATACATTAAGCCAATACATTAGGCCTATCTATTTATGAGACTTCCATTGTTTGTGTAACTAGATTTGCACGACCACCTCTGATAACATTAAGTTAGAATAGCACATTAATATTCAGTTAGCGGCTAGTGCTAGAGTGGTGGCATTAGGTGATGTAAAATTCTGTATTATGATTTGTCAATTCTTTGTTACATTTGGTCATCCTATGCTGACTGTGTGATTTCCATTGACATCCATTGTAAATTCTGACTCCTCGATTTCGTAGACTAAACCTTTGTTGGTTTGTCTCATAGAATATTTTTACCTTGACTTCACCTCATTCTCTTGCTGATTTTGACTGAGCCATAAGCTAATTCCCTACATTAATTGATATGCATTTTGACTATTACTTCGCCTTCTGCAATATGTGCCTTGAATTATTTTAATAAACTTTCATGGTTTGCATTTTTTTCCCGACTGCAGATGGTTTTATTTCCTTGAAAAATGTTACCTTTGCATTTGGGTGCCACTTAGGGACACATTGCCTCATACATGTTTGACGTTCACCACTGTCCCCAATCTTGAATAGGCACTTTATCTTGACAAGGTAGATTCAACAGTTTCATATAAAGGGCACTCACACATTAACCCTGGGATTCTGACTACATTTATATATAGGTAAAAAATAGGGTCAGTCAGCGATAGGCTAAGCAAAAGAACCTCTTAAATTCTCAGAGTTGTGGGTTTATGTCACTAAGAACCCGCATGCTAACTCTGCCCTACCAATTTACCTTGGAGTGAGCACCAATGATGAGAAGCCTGGGGCACAGAAGCTTTCTAAATATGTTGTTCTATATATATATATGTATATATGTATATATATATATATATCTATATATATATTCACTTAAAAAACCATAGGTTTCACACATGTTATAGTTAGCTGTACATTTCACTCGTAAAAAACCAATGAAATTCCACGTTATAGTTAGATCAGGTAACTATAACTTGCGCGCCCACAATAAACTGCTGATGACGTCACATATTACATCACTCATGACATGGTCAGTGACATCACTCTTCACATCAATGATGACATCTGAAATGACACATTGTGGATTGCGGTCGCGCAAGTTATAGTTACCTGATCTAACTATAACGTGGAATTTCATTGGTTTTTTACGAGTGAAATGTACAGCTAACTATAACATGTGTGAAACCTATGGTTTTTTCAGTGAATTTGTACGGTTTTTAAATGCTAAGTTATGTATTTATTTTTTATTTTTTTTTCTGGTTTTTCACCGTGCGCACCCCCTGCGCGCGCTGTGGGCACTCGGTGCACTTCGCGCACCGAGCGCCCACGTTGCGCAGTTCAAACCGTGCGCGCCTCGCCTTTTTTTACAAAGTAACAATTTTTTTTTCTCCCTTGCGGGTCCTTCAATTTATTTAATAAATGTGATTGTTATTTCGTTTTTTTTACATTTTTTTTTTTTGCCGTGCGCGTACGGTAAGCTTACTGTACGCGCACTCCGCGATTTTTTTTTTTAATTATTAAATGTATTTTTCGTACTTTTTGGTCCTTCGTGGACCCCCTGACAAACGCTAGGGGTTCTGCAACTCTCTTCGTTGCCCCCTTTTCACGTTATCCACCTTTGTTTTTCAGTGCGAGAGACAGAAAATGGCGGCCGACACTTTCTGATTTCGACCGATTCGAATGTTTACAGTCATGTAACCACCAATCAGAATTGAGCTCGCACACGGCACCGTACGCGTACGGTAAGCTTACCGTAAGCGCACGGAGCGCGCTTACAGATATATATATTGATTTAAATGCTATTTTCTCAGGACCTACTGAACAGATTTACACCAGACCTGCAAAAGGCACATCTCTGACCTGAGGACTACCTCTCTGCCAAATTTCAAGTAATTCTGTTCAGCCGTTCGGGCTGTAGCTCGGACTAAAGGTCCTATGGGAAAATGCATGGGGAAAACGCATTTTGGGACCCCCCTTTTTTCTCAGCCCCCGCTTGACGAATCCCCCCGAGACTTTCAGGGTAGGAGCGTAGCGGAGCGCCCCACCTATTTTGAAAATTTCGCGAGGATTCGTCAACCGGCGCCAAAGTTATTCCAAATAGAATGTTGCGGATTTCCTATGGAAACACGGTCCTAACTATAACTATCTACTGGCGACCGCCAGTAGATAATATATATCTATATCTATATCTATATCTATATATATATATATATATATATATATTTATATATATATATATTTATAAAGAAATGTTATTGCATTTATTAATCTCCATAATCACAGTAAATGTTGTTCTATCTTGTTGCTCCTGTGGGTGTCTCCTCTAAACTTCAGAGTCAGAACTCCCGTTGGTCCTTGTTTGACTTGTGGATGTGTCCTTCGATGCTTTCAGCAGAGTCTAACTGTATCAAGTTATAAGTCGACATTTGTAACTATAAGTTATGACTCTATTTCCTGCTAAAGAGGTGGGACGAACAGTTTCCAGCGTTCATGCTGACCGGGTGCTATTTTAACAGCAGGGATTGACCACAGAGTGGGATGTGTCTTGTGAATGATTCCAGGGGCAGGACTACAAGCCCTGGAACTCCATCTCTTGATGGAGGTGGTGCCCACAGCTTTCAGCGTTTGCACCGACCAAGTGCTATTTAAACAGCAGGGGCTCACTGGGGAGCGGGATGCACCTTGTGAAGGATTCCATAGGTAGGGCTATAAGACCCAGAACTCGATCTCCTGCTGGAGGTGGGGCCCACAGAATTCAGCGTTCACGCTGACTGGGTGCTATTTAAACAGCAGGGGCTCACAGCGGCACTGGACCTGCCGTGGGAAGGCTTCCAGGGGTAGGTCTACAAGCCCCAGATCTCTATCTCCTGCTGAAGCTGGCCCACAGCTGTCAGAGTTTGCGACAACCGGGCACAATTTAACGAGCAGGGGCTCACCGCAGCAGCTCCGTCTGCGCCCGTCTGAGGCTGGGTGAGACCGGACCTGGCCAACTCCCTAAAATCTACTATTAAAGTTCTGCTTGGACCTTATGTGGAAACCGGAAGACAGTCACCCCTACTGGCCCATCATTGTCAAAAGATGCGGATATGTCCAAGCCTACTAAGGTTAAGTCCAGTAATTTATCCTTTTTGTCATCAGCGGTTGGGGCTCAAAATGATGAGATTACCAATGTAGAGGAGGAGCTGGCACTTCATGTAAATGCTGGACATGATATCCCTAACCGTGGTGCGGTTTCCTCTGCTTGTCACAATTCTCACAGTCTCGGTCCATCTCCCGAGAATTCCTTTGCTTCTGCTGCTGTTTCAGCGACTACTAGTAAAGAGGCTCCTTGTTGCAATGTTAGCATCGTGCAGATCAAGCAGTAGCCCATCAGCCCTGCCCTGAGTTAGCTTAATCACCTGAGGAGACTGTGTCATACCCCAAACCCCTTACCCGGAAGAGAAAAAAAACAGAGTGGTCCACTCCCAAAGCCAAGCTGCCTAAAAGTGTCCCTAACAGTGTGACGGGTTTGGCCGATCCATTGGAGATTGTGATTAATAATAAGTTTCGTGACGTACTGGATACATTTTATCCCAAGCTCAAGTTTCTTTTTAAGAGTCTTATTGAGCACTATGGCAGCCGTCTCGAGCAGTCAGTTTTGGCCATCAGGGCGGGAGTTAAAGTTTGTGTCCAGAATCACTCTGCTGTCTTGCCTCACACCAGGAAGGCAGTTCATGTGGACTTAACTAATGAGAAACTTGACCAGAGGCCTACTCGGATGCAGGACAAGGTTGGACAACCAGACTGGGAGATAGTGCTGAATTACATTTTTGATCAACATGACCAGCTTGTTAGCCAATAGGACAGATGGAGAGTCCTATTCTCACAGGGTTTCAGAGAGAACACACTCAAACCAGAGTCTCCCCTTTGGAGCACTCATCTAGCATGAAATCAGGTGTTAATATTGATCTACATCCAGAGGCTATTCTCTATGTGGTTGTTTTAGAGAATGTGTCACAGTTGAAAGCCAATATTTAAGAAAGTTACACCCAACTTAAAAACAAGATTACTCACTGGATACTGTTGCATTCCACTCTGGGGTCTCACATTCACAAATGGATAATTATGGAAAGAAGGGTGAGCTGGTTTGGAAATGATTTGAAAAATCTTACTGGTGACTGTGTGGAGTTAAAGTTCTATAACCAAAATGTGTGCCCGTTCCAGACTCCTGCCCACTGTTGAAGGGGATTATCAGAAGGCTACCTCAGGCCCTGGGGGTATCCTTCATAAGATTATAGAGCCCTCACACACCGGTGTCATGCTTCATCATCGGGCCTGCTGCTCGTCTGGCAGGCACTACAATGTCCGGCGGACACATACAAGGTGTCTCTTTATCGGCGATCTTTTTCCTATGCGAGTCCGCTGAGGTGTGCCTAATCCTATATTGAAAGGTAGTGGTGTGTGATGTGGTGCAGGGTATGGTGAAACAATATGCATTAAAATAGACTCTAACTCCCTGGACCCTTTTGAACTAAATAAGACATAATGTGTCAGAAGTTTGCTATTTCAAGGGAAGATCAACATATTTCATGACACTATTGATACCTCAAGGGATCCACGGACTTTTATCAGAACCATAAACAAAGTACCTCAAAGAACGCTAATCAACGCACCCAGATCGCCGGAGGCAATATTACCCTATTACCGTCTCCTTGGTGTATGGGATCCTGGTAACTCAGGCCCTGTAAAGTGGTGCCCCATCAGCTGCACCCAACACTATGCTTAGGATCGCATTTTCAATCTAGTGGCAGCTCAGCGATCCTCCTACCCGAGTCCCGGTGCACCGGTAGAATGGTTATACATTTTAACAGGCTTGCAGTGGTGACGAGTGTCCTGGCATCTATAGGACTGTCCAAAGCCAGCAAGCCCTCATCCATACTGGCCTTTCCATTGAGCTACTTTTCCTAGGCCTAAGGTTGTGTGTTCTGCATTTTGGCAGTCTACAAATCACTATGGTACTGCTTCTAGGAGAGGTGCTCCTGACCCTTTTTCATTGAAGACTTCTAATAGATACGCATCTATGAGCTATCAGAACTTTTGTGACTGACTCAAACTACAAGAACACTTTTGCAACGCCATCTTGGAACCACATACCCCTATCCACAGAGGTCTTCCTGTAATTAAATTCCAGGAACATAATCTTATAAATTGGAATATTGCAGGTCTTGCATCTAAGATTAATGATATGAACTGACTTAAACTCTTCACGAGATATACGGTGACTTGTTTACAAGAAACTTGGACTTCTGCAAATCGCTTTATTTGGAAGGATAGAAATCCTTCTTTCGCCCTGCATTATAATCTTGTTCGGGTAGGGCTGGAGGTGGTTTGGCAATTTTTGTCTCTTTAGAAGTTAATGGCGAGATTGAGGAGCTTTCCACATAAATCCCTACCGTACAGGCATTGAACATTTCTTTCACAGGTGCTCCAAAATTAACATTGTTGAACTTTTATAATGCCAAAAACCCCCACCATAATATGGTTAATCTTCACACCATCGCTCCTTTATCAGTAAGCTTGAGGGGATGAAGAATGCCGCAGCTAACATAATCAAGGCACAGGACTCCAATATTCATCTGTGTGAGAGTCCCCAAGTTGCATCTAATAAGACTCCAAGAAGTATGCTTTGGAGAGTCTACATATGGAGCACACTAGTGGATGAAATGTGTTAAACTCCACTATAAATTGGTTCAATTTTGTTTTTTCCTTGATAAAATGGCCTTTTCTGATACATCCTATGTTCCTCCAACCTTTACTGAGATGGGGTGTGCTTCTTTTGTTAATTATTTTTAAATGTTTGTCTCAGCTTCCCTGTTTCTCAAGATCTCTGATAAAAACATTTTGCAGAGCTCATATAGTGACCACAACCCAGTTTGTCTATTACTAAGGTGGTCACAGACAATTACTGTGGGGAAACAAGTGGATTATTGTGATTGGACAGTGACAAACCAGGGTAGAAGACTCAGGTGGACACAGGTGGCTTCTGAGCATTTCAAGCAGACCCAGTTTTCTAGCTGTGCAAATCAGTTTCGTACTTGCTTAGATAGCCAATCTATTTATAGGGCGGTTTTAGGCTTTCATAAGTATTTCCTGTAAAGCGTATGACCTCCACTGCCTGCCAGTCGCAACTAAGACCCTGTCTGCACTTAAAGGGATTGATAGAGGGTGATCTCAGGCACTTAGAAGTATAAAGAGATCCCTGAAAGCCAACCTAGAGACACTGCATGTATAGCAACCTTTTGTAGTAAGTATAAGTTTCAAGTCAGCAGACGTAAGAATATTATAAGAAATGTAGCTTGGGAAAACTTATTATAAGCTAGCTGTTGGAAGAATAGTGCTATACTCTGGAGCATCATTGACGAGCCTTGTTTTGCCCAGGTGATGCCATTATGTTACTGCTGATAGATGGGTCTCTCATTTCGAAGGAATATACAATTCTATGGACTCCCCTCTTGATCATAATGTCATGCAAACTTTGGAAGGGACTTCGACCTTATTATTCTCATTACATGACGTGAGAAAGGGCATACTAGGCCTAACTTAGAACACGGCCCCTGGTCCTGATGGGATCCCACCTGATCTGTATATAAGTGATATTGAGGTATGGGCCTCAGTTCTAACTCAGACCTTACATTTTGAGTCATGGCAGGATCTCCTCTTTCTTGGGCTGCTTCTATCATTGTCTGGTTCTTTGAAAAGGGCCACCTTTAATGTTACAGGCCAATATCTTTGACCAACTCAGTCGCTAAGGTCCTGGGGTGTGTCCTATTAGACAGATTAACCACGTAGATGAAAATAACATACTATCTGATTTACCATTTGGATTCATGCCTGGTAGGTCTACCATCAACCAGTACCTAAATCTGTGTATGGTTGTGAACAAATAGACAGTGGCCCGCTCTGGCTCTATTCATCTGGCCTTTATGGACCTCACTTCGATCTTTGGTAGAGTGAACCAAGACAAATTATGGCAAATCTTTTTGACAATGGGGATGGACCTGGACATTGTCCAAAACCTTTAAAGTGGGGACTCATATCTTATCGAAGGGGAGGGTATTTCGGTACCTTGGAATCCTGTTTGACTCAAATTTGAGTTGGTAACCTCTGTTACATGGAAAAAGATGAGTTCACAAGAGATGACGCAGCTGTATTTAGCTTTGCCTCTAGATTGTGCAGAAGACCAGTTAAGGCATTAGTGCAGGTATATCAAGCCAAATATGTCCCTAAAGTCTTGTACGGCTGTGACCTCTGGAGGTATGTTAAATATAAACAGCTACAGGTTATTGAAAATACATTTCTAGGAAGCTTATATGTATTCCTCAAAGTAGTTAATCATTTATTGTGTTTTCTTTTGGTGTCAGCTACCTTACTGATATGTTAGCCCTTCGCCCCCTTCTTTGTTGGATTAACATATGGATAAGGACAGAAACTAAGCTGAATAAGGGAATCCTGCAGGACTGTATCTCCCTTGATCATGCGTTTTACATCTCATGACTCAAATATATTAAGTTGTTGTTTTAGAGTATCGGGAGGACAGAGCTATTTAATAATCCTAGGGATATGGTGAAGGCAGATCATAAATGGGTGAAAGAACATTTCCTAAGGCGAAGTTTTATGGATAGGGAACAGGAGGTACTACAGAATCCCACAATGCGTGGGTTCATTTTGTTGAAAACTGTTCAATCGACAGAGCCCTATCTTACATCTGTGACTAATAGCTCTGAACGTTTTCTGCTCACTAGGTTCAGGTTCAACCTATTACTTTTGTTGTTAGTTTCTCCAAGAGGTTGGCATGCAATGCACTTATTAGGCCCTTGTGCCCGTGAAAAAGTGTCTTTGCAAGATACAATGCACTATATAATGTTCTGTAGATTTTATGCAGAACCCAGGAAAGCTTGTATTGTTACCCTGCTGAAGGTTCAGACATTCACTCAAGTCCTGTTTTTACAATTATTGTTTGATTAATTTACCACTGATAAAAATGCTACTTCACTTGTGTGAATTGGCTTACTGCCCTGGAGAGGCACAAATCAAACCAGGGTCAATGGCAGTCTCTCCACAAGACTCCCATTGACCTTAGTTGATGCTTACCTGCCGCCTGAACTAGGCCCAGCCCCACAAGTGAGTTAGCATTTTTATTGGGACAAGTGGGAGAATGCTGGTTGGTAGGAATTTTGTGGATTCCAGCTGATTCCAGAAGTTTATGTCAGAGAAATGCAAGGAAAATGCGCAATTTTAGGCAAAGTTTGAGGTTTGCAGGGGATTATGGGTATGAAAACTTTGTGACATCCACCCAAGGCACACCACCCTGGGTGTCTAGGTTTCAGAAGTGTCCGGGTTTGGCAGCTTTTCCTTGGTGGCCGTCGATCCTGACCAAAAAACCACAACTACCCCCATTGCCAAATCAAATCATTTTTTGACAGGAAATGTTGATGTCGCCACATTGTATTTTGGGGCATTTCCTGTTGTGGGCACTAGGCCTACCCACATAAGTGTTGTACCATTTTTAGCAGAAGACATAAGGTAATGTTGGGTGGAAGGACGTTTGTGGCTCCCCGCAGATTCCAGAATTTTCCATCACAGAATTGTGAGGAAAATTTGTTTTTCAGTCAAAGTTTGAGGTTTGCAAGAGATTCTGGGTTAAACAACCTGGTGTGAGCCATGCAAGTCGCCCTATACTGGATTTCCCTATGTATCTACTTTTAAAAAATGTACAGGTTTGCTAGGTGCCGGCTTAGCTAGGGTCCAAAATCCACAGCTACCCACTTTGCAAAAAAAGGGTAGGTTTTGAGTGGAAAAATGTGATGTATTTACGTTGCATTTTGGGCCATTTCTTGTCGCAAGCACAAGGTCTACCTGCACAAATAGGTACCATTTTTATCAGAATACATGTGGGAACATAGAATAGTAGGATATTTATTATTACCACTTGGATTTCGCTGCATTTGTGCCTTCCAAATGTAAGCCACTTTGTACGAAAGTGAACATTTTGAAAAATAACCTCCAAATCATATGCTCGTACAGGTACCCACAAATTCAGAAATGTAAAAATAGCCACTTTTCCTAAACTCCACATCCGGTGCCTATTTCAGAAATACATAGGCTACCTTGATGCCTATTTGTTACTCTATTTCACCATGTGAATTGGCTCAGTTGTTGGCTCTGGGTACCTTGTGTTCTTGGAGAACCCGGAACCCTACATATCCCTACAACCGAAGGGTCTAGCAAACATAATGGTGCGTTGCTTTTGTAAATCGACCATCGTGACAAAAAGTTACAGATGAAAACATTGTCCCAAATTGCTGTTTTTCATACTCATTTTCAATATTTATTTATTTCAAGAGTTAGTTTCTTTGGGACAACCTTGAGGGATCTACAAATTTGACCCCTTCCTGAATTCAGAATTCTGTCTACTTTTCATAAATATAAAGCTTTCTAGATCACCCATGGGTTTCGCACTGGTTTGATACACAAACTAGAAGTAGGCTGAAAGCACAAAAAATAGGAAAAATGGGCTACCTCTTTGAGAAATGCCTAAAATGTGCTAAAAAAAAATTGCTTTCTTAAGTAGCTGAGCATGTTCCTGGAAGCTGGGACGAGTTTAACTTAAGCACATCAAACCGTTCGTTGGTGCCATTTTTATGAAAAAACAGACACTTTTATCCAGAGCACGTTTTCCTATTTTTCCAAAAAGCCATTTTTTCAGTCCCCTCCAGGAGAATCTGAAAACCTTTACCTTTAGAATCCCCAGGATGTTGGGAAAAAAGGGCCCATATTTGGCATGGATAGCTTATGAGGACAAAAGTTATGGAGGCCTAAGCATGAACTAACCCAAATAACAACAACAAAAAGGCTAAGCACTGGGGGAGGGGTTAAGGGGGGGAGGCCTAGCAGCAAAAGGGTTAACGTTGCTTGTGTTTTTCAAAACTGCCATGCGATCGAGGTGTGCTTGGGCAGATTGACAGTGGCTATTTTTTTTAAATTGTATTTTGTTGATATTCCTTTGTAAATAATGCATGGAATATATAATGTTCATTGGATTGTTGTATTTATTGTGGTTCTTTTATGGATGTTAATGAAACCAAATAAATCTTGATTTGATTTGACTACTGTGAAAAGGCGACTGGGTTTTCTTTGTGTGATTACGTTATTAGTTGGATAGTGCATTAGCCACATTATACCTGTTGTATGTATGTATGTGGTATTTCTATAGTGTAAACCTTGCCAAAAGGCAGTGGAATACAGGGTCAAAGACAAATATAAAGTCAACAACTGATAGGAGAGGTAGCTGCTATTAGAGTGTTAATGCACTGTGATGATGTGTTCACTAAAGCGGTGGGTATTCAACTCTTTCCAAAATTAGAGCAGCTCTCTTGGCTCCCCTTTTTAATTGCATACTTTGTAAGATATCAATTTAATGTCATCACATGACTGAATTGTTGATCGTTTTCTGGACGAAAAGTGCTTTATGCACCACTCATTTGTCTGTCCTGGTCCACCTATGGGTTTCGGTAAGTTTTGTTCACAATCTATGCTTTGTGCTCCTTGAACCGATTACAAAATGATGGCCTAAACAAAATGTCCAAGTCTGTACTGTGCACAAGGAACTGCCCTTCTTCTCTACAAGTTCATATACGTACATATTGCATATTGCTTTAAAAAAATCACCTTTTTATTCTTTCGTATTATAACTTTGGCAAAGTACAATTAATCTGCATAGAGCTTTCCAAGAACAAAATACGTCCAGTTAGATTTGCTGATTTGTTTGCCAAAGGACCTCTGCCTATGAATTCTCTACCTCCCAGAAAACGATCCCAAATCATATCCCTGTGTTATCCATGTACACTGCTGCATAGTCCTCCAGCTAGGTGAGAGCATTACCTAGGTAATTTGTGATAGCTGCCATTGCCAAGGATACAGAATGATTGTGCTCCTTTTGGGAAGTTGGTTTCTGTGTGGCTAACACCACCTACAATTGTGGGTGTTTGGTGATGTGTTCCCTTCGAATTTCTGGTGACAATCCAGAATTTTGATGGGTAGTTGGTTTAGCCCTATCTTTTAGGTTCAGCGTATAATTTAAGTGGTGAGTTGGTTTGGGCCCAACTGTCACTGTTGTGAAATATAATCTCACCCTGAAATATTGTATTTAATTTCACCTTCCTACAGTAAGAAGCACTGTCCACCAGTCACCACTGTAGTGAAAAGGACTGGAACCAATACAGAAAACCTGGCTCTCACCTGAAGGAGTAGGGAACATACTACAAGACAGAGTAAAAGAGCACACAGCTCCTGAACCCTAAAAAAAAGGAGATAGACTGTGTGGGGTACAGAGAGCCTGCATTATTGACTCATAGCTACAGGCCCAGCTGGGACACATGCTCCTCTGAGGACTGAAGCCTGGAAAAAGTCACCGAGCAAGAAGAGACACTTGTTACCACTAGGCAGCACAATTTGTGAGAGTGGATTCCTCCCCGCGAGAAGTCAAGAATGGACATACTTCTGGCCGACAGGTGAGCAAGGGAGAGCTCAAGAAACCTCCAGAGTTGACCACTGCCTAGATGTAGCAAGCCAGGGGGCCTCCCTCTGACCAGACTTTCCACAGCTGCAGGGTGACTGGAGTATGGCTCTCTCTGGACCTTTACCAAGGCTCTGTGGCGATTAGAATTGTGACCCTGATGCTAAGAGCGCAATACTCAATGCCAGCTTCATATCTCTGTGTGACACTCGTATCTATGAGCCTGAGCAATGCAAGTGAGATACTTTCCATGTCTGCATTCCACACACGTGCTCTCCCACCCCACTCTGAGCTTTGTTCCCTCCGATCATACACCATCTTCCTGTAGTGTGCCAAACTGCCTTCATACAACACCTCTCAACTCATGTGTTCTGCCCTTTTGGATACCCTGCTGCAGCGACATCAATCTTTCCCTGCAGCCCACTCCACAATCCCCAAACTGATGGCTGACTGCAGCCCACAGGCCCGTTGAGAGAAACGAATGCACCTGCACGCGCACAGGACCTAAGATGCACTTAGGTTGCATTTCTGTGCTAACGCTGTCCCTTCTGGCTTGATTGATGCACTCTTAGAGTCTAGAGTCTACTTGGCCCATGTGCTGCACTGTTTAGTACAAGGTAACTGATATAATGTTTAAAAGACCCTTTTCACTATGTAATTCAATGTGATATTAACAGAAGTCTTGGAGCTTTTCTGAAAAAAAAAAATACTGCGTGGAAAATACATGTATTGCATTTTATCTCTGATATGTATTCCATACCACCCTTCAAGAGTGAACCATGACTGTTCAGGCGTGCCCTCCCCTGAAATTCAAAGCTTACAGAGCAAGTGCTTGGCAAGAAAGTGAGCTTGCAAAGGTACCAAGTTTCAGTGGCTCCGAGGACAACGGGCAAAACCGTTACACAGATAGCCCAGGAGCCCTTGGAGTCCTACATGGCCCCAAAGAAACGACTTAGAAATCATGTTTCTAAAATTCTGTTGATGTGGGGGGGGCTTCCCTAGGGTCCTGACAGGGCGTTTGGCATCGCTGAGAAGATGAAGAACCAGGGATATGGAAGTAAAGAGACCTGCAGCTGGCACCAAGGGATCTAAAGTGGTGAAACAGTGGGGGGAGGGGGGATGACCACATATAACAGCAAGTCAACATAAAACCAGCAAGCCAACAATAAACAAGACCCTTGAATAAACTGCAACCTATGTAAAGACAGCACGGATTGCCACAAACACAATGTCACCAATATGTTTTCTCCATTTACAGCTGAAAAACACACCAAGCACATTCTGCAACACTGAAAAGAAGGCCTTGTTCCCTCACAAAATTCTGTGAGGCATGTGTGCAAACGTACACTACAGAGCTCCTTTTACTCTCATAGGTGGCAGAGCGCACAGGTAGACACTGAACCACAGACACTGACGTCGGATAATGGCAGCCGCACCCATCCTGTTTGCTGACTTGCCTACCAGTTGCCAACCAAGCCTCTGTCCCTTGGTAATCTTGCCGCTAATGTTGGCAGCGTGTAAAGGATGGCAGCGCGCTGGCTCCTGTGCTCTCTAGCGTGACGCAGGCAATCGTTTTAACTTCACGTTGTGTTTTATTTTTGTGGGTTGTGCGTTGCCCTAGGGCACTCCAAACGACCTTGGGCAATGCCAGCATGGGAGAGACGTCTGAAGGCCCTCGACATAGGGCGGGCAGAAGGAGCCCGCTGACATCATGTGGCGAGCTCCATTACGAGTAACGCCCTCTGCTTCCGTCCTCTTTCGCAGCATCTGTTATGACTGTGCACAGTGCATGCATGGGGCCTTTGGAAAGAGTGCACACGCACACCAGAGAATGGATGGGATGAAGTTAACCCAGTGGAAAAGAGTCTCGATTAGCAACCCGCCGAGCGTCATTACTTGTCAAGCGTGTCGAGTACATCACACCGAGGAGCCCCGAGCAGGGCGACAGTGCAACATCTTTGAGCGATGGCTGGCTTTAACTCACAAAGTCATGTTTAAAGCAAAGATTTGTGTTTTTCCTAGCAATCTTTTAAGCTAAGACGTGGATTTTTCCAGTAATTATGTAACTCAGCAGAGCCTGTCTGCGTTTAAGAACAGCTACTGCATTTGAAACGTGACACCTGTGGTCCTAGCACTGCATTGTGTTCGAGGGGGGTTTGGGGGGCAGCCGAGCACGGCGAGGTCTGCCCCCTGGGCAGATTGGGAGGGCGAGGGGTTGGCCGGCAAGCGGTCATTTTGAGGATTTTTGGGCTACATTGGGAATAGCCCAATTGTAGCCCAAATTTGACAGTTATTAGCCCAAAGGTTTTTAGGGCTTTTTCGCGCTCTCCTAGCCGCCATTTTAGGTTTGGTGACCTGGTGGCTGGGAGCGCTGTGTAGAGCAGGTTTTTGTCAGGCCTAGTTGGCAGTTAGTTGTTTTGGGGCATTTGTTAGTAATTTGTGGTTGCAATAAGTGTAGGATGGCCGGAGAGGACTATCGCGTGCTGGAGGCGATGAGGCTGCTCTGTGAGGCGCGCGTCAGCCGGGGTGGCGGCCACCGTCGCAGCTTGCTCGCCCCCCCGGAAAGCTGGCAGGGCGAAAGTGAGTCCGTGGGACCGCGCGGATGTCAGTAGCGCGGCCCCGGAGATTGTTGTGGGGATTGGCAGGGGCGTGAGAGGGGCTCTGGGGTAGCATTGCTGAGCGGCGGTGTGGCTCGGCGGGGGAGCGCATCTCGCGTCTCCCCGCTGGGATCGATTGAAGTTGGGGGCCGCTCGGATGCAGGAGGAGCGGCCCCGTGTTTTCGGCAGGTTGGGAGGCAGCGGTGCAGCGTGGCGATGGAGCGCGCTGCCCTAGGGCATGGGGCAATGCGACGGGAGAAGGGGAAGGTCCCGTCTGCAGGGGCGGCTTTGAGCGTTAAAGCTCGGCGGGGGAGCGCGTCGCGCGACTCCCCCCGGAGGTCTCAGGCTCACAGGGGCCGCTCCTATGTGAGGAGAGCGGCCCGAGGGTGGCAGCAGTTGGAGGTTTGCATGAGGGGGCAGTGGGAGGGGCTGTGACCGATGTTGTGGAGGGGGGCCAGCTAGAGCTGTATGTTGGGGCAGTCAGGCTTCAATGTCTTCTGGGAGAGGGGGTAGGGGGTCTGGGCTGGGGACGCAGGGCCAACACTTGGGAGGGGTGGGGTCAGTAGTGCAGGTAGGCATTGGTGGGGGCCTGGGGGGCCCTGGGTTGGCAGGGCAAGGGGATGGAAGGGCAGAAAGGGGGGTTACCCCTTTGTCGATCGATTCAGAGGGGAGCGAGTGGGACTGGGACGGCCTGGACATTTTCTCGTCGTGGGCGGAAGGGGTTTCGGGGCGAGGGTGGATGTTGGGCCGGACGGGTGCAGCCTGGGGGTGGGGCCTGAGGTTTTGGGGAGGAGGTCGAGGATTTTTTATCGCAGGGTACTAGTGGGGGGGAGCGGAGGGGGTCGGGACAGGATCAGGGGGTTGAGGAGGCTGGGCCGAGTGCTTTGGGTGGGCAGGTTGCAGGGGGTTTGGAGTGGAGTGACGGGGAGGGGGAGGGGGGAGGTTGAGGAGGTGGTAGATTTGAGTGCGGTGGGGCGGGCATGGGTAGCTAGCACTTTAGGGGCCTCAAGTAAGAGGGGTTGGGATGTGAGAGAGAAGAGAGGTAGGCCCAGCACACCGGACCATACCTTTTTGTTTCAGGCGGTGGAGCAACACACAGAGCATCGCGGGGTGCCAGACTTGGTAGGGCTGGGAGCTGTCCATTGGCACCAAGGAGAAGGGAGGGTGGAGCCTCGGGCGGCGTACCCAGTATTGGCGGGGGATCCCGTCGCGGCTGGTATAAGTAGGCCCAGGAAGGGCTCGCCGGCCCCACCACCCACGGGGCCTCAACGGTCTCGGGGACAACGCTGAAGACGGAGTGCCGAGGATGAAGAGTTGTGTGTTTCTAGGAGGGTGCATTCTGCACCCCCGGCGGGGATCGCCGGTGGTGCTAGGCAGGAGGAGTTGGATTACGAGGAGGATAGTATGGAGGAGGAAGAGTTGCGAGATGTTGAAGATCGGGGTGAGGGGGGGCCGAGTAATGTTGTGCATAGTATTTTGCAGGTGTCACAACGCCATGCGCGGCCCACGGGTTGGACACCGCGTTGGGAGGAGAGGTCGACCCCTTTGCCAGGACGCACGGTGAAGCGACAGGCAGAGTCCTTGGAGCCAGGTAAACGGTCATCGCGCTTGCGTCCTGTGATGGTGTCGGTGGGTGTGGGTGGACCTTACAGGGAGGAGGGGGCGGGGGGTAGGTGGAGCAAGGGTACTTATGTGGTGGATGTAGGGGTAGGAATGGAGGACCCAGGTAAGGGGTCAGTGGAGGGCACAGGTAAGGCGTCCATAGGCTTGGGAGACAGCGTGACGGATAAGAAGGTGGCGGTAGAGATTCAGACGGGGGAGGTGGAGACTAAATTGGAGAGCAAGGAGGTTAAAATTAAACGGTTGCCATGCATGGGTGTCACAAAGCCCTTGGGCGCTCATTTGATGTTGTCTACCAAGGAACATATATGGAAAGGGGAATATGTCGAGATGCTTAAACTCCTCCACAGAGAGGTGCGGGCAAAGGAGGGGTTTAAGGAGGAAGAATTCGAGTTGGCAAAATGGCCGAAGGTGCCTTTGACGATTGAGAATTGGACAGCAGCGTTACTTATTTATGCCAGTGTGTATTGCGAGATATACCCTGAAAGGTCTGTGGCCATGTTCAAATACATGGATGTGATTAGGAAGGCACAGATTACTGGGGGCGGGTATGCCTGGGCGCAATACGATGAGGAGTTCCGGGCACGTATGACGTGTGACCAGGAGGCTAAATGGGGGAAGGTGGATACGGATTTGTGGCAACACACTATGGGTTTAGCCGGGTCTGGGAAAACCATTTTTGCGGCCAGCGGGCTCCCGCTCGTCTATCGGCCCTTTCGGGGAGGCCCCACCCGAGGGGGGTGGGGGAGCAGGTAGATGACTGGTAGGGGCGAAGGGGGCTTGTTGGGACTACACCAAGGGTTTGTGCACCCGGGAGTACTGCCGTTTCCGGCATGCATTGGTCAATTGCTGAGGGGGCGGCCAGGGTCAGCATCAGGGGTCACAGCAGTGGCAGTCAGGAGGGTTTAAGTTGGGGGGTCAGCAGCAGCAGCAGCTCTGGGGGGCGAGGAGCTAAGGGATCTGGGCCAAAGGGCTCGTACTCTTGTTAAAGTGGACAATTTGATTGCAGCCTTACAGGGGTATCCTGATTTGGAGGCTGCTGAACGTTTGAGGTTGGGGTTTTTGGAGGGTTTCAGACTGGGGTACGATGGACCGAGGACGAGATGGTGGGCGGACAATTTGAAATCGGTAAAAGAGCACTCTCCGGTAGTGCAGGAAAAGCTGGATAAGGAAGTGCGTGAGGGCCGCATGGCGGATCCCTTTGAGGATTGGCCTCTACTAAATTTGATTGTGTCACTCATTGGAGTGGTGCCTAAAAAGGAGCAGGGACAGTTTCGACTAATTCAGCATTTGTCGTGACCTGAAGGAGGTTCGGTGAATGATTTCATCGACGAGCGGGAGGCCACTGTGTCCTATTCATCTGTTGACGTAGCCATGTCACTAGTAGTGACCGCGGGCGCACCGGCGATGATGGCAAAGTGCGACATAAAGTTGGCTTTCTGGCTGCTTCCAGTTCACCCAGATGACTGGGATCTTTTGGGCATCCAGTTTAGTGGTCACTGGTACGTGGCCAAAGCATTGCTGATGGGCTGTTCTATGTCATGCGCACTTTTTGAGTGTTTCAGCACGTTCCTACAATGGTTGTTTATGGAACGGACGGGTCACCAAGGAGTTACGCACTACCTGGATGACTTCTTCTTTGTTGGCACCTCAGGCTCCGCGGACTGCCAGAAGGCACTGAACAGTTTCAATGAGATCATGAGGGAAAAGGGCGTGCCGTTGGCACCAGAAAAGACTATGGGACCCTGCACGGCCCTGTCCTTTTTAGGTATTGAATTGGACTCTCAGTTGATGGAGGCACGCCTTCCAACAGACAAAAAGCAGCAAATATTGGTGCTGCTGCCAACAATGTTGGCAAAACATAACGTCACAGTAAAAGAAATTCAGGTGCTGCTGGGTCACCTCAATTTTGCGTGTCGGGTGGTGAGAGTAGGGAAGAAGTTTTGTAGGCGACTGTGCAGGGTACTAGCGAGGCAGCGGCCTCCGCATCATCATGTCCGGCTGTCAGTGGGGGTGCGGGAGGACTTGAGGATGTGGCAGTTTTTCTTGCAACACTTCAATGGCATACCCTTTATGAGGGAGGCAGACATGTTTTGGGATGTTCAAATATTTTCAGATGCATCGGGGAGCACATGTTTTGGTTTGTACTGGCAAGGGAGGTGGTGTGCGGAGCAATGGCCCCCGGAGTGGTTGGATGGGGGCAGGAGCATAGCCTTTTTGGAGTTCTTCCCTCTGGTGGTGGCGATCACCTTATGGGGTGACCAGCTGGCACACAAGAAAATAACCTTCAGAATTGACAAAATGGCGGTGGTGCCCATTGTGAACCGACAGCCTGCCCAGGATGAACAGGTCCCGAAACTGTTGAGGGTGTTTGTGTTGGGTTGCTTGAAGCATGATATCGCTTTTCGTGCGGTGCATGTGCCGGGTGTGGACAATGATATTGTGGATGCTTTGTCTCGTTCACAGTGGGGGAGATTCCGCGGGCTCGCCAAGGACGTGGACAGGACTCCGACCAGAAGGCCGCAGCATTTGTGGTATGTAGGCAACACAGGATGTTGCAACTTGTTTTAGGTTCCCTGGCACGATCCACGAAAGCAGCATACCGGACAGCATGGGCCGAATTTTTGAGCTCCGGCACTAGGCGTCTGGACTCCCCTGAGTCTAGACAGGAAGATGTGATCCAGTTTATTTTGGATTTGATTGAAAGGGGTCTGACTAGGGTCATGATAGCGGGCAAGCTGGCAGGGATTGCCTTAGTCGGAAAATTATTGTGGGGCTATGCACCCTCCGCGGGGGAACTGGGGACGCGCATGTTAGAAGGTTGGGTCCGCGAATGCGGCCCCGCAACCCGGGTTCGGAATCCTCTGTCGCGGGAACTTTTAGAGAGGATGCTTGGGGTTTTGCCTGGGACATGTTCTGACGATGTAGAAGTTGGCCTTTTTTCCACACTGATGTCCTGGATGTTTTTCGGGGCCTTTCGGGTTTCTGAACTGTTGGGAACCAACGCTGAACAGGGGCTGTTATGGCGTGAGGCGTCTTTCTGTATGGACAAAGTCAGCATCTGGCTGAGAAAATCAAAGACGGATCAGAGGGGAGGGGGCAAATGGGTTTCGTTGCACATGGGAGATTCTCCGCAGGTTTGCTCTTACCGGTGGGGTTTGAGGTGGAGGTCCTTTTCGGTGGATTTGGTGGGTTTTGTTTTCAGGCATGGGGACGGACGAGGTGTGAAAGCCTCGCAGCTTTTAGCTGTGCTGCGGAAGGCGCTGGGCAGGCTGGGGATTGAAGGGAAAGATTTTGGGACGCATTCATTTCGGATTGGGGCAGCATCTGAAGCGAACAATAGAGGCTGGGGGTGAGGGGACCTTATGAGGTTGGGTAGGTGGTCCTCTGACTGCTACCAGCGTTATGTGCGCAGCGTATCTGGGGGTTTTCCTTTTGTTCATTCCTGTTTTTCGTTTCAGGTTCAGTGATGGGTCCCCTCACCATTGAGATGTCTATTTGGATTGTCGGCCATTCCTTTGTGAAGCCGGCGCAACTCAAGGCCCGCTCCAGCTACTTTGGGGAAAGTCTGGGGTTTAATAAAGAAATGTTTACTGTGTGTTGGAGGGGCAGGGATGGTATGCGATGGAAGTAGTTGCTGCAAGTTCTCAACAGGATTTTGGTGGCCGGTAGGTGCCCCGATGTCTTGGTACTTCATTTAGGGGAGAATGAAATGGTGAGGGAAACTGGCCTGGCGCTCATGAGAGGAATGAAGCGGGACTTGGCTTTGATCAGGGGTTAGTGGTCCGGTTGTGCCATTGTCTGGACGGAATTTGTTCCTCGTAGGGTTCGGAGAGGGGCGGTTAACCGGGAGCGGTGGACAAGGCCAGACGCAAGCTGAATACAGAAATGGTGAGATTTTGTTGTCAGTTGGGGATTTTCAGGATTTCGCACAGGGAGATTAGATATGACACGCCGGATTTCTTCAGAGGTGACGGGGTCCATCTGTCCATCTGTCCAGGCTGGGTATGGACTTGAATTTATTGGAACTGAGGGAAGTGTTGGCTAGACTGTTGGGCGTTCATAGATGTTGAAAGGGGGGGTTGTTGGGGAGTAGGGGGGGCAGAAAAATGGGGGAGGCGGCGTCTTTGCCTACCCTCCCGCCTTTTCCTGGGTGGCGGGGTTGTTGACAGTTGGCCAGGACTGGCTGTAGTTTTTAGTTACATGTTGGTAGTTTGTGAGCAGGAGCAGGGAAAGGGTAACCAGGTAGGATAAGTTTAGATTAGAGGCTGGTTAGTTACAGTTGCACAAAGGCAGGTAGGGATTTGGGTCATGGGAGGCTAGGATTTGTAAATGCTAGATTGTGTAGGTTTGTGTAATATTCTTGTTATGGAATGTTATGTTGTATTTTGCGGGGTGGGGGGTCTGGTGTGGGGATCGTAGGGGTGGTGGGGGGAACAAGGGGTCAGGAAATTCATGTATAGTGAGGTTTTAGTTTTGGAAGGCAGTTGCCAAGGTTATAAATTGTGATATGCACCTGTTTCAATAAAGCAGCCTTCTACACACACAGAAAACTGGTCTCGGCTGGCTTGCCCCCCTCCCTCCCAATGCTGTCTTTTGTATCAATTTCACTTCTTTATTTCAATACTATTTTCAGTTTCAGCAATGCTGGCAACTTTCAGAAATTTCCTCACACAGGTGCTCTATAGCTTTCAATAACGGTTCATTGACGGTCACATGGACACAGCTGCTGTCATATCCGTGAATATGGGCCAGTCGACTAGCCCAAACGCATTACCCCATCTTGCTCAGTATGTGCCCTTTTGAACATGGGCACAATTGTCGACTCTCATGAAGCACACCATACTGACAATCAATGCTCAGCAGGAAATACATAGCATTGCTACCCCCAGCCCTTGAAGGATGTGAGGACAATTGAGAACCCATCATTATAACACTACCATGCATGCAACACAATAAAATACACTGATAACTCATTTGTGGACAAAATATGTCACATATTTATCTATTACACAGGTTCGGTTAGCCGAGTGATCCATGTGTCAGTGAGGAGTTTACTGAACAGTTGACACCCATCCTGGGAAAGCTAAAGTTGTCATGTTGGTGGTATCAACATCAATGTGCTTCGATTCTTTGTAGCTCACTCACTTAGCATGGGTTTCCACCCTTCTCTTTCCTAACTAACTATAACCCACACTTTCTCCATACACTACTTATACCTTTTTATATCATATCACTTATACCATGTAAAAGAATTGTATTTTAAATAATAGTTATGACATCGCAAATCCCATCCTTTGTGAGGACACAGTGCATGGTAGAGTAGCGAATAATAGATCATTCAGTGTGGCTACTGAGTTGAAATACATCGTGTACAGAGGTTTGCAAGTCATAATTTGAAGGTGTTCGGTAAATTATGAGCTAAATGTATAAGTTTGCAATTCTTAATTTTTGTGTAATATAAGTTTGGTTTGTAATTACATGATAAATAAAGTTATATCATTTTAAATGTGGTGCGTAATTTATAAATGCAAGGTTTAACAATAACTTCAGAATTTGTAATGTGTGTGTACTTTAAATTTGGTTTGTGTAGAAAGAATAAGTAAAGTTCTCAATAAATATGTGCTCTAAATCGTAGAGATTACTGTCCTCCCGTGGCGTGTCATGAAGTGGAAGGCAGGCAGTACAGCAGTAGAGTGGAGAAGACTGTGGTACAGTGGAGTGGCGTACAGTGGAATAGTATACAGTAGAGTGGTGTAAAGTGGAGTGGCATAGTGTGGAGTGTTGTAGAGTGGAATGTGGTAGAGGGGAGTGGTGTAGAGTGAAGTGAAGTAGAGTGGAGTGTCGTAGAGTGGAGTGGAGTAAAGTTGAGTGACAGCATGCAATGGAGTAAATTGTTATATAGTGCAGTGGCCTGTTGTATAATACAGTGCCGAGGAGTGCACTAGAGTGAACGGACATAGCACAAAGTCAAGTAAAGTATAAACTGGAGTGACACCTTGTACAGTACAGTGGAGTGGTGTGTCACAGAGTGCTGGAAAGTGTCTTAGAGTTGAGTGGAGTGTTGAACACTGGGGTCTAGGTGCACCGAGTGGAGCAGTACAGTGTAGTGTTGGGGTACAGAATGGAGTACAGTGTTGTATAATGGCACAGAGTGTAGTAGAGTTTTGTGGAGTAGAGTTTGGAGGAGAGTGTGGTAGAGTGGGGCAGTGTAGGGTAGAGTGTTGTACAGTGCCATTGAGTGGGCTAAAATGTAGTGGAGTGGAGTAAAGTGAAGTGGAGTGGAGTCCAGGTGGAGTGGCATAGCATAGAGTGAAGTAGTGTGTTCTAGAGTATAGTGACGTGGAGTCAAGTAGAATAGACTGATGTAGTATACAGTGGAGTAAGGTGTTGTAGAGTGGAGTGGTGTGTGGTACCAGTAGAGTGGACTGCAATGGTGTAGAGTGCCTGAAAGTGTTGTAGGGTGGAGTAGAGCAGAGTGTCACACAGTGTATTAAAGTGTTGTACAGTGAAGTGGTGTGGAGTAGAGTAGAGTTAGTGTATAGTGGAGTGGCGAATAGTTCAGTCGTGGAGTACAGTGGAGTGCAGTGGAGTAGTGTCTCAGAGTAGAGCATATTAACTTGGGTGGAACAGCATAGAGGGAGTTGCATAGAGTGGAGTAGAGTGTCGTATGGTGCTATGGAGTAAAGTAGAGTGTTTTACACTGGCATTGGCAAGAGTACATTGTTGTTCAGTGTAGTGTTATACAGTGGAGGATAGTGTAGGGGTCGACGGAATTCATAGAATTTCACTCCATTGAACTCCGTGGAGTTACATAAAAACTCCATGAGTTCCAAAGAGTTCTGCCAACGGGCGGAAATATGTACTTCCAGCTGTGATTTAGCACCAGTAGCATGTTTTGTGCTGAAAAATCAGTGCAAATGGCACAGCGCGGTGAACAAGAGTTGATTTTGCTGCAACTCGAGTAGAAAATCTACTCATGAAGCAGCCCTCTGACAGCGAACGCCCACGTGAGGAAATCTCAACAGAAATCCTCCTAGCGACTGGAAATATTGCTAGGGGACGGCAAATCTCGCTTGACAGCTTGCATTTCTAGAGCCTCTTGGGAGAAAAAATCCCACTGCACGGCGGTTGGCGGAATTTGGCTGGAACACCACTTTACAAGATTGACGTGGAGTCACCAAATTCCGCAAGTTCGGCAAGCAGAATTACATTTTCCCCCCAGGTCCAGAACACTGTAGTTCAGGGGAGGTGCATAGACTGTTGTTGAGTGAAGTGGAGTGTTGAGCAGAGCCCAGTTCAGTGGGGTGGAGTAGAGTTGGGTAGAGTGGAGTGGCGTATAATGGAGTATCATACACTGGAGTGGAATAGCGTACACTGCAATAGAGTACAATTGAGTGTCATACAGTGGAGTAATGTATCGTGGAGTGGCGTATAGTGGAGTAGCATAGAGTGGAATAGCATATAGTGAAGTGGGATAGAATGGACTTTCGTACAGTGCAATATCATTGAGTACAGTGTCGTAGAGTGGAGTGCCATACAAAGGAGTGCCTATGATTTCAGTGGTGTACAGTGGAATAGCGTAGAGTACAGTGGAGTGCTGAAGAGTGGAATGGCGTAGAGTGGAGCGGCATACAGTGGAATAACGTGCAGTGGAGTGGCGTACAGGGGAGTGGCGTAGAGTGGAGTGGCATAGAATGGAGTGGCATGCAGTTGAGTGGGGTAGAGTAGAGTGGTATTGAGTGCAATAGCATACAGTGGAGTAAGGTACACTGAAATAGCATACAGTGCAATTGCTTAGTGTGGAGTGGCTTAGAGTGAAGTGGTGTAGATTAGACTAGTGTACAGTGGAGTGGCATGGAGTGGAGTGCCGTAGAGTGGATGGAGGTATAGTGGAGTAGCGTACACTGTAATAGCGTACAGTGGAGTGGCGTACAGTGGAGTGGGGTAGAGTGGAGTGGCATAGAGTCGAATAGCATAGAGATGAGTGGCGTAGAGTGTAGTTGTGTAGCTTGAAATAAAGTAAAATGGAGTGTTATAGAGGGGAGTGGAGTACAGTAGAATAGCATCACTGAGTGTCAAACAGTAGACTGGTGTAAGTGCAGTGTGATAGAGTGTAATAGCATACAGTGGAGTAGATTAGATTGCACCGGCATAGAGTGGATCAGCGCACAATGGAGTGAGGTGCAGTGTTGTAGCATACAGTGGAACAGTGTACAGAGGAGTAGAGTGGTGTGGTGTTAAGTTAAATAACGTATAGTGAAATGGCATAGAGTGGCATGGCATAGAGTGAGATAGCTTAGAG
This sequence comes from Triturus cristatus, assembly GCF_964204655.1. Taxonomy (NCBI): domain Eukaryota; kingdom Metazoa; phylum Chordata; class Amphibia; order Caudata; family Salamandridae; genus Triturus; species Triturus cristatus. The sequence goes on along the minus strand of NC_140580.1, from coordinate 143,504,661 downwards.
CAAAGTGACCAAAGTGGAGTTGCATACAGTGGAATATCATAGAGTGGAGTAGCATAGAGTGGATTAGCATAGAATGGAGTGGCATGAATGGGATGGCATAGAGTGGACTGGCGTAGAGTGAATTGGGGTAGAGTAGGGTGGCATAAAGTGGCGGGACTTACAGTGGAGTGGCATACAGTGGAATAACGTGTAGTAGAGTGGTGTACAGTGGATTAGCGTAAAGAGGAATGGCGTAGAGTGAAATAGCATAGAGTGGAGTGTCAGCTGGGGTTGCATACAGTGGAATAGTGTAGAGTGGTCTGGAGAACAGAGGAGTGGAGTACACTTGAGTGTTCAACGGTGAAGTGGCATACAGTGAAATAAAGTGGAGATGTGTACAGTGTGGTGGCATAGATTGGAGAGGCATAGAGTGTAGTGGCATAGAGTGGAGTGGTGAAGAGTAGACTGGCATAGAGTGGAGTGAGCTGCAGTGTAGTGGCATACAGTGGAATAGCATAAAGTGGAGTGCATTGAGGGGAGTGATATATATTGGAGTGGTGTACAGCGGAATAGCATACACTGGATTGGGGTAGAGTGTAGTGGCATAGAGTGGAATAGAATACAGTGGTGTGGCATGCAGTGGAGTAGAGTGCAGGGGAGTGGTGTAGAGTCGTGTGAGCTACAATGTAGTGGCGTGCAGTGGAATAGCGTAGACTGGAGTGACATACAGTGGAGTGGCATAGAGTGGAGTCTTGTAGAGTTGAGTACAATAGAGTGGAGTGTTGTTGAGTAGAGCGGGGTAGACTGTAGTTGAGCACAGTGTAATAGCGTACTGTGGAGTGAAGTAGAGTGGATTGTTGTAGAGTGGAGTGGTGTATAGTGGAGTGGAGTAGAGTGGTGTGGCGTACAGTAAAATAGCATGCAGTGCAGTGATGTACGCTGAAGGGGCCCATAGTGTAGTGAAGTAGAGTGGAGTGGCATATACTGGAATAGCGTAGAGTTAAGTGAAATAGTGGCGTATAATACAGAGTATTTATTTATTTTTATTTAATGCAATTTTATGTAGCGCAAACTCTACCCGAAAGTGTCAGAGCGCTTTACAAAAGGACCAGATACATTACATAAGGATTTCGGAGTACATGAGTTAATTAAAAGACACAAACAGAAAAAACTCAAAATTCACATAAGAGTGACAGGAAGTACAAAAGTCTACTACAGATACTAGTGGTTAGAGTTACATATTTACAAGTTGTAGCTTCGCTCGAGATTACATTTTAATAAAAGGAGAAGCAGTAAGTGTTGCTGAAATAAAAATACAAATTTAAAAAGCATGATCTTCTTGCCAATGCTGGGATGGGGACCTCCTCACCGTTCCTGTAACTGGTGACTCACGAGATTGAGGGAAACATGATGTGGCATTGCTTAAGTCAACAATCTGGAGCACTCCTTATCAGTCCTGCATCTGGCGAGGTGTACTCTTGAAAGGGGGAAGATGGCATAGATTGTAGTAGCGTAGAGTGGAGTGTTGTAGAGTGGAGTGGCATAGGAGGAAGTGGCATAGGATGGAGTGGCAAAGAGTGGAGTGGCAGACAGTACAATAGTGTACAATGCAGTGTTATTCGCTGAAGTGGCATACAGTGGAGTGGCAGAGAGTGGAATAGCATAGAGAGAAGCAGCCTAGAGTGGAGGGGTGTACAGTGGAGTATCATAAAATGGAGATGCCTAGAGTGTAATAGCATACAGTGGAGTGGTGTAGAGTGAAGTGACGTAGAGTAGAGTGCCGTAGAGTAGAGTTGTGTACAGTAGATTAGTGTAGAGTGGAGTGTCGTATAGTGGGGTGACATAGAGTGGAGTGGGGTTGAGTGTAATAGCATAGAGTGGAGTGGTATAAAGTGGAGTGGCGTAGAGTGGACTGACGCAAAGTGGAGTGTGGTAATTGAATCAGACTTAGCGTGAAAGTGGATAAATGGGCGCAATATGGCAGGAATGTACATTATGAGGTGTAAATGCTAATATTTGGTAGTATCTGTGAATAGTGTAAGTAGTATAAAAGTTATAATTTTTAAATACTTCGTTATATATTGTGCTGCAGTGTACCATGGTAAGTTTGTGATATACCATGATACATGCAGATGAGAAGGCAGTTTGTGATTAAGTAATGGCTGTGTTTACCAAACATAAAAGGAAGCTGTGTTGTTTTCAGCACAGTTTGGCTGCGTTCTGCTTTTTGCTGAGTTCTGGGTTAGGGTCTCTGATATAGGAATTAGTAAGTTTTATTGCTGTGCCCTACATGTTACCACTTTATAAAAGTGGTAATAGATAGAAAAATGTATTTATATTTTTCTATCTATTTTTACAGCAAATTTGGGAGAACAGCGCATTTATTTTTCATTTTTTAAGTAGGGGAGGTAATTTGTAGGTATGACCGGAGTACTTTGTAGACTTTTTTGTGAAGATTTAAATATGTTAAAAATAGAAATTACACTGTAGTGCACTATACGTGTAAGATATAGTGTAGTACAATGTATTTTAAGTTTTTTTACATATTTATTTTAAAAAAATGATTTTCATCATGGTGGTAATTCTAAGGAAATACCGTAGGACACTTAAAACAAAATATAGAAACTTATAAATAATTTTACCTACCTGTTACTACTTGGCACAAACAAAGTGGTAATTGGCAGGGAAAAATATCAAACCTAATATTTACCTATATCTAAGGGAGTAACACAGAACACAGCCAAAGTGTTTTTATATTCGCTAAAAAACCCAAAGGTTACAGGGCCGTTATTGTTAGAATTACATTTTATATACACAAAACCATAGAATTCAGCACTTATAGTTATACTTATCTCAAGAAACTATAACTCATGCCCTAAGGTAACTATAACTCAAGCCCCCGCCATGTACAGTATTCTCATTAATAATTTTACAGCAAATGTTGCACTGATATTATCAATGATGTCATACAAGATGTCATGAGTGATGTAATATGTGGAGTAAATAGCAGTGCATTGCAAGGGCACGAGTTATAGTCACCTTAGGGCATAAGTTATAGTTTCTTGAGATAAGTATAACTGTAACTGCTAAGTTTCTATGGTTTGTTTGTGAAGAATCTGAACCTGACTATAATGTCCCTGTAACCATTGTTTTATAGTGAATTTCTAAGGTTTTTTAAATTTTATTTCCCAACTATAATGTCCTTTTAACCTTTGACCTTTTAAGTGAATTTCTACATTTATTTCAATGTAAAGTAATATTTAATTACCATACATTAATCCAACTGCCACAATGTGTGGCCTTTGGCCTGAGGCCAGGCCCTGCAGCCAACCCCCCATATGCAGCCAACCCCCCCTTCGGTCGTGCTTGGCGGGGGTTAGCTTCAGGGCCTGGCCCCCAAAGGAAGCCAAGACCGATTTTGGCCCCTGAGACCCCATCTCCTGGGGCCCACCACATTTTTCTAGAGGAGAGGGATACATGGCCCCCCCTTGCTGGGCCTTATTTGGCCCCCTTCCCTCGCCCCAGGAACCCCATTCCCAGGGGCTTAAACAATTATTAATAGGGGATGGGGCCATGCAGCCCCCTCCCCAGGCCTATTCCGTTCACAGTGAGCAGAGAAATAGATGAAACGTCCGCTCCCAGGGGGCGGGAGCATTTTGTATGTCCCACCTCCTGGGAAGGGACTTAGTGTTTGCTCTCACTTGAGGGAGCCTTCAAACTGCTCCTGGCAAGCAACAGCAAGCACAGGTTTCCCTGTGCAGGCAGGGGAACCACTATGTCCTGGGGGAGTGCACCCCAAGAAATAGCTAGAACCAGCCCTGGAGAATGGAATCTTCAGGGCTGTTAATGACTCAGTGAGAGGGGCTGCTTGGCTCCCCTCATGTTTTAATACATGGCCGGGCCTCAGGGGAGGGGGTCTCCAGGGCCAAAAGCTGTCTGGGAAGGGGCGCTACCCAGCCCTCTTCCTTTCCATATATTGGCTGTGCCCTGGGGAGGTGGCGGTGGCTCGGACTGAAAGCAGTCTGGGGAGGGAGACTGCATGCACCCCCTTACCCGAATTATTGTATGTAAATTTCCCCAGGACCTATCCCACCTGGGGAGGCAAATAAAAAACAAGCATGGGAGACTGAGCTTTTTTTTTATTTTTGCCACAGATCCTCGTCAAATTTGCCACTACATTTTAAAAAAACAACCACACCAGCAGGTCTAGGCGGTCAGGGTATTCCTACCCTGCCCCCGTAGTTTATTTTTCAATCTTTTTTCTTGGAACTCAGTGGGGTTCAAGTCCCAAGATGGCTGCCAACTCTTCCTGTTTGAAGTTCTAGCAGCCAATCTGATTTCATATTGAGATGTCCGATTCACATCCCTAGATATATCCCTAGATATATATAAATCTTTTCTTTAATAACTCCAAAGCTACTGAGTGGATTTACACCAAATTACAAAAAAAAGTATTTCTGCACCAAGATCTAGCTTTCTGCCAAATCTGGTGTAATTTCTTTCAGCAGTTCGGTCTGTAGTCATGTTTAAAATTTGTAAAGGGAATTACATGGGGAAAGCACAGTTTGGAAACCCCCCTTCATCTCAGCCCCCCTTACTGAATCACCCCAAAACTTTCCAGACAGCAGCTGAAATTATTTTCTTACTAGTTTGTAAAATTCTAATTAGATTCATCCAGATGCGCCAAAGTAATTAGCAAAACAAAAACACTTAGGGGCCTATTAGGATGGCGGTCGTATTTTTTCCAGCCGCCACCGTAGCGGAGATTGTGTCCGACCGCCATGCGTACACGGTCCCGCCCACGGTATTATGATGGACCCACCACCGCAGCGGTCAGATAACATTGTGGGGGGCGGTGCTGGTAGCAGCACCACTGCGTCGCGAAAACGAGCATGTTGTGAATTTCACTGCACTACGTGGCAAGCACTGCACTGTTCCTGCCACTTGGTGTGGTGAAATGTAGGGGTGGGTACCCCCCCAGTGCACCCACACCCCCCCAACATGAGGGGGGCCCGCAACAGGCCGCCAAACACAATCCCCACCAGCCTTTCCAAAGCAGAGCTACCGCCGCGGAAAAGCTGGCATCTGCATTCATCATAATCCGGACGGCAGAAAAAGCTAGGCACCATTTTAGCAGTCCAGCTCCACCTTCCAGGCCAGCGGGCAGATTGCTACCGGTGGAAAAGCGGCGGACGGATTTTCACACCGCTGCGGTCACCACCGCCATCATAATCTGACCGGCGTTTTTCAAGGTTACGATCGTGGCGCGGAGGCCACCGCAGGCCTGGCAGTGGTGATCTGCCCGCCATCGTAATAGGCCCCTTAATCTATGAAATCTAGGTTATATATATATATTTTTTTTTTGTCACAATGTGGCTTAATCCAGATCGCTCAGCAGCGGGTGCGGGTGTTGGGCCAAGCCAATGGCCAGGAATCAATTTTCAAACAAAAGACGCCCGCACTCTGGAACCTTGTAAATATTTATTTAGTTAACAGAGCCCAGTCTGTCACACCAACGCATTTCAGCCTTGTCGGCCTTGCTCACGGTAGGTGGCATTACTTCCTGCAGCTATTTGATGTCATTTCCTGTGTAAACAGAACACCTTGTGACAGTAAAAGACAAATTGCTTGTTTAGATTCTTTTACAAAAGCGACGAACTGATGTCAAAAACATTGGCAAATTGGCTGGTATTAGTGACCAGACTCCAAATTAAATGCCAATTCAACTGTATAGTACAGTGATACAAAGAATTTATAATAAAGAAAAAAGAGGGATCTAAACCTATAAGATGAAGGCGTGTAGGCCAAAACAATGATCAAAGTATGCAGTCCCAAAAACAATATCAATATGCAGCTGGTATCTATGGGGTTGAGTCTCTTAGCGTGCCCATAAATTAACTAAATAAATATGTACAAGGTTCCAGAGTGCGGGCGTCTTTTGTTTGAAAAATAAATAAATAAATAAATAAATATATATATATATATATATATATATATATATATATATATATATTACCTACTGGCGGTCGCCAGTAGGTAGTTATAGTTAGGACCACGTTTCCATAGGAAAACCTCAACATTCTATTTTGAATAACTTTGGCGCCGGTCGACGAATCCTCGCGAATTTCTCAAAATAGGTGGGGCGCTATGCTCCGCTCCTACCCTGAAAGTCTCGGGGGGATCCGTCAAGCGGGGGCTGAGATAAAAGGGGGGTCCCAAAACGCGTTTTTCCCATGCATTTTTCCATAGGACCTTTAGAACGAGCTACAGCCCGAACGGCTGAACAGAATTACTCAAAATTTGGCAGAGAGGTAGTCCCTAGGTCAAGGAAGTGCCTTTTGTAGGTTTGGTGTAAATCTGTTCAGTAGATTCTGAGAAAATAGCCTTTAAATCAATATATATATCTGAGCCCGCTTACGGTACGCTTACCGTACGCTTACGGTAAGCGTACGGTGGCGTGCGCGAGCGCGATTCTGATTGGCTCTTAGATCTTAGTAAACATTCGAATCGGCCGAAACCAGGAAGCGGCGGCCGCCATTTTCTGTGTTTCACTCTGAAAAAAAAAGAGTGAAAACAAGAAAAGGGGGCAATGAGGAGAGTTACAGACCCCCTTACATTTGTGAGGGGGTCAAAGAAGGACTGTAAAGTACAAAACAAACATTTATTGATTTTTAAAAAAAATCACGGGGTACGCGTACGGTAAGCTTACGGTAAGCGTACGGAAGAAACATGGCGTGCGCGAAGGAGATTCTGATTGGCCCATAGATCTTAGTAAACATTCGAATCGGCCGAAACCAGGAAGCGGCGGCCGCCATTTTGTGTGTTTCACTCAGAAAAAAAACAGAGAAAACAAGGAAAGGGGGCAATGAGGAGAGTTACAGACCCCCTAACATTTGTAAGGGGGTCAAAGAAGGACAGAAAAGTACAAAAAAAACATTTATTGATTTTAAAAAAAATCACGGGGTACGCGTACCGTAAGCTTACGGTAAGCGTACGGTAAAAAAAAAAAATATAAATAAATGAAAAGCAGATTTAAGAGTTTGCTCATCATATGTCCTCCATGTGCGCACGGTGCGCGAAGCGCATCGTGCGTTCATGGCCCATCTAGCGTAATGTGGGCACGCGGTGCGCGAAGCGCACCGCATGCTCACTGTGCGCGCACGGTGCGCGAAGCGCACCGTGCGCGCATGGAACGAACTGCGTTAAGTGGGCGCCACAAATGGCGTAAAGTAACTTAGCATTTAAAAAACCGTACAAATTCACTGAAAAAACCATAGGTTTCACACATGTTATAGTTAGCTGGACATTTTACTGATAAAAAACCAATGAAATTCCCCCGTTATAGTTACTGTAGGCAACTATAACTCACGCGACCGTAATCCTCTGCTGATGACATATGTGTCTTTATGAAAAAAAAATATTTGTAATATATGTATAGCTAAAATTTAATGGAAGAAGACATGGGCAAATAAGTGTCTAAATACAGTATTAGCATCAGCAGAGGATTGCGGTCGCGTGAGTTATAGTTGCCTACAGTAACTATAACGGGGGAATTTCATTGGTTTTTTATCAGTAAAATGTCCAGCTAACTATAACATGTGTGAAACCTATGGTTTTTTCAGTGAATATATATATATATATATTCACTGAAAAAACCATAGGTTTCACACATGTTATAGTTAGCTGGACATTTAACTCGTAAAAAACCATTGAAATTCCCCCGTTATAGTTAGTGCAGGCAACTATAACTCACGCGACCGCAATCCTCTGCTGATGCTAATACTGTATTTAGACACTTATTTGCCCATGTCTTCTTCCATTAAATTTTAGCTATACATATATTGCAAATATTTTTTTTTCATAAAGACACATATATCATCAGCAGAGGATTGCGGTCGCGTGAGTTATAGTTGCCTGCACTAACTATAACGGGGGAATTTCAATGGTTTTTTACGAGTGAAATGTCCAGCTAACTATAACATGTGTGAAACCTATGGTTTTTTCAGTGAATTTGCAAGGTTTTTTAAATGCTAATTCCTAACTATAACGTGTGTGAAACCTATGGTTTTTTCAGTGAATTTGTACGGTTTTTTAAATGCTAAGTTACTTTACGCCGTTCGTGGCGTGCGCGCCCACTTCACGCAGTTCGTTCCGTGCGCGCACGGTGCACTTTGCGCACCGCGCGCCCACTTTACGCAGTTAGTGCCGTGGGCCATGCCGTGGGCCATGTACGCACGATGCGCTTCGCGCATCGTCCACACACGGAGGACATATTATGCGCTTCGTTGTGAAAGGTTATCTATTAAATGATCAATATTTTTATATATGCCATACACAAAAAGTTGTCCTTCGGGCACCTTTTGCACACGGGGTGGGGAAAATGTGGATAATTTTTTATTTTTTACCGTACGCATACGGTAAGCTTAATCGGCGTTTTTTCAAAAAAAAATAAAAAGAATTTTTGGCCTTGGGGGTTCTTTTGGGACACCCTAACCATGGATAGGTGGTTAGGAGCTGTCTAGCCTGCCCCTTTTCATGTTATCCAACTTTGTTTTTCCTCCCCCCCTCAGAGTGCGAGAGAGAAAATGGCGGCCGACACTTCCTGGTTTCGACCGATTCGAATGTTTACTAAGATCTAACAGCCAATCAGAATCGCGCTCGCGTACGGCACCGTACGCGTACGGAAAGCTTACCGTAAGCGCACGGTAAGCGCACGGTAAGCTGCCACAGATATATATATTGATTTAAATGCTATTTTCTCAAGAATTACTGAACAGATTTACACCAGACCTACAAAAGGCACTTCCTTGACCTGTAGACTACCTCTCTGCCAAATTTCAAGTAACTCTGTTCAGCCGTTCGGGCTGTAGCTGTGTCTAAAGGTCCTATGGAAAAATGCATGGGGAAAACGCGTTTTGGGACCCCCTTTTTTTCTCAGCCCCCGCTTGACGAATCCCCCCGAGACTTTCAGGGTAGGAGCGGAGCGTAGCGCCCCATTAGTTTTGAAAATTTCGCGAGGATTCGTCGACCGGCGCCAAAGTTATTCAAAATAGAATGTTGCGGTTTTCCTATGGAAACAGGGTCCTAACTATAACTGCCTACTGGCGACCGCCAGTAGGTGATATATATATATATATATATTACCTACTGGCGGTCGCCAGTAGGTAGTTATAGTTAGGACCACGTTTCCATAGGAAAACCTCAACATTCTATTTTGAATAACTTTGGCGCCGGTCGACGAATCCTCGCGAATTTTTCAAAATAGGTGGGGCGCTACGCTCCGCTCCTACCCTGAAAGTCTCGGGTGGATTCGTCAAGCGGGGGCTGAGATAAAAGGGGGGTCCCAAAACGCGTTTTTCCCATGCATTTTTCCATAGGACCTTTAGACACAGCTACAGCCCGAACGGCTGAACAGAATTACTAGAAATTTGGCAGAGAGGTAGTCCTCAGGTCAAGGAAGTGCCTTTTGTAGGTTTGGTGTAAATCTGTTCAGTAGATTCTGAGAAAATAGCCTTTAAATCAATATATATATCTGAGCCAGCTTACGGTGCGCTTACGGTACGCTTACCGTACGCGTACGGTGGCGTGCGCGAGCGCGATTCTGATTGGCTCTTAGATCTTAGTAAACATTCGAATCGGACGAAACCAGGAAGCGGCGGCCGCCATTTTCTCTCTCTCACTGAGAGTGATGATTAAAATACAAAGACAAAAAACATGTAAAGGGGCTGTTTGGACAGCTCCAAAACACCTAGCCATGTTGAGGGAGTCCCCAAAGATCCCCCAAGGCCAAAAACGGAATTTTTTTTTTTCCGCTAATTTTGCCGATTACGCTAACCGTACGCGTACGGTCAAAAAATATTTAAAAAAAAAAAATTATCCACACTCTCCCCACCCCGTGTGCAAATGGTGCCCGCAGGGCACCATTTGTGCATGGCTTATTACTGGTGTGAAAAATTAAAATATTACCTTTCAAAACGAAGTGCATCATATGTCCTCCATGTGCGCACGGTGCGCGAAGCGCATCGTGCATACATGGCCCATCTAGCGTAACGTGGGCACGCGGTGCGCATAGCGCACCGCGTGCCCACCGTGCGTGCACGGCACTAACTGCGTAAAGTGGGCGCCGCGCACGGAACGAACTGCGTTAAGTGGGCGCGCACGCCACGAATGGCGTAAAGTAACTTAGCATTTAAAAAACCGTACAAATTCACTGAAAAAACCATAGGTTTCACACACGTTATAGTTAGGAATTAGCATTTAAAAAACCTTTCAAATTCACTGAAAAAACCATGGGTTTCACACATGTTATAGTTAGCGGAAATTTTACTGATAAAAAACCAATGAAATTCCCCCGTTATAGTTAGTGCAGGCAACTATAACTCACGCGACCGCAATCTTCTGCTGATGACATGTGTCTTTATGAAAAAAAAATATTTGTAATATATGTATAGCTAAAAATGTATGGAAGAAGACATGGGCAAATAAGTGTCTAAATACAGTATTAGCATCAGCAGAGGATTGCGGTCGCGTGAGTTATAGTTGCCTGCACTAACTATAACGGGGGAATTTCATTGTTTTTTTATCAGTAAAATTTCCGCTAACTATAACATGTGTGAAACCTATGGTTTTTTCAGTGAATATATATACATTGGTCCTGGTGTAAGTCAGGAAGCCAAAACGTTTTTAAGACCCAATGCAGATAGGCACTCACCCAGGTGTGACAGGGTAATGAGCAGTCCTCTCATCTGGAAAGTGGGAGTGGAGACCAAGCTGATGTCGGGTGTCTAACCCACTGATTCGCACCAGATCCTCAAACCAGGTGTCCTTGCCATTTAGGGGAAGGAAACATCATACCCACTTTAACTGGAAATTGGGAGAGGAAAGCAAAAAGTGTTTTTAGGGAGAATGTTCACACAGACGCTTGAAAATAACTCTCATCTTCGGCACTTAGAATTGAAGGCTACAGCCCATTCAAGTGCACTAAAGAGTTTTTACTCTTTCTCAGGATAGAGGCACTTCTACCCACTCTTGGAAATGTATCGAGCCAAAATTCGACATATGCATTAGAATACGTCCCAATAGATAAATGGCATTTCATGCATAAGTGCGAAGGGAAACTACTACGGAAAATAACGAATACTAGTCAGACTACCCTGGTCCAGGCACTTCCAACTAAAACTGTCCCTGATTAGTGCCTATACAATCGCCTTGCCCAACATAATCAGATGGGCATATAATATGATACACGCAGGTAAAGATACCTTGCAAACTATACTAAAGCTCGCAACCTTTGAGGTTGGATAGAGCAATTTTACTTTTAACAAAAATCTTATAGTAGCTTTATCTCACTTTGAATGCAAAATACCCCTCTTACAGTCTTGGACGCTGGACCATCTAAAACTATAATTGAAAATAAAATATGACACCATATCTTAGCTTTGTCCTAGATTCTGCTCACTGTTCTCAACTATCCCACTATAGATCCTATTTAGTGTCTCTTGAGTATAAGACCTACCAGCAGTATCTGAGATTTACACTGGATCACAGGGTTCAATGCTGTGTTATCAGGCTATACTTGAGAATCTTGCCTTTAGACTCTCATACTAAGCACTGGGATAAAACACGTGCTTAAACAAGACTATGTAAGCTCTGTACAGTGATACAAAGAATTTATAATAAAGAAAAAAGAGGGATCTAAACCTATAAGATGAAGGCGTGTAGGCCAAAACAATGAAATTCCCCCGTTATAGTTAGTGCAGGCAACTATAACTCACGCGACCGCAATCTTCTGCTGATGACATGTGTCTTTATGAAAAAAAAATATTTGTAATATATGTATAGCTAAAAATGTATGGAAGAAGACATGGGCAAATAAGTGTCTAAATACAGTATTAGCATCAGCAGAGGATTGCGGTCGCGTGAGTTATAGTTGCCTGCACTAACTATAACGGGGGAATTTCATTGTTTTTTTATCAGTAAAATTTCCGCTAACTATAACATGTGTGAAACCTATGGTTTTTTCAGTGAATATATATATATATATATATACACATTTAGAGCTGCCAGTGCTGAGCATCAGCAGGACCTGGCCCACGTAAAGCCCTGTATATCCCGGCGCTCACATGAACAGTACCTGTTCCTGCTGCTGTACTTACTCCATCTAGTGCATACTGGGAGCTGTGGTTGAACATTAATCTACAGCTGTTGTGATTGCAGCAGGGCCAGCCGGTCTCCCACCAATGGGAGCACTCTAGTATATTCAAAATGGTGGAGGAGGTGACTTCTGATGGCAAACAGCATCAGAAGAAGGCGAGACTGCCGAAATGCATCATGCTGAAACCATCATGTGAATAAAAGTTTCCCGTCAAGTACCCCGCTGTGTCCTTGGATTCCTTTTGAACAAGAGTGGTCGTCTGGTGATATTTTTTGCGTCTGCCAGGAGTGCGATACAAGGACCCGCTCTGCAAGCGTCCTGGGTCATGCTGAAAAAAACGCACTCTATCAAGGTATTGATTAACCCAGGACCGCCTCGGGAACAGACCAGGCAAGTGGCCACTGTTAATGGCAGCCTGTGACTTCACGGGGAGGCTGGTTGATTCCCTTCCGCTTCACGGCCCGGTTTGTTCTGACTCTTGGGGCTCGGGCATTGGGGACATGAGGGAGCTTTACACACGGTTAATTTTGGAGTCACCAGCTGCTACACGGCCCCCCTTTTGCAGAGCAATGCCGGCGCTCACATGAACAGTATCCGTTCCTGCTGCTGTACTTACTCCATCTAGTGCATGCTGGGAGCTGTAGTTGAACATTAAACTACAGCTGTTGTGATTGCAGCAGGGCCAGCCGGTCTCCCACCAATGGGAGCGCTCTAGTATATTCAAAATGGGGGAGGAGGTGACTTCTGATGGCAAACAGCATCAGAAGAAGGCAAGATTGCTGAAATGCATCATGCTGAAACCATCATGTGAATAAAAGTTTCCCATCAAGTACCCCGCTGTGTCCTTGGATTACTTTTGAACAGGAGTGGTTGTCTGGTGGTATATATATATATGCCTGAAAGGGTAGTCACACGGTCAGGATATGCCTGCCACTTGCCCATTATTTTTTTCTTCTCCTTAAAATCCAGTGTATTCAACGCACATGGGTTACGCTTTACATTCAGCTCCAATCATAGTGGGCGATGTTTTGTCCATACGCTCTGGGGACGAGCTGGTGAGGCGATGAGGTCCTCTTGTGTCCTGAGGACCTCAGGACACAAGTGGACTTCATCCCCCGAGCAGCAGTGCGCCCGGATCTGCATTTGCAGAGTGATGTAAAAAGGGGGACCACTCTGAGCAATCCAGCTATGTGGGCTTACTGGTGGTACCTGGTGGTCTAGTTGGCTCCCAGGGACCCTCATGAGGAATAGGGACTTCATCCCCCAACCAAGAGCGCACCGGAATGTGCGTTTGCAGAGTGGTGGAGAAAGGGGGCATGGCCTGTGTCCACCTCTCAGCAATCCTACTGTGTGGGGCTTACTGGAGGTAAGAGGTAGGCTAGTTGGCCCCCTAAGGACCCCCAGCAGTGAAGGGGACTTCAATCCCCATCGAAGAGTGCGCCAGGGAGCGCGTTTGCAGAGTGGTGGGCAAAGGGTGTGTGGCCTGTTAAGAGAACTTAGCAATCCTGCCGTGTGGTACTTACTAGAGGTAATAGATGGGGTAGTTGGCCTCCAAGGATGTCCTTGGGGGCCAAATACCCCTCTTGTTACCTCTAATAAGTCCCACACAGTAGGATTGCTAAGATGTAGGATTGCTAAGACGTCTTCGGAGGCCATGCCCCCTTTCTCCACCACTTTGCAAACGTGCCTCCTGGCAGACTATGGGATGGGGGATGAAGTCCACTTTACTCCTGAGGGACTTTGGGGGCCAAGAAGCCCTCCTGGTACCTCCTGTCAGTCCTACGAATTCGTGAGCGCTGCTCGGATGCCGAGCACCCTTTCTCTACCACTCTGCAAAAGCGACTACTAGTTAAAGAAGCATGTTTCTGCACCTCTGACTTAGAGGTAGTTTTAATCCTCCTGCCCTATTATGTAGTAGGGCCTTACAGGGGGGTCATGCCAATCACAGGGGTACCCCAACCCAAAGTGTACCCAGTGTATGTAGGTATTTTCACTGTATTCTAAGTGTCTTTTAGCATAGCACTGGCTCTAGGCCTGGTTAGGCAGAGTCAGTTACCACCAGTACCCGTCAGCAAAAAGTTGGGGGCACAGGAGGACTTTGCAACAAGGCCTCTTTCTGCACATTATAGTTAGAAATTAGCATTTAAAAAACCTTTGAAATTCACTGAAAACACCATAGGTTTCAGGCACGTTATAGTTAGAAATTAGCATTCAAAAACATTTGAAATTCACTGAAACAAACCATAGGTTTCAGGGTCATTTAAGATATCATCAGTGATGTCACTGACCATGTCATGAATGATATAATATGTGACATCATCAGCAGTGCATTACAGGGGCGCAAGTTATAGTTAGCTGAACTAACTATAATGGCCGAATTTCACTGGTTTTGTACGAGTGAAATGTCCAACTAACTATAATGTCCCTGAAACCTATGGTTTTCTCAGTGAGTTTCAAAGGTCTTTTAAATGCTAATTTCGAACCATAACGTATGTTTTTTTCATATATATATATATATATATATATATATATATATATATATATAAATTCCCACAGTCAGGATACCCCTGCCACTTGCCCAATATTTTCTGTTTCTTCTCCTTAAAGTCCAGCGTATTCAACGCACATAGGTTACGCTTTGCATTCAGCTACAATTGTAGTGGGCCGATGTTATACACATTTCTGTGAGTCTACCGGGATGTTCTTAGGTATTATACCTTTATTCGCATTGTCTCTTGTGCGCTCCGTCAGACAGTTTCCCAGTATGTCACAATATGTCTTTCAACAACATAGGCATCCACTCTCTACCTGTGTATGTGACCCATGCTTTGATGATTACCAAACACCCTGTAGGGCAACAGGAGTTGCTTGGTGAGCCAGACCCCGGTAGCAGCGGGGGCGCGAGCCGTCTTGCGTATCTGTGTGGCTGACAACATCACTACCGCGTTCCATCCTTTACCAGATCACTGTGAAGCAAACAAAAGAACCCTCCATTAGGTTCATTTTTTTTTTCCTGATCACACCATTCATCTTAACCTTGGCGGACATTGTTTTAATTTCTTACGCGGCAAGAAGAACCTGGTATTTATACACAGGGGTGACAGTACATACAATCCACTATTGACATTGCAAAACTGTTTGTATTATTAATGAAGAGGCGGAGAGGAGACCGGCTGCTCTCACTCTCTTTGTAAGAAGACCAGGGTCTGGCGAAACACCAATCAGGAGACACAACCAGACCCAACCCCTCGAAGAAAAACTTTAAAAACTTGAGAAACTAAAGAGAACGGAAATCTCTAAATGGTGGGAAGCGATTTCGTTGCCAAATTACATTGACAACAAGATGGTTCCCAGAGGGCTGAGGATATTCACTATGTCCTTGCACGATTCACCCAACCCCAAGATGCTGGAGGAGTGGTCTGAGAACTTCTCATCTAGCTCTAAACGCATGCTCGAAATCCTAGTCAAGTGTGCTTGGATAGACCGTGAGGTGCTTTTGAAGGAAATTAAAACCATACAGGAAGAACTGAGTCACAAAATGGAACCTGACATTTTGACCAAAACCATGGGGGAAATGAAAGACCACCTCAAGAGTCATGAGGACCCTGCAGTCAAACTCCTGTGTGCAGTGGGGGCTTGATTTACATATGGTAATTAAGTATTACCTTAAGTTAAAAAGAACCGAGGAATTCACTGAAAAAAGAACAGGTTAAAGTAACGTTATAGTTAGGATCGTCTTTTGTTTAAAAAAACCTTAGAAATTCACTGAAAAAAAGAAAGGTTAACGTAACGTTATAGTTAGGTGAATTTTTTAGTGACAACATTAACATTTTGAAGTAAAAAACTGAAATTCATCAGTTATAGTTAGCACTGCATATAACCTTACATATGACATCACTCATGACATGTTCTGTGACATTAGTTATGACATCACTGATGACATCTCAAGTTTTTTAAAATATTGTTTTAATTCCATATAACATTCTTCTGAAGTACAACCAGCCTTCATCCTATCTTCTGGGAAGATTTTGATTATGAGTCTTTTTTGAGAGTCTCCAAATTTGATATAAAGAATCTTGAAAATGCATGCACCATAGCCTGTTTTCCCCAAGTGTGGTAGGTTCTTATAAAGTCAAGCTTACTAAAGAAAAGGAGCCATCTCATTTACTGAGGATACAGGGCCCTAGCAGATCAAAAGAACTTGTGGTCTTAGTATATTGTAATGGTGTGCTACTCTGCTTAAAAAAGGTGACCCCACTCGTGGAAGCAGGTTTTTATCGATAGGAGCTTGAATTCTGCAAAAGTATAATTTCGCTCTGCAGATAAAAGCTTCTTAGAGAAGAAGCAGTCAGATGCATGTGTCCAGGCTTGAGAATTACCACGGGAACTTGTTGTCAAACTTTGAGAACTAAACCCAAGCGTTTGGCTGGTTGTATGGTAGACCGTGCAAGCTTAGGAATGGCTCCCACCTTGGTTGTCCATGGGTTGTTGAGAAGTCTGCACCTCTGTAACTCCGACCCTAATTCAAAAATGTTTTTGTCTAAACTCTGTAATTCTGTTTGGATGCTCTGATATAGTTCCCTCAGCTAAGGTTTGTGCCAAATCCCAGGTATTATTAGGACTGTTTGGATCCATGTTGCTCAGGCAGACTGAATGTTCGTGGCCTTGGCTTTCTGTCAAGACTTAAATCAAGCTCACTCACCTGAAGACCAGGCCATGGCAAGAGCAATGTGAGGCTGCCAATATCCTAGGAAAGTAGCCCTCAGTGCACCTTGAAATTAAGTACAGTGGTGACTGCTTACAGAGTGATGGGGATTGGGAGAAGAGAGATTTGGAGTGTTTCCAAACTTTCAGATCATCTGGATTATCAGGAATTGTGTCTGTGATCTTATCTCGATATGGGCAGATTAGCACAGCTCCTATTTGCTTCAGGGATTTGTCAAATCTAGATGTAAAACACAAGACTATTACTGTGATACACGTGTGCTCAATTAAACTAGAATACAGTCACTGTAAGAAAATGCATCTTTTTGTATGGTAACCTGAAAGTTTGGGGACTGGTGCTGTTGGCTTTTCAATTCTGAGAGCGCACTGAGGCTTGCTAACCAAACTTCAGTGCCTGTGCCCTAACCCTTAAACTAGTATGTCATATTGGTTTTGCCCAAATGACTAAACTAACTTACCTGTAGGTACCTAGTAAGTGATACCTGGGGTCCCAGGGTATGTATGTCTGAGGGTCTCCTACCAGAGATAGCAGCATTGGTTATGCCACCCTGGGTGGGACACGATTAAAACGAGACTTCCAGCCTGCCATTTTCAGGTTGGAAGAGCAATTTTAACTGCTGGTCCGACTTTGACATTTAAAGCAATGGCAAAGGCAGATTTACCCCTGGTACATGTGTAAATCAACCCCATGGCAAGCCTAACGAGTCCTAATCCAGGGTGTAATCTATTCCAGGGGCAGTACATGTAACTTTACATATATTGGCACACTGCGGCCTGCCGCTGAGACGGCTTTCTGCCCTCCTCGGGAGACATGCTAATGACTGCCAAGAAAGGATGCAATAGGGACCTGCTCTGGAAGGAGGTGTCACCTCTCTCCTGCAGGAAGCCACATGGGTGATGGCCCAAAAGGCGAGCTTCAAAGGAGAAGCTCTTTGAAGGGCAAATGGGTAACACATGGGAGAGGGGCTGCTCCATTGTTCAGGCAGGCAGGCTGGCACTTGGGACAGGAAATGGGAAACCAGATGCCAAACCGTTTTCCAGGGTTGTGTAGCCCGCTTGGTAGCCACACTTCTGGGCTTGGCCAGGGAGCGCCACACAACAGGAAAGGGGTCCTTCCATATTGGAAGTGGCCATTGGCTACCAACCGCATCGTTCCCTGAGGGCATTTTCTGAGCATAAGTGGGGCACCCCTGGCACCCTGAACTCAGAACCTGACTGGATTGGAAGGACGACCAAAGAAGGACTGCCCTACTATACCGTGGAACCAGCAGAGAGAGGTTGCACTGCGTCGACTGCCCTTGCTGAACCTGGTGGCTACCAAAGGAGAGGGACTGTGCCTGCTGTGTCCTGCTTGAGGAGAAGCCATTTCTAGAGCCCAGCCAAAGTCAAGAGACTCCAAGGGTCAGTGAGCTGGCCTCCTGTTCACAGCACAGCGACATAATAGCTGAGAAGCCTTTCTGGGCACGTTGGTAGCCCATAGGCTTCACCCTGCCGCCAACTGCCGCCATGCAATATCAGGGACAAAGACCTGATGCACAAAGTTGCACCAGAATTCAGTGAGCTTGAGAGTGTTGTTGAAGTACAGCTGGGACTCCCAGAGGATGAGTTATCGACCCAAGAAGGACTGTCCTGTGACCACGATACTGGGTGACCAGTAGAACAGTGGTGACTGGGTTTCTGCAAGCTCCAAGAGGTCATCGAGGGACGTTGACCCTGTGACCAGAACTGCTTCACCCCCTTTGTGGACTGAGGAGTAATGACAGCATGACCCCCATCAATCGCATCGCATCCACAGCATCCTTTGAGCATCTTCAGCGTCCTTCATCCCCTGCATCAAGACCACTTCTATAGGAAAGCTCTCCAAAGGATGAAAGTGATAAAAGTGCCCGGAACTGACTGAAAACGTATTCACCTGCTGAGTTAACAATTTCTGAGGACCTTGCTGGTCCCCGTGACTGTCTCCCTACCTGAGTTGGTCAGCTAAAGTGACACCAAGTGATCACATTCCAACTAGCCCAAATGTTTTGGTGAAAAAGTTTCTAAGTGTCAAATTTGTTGAATTTGCCAATGCTTGTTTCAGTAGAGTTTAATGCTTTGATTTACTATACTTTATAAATAATATGCATCACTGGAACCCTCTGGTGGATCTTTCTCATTGTGGTATCTAAAACTACATAATAATACCGTCCATTTTAATAAAATGGTGTTGAAGTCTTTTGGTGTCATGTTGAATTATTCTTCAATTGTTTTGGTGCTGTTTAAATGCTTTACCCTTGTTACTTTGTGTAAGCATTGCTGCTCAGAGCCACAGCTACGGAGGGTTGATCTGAAGTTTGAAAAATTAACCCAATGTAATACACTACATTTTCTCATAGTCACAAAAACAGTCCTACTATTATCATTTCTAACAGAAGTGTGCTCACCTCTCTTGTATCTTTGTTAAAATTCACTTTAAAATAAACTATAATTTCATTAGTCTCATGAGTGATGATTATGGCTGTTTGTTGTCAATCCGTCCCAGGTTTATCTTCACCCATTCACAGCAAGTTTAACTTTAAGGGGTCTAATAGGATGTCGGGCAGTGGCACCACCGTGGTGCTGACGGTGCGGCAAAATGCATTTCCTCACGTCCGCCATATTAGTATGGCCAAACATAGCCCATTTCCCGTCCGCCGCGGTGCGAAGCGCACCGCCATCAAAGTGCGCCCACCACCGCGGTGGTGGGAGCCAATGGAGACCCACCGCCGTGCGGAATGACATCCGCCCCGCTCCACAAATTAGGATGCCCCAAACAAGCAGATGCACCGCAGTGGAGAAACCGCCCAACCAGAGACGGCGGAAGCTCGACAGCGGAGCGCGAAACCAGAGTCCTGGTCCACACCACCCGGTCACAACCGCCATGGATCCAGCTCTACACGTTTTTCCGGTGCTGTACCTGCTACATCACCAGAAACTCATGGACCGCCGAGGATGCCACCGCAGGTACGCAATAACACAAACACAACACACAACACATGGGCTGACACAGGGTCCAAATCCACATCAGACACCCTGGTGGAGACAGGAACACATCCACAAGGGCACCCACACATGACCCACCTGCCACCAAGTCACCCCTCTGCATCCTGGGCACACATCTTCCGTGATCATGCAGCAATGTCTCGGTCACGTCACCGCAGCGGTGAACACAAGGGAATTCATGCGCACAATGCAGAAGGGGCCAGTGCCAGGCATGGGCAGGGCACAAAGACCACAGGGCCGCACCTCCCGCACCACACACTAGCACACCCCATGAAAGCACATGCCATATGCCCCTCCTGTGCACCCCCATGCATAACAACAAGCCAGGTCAATCCACACCCTGCACCACACAACAAACAACCAGGGGGACAGCCACTGCAGGAGTGGCTGCACAGGAACACACAACACACAGCACAGTAGCACAGGGCCAGGGAAACACACACACCACAACAACACCACACAAAGGGAAACAAAAATTAGTACAAGCACCAACTGAACACATACAAGGAACAAACATCCAAATGGACACATAGCCTGCATAGTCACACATACATACCACACACTGACACACAGACACATATACACCCCAAATGCCAACAGCAATGGAGCACAACAAATAGGAAAGCCAAAGTGGGGAGCACACAAATGGAAGGCCATAGAGACACACAACAAGCATTTGTACATCACATGCAAGACAAGGAACAGCGAACAACACTCTCAGACAATCAAAGCACACATGGCTGGTACAGTCAGTGAAGTCAAACCACAGACATCACAGTGCAACAACACAGGGAGATAGCAAGGCAAACCATGTATAGGCACAAGGATGAAAGGAAGGCCCTGAAGTCAAACTGTGAACAGCCACACATGTATACAACTACTTCGCAGGAGTACACCAGCAGCACAACACATAGGGCACATTGACACACTTCACGACTGCCAAACACTAGTAGGACTCTACACACATGCCCCCCTCACACCAGCAGCACACAATACCAGTGTCAAACACACTGAAGGCTGGCAGTACTTGCCAGTCAATATACACACAAACAGTCACACACCCTGGGGGTAGCCACAAACATCACACACACACAGGGATGCCAGAACAAATGTCTGCACATAAACAACAGACAAATACATAACCCAACAGAAACACACAAAGAACCACAACAAGAACAGACATGCCCTGTGCAGCTAGACTGTGGAAAGGCAATGGGAGCACAGACACAACAGGAGTGCACAACCTCATCACTCGGGAACAATGCACAAGCAACATACCATAACACACACAAGAAGTGCACCATCACAGAACAACACAGACACATCAAACAAACAACAGATGCACAGGCAAAAAAAGACATAGCAAACACAGCAGGACATCAGGGGATGCACACCAGGCAATGACAAAGCAACATACACACACAGCACTGCATGCACAACAAGCAGTGTGTGCACACCAAGCATACCAGCCACACACAGACATCAGTGACAGAACATCAACCCACACAACAGCAATCAGCACAGCACAAAGACAGCAGCACACCCAGGGAGTGAAGCAATACCACAGCCAACACACATACATCCAACACAACACCAACAGACGCACAAGTCTGAGACACAAAGGTGGAAAATACATGACCAGAGGACTGGGAAGCACACACAGTTGAACTGCATATGAGCAACCATGACTGCCAAACAGCACAAGAACATCACATAAAACCCATTGGGGAAATGCCCTGAGTGACACATTGATCCTGGCCAAAGAACTGCACCACAAAGCACAGTGTCACAAAAGAAGTGATGGGGAGGCACACACACATGTAAACCAAGGGGACAGCTGACATCAAAGTGAAGTGTACTGCATGTCAGTAGGGGACATGGCATGAGTGTACCATACACAAATAGAGGGAGTGCAGACCCACAATGGGTAGGCATCTGAAGCACAGATGGGGGATGGCTTGACAACACACACAACATGCCACACTGGAGGCAAGAAGGCCCCATGTGACAGCAATGCATGAGAAAACACAACCACATTGGCAGTGCGGAGCAGCAGGTCTGCACAGTCACCACAAACAGTAACAAGACACATGGATGATCAACAAAACACAACACTGACTTGCCAGTCACACACTCTGCATACTCACAAGTGACAAAAACAACAAGTAGGAGTCAGACAGAACTGCAAGGACACACCAACACACTGCACAGTACACAACATACAACTCACACATGTGCATACAACCACATCCACAGGACTGAACAATCAAAACAACAGGCATACAACTCCTGGGTGACACATGTGTGTAGTTGACAGTGCAGGGGCATGCACACATCAACACACCCCACAAACTCACCCCCTGTACACTGCACACTTCCTTACCATCCAAGAGCACATATGGAAAGTAAGCCATGGGACTAGGATGACTGGCCATCACAAGATGACCACACGCATACACCACTGGGCACACATAAAGGAAGAATACACATACATAATGACCCTGGCCAGCCTGCCTGCAATACTGTGGATAGAAGCACACTCTGCGCTGGCAGTGCCCCCCAACCTGACATGTGTACAATATAGCCAACATGAACAAATTAAGAAAATGACAACTGCTTTTCATTAAAAATTGACATAATTGCCCCCACAAGCATCTGGGTCAGGAAGCACTGAAGTCCCTGTCACCCCTGTAAAACATAGAGTAAGTGAGCCAAAACATTGACCATGTTGAAGTGCCACTCAGACCATGTAGCACAGTAAACCATATACACACAGAAAAAGAACTTTATTCAGTAAGGACACTGACAAAATAGACAACAGGGGCAACTGTCTTTATTCACATATTGCACAGATAGGCACCATGAGAAGAGAAAAGCAAGGCACAAAATGCAGAGCATGTCCATGAGAAGCTGCACAGGCAAGGCCAAAACAGCAGTGAACAACAAGGCCAGTGGCCAGTCCAGGATGCAAAGTAGGTCCATGAGAAGCTGCACAGGCAAGGGCAAAACAGCAGTGAACAACAAGGCCAGTGGCCAGTCCAGGGTGCAGAGTAGGTCCATGAGAAGCTGCACAGGCAAGGACAAGACAGCAGTGAACATCAAGGCCAGTGGCCATTCCAGGGTGCAGAGTAGGTCCATGAGAAGCTGCACAGGCAAGGGCAAAACAGCAGTGAACAGCAAGGCCAGTGGCCAGGGCTAAGTGCAGAGTAGGTCCATGAGAAGCTACACAGGGAATACTTGAACAAAGCAAAGAGCAACAAGGCCAGTGGCAGAAACGAAGTGCAGGGTATGTCCAGGAGAGGCTGCACAGGGAATGTGTGCGACTGTACCTTTCCATGGTCAGCAACACAGTCGGGGGTAACAATGTGCAGTACAGGCCCACCTGTGTGAGAGACAGGTGTGTGAGGGTGACTAACACTCAGACTTGGCTGTCATGCGGACTGGGAGCTGGCTGTGTCTAGGGGACTGTCGGGGCACTTGACCGAGGAAAGAGCGGAGCAGCTGAGGTAGAGCTATCAGTGGCTTGGCAAGCTGGAGGGCTCCTTGGACCAGGTGGTGTAGTGGCATGTGGAGGTGGAGTCATGCAGACGGGAGACACGGTGTGGCTGGGAGATTGTGGAGTGGTGCCTTTCCACTTCTTGGGGATCCTAAATGGCTTGGCTGACTCTGGATCAATGGGAGGTGGTGTGGACACAACAGGAACACTCACCACCAAAGCTGCATCAGGTGCAGACGCTGGCACCCCCTCTGGTGATGTGCTGGACCCAGCGGTACGCTTTGCCTGGCTTTGCCTCTGCCTCCCCTTCCCCTGTTTACTAGGTGTCACCCCTACAGTGCCCTCCTTCCCTCCTGGGCTTGGAATGGGAGACGAGGTGGTGGGTGATTCTGCCTTGGAGACCTTCCTATTGTACCAATGGCATGCACCACCTCCTTGGTGGGCACAGAAACTGTAGGCTTCTCTTTGCGAGATGCTTTAGGGACAGGAGAGTCCTTGGATGGGGATGCCTCTGAGGCATGTGTGCCTGAGGTCTGCTGCTTTGCTTTTTGTCCCTTGGTGTCGCCTGACAGGCTTTTCTCTCTCTCTTGGTCTTCTGTGGGGATGGTGTCTGCGCCCGGGACTGCTTGGGTTGCTGCTGCTATGTGCTTCGTGTGCCGTATGGTGACTTTGATGTATGTGGACCGTGGTCACTATCGTCAGACATGGCCACTGCCAGGGGGTGGACAAAGGGACCGGAGCTAGACTGTGAGTATGTGCCTGTTGAAGGGCAGACGTCACTGTGGAGGACAAAGCCTGAACAGTCCGGTGCAGCCTACCCACGTCTGAATGTATGTCCTCCATGAAAGCAACCACCTGGGCCAATTTTTTGTCGTGGTCAATGAAGGCATTGAGGAGAGCTGTCTAGCCTACACACAGCTGGCGCAAAAGGTCCACAGACTCAACACTGATGGCAGCATGGGGGACAGGGGCAGTGGTGCCAGGGATGAAGGACACTCTTCCCCTCTTACTGAGGTGGACACGGGCCGCACTAGAAGAAGTGGCTGGGAGGTTGGGCACTGGCCACTGTGTGGTGGAAGATGATGCAGAGTCCCCGTTCCCTGTGCCCGCCAACATGGATGCATCCCTGCTGGCATCAGATGATGTGGTACTTTGCGTCTCAGGCTGGGATTCCTCCAGCAGACTCCTGTCCCCATCTGAGGCGCTGTGAGATCTGTGTCACTGGGCTCCTGTGCAGCTGTAGTGCTAGTTTCACCCCCACTGGTGTCCGTCTCCTGTCCCTCCATGACCACAGGAGATGCTGCATGAGAGAGAGAGATGTAGGGTCAGGTCAGTGGCAGCAACAGAACAAACATATACAAGCAATGCATAACAAAAGCTGACCAAATCTACATGTTGCAGACCACCCTGTGCAATCACATAGTGCCAACTCACTATATAGACTCAAACAGTGCATGGAAACTGGAAATTCAGGCATGAGTGAGCCATGTGATGACCACACAGCACAACACCCTGCCTGTGGCTCTGTTCAACCAGACACACAAATAGCTCTGAGCACACCTAGGGACATGATGGGGGCACACTACTTGTTGCCACTGACAGATCTGGATGGAACAGGAGGGGACAACACAGACACAGACTACAACATGACAGTCCACAATGGCCATGAGCCCATGCCACCCAGCATGTTGTATTTTGGGGCCCAAAGCCTGGTGCACATTGTTGTCAGATGTCTAGACCTCCCTAATCTGGGTGCATGCAATGGACGCATTGATGAAGGCACACTCAGATCGGGAACACTGCCGTTCCCTCCCATGGGATTCCCCAGACTACCCCAATGCAGAAGAAACCTGAAGAGCACAACTCAGAATGCAATGGGAATGCACAGCATTCAAATTACCTTTGTAAGTACAGATAGGGCAAATGCGTGACACCATTACCCAGACCAGCAGCCACTTGCATGCCACTGCATCACACTACCAACATCACATAGGCCAGCGCTGGCACAGGCTCTGTACACATGCAGCCACTCCCAGCCAAAGTCACCCTCCCCAAATGCTCACCCCTGGCTTGCTGCTGATGCTCCTTCAAACGTGCATCCAGCTCAGGCTGAGTCACCGCCAAGATGCGGCCCATTAGTGGTGTCATGCTGCGCCGTGCCAAACACCCAGTGCGAGGAAGCAGCCCCAAGGTCATCTCCGCCACGTTCTTTGCCAGCTGGCTGATGTCGTCCCACCTCTTGTGGCAGTGGGTGCGCCGTCGGTTTGAGATCCCCAGAGCTTGCACCTTGGCTGCAATGGCCCTCCACACGGCTTTACGCTGGTGTACCTTGAGCTGCAGGCATGGGAGACAAGAGGGGGAAATGATCAGTGACACAGTGTTATGTACCAACATCGATCAGTGTAGCAGCAAGATACAAACTCATCACAAATCTAACGATATGTCTATCAGAGACTAGAGTACATCTCACATGGTACATCTGCATGGGAAAAGCTGATGTAAATGCATGCAGGTGTGAGGGGGAACACAGTCTCTGCACATCTCACACACATGCAGGATGCCAGCACTGAAACCCCTATGTAGCCTGCCAACATCTCCAGTCCATTGTTGGGTTGAACAACACATACATCACATATCAACCTGTGTCTGGGGGTGGACTCACTGTGTCCAAGACTGCGCAGCCCTCAATGTCCCAGCCCTGTGAATAGATAACTGTGTCATGAATGTCACATTGAGGGACATGATCTCACAAATCCAAAATCCTCATCACAAGGCCGGTCGTGTGCAATCTACAGTGCTGAGATGGCCCTTAGCTGGAGTGCAATGAGAAAAGACTGATGTAATACTCTGTAAGTGAAGTGATGTGTCCTTGTCTTTGTGGGCGGGGACTGTGCTGGCCAGCTGGGCTCACACTGAGATGGACAACAGGGGCACACACAGCCATTCAGCCAAGCAATCACTGTCCTGACTCCTGCATTAACAACCTTCTGCATCACTGTATGGCTGATAACACAACACAGGTCACTCATACATACATGTGCAGGCAGGGAAACATGTGGCATTGGGTACACACACCTTCCCCCTGGAGACAGCATGTTAGGCAGTGCATGACACAACCCCACACTCTCAGGCACATACTGCATCAGTCCAACTACATGTGTGCCCCCACTGCCCTACACCCCCACTGTCGAGGACTTACCACGACATCTGGGGCACCATATAGCCTTGGGTACTGTGTGAGCACCTCGTCCACCAGGACCTTCAGCTCCTCGCTCGTGAAGGGACTGGCACGGATCTTCCCTGTCCTTGCCATCACTGTGGACATGAGACAACAGCGGCGGAATTGGGTGGTGAGGGGTCTAAGGCAGCAGTCCATGGAGGCAGCAGCAGGTGAGGGGTCTCAGGCAGCAGTCCCTGGAGGCAGCAGCAGGTGAGGGGTCTCAGGCAGCAGTCCCTGGAGGCAGGTGAGGGGTCTCAAGCAGCAGTCCCTGGAGACAGCAGTAGGTTGGGGTCTCTGGCAGCAGTCCCTGAAGGCAGCAGCAGGTGAGGGGTCTCAGGCAGCAGGCTCTGGGAGAAGTGGAAATGTGAGGCTCCCTCCAACACATATATAGCCCCTTGGGGTTGTTTCAAAGGTGCCAAGCTGCAGCAATTGGTGGTCCAAGTATGCTTCTTTCAAATGCATCCAATGACCGCCTCCGCGGTGGCGGAGCACGCCTACCGCGATTTTCGAAATTGCATCATGTCACTGCAATCAAGGTTCCCATTGGCTCTAGGGCATGCTCCATGGCGTTTACACACCGCAGGGGCCCGGTGTGCGCTACCACGATTTTGGCGGCGGAGCATACCTTTCCTTTATTTACAGCCCCACTGTCCAATTACTACCTTCCTGGAGAAAGGACTTCTGTAACTTTTTTCTCTGGCAACGTCACGGAGACAGGTGACCCAATCACACCCTACCCTCACCAGGAGGGTCTCTTGAAACCTGGAAAAGCTGAGAAGAGCGGCGTCGTTGAGAGCAAGGAGAAAACGCCGCCACTGCACCTACAAGAGGAGCGAGACATGTATGCATCTTCTCGAGTACCCAGCGACCAGAAATCCACCTCGGAAGTGCTCCAACGATGAGACCCACCATACCGTCAATCGAGGCTCAAAGGGACGCCCGTTACGAACTCACCGGCAGAAGCTGAGAGAAGCCGACAGTGTTGCGAGCTGTCCCACCACCTTCCTGGAGGAGCGTGGCTCTCCCAGGTACGCACTTGTCTACGGGCCCTGACGGGGAGGAGGGAGGAAATAGTAAGCAAGGCTTAAAAGGGATCAAGATAAGAAACAAACGCTTAGAGCACAACAACTCAGTGGAATCAACCGCTGAAACGTTACAACACTGGTGGAGGTGATTTTTTTTACGGGGGAAAATTCTCCACTCCTCATCCCCTAAGTACACTATAAATACACTATGAAGTAAAGAGAGATAAGAATACTTACCGGGCTCTGTATTCTTTCCAAGACACAAACACCGTTTGACATGAGGAAGAAGAGGAACCTCGAAGGAGCCTGAAGGAAGAAAAAGAGGCCCGTTTCAGTTTTGAGATTCCCTCCTATGAAATTAAATAGTGAGAGATAAAGCAACACACACTCTCTGCCTTTTTGTTAACCCTCTAAACGTTTACACAGGGCAAGCACAAGGTAATTTTGTTATACAACGTAGTTTTGTGAAAGACTGCTCTAAGATCATTCTTTTGTTATTTAGGGAAGTCACCAAGTTGTTGATTCCTCTTCCTTTTGTTTTCTCAAGCTGTCTGTGCTTGGATTAAAGGTGCAGGGTTTTAATGCATGTTCTGGGAATCATATTTGATCTTTTGTCAGTGATCTTTCTCTGATTGGTGAGATTGTTGGCTCATACGAATCATGGCCAATATGTACTATCACATTTACCCACAGACACTGAATGGGTAAAGCCCTTTGACTCAACAGCTCCCTTTTTCTAACAAGCCTCTATTTACAGTAGGTCAGCTGTCAAACACCCCAGGCTTGAACTATCCAATGCAAGGTTTGGTAACAGGTACCTGCAAATGGAGTGCTGTCACAGCACACATAGGATAGTGGTGAAAATATGACACAAGACTTTCCACAGACTAACAAATTCCTAAATTGTGATGTGTCCCATTGTTATGTGTCATACCTTCAGTTAATCCTGGCTTTTACCCAACTGCATTTTACTGCTGTGTTTTTAAATCCATAGTTACAATGTTAACAGTAAAATTTCATGTGCCAAAATACAATGTAATGTCAGTTAAAAGGTCAGCACTGACCTAAAGTGAGACATTGGCCATGGAGACACTTGGCACCTATGAATGTACACACAGCTCTACCACCTTAAAGTAGTCTGGCAAAAAGTGCATAAAAACAATGGCAAGCATGCTTCAAACATCATGTTTCATGTGCCTGAGAAAGCAGGGCTACACATTAATCTGATATAATCCATAATTTTAAAGTCTCTGTGAGGTACTTTGCTGTTGTCTGGGTTAACTACCTCTACAATGTCATAATATTCAGTAAGGAGTAGTTGAATGACATCCAACTGTGTCCAGTAATTTATTTATTAAAGCAATTGAATGAAATACTCTTATTTTGTAATCCATTATTTGTCCTGTAAAACAGAATCCTGGCTGAGTAAGTTATAGAGATAATGAGATGTGACAAAGAGTAATGAGATGTGAGTGTGAGTGTGAGTGAGAGTGTAATACACAGACTTTCCATGTTCAAAAGCGTCTACCATTAGTCCAATGGACACCGAATCAATAAAAAAGACACTACTTACCCTGTATTACTTCTTTAATTAAATATGTTCTTTTTTAACAATGACTGCAAAAACATGTTTTGTAAACACTTGAAAAACACAGTTTTTGTTTAGTTTGGGAGTAAGGCAACTGAATAAACTCTGATAAGCACTTATTTCAAAAGATTTGGAAAATACTGAGAAAATGCCACTGAAATGCACAAAAAATAAACACTGAAAACAGAACAGCCTAGGAACAGTCCAGGGCATCGGGGAACAGGAGAAAACATGGAGACTATCATGCTGATTGGGGGCTCCAGGCCCCAGGATCCTAAGCACCAGGTAGATGCCAGCAGCAGCACCGGAGGGGGAGGAGGAGTGAGAACCTCCTGCAGTGCTATAAAGCGCCACTATCATCTCTGATGCACGATATACATGCTGGCCGTGCTTGGGCAAAGGGCGGGCCCGTCTGTGACCATCTGCAGCTGTTTGAGGCTGAGCTGGGCCACCGCTCTCTGTCCTCCATTTCTTGTCTGATTTTGCTGGACTCTCTGACACTTGAAACCATTCACCATGAGTTAAAGGAAATGTGCTATACATTCATTATCTTCCAAGGACCGACCTCTAACTGCCACCATAAACAGTTATGCAGAACCATAATGCAATGGGTGCTCTTAACACTGAGATTGGGAGTGCAGAAGAAAGTTTGGGGGTAAGCAAAAAGGCACTCTCAACAGGCCTGAATACTGGTATTACTGTGGGTCCTGTTTCCCACGTCGTGCCATAAGTAAAGACCCAGCAAGAGAGACTTATAACCCATGTGTTTATATGTGGATTTAGTGATTGACAATAGTAACAGCAGTAACATCTTAATTGAAAGTAATGAGAAAGTGGGATCCCCTCCACTTAAAAAGAAAAAAGGCAATAGTCACTTAGTTAGCTCACGCACTAGAAG
This sequence comes from Triturus cristatus, assembly GCF_964204655.1. Classification (NCBI taxonomy): domain Eukaryota; kingdom Metazoa; phylum Chordata; class Amphibia; order Caudata; family Salamandridae; genus Triturus; species Triturus cristatus. The sequence continues at coordinate 143,474,555 of NC_140580.1, read as the reverse complement.
GCCAACTAATGCCTCTAAAGCATTATCCGTATCTGAGATCAATATTCCTTTTGGAGTAGGAATAGTAGAAAAGTGGCCTTGTTAACAAATGTCCCAAATTCGAGCGATGGTGTAGATCCAGCACAATCTACTCTTGGTAGAGGCAACCTGAGCTAAACTCCTTGATCCTGTTCTTGAGGTACTCTAAAGCATATATTCCTCACTCAAATTACTAACTTATCAAGAGTCCCACAAGGCTGAACATGAGAATTGGGGGCATCAGGCACTCCACGTAGTATCCTTGAGCCCAGGCCAGGGCCCAGTACCGCTGGAAATATTGGAAGCAACGCAAGCAACTATCCATCAGTAAAGGTTACTATCAAATCTGCAGTTGCTAATGCTCTACACAATGACCCTCTTCCTATGCAGAGCTCAACTCTCCACCCAAGACATTTGGGGCACTTGCCCACGAGCATCAAGCCCAAGGGGGTAAAGTCAGAGAATCATAATACTGAGGGCTATTTCCCCAGACCACACAATAAAGTTTTGCAGCTGCCACCAGAATCTATCCCTCTCATGATATTGCTAAAAAATGTCCCCACATTACATATTGATCAAGTAGAAGATGTTTTAGCTGATTTAGCACAGACAGGATAGGAGTGTCTATTATCTACACATGTGTTATCATTGATAATATCATTAATCTGTTTTAGAAACTTCACATTTCCACCATTGATGATGCCCAGACATCATAATTAATATAGACCAAATATATACATTATCCAACCCTTAATTACAGGAGTGTACATTAGTAATAGACAGGAGTCACTGAATCTTGATGAAAAATCTTGATCTAGTTCAATCCTTTTGGAGATGTAAACATGAATTCAGCCCAGCCAACGCATTTCGTCCTAAACGGACTTCATCAGGGTTGTAAGTAAATGCTCAAAACTAGGTGTATCATCTCTAGTTAGGCTTTCCATTGTTAATTGAGTGGATCCCAGAACATAGTATCAAAGATGATTCATCAAATATTGTATGTTGAACTCCAATTTATTTATTCCAACCCTCCATCTTCCTCATCAGAAGTGAATTCATTATGATCAATTATATTGCTCTTCCATGGATCCAAAGCAACCAATACCATTTACAGGGTTCAGAGTGTTTTATTGGATCAACTGGGAGTTTATGTTGCAGAAAAAGGTATCTTCTCCAAAGTTCAGTATGGGTTTAGAAAAGGCCTTGGGACTGTTAACCAGTGCCTTACCCTACATTTAATTATTAGTAAATCAACGCTGACAAAGAGGGGTTGTTTATATTTGGCATTCATGGGTCTCAGTTCAGCATTTGATTGGATTAACAGAGGCAGGCTCTGGGGCAAAATGCCAGAAATGGGAATGGAGGCCCCATTAGTTAATTTATTAGCCCATTTATTAAATTCCTGTCCAAGACACACCTATAGTGACTCAGGCCTTGAGTTATGCCCGTGCGATTCTCGATCAGATAAACCTGTGTCAAGGGCTTCCACTGCCTGGGTAGCTGCCAGCAAGTTTGCCAAAGGGCAGCTGGTCTGCTTGCATGTGTTGTTAAAGGTGATGCTGATTCTTTCCATTTCGGGGCTTCTTTTCATACCCACAGGGCTTTAAGTGGGCCGGGTCTTGCCGGTGCTCAGCACCTGCAGTTCTTAAAAGCAGGTACCGAGACGGATCCCTATCGGGGTTTCACTTTTTGCCCTCACCATGAAAAAAATAAATCTCAGCTCTGCAGCAGTACTACCCTTTACTGCCTTTGATGTAGTTTCAAAGAGACTCGTTATAGTTCTTTTACAGTACCACCATTTCAGAACTGAAGCATTTTCAATATGCTGTACTACGAAGGCATGGTTGTTGCTTATTTATCTTATGCAACTAGTAACCTTTGACAAAGCCAATAGTACTGACTTGTTGTAAGTGTAATGTTACTTGCTGTATTATATATCTGGATGAAATGACAGAAGTAGTAAAATACCAGTGGGGCTGCACACTAAGCTAAGCATAGATTTTCAGCTTAAGTGCTTTTAAGCCAAGCCCTTAATTACATCGGCCACGACCCTTTCAGTGACCCTCCTATTTTTTTATCCCACTTAAAGCCCTGGATACGCACCTGCTGTTGGTGCTCAGCTTGGCTTTTGCATACCTACAGAGTCCTCAGATTGCAGAACCCTGAAGAAAACAAGGTAGCTCTGCACATCTGGCGCCTGGTGATTCAATGAAGTTAGGGCACGGATTCAATCACAGGTGTGGTTTTCAGTCTGTCATTTTTTTTATAAGAATGCTGTGCAGGCATTGATTTATAACTACCAATTTTGTAACTGCATTCCCATACATACGCTAACTATAACGTGACATAGTTTATATATGAGAATTCAGTTCAGAGGGGCACTTTTGTCTCGTCCCCTAAGTATTATCATCATGCCGGCTCCCTGCATGCATGATGCACCCCGAGGAGGGCTGGACCACTGCTGGCCTGATGCTTCATAGTTGCAGAAAATGATATCCTGGTCACAGTTATCCACCCTCTAGAGTGGACCTCTATCTCACTATATCACCTCCCTGGTTTTAGCTAACTGTAAAGTGTCTCATCTCACTTGAGAGGAAACTGAGGTGAGGATGTGGTGTAAGGGCCAGCGCTGCCAACTTTGGAGCGGGCGAAACAGGTTTGAGTCTTGGCGTCAGCTCAACATCCTGTGATCCTGCGCAAATCACTAAGGGCCAGATGTAGGCAAATTCAATTTTGCGAGTCCTTATTAGCGATTTTTACCGAATCGCTATTAAGGACTCACAAAATTGAATGTAGGTAGGAATCGCAAAATTATTTGCGATTCCTTATTATTCCTTAATTGTGAATCGCAAATTGAGATTTGCAATAAAGGAATCCCATCCCATTCATTCCTATGGGCCAAGAGGCCCATAGGAATGAATAGGATTTGCGCCCGCAATTTGCGAGTCACCAAGAGGCACTCGCAAATTGCGGGCGCAATTTCAAGGGTGCAAGGATTCCAAAAGGACACCCTGTTGCACCCCTGAAATGTGCATGTGTGCACATGTAGCGCACATACATGCCCTAAGGGCATGTATGTGTGCCACAAGGTACTTTGTAAATAGCCAAAAAGTGCTTTATGAAATGAAATCGCAAAATAACACCAACTTGAAGTTGGTGGTATTTTGCAATTCCTTGAGGCAAAATCGCAATTTGCAATGCCTACCAGCATAGCATTTAGGGAATCGCAAATTGCTATTCTCTAAATGCTTGCACAAACTAAGGAATCGCAATTTTGCGATTCCTTATTTTGCGAGTAGGTTTAAACTTACCTACATTGAAAGCAGCCAAATAGCGATCGCAAACGCTGAAATTCTGCGGATTTCAGCGTTTGTGCTCGTTATTTGGCTTCCTACATCTGGCCCTTAATCTCCCCAAGCCTACCAAAAATGAATGTGTTGTTGTGTAATGTAACTGGTGCTCTTGCAAAGCGCTACAAATTGGTTATGGTGAATAAACAGCTACCTACATCATTATCATATGAAATCTCTTTATTGATGTCACAACTAAACTTTCCCAATTGCCTTATTAACCTTCTCACTTTCTGCTATTTACTAAAAAAAAATGCACCATTTGACCACTCTCATTTCAAAATTGTCTTGGGGAGGGGAGAACACCTCCTAACCCTCCTTATTACAGTCGGGCTCGCTCATCTATAACTTTTACGCCCACTACTTTCAAATGTCACCAGCGGCCACTAAGCGTACCTACCTATGCCTGCCACGTGCAGCTAGACCTGTCATATTTAGAGGACCTCATTAAGTTAGCACCACTTATGTTGTGGCACTACATTTGGTTCAAAAACAAAACCCTCTTAAATCAGGCTATAATACTGATTGCATACAGCTTGATCACGCCCACCGAATTACTGGTTGAGGTATGTCAGAGATCAATTTACCATGCTCATCAGCCCTCAATGTTTCTACAGTCCGCACAATATCCCCACCTTACCAAAAATGCATTTAAAAACAAAATGTCTTACCAACAGGGACGGAGTAGGAAATCTCATGAGCTGAATAAGAAGAGTGTGGCTGCCTATCATATTTCAGTAACCCAAGACCAGATGGAGCACCACCTTTATTCTCTACCTCAGCACCATCAGAGATGTTATCTGCTCAGGTTTAGATTCTACATAGCCCATTTATTAGATTCCTGTCCAAGACGCACCTATAGTGACTCAGGCCTTGAGTTATGCCCGTGCGATTCTCGATCAGATAAATCTGTACGATGTACTGAGGAAACAGTATGTGATTCCATTATTTAGGTCTTTGAACATTAGAAAGAACAGACCAACTCTATATTATCTGCAGTTTTTACAATCTGAATATGTCTGCACGATGGTACACAAGTTGTTCATATCAGCTGCAGTTAGATTGAGGAATATGGGTGGGAAGTAATGTGTTAACGCGCGAGTCACTTTATGGTTTTAATTACCTTTTTAAACCCTATTTTGAATCACTACGAAATACTGATTGTACTTGATTGTATGCTGTAGGAAGTTGGAATCTGACTGCATGGTTACCCCCACTTTTTGCCTGGTGTTTTGCTGGTTTTCGACTTAGTTTGATTGGGATCCTGCTAATCAGGACCAGGGGCGGCTGGTGAATTTTTTAAATGGTGGGCGTAAATACCCCAACTGAAGTGAGTGAGCCTGACTATTCCTAGGTGGGTGCTGGGAAAAGGAGCAAATTGGTGCATTTTTTGCCACAGTATACACAAACAATTGGCCCAGAAGTTATATTCTTTACGATGCAGTTCTTAAGTGGTGCTTGTTAAATATTCCTATAAGGCACTGTAAAATAGCATGGAGTCACAAGCAAATACTGCCTCAAGCAAAACCAAATTCATGGCACATTTTAAATTGAGCTGTGTTTATAACCTCCCTCATAGTCCTGAGAGAAAGGCATACACATTTCGAACAGAAAACTGGAAGCAGACATAACTTACAAAATGAATTCACTTATAGATCTGGTGGCCTACTAAAGTGCATCCCCCGACCCTGGTACATGTTGTTATGTGATTTCCAATAAATTATAACTTTTGATGGGGGTTGACGAGCTCAGGGAACATTGAAATTTATGGAACTCTATCACCTATATTAACTATTTATAAAGGTCGGCTTTAGCAGTCTGGGGACCTTGACTTGCCCAATTGCTGGTGCATCATCGGTCACTGTTAGTAGGTATGTGTAATACATTTAGGCGGACATCATGATATTGGTTGCAGGATTACACAGACAGCATTGCAATAAAATCAAATGTAAGCATTTTTAAAGTGAGCCCATTTGACTGAGAAATCTTCTGCCCGGTTAAAGTGCGCACAAAATAGACATGCATGGAATGTAGATAGTCGGAGCGAGGACACATGCCAGGCCACGTAAGCCCACAGTGGATGCTATGTTGCATGTGCAACATGCAAAGCCTTCAGACAGGTATAACAAAGAAAGGTACAATCGGGTTATGATTTGCCAAGCGCTTCCACCACGACAAGAGGCCTATTCAAACTCAAACGTTTCATAAAGCCAAAGCACCACTTTGTGCAGCAAGCGCTGCCCTTTGTAAAAACTGCTGCGCTCACACACTAAATAACGTTTAAAATGTAGCCCATTAGAGTGACAGTTTGGCAAACAGGGTAGGTCTGTGACCCCGACCTTTGTGTCTGGGAAGGGTGGGCTGCTCTAAGTTGTCCATAGCTACATCCCCGGGTCCACACTGGCTCACCATTATGAAAAACAATAAAACATGAGGTGTAGGAAACAGAACACATGCCAGGTCGACCCAGCGGATTAGGGGGAGTTTATGTATTACATTTCTAGTTAAAGTGCCCGCCGTGAAATAATAAAAATACATTAAATATGTACTTGTCAACGCTTCTTCATCCTCTGCTCCTGGCTGACCCATTACCAGACCGTGCTCCGGAGTCCAGAGTCCCTGGTGTTAGCATCCATTGCACAGGTCAGAGACCACCTGGGGTCACATTACAGAAGTGCCTGCTGCTTGTGCACGGTTTTACACTCCGTGGCACTTTGCACCATCCTTCTGTCATACCACAATACCAGACAACACCCTTTGTCTTTTACATGTGGGTCGCGCGGTAACCAGACGCCGGAGTGTCGTACGTCTGCTCGTTCACCTCCGAGATGATTATGAATTAGTGAGACTCGAGCTTTTTACACTGCCTCGTAACTATACGAGATAGTCTTTGAATGTTCTGATTCCCGAACAATAAGCATTCTGGGTGATGCGTCTTGTCAGTCCACCCCCCTCGACTCTTCCCCTCCGCAGTCGAGAGTTAGAATCTGGTTTAGATGGCAGTTAAAGATTGTGTGTGGCAGTTCACAATGAAATTCCACTTGACAACTCGGACACATACCTAAAAATAAATGGCTCCCCATCCAAATAATAAGTACTAACAACGTTAGCCTGCATAGGAATAGCGAAACATGATTCAAATGCAAAATTAATTTACTTGTGAGGAGTTGACGAAGATAGCACAGGTGCATGGACGTAGTTGTATAATGCAACAGAAGTCTTCCGCAGTGACTGCAGTATACTTTGCGCGCCAGTGCAGGTTTCCCTCCTGAACGATAAACAGCCAACACGAAACCTGCTGTGTGCTGATTATCACGTAAACCAAATCGGAGCTGCGTAGACGAACTCTTGCACAGCCCACTCCCCCAGCTTCCATTGCCCAATCAGGAGGCGCAAACATGAACGGAGTGCTTCAGTTGTTCCCACCCACTTTACTTCGTCCATGTAGGCCAGCCCTGCCCCTTACCATTTAGTTCAATGGCGCTCTGCTGAAAACGCCTGGGCCATAGCATAAGCGCCCCATTTAAAAGTAAATCGTTGCCGCTTCCTCTGGCCACTCCCGTCATGCTGACATCACTCTCCTGGTGTGTGCCTCAAGGGCGAGCAATAGCCCTCGCCCCCGACCAGCACATGCGCAGGAGGACTGTCTTTGGCCGCACCCCTTCCTTAAAGAAAAAAAAATTTAGAACTTGTATTGGAATTAGACATATCACGAAGCAGTGAGCGCTTAATTTAAAGCTGCTCCACTCCACATGGTGTACATTCTCTCTCGTCTTCTCCCGGATGTTAGTGGGGCAACGCCCCTTTCGCCCATTAATACCAGCCGCCACTGATCAGGACCCCAGTTTATCTGCTTTCTCCCTAAAATTGAATCTTTGATGGTTTTTAAGCCGAATAAAGATGCACTAGTACTACTACACAGGCTTCAGAAAGGGTAGGGGGTTGCACAGCAAGCAAGGGATTCTTCGGATTCTGTTTCATCCACATCCCATCTTTCTCTAATTAGTGATGGATCTTCTGAGGTCTCTGATAATGTGACGAATTTCCTTGGTTTTTGCCCTTGAAGCCTTGGAAAGGAAAGGAAACTCTCTCACTCTACGTCCTTGAAGAACTGGCGCTTTTGCCAGTCTCTGCCTTTTGTACACAAAAGAAGTGTCAGAAACTTTAAAAATGTTGAAGAGACAAAGGTAACTTTTTCATTCAATATTTTGACAGAAAGCAAGAACCTTAGAAAGGTGATCTCATGCAATCCTACTTTGAAATTGCCCCCCTGGTAAAGGGGCCGGATTCAGGACTTGGAGATGTTCACGGGGAATACCTGCATTGTACCTGTCTGCCATTACGCAACTTCCCTGTTCTTTCTTCTACTTCCCCATTTACGTTTGTTGTCCTGCGTTGAGTGCATTATCAATAATCCACACCTGTACCTACTAAGAGGAATTTTATGTCCTGTCCTTACCTTACACATGCATAAATCTATAGTTAAACAAACATTGAAGCGCGCCCGCCTCCTTGCAAAGGGAGAGCACATCTATAGCTTCAGTTCTCAGAAATATGCCACTTGTTCCTGAGAGAGTACAAAGGCTACTTTTCAATAACCAATAACCTGAGGTGATGGAATGTTTTTTTAAAAAAAATAGCAGTATATTTCTTATGTTTTTTTTTATTCAGAGCTTATTTACCTAGGAGCCTAATGCTTCTTTTAAACTGCCAATAAATGCTAGAAGCTCCACTGTGCTGCAATCAAAATATGGCTGGTGTAGTTGCATTGCATTCCCCTTTGACCCCTGCTGATATTACCGGAAATGGCATCTTACGGTCACCTACGTAAAAACTATACCGAAAAGTAAATACATCTTCACGAGCCAAATCAGACCCTGGTCTGCCATGGTAACCCCAGAACAGGGCCAGCTTTAGTGCGTACGACTGGTGCAGCCGCACCTGGCGCTGACGTTGGGGGCGCTGTTTTAGAAATAACCTATGGTTTTAAAAGCACCTGCTGCAAGGTTCCTTGTGTGTCCAGCAGTTATCAGGCAGCTGTAAAAAAATCTCAAGATAAATCTGGTGATTAATGTTCCAGCTGGAGAGAGATGGAGTTTTGTCTAGTGGCAGTTTTGACTCATACTAAAGTAGTGCAGAGGGTTAATATGCCTGCTGCAAAAAATGTGTACAGATGACAAAACTGTATATTAAGTTGATAGCTCAGTGAGCTACTGCTTTTGTCACAGAGATTCTCTTGTAACAGGAGTGCATACTTTACAATCCTAATATAGAATAGTGACTTATGAAGTGTCATCAAACAGCTGCATTTCAACTGCATAGTATAGATAAGACGTTATGGTTTTTTCCTTCAGTCTTTTAGTACCTATTCCTAATGTGCTAAAAAGGGTTTGTGTGGGTAGATATACATTTTTATTAGTAAAGTGAACCAGCACTTAAAAACAAGTGAAATGTATGTGAGTGAGGGGTTATGGAGAGATGAAGGTCACTGTTGGAGGGTGACAGTGCGGGAATCCGTGGAGGAGGTCATGGGGGCGACGCCAAAAAAAGATTGTCGAACAGGGCGCCACCAGTGCTAAAATTGGCCCGGCCTCAGAACCAGCTGGGATGTCATGGGGTTTCGCAAAGGACGGCGAGGTCATACAAATGGCAGAATTATGTAATATACAAATACCAATGACATACAAGGACACACCCTTAGACCCCTTTCACCTCTACGGCTTCCAAGAGTCTTCTATCCTGATCAAATTGCGGCTTCCAACCAACCACATAAACCAATCCTACAAATTGCAATACAAATAAAAATTAATGTCAAGATAAACAGTAGCCATAAACATTTCAAGGGTGTGCAGGGGCCCCATGGAGATCCCTCCGTATCATTCCTGCACCCACGGAAGTGCACAGAATGATCCCTGTGGCGCCTCTAGGCACTAAACGTCATTATGGAAGTTTTCGGCTCAGAAGATGGCTCAGGGGATGGCGAGTGTCTCGAGGATCGCATGTGCATAATGAGCACAAGGGGTCTTCTGGATTTATGTTACCCTGAGGTCTGGCAGTAAGGGAATTTACAGAAACGGTTGTGCTTGGACACAACCCGAGTAAATGAAGCACACGCAACATATTTACTTAATCGCAGCCAGTTTGCCATATTTAAGTAATTAGCTCCCATAAAACGTTCTGTATAGGGTTCATAACCCCTCAAAGATACTCTGAAGGCAGGCTTTCCATTGTGTTCTGATAAATTTCGAGAAAATATGCATGACCATGAGGAAATAAATACCTTTGTGCTCAAGAAAAGAAGCAATGAACCCAAAGCCCTTATACTAAAAAACCATTCCCGAAGACGACGCTCAGGCATGTAATAGAAGCCTGCAACGAGATCATGTCTCGTGCAAGTTTGCAAAACACAAATCCTTGTAAGGATCTTTTTGATCCTTGTTAAGGAGTTTGTTATAGCAAGAACATAGCTCCCAGGACAAGCACAGAGCTTTATAATAAATACTTTTATAGCATCTTGGATCAATTTGAACCATTCTCATCCACTGGCAGGGTATGTGTGATGTCAGAGGCTCACCTAACACGGAGAACCAATCCATAAATTGTATCTTGTCCTGTTTCAACAGATTAAAAATTAGGCTTACCCTGATCCTGACCCCAGACTGGGTCCTAAATTTGAGAGGGTACACTACCAAGAACAATACCCCGGAAGATGGTAGTTCCCTCCTCCAAGGAGGATGCGAGTAGTTCAAGTATAGTTTCTTTGGCTTTCCGGTTGCTGGGCACAGATGGGCCCTCTAGATCTCCTCAGCTTACCAGTGGCTGAGGAGATAGTGGCCTAACCTCCCAGTCAGCACAGTGGCAAATGAAGCCTAGAGCATTTGTAGGATCAGGATCTTTCCTCTTCCAAAAGTACTGCTGCAGTGACTCGCCAGTTGAGGCTGCTTGCTGGAACCCAGGAGCACAGAGAATGGTGCATACCATCCGCTCCAACCCCATCAGCCTCAATATGACCTACAGCCGAATGAGAAAACTGGGTATAGGCCTTTGAAGGAGGTGAACAACTGGCACCGTTCGTTAATTGGGTCGAAAAAAGGTAAGCACCAGCTGCCCCACCCCAGGGGATTGAGTGGAGAACATTCCAGGCCTTCCTAGTTGAATCCAGCAGAGAAGCAGGATTTAATTTGGGCCAAATGTGCAGAAAGTCGCTGCTGGTAAGAGGTAAAGCGTTTCTGCTGTATGTAAACCTTCCTATGTATAGATCTTCGCATTCTGTCCCAGCATTCCATGTTTTCTCATTCCTAGTACATGCTTCAGTGTAAATAAAGACATTGCTTCCTGTTTGAGGAATTCCCTGTTGGACACTGTATACCTTTAGATAAGTTGAATTGCAGTTCTGTTACAGTTAAAGTCTTCTTGAAGCCATTTTGCTCTTTTACTATTTTTTTATAAATTCGTCCTGCCTCGGGTTAAAGTAACAAGTAGTGATCCCAGTCTATCGTACGTTTACCAACTGCAAGTTCTCTAATTGGTTTAGTTATACAGCTTTGTGTCTCTGATGATTTCATGTGTTATTGATTTTCCATTAGTCATTTTCTTACTCCATCTTGATGAGATTTGGATCCGATCAGCGTAACACGAGTGCCAGGTGGCTAGCTTCTCTGAATCCTTGAAGCTCGGCTCGATCTGTATTTGGACGGTGATCTCATCAGTGGGCTGTGAGTAGTCTTCCCAGGCGCCTTCCCTCCTGACAGTTGAATGGCCCTCTGTCGGGTTGTGCGCCTTGTGGCACTGTAGTGATCTGATTTGATCTACTGATTTCCTTTGCTCGGTTGGTGCTTTTTTTGAAGCAAAAACAAAAGGAAATGATGGACGGAGTGTTGAACATTGCAAGCACTCACCCCCAATCAACCGATCTGGGTTTAATCCATTACCGTACTTTAGCCCACTCTGCCACCCCAGTTCAGACATGGCCATATGCAAATCAGTCTGACGCTGTGCCTCATGGAAACAGTGCAGCCCGAACTGCCAAGCCATGTAATTGTAATTGTAATTGTAGGCGGTCTTATATAGCGCGTAGTTACCCTCCGGCATCCCAGCGCTTGATCAGCCACACCCTGGCCAAGAACAAATTAAGCACCTCAAAGAGGGAACAAGTAAGATTTCAACAGTTTTCGGAAGCGAAGAGTGCCAGTTTCTGAACGCAACTCCAACGGGAGCGCGTTCCAAAGGGTGGCTATGTGGACTGCAAATCTTCTGCCATCCGTACGGGCCTTGAACACCCTAGGGACCTTGAGAAGGAATTTCAGGTCAGAGCGCTGGGTTCTGGAGGCTTTATAGGGCACCGCCAGCTTTGTTAATATAGGGGGGCCTTTACCCTGCAGGATTTTGTGTGCTATGCAGAGGGATTTAAACTTGACCCTCTCCCGCACAGGGAGCCAATGCAAAGTCTTCAAGGCTGGTCTAGCCGACTGTCTCCTAGGCACACTAGTCAATAACCTAGCAGCGGCATTTTGAACTTGTTGGAGCTTCCTCAGCGTAGCCTCCGGGGCGCCAAGGAAGATCGCATTGCAGTAATCTAGCCTTGATATAATCAGCCCCTGAATAAGTAACTTCCTTGAGGTAAGGGGAAGAAGGGGGAGGAGTTTGCGAGCAGAGCGAAGGAGCCCGAAGCAGATCCCTGCCATTTTCTTGGCCTGGGTCTTAAAAGAGAGATCCTGCTCCAGCCAGACTCCCAAGCTCTTAATCTCCTGTTTAGGACAGGGGAGGTCTCCCAGACAGCTAGGCCAGCTAGACATAGGGAGTGGGGGGGCCTTATGCCCTAGCAGCATGATTTCAGTTTTTGAGCCATTAAGTTTCAACGCTGAATCGCACATCCAGGTATATACCTGGGACATCCATTGATGCAATACTTCCGGGCTCTTCACCAATTGGGAGAGAGCCACCACCAATTGAGTATCATCGGCCATGCACACATTAATTAGTGTGGGGCTCAAGGAGGAGCCCTGTGGAGGGGAATTGGTGAAGACCGCTCACTGCCCTCCCAGACCTGATAAGTCCGACCAGTGAGAAAAGAGCGAAGCCACTGCAGCGCAACACCACTCACTCTACCGTTAGACAGCCGTTGGATCAACACTTGGTGGTTGACAGTGTCGAATGCTGCACTTAGATCCAGGAGGATCACTGCCACTGACCCACCTGAATCCAGAATGCCTCTAGCTTCGTCCACAACTGCCAAGAGAGCGGTGTCGGTGCCATGACCCGGTCGGAAGCCGGTTTGAGTTTCTCGTAACAGCCCGTTGGACTCCAGAAAGCTGGACAGTTGATGATTGACCAGCCTTTCTGCGATCTTACCAAGTCCCGGCAGCAGAGAAATGGGCCTGAAATTAGCCAAGTCCGAGGAATCCAGACTGGGTTTTTTCAGGAGAGCCTTCACCACAGCTCTTTTCCAACCCGATGGTACCACCCCTTGAGTGAGGGACAGATTGATGAGGTTCATGATCGGGGCTGCGATGACAGAAGCCACTTGTTTCAGGAACCTCATCGGAGCAGGGTCTTCTGGCGAGCCGCTCTTCATTGAACTAAGCTCCTTTATCACTTGTGGCTCTGATATCAGGTCGAAGGAATCGAGTAAAACGTGTGCTCCTCTTCCTTGACTCACTGAGTCCATGCTCTGTGGGGCCCGAGGTAACAGAGATAGAATATTCTCAATTTTAAGATGAAAGTAGTCCGCGAGTTCCCTACACTTCTCTGCGGGATTGTCATAAGTAACTGGTGGCTCAGGGACTTTGAGGAGCTCCTTAACCACTTTGAAGGTCTCTCTCGAAGAGTTGGACGCGTTATTTATTTTTTCCTTGAAAAATTGGGCCTTAGCATCACGGAGTGCCTTCTTATACATCCTCATAGCTGCACGATACTTCTCCCGACTGGCCACCTCCCAGTCCCTTCTCCAGGCCCTCTCCAACTTCTTGCATCTTCTCCTAAGAGTTCGCAACTCTGAAGTATACCATGGGGCCGAGCCCGTTCTGATCCCACTCTTAGCCACTCTCTTTTTGGGCAAAATGGCATCTAAGGAGTTGGTCACCCACTGCTCAAAGGCCAAATCGGCCATTGCCGGGTCAGCGGCCAAGGGAGGGTAAGAGCTCTGGAGCTGCGCAGTCCAACTCTCGAGTGAGAGTTTAGACCAAGCCCTTTCCAAAGAGTAGACTCTGGGGGATAGGACGGACCTTGGGTCACATTCCATGGTCAAGGGTATCAAGAAGTGGTCTGACCATGGTAAGGGACAGGCGGGCAAGGCTTCTAGGTGCGAAATATTGGCAAAAATAGGATCGAGAAGACGTCCTTTAATATGAGATGCCCCGCGATTGCTCAGGATCAGGTTGTATGCTTTCAAGTCACAGCACAAGTCTGCAGCTATTGAATCTGAAGGCTCATTAAAATGGAGATTTAAATCCCCCAACACCATAAAATTGGTGGTAGTAGAGGCCAGCAGCGTAACAGTTTCCATAAGGGAGTTAATAAAGCTCCCCAGTGCGCCTGGAGGTCGATATATCAGCACACCTGAAACTGTAATGGTAGGGGAGATCCGTAATGCAAACTGACAGCTTTCACAATCCTGAATCTCACTATTTTGAGCCCTGCATACGAACACATCTCTGTAAATAATGGCTATGCCTCCCCCTCGGCCCGAGGATCGATCCAAATTGAAGATGAGAAAGCCTGGGGGGAGGGCGCGAACCATGTCCGCCCCTGAATTGGGCATAGTCCAGGTTTCTGTCAAAAACAGAATGTCCAGGTCATGGTCCTGTATCAAGAAGTTGATCTCTAGTGCATGACAGGGCAGAGATCGACAGTTTAACAAGGCCATTGATAGAGTGTTCTTGCCCCTGTCAGGTTGTATGATCTTGCAGCTCCGACATGCAGAAAAGGGTCTGACTCCCTTATAAATGTACTTACATGCTGCTCTTTTAGGGGCGCGCAGCGACATAATTTCCTCCCGGGAGTATTTCAGGCGCTTCTCTGCAATTGGAGCCGAGAGTCCTGACCCTAGGCCCGTCCTGGCGCGGACGGGCGCAGACGGGCTTGCCTCTGGCGCGCCTCAGGTGCGCGCTGCACGCTTGCATTGGCCTGATTGAAATAGTCCCCGGCAGTCAGCCCAATCAAAGATGGCGCCCGATGATAGGCCCGGTCAGAAGGGGGGGGAGTCTCGCAAAGCGAGTGAGTAGACTGTTTTTAAAGTGCGGGTAAGTGGGCTGTACAGATTTTTAAAAGCATGTGCAACAAAGTTCTCCTAATGCAACACTTAAAAATTGAATAGCAGCAGGTTTAAGATTAAAAAACGCAGCTCTAGGGCTTCCAACCCTCGAGATCGTCCCCGAGCAAAAGCGAGCGTTTATGCGGTACAGTGTGAGCATTGGTTGGGTGTCTCTGATCATAGGCTAGCGCGCATGCATTGGCCTGATTGAAATAGTCCCCGCCAGTCAGCCCAATCAAAGATGGCGCCCGATTATAGGCCCGGTCAGAAGGGGGGGAGTCTCGCAAAGCGAGTGAGTAGACTGTTTTTAAAGTGCGGGTAAGTGGGCTGTACAGATTTTTAAAAGCATGTGCAACAAAGTTCTCCTAATGCAACACTTAAAAATTGAATAGCAGCAGGTTTAAGATTAAAAAACGCAGCTCTAGGGCTTCCAACCCTCGAGATCGTCCCCGAGCAAAAGCGAGCGTTTATGCGGTACAGTGTGAGCATTGGTTGGGTGTCTCTGATCATAGGCTAGCGCGCTTGCATTGGCCTGATTGAAATAGTCCCCGCCAGTCAGCCCAATCAAAGATGGCGCCCGATGATAGGCCCGGTCAGAAGGGGGGGAGTCTCGCAAAGCGAGTGAGTAGACTGTTTTTAAAGTGCGGGTAAGTGGGCTGTACAGATTTTTAAAAGCATGTGCAACAAAGTTCTCCTAATGCAACACTTAAAAATTGAATAGCAGCAGGTTTAAGATTAAAACTGGACCGGAAACAAGCTTCCTAGGACCTGATGGACGGAGTGTTGAACATTGCAAGCACTCACCCCCAGTCAACCGATCTGGGTTTAATTCATCACCGTACTTTAGCCCACTCTGCCACCCCAGTTCAGACATGGCCATATGCAAATCAGTCTGACGCTGTGCCTCATGGAAACAGTGCAGCCCGAACTGCCAAGCCATGTCTTCCCTGGACCGGAAACAAGCTTCCTAGGACCTGATGGACGGAGTGTTGAACATTGCAAGCACTCACCCCCAGTCAACCGATCTGGGTTTAATCCATCACCGTACTTTAGCCCACTCTGCCACCCCAGTTCAGACATGGCCATATGCAAATCAGTCTGACCCTGTGCCTCATGGGAACAGTCCAGCCCGAACTGCCAAGCCATGTCTTCCCTGGACCGGAAACAAGCTTCCTAGGACCGGTTTCTGGCATTTCAGCCGTCATCAGCCAGGCTTGCTTGAATCCAGTGGCAAAGTGAGCAAGGGACTCACGTCTGAGCATACTCTGCCAACTTATGGCGAACAAAGCAAAAACCAAAGGAAATGATGGACGGAGTGTTGAACATTGCAAGCACTCACCCCCAGTCAACCGATCTGGGTGTAATCCATCACCGTACTTTAGCCCACTCTGCCACCCCAGTTCAGACGCGGCCATATGCAAATCAGTCTGACCCTGTGCCTCATGGGAACAGTCCAGCCCGAACTGCCAAGCCATGTCTTCCCTGGACCGGAAACAAGCTTCCTAGGACCGGTTTCTGGCATTTCAGCCGTCATCAGCCAGGCTTGCTTGAATCCAGTGGCAAAGTGAGCAAGGGACTCACGTCTGAGCATACCCTGCTAACTTATGGCGAACAAAGCAAAAACCAAAGGAAATGATGGACGGAGTGTTGAACATTGCAAGCACTCACCCCCAGTCAACCGATCTGGGTTTAATCCATCACCGTACTTTAGCCCACTCTGCCACCCCAGTTCAGACATGGCCATATGCAAATCGTTCTGACCCTGTGCCTCATGGGAACAGTCTAGCCCGAACTGCCAAGCCATGTCTTCCCTGGACCGGAAACAAGCTTCCTAGGACCGGTTTCTGGCATTTCAGCCGTCATCAGCCAGGCTTGCTTGAATCCAGTGGCAAAGTGAGCAAGGGACTCACGTCTGAGCATACCCTGCCAACTTATGGCGAACAAAGCAAAAACCAAAGGAAATGGTGGACGGAGTGTTGAACATTGCAAGCACTCACCCCCAGTCAACCGATCTGGGTGTAATACATCACCGTACTTTAGCCCACTCTGCCACCCCAGTTCAGACATGGCCATATGCAAATCAGTCTGACCCTGTGCCTCATGGGAACAGTCCAGCCCGACCTGCCAAGCCATGTCTTCCCTGGACCGGAAACAAGCTTCCTAGGACCGGTTTCTGGCATTTCAGCCGTCATCAGCGAGGCTTGCTTGAATCCAGTGGCAAAGTGAGCAAGGGACTCACGTCTGAGCATACCCTGCCAACTTATGGCGAACAAAGCAAAAACCAAAGGAAATGATGGACGGAGTGTTGAACATTGCAAGCACTCACCCCCAGTCAACCGATCTGGGTTTAATCCATCACCGTACTTTAGCCCACTCTGCCACCCCAGTTCAGACATGGCCATATGCAAATCAGTCTGACCCTGTGCCTCATGGGAACAGTCCAGCCCGAACTGCCAAGCCATGTCTTCCCTGGACCGGAAACAAGCTTCCTAGGACCGGTTTCTGGCATTTCAGCCGTCATCAGCCAGGCTTGCTTGAATCCAGTGGCAAAGTGAGCAAGGGACTCACGTCTGAGCATACCCTGCCAACTTATGGCGAACAAAGCAAAAACCAAAGGAAATGGTGGACGGAGTGTTGAACATTGCAAGCACTCACCCCCAGTCAACCGATCTGGGTGTAATCCATCACCGTACTTTAGCCCACTCTGCCACCCCAGTTCAGACATGGCCATATGCAAATCAGTCTGACCCTGTGCCTCATGGGAATAGTCCAGCCCGACCTGCCAAGCCATGTCTTCCCTGGACCGGAAACAAGCTTCCTAGGACCGGTTTCTGGCATTTCAGCCGTCATCAGCCAGGCTTGCTTGAATCCAGTGGCAAAGTGAGCAAGGGACTCACGTCTGAGCATACCCTGCCAACTTATGGCGAACAAAGCAAAAACCAAAGGAAATGATGGACGGAGTGTTGAACATTGCAAGCACTCACCCCCAGTCAACCGTTCTGGGTTTAATCCATCACCGTACTTTAGCCCACTCTGCCACCCCAGTTCAGACATGGCCATATGCAAATCAGTCTGACCCTGTGCCTCATGGGAACAGTCCAGCCCGAACTGCCAAGCCATGTCTTCCCTGGACCGGAAACACGCTTCCTAGGACCGGTTTCTGGCATTTCAGCCGTCATCAGCCAGGCTTGCTTGAATCCAGTGGCAAAGTGAGCAAGGGACTCACGTCCGAGCATACCCTGCCAACTTATGGCGAACAAAGCAAAAACCAAAGGAAAAGGTGGATGGAGTGTTGAACATTGCAAGCACTCACCCCCAGTCAACTGATCTGGGTTTAATCCATCACCGTACTTTAGCCCACTCTGCCACCCCCGTTCAGACATGGCCATATGCAAATCAGTCTGACCCTGTGCCTCATGGGAACAGTCCAGCCCGAACTGCCAAGCCATGTCTTTCCTGGACCGGAAACAAGCTTCCTACGACCGGTCTCTGGCATTTCAGCCGTCATCAGCCAGGCTTGCTTGAATCCAGTGGCAAAGTGAGCAAGGGACTCACGTCTGAGCATACCCTGCCAACTTATGGCGAACAAAGCAAAAACCAAAGGAAATGATGGACGGAGTGTTGAACATTGCAAGCACTCAAGCCCAGTCAACCGATCTGGGTTTAATCCATCCCCATACTTTAGCCCACTCTGCCACCCCAGTTCAGAAATGGCCATATGCAAATCAGTCTGACCCTGTGCCTCATGGGAACAGTCCAGCCCGAACTGCCAAGCCATGTCTTCCCTGGACCGGAAACAAGCTTCCTAGGAACGGTTTCTGGCATTTCAGCCGTCATCAGCCAGGCTTGCTTGAATCCAGTGGCAAAGTGAGCAAGGGACTCACGTCTGAGCATACCCTGCCAACTTATGGCGAACAAAGCAAAAACCAAAGGAAATGATGGACGGAGTGTTGAACATTGCAAGCACTCACCCCCAGTCAACAGATCTGGGTTTAATCCATCACCGTACTTTAGCCCACTCTGCCACCCCAGTTCAGACATGGCCATATGCAAATCAGTCTGACCCTGTGCCTCATGGGAACAGTCCAGCCCGAACTGGTAAAGCCATGTCTTCCCTGGACCGGAAACAAGCTTCCTAGGACCAGTTTCTGGCATTTCAGCCGTCATCAGCCAGGCTTGCTTGAATCCAGTGGCAAAGTGAGCAAGGGACTCGCGTCTGAGCATACCCTGCCAACTTATGGCGAACAAAGCAAAAACCAAAGGAAATGGTGGACGGAGTGTTGAACATTGCAAGCACTCACCCCCAGTTAACCGATCTGGGTTTAATCCATCACCGTACTTTAGCCCACTCTGCCACCCCAGTTCAGACATGGCCATATGCAAATCAGTCTGACCCTGTGCCTCATGGGAACAGTCCAGCCCGAACTGCCAAGCCATGTCTTCCCTGGACTGGAAACAAGCTTCCTAGGACCGGTTTCTGGCATTTCAGCCATCATCAGCCAGGCTTGCTTGAATCCAGTGGCAAAGTGAGCAAGGGACATGGCCCACTGAGAGTAGGATGAATGCAAGTAATGACGACTACCAGTAACTAATCAGAGCATTATCAAATGGTCATGCGCTCTCAGCCCATGTCTAAATGTCCTAAGCTAAAAGACTTATCAAAGTTTATGCTTTGAGAAGCTTCTGAAAAGATAATATTGTTACTAATTGTGAGACTTTTAAGGTGCGGTCACTTTGAGGAATTTGCAGCTTAACCATTACAGAGGGCTGTATAGAATATAAGGTAAGGACACTTGCATCAGTAAATCACACAAGCAGGTGGGGGGCGTGGCCTGACGCCGATGTAGACGGACGGGGACTCCGGAGCTCCTCCGCAGCCTCCCGCTGTCCGAGTAGATCCTGAGCCATTACGGGGAGCCCCTACTCCCCTAATCTAACTGAACATACCTGAGGGCGCTCCTGCGACGGCGGAGGTGTCCCGGTGAAGGAGTGGGGCCAGTCTTTCCTCCACGCCGTGTTTCTACCTGAAGCGGCTCAAGATGGCGGCTGCGACCCGCCAATGAGAATGCGGCCCCCTGCTGAGGACTGGAAGCGGCGCATCGCCTGGTGGAGCGGCGGAGAGCCCTGGAGCTTGCCCTGCAGCGGTGGCTGGTGAGCGAGGTGTCCGCGGAGAGTGGGCTGAACGGAGGGCTGAGGCTGACCGCTACTGCTGCCTGATCCCAAGATGGCGTCTAGGAGCGGACGTTGAGGAGCGGCCTGCAGAGCGGAGTGGCGGACGATGCGGGGCTTCTGCGTGGACGGCAGAGTGGAGCCGCTCCTTGCCTCCTGCTGGAGGCCCGGACTGACGCTGGAACTTAACTGAGGCGGAGCGAGGCTGTTGGGCGATCGCTGTGGAGTTGAGGCAGCTGTTGGGGTGAGTGCCTATGTGGCCTGGTGCCCCCGGTGCGGCTGGAGCCCGTCGGAGGAGGTGCGGATCGGCTGTGAGCCCTCCGGAGCGGCTGCGAGTTGGGTTGGTGTGTTGCTGCCCTCTCGGGTGACCGCCCCTTGCCTGGCCGGTGCAGGAGCGTGGCCCCCGTGCAGGGGCTGCCGGTTCCGGAGGTGAAGGCGCACGCTAGAGGAATAGCAGAGGGTCCTGCCTGAGTTGCCCCGTGTTCGCCACCGGTGGCTGGGAGATACTTGGATGGACTGGGGGCTCTGAGAACCTGCCTGTGGGTGGCTGGATTTTGGCAGCACCTTTCTGCACCGCTGCACGGTGGACGTAGGTGGCAGGGTGACCCCGGCGTCTGGTTGATGGCGGGGTGCTGGCCCCTTTCGTCCTCCTAATTCTGGCAGCGGGGGTGAGGGAGCCAGAGCCTGAACTCCCCTGGATTACTAGACGCCGGTATAGCTGCCGGCCTGGCCGAACGCTGTCCGGAGATTGACCTACTGTAACTGGCTTGCTGAGCGGATTGGCTGCATTTCTCCAGCGCTGCTGGGGTGGACGGTACCTTGAGACTGGTGGTGGCTGTTGGGGCCCTGGATGAGCGCCTAGGATGGGGCGGACGTCGAGAAGAAGGGGGTTCACGGCCCTCCAGGACGTACAGGGGGAGCATCGGTCGGAGGATGAGGAGGTCGTGACACGAACCCCTGGTGTGGAGGCTCCGAGCGGCCCGTCCTTGGCGGATATTATGCAGGCCATCACGGCTTCTCGGGAGGCCCTCGAACCAAAGATAGACACTATTGGAGTGGACCTTGCGTTGCTGAGGGACGATCACAGGAAACTGAAAGAGCGGGTGAAAGCGACCGAGAAGACGCTGTAGGACGTGCCGGATAGGGTGACTGCCTTGCAACAGTCCTTGACGCAGATGGAGAATAGGGTGCGGACACTGGAGTTGCGCGCGGAGGACAGCGAAGGGCGCTCTCGAAGGAATAACCTCCGGATAGTGGGAGTTCCGGAGCGAGTGGAGGGGGCTGATGCAGTCCGATACTTGGAGGGCTGGCTTCGATCGTAGGTGGCCCCGGAGGGGTTGTGCCCGTTTTTTGGCCTTGAAAGGGCTCACAGGGTCCCGGCGCGGCCTCCCAAGCCGGGAGCACCCCCGAGACCGATGGTGGTGAGATTGCTGCACTACAGAGATAGAGACCACCTTCTGCAGCAAGCTCGAGAGAAACAGCGCCTCCAAATCGACAACTCCAGGGTGATGCTTTTCCCGGATTACACACGGGAGGTTCAGCAACAGCGTACCTCCTTTGTGGCTCTCAAGCGGAAACTGCGGCAGCTGCGCATTCCATATGCGATGCTCTTCCCGGCGCGGCTGTGGGTGGTGGATGGCCCTAGCACTCTCTTCTTCACCACCCCACAGGATGCGTGGCGCTGGCTGGAAACTAGACAGACGGAACAGGATCGGAGGTCCCCGGAAAGCGCTGCGGAGAGACGATCTTCTGCCACTGTGAGTCCATCGAGGGCTCCTTCATTGCCAGACCACCGCCGTGAATGGGACAGTGCTGTGCGGGCAGTGGTGGCGATCAGTCGGGGTGGCGCCAGCCCGGCTCCTGCTTCTCCTGGACGAGTGAGGGAGAGCCCGGGGTCCTCTCCGGATGGCAGCACGAGTGGGGATTCCGAGATTGAACTTCCGGTGATAACCCCGCAGACGGTGGACTTGTTTGGCTGAACTGGGGTCGGCTGGCGGGGATGGATGTCCTTGTACTGCAGCCCAGGTCTGGCGGGTGGAGGGGGATTTTCCCCAGCGAACACAGGGGTCTTGGCCCTCTTTGAATGACCTTATTGGGGCCTCCGAAGGGCTGTTGTTGATCCTGTCATATATGGTGGGGGAGGGCTGGCGGGGGGCTCTGGGTCCTCTTTTGGGTCGGCACACGTCTCACTCTCCATGTTGGCAAGGTTGATGGTTCTTTTAGTTTGGATGGGGGCTAGTTTTGGGGATCCTATCCTGGGGTGTGGGAGTTGGGGGAGTTGGGGTGTTGGGGTAGGGGGAGGAGAGGGTGGGACCAAGCATGTCGCAGGGGGAGATAGGATGTACAGTATTATTTTTACCATGCCATGGGTACCGCCGTAGGTATTAAGTGTTTGTCCTGGAACATTAGGGGGATGCACAGTATGACTCGCCGCCACAAGATCCATGCTTATCTTCGTCGGCGTGGGGTGCAGGTAGCACTGCTACAGGAAACACACCTGAACAAGCAAGAAGCGCTGGCATTGCAGCGGAGGTGGCGGGGACAGGTATTCTGTACCACGTATTCAGCATATGCAAGGGGTGTGCTGGTCTGGGTTCGGGCGGGGGTACCGTTTCAAAGTACTGGACAGGTAATTGACCCGGATGGCAGATTTGTTATGGTGAAGGGGAGATTGGATGGTAGGGACATTGTTCTAGGGAGTATTTATGCACCAAATACGGATCAGGCTTCCTCTTTTGAGCACTTGTCTGGGACATTGGCCCCCTTGCTGACTGGCTCGGTGCTCCTGGGGGGCGACTTTAATTGCATTGCGGATGTTTCCCTGGATCGCTCTCATCCCCCTCTTGCCGATTCCCCTGTACATCGATTAGCTATGATGAGGCGCGACTGGCAGCGACAGTGGGGGCTGACTGACACCTGGAGGGCGCACCATCCGGGTGAGAGGGATTATTCTTATTTCTCATCATTGCATGCCCTCCATGTTCGGTTGGACTCGATCCTTAGTTCTCCAGATGTTCATGGGGCGATGGTACACAGTGAGTACCTGGCCAGGACATCATCTGACCATAATCCACTGCTGACAGTGTTACACTGGATGAGAGATCGCCCTGCCATTCCTACGTGGCGGCTTCGACCCGACACGTTGGAGGACCCAGTGTTTCGCGCTAACATTGGGTCGGCCATAGAGGATTATTTTCGACTCAACGCCAATACGGCGTCATCCCTGGTGGTGGAATGGGACGCCTTTAAGTCTTTAGTTCGGGGACGCTGTATTGGCGAGGTGGTGGGAGCGCGCAGGGTGTTCCTGCAGGACGTTCAGCGAGCTGAACGGCAGGTGCGCGAGTTGGAGAAAGAGCATCCGGAGCGCCCAGACAGGCAGGCGGGGTTCCTTGAGGCTCGAGAGGCATTGGCAGTTCAAATCGAGAGGTTGCGCTGCTATGACTATAAGGCCTACATAGATAAGGCGCATGTGGAACGCGATAAGGTGGGGACGTTGCTAGCCTGGCTGGCCAACCCGGCGCGCAGGGGGACCCCGATAGTCGAACTGCGGCGGCAGGGTGCTGAGGTGTTGTGCTCCCAAAAGCACATTAATGATCACTTCTTACAATATTACGCTGACCTGTACCGGAGCAGAGTGGGTCCTGGGTGCCCGGGGGATAAGGACTTTGTGCCGGGGGCAGGGCTCCCGCAGCTCACGGCTGCGGATGCTGAGGTTCTGGGTCGGGACATTGAAGCGGGTGAGGTACGTAGTGCCATAAAGCACATGGCCAGGAATAAGACCCCGGGCACTGATGGGCTCCCCGTTGAATTCTATGCAGCTTACACGGATGTTTTGGTTCCCTGCTTGATGGTGCTTTATAATACGGCGCGCCGAGAGGGGGCCCTCCCTGCCACCACGCGAGAAGCCCTCATAGTCCCCCTTCTCAAGCCGGGTAAACCTGCGTGGGATCGTTCCTCGTATAGACCTCTGGCGATGCTCAATCTTGACTACAAGATCTTGAGTCGCATCCTGGCTAGTTGATTGATGCCCCATATGCTGAAACTGATCCATGAGGACCAAGCTGGGTTCATTCCCTCCCGTACCACTGCGATGAATGTTCGCAGACTTCTGCGGATCTTGGGGTCCAACTCATATGACAAGGCGGAGGCCTACATTTTCGCGGTCGACATTGAAAAGGCCTTTGATAGCCTGGAGTGGCCTTACGTTTTTGAGGTCTTGCGGGCATTTGGGCTGGGGGAACGGTTCGTTCAGTGGACGGCGCTTCTCTACAGTGCTTCCACTGCTAGAGTGAGGACAGGGGGTTTGATTTCTGCTGCCTGCACGGTCGCTCGGGGGACGAGGCAGGGGTGCCTGTTGTCCCCTCTATTGTTTGCGCTGGCACTGGAGCCCATGGCTGCGCATGCCAGATCAGGACAGTATTTTCCGGGGCTCTTAGTAGAGGGACGAGTGCAACACATAGCATTGTATGCGGACGACCTCCTCATTTGCTTGCCGGATGCTGGGGAGGCCCTACAGGGGGCACGGAGCCTGCTGGAGACCTTGGGGAGGGTGGCGGGTCTTCGGGTGAACTGGACCAAGTCATGTCTGTTCCCCACCGAGCCAGATGGGGTGGTCCATCCGGGGGATGTCCCGTGGGAGCCTCGGTGTTTGTCCTACTTGGGGACTCAGATTTATCATGCTCCTGCTGATCTATTGGAGGGCAACGTGGGGCGAGCAGTGCGCGGGGCGAGAACCTGTTTTGACTTTTGGGGGACTCTCCCATTGTCAGTGGCCGGCAGGGTCGTCCTGGTGAAAATGGTCATATTGCCCAGGCTCCTTTATTACTTTGGGACCCTCCCAGTTTGGATCCCGGGTAAACTCTTTGCGCAACTGAACACTTTGATTACGGGCTTCATCTGGGGCGCTGGGAGACGGAGAGTAGCGTTACTTACTCTACAGAGGCCCAGGGGAGAGGGGGGCCTTACGCTGCCGGATCTGTAGGCCTACTATCATGCTGCGCAGCTCCAGTGGTTCACGAAGTGGGTGGCGCGTCACATCCGGCGCCCGGAGGACCGGGGAGGGTCGGACCCGAGCTGGCACGATTTGTCTTGTGTGCTGCTCCGAGTTCCGATGAGAGATGCTTCGATGCCATCGGATTTGAGGGCGGTGCGACAATGCTCGGCGCGCTTAGCTAGGAGGACACATGTTCTGGTTCCCTATGCACCTGAGATCCCCTTGAGGATGTGTGGGGTGCTGCCTCACGGGGGAGATTGGAGCCGGTTGTCGGCCTGCGAAGAGGCGGGAGTTATGGCACTGGGTGACCTCTATGAGGATGGTAATCTTCTCCCTTTTGATGACCTCAGGGAGCAGCACGATCTCCCGCGGGGTGACTTCCTCTTGCATACAGCTTTAACTGCGGCTATCAGGAAACACTGGCGACAGGGACTGGTGGAGCCGACCACATCCCTTGCCTGTCAGTATGTAGTGATGGCGGCGGGGACTTTTAAGGCGGTGACCTGCCTTTATCGGCGGATTACCTGTGATATGCGTCAACCCCTGACTGTACTGCGACTCAAGTGGGAGGCGGATCTGGGGGAAACCATTGCGGAAAAATCCTGGGACAAAATTATGGAGCGCCCATGGAAATGTTCCCGAAATGCGCAGTTCCAACTCATCCAGTTCTATGTCTTTCATAGGGCATACCTCACGCCTAGTAAAATAGCTGAGTATTTTGGGGGGTCGGATGCTTGTCCCCGTTGTGACCAAGATGGGGCGAACTTCCTCCACATGTTCTGGGACTGTCCACGGGTGGGAGACTTTTGGCGGGCGGTGACGACTGCACTGCGGGCTGTGACTGAGAGGGAACTGGAGGTGGTACCGGGGGTCTGCTTGTTGCATTGGTTCCCGCACACTGCTAAGACTAAGGTCACCAGCCAGTTCATTGACCTGGGGTTGGTCCTGGCCAAACGGGAACTTACTTCTCATTGGAAGGCGAGGCAAGGGCCTAATCTCTTGCGGTGGAATAGGGAGATGGTGAAGTGGGCGGGAAGCGAGGGGAACTATAGGCTGGGCATGGCTCGGCGGAATGGAAGTGAGAAATCGCAGGAAATGGCCTGGGCATGGGTGGCACTCCTGGAACTGTTCAAACAGCCGGTTGAGGACGGAGAGGGGGAGCCTGGCGAGGGGGATGGGGCAGGGGACCATTGAGACTTTCTCCATGTTCTTGGGAGTGCGGGGCGATGGGGGGACTCTGGACCAGGGATAAGCAGCTTCCTCCTGGACTCTTGCTATACTTGCTTCTGTGCCCTGTGGGAGGGGAATCCGTCAGGCGGCGCGGGAGGCTTCAGTGTCCACTTGACTACATCAGATCCTGGCGACACGCTTGGGAGGATGGTTGGGGTGGGGGGTGCTGTTGGGGGAGATTTGACGGGGAGGGGGGGGTCTTTTGATTGTGTTACTTTATGGTAATGGACCACTCTTGTGGACGATCTGCATTCTTGTACGGACGCCTTATGAGAAGAGAGATATGCCGTTGAGCTCCGGTTGGCGGGCTGATCGATTCACTACATCCTGGTGCATCTGGGTGGCCTGTTAGGGGGCAGGGGATTTGAATATGTTATCTTGTGTAATTCAATAAAAGTCTGTTTAAAAAGAAAATCAGTAAATCACACAAGCAGCAGTCAACGGATGGACCCAGCCTCAGAAGCAGAAAAATGTTACAGGACAAAAGAAAGCGCAGCACATGTGTCACAGCGAGGCCCAGGAATTCAGTAAGGAGCAGAAATAGAAGAACAATCATATATATGCCCCCACCCTCCTTTTGGGCTTGTTAGACTCTTCCTGTGCAATCATCTATGCACAGAGATGCTATAGTAATGAAGCAGGTCACTAACAGAATATTGGTAACTAAAATATTGTGTAGAAAGAATATATTGTCAAAAACTATTGAGGAAACAATATTGAGAAGGTATGTGCAAATAGGTAAGTATAGATTAACCATTCTTAACTCCACATCTACGTACCTTGAAGATATATATCTGTACAGGTGCGCCCCATTAGTTTTGAACATTTCGTGAAGATTCATCAAAACGCGCCAAAGATATTGGCAAGGGAAAAAATGCTTTTCCTATGGAAACTAGGTCCTAACTATAACTACCTACTGGATGTGTGCACACCTATGAATCCGTGAGTGGGTATGTACTAACTGGTATCGGTGTGTCTATGGATTCGAGAATGGTAGTCTGTATTTTAGAGTGGGTGTATCAAAGGTTAGATAGGGTGTGAAGAGGTGCATCAGTTATTAAGTGAATGATGTCATCAGTGATGTCACTGCCCATGTCATGAGTGATGTAATATGTGACGTCATCAGCAGTGCATTGGGGGACGCGAGTTAACTATAACGGCAGAATTTCTTTGGTTTTGTACGAGTGAAATCTCAGCCTAACTATAACTTCCCTGAAACCTCTGTTTTTAGCAGTGAATTTCTAAGGTTTTTTAAATGCTAATTCCTAACTATAACGTCCTTGAAACCTGTGTTTTTTTTCAGTGAATATATATATATATGATTCCCAGTCGGGTTTTAGGGCGGGCTATAGTACTGAGACTGCTCTTCTGGAGGTGGCGGAAACCATGCGAGAACCCCTAGACCAGGATAGCTGTGCCATGCTTGTGCTGCTGGACTTGTCCGCAGCCTTTGATAATGTCTTGCATTCGTTCCTTATAGACCGTCTAGCACAGCTGGGTATCTCGTGGATCATCTTAAACTCGTCCCGCTCTTTTCTTTAGGAGCGGTCTCAGCAGGTTTTTCTGAGTCCTCATGTCTCCTCCTCTTGCTCCATGGTATGCAGAGTTTTGCAGGGCTCGGCACTTAGCCCTACCCTGTTTAACGTCTATCTTACTCCTTTGGCATCGGTTGTGGAACACTGTGGAATGAGAATAATATCTTACGCTGATGATACGCAGCTTGTGTTTTCCTTTAAGGACACCGCTAAGGCTGTGTTTGACAGCTTCAGGCATTGTCTAACTAAAATCACCTCTTGGATGACGGACAATTGCCTGAAATTAAATGTCGACAAAACAGAGGTGATGTTTTTAAATCAACCTTCACCCCCACCGGCTGACCTCTGGTGGCCGACGCAGCTGAATCCCCCTCCTACCCATGTCACCTCAGTCAGAAATGTAGGTTTCAAATTCGAATCAAACTTGTCGGCCAAGGCTCAGATTGATCACGTTTCCAGAGCATGTTTCTGGAAACTCAAAACCTTGCGAAGATTTCTTCATCTGTTGCCGATAGACTGTCGGGCCACCATAGTCCATGCCCTTATTACATCTCAACTGGACTACGCCAACAGCTTGTACTTAGGTCTGCCAGCTTATCTAACCCATAGGCTGCAGACAGTCCAGAATGCCACAGCAAGGTTTATAAGAAATGTGCCCCTCCAACACCACATTTCCCCTAATCTGCGTAGCCTTCGCTGGCTTCCAGTGAAATGGAGAATTTAATTTAAGGCACTGGCGCTTGCTTTTAGAGCCACAAGGGATAGAGGTCCAGGATACCTGAAACAGAGACTTCAGAAATACCATCAGTCCAGGACCTTGCATTCTAACTCTCAGATGCTTCTCCATATACCTCGATTCTCTAAAGCCAGGATTGGCGGGCGAGCCTTTGCAGTAAGATCAGCCGCTCTCTGGAATGCCATGCCTTACCACCTGCGCAAAGCAGAATCAGAACCTACTTTTAGGAAGGCGTTGAAAACATGGCTGTTTGATTTGCCCTAGCACGTCCTATATATATCGGTTCCAAATTTGCTTCTGCAACCCACCACCTCCTAAGCGCAAGGCGCGTCGGCGTTAACGGACCTCCGAAGCCCGGTCCAACAATATACTTCAATTTCCAAAAAACGGAATGTCGACGCCACGTCGTTTGGAAAGTTACTTTTTTTTTTACAACAAACTTTATTGGCATTTGTAAGGACACCGGGGAATTCGTCCCCATACACGGTACCAAGATGAAGAAAAGAACAGTGAGAAGTGGCATCCTCGTTCAGCCCCCCCCTGGTCTGCAGAACATCAGACCCCCAAACCCTCCCCCCTACCCGCACATCACACCCGCCCACGGTCCAACACAGATATGCAATATTTCCTATCCACATGAGCTCCATATTCCAATTACCCATCCACAATGCACAGGGCCCGGGGCCCCGAAGGGGGACTCACCGGGGCTCTGATTAGCCTCTCTATTGGGTCCAATGGCACTGCATCCCCCCGCACAGACAACACAATACCCCGATATCGCGCCCATCTCTTCCAGACTTTACCATGCTTACTCGGACAACCCCTTGCCAAGAATACCGCCTCTTCCGCAGACATGCAGCGATCTAGTGCTTTCTTCCAGGCCTGAACCGGGGGCGGGGCAGAAGACTTCCAATGCTGGGCAATATCTCGCTTGGCCAGCGTCAATCCCAAAAACAGGAGGTGTCGCTTATAGATGTTGCCCCCTATCTCCTCGGTACAATGCAACAGTGTTAAGCGGGGATCGGGGGGAAGCTCCCAACCCAGCACCCCCCCCAGGCAGGACAGAACCGCCGTCCAGAACAGGCGCAGCCGCCCACAGTCCCACACCGTGTGCAAGAATGTACCGTCCCCATCGCCGCAACGGAGACACGTGGGGGACCCAATTAAGTGCATGCGCCAAAGGCGGTGCCGGGTGTAATACGCCCTGTGCAGGTATTTGAATTGTATGAAGCGGTATTTGGTGGCCACCGCAGCATATCGCGGACCCGCTATAGCGTCTGCCCAGTCATCCTCCGTGAGCGCGGGGATATCGCGCTGCCACGCCTCCTTGGTATTATCTAGGGTAGTGTTCATGAAGGTTGTCAGAGTCTGATAAATCTGGCGAATTTTGTGATCCCCGGGGTCTCCCATCAACAGTCTACCCTCTAGCGGGTGGAACTCTGGCAGAGTGTCTAGGTGCTGGATGCTAGGTGCGAGGGCATGCCGCAACTGGAGATATTTGTGAAACTGGGATTTATGCAGCTCAAAATCGGCCTGCAGCATCTGAAACGACTTAAGCGACACTCCCTTCATTACATCCCCCAGCGAGGAGATCCCTATCATGTCCCAATAGCGAAAGCCCTCCAGACTTGCCGTCTCCTTGAGCAGGGTACCCTGCCACAATGGGGTGGCCCGCGTAAGCCTGCCGCGCCAGCCAATAGAGATGACCGATTGCCGCCAGATCCGGATCACCGTAGCACACGCCGGGGGCAACCGGTCCAGCGAGGAACGGCTATAAAGAAAATGCAGCAGAGGCCTCTCCGCCAATGCGGCCCGGTCCAATGTGTAGGCTGGATCCGCGGGGGAGGCATACCACCAGTCATTTATGACTAGGAGATGCGCGGCCCTGTAGTATGCCTGAACGTCCGCCACCGCTATGCCCCCGCAGTAGGTAGACTGCACACACGTCGCCAAGGCCACCCTCACCGGCCCGCCATGCCAGAGGAATTCATTCAAAAGTGCATTCAGCTGGCGGAACCACGCCTGGGGCACCTGGAAGGGGTAGTGTTGGAGATGGTACAAGAGACGCGGTAACGTCACCATCTTGAAAATGGCCGATCGGCCGTAGAGGGAGAGTGGAAGATGCGACCACACCCTAGTTTCATTGCGGACTTGGGTCAGCAGGGGCGCAATATTCAGAGTCCAAGCAAGATCCGGCGTGCGGGTGACCCGCACTCCTAGGTATTTGATATGGTCCGGGGCCAGCACTAATTGAGAGGCCCAAGCCTGGCTTCTCTGGTCACCATACAGGGGAAACAGAGTGGACTTAGCCGGGTTAGCCACGAGGCCCGACGTCTCGCCGAACACCTGCAGAATCTCAAGCACCCGGGGCCCAGAGGCCCACGGGTCCACCATAAAGAAGATGACATCATCGGCATATAGCGCAATACGATCAGAGTGGCCCGAGGGCCAGTCCATACCCCGAAGGACCGGATCGGAGCGGGACCACGCCGCCAATGGCTCGATTGCCAACGCGAACAGCAGAGGGGACAGCGGGCACCCCTGCCGCGTCCCCCGCTTGATCGGAAACGAAGGGGAACAGGCGCCCGCCACCCTAACCGACGCCGAGATGTCCGTATACAGCAGACGCGTATATTCCAAGAATCGGGGCCCCAAGTTTACCGCCCCAAGCAGCTTGAACAGGTAGGTCCAACTAAGGGAGTCGAAGGCTTTATCAATATCCGCCTGGAGCAGAGCAGTGGGCCGATCCACGCGCCCGGCCTCGGCGATGACATTGTGAAGCCGGCGTATATTATGTCGGGTCGACCGATTGGGCATGAACCCGGATTGGTCGGGCCGGACTAGGGTAGAGATGCACGTCCGCAGCCGATCTGCCAGGACCTTCCCTAGCAGTTTCGGCTCAACGTTTAAGAGCGAGATAGGCCGATACGAGCCCGGATCCTCCGGGGGCCTGCCCGGTTTCAGAAAGACTACAATTTCGGCGTGGCACCAGTCAAGGGGAAGAATGGCATGGTCCACTGCGTCTGCCAGAGCCGCAAGAAGGTGCGGGCCCAATGTCGTCGCACGAGGCCCGAAAAAATCACCCGGAAAACCGTTGGGTCCGGGGGCCCGGCCCGGACGCAAATTGGTCATCGCGGTGCGAAGCTCATCCAGCGTGATGGGCTCGTCCAGCGCATCCCTCTGGGCATCAGTCAAGCGTACGGGGGGAATATCAGAGAGGAACGCATCAATGAGCGCCTCGTCAAGGGGCTCTCGCTTCGCATATAAATCTTGATAATAGGCCGCAAACGTCTGCGCCACCGCCTCTGGGGAGGTGTGGAGGCTACCGTCACCCGCTCGAAGGAATGGGACCTGCGTCTGGGCATCTCGAGACTGGCACAGCCGGTGCAGCATCTGGCTGGACTTGTCCCCCCATTGATAGATACGGTATTGGGTGGCGAGCCACGCCGCCTTAGCATTATCCGTCAGCAACTGGCCCAGTTGACGCTGGACGTGCAGCAGATTCCGCCGGATAGTGGGATCCGAAGACTGGAGGAGCCGCGCCTGCAACCGCGCCTGCTGGGCCTCCAGCTCCTCAATATCCGCCCGCCGGGCCGCCTTAGCATGCGTTCGGAAGCTTATATCCACACCCCGGAGCACGGGCCTCAGGGCTTCCCAGAAGACCGCCGGCGAGGACGCCGTACCCGCGTTATGCTGAACGTAGTCTGTGACCGCCTGGCTAAGAGCTTCACTATAGTCCGCATCCCTGAGGAGCCATGGCGACATCCGCCACCGGTACGGCGCCCTACGAGTCAGCAGGCGCAAATGTATCTGTGTCGGCGAGTGATCCGAGAGGCCTCTGGGTAGTATCGCCGCCCGAGACACCCTATGTAGATAAGTATGGGTAATGAAGATGTAGTCCAAGCGGGACATAGTGGGGTGAACCGCCGACAGGTAGGTATAACCTTGTGCCGTCGGATGCAGCGCGCGCCAGGAATCAGCCCAACCCAAGGTGGTCGCCAGTGAGTGCAAGCGGGAGTCTACGGGAGCCGACGGTCGCCCCTGCATGCGCAGCCTATCTAACTCACCCATTGTGGCGTTCCAGTCCCCGCCCAACAAGGGAAAGTTACTTTAATGTCAGCTGAAAAGAATCAAGGGCAGGCGAAACACATCTGACTCTTTTCAGCTGACATTAAAGTAACTTTCCAAACAACGCGGCGTCGACATTCTGTTTTTTGGAAATTGAAGCATATATATATATATATATATACACATTGATGATCTTTTTGTTGTATAGAAGAGCACGGAAAACAGTGCAAGGTCATTCTTGAGAAGAATAGAGACCAATAACCTTAATCTGCAATTAACACATAATATTAGCAGGGCAGAGGTCAATTTTCTGGATCTTTCAGTGTACATCAATAATAATAAGGTAGAGTAAAAACTGTTTCATAAACCCACCTTAGACAACACACTACTTCATGCCTCGAGTTTCCACCACACAATCTAGTCAAAGTATTCCTTAGGACTAGAACTTGTGCGTAAAACACAATTGTAGTGACATTACTGAAGAAGACAGAGCGCTTGAACATTGAAAATAAGATTTTCAGATAGAGGGTTCACAAAAACCAGTTTAAATCATGCCAAGAAGAAGGCCAAATCCAAAACCAGGAAAAAACTGCTATTTGCTAATAGGTCCACTAAAAAGAATCCCAAAACGGATCTGCGCATACTGATTAATAACATGGTATAACAACCAAGAGAAAGCTATGAGGTCAATCTTGCAACAGCATTGGTATATCATCAAAAATGATCCTGTTTTAGGGAAATTGGCCCCTCCCTGCAGGCCAAGGATAACTTTTAAGAGGGAAAAATCTATGAGACAAGAAATAATCAAAAGTAGGCCTGAAATAGCAACACCTGCCCAAACCACATGGATGAGTCACATCACTGGTTTTAAAAAGTGTGGCCGGCCAAAGGCATGCCAACATGGCATTAATACCAAAGAATACACAACACCCTTCTTCAGAGAGAGTAGAAAGATCCGTGGGAGTTATCACTGCAAAACGGACCATGCTGTGTATGTTTTACAGTGTCCCTGCAAGTTATCATATGTAGGGAGTACTATTCTCCCAGAACATAAAAGGATCGCACAACATCTAAGATTAGTCACAAATGGCAACAAAGCTTACCCCGTTGCCAGACATTTTGAGGAACAACATCAAAGTAATAACAGACAACTCAAATATTTTGTGATAGATGCCATTCCTGTTGATATCAGAGGAGGTGATCATGAGAAAGCACTAAGGAAATTAGAATCCAGGTACATAATTGAACTAAATTCCAAAATTTATTATAGCCTGAATATGGAAGAAGACCTCCATGCAAACCTATAGTGTGCTGCATCTATCCAGCTCTCTATACAAGTGAGGTGGTGTGTTCATGATTTCAACTTAGGAAATCAAAAACAAACGTATACTGGCTGATAATATACTATACCAATACACATAAATAAGTGAGTTATAAGTAGCCGTAGTCTTTGTAAGGATATAAAATGCTCTATTGGTAATAACAAGTTTAACTCACAGAAATGTTGACCAGTAGTGTACTGTTTGCCCCCTGGGGGTAGAAATCTAACCAATGAAGCATATAATGGAATGTTTGCAATGTCTCTTTGATGAGTCAGTGCCTATATCATACCTGTGATAAGGATTGGATTGGAAGAAATATAAGTTAAAAATAAAAATTTGAAGCAAGAGAAACTTGCAGTGAGTGCGGTCCTGTTTGTCTGGTGCTGGGGTGCCAGGATTGGGGAGTTTACCAGCGTGGTCCTGTTGGGGGAAAACACACCGCTGACAATCTGAGCACCATTCCTTCCAAATTGGGATCAACGCGGCGTGTATATATATATATATATATATATATATATATATATTCACTGAAAAAACCATAGGTTTCACACACGTTATAGTTAGGAATTAGCATTTAAAAAACCTTGCAAATTCAGTTAAAAAACCATAGGTTTCACACATGTTATAGTTAGCTGGACATTTTACTGATAAAAAACCATTGAAATTCCCGCGTTATAGTTAGTGCAGGCAACTATAACTCACGCGACCGCAATCCTCTGCTGATGACATATGTGTCTTTATGAAAAAAAAATATTTGTAATATATGTATAGCTAAAATTTAATGGAAGAAGACATGGGCAAATAAGTGTCTAAATACAGTATTAGCATCAGCAGAGGATTGCGGTCGCGTGAGTTATAGTTGCCTGCACTAACTATAACGGGGGAATTTCAATGGTTTTTTATCAGTAAAATGTCCAGCTAACTATAACATGTGTGAAACCTATGGTTTTTTCACTGAATATATATATATATATATATATATATATATATATATATATATATATATTCACTGAAAAAACCATAGGTTTCACACACGTTATAGTTAGGAATTAGCATTTAAAAAACCTTGCAAATTCACTTAAAAAACCATAGGTTTCACACATGTTATAGTTAGCTGGACATTTCACTCGTGAAAAACCATTGAAATTCTCCCGTTATAGTTAGTGCAGGCAACTATAACTCACGCGACCGCAATCCTCTGCTGATGACGTCAGATATTACATCACTGTATTTAGACACTTATTTACCCATGTCTTCTTCCATTAATTTTTAGCTATACATATATTACAAATATTTTTTTTTCAGAAAGACACATATGTCATCAGTGATGTAATATCTGACGTCATCAGCAGAGGATTGCGGTCGCGTGAGTTATAGTTGCCTGCACTAACTATAACGGGAGAATTTCAATGGTTTTTCACGAGTGAAATGTCCAGCTAACTATAACATGTGTGAAACCTATGGTTTTTTAAGTGAATTTGCAAGGTTTTTTAAATGCTAATTCCTAACTATAACGTGTGTGAAACCTATGGTTTTTTCAGTGAATTTGTACGGTTTTTTAAATGCTAAGTTATGTATTTATTTTTTTTAAGGTTTTTCACCGTGCGCGTACCGTACGCGCACGGTGCGCTTCACGCACCGTGCGCCCACATTACGCAGTTCGTGGAATTTTTCCGTTTCCACCGTACGCGCATGCTACGCGTACTCCGCGATTTTTCGCAAAAAAATTAAAGGAAATTTTGGCCCTTGGGGGTCCTTCTGGGACCCCCTGACTAAGGCTAGGGGGTCAGGAACTGTCCATCCTGCCCCCTTTTCACGTTCTCCACCTTTGTTTTTCACCCCCTCAGACGGCGAGAGACAAAATGGCGGCCGACACTTCCTGGTTTCGACCGATTCGAATGTTTACTAAGATTTAACAACCAATCAGAATCGCGCTCGTGCAAGGCGTGTAAGTTTTACCGTACGCGCACGGTGCGCGTTTATAGATTTATATATGCTTTTAAATGCTATTTTCTCAACAGAACAGATTTACACCAGACCTGCAAAAGGCACATCCCTGACCTGAGGACTACCTCTCTGCCAAATTTCAAGTAATTCTGTTCAGCCGTTCGGGCTGTAGCTTGGACTAAAGGTCCTATGGAAAAATGCATGGGGAAAACGCGTTTTGGGACCCCCCTTTTTCTCAGTCCCCGCTTGACGAATCCCCCCGAGACTTTCAGGAAAGGAGCGGAGCGCCCCACCTATTTTGAAAATTTCGCGAGGATTCGTCAATCGGTGCCAAAGGTATTCCAAATAGAATGTTGCGGATTTCCTATGGATTGTTGGGTTGGATAGATGCACAGCATATTTGTTGTACCTGTGATTATATTAGGTTTAGTTGATTTTTATGGTGCACCAAAAGGTGGCGCCGAGGGTCCAACGGCGTCTAGAACATAAGTTGAAAAAGTGATACTAGAGGTTCTCTAGAGTCATCCCTTTATGGTCACACATTTTGTTGTCTTTTCCACAGAAAGAAAGACTTCCACTCTGTTAATTCAATGGTTTGCAGGTAATTTATTTCATTAGCACTTTGGCTTAATTTCGAGCATAATATGTTATCCTTTCACATATTCTCAAACGTTTTTATCCCAGGCAATGTCATCATCATTTATCCTATCCAATGCATTTCGGGCATTAGGGTCATGCCCTTCATCAGGGAGTTGACACTGTAAAACGGAATGGGATACCGTAAATGTAGTATAAAACAATTTGTATCATAAGTAATATCATTGTGGTGTGACATCATGAAAATTAAATAAGGCAATACGAGCAAAAAACGTGAACAAGCTTACAAACAGACATGATAATGGTGTACACTCAAGGTGAACATTGACATGAGAATGAAAACGTCACTTACATGCCTTTCTGTGTGTTGTTTTTAAGATCTGTAAAAGAATGGTAGGGTTCGGTTAAATTATGGGTGTTGGGAGCTACGGCATTGTGCTGAATAAATATGGGTCTGTCCTAGCTGATGGACTAACCTGAAAAGGAACTCGAACGTGCTCGAGTCCGTTACTCGTCTTCCATAGCGACGGCACGAAGATTATCGGCCGCGCTTTGCTATTTTAAAATGATTCCGATCATGTGGTATGTCACATGACCATTGACGGGAAAGAAAGACTACAGCTAATCGGTATTCTACGGCCGGGGGGTCAAACTTAATTGCGGGAATCACCCGTTAGATGAGAAAGTGGACACATTAAACAGGTGGAGGGTATGTAAAATTAATTTAGGTGGTCATCTGCTTCCAAAAAAAAGGTGGTATGAAAATAAAGGAAACGAAAAAATGAAAAGGTGTTGAGAACCCATCGGGGCGCGAACCTGTGTAGATATGTGTACATATCATCTCGTTTTGTGAGTGGTGCCACTAGCGCATCTGGCAGGTTTACAGGGAAAGTGCGAGTACAATAGACAATGATGCGGTGGGTGTCAGATATGATTGTGAACGAACACAGTGTTCACGAAGGTACAGTCTGCGGAGCAATTAATTACAAATAACAAGAAAATTCAATTCTTTCATTCAAACCTGTCGGTTTTTGGGTGGAAAGTTTTTGAATCCAGTGGTTCTCTCTTCTAAGAAGATGTTTAGAATTGTCTCTCCCCTCAATTTTCCGGACTGTTTCGAGTATAATATACTTGATTTGGGAAACATTATGATTTTCTTCTACGAAATGAGATGATAGGGCTGATTTCGTGTTCTTCAATCGAATGTTGGATTTATGTTCTGTTAGTCGTATCTTAATGCGACGCTCTGTCTTACCCACGTACATCTTCCCACATGGGCATCTTATCCCATAAATTAAATTGCTGGATTCACAAGTGGCATTCACCCTGAGTTTAATAGGATGACCTTGTGAGGGATGGCATATGGTGTTTCCTCTGATTATGCTGTTGCAATTGCCACAGTTGAGGCAAGGTATGGTTCCTGAGTATGATGTAGTATCTGGGGGTTTATTCTGTAAAATTTCACCCAAGTTCTTTGCTCTAGTGAACGCAAATATTGGTGATAGGCTAAATGACTGTTTGAAGTCTGGTTCCATGTTCAAAATTGACCAGTGTTTCAAAATGGTTTGTTTGTATTTCTTACTAGCTGTAGAATATTTTGATACCACCACAGTGCGTGTTTGATCTGTTTTCACCTTGGGGGTTAAGAGTTTAGATCTGTCCATTTTATCGATTCTTGTTTTGGATTCTTCCACTAGAGTTGGTGGGTAACCTCTTGAGATGAATTTGTTGGTCATATCTTTAAGTCTGGTTTTGAGGGTCTTTTCGTCAGAGGTGATTCTTTTCACTCTAGCCATTTGTGAGAATGGTAAATTCCTGATAAGGTTAGGTTCATGAAAACTTGAATATAGTAGCATGTTATTCCTATCAGTGGGTTTGACATATAGGTCAGTCGTGAATCCATCTGGGGTAATTGATACTCTAACATCCAAAAAGTTAACCATGGTATCTGATATGTCCCATGTCAATTGAATTCGTTGGTCTATATCATTGAATTTAGTCAATTCCATTATTAGTTTCTCCTCTGTGTTTGTCCAGATGATAAAGAGATCGTCAATGTATCTGATTATCATTTTGAGGTTGTCTGTCCATTCTTTTTTAGAAAGTATATATTGACTTTCATACCACTGCATGAATATGTTAGCATACACGGGTGCTGCCGAATTGCCCATAGCCATGCCGGTGAGCTGTTGGTACCAAGATTCATTAACTTTAAAATAACTATGATACAGTATAAAGTGCATCAGCTCCATGAGAAAAGTCTGAAAATCAAGGTCTAGTGCTGTGTTGAGAAGGGCAGTTTCCATTGCTTTATGCCCATGTCATGAGGTATGCTGGTGTATAAGCTACGTACATCTGCTGTGCATAAAATCACTTTTTCAGTAGGGTTTAAAGATATCTGTATGGAAACACGATCCTAACTATAACTATCTACTGGCGACCGCCAGTAGATAATATATATATATATATATAAATATATATATTTGTTTTTCAATGGCCCGAAAGCTTAAAGATGCACCAACAGGCTTTATTCACTTCAAAAACCGTCATTTTGCATTTCAGGTAACTTTTCACTTTCTTCTTTACACACGGCAGCCCGCCGTGGAGAGAGCACCATCACCTGTTGGGAGAGGAAGTGATTTTCCAGCAGGTAGAGGCTGTGGTCTTTTGAACTGTTCTAGACCGTAACGGCCATGCGCTCTATATGCGGATTGAGCCTGCCTGGAGTGTTCCGCCACCTACTATAGGTAATTAATGAGCTTTTAATTGAAACGCACATTGAGCATACTATATGTGAACACTAATGCTCACATTAAGGACTTTAGTAGACATAAACAGGAGCATTTTCGTTATGCTCCAAACTGTCGCACTGCTGAGTGTGGGAAAAGCCCCTCCAGTATATCAATTAATCCAGGTAATCCATAATTTAACACACTATACCAAATATTTTACGTTTGTTTCTTCAAAATTTGTGAATTTTTCTTTAAATCACTGCGGAGACAACATGATTTCGTTCAAACAGTTTATTGAAAATCTTCTCATGCGCTGTGCGCCCATCCAGGCTTCATACAACAACACGTTCCTGTTGAAGTCAATCATTTCATGGAAAAG
This sequence comes from Triturus cristatus, assembly GCF_964204655.1. Classification (NCBI taxonomy): domain Eukaryota; kingdom Metazoa; phylum Chordata; class Amphibia; order Caudata; family Salamandridae; genus Triturus; species Triturus cristatus. The sequence goes on along the minus strand of NC_140580.1, from coordinate 143,435,228 downwards.
ACGTGTATATTAATATCCAATGCATTTCGAGCCATTGTGGCTCTTCGTCAGGGATCTATACAATGAAGTAAAAGAAACCACTAAGCCAGCAAGTCATAAAACAACCATTGAAATAATACACAAATAATGGCAAACGTCCCACTTAACCACCCTAGTTTCATTATTTTCGCACAATAGACATTTACGAGGGTGGTAATATGGGTGTATCTGTAGAGAGGCTTTGTTTTTCTCACTTTTTCACTGAGATTGGGACTAGGGTGGTTAAGTGGGACGTTTGCCATTATTTGTGTATTATTTCAATGGTTGTTTTATGACTTGCTGGCTTAGTGGTTTCTTTTACTTCATTGTATAGATCCCTGACGAAGAGCCACAATGGCTCGAAATGCATTGGATATTAATATACACGTCTTTTCCATGAAATGATTGACTTCAACAGGAACGTGTTGTTGTATGAAGCCTGGATGGGCGCACAGCGCATGAGAAGATTTTCAATAAACTGTTTGAACGAAATCATGTTGTCTCCGCAGTGATTTAAAGAAAAATTCACAAATTTTGAAGAAACAAACGTAAAATATTTGGTATAGTGTGTTAAATTATGGATTACCTGGATTAATTGATATACTGGAGGGGCTTTTCCCACACTCAGCAGTGCGACAGTTTGGAGCATAACGAAAATGCTCCTGTTTATGTCTACTGTAGTATTCACTGTGACTGGAGGCGTTTCACAGTCACTGATCGCACGCATTGTCGATTCGAACAAATCAACTCAACATTTACCAACAAAAGGGAAGGAGTGCATCCTCATTGATGTCTTCTGCTTCACATTAAGGACTTTAACATCCATCATGCACCTGCCCACTGGGGGCGTGTTTATGAATAAATAAAGCCGGTAATTAGCAACGTGAGCCTCAGTGTGATGTTTCCAAGCAGCCCAGGGGGAAGAGACTTATGGCCTTGAAATGCGTCGGCAAAAATACAAGGTGGAGCAGGAGACAGGCTGCATTGCAAGACTGGATGCCAAGGCGCTGTCGAGTGCGCTCTCAATGCTCAGGGCACTTTGAAATACAATATTTACACACGGCGGCCCGCCATGGAGAGAGCACCATCACCTGTTGGGAGAGGAAGTGATTTTCCAGCAGGTAGAGGCTGTGGTCTTTTGAACTGTTCTAGACCGTAACGGCACAGCGCTCTATATGCGGATTGAGCCTGCCTGGAGTGTTCCGCCACCTACTATAGGTAATTAATGAGCTTTTAATTGAAACGCACATTGAGCATACTATATGCGAACACTAATGCTCACATTAAGGACTTTAACATCCATCATGCACCTTCCCACTGGGGGCGTGTTTATGAATAAATAAAGCCGGTAATTAGCAATGTGAGCCTCAGTGTGATGTTTCTAAGCAGCCCAGGAGGAAGAGGCTTATGGCCTTGAAACGCGTCGGCGAAAATACAAGGTGGAGCAGGAGACAGGCTGCATTGCAAGGCTGGATGCCAAGGCGCTGTCGAGTGCGCTCTCAATGCTCAGAGCACTTTGAAATATAATATTTACGCACGGCGGCCCGCCGTGGAGAGAGCACCATCACCTGTTGGGAGAGGAAGTGATTTTCCAGCAGGTAGAGGCTGTGGTCTTTTGAACTGTTCTAGACCGTAACGGCACAGCGCTCTATATGCGGATTGAGCCTGCCTGGAGTATTCCGCCACCTACTATAGGTAATTAATGAGCTTTTAATTGAAACGCACATTGAGCATACTATATGCGAACACTAATGCTCACATTAAGGACTTTAACATCCATCATGCACCTGCACACTGGGGGCGTGTTTATGAATAAATAAAGCCGGTAATTAGCAATGTGAGCCTCAGTGTGATGTTTCCAAGCAGCCCAGGAGGAAGAGGCTTATGGCCTTGAAACGCGTCGGCGAAAATACAAGGTGGAGCAGGAGACAGGCTGCATTGCAAGGCTGGATGCCAAGGCGCTGTCGAGTGCGCTCTCAATGCTCAGGGCACTTTGAAATACAATATTTACACACGGCGGCCCGCCGTGGAGAGAGCACCATCACCTGTTGGGAAAGGAAGTGATTTTCCAGCAGGTAGAGGCTGTGGACTTTTGAACTGTTCTAGACCGTAACGGCACAGCGCTCTATATGCGGATTGAGCCTGCCTGGAGTATTCCGCCACCTACTATAGGTAATTAATGAGCTTTTAATTGAAACGCACATTGAGCATACTATATGCGAACACTAATGCTCACATTAAGGACTTTAACATCCATCATGCACCTGCACACTGGGGGCGTGTTTATGAATAAATAAAGCCGGTAATTAGCAATGTGAGCCTCAGTGTGATGTTTCCAAGCAGCCCAGGAGGAAGAGGCTTATGGCCTTGAAACGCGTCGGCGAAAATACAAGGTGGAGCAGGAGACAGGCTGCATTGCAAGGCTGGATGCCAAGGCGCTGTCGAGTGCGCTCTCAATGCTCAGGGCACTTTGAAATACAATATTTACACACGGCGGCCCGCCGTGGAGAGAGCACCATCACCTGTTGGGAAAGGAAGTGATTTTCCAGCAGGTAGAGGCTGTGGTCTTTTGAACTGTTCTAGACCGTAACGGCACAGCGCTCTATATGCGGATTGAGCCTGCCTGGAGTGTTCCGCCACCTACTATAGGTAATTAATGAGCTTTTAATTGAAACGCACATTGAGCATACTATATGCGAACACTAATGCTCACATTAAGGACTTTAACATCCATCATGCACCTGCCCACTGGGGGCGTGTTTATGAATAAATAAAGCCGGTAATTAGCAATGTGAGCCTCAGTGTGATGTTTCCAAGCAGCCCAGGAGGAAGAGGCTTATGGCCTTGAAACGCGTCGGCGAAAATACAAGGTGGAGCAGGAGACAGGCTGCATTGCAAGGCTGGATGCCAAGGCGCTGTCGAGTGCGCTCTCAATGCTCAGGGCACTTTGAAATACAATAAATATATATATATATATATATATATATATTATCTACTGGCGGTCGCCAGTAGATAGTTATAGTTAGGACCGTGTTTCCATAGGAAATCTGAAAATTCTATTTTGAATAACTTTGGCGCCGGTTGACGAATCCTCGCAAATTTTTCAAAATAGGTGGGGCGCTCAACTCCGCTCCTACCTTTAAAGTCTCGGGGTGATTAGTCAAGCGGGGGCCGAGAAAAAAGGGGGGGTCCAAAACGCGTTTTCCCCATGCATTTTTCCATAGGACCTTTAGTCGAAGGTACAGCCCGAACGGCTGAACAGAATTACGTGAAATTTGGCAGAGAGGTAGCCATAAGGTCAAGGAAGTGCCTTTTGAAGGTCTCGTGTAAATCTGCTCAGTATTTCCTGAGAAAATAGCATTAAAAACCATATCAATATCTATATGCCCGCACCGTGCGCGCACTGTGCGCGCACCCTGCTGTGCGCGAGCGCAATTCTGATTGGTTGTTAGATGTCAGTAAACATTCGAATCGGTCAAAATCAGGAAGTGTCGGCCGCCATTTTGTCTCTCGCAGTCTGAGGCAGTGAAAAACAAAGGTGAATAACGTGAAAAGGGGGCAGGGTGGACAGTTCCTGACCCCCTAGCCTTTGTCAGGGGGTCACTGAAGGACCCCCAAGGGTGACAAAATCATCAATTTTTTTGTAGAAAATGCGCGGGGTGCGCGCACGGAGCGCGCACGGTGCGCGCACAACGCTTCGTGGGTGCTCGGTGCACGAAGCGCACCGAGTGCCCACAGCGCGCGCACGGTGCGCGCACTGTGAAAAACCTGAAAAAAAAAATATTAATAAATACATAACTTAGCATTTAAAAAAACGTACAAATTCACTTAAAAAACCATAGGTTTCACACACGTTATAGTTAGGAATTAGCATTTAAAAAACCTTGCAAATTCACTTTAAAAACCATAGGTTTCACACATGTTATAGTTAGGTGGATATTTCACTCGTAAAAAAACAATGAAATTCCCCCGTTATAGTTAGTTCAGATAACTATAACTAGCGCGACCGCCACTCTATCACAAGGATGATGTCATCAGTGATGTCATGAGTGATGCCACTGACCATGTCATGAGTGATGTAATATGTGACGTCATGAGCAGGATTGCGGGCGCGCGAGTTATAGTTATCTGAACTAACTATAACGGGGGAATTTCATTGGTTTTTTACGAGTGAAATATCCACCTAACTATAACATGTGTGAAACCTATGGTTTTTTAAGTGAATATATACATGTATACATATATAGGTATATTTTTTTTCAATCCACAAACTGTTGACCACTGCCATGCACTAAAGCGTAGGGCGTGTCGGCTCGATAACGGAGTCAGCACTCTCCGTAATCACATTATACTGCCTTCCTCGTGTCATAGCACAAAGGAAGGAAGACGATGAAAGAATATTGCTCAGTATTTCTTCATTTTTAAAGTGCTCTTGTGCTTCCGCTGACTCCTTTAGTCTACTGTGTATCCTTGCTTACAAACAGAGGTGCCATATTTGATTCTGACATTTAAAGGACTCACTACTTCCGCAATCATGGAAAGAGACCACATATTTCACGAAAAGAATGACAACTTAAGCATTTAAAAAACAACGTCTTCAAACTTATGTATAAATATATTCATGATAACACAGAGATTTTGTTAAATATTTATATGCATAAAAACAATAAATGATTTAAAAAATGAAGTTAAAATTTAAACACTGTCTTTCTTGCTTCTGTATGCACCATAAGACATTCATCAGCCTTGTATATCTTGTGATTAAGTCCAAGTGGGCTTATTTTATGGTGCACACTAATGCTGCGTGCATTCTTATTACTAGTGTTCTCCTACTGTGAGGAATTTCACTCTGGTGAACAATAACACCCTAAACGGGGTTCTAGAAATTGCTACCTCATCAAAATACATTAATTCATTCAGCCCAATTGGACATATTTCTTTTACTGGCCCTTTTCCTAATGCGCAATCCCACTAAGGTGAACAGTGCAAACCAAAGTGCTGTGTGGGAATTAAAATTGTTACAAAACTTTCAAATTCTTCTTCATAGCTAGAGTAGATACAGCATACATAACGAGGGGTTACAGGTGTGTAAGGAGATCTTCTTCACAGTTTAATCCCCAAGATATCTTCGTATTTAACTCTATAATATGTCTAGATTCTAATTGTCTGAGACTTTTCTCCCTGTTCCCTCCTCTATTTCTTTTTACTACAGCATCGATCAAGAAATATTTCAGCCCATTAACTTTGCTCCCATGTCTCTCTTCGAAATGACGGGCAACTGGGTAGGTCTTATCTCTGTTATTGATTGCCTGAACATGCTGTAAAATTCTTTTACATACCGGAAGCACAGTGCTTCCAACGTAAAGAAGTTTGCATGGACAGAGTAATACATATATCACATGATCAGTTTTTCAATTAAACAAGCCTTTTATTTTCTTTGACTCTTTGTTTTAGAGTCTCTCATGGATTTAGCCCTCTTGAATGTTACACCTGGCCTTCTCTGAGCTTCCTTACCAATTAATGGATCACTTTTTACTAAGTGCCAATACTTTGAATTATTTTACAGATCGCTACCTCTTGCTTATTGAAAGTGGCAGTTAATCTAAACTGCATAGATTTCTTGGGTCTTTTGCTCTTCCTTTCAAGTATCAGTTGTTCCCTAGATTTGACCTTAGCTGCCCTTTTTGCTTCTTCAATATTAATTTCAGAGTACCCCCTTTCCCAAAATCGTTGTGTCATTACTGCTAGGGCCATGTCCTCTTCCTGTTTTTCTCTGCAATTTCTCCTGACCCTTAAGCTCTCCCCATTTGGGATACTTTTCACAGGATTCTGTGGATGAAAACTGGTGTCATGCAGTAAAGTGTTACCAGCCATAGGCTTCCTGACCAGTTTTGTCTCATTCCCAACATAGGGGACGATTCCTGGTCCCCTGTTGTGTCCCTTCGGTTTCTCTGGAGTGGTGAGGAGCCTTTTCTTGGATATTTTGCACGCCAGCCCTGGGCGCGCAGGAGGGACCCGTCTCGTTTGTGGCCAGAGCAACAAGGGTAGAGTCTGTGCTTCTGTGCAGTTTTTCGAGTTAACCAAGATATTGGTCTGCTTTGGCCCCCGCATCCAGGAACTGTGGATTTTCGCTGCGAGATGCAGTCCGTGACTGCACGGATGCACAAGCTCATTGTAGTTAGTCCCCGATCCCACAATATCTTGGAACCATGCCGTGAGGCGTCGATGGGGGCCAGAGAGAGGAACTTTGTACTGCAGAGACACTGGGATATTTAATAACTGCACCATACACGCCTGTTCACCGATCTCCAGCACTCACCACGAGATAGTGTAAGGCAACAGAAACGCTTACCTGATGGCCGGAATGGTGCCCTCTGGGAGTTGTGGTCTGCCGATGTAGACTTCAAGATGGTGTTGTGACAACCAATCGCCTTCGCTGGGCTTCCAACAATGGAATCGGAATGTATCATTTGAAAGGCGGCGGTGACAATTTGCAGTGTAAAGGCATTTGATAAAGACATTCAGTCGAAACGCGTCATGCCTCCTATGTGGAAATAAAGATGTTCTTCCTGGACCCCTGTTGTGTCCCTTCGGTTTCTCTGGAGTGGTGAGGAGCCTTTTCTTGGGTATAGATATATATATATATATTACCTACTGGCGGTCGCCAGTAGGTAGTTATAGTTAGGACCCCTTTTCCATAGGAAATCCGAAACATTCTATTTTGAATAACTTTGGCGCCGGTCGACGAATCCTCGCGAATTTCTCAAAATAGGTGGGGCGCTACGCTCCGCTCCTACCCTGAAAGTCTCGGGGGGATTCGTCAAGCGGGGGCTGAGAAAAAAGGGGGGTCCCAAAACGCGTTTTTCCCATGCATTTTTCCATAGGACCTTTAGACAGGGCTACAGCCCGAACGGCTGAACAGAATTACTAGAAATTTGGCAGAGAGGTAGTCCTCAGGTCAAGGAAGTGCCTTTTGTAGGTTTGGTGTAAATCTGTTCAGTAGATTCTGAGAAAATAGCCTTTAAATTAATATATATATCTGAGCCAGCTTACGGTACGCTTACCGTAAGCTTACCGTACGCGTACGGTGGCGTGCGCGAGCGCGATTCTGATTGGCTCTTAGATCTTAGTAAACATTCGAAACAGTCGAAACCAGGAAGCGGCGGCCGCCATTTTCTCTCTCGCACTGAGAGCTAGGTTGTTAAATAAAACCAATAAACATGTAAAGGGGCTGTTTAGACAGCTCCCACACACATAGCCATGTTGAGGGAGTCCCCAAAGACCCCCCAAGGCCAAAAATGCAATTTTAATTTTTTCGCTAATTTCGCCGATTACGCTTACCGTACGCGTACGGTAAAAAATGTAAAAAAAAAAAACACTATCCACACTCTCCCCACCCCCTGTGCTTTTGCTGGCGGTAGGCCACCAAATGTGCAGGGCTTATTAAAGGTGTGAAAAACCACAATATTTTAAACAAAAATAAGAAAAGAAAAAATTAACAACACTCTCTCCACCCCGTGTGCAAATGGTGCCCGAAGGGCACCATTTGTGCATGGCTTATAAAAATTACGAAAAATTAAAATATTACCTTTCAAAATGAAGTGCATCATATGTCCTCCATGTGCGCACGGTGCGCGAAGCGCATCGTGCGTACATGGCCCATCTAGCGTAACGTGGGCACGCGGTGCGCGTAGCGCACCGCGTGCCCACCGTGCGTGCACGGCACTAACTGCGTAAAGTGGGCGCGCGGTGCGCGAAGCGCACCGCGTGCTTACTGTGCGCACACGGTGCGCGAAGCGCACCGTGCGCGCACGGAACGAACTGCGTTAAGTGGGCGCGCACGCCACGAATGGCGTAAAGTAACTTAGCATTTAAAAAACCGTACAAATTCACTGAAAAAACCATAGGTTTCACACACGTTATAGTTAGGAATTAGCATTTAAAAAACCTTGCAAATTCACTAAAAAAACCATAGGTTTCACACATGTTATAGTTAGCGGAAATTTTACTGATAAAAAACCAGTGAAATTCCCCCGTTATAGTTAGTGTAGGCAACTATAACTCACGCGACCGCAATCTTCTGCTGATGACATATGTGTCTTTATGAAAAAAAAATATTTGAAATATATGTATAGCTAAAACTGTATGGAAGAAGACATGGGCAAATAAGTGTCTAAATACAGTATTAGCATCAGCAGAGGATTGCGGTCGCGTGAGTTATAGTTGCCTACACTAACTATAACGGGGGAATTTCACTGGTTTTTTATCAGTAAAATTTCCGCTAACTATAACATGTGTGAAACCTATGGTTTTTTCAGTGAATTATATCTCAGAATCTACTGAACAGATTTACACCAAACCTACAAAAGGCACTTCCTTGACCTGTAGACTACCTCTCTGCCAAATTTCAAGGAACTCTGTTCAGCCGTTCGGGCTATAGCTGTGTCTAAAGGTCCTATGGAAAAATGCATGGGAAAAACGCGTTTTGGGACCCCCCTTTTATCTCAGCCCCCGCTTGACGAATCCCCCCGAGACTTTCAGGGTAGGAGCGGAGCGCAGCACCCCACCTATTTTGAAAATTTCGCGAGGATTCGTCGACCGGCGCCAAAGTTATTCAAAATAGAATGTTGCGGTTTTCCTATGGAAACAGGGTCCTAACTATAACTACCTACTGGCGACCGCCAGTAGGTAATATATATATATATATATATATATATATAAATATATATATTCGAAAACTTCTCCAAATGTGCAGTCGCGCACAACAACAGGAACGGACAACTTCAATCGCCAATGCTCAATAATCGTCTTTATTTAATAAGCGATATGTGCACAGTCCATGACGCGTTTCGGGCCACTCGGCCCTTGCTCACATGTATATATATTCAAAGTACATATATGTGGAGTTTAATATACTAAAACTTTGCTTACACATAGAAACCCACCTTCACGATATTTTTGCAGTTGATATTCTTGACACAATCTTTTGTCCACACAATATGTTTTTTCCCAATACTTTGTCTCAACACCAATTAACCAGGACAGGGGATCCATTCCTTTTGACAAATCAAGGCTAATCAACCTGAACTCTTTTTATATTCATTATAGTAATGCTCCAGAGTCCTCTGATGATTAGGTGAAGTTTATGAAATGTAACATAACATTATAGTGCCTCCACACTACATTTTAAGCATGTTGTCAGGCCATATAAAAACATCCCTCATAATGAATGGCTATCACATGACAGTTCATGAAGAATTACTGTTCACAAAATAACTTGACAATAGAGCATTCTGAATATTTATGGGCTTTGATACTACATACCTTCTCATCAATTACAGAAAATTAATGATCAAATGGAAACTTCTGATGTCACCAAATCCATAGAAATAAAAATCTTGTCAACCAAATACTCCTTGGGTCTGAGTGGTTATGATCAATATTCATAACAGGTTTCTGGTAATGTTCGAATGCTGCCTGCACCCTCTGGCACATCAGGGAAGTGTCAAATGACTTTGAGCTTCTAACAAGTACATAATGCATGGTTAACTGAAGAGTGAATATCACTTCAGCCTTGCAGTCATATTACATAAATATAACCATTGGCTAAACAATGCAACCATGCAACTAAATACTGCTTGAACCTGAAACAGTAAATTGTGTCACCCTGTTGCTAAGCATTTGACATACTCTAAACAGTACATTTCTTCAGCTGCATCAGGCAATACATCAAGCTTTCACCGAAAGCATTTCTTTGCTGAAAGTGTGACTTTAGATTGGAAATTACACGTCTCTCCATCCCTGTCTGTCTCTCTGTTTTCACTGGTGAGTTCAATGAGCCCAGAATAGTTAATGTGCTGCATACCAAAGGACAAATAGGTGACTTTCTCCAGAAAGGTAAACATTTATTATTAGCAACCTGCTATTCTTATGGTCCTGGCTTCTTATGGTGGAAACCAGGCATCTGTATAAGAAGGGGTGGGGAAGAATCAGTCCTTATCCTCCAGTACTTGAAAACATAAGTAGGCCCGGGTGGAATTGGAGGAATTTGGTGACTCCACCTTACTCTTTCAACACAAAGTTCCAGTCAAATTCCGGTGAATGGTGAATTTTTTTCCAGTTCAAGCAATGCAATGACAACGGGAACAATCCGAGGCTCCAGTAAGTGAGCTAGCGAGCGCAACCGAGATTTTGTGTCCCCTACTATAATTTATGGCTGCTAGGAAGCCCTCTGGTGTGTTTTTCTAACACGAGCAGTTGTAGGAGAATTTGCGGTCAGAGGGCTGCTTCTCGAGTAGATTTTCTACACGAGCAGCATCAAAACCAACTTGAATGGTTCACACTCTTACACACTGCATGTTGCTATTAGTGCTGATTTTTCAGCGAGGAATGCGCTGTTAGCACTAACTCATAGCATGTATTTTTTCCGCCCATTAGTGTACCTCTGCAGAATCTCGTGGGTTTGTTATGTAACTCGGTAGAATTCCACAAGTTGCCCCTCATAACGCAAAGAATAACCCAAGTTTGCAGTTTGTGACTACTCTTCTGGGTCAATGACACTGTGGGAGTCAGACTCTATTCACTAGAATATGTGACGTTACGCCATCAAAATGATCGCAGAACGTTACATCACAGTTTTTACAAGGCAAGTCGTTACGACTTTTGCTGGAGGGCGCTGGACTTAGGAATAGTATGATTTACTATTCTAACACCAGTCTACGTACAGTAGGGAAGGTGTTGGAATAGTAAATCATACTATTCCTAAGGTTAGAGCGCCATCCAGCGCAAGTCGTTGTAACGACTTGCATTGTATTACCCGCGATGTAAAGGAATTGCGATGCAATACCCGCGTGGTAATGGATGTTTCCCATCCACTATGGATAAGAAATGCTCTAGCACAGTACTTCCCAAACTTTTCAGAACCACAACCCACTTTTTGACGAGCTTTGGCAACCCACCTATCTCTACTGGACGTTAGGTGGGTGATTCTTTAGTGTAGCTAAGGCATCATGTGCTATCGCATTGTCATTTACAGACACCACATTTCCACTGAAATGGGACCTAAATTTGCACAGAAATAAATTTTTACAGATAAAACTATATAGCACACAGAAGAAAATGTGTTGAAATCGGGTTTCAGTGAATATTTATCATTTGTGCATTACCAAGTGCAGTATCTTGATTTGTTTTGATCCCTTTAAAATCTTTGTTTCCATCACTCTTCAGAATTACCAAAAATTGTGTTTCATTTATTTTTGCTTTCCTAACTGCTGAATGTGTACAGTTCATTTACAGGTATTTATATTTTGTTGTGTGTTACAAATAAATGACATCCTACAGACTTTTTTTAGCACTCCCTGCAACCAGCAAGAATGGCACAAAAATTGCTTTACTTTTCTTTCTCTGTCTGTAAAGTGAGAGGAATTTGCCAACAACAATCCCACTGTTAAGCAAGCACTGGCAAAGCCATTAGGTCTGGCATTGGCCGCCAGCATTTTGGCAAATCTTGTTTTGTTTGGTCATAGTTTTTGCAAACGTTTATTGTCAGGAAGCTGCCAGGCCCTCATCAATCTCACCCAAAAAATTGGCTAAAGGCAAAAATTTAGTTTTGGGCTCAAAAAAGCACACATTTCTATAGTACTCCCTAGCACTGAAGGGAGCTACTGCTATGTGTGTTGATGTGCTGCTTGTGAAAAGACAGCCAGATAGACTGACACATTGCCCCTTGATGCATTCTGTAGTGGTTGGAAGAAAAATGTGAATGACAGACAAATGAACAAAGTTGGGTTTAAAATCCCTATAGGTAATTATGTTTCACACATAATTTTAGTAAAATCAGAAGGTCAAGGCTGACACATTTAAAAAAGCCAATCAGTCTGGCATTGGCTTCCAGCCTCTTGCCTTTGGGAAAGAAAGAAAAAAAGAAAGAAAGAAACAAACAAAGGAGGAAAGAAAGGAAGAAAGAAAGAAAGAAAGAAGGAATGATAGGGTTGCAAAGATAAATCAAAGATGTGAAAAAGCAGCAGTCAGTTAAACAAAGGCCACTTCAAAAGGAATTTACAACATTATTGGCAGTAGACAGAAACTGATAAAGCTGAAATCAGCCCTGTGCTTTCATATGGTAGTGAGCATCCTGATATCACATCAAGCTCTACAAATAAAGCAACACTAAAGTAAAAATAAAGTAAAAACACTGACACTGAAAGGAACTACTTGTGTGCGGCTGTGCTCCTTGTTAAAGGACAAGGGGCCACATGCATCAACTTTTTGCCCATTTGTGAATGGAAAAAGGCCTTTTCTGATGCATGAACCTATTTCCATTCGTAAATTAGGTAATCACATTTTTTTGCGACTATCTAAATTACGAATGCATTTAGGGAATCGCAATTTCAGATTCCCTAAAGGCGATGCAACAAGCCTTTCCTAAATGCAAACTGTGCATTTAGGAAACGCTAATTACCATCACCTTCAAGTTGATGGTAATTTGCGCATTCTTTGAAAAATGAACAAAAGTGAATTTTTCAAAGTGACATGTGGTGCACACACATGCCGTTAGGGCATGTGTGTGAGCTACATGTGCACACATACCTTTTTGGAAGGGTGCATCAGGGGTGCCTTAGGCCCCCTGGCACCCTTGGAACTGCATTCGTAATTTGCGATTACTCGTTGAGGTATTTGGGTCCGATATTGTGGAGGGATTTGTAGGCGTGGGTGAGGAGTTTCAAGGTGACCCTCTTCTCGACGGGGAGCCAGTGGAGGCCTCGTAGGTGTTGGGTCATGTGCTCATGGCGCGGTGTCTCCAGGATAAGTCTGGCTGCGGCGTTCTGAATGGTCTGGAGTCTGTGCAGAAGAGTTTTGTCGATTGCGGCATAGAGGGCGTTGTCGTAGTCCAGTCTGCTTTTGATGAGTGCGTGGGTAGCGGTCCTTCTGCAGTCGGGGGGGATCCACTTAAAAGTCTTGCGGAGTATGCAAAGGCTGTTGAAACTAGTTGAGGCAGCGGCGTTGATCTGGCGGTTCATAGAGAAGGAGGAGCCAAGGATGATGCCGAGGTTCCGAGCGTGGTCTGTAGGGGTGGGTGGGCTCCCGAGGGCGGAGGGCCACCAGGTGTTGTCCCAGGCAGAGGTGCAGGGACCAAGGAGGAGGACCTCGGTCTTCTCTGAGTTTAGCTTCAGGCAGCTGTCCTTCATCCAGGCTGCCACGTTCTTCATACCTTCCTGGAAAGAGAGTCTGGTGTCTTTGGGATTCTTCATGAGCGAGAGGATGAGCTGGGTGTCGTCGGCGTAGGATACGATGCTGAGCCCATGCTGTCTGACGATGGAGGCGAGGGGCGCCATGTAGATGTTGAAGAGCGTGGGGCTGAGTGATGATCCCTGGGGTACTCCGCAGTTAATTTCCATGGGTTTGGAGAGGAAGGGAGGGAGTTGGATCCTCTGGGTTCTGCCGGAGAGGAAGGATTGGATCCAGTCAAGGGCGGCTCCTTGAATTCCCGCGTCGTGCAGTCTGGCTGCGAGAGTGCAATGTGAAACGGTGTTGAAGGCTGCGGAGAGGTCTAGAAGGATAAGGGCCGTGGTGTGTCCCTGGTAGAGTAGCTTGCGAATGTCGTCAGTAGCGGCGAGGAGGGCGGTCTTGGTGCCGTGGTTGCTGCGGAATCCAGACTGGGAGGCCTCCAGGATGGAGTTCTCTTTTATGAAGGCGGTCAGCTGGGCGTTTACGAGTCTCTCTGTGACTTTGGCCGCAAAAGGGAGGAGAGGGATGGGCCAGTAGTTTTTCAGGTCCGTTGGGTCAGCCGATGGTTTCTTGAGGAGGGGTTTTACCTCTGCCCGTTTCCAGTCGTCTGGGCAGATGCCTGATCTGAGGGAGGTGTTGATGGTGCATCCTAGTTTGGGTGCGATGATGGTGGCGGCCCTGTTGAAGATGTGTGGTGGGCAGGGGTCTGTTGGGGCTCCAGAGTGGGTTTTCTTCATGGTCGCTGTGATGTGTTCAATGGTAGCGGGTTCCCAGGATGTGATGGTCGGCTTATCGGCGGCGGTGGGTAGGAGGGTGGTGCTCATCGCTGGTTCGCTGAAGTTGTCGTAGAGGGCCTTGATCTTCAGATGGAAGTAGGAGCTGCGCTTGTCGCAGAGTTCCTGGGAAGGTGTGACTTCCATGACTTCGCAGGTGGGTTTTGCGAACTGCTGTATGGCATTGAACAGTTCCTTGGTGTTGGTCGCATTGGTCTGGACTTTGTCTCTTATGAAGGTCCGTTTGGTGTCTCTTATGTGCTGGTGGTATTCCTTCAGGGCGCTCTTGTGGTCATTCCGTGCTTCCGTGGTTTTCAGGTTTTGCCAGGTTTTCTCTAGGCATCTGCAGGAGCATCTGGCTTCTTGAAGTTCTGTGGTGAACCAGGCGGCTTTCAGCGGGCGTTGTTTGGAGGGGGTGTGAGCTTGTCGGTGCAGCGGGAGACCCAGTGGTGAAATTCCCTGGCTGCGGCGTTGGAGTCGGTCGCTGCGATGGGGGGTATTGATGGAGGGTGATGGAGGGTGGTGCTTAGGTGCTCCTCTGTGACTTTGCTCCAGTTCCAGCGTGGTGGGTGTAGGGCGGGTTTGGGTGCAGTGGTGGTGTTGAAGGTGAAGTGGACGCAGTGGTGGTCAGTCCAGAGGGGCTGGGTGGTGTGGCAGAAGCAGATGTTTGTTCCTCCCACGAAGATGGGGTCGAGGGTGTGACCCACTCTGTGGGTGGGCGTGTTGACGAGCTGCTTCAACCCTCGGTTGGCGAGGTTGTCAAGGAGAGTAGTGGAGTCGGGGTTGTTGCCGTTGTCAAGGTGGAAGTTCAGGTCACCGAGTAGATTGTTGTCCGTGGAGGTGATGCCATGGGGTGCGGCGAGCTCGTCGATGGTAGTTGCATGGTGGGTGCGAGGTCCTGGCGGTCTGTAGATGAGGGTGCCGCGTAGCGTCGTCCTGGGGCTTGTCTGGATCTGGAAGTGGAGGTGTTCTGTGTTGGAGTGGGGATCACTTGTACTGGATGTGGAGAGGCGGAGGGGGGTCTTGTGTGCGATGGCGAGTCCTCCTCCTAAGCGATGTGGACAGTCCTTTCTCTGGATCTTGTAGCCGTGAGGGATGGCGGTGGCGAGGTCAGGACCGGCGGTGGCGTTGGTCCAGGTTTCCGTGAAGAAGGCGACGTCGGGTGACAGGGTTTTGAGCAGGTCCCAGATCTCAATGGCGTGTCGGTGCAGGGAGTGTACGGTGAGCAGGATGCAAGTCAGGGTTTTGGTGGTATGTACAGGGGCTCTGTCGATGGTGAAGGATTTGCGGCAGGGTCTGCATGAGAACTACCAATGGGTGGTGTCCGGCGAGGATCTTCGTGGTCGGCGTGTCTTCCGGGGTTGAGTGTGTGGAGGGTGGTTGAGTCGTAGCGGTGAGGCCTCGGAGAACCAAGAATCCTGGCGCTGGCTGCAGTCGGGTCGTGGACGGGCGCAAACAGGCTTGCCTTTGGCGTGCCTGCTGCGCACATCCACTGCACCACCGTGCAGCAGCCGCCATTATGTAGGGGAGGGGAGAGGGACGTGAAACTGGGAGGCGGGAGCGGGCGGTCAGGAGAAGGGGTCACGGGAGAAGTGGTGGCGGTAATGGGGGAACAGCTGGAAAACGAGTGGAAGAGGGGTGCAAAAAACGGGCACAACTGTGAGGCACAAGGCACAATAGGTAAAATAGGCACAATACCAAAATAGAACATGGTTATAGGATTCAGCATCGTGCTCTCATCTGGCAAGCAGGTGGGTATTCAACCCGCTACTGCATGGTGCATGCTCTTCCACAAGTCGAAGGTGTTGGTGATCAAGAGGAATGGGGCGATCTGTCCCCAGACATTTTGGACTTGGCTGGCGAAATGATGAGAAGAAAGTGGGATGCCCACATTAAGGATCTGATCATCTTGTCGAATGTGAAGCTCTGAGTTAGCCATGGCTGCAGGACTGCTGCCCCTTGTGGACTGTGTACAGCATCACGAGCTGCATTCCTTCCTAAACCAATTGAGAATAATATTCTGGCATTAGAGCGATTAGCCTCTCTTGAGAGCCTTCAATGCAAATTTCCAATCATCCCCAGTCTGACTCAGCAATAACATAGGATTGAGATTGTTTTAGCAACAAAGCTCAGTTGGCGGTCACTGTGAGCCGTGGCACCTTTTCTCAGCAGTGTACGGTTCCTTAGTTCCCTCTCCCATGCCTGTCTTTGTATACGTAGCCAATTCAGTGCCGATTATTACGCCATAAAATAAGCCACACTGTGGTATGTTTGAATGTGTTTCTGTCCATTGTAAAAGATTCATCTATACGTGGTTCGGCTTTAGCCCTCCATCGCACCATTGAATCCTCGGGTGGGAGAAATATTTCAAAATGGTGGTAAATTATCCTTTGGTTTTATCGGTGGCCTCGCCATACGACCAGGCTGTAGAATAGCCGCATTCTTCAGAGGACAACGTGTCTTCTGCTACAGGTGTCACCCTCTCTGATGGCCGAGCCTTGTCCCTTTGATGGGGGAGGTGTACGAGTGCTGGGGCGTGTGAATGTTTGCCTCGCTACAGCCAGATGGCCATTCACTTGCCCTGGGCAGGTTTGTCGGGATGGGTGTGTTTTTTTTTATAACTGCGCACACCTTGTATTATTGTAAGTAACTGATGCGGCATTTACTACTGTAAACAAGAACAATGCCACTGACCAGCCTGTTCAGCCACATAATTACAGCTGCATCCGCTGTGAATGGCCAGGAATGCCCCGGCTTAAATCTTGTTTCAAGGTAGTGCTCCCTTTGAAACCAGAAACCCGGCAATTACCTGACAGGTCGCGTTATGCCCAGCTAGATGACAAAGCACGTCTTTTAGGGCTAGGGACTTCCTCTCCTGTCAACCGACACTTTCTTTCAGCTACACCGATGCGCGCTCGCGCGAACAGTACTTGTGGAATCTCTGGTTCAGCCTGCGGCGCGAGCTCTTCTCCGTGACCTGTAATGCTGCTGGTAAACAAGGTCACCTGATATTGGACGAGTTCCAATAATAACAACAGCGACAACTCTCGATTGTTTAATCCTGTCTTGATTATGCCAAAGGAAATACAAGGTGTCACACAAGGAGATTTTTAATAAAGGTTTGATCAAATAATGCTCTGGTTTGAGGGGGCCTTTGAGGACATTGCAGCCAAATTCTACAATGAACAATTGCAATTTGCATCTCCGAATTTAGAGGATTCGACACCTTCATGTTGTTTTGCTAAGGTCGTCTGCTCTGTGTATATCACGGTAATTAGTATGCATATTTTTTAGAGGCATATTTCCTCATGTTTCCTTGTGGTAGCTGCAGTAACAGTTTTACTGTCTTAAGTGCATTCCTTGTGACTTGAGATCCAAGGCACAGTGAATGATTCGGGGGCAACAAAAAATGTGCCCATAAAAGGCAGATTTACCTCTCACACCTCCAGTGTCATATCCATATATGTCATCAGAAGAAACCCCTCCCTGTCCCTCCGAGGTGTGCAAGGCTCTCAAAATGGTGGCTAGCAGAGTCCCCTCTGTGAAAGTTCAGGATGTAGAAGGTGGAGGATTGTCCCTGAAACAGCTTAGAGACGGCTCATTCTTTACACAACACATAAACTTATAATGAGAAAGATAACAGACACAAACTGAATGTGCACCATGGAGATATCCGAGAAAACGACAGTGATTATGAGCAAATGTAGTATATGCACCGTAAAAGCGTGCTCAGATTGTATAAATAATGGAACATTATGAAATGTGCATCTAAAATGTATAACAGCTGATTCTGGTATAAGTCTAAATCATGCTAAACACTCAAAAGTAGTTATGCATTACTTATCAAAACTGAACCTTTTGAAATTAAAAACAATTCATAAGAATTGATGTATGGACGCTATTGTTATGATACATTATTAGGTCTTATTTACAACTATAATGATTTACATGTTGAATTTTAATGTGAAATGGTCACAAAGCCATCTTTTATTCTCTTTGCACTATTGAATTGTGAGTTGGTGCAAAACTGTTATCCAAGTAGTTAGAAAGCTTAAACATTCCTGACATGATCTTTATATGTGCAGAGTCTCAAATTTCCTAAAACGACAACATTCTTTAAATGTATTCACATAAAGCACATACATATGATTTTCAACGTAGTAATATGACAAATGCATTAATGAATTTACACATGGTTATGTTTAAAGACATACTTGTTTATTAATTATGCTATAGTGTCTTAAATACATTTACTTGACTTTGTTCTTTAGGCCTGCACTTTCTCATGAGGTCTGTCAGAAGGTATTTCATTTTAGCTGTGACTCATAAAAAATTATTGTATTTTCCCATGAGATGTAAGGAGAATTGATACATATTGTATTAGAATAAGATTGATACTTCTATGAGAGCCCGACATTTGAGACTAGTACCCGAGAAAGATCCAGCGAGTAATGGCCTTTTGAGATTTAACCTGTGTGCCTGAGACGAACAATAATTTCCCATGCTTGGTGTGGCATCATTTCTAGCTTTTATCACTTTTGCACCTTGTGAGTGGAAGATTACCTCATGGATGTCAGACGGTGATGGTCTAACACATTGGGTGTTACATCCAGACTGATGAACTATAATATCAAATGCTCCTCAGAGGGAGAGGGCGATGCAACTTCTTCTGATTCTTGGTCTGATCAGACGGCTTTCTGACCAGAACCCTTGATTATGCTGAGAACTTTGCAGACACCTTGCTTAGAGGACTTTCCTTTGACTTCGCCGAAACATAACTCGTAATGTCCTGACGATATTTCTTATGATCCTGCTTATTTTAAGACCCCTTCTCTTATGTATCCTTTCCTATGGACTTTGATAACTTTGACCTCTCAGACTCTCTTTTAATGTGTAATTTTACATTACACCTGTAATTGGCTTATTTGAGACTCATAATTAAGGCTCCCTGTTTTCTATTTTTACTGATTTTTACAGATAAACACAGACAGAATACATTTATTTTCTTGTTTTTATCTATTTTGAAATGTGGATAAAAACGAAAATGGGGTTGCTTTTTGAGTAACTCTAAATACTGTCTGCCATGACTGCCAG
This sequence comes from Triturus cristatus, assembly GCF_964204655.1. Classification (NCBI taxonomy): domain Eukaryota; kingdom Metazoa; phylum Chordata; class Amphibia; order Caudata; family Salamandridae; genus Triturus; species Triturus cristatus. The sequence continues at coordinate 143,416,116 of NC_140580.1, read as the reverse complement.
GCCATTGGCTGTGTGGATTGATAGGTAAGGGGGCTAAAAAAGAAAATTAATTTTAGTGAAGAGGCTTCAACAAAAGTAGATATGCACAAGGTTGATAGTGAAATTAGCATATTTTCTTATAAGTACATTGATTTATCCTTTGCAGGTGTATACAGCATTGAAACTTGGTAGGCATTCAAGCATGAGTGCATATTTACCGGTTACACAAATGTTGAAATATACTAATTTAAGCTTCTTTTTACCACAAAACTCAAAATAAATATGGATAAATACAGTTAAAATTAGCAAAAAATAAATATGGATATATACAGATGGAAATGTCCAAAAAATAAATACCATAAAACCGGGAGCCCTACTCATAATGAGCTTCCTAAATGTCGATCGATACATTGCTTATTATTACTAATTATGATAAACTTTAATTGAAACTCTTTAAATGTCTGAGTCTTTTAAATTTCATAAATGCTATTTCCACAGGGACGATGCCATGGATATTAAGAATTCTAACATATAGCAGTAATAGTCATAAATTGTTCACGGAACATTAGGTTGTGCTGCTGCTGTTCTGTATGCGGTATCAGAGTTGTTAGTCTGTGTGATACTAGCCAGTTTGAATTTCTTCAAGAGAGTCAGACTTCCTGTTGCCATCCTGTACCTTTACAGTATGGTCCTTAGAGTACTATATTTGAATTTGATTGCTAATCTATGAATTGATTACCAATTGCTGGTCCTCACTGGGTAGCCAACGTCGACACCCTAGATTCGCCTCTCAAGACGATGACCAAGATCCATCGGAGTACCAAATAAAGGAAAGATAAAATACACTAAGTAGGTTAGAAATAAACATTATTTTGGGTCCGGTAAAAATGCTGCAATGCCACATTCAGGTAAGCTGAGTGTCTAAAGCATATTGCATACTGTTATGTGGTGTGGCCAAGCTCGCCAAGATGGCTGACATGCTCGCTTAAAGCTCGGCACAGAGGCCTGACCATCGGCAACAATCTACACGGGTGGGGCCTCATACCCACCTAAAATAATGATGGGCGACCAGTGAGCAACAAACGAGAGGCCAAAAACACCAAGACCAAGGCGCAAAAGAACTGCAAACGAACGGAGCGCCTTAGCAGGGAGCCTGGCCGTATCCAACATGGTGGCACCCAACTGAAGGCACCGACCTCAGTCCAGGAGCAGCTTGCAGCAGCAACCTGCCACACAGACACAACTCGGGCTGTAAAAGGAGGGCCACAGCAGCAACCAAATGGCAGCATACGAGACCGACTGAAGTCGGGAGACGGCGCCACCAGTGAAGAGACACTGTAGGCCGGAGAGAGCAGAGGTGCGAGGGCGGACGCTGCAGCTGCGGAGTGAACTGGGGCCAGCAGGATGAAGTGGAGCACCAGAAAGGTGGTGAGGCCAACGACGCAAGGCAAGTGCCCCTCGCTAGCCCCTGGTACAGGGAGATTTAGTCAAGAGCCCCAGGCAAATCTCAGATCATCCATGCAATCAAGGCCCGGATATGCGCACGGTAACGGGGACGCTATTTCCAAGGCGCACACACCTGCTCACCAAGAAGCGTCTGAAGCTAAGCCATTACCGCGCAGAGTGAACACAAGCTGCGAGAGAGGACCGCAGACAGTGAGTGGTAACAGGGGGGAGATCCAGAATGCACCGCTCGGCACCAGGCCTTGAGGTGCAGGGGGGAGGGGGAAAGACCCCTGAAGACAAACACGGAGGGGCGAAATCGAGACAGGTCCGAGATCCTAAATATAGAAGCCACGCTGCCAATCCCAAAAGCAATCAGAAGGCAACAACTGCACTGTCCAGGTACAATTCGCCCAAGAAAAGCAAAGAGTACAGAAGGATGGCCGCGCAAGGAGAGGCACAGCACCCCCCCCCCCTCCATCATACAGAAGCAGGCCCCTAGCAGTACCAGCACAGGGTCTAGGTGCTTGAGACAGGATAACAAAGCTTAACCAACACAAAGATCAAATTACACCCCAACCACCAAGCTATGGGACGCAAGTGGCTCCTATTCCAGGAGAGCGACCTACAGGGAACCCCACACCAGAAAATTACCTACCAGCCCCAGCAGCAGGAGCTAAATCATTGGAAACCCCCCTGAAGCCCAAAGAATAACAGGACGAGGAGTAGCTGACCCACACAGCAGTCACGCAGGACAAACATAACAGATGACCCTCTACTACCCCGGCACACCATGGGCAGGCTGTGCTCAAATGTGGGGCCACAGACACTCCCCAAAATCCCTCCCCGTCCATCAGTGACCAGCATACAGATGAGAGGGCAACAACCAGGCTTTCAATGTTGGAGCAGCTGGATAAGGTTCTCGCAACTATTGAGCATTCCCGTGTCACCATTGAGGACAAATTCGGGGCCTTAGCTACAGACCTCCACCTGCTGCTCAACCTCAACCTCAAGCTGGCAGACAAGGTCGAAGATGGGGATAAAGCCCTCTCTACCCTGCCACCACTAGCCAAGATGCAGAAGGAGACCTTCAGAGAGCTCCAAAGATGGTCTTGCTTTTAGAGGGAAGAGTTGACGACTCAATCTTCCGGAGGGAGTGAAGGGGTCAGATCCAATCAGCTATTTAGAGACATGGCGCAAATCATTCACACCAGCCGCAGAACTAACCACCTTTTTCTGAGTGGAGAGGACACACTGTCCCTGCATGGCCCCCACCCCTGGGAAGACCTCCACGGCCATTGCTGGCAAAGCTCCTCTACTTTTGAGACAGGGATGTAGTGCTATGGGCAGCCAGACAAAACAGACCCATCTGAGTGGATGACAAACATGTAATGCTCTTCCCAGATTATTCCCGGGCAGTGCACCACCAACGAACATCCTTCCTTGAGGTAATACGTCTCCCTGTCAAAAAGGAATGCAGTACTCTTTGCTCTTTCCAGCATGACCCAAGATAAGATATGAGGGAGTCACCACATTCTTCACGGACTTGAAAGACGTATATGACTGGCTGGAACTCCAAACGCAAGGCGAAGCACCATGATAGGCCACACAAAACAAACACACACCACAGAACCGGCAATGCCGTGGGAAGATGGCCCACCAATGATCCAAATCACAACTACGGGGGCGGTCACAAGTCTTCCCAACCTGGAACAAATCATGGAAGAAAGTAAGAAGGCCCTGTAGGTGGCTGCAGACCTGAGTCCCACATCAGAGGTCTTGGACAGTGAGAGGGGCCCTCACATCTTCACGAAAGAAGATGAATCCAGCGGCACCAGCACATCTAGGGTGGAATTGGTGACTCCACTGCAGGTGACCCCCAGACAGCAAAGTTGCTCATGCAACTGATCTAGAACTGTCTCCATCAATCCTCTTAACACCCTTCATCTCACCTTTAGATACATAGGCAAGACTCTGATCACCTCAAAACACCTTACAATATAGTTCCCAAGAAGCAAGAGGCCCCACCGGGCACACAGATTCCCTAATGGGTCAGCATGCGAATGCGGCAACACAACCCCGCATAGACACTAGTGTGACTGCACCATGTTTAGTTTGGAGATACTTCCGGTTGTGGTAGGTCCGCAGCATTAGGATCATTTCCCACCACAGTTGTTACACTTACCCAGGTTCCCTCCCCATACCATGATAAGACATCAAAAATGGGAGGATGTGGCAACCATTAATGATCGGCTAAACACAGGGCAGGGGCAGTGTCTGCATGATGACTCCCCAGGTATCCCATATCGCTCACCCCCACTTTCCCATCATGATTTCTATTACAGACATTAGTCTTAATCACCCTCAATATCCAGGGGATGCACACAGGCATCCCCTGCGCAGGCGATGGCGAGGCACTTTCTGCGCTACTATATATTTAGCCTATGTGCGAGGGGCGATATATGGCTTTGACCAGGGGTTGCATTCAAGAAATCAGCAGGGTGGTGGACACAGAGGGATGATATGCACTCCTAGGGGGGCTCCAGGATGGCCAATCTGTATTAATAGGCAGCATCTACGCACCGAACACAGAGCAGGGAAAAGTTTGGGACTCCCTGTCGGGTGTCTTGGCACAGTTCTCAATGACACCCTGAATCCTAACTGCGCACTAGAAATATCCCTAGATAGGTCTCACCCTCCCACTCCACATACATTGGCCCAGGCACAAACAGAGTGATACTGGTCCTGGGTAAAACACTGGTCCCTCATAGACACATGGAGAAATTGGCACTTGTCGACAAAACTGTATTCCTTCCATTTAATCCCCACAACTTACGAGTGCAACTTGACCGTTTCCTGTACTCCCCAGCAATTATCCCCATGACTCAACATGCGGATTATCTAGGCAGGATCATATCTGACCATGAGGAGCATCTCCTGACCCTTAGATGGTGACCCCCACCACCTCCGGTTCCTAGATTACCACAAGATTGCCTCGAAGACCCAGTATTCTGCCATGAACAAGAGAACAGCATTCAAGGCTATTTCTCAACAAACACCCACACAGAATCCTCCAGGACACTAGAATGGGATACCTTCATGGTGGTTATTAGAGGGGCATGTATCAGACAGATAGCGAGGGTTCGCCAGACATTAGATCGCCAACTACAGGAGACAGAAGGCAGGTTAGCGGCCCTAACCAATGACATGGGCACTGGAAAGGCATCACCAGCCCAAGTCGCGGAAGCAAAGACGTGATCTACAGAAGAGTTAGCAGACCTCCGCATATATAACTTTCAGGCATACACAGCAAAATCACATAGAGAGGGGGACCGGGCAGGAGCACTAGTGGCCTGTTTTTTTTTTAACAGAGTTTTATATCGCGCAAACTTGTCCCGAATCAGGTATCAGAGCGCTTTACATAGCACCAGTTGTAGTACATGAGGACACATTCATTTTTGTTAGGCACGAGGAGATTGAGTGATTTGCCCAGAATCACAGGATGTTTAGTGCCATTGCCAAGACTCGAACCCAGTTCCCCAGATTCGAGGTCAACCGCCCTAGCCATTAGGCCCACTCATCTCCAGTTCAACAGGACATGGACATACGGCCCATTACAGTATTACGTAGCCCAACAGGGGACATAGCCGATTCCCAGGGGTGCATCCCGCAGCTCTTTCACTACTATTATGCTAAGGGATACAAGAGCCTCGGACAGGACTGCCAGGAGTGGGTAGACAGTTTCCTTGCCCCCTTAGCTATCCGTAAAATCCAGGCAACAGAAAGGTCCACCCTAGATGCGATGATCACCTCAACAGATGTGAAACATGAGATCCAAGCTATGGCACGTAACAAAGCCCCAGCCCTAGATGGCCTGTCTGTAGAATAACACAGCATATTCTCCACAGAACTGGTGCCTCGGTTGGAGGAAATGTGCTGGGTGGCACTAGAAGAGGGAGAACTCCCAGGCTCGTTATGAGAATCCCTCTTGGAATTATTCCTAAAGCCCGAAAGAGACTCGATACTACCGACCTCATATCAACCGATTACGCTGCTATCGGACAACCGTAAGATCCTGGGTAAGATCCTGGGGGACCGATTCGTTTAGTCCTTCCAACACTAATACACTGAGACCAATGCAGATTCGTGCCAGGTAGGAATACCTCCCAAAATATCCACAGGCTCTTCTATGTTCAGGATCAGTTGCGAGGTCGCATCCCCCGAACTGTGTGACTGGGCCTGGACCTGAAGAAGGCATTTGATACCCTGACATGGCCATATCTTTTCTCAGTACTTCAACACATGAGAGTAGGCCCCAGACTACTAGCATACACAAGGCTACTGTACACAAACCTCACATCCCGAATTGCCTGGACAGATACATCTTGGCACCTTTCCAAGTTAAACGCTTAACAAGACAGGGGTGCCCACTCTCCCTCCTCCTTTTTGCCTTAGCAATGGAGCCCCTGGCAATCTGTCTATGCCAGGAGGGGTAGGCCTGGGGAATCCCACTGGCAGGCATCACCCACAGTGTGTCCCAATACGCAGATGACCTGTTGCTATATGTATGGGATGTTACAATGAACCTGGACCCTCTATGGGCCACACTCACGGACTTCGCAGCAGCAGCTGGGTAACAAGTAAACTGGACGAAATCCACCCTTTACCACCAAAGGAGGTACAGATATGAGACACCAAACTCGCCTGGAGCGCCCAGGGCCCGCGTTACCTAGGTGTCCAACTCTATCACACCCCATGCAACCTATATGAAGGCAACCATCGTAGGGCACTGATAGGCATACGGGCCTCAGTAGGGTTCTGGAAGACTCTGCCCTTGGCCCCAGTTGGTAAAATAGCCATAGCAAAGATGATTATTGTGCCCCAGCTGCTGTACCACTTTGCCAACATACCAATCATCCCTCCCAGCTCCTTTTTCTGGGTACTGGATTCCTTGTTTAGCTCCCTCATATGGGGTAACGGCAGACGTAGAGTGGCCCTCACAAAGATGCAGCTACTGATTGACCAAGGGGGTCTGGGGGCTCCATCTTTCGAGGTGTACTTTCTGGCAGCACAACTCCAGTTGATATCCCGATGGACAGCGGGGATCCATCTAGAAGAAAACCTGTTCGGAAACTGGCCCTTTGCCCACACTGGCAATTCACCGCTTACTACTACCAGGGACCCGACCCAGCCCGACATAGCCTGCACAGGTAGCGATAGCCCGCATGTGCATGTTACGGATTCATCGTATGTCCTCAGGGACCCCACCCTAAACCCCACTGCTACTCCTGACCAGTCTACCCCAGGGAAGAGAATACTACACAGCTCAAATCTTGCAGACCCGGAACGGGTCACTCGCTCCTCGAGGTGGAGTCCTTGTTTGCATCTTGTTCCATTTGCTCGTTTGGCAGAGGAGAGTGGCCTCCTGAGAGGACAGTTTCTCCTCCACAGACAGATCATCTCAGATTGTCGTGAACTCTGGGACCTATCCGCGAGAGAACCGACAACACACCCAGTACTCCACACAACACTACACACTGGACGCCACTTAATTACTTGGCTATATAAAGCCATACGCAAACTTACGCCCACATCACTAAATCCACTGAGACATAAATGGGAGGAGGAGTTTGAGCGGCCACCACATGATAAAGAATGGGAACAGACCCTGAACTACCTAATGAAAATCTCTCATAACCCGCAGTTCAAAAGCATTCAGTTTTTCATTCTACACTGCGTATACCTAACACCAGCATGCTTGCAGAGCTTATATCCCGAAACGCAGTTCCTATGCCCACGCTGCAACATCACCAATGCAACATTTCAACACTTGTTCTGGAACTTCCCCACTCGGGCATCATACTGTAATACAGTCCTCGCCATGGTACGGGAGGTCACGGAGCTCACAACCATAAATACATGGGAGGCCTGCGCAGAAACAACTTAACAAGCATTTGCAATGCAATAGGTCTCGCATTTATAGGAGTTTGAGCTATTGGCATTGTAAATGACAATGCTTTTTATTTAAGTTTGGTTTTTTAAAAACATAAATAAAAGGCACTGTCATTTAGAATGCCAATAGCTCAAACTCGTATAACTGCGAGACCTATTGCATTGCAAATGCTTGTTAGTGTAGAGGTTCGTGAGACTTTTTGGGTCGCTGGTTTAAGTGAGTTTGCGACCCATCGCTCTGTGTAAGGTAGGCATATCTCCATTCCTCTGTCCCCGGAGATGGATCAAGTCCTTCACCCCTCCCTTGTGGGCAATTAACCCCTGGCCCTCCCTCTCTCGTGACCCAAGAGTAATCTTCTGGTTTAAGTGTTTGTGCGGCCATTGTTTAAAGTACTGCCAAGCAAACGCCTCCAAGCCTTTGGACCCGGCGTTGTCCTTGAGCAGTGGACTTTGCGTCCGTCCACTCGCAAGGAAAAATGGTGTAATGCGGCGGGTCATTACCTGTTGACAACTACTTGGGTGGGGAACTAGTTTGGAGGGGTCCTTTTATCTTCTCCTTGCCCCTATTTAGTGTTTTGGAATGGGGGCTGATTCGAGCTGGATTTTTAATCGGACGGGGGGGGGAGGGGGGTGTAGGAGAGGGGGCAGTTGGGTTTGATCTTTCAAAGTTGTTGGTTGGATTTAGTTTGCTCGATAGGGGAGGGAGACTTTGGAGTTAAGTAGGTGGAAGACGGGTAGTTTAATGAAAAGGTGGGGTTGGTCGAGGTTGCTCTGTGGGGCGCAATGGAGATTTAACGTGGTCGGTAAGCAGGTCGTTGGCCGAGGTTCGTTTTGACGGAGAAAGGGGTGGGCGGTTCGAGGTTATTTGTTTCTGGCAAGGGGACGTTGGCCTGAGTTGATTTTCTTAGACTCCTGTTTTGGGGCGAGGTTTTAATTTGGGGAGGGGGGAGGCCAAAGTTGTGTTTACGAAGAGGTGATTTGGATGTGTTTTTGTCGAGATTAGCCTGTGTGTTGGAGTTAGGGAGGGGTTGTTTTATTTGAACGGGTGAGACTTTACTGTGGTCGGAGCATGGGGGAATGGCATAGTTTGAGGTTGGTTTTGGTGGAGCAGGGGGTAGGTGGTTAGGTTCTGTCGAGAGGGGGTGTAGGCGAGGGTTACATTTGGCTGGAGGGCTCGTCGGTTCGCGGGCGCTTTGATGTTCGCAGTGGCCGCACGGCTCACTGAGAACATCAAAGCGCCCGCGAAATGTAAGTGATCGCGATCACATTTCAAAGCGGCTGTGTGGCCCGCGAAAGTGAAAGCAAACGAGTGCTTTCAGGCCTCCAAATGGTGCGCGCGCCCGGACGGCGCACATGCACTGTATTTGGAGGCCTGAAAAGCCACTGTTTGCACTTCCAAAACTTGCTTACTATAAGTCTCGCCAGAGCAGCGCTAAAGCGCTGTCTCAAGCGAGACCTAAAAACCCAAATGCGATTGCATCGTTGGCTATCTTGCTAGCAAAGCGAGGGATCGCCATGGATTGGCAGGCCCCAACAAGGCCCCCAATAGCAGCCTGGATAGGGGCAGTCACCAAATGGGGCGCAGCAGAGGAAGACGCCATCAGACAGGAAGAGATACGGAGGGTGCGCCGGCACCACATTTCCGTAGAATGGGCCAAACTCCTTCAATGCTTCCGACAAAATGCAGCAGAAGCCCCACCACACCCAGACCCATTAACGCTCACAGGGGAACCAAACCAGGCCCCTCCCATCGATACCCCCATAGAATCCACAACACCACTGAACCCCCTCAAGCACAACGAACAAGCAAGCTCCCCCGAGAGCCCCCACAAGGACAGAGCCATCATGAATAGAAACTGACCCCGTAAATCCCATACCAAAGCTATCAGAAACAACAGACGTGCGCCCACACGCACCCCGCCTTCCCAATCACTTCTACTCAGTTTAACCCAAAGTTTGTAACCAGTCGCATCTCCTGGTAGTTCCACAAACCAGACATAAGATAGGAAGGACAATTCCACTTGAGGTGAGAAAACTTTCATAACTATACCAACTGCCTCTACCTGACAAGCAAGCTACATTTACACTTGTATAAAATCGCAGCTATTGAATTAAGAATGTACGTGTTATTAAAAGATGCTATGCGATGAAAATGTAAAAAACAAAAAAAGAAAAAAACATCAAATGGTTAAAAATAAAAGGGCAGACTGACATGTATTGATTGCCAGAACTGATGCTGTGAGGCAAACACTGTGCCACCATGTGATTGGGTTATGTGCCAGGATCTCAGATCCCAACAGCTTAAAGCTATTTTCTATTTCTATTAGAAAAATAAATGATCCTCCCCCGCCCATTTTTCTGTATTCTCATTTTATGATAGATAGTGTCCATGGTGAATTGGGTGTTATGGGCAGTGCTCGATCCCTACATGTGTGATGAGTTGAGATCGCATACTTTCAGGGTGGTCTCACATCATTTTCTCTCTCGGTTTTGAAAGTATGTATTCTTTCATCCCATTAGTCGGCTATGAGCATTCTATGCAGCTCCCTCTGTTCTTCATGCTGGAGTGCCCTGACTGCAGCATTATCCCAGTGCAGGACCTCTTGGATCCAGTCATCCAGTTCCAGGGTTTTAGAGGCCTTCCATAGCATTGCGACGGCTCTCTTCGCCAACAGCCTTCCTAAGTCAGCGAATTTTGTTGCCGCTTTATACGTTTTTGGTTGGGCATGCATTCCCAGTAGGCAACACTCTGTTTGGCGCATCTGGTCTCCCCGTCACACTTTCCATCTTTTGGAGCACAGCAGACACATTGGTTTTAGTGCAGTGTAGATCCAGAGCATACAGTGGAAGTTGGCTATGTTGTGCCTGCATCTGGGGCTGGCCACCAATGGTGCCCCACCTTGAAAAGGGTAAGGAAAGCTCTATGTTGTATCTTAAACTGGATGTGTGTGAATCAAGCATTTCAGGAAAATTTCTTCGGGTATTCTGTCGCTTGTTGTCATTCTTTGTCTTAGAAAACTCAGCCCACTACTTCTTCCCCATTATCTCTCGGTGGGTTAAGTGAGGTCCCTGCCTTCTCAAGAAGGGTTTTGTAAAGTCAGGTGATCAAGCTACAGCCAATTTCCATTGTGCACAGTGTTTGTAACAAGACGTGTGTGGGGGTTCAGCATTACTAATGTTCCAAAGTCATTTGAGGGCGTGCAGCACTTTACTGCGTATGAGGAACAGCCTATTTATCTGTCAATGTTTGGAAGTGTTTGGTGACATTGAGGAAATGGTCCCTAACTGTGTCAATACCCACAGCACACCAGTATTGCAGCGTTGGGTCCGTAATGTGCCCCCGTGTGGCTGTCACTCCCCGTAGTGGGTTACTGGGTTGCAGGCCAACATCAGCCTCATGTAAGAAATACCTTGCTTCAAACATTCAGATGCCGTTTAACCAGAAAGGGAAGGCTTCTCTGTACTCTTAGGGATAAAAAGCTCCACATATGGATTGTCCCTCCCATAATTGCGTGGGCACGAAGCTCATTTCATCAAGGTGGTGTTCCACCAACTACCGCGTGAGCCACTGCAGTTGGGCAGACAGACAGTAGCCTCTAAAATCCAGGGCTCCCATCCTACCTTTGCTGTCAATTTTAGCTTGGTCAGTGCCACTTTGCATCTGCCTGCTCCCCAAATCAGGGTCCCCAGTAGCATATCAAGCTTCCGAAGTAGGCCACGCTGCAAAATAAACAAAATATTGGCACTATGATATAAGAGGTATGGTAGCATGACCATTTTAGCTATGGCTATGTGCCCGCTACCGATAGTGACAGGGTGGACCATAATGCAATCTGTGATTGTAAAGATCACATTGTTCTACTAATAATGCCCTCTATTATATCACTCTCTATATGGCATATGTTTATGCCCAAGTATCAAAAAGTGTGGAGTTCCCAGTGTATCCTTCGCCTCCCAAACCACCATCATATATTTGCCCAGTTTCCTACGAGTGCTAATCTCCCACTCAATAAAATGTCACCTTTTATATCACTGCCCGCGGCAAAAACCCAATATTTATTAATGCACCAAGCTTATCTCCTGGTAACTCCTGCAACAGGTAAATAATGGAACCACTATACCCTGCAAAGCCAGTCTGCCAAGACACCTTGCTCCTGGTTCACCATCAACTTGAATGACAGAAACGCTGGCCACAAACTTGAAAAGGCCTGTGTGTAAGGCCTGAGCCTTCTGTAGTCTTTTGTAGGCTTTAAATTGATTTCATATTATATTTTATATCACTATTTTATGTATAGGAATTTAATCATGTATCGCATTTTACATTTCTATAATATGCACATTTAGGTTAAAATAGTCTTCAACCTTATCTTACCCTGTCTTTTATTGCAGAGCAAGGCATATGCACATTTTGTGAGATATATGTCATGTGCGTTGTTGCCTTCCGAACAGATATATGAGATACATGTAATATGCATTGTTAACACTTACTATAATAAAATGTTTCTTATTTGCAGGTAATTTACCTAAAAATGTGGTACGTAGTAATTCCCTTATCACGTTGTGTAGATAGCGTAAGTTCTGGTCCTGAAGAAGTGCCTAGATCCTCCTGACTCCCAGGGCATGAAACATGTTGACCGACCGAGAGTAGGGCGTATATAGCTAGATACATAGCCTCGAGTTCACCGCCACTCTCTACCAATTTTTAATCAGGCAGTTTACCTTCTTGAATAAATAACTGTTAGGACTAACTAACCTGTTTTAACTCACTTCCCTTTCACATCTACACACACTAGGCCCCTCACCCCCACTGCACCCAACGGCAGGAACAAAAGATCCCCTCCAAAGAGCCCCATACTGGGTGCCTGTCGGGTATTGCAGCACCAACCTGATGAGAGGCAGGCTCATATGATGAAGCATGACACCTACCTTGCTAGGTGTGTGAGAGCCCTAGTACCGAAAGGGGGAATTCCCCCCCCATATTTTTCCAGTGTGGGACTATCCCTCGTTTAGTCCCTCTGTATCTCACTGTTCTTTCATTTTGACCTAGAGGAACTCCATACCCTTCTTGCGTACAGAGCAAGGCATAACTCACTTGTTCACCCTCCCATCACCCCATCACCTCTGAAATGTGTGTCTGCAGACGGCCCCGGAAGGAGGGCCTCAGGATATGCCAGACACAAGCTCCACACCTCTTTTGTAAATTTCTCCCTTCCATAGCCTTAGACTGTGTTACCTCTGCTCTGTTCTCCCCAACCCAGTTGTACTCTTTTCTTTCCTATGTGAAGATAACAGTTAATGCACATGCGCTGTTTGATTCTCTTTGTTAACTTGATGTAAAAAGAATCACACTTGTTAGAGCACATCCAACCAAAGACACTGAAAGTTGGTATGTTGATTTCTATTGAATATCTTAAATCTCTCTCTCTTGGTGTCAGTCTTTCATGCATGCAGCTTTCCTTACCTTGTATCCTGGAACCTCTCGGCTCATAAAGGGGGAATGCTCAGACTTCCCTTGACTGCCCCTTTTCTCCTGACCACCATTTTACCTGAGAAGGATCTGGTAAAGCTGTTTGTATCTTCAAAAGATAGAAGCCCCGGGGGGACTGAGTTGAAGGCTTTCAGTGCCTAGGTTCACAGGGAAAGGAAGGCTGCAGTACATTTCCAAAACCTTCCTACCTTAAAATTAAAGAGAGTACTCGGAGAATATAACCAATATATCTCAAATACAATATAACAAACTCCACACCACGAAAATAATGGCCAAAAGTGTTACCACTTCCAAAAACTAATTGCCAAAGGTCTTATCACCTTCAACCATTGTTCACACTAATTCAGCGTGCATCTGCACCAACATCAATCTCTTCTACATCTGAAAATAGAAAGAAACATAAACCACCCTAGATCCAGTTCTACTCCCACTTGATACCCCTACCCACCTTCTATCCTAAGACAATTTCCCAAGAGACCTTCTCTCACTGCTGCTTGCATCCCAACTTAGTCACATTCCAATTCAAATTGCTCTCTCTCTCGCTCTCTCTCTCTCTCTCTCTCAGAAAATGCCCTCCACCAGGTCATGCCTATGTATCAATAATACTAATATTTGTCAGGCAATCATCCATGTTCTTGTAGAATTTACATTATTGTCAATTATGTAAATTCTTGTTTATCCATCTATAAGGACAATGATGACTGCCTGTCAGATATTACAGGCAGAGATTGCACCTCCCTAACTCCCTGTTCGCTCATATTCACATTTAAGGAATGGATGTTACATGTATGACAGACATAACAGCAATTCATAATTAAAACAAAAATGTAGTCCCTGTTTGGCACCCTATGATCACCGACCATCTCATGGAACGCTTCGGATTTTTTTACAAAGGCCAATGGTGCCTCCATTCATATTTACACTACTTACACTACTTCTGGAAATACCCACTTTTCATATAACATAAGGCAAACTCAACCTACCTGACCCTCTCTCCCTCCCACCAATTGACAAATGCATGTCAAAACCATTCTAAAACATAAACAAAATTCCTGGCTACAGCTAAATGCATCTATATATGCTATTTTACCTGCTCCAGAATAATATACATTTGTTTCACAATGACAGTGGTGTCATGCACATTGAGCATTTCTTCAGCCCAAAGATCATTTCGTAATTTCATACTAATCAGAATGTCATGCTGTCACTCCTTTTCCAATGTCCTCCTCCCATTATGTTTCTTAAAAGTCCCTAAATCAGTTCAAAAGTGTATCATTCTCAACAGTGGGTCTACTCTGTCAACCGGAGCATTTACTGTGGTTTAAATGATTCCCAGCACACGAACTCTAGTTCATATAGAATTCAGCACCGTATCTCCCACTACTAAAACATCCAGAGAGGTTTATTCACATTTCAACAAACTTTCCAGAGACGTCTTTTTCCAGTACGAACAGGTTTGAAGCATCGGTGCACCTGCTGGTAGTCGCAGCCGCCCGTATATGTAAGAGGGGTGGGGCCAGGTGAGGGAGGATTTTAACGGACGATGACGAGGGAAAATTAAATAAATAATAATTTTCCCTCGTCACCGTCCATCGAAATCCCTCCTCACCCGGCCCCACTGCTCTTACGTGCACCGGCCGCGACTGGGTAGTAGATATAGTGGTGTCGATATATGTGCAGGTCTATATTATTGACCTAGATATTGTGGCATACCGTCCATCAGGAGACTAAAGTGCTGTATAAATTGCACAATACAACATTCCTCTGCTATACAAACAGTTTAATGCTGCGAGGAAATACTGTTTTTGCAGGTTCAACCTCATTGTATTGTCCCCACTTTTTGCTAGAGTTAGTGCTAGTTTACTGACTCTGAACACTGGGGCACTAATGTTTTGCGCCCAATGTATATGTGCTGACCTCTAAAGAATATGTGCAATTGGCTAATACCTGGTTGGCATATTTAACGTACCCATAGGTTCCTAGTATATGGTACGCCGTGTACCCAGGGCCTGTAAGTTAAATATTAGTAATGGACTGCAGCACTGATTGTGCCACCACTACAGGGAAAAAGTGAAAACATGATTCTAGGCCTCCCACTCCAGCCTAGTATAGCAGTTTTAAAATTGCAAGTTCAACCTGACAAAATAAACCTTTTTGCAGTCTTAAACCTGCCTTTTTGATACTTATAAGTCACCCCTAAAATAGGCCCTAAATGCACATAGGGCAGGGTGCATGGTATTTAAAACTTAGGTCCTGAGTATTTAAGTTTTAAATGTCCTGATGGTGAAAAATCTCCATAGACGTTTTATGCTGTGGTAAGGCTGACTCTCCCATAGAAAAGCACTAGGTACATTATAACACTTGATAATGTATAACTTACGTTTGGGAATAGCTACAAACATGGTTCAACCACTCAAACTATTAGAGATTTAGAAATCTAAATCAATGGAAAAGTTGGATTCAAAATTACTGTTTTAAAAATGCAATTTTTAGAAAGTTGGTGTTTCTCAGTAAATAGCCTCTAGTAGTCCTTTCAGAAGTAATCCACAACTGTTACCTGGCAGCGTGCTAGGAGGTGTGACTTGCTCACAGGAAAGGGAAGTTAATGGCCTTGGCCGGGAGGAGGTGTAACCTCCTTCTGACAGGATGCCTGGAGGTATGTGACCACCAACTGTACAAGTGTGAAATGAACAGCCACTGTCACAGGCAGATGTAACTCACATCTAGACCTGTCCCTGCCATTGTCTAAGTTGCGATAGTGGCACCAATCCCATTGGAAGGAAACTCTGTTCCAGAACTCTTTTTTAAGTGGGAAATTCCTCACCTCCCTAGACTCACCTCAGTGGTGTGCCCAGAGCTCTGGCCAAGGGCCGAAAATTCTGATACTTTGGATGTGAGCAGAGAGTTGCACAGTGGGATTGTTTAGTTACAAACCACTCAGGAACTGATGAAAGAGTGGACAGAGTTTCCAATGGAAGCGTAACTTCTATTGGTTAGGGAGTCTCCCCCAGCCACAAGCGAGTGTCAGACATAAAAATAGCACCCCAAGCTACCTTCTTCAGAACTCTGCTGGACCTGTGGAAACAGAAGGACTGCACCTGTTGAACCAAAGGACTGGAACTCAAAAGAAGGACTGCTTTGTACTTCTAGACAGAAACTGCAAGACCTCAACCTGCTCCCACTTGAGCCCAGGACAGAAGAGTGGACTCTAAGGCTAGTTGGCTAGCCTCCTGTTAAGCTCCAGGAAGATAAAAGCTGCAAGACTCCTGCAACAAGGGTGAGCCCATCGGACCAGTTCCAACTGAATTTGCCCTGAATTTGGCCAGTGGCTTCTGAGATTGAGTCCTAACTCACCAAGTGGTGCCCAAAAAGTCCTGGACCCTTGATTGGTGTTAAAGTGTCAACTTATCCAACCTCAAGAATGAAAAAGTGATCAATTAGGAACTTATTCTGAAATTATTCCTAAAAGAACCAGATGTACAAGGGGGCCACTGCTGAACTACAGCCGCCATTCTCACATCACCAGTCAGATTCAATTTTCTGGTTTGCCCAGCTTAATGCAGCTCAACTTTCAGCAAAGTTTTTAAGTCCAACTGTGCAGGATCTTACCTGGACCAAGGTCAAGCAGCAACCCATTGTTGTTGAGCCCTTCCCTGGATTCAGTGACAGCCTGTACTGCTGATGAGAAAAATCCTCCAGAAAAAAAGACTAAGGGCCTTATGTAGGTAGCCTAACATTTACCACTTCATAAATACCGAATTTTACCGATTCGGTATTTATGAAGTGATAAATGCTATGTAGGTAATCAGTCGGTAAAAATTACCGAATCGGAATTGGTCGTTAATTTAGAATCGGTATTTACCGATTCGGTAATGGTAACTGGCTTCCCATTGATTCCTATGGGCCAGGAGGCCCATAGGAATCAATGGGAAGCCAGTTACCATTACCGAATCGGTAAATACCGATTCGGTAATGGGGGGAGCACAATCAAGGGTGGCAGGGTGTCACAGTGACACCCTGTTGCACCCCTGATTCCTGCATGTGTGCACATGTGGCACACATACATGCCCTAAGGGCATGTATGTCTGCCACATTGCATACTTCTAAGTGCCAAAAAATGCTTTTTCTAAGCCATTCGTCATTTACCACCAACTTTTAGTTGGTGGTAAATAACGAATCCACACACTCCCCCTACATCTCATTTCAGGATTCGGTATTTACCGAATCGGTAAAATTACCGAATCGGTAATTTTACCGATTCGGTAAATTACCGAATCCTGAAATGTCCTCCCTACATACCAAAAGCCTGAATACCGGTCGGTAACGGGATTTTTACCGAAAATCGGCCGTTACCGACCGGTATTAGGCTACCTACATATGGCCCTAAGGGTCTGATTTAGAGTTCAGTGGATCGCTATTCACTCTGTCAGGGTAACAGAGTAAAGGACTCCAATACCCTGGGGGATCACCTACCTGCCAAATTTTTAGATGTCCACTGGCCCAGTGGACATGTCTTGCACTGGCAGGAACTGCTACCATGGCGGTTTCTGGCAATGCAGTGAAAGTTTGACCTTTGATTCTTAACATGACGGACTATGCCGCAAAATTAAAAAACATTTTACACTCAAAAAGAAAGTGCCAACGTGCGATTTTCTTTTTGAAAAAACCCACAAAAAAAACAAAGACCACATCGTCATGGGAGTTTTCTCCCATTGGATGAGGGTCATTTTAAAGTTTTCATTTTCCCTTAGTGCCAGGGTTTACCTGGTCGCGACGGACAGTGAAAACATCTTGCTCAACAGTGCCGTCAAAGGTGCATGTCGGCGGCAGAGACGGACTCTAAATGAGGAAGACAGACCTTTAGTGCCCATTTGCCATTAAGAGGAAGTACCCTCTCCAGTAAACTATAAATCAGGCACTCAATCAGAAGGTACATTTTTCACCAGGTTATTCTGGCACCTGTAACTGACCCGGGCTCCATCGAAGTCAGCCTTAACACTTGACTTTGACATGGTCTAGCATTACCTGATACCTGGAGTTCGAACTTTGCCGTTTTTGGAGATGGAAAACTCAAAAAATCTGGTTCTTATGGTTTGGGTGCCCATTTGCTCAGTAAAATGTATACTATTTTTATAAAGTGGAGCGGTATTTTTATTGTGTTGTGTTTTTGATTTATTAACTGTTTTGGTACTGATAAATGTTTTACACTTGTTTCCTTTGAATTAAGCCTGACTGCTCTGTGCCACAGGATCTCAGGACGGAGTTAAGGTTTAAATTAAAGAAACTTAACTGGACCTGACACAGAACAGTCACATTATTACTTGGTGAGGTTTCCCAACCACTCCAACTAATAATCCACTTTCTTGTACATACGGTTTAAAACTTGGATGGAAATCTACAAACCCTGCTCAGAAGTTATAGATCAAGAAGAAATATAAAAACTACAAGAAGAAATGTAGTCAAGTCTGAGTGGCAGAAACTCAGGTATAGTAGACAACCGTAAAATGAAACAAAAATGTGTCCTCTTTTTTCAGATCCTCTTACAAAATTTAAACACTTGCAGATGTCAAACCATAATCTTATGCCAAATTGCCCAAAACCGTGTAATCCAGTTTGGTCACTTTCGAACTTTGGATAGGGATACAGAATTGTGCATCCAGTTCCAGTTCGATCCTCAAAGGACAAACATCTTGAAGCACCTGTTTCCCCCCCTCCCTGAATGGTCTTTCAAGAGCACAAATGAATCTCGATTTGAAGCTAGTTCATGGCATCCTATTTTTCAACATTCAGTGCCATTGCATTCTCAGTTGTAATCTACAGAGAAGTAGACTCCTGTTAGCAATTGAAAACTCGTCTGGGGCGGGGATGGGCATCACTCCGCCCCTTTGGCGCTCTCAAAGCCGGCTAACAATTGTGAACTCTGACTTCAGTGGAGGTTACATATAGCAATATATATTTGACTATATAATCATCTTTCATCAATTTGCAACAATAAAACAGATTAAAGGAATTTCCACTGACTGTAGTATAGATATAGTGTCTTTTTAAGTTTTCCCTAACTATATATTACGTGTCAAAGCATGGGCTGAAAATCCGGAATTAGCCACAGGGCAAAGATACAGTGTAGGGACAGAGGGCATGGGAGCTCTAAGGGCAGAACCGGACATAAACGAAATGGAGACTGTCTGACGTCGTGGCTGAATATTGACCCCATGTGCCTGATGGAGATAGGGGACCCTGAGGTGGCACTTTGGGGTTGTGACTTTAGAGGGCAGTAATGGCACCCCAGAGTGCTCCTACCGATGTGTGTTTGTGGTATAGGCTTTTGAACGCTTTGGGAAGGAAGGGAGCATGGCTGGTGCATCCGAATAATATGTGCACTTGTTGGTTCTTAATGAAAAGTTCTCACCCGTGTGGGTCATTACACCACACTAGGCCTGCGAGGAGTACTTTTCCAAAACGTGTATAGGATGGAAATCTCTTTGAAAACAATTCTACGACATGGATTTGTGCCTGTTTTGGTGTCAAACAAGAACGTGCAATTTTGCATTATGCCAAGCTTTTTTCATGTTTGCCAGCTGGCATGAATAAGAACGCCAGAAGAGGTGGGGTCTTACTGGAATGTGAACAGATTGGTGTCCCACTGTCCAGTTGTAGTGCCTGTGTGGATGGCAATCCTACTGCCTGCACAGGAGAAATTATAGTACATTAGATAGTGTTTCCGATTTATTTAGTCTCTGAATTAATTATTGAACTCTGTTTTCGTATTATGACTTGGATGTCTAAGGGCATTCCTGTTTTTCTGTGTTACTCGACTGTATGATACATTTCTGGGTGAGTGGTATTGTACAAAAGATTCTGAGCCTGCCATAACCTGAGATGCCATCAAAAATTGTGGAGTAATGCCAATTGTCATCTATCTAAAGCACCCAGAGTATCGCTAAGTATCCCTACAATGTTGCAGATGCAGTGGTGTAAAGAAGCAACCATCCTGGTTTAACTGGTGGTATCCACTTGAAGGTGATTTGGGTGGATTTTGTATTAATATGAATTTCTGGAGAGAAGTTTTCCTCTGAAGGTTGTTTG
Source organism: Triturus cristatus (assembly GCF_964204655.1). Classification (NCBI taxonomy): domain Eukaryota; kingdom Metazoa; phylum Chordata; class Amphibia; order Caudata; family Salamandridae; genus Triturus; species Triturus cristatus. The sequence continues at coordinate 143,396,168 of NC_140580.1, read as the reverse complement.
TGACTGCTGGATCAGGTACTTACCAACGCCCTATGTGCTTTGAATAGATGGCATTGTTCCTGATGAGACCCTTAACCTGAGATTGAATTGAAATGTCATCACCCCGTTATAGAATCAAACGGATGGAATATATGGATTGAGATAATCCTCCAATACGAACTGTGTTCCAAACTGTTGATAACCAGGGATATGTACAGTGTATTCACTACACCAGCACTGCGTTAACTGCACTTTTCCATTGCACAGTTTGCATCTTGTATGTATATATTTTAAATGAAGAGTAATATAATGTATACCAATAGTGAATTGTTGGGTCTTGACTAATGTTTGTATGATTATATATCAAGATAACACTAATCATTGAACAATGCAACTGAATGCCTTGAAGTTAAACTATAGGTAGTCTTGGAATGAGTCCCACAAAACATTTTTTGTGATATATTGAATTATCCTAGTCTCTGTGGTTATAATGGGTTGCCTTATTTGGTTTATAAAATCAAGTGATAAGTCTGCATCAATGAGGATGGCCAGAATTTGCACTTTTGTGACACACCCATTACCAATGGCCAGCGTGATGGATTCCAATGAATGATGTCACTCTTTGTGATTTAGAGTTCACATATGAATAAAGAAGAGATAATCGGTCTGCGACATGAGGTGTTGGCCCATTGGCCTGTAATGGTTGTAATAGGCCAAAGATTAGCTGTGTGTCATCTGCATACATGTAAAACTGGAGCTCTATTAGATGGAAATGTTTCGAAGGGGGCGGATGTACTCAATAAGTAAGACAGTCAAACAAGAGCCTTGTGGGATCCTGCCACAGATCTTTTTTGACTGAGACTTGTACAACAGAAGCATGACCAACCAACTTCTCTCTTTGAGGAATGATTTTAGCCATGCCAGCACTTTAACAGAGAATAGTAATTCAGCTAATTTCAAGAATGGCATAGTCAACTGAGTCTAAAGCAGCCCAGAGATCTAACAGGAACATTGCTCCTACACCACCCCCATCGTTCCCTCTCCAGAGGATGTCAAGCACAGTCAGTAACGATAAATGCTTAGTCTGCACATAGTACTATAAGAAATGTAAATAGAGTTTGTGTCCAGCAGAGAAGGTAACCTATATATTCACTTGAATTTTTCAAATTTAATAAACATAAAAAATGTTTTGCCCCTAAGAAATGGTGTGAGTTGTGCACTGTTTACTGTATTCTTCAACCACGATGCCCTAGTAGGAATGTACAACCTGCAAAGATAGAACCAGGCAAAGAGGAGGGCATGCAATGTTAATACCAATAGGTCTGGCTTTAGAGTAGAGTGCCTCTTTGATCACTTTAGACACTCAATGAGTCATTATAGATGCTCTCTATCACTCTCCAAAAAGTAAATCAATACAAAAGGAAGAAAGAAATGAAGGTCGACCTATAAAAGAAGAAATCAGAAAATAAAAGTCTAGTTCATCAAACCTGGTTCTGAAGAAACACTCATTTTCATATGAATGTGCATAAGTGATCAGACAAAGTGTAGCTACTCACAGGAAAATGGAGCCAAAGACTGAAGTGAGCTGACTCCGTGCCCAACACTGTTTGATGTCATAGGCAGAAGCAGAATGAAAATGACACGGCAACAGACCAATGGCAGAATAGAGCTGATCTAAAGGCCCTCTGTGTGCGTACATGTAAATATGTATTTTAAGGATTCTATTTGTTTTAGGAGCCTGGCTGGTAACTTAACATGTCAGTTCCACCTGACAAGGTCTACCAAGGATTATCACAGTGCAAATGTTCTACCCACAGGGTTTGTCAAAGTGGGTAACTAACATAAATCCTGTCACTAGTGAGGTGATCTAGGAAAATCCATGTAACAAAATACCCATCTACAGGCTTGAATGTGGTATAATAATAATCCACAGTTGAAAGCCTATTGGCTTTAACATATGTCTTTATTAATAAGTGCTAAACAGAGCAGACCAGACAGACCTATGGCATCTGCCAAAACCTTTTCCAATGCACCAATCAGGGCTTTGGCCTTAATCAGTTGCTTGTCACAATACCAAACTTAAGCCTTCTGTATTGAACGTAAACTTTCCACAAGAAACCATCATGTACTAAGTCTTAAAATGACAAGCATGTCAAAAGTATAGTTGGCAAAACAAAATACACCCACGGCTAGAGAGCCTATAAAGTATTATTCCAGTATAAATCATCCAACTCAGAGGGATATCAGTGAGATAACCAGTGCCAAAAAAACCTTGCATAGTATGGTCATTTATGATAATCCATGTAACAAAATACCTGTCTACAGGCTTTAACACAGTCAACCCTTCAAGGCCTATAGGCTTTAATGTAGACTGACAAATGAACTATTCAGGCCTATAGCCTTTATTATTGGCTTGCCACCATAAGTATCTCAGGTCTATTGCATTTCAAACAACTTTTCCTCAAATGCCACATAAGGTATTCAGTCATAACATTACAAATATGGAAAATAGCAGTTGGTAAAACAATATACAATCCCTCCTAAGAGAGTTTACAAGGATTATCAAAGTAAATATCTTCTACCCAGAGGGTTTTAAAGAAGGTTTGACCAATACTAAAGCCTATAGTAATCTGTAAGATTCCATGCTACAAAATATAAGCCTACAAGCTTTAACACAGAGTATCAACAATTTACCTTTACTGGACAACTGTATTGAGAATAACCTTTACCAAAAGGTAATCATCAGGCATACAATGTGTAAGAAATTGGGTTGCTGGGTGGGGGAGGGGGGTGAAACCCTACTCAAGCAGCAACCACAATCCATGTCAGGGCGAAGTCACAAACAAACTCCAAATTAATCTGCACTTGACCTTCTGCTTGTTTGGCACAAAAGCAGTCAGGCTTAACTTAGAGGCGATGTGTAAACTTTTTATGCAGCATTTCCAACAGTAATAGAGTGAAACACAACGCAGAAACCCACAATGATTTAGAAAAATTGAGTTAAATGGTATAAATAAATAAAAGACCAAAATAAAAGAAATCCAATCGGTAGAACCGGAGATATACAATTTTCAACATTTAAGTGAAAATATCACCAAAAAGCACAAAGCGCCAACTGTGGCTATCCGGTCGTGCCGGACTGGAACAAAGCCACAAGTTCAGGCTGACAGTGAGGGAGCATGGGCTGGCTACTGGGACCCAGTTAGACCCACTGAACAAAAGTGTCTTAAATCCTAGTAATGAAGCGTTGTGAGATCCCACATCGAGGATGTGTCATGCAATCGAGGCGATGCAAACTCCAAGAGTGGAGATGCGCTGCACAGTGACGGTCCCAGGAAATTTAAGGCTGTGATATGACATCCTGTGTCATCATCGAGAATGATATTGAGGACTTAGAGGGACTTGCCATGCAAAGTCATGCATCGAAGATGCGTTGCACACCGGCTGGTTGCGGGGCTTGAGATCCGAAGTCCTGCTTTGAGGATGTGTTTCGCATCCTGGGAGGCTGCGGGCGTCAGTGAGAAATCCTGTGCCAGGGATGTGTCACGCAGTGGTCCCGATACTTAGTTTGGTGAGGGGATGCACTATGTAGCAGTTCCGATGTGAAGTTGTTGGGTCAGTTCTTCTGGTACCACAATTGGGCTGGCAGAGCACTTTCAGGCCCACTTCAAGGGTCCCGTACTGAGGTGGTACCACTTGCGAGGGCAGGTCTCAGCTGGCAGAGTCCAGGTGCTGGGTTCAAAAAGGAGGAAACCTGTTCAGTCCCTGAGGCTTCTGATCAGGAGCAGGAGGCCAGCCAACTACCCCATGGAGTCACACTGGAGGTCCTGGGTTCAAGATGCAGGTCCAGTCCTTTTGACTCAGGCATGAGGGCGGCAGGGCAGTAGAGTGGCAGTCCTTCTTGCAACAAAGCAGTGCAGCAGTTTTTCTTTTGAGTCCTCTACAGGCTCAGATGTGTACTGAAGAGGTCCAATATTTACACAGTGTGCCCACTTTGATGTAAGAGAAGGTTGTGGAGCTTTCCACCCTCAGAGGTGTTTGGAATTTTCTGCCTCCCCGTCCTGGTCCCAGATTGTCTTGGGTCACAGTAAACTAGTGACAAATTCTTTGTGAGTGTGTTCAGGCAAAGCCTTTGTGGTGTGTAATTGTGGTAGGTAACAGCTCATACCCCTCGTTACGTCATAGTGGCCCATCCTGCCAGCACCTAGTTTCCCATTGTTTTACAATCTGGAAGAAAACCACAAAGACTAACTGCCTGCTACACCTGGCTGCAGATACCAAATGGTTAGGACAAGAAAATATCAACTTCTATAAAGTAAAATTTTCCTGCATTGTGACAAAAAATCCGACTTTACCATTAAAGAAGGCTTCTAATTCTAATTTTTTAGACAACTAACTCGACCTGTCTACCTACTCCCAATTGAAACTTTTCACTTAATAAATGTAACAAGGAAACCTAATGTCATCCTATGAGAGAGGGAACCCTTGCAGTAGTGAAAAATGAATTTAGGAGGTTTTACTACCAGGACATTTAAAACTTAAAAGTGCATGTTCAACTTTTTAAATACACTGCATCCTGCTCTATGGGCTGTTCAGGGCACACCCAGGGGTGCTTTATATGTATTAAAAAGGAAGGATTTGGCTTGGCAAAAGGCTTGCTTTGCCAGGTCGAAATGGCAGGTAAAAACTGCACCCACCGGCTGCAATAGAAGGCCTGAGACATGATTCACAGGGCTACTTAAGTCGGTGGCATAATCAGTGCTATAGGCTCACTAGTAGCCTTTAATTTACAGGCCCTGGTTATGTGTCGTACCTCTTTACTAGAGATTTACAAGTAAATTAAATGTGACTATTGGGTACAAGCTAATCCTATCATGTTTAAAGGGGAAAGCACAAGCACTTTAGCATTGGTTAGCAGTGGTAAATTGCACAGTCTTAAGGCCAACAAAAACAAGATCAGCAAAAATAGGAGGGGTGAAGGCGAAAGGTTTAGGGGAAGATCACCCTAAATCTGACAGGTCTAACACATGTCCCTCCTAGCTGAAAGTAGGGAGAATTACCCGGCCTCTTGGGAGTTATCATCACTAAGATGGAAAAACCTGGAAAGACCATCAGCATTGGCGTGATCTGACCCAGGACGGTGATTCACCATAAAGTACATTCCCTGTAGGGAGATGGATCACCTCAACAATTTGGCATCCTCACCCTTCATCTACACCAACCATATGAGGGATCTGTGTGCTGTCTGAACCCAGAAGTGAGTCCTAAACAGGTATGTTCTCAGCTTCTTCAGTGCCCAGATCAAAGCAAAGGCTAATTTCTCAGTAGCACTCCACCTCTGTTCTCAGGAAGGTCACCTCCTACTAAAGAAGGAAACAGGTTGGTCTCGGCCCTCCTCATTTAACCATGAAAACACTGCCAGCGTAGCTTCAGGGGGGAGTATTTGGAGTATTACACCTCCTTAGCAAATGCATTATTTATTACATAGTTGGGTACAGGAGCTTTCAGTCAGGTATGATAACATGTCTGATGAATTTCAACCTGGATTGTTAAATGCTCGTTCAGACAAAACACACACACATATACTCTTGTCTTTGTTTTGAAGGTCTTAAAAAGTTTTTTGTTTTTTTACAAAATACTGTGTATTAAGCACCCCTCACAATTGACACTCCTTTCCGCTGGCCCTTAAACCCCCCTCATCCACTGCTTCTCAAATAACGATTACCATGATACACCAGTGTGACTGTCGGAAAATCTGGAGCTCCCACCCCCCCGTCTCACTGACCAAGCTACGTCCATGGGGAAGACCACCATAAGGTTGACAGGTCTAACTTAAATCATTACATACAAATATGTACAAAATGACAGTTAGTATAACAATGTAATATAGCTAATGAAGGGCTTAACCAGGATTCTCTAATGGCGAATCTTGTACCCATAAGGTCTGTCAGAGTGGTTAAACAACATCAACACCCTTGCCTACTATCTCAATCTGTTAGATTCCACATAACAAGAAGACTGTGTACAGGATTTAACATATGTTAATACCAATCCACATTTAGAGGACCTTGCTATTGGCTGTGACATATCCTTTTCATAGTAAATAAGTCAGTCATCCTGCTTTCATCATAACTGTTCATAATAAACAGATCAGAAAAGAACTATGCCATCTGACATACCATTTCACAATGAACCAATCAAGCCTATACTCTTTACTGATGGCTGAAGCTTTCCCACAAGGCCACAATCAGACACAGAGTCATCAGATTAGAGGTCAGTTCAAAATTACAGTTTGCAAAACAATATGAACCCTAAAAAGGGCCTAAATCGAAACATCACAGGGAAATCCTTGTACCCTCAAGAATCGTCAGAGGGGTTGACCAATACAAACATCTTTGTCTACTATGGGAATCTGTGAGATTCAGGAAACAAAATACGTGTCTTCAGGCTTTAGCTAAGTGCAAAAACAATCTATCCTTAAATGCCTTATCCCACCAAGGGGCACTCAGCTGATTTCCCAGGAATTCTGTGGGAGCGAAGATCTTCCACCACTTCCACCTGAGGTTAACCTTCAGTATCAGAAGAGACAACTGACACCAACAACTGACCATGGGCGGAAGAGTGGTTGGAGAGAGAGCCATACATGAAGGCTTTGCAATCAGCTGGAACATGCTTTTCTTGCTATCCTTCAGTTATTAGTGGCTTTCCTGCACAATCCCTAAGCCATCGAGTTTACCCAACTCACTAAAGGCAAAGATTAACATAGAGACTTTTCTGGTTGCAAGTCCTTGAGGAAATACCAATCAAGAATTACTTTAGTTTCTTCACGGATGATAATGATCCTATTAACTGTTTTTTATGTTGTGCTACTTCGTGTATCTCACACAATTTGTCCTTTTTTCTTTTTCTTCTGCTAAAACTTCCTCATTTCAATTCAAACTGGAATAGTGTCCTTTTAGAAAGGAGAAACCAAAAATGAGAGGCACCAGGCTGGTGCATTAACCTGAGAGCTGTGCAATGGGCTGAAGTAGCTGAACTATTGAGAGAATGATGGTCATTGTGAAGGTGATGGAAGTGAGTGGCGCCAGCTGACCACCCAGGTTCCAGGGTTTAAGATTGTAGAAAGTCACAGCGAAGGGCGGGATTCCAAGAGAGTTTGCAAACCCAAGCTTCCATTGTCTGGGTTGCTCTTATCGCAGATGGTGGCAGGAGATACAGCTCTCTCTTCAGATAATGGAGCCAAGTTGCTGGCAACACTTTGAACGTGATATTTGTAGCCCATCATGCAGGTGGAGAGTGCTGCCTGCCAATGAGAAGACAGACTCCACCCGGAGATAGGGGCAGGAAACAGAGACCCCTAATTAGTCAGCAATTGTTGCACAAACAAAAAGAAAAATACCAGACACTCAGCCAGAAAATGAGGGCAGCAGAAAATGGAGGTCTTTAATTGATCAGCAGTGTATAATTAGCTAGCAGCCATTGTAAAAACTAAAACAAACCACCAGACACTCCAGCAGGAAACAAGAGCGGTAGGACATGGAGGTCTTTAATTGCTCAGCTGTGTAAAATCAGTCAGCAACTATTGTACAAACAAAATAGCAGATATTCTGGCGGTAAACAAGGACAACAAGAAACACAGGCCTTTGATTGATTCCTCAGCAGTGAATGTATTTTTAACACAAATACCAGGCACTTCAATAAACTGACTTGTTTACAGTATATACAAACTAAAGTGCATAGAATCACTTTTAAATTAAACACTCAGCAGAGCATGCCTTCAAGGCTCTAACACATTATTTTCACAATGAACATGTCAGGGCTACTGCATATATCGTAGCGTTTCATAATAAAGAGATCAATCATATAGCCTTGATCACTGGTGTGTCACCATAACTAACTTAAGGCAAGGGCTATAGAGTTCCCTCCCCACCAACATAGTAGTCCCCCCACCCAATTTCAATGCAGATGGATCTTATGTTTGGTGGTGCTGGTGACTTCTCTGTCTCTGCCATAGCCAAACTTCTACCAACAGAGTAAGGGCCGATATAGTGCTGTTCTTTACTGTCTGTCACTACCAGACAAACCCTGGTGGTGAGGGGCAGTAAAAGAAAACACTGCCCCCTTGCCATGGGACTTAACTCCCATGGTGAGGGAGGCATTAACTTTTTTATTTTCAAAAAGAAAATACCATTTCAGGATTTTCTTTTTGGAAATGAAAAAGAAACCAGTTTGGCGAAAGGCTTTGTCATGTTGACGGAGCCTTGCACCAAACTGTTAAAAGCATTAACATGAACTGCTGTGATGGCAGTTCCTGGCAAGACTTTATAAATAACCACCGGCTTGGCGGTCTTCATAAATCTGGTAGGCCGTCCTTCCACCAGGGTGATGGAGTAATTTACTCTGTCGCCCTGGCAGAACAATGGGCCATCTGCCAGAATATAAAAGAGGCCCTTAGTTGGTTTTATTGGGCATACATTTTACCACAAGGCAAAAGTGCAATACAATCACTCTTTTTCAAGGGAGGCACACAACTTCTGCCCAGTCAAGCACTGCTGAAGGTAATAAATGTGTTGGCAAAGCTGAAGCCTCTCTCCCAGTAGTACTTTTAAAACTCTTTTTCTTTTGATCGCATAAGGTCCGGCGCCAGCTTCACTGTCAAGACAAATCTAAAAATATGGTTCAACCATCAAGTGAGATGTTTTGTTTTCTACAGTGTGCTCACATATCCGTGGAGTATTCAAAGAGTTCAGGTTATCTTAGCATCAGCAAGATTACTGGGCACTGGAGACCTCTTCTCCTTTCAATCAAATAACAGTGCACCTATGGTATGGTCCGTTTCACAGTGATGGATAAAGAGCTGGTCATAGTGCATAGATCACTGAACTTATTAAACTTGAACAGCTGACGATCTAATTAGATCTTTCGGATTCTCGCTTACATTTTATGCTGACAACACGCACATTGGCGTTTTCCTTTCCAGCAGTGATAATGACACTGGAACTAGATTCCACAATTGTTTGCCGGCAGAGAGTGAATGGATGAATAAAAATTGCCTGAAATTAAATTCTGGGAAGACGGAGGTCATCCTCTTCATCAATCAGGGATACTTTTGGTCCCTGTCCTGGTGGCCGCAAGGGCTGGGTACTCTCCCAACTCTAGTCTGGAAGGTTTGAAATCTAGGAGTGTAAGTTGGCAATAAGCTAACATATGGTTACCATGTCAGTGCTGTTATTTCCTCTGCCTTCTATATTTTAAGGAAAATAAAATAAATCCTTTCTTACATCCCTCCTGACTCACAGAAAATGGTAGTCACATAGTTGGTGCTCTCTAAAATAGATTACTGCAATGGTCTATACATAAACATGCAACAGCAATTTTTGAATAAACTGTAAATACTGCAAAATGTGGCAGCATGGATGCTGTAGGGATCCTAAAATTCCAATCCACCTCTCAAGCCATTCGAAAACTTCAGTAGCCACCAATCATGCAAATAATCATCTTTAAGGCCCTATGCATTGTCTACAAAGCGCTGCATAATACATTCCCAAAATATTTGAAAAATAGCTTTAAATGGTACTGTCCAGTTAGGATGCTACGGTCCTCTGGGGTCAAAAATGCCACAGTTCTTAAATTCAAACGCTCCTCCAGGGGCAGAAGAAGCTTTATGACCTGTGCAGCTAAAGCATGGAATACCTTACCCTTGCATGTTGAATCTATGACTAGTCTGCTCTCATTTTGAAAGCATGAAAAACATGGTTGTTTGGCAATCTGTAAACTCTCTTTCAATCTGTTATAGCAGGGAGAGTGTCAAGACACCTCCGGGTGCTCATGCTCCCTAGAAATATCTATAACATAACATAAAATAACATAACACAACAGATGACTGTGTCTTGGGCTCGGCTGGCTAATGCAGCTGGTGCTCCTCCAGACACCTCTTTCACTGGCAAAAGGACTGAGAACTGGGTGGATGCTTTTTCGTTAGCCAACCGATTGGAGAGGTCTTTAGTCTTATGGGAACCGACATGATAAAATGAAGGCTGCCGCCAGATTAGACTCCATTTTGTTGTGAGATCTTGAGGTGAGCAAGGTGCAATCTTCACAGGTATTGGCCGAACCAGGCCACAAGGCAATGAAATGATGACAGCTGGACAAACACCAAGTAACACTGCAGCTTAAAAAGACAAAAGTCTGCAAAGCCAATGGTTTGAGCATTGGCTGCCAGCCTTTTCATTTTGTCAATGCTTATTGTGTTTGATCATTATTTGCGTGAAGCTTTATTGTGGGTGAGCTGCAGGGCCCTGGTGAATATAAAAAAATGGCTAAACGCAAAAATATGTTTGGTCTCAGAAAGCACACACTGCCATAGTAGTTCCTCTTACTGAAAGCACCTACTTTGTGTGTGGGTGGGTGCCTTGCGAAAGGGAACAATGCAGTCACGCGCGGTGAAGTTGGCCATTGGCCTGATGCCACGTGCTTGTAGCGGGTGGAAGTCAAATGTAAATGAAACACCAACAAACTATCGAACACAGAGAGTGCTGGCCCGGATCTCTTACTAATAAGGTTTTTATATATATAATTTTAGTAAAGATCAAAATGTTTTGGCAACATGTAATTCAAACAAGGTCAAAAAATAACTTCGTTAACGTGAAAATGTTTTGCTTCATTTGTGCAAATTCACGTGATATAACAGACACTCATTTCGAAACAGTAGCTGTTGGAAAAGGGCCTTCGGAGTACAGAAATGTTTCTGCTTTCTTGAATCTTACAGTGCCCTGTGGTGACACTTACGTTGTACATGTGCAGTCTACAATTCTATTCAGCAAGCTGGGAGGCCGGTAGTGTGGATGCAGAGCGAACCCAAGCTGAAGATGGATTCTAAAAGAGACTGCCAGATTACAAGGAGCACATTTTTAATTACATCAAATGTGCACATGCAAGCTTATTGTTTTCAATTGCGAGACAGTGAGGAGGTCACCAGCCACAGCAGCATTACTCCACCTGTTGCTGAGCCCAGACGGCGTATCGCAAGGCAAGGGCCAGCAGCAGAACAGTCCTCTAGGGAGGGCAGTGTGTAAACTGAGCGGGGCACAGCTGTGCGTGGCCGCAGGAAATGAGTCCATGCTGCTGCTGACATTTACAGATGGGTGAGGTAACCCATGCGACCCACTGATAGTGGAATGCAAGGGGCATGCACTGTGTTAATGACACGCTGGGCTACTCAGGGCACTCATAGGCCAATATGATGAGGCGTGTGCATTCCTATTGCCTGATGTAAGGGCAATAAAACACCGTTACACAATTGTAATTAATCGCTTTGTCTCATTACTTACTTAGAAATAGTTGCGTGTGATCTCAGCACGTCTGTGTCTCCCATCTGCTGCTCCTACGATACCTGCTGTGCTGTGCAGGGGCATGACGCCGACAGATACGGCACGCCACTTCGAGTGCAAGTCCGAATATTGAAGATCAGAACTGGTTTCCCTCATTAAACTGACACGGCATTCTTTACATTGTGAGGCCGACGAATGCGGCAAGCCACTGCCAGTCCTTGCACTCAAGACCCGAACTGAGAACTCCCACATGGACTCTCGCTGATCACGCACAGCGGCTTTTTCTTTGTGACCAAAATACCTCTTGGATTTCAACCAATGACCTTGAAGTGATCTCTTGGTTTCTCACCACGATATATATGATTGGATCCACAATCAACCCCCCTCCCCCTTGTCCTGAGGAAGACCCGCAGCAGAGGAATCAACTTACCCCTTTTGCGCCAGGGTCGAAACGTCGACAACCCCTTAATGGGCCTATACCACACATCCATCCCCTTCTACAGCCCAACCACAAAAGAAATTACGAAAAAAGATGCATTGCAAATTAATATAGTTTGAAACTATGTGGATGGGTAGGCCTAATATTGTAGGGATACCGATCCTGTTAGGTTGTCTTGCCGGATCCCTTCTGTACTAATATACTTGAATTGTAATTTTTTGTTTCCCTTTTCAATTCTACTTGAATTTCTATTTTTCACATGAGCACTTATTTTCACACCTTTCTTTCTTCTTTTGACAGTAACCGTGCATAACATTATATGTTGCATATTTTGTGTTTCATGCATATGTGGTTCAATGCTTTTGAATGAAATACTGAGAGTAAAATGAATACATTTAGTTTTATAAGGTAATCATTTTGGAAGTGGTCCAGGTTTTGTTTGTTTTCTCTTAGGATTTAAATCCTTTCCTTTACTTAATGTGTCTAAAGTCTCTATGAATTGTGTACAAAATTATATTATATGGATTGTCTAGGACCACTGTTTTCTATATCGATTGATGCCCAGGTCCTTTGACTATACTGGGTTACCCCATTTATTATAATGGTGCAGTGGCTGTGGGCATTCCTCATCCTCTGAGTCGGTGATTTCAACTGGTGTTCCCTTCTTCGTGGCCAGGTTGTGTAGCATGGCACAGGGGGCAAGGATTTTGCAGCATATCTCGGGGTGGTACTGCCGTGCACCTCCACTCTTGTGGAGGCAGCGAAACCTGCTCTTCAGTAGTCCAAATGTCCGCTCCACCACATTACGCTTGGACTTATAGGCAGCATTGTATCTCCTCTCACTTGGGGTAGATGGGTTGAGGAATTTGGTGAGTATGAATGCACGCACCGCATATGCGCTGTCACCTAAGTGGGAAAGGATGAGACATCAATCACAGGCAACAACAGACTCAACCAAGGTATACATCAAAGTGTGTCACATGCATTTACCTACCAAGTATCCATCACCAAATTCACCCCCAACCAGACGTGTCTAGTTTCCGCTGTACCTGAAGATGTAGGAGTCATGTGTGCTCCCTGGGAATTTGGCAACTATATCAGTTATGATGTGTGACGCAATACAAATGACCGGAACGTTGATCGAATGATATGATTTCCTGTTCCGATATGTGTACTCAGTGGCAGAGGGGGGGTAGATTGTGATATGTGTCCCATCGATGCACCCTATAACATGTGGGAACTGGGCCATCTGATAAAAATCCATCTTGGTCTTATGCAGTTCCATTTGCGTTGAGGGAAACCGGATATAATGGTGCATTCTTTGAAGCATTGCATCCAGGAAGGTGTTGCAGAAGCGTGACAGGCAACTTTGTGAGACACCTCCAACCACAGCGATCACCCCCTGGTAACTACCTGATGCAAGTAGGTGCAGGGAACAAAGGCCCTGCACATGTGGTGGTATTGGGTGCGCTCTGCACGTCTGCTGCTCCAGGATGGGGTGCAGGTCACGTATGAGGTCTAGGAGGGTTGTGGGGTGAAGCCTGTACCTGTCATGTATTTCTTCTTCTGTGAGTTGGAAAAGGGTGATGCGCACTCTGTATATGCGTTCCTGTCGCCTCCTCATCCTCTGTGCTGCTGCTTGAATCCGCATCCACCTTGCAATGGCATAGAGGGTCGCCATTGTGTTGGAACTGATGGATTCTGGGGCTGTTTATATGCAGTGCACCTGGTTACCACCTGCTTTGAGTTGGTGGTAATTTGCGACTCGCAAATAGCGATTTTCAGGGAAATCACTATTGGCAATTTTTCTAACATTGGTCTGCAAATTTCTTTTAGCGATTTTGCACTTTGTGAGGTGCAATTTGGGAGTCGGTGGCTCTGAGTTGCAAAATAAGGAATCGCTAACTGACTTCGCTTTTTTTTGCGATTCCTTATTTTGCGCATGCCTTTACATTTCACATTGGTCTTTTGTAATCACAAACGTAGAAATCATTCAGTTGCATAAACCATGTCGGTCATATTGGATAAGGGTGGTTCTGGGGTTGATATAGGAGGCGGGGCAAAGAGACAATTTTAACAAGCATTGGCATAGCCAATAGGTCTCGCTTTTGGGACCTTATAAGTATTTAGTTATGCAGCACAATATCCTTGGTGCAACTACATCAACTGCTGCGTGGCTAAACACGTATAAGGTCCCAAAGGCGTGACCTATTGGCTATGCCAATGCTTGTTATTTTTTTTCTTGGGGGAACCGGGCTAGTGCTAGGAGGGTCAAGGGTGAGTGCCAGGGAGGTGAAGAGTGAATGCTAGGTGGGACAAGGGTGACTGTCAGGCCAGGGGGTGAAGGGTGAGTGCAAGAGAGGTGAGGAGTGAGTGCCAGGGAGATGAGACGTAAGAGAGAGGAGGGTCAAGGGTGAGTGCCGGGGAAGGGTGAGTGCAGAGAAGAGGAAGTATGAGTGCCAGGGGTGACGGGTAGCTGCCAGGCCAGGAGGGTGAAGGGCTAGTGCCACGGAGATGAAGGTTGAGTGCCAGGTCAGGGGGATCAAGGGTGAGTGCCAGGGAGATGAAGGTTGAGTGCCATGGAGGTGAGACGTAAGAGTCAGGAGGGTCAAGGTTGAGTGCCAGGGAGGGGAAGGGTGAGTGCAAGGGGAAAAGGGTAGCTGCCAGGCCAGGGGGGTGAAGGGCTAGTGCCATGAAGGTGAAGGGTGAGTGCCAAGGGGGCGAGTACTGAATGCCAGGAGGGACATGGGTGAGTGTAAGGGAGGTGGAGGATATGTGCCAGGGAGGGGAAGTATGAGTACCAGGAGGATCAAGGGTGAGTGTCAGGGAGGTGACAGTTGAGTGTCACAGAGAGTCAATGCTGAGTGCCAGAGAGGGAGAAGGGTGAGTGCCAGGGGCGAGGAGTGACTGCCAGGCCAGAGGGGTGAAGGGTGAGTGCCAGGGAGGTGAGGAGTGAGTAACAGACTGCAAACAGTAGTGAGCTGGGGTCTAGAAGGAGGTGTGGAGATCATCACCCGGTGTGTGCCAGGCTGGGACGCACCAGTGCCAGGCCAGACTTGGGTGGATGCAAGAACCTCTGAAAGGCGGGTGCCAGGTCACTCGTAACCTTAGTACAGGAGTGGGGTGCGCAGGAGAGAGTGAGGGTGTGTCCGTTTATGAACTCAATCTGTTTGTTTTGTAAAGTGCCTATTTACGACAAGAATAATCTTGACGTTGGAGCGTTGCAAAGTAACGGTGCCCGGCTGCTTAGCCTGTGGTGGGTGGGTGGGTGGAATGAACGCGATGATGCAATGATTACGTGTCACTGCTAATGTCACATGTAATGCTGCGTTTCATTGTAAAGTGTTCTAGCACCTTTGGATAAAATGCGCGCTATATCAGACTGCATGAAAACAGTATAACTATAGACCTAAAACTACAGGCACTCCAGAAAACAGGTGAAAACTGAACTTTTTAAACTCACTCACAAGTTAGTACTGCTTAGAAAAGAGGCCGTGGCTGATTAACATGGATATTAGCGACCCTTGGGAGCCACCCAGCAGACCTTCCCCCTGTCGAGAACTCCAGCGCAGCCAACGAAAGCATACAAGCAGCGAATGCTGTAAATATACTACAAATAGAAATACATTATGCATCTGAGGAGAGAGATGGAAGAGTGAGCAGAAAAGCTAAATATATAAATATAAATATATATATATACATATTATATTAACCTCGGTTTGGGCGGATTGAATTGTCATATCTGCCCCCGCCTAATGGAATCCTGAGCAAGAGGGCTGAAGCGGTTTTGGGGACCTGAGGAGGCAACTTGACTTTTAATTAACAGGAGATTGGACTTTTAATGCTCTGCGGAATATCCAGCCTTCCGCTCAAGTACTCTGATATTTTCGAGCAAACTCCATGCACCACTTACCTGGGAGCCAAAAGGTGCATCCTGGGAATCGCAGTCCATCCGAAATCCTTGAACTGTGAATGGTGAGCACATCATTAGAGGGGTGGAGCGGATTTTCACCAATCGTAGTGTGGCTGGATATTAAACGCACAGCGCAAGCCTCCTGAAACATCCTGGTGCTGACGAAGGCCGGTACAGGCCGAAATGCATTCGCTGAACAAATAGAATAAAATAGGCTTCCAATGTTCGTCGGTGTGGCCTTTGCTCTTTCTTTTGGGAGGAGTATTGTGGAGATATATATATATATATTCACTTAAAAAACCATAGGTTTCACACACGTTATAGTTACGAATTAGCATTTAAAAAACCTTGCAAATTCACTTAAAAAACCATAGGTTTCACACATGTTATAGTTAGCTGGACATTTCCCTCGTAAAAAACCAATGAAATTCCCCCGTTATAGTTAGTGCAGGCAACTATAACTCACGCGACCGCAATCCTCTGCTGATGACGTCAGATATTACATCACTGTATTTAGACACTTATTTACCCATGTCTTCTTCCATTAATCTTTAGCTATACATATATTACAAATATTTATTTTTCAGAAAGACACATATGTCATCAGTGATGTAATATCTGACGTCATCAGCAGAGGATTGAGGTAGTCCTCAGGTCAGGGATGTGCCTTTTGCATATCTGGAGTCAATCTCTTCATTAGTTCCTGAGAAAATTGCAGTTAAAAGTACATACATATCTATAGCCGCGCACCGTGCGCGAGCGCAATTCTGATTGGTTGTTAGATGTCAGTAAACATTCGAATCGGTCGAAATCAGGAAGTGTCGGCCGCCATTTTGTCTCTCGCAGTCTGAGGCAGTGAAAAACAAAGGTGGAGAACGTGAAAAGGGGGCAGGGTGGACAGTTCCTGACCCCCTAGCCTTTGTCAGGGGGTCACTGATGGACCCCCAAGGGTGAAGAAAACATTTTTTTTTTTTTCGAAAAATCACGGGGTGCGCGCACCGTGCGCGCACAGCACGCACAACGCATCGTGGGTGCTCGGAGCGCGAAGCGCACCGAGTGTCCACAGCGCGCGCACGGTGCGCGCACGGTGAAAAACCTGAAAAAAAAAAAATTAATAAATACATAACTTAGCATTTAAAAAACCTTGCAAATTCACTTAAAAAACCATAGGTTTCACACACGTTATAGTTAGGAATTAGCATTTAAAAAACCTTGCAAACTCACTGAAAAAACCATAGGTTTCACACATGTTATAGTTAGCTGGACATTTCACTCGTAAAAAACCATTGAAATTCCCCCATTATAGTTAGTTCAGCTAAATATAACTCGCGCAACCGCAATCCACTGCTGATGAACGTCTTTTTTCAATGTTAATTTCCATAGGAAACTTTAGACAAGGCTACAGGTCGAACGGGTGAACGGAATACCCAAAATTTTGCAGGAAGAAGGGTCTAGAAAGCACACTTTTCTTTATTTGGTGTAAATCCGTTCAGTAGTTTTTGAGAAGTATAGAAATTTACAGATATCGATATTTGGGAATTCTGCCATCTGATTGACTGAGGCGTTACGAGCACGAGCTTGCTGCTGATTGGCTGCAGGCGCTGTGAGCGTTTTCAACTAGGAAGTGTTGGCCGCCATTTTGTGATTCCATTGAAGTGAGTAAGGGGGAAAAGGGCGAAAAATATGGGAAAGAGGAGGGTAGGAGCACTGTAACCTTTGTGGGGTGTTTAGGGTGTGCTATAGAGAGGGTGCAAAGTGAACTAATCATACCTACCGGTGTGAAAGTTCTAGGCTACGAAAATTAAGTGAGGTATTGGCTAGTGAGTGATGTTTCTAAGGTGAGCTTGTGCGCGACTCGAGGATTAAAGCGTGAGCCCACACTGTGTGTCTTATGCTGTGAAGTCATGTGCCCTGGCCGCTGCAGTACAGTTGTGGAAGTAGTGTCAGCATGTGTTTATAACTACTAGGACGAACTACTGACCCGTAGTGGTCTGAAAGTTCTGGGGTACGGAAAATATGGGAGGTAGTGTGTAGAGTCTCATGCTGCTAAGCTGAGCTGCTGCCGGACTCGGGATGAAAGCGTGAGCCCAAACTGTGTGTCATATGCTGTGAAGTCATGTGCTCTGGCCGCTGTGCCACATCTGTGCAAGTAGTGTCAGCATGTAGTTATAGCTACTTGGAGGAACTTTTGTTTCGAACATTGTAACTTGTGTATGGTACTTAGGGGGTGTTATATAGGGAGTGCGAAGGTAAATTTGTGTGTATGAAATGAATTTGGTATTTGGAAAGTGGAAAGCACTGAATCCTAGGGGTCTGATGGCGCTGGGGGCGTAAGGTGAGGCGCTGCTGGAGTTGGGAATAAAGCTGATGAACTACTGACCCCTATTGTGAACTTTTAACATGCATGTGCCATTGACTGTTCGATAAAATGTTGCAAAAGTATATCGTTAGGTTAAAAAAAAAATGATGAACTGTTAACCTGCAGGTGTCATAGAAGGTTCCAGAAAGTGTGGTGATAAAATAGGTTGAACTTGTGACCTGTATGTGGCGCGGAATAATAAGTAGCTTTTCAGAAGGAAAATTCAAAATTAACCAATGGAGGTAAGTTTTGGAATGTCGTTGAAGGAATGAAGTATTCTGTTTTGTTCTTTACATGTATTTATGTATGGAGCGACAGAGAAATTGTGCCATTTCTGGTTTCATTCTTGATGAAGTCGGAGCTTTACATGTACTATGTGAGAAAGAGAGAATTGTATGCGTGTGTCATTTGAAATCTGGATAACAACTACAAAGGTGAGTTAGAAATGAACAAGGTGTGTTATGTATTTTATAGTATTGATTAAGTATTTGAGGTGATGTTTTTAATTTTGAAAGTATTTTTTATTTCAAAGTAATATAGTGTTAGTAAAGTGTGGTATTTGATATTGGTTATGAAATATGCATAAAATTTGAGTTGTTGTCATATAAGTATTTTATATGTGTTTAGGAATTTTTCACAGAGAAGAAGTGTAGTTTGTCATCTTTATAGGACTGTATTGTTTTGAAAATGAGGTACAGCGTTAATTTGAGTTTGTAATGTATTTGGGGAGATAAAGAAAATGTTGCACGTTTGCAACTGATACTTTTTGTGGAAATAGTGGGGTGGGGGGTGGTGGTAGGAGACTTATGTGTTATTAAGTTCAAAGCGATAAAACGAAATGCAGAAATGTTATGTGGGCAGGTTGTGGTCTAATTTTTGACACTGAGAGGTAGGTTTGAATGTAAGTCAGGGTAGGTTGTTGTACAGTGGGGCCGTGTACAGTGTTTGGAGATTACATGGAGAGGAGATGGAGATAGGAAAAGTGATACGTTCCTTTTTTATGTACGCATAGTTTGAATCATGTGATCCTAAGTTGAGATAAATATGAATATGGTTTCTGGTTTGCATTTGGGTATAGTGAATAGTTTTGGTAGTTTCTGACTAGTGAATAATAAAAAGGTAGATATACTAAAATATATGGTAGTAATCGTATCAATTATTGTCTGTTCTTATGGAATAGAAGTAGTTCGGGAGTGCTTCTTTAGAAGAGATGTTTTATAAATGTGTGAGAGATTAAAAAAAATGTCAATGTGCGGTATATTTTCTGTATGACTTTGTTGACATTAGAGAACTACATGTGATTATAAGTGATACTATTTGTCAGGCTGTGTCGCTGTGGCGGATATATGTAGGTGTTGAAGTGGTTCATGTTTTACTGATGGTGATCTTCACTATCCTTTTTGAGACACTCGTCAATTTATTCATTCCATTTAATATCTTTAATATAGATACAGTAAAGGGACTGTATATCAAACGTTTAGGAATTAGAACTTTGTTTACTCTCCCCATGCCCTGCTATACACTCTACAGAGTGTTTAAACGACTTTCGTAACATATAGATGTCTAGCTGGTAAAGGTGGTGTAGTTCGACTGGGCCCATTTATAAACCGTGCTATGGGATGGTTTATGTTTTACCTGCCAATTTGCAAGTTTGAATACTTTTTGCTGATAAGTGTTCCGGCAGACACTTGTTAAAATTAACGTTGTATATGGGTAAAGTGGCGCTACTAGGAATGGGGGGGTTTCTGTTTGATTTCGTGCTGTTAAGCAAGGGCGTGGGTGGGTGTGGGGGAGGTAGTTATGTTGCTGTTTGAAATACAGAATATAGTAACATGGAGATGTGGAGGCGCTAAAGGTGATGTAGTACCACTGGGAGCACTTATAAAGTGCCATGTGGAATGGTATATGTTTTACCCGCAAATTTGCATGCTTTAATACGTTTTGCTGATGAGCTTTTCGGGGGACATCTGTTGAAATTAAGCCTCTGTATGGCAATAGTGGCGCTTCTAGGTTTGTGGGGCTCTTTCTTTTATTGCGTAAAGTTAAGCAATGGCGGGTGTTGAGGTGGTGTAGTTGTACTGTGACTATTTATAAACCGTCTTATGGTATGGTGTATATGTGAGTTGCATAAAATTGCAGGTTTTAATAGCTTTTGCTGATGAGCGTTCCGCCAGACACCTGTTGACATTAAGTCTATGTATGGTTTAGTGGCGGTAACGGGAGTGCTGGGGCTCGTTGTTTGATTTCGTATGGTTAAGCAAGGGATGGGTGGGGGTGGGGGAGGTGCGTATGTTGCTGATTATAAGACATATATTTGTAACGTGGGCATGTGAAGTTACTAAAGGTAATGTAGTTTCACTGGGCCCATTTATAAACAGTGCTATGGCATGGTTTATGTTTTACCCGCCAATTTGCATGTTTGAATAGTTTTTGCTGATAAGTGTTCCGGTAGACACATGTTAAAATTAAGCCTGTGTATGGGTATAGTGGCGCTACTAGGAATGGGGGGTTTCTGTTTGATTTTGTACTGTTAACCAAGGGCAGGGGTGGGTGTGGGGGAGAGAGTTATGTTGCTGTTCGAAATACAGAATATAGTAACGTGGAGATGTGGAGCTACTAAAGGTGATGTAGTACCACTGGGAGCACTTATAAAGCGCCCTCATGGTATATGTTTTACCCGCAGATTTGCATGTTTTAATACAGTTTGCTGATGAGCTTTCCAGGAGACATCTGTTGAAGGTAAGGCTGTGTATGGCTATAGTGGCGCTTCTACATTTGCTTGGGCTCTTTCTGTTATTGCATAAAGTTAAGCAAGGGTGGGTGTTGAGGTGGGGTAGTGGTACTGTGACTATTTATAAACCGTCTTATGGTATGGTGTATGTTTGAGTTGCAAAATTGTACATTTTAATAGCTTTTGCTGATGAGCGTTCCGGCAGACACCTGTTGACATTAAGTCTATCTATGGCTATAGTGGCGGTAACGGGAGTGCAGGGGCTCGTTGTTTGATTTCGTAAGGTTAAGTATGGTATGGGTGGGGGATGTGCATATGTTGCTGATTATAAGATGGACATTTGTAACGTGGGCATGTGTTGTTAGTAAAGGTAATGTAGTTTCACTGGGCCCATTTATTAACCGTGCTATGGTATTGTTTAGGTTTTTTCCGCGAATTTGCATGTTTGAATACTTTTTGATAAGTGTTCGGTGCACACCTGTTAAAATTAAGCCTATGTATGGGTATAGTGGCGCTACTAGGAATAGTGGGGGTTTCTTTTTTATTTTCTATGGTTAAGGAAGGGCATCGGTGGTTGTGGGTGTGGGGGAGGTGGGTATATTTCTGATTAAAACACAGAATATAGTAACGTGCAGATGTCGAGCTAATAAAGGTGATGTAGTACCACTGGGAGCACTTATAAAGTGCCCTATGGCATGGTATATGTTTTACTCGCAAATTTGCATGTTTTAATACGCTTTGCTTATGAGCGTTTCAGAAAGTGGGGGTGCTCTAAAAGGGGGGGGGCAAAGCTCTTAAAGGGGTGTGGTCTAAATCAAGATAAGTATCATTGTGTGCTTTAGAAAATCCTCTCCAATTATCCTACGTTTGGAAAAAAACATTCTTTAAAGGAATTCCCTTCCTTCTACAATGTGGGTAACGTAGCGTGATGTCTCCAGTTCTCAGTAGTGAGCAAAATAAGCATGCGTACATCGATGTTCTCACTACAGTGCAATAAAAAAAAATTAAAAAATTGACTATGTTTGCGAGGGCCGAAAATAAAATTGACTATGTTTGCGAGGGCTGAAAGTAGAGCCTGATAGAGACCCTTTTGTTGGCTCCTTGAAAATAAGTGCTGGTCCTCAGACCCGGCCCAATTAAAGCCCAGCATTCATTTATCCTAAGCACTGCGCCATCCAACCATCTTTTAATTGATGCATACATTCCTACTTATATACATACATACATCTATTCCTGCACTTATCTTAAGCATCTATGAGCGCACTCGCCTATTGTAAGCACTGTGTCATTCATGCAGCCATACGCCTATACATCCATAGATACATCTGTCTCATAACCAATCCTAAGCATCTATCAGTCCACCAGTGTAGCGTAAGTACTGGTCCCTGTATTCATTTATCCTTCCATTCATACATTGATACATCCATCTATGTATATATGCATTGATGAATCTGGCCATGCATCCACTCGCCTTTTATTCAACTATACGTTCTTATTTTCGGGCATCGTCCGCCCCCGATCCTAAATAGGACGTACTATACTCATCCATCCAGCCTGTTAAGGGGTCGAAAAGGTTTGCGAAAAGCATTGACAGGCAGATTATTTTATAAAGAATACCAAAGCTTTGAGTTGCTCTTTGTGGAGTATACTTCACCATCCTTCTGTGGTGGTGTTTTAAAGAAAGGTACATATAGCGAAAGAAATGTAAAGAAGCTTTTAAGTGTAAGATGTTAATATAGAAACATAACGTTTTGTCGAGTTGTATATAGGTACACTGTTTAAAAGTGGCTATGACTGACAGATACTGAATACCTGTATTTCTTACATTTGAGAAAGTATACCAGAGAGGTAATTTGGGGTGGTGAGAACCTTGATTTCTATATTTCCATGTGAAGTACAGTATAGGAATATAAAAGTAAAGAGGGGGTGTGAGAACTAAGGGAGGCAGGCAAAGCGTGTGTTTTCGTAGCCCTAAAACAAGAGAATGTGTAAGGTCAGAGCAGGTTACTGTTGGAGATGCTTGCTTGTGGTCGTTTCAAGCCTAATTTTTTCAGCAATAGGCTGAGTGGGGATGTAGGGGCTGTAAAAAGGGGTGAAAAAGAACAGAGTCTTCGTTACCAAAAAATGATTTTTGGGAAACCTGTGAAGTACTCGGGCGCGGCTGTATCTGTGCGCTCGGGAAGCTGTTTGTGAGAGTCCGGGGCAATGGGCGATGCGCGTCTGGTGGTGTGTTTGCTAATTACCCCACGATGATGTTGCTCCTGCATTTCAAAAAGAGAAGGGAAATTCTAAGAGAAAAAGTGTCTTTTTAAAGGATTTCCCTTTTCCTACAATGCGAGTCACCTGGCATGATGTCTGCACTTCTAAGTAGTGAGAAATGTGCATGCTCTCACAGTCTCACTGAAGTGCAATAAAGAAAAAAAAAAGAGGGATGAGGTTTGCGAGGCCCGAAAGTAGACCCCCATAAAGACCTGTTTCGAGGCCACCTAAAATAAAGTGCTGTTGCTCAGACACCCACAGACACCCCCCCACACTTAAAACCGGGGGGGGCAGTGTTATGTTTGGAAGGTTGTAGATAAAATTGTAGGCTAATAATGGTAATTTTTGTGTGTGCTTTTTGGTTGATAATATCATCTTAAGTATATAGATTAATTTTTTTTTCAAAATACTATCTATAAAGTTGTCTGTGGTGGGTTGCAGAGAGAGTGGTGTGGGGTGGTGGAGAGGTCAAAAGTACGAGGTAGTGCAGTTACATTTAAATTGTAAAGGTGTTTGTAAATAATTAAATACATACTTGCTGTATGTTCTATAGCACTACTTGTCATGTTAGTGCTGCTCTGTCGTGTTCAATCACATTGCAGTACTGGGTGTGGAAGTCGTTAGTGGAAGTTATGTAATTGTATGTTATAATTTTAACATAGTGAACAAATGTAAAAAATAATTGAATCTATTTTTTTTTTCCAGAAAATTATTTTGTTTGGATTAAAATTTGGAAATGCCAAAAAGTAAAAAAAAAGAAAAGAGAAGAAAAATATATATTTGTGCAAAAGGCAAAAGTTTGTATTTGGAAAAAATGGGAGTAGTACAGAAAAACTTTGTTCTACTATAAGTACAAGATGAAAAAAGGATCACACAAGAGGAAAAATAGGAATTTTTCAAGTAAGGTGAAGCAGAGTTCAATTTCAAATACCAGGAAAAGGAAAGATGATAAAAAAATAGTATCTGTTACTCGGAGACAAAAGGAGTTTCATGAATCATCAGAGACTTTTTCGATCTAGAGTGATTCAGAATTCAATGAAAGAATGCTTCAAATATAAAAGGAATGTTTTTGAATTGAAAGAGAAACAGCGTATTGAAAGTATAGTGGATAGTGCTTTCAATTTAAAACAGAAGTTATTCATTGTGATTTTGAAGAGAAAGTATTAAACAGAATGTTAAGTTGTTACAAGGACTAGATCTATGTCACGTAAGAAAATATACTGAGAAGTATGGGCATTCTCTGGCTTGTCTTTGAAGAAAAGTTTGTAAAAGTGTTTTTTATCAGTTGAAGATGTTAGCACTATGTTATTCAGAAAAGTGGAAGTTTGTGAGGAAAGTGTACTATGTAAAAAGTTCTGCATTATTTTTAAGTGAACTGAGTACAAGTCTTTTATATGCTTCTTTATCAGTTGTTCAAATAAAGTGTGATGATATTGAAATGCGATATTTTGGTTCAGAGGAGCAGTTCATAGAACGTGAAAGTTTGACAATTACAGATGTTGGAGGAGATGGGAGAGTGATTTGCACTGATCAGTTTGAAGAAGAAATTGGAAAGTTTAATGTAGTGTGGTGTGAAATACGAGACTATGTTTGTGTTTGTTGATTATAAAAGTCAAAGTAGGAATGTTGATTTGTATTTGAAAAGTGAAAAGGAGAACAATGGTAAGTGGGTAGAATTTACAATTTACTTGTTGGTGGAAGGTCAATTTGAGTTAAGTAGTTATCAACGTATATGTAAATATTGTTATAACAAATTAGAAGAGAACAAAATGCCTTTTAGAGCAGTACATAATAACTTAGAATTAGTAGCTATTCCGGAGGAATTGGCAGAATTGAATACATATGAGTCTGTTCTAATTCTTTTCAAACTATAAATCGGATGGAGCCTAAAACATGTAAACTGTCACCAACAGACTTGCAAAGAGGTTTGAAGGAAGAGTGGTGTACTTACCTTTGGATTTTAAGAAAAATATTGAATTATTGCTGGAGTGAAAGAGGAAAATTAGGCAGTAGTCATTCTAGTAAATGTTCTAGTAACAAAAAGTCGGAAAATATGGAAAGATTTTGTGGGTGTTAATAAAGTTGAAAAGGCTACCTTATATGTTAATGAGAACAATATTTATTACAAAACTGTAAATGTGGGTGAACAGGTATTAAGTTTAGAAGATGAATCTTGTTGATCGATATTCTGAAGCTGCAATTGGTACAAGTGGATCAATATACCGTCCACCTTCTCCTGTAGGAAACAGCTGTGGAAAATAATGACCTTCCAAGGTTTTCTCCCATACATTTATTGGAGTTCCCTGTGCTTTTTTCATTTCAAATAACTCAATGCTGCTTCCTATTACTTCTTTTGAATGCAAAGGACATATTGTGTAATGTTCATAAATATTTTCAGTCCTTGACTTGTCCACTTTCTCTATTTGACCACTTGAAATTTCAGATTATATTCTGAAGATCCTAGATTTCGACAGTGCATTTTATACATATTTCACCTTTTTGTTTGATCATGATCTGTCTTCTTTGTCGTATGCAGTGAACCACATACTTAAAACTAAAGTTCATCAATAAGTTCTTTCTGCGAAAGAATTTGTGGAGAAACTTCAAGAAAGAGATGAATATTTAGAAGGACACTTAATCAATTTGATGGCATGTCAACGTGGAACAAATGAGTATTGGTATTGTCGTCATGAAGAACTCAAGTGTATGTTACGGAACGTAGGTACAAGAACATGATTTGTCTCACTTAGCTGCGCAGAGTATGCATGGGAAGATTTGCTTGACTTTCTAAGAGAAGCGAATTCCAATATAAAAAATGTTGAAATAAAGGCTCGTCGTGAACTGTGTTCATTGGATCCTGTATATGTGTGCAGATATTTTAATGATTAACCCTGGGCGTAGTTCGCGAAGTAGCGCTACGCGTAGCTACGCAAAGTGCACTTCGCACTACGCGAGCTATGCGTAGCACTTCGCGAACTGCGTAGTACCCGGTTCGCACTGTGCAAGATGCCGTTTTCAATGATTGCACAGTGCGGACAAGCATCCGGCACTTTGCAATCATTGAAAACGGCATCTTGCACAGTGCGAGCTGTAGTTTTCTGCCGCTCGAGTAGATTTTTACTCGAGCGGCAGCTTTCTCAACGCGGACTGGTAGTTTCTCATCGCGAGCGGTCGCGAGCATACGCAACCACTTGCAATGAGAAACCTGACCTCCCCGCGTTGAGAATCTCGCCGGGAGGATTATTTTCCACGCTCGCAATCGGCAACTTGATGTTGCCGATCGCGAACGAGGAAAAAGTCTCGCCGGGATGTCATTTTGCTTGCTCGCGGTCGCCAACTTGACGTTGAGGACCGCGAGCAAGCAAAAAATGACCGCTGCACTACGCAACGCTATGCTACGCATGTTTGCACTGTGCTACGTGCAATTCGCGTAGTGCAAAGTTGCGCAAACTTCGCAAACAACACGAGCGTAGCGTAGTGCTTTGCCCAAGCTTAGTAATGATAGGTTTCAACCTATAATGACTTTTATCTGCAATAAAAAGAATACAGCTCTTGGAGAGGTTACCGATTTCATTTGGAGAAAGGAGTATCAAGTAAGAGGTGCACCTCATATACATATGCTACTATGGATCACGGATGAACCTAAATTTGGAAATGATTCAGATGAAACAGTATTGTCTTTCATTGAATAGTATGTGACATGTGAGATACCAAGAGAAGAAGGAGATAGAAGCTTGAGATAGCAAGTTTTACGTTTCCAAAGTCACAGTTGTTGAAAGTATTGCAGAAGAAACTACAACTTTAAAGGAAAATTTTACAACAGATGTCGGTTTGGTTTCTCCTGTCCAGTCATTTGTAAAGAAGAGTAAATTATTTTTTTTCTTCTGTAAGGCACACAATAACTCGGAAATCTCAAAAGAATAACTACAAGTTAAAAAGAAGAGAAGTGTCAAAGTATATCAATGATTACAATCCAGTCATTTTAAAAATGTGGAATGCGAACATGGACATTCAGTATGTTGCAGATAACTCAATTGCTGTTGCATGTTACGTTACATCGTACATAACAAAATCAGAAAAAATAGAGATGAAAGAACTGTGGGAAGAAATTACACAAGAGAAAAGCCTTAGTAAAGAATTGTACAGCTTTACTTTGAAAATGCTTTCCCACCGAGAAATTGGATTGTATGGATGTTCAGACTGATTGTGCTCTTCAAGTTTAAATTCAAAGTCACGAGGAATCATTTGGGTAAGTTTAGGTCTTTACTCAAAGACCGCCCTGGGGTACCGACGGAGAGAGCGGGGCCCCCTTCCCTGAGTAAGGACCAGGTTGAGGTGAGGGCGCAACCCAATGACTATGGGTATCCGGTTTCGATATCTTGAAATGTAAGAATTGACCGGTGCGGTAGGATTCTTTTCTTGAAGTATTTTTCACTGTATATATTCTTTTTGTCACGTTTTTCACTTAACCCCTTCCATGCTCATGACGGAACGGTTCCGTCATGAGCATCGGTTGAGCTGTGCTCATGACGGAACCGTTCCGTCATGGCCCCGCCCGCGCTCGAACCCTTCAGCACCGCGGAGGAATCCGCGCAGCGCTGAAGGGGTTAAATAGCAGCATCTAAGGTCCTGAGGAAAGCCCTGATACTTATAGATCACAGTGGGCAGAAACATGTCGACCCTACCAATATGGACAATAGCATAAAAATTTGTGCTAAATTGCCATACTGCTTTTTAAATATGACAGGGGAACTCTGCTAAATAAAGAACATTTGAGCTCCTCTAGTCATTTTTATTTTTCACTATTATTATTTAGTGCTGCTTATTTTAGGACCCTCTTCACAACTTTTGGGCATACTATCGCTTTTTGACACATATTGAGATCTGCCAGCAACCCTCCTTTGTTGCATTCTCTCTGTGTGTTACCTGGTCGATATGTCAAGACCATGTTCGTTACACTGAGGAATACAGACCCAAATGATGACAAATCCACCACCTTCTGTGATTGATGGGTCCTGTCTTAGAAGGGTTCTCTCCTAAAGAGATGTCAGAACAGTTGTAAATGATGTTCCCTGGTTCCGTTTTTTGATTCAGCACCAGACCCTGGTTGTTTTTGTGGTTATTAAGTTTAGGTCTTGCCTGCAAATGAAATGGAGTCTTGAAATGATTTGAAGAAATTGAAGAATTAGCAGTAAATGAAGCAGACAGTACAGACAATCTTAAAACTAATATGTTGGACACGTACTAACCGAAAAGAAGTCAACATCTGGAACAGCTATGTCTGTATGAAGTACTTCAACATTACAGCTTGAAATGTTAAAGAGAATGTAAAAGAAGGACAATATGCAGTAGTTGGATGTCATGGTTGTTTAGTAAAACATGCAAAGAGTAATCTCATAAACCACAAGAAAGTTAGTTGTGAAAGTTTAGATAAGGGAGAATTTTACTATTCAGCACTTCTGCAACTGTTTAATTCATGGTGTAGTGAAAGTGAATTATTTGGAGACTTTGACTGTTACGAAGATTCTTGTAATACATGTAAAAGTAGCGTTACATGTACAATTTTTGCTATATATTTAAAAATGTTGAATGATGAAGTTGAACAGAAAAAGACTATTACAGCTGAAATTAGTAATGAAAGTTCTCAAGATAGTGAAACTAGTGGACCATGTAGTCATGATCTTCTTGGACGAGCAATACTGGAAAATGAAGCAGCCATTGCTATGTATGAAGTTGAAATTGCAATGCGGTACAGCAGGTCCGAACAGTGAAACGGGGTCTTGATTCTATGATTGAGGATGTCAGAAGTTAAAGTCTGTGATAATTTCTGTGTACCCCCTCTGACCAGGTGCAATCAACTCTAGGTCCCAACAGTGGAACGGTGTCTTGATTCCACCATAGATGATGTCCGAAATTACCTGCTGCTTGTTTTTCGCAGAACTCACTCTGTTGAGGTGCAACAGACTCTATGCTTCCGTAGCTAACTGCTGTACAGGATTATTGGGGTTGGTTGAGTGTAGTCACTGGAGTACACCTCGGTACAGCAGGTCCGAATACTGAAACGGGGTCTTGATTCTATTATTGAGGATGTCAGAAGTTAAAGTCTGTGTTTATTTCTGTGTACCACCTTCGACCAGGTGCAACCAGCTCTAGGTCCTAATAGTGGAACGGTGTCTTGATCCCAGAATGGAAGATGTCCAATATTACTTGGACCGGGTGCAAGCAACTGTAGGTCCCAACAGTGGAACGGTGTCTTGATTCCACAATGGAAGATATCCGATATTACTTGTTGCTTGGTTTTCATAGAACTCCCTCCGTTGAGGTGCATCTGACTCGGTGTTTCCGTAGCTAACTGTTGCACATTATTATTGTGCTTGGTTGACACTAGTCGGTGGAGTACACTGTGGTACAGCAGGTCCGAACAGTGAAATGGGGTCTTCATTGTATGATTGAGGATGTCAGAAGTTGAAGTTTGATATTATTTCTGTGTACCCCTTCTGATCTGCTGCAAGCAAGTCCATGCTTTCGAATTGCTGTCAGGTGTTAATGAATAGTGAATCTGGCCTACAATGCAGACAGAAGTGTTCACAATTCAGATCGAGTGCTGATTGTTTAATTATAGAATCCAGTAGTCAAGTAACTACAACTTCTATTGGAATATACATATTATGTTTTTAGTATACTTCTTTGAAGAATTTTTTTTAAATGACTTATAGGTTTAGTACAATGACCAAATTTAATTTGCAAGTGCAAAGGAACACTGAATAGTCGACACTGTAGACAGCAGAAATGGTATTTGAATTGTTTTGTTTTATTTATTGCAGATTTTTCTGCAATTTATGTTGTTGTCTTTTGTTAAGAGGAAGTGAGAGAAAGTATTCATGAATGTCTGTGTGAGTACTGTTTACAATTAACACTGCAGATAGCAGTGTTCACAATTCGGATTGAGTTGGTCTTGTAGATGACGCAGTTCTGTAGGAAAAGACATTGTTCCAGTGCGCTCTGTCTACACCATGAATATGTATTATTACAGACTCCAGACACGCTTTTGTTGCTTCGCGTACGACAAACTGTGTAGCTGAATTCCATCTTACGTAGCTGTGGGCCCTTGCTGACCGCTCTCTCTGGCCTACACTATAGACAGCAGTGTTCACAATTTATATTGAGTTGCTATTGCTGATGATGTTCTGTTGATGGCAACAGATATTACTCCAAGTACGGCCTGCCCGTCTACAGCACACATCATTGCTGGTTGTTGACATGCTGAATGATTTTGATGTGGCTTTCTGAGTGCACTAAAACTAATGGACCCTTCATGATAAAATCTTTTTGTGTATTATTTCTGATCTATTAATTGTGTCTCAGTATACCATAAGTTGTGTTTCTTTTACAATAGAATATTTTTCTGTATTACTTCACATCTCCTGTCCCTACCTTGCTGCAGTACAAACTATTGATTCTTTTATTATTGGATGTCTGTGTGTGATCCAATGATTACTGTTGTAGTAGATGATAGCAGCAACTATTCCTTGAGGAATGGTTTACACTGACTCCACACGCATCCACCACAGACATTACTGGGTATGTGACCCTGGTAATAAAAAGGTGTTGAGCGCATGTGCTCATACCCACTTCCACTATCTATCTGTGTCCGTGTGTTCATTATCTATGCATGATAGTGCCCCTGGGCCCTTTGATATTACATTGTGCTGTGGGCAGTGTATGTAACTATGTTACCTCTGGTAGTGGGGAAAACTTTGGTTATGTAACTTGTAGGTGTATGGCTATCACAGGTGGAAGGCTACTTTACAGCCCATGAATATTGATGAAGATGATGGTTGCATGTTGTGTGTAGTGTAAGATATGTGTACATTGCAAAAAGTTTAGAAAAAAGCTCTCTAAGCAGAAGAGGTGTGTCTCATCAAATACAGTACAGAGATTGACTAAAATGGGTGGTGTTTTCCAACTGTTACAATGGGAAATGTTATGAACTAATGAAGTGCTTTTTTTTATGGTCACATGGCAATCGCGCACCTAGTGTGCAAGGAGACCGCACCCGACGTGATTTTGAGAAAATATAATTGCTAAAATATAAGTTTATTACAGTTAGAAATATATAAATGTTTAAAATATGTTAGATTATCGCTTGCTCTCATATACACTTTAAAGTTATTTAGATATAGTTTTGAGACAAAAAAAATGAGGGAATGGCGTAAGCGGCGCAACACCGTATGTTTATGATGTAACACAGGGTGTGGCAGCGTGCACTCATCACATTCGCAACCGGCAGCGGGCATGACCCCATACGTACATGACGTAACGCACGGCTTGGTAGTGCGTACCCTTCGCATACTAAAGTAGCAGCTGGCGCGACCTCATACGTACATGTTGTGACGCGGGACGTGGTGTCACAAACCTGTCGGATACGAAATGCGCATCATTTAAATGTTGTGGATAGGATTCGCGTGCTGATCGAGGTTGGTAGAGTACCGGTATGGGACTGTAGTTTTCTCAACAACAAAAAAAGTTTGATGTGCATATTTTTGGGGGAAGATATAAAACATTACATAATTTTCATAGTTAAAAAAAGGATAATAGAGTTGCAAAATATTAAAAAACAATTAGAAAAAATATAGGTTTTATTAATATTAAAATATGAAATTAACATTTAAAAAACCTTTGAAATTCACTGAAAAAACCATAGGTTTTACAGACGTTATAGTTAGGAATTAGCATTTAAAAAACCTTAGAAATTCACTGAAAAAAACTTAGGTTTCGGGGATGTTATAGTTAGTTGGACATTTGACTCATATAAAACCTGAGAAATTCGCCAGTTATAGTTAGTTGAGCTAACTATAACTCGCGCGCCCGCAATGCACTGCTGATGACGTCACATATTACATCACTCATGACATGGTCAGTGACATCACTGATGACATCTCAAATGACATCACTGATGACATCACTCATGACATCATCCATGTGATAATCTGATGCACATACTGATGCCCTAATATAAACTATGATACACGCACTCTAAAATACAGACTACTATTTTTGAAACCATACACACAAGAATGCCAGATACTACATAGCACCGACTATTTCCTAGGTCTACACACATCCAGTGTCTTACATATACAGTTACTCATCAATACAGTACTATAATATGTACTGATACACCTATACATAGTCACACTCTACCACGCATCCATAGAGTTAGTCACACACCTAGTTAGTCATGTAAAGAATTAATTACATACTCATTTACGGTAAACAACGTTTACCCTGAAACTTTTTCAACGACCGCGTTGTGATTCTGCATACCATTACTCCGCAAGTCGGAACAACGACTTGCGGAGGCGGGGGGTAGGTGTTGGATTTAAAATCCAACACCTTCCCTAGTGTCCTCACAGACTGGAGTTGGAATAGTAAATTATACTATTCCAACATCCAGCAACCCCCCTCCGCAAGTCGTTGTTCCGACTTGCGGAGTAATGGTATGCGGAATCACAACGCGGTCATTGTAACGACCGTGTTGTGATTCCAAGCGGAGAAAAGGGCGGCGGAATAACGTCGTAGATTCCTCATTTACTCTTGTATACAGTTATATACACCAACTGAGTTATTTATACACACACCACATCACTTATTTATGCAGATACTAAGACATACTTATTATCTTATACAATCAGTGATACAAGCAGACACTCATTTATACACCCACTCTTCAAATAACTTACTCTGACATATAGTCATTTATATTCTCCAACACTCACATATACTGCCTTAAAAAAGATGTAGTTATTCACACATATACCACTGAGACATTCATTCACTCACCACACACCCATACAAACACTAAGTCACCCATACAGCCCTTCCCAGATGCACTTTTGAATCCATACAACCAGTGAATTACCCCCTCAGACATCTGTGCACAGAGTCACACCCCCCTCCACCGACCCACACAGACACTCAGGCACTCATACAGATACTCAGACAAGAAATCAATACCCCATATAGAAAACTATGTAGATACTTACCAACCCATGCAGCCGCTTACACACCAACTGAGAGACTAATACAGACTTTCACACAGTTTAGTCACTAACCCATGCATTCAGTAAGACACATTCAATCACTCACTTAAACAGTCAGTCATGTGCCTACTAAATTATCCCTTCAGGCACTTGTAAATCCACTCATTATTCAATACACCTTGGCATAGATATATATGAAAAATATTTAAAGTTTAGAGAAACACACATTCACTGGATGATGTCATCAGTGATGTCATCAGTGATGTCATTTGAGATGTCATGAGTGATGTCACTGACCATGTCATGAGTGATGTAATAAGTGACGTCATCAGCAGTGCATTGCGGGCGCGCGAGTTATAGTTAGCTCAACTAACTATAACTGGCAAATTTCTCTGGTTTTATATGAGTCAAATGTCCAACTAACTATAACGTCCCTGAAACCACTGGGGTATTGAGGCCCCACCTGAGGCTAATAAAGGTATTGAAGTGATTCCAACAGCAGTTTTTGTACCTTTATTTTCACTGCTGCACGCTGCCTGTGAACAAGGATATATGAAGTATCTGAAACGCGTAAGGCTTTATTGATTGATGCCTATGGTTTATCGTCTGTGCTGCTGCCTAGATAAACGAAAGTTGCCAAGGGGAAGTGCATCCTAAGTGTGGACACTTGTGGAACTTTATAATTAACACGGCAGTCCAGCCGTGGGGATTGCACCACTGCAGGGGAAGCGGGCCGGCGGCCTGGTGACATCCAAGCTGCTATCGGACCTTTGGTATGGCGAGTATATTTGGCAGTACAGCGCGTTTTCCATAGAAGGCCCACTAATGGCGAAATTACTTAAAATTATGTTCGAGCAGCAGTGGGGATTGTACCAGGAATCCGGGCTTGATGCAAAGACTACTGTTCCCATGAGACACTGGGGTATTGAGGCCCCACCTGAGGCTAATAAAGGTATTGAAGTGATTCCAACAGCAGTTTTTGTACCTTTATTTTCACTGCTGCACGCTGCCTGTGAACAAGGATATATGAAGTATCTGAAACGCGTAAGGCTTTATTGATTGATGCCTATGGTTTATCGTCTGTGCTGCTGCCTAGATAAACGAAAGTTGCCAAGGGGGAGTGCATCCTAAGTGTGGACACTTGTGGAACTTTATAATTAACACGGCAGTCCAGCCGTGGGGATTGCACCACTGCAGGGGAAGCGGGCCGGCGGCCTGGTGACATCCAAGCTGCTATCGGACCTTTGGTATGGCGAGTATATTTGGCAGTACAGCGCGTTTTCCATAGAAGGCCCACTAATGGCGAAATTACTTAAAATTATGTTCGAGCAGCAGTGGGGATTGTACCAGGAATCCGGGCTTGATGCAAAGACTACTGTTCCCATGAGACACTGGGGTATTGAGGCCCCACCTGAGGCTAATAAAGGTATTGAAGTGATTCCAACAGCAGTTTTTGTACCTTTATTTTCACTGCTGCACGCTGCCTGTGAACAAGGATATATGAAGTATCTGAAACGCGTAAGGCTTTATTGATTGATGCCTATGGTTTATCGTCTGTGCTGCTGCCTAGATAAACGAAAGTTGCCAAGGGGGAGTGCATCCTAAGTGTGGACACTTGTGGAACTTTATAATTAACACGGCAGTCCAGCCGTGGGGATTGCACCACTGCAGGGGAAGCGGGCCGGCGGCCTGGTGACATCCAAGCTGCTATCGGACCTTTGGTATGGCGAGTATATTTGGCAGTACAGCGCGTTTTCCATAGAAGGCCCACTAATGGCGAAATTACTTAAAATTATGTTCGAGCAGCAGTGGGGATTGTACCAGGAATCCGGGCTTGATGCAAAGACTACTGTTCCCATGAGACACTGGGGTATTGAGGCCCCACCTGAGGCTAATAAAGGTATTGAAGTGATTCCAACAGCAGTTTTTGTACCTTTATTTTCACTGCTGCACGCTGCCTGTGAACAAGGATATATGAAGTATCTGAAACGCGTAAGGCTTTATTGATTGATGCCTATGGTTTATCGTCTGTGCTGCTGCCTAGATAAACGAAAGTTGCCAAGGGGGAGTGCATCCTAAGTGTGGACACTTGTGGAACTTTATAATTAACACGGCAGTCCAGCCGTGGGGATTGCACCACTGCAGGGGAAGCGGGCCGGCGGCCTGGTGACATCCAAGCTGCTATCGGACCTTTGGTATGGCGAGTATATTTGGCAGTACAGCGCGTTTTCCATAGAAGGCCCACTAATGGCGAAATTACTTAAAATTATGTTCGAGCAGCAGTGGGGATTGTACCAGGAATCCGGGCTTGATGCAAAGACTACTGTTCCCATGAGACACTGGGGTATTGAGGCCCCACCTGAGGCTAATAAAGGTATTGAAGTGATTCCAACAGCAGTTTTTGTACCTTTATTTTCACTGCTGCACGCTGCCTGTGAACAAGGATATATGAAGTATCTGAAACGCGTAAGGCTTTATTGATTGATGCCTATGGTTTATCGTCTGTGCTGCTGCCTAGATAAACGAAAGTTGCCAAGGGGGAGTGCATCCTAAGTGTGGACACTTGTGGAACTTTATAATTAACACGGCAGTCCAGCCGTGGGGATTGCACCACTGCAGGGGAAGCGGGCCGGCGGCCTGGTGACATCCAAGCTGCTATCGGACCTTTGGTATGGCGAGTATATTTGGCAGTACAGCGCGTTTTCCATAGAAGGCCCACTAATGGCGAAATTACTTAAAATTATGTTCGAGCAGCAGTGGGGATTGTACCAGGAATCCGGGCTTGATGCAAAGACTACTGTTCCCATGAGACACTGGGGTATTGAGGCCCCACCTGAGGCTAATAAAGGTATTGAAGTGATTCCAACAGCAGTTTTTGTACCTTTATTTTCACTGCTGCACGCTGCCTGTGAACAAGGATATATGAAGTATCTGAAACGCGTAAGGCTTTATTGATTGATGCCTATGGTTTATCGTCTGTGCTGCTGCCTAGATAAACGAAAGTTGCCAAGGGGGAGTGCATCCTAAGTGTGGACACTTGTGGAACTTTATAATTAACACGGCAGTCCAGCCGTGGGGATTGCACCACTGCAGGGGAAGCGGGCCGGCGGCCTGGTGACATCCAAGCTGCTATCGGACCTTTGGTATGGCGAGTATATTTGGCAGTACAGCGCGTTTTCCATAGAAGGCCCACTAATGGCGAAATTACTTAAAATTATGTTCGAGCAGCAGTGGGGATTGTACCAGGAATCCGGGCTTGATGCAAAGACTACTGTTCCCATGAGACACTGGGGTATTG
Source organism: Triturus cristatus (assembly GCF_964204655.1). Taxonomy (NCBI): domain Eukaryota; kingdom Metazoa; phylum Chordata; class Amphibia; order Caudata; family Salamandridae; genus Triturus; species Triturus cristatus. Next base: position 143,359,817 of record NC_140580.1, on the reverse strand, counting down.
AGGCCCCACCTGAGGCTAATAAAGGTATTGAAGTGATTCCAACAGCAGTTTTTGTACCTTTATTTTCACTGCTGCACGCTGCCTGTGAACAAGGATATATGAAGTATCTGAAACGCGTAAGGCTTTATTGATTGATGCCTATGGTTTATCGTCTGTGCTGCTGCCTAGATAAACGAAAGTTGCCAAGGGGGAGTGCATCCTAAGTGTGGACACTTGTGGAACTTTATAATTAACACGGCAGTCCAGCCGTGGGGATTGCACCACTGCAGGGGAAGCGGGCCGGCGGCCTGGTGACATCCAAGCTGCTATCGGACCTTTGGTATGGCGAGTATATTTGGCAGTACAGCGCGTTTTCCATAGAAGGCCCACTAATGGCGAAATTACTTAAAATTATGTTCGAGCAGCAGTGGGGATTGTACCAGGAATCCGGGCTTGATGCAAAGACTACTGTTCCCATGAGACACTGGGGTATTGAGGCCCCACCTGAGGCTAATAAAGGTATTGAAGTGATTCCAACAGCAGTTTTTGTACCTTTATTTTCACTGCTGCACGCTGCCTGTGAACAAGGATATATGAAGTATCTGAAACGCGTAAGGCTTTATTGATTGATGCCTATGGTTTATCGTCTGTGCTGCTGCCTAGATAAACGAAAGTTGCCAAGGGGGAGTGCATCCTAAGTGTGGACACTTGTGGAACTTTATAATTAACACGGCAGTCCAGCCGTGGGGATTGCACCACTGCAGGGGAAGCGGGCCGGCGGCCTGGTGACATCCAAGCTGCTATCGGACCTTTGGTATGGCGAGTATATTTGGCAGTACAGCGCGTTTTCCATAGAAGGCCCACTAATGGCGAAATTACTTAAAATGATGTTCGAGCAGCAGTGGGGATTGTACCAGGAATCCGGGCTTGATGCAAAGACTACTGTTCCCATGAGACACTGGGGTATTGAGGCCCCACCTGAGGCTAATAAAGGTATTGAAGTGATTCCAACAGCAGTTTTTGTACCTTTATTTTCACTGCTGCACGCTGCCTGTGAACAAGGATATATGAAGTATCTGAAACGCGTAAGGCTTTATTGATTGATGCCTATGGTTTATCGTCTGTGCTGCTGCCTAGATAAACGAAAGTTGCCAAGGGGGAGTGCATCCTAAGTGTGGACACTTGTGGAACTTTATAATTAACACGGCAGTCCAGCCGTGGGGATTGCACCACTGCAGGGGAAGCGGGCCGGCGGCCTGGTGACATCCAAGCTGCTATCGGACCTTTGGTATGGCGAGTATATTTGGCAGTACAGCGCGTTTTCCATAGAAGGCCCACTAATGGCGAAATTACTTAAAATTATGTTCGAGCAGCAGTGGGGATTGTACCAGGAATCCGGGCTTGATGCAAAGACTACTGTTCCCATGAGACACTGGGGTATTGAGGCCCCACCTGAGGCTAATAAAGGTATTGAAGTGATTCCAACAGCAGTTTTTGTACCTTTATTTTCACTGCTGCACGCTGCCTGTGAACAAGGATATATGAAGTATCTGAAACGCGTAAGGCTTTATTGATTGATGCCTATGGTTTATCGTCTGTGCTGCTGCCTAGATAAACGAAAGTTGCCAAGGGGGAGTGCATCCTAAGTGTGGACACTTGTGGAACTTTATAATTAACACGGCAGTCCAGCCGTGGGGATTGCACCACTGCAGGGGAAGCGGGCCGGCGGCCTGGTGACATCCAAGCTGCTATCGGACCTTTGGTATGGCGAGTATATTTGGCAGTACAGCGCGTTTTCCATAGAAGGCCCACTAATGGCGAAATTACTTAAAATTATGTTCGAGCAGCAGTGGGGATTGTACCAGGAATCCGGGCTTGATGCAAAGACTACTGTTCCCATGAGACACTGGGGTATTGAGGCCCCACCTGAGGCTAATAAAGGTATTGAAGTGATTCCAACAGCAGTTTTTGTACCTTTATTTTCACTGCTGCACGCTGCCTGTGAACAAGGATATATGAAGTATCTGAAACGCGTAAGGCTTTATTGATTGATGCCTATGGTTTATCGTCTGTGCTGCTGCCTAGATAAACGAAAGTTGCCAAGGGGGAGTGCATCCTAAGTGTGGACACTTGTGGAACTTTATAATTAACACGGCAGTCCAGCCGTGGGGATTGCACCACTGCAGGGGAAGCGGGCCGGCGGCCTGGTGACATCCAAGCTGCTATCGGACCTTTGGTATGGCGAGTATATTTGGCAGTACAGCGCGTTTTCCATAGAAGGCCCACTAATGGCGAAATTACTTAAAATTATGTTCGAGCAGCAGTGGGGATTGTACCAGGAATCCGGGCTTGATGCAAAGACTACTGTTCCCATGAGACACTGGGGTATTGAGGCCCCACCTGAGGCTAATAAAGGTATTGAAGTGATTCCAACAGCAGTTTTTGTACCTTTATTTTCACTGCTGCACGCTGCCTGTGAACAAGGATATATGAAGTATCTGAAACGCGTAAGGCTTTATTGATTGATGCCTATGGTTTATCGTCTGTGCTGCTGCCTAGATAAACGAAAGTTGCCAAGGGGGAGTGCATCCTAAGTGTGGACACTTGTGGAACTTTATAATTAACACGGCAGTCCAGCCGTGGGGATTGCACCACTGCAGGGGAAGCGGGCCGGCGGCCTGGTGACATCCAAGCTGCTATCGGACCTTTGGTATGGCGAGTATATTTGGCAGTACAGCGCGTTTTCCATAGAAGGCCCACTAATGGCGAAATTACTTAAAATTATGTTCGAGCAGCAGTGGGGATTGTACCAGGAATCCGGGCTTGATGCAAAGACTACTGTTCCCATGAGACACTGGGGTATTGAGGCCCCACCTGAGGCTAATAAAGGTATTGAAGTGATTCCAACAGCAGTTTTTGTACCTTTATTTTCACTGCTGCACGCTGCCTGTGAACAAGGATATATGAAGTATCTGAAACGCGTAAGGCTTTATTGATTGATGCCTATGGTTTATCGTCTGTGCTGCTGCCTAGATAAACGAAAGTTGCCAAGGGGGAGTGCATCCTAAGTGTGGACACTTGTGGAACTTTATAATTAACACGGCAGTCCAGCCGTGGGGATTGCACCACTGCAGGGGAAGCGGGCCGGCGGCCTGGTGACATCCAAGCTGCTATCGGACCTTTGGTATGGCGAGTATATTTGGCAGTACAGCGCGTTTTCCATAGAAGGCCCACTAATGGCGAAATTACTTAAAATTATGTTCGAGCAGCAGTGGGGATTGTACCAGGAATCCGGGCTTGATGCAAAGACTACTGTTCCCATGAGACACTGGGGTATTGAGGCCCCACCTGAGGCTAATAAAGGTATTGAAGTGATTCCAACAGCAGTTTTTGTACCTTTATTTTCACTGCTGCACGCTGCCTGTGAACAAGGATATATGAAGTATCTGAAACGCGTAAGGCTTTATTGATTGATGCCTATGGTTTATCGTCTGTGCTGCTGCCTAGATAAACGAAAGTTGCCAAGGGGGAGTGCATCCTAAGTGTGGACACTTGTGGAACTTTATAATTAACACGGCAGTCCAGCCGTGGGGATTGCACCACTGCAGGGGAAGCGGGCCGGCGGCCTGGTGACATCCAAGCTGCTATCGGACCTTTGGTATGGCGAGTATATTTGGCAGTACAGCGCGTTTTCCATAGAAGGCCCACTAATGGCGAAATTACTTAAAATTATGTTCGAGCAGCAGTGGGGATTGTACCAGGAATCCGGGCTTGATGCAAAGACTACTGTTCCCATGAGACACTGGGGTATTGAGGCCCCACCTGAGGCTAATAAAGGTATTGAAGTGATTCCAACAGCAGTTTTTGTACCTTTATTTTCACTGCTGCACGCTGCCTGTGAACAAGGATATATGAAGTATCTGAAACGCGTAAGGCTTTATTGATTGATGCCTATGGTTTATCGTCTGTGCTGCTGCCTAGATAAACGAAAGTTGCCAAGGGGGAGTGCATCCTAAGTGTGGACACTTGTGGAACTTTATATATATATATATATATATATATATATATATATATATATATACACACACACATACATACATACATACACAGAGAGAGAGATACAGAGAGAAGTGTAAAGGATGGGAGAGTAGAAAGACAATACATAGACACACATATACATACAAACATACATGCAGGGAGAGGCTAGATAAAACACGATTGTTTCCAAGTCCATGAGAGAGGAATACACTTCCTCTCTCGTGCACTTGGAAACAATCGCCATTTATCAAGCCTCTTTATTTTAAAGGGTGACCTTGAAATAGCAGAGTAAGAGGGCAGCTCCCAAGCTCCTTGAAGGGCACGTAGACCGGTCTGTGTTTGGCTGTATGTGATAATACCTCCTGAATTATGAAACCATATACAGTGCCCTGATGCCCTCGAGTGTCTGATTTTTTAAGGCGCTGCACTGCGCAGCCTCACAGCTGGTGCAGGAAATCCAAGCAGTGAATGGGTTTACAGAGAGCCAGGCAGACACGGGGCTCAGAAGAGAGCAGGGCTGAGGGGCATGTAATGCTGCCTGTGGGTACCAGTGAGTGAGATGGCAGGAGGGAGGGTGGGTGGGTGGACACAGGGATGAGAGCAGAGGCGGCTAAAGCTGCGACTGACATTGTGTCAGGGGCAAGAGGGTGGACATAAACCGGAGTAGAGGAGGGTGTAAAGCTGGGACTGTGGTGCCAGTGACTCAGTGAGCACAGGGGATGCAGAAGAGCTGCGAGGGGTAAGGCTTTGATGGGAAATGATGGTTAAATCTGGCACGGGGTCTGTTCCTGCGAGTCGGTAGGCAGAGGGAGCATCGGGCAGCACGGACGCCAGCTTCCTCACATGCTGCGAAGGGGAAACTGAGCTGCAGCGTCTGAGGGCAGTGCTGCTCCCTGAAAGAGACGCGCTGAACCTCCAGTGCGTGATCAAGCCTGGCTGGCAGGGGAGGGGTGCGCACGCGCGCTAAAAAAGAATAAAAGAAAAAAACGGACGCGAGTGGTGCGCGCGCGTACGCGACGGGAAAAGTGAAAGCAGGCTGGCGAGTGGTGTGTGATGTGTGCGCACCATGATGAGAGAGGAAAGCCAGATGGCGCCTCTGCTCGTCATTGTGCGCGTAACTGCACGCCCTATCACACCAGGTCGGGCTTTTGAAAGCCCACTCACTAAATGTCTCGCCAGAGTAGCGCATGCGCTGGCTCAGGCGAGACCTAAAAATGGCAGATCTGTCATACAGGGACAGTGGCAGATGGGACCACAGTCGAACCTGGTCACCTGTCTGTGCCCAGAGTGGGGCCGCATTTCTGTCCCATGAGATGAGCTGAGACGACGAAAGGAACACTCTCAAGTACTTGAAACCATCGGTGACTACCGCCACCTACCGTGACCATCTGCCCAATTGATCCCCCCCCCCACTCAGGGGCCATAGATATGATTTGTCCTGATTCATATAGAGGCCTGAGGTTTCACCGAAAATGTGCATGATTGTGAGCAGGCGCGGGCCAGTCCTATTGGGCTGCATGAGGAAGAACAATACGTCATCCGCATATAGCACTATGCAGTCCGAGACCTCCAGAGACCACTCAAAGCCAAAAAAACCCTTGCGTCCATTCTCAACCAAGCTGCCAACCGCTCCATGGCAAGCGCAAATAGATATGGGGAAAGGGGACATCCCTGGCGAGTTCCCTGTCTGATGGCAAAGACTCCAGATGTAGAGTCAGTCACTTGGACTGATGTCGTAATATCGGTATATAAAAGGCATATTAGATTTAATAGACGGGGGCAATATTTAGGCTGCCGAGCACAGCGAAGAAGTAGGTCCTACTCAGGGAGTCGAAAGCCTTGTCGATATGTGCAAGGAGGAGTGCGGCAGGTCCATCTAGTCAGTCCACAGCAGCAATAGCAGTATGTGCGCGCCGGATATTGCGTCGTGTAGCACGGCTAGGCATAAAGCCGGTCTGATCGGGGTGGACCAGATCCATAATATGGGGGACCAAGCGATTAGCAATTACCTTAGCCAATAATTTGGCTTCAACATTAAGAAGGGAGATCGGGCGATATGATGAATAGTGTTTTGGCGGTCTGCCTGGTTTCAGGAAAACGACAATTTCAGCATGTCTCCAGTTTGGTGGGAGGTGACCGTCCTCGACTGCGGCGTTGAGAGCCGCAAGATATAGTTCCATCAATTGAGACTGTGTTTTTAGAAAAAATCACAAGGAAAACCGTTTGGGCCAGGTGCATTCCCCAGACGCATGTCCAACAACGCTGCCTGCAGTTACTCGACCGATACCGGGGTGTCTTGCGCCACCCGTACAGTGTCGGAGAGAGTCCACGGAGGGAGGTCATCAATGAACTTGTGGATGGTTTCCGCTGGTAGGGTCTCTCAGGGGGGCATATAAATCTGTAAAGTACTTGTCAAAACAAGCTGCAATTTGTGGTGGATCAGTGGGAATCTTCCGGTCTGGGCCACACACACCCGGGAGGGTCTATGGACGTAGTGTCTGCTGGCACAAACGGTGTAGTAGAGTACTAGATTTATCACCCCATTGGTATATCCGGCTACGAAAAGCGAGCCAGTAGAGTCTAGCTTCATCCAGCAGCTCACTAGCATATGTTTGCTCTGTACTCAGCAACTGTCTGCGCGTGGCGCTCCCGTCCTCCCCCTTACTTCTATGCTCCAAGTCTGTAGCAGTTTCTCACGATGCTGTCGATGCCTCGCGGCGCAAGAAGCAATGTCCACCCCGCTGAGCGGTGGGTTTCATAGCTTCCCATAGGATTATGGGGGAGTCAACCGTGCCTGTGTTATGTGAAAAATAGTCAGTGAGGGACGTATGAATGTGCAACTTACACTGTTCGTCCTGCAGCAGTCATGGTGAGACCCGCCATCGGAATTGTGAGCTCTTAGGGTCTAAAGACAATTGCAAGGATACCGGCGAATCTCCGCGGACCTTAGCCTGTGAGTGTGGGTTGCAAATGTGAATATGTAGTCAATGCGGGGGAAGGACTCCAGAGAAATATGTGTATTCATTACCCGCAGGGTGTAGCATCCTACAGGAGTCCACCCATCCCGTACTCTGAGTCAAGGGCAGCAGCCTAGATTCTCGGACCCCAGTCGCCCGCTCCGTGCTGCACCATCTGTCCCTCGCGAGGCATATTACATCATTCCAATCCCCTCTTATCAGGCCGGATGGGATCTCAGTCCAGAGTGTGATCAAACACTCCATGAAGGTCCATGCAGGGGGGAGCATATATACTACCTAAAACAAGGGGTTCCCCATATAGTGTTCCATAGATCACTTTGAATCTGCCCTGTGGATCGGTCCATGTTTTAGAGTGGATGAATGGGATGCTGCGATGAATGAGGATTGCCACACCACGGAGCCTCTAGTAAACCCAGCAGGAAAGATTTGGGCGAATCCAAATCTTTCTAAGCCTGGTGTCTTGGTGCCCAGTAAATAAGTTTCTTGTAGAAATAAAACTTCCACTTTATAGTGTTAAGCCTGTCGGAGCACGGCCCCGTGCTTGATCTTGTCTAGGAGGCCACAGGTGCTCCAACTGAGGATTCGGAGTTCACGACTACCGTATCTCGTCGAGGCTAGATGTCATGACTGGAATTGGGGCATGTGGACAGATGTACCTAGCTGACTGGCCTGATTACCCCAGCAACTGTGTGTGTAGTATCTGGTTATGGCACTAACAAAATACAAAAACTTCCCACAAACCCCCAACCTACCCCCTATCCCAATACCTCATCAACACTGAAGTATCGATTGTGGCGTGATGTGTCCCCCACCCCCAATGGGGGGTACAAGCAACATGTAGCCAATGGATCCCCATCTTAAGTTCCCTGTACATGTAAAAGTCTACTAACAGGGGAACATATGCATAGTTGTAGCCCAGTTATACATTGTCATCCAAATTGTCCAGGTTTAATGATAATGTAGATCTCGGCGGGGCACCAATTAGGATGCCGCTGGTTCCGGATGCTCATCAGACATTCGCCGGTGGGATTTGCTGCGAGTTTTAGAACGTTTCTTAGAGCACGATCTGCGACGCTGTTTGTCACCGCTCTGGGCGATCCACATCCAGGTCCTCTGAATGAGGAGTCCGAGTCAAAACTGGGTTGCGTATGAGGTTCGAGTTTCATGACTTCATCCATCCAGCAGAAAACCTCCTCCGGTGTCTTGAAGAAGTGCGTACGTGACTGATAGGCCACTCTCAGGCGGGCCGGGAACAACAAGGAATATTGGATTTTAAGACCTCGAAGGCGAGCCTTAGCCTCTACAAATGATTGTTGGCATTGTTGTACCAGCTTGGTATAGTCTGGAAAAGTTATGATATGCTTAGAGGCAAACGTAAAGCTTGCTTTCAATCTGGCTTGTTGTAGAATAACGTCTCGGTCTTTGTAGTTAAGAAGCCTTACTATTATTGGTCTAAGGTGGGAACCCGGTGGTGGCTTCTGCATCAGCGCCCCATGTGCAGGTTCGATTATGAAGCACTGAGAGACAGTACCAGGCAGGAGCCACTCCGTGAGCCACTTGATGTGGAACTCCTCCACACTACCCCCTTCACAACCCTCAGGGAATCCAAAGAAGCGGAGGTTGTTCCTGCGGGCGCTCTCCACCCGCGCCGCCAGGTCCCTCATAAGTCTCTCCAGGGTAGATACTTTTTTCTAGAGTGTACTTGCTGTATCTTCCACCGTTGAGACCCGGGATTCTGATTCCATAATTCTTTGCACTGCGGTCCTAAGATGTTGTTGGAACAGCATTACATCTTTTCCCACTGCGCCAATCCAGGCCTCAAGCGTTTCCCTAGACAGTTTAATCGCCGCCAGCAGTGCAGCATTGTCAAGCAGGGCCACCTCATGGTCACCCAGCACCAGCACCTGGGCCGTCGCACCAGTATATTTTTCCATTGTGCTTTGCTTGGATGATGCACCAGGCGGGTTGTCTTTGGTCATGTTTTACGATGGTGAATTAGGAGGTTGTCTTAATACGGAGCCGGATATATCCCAGTGTTCCACACATGAGGCAGGTCATTATCGCTGGTTATTCTTTCCATGGACCCCCAAGGGGGCAAGGCCAGCCAGGGGAGGGCACCACGCTCACAAGCCGCGTCAAACCTTGTTTAACGGCTTCTGCAAGCTGGGCACCCCCACCTCCCCTAACGGGCACCGGCCTATGCCCCAGGTTCACGTGATGCCAACGTGTGGTCAATCCAGAGGGACCTCAGGGCAATATCGGGGGCCCTTGAGGGAGAAGCGGGCAGTCAGGCTCCACCCCAGACCAGGAGGCCAACCGGCCACGTGCGAGCAAAGCAGCAGCCTGGGTGCCAACCCCGGCCCACACCAGGATTCCAACTGGGGCGTCAGAAGAAGAGGGGAACAAGGGACGCAGTCAAGGTCAGCCTCCGGCTTTCAAGCAGCCAGTAAATATACTTCGGTTGGGCCTCTGTGCTGGGTCCGTGACGCGGTCGACAGTAGGCACTCTGCCTGGGGGTCCCCAAGACACTCACAGCCAAGGAAGGGGGGCACATTCGCACCGCGGCCCGATCCGGCCACCAAGAGCTTACTGAGCAGTGTGGTAGGGGTCCTAGGGTTTATCTGGTGCTTCCCCCCCACTCTGCAGCCAGGAGCTCACCGCATTCACCTGCTCCACCTCCTCTCTGTCGCGGCCAGCTCTATAATTTATGCAGGGCTCGAAGCAGGCCGCATTTTGCCAGTGCCTCGACGGGCAGAGGGAAGCACAGTGGTGCCAGAGCCGTCTTCACGGCCGCCCGCCCCTCCAACGCCTGCAGCAATGCCGCTGACCGCGGCCCCCGCAGGGGGCCACTCGGCGGTCGGCGCCTTAGTGGCCCCGGGGCCCCGGTCACCCCTCCCCACTCCCTCCTTCGGGGGGGGCGGGGGCAGGGATCCTGATTGTTGCCCCCCCTCCGTGTCGGGGGCCGGAGGTGACGCGCAAGGCGCGTCACTTCCGGGCCCAGGTGTGAGGGGAAGGCTATTTAGCCTTCCCCCACCCTCACTGGCGACCTCTTTGTCGCCCACCTCGCCTTGTCTCGCCTCGTCTCACGTAGCAGCTTGATCGTCGACCGTCCAGCTGCCCGGAATATTCGCGGTGAGTTTGCCGGTTTGACCCCCTCGCCCCGGCCCTGTCCCTGGGCAGTACCAGGAGACGGGGCCCTGTGGTCGGAGTACCACGGGCGGTGGGGGGGACCGTGCTCGAAGCTGGGATCGAGGTGTTGGCCTTGCGGTTGCGTGGGTGGTGGGGGGCGCAAGGTTTCAATCTTGGGGACCCGCTCTTGCTTGCCCTACTGGGTATTCTGGGCGCCACCCTGTCCCCCTCCCTCCCCCGGCCGCGGGTACATCCGCTGAATAGGATGCGTTCTCGGGTTCGTGTCCCGGCCCAACCACAAACCCCCCGCGATGCTGGTGACTTCATCAGGTGGGGGGGCAGGACAGCACCCCCCCTTGCGTTCTAGGCGACAGCCACGGCATTACGGCTACACTGGGTAGGGGGGGGCTAGGTGCTTCACAGAGGCCCGCGCCACGCGGGGTGTTGTCGGGCAGTTAGCCTCCCCTCGCTGCGGTTTAATTAACATATGAAAAGACATGGCCTAGCTGTGAGATGGCAATTTACAAGGCACTATCGTATTCAGGGTATAGACAAATGAAGTGTTCATAAAACATTCTTCAATTTTGTCCGAAGTAGAGGTGTCTGGTTCCCCTGGCGCAGCTGGAGTGCGTGCAGTTACAGCGCACTTCCTTCTGACTTGCAGTGATCCCTGTGTAATATTTTAGTGATAACATGCGGAGTCAGATCTCGTTTATGCCATAAAGTAGTGGTGGCATGGTTCCCTGGACTCGGGGTGTCTTGTTCACTCCTCGGCGAAGCACGAGAAGGCTGACGCACTTGTGCTAGGGACCCTTCGCTGTGCGCTAGCGGCCGTGGAGCAGATACAATGCTGCGCAGGTCACGGAAGAACATCAAACTTAGGCTGTCGAGCAGCGCCTCCTTGTCACGCAGCGCTGCAGAACAGAATCCTGTCGGGCCGTGAACAGAAAGCGAGCGACTCGCAGCACAGAAAACAAAATATACTCTGACCATGGACATACGGTCTGGATCCGAATAAAACACTTCCTTTGACTCTGCTATTTGAGCTGTAGCTCCGTAGACCCACCCTATGCGGACTCTGGGGACTCAAGCCTGCCACCGGAATGTGTTGTAGCGTCCCAGGCCTTCCTGTACACCGCACCGCGTGTTCCCATGCATGCCCCCTACTACCTGCTGTTATGTGGACTCGGAAAGAGCCCTGAACGGCAAGCCTCTGTGACATTTATGTCCTCCGGCTTCTAGGCGCCTTTTCCTGCCCCCGGGCCTAAAGGCGCTCTTGCTCTGATTTCAGACGCCGCTCTTGCTCTCTTCGCAAACCTGAAGGCGCTCTCGCCCGTCTCTCAGCCTCCAAGCGCTCTTGTGTGAGCCTTTTCATTAAAGCGTGTTTCACGCAGGTGTCGTGTCAGGTGCAAGTAACTGATCTATTGATATTAGGGTCATCGGGGAATGATGTTACAACAGATCTTAAAATCCAAGTGGATGACAACCAAGAAACGAACATTCTAGAATGCCGTGCCCCAGGGTCGCCGATATCGTGTAGTCCCCCCCGCCCGATTGGGTATGTACACTGGTGCTCATGTACTGCGCTCCTGGGCCTCGGGTCGCGCCGCGCGGCGACTGCGGGCGGGTCGCTCGATCCCCCCCCCCCCCCCGCGCCCGTTTGGGGTGTACTCTGATAACATTGGTCACTGAGCAACTCCAATCGTGTAACTTCAGTCTACCGACTACCTATGTGTATATGGGAGCGGCCGGCCAATAAGCCGCGCTCCCGGCGCCCGGTTACGATCGATTTCATGCAACGTCACGCAGCGGGTCAGCTTCCCCCTGTATGAATATCATAGCACTCCTCTTCAGAACTGCAATTCTTAAGCGGTTTCGGTAGACAGCTCGAGGTGCTTCTCTGGAGCTGACCAGACGGGCACCTGTTCGCAATGAGGGGAGAGGTGGTGTTCCGTCGGCTGCGCTGCCGCCTCGGTTGCCGGCAACCAGGGTTTGAGTCTTTGAGGTTGCGTACACATTACGTAATTCTGGGCTAATTACTTAATCTCCCCGTGCCTGAATGTGATGCAAATACGGTGCTAGGTAGAGCGCTACAATACCTTCGGGTCGATTTCGCGCTATATAAACACGTGCAATAAGAACCCTTCTGTTATCTTGTCAAAGAAAAGGGCAGGATTTGAACTATGTGTCTTCGTGGGTTTGGTGCTAGGCGTGAACCCTAGGCGCGCTCTCCCTAATTTGCCTGTGCTATACATGTGTTCGCAATGAAGAGAGGGGATGTGGTCCGTCGGCTGCGCTGCCGCCTCCGATGCAGGAAACCAGGGTTCGAGTCTCGAGGTCGCGTCCACAGTATGTGATTCTGGGCAAATTACTTAACCCCCCGGTGCTTCAATCTAAATGCAAATACGGTACTATGCAAAGCGCTCCAATACCTTTGGGTCGAGTTAGCGCTATATAAACACGCACAATAAGAACCCTTCTGTTAGCTTGTCACAGGAAAGGGCAGGAGGGGATCTATGTCTTCACGGGTTGAAGCTAGGCGTGAACCCTAGGCGCGCTCTCCCTAATTTGCCGGTGATATGTGTTTTATTCCCAGTTTGAACTGGCTGCATGCTCTGCTGCGATTGTCCTAGTGCATGGCTTCCTGAATTAGTATGGGTCAGTACTACGTCAATCTACCCACTAATACCACAAAGGTAATGCGGTATAGGTACCATACAGTGTACGACGTGTCTATTGGTGTCACGCTTAAGGTCCCGCACATGGGTATCACTAGAAGTGGAACCCTGTCAGTCATGCCAAATCACCCAACAAGGTTTGAGTTGATTCTGATAGACAAAAGACTCGTAGAGGTGCCAATGGAACCAGTGTAAATAAATGCCACGGGGCGTACTGCGGAATTTTGCGCATATTGCGCATGTCACCCCGCCACCGAGTTTTTACTGTACAGAGTAACAATTAGGAACGCGTATCGAGGTGGAGGTATAGATCAGGCAGCGGGGCTAAACATTGTGGTCAAGAGCGCGCATCCAGGTGGAGGTCTAGACCCGACAGCTGAGTAGCGGTCGGCAGGGAGGTGGGGCGGAGGAGTGCGTGTCGCCTCCTCATGCTTGTTTTAGGGAGAAGGCATTTGCCCCCCCTCCTCGGGTGCGCGGCCGCTGGGGGCGCGGGGGTCCTGGGCAATGGATGCGCTGCCACCGAATGCGTGAATGCAAACACTGTACTAGTTAAAGCGCTTCAATGCCTTCCAGACCTCCTCCTGCCCATGCAGCGGCCGCAGCGAGATAGAGGTTGGCGGCCGAATCGAACTAGGGTTCAGGGTGTTTCGCGGGCAAGGTCTAAACCTTCCCCTGCCCAAGCGTCTCCGCAGCGTGATTCAGTGTAGGGTAGAGCGCTCATTACACACTGTATCGATCGTGTGTCCGTCGGCCTTTCGCCCGCGGGGCATACTTCTCAATGGCGTCGGCCCTCACGAGCAGAGTAAATGAATGGGGGTGCGATGGCAAAGAAGCCGCACACCCTGCGCCGGGGGAGCCGTTAGGAGATTAGCGTCGGTTCACGGCCCTAATACACCAGCACTGCAAGTCTGGGAGCTGCCTGGGTCCCCGCGGATCGCGGGCGGTGCAACCCCGTGGCGCTCCCTGGATACGGTTATCACCCCCCCTCCCATCGGCTATGCTGCCGTTGAGGGCGGGGGGGCGCATGCAGTGGGCTGTGTGGGGTAGGCGTGGTGACCTGCAGAGGTGGGGTAGTCCGACGAATGCGAGCTGGACGCTGGTTTAGGGAAGTGAGGTTCCGCCCCTTGAGGTCGCGTCCGCATTATGCGATTGCGGGCATTAATGAACCCCGCACCTCAATGGATAATTGGTACGAATCTTGTAAGCTCCCAGTGCTTAAATGTGTAATGTAAATAAGGTGCTCATGTAAAGCGCTCCAATACCTTCGGGTCGAGTTCGAGCTATATATTTATGCAACATGTATCGCTGGCTTCCTATAAGGCGGATACATGATACAAGGGCATGCATTGTTCACATTACGCGATTGCGGGCATTACTAAACCCCCCGCACCTCAATGGATAATCTGGTGCGGTGCTCGCGTGATCCGGTACGGGGAGCGGGTAATATGGTACGATTCTCTTAAGCACCCCCTGCTTGAAGGTGTAATGTAATTACGGTGCTCATGTAAAGTCCTCCAATACCTTCCGGTCAAGTTCGCGCTAGATAAATATGCAACATGTAATTGCTAGCCTCCTATAAGGCAGATAGATGACACAAGTACATGCATTGTTCACATTACACGATTGCAGGCATTACTAAACCCCCCGCACCTCAATGGTTAATCTGGTGCGGTGTTCGCGTGATTTGGCACGGGGATCATGTTATATGGTACGAATCGCTTGCGCTCCTCGTGCCTGCATGGTGTATGTAAATACGGTGCTCATGTAAAGCGCTCCATAGACCTTTGGCGTCGAGTTCACGCTATACAAATATACAACATGTATGGGCTGGCTTCCTATAATGCAGACACATGATACAAGTGCATGTATTATTCACAAGGATTTGCTCGTGCCCACATTCGCGCGCATCAGGTGATTCCGGGCATTACGACACCCCCTGCACCCGAATGGGTGTTTTGGTCGGTGCTCGTGTCCAGCGCTCTAATAATTTCGCGCGCATTACGGTTTGAGTTAATCACTAATTCCACCGTGCCCGAATAGGTATGCTAATACGGGGCTCATGTACGACGACTGCGAGTTGGATGCTGTTTAGGGAACTCAGGTTCCGCCCCTTGAGGTCGCGTCCGCATTATGCGATTACGGCCATTACAAAACCCCGCACCTCGATGGATAATCACCTCAATGGATAATCTGGTGCGGTGCTCGCGGGATCTGGTACGGGGATCGGGTAGTATGGTACGAATCTTTTAAGCTCCCCGTGCTTGAATGTGTAATGTAAATAAGCAAGTAGCTGCTGGCTTCCTATAAGGCAGATACTTGAGACAAGTGCAGGCATTGTTATGAGGGCTAATTACAGTAAGGGTCGCGCAGTCCGATCCTGACCACACGTGACCACGTGTCGCTTGTCTCCAACCTTTTGCTGAAAGGGGGCTTGGGTCGCTTGTCATTGTTGTCACGTTACCCACCCCCATTGCTTACGGCCTCGCCCTCCCAGGTGCATCAGTCCTTGGGCAGGGCGGACCAGTGTGGGGATAGTCCTAACGTAGAACTGTCATTGCCATGTTAGTAACAGTTAAACACGGGTCGCTGCCGACAGTCTAAAAGAGGTATGCTTAAGCCCGCAACTGGCCCCGCCAACATGCTTATGTGGGCCGCCTTCAACGGTCACTGACATGGGGAACTCACACATATCTAACTGTAACCTAGACACCCGGGTGGGTGCCTAGTCGGGCAGGGCAACGCAACCGAGATAGAATGGTAGTTATTATCTAAGGCTAAAGGAAGTCTGGATTGAGCCACTAGATGGGTTAGATATGGGTGCAGCCCAGCGCCCCAATCGCATTGAATTCGGGGACGCTCTGACATAGCGGCAAAAGAATAAGTGGTCGCCACATAGCGCATCACTAGGGCCTAAATCACGGCACAAGGTTACCGGCGTGATTGTCCAAGTGGTGGCGGGTGCGCCGCTCGCGAGCGGATTGCAACCCGTGGTTTACCTCTGAGCCGATTGGCCTGCAGAACACTGAGCTGGGCACCATAACCAAGAGTTAGGTCTGCAGGAGGAGTGGTATGGTTGTTATATAGCAAGTGTGCGGTCGTTCAAAGTTTGGTAAAGACCACGTAGAGCCCCAAGGCATCAGGGCATTATTGACCGTGCAGCACTCGCTACGTTCAGAATAGGGCCGGTATTTGCACCAAAGTTTCCGGTTGGTTCCCACAGACTTGTCTGCTCCCAAGGTTATCCTCTAGGGGTAGAACTTGAGACTAAGGGGGCATTGCCTGCTTCGGCGGCACAAATAAGCGATAGCTACGCCGGGATGGAGTTACCATTCAGGTCCTGCCACCACTGGGTTCCCCCCGGGTGATGGGATCAAGTTAGGTGGGACCGCGAAGTCTACGGTTCTTGGGAAACTTCCTGCAGTTGGGCATTTAGCAACAGATAAGGTACCAGCGTGTGAGTATCAGATATCTGCTTTCCAGCAGCACCGTGCCCTGGGAGCACACGCGTTGCCCTAACTCTGTGGCCCTCCCACAAGGGAGCCGGGTAGCAAAACAAGTGCATAGGCTCCTTAGGCGGGCCTCTGGCCTTCAGCTGGGTGTAATCACCATCAATTGGAGAGAGGCCCAGGTAAAAATGGGCTTTCCGTAATGCTTGGAGGACCATTGCGGTTGGTGGCACCCCCCACCGGAATCACTGGTCGCGTACGGCAGCTGCAGGAGACTGGTGCTGCTGTCCCAATATCTGGGGTGTCAGCGGGGCAAACACAAGGGGACATTATGACAGCGCGCAACGCTTAAGCCAAACAGATTCCCGAAGCTGGTATGCCTAAGGGATCATCACTGAGGGATCCGTAGGGGCATAATTCCTATAAGGTATAAGGGATGGTGGGCAGGGGCAAGAGTCGCCCCTTGCCCATGGTCACGCGCTGGCAGTGAGGTGCACTCCTGTGCCCCAGGTTAACTATCTGAGGGGACTGTACAAATGTTAAGTAACCCTTCTCGTCATAATAGTCAAAGCGGGCAGGCCCAGGATTGTGAATAGGTGTAACCTTCCCGCTGGGGGGCGAATAGTTATCGCACATCTTCACAGGCCCCTCTATTTCAACAGACCCTATCCGATTGGGATAGCGTCTAGGGATTGGGGACATAGATGGGGCCATCTACAATCCAGGAGCTATAGCTCACTGGTATGTCTTGGGCCTGTGGTTATAAGGGATCTCACAGGGTTTGAGTCCCGCCCAAAGGGGTTTGGGCTTTATTCGCCATGAGATGATTCGGGGGAATGTAAAGGGGTACTTCGACTTGGATGGAGTACACCTCTCCCAAATAGGCATGGACCTGTTTTTATTGGATTTAAGCGAAGCATTGGTGAATAGAGGGTGCAGGTAAAGAGCTAGGTTGGTGGGGGGCCCTGGCTGCGACGGTTAGCCGCCTCCAGGGCTGTGGCGGAGTTACAGGGCGATCTGGAAGCAGGCCGGTACAAAGGGTACCTCTGCGCGGCACCACGTGGTGCCTGAGCCAAAACGAGGAGCCTCCAGAGAGGTCCCGGAAGCCGGTCGGCGCCCCGCTAGGCCTGCGGGCGGTTGTGGGCCTGAACAACCGGGGGCTTGCTATGCGACGCTCCGCCCCGAGAGGGGGGGTGTGAGTAGAATTTCAACGGCACGTGATCGAAAAAAGAATCACTTGGGGGGCAGCACTTGCGGGTCGTTCCCGTGCTGCCCGGCTCATCAGGCGGGGCAGGTGAAGTAGATGGCCGCCTGCCCTTGGATCGCCCGTAAGATAACCCACCTATTACATATCCTGGAATTATGTAATAAATCCTGCAGCATTTGTTACCCATTTACAACTGTTTCTTGTGTCTTCTTTGGGTAACCTAATTTGGGGGAGGGGGGAAAGCGGGGTGCCCCTGGGGGTACTATGCCGCTGACCGCGGCCCCCGCAGGGGGCCACTCGGCGGTCGGCGCCTTAGTGGCCCCGGGGCCCCGGTCACCCCTCCCCACTCCCTCCTTCGGGGGGGGGCGGGGGCAGGGATCCTGATTGTTGCCCCCCCTCCGTGTCGGGGGCCGGAGGTGACGCGCAAGGCGCATCACTTCCGGGCCCAGGTGTGAGGGGAAGGCTATTTAGCCTTCCCCCACCCTCACTGGCGACCTCTTTGTCGCCCACCTCGCCTTTTTACCCTCCCTACCGCTTACCCGGCGTGGTGTGGTGGGGTGGGGTTTTTGGCTGAACGTTTTAATGTTTTCTTTTCGTTGCAGGCGGAGTTACAGGGCGATCTGGAAGCAGGCCGGTACAAAGGGTACCTCTGCGCGGCACCACGTGGTGCCTGAGCCAAAACGAGGAGCCTCCAGAGAGGTCCCGGAAGCCGGTCGGCGCCCCGCTAGGCCTGCGGGCGGTTGTGGGCCTGAACAACCGGGGGCTTGCTATGCGACGCTCCGCCCCGAGAGGGGGGGTGTGAGTAGAATTTCAACGGCACGTGATCGAAAAAAGAATCACTTGGGGGGCAGCACTTGCGGGTCGTTCCCGTGCTGCCCGGCTCATCAGGCGGGGCAGGTGAAGTAGATGGCCGCCTGCCCTTGGATCGCCCGTAAGATAACCCACCTATTACATATCCTGGAATTATGTAATAAATCCTGCAGCATTTGTTACCCATTTACAACTGTTTCTTGTGTCTTCTTTGGGTAACCTAATTTGGGGGAGGGGGGAAAGCGGGGTGCCCCTGGGGGTACTATGATCAGTGGGGGGGCCCATCGAGATCGTCTATCGGATGCGTCTAGCTGCCAAAGCTCCGGCAATGCAGAGCCGGGCGCCCCCGGCCCCGCGCCTCTAGCCTCTGCCCTAGATGACCTTACCTCATGCAGCTCAGCCCCTCCTGCTGCGCAATGTCAGGTGTGTGCAGTACGCCCCGTCCAGCCGCGCGCCCGATCTTACACTGAAGCCGCCCACTATGCAGCAATGTCGCAGCCAGAAATCGTCTGCGGCGCGTTCACCGGACTCCACAATTTGCCGCAGTGAGGCACCCCGGGGCTCCGCGAGTATTAGAATAGTTCAGGATATACAGATGCTGCAGGATTAATACAGGATTATTTTGGGCCACGGGAGCTACGCTAAAGTGCGTCTGCCATGTTGGACAGCTAGGCCAGGCCCTGTCCAGTTTGGATAGTTTTAAGCCTGAATCCTATCAAAAATCTACTTCTAGAACTAAAGGACTGGGTGTGCTTATGGTGCTTGCAACATTTGTGAAGCAGGCCTTCCAATTCCTTACGAACCTATGAGTCAAAAAAGGCATTCCCAAGGCATCCACAACAAGTACTTATTCTGGGCTCCATCTCCTTTCCTTTTTCATGCAAATATAAGTGGCGACTCGACACAACCATACTGCCAGCAGACATTGCTGAAGGCTTCAAAGTGTCAAAGGAGAATACGAATTTGCCTATTGCCCAAAACCTGGAAACCGTCTTTTATTGCAGCATTATCATGGAAAGTGACTGAAAATTCTTGGTGAGGGACTTAGAAGCATAAATTGCATAGATTGTCCCCCTCACAGATAAGCAAAACCCAGTATATGATCTTGTGAGTGTCGCTTCTGCATCGTTATCCACCTTGGTACTGGTAGTTAAAGATATTTCCTTAGTGAACCCTGCAGTGTGCTGTACCTTTGCAAGGTGAGGGTCCAAAATTAAAGATTGTGAGCTATCCACATCAATGTTATATCTGGGCGCAGGGCATACCAGACACTGTCCGTGGTCAGAGGAACACTCTGGACACACTGTGCTCTCAAATGGCTTGTTGCTGCATGCCTTGCTCAGTGCACTAAGAATCTTTATGTCTTGGGCTGTGATGATGGTTCTGTGATTTTGGTCACCTTGAGTGGCGTTCAATAATCATCCGGAGACACTAGTCTGTGCAGGCAGTAGTGAGTAATACAAAAGCAGCCAAAGGATGACAAAAGTGGCCTTCTTGCATATTTAGTGGATGCCATAATTCTGAGGGAAGAGGTGTGGTCAAGCCGATGAACTACCGTTCCCTTCTGTTGGGGGTTCCCAATCCAAGATGATGTATAACTCTACCATGTATTAGTATTTCGAACTTGGATCAGATATAAAGGCGGCAATCACAGGGCGATCATTCATCGCAACATATTTATTCCCTATTTTTCATCATATTTTTTTTGACTTTGTAGATTACCGTGTCACTAGTACCTCTCGATGCAATATATATATATATACCTCATTACACAGATACCCATGTATTCTCTCTTTCGTGAGCTCTTGCTGTGTATGTATGTGTGTGTATGTGTATATATATATGTGTGTGTGTGTGCATATATATGGGAAGAAGTGTATAAATATATATATATATATATATATATATATATATATATATATATATATATATATATATATATATCACTAATCTCTAGACACAGTCACACAGTCAGACTTTCAAAAGTGCAGAAACAAATAGACCCCACTCAACACATTGTGGGTCAGCTACATGGACCTATGAGAAGCGTGATGAAAGAGCGTGCGCTACTATTCGAGTAATTTGCGACAAGATGGCGGCCTCTAAGGAATGAATGTAAACAATAACTAATGAACGTCCAAAATGATCTGGCTCAGGAGTCAAAGTCTTCAGAAGCTTTTGAGAAACTGCTTCAAACGCCTTTAGTGTATGTGTCTTTTTAGGGGAACGAAAAGTGATTGCGGCTTCTGTCGTCTGTTGTCACACATGAGCAAAGTACATTGAGCTCTGTTACTTCTTCCGCAGGAAACCTCAGACGAGACCACAAATGACGCGTTCCCATCCAGAACCAGCAAATGTGCACAGTATAAAACAAGAATACCTAAAAATACCCCATAAAGAGTAAACTGGGCTCAGTGCAGATAACGGCTGGGTGAGAGGGTGATGATAATCTCAGGACCTGCTCATGTTAATATGTGTTTGCTTTTCAATTAATTTACAAATGCATGCCCTCTCATACAGTCAGGTACCGTACTCATAGCTATTCAAGAATGCCTTTCTTTCATAGCCGCTGTCCTACTGGACACCAAAACCGATGTGGCCCTGCCGGTTACAAATGAACATGAAGGGCCTCAAATATTTCGGTATCTCCATAAGAAGGCAAGAAAGAAAGTACTGCTGGAAATTGCAGACAGCTCTGCACTGGTTTGGGGCCAATCAGGCACATTGATGAAGCCTCCCTCTAGGTAGAGCAGCTATGTATAAAATTATGACACTGTCACAATTTATATATATGGTTCCTAATATAGCATTCTGGGTGCCCAGGGAGTTCTTTCATCAAGTAGAGGGAATTTTGAAATCCCGCCTCTGGAAGGATGAGGTGCCATGGGTGTCATTCGGCAAACTTTACAAGGGTCTGTATGAGGCCTCAGAGCCCAAAATATTGCAAAGCAGTGCAACTGGTTACACTTAATGGTTGTATATACCTCAGGACGAACCTACATGTCATCTAGAGGAGTGGATGCACCAAGGATATCACACACGAATATTTGGTAAAAACCCACCAATGAATCAACCAGTGCCAGTAAGCACTGATGTCCTTCATATTTTGAGACGCTTTATCTATACTTTCACTGCTGGGTTCAGTTCAGTTTATTAGTCTCAATGTTAATTTGGGATCAGATTTGCATTCAGAGCCGGGACACTCTTCTGAGTAGCTGTTGAACTCTATAAATCAATGTTTTTTTTTATTTCACAGCTGTTGCTGTGAAAAAAGGCCTCTCTGAGCAGGAGGGGATTTAAACCCCCACGGCTTCCCTGAGGCCTATGTCTTACTAAGTAGACCATTCTGCCCTCTAGGAGCGGAATGTTCTAATAGCCTTAGAGACCCCCTCAGGCCTTTAAACGCTAGAACGGGCCTTTAATGGCCAGTATAGCCCACTACCGCAGGCTTTAAGGCTATAATACTAACACCGGAGCTTCTGCTTGTTTCACGAGTGGCCTGGAAAACAAGCATACAAATGAGTGGCTGGAAGGGTAAAATCACCAAGAAGACACCATTATGATAAGTCACGATTGATAGGTGGTGGGAATGGAGAGATGCTCTCATGAATGGGACACTCAAAGTGGAGAACATCTAAGAGGAGGATGGGATGAAATCGTTTGAACAACTGACTTAATTTACACTGCACAAATCAAATCAAATCAAATCAAATCAATCTTTATTCAGAAGCCAAAGAGGCAACCATAAAAGTACATGAAAATACAATTGACAATGACATCTTCAAAATTTTCAGCATGGAGAAAGCAAAAATACTAAAACAAGAGAATATATATAAAAGCTACCTCACTAATGCAATGACATACAAATGTTATTATACAATTTAATAAGAGGAAAATAATTAAATTGACATGTCACAGATTCTGCCTATGTCTCACTACCAATTTCAAGTAAGTAACTATCTGTTTAGCAAACAGCTCAGTGTCCAATAGTTGCATAACAAGGAAAGCAGGACGGCATCTACGTAAACCCCAAATTTTCAGAATCGGGATTAGCCACTGTTTTCTCAAGTCGTGGTAAAATTTACAGAACAATACTGTATGCAGTGTAGATTGAGAGGAACTCATATCGCAAGGACAGGATTGAAGATGTCTTTCCCAAGATTTAGATATAGGAAAGGTAACCCAATGATGAAAAACATTCAGTCTAAACCTTGTTAAAAGAGATCTCTCATAATCAGTAATGTTAAATGTCAAGTAAGGCTGGATTGAAAGAGTCGTTTGGGTCAATAAGGAATGTTGAACTGTGGGTTTGTGGGCTTCGCTAGTTAACCTCAGAGATTCTAGCTGAGCGAGGCACAGCTTTTTGAAGTGTTTCCTTGGGATTTCAGCGATTTTCAAAGGGGAAAGATAGTACTGTATCATGCCCAAGTCGTCTAAGAATCTCTTTACATAAGAAATCCATCTGACCTTATGTGCTCTATCCAAGGCAATACAGTCTTTTATAAACCCTTGGGTAAAGGTGGTATCTTTGGAGGTCCAAATGCGGTGCCATAATAGCAAGGGTTGAATCCTTATTAGATCTGCTACAAAAGGCAATCCTACTTCTAAATGACATACAT
The DNA here is from genome assembly GCF_964204655.1 of Triturus cristatus. Classification (NCBI taxonomy): domain Eukaryota; kingdom Metazoa; phylum Chordata; class Amphibia; order Caudata; family Salamandridae; genus Triturus; species Triturus cristatus. Next base: position 143,336,933 of record NC_140580.1, on the reverse strand, counting down.
AGGTTGAAGTAGTCCGCGGGACTGCCAGGAGGAATCGTAGGAATCTGTTTTCTACCCTTTGGACCTCTTCAATTTTAGCGTAGTCCCACACACCGGCCCCATAAATTACGCTACCGATGCATTTTGCCTTGTAAATTTCCAGGAGTTCAACAGTAGGTCGTCTTCCTAATTTGCTGGCAAAATTAACCAAAGCGGCTGTTGTTCTAGCAAAGGTGAGTTTTCTAGACTCGATGGCACTTTTCCAGGAGCATGTTTGATTGAAAACAATACCCAAATATGGGTACATATTAATGCTCTCTATTTTTTGATGGTCTACAGAAATAGTCATTTTGTTCTTTTTCAATGACCCGAGAGACATTACAATTTTTTTTTAATATTAATCCTCAGGTCCAAGTTCTCCATAAATGAGTGGTATTTCGTGAGGGAACGCTGCAGTTCGAGCGGAGTTCGCGCCAGAACTACAGCGTCATCCGCGTAGAGTATAGCCGGTATAGAGCGATGGTTTATGGTGGGGAGGTCCTTTGCCCCAAGTAACATGGCTTTCTCCAAGCCATTTGTATATAAATTAAAAAAAATGGGGCCAGGACGCATCCCTGTCTAACACCGCGCTCCACTCTGAACGGTTTTGTCACCTCACCCCCCAAGCCATATCTCACGCGGGCTGTAGCATCCGAGTACAGTCCGCGCAGAAAAAGTATTAGGGGCTCCTCTATTCCCATATTCTCAAGGATGATCCACAGTTTAGTGTGATTGACGCAGTCAAATGCTGCGGAGAGATCCACGTATGCCAAGTAGAGGGCCCCTCCTTTGGCACTAACATATTTGTCTATCATCAAGGAGAGGTTAAGGGCTTGCTCTGTAGTTCCCAAGCCCTCACGGAAACCATACTGAAGATCCGAAAGAACTTTGTTATCCAGTGCCCATTGCTGCAGACGCTCTAGGATAACTCGACCAGCCACTTTCCCAAATGAATCTAACAAAGAGATCGGTCGGTAACAAGATGGCAAGTGGCGGTCCCCTTTTTTAAAGATGGGGACAAGAATTGATTTAGTCCAAGAATCAATAGGGCCCAATGCACAGGAAGCTTGTAGAACCCTCGTTAAAATTGGAAGCCATAAGTCCATCATGAATTTAAAAAAATCAATTGGAACCCCATCGGGGCCTGGAGCTTTACCATTTTTACTAGCTTTTAAGGCTTGTTCCACCTCCTCATATCGAATGTTAATTGGGAGAGGGAGATTTGGGGTGTATGATCTAGAAAATGTTAAAGGGTCAGCAGTTAAGGGGAGGCTGAATATCCGCTCAAAATATCCAAGCCAAGTTTGTTCGTCTATTGCAACCTCGACAGTTGGCTTTGGCGCAGAATCAGTTAAAAAGGGGGACTTCACAACCTTCCAAAAGGCAGCGGTGTCCCCAAGGATAGATGTTTTATGTAATTGATCCCAAAGCTCTTTTTTTAGGTCATTTTTCCTACGCCTTAGAGCTTGTTTATATTTGATTCTGGAGGCTGCAATTTCCTTGCTGTTCCTTACCTTATTTTGAAGGACAGTTTTTAAATTCTTGTACGCTTTGGTACAGGAAGAGTCAAACCATCCCTTAGGTTTTCCATTTTTTAGATTTACGTATAAAGAATCCTTTATTGCAATCAATAATGTTGCAAAGTTATCCATGATTCCCTCGTTAGAAGTGCCTGGATCGAGACATTTATTGATCACTGGGCCCATTTCTTTTACCAATGATATTGTAATAACCATGGGATCAACCTTTTCCCATCTTAGTGAATATCCATTCAGTCTATCTAAAATTAAATTGTTTTGGGCTAAAGTTGCCTCAATATTAAGCCTCTCTCGAATCTTGGGAGTTTTTAGAACGAGACTGATAGGGTAGTGATCACTAATGGCAATATCATGTGTTTAACAGGTGAATAAATCTTTACCTGCAGCCATAGAGAGAAATATAAAATCAATGGTAGATGGCCTGCCTCTTCCGTTAAAAGTTGGTAGCACCGGTATGGGAGGATTCAACATATTATTAGCTAGTGTAAGATCTAATCCGCTCAAGATCTCATTCAAGAGATGTCCAGTTGAAGTGTGTGAAAAGTGAGGTAACGGATCACCATTCTCATCCACTATGCCACACACTATGTTATCACTATGATTACATAGATTTTGATTAAAATCCCCACCCCAAATTAAGACCAACTCCTTATGAGTTTTTAAGAGTAAATCTTGAAAGTGACCGTGTAATTCCTTAGTTACATTAACCAAATCAGAAGCAGAAAGATTATTATAAAAATTCACTATAACTAAAGCTTTGCAGGTATTCCAATGAAGGAGAAAATTTACGTTTAACGTTATAGGGACTATTGATGTAAAACGGAGGGTATTAGAAACAAAAATAGTCAGACCCCCCTTAGCCCTACCAGAGGGAGAGGGTAAAGCTGGGGAAAAGTATGTTTTAAAACCCTCGAGATGTATTTCAGTGGAAGCCCAGGTTTCCTGAAAGCACAGGATATCAAAATCATAAATAAAAGCAAGCCAAGTGTCATTCAGAACCTTTGAACGGAGACCAGCCACATTCCAAAATAGAATATTAAGCAATGAATCATCTTTATAAGCCGCACCATCAGGGATCGTTCTCAGCAAATCCACATGGTTGAGACACTGAACTGTGGGTAGCGAGAGGGGGCCAGACGTTTCAGAACCCACGGACATACGATCCAGCTTTACACTGGAGGGAAATGGATTACACATGGGCATAGCTGACAAACCGTCCAGATTAAGTCAATCCACTCTCTCCAATTCAGAAAGCTGATCGTAATAGTTGAAGGTCGGAATATTATAACGTAGTCTGGGAACCTCATTTCTAGCCACAGCTGATAAGTCGCGGGATTGTGTGTCTAACAAGTTGGAAAAAGATTGGGGATAGAAGAAAGTCAAATCCCTAACTTGAATCTTGGTGTTGGCACTAAATGGAAAAAAATTACTGATATGGTGAATCACTCGCCTAGCCCTAAAATGTATTACAATTCAGTCTCCTGACATATCCTTTGGCCTACGGCCCACCCAACTTAGCCTTCTTGCGAACAAGATTTCTCCAGAGATAGTGGGGGGTAACGGTCTATTCGTATTCAGCCAATGGGCAACTTTGTTTCTTAACTCGGGGAATGTTTCTGTTTTGCCCTGTATTAATTCTGGTACCCCGACTAGAACTGCAGTATATGGAGTTGATTGTGGGGGTAAATCAATATGTGGAAAAGACTGCATCGCGGTTGGTTGTGTGGAACGTTCCATAGGGAGACCTGGAATGTTAATAGTATTTGTTATGCGGCTTGCGGGCTCAGCGTCCCTGTGTGGGGCAGCTTCCCCTGTTGCCCTGGATTCGGGCATCCCCAAGGGAGCAGATGGAATGTTAGTAGGCAGAGTGGACAATACCGGAGTACTAGGGCGAATTGGTGTTAATCTTTTTTTACCTAAATGTGGGTCAGTATTTTGTTTGACTCTAGGATGTAAGTTAACTTCCACTTGGCCAAGACTAGTACTAAAAGTGTTCATTATTTTTTCCATATTGTCCATTTTTTCCCCTAAACACTTTACCCTTTCTAAGAGTGGAGACATTAAGGACTTCATGAGATGTTCGATTCTTTCCAGAAGATTCTCGTTTGAAGGGGGAGAAGGAGGTGGAATAGATATTTGATCAGGTGAATTAACATACAAGTCATTATCCTGAGACGATTTAGCTACACTCGTGGATACATTTTTGACTGCTTTTTTCCCTCTCGTAGCGATGGATTTCGTAGTGACCTTTTTGTATTTATTTTCGCCAGAGGTACATTTCGATGTTTTAGCAAGCTTTACGTTTTTTATGTTGAGCCCATCCCTAGTAGAATGTTTTAAAATAGACCTGTTTTTTTGCCCTCTCAGAGTGTGAGGTGGTGGGCTTAACGGGGGGGATGAAATCAAAAAAGGGTTTATGGGTAAATCACAGGTTGGAGTTAGGGGAGCAACCCCTGAGTGGGGAGGAAAATCTGGAGGCAAGTCATTAGAAAAAATAGTGGGGGACTGAGATAATCTAGGTAAGTCTGGGTTTGTGGTAGGAGAGTCAATAGCCGTGATAGATATAGCTGACTGAGTGATAGGGATAAGATGGGGCCCCGGTAGAGCTACGAAAGACGGAGCCAGGAACGAATCTTGGGAATTAATAGTTAAAAACGATGTATTGGTCACTTGTGGGGGAAGAAGACTACCAGCGGGTAAGGAGAGGCGGCGTTCGGTATTTTCGATTGCATTAGCAACCACCCCTATTGTTTTCTGTAGCATACGATCAATAGCGGTCAGGCTAGGTAATGGTTTATTTACATTCTCAGTGTGATTTTTTGCGTGTGTTATGCCTGATTGGTTTCTCCTACTCATATTTCCACTGTTAGGGACACACAGAGCAAGGGAAACAATAGGCAACAAGATGAGCCAACCAATGGGGATGGCCCGACCCGGCCAGTCCGGCCACTAACGGCCACAAACGGTCCCGCCCTTGTCCCGGGCTTCTCCCGGCGCGCGACCGCGCACGACCGCGCAGCGGATGTAACAGTCAGTTAAATGTCTGTAAAAAAGGATTCAATAAAATAAGGCAGGCTTCCAAAAAGAGTTCACAGGACTCCCTCGGCGAACGGCTCCCGCGAAGCGGGGGCCGTGAGGAGTTATATAGTAGCAGGCAGCGGGGGCGGGAAGAGGATGCAGCTGATTCAGGTTACGGGGCTGCTGGTCCTTGCAGTCCCGTCCTCAGCGTCCAGCCGCCAGCAGCTTTCACAAGGGTTCTGGAGTCACTCTCAGTAAAAAAGGATTCAATAAAATAAGGCAGGCTTCCAAAAAGAGTTCACAGGACTCCCTCGGCGAACGGCACCCGCGAAGCAGGGGCCGTGAGGAGTTATATAGTAGCAGGCAGCGGGGGCGGGAAGAGGATGCAGCTGATTCAGGTTACGGGGCTGCTGGTCCTCGCAGTCCCGTCCTCAGCGTCCAGCCGCCAGCAGCTTTCACAAGGGTTATGGAGTCACTCTCAGTAAAAAAGGATTCAATAAAATAAGGCAGGCTTCCAAAAAGAGTTCACAGGACTCCCTCGGCGAACTGCACAAATCACAATGCTTCAGATATCTTCAACTGCAACTTGCACTGGACATCCATAATCCACAGGTGCACAGGACTCAGACAGTCTCCCCACTTGAGAACAGGACCCTCACTGTTCTTTAGTGAAAACAAAAATATCGTAATCTGTAAAACATTGCGCATCAATTCACCAGAAGAACTAATACAGGTGAGAGACAAACGAGAAGAAGACTTCCACCAATTAGAAGATGAGGAAAAGGAATTGTGGTGACGGGCTCCTGAGGAGGAGGCATTTAAATCAGGAAACTTTTAGGCATAAATTCAAAATATTGCATCACACTTATTGCAGCAGGCCTAAGTTAAAGGTACAGCCAATCAGATTGTCCAGACATAGTGGGATTGTCCAAAGTTTGTTACATTTTGGAGAAACAATTTAATAAGATTACACAATACAGGGTTGTTAGTATTGGGCATATGCGGAGAGCAACCACCAACTGAATATAAGAAGATGCTGTGAAACAAGGGCCATGAGGTGGCCAGAAGAAACATAACTAGTCTCTGGGAGGAACATAAACTCTGAAATATGAGTATTGGTGTTAGAAATGGGATTTCTGGTTGGCTAGGGCATGCGCCTAAGCAGGGCAGAAACCACCACTCTAGTCAGGACAAGGGAGTTACACGCTGAAGATAAACCCTGCTCACCAACCTTGGTAGCTTTGCCAGAGCAGTCAGGCTTATCCCAGAGGCAATGTGTAAAGCGTTTGCGCAACACGCTCAAACAGCAGTGACACACTAGACACACCACAAAAGAAACTCCACACAATGTTATATCAAAAATAGCCTTTGTATTATTCATTGAACACATTAGAACACAATCACATATATACACTGTGCCACCTGGCACTAGGTATGGCTTTACAGGGGATTATATACATTACAGGGCCAATCGGGCCACTGTCATCACCATTAGAACACACAAGTAGTGAAAATAAAAACAACCAGTATCTACTGGCAAGAAGCACTTAGCATAAACATATTATGCATAAATCATGAGGTATGTGGCATAACATCCTAACACGAAGGCACCCCAGTAAGACTATGCGCATTCCGTAGGTGCACACATCACCTAATGGCATTAACAGGTTAGGTATTCATCCTAATTATCAGCATACCTTAGTAAGAAGCATTAGATGTAACCATCATAGCATTTCCTAGGAGAGGCTATTACCTTCTGCACATCAGGCCCCTCATCCTCAGGTAGCATTATTACTGAGCCCAACACTGGTGAAGTGCACGCATCATAAACATTATTAGGGTGCACATAACATAACATCACCCTATATATCTCTCTGCAGGGAACCAGGGTAATTACTGATAAGTTGCCCCCAGTTAAACGACACCTTCACTGCATCACCTTGACTGCGCGGTGGTTTGGTGGAAGCTCCTTCCTCTACTCAAGCTCGGGGGGCCTCCGCTGAGGTTCCACCCCACTCTGTCTGTCTAATTAATGCCCCATTGTCACAGTCAGGGCTCAGGTCAAAACGTATTCCCCTAAGCAGCATCCCGCGATATGGCAGTGCAGCTGCGAACACCAATCCTGGTTCCTAACTCAGAGCAACACTAAGGCGAGTCTGGCCTATGATTAACCCTGGGCGTAGTACGCTTAGTAGCTCTACGCGTAGCTACGCAGAGTGCACTTCGCACTACGCGAGATACACGTAGTACTACGCGAACTGCGTAGTGCGCTGTTCGCGATGATTGCACAGTGCCGGATGCTTGTCCACACTGTGCAATCATTGATAACGGCATCTTGCACAGTGAGAGCTGTCGTTTTCTGCCGCTCGAGTAGATTTTTACTCGAGCGGCAGCTTTCTCAACGTGGACTGGTAGTTTCTCATCGCGAGCGGTCGCGAGCATATGCGACCACTCGCAATGAGAAACCTGACCTCCCCGCGTTGAGAATCTCGCCGGGAGGTTTATTTTCCACGCTCGTGATCGGCAACTTGATGTTGCTGATCGCGAACGAGGAAAAAGTCTTGCCGGGATCTCATTTTGCTTGCTCGCGGTCACCAACTTGACGTTGAGGACCGCGAGCGAGCAAAAAATGCCAACTATGCTACGCTACGCGTTTTTGCACTGCGCTACGTGCAATTTGCATAGCGCGAAGTAGCACATACTACGCAAACTACACGAGCATAGCGTAGTTGTCCTCCCAGGGTTACCTATGATGGCAAGGACCAATGGTGGCCCAAGCAGCCTCTTCTTCACACAAGACCTCTCCTGGTCTTGGACGTCGATTCGGGAGGGAAGCCAACACCTTGCTCCCCCCTCCTCTGCCCTGACCCCTCATGGACGATGCCCCTGCCTCACAGCAACCAAGGCCATCTCTGAGAGAGCTCAGCCCCACTCACCACTCCTTGGGGGCTGGGCAGGTGAAGTCGCAGCCGTACGCTGCAACAGATTGCCTGGCTCCTGTATACCAGGACATGCCACACAGTTAAGGCACATGTCCTACCTTTTACCTACAATGCATCCTGCCCATAGGGCTTGCTAGGGCCTTACTTAGGGGTAACTGATAAAGGGGAGTCACAGACGTGGCACCCACTTTATATGCCACGTCACAGCAGCAGTAAACTGCTCGTGCAGGCCCTGCAATGGCAGAGGCCTGAGGCAGGTTTGAAAGGCTACTTTGGTGGGTGGCACAATCAGCGCTGCAAGCCCACCAGTAGCATTTAATTTACTGGCCCCGGGTATATGAGATACCACATTACTGGGGACTGACAGGTACATTAAATTAGCCAAACAGGTGTAGACCAATCTTACCACGTTTTACCATAGAGAGCACATGCACTTTAAACTAGACAGCAGTGATAGAGTGCCCAGAGTCCCAAAACCACCAACACCAGTCACAAAAAATGTCAGGAGGAAGGCAAAAAGTTCAGGGATGACCCTGCAAAAAGGGCCAAGTTTAACAATTGGTTTATGGAGATAGATTGGTATTGTGAGGAAGAAAAACAGATATATGTGAGCAAATGCTGCCCCGCAAACATCAGAAAGTATGGGAAACATGGCATGAAATGTATAAGTTAACGATTCATTAATGGCATGGGTATAGGAAAGTAACATTAAGCTAATTATGCAATGAATGAAATATGAATTATTGAATTTTCGGGAGTAAAACCAAAGGGCAACTAAGAGAGACTGTCGTTGCACTGATGGTATTCTGGAGATTCCTTAATATGGACTTTGCTTGCTGTCAACTCATAAGAAGTACTTCAGTAAGAATTGCATTTTCTGCTCATTTCCCGTGATTAGCTAAAATTGTGCTTGTTTATGTTTAAAAAATTGCCTTTAGTCCCCAGACCAGTTCCTACCTATTTACTTTGAATATTTGCTTACAGCTCCTACTCTATTATTTGCAGCAAACATGTTTATAAGACTGTGACATACACTGCACATACAATGTTGTACAGCTGTTTAACCAAGTCCTTCTTCTAGTATCGTTCACTTGGAGCCATTTTGCACTCTCAACACCACTGCACCTTCTAGATCTTCTGCACCCTGGACTTTTCCATCAGGTCTGTGATATAGGTTCCACAAGCACCACTGATGCAACCAAACTCCAACCTACACAAAAAGGCCTAACTAACTCTGATCGCATATGGGGTCAGTCAGGTCGTGGCGGGTGGGCTGACAAGCAGTGAACAAGTCAGTCATATTCATAGATTCTTGTCTGGTATGGGGTGATTTTTCACAGTCAGTGAAAGTCGCCTGAGTAGAGAAAGGGATAAGGAAAAGAAATGTGGTGTGTCAATTTACCTTTACAAATTTGTCATCATAAAGGTTTTGAAGTATGGTATTGACTAGGAACATAAGCTAATATTCACAAACATACAATTATAAGAGAAAAAAGAGTGATGATAGGCTCAAGATGCCCCAAAAAAGCCCAAGCTAGGCTTTCTTGCCTTCTTCCATGGGTCACTTATAGAGGTCAGAAATACATCTGTGGAACTGGCTGGGACTAAAAAGATCTAGGTCCCTGGCTTGCACCACTGTAAAGAATGGAAGTTAGAAAGGAAACTGCTAATGTTGAAACCATGCTGACCTGATAATCAATACTTAAGCCAGGATGGTAGGGTGGTGCAACAGGTGCAGTGACACTGGGGACCAGGAGGATTTGGGGCCCTCTAAACAACAATTATTACTGACTTTTACTAGATAGCTGTGCTTGCTCACAGTAGGGCCCATTTTAATTGCTTTGACTGGAGTCCATGGCTCGCTAGGTACACCGCTAACTACAGCATCTGTAAAGTATGTATGTAATCTTTTCTAGGCTATAATATAAAAATATTTCTTAATCACAGTTGAATTCATTTTTAGCCAGAGATATCCCACTGAGAATGAGACCTCTCATCTACTCTGCTAAAAGGAAGACTCATAATTCGGAAACCCATATATACCATATTGACAATGAGAAAAGTCTAACCTCAAAAATCACATGAAAGAATTTCCAGTCCATAGCAAAAGCTCAGTTTACTATCAGCATTGCTTTTCCATGGTGAAACATTCTATGCAAAAAGGAAGTGTCTACAGGAAGCCTCTAACAAGAAAAAAAGTATTAAGAAAGAAAAGATACCTTTGGAGAGGTCCAATTAAAAATGTAAGAAACTTTTAATATCCCAGTCTCCAAAAGTTTTGAACCAACTCTCTAGAGCAAAGTAAAGTGCAAACAATATATTTGCAAGGAGTGCAGAGTTCTCTTTTTCTTGACGCTTAAGCATTCTGGACAAGGAGAGAAAGCAGGGAGGAAACTGGCTAGCTACAGTGAATTTATTTATAACCAAATCTAGAAAAACCTTAGCCAATTCCCCAACAAATCACAAAAAAATGTGCCTTTTGTTGCATTTCACTACACAGGTCAAAATGAACCAGATAGGACAAAGAGGATTACTTTTCCTAAATTCGTAATCTTCCAAGACTTGGTAAGGAGGCCAAGCTGGCTATGTCACACTCCATTTCGACAGGAAATTAGGAAAGCCATCAAAGACATGTTAGACTAAAAATAACTAGACAATAACGTTCTTAAGTTTTACAAAGTCAATGAAAAATGAATTGTTCCGTAGCACTTCCACTTTAGAAGCTGCAGAAAAAGTGGGTACTCTCTGTGAAGAATTCAATAGGGCTATGATAACAGTGATTCTAATGCCTGGACGGTAGCAGACTGGATTTGAGAATTTCAGGCCCTCCTACGAAAATAAGCCCCATTGAAGATAATGGGAAATCTATACCCAACGGTATGATATTTTTAATAGCACACACTATTTATGTGAGATGATAATTCTTAACAAACAAAAGATCCCACAGCCAACTAATGTTGAGCACATCAATTTTAAAGTCCCATAAGTCAATGACTCCTGTGCCAGACGTCTCCAAGACCTGCTGCAGATAGATCTCACTGGGAAACCGAGAGAACACATTTTGAAGAAAAGTGGAGGCGGCACCAGGAAAGAAGTGACAAATCCGTAAGTGTGATCTTATTCAGAACAATCCTTTATTCATCTTCATATTAAAATAGGAACACACAGGACAACAGCCAATGCGTTTCGTTCCTTTTAATGAAACTTCATCAGGGCATAATGATGTAAAAGTTTCAACAGAGTTTTACTAATAATATCCCAGGTAGAAATCATCCAATTCAGAACAAAAATATGGGTATGATAACGTTTTCATATAGCATCCATATTGCTTTTACATTTTTTCTCTATGTGTAACTACGAACTTGGTTATAATAAACCCCAAGTTTCAGAACTTCGAATAGCGTTACGATTGACACTTTAGTCGTAGAAGGCCATGCCCACAATCCGGGAAGAAAGCCTTCCTTCCCGGTTTATTATAACCAAGTTCGTAGTTACACATAGAGAAAAAATGGAAAAACAATAGGGATGCTATATGAAAACGTTATCATACCCATATTTTTGTTCTGAATTGGATGATTTCTACCTGGGATATTATTAGTAAAACTCTGTTGAAACTTTTACATCATTATGCCCTGATGAAGTTCCATTAAAAGGAACGAAACGCGTTGGCTGTTGTCCTGTGTGTTCCTATTTTAATATGAAGATGAATAAAGGATTGTTTTGAATGAGATCACACTTACGGATTTGTGACTTCATTCCTGGTGCCGCCTCCACTTTTCTTCAATGAGATGATAATTCTGTTTATGATATTTTGACATACAGCTAAATTCGGTGGTAGCATAGGCCAAATTGCATGCACTATCTAGCCTTTACATGGCCCCCGCTCCAATGGCATTCTTTCTCCACTGGACACTACCAGTCCCGGCCCCACTCCATGTCCCTAGGGGCTTTTCAATAACTGATGTTCCATGGGACAGTCTGAAAATATTTTCGTATGTCGAGATGACCTAGGAGTTATGGAAGATGATGAATGGGTTGAGGCAATACAAAGACCAGAGAAGCTGGCATTAGATCCTGCTTGTCTAGTACAGCTCCTCATTCTGCACAGGTCTAACCACTCCATGACTGTCCTGTGCAAGATGGGAAGAGCGGAGACGTCACACTGTATGCATAGGTGGAACCAAGAGGGCACCTTTTTTCATGTTCTCTGGGAATGTCCAAAGATTCAAGCATTTTGGGCACAGGTGATTGGGGTAATGACACAGGTAACAACTCGAACTGTCCCGCTGGATGCTAAGAAGCTCCTCCTGAATATTAGCGATGCAGACCCATGCCCTAAGTTTGAAAATATCTGGCTAACATAGCAGCAATAGTGGCTAGGAGAAATATAGCAAGAGCACGGGGTAGGACAGCCCCCCAACCAGGAAAGAGTGTGAATCAGACATGGATTGGTGCCAGAGAGCGGAGCAGGTAGTGTACCAAAGTAGGGGATGCCCCGGAAAGTGGGAGATAGCCTGGGGGGAGTGGCGGGCATATAGGGGTCTCTGAAAATAGGAGAGCCGGGAAACAATAGGAAATGGGAAGGTAGCTAAAAGACGTCCTGGTTAATGTCCACTTTGTCCCCCCCCTCCTCACTTTAAGGGGGTGGGTTACCTATTAAATTGACAAACCTGCTGTAAAAGCACAAGTAATATGGAATACCTCCAAATATGAGATATTAGAGATCTGTAACAAATAATACCTGTTCAATGTCAATTGCTGCTCAAAATGCCGTGTATGTACTATGATGCAAAAGTTAATAAAAAAAAGTTTTAAAAAAATAAAAATAAAATATTTTCATGACATTAAGAAAAGGTCATGATTTCTAATGTATTGTAGGTCGTCGCTCTCCTGTCACAGAGCCCCTTCATGTATATTTATAACACAGATGCCATTTTCTCTGACGAGCTTGATTTATATGGACAACACGATCTTTGCCCTTTATCAATAACTTAGTCCCAGGTTACAGCCTTTTGCAAACAGAATTTTAGACACCTATATGCTTTGAATCCCCTGAAGTAAGGGCATTGGTCATTTTATGAGATGCCTGCCAGAGATCCCTCAAGGAGACATTGGTTCAGCCCTGCCAGTTAGAATGCAGATAGCACAGAGACTGCTTGCACACAGAGTGAGTGATGAGCATACAGCAGAATGTATGCACTCGGCTGTTTTTGTAGGGTCACTGTAAGGGGTGTACAGTACCCAGATTGGCATGTTAATGATTGGAATACAGATATTAACTTGATAATGAACACTGCGGTGGCGATATGGTTAGCTTCTTATAGTGGCAGAAAGATAAACATTCCATTAAAGTATTTAAATGAATTTGTTGATCAACAAATGAGAGCTAAAGTGAACACAACCTCTGCTTCAAATTAGAGTTTGTCTGTTTTTTAAAAGAACAACCTGAAACGAAACTCCTAAACGTTATTGTATCTTTTGAATATGGAAATATATGTGCGTTTTGATGGATCATAAATGAATGAGGATTTGGTTACTTAGGTAATATGGCAACCTTCAATGAATGAGTGCTTACTTCTCTCCTGCACAACAAAATAACATTATTGGGTGGGGCGGCCACTCCCAGTGAATTGTAACCACCAACAATTGCATTTGCATACGTTTTTTTGACTGGAGGTTTCTGCTTTCCACAGTGTGTTAAAGGCCTTGCTAACATTTTGTATAGTGAGAGATACAGGTACCCACGCACACAGACCAACAGGCAGCCCCACACTATCTGTGAGTCCATATAGACAAGGGTCCTGGGCACACACACAACCAGACACGCAGCCAAAGATGCACACTCACCACCAGATGTATATGTCTCATGCACAAAGACCAGTATCTAACACAAAGATACAAACACGCACATGTAACACACAGACACACAAAGCCCCACACTGCAAATATACATTCAATCAATCCACAAGCTAGTGGCACACATAAACAGACGTTATGTTAATAAGTATTTGATATAGCGCTAGCGACTCGTCTCCGAAGGGACATCTTGGCACTGTCGCAGGAGTCAGATGTGGGGTGGCAGCTTAAAATAAGCAACTCTTTAGATGTTTTTGAAAATCAGAGAAGTCAGTACATGAACAAATGTACAATGTACAAGGGGAGCCTACACCAATGGAAAGGGGCCAAATAGGAAAAGGCCCGTCCACCGTATTTAGATGTGCAGATACAGCGCTGCATATTAGCCCCCCTTTGTGGTTTTGATCTTAACTTTCTGACTAGGAAGTAAAAATTAAGTTTCTCCTGCAGGTATATAGGTCTTTACCAAACAGGGACTTATGAGTCAAACAGAGCAGTTTAACACTGATCTTTTCCTGATAGGGAGCAAGTGAAGGGTTCTGAGTTCTGGCAGCAGCTTATTGACCAGGTGGGTGGTACAACCCGTGTTTTTTAGAGAAGATATTTGTTGGCCATTAAAGTTAAGGCATTACCTTAGTCAGGGAGACTAATTAAGGCTTGAGTAAGAGTCTTCCTTGAGCTTAGTGTTAGCCACTGAAACATTCTCCTGAGGAGGTGCATAAAACCAAAACAGGTGCCACATGTGGATACGACCTGATCCTTCATAGATAAGTCGTCATTCAAAAGAACACCTAGAATCCTAGCTGTTTACTGGGGGAAGGTGCTGGGCCCAGCTCCGAATGCCCCCAATTATCTGCCCAGTGTAACTGAGCTTTACCAAATAGAAGAATCTTTGTTTTGTCCCTGTTTAGCTGAAGACAATGCTCATGCAGGTGGTGAATCGATGTTTGGCATTTTCAGGGTCATGCCCAAAGTAAATGACCAGTTGTGTGTCATCTGCATAGGAAAGGATTTAAAAACCACAGGACATGACTATCTGGGCTAGGGGAGCTACATACATGTTAAAGAGTGTGGGGCTTAAGGGAGAGCCCTGTGGCATCCCCTTGTCCAGGGAGAGGATCTTAGATTGAAAGGTGCCAATGTAAACAATTTGGGTCCTACAGTTAAGAAAATCCCTGAACCAGTCAAGGGCAGTTCCCTGGATACCTATCTCAAAAATACGTTGACAGGGGTTAGCCAGAGAGACAGATTGGCGGAGGAGTTTATAGTAGTACGATTTTGGTTTGAAATATACTTACTATTTAGCTCTCCTACAGAAGAAAGTGTATTTGAAGTGGAGAATTTTGTGGGATATTAATGTCTGTGCAATGGTTGTCTTCCCTGTGAAGAAATCAGCTGTGTTGGGTGAATGAATGCTGCAGTTGCCATGCCAATCCAATCAATGTACTTTCAAATTTGTCACATGTAGATAACAGGACAGTGCACTCTGCATGACCACTCCGTTCTTGCCGTCTTTGGTTAAAACATAAGTACCTAGAGCATCGATTCAGTACCTGTGCCATTACAGGGCTCACATATGTCAATTTGAAGGCATCAGATCGCTCAATGTACTCAGAACACAAGTCCTACACTTTTTTTTTGCAAATCACTGTCACAAGTGGGATAAATGGAGCAAACAAACAATGCAAGTTCTAGGATGCAGAGATGTGATCAATTAAACACCAGTGCTTGAAATCTGGCATCTACAGTATATGTAGGGATCTAGCAACACAAGCTGCATAGTGCAATACACAAAGGAAGCACTAATTGTACTAAACCTAATTTTCTATTAAATATACATTTATGTTTATGATGTTGAAAGTTGAACCTACTTTTTCACAAGCGACCACAGGAGGGCTTTCTTAGACTAGTCATAGTGAACAGCAACAATTACTAGCCCATGAATACAAAAGAAAGGCTCCAACTCCATAAACATCAGAACACAATGGGTCGAAAGAGAAAAAGAGGAGGAATATCTTGTTGTCTGTGGTTACCTGAAGAAAAGACTGAGCCCTGAGTCCAGCTTCTCTTTGTTCACACTGCTCAAGGATCATACCAGCTGGCCTCATAGGAAGGGGATCATTACAGAGGAACCACCTGTCCAGTTGAAATGGACATTGGCTGGGACCAGGCTGAAGAGAGTGAAGAGATTGAAAAGAAGAGAGTGTCCTCCACAGCTACCAGTGCCATAGTACCCTTGAAGCTGTCTCTTCCAGGAATAAGAACTACAGCAAATAATAAGAAGTTGGAACTTTGAAAACAAGTTTCAACCTCTGAAGCACCGGGATGAGGTACTAAGGCCATTCAACAAAGACAAAACCTTGGTGGGTGAGATATCTCGGTTCTTCCCCCGCAGAGCATCGTAAGATGAGATCTGAGGCACCAGCGGGATCACAGAAACCTGGTACATGGCCTTGTGGAGCCTATCTGGCTAGCTTTCAACCTATGCCGACTGGATAATTTTGCCCCAAAAAGTGACAAACTCCCAAATCTGGAGAATATTAGCAGGAGTAGGCAGCAAAGTAAAGGCAACCAGAGGACTTTAGCAGGTACAATGTATGCCAGTCAGAGCTTTTGGCATCTAAACTGAAGACTTCTGTGACATTCTCAAGATGGGGTATCCGGTGAGACGAAGCCCTTTCTGACTGCATCATTCTCATTACCCCACTCAGGTATTTTGATCCCCAGAGATTAATTAGCAACATATAAGTACACAGTGGGAAAAAGGTGTTCCCAGAAAAAAAAATATTTGCAACATATAGGTACCCAGTGGGAAAAGGTGGCAAGGTGATCAAAGGAGCAAAGTAACTTCAGATCTACAGTTCACACTTGGGCCCACTTGGAGCTTTTGGTGCTAAAACTGAATGCATTAGCGGGAGCTCAATTTCAATGTGCCTAGCATTCTGAAGGCCACGCTGGCCACTGTCTTGCTATGGACCGCTGGAGGATGTAGATTTTCATTTTGCAGACTAAGGGCTATATTTAGAGCTTGGTGGACTTTGAACACCCTTAAATCATGCCATTGACTAAAATGTACTTTGAATACATTGGACGGGACATCCACCAAATGTTTGCTGGTGTATCTTGTCTGCGAAACTCTGAAGAAGACCCTATGGGAGAAGGTAAAAATGTTTACTGGTGTGACCCACTAGAGGTACTGACGCTGTGCTGTGTCGCAGTCAGGCTATACAGGCACAAAGGTCTATCCTGCTCCTATACTTACATTGGCGCTTTGTTGCTAGCAAGCTCATTAAAAACATTTTTCATATAAAAGGATCCTGAATTATTACTTTCAGATGGATTTATGCACTGTTCATCCACGTTATATTAATCCAGGCCCTCAGACCCACTAATTTAGCTTGTTTTAGAGCTAAAAATCATTTTCTCAATATTTGGAGAGTACTAGTTTTAACTTAAAATGCTCCTTCCACTTTTTATGTATTCATTTTTGTTTTATATTGATGTGTCATGGTTTATAGGTTTTGGTAGTGTAGTTGATGCCTGGCTTCGGCTAGAGCGGCATATTATGATCCATTGGCATTTATATGATGAAATAAAGCCAAATATTCTTGTACACCTGCATCATATTTACCTGGCAAACCATGTTGTATTGCTGTGGTTGGGCTCTGTAAAATAATTATTTCTGTATGTTGCATTTTTCAGGCAAAATAAACATAAATATGAACAGTCCCAAAAAATATCACAAAATGCCAGTGTCATATTCTCCTGGTCACGCACTCGCTGGGATTGTGGCACCTCCTGGGCGTGTTAAAATTGTGGTTTTTTTATATGCTCTAACGAGCCGGACTGCAGTGGTTGATTAGAAAAACCATATAGATTGAAATGCATTGGCCTCGCTTTCAAATTCGATTTTCTGATAACTCAATTAATAATTGAGCTGTAAATTGTACTTCAATCGCACTTCACATAAAAGCCTTTTCGCATTTTCATACAGCGAATCCCCCTTTTTCACACTACATTTTTTAGTTATAGTTTTGCACAAAATGTTCCCCCTCTTTTATCCTGCCTCTGAGCATACCTCACTCACTTCTTATGAGAATGTGAAAAAGAGTAGGGGTGATACTTTTTTCCGTGTAATCATTGTAGTCTCATGGAGCGTATAATAGTTCCTAAAAGTGAGCAGTGAAAGAACACAAGTCAGGCAAATCAAGAGGATGGTAGAAGGCTATACCAGTGTCATTTTAAGGATTTTGGAGGCCATGGACACGACATAGCTGTGGGCTCCTCCTGTTCAGAACAAATTTGCAGTTTATCACCAGTTTTCTGCTAATTGAATCCTGCATGATGCCAAACATTACTTACTTAAGTGTCAAACATTTAGTAGCAGGGTCACTCAAAAACAATTGAATTATATCTT
Source organism: Triturus cristatus (assembly GCF_964204655.1). NCBI lineage: Eukaryota > Metazoa > Chordata > Amphibia > Caudata > Salamandridae > Triturus > Triturus cristatus. The sequence continues at coordinate 143,319,144 of NC_140580.1, read as the reverse complement.
GCCTGGGGGTCACAAATCCTTAAGATAACAATAGGTATATTTAGACAGATGTAAAGACTGGTAGATAAGAGGAAGAGGTTGTTTTAGAGAAATAGGTAAAGCAGAGAGAAAGTTCATTTTCCCAGGGGGCCTCATGGAAGGTGGGAGCCCTTAGCAATTGCCCATTTTGCCCATGCTTTAAAACTTCTCTAGGGTATGCTCCAGGGAACAGAGAAACAGTAGGTGGTGTAGTGTCTTGCGATTTATTATTTTTATTATTTATTTATTAATGAGTTTTATAGAGCGCTGGCCGGACCTGGGGGTATTGGAGCGCTTCACAACAGTTTTAATGCAAGAGTCACACAATATAGCAGTAGTAAACATATTGGTTCGGAAGTCCCAGTGTGCTCTGCAACATTAAGGTAAGTAAGTCCTGAGATAGCCTCGTTGAGTGCACGCTGTCTTGGGTTGAACCTCTTTCAGGGAGGAAGGAACAGGAAAGGGACAGGGAGCGGGGAGAAGGTAGGTCTTAATGATACAGTGTCAGGGAGCTGCAGAAAGCAGGTTTGTGCACTTCGGCGGCGGCTATCAGTTCGGGAGGGAGCTGTTGAGTAGGAGGTCTTTTAGGTGTTTTTTTAATTTTGTGAAGGACGGGATAGTCCTGATATCGGCTGGGATGGAGTTCCAGATTTTGGGAGCATTTCCGGCGAAGGACTGTGCGGCGGTTTTTTGTTTGCGTGTTTGATGAGTAGTAGGGTATTGGAGCTCCTGAGGTTCCTTGTCTGACCGGCCCTCTTGAATTTGGGGGCCAGGTCGTCAGGTTTTCCTGTGTGCAGGGCTTTGTGCGTGAGGCAGGCAGTTCTGAAGCTGGCACGCAATTGGACTGGGAGCCATTTTAGTTCTGTGAGTACGGGTGAGATGTGATCATATTTGCTAACTCCGGTAACCATTCTGGCTGCTGCGTTGGGAGTTGTTTTGAGAGGAGCTAGGTGAGATTTTGCTATACCAGTGAGGACTGCATTGCCATAGTCGAGTCTGGATAGCACCATTGAGTAGCTTGTTTGAGGTCTTTGGGCAGGATGAAGGGTTTTATTTTGTTAAGAAGCTTCAGATTGAGGAAGGCACTCTTTGCGGAGTTCTTAATGTGTTTGGCCATGTCAAGTTTTGGGTCTAGGGTGATTCCTAATGATTTTACAGAGTTAGCCAGAGTGAGATTGCCATTGAGAGCGTCAATTGCTTTTAGCCATTCTACAATTTGAGGGTTCTCTTCTTTGTTGGAGATGAGGAGGATCTCTGTTTTGTCTTGGTTGAGTTTTAGGTCGTTTAGTGAAAGGCAGTGTTGGACTTCTCTTAGAGTGTCGTTGAGTCTCTGAATGTCATCAATGGAGCAGGTTTCCAGATAGATCTGGGTGTCATCTGCACATAGGTGGAAGGGGATGTTAGCTTTTTTGAGTATGGTGGTGAGGGGTTCCATGTATATGTTGAACAGTTGTGGGGAGAGCACTGAACCTTGGGGGACACCCTTGCTGACGGGGTGTAGGTCGGACGTAAAGTTTTTGATTTTTATCCTTTGGGAGCGGCTGTGTAAGAAAGAGGAGAACCAGTGTAGGACCACCTCATCTGCACCTACCCTTTCTTGTAGAGCCTTGATGAGAAGATGGTAATCAACCGTGTCAAAGGCTGGTGAGAGGTCCAGGAGAATGAGGAGGGAACATTGGTCGTATCGAGAGATTTGTGGATATCGTCCACGATGTTAAGGATCGCTGTCTCGGTGCTATAGCCTTTTCTGAAGCCCGTTTGGTGGGGATCTAGAAGGCTGATGCTCTCCATGTGCTGAGTCAGTTAAAGGAGAATGCACCTTTTGAGGATTTTGGATAGGAGGGGGAGATTGGAGACGGGTCTGAAGTTGTTCAGATCATTGATGTCAAGGCCTGGATTTTTCGGTAATGGCATGACTTGGCCAACTTTGAGGCATTCAGGTATGACGCCGGTTCTCAAGGAGCTGTTTATGAAGGAACCCTATTGGCTCCTGATGGACTTTGTAGAACTGTGACGTAAGTGTTAGAGAGGAATGCAATGAAAGCTGGTTTAGAATGTTGAGTTCGCAGTTATATGCAGATAAATAAAGACGTGTAATACTAAGCTCCGTGTGTGGTGTAGTCATTGGCGGGTACCCAGGCTGGGGACAATGCTTCAACTGGCAATGAGTTTGGGGATAAGTTGCCCAAAGATTGATAGTGCTTTCCCAGAGAGTTTGCCGTGGTTCAAGCAAACTGCTTGTGCGTGCCACATGTGCTGCAGTCGAATTACGTAACCAATGCTTACCATACATGGAGAAGAAGCACAACTCCAGCCGCTGTTAAGAAGTTGAAAGCAGCAAAATCATTGCAAAGAAATCTTCATATCAATAACCAAGAATCTGCTGGTCAGACCGGTACCATGCTGCAAGTTACAGTCATATGTAATCGGGAGTGTTAACGCTGAAGGCATATACAACCAGGTTTTCAAAGAGCAGCTGTTTATAATCACAAATTGCAAGATAATGATACATTTAGAAAGTGGCGAAGACAAACAGTGATGAAAGAGCCGCCAAAGGATAAAATAGTTACTTACTCACCATGGGGTCTATTGCGATGGCGGGCGGACCGCAACGGCTAAAGGGACCGCCCACCATAGGTTCGGCGGTCCCGCCATTGGCATTAGGATGCGCCCACCATATTGGCGGGCGCATCCCGTATTTTTTACATTGCGGCAAGGTAAAAAATGCATGACAGGCACCGCGCGGTGCCTGCCACCTTGTGTATGCAAATGCTGGGGTGTACCATAGGTACCCGCCATGTGCACCCCCCACCCCACCCCAACACCCTGGGGGCTCGCAACAGGCCCCCAAATGCAGGATCCGCATGCCTTTCCATTGCGTCAACGGGCTGATCTCCGCAGTCATCTTAACGCCACCATATTAAACACTTTTCCTGCCCGGTCGACGAGTCGACCGGCGGAAAACCGGCGCACGGTCTTTCCATCCGCTGGGGTCCCCCCCACCATCGTAATGTGGCGGGGGGAAATGGGAGGCGGGAGGTGAATGTTGGCAGGAGGATCCGCCCGCCAACATAATCGACCCCCAAATCCTGAGTAAAGTGAACCAGTATGACCTCAGCCCCAGGCGCCGAAACCCAGGCAAAGCGCAGGTTGGTGCTGGTGAGCCTTGTCAAACCGACTGAAGGGCAGTGAAGATGGTCAGAACAGGAACATAGCAGTGGGTGACAAGCAGAATGGTTGCAGATATTTTAGAATAGTGAAACTCTTCTTTCCAGTGGAAGCAAAGACCAAGGCTGTCTTTCCAAAAGTCATCAAGGATGATCCAGAGGCCAGCACTTCCCAACGCCTCAAAGATTGCTCACATGCACAGGTTAAAGATGAACGGCCCAGGGAGCCACTGCCATAAATGGCTACAATGCTGCCACTTTCCTGAAACCACCTCCACCGTTCAATACTGCCAAAAAGCAAAATATTGGCCATAGATGTACTGCTTGGATAGAAACATTTGATGATTTGATTGATTCACTTGAAGAGATTGCTAAAAAAAATTATCAAGTATCTCAAAAATCTTGCTTGTGATGGCAAAAAAGAAGTCATAAAGAAAAGTCACATACAATCAGATTAAAGAAGTGTTAAATCTCAAGTTCAATCCAATGCCAAATGTTGATTATGAAAGATACATCTTCAACCAGAAGGTCGGAAAGTTGGTGAAACCATTGATAAATTTGTGGAGCGACTCGACAAACTCAGCAGAAATTGATAGTTCAATGAATTTCATTATGAAGAGAAACTCCTAGTCTGGATCAAGTGTTAATGGCTACCAGAGTTGAACAGCGTGCTGATAGAAGAGCTGCTGACATGGAGGCCGTAGGAGCCCCAAATTAATCTGACAAGAGAGGGAAAAGTAAGCCAAAACAAAAGACTGAAGAACACAGTGATGTCTACATGTAGAAAGAAGTTGTGTATCTAGATGTGGATTTTCATTTCCACATGAATATGAATGTCCAGCTCTTGGACAAATATGTAAAGGCTTTTGGAAGAAGGACCATTTTGTGACAATTTGTAAAGTGAAAGAAAAACTAAGTGTGTCACAGCGCAAAGATAAAATGGCTACTAGAACATTCCTGAAGCAACGTGTGACGCACACCCACAAGGCCAAGCGGCAACATCAGTTAAGACAAATTGACACTGAGCGAAGTCAATCATCATCTAAATCATCGTCAAATAGTTCTTCTTTGTAAATATCAAGTCAAAGTGATGAAAATGATTGTGCCATATCGGGGTTTACCTCAGAAAAGCATGCACATGTTGCTTTGGCTGCTTGTGAAGACAAATTTCAGTCAAAAAAAGATTATCATGCACAAAGACCAAAGTCATTCAAACATTGTTCAAAGATTGCACTGAAGAGGGCGCTAGAGAGCCCGAACCAAGATGGCCGCACATTAGTGCTGCTTTGCTGGTCAGGGCTGTAATCCGCTAACTATCCTACAAAGCCACTGGCATCCAGCGTGAAAAAGGACGGCTAACGTTTGATATTATCCCGGAGTGTGTGCTCACAGGCAGAAAGAGCGATTTGTGACGTGATTTATACCGGAGTGAGGCCTGGTTAACATGGCGGCTTGCGCGAGCTGTTAATTCACCGGAGCAACCGAAGACCTTGCGGAGCTAGTGAACACCAGGTAAAACTGCTATCAAGCCCCACGAGAGGGGCGTGAAACAGTAAGGAAAGTAGCTAATTGAACCCCCAACTATCCGAGGTGAGAGGGAAAAAACAGAGGTGCTGCGCGCCCTACTGCGGAGATGCAAACGGCTGAGTGCGGAGGCCCACGCCGAGCGCTGGACCGACCGCTGTGTCAACGCCAGAAATCTGCAGTGCAGCTGAGCTAGTGTTGGAAGTGCTACTCTCCGATAGAGACGAGGAGCATATCACAGCCGATACAAGTGGGAACAAAGCAGACTGATACGTCGGAAGGTTAGCGGGAGCAGTCGCGGACTGGCGCATGGAGGAAAGCACAGTACTAGTCTGGTGAATGTTTTCCGCGTGTCCAGCTGAGGGGGTCGGTAGAGACTGATCCTGCTGGGGCTAAGGGTCAAGGGCCGTATAGGGCGATATGCAGGCTGCTGTCCTAGCTTGTAGAGCACAGCGTGTCTGTAGATTGGCGGTTGCTGCCCTCCTGAAGAGTCAGGGAACGCTTGCAGTTGGAGAAGCAAAAAGAATACACAGACAGAACCGGGCTGGTGGCCGTGAAGCGGAGAGAATAGCTGTGGCCTGGTGCATGAGGGAGACAATGTAATCACCTGAATAGTGTCCCCTGCTTTGCGGTGTGGGAAAAGACACGTATCACCGGCAATGACCCCTGAATAGAAGAACAGAGCATAATACTGATGGGGCTGTCGTGCGATAATCTACAAAATAGACAAGGTATGTGAGACCATAATTGCGTGCGGCAACCCTTGCTGAATTTGAATTGACCGCCACGCTATAAATAAGAGATAGACGCGCAATGCGAGAACTCACCAGAAAACACTGACATCGGTACCACAATATGACTGGTACCGGGAAACGAGCAGACTAGTGTGCAGAGCGTATAAAGAGAGGAGACGTGGCCTGCATCGTTGTGGAGGTATGGCAGCAAAATTGTTGTGTCAGGCTGGAATGTGCAGGGTTCAGGATATGTTGGGCTGCTCGTGAGAAGTTGCAAGGAATAAATTACGTATTCGGAACACATTGATATCAGCGTTGTGGACTTGCAAGGCAGCTAAATCAAAGTGTGTCAAGCAATACCTGAAGGAAAGATCAACTGAGCAGTATACAATTGTAATAAAGTGGCGCTTGGTTAATAACTGTGTTACATAAGGAATATCATTGCAATATGCAGACAAGCATATATAGACACGCACCGCTATAATGAACCAGTCTGCTGGGATTGACTAAGCTAGCTAGCCAGGAGGAGTGTATATGTGAATACTGACTGTATTACGAAAAGTCCAACGATACAAAGTGCGGCTGCAAAACACCAGCAATATAAAGTGGGCAATTTTGAACTGACAGTTATTGTAGAGTGCAACAAAACCCTAAGCTCTTTTATATCAGATGCCAACAGCACATACTACTGAATCAGTGCACATATTGAACAAGACTATACCGGCTCAGGAATAAACTGTGGTGTGTATTGGTATGTGTGCTATACATAACTTGAAACACGATCTTGGGACGAAAATCTGCAAATAAAGACACGCGAAAATAAAACAATATGGGCAAGATGGATAAACAACAGTCCAGGCCTTCATTTGAATCTAAACAGGTTACTAAATCACAAACATAAGCAACATCAGATACCGAACCAGAACTGGAAGCAGGGGGCAATGGTACCTTAGAAAATACACTTCTGGTGATGCAGCACAGTTTACAATCGATCGACAGCAAGATATACACCCTCAATCTTCAGATGGACAGTATGGCTGCAAAACTTGACAAACATGGATCACGAATGACTGACCCGGAACAATGCATCTCTACTACAGAAGATCAAGTGGGGCTGGTTAGCGCATCTTGCACACGAATGGAAAAACTATTGGCGGTGATACAGTCCAAGATTGAGGACCTTGAAGCTAGGTCATGGCGTAACAATTTGCGTATTACAGCAGTGCCTGAATCTACCAACACAGGCAAAATTGAGCTGAACGTCGAGGCCATGCTGAAAGACATGCTAGGTGCGGAACATTTTTCATCAATGTTGGTCGTAGAACGTGCACACAGATCCTTGGCACCTAAGCCGGTGCATGGTGCTCCACCGAGACCCATTATCGCCAGATTATTAAATTATCGAGATCGTGATGCAGCGCTTGGATTAGCAAGGCAAAAAGGCACCCCGACATACCAAGGCATAGAGGCTGCCCTGTTTCCAGACTTTACGACAGCTGTACAGCAGGTGAGGTGGGAATTTCAACCAGTGAAAAAGAAGATGCAAGCATTGAAAATTCAATATGCAATGCTGTACCCAGCAAGTGAATAGTGTGCATATAATAACATTTATTGAAAGTGATATATGCTTTTTATCCAACCTTTGTGAGTTGGCATGCACAATAGCTACATGAAGTAAGGGCTTGGTCACATGATGAGTTAACTAGGTACAGTGGTAAATGTACTTGCCCCAACCCCCCCTGTAACAACATGGGTGTAGGAGGGCTACTGGCGACCCTCCCCCCCCCCCAGGGGAAACCCCAAACCGGACTAAATTCCCATTTTACACCAGAGTACTGTTGGGAACTTTTGATAAAGGGCATGCTATTGCATGATTATATTGTTCTGTTCAAAACGGGGCTCTTTAGCAGAATTGGGATGCTGAAGTGGGTTGGTGGAACAGTTGGGGATCTATATATGTGTAAAGGCATGATGTGCATGATACAATTGTTGATGGAAATACATACACAATCAAGTACCACAGATATACAGAATAGCACAATAGGTGATGGTAGGAGCGGCAGATAATACTGGTAATGTGATATCCTCGGTGACATGGAATGTTAGAGGGCTCAATATTCCTGAGAAAACACAGCAGGTTCTGGCCTATCAAGACCGGCACAATATCAAGGTGGCTCTGAAAGAAACACACCTCACCAAACATACAGCAAAAAGGGTGGCAACTAGATGGGCTGGTGTAAAGTTGGCGTCTTCCTATTCCTCCTATGCGAGGGGTGTGGTGATTCTAATAAAAAAGAATGTATCTTTTGAGATTACGCATGTTGAGGAGGATGAACAAGGTCAGTATATAATAGCACAGGGTAAATTATGTGGTGCAACAGTGACTATTAGTAATGTCTACGGGCCTAATACAGATGACCCTGTTTTTTATGAGACATTATGGGCTAAGATGCATAAGCTGCCCCCATCAGCAATTATCTGCAGAGGGGTTTTTAATGTAGTGCTGGTACTAGATGAGGATAGAATGACTACCGCAGAAGTCTCACCCAAAAAGCAGCACTGACCATTACAAGTGGCATGAGAGATCTGGGCCTGATAAATGTCTGGAGGATGAGGTATTCCGGTGTTAAGGAAGGCACCTACCACTCCTATGTGCATCATTCGTAGTCGCGTCTAGACTACTGGCTGGTCACGAATTATGTAAATACATAGACCACTATAGTCAAACACTTACCAAAAATACTGTCAGACCACTCCCCAGTTCTGCTATTCACGACAATTCCCACATACACCCCTCCACAGTTTCAATGGCGTTTGCAATCGTCCTCACTGTTAGACCAGGTATTCCGCAAAGGTGTGAGAGAAGCAATTACGGAGTACTTTGCACATAACATGGGTTCAGTGCAGAGTATGGAAACAATATGGGAAACATTTAAGGTGATGATACGTGGCACCTGTATAGGTCTTCAAGCTGGGGTGCGCAAATCACTGCGAGGGAGGATGAGACTACTCGAGTACTACTGTATGAAATAACAACTGAAGAGTCTAAACTAGCAGAAATTAGAGAAAAAATTACAGAATATAATGACACAGCAGACCAGGGAGTACGGCATATGTCCAGAAGGTGGAAAGCCAGATATTATGCTGAGGAGGGTAGGAGTGGACAGGCCCTAGCCAGCAGAATTGCAGAACCATGGGCAAAAACACATGTGGTATAAGCAATCTTAGGAGATAACTCCATCCAATATCATACGCTAGGAATACTCAACACATTTGTACAGCACTATAAAAGTATGTATGCAGGCAGGGAATCAGTAGAAGAAACAGACATTGCTAAATACTTAGAAGATACAGCGCTGGTATGGCTTTGACGTGGAGAACGGGATTTTTTAGAACAACGACTAATGTTAGATGAGATCAGGGAGCCCATCACTGCGTTACCTAATGGGAGAGCTACAGGGAGTGACTGTTTGGCCGCTGAGTTTATAAGGAGTATATTGAGGTGCTAACCCCCTATCTCTATGAGATGTATATGGAAGCTTATGGAAAACAGCGTCTACCTGCCACGCTCCGTGAGGCATTGATAATTGCATTGTTAAAACCAGATAAATTGCCCAATAATTGCGATTCGTACAGACCATTATCACTTATTAATACTGATGTGACAATATTGTCAAAAGTGGTGGCCACTCAACTTCGTTTATTACTGCCCACGATGGTGCTTCCGGACCAAACGGGTTTTGTACCTGCCCGTTCTATAAGACATAACTTACGTACGCTATTAGCGGTATTACATATACTAGAGCCAACGTTGCCTGCGGTGGCGGTCCTGTTGGACGCTGCTAAGGCTTTTGACCATCTCCTGGACATATATGTTTGCGGTGCTGCATCGCATGGGGATAAAGTTAGTTTACACTAATTGGATCAAACTTTTATACACTGACCCTGTAGGGCGTGTGCATATAAATGGACACATGTCTGATACATTGGTAATACAGCGTGGCACACGACAAGGGTGCCCCCTGCCGCCATTATTATTTGCAGTAGTTCTTGAGCCATTGGCATGTATATTTAGACCGAGGCATGCAGAAGAGGCACTGCGCTTTCATCAGCGACCGCTTGCAATATCCATGTATGCAGACGACATTGTATTATATGTGAGGGAGCCCGAGACATATTTAGAGAAACTCATACAGGAGTATGTACGATTTGAGTGGTACTGTGGACTGGGTATTAACTGGTCTAAATCGATTATCATCCCACTGACTATGGGTAGAATGCCAGTAGAACTTGAATACCCGCTGGAATGGTGCACAGAACTGGTAAAATACCTGGGTATATGGATTCACAAAGATCCACAGGTGGTTTTACAAACTAATTATGGGAGGACAATAACACGGTTGGAAGAATAGGTGGCCAGATGGATAAAGTTACCGCTGTCACTAGCATATAGAATAGCACTGATGAAAATGATTGTGCTACCTAAGTTTTTATATTTATTCACAAATATTCCCATACGCCTAACGAAATATTATTTTACTACACTTCGTACATTATTAATCACAGTTGGCTTGGGGAGGGAAAAAAACAAGAATTAAGTTGGAACTGTTGACACTCCCTTGTGAACTAGGTGGGTTTACAGCCCCTGACTTACAATTATATTATTTATGTGCTCAGGCGCACTTTGGCTATTACTGGCAACAAGCTCCTGAGTACACCCCACATGTAGCAGTGGAGGCTGGCGCTGTGCATCCTGTACAACTCAAACCCAGGATCACCGATAACAGTACTATTTTTGAAAAAGGAGAAATAGAGACGGTACAATGTACGTTCCATGCATGGAAGGAACTTGGGAGGCGGAAAAATAAAAACCCATTGTACACACCGGCTATGCCACTGTTGCATCATTCTGAAATCTCAGTTACGAGGGAGAATGGCTCACTTAGTATTTTCCATGCGGCGGGGCTACATACGATGGGGGATTTCTACAAAGAGGGGAAATTCATAGACTCCTCAGTACTGATGATGAAGGGTAGGGAATCTACAATGTTGATGTTCATATACAGTAGACTTCGCGCAGCCTTACGCACGCTATACCCGCAATTTCTGGAGGAATCACAGACCTTAGGGGCACTTCAGTTGATTTACAGAACAGAAGTAAGATTTTAAAGTATTGCACGACTATATAACACTTCACAAATAGACATGGAGATATCAGGAGAAGGGGCGCTAGAAAGATAGAATGCTGGTCTCTCTACACCGCTGAATGTGGAGGACTGGAGGATGTGTTGCAGGTTAACAGGGCAATTAACCGCAAATGGTAATCTTAGAATACTTCCCTTCAAATATCTACACCAAACCTATTACACCCCTGCACAACTTTACAAGTATGGATTGAGGGATACCGCAAGCTGTGTAAGATGTAGCGCGCCAAATGCAGATTTTAAACATTTAGCGTAGAAATGTCCCAAAATATATGATTTTTGGGTGCAAATAACTCTCACTCTGACCAAAATGGTGGAGGAGGTAGTGGAGTGTACTCCACAAATGTGTTTATTATGTAACGTTAAAAACATACATACTATTGATTGGAAATTAGTGGCTATGGCGTTACTTTTGGCAAAACAAAGAGTCTCCCTTCATTGGAGCGGGAGGCCCTCACCGAAACATGATCATTGGATATTAGACATGGCATATAGCCAAGATCAACTTACACGTTATGCAGAAGAGCTGCCAAGTGCTTCTAGACCGAATGTATGACGTTACATCGCATACATTCACAACACTGTATTTTACATTCCGTTCGTTACCGCGCAAGTCGTTACAACGACTTGCGCTGGAGGGCGCTGGACTTAGGAATAGTATGATTTACTATTCCAACTCCAGCCTACGTAACAGTAGGGAAGGCGTTGCAATAGTAAATCATACTATTCCTTAGTTTAGAGCGTCATCCAGCACAAGTCGTGGTATCGACTTGCGTTGTAATGACTGCAATATAAACATACTGCGGTGTAACAACCGCGTTGTAAAGGTTGTTCTCCTTCTAGACCATGTCATATATTTGGTGCACTTGCTTCCTATTTGCTCAGTATGTCAACTGACTAGATTATATGTATGTACTGGTCAAGGATCTGTTATCACTGCCAAAAATTGTATGTAACGGAATAACTGTGAATATGTACTTGTTATAATGTAAAATCATGCCCAATTGTGCTTTGTAATTGTGTATCAATGCTGATGAAACTATTGGTTGTTTGTTTTTTGAAAACTCAATAAAATATAAAAAATAAAAAAATAAAAATATTGCACTAAAAGTAAATGGTTGTTTGATACCTTTCTTCATCAACAGTGGTGCATTGATAAACATTCTGGCTGAGGAAAAATACAATGAATGATCTCTATTGCCGCAACTTACACCTTTGAAAAACCAAAGTGAAACACAAGAAAACGAAGGTGCAAGCACCCATCCATGTGCTTCGAGGCTCAGCGTCAAGTGCCTGTCTATTGAGTTTCAGCACATGGGACTGATTTCCTTGAATTACAACATGAATGTTCACCACGAAATTGTAAGTCAGTTCCCTTTGTGATTTCATGGTTTGGGAAAGCTTATGACTATGAGAGTAAAGTTACCTATTAATGACGACATCTGTCCTGTTGCTCAGAGACATAGACTAATTGCTTATCATTTGCAAGAAGCTATGGAAAAAGAACTAGATGTGTTACTTAAGCATGATATTATTGAGCATTCAACTGGACCAACGACATGGGTTTCTCCCATAGTGGTAGTGCCTAAAAGGGACAGTAAAGGAGCTGGCCGCATATACATTGACATGCGTCAGGCAAAAAAGGCAATTGAACGAGAACGACATCCAGGTCCACATATTGCAGACATGAAAACAAAATTAAATGGTGCAAAGATCTTCTTTCACCTTGATTTAAATAAAGGTTATGATCAGTTAAAACTTGTAGAAGATTGCAGGTACATTACAACCTTTTCTACACCTGTGGGTCTGTTTCAATACAAAAGACTACATTTTGGTGTGTCATCTGCTACAGAACAGTTTCAAGACATCTTTTAACGTATCATACAGTCTATCATGAATGTGTTCAACTACAGCAATGACATTTTGGCTTTCAAAGCTACACAAAAAGAACACAATAGAGCTCTTACACAAGTATGCCATTTACTTGCTGAAGCAGGTTTGACTATTAAGGGCAGACAAGTGTGAGCTCCATTAGACAAAGTTATAATTCTTTGACCATATCATTTCCGATGGGGGTATGACACCAGATCCTGCTAAAGTACAAGAGCTGTCAAATGCTGATCCCTCACAAGATGTTGATATGGTGCATTCATTTCTTGGCATGGCCAGTTACTGTTCCAGATACATACATGACTTTGCTACTGTAAGTGCTCCATTGAGACACTTGATGAAATAGAATGTGTCATTTAATTGGTCACTTGAATGTCCGAAAAGTTTTAAGAAAATCAAACAAGCCATTGAGGATGCTACTGGAATGGCATACTTCAATCTGAAGCTTCATACAGACGTTGCTTAAACAGCACAGTGGGCACCCACATTTTCGAAGGCCTATTGTGTCACATGCAAGTAGAAGTTTGTCCCAAACAGAACGCGCTTACTCACAACCTGAAAAAGAAAGCTTAGCCATGGTATGGGCTTGTGAGCATTTCCATGTATTTCTGTACAGAAAACATTTTACACTGGCAACTGATAATCAAGCTTTACTGATTTTATTTGTCAATCTAAAGGCCAAGATGCCTCCTTGCATAGAACGATGGGGACTATAACTACAAGAGTACAATTATAACATTGTGCATCGTCCAGGGAAAGATCAGGAACCTGCTGACTACTTTTCTAGAGTTCCTATACAAAGTCACAGCACTCCATCCAAGACGGCTGAGGCCTAGATTAACTTCATTGTAAAATCAAACACAACAGCGGTTATTTTGTTAGTCCAGATCATCACTGCCACGAGCCATGACAGTGACCTGTTAAAGTTGAAATATATAGTTACACATTAGTCATGGCACCAACACACTCAACCGCTCACCAGTGATGGTGAATATCAAAAAATAAAAATGTCAAGGATGAACTGTCCTTCACTCAGGAAGGAGTTATACTACGAGGGTTGAGAATCCTGATTCCCAAGAGTCTGAGACAGAAAATAATTGAAGTGGCCCATGAAGGACATTGTGGAATCGTTGCCACAAAACAAGCTCTCCAAGACCGATTCTGTTTTCCTTATCTTGATCACAGTGTTGAAAAGGAACTAAAGGCCTGTCATCTATGCAGCTTCATTTTTACAAAAACTACTCACCACATGCTGATTATGTCAGAACTCCCAAAGCATGCATGGAATTAAATAGCCATTGACTTTTTCGGTCTACCTGACAATGGGCATCACCTGCTTGGTGATTATGGACAAATACTCACGATTTCCATTAATTGATGATCTTTCATCTACTACTCAATAATGAGTCATCGAAAGACTAGATGGCCTCTTTGTGACATGGGGAGTTCCAGCCATAGTGAAGTCTGAAAATGGCCGGGCTTCAACAATCAAGAGTTTAAAGATTTCCTGGAGCATTTAAAGATAAAGCATCAGAAGAGCACACCTTTGGGGCCGCAGACTAACGGACTTGTTGAGCATTTTATAAGTACGCTAAAGAAAGCAGGGAACCATACTACTCTTGAGAAGTTTGATTTGAAGACTGTGTTGAATTCTACCTTGAGAGCTTATCGTTTAACATCCCACTTGACCACTGGTGAAAATCTTGCGACATTTATGTTCAAGAGAGCAACGAACACCAAGTTACCTCAATTGACTAATCAGAGAAAAAAAGATGAGCAAGTAACACATGAGAAGGACTTTGTGAGCAAACAAAAGATGAAAACATATGCTGACCCAAGGCGATGTACAAAGGACATCGTCTTTAAGAGAGATAAAGTGCTCCCACGATAGATGCAGAGAAGAAAATATGATGCTCCCTTTGAAACAGAACCTTTTCAAGTGGTGTCTATCAAGGGACACATAGAGACTGCCCAGTGCCTTGGAAAGTTTGTTACCAGTAACCCTGGTTGGGTAACTCCGCTCTGCCAGCGGAGTTTGCGGAGATGTGCCTACTCCACGCTCTGTTGCGAACGCTGAGGGAGGCAAAACTCCGCCTCCGTGGTGGAGCGGAGTCAGCCGCTCCCTCCCCCCTCCCAAATTCTTTAAAAATTTAAAAAGAAGCCACTTACCTGTGTGTCTGCCACCTCCCCTGCTTGGCTGCTCTCCTTCCTGCTCCTCGCATCCTTCTGTGATTAAAAAAACACTACGTTGTACGTCTTGCGTTTTGGGAGGGGGGAGGGAGCGTAGCGTATTTCCACTGAGTTTTTTTCAAACTCTGTGGAAATACGCATAGAGGCACTACGCCTGCTACGCCCAGGCTTAGTTACCGAAACTCTTCTCATTTTAGGCACTTAACAAATCTTTCATCAAATCTAACTGTTGAAGGAGAGACTTGGTCTGACACATCAGTGACTGCTGTTGCCTCTACACTGCTGACGCAGATCCTGGACATTGGTGATCACAGTTCCCAGTTTATAAGAACAAGATCAGGTCGAACAATTAAAGCACCAAAAAAGATTGATTGAAGAGATTTAATTGTATATTCCTATCAATATATATATATATTTACATTTTTTTTTTTTATTTCACAGAGTGGGAGGTGTAGTGTCTTGAGAAATATAAATGATGGAACCCTTTTGGCTCCTGATGGACTCCGTAGAACTGTGACGTAAGTGTTAGAGCAGAATGCAATGAAGGCTGGTTTAGAATGTTGAGTTCATAGTTATACACAGACAAATAAAGACGTGCTATACTAAGCTCCGTGTATGGTGTGGTCATTGGTGGGTACCCAGGCTGGGAAGGGCGCTACAAGTGGGGAAAAATGGCCAAGGCAAGCCATCAACTAAGAAGCAAGGAAATGAAAGTGACAAGAAAGCCAACTAATGGTAAGCAGAGAGCAGGCTTTAAGCACACAGTAAGTTGTGGGTAAGCCCACAATAGCTACACCTCCTGGTAGGCTCGACTTCAAAAACCTACACCCAATGGGACAATATTTTTGTAAACATTATTTATGATACGTTTATGTCAGGCAATATTTTTGCTAACAATATTCTGACATACATCTGTAAAATGAGAAATTTAACAAAACAGATTAGTATGGCACCATATTAACATCAGCTTTACTATTGAAGTGAAATCTGAGACCTTTCTTTCCATCATGGAGAAGGGAGCTGAAACGTCTCAATGATGCCCAGAATAGTAAATCAAATGCGCAAACCAAGCGTTATTGCTTCTGGGTGTTTTTTGTATCTTCCTGAATAAAATAGCCATTTGAATAGCGCATCACAGGTACCCTCCCTCTTTCACTCCGCGCCTCTCCTCTGCCAACCCTGAACTCCGTCCAGTCTCACTTCAATACTCCCTCCATTGCTGCTTAGTGCAAACCAGAGGCTGGGAACCGGAAGCACATGAGAGCGCCCTTGGAGCCTGCACAGACGAGGAATGGTTAGGCTCTGTACCTGAACATTAGGTCCACTTGTAAGGTATGCATTGTGCCGGACTGCACATTCGAAGGGATTGTCCTCGAAACAGAAGACTGAAAAGCTACGAACACCAAAAGTGTGCTCTTCTTAAGCACTTGAACCCATGAAGTAATCTAGCAGAAGCTGGTCAACAGTTACAGTAAGAAACCATAAAATACAGATCATAAAATTACAAAGCATTTCACACACAATAAAAAGTAAAAATATGCCAGATACACAAACAGGACGATAATAAATGTTCACGCTGTCCTGTGGTGTGTGCGCTGAGCTGCATAGCCGAGTTTTAAGACCTTCCCTGAACACGAAAGAACAGGCTGGTGTCTAAAACCTGAAAGGAGCTGCTGGCTACATAACCCTGGCACAAAGCAAGAGGGAGAAGGCATGTATTCTTGGACTAGAACGTACGGAGGAATCCATAGATCCAAGAGCTTTTGGGTTGTAAATGCAGGGTTTGCCAGTCACACTAGGACTAGGCTTGTGCACTAGCTAAAAAACATTTTCACTCTTACAGCTGTGTCTGGTGGCTTCAGTGGCATGGTCAGACTGGTAAACAAAAACAGTCATGGAAAAAATTGTGCCCACCAGTGCTTAATTTGTTAAATAATAAGCTCCAGGCCCAAACTTTGTTCAGAAGTTTGTGGCCAGCGCAATTGAAGGTCTGGTTCTCGGTTATCAAATCGCCGTTGTTTGGATTCCAACAAATAGTTCTTTAATCCACCACCAGGCCATCTCTCTTGTAGGTTCTTTTCCATGCCTACGTTCTCCCTTTGTCAATGTTTTTCCTTCTTTCTCTTCGTCCGTCTTTCTCCCTTTTGTGTTTTTTTCTCTGTTTTGCTCTGGCTCAAAGTTTGTTCAGAGAAAATAATGTCAGGCCCCACCTGTATTCTCCAGCAGAAACTAAGCCCTGACAGTCCCACATTGCACCTACTGAGGAAATGGGGGAGCCTGAGGCACTGTAGGAGGAGTTTGGGGCATTCTACCATGATTATATTTTACAAAGAACTTAGACCAAACTATGCATTTAATTGCACACTATTTGAAGTTTGTTGGATATATGTATCCATAGGTTTTACCATCAGTTCTGTATTGGAGTTAATGTTCTAGCCCAAACACTTCAGAATCTTGCACAACTCTCAGTAGCTCAATTTCTCAACAGCAAAGATTCATGCCAATACCAATGACCTTGTACTGAGACATTCACAGGGCTCTGCCAGTGAATATCTTTACTGGCCTGCATTATGCATTACAAGCCTACTACTGTGACCTTCACAGAGATCTCACATCAGCTATCAATTTTGTCTTGTACTGTGCACTGGTATTCCAGTATTGAGTATGCAGAACAAACCATCAACTTGCACAGGTGCTCTACCATTGAGACACTCTCAGTGTTTAATAAGCCACCAGTGGCAACTGGTGATCTTTGAAAGTAGTAGTTCATTAAAACCCACAATAAACTGCACCAAAAACTGCGCTAAGAAGCCATTCCATCCAAAAGAGACTTCCTCCAAGAAAGTTCCCAGGTTTTACCCTTGAGAAAATCACAACAGCCGCATAATATTCCTAAAAACTCTAAAGGGTACTCATGAAATATTCCAATACTCTCAACAGAGCATCTGTTCTACTGTAGGACTGTTGGTGTATTCCATTCCTAAGAAATCTCTAAAAAAACACGGTGTGCATGTTTTCACAGTTTAACCGAAATTGTCCAAAAAAACACTGGTTTTAGAGAAAGTAGAAAAAGTCCGGGTATATAATTTCATATTAGTTATCATTTTCAAAATGTATGCAGCGCCTTCTTTCTCTTCAATATGATTTGAATTTTTCCATATTTCCCCATCCAAGTAGATTCCTACTCATATGAGATTCATCTTGAAAGGGACTATGTGAAAAATGTTTAAGTTACATACATCTCACATGTAGGCAGCAGCTTGTATTATCAAAATAAGTAAATGAGAATCAGTTCAAACTTTTGTTTATTAAAAGGTAACAGTTTATTTCATTTACTGTCGTTGTCAGTGCCCTAAATCACCATCACAGCAAGAGGGTGAGTCAGTTTTTAAGGTGGAGCCTGGGCAGCGCATGCGCTGCACTGCGAGGCATGCTGTATCAAGGTAGGGACCTGAAGCTCGGCCAAATCTCCGCCCACAATTTTCATTGGCTTCTGTCGCTGTCCACTGTAAACTGTCACTGGTCATTGTTCAATAGGTTTAGTAGTCCCTCATTAGTACCGCCTTGTCTCATTTTGTAACCTCCCATGGTGACACCCCCTGTTCCATGTGTGTTTGCTCGGTAGGCTTTAATTACAGCCTCCAAGCACTATTTTCTCAAATTGCTGTGTCCTGCCTGCTGTTGCAGGGAAGACACGCTCTTGCCTAAAGCTTTTTTTTATTTTTATAGCACACGTTTGCAATGAAATAGGTCTCACATTTGCAAAAGTTTAATCTATTGGTATTGTAAATGACAATGCCTTTTATCTGTTTTAAAAACGCATAAACAAAAGGCATTGTTATTTACAATGCCAATAACTCAAACTCTCATAAATGTTATGTTATGTTAATATATATTTAGAAAGCGGCAAATCACCAACGGTGTCTCAGCGCTGAAACATTGACCCAGAACCCAAACGTCCCCTACTGCCAGCTGATCAGACAGAGGTGGGAAAGCTTATCCAAATGCCTCAATAAACAGGATGATCTTCCTAAAAGGAAGTAGCATAGATTCTCCACGTAGACTCTCCGGTAGCTTATTCCAGAGCTGGGGACCTCCCAGCATAGTTCTAATAAAGTGCGGACAAGTCAGCAGGTTTGTCCCGGATGAGCGGAGACACCGACTAGGAATGTACGGCTTCAGTCGATCTTTTATATAGCTGGTATAAATGCGAGACCTATTGCATTGCAAATGCTTATTTTTATAAGCATGTAGTCAGTACATTTGGAGTTGGATTATGGCCTCTTCACATCATCAAATACCAGTGCCCTCACTCCTGATCACTCCACTCTCAAACGTCCCCCGCAATGCCTATCTCCTCCGACAGTTCTTGAAGCATCCTCGCGGTCAGCACAGCCAGTCACCATCAAAATGTACTTCTTGGAAGGCATCTGGGCTTGAGACACTAAAATTAAGAAATACAAACAAATACAGATGAAACAACAGGGGCGGCTCCTACGCTAAGGCGGAGAAGCGTCACCCCACTGACGTTCAGCACTGCAACACAGGAAAAAAAATTATAATAACACCTGGTTATTATCATTTTATTTTTATGGCTGAGGCAGTTTTGTGGGGCAGGGTGGGCTGCTCTGATGACAGGAGCAGGAGGAGTGATGAGCACACTTTGTAAGTGCACATGAATGTTTGGCGTGCCGGCCAAACATGCATGCGCACTATGCATGTTCTCCACCCGGGCTGCATTACAGCCTAGGTGGAGAATATGCCCAGGCTCCCATTCTCTGTCTGAGCGATGAGCTCGCCATTCATACTAATCACAACGCTGCATTGCAGCGTTGTGATTGGCTTAAGCAGCCTGGGTGCTTCCTGCTTCCTGTTAGCAGAGAAGACGGTAAAAGAGGACGGAGAGGACGGAGGCCACGTAAGGGATCCTATTTTTTTACACACACCCTCTCCGTCCCCCGTCCCCTACTGATTCGCGGGAGCAGCTGCCACTGTGAAACAAGGAAGTGTATCAGTCAGAAATAATAGTGTTTGCATCTTTTCTCAAGGCAGCAGTTTTAGACAATGAAGCCATTGCACTCTCACAAGTATCACAGGCAGTAGTAAACACCGTTCACTGTTTTCCGCAAATATTTATTAATATAAACCATTGAACAATTGTCATCTTGCTGCATTGGATACAACAGTTGAGTGGGATGGCTCTAGGTGGATGTCATTCGGTGAACATCCTAGAGGTGTCAGTTGCAGCTTACCCTGGTAAGCACCTGGATGTGAGTGGGGTACACTGGATAGTAAATCCTTCCTGAGATCTCTTGAGGTGTTGATTATCTTTTGCAAGTAGTGAAGAGTGGAATGATCACAGCATCTCAACAGTTTATAGATCTGAGAGTTTACTATACTATCACAGTTAGTGACTGGTTATCAAACTAGTTCAACAGCCTATTAAGTTATATTATTTCATGCTTTTCGTTTGTCACTCCTTTTGTGATTTTTTTCTATCAAATAATTTGATTAAGAAATTATGTTAAGGATTATCAGGGTGAGGCTGAGAAGACTCTTCACAAATGTTAATTGCAGCTGCAGGAGCACAAGAATCACCTATACTGTGAATCCATATAAAAACTCTATGATAGTCTATCCATACACTGTGAATCAGACACAAGTTTTTGTTTTAAATTTATTTTTACTATATGATACATCTTGTCATAACATAGTTATATATTGAACCTGGCTGGTAGTTACAAGTGAGACATCTTCCAGAGAAATATAATAGATCAGTATATTGCATAGAGGGTACCCTGCTAAGGGAGAATAGGGATACCAGACAAAGGAATGATGACTTTACTATGTTTTTTGGATGCATGAGTTTGGACTAACAGACTTGTTTGATGCAGAAAATACATGATTGGGAATTTCCACCACAAAATAATGTCATTGATCTATGGGCTTTACAAGAAAAGACTCTAAACTTCATTACCTCTCAAATACGATTCAAGGATTAGCCATGCATGAGAAGAAGCACATTCATAGACAACTTTGCAAAATGCAGTTTCCAGATTTAGCATGTGCATCTGGGAAAATACATATCCTTGCATCATACCGTCACCCCTGCTAATTTACCATGATTCACACACCTCATGAAAGAGCACGCATCCAAGAGAGACTGATTCATGTGTCTGGTTCTGGCAAACTACAAGATGTGGTGTGATAAAGACATACTGAGTTGTGCATTTGTACTTTCACATGGTGTCATAGTACTGATAAGACAACCCTCTGCCTCCAAAGTAGATGATCATAGGAGCACAAAAGGTGATGAGAATAGATTCTCTCGTGCCTCCCCAGCTACAAGCTTAGCCACAACAGAATATGACATTCATGAAAGGCCACTCACGTGACAACTCTCAAGAGCCCACACTGGCATGTGCAGCCACGATACAGTGTGATGCTGGAACTGTTATTGAGAAAATATCTCCAAATAGCAAAATGACAAGGAATTTACTGACATATCTATCAGCCCACCTTTGCTCTTAGGTGGGTTTGTAAATTGAAAACTCACATGGGGGGCTGAGTGACAAAATCCTGTGGAATCAGTTAAATTCCATGAGACACCTGAGTACGATCATTGATTAACCAACAGTGGTAACACAAATGACTTTAACCACTTCCTGAGATAACGGATTCATTAAGTGGAAAATGAAGAAAATGCCTTCATTAAGATAATTATAAACAGAGACAATTAGAAAATTAACACAGAATGAGGCCACATACCATTAGGAAACTGAATGCATCTAAATCCAAATAATAATAAAGACCACCCCCTTGTGGGAACACTGAGGCACACACTATGATAATGGCATGTATATTGATCTAAAGAAAAAACAGGACTGCTGCTACTGTAATGCAGAGGACTGTGGCTACATTTCCCAACGGTCTTGGCTGCACCGCACATGCGTGGCGATGTTATATCCAGGCTGATGAGGTTGCAGTAGCACACTCAACGGAGACACACCGGCTACACACGGCTATGGCATGCAAGTGGGAAGACTGTGTGACGCAAGTAGATTAAACGTGACATGGTACTCTTAATGGAGTACGTACTGCATACCTTTTCCAAAGGGGACATGGATTGACAAATACAATTCATTTTACTATTGACTCATATATTACAGTACATTTTGCCAATACAGACTGTGACTACAGTGGAATATAGGTCCTGCTTTCCTAACAAAAGAGGCAAATAGACAATAACACGTATTGTGAGACTATACCTTCACTTGTGATACCTTTGAGCTCACCATCACAAGTTTGCAGTAAAATACATCACGTGTAATTACTGCATGTTTTCCACATGTTGTTCGGTCTACAGGATGCTTCCACCTTTCTGCACTGGCTATCCAGCATGCATGTAATTGCTTGTTTTAAGTCAGGGTTATAATACCCTTCATGCATGTCTGAGTCTGATCATCATGGTTTTAACCACAAGGTTAAAATAACCTACAGTTTTGTAAAGATATTATGGAAAGTGTTTTGACTATACGTGGCATGAAGCCTGAAGTAGGTAATGAATTGGTTTTGAGTGCGAAAGAAACCCTATCATACATTTGCTCACTCATCAGCTTCTGTGAATATTCTACTACAATGTATCTATTTCTAAATGTTTATGGCAGGATTTGTGACAATCTCTTGAACCACTAAGAAATATATTATTCACCAGCAATGAGTTCACACTGCTCTAATATAGAAAAGGCCTCTTCCACACAAGGCAAACAATATTGTGTGTCTTCTCTATCTGTTTATGGTCCTCAAAGCCATATAAACCTCTACTGTTACCTAAGAACAAGAGAGTGCCACATACTGAAGGATGTGTTTATATGCAATTTATCCTAGTTTTTAAACAATCTGATCCTACATTCTTTTGTAGATTTGTGCAGGGATCTAGTCTTTATCTGCATTCATTCAACATGAATGTCAAACTCTCTATGCATTTGGTGATATGCTGGTTCAATTTCCCACTTGTATAGAAGGCGCACACATTTCTAAAAGCCTCTCTACCACTCTTGATCACCTGCCAAATGACAACAATGCACTTTTATCCCTTGTTACTAAATACAGAATACTCCAAATTGAAATGATTAGTCGGTACTATTTATATATCCTTGAATCTTTTAATCAAAAGAGAGGGGACAAGGAGCTAATAAAGGTCCAGCACAGGTGCTACCATCTAATCACAGTCATACATGAAGAGGGGGATGTTCCTCTAGAAAGATAAGAATACGAAATATAGATTGGAACTCTACAGAAGGAGGGACATCTTAATAATCAGAAGATAGAGCCCTCACACACGCAAATCGGTGTCATGTTTCACGATTGGCCTCCCTTCTCGTCAGGCTGGCACTACAATACCCAATGGGCCGCGCAGTGGAACTCTTTGCTGGCGATCTTCTGTTTTTGCCTTAATGATTAATGGAGGAATAGTAAGTGTAGGGTGGTGTGCTAGGTTGAGTGAATTAAAACTAACTAAGGGGTACCTATTCAATTTTAATAAAGTGATCCCCTTGACAGAGATAAAAAGAATAAGAGAGCACTGTCAATTGGGATCTATGGACGTGACAGCTTCAAAGTGAGTGTTGTAGGGTCAACATGGTTCTCGTCTTAATGGCCCAGAATGGATCTATGGCATTTTTTCAGGACCGAGAAAATCCCTACCCTTCACCTAGATGGTATATGTGACAAAAAATAGAATGATGTCTGCTATACCTGTTTGCATGCAGAAAAAGGGGTAATTTTCCAACCTATACAAAAAATGCACAAATGTATTAGGGGTGTCACCTTCAGGCATATAGGATGACACTCCCTGCAGCATTCACAGTATGCCATAAATGTAAATGTCTCAATAAGTAGACACAATGTGCCAGGAGCGCAACGTTCCCCCCATGTGATTAGTCTGCAAATAACACAGTAAGCCAGGCAGGTGACTAAGACGTGACAAACACCTCACACAAAACAAACTACACAATCAGAGCATTTGTGGGTAATGCATCCCAGAAGGTTAGAGATGGGATCTTACCCTGTTTAGTAATTCAGTATTGCACTTAAGGTCTAGGCAGATGACCCCCCTCTTCATGTATGACTATATCCTAGATAGGTCTACAAGAACGAGAGAGTCAAGAGTCAGTTCTTAGATTTACTACAGGTCAATCATGCCTGTGCTAGTCACTACAATGCTGGACATTCGTGATGATAATGCTTGTAGGTTTTGCAAATTGCCAACAATTAGTACATAATTTAACACCCAACTATCTCATTTTCTAGAGAGAAATAATCTGATGGGTTCCACTCAAACAGGGTTTAGATCCAATAACAGCACAGAATCCACACTGTTGGCAGTATTGGACAGTATTAGATATGGGGTCGATCAGGGTAAAGCTGCAGCCCTGATCCTATTGGATCTGTCCACTGCATTCAACACTGTTTCTCAGTGCCTTTTAATGCAGAGATTGCATGAAATCGGCCTGCATTCTTCCACCATGCAGTGGTTTTGATTTGTTTTGAGCAATAGATTCCTCTCTGTACAACTGGCCCATTCAGTTCCAATCCTGACCTGTCACACTGTGGGATTCCTCAGGGGTCTTCACTTTGCTCCACCTTGTTTAACATATATGTCTCATCTCTTGTGAACATTGTTAAGGATACGTAGAGGCTGTCCCCCCCAAAGAAGCAAAGTGGAAGCAGACAGTTTGGAAATCTTGCTCTTTGGAGGGGCTTGCAGAGTCTGGAACAACTTTTGGTGGCATTCGCTCCCATTCCTGGCTCCTAAACCAAAGAGATTAGTCAAGAATTTGTGATTTCTAATTGGTGACTCTCTCTCTATGCAGGATCAGGTAAATGCAGTTTGCAGAAGTTGTTTTGGACTCCTACGGATGCTGCATCAGCTCTTTTGCTGGATCCCTGTTGCATGGTGGAGGCACGTTACACAAGCATTGTTTTTGAGAGGGGCTCCCTGTTTTCCATTTTTACTGATTTTTACAGATAAATACAGACAGAAAACATTAATTTTCTCGTCTGTATTTATTTATTAAAAGTGGATAAAAACGAAAATTTAGTTGCTTTTTGAATAATTTTAAATGCAGTCTGCATGACTGCCAGGCCAATAGCTGTGTGGATTGATTTTGCGCACTAGGGCTTTTTGAGCCCCAACGTCCACCAACCTGTCCAGGGGGCCCAGACCGGTTGAGCCACACACAGCGCTGGGGTGGGACTTGGTCCCGCAGCAAACACCAGTCACTGCACGGCGCGGGAGGTGACGTCTCCCTCCCTGGGCCTACAAACTGGCCACCGCACTCCCGCAGCGAGGGTCTCGCGCACAAGGGCTTTTTGAGCCCCAACGTCCACCAACCTGTCCAGGGGGCCCAGACCGGAGGAGCTGCACACAGTGCTGGGGTGGGACTCGGTCCCTCAGCAAATACCAGTCACTGCACGGCGCGGGAGGTGATGTCACCCTCCTGGCGCCTACATATCGGCCGCAGCACTCTTGCAGCGCGGGTCTCGCGCATCAGGGCTTTTTGAGCCACAATGTCCACCAACCTGTCCAGGGGGCCCAGACCGGAGGAGCCACACACAGCGCTGGGGTGGGACTCGGTCCCTCAGCAAACAGCAGTCACTTGATGGCACGGGAGGTGACGTCAGCCTCCTGGCACCTACAAACCGGCCGCAGCACTCCCGCAGCGCGGGTCTCGCACAACAGGGCTTTTTGAGCCCCAACATCCACCAACCTGTCCAGGGGGCCCAGACCGGAGGAGCCAAACACAGCGCTGGGTGGGACTCTGTCCCCCACCAAACATGGCGCGGGAAGTGACGTGACCCTCCCGGCACCTACAAACTGGCCGCAGAACTCCCACAGCACAGGACATGCGCGGGCGTTCCCGGGCAAAGCCCGGGCCAAGAGTGGGCCCGTCTGCACCAGTCAGCGCCTGGAAGAGGCAGGGCAGGGCCACCCCTCTTTCGCCTGTTGTAGGGCAGTTGATCTGCCACTTGGACCTTCTTTTTGGACATCTGGACATTAAGGTATTTATTATTTGGCCATTGCTGTTCTCCTCCACCTAAGATTCTTGGGTGGACTAGCTAAGTTCCTGATCTTTTTGCTCCTAGCATTTTGTATTGTTATATCTTGTTAAGTGTATATATGCTAAGTTCTACTCAGACGCTAACGTGATTTTGGGATAGCTTTGGAAGCATTATTTGTCTCTATTGGCTGAGTGGTATAACCAAGAAGTATGGGGAAAAGAAAGGCTATGGAAGGAAGCGGGGAAGGGGGTGAGAGAGGGGGCATTGGAACAGGACGGGGTAATAAAGGGAAAAAGGCCCGGAAGCTACACAAGCGCGCAGGTAGCAATTGTGTTTTAGATCGCATTGATACCCTCATTAGCAAGTGTGAGGATATTCTAGAGACGTCGCTGAATGCGCAAACTGCCTGCAACAAATCCCCCCTAGACTAACTCAACCCACTGAAGGAAGCCCAAGCCGCCAGCCTGCTATTCTTGCCATGTTTTGCAAGCCTCACAAAAAAAGCCAGCCACTCTAAATAAAGAGGGGGAATGCGATACATCTGGAGTAGTTCAGTCGACTAACAGCCCGTTGGGGTCTAATCCTCAACATATATATCCTACAATTGTGTGCATAAACAGATTTCAGGCCCTGTCGGATTTGACCATTGTAGATAGGGAAGAAAGGGAAGAAAGGCCCCAGACTGCTCAGCTTTCACAGTCATCGTCAGTTAACAGTAAAGAAGTTGTCTCAGGGACAGTTTTCTGGATACAAATAACTGATCCCCCTTTTTTACCCCATTCTCGATCATGACACACGTCACGTTATCTTGATTTAATGCTCTTATATCTCTATAATGAGCATCCCAGACACTCCAAGATGGCCGACATCATTTACTAGCTTTCCGGCCGTTCTGACAAGAACGTCACATGACACACTCCTTCACAGCTGAAACCAATTGTCTTCCCGCCCTGGCCCCGTCTGCAGCTGCTGCAGGTATAATAGCGAGCCCACACCGAAGGACATTACCATCCCGGTTGCAGCGGTGCAGGGTAGATCTACCACTGAGCTTCTATTTGGAGCAGGTGAGTGTTGAAGGTGCTTTGACAATCTCCCCCAGTCTTCAGCAATGGCGGAGGTAAGCGGTTGCGTAATCAAGTGCTGTTCAGGTTGAGGTAAGAGCTACTCATTTCCTAACGCAATTGATTAAAACCAATTGCTTACTCCAGCGGGTTCTGGGGGTTCTCGTCTGGTCTGCAGCTCCGGTATGTGACCATGCTGGGTCCCCCGGTAGTCTGTAGTACTATGCGATCTCCTCCCACAACACCACATTAAGAGAAGCAAGGTTTTTATTAATACAAGGAGGACGGGCGTTCTTCCTTACGCACCGCCTTGTCCTACCCAGCGCCACTATTCTGTCTCTGACTGACTGGGTTTCTAGATTATTCGACAAGCAGTTTTCAAACAAACCTGCTAATCACTGCCCCTCCCTTATCTTTATTCATTTTTTAGACGCAATACTACGTGTTACCAGTAGGAAAGAACTGCGGTTAGCCTTGTGGATACATGGGAAAAGGCCAAAAGTGCTGTGGTGGACCATAGGGGAATTGAGGAACACAGATGATATAAACCTACTGGTGACACTAGATATGGAACAGCTGTACACTAATATTCCCCAATGAGAGACACTTATAGTCATTGAAACGTTCTTTAATGAGGTCGAGTGGACACCACCCACACCTGTCACATTTATAATGCAGTGTGCTACACTAGCATTAACAGAAACATTCTTTGAGTACAAGAAGCAACTCTTCCACCAGTCTCAGGGTACTTCCATGGGGAGTACATTTGCCCCAAGTGTGGCTTGCCTCTACATGGCAGCATTTGAAGAGGAGGTGATTCTACATCCCTGCAACCCCTTCAAGGATAACCTGAGACTGTGGAAGAGATGTTCATTGATGACATCCTCATCTTCTGGAGTGGTGATTTATTCACGTGCAATAACTTTTGCCGGTGGATTAATACAAAGAACGAATATCTGAAGTTCACCCATACCATTTCATCCACAAACATACCGTTTGTGGACCTTACCATCAGACTCGACAATGGTCAGTTGAGTATGACCATATACAAGAAAGGAACTGACATGAATAGCTTATTACTATACAGCAGCCACCACCCGCGAGCCCTTAGAGACAATCTACCTTTTGGGCAATTTTTGCGTATTATGCGAAATTGCAGCTCTAATAGTGATTACAAGAAGGAGGCGGAGTCCTTATCCAAGAATCTGTTGGAGAGACAGTACCCACCTAAGCAAGTAGCACTATCAATGAAAAGAGCCAGGAATAATCACCGGTAGGCTTTGCTAGAGGTCAAACCAAAAGAATCCACAGATACATTAACATGTGTCACGGTCATTCACACCAGAATCTAACAAAATAAAGAGGTTTATTAACAAACATTGGAGGATTCTAAACACAGGATCCCTAGAGATCCCCAGTCCCAGTTTTGCTTTTAAACACACCAAAGATATGCTCATTCACTCCAGACCCAAAGCAGCTAGTACCAATGAACAGAGATCACTATGGGACCTCCCCCTGGTTCAGGGCCATTACCCTTGTGGCTCATGTGCAGTGTGCCCTCAAACAAGACCAACAAAGGAGATAACTCTGTCTGACTCCTTCACTTGGAAGATCACCAAACATACTAATTGTAACACAACTCGATGTGTGCATTTGATAATGTGCCCTTGTAATAAAAATTACATAGGCATGACGATGAGGACAGTAAAGACAAGAATAACAGAACATAAGAGCAACATCCGTTGCCAAAACACCACCACAAAATCGTACACTCACTTCAAAGATTGTAAACATCCTGCAGAAAGCTTACGTTGGGTGGTCCTAGAAACTCAACCACAGATCACACACTCTACCCTCTTTAGAATGGAACAAAGATGGGTGCACCGTTTGGGCACAGTCCATCAGGGACTGAACGATGAAATCCCTTGGGGTTCACTTGTCAATAACTGAGAATAAGCCAACCTTACATAGTGTTCCCTAGTGGGGTTAATCACAATGACAGAAATCTGTATACAGAGGGAAGTGGGAGATTTCTGCCCTCCTTTCACCGTGATTACAAAACTGTTCCATACTATTGTGAGACCACCTTTAGACCACCATGTCGTGAGCGAGGTAACATCTATTCCAATAAAATATTGTCTCCTCCTTGAACATACGTCAACACGCTATTTTCAAACGGATGGGTTGAGAGAAATTGAGTTGGCTTAGATCTAGATATCTACACGCACCCTAGGCCATGAGACCTAATTCTTGTCAGATTATAAAAATAAACTATCATTACAAATCCAGTCACATGCACTATATATTCCTGTTCGACAACTCTATACCTCGGACATCTATGGTGTATGATTATCTTTGTCATAACATTCAGAAATCTGGGACAGTTTTCTAGATACAAATAACTGATCCCCTTTTTTACCCCATTCTCGATAATGACACACGCCACGTTATCTTGATTTAATGCTCTTATATCTCTATAATGAGCATCCCAGACACTCCAAGATGGCCGACATCATTTACCAGCTTTCCGGCCATTCTGACAAGAACGTCACATGACACACTTCTTCACAGCTGAAACCAATTGGCTTCCCGCCCGACCCCGTCTGCAGCTACTGAAGGTATAACAGCGAGCCCACACCGAAGGACATTTCCATCCCGGTAGCAGCGGTGCGGGGTAGGTCTACCACTGGGCTTCTATTTGGAGCAGGTGAGTGTTGAAGACGCTTTGACAATCTCCCCCAGTCTTCAGCAACGGCGGAGGTAAGTGGTTGTGGAATCAAGTGCTGTTCAGGTTCAGGAAAGAACTACTCAGTTCCTACCCCGATTGAGTAAAACCAATTGCTTACTCCACCGGTTTCTGTGGGGTTCTCGTCTGGTCTACAGCTCCGGTATGTGACCATGCTGGGTCCCCCGGTAGTCTGTAGTACTATGCGAGAGAAGCAGGGTTTTTAATAATACAAGGAGAACGGGCGTTCTACCTTACGCACTGCCTTGTCCTACCCAGCGCCACTTTTCTGTCCCTGACTGACTGGGTTTCTAGATTCTTCGACAAGCAGTTTTCAAACAAACCTGCTAATCACTGCCCCTCCCTTATCTTTATTCATTTTTTAGACGCAATACTACGTGTGTCTAGTATCCCGCTGAAACTGATGAGGCGCGATCTTACAAGCATTAGGTGAGGTTTAGATAACTCTAATCACCACCGTTGTCACAGCCTAATCATCACTGTTGTTTTTATTGAGAGTCACGGGTGTGCTATAATTACCCCATTAATAGCACTACATACATATAATTCTTATGAGTGATAACTACAGGTATCACAGCGTACTGATTGGGTCACTTTTGATCATCATAAAGGACTAGAGTCATGGAGTGAACTTATGTGTGATCACAAATGCCAAACTAATGTATTATGTTTTCAAATATATTTTTTCCTTTCCCAGGTTTGCCTCTGCACCTGCGGGTACAGTTCCCGTAAGACCACTGAGTGGTAGGTAGTTTTTCACCTCACCATTAGGTGTAGATAGTTTTCTTTCCATTTGGTCCTGAGGAATCGCCACAGATCATTCTTGACTACTAGGCGAGAAACATGTCGACCATCTAGGAGTAGAGCGCTTTTTTGACACATTACAGCCAGACTGTCGCCTCTCCTAATCCTTATTTTAACCAGGCTGGGATCCTTCCAGAATAAAATTTATTTTGAGGATTCCCTCCCCTGTTTTAACTTACAAATCCACCATTACATCTACACGTACTAGGCCCCTCTCACCCACGGCACCTAAATGGCAAGGAACAAAAGATCTCCGGTAAAGAGCCCCTTTATGGTTGCCCGTCGGATATTGCAGCGCCGACCCGTTGAGGAGTAGGCCAATATGATGAAGCATGACACCCAGCTTGCTGGGTGTGTGAAGGCCCTAGTTCCAAAAGGAGGAATTTCCCTCCTCCTTGGAGGACAAGCTACCAATGTGACATCACACAAGCTCTCTTACTGTGGTCTGTGACCCATTGAGAAACTTCGTACTCATTTCTTGCAGTATATCAGGGCACGTACGTTGGACCTTTCCAAAAGCCCACTGTCCCTAATTGTTGATTGGAGGCCACCAATTACAACATTCCATCAGACCCCACTAATAAGGGCACTAATGCTAACTCTAGTGACCCCCCCTTTCTGGTAAGGTTAGGACCCACAAATTAAAGGCACCTTCATTGATGGTCAAGCATTCTACATATCCTAGTATAACCAATCCTAATAATTCTCATAGGGTAGCCCCAGTGAAGGACCAGTTAGTGCCTAGCAGAAATACTTCCCAGCCAATCCAACAGCCCCAGTGCGGTTCTCAAACTAGTTTGTCAGAGCAGAACATCCCCAATATGCTTAGTAGACACAAAATCTTCATGATGAATGTGCCTAAGTATGACACCAATAAAGGCACAGAGAATGGGGATTCCCTGACTAATAAAGCCATCCATTGGATACGGTATGTCAGGGGATGCCATTCAGTAATAAGGGAAGACATAGTCAAGACTCGCAGGCTCACCTCCCCAGCCCATCAGCTAAACTGCATTGAGCTTACTCTGACCAGGGCAGATTTAGCTGAAAACCTTTTTGCTCTGGAGTTTCTGACTAGCTACCCAGGACCGTCGTCTATTCAGTTTAGGTGATCCCCCCTGAGTAGCCAGTTTTTACATCCCCCTCGTCAGTTGTCTACCAGTCAATTGGGAAGTTCTCCGTTGGACACCAATGATTGACTCATGAGAGTCCCGCCCCAAATGCAAGATGGATCTCCCATAGCTAGCTCCATTACCAGCCCTTCTAGAACTAAGCTGATTGTTACAAGTTTGGGTGAAACCTTAAGGACCACATCTGTATCTTCATCTCTGACGATTGGCCCAAAAGAGACGGATGGCATACCTTCTATTAGATCCAGTGGGCTATTGACATCTCGCCCAATTCATCTGACTCCTTGTTATCCTGGAACATCGCAGGGTTGAGTTCAAAGATCGCCTCCCCCGAGTGGCACGCTTTTATAGAGTGTTATGACATCTGCCTCTTCCAGGAAACCTGGGCAGAGGTTCCTCTCTTCTGTCCAGTGTACTTAAATTATTATATTCCATCCACTAGAGGAGCAAAGGGACGACCGTCAGGGGGTTTGACAACTTGGGTGCGGCAGGAATTAGGCTTTGATATCCAGGTGCTCTCGACACAGAGTCATGATATCCAGGCGATTAGATTGACTGCGGGCTCTCAAGGGAACATAGACATTTTACAATATCTATGTGAGAGGAGCGAGAGGGAAGAAGTTGGAGGTTTTAGCGGCTCTCGACGACCTTCTCGATCTATACTCAGATGAAAATAATGTCCTGGTTGCTGGCAACTTTAATTCGTCGTTCGAGCCCCTTATAAATGAGGAATATTATTTTGTAGAAGAGGAAGATGCCAAGTGGGGCATTCCAAAACTGGAGCTTGAACCCATAAAAGATGGACGGACGTAGCCATTCAAGTTAATTCTATTTGCCTGGAAAAAGGTTTGGGAGCAGCAAACGGTGGATCACCATCAGACAGACTGGGGGCTAACACATTTAACAACGGGCATAGTGCTAGCCGTATAGATTATATATTAATTAGCCTGAAACTATTGCATGCCTTTAGAGACATGATTGTTAGGGACCGGCTTGAAAGCGATCATAATCCTCTGTGTATGACCTTAGAATTAATAAGACAGAAGGAACTTGCCCAACGAGAAATGAATTGTTCTCAAGTGATATTGTCCCCACTAATGACATGAGACGTCTAAAATGGGTGAGGATACTGGAGACGCCAGACCTTTTAGATAGCATTAACGGAGGACATGAATTCTGCAATAATTGAGCTCAAGGCTAGCGCAGTAAATGCATCGGCTCCCAAGCACTTAACCTATATTGATAATACATTTTTTGCAGTTTTGTGTACTTATTTTATTAAGCAGGGTAGGACAAAAAAGGTCATAAACCAGAAAGCCGGACTTTGGTATAATAAGAAATGCAGAGAGGCACGTGTAGCACTAGGGTTAGCTATTAAAGAAGGTGACCCAGTAGCAGTGCGAGTAGCCAGGTATAACTACAGGTGCACTCAGACAAGGGCTACGAAATCATGGGATGACAAAAGATGGCAGGACCTTAGAGAGGCTTGTGCCTCAAGTAATTCCAAGCAATTTTGGAACATAATAAAATGGGACCGAGGGGGGCAGCCTCAACAGCCACAAAATCACGTCTCACAGGAAGATTGGGTTAATCATTTTAAACCCCAATATGCTATGTGTTCATTAGAGGAAAATTTGGGTGAGATCACTCATGTGTTTTATGTAGACGAGGCCTTTAGTAGGGCTGATGTCGATGCAGCACTTAACTCATTATCGATTGGGAAAGCACCTGGCCCAGATGGCATCCCTGGGGATGTATTTCTTTACGATAAGGCAAGATGGTGTCGATACATTTCATTACTGGCTAATGCGATTGCCCAGGGTGCGCATGTCCCTGACTCATGGAAAGGGGCCGAAATCATACCAGTTTTTTAAAAAGAGGACAAATCTCACCCAGGAAACTATAGGACTATTAGCCTAATAGATTCCTTGCAGAAGGTAATGGGGAGGCTGGTGCTCGACAAGGTCCAAGAGTGGATCGAAGAACATAGTATTTTATCCCCACCGCAAGCTGGTTTCCGGGCTTTCACCAGCACTATTGACCAGGTGTTCCGGTTTGTCCTGTTATATTGAAAAACGGTGACCTTGGGCAAGGGTTAATCTTAGGTCAGCATTTGATCTTGTTCCCCATTCCAAATTATGGGTGATCTTGCAAGAAATGAGAATGCCATCCGAATTATTAACCCTAATTATAAGGCTCCATGAGAATAACATGGCCAAAATTCGTTGAAGTTTGCAGGGCAACGTTACTAGATCTTTTCCAGTTGAGAGGGGCGTGTGCCAAGGCTGCGTGATGGCACCCACGCTATTCTCTCTGTTTATTAATGGAATAGTAAACTGCATGGGATCTATTGCCACTGACACCCATCACTAGCAGACGTAAAAATCCCCATATTAATGTTCGCTGACGACACATTAACCAAGACCCCGAGTGGCCTCCAAAGAACCCTGTCAATCTTTGAGGAGTTATGCTTCAAATGCGGCTTGGAAGTTATTGTGTTGAAAACTAAAATTATGTCTTTTAACCCGTATAGAGCATTTAAAGGGGGTATTCAAATGAATGACCATCTGCTAGAGCAATTTAATGAATTCACTTACCTAGGGCTCAATATTCAGCATGGTATGAAATGGAACCACCAAATTGATATGGCTACCTTAAAGCACCGGCAATTGTCGGGTGTGCTATATACTGAATATAATAAGTCACACTCAAAACCAATGAGCCCGGTATTCCAGATATACAATATGAAAGTAATCAGCTCAGTCCTTTATGGGTCAGAGCTATGGGGTGGTGAGAAACTGTCTAATCTTACCATAGCAGAAAACAGGTTCTTAAGAAAAATCACCAATCTCCCCGAGAGCACCCCAATGCGTCCATTATTGTATGACTTGGGTAGGAAAGCAATTGCAGAGATAGCTAAACTACGCCCTCTTCTATACTGGCGGAGAATTTTGAGTACCCCAGAATTGGCAGTGTATGCTGCTGGCTTTCAAGATATAATTAGGGCAGATAGCTTTCCTCAGATAAAATGACTAATGGTTAGAGACACCCTGCCGAGTTTAGGTATGATAGTATTGTGGGTTGATCCAATAAATTCCCTATTCCCCACAAAAAAAATCCTAAAAGAAAAATATTGGGAAATGGTATGCATAACATACTGAGAAGCAGCGAGTCGTCTTCTTTTTCCTGGAAATTAAAATGACCCCTAGCTTTGAGCCTTATTGGGATCTAATTACAAAACCGCATGACCGGAAGTTATATTTCCAGTTTAGGGTGGGTTCACTGCCATTAAGATCTTTTTCTGCTAAATGGGCAAAATCTAGTGATACTCTGTGCCCTGTTTGACAGGCCAGCGAAGAATCTTTGGCTCACTTATTGTTTGCTTGTGCAGGATACGTTGCCCCACGCCGTGCCTGGCTGGCACCAATTTGTAAACTAGTGGGAACTAGAAGGTGTATCAAAGCTGAAAGAATTTTACGTACTGATTCATCTACTCCCATTGCTATAGCATTGGCAAAATTTCTGGGGTGGACTGTCAAGACCCCCCTTGTTTGTGCAAGTGCTTGTTTAAAACGAGCAAGGGAAATGAGATACATGAGAAATATCCACATTGGCGTTGGTTGAGTCCCGTTTGAAAAGCTGTGCTGAGATCAGTTTTGCGTAAAGTAAGAATATCTAGTAGCCAAGAAAATCAGAACCCACGGTCTACTTCCTGGTTGGTTTCTCGGTCTAGTCTTTGAGACTCGAGACCCTCAAGCGGGAACAATGCGCCTGCGCAAGTTACGCGCGGCACACTTCAACTGGAATCCTGTCAGGAACAGCTGTGCCTCAAGTCTGCTGACAGATTCCCTCACAGGAATTTCTCCCGCGTTTGTAGAAGAGTTTTTTAGCGTCCATGCAGCGCGTTAGCTAAAGTCAGCGATACCATTGCTGGTTGTTCTTGGAGTCAAATTCATGTTTTTGTTTCCTTCGTAGCCGCTCTTCACATTTCCTGAGCGGACGAAGGATTCAGACAAGAAGAGAGTCGTCGCCTTTTGGATCTGAGTATGGTGAGAGATAAGCTTCAGTGAAGGGAGGCTATCTCAAATTGTCAAGTAAGGCACATAAGACTGTCATTGTGCGCGATATCGCCAGCTATTTATCGCGCCTCATAGAGTTTAAGTGTTCCAGAGTTAAAAACGCCACAGCTCACCTCAATGTTGAGGAAGCCTGATAGAATTCATAATAGAGCTAAAGACAATCGAATAGTAGAGAGTTTTTTTCAAGAACTGTTTATCATTCTTTTGAACATTTTGAACAAGACAACAAAATTATAAGAAAAAGACTGCTACGAAAGACATATGAGGCGGGACATTAGATGAAAAGACCTCATGAGGAAACTTTCTATTTACAACCTTTTGAGAAATTCATAATACCGCATTTATTAATTTTTTTAATGTGTATATCCCCAAATTGATTCAACAAATGTTATGCGAGTGTTGACTAAAGGTTCTTCCAATCTATCAATACATAGAAGCATAAATAGGAGAGGGGCACATCCTCTGGTTAAAAAGGTAATAGAGGTTTAAGGTCACTGATAAACTAAGAATTAGTTAACATCGGTTAGGGGCAGCAATAATTGTTTGTGCTTCCTTACAGGTCCCAGTGAAGAACTTATGAAGGAGGGCCAGAACCTGAGGCAGTCTCTGTCTTCCCATTCCCCTTTCCCCCGCGCTGGAGTTGGCAACAGTATTTCATATCGACTGTTGCTGGCTGTAGTTTGGGGGATTTGAGGATAAGGCATCTGCTTCTGAGGAGATCGCAACCTGACCTTGACAGACATGGACCATCAGATCACGTTCTCTTTATCCTAAATATGGGTGATCCAGTTTTTGTGTATCTGAATATATACGAGGAAAGATATATTCTAGCCAGCAAATGCAGTGATAACATGCTGAACTAGGTGCCTGTACCATTCAACTAGGGTTTGACATTTGTGCAACACTGAACATGGATTTAAAAGTGCTTATGGTTTTTTTTAATTATTATTGGAGTTTTTAATGGTTTTTAAATGTTTTTAATACAACTGATTTTATTGCGGCTTAACGTGTCCCTATCCAGGCTTTGTATTACTTTTAACTCGGTGTGTTATGGAAAAAAATTGTATATTGCTTTTATGACTAATAAGTCGAAAAAAGCTGTTTGGATTGGATTGGATAAGTGAGGGGTTAAAAAAGAAAGGACTTTTAGTAAAGAGGCTTTAACAGCAGTAGATGTGCACACGGGTGATAATGAAATTCGCATATTTTCCTATAAGTGCATTGGTATATCTTCTGCGGGTGATTACAGCATTGAAATCTAGTAGGCATTCAAGCATGAGCGCATATTTACTGGTTAAATAAATGTGAAAATGTTTCCACAAAACCCAAAATAAATATGGATATATACAGCTAAAATTAGCAAAAAATAAATATGGATAAATACAGAGGGAAATGTCAAAAAAATAAATACCATGAAACCGGGAGCCCTAATATGAGCAGGCTAGACTACGACAATGAACTGTACTTGGGAATGACTAACTACCTGTTCACTCGTCTCCAATCTATTCCAAATGCAGCAGCAAGACTGATCTGTAACAGCACCAGAGGGAGTTCGGCTTCGGTCTTTCTTAACTCTCTCCACTGGCTTCTGGCGCATAAGAGACCCAAGTTTAAGCTATTATGTCACACACATAAGGCACTCTATGACACCAGGCCAGTAATTCTACATAACCAAGTTGCTTTTTACAAACCAGTGCGAGCTCTTCATTCCTCAAATTGAGCTCTGTTTAGTAGCAGACAAATCAAGAAATCCAGAATGGCTGGCCACTCCTTTAATTATCTAGCAGCCTTCCACTGGAATACCTTGCTTCTCCATCTTCGCCTAACTTCAGATCTGCTCACCTTTCGGAGGATGTTAAAGGCTTGGCTGTTCCCTCTCCAGTGGCAGTCAGTTTATGGAGTTCATGTTTTATTGGTGCAGAGATAGGCTATCCCTTAGGGGATGATTGTGTGCTTTATAAATACAATAATAATAATAATAATTTAGTGTCAAGGCTATCAAAAGATAGAATTGTTCCTACAATGCACCCTTTAACCGGTTTCTTTAATTTAGTTCTAAGATGGTATTAAAACTTCAAGAATTCCCCTTGCTTTATAAAGTGCATCCAGGAGGGGGTCACTTGGAATTTAAAGACCAAGCTGAGCTGCTATCGCCCCACCAAAATCATTGCCCTTCATCACAGCTTAATCTCAAGTTTTAAGAAGCAAATGTACTCAAACATGCCCTTTTATGTTTTTATATTAATTATATCAAATTGGAGCCAAGGGTTTAATTTATAAGCCCTTTGAAGTCAGTATGACACTTGGGATACTGTATAAACAATATAAATCAATCCGCAGAGTTACGAGCGCAGCTGCTGATCCCATAAAACCATGTGTAGCAATAAATCACTTTATGAGTTTTTAGTAGGTTTATGAAATAGTAAATTATTTCTTTTTTACCTTATGTTTTGGTTATCATTGCTATGTTTGCGTTCCAACATGTTTAGTGAATAAATTGTTGCACTACTGAGGCGGAAATACGTTCAAATATAAGATTCTAGGGCTCAAGACAATCATATAAAAATATTATAGCTAACCCGGTCCAGTTTGTATTTACAGAAACTAAGCAGTTGGTAACTGACAGTGGTGTTAGGAAGTTATCCACATTGTTAGATGTGTTGGCATTTTGCCCCTTTGCTCTCCTTTGGAGAGTCAAAGCCCTGTCATACAAGTCTGCTAAAAGCCTTATCCAGTTTTAGCAGGCACTTGTTGGTGAAAGAATAGTGCAGCAACTGCAACATACAGGGCCCGATTCACAAAAGTAAACTTAGACATTTGTGTAAGTTTACTATTTTGTTCGGAATTCTCAAAACTGCAATTTAATGGAAACTTTATGACTGCGGAGACTCCTCATTTGGGGAGGAGTACTGTGCACATGAAAAGAAAGGCTTGTCCAGTGTTTGTGTAGAATGGCCATTTTAGGAGTCCAAATTCAAATCAGCAGAGAAAGGCATATCCCAACTCTCAGTGTCAATGAGGAACATGTATAGCTATGGGGTTATACAACAGTAGCTGCTGGGGTCCGGAAAATGTGGTGAGCCAGCTTGGGGGTCAGCACGGGGGCTGTAACAAACAAAACAATAGAAAAATTACCTGCCGGTCTTCTGCTTGCTGCTCTGCTCGTCAGTCTTCTTGGCACATTCTGAAGCTCCCAACCTTCCCTATGACCAATCAAGACGCTGCTCTCCTATGAAAGCAGTGTTGGGATTGGGACGAGAGGGCTAGATTTGCACTTTATCAGGAGCTGGGAGCCAGTGCCTGCTAGTCTCTCCACCCAGCAACACATTGAGTTGGAGCGATGTCAGTGCTCATGGCGGTTTGGCCATCCTAAGACGGCCGGCTAAACAGTCATGAGCACTCCCCCTGCTGCAGTGCTGTGGCCCCGCCCCCCCAATTCAACCACAGGATGATAAATAAAATGATTTGCATTTAGATCATTTTATTTTTTGTTTGCCTCTGCATGAAGTGGGGCGACGCTCCTCCGCCACAGTGGAGGAGCCGCCACTGTTAATAAAGGAATATTGTCAATATCGAGGCAGTGCTCTTTTACTTACCAGGCAAGTAAATGTAATATTCCATGTTTAAAGCCTATTTGTTCCAAGACAGAAACACTCTAGTGTGAGCACAGCTTTGAATTTTGAAACATTCCATCATATACTTGCATGCCTTCCAATCAGCCAGGATTTCAATGAAATTGTTTAGTTGTGTGAAATATACTGCATGTTTTCCTTAGGTTGTATTAGGTTTATAATGCAAACAATAAACACTTTCCAATAATGTAAAAGCACATCTACTAAGGCCCTCATTTTGAGTGGCTTGGTAACCCTCCCAGTAACTGCGCTTTGCCTCCATCCCCTTGGTGTTACTAATACCGGGGTTATGGCTGGAGATACCAGAGGCGGAAGAGTACCAGGGAGGAAGGAGGTTCTAAGTAGAAACTACAGGGTGCCCTTAGAACCGTGGCATTACCTGGGGATTAGGTAGTTCCGGGTATGATTCCCCAAATAGTTCTGCTTTTTCCCGCAGATTTTCACAATGAGATTTTAGCTTCACTCAGCCACCAGCTATTTATATCAAAATAAACAGATGAGGGGTGTTCCTGTGGATCTCATAAGTCAATTTCAATTAAGTTGGTGACTGCTGTTAGCGGGCCAATGGGAATTAAGGCCACTCACATTTAAGGCCCAAGTGAACCCAAAAAAAGCAAGAAAGTAAAACAATAAGTCATTATTTACATTGCTCCTAACACGGATTTATAGACTCACTCAAATCACCTCCCTAAAAACACAATAGATTGAGGAGCTATTTCAGGTTGAAACAATTTAAACAATTAGTAAATATTTCATTTGTGTGATTCATATCACCGGCATCTATGGAATCATTCAATTATAGAAAAATATGGAAAACAGCATGTACAAAGGGAGCAACTCTATTTTCCAGACCAAGGGGCACAAAATCAGACTTCCTTATCACATTTAGTTTGTGATTCTATGGTCAGAGCGCAAAGATTATCTGCTTTTCGGGCACTTTAAATGCCTGTCATCTGAGCATATTTGTATCTACTTTAGCTAATGACGTTTGCCCTGCTTCTATTCTTTAAATACAAACTGGGGAGAGGATGTGGCCTAATCTGGGGAACTGGGTTCGAGTCTCCGCAATGACGAACAACATCATGTGATTCTGGGCAAATCACTTAATCTACCCGTGCCTAACAAAAATGAATGTGTCCTTCTGTAAAGCAACTGGTGCTCATGTAAAGCACTCTGATACCTGATACCTTCGGGTCAAGTTTGCACTATATAAAACTCCTCAAAAATCATCCACTAACTCCTCCTCCCAATACTTATCAACACAGGGGCGTAACACAGGCCCCTGCAGCCCGTGGGGGGGGGGGCAAGCTCCAGGGGGCCCCCTCAGCACAGTGCTCCGGCCTGAGAGCTCCTGATTGATCCCAGAGGGGGCTCCTCCACGTACCTTGCAGGGGGGCGCCCTCAAGTTTCGTTACGTTACAGTATTAACCTCAAATCACTTTTCCTCATTTACAAAGTCATGCATATCGGAAAACCGGAATACTTAGCAGAAATAAAACAGTCCCTTTCTGGCTGCCATCTCACTACCTTTAGGACCTAATGAAACTGGAAATCATTAAAAAAAAGAAGATAGGTCTTCTCTTTCTATTTCCCCAACCTGGGGGACTACCTCTACCGACATCCTAGGCCAGTGATACTCAAAGTACAGGCTGGGGGCTGCATGTGGCCCTCCTGACCTTTACATGTGGCC
Organism: Triturus cristatus; assembly: GCF_964204655.1. Classification (NCBI taxonomy): domain Eukaryota; kingdom Metazoa; phylum Chordata; class Amphibia; order Caudata; family Salamandridae; genus Triturus; species Triturus cristatus. Next base: position 143,278,211 of record NC_140580.1, on the reverse strand, counting down.
ACCTGGTCAACCGCAGCACTGGGTTGCTATTTACCTGACTCAGCACTGTGATTAAAAAGATGTTAAATAAACAGTCAAGCCATTATTTAAATGTTAATTGAAGTTAAAGAAAGGAAGCAACCAGGATGTCTTGCACTGCTTAACTTTAGGAACGCCCTCCTTTTTAAAAACATATTGCAGAAAAAGTGTGACAATATTAAATGAATTGAAATTATGATTTATAACCTGCACTAATACCCAAGGGTGTCTAGGCGCGGCGTATATGATTTTAAAGGAGGCTAACAGAAAATGGTAGAAGGTTGGTTGAAGGCCTCTCCTATTTGTTAAACAGCCAGGTTTTTAAAAGTTTGCGAAAAACTAGACAATTGTTTTCTTTCTTAAGTGCCAGCGGCAGAGAATTCCACAGGCTGACTTTGCCTGCCACAAAACTTCTTCTCCCCCAAGATGCAGTTCTTGCCCTTGGAGTTACAAGATTAAAAGACGATGCCAAACGAAGCTGCCTTTCTGGGACATACCATATAAATCTATGTGTAAATAATCAGGACCAATCCCATGTAGTGCTTTAAAGGCGATACAGAGGGACTTAAATTAAATTTGCCTTCTAACTCGCAGTCAATGCAATATTGGCAGGGCATGCGCCACCAATTGATATATTTCGGGATGTCAAGCAGCAGCTGCGCTGCCACATTTTGGAGGACTTGCAATTTGTTTAAGAATCTAGATTTATTATTAAAAAAGAGATAATATGATAAGATCTCTTAAAAAAGAGCGTTTTTCACAAACATGCAGAACCATTTTACCTTAGTACATTATTATATCAGGGCGTTGATAAGTATTATCTTTTAAAGTGATGGTTTTCCAATATAAATTCAGAAACATTCATTCCCCTCCCCACCCTGAAAACAATGCCAATGATGAATTAAGAGGCAAGCCAGTTGTTATGTGTACTCTTTGGGAGCCATTATATATGAACATTATAGTTTTTAAATCGAGCACAGGAGAAGGTTTTGTACAGTGCAGATCCTGAAGTCATGCATTTTGAGGTTCTCTTATATGTGATAATGACAAAAAAGGAGGGGAAGTGAAATAAAACACTTGCCTAGGATCACACAATTTTGTGGAATGAGAAGCTGGGATTAATCATAGGTTTCTGGTTTTATATTGTGAGATTTAGACACCAGGGGGCTTATTTAGAAGCCCTTTGCGCCACTTTTAACATGGGGAAAAGTGATGAACCAGCAGCGCAAAGGGCTTGTAAATAAGCCCCTAGATGTATATGACTCACTTTCCCTACACCCACCATACTCCCACCCCCTTCATGACTGCCACCGTATTAGCATCAATGCGGCCCTCAGTCACATCACAAGCCAAACATCGTGGCTCTTGGGAAAATGTTTGTGAGTACCCATGTCCTAGGCTGACATCAGCACTCCTCACCTTCAGGAAACTAATTCTCCGTCTTCCAGCCGCTCACTTTTTTTCTGTTGTAAATGTTTGCTTCTATTTTTGCTTCCTCCCATACTATTCATGCCAAATCTTTGTAAACATCCTTCTTGCTTCTGTAACCCACACGCCTTTAAAGGTATTTCTTGTATTGTGTAAAGCCTCGACCTGAAGTGATGATGAAATAAGCTTTATTTCGATAAAAGATATCTTAAAAAGCACATACAAATGTAAAATAACAAGCAAATAATACCAAAGAACGAGTCATATAAAAATCACATCAACACATTCCCAAGATATGCAAGTGATTAAAAATACATGCAAACATTATAAATAGGACAATATAAAATAGAAATGCAGACAAACAATAAAAGCAGTCAAGCTACTTATTCAGGGGCTACCAGGGCTTTAGTCCTTAAAAGCCAAGACCACCTCAAAAATTTTGATAGAGCGCAAGCGTACAGAGATCGCGTGTCTGATTTGAGGATACGCAGCGCTGTGAGGTGGTCGCGTGTGCCCAGGCTTCTGCATAAAGGTTTAAGCCAGTAAGATCTTGGGATTTTGTATTCTGGGCATGCAAAAAGCACGTGTGCAATAGATTCAACTTTGTTTACACAAAAAGGACAAAAAGACGAGGTTTGGAAGGGAGGTTTCCGGCGTGCGGTCAGCTCGCGCACCGGAAGAGAACCAACCCTAAATTTAAAATAGAGGGCTCGATCATATGATTTCTGGATAATATCCAGATAAGGTTCAAAGCGAGCTACATCTCGACCTGAAGTGAATCTTTGACCTGCGGCGTCATCAAGCCATGGAGATATGGAGAGGCGCTTTAAGGGAAATGACACTTTCATGAAATGACAACAACGTATTCTTATCGCAGTATATATAGTTCAAAGGCTCCGTTTGAACTCCCAGGAAGCAATAGCAAATTAGCTCCATTATATGCGCAGGCTTAGAACAGCACGAAGGGGCATGCATCTTGAAAAAATAAATGTATATTCCTAGAGGAATGCACTGTAAATATGTACGCTGGCAAAAGGTTTGGGGACTAATTATACTTTATTTCCGAACACGCTGTTACGCTCGGATTCCACACAATGCACAAAGCCCATCCGTGGGAAATTGTTTTATTACTGGGTAATGGTGTACTGCACAGTTGTTTGCATTGTTGTGGCGAGATGGGAAGGGTTTATAGAAAAAGAGGACTGGTGAGGCATTGCAGTGATACGGGTTGGCGCTTCCTTGTTTGTGGCATCAAGGGTGGTGGACGTGATCACTGTCAGCACTGGGAGCAAGGGCAGGCTGTCCTTGCATGCTCGGCTGAGGATGCGCAAGAGCCTGTGTCACATGGCTCTTTGGGGGCCAATACCAGTTTATGAAGTCATGGGCGAACTCCTGGGCGCCACCGCCAAACGATACACTATTGATGCGGTCTACTCGGATATGTTTACCATCGGTAGTTTGAATATCCAAGTCTGCTTCAATATCTGATAGTTTCCTCCGCGCCACTGATAGCATCTTTTTCATCCTCTCTCTTCCAGGGCTTCACTTAGGAAGAGACTCTTACAGCTTGAAGACAACCTCCTTTAACAACAAAGCGCAAAGAGTCAGGGTTAATTTGAGAAACACAGAGAGAAGGTGGCATACGACTACAGACACGAAATGGCAAACACAGAGAGGAATTTGAGATACTGTGAATAAAGGCTGAGTCACACAAGAGCAAGAATGTCTACATAACTGCAAACAGTTGTGGCTCCACTGAGCCTTTCATCCATCTGGAGTCGATAAAATGAGTACCATTGCGTTGGGTAACAATAAACATCTGTTATTCAGCGCCAAGTTACCAACAGGTGAATGTGCGCTTTACAAATACATGTTATCTTATAATAGAAATTCATCAAGTGAACTTTGAATACTAAGAATTCCCTGTGCAGCCGTCACAGGAGAATGTGTAGGATGGAGGGGAAAGTAAACATAGCACCATCATGGCAACACTCCCCACCCCCAAGCACATAGCATGCAAGCAAATAAGTACACACCACACAGATTTTGTTTTGGGAAAACTGCTGCAGGTTTATTACAAACAACGCAGCCGCGGTCGGTAGTAGGAGTAACTGCAGGGCGGTGACGTGGGGAGGGGCAGGTTGGGGGGTAGTAAACTATGGATTACGGAGGTTTACAGGTAAATTAACATATAAATTAATAAACGAATTTCGTTGCGTGCACTGCATCGTTGGGGATGCAGTGCACGCAACGAAATTCGTTTTATTAATTTATATGTTAACTTACCTGTAAACCTCCGTAATCCATAGTTTACTACCCCCCACCCTGCCCCTCCCCCTCCCCACGTCACCGCCCTGCAGTTTCTCCTACTACCGACCGCGGCTGATACAACGTTATGTAATATGGTGGGTTATTGTACGGGCGATCCAAGGGCAGGCAACAATCTGGGCCGCCTGCCCACCTGATGAGCCAAGCAGCACTGGGGCGAACCCCATCTGTGCTTCCCCTTCTGGTGATCCTCCTCCCGGATCACGTGACACCTGGTCCCTTATTACTCACGCCCCTTTCAGGGCGGAGCGTAGCAAGGCAAGCCCCCGGTTGTTCAGGCCCACAACCGCCCGAAGGACTAACGGGGCGCCAACACGGTTTCCAGGAACCTCCCATGAGGCTCCTGGACTTTGGCTCTGGCACCCCATGTGCCGTGCAGAGGTACCCTTCTGTACCCATTTGCTTCCAGATCGCCCTGTAACTCCGCCTGCAACGAAAAAAGTACAACATTACAACCTTCTCACCATACTTCCTGCCATCAGCCACGCCGGGAAAGCGGTAGGGTGGGAGATGGCGTGTCCAGCGAGGCAGCGACCATGGCGTGTCCAGTGCAACAAAGAGGCCATCAGCGTGGTGGTGGGGACCCATATACCCCTCACCCTGCCTCACGCACCAGACATGACGCGGCACTGCCCGCGCCCAGGAAGGGGACTCCGCCAGAGTCCCTGCCCCCTCGGGGGGGGGGGTTGTGGGGTGCCCGATGCCACTAGAGGGCTTCCCTCTTGAGTGGCCTCCTGCGGTGGCCTCGGGCAGCCGCATAGCACCATCATGGCAACACTCCCCACCCCCAAGCACATAGCATGCACGCAAATAAGTACACACCACACAGATTTTGTTTTGGGAAAACTGCTGCAGGTTTATTACATACAACGTTATGTAATATGATGAGCCAAGCAGCACTGTGGCGAACCCCATCTGTGCTGCCCCTTCTCGTGATCCTCCTCCCGGATCACGTGACACCTGGTCCCTTATTACTCACGCCCCTTTCAGGACGGAGCGTAGCAAGGCAAGCCCCCGGTTGTTCAGGCCCACAACCACCCAAAGGACTAACGAGGCGCCAACACGGTTTCCAGGAACCTCCCATGAGGCTCCTGGACTTTAGCTCTGGCACCCAATGTGCCGTGCAGAGGTACCCTTCTGTACCCATTTGCTTCCAGATCGCCCTGTAACTCCGCCTGCAACGAAAAAAGTACAACATTACAACCTTCTCACCATAGTTCCTGCCATCAGCCACGCCGGGAAAGCGGTTGGGTGGGAGATGGCGTGTCCAGCGAGGCAGCGACCGTGGCGTGTCCAGTGCGACAAAGAGGCCATCAGCGTGGTGGTTGGGACCTATATACCCCTCACCCCGCCTCACGCACCAGACATGACGCGCCACTGCCCGCGCCCAGGAAGGGGACTCCGCCAGAGTCCCTGCCCCCTCGGGGGGGTTGTGGGGTGCCCGATGCCACTAGAGGGCTTCCCTCTTGAGTGGCCTCCTGCAGTGGCCTCGGGCAGCCGCATAGCACCATCATGGCAACACTCCCTACCCCCAAGCACATAGCATGCAAGCAAATAAGTACACACCACACAGATTTTGTTTTGGGAAAACTGCTGCAGGTTTGTTACATACGTTATGTAATATGGTGGGTTATCTTACGGGCGATCCAAGGGCAGGCAACCATCTGGGCCGCCTGCTCGCCTGATGAGCCAAGCAGCACTGGGGCGAACCCCATCTGTGCTGACCCTTCTGGTGATCCTCCTCCTGGATCACATGACACCTGGTCCCTATTACTCACGCCCCTTTCAGGGCGGAGCGGAGCAAGGCAAACCCCTGGTTGTTCAGGCCCACAACCACCCGAAGGACTAACGGGGCGCCAACACGGTTTCCAGGAACCTCCCATGAGGCTCCTGGGCTTTGGCTCTGGCACCCCATGTGCCGTGCAGAGGTACCCTTCTGTACCCATTTGCTTCCGGATCGCCCTGTAACTCCGCCACAGCTCTGGAGGTGGCCACCATCACCGACAGAGCCCCCCACAAAAACAGCTCCTTTCTCACCTGCAACTTTTCATTTACAGGCCTCCTCTGAATCTAAAGGAAGGGATCCCTCACTACTGGTGATAGATAAACCCCATCTATATCCCAATAGCCCTTGACGTTAGCCAGGATCAGCTAGTGTCTTATGAAACCAGAAGCCCTTCTGGCCTGTGAACTTGTGCCAAGAACTAATCCTCTTGTGGGAAAGTTCCACTACTTCACATGACTCTGCCCCGTGCCAGCTCTGGGCGAGGCGGATTCAGACACTATGGCTCACATAGCCACATAAATTTGCTGATCTCACCTAGCTGCCGTCCCACTAGCACTGTGTGTCCTGCCCATCTGTGTCCCACCTCTAGGGACAGCAGCCCACTTGTCAGCTGACCGCTCCCACACCCGCCTGCCTACTTTAGGCTATTAGGGCGAGAAGGATTGTACTTTAGCATTTGCACAGTCCTATGCTTTCTAATTCATGACGCACCTGAGTGTCTATAACTAGAAGTATGTGGTAATGAGCAAGGTGGCCCTCCTGCCCTTACCCGGCATCCCTTATTCCTTATGGGAATCGCCAGCTCTGCTCCCTCTGTGGTGAAACCCCCTAGTAATACCGGCTCAGAGAATGTCTGAGTTTATACTGTGCCCACTGCCGGTCAAATGGTGCCTAACATTAAGGATTGACTAAGTCCTAATTACCCCCACCCTAGCATATTCACGAATCGGGGGGGGGGGGGGGCTACCCACTGCCCACACTGAGCAGCCCCAGGGGCGGAAAATAACCTGCCCAGTTGAATTTAAAAAAATTGTTAAACACTGTATGTGCCAAATGCTCTACTACATAGTAGCCTTTAGTGCTTGACACCTTGTTTTCCCATTTCCTGGGATGGCAGCACACTATGCTTGCTGACAGCGTCCCCACCCCGCGGGGCTAATATAGCTAACCGGGTGGGGCATATAAGCTTAACTGCAGGAATATGCCACCTACCTTTGGTTCTGGGATGCACCTACTATGTTTCATTGCCAGGCGCTTGTACAAACCCCTTTGCTTGGTAAACCCTGGTGAACACCTTAATGGTGTATTATAAGGTTTGCAACAATATTAGTCTTGTGCCCACTATTGGAGGCCCCTCACCTTTTCGTGCAGTGACAACTTACGCAGCGCACCACGCTTGCTTAACTGCCGTCGGATCACAGATGCACAGTACCTACTGTCCATCTCTGACCCTGGAAGCTTCCAACCCCCAAAAGTGTCAGAATCTCAGATCCCCCGTTTACTGTTTAGCTGCAGTACACCTTCAGTTGCCCCGCTAGGAGCTACCACAAACTGCTTAGGTCCTGAGAACCTTGAGAAGCACCCAATTTCCACCTGGGCGTACCTCAAATTGAGACTGGCTTCACACCGCTGTAAGGCCATAGAGACACATCTTGAACCTACTGGTTGTTGCCACTTTTCTGGTTGCAGCTCTGTATTTTTATGAAGCGCGCTTGCCCCCGGGGCACGATGTCGCTGAATACCCGGTATATGTTACCCACTCGCTGATACTTATCTATCGCTAACTGTCCTTACTCGGATTGAAGGAATGCTGGATGCTTCCTAAGGACTGTAGACGTAATGATCCAAACTAGTTTGACCCCAAGACTTAGGGACAACCCAAGTAGTGATCATGCCATTCATGGTACATCTACCCCAGCGTTGACTATCAACGTATTTGGGACACTGGTCGCAGAAGATGCCCCTTCCAGTCTCAGGTTCTATCCCATCCCATAGAAGGATAACCCAGCGGGCAGACAAGTCTGTGGGAGCCAGAGGGGAACATTCTGAGCAAATACCTGCCCTTTCCTGAATGCCAAATGGTCTAGAACCCTGTTGCCGTTTGGCTCTAATGCAGTGTTTTACCAGACTTTTTTGCACTGCAGCAACACTTGTTAGATTGCAACTACCACCCTCCGCCTGCTGCCCTGGCTAAAGCGCCGGTGAGTATGTCATAACTGAAGCGACCTGAAACCTGCACATGGTTGCAGAGGGATGCCCACCCAGAGTACATGGTACCTGTCTCGCTATGATGACAGCAGATGTTCCTCATAAAGGCCCTCGTGCCCAATACATCTCAGCATTTCGCATTGCCTCTCTTTGCGTTGTAATTTCCAGGGAAGGTGTACAATTATACTTCCCACCATTGTGCTGATAACCGGTGGCAAAGGCAGACAGAACATGGGCATAAGATCAGTTTCCTAGAGTAAAACAATAATTATCCCGCACCATGACCACAGGCAGTGAGTGTGCTCCATGAGAAATCCCCCAGTTCTGTGTGACACAAACCCTGATGCGCCGTGTGCCAGTTGTGCTTATCATTCTAGGGTGACTAAGCCCTAATGTGCCCCCTTCCCAGGATGATCCCCCGTACGAGGGTACAGACTGATGACCAAGCGCTGCTCCAGCCAATATCACCAGTCAGTGCAACCACTGCAAGGTGACATGCTGAGGTAAGCCCACCCAGAATTCGCCTGCCAATGCGAGAAGACCAAGCATTCCAAGCTTCTAGAGCCCTCACTGTCGATGGTAGGCACGCCCCGCCTATGAGACCACTCTACATAAGCAACGGTTGTCTCACACAAGGTCTGTGTTACCTCAGCCTTGGTCCTCTGGCAGAACAGTGCCCCACAGGCTCCCTCCTGTTTGCGCGGTCAATGCAATCTGGCATGGCTGACCCGTACGCTGGCGTTTCGTGCTAAGCTTAGTGTGCGGCCGGCTGGTGTTCTGCGGCATCTGACATTGCCTCCAGATATATACAGAAAAACCACAGTACACCTACAACAAGCCAGTACCATTGGCTTTAACAATGCTTGTTAGCTGTATAAGATACTTGAAGCCACAAATCTGGCATGCTGCGTAGCATATTGAAAATGCTTCCATTCTGAACTGGTGGGTCTGTCACCCTTACGTGTTGAACATTGCAATAAATGTCTCCATTCAACGCATAGCAAGCTCAACCGCAAGTGATACCATTACACTAAGCAACACCACCAATCAACTGAAATCAACCATACCACCCTGTACACAGGTAAGTTGTATGTAAACCCAGCCATAGCCAGACGAAACCCTGTCCCTTCTATCTGAAACCCGATAATCATTAACAGAATGCCAAGTGACTTAAAAGAGGCATATCCAGTATAACCGCTCCATGCGGTGCAAGGGCTCTTGCTATAAGGGGCAACCTCCAATAAGGTGCTTTCTTTACCTGCTTTCGCATAATCTGCAGTCATGTGACCTTGGCTGGTGGCGAGCTAACCTGAACATAACAGAAAATGAAAACTCTGGAACTGCAGCCATGAAAGCTGATTAAATGAAGACCACTGCCGAGGCAACTCCACAGGAGTTGATCCTCGCAAAGCTGACGTCATGAGACAATCCACACCTTTCGGGGTAACTGAGCATGTTCAAAAGGATCCCTTAATAGCCTTCTTGAATGCTTTATACCTATGATGCCTAATGATGATTTGGCCACCTTTGGAATTGACCCCCATTTATGAATGGTCCCTTAATTTCCCGTTAGCCACCCACAGGTTAGCCAAATCCATGTGCTTGCAAAGACACAGTCCCTTATTGAATTGGCACCAACCAAGTACAAGTTTCTTTTATTCTTCTCAACCTGTGAGAGCAAAACTAACACCTACGGTCGCACTACCGACCCACAGCGCTCCGATTACCGACTCAGGTATGCCTCCCTGCAAAGCTTCACCATGCGCCGCTTGAGCCATGTGTTCCACACTGGCAACATCACTAAAAGGTTTCTTATGGATCAAAACAGAATCTCCTATATGCTAAGTGGTAGAGTTACCTATTCTTTTCAGTACTATTAGTGAGCTGCTGCTGTGTTACCGTATTGCAAACACCTCACCATCCCCAACTATTGAATAACTAAGCAGACCTCCTGCGACGCCGGTTTCCTGATTCAACAATTACAAGGATAGGACATGCGAATGCCATTCTTCCACCCCATGTGTGCAGCGATCTCATAACCCTGCTAACACATGCAATGCACCTTTTAGAAATTATTTACATTTATTATCCCATTTCCAGCAAAGAAACTAATCAAGGGACATTCCTTCACAAACCAAGTCAGGTAGTTTGTCGTCTTTTGACACTGCTGCTGTCAACCTAAGCAGTGAAACCGAAGCCCCTCACAAATGCCCTAACCCCGGTCATGTCAGTTTTCAGCCCTGTGTGGGCTCAGATTTGACCATACGCTTTGAGGTCTGCGTGGCTCAATCTCGCGACCGTATCGCTACCCGCTTACACTTAACAAAAGAGGGGGGGGGGCGCCTTATGGAGAAGAGGCTGTAGACCAACCAACCAGCACGGGAGCCAGCTCCAGGAAAACATTTCCCAGTACTAGGAGCATTGCACGAGTAGGTGTCGCACCCCTCGAGTCAACAAAGCACGGGATGCGCAGTGCCACCTGGTGGACTTGATACCTCGTGGCGCCCCCCCCCACTCGCTCGATTACGAGGTGCTCATGTTATCAGTCTCCAAGCATAAATGGCACCGTTGCTGCAAGAAGGCACTCCAATGGAGATCAATCAGCAGCCTCTGTAGTGCATAGTATGGTGCAGTGATATGCTGCCCTAAACTATCCCGCGGATTGTGCCGCCGTCACAGAGAAGCGGACCCTTCGCTGTGACTGGCTTAAGGAAACCTGCCTCTGAGCAGAGCTAGTGGCAGGAAAATTGTTCCAACGCTGCCAGCAGGTACAGTAATGCGCAGCGACACGGGGACAGCGTGGAAGGATGTGTAAATCAGCTGCAATTTATTTGTGTCAATGTTCTACGTTCCCGCTGACAATACAATGAATTTGTGCAGATATAACTTTGTCATCACTGTGCCACACAAACACTATAAATTATGATAACAGACTGTAGAACTGAATTGAGAGGCGTGTGCCGGATGTCACAAAATGCGGCAGTGCCACCCAGTGGTCAAAACACCGCTAGACTCATTCCCACAAGTCGGGACTGTGACTTTGTCAATGGTTATTAGCTGCATAAGGAAAGAAGCCGCAGCTAAGGCTTGTGTATAATATTGAGCAAGCTTCCAATCCCCCCACTGTTCAGTTGAACTCGACTACCCAAGGTACAAGCCTGGTCCACGTCTGCGGTAGGCACCACCGGGCTGTTTAGGGTCGAGCCAGGACCGGTAAGCATAGTCATGGAGATCGCACAGGGTCCAAGCGTTCCTCGTAAACATGCTGTCTGGGGATCAGGAGTACCCATGCTGATGTGGACCGCGCTGCCTGCTCCTGCCCCATCCCAATATGCAGGGCCTGCCCTGCGGTATCCCCTTTGAGGGAATGGTGCCTGAGCCGCCTGCTAGGGCCCAGCCCCTCGCAATGTATTTGAGGGCGTTGCCAACACACAAGCTCAGGATCTGGCTATGGCGGTATACCGCCTGACCTGAGAACATAAATGCAATTCAGGACAGCTGGTATGATCAATGCTTGCTAGAACCCACGGGCCGAGGCCCCATTCCGCCACGGAGAGGGCGCCACACGGCGTATGCACCCGCCCCAGCCCCCGATGGCCGCGGCCAACAACCGGCAGTCTGAAAGTAAAGGGGGGGTGCCCTGCCTCGGTATGAATAACGCGCATCCTCGATATCCATTAACGCCTGCCGAACAACTGCCTATATATGTGGGACCCCCATGGAGGAAGAGGACCTGGCTTGGCAGTTCGGGCTGGACTGTACCCATGAGGCACAGGGTCAAGACTGATTTGCATATGGCTGGGTTCAAGCTGGAACGGCATGGTGAGCAAAAAAACGATGGATTTAGGCCCAGATCTCTGTACTGGGGTGAATGTATGACATTGTTCTGCATTCTGTCCATCACTGTTTCTTTTGCGGAAGATTCAAGCCCACAGAGGATCGCGCGCCCAAAATGTTTCCCACGAACGCTGGTAACTATAAGGTCAGGATGAACCAAGGTAGGAAACAGATTCAACCCAACCGCTCACGTCTCCTATGCCAACGCGGCCCCTGGGTAGGTACAAGCTGGTAGGGAATGGGCTTCGAACCCTTTGCCTACATTCCGACGCTCATTGCAGCCAGCGGGTCGGGCCCCGGGAAAGGATTGCCTATTAGAAAACCAGCGGGGGGAGACTTGCGACGCCCTGCTCCGCAGACCAGGGGATGGGGAAGGCGGGGGCCTCACTAGGCCGACGTCACCACTTCAGAAGATATGGCTGAGTAAAGATGATGTCTAATCATGCCCCCAGCTCAACCAGAGCATCCCGACACCCGCGAGTCACCAGACCCGGCGGACACCGCGTGTCCAGCGAGAGCTAATGGCCACCCGGTGAGCCCACCCTATCCCGACTCGTAGGCAAACCCAGCCCTGTTCCGGAGATAAGACCTGCTCGGCCTCCCGGCGGTGTGCGGAATGGGACGTGGCCTTGGCATACGTTAAGCCTCCAAGTGGTGCAGCACCTCGGGAAACAATGAACCTGCCCTCTCCCCCACGCAACACACGAACCTACATGGGCCATCGGCATCGGGATAGCGCTGCTGGCCTGACAGCGCAACGGCGGGGGAGGCCAGCCTTGCTCCCTGGAAAGTGGACCGGGGTCCCGTGGGGACAGGCAATAAGAGCCCTAGTTCAAAAGCTACCGGAGGTGAGGGAGCAGAACTGCACGTGTTGCACTCCACCCCCCAAACCCGCACTAAGTGCCTCTGCCCCCAAGCCGCTCTGAAGCGAGCCAGCTGCGTAGCCTAGGCCGTAGATGCTGGCTGAACGGGACACCTCGGGCCTTGGCCCCTATACCACTTGGCAGGGGTCCCACTTCGCCCCCCTCCCCCGCCTGAAGGGAGGGGGTGCGCCTCTATGCCGCTACCTGTGACACGGCGAGCTGCCCGGACTCTGCCCCTCTGTGGGGGGGTGTAACATGGATGCACTCACTGTGCAACTCGGCAGCACCTAGAGGGGGCACACCTAAAGATGGCGTGTCCAGCGAGGCAGCGACCGTGGCGTGTCCGGTGCGACAAAGAGGCTGTCAGCGTGGTGGCGGGGACCTATATACCCCTCACCCAGCCTTGCGCACTGGACATGACGCAGCACTGCCTGCGCCCAGGAAGGGGACTCCACCAGAGTCCCTGCCCCCTCAGAGGAGGGGGTGTTGAGGGGTGCCCGATGCCACTAGACGGCTGCCCTCTTGAGTGGCCTCCTGCGGTGGCTTCGGGCAGCCGCATTCAACTGAGAGGGTCGGACTTCCAATGATGAGTCCCAGCTGCTTGCTGACAATTAGTGTGATCCTGGCCATTTCACTGACTTGGTTTATCTAATTTATTTAGACACTGACCAGCTCAAGGCTTGAGGAAAAGAGAAAATGTCACACCTGTTGGTGAATGCTAGATGTCCTACCATGCGTTTATTCTTAATACTCAAAAGCAAATTATGTTTATATTTTATACCTAACTCAGTCCATCAAATAAAGTCAAGATGTGTTGCCAATGACGTTTTCTGGCACAAAGACGTACATTTTTCGGGTTGAAAGTAAGCCCTGTACTGGGAAACAAGACCTTCTTTCAGGATTTAGTCAGGCATGAATTGTTTCACTTATGAAAGTCGATCATTTCGTGTCTAAATATAAAGGATGTTGCTTGGACTAATTAAGCATGATTTAAAGAGCAATTGGGGTGTAAAATCCTTGGCTTTGATTGCTTTGGTGGCTGAGTGATGGTGCATCCTCCACAGTCCGCTTAACCTCCAGAGTCCAATCGCGGCTCTACTCTAACTAAGGCTACTCTGAGGCACGTCATTCCAGAACAGGACTTAAAATGAGTTGTTCGGGCGTTGGATCTCCCCAGACTAGACCATGGGAACCTCTCTCAGGCATTACTAAAGCGCACTTAGCTCCGCTCTGAGCCGTTCTGCATGCAATGGCCCACTCTGCTACTGGCCAACGAAAATCTGACCACATCATAAGCACTCATACCATGCAATGGCTTCCAACTGAGATGAGAGCTCAGTTTAAACCTACCTGCACCATGCAGACAGTTTAAAAATTGGGTTTCAAGAATCACACATTTACTCCTCCTGGAGCCTCCCAACTTCAAACAAGAAAGCTGCATGAGCCAATCATTCTTGGAAAGCGCTTCAAGAATCTTGGACTCTTCCTCCGACCCTCCATACGATCCCATGCCAGTCTACCTTTACAAGGCTACTTAAGATTCTTCTCTTGGAGAGAGACTTGGGGTAAAGATGTGATCTCCCTTACATACTCAAAAGACACATGGGGATCCTCCTGTCTTTCTCTTTATCTGTGCTTTTATGCACATGTATTTCCTCAATGATTGCTTGGGCCATGTTTGCGCAGTGTGAAACAACAACAAAAAATAATAGATTTATAACCACTCCCAACACACAACCCCCTTTGGGCTGAAATGGCTTCAGCCCCCTCTCCGTTGTGTGCCATGGACCGGGCTGCTGCATCTTCAAAAGGTAGCCACATAGAATTATCTAGCTGCTGTTGGCTGGCTGGAGCTGAGGACTCCAGGTCAGCCTCCTTTGAAGTGTTTTTCCATCTTTCGAAGCCCATTTACAGGTTGATGAGACTGTGTTGGTTTTGCTTTTACTTTCTGTGCACCCTGCAATTTCCCTCTTTCCCACCCTAATCCCTACAATCAGGGCCAGATTTGGTGGAGGACGGTACCAAAATCTTTGTTGGCACCCCCATGACCGCCTTCTCCACAATTCCCTCACTGCCACCCTCCAACAGCACCCCTCACTTTTCCAGAGCCCCTCTCTCACATTTAGGGCCTCATTTATGAAAAGTGACACATCGCTGCGAGAAAACAGCGATGGGTCACTTTTCATTGCGCACACCTTACAACAACAATGATGAGTCATATTTACAGCATGATGCATCACGTCTCAACGAGTTACAGATACGTCAGTATTTCTGACGTATCTGTAGGCAAAATAATGACGCATTACTGGAGTGTGTCACAAAAGTGACGCAACTCCAGCAATGGGTCATTGCACATGGATAAGTCCCATGTTAAATGTGCCTGCCTCAGTCTTACGCTTGCAATGAGGAAGGCGTAACATATTGACGCATTTGCGCCCTAGAAGTGGCGCACTGAGTTAGGTGAGCCTGAGATATACATAGTACAAAGCATGAATAACAAAACGATTCATTGATAAGACAAATAACATTTCTGTGTAGAGACTAGTCATGAGACTCCTAAGAAGAGAGGATTGTGTTGAATAAACAAAAGAAAAGAAGAAAAGAATATGAATAACTAATAATTGTGAGAAAGATATAGACCCGTAATACCATTATGGGTCTATATATCTCAGGCTCACTTAACTCAGTGCATTAATGTGTATGTATGACATATATATGTATCTTATTTTTTTGTTGTGGCTGTCCTGAAGAAGGCGCTCCAAAGCTGAAACGCGCGTAGAGAATTTAAGAACTTGTCCAACATCTAGCCACTAAATTTTAATTAGACAAAATCTGTTTTATGTCTATTTGTTTTTGTGTTTTTGTGTTTTATGTTTGAATTTCATATATTGAATCATGATATAATTGTATGTATAAATGTATTTTGAACTTTGTTATTATGTATGTTCCACAAATATTGATTTAAATAGTTTTTAACATGAATTTATATAAATATATATATATTTTTTTTTAAATAAACGTTTTGCACTGTAGTTTATAAACATATCAATGAGCCTGTTATAGGTTATTCTATGACCAGCTAATTGACTAGGTTTTTTGCTTCAAATCAGAAAGGTGCAGGAGTCACATGCTATATATACTGTTAGGCATTATCTGTTAATAGTGCTTGGTCTGAGAAACGCAAACTCAGGATTTAAAATGTAACACAGTGGTTGTGGTTATCTGTATTAATAAGACATTTTTACTAACCAATACAAACCCTTTTAGCAATCTTAGAACAAAGAAAGATTGAGGAATAGACAATGCTGTCCTCAACACATGTGTAGCAGTTTGCCTGCAACTGTTTGATGCAGATTCCCAGTTATCATATGCTGGAAGGATTGTAATTTATGAACCACAAGTGACAAAAGGATCTCTGTGAAAGAAGTAGTAACCCACTGAGCTACCCAACCACAATACAAATCTGTGATCTGCATATTACACATTGTGCTTTACACCAGACACATTAACCCTCTGTACTACTTTATGAAGAGTCAAAACTATGACTAGATAAAACACAGATATCTCCAGCAAGTACATTAACCACTAGAATTATCTGACTGTTCTTATTACCCCCTGCAACTTGCTTGGCAAACAAAGATCTCTAAAGGCTGCTCTTGTCTCGCCTGTCACACTTGAACTGTCTGCGTTGTCCTCTCTTCCTGTGAGAGCAAAAAAGGTGCCCCTCACCCCCTTAGCTTGGTTCCTGGTGCTTCAGTACCACCCTAAAGCCAATTGTGACTCCCCTTGAAAGACAGCCATCAAAGATATTTGAAGTGTCTGGTGATTTATCAGCAGGGATGAAATTCCCTGTTAGCACTTTCCGTGTCGCCCACAAATACACAGTAGGGTACCCAGCTACACGTTACAATAAGAGAAAGAGAATTCAAGATTTCATCAGAATCCAAGTGAAAGATAGAGATGTAGCACGATCAAATTGGAAAAAATTATGTTGACTTTCAGATAAAAAGTGGAAAAATATGAATGAAATTAGAACCTAAATGTTAATAGTGGCTTGACTATCTTACTGTTTTGAAGTCACTCTTTTTAGGTCTCGGCTAGCGAAGGCTGCGCTTGCGCAGTCTCGCTCGCGAGAGATAATGACTTGGAGAAGAGGGGCTTGAACCCGCCCCTCTTCTCCCCTCTTCTCCATTGGCTGGCCTCTTGAATGCTGGCCAGCCATTGGAGAAGAGGTTCGTCACTCCGAACAGGCCCCGTCCTTTTCGGATTCGGGGGCGTGTTTTTTGCAACTTTTCTAATTATCTCCTCCAGCCAATGGCAAGAGGAGAGAACAGAAAAACACGCCCCCGAATCCGGAAACGACGCTGCCTTTCTCCGAGGCATTTCTTCTTCGCCTCGGAGAAAGGCGGCGGTGTTCATGGTGTCCTCTCCCCCTGCTCTTGGTTCCCGTGTTCGGCTGCTGCACTGTCTTACGTCTGCGAGCATCGCATCCACGGGCCGTTTGTTGTTGCCGGGCTGGCGCCGCTGCTTTCATTCTCCTCACGTAGATTGTGGCGCAGTTGTTGTGTTGTGCATTAACAATGAAATGTCGCCAGTCTTATTGGCTATGCCAATGCTTGTGCTTAATTCCTACGGTGCCTAAAATATAAAAAGAAACAAATTGACTACTATTTTGATTATGCCCCCTGTGCATTGGTTAATATGGATCACTCGTCGTAGTTTTCCGGTTCTACTCTAAATCTCGACATTACGTGTTCGGTCAAGCTGCTGATTAAACTCAAGCTCCCGTGTTGTCCCCTCCCCTTCTTTATTTTATTGGTTTTCAAGTTCATTCGCCCCTCCCTGCTTGTGATTGGCAGCTGCAGTGGGCGCTGTGTGGGGCCATTTGACGGCGCCCAAGTATGTGGCAACCTTCGTCGGAGATGTAGGGGCGGCGGCGTTACGCAAATGACCACCCCCTCCCCCCCATGCAGAATGTCAAGAGGGGCCCATGTGCTCCGTAGCTCACAGATATTCATTCATTGGCCTGGGGTTGAATGGGGACTGTCATGCCCCGTGATCCAGATCGACAGACGATCCAGTATATAAGGATCCTAGGCGCGTACGAACGCGCTTAGCGTTCTAGCTCGGAGTCCTGTTTTCCGTCTTTGTTCCGTGTGCCTGACTTCCGGCGGGACTTCCTGTTTCCGGAGTCGCGTTACGTGGGTTTTGAGCCTTCGCGGGTTCAGCCCGTGTGTTCAGCGTTTAGTGAAGACGCCTGATTGTTTGTAGTAGCGAGCCCTTCAACTCTCTGGCGGCTCGCTTTTGCTTTGGTCGTATTTGATTCCCGCCACGTGTGGCGGCTTCGCGTGTGAGTGCAAGTTATATCCCTTCCCCAGTGCTGCTGCTTGGTGGTGGCACTCACTCCTGGGTGGCGGCATTATGTATGTATGCTTCATTATTTGTTTCCAAGTGCCTTGTCCTCCCCGTTCCTTTCATTCCCTTATTCCTCCAGTCCCCTCTCAGTAGTTAAGGGTTTCGGAGTTCACCTTACGAACTCGTTAAATCAACCGATACCCTGATATTGCTGTTTCCTTCTCTGCTGGATTATCGCGCCCCATCAGCGCCTGGCCCACAGCTGGGGCCACATACCATTCAATCCCACACCGTCCCAGTTCAGCACTATTCCTACTCCTCGACAGTGGTGCTGGTCTCCCCTGAGACAGAAGACTTTAGTAGCCCATAGGGGACGCTAGCGTGGACCACGTTACAGGGGCCGGTGTACGTCTGAAGCACGGTAACAGCGCTGTGCGCTACACCTTTCTTTTGTACTTATGGACACATTACATGGTGGGTGGATGTAATTGTTATCGTTTTGTCTTTTCCCACTAGGTCTTAACCTGCACCTGAATAGTTTCTCGTTGTTACCTACCATTTGGAAATACATGGAAGGGGATGTATATTACCATTAGTGAGTAATAGACCGATAAGAAATTGTACGGAGAATTTGATGTTACAGGAAAGAATATTCCCTGAATTGTTTACTTTATGTGGTGTAGGAATTCTTGGCCTGTTTGTTCCACGCCTGCCCTTTCCTGAGTCCCATCCTTTCCCAGTGGAGGTGACACCCATCTTACAAGAAGGCAAGACCCCAGTGGTAGGTGGGCTTGGTAATGTCTATGATTTTGAAGTGAATGAGGTGATGATTAAAAGTGATTAGGCCTTTCTATTGCAGCGCCCTGAGAAGAGCTACATCCTTGGTTCCACCACATCCAAACCCCTGAAGTCACACCCACCGTCCCTTGTTTTGTTACCCTGTTTTCCCCTGGCGTGTCATCCGGTTCTCTAGGGTTTGATAGAGACGGAAGGCCGTAGGGGAGGACGGAGACTTACTCTTCAGATTCCTGACGCTTCTGCAGAAGATTCTGAGAACCATTACAGAACGCTAAGCCTAACAGTGTGTTCTGCCCGAGCGTTATGGAATTGGGAACAGTAACGTTGGCAGATGTAGCCAACATGATAGGCAATTTGCAGGTCGAAACTCAGGCCTTGGCAGCCCGAGTTGATGCCCTGCAGGGTCAACAGGGAGTGGTCTCTGCGGGAGAGAGAAGCACAATCCAACAACCGGTTATCCAAGTTACTACCCCCCAGTCTTTTCCCCTAGCTCCGCCAGAGCGTTTTGCGGGAGACGCGGCTAGATGCGCCGCTTTCCTTAGTCAATGCCAGTTGCACTTTTCGTGCAAGGCGAACTGTTTTCCCACGGATCAATCCAGGGTAGCATTCGCCATATCCTATTTAAGTGGGTCCGCAGCTGATTGGGCTATACCCTTGGTAGATAGAGATGACCCTTTACTGTACAATTACGGAGCCTTTAGGAGGGAATTTCGTAAGCTGTTTGATAGGCACATGTACACTCATGCAGCTGATACAGAGCTGTTAGCCTTGAAGCAAGGCAGTCACGATTTGGTCCAATATATCACTACGTTTCAAAGACTAGTAGTAGAAGCCAACTGGCCAGAAGAAAAACGTAGCACACTCTTCTACAGGGGTTTACGGGATGACTTAAAGGATGCATTATCACAAATAGTCGACTTACCCGACTCCTGTTCTGATCTTATTGATCTAGTAGTCCAAATCGACCACAGGCTATGAGAGCGGAAACAAGAAAGGGGAAAAGGGGAGCCCCGATATGTATTTTCCAAGGAGAAAAAGAGTGATCTACCGAAGGCTGTGGACGAGAGTGAACCTATGCAGATAGGAATGGTGCGGGGCCCTTTGACGCCCGAAGAAAGGCAAAGAAGACGAGCCGAGAAACTCTGCATGTATTGCGGTAAAGCCGGTCATTTCGTAAGAGCCTGCCCGGTCAAGCCAAGTCCCGTAAACCGACAGGGAAACTAGAGAGTCCGGGGTCTTCCGAGACCAGGCTCCCGGGCAGTACAGGTTGTACGGTCTCCCCCGTTGATCAAGACATGGCTTCCACCTCACACTTTTATGTCACCGCGTATATCGCACTTGAGCAGCATGGTCTGCACGTAAGAATCATGATTGATTCTGGGGCTTCAGGGAATTATATGGATGTCGATTGGGATAAAACTAATCTAATACCATGTAAAAAGAAAGATGTCACCAATAGGGTCACCACTATTGATGGCAGGCCTCTTATCTCAGGGCCGGTGACCCATCAAACAGAGCAGCTACACATGAGTATTGAACCTCAACATCAGGAAGACCTGTCCTTTGATCTGATTCATTCCCCGCATATTCCCGTTTTATTAGGAATCCCGTGGTTAAAGTTCCACAACCCCATCATAGATTGGGAGAACTCCACTTTGGAGTTTCGACCTTCCCAAAGGCAAAAGGTGGTGATAGCAGGCACTCTGGGGAACAGAGCTTCTGAGACCTTAGAACAGTCGCCTGAGTTACCTACCTGTTACGACGATCTAAAGGCAGTATTCGACCCCCGAGAGGCAGAAACCCTACCCCCGCATAGGGCTTATGACTGCCGAATAGATCTGGAGGTGGGAGCTAGAATCCCTTGCAGTCGAGTATACTCTCTAACGGAAAAAGAAAACGTGTATCTAAGACAATACCTTGATGACATGCTGGAAAAGGGGTTCATCAGATCCTCGCGTTCTCCCGCCTCTTCTTCATTGTTTTTCATTCCCAAGCGGGAGGGGGGTTTGAGATGCTGCATAGATTACCGACGGCTAAATTAAGTCACCATTAAGAATCGTTATCCGTTGCCCCTCATTGCCTCTCTCCTTGACAAGGTACGGGGCGCACAGTACTTCACGAAACTAGACCTACGTGGAGCCTACCATCTTGTGCGAGTCAAGGAGGGAGATGAGTGGAAGACAGCATTTTGTACCAAATATGGGTTATACGAGTATTTAGTCATGCCCTTTGGGCTTTGTAATGCTCCTGCAGCATTTCAGTTTTTCATCAACGAAGTGCTGAGAGACATGCTAGAGGACTATTTGATAGCCTATATTGACGATCTGCTAATTTTTTCTGTCTCCTTGTCTGATCACGTGTTGCATGTGCGGAAGGTATTAGAACGCCTACATGACAATAGATTGTACTGCAAACTGGAGAAGTGCACTTTCCACACTCAAGAGGTGCCCTTTCTAGGCTTTGTTGTATCTCCATGGGGTCTAGCAATGGATCCCGGTAAGGTGAAGGCTGTCCTTTCTTGGCCAGCGCCCAATACAGTCAAAGAGTTGCAGAGTTTTTTGGGCTTTGCCAATTTTTACAGACGGTTCATAAAAGATTTTTCGGAATTGGCATCACCGCTTACGGCCCTCTTAAAGAAAGGTGTCATATATACATGGTCTAGAGAAGCTGAGAATGCATTCCAACAGTTGCGTCTGGCCTTCACCCGAGCTCCTGTTCTTCACCACCCAGATCCTGCCTTGCCTTTTGTTGTGGAGGTCGATGCTTCGCAAGTGGCTGTGGGGGGGGTTCTCAGCCAAACAGACCCTGTTAGCGGCCTGACTCACCCTGTGGCCTATTTTTCACACAAGTTCACCCCGGCGGAATACAATTACGCGGTAGGTGAAAAGGAGCTTCTTGCTATCAAAAAGGCCTTTGAGGAGTGGCATCAGTATTTATTGGGGGCCAGGCATCAAACAACAGTCCTAACGGATCACCGTAACCTCCAATATTTGAAGTCCGCCAAGGCATTGTCCATGCGACAGATACGTTGGTCGCAATTCTTTTGCGAATACGATTTTTGTATCCACTACCGTCCAGGACGGAAGAACGGGAAGGCTGATACTTTGTCCCGCTTAGGTTTTGATCATCCTGAAGTACCCCTGGAATCCCCGACCATTGTTCCCAGAGAGGCCATCGTAGGGGGGGTACTCACTGAGGAAATGTTTCTCACTCGGGTTCGACAGAGCCAGTTATCATCGGAGATGGGGGGAATAGTGGGATCACATGCAACTACCGTTCAGGACGGATGCGTATGTATACAAGGGGGAGTAGTCTTACCCACTAAGGAACTACAGCAACAGGTGTTAGATTGGTACCACTCCCACACATTGGCGGGCCATCCAGGGATAAAAAAGACTACACAAGTAGTACGTGAGCGGTTCTGGTGGCCGGGCATGCTGAAAGACATAGTTACATACGTAAAGACTTGTCATGTATGTGCTCAATCCAAAGTCTCCCGCCAAAACCCCGTGGGCTTACTCTTGCCTCTCCCTGCTCTGCCTGGACCCTGGCATACTGTGTCCCTTGATTTTATTGTCGAGCTGCCTGTGACCCAAAACCAGAATAATACCTTGCTAGTGGTGGTGGATATGTTTACTAAAACCGCTCATTTCATCCCCTTGAGTGGGTTACCTACTGCCAGTGAACTTGCTTCAGTGTTTTTACGTGAGATTGTCCGTCTACATGGGTTTCCTTCTGTGTTGGTGTCTGATAGGGGGGCCCAGTTCGTATCCCGGTTTTGGAGGAGTTTGTGCTCCTTGCTTGGGATAGACGTCAGGTTGTCCTCAAGTCATCACCCGCAGTCAGATGGGCAGACCGAAAGGGTCAATCAATGTTTCGAACAATACATAAGAACACAAGCCCTACAGAAACCCGTAGAATGGGATGAATGGGTGTGGGTGGCAGAGATTGCTTATAACAACAACCCCCATTCCTCTACGGGCTACTCACCCTTCTATTGTGCTAACGGGTTTCATCCCAAGTTGTTACCTACAGGGGTGTCCCCGGAAGGTCCTACCCCAGCGGCCAATGAGCTTATTTCACAGATGCAGGACACTCATAGCAGTACCCTAGTGAACCTGGAAGCCGCAAAGACAAGATACAAGGAAGGGGCTGATCTACACCAACGGTTAGAGCCTATCTATGAACCGGGGGATAAGGTGTGGCTTTCCACCAAACATCTGGCGCTCCGTGGTCCACGCAAGTTCAACCCTATGTACATAGGCCCATACAAGGTACACAGTGTGATTAATCCAGTGGCTTTGAAACTAGAACTACCTGCCTCTATAAAAATACACCCAGTGTTCCATGTTTCCTTGGTAAAACCAGTAGAACCTGGCACCCGACTCCCGCGACGTCCGGCTCCGGTCTCTCTTTCGGATACCTCAGAGTATGAAGTGGAATCCATTGTGGATTCGCGCTTGGTACGGAATACACTCCAATATCTAATACATTGGAAGGGATATGGAGTGGAGGAACGTGCGTGGGAGCCAGTTACCAATGTGCACGCCCCTCGACTTGTTCGCCTGTTTCACCTGAGACATCCCGACAAGCCCAAAGCGGTGGGGGACCGTTGTGGGGGGAGTGTGCTGTCATGCCCCGTGATCCGGATCGACAGACGATCCAGTATATAAGGATCCTAGGCGCGTACGAACGCGCTTAGCGTTCTAGCTTGGAGTCCTGTTTTCCGTCTTTGTTCCGTGTGCCTGACTTCCGGCGGGACTTCCTGTGTCCGGAGTCGCGTTACGTGGGTTTTGAGCCTTCGCGGGTTCAGCCCGTGTGTTCAGCGTTTAGTGAAGACGCCTGATTGTTTGTAGTAGCGAGCCCTTCAACTCTCTGGCGGCTCGCTTTTGCTTTGGTCGTATTTGATTCCCGCCACGTGTGGCGGCTTCGCGTGTGAGTGCAAGTTATATCCCTTCCCCAGTGCTGCTGCTTGGTGGTGGCACTCACTCCTGGGTGGCGGTATTATGTATGTATGCTTCATTATTTGTTTCCAAGTGCCTTGTCCTCCCCGTTCCTTTCATTCCCTTATTCCTCCAGTCCCCTCTCAGTAGTTAAGGGTTTCGGAGTTCACCTTACGAACTCGTTAAATCACCCGATACCCTGATATTGCTGTTTCCTTCTCTGCTGGATTATCGCGCCCCATCAGCGCCTGGCCCACAGCTGGGGCCACATACCATTCAATCCCACACCGTCCCAGTTCAGCACTATTCCTACTCCTCGACAGTGGTGCTGGTCTCCCCTGAGACAGAAGACTTTAGTAGCCCATAGGGGACGCTAGCGTGGACCACGTTACAGGGGCCGGTGTACGTCTGAAGCACGGTAACAGCGCTGTGCGCTACACCTTTCTTTTGTACTTATGGACACATTACATGGTGGGTGGATGTAATTGTTATCGTTTTGTCTTTTCCCACTAGGTCTTAACCTACACCTGAATAGTTTCTCGTTGTTACCTACCATTTGGAAATACATGGAAGGGGATGTATATTACCATTAGTGAGTAATAGACCGATAAGAAATTGTACGGAGAATTTGATGTTACAGGAAAGAATATTCCCTGAATTGTTTACTTTATGTGGTGTAGGAATTCTTGGCCTGTTTGTTCCACGCCTGCCCTTTCCTGAGTCCCATCCTTTCCCAGTGGAGGTGACACCCATCTTACAAGAAGGCAAGACCCCAGTGGTAGGTGGGCTTGGTAATGTCTATGGTTTTGAAGTGAATGAGGTGATGATTAAAAGTGATTAGGCCTTTCTATTGCAGCGCCCAGAGAAGAGCTACATCCTTGGTTCCACCACATCCAAACCCCTGAAGTCACACCCACCTTCCCTTGTTTTGTTACCCTGTTTTCCCCTGGCGTGTCATCCGGTTCTCTAGGGTTTGATAGAGACGGAAGGCCGTAGGGGAGGACGGAGATTTACTCTTCAGGTTCCTGACGCTTCTGCAGAAGATTCTGAGAACCATTACAGGGACCCCACTCAAGGGTTGTGAGGCCCCTGTATGTTCGCCCCCAGGTGATGTTGTTACGCCGTTAATGCAGGGTGCTGGAACCTGTGTGCGGGGGTTCTCGACGGTGTCCATGGCCAGCTCACAGTTGTGTGGGGTCGCCTTTAAGCACTTCAAGGTCCTCTCTGCGCTGTTTAAGGAGCGGTTGGAGTCTCGTGCAAATGCATGGACCTTTCGGATCAGATGTGCTGCCTGTAACTGCACCACCTTTCCTTCTGTGCTGGGATCCCCTTGGCAAACGCGCGCGCTAACTGTCTTTCTCTGTGGGTTTCAGTCGCCCTCCGGCTCCCAGCGACCTGTCTTCGCTTTTGAAGGTTTATTAACTGATGCTAGAGTCTATCAATAATCGTTGCCTCCTATGAAGTTCACGGCTGTGCCTAGAGACCAGTTCGTTTACGGAGAATTGCAGCTTTAGATATTGTGTTTCAGACTCTTACAAGTCGCAAGAAATGTCAAGTCTTTTCTGCTCACAAAAGTAGCTCTTACCGGTAGTCCAGACCTACTTTCTAAGTTAAGTTATTTAGCACGACATTGTCAGTTTCTATGTTTTTCAAGTACTCAAACTGTACAGTGCGATTGTAGACGGATCAGCGTATTTGGTTGCAAGTCTGTTGTTGAATGTCCTACATTGGATTAGATGGATGAGTGTGATGCTGATGGCCTGGCGCGTGGACTGATCTTGTGCCGAACTGGTCCCTGTTGATGAGCGTGACCAACCTGTTTACTGGCGTTACATAACTGACGAGTACAGTAAGCCAAACACGTTTTTTTAATTACGTTTTTTTCCCTAGCTGCTCAGAAAATTATTTTTCTTAAACCGCAGTCTCTCCGGCGAACATGTTGTGTTTTTTCTTTTTTTTAATAGCATAAATAACCCTGCTAGGGGTGTTGCCCATGAGATAATTGTCTTTCCTATGCGCCTGCGATGGGTGGATAACTCGGTTGGCTGTGAGAATCTCGTACCTTCTAAATAAATGCTGTCTAGAACCTTTATTAATGCCCTTGTAGAAATATTTGCTTTTGTGCAGACCCCACTCGCTATAACAGCTCAGTATAACTCCGAAGATTATTTTTATAATGACCTACACACCGCACTGAATTACTCTTAGCCTCTTGTGTGCATTTGTCTCAGTCTCCCTCATACTAGGGCCTCAAGAGGCTGTTTCCCTGATGCTGCTACTTGTCAGGCCTACTGTTGGCTGGGTGCCTGGCCGCTGGCTTTGACTTCTGGAGTCATATGAGGCCGATCTTGCCACTAGCAATCCCCCTCGCTCTATCTTCCTTTGTTGTTCAGTGTTAGAAGTTAACTAATTACTCATACATGTTACTGGGCCAAAACGTAGTCAGTAGAAGCTGCAGGGGATTTCTGTGCATGGGGCTTTAAGTTTCCGAGGATTGGATAATTACATTTAAAATATACTGGCTCAGTACAGAGTCTGCAGTATCACCTGGTCTGGCGTGGTACATTCACAATTCCAAGTGCTACGTTTTTAGATAAGAGCATAGGTTGTTACGTACCCTATTTTCTGCACGTGAAGTTCATGGATTTTATTTCACGTGGTATTAGCGGGTTGCATGTCTCTTGCTTCGTGCTTACTGCTTGAAACCATCCCAACCCCCGCCCCATCTATCCCATGATTCCACAGGGATATGAAGTGCCTGACCCTCTCCTCCTAGCCCCAGTGCCTATATTTGTTTCGGAGCCTGGCACTATCTCACAACTTCTCTCTCTCAAAATATCACTACCTCACTCTCTAGCTCACAACCTCACAACTTCACTCTCTCTCACTCACTACCTCAATCACTCTCTATCTCACTGCCTCACTCTTTCTATCTCACTAACTCACTTTCACTCTCTTTCACTACCTCTCTCTATCTCACTACATCACAACATCACTCTCCCTCACTACCTCACTATTTCTCTATCTCACTACCTCACTCTCTATCTACCTCACTCTCTATCTCACTACCACACTCTCTATCTACCTCACTCTCTCTCACTACCTCACTCTCTATTTCAATACCTCACTCTCTCTCTCTATCTCACTACCTCACTCTCTCTCTGCTAATGCAATAGGTATCACATATGCAAAAAAAAGCTAATGCCAATAGAAATGACAATGCCATTTATTTAGGGATTCAAAAATGATAAAAAAATAATGAGCAATACCAATAGCTCTACCTATAATATTGCCGAGACCATTGCATTGTAAATGCTTGTTTGTGCTTCCTATTGTGTGATGTAATTTGCTTTTCCTGTTTTTTTATTATATAAAAGCTTTGATTGATTGTGGGGCGTGTCACAATGAAGATGTGTTTCTTTACTCGTTTCCTTGCTCCCTCCACGCCACTTGATGATCCTGACCCCTCGCTTCTGCGTAATTTCACTATCAGATTTGGAATTGTTGGTTTTCTTCAACACAATTAAGAAGTCTATATCCAGCAAGGATGTTTTTCAGGCGTTGGCTTTTTCCTGCTGAAAGGGTAGCAGCTTCTCAAGGGCACCGAGTATCACATATTCCAATGTGTGTTTTGATTTTGTAAATTCTGGAAACCGTCACCCCTTGCATCGGACAACAGAAGACCTGGACTGGATTACGGATAAGCATCCAGACCTGAAAATGTACACACTGTGGGTCTGCTCCTCATTTCTTTTTGGCAGGAAATACTTCCTCTTTATTGTATAGAAAAAAAGAATTTACAATAAAAGCACAAAGTAAGTGTAATGTCTTCCAAGTTACCAATGACGGAACCCTTTTGGCTCCTGAAGGAATCCATAGAGCTATGACGTAGGTTTTAGCAGGGAATGAGAAGGATGCAGATTAAGTATGTTGAGTTTGCAGTTGGACACAGAAGAATAAAGACATGTAATACTAAAGTACGTATGTGGCATAGTCATTTGGGAGTGCCCAGTCTTTGGAAGATGCTACAAATGGCGATGAGATAAGGGATAAGTAAGATCGACAGTGCTCTCCCAGAGAGGTTGCTGTGGTCCAAGCAAACTGCTCATATGTGCCAAGTGTGTCGTCATCAAATTATGGAATTGACACTTAATGCAGGTGGAGTCAAAGGACAGCTCCAGCCGCTGTGAAGCAATTGATGATAACAAAAGCATTACAGAGAATCTACTTGACTGAGAACCTGCTGGTCAGGTGCCACGCAAGATAAATTCATATGTTACACAGAGCGCTGCTGTCAAAGGCAGATGCATACAGATGCAGAAAAGAAGCGCTAAAGACTGCAGTAGTCAAATACATAAAGAGTTGGCTGACAAAACAATTGACAATAAAGCATATTGTCATTACACTTACCAGAGGCTCATAAGTGGACCTCTGCAGTCTCAGCTCCGGACGAGGTGACCCAAAAAGAAGCACAAGGGTTATGCTTACTGAGCTGTCCAATACCTGAAGTGACACACCACCAAAGCTGCCAGGGGGTGGCCCAGAATAATTCCAGAGGTCTCCAGGAAATGAAGGGCTTCGATGGAGACCAAGAAGGAGGTCACCAAACCATCCAGGACGATCCAAGGGCCAATCCACTGCAGGGCCACAGTGATAGTGGAGATGGCGCAGGTCCTTGTGGACAGCTGACAAACTCTGACAGAGCTCCACCCTCAATGTCAGCCACTCCCATAATTAGCTACAATGATATGATATGACCATAATTGATATGATATGATATGATATGATCACAACAAATGCCCTTGGGCATCAAGGGGCTTTAATCCTGCTATGCCACTCGGCAAGAAGGTGGTTCCAGATGATCCCAATGGAACAATGCCTCTCTACAGAGTAAAAAGCCAGGTCTTTAAGGCCTTCATGTAGGGAGAATGCAGCCTCAGACACATAAGATGTTTGGGAAGAGCATTGTAAAGCCTTGCTGTCGCAACAGAGGTCTGCCTCCCTATCTCTTCTTCCGAACTCTGGGGATGACCATCCAGTTATGGAGTGCTGAGTGAAGATTTCTTGTAGGAATGTACCATTGAAACATGCTTTTAATTCCCTCTGGACTCCCATTGTACAGAGCCTTATGTAATATGCAAACAGCCTTGAACATAATACGCTTCTTTACCGGAAGCCAATGCATTTCAAGTATTCCTTTGGAGACCGACTGATGCTTAGGGATGTCCACGGTAAACCCTGCCATCTCATTTTGTACTAATTTCAACTTTGAGTGAGTCATCTTATTGGTCACAAGATAGAGCGCATTACAGTGATCTATGCTAGATTAAACAATTGCTAAGGCTACTTGTTTACGCGCTGGGAAGGCAATAAACGGGAAGTTTTCCTCAGCGTTTTAATCAGCCAAAAGCAAGTTGTTACTGAACCATTGACCTGACGGCCCAGTGACAGCTTTGCTATCTAGAATGGCACCTAGGAGAAGTAAGTAGGAGTAGGTAAGGTACCAAACATATCAGGCCACCACTTCCTGAAACCACCACCACCTTCGATACCGCCAACAACAAACATTGGTGATAGATGGATTGTGTGGATAGATACATTTGAAGATTTCATTGATGCACTTGTAAAGGTGTAACAGAAGTCATAAGGAAAATGCCAATAAATTGATAAAGAAATCACTTACCGTCAGATTAATGGAACTTTAAATCACAACTTCAATCCAATGCCCAATGTAGATTACAAAAGATATATTTTCAGTCAAGAAGGGCAGCATGTTCGTGAAACCATCAGTGAATTTGTGGAGAGACTCGACACACTCATCAAACGGGAAACATCCTTAACATCGCAGTCAGTACATCGCAATGCTGTTACATCGCGGTTGTTACAACAAACGTGATGTAACCACGTTATGCCATTACAACGCAAGTCTTTACATCGACTTGCGCTAGATGGCGTGCTAAGATTACAAATTGTGTAGTTTACTAGCCCAACACCTTCCCTACTGTTAAGTGGACTGGAGTTGGAATAGTAAATTACACTTTTATAATGTTAGCACGCCATCTAGCGCAAGTCGATGTAAAGACTTGCGTTGTAATGGCATAGCGTGGTAACATCGCAGTTGTTGTAACGACCGCGATGTAACAGCACGCGTTGTACTGAAAAGCGTTGTTACGTCATACACTGTAAGTTCAATTAATTTAATGTTGAAGAAGCTACACGTCTTAGAGTTATTGATGGGTAGGTATCAGATTCATTTAGACAACGAATCCTAAAAGAAACTCTTAGTCTGGAGCAAGTGTTAATGGCTGCCATAGCTGAAGAGTTTGCTGATAGACAAGCCACTGACATGGAGGCAGGAGGTGTCTAGAATGAATCAGTCTTGAGTGTGAAAAGGAAGCCAAAGCCAAAGACTGTATGGCACAAGTTGATGTCTCCATGTAAAAAGAAGTTGTGTTTCAGATGTGGATTCTCGTTTCCACACAAAGGTAAATGGTCTGCCATTGGACAGATATGTAAAGGTTGTGGGAAGGAGAACCATTTTGTGACGGTCTGAAGAGCAAAGGAAAAAGCAAGTGTATCACGGTGTGAAGACAAAATGGCTACCAGAACGTTCCAGAAGCAACGTTCGACCAGCACCCACAAGGCCAAGCAGCGACATCAGTTAAGGCAAATTGACACTGAACAAAGTCGATTATCATCTAAATCACGGGTACTCATAGTACGGCCCGCGGGCCGCCAGCGGCCAGGCCGGCCTTCATTTGCGGCCCGCGGACCTTGTTGCCATATGCCAGTTCTGGAAGTAAGCACAGAAAATGGCCGCAGGAGCATACGTAGCGAATACGTATTCAATCCGCATTCACTACGTTTGCTCCTGCGGCCATCTTCTCTGTTTACTGCTTGTCTCTGGGCCTGCTGCCTCTGTGACATCACACACGGCATCCGGTGGGAAGCACAGGCCCTTTAAAAGACAGCTGTAAGCACTTTTACAACTGACTTTTAAAGGACCTTTTAGGAAGCTTCTGACCGTGGTGACGACGTCCTGTCCGCCCGCAGACCCGGAGAATCTTCACTGCAGCATGGCGTTGGCTGACTTTTAGTGGACCAGCCTGTGCTGTTTCCTAGTTTTCAAGAAAAACGAGCCATGGAGATAAAAGCCTGTTCCTTTCAGTATCATACAAAAGGCCGCCTCTGGAGAGCTCTCGGTTTTTGTTCCCCACTGGTATTTTGAAAGAATGACATCATTTTGCGCTTGGCTTGTAAGGAATTCATTCTTTTTATCCCCTTGTGTTCTAATGCTATATGTATGCTCACGCACTATAAACAGCTGTCAGGCTTCTTTTAATTGGCCACCTTCGGTGTGCACGAGTACATGACGAGAAGTGCAGTGGAAGATATGACTGAACTCGTGCTGCACGATGGCCGAGCAGGCACACATTCAGAAGCAAGCCATGTTCCTTGAGCACTAGGACATACTAATGTCCTCTCAGCATTTCAGGAAGAGCCCACAGACGTGTGCAAGGCGCACACACTCTGTGCAGGTCTACACGAGTACGTGTCTGGTTTGAAAAGGAAGGAAATATGCAGAACTTCTCAGACCACACAGGTGACTGGGCTCAATGTGGGTGAAAACATAGGGCCTTGAATGCCAACGTTAATGTTTGTATATTAAAAATCCTTCCTGTTCATCCGAAATTCCTGCTGCTGTTAAGTGCGTCTTTGATGTTTCAGAGAACCGGGCTTTAAACTAAATTGTGCCAGTCGCAGGCTTTGGTAGGAGAGTTTATAATTAAAGAAACTAATGTTGGGCATTTCTATTTTGTTTTAAAGAAAACAACCTCTCTTTATAGCAGGTCTCAAATGATTGATGTTTACGATTGGTGGTTGGTTTGAGGGTAACCGTGCCTTCTCCAATCGTACATCACGGAGTTTACAGGGAGTCCATGTGAGCATTCGAGGGGATGCTGCCTGTGAGTTTGAATAGCTAGCATTTGCTAAACTCCATTGAACTTCCTTAATGCAAGTAAAATTGGTCAGTGGTAGTGAAGTTGATTAATAATCATGATGTAGTGCAGCCATCACAATTTTATGAGGTCCATTTATCAAAATGCAACTGGAGATCTGAAGAAAGGTGCCGATGATGTGTGAGACTTGAAATAATGACTACATTGATGATAATGTAACTGGACCTAGTTTGAGGATAAACACTACTGAAGACCTTCCTCTCTGGACACATTTTTTGCTTTAAGTGTGCCCATCCCCCCCTTATTGATATTTAAATACTGTGTTCCATTAAATAAGCCGTATATGCATGAATTAACAGTGTGTGTTATACATTGATGGGCTTGACATATGGCTAGCTAAGGCTTAATACTAACATTTTGTGATTTCTATTAATACTAACTGAGACCTTTGCCTTTACTGCCACTCCTATGATTGCAAATCAAACCCGGGATATCTTAGTTTTGCCCTATCATCTTAAGCGAAACGTTTACTCTGTACCATATATTTTGCCTCACGATAGTGAATTTTTCCGCTCTAGCCCCGCCCCCCACTGACCCCGCCCTCACCGGTGCGGCCCTCGGCCACAAACCACACTGTAAATTTGGCCCCTGAGAGAACGTTTGTGAGTACCCATGATCTAAATCATCATCAAGCAGTACTTCTAGATCAGTATGAGGTGGAAGTGAATAATATGGTTGTGCCAAGTTGACGTTTACCTCAGAAAAGCGTGTTGGACTGGCCAAATGTGAAGAAAAATGTCAGTCAAAGAAAAGTCAACATGCTGACACATGCTAAAGTCATTCAAACATTGTCCAAATATTACACTAAAAATAAATGGTTGTTCGATACCTTCCATCATCGACAGTGGTGATTTGATAAACATTGTGCCTGAGGAGGAATATAATGAATTGTCTAGTTAGACCTGGCATCTTTGGCATGTTTTTCACATGTCTTTTTTGCTTCTGACCTCCTGTTTTTGACTGTGTGCTGCATTTCGTTGTTGCTGGTTTTAGAATTTTGTGGACTTTACCACTGCTGATCAGTGCTAAAGTGAAAGTGCTCCCTATGTAAATTATGATTGTGATTGCTTATCCTTGATTGGCATATATGATTTACTGGTAAGACCCTAGTAAAGTACACTGTGTGTGCCAAGGGCCTGTAAATAAGATGCTACTAGTGGGCCTGCAGCACTGATTGTGCCTCCCACATGAGTAGCCGTGCAAACATGTCTCAGACCTGCCACTGCAGCATCTGTGAGTACAGTTTCAAACTGTCATGTCGAACTGGCAAGTGCACCCACTTGCCAGACCCAAACCTTCCCTTTTATACATATAAGGCACCCCTAAAGTAGGCCCAAGGTAGCCCTATGAGTAGGGTGATGTGTATGTGAAAGGTAGAACATGTTCTCGCGTGTTTCACATGTCCTGACAGTGAAATACTGCCAATTTTGTTTTTTTCATTATTGCAATGACTATCTCTCTCATATGTTATCATTGGAGCTGCCTTGTAACCTCTTACAAGTGCAACTTTTAATTGGGAAGAGATAGGGATTTAGAGTTTGGGGTCCCTGAACTCACAATTTAAAAATATATCTTTTAGTGAAGTTGGTTTTTAAATTGCGTGTTTTAAAATGCCACTTTTAGAAAGTGGTCATTTTCTTGCTTTCCCTATGCCTGACTGTGGAATCCACATCTGGTTTAGACTGACAGTTGGGCTGATTGTGCGTTCACTCTAATCAGTCACACAAAGGGACCTGGGGTGTGCCCTACATATCCTGATGGCCCATCACCAGACTGATGAGTCTTCCTAAGCTAGAGTGGTGGGAGGAGTTCTCACTGACACCGGAATAGGTCTGTGCCTGTCCTCACACAAAGCTGTCTCCACCCCCTGTTGAGTGTCTGGAGCCAGGCCTGGGAAAGGCAGAGTCTTGTGCACTGCAAAGACTTTCCTTTGAAGTAGTCCTGAACTAAGAGGAGATTCTGCCAAGAAGAAGAGCTGAAGAAGCTGTATGAGGGGAACTGCCACTCTGCTTGTTGCTGTGTTATGCTGGCCTACTGCTTCCTGTTTCTGTCTTGAGCAGTCAAAGGACTGGACTTTGCATTCCTCATCCTGCTTGCCAAGGTTATTCAAGGGCTTGTGTGTGCTTGCCTCCTGTTAAGAAGTCTCAGGGCCATCAAAGACTTCAGCTGCAGCCCCTGAACTACTCTACTGGGAATTCTGACCTGCCAAGTGGTGCCAACTCCAGTTCTGGGCCTTTGGAGATTGTTTTGATGGAAAGGACTGAGAAAACCCACACATCAACCTTTAGCTCCTGTTTTTCCTGACACAACACCGCTGTGTGGCTGAAAAACGAATGCATCACCGCGGTGCGGCCAAAGAACCAACACAGCGCCTGCCAAGTCCTGAGCACCATGTTTCCGACGTCCGAGGCACCCGCTTTGACTCCGACACATCCCATTCTGTGCGGCTGAAGAAATTGACGCACCACTTGCTCGGGGCTGGAAAATTGCCACTTTGCCTGTTTTGCCGATGCCACATCAACCCAGCGTGACTGAATTTTTGACTCTTCGCACCTGTGTGCCAAGTTTTACATTGACGTAGCCCAGCAGTAAGGAACCGAGGCTGCGTTTCTGGACACCGACGCATCACCTCCCCTTGCAGTAAGGAACCGATGCACCATCTCCCCTGGCAGTAAGGAATCAATGCATCACCTCCTGTGTGCTGTAGTAAGGAATTGACGCATCACCTCCCCTCGCTGTAAGCAGTAAGGAATCGACGCATCATCTCTATGGGAATAAAAAGATCGATGCATTGCTTAGCTTTACTGGCTCCTCATCTCCCCTCGCCTGTTTTCATCTTTGATTTTGACATATCCCATTTACTTTGGGATAAAAGTGACGCTTCCTTAGCTTCCTATGGACTGAACTATTTTGAACTTTTTAAAGTGATATCTTTGCTTGTGTATGTTGGATTTTTGTCATTTTGGTCTTGTTTTATTCTGATAAATATTTGTTATTTTTCTAAGCTGTTTTGGTGTCATTTTGTAGTGTTTTCACTGTGTTACTGTGTGTTTATGTACAAATGCTTTACACATTGTCTCTGAGATAAGCCTGACTGCTCGTGCCAAGCTACCAAGAGGATGAGCAGGGATTATCTTAGCTGTGAAATCCCCTTACTGTGACTAGAATACGCGTCTCTACTTGGACAGGGTGCAAGCCACTGCCAACTACAGACCCTCATTTCAAACAGTCTTCATTACCACGACTGCCGTCCTCGAAAGCCAAAGGGTGTACATGGGCTGCATCAATGCCCTTAAAAATTCAAGGTTCATTTGAAGCAATGATGACGCGCAAGGAAACAAAGGTGCAAGCACCCATCCATGTGCTTCAAGCTACAGGGTCAAGTGCCTGTCTGCTCAGTTTCAGCACAGTTGCTGATATGGGACTGATTTCCCTAAACTAAAACCATTGAACAGTAAGTAATTTCCCTTCATTCTTTCAAGGTTTAGGAAAGCTTATGACTATGTAAGCAAAGCTGCATATTAATGAGGATATCCGTCCTGTCGCTCAAACACATAGACAAATTGCTTTTCATTTACAAGATGATGTTGAAAATGAAATTCAATTGTTTCTTGAGCATGATATCATTGGGTGATCTACTGATCCAACACCTTGGGTTTCTCCCATGGTGGTAGTGCCCAAACAGGACAGTGAAGATGCTGTACTTATATGCATTGGCATGTGTCCGACAAACAAGGAAATGGAACAAGAGCGACTTCCAGGTTCACTCATTACCGACATGATAGCGCAATTAAATGGTACCAAGGTCTTCTCTCCCCTTGATTTAAATAAAGGTGATCATCAGTTGGAACTCAAAGAAAACTGCATATACATTACATCCTTTTCTACTCGTGTTGGTTTGTTTTGATACAAAAGACTAGGTTTTGGTGTGTCATTGGCTGCAGAACTTTTTCAAGACGTCCTTCGAGGTATCATACAGTCTGTCATGAATGCGTTCAATTATAGCGACGAAATATTAGTTTTCAGAGCTAACCAAAAAGAGCATGATAAAGCTCTCACATAAGTCTGTCATTGACTTGCAGATGCAGGTTTGACTTTGAATGCAGATAAATGTAAGTTCCACAAGAAGTAAATATTTGGCCATATCTTTTCTGATGGGAATATGACACCCGATCCTACTAAAGTACAAGCGATGTCAAACACTGATCCCCCACAAGATTTTTAAATAGTACATTATTTCTTGGCATGGCCAGCTACTGTTCCAGATATATATTAGACTTCAACACTGTGAGTGCTCCATTGAGAGCTAAAGACAAAAGTTATACTGTTCAAAATTGAGGTACAAAATATACCTTTTGGAAATTGGTGCATTTACAGAATGAAAAAGGGTTATCATACAGGGGATTAATACAGGATGAGACATGGCCAGGGTCACACTGAAAGGAAAAAACATGAAGTCAATAGAGGGAAGAGAAGGGTGGGCACATATGTTGCCCAGGTAGGAAACAAGGGTAGGGGAGGCAAACAGGCACATGGAGAAAAATTATACATTAAGAGTTAAAATTATAGGGTATACATTCTAAAAGGCAGGAAATGTCTTCAATGCTAGATCATGGCAACAAACCATGCATCTCCATTATGAGTGTCACTGCTGTAGCCATCTATAGGTGCTGCTAATGCCGTATTGTGATGCCTGGTGGTGGTTATTAGGAACAACATTATCAACATTCAAGACAATAAATGAAAAAGACAGTTTATAAAGAACACAGTACCTCCATGTCATCAAGTGGGCACATACTTTATACATAATTTATTGTGAGTATGTGGCCAAGCCACGTGGTGATTCTATTGTTGCAGGCTATAACTGTCGACCATGCAGTCTCTTACGCCTTTTTCACTCACTGGAAGAGTAAGTTGGTGGTGCCCAACAGGGACAGGTTGGTAAACTTGCTCAAATTATGAGGGGGATCAATCAGCAAGAGGTGAATGTAAAATGTTATTATGGTTGGGGCATTCGAATTATGAGGAAATTCATAGTGTGCCTGACTAGAAAACGTGCGCCTGTGAGACTGATGCCTGCTGCAGAGGGTGATGGTCACTGCTAGCATGGGCGCGCAGTGGAACATACGTCAAGTGCAGTGGAATAGAGAGCCCCAATTCAAGAATGATCCAGGCAGGTTAATGATCGCACCGTGTGCCTATTACTCTAAGCAGCCAAATAGGGTGGTGTTCTGCTTGGGTGTTCGGATCAGATAGAACCCGCTCATCAGAGCCTCACTAACCCAGCCAGAACGTTACCCCCTCCCTAGAACCTATTTACAATCCTACAACCACATATATCTATCACCTAAGGACAGGGGATTCCTACTATGCATACCAAGATCTCACAATCGGCGGCCTCGCGATCCCATACGGATCCCGACCTTTCTGCCCATACGACAGTATCACAAATGGCGGCCTCGCGGTCCCATACGAACCCAGACCTCTCTGCCCATACGACAGTATCAGCACAATTGGCGGCCTTGCGATCCCCTACGAATCCAGACCTCTCTGCCCATACGACAGTATCACAAGTGGCGGCCTCGCGGTCCCATACGAACCCAGACCTCTCTGCCCATACGACAGTATCAGCACAATCGGCGGCCTCGCGATCCCCTACGAATCCAGACCTCTCTGCCCATACGACAGTATCACAAGTGGCGGCCTCGCGGTCCCATACGAACCCAGACCTCTCTGCCCATACGACAGTATCAGCACAATCGGCGGCCTCGCGATCCCCTACGAATCCAGACCTCTCTGCCCATACGACAGTATCACAAGTGGCGGCCTCGCGGTCCCATACGAACCCAGACCTCTCTGCCCATACGACAGTATCAGCACAATCGGCGGCCTCGCGATCCCCTACGAATCCAGACCTCTCTACCTAGACGGCAGTCTCATACGACAGTTCATCCTATGATCACCATAACATACAAAAAGGGAATCAGTCTCACTATTCATCAGATCACACAAGGATTGCCAGTTCGGGCATAGCCTGTTCTCAGGTTTGAGGGGCTCCTCTTTCCCTTATTCAGTTACCACTTACCTGATCAGGGTTAACATCTGTTCATGTAGCCGCAGCTGACTAGAAGAATAGGCTACCCTCTTATACAAGAACACGCAGCACATGTTGGTTCACTACAAACTGGATACTTTATTACTCATTACATACACAATCACATAACATTACGATATAACACATAACCTGCAAAGAAAAGTGAAAGATTAAGTTGTACACTCTAATAAGAAAGGGTCGACATCACCTTAGTGGTATGTAGCCTGCACTCAGTGGTCATCTAGGCTCCCCTCTCGTCTGTGCCTCGGCTCGCCTGGAATCACCCTTCTCCGAGTCACTGGGACCTCTTCCTTATCGGCTACTCTCTCCTCTCTGGCTATTCTGTTAGGAAAGCATCTGTCTCTCTGTTCTTCTCCGCCTTCAAGATGGCGTCTGTCTTCCCTGGAATAAGTAGTAGCTTTACTGCTAACGGCTAGATGCCGCCTACGGACTGAACATGTAACTGCCTCAGACTTTCACTAATATAGAGGTGCATTTCCTCATGGAAAATTCCGGCCCGCAACCTGCCGCCCACCAAATTCTTGTACCTCCCCGTACCAAGGACACGTTCCCAGCCGGCCGGCCTGATGTAGTGTCTTCGGCATGAAGAAAAATACAATCCTTCGATAAGGGCCGGCCTGAACCGGTTCTCTCCAAGCGAATAACACCTCATAACTAAAACATTACTCTTGACCTAGAAGAATCCCAAGCTGCCGGAGCAGAAAGAAAGATGGAGTCTCTCCCGTTTGAGGCCTACCAGGCCTGAATTCAGCACAGCTCCATGAAATACCCTCACTACAGGACAGGTTATCCCTAATACTAACAAATCTATCCCCTAGGCTATGTGTGCAAGCCCTGATCTATGGGGAAGAGCACAGAATCATGTCGAAGTGCCTAGTAAATAGGCTCCATTCACTACTCTAACCCTTAGGCTTGAATGGTAAGAGACTGAAGTCACATTCAATCACTTGTTAACACAAGAAGGCCGGGAAAATCGAGCAGAACATTTCACCCTTGACTTCAGTCTATTATACATTCATTAAACAGAACTAATATCTGTGGAAGAATAATATGAAACAAGACTAACTGATCTATGTCTAGTACCAGGTGTGCAAAATTGAAGTAGTGAAGGAATACACTGAATAAAGCAACAGATAGAAATCAAAATGCCGATAGCAATCAGAATACCTCCTAATATTTGACGTAACAAATGCAAATCAGGTAACCAATTAAAGAGCCAGTCAAACCAGCCCTGGTCAATGTGTTTTCTAACTTCTTCTGTCAAGTCATGTAATTTGTCAATGTGAACCTGAATGGATTTTGTATGATCCGACAAGTTAAAACAACAAAGACCCTCAAAATCAGAACAATCGTGTCCATGTTTAAGCAAAAGATAATCAATGGCCGCTCGATTTTGTAAGATAGCCCTTCGTTCACCCTGGGCGTCTAATAGCATGTCAGACAGGATTGTAGAAGTATGATTGATGGATTTTACCATCCAGCAGGCCATTTTCCCAATAGATTTGGCATTATAAACTGCCAAAGCAGGAACACCAACAATTGAAACAGCCAGGCTAAGGTATTCAGACTTGGAATATAAATGCAAAGATGAGTCACAATCCTCCGGTAACCTCACTGTATCTCGGATCACACGAGAGTTGGCATTTGGATGTGACGAGAACATGAGTAAGCTCAGTCTAGTAATGGCACAAGGGCCTCCAGAAATATTTGCGGGGATATATGGCCAGGAAGTATTACCACATGAGAAAAGCCATCCGGCAGGTAATAACATCGTGCGATAGTGACTGGGGGTAACTACCATACTCTTGCAAGTCATGTTATTCTGAACAGAAGTACATGTTTTCGGTGTCCTTTGAAAGCACAAAGTTCGTTCATGAGCTGTGAATGAAGTGGCACCTTTCAATTTTAAACGCATACATTCAGAAATCGCACTAGGATCACAAGTAAGGAAAAAACATAAATCACCTTGTGTGATATTATAGGTAACTATTTGGGACTGGACAGGCGGTATCGGGTCTGACAGTACAGTACACAAGGGGCAATATTCATGGGCAGCGAAATCGCCCAGAAGAACATTGGGGCGAGCATTTGTTATATTAAAAATATGAGTCAGAGTCTCCAATGAAGCAGGGACAGCAACCAAACAAGTTGCCAATATATCAGTTACCGATCTCATCGGTGTCAAGCAGAAATGAGGGGTCTTCGTCACTTGCTTGGCCAATGTAACCCAAAAGTTTGGCGACGAATCCCACGCAGCGAAGGAACGCGACACTCGGGTTCTCAACTCAGCCCGGGTTGATGAGATCCCTCCTCTCTCGTCGTACCATCCCAAAAGGAGTCCAACGCCGACACATCCTGCAGCAACAGTCCAAAGAATGATCTGAAAAAGAATCAAATACAGGCATTATTCATTCTCGTAAGTAACATTTGTCAGCCGGGACTGCTTCCCAGCTATCTTTCCCTGGTCTCATAACTAAAATGGTGTTGTCTTGACCGGTTGCAATCACTTCTGCTTGTTCAGGGGGATTCTTAGGCGACTGCACCCAAACTCTGGCCCCAGGATTATCTGTGGAGCCAAAACCTTTCTGGCCTCATACAGTTAGCAACGTTGGGGCAGTGCCTTTTGTAATCTCACCACTGAAAACAGGCATTATCAGCAATTGAGCCACTCGGTCAGTTTTATGTATCAGTAAGTCAATCTCACTGCTATTCAGCAGGAGCACCTTAATCTCTCCCTGAAAATCACTATCAATTATTCCTCCAAGCACCTGAATGCCTTTTACAGCCAGCCCCGATCTAGGAGCAATTAATCCGAAATTTCCAGGTGGTATCTGAACACCAACACCTGTTTCAATGATGACTCGATCTTTACTTTTTATAATGGTGTCATCCATGGCATGCAAGTCTAAACCTGCCGACCCTGGGGTCGCTCTGCATGGAGCCAAAGCTCCGGGAGTAATCTCCCAGTACATCACAGTCTCTCTGATCTCATTGGGTGTAGCATTAACATTCGGAGGAAACAAACGCATAAGTGGGGATTCAGCATTTAGAAAAGGACGGTTATTCAAAATCAATAGCGCTTGTGGCAAAAAATCTCGCCAATTCTTATACTTGTCATTTGTTAATTTGCGCAGTTGGTCTTTTAGCAGGCCATTCAACCTCTCCACAAGACCCGAGGCCTGTGGATAATATGGTATATAAAACACCCATTCAATATTGTTTTCCACACAGAATTCCTGTACCAATCTTCCACGAAAATGGGATGCATTATCAGATTGAATTTGGAATGGCACACCATAATACATCATAATCAATTCCAATGTTTTAATAGTATTCAATTGGGTAGCTTGCTTACAAGGAAGGGCCACCAACAGGCCACTGTATGTATCAACAATGGTGCAAACATATTGACAATTCCTACTCATAGGAAGTGGACCAATGTAATCAATCTGCCAAATTTGAGCGGGCAATTTCCCGCGATGTAAATGACCTTTAACAATTTGGGGCACTTTGCGCTGCCTGATATGCTGACAAATGGGACAATGTAGAATAACATTTTTTATTAAATCTAGAGGAATATAAATTCCTCGATCAGCAGCCCACCTGCTAGTGGCTTTCTCTCCAAAGTGTCCTGCTTTCTGGTGGGCCCATTTCGCCAATCCCGCAATATCAGAATCTTGCGTGTCCACCACTGCCTCAGCAATTTTAGATTTCTCATCTGCAATGTTATGAAAGAATTTGTCAAGAGAGTCTATCGGGGTATGAGCATCCACATGGAAGATTGTAACAGTACTCTGTGGGAGCATTTCCCAAATCTCCTGCCATAATTCTTTTCCCCACAATTCTTTGGAATGGATTTTCCAACTATGGGAATGCCAAGTCGGTAACCAAACTGCCAGTCCATTGGCAGTAGACCAAGAATCGGTAAAAATATGACATGTGCCAGGTAACTCTTGTTTCAGAACTTGATAAACAGCATAGAGTTCAGCAAATTGACTGCTCTTACCCTCACCAGTTGTACTCAGCAATTTTTGTGTGATCGGATTATAGGACACTGCCTTCCAATGCCGTTTCGTCCCTATGAACCTTGCTGAACCATCCGTAAACCAGACATGGTTTCTGTCCTCTGCGGACAAATCATCAAAAGGTTTACCCCACTTAACAGGAGATTCCTGTACTAAAGGTACGGAACATTCACTCTCAGTTTCAGTTGATGGCGCCCGTGCCACCTGCTCATGCAAAGATGCAACTCCTTTTTGTCCCACACGTGCCCTGTCTTGTATATACCATTTCCATTTAATCACACTCGCCTCTTGAGCGTGTCCAATTCGGTGAGTTTTCGGCGAACTCATAACCCACTGCATGATAGGAATTTCAGGTCGCAAAACTATATCATGTCCCAAAGTCAATTGCTCGGTATCCACCAGAGCCCAATAACATGCAAGTAACTGTTTCTCAAAAGGTGTATAACGCTCACCAGCATCAGGTAACTTTTTTGTCCAGAAACCTAACGGTACCCTACTCTTGCCTTGTTTCTGCCACAAACTCCAATTCGCATAAAGGCCTTGTACAGACACATTCAAATCCACATCACCATCACATACAGGCCATAAATCCAGAGCATGCTGAATTGCTTCTTTTGCCAGACTGAACGCATCTTGCTGTGGTTTACCCCATTCAAATGCATTCTTTTTACGAGTGACCTGGTACAAAGGGGCCAATATTTGACTC
Organism: Triturus cristatus; assembly: GCF_964204655.1. NCBI lineage: Eukaryota > Metazoa > Chordata > Amphibia > Caudata > Salamandridae > Triturus > Triturus cristatus. Next base: position 143,235,780 of record NC_140580.1, on the reverse strand, counting down.
AAATGAGGAATATGCTGGCGCCAAAATCCAAACAAACCAATGAAGCTTTGGGCTTCTTTCCTATTTCTCGGAACTGCAAAATCAAGAATTTTCTGTTTAACCTGAGGGATCACTTCTCGGTGCCCTTCATGCCAATTAATACCCAAAATTTTCACAGCCTGGGACGGACCTTGTAATTTATCCGGGTTGATTTCCCAACCTTTCTCACGCAGGCACTCAATGACTCTATCCATTTGGGTCTGAACTTCCTCTTGTGATTCACCTTGGATCAAAATATCATCAATATAGTGACATATCTGAATTTGTGGATGAACTGGTACCTCAGCCAGATGCTCTGCCACCAGCCGGTGACATATCGTAGGACTATGCACATAGCCCTGAGGAAGACTTCTAAACGTCATCTGACGCCCGTTCCACGTAAAACTGAATTGTTCCTGACACTCAGGGGCAATCGGAATCGAAAAGAAAGCATTAGCAATATCGATGGACGCATACCATGTACCTGGATGTTTCTGGATTCTTTCAATTAGGGTAATAACATCCGGTACTGCAACAGTCAAAGAGGGTGTGTGTCTATTCAATTCTCGATAATCAACAGTCATGCGCCAAGAATTATCACTCTTACGTACAGGCCAAACAGGATTATTCCAAGCAGAAGTAACTGGGGTTATAACTCCTGCATCCACCAACTCCTGAATAGTGGTACTAATCTCTTCATGACCACCTGGAATACGATACTGCTTCTGACGAACCACTTTTGTCGCCTGGGGAACTTTTATGGGGGGCATTCTTAAACGACCAACCCGTACAGGCCTGGACGATATATAATGTTTAGTTCCAAATTGGTAACATCCATCATCTAAGTGCAAAGTCATTCCTTTCAAAATATCTATTCCAATTATGAATTCTAAGAGTGGCACCACTAATACAGAGTATTCTTTTCTAGGAATTCTACCTATTCTCATTTCAAGTAAGGTTTGAACTGCGGGAGTTTCCTTTCCACCTAATCCGGTAATTGTAAAAGGCTGACCTTTAAACTTCTTTGATTTTCCATGAATAAGAGTGGCCTCCGCTCCTGTATCTACCAATGCTCGGGCCCTTTGGATATTACGATGTCTCCAATAAATATCAATATCTACATAGGGTCTATTATCTCTGTGAGCCCATCTGTGTACTGGAGCTTGACCTATTTCCTAGTCCTTTTTATTGTGTTCTGTGTACCAGGATAAATCAGGATAAAGACTCTCGCGGTTCCTAGGTATCGATACCTCCTGTTCATATCCATCTCCATTACGAAATGGATTACTGTTCCCTGCATTGTACTGCGTGTTTCGATCGGCCAATATGTGTCGATCCTCTCTCCTTCTCAACTCAGGGGATTGATCCCTATCATCTCTACGTCTGCTGTTAACATAATCATCTCTCCCCCTCTCTCTTTCCCCCTCTCTCTCCCTGTCTCTCTCACGACGGGGGGACAAATCACGCGCATAACGTCGATCATCACGACGATCAGAACGCCCACGGCGGTCGTCATCACCGCTACCGTCAGAAAAACCACGATCACACTCAGTTGTCCGAACACGCCGGGCACCCTCCTTTCGATCCAAGCCACGTTTGCGAAACATTTCCCACAAACGAGAAGTAGTCTCACCATCAATGTCCTCCTTCCGCACACCATCAGCCATAAGAGCAAAAAACATGTCACGTCTAGTAAATTTATTGTCACCAGGAGTACGAGTGTCAGGCCGGGACTGCCGTTCAGGTTTAAACCACTCACCCAATTCGCCGAGTTGGCGTACCGATTCCAGCACCACAGATAACATGTTACCAGTCTGATTAATCAATAAAGTCATCATGACCTGCTTATAAGCAACAGGGGAAGAACGAATAATACGATTCCGCACAGAAGATGTCAAGAAACCATCAAGCAACCGGTCAGCAGTATTCAGAAAAATTGCCGTTTTCATCACCTCCTCTTTGAGACGTTGCGCAGCATCGCGCAAAGTATACCACGGTTTGTCATTCAGAGGCCAGTCAGACTCAGTAGGATATTTTTGATTACAACCCTCAGTCGCCAATTGAAGCAAAGAAATTTGACCACCACCATTAAAGTTACGAAAATGATCCTGTACAGTAGAATCCGAACTCAAGGAACAAAACTTCAAACAATCACCAGCATCCAACATAATGCCAGCAGCGCCCAGTTCATAAAGGCGCACCATCCATGTGAGCAAGGGCTCACCAACTCGCTGCCGAAATCGCTGCAAAATATCACTAATTTCTTGTTGAGTAAAATCCTCCAAAGAGTCTAAAGCAATACCATTCGGAGCACCGGGAGCCTGCTGCACCTTCCGTCGAAAAACTGGATGCGCCGAGACCGCGGGATGAGCATCACAAGGAGCTCGACCAGTACACGTAGAGGAACAATCAGTGGAAGAAGCATCGACCCCGCTCGAAGGACGAGCGCAATCACGGGGTGCACCATCAGAGGCGCAAGAAGCAGATTTACAAGCACGGCCGGAGCGAGAAGACTCGCGCTTGGCAGACTCCTCACCCGAGGAAGGAGAATCACTCGAGTTCCAGATATTACCATCCCATTCATCAGGATTCCAATCCAGTCCGGCTTTCGCCACGACCAGAAGCACCTTCCGCGTCGAAACCCGACCACGCCGATTCTTGTATTTATAACGAGCAATTCGCACAGCCGCCCTCTCGGCAATAGTTTGGTACGTCTCAAGTTTGTCAGCAAGCAACTTATTTTGACACCGCAACAAAGTATGAGCATTCTGAATCTCAACAAAGTTCGCTTCCACATCCTTATGCACATTCTGTAACTTCAACAACCTCTCATGCAGGATCCTGTACGCAGACAGAACAATCCAACCGCTGCGCCCCAAAACGGGAAGCTCATCACCCTTAGATACCGGCGCCTTCTGTAAACAAGTAATCACATTAGCCGGCTCCGCCAGCTCCAAAAAAGAATTCCAATTCTCACTCAAACCAGTAGAATCAGCCCACTCACGGGCTAAGGCTTCATAAGGCGTTGAATCCCAGCCGGGAATATCAACGGGCAACTTAAAAGTAGATTTCGACTTTCTAGAAAACATCTTTGAAAAGAAAGAAAAAGAGAAAAAGAAAAAGAAGAAAGAGAAAAGAAAACTACACGCAGGTATATACAAATAATATAGAAACAAAACCACGCACGCGCCGAAGGCAAACACGATACAACCACAACGCACACAGGTTTCGTAAACGGTTCGTGACGCCAAATGTTCTGCTTGGGTGTTCGGATCAGATAGAACCCGCTCATCAGAGCCTCACTAACCCAGCCAGAACGTTACCCCCTCCCTAGAACCTATTTACAATCCTACAACCACATATATCTATCACCTAAGGACAGGGGATTCCTACTATGCATACCAAGATCTCACAATCGGCGGCCTCGCGATCCCATACGGATCCAGACCTTTCTGCCCATACGACAGTATCACAAATGGCGGCCTCGCGGTCCCATACGAACCCAGACCTCTCTGCCCATACGACAGTATCAGCACAATTGGCGGCCTCGCGATCCCCTACGAATCCAGACCTCTCTGCCCATACGACAGTATCACAAGTGGCGGCCTCGCGGTCCCATACGAACCCAGACCTCTCTGCCCATACGACAGTATCAGCACAATCGGCGGCCTCGCGATCCCCTACGAATCCAGACCTCTCTGCCCATACGACAGTATCACAAGTGGCGGCCTCGCGGTCCCATACGAACCCAGACCTCTCTGCCCATACGACAGTATCAGCACAATCGGCGGCCTCGCGATCCCCTACGAATCCAGACCTCTCTGCCCATACGACAGTATCACAAGTGGCGGCCTCGCGGTCCCATACGAACCCAGACCTCTCTGCCCATACGACAGTATCAGCACAATCGGCGGCCTCGCGATCCCCTACGAATCCAGACCTCTCTGCCCATACGACAGTATCACAAGTGGCGGCCTCGCGGTCCCATACGAACCCAGACCTCTCTGCCCATACGACAGTATCAGCACAATCGGCGGGCTCGCGATCCCCTACGAATCCAGACCTCTCTACCTAGACGGCAGTCTCATACGACAGTTCATCCTATGATCACCATAACATACAAAAAGGGAATCAGTCTCACTATTCATCAGATCACACAAGGATTGCCAGTTCGGGCATAGCCTGTTCTCAGGTTTGAGGGGCTCCTCTTTCCCTTATTCAGTTACCACTTACCTGATCAGGGTTAACATCTGTTCATGTAGCCGCAGCTGACTAGAAGAATAGGCTACCCTCTTATACAAGAACACGCAGCACATGTTGGTTCACTACAAACTGGATACTTTATTACTCATTACATACACAATCACATAACATTACGATATAACACATAACCTGCAAAGAAAAGTGAAAGATTAAGTTGTACACTCTAATAAGAAAGGGTCGACATCACCTTAGTGGTATGTAGCCTGCACTCAGTGGTCATCTAGGCTCCCCTCTCGTCTGTGCCTCGGCTCGCCTGGAATCACCCTTCTCCGAGTCACTGGGACCTCTTCCTTATCGGCTACTCTCTCCTCTCTGGCTATTCTGTTAGGAAAGCATCTGTCTCTCGGTTCTTCTCCGCCTTCAAGATGGCGTCTGTCTTCCCTGGAATAAGTAGTAGCTTTACTGCTAACGGCTAGATGCCGCCTACGGACTGAACATGTAACTGCCTCAGACTTTCACTAATATAGAGGTGCATTTCCTCATGGAAAATTCCGGCCCGCAACCTGCCGCCCACCAAATTCTTGTACCTCCCCGTACCAAGGACACGTTCCCAGCCGGCCGGCCTGATGTAGTGTCTTCGGCATGAAGAAAAATACAATCCTTCGATAAGGGCCGGCCTGAACCGGTTCTCTCCAAGCGAATAACACCTCATAACTAAAACATTACTCTTGACCTAGAAGAATCCCAAGCTGCCGGAGCAGAAAGAAAGATGGAGTCTCTCCCGTTTGAGGCCTACCAGGCCTGAATTCAGCACAGCTCCATGAAATACCCTCACTACAGGACAGGTTATCCCTAATACTAACGAATCTATCCCCTAGGCTATGTGTGCAAGCCCTGATCTATGGGGAAGAGCACAGAATCATGTCGAAGTGCCTAGTAAATAGGCTCCATTCACTACTCTAACCCTTAGGCTTGAATGGTAAGAGACTGAAGTCACATTCAATCACTTGTTAACACAAGAAGGCCGGGAAAATCGAGCAGAACAGGTGGCTAATTCTCCCCTCTCAGTTCACGACTTTCTCAGTCTGTTTTTACCCATGGCCCAGGTACTCCTCGAATAAACTCCTTTTGGAGAATCCAGGAGCCAGATTTTAAACCCCACCCACACAGTCCCACCTCTACTCACCTGACATAGTTCCTAACACAATACCATCTAGGTTCACGACAGCGAAACCGAGAAGACCTCCGGTAAAGAGCCCCCTAGCGGGGCCTGTTGGGCATTGCAGCACTGGCCCAACGAGGAGCTGCCCTATGATGAAGCATGACATCCCTCGGGTGTGTGAGGGCCCTTGCTCCTTTTTGTAGCAATCCCTGGACGAGCACTAACTACCTTGACCTTTCTAGTACCTACTAACAACTGCCATCACTGATGTGGTCTGACACACTCCTCCTCCCTTCCACCCCTAGGAACAGTATGCCTTTTGTCTTTAGCTTATGATTGGGGCCCATATGCTGGACCTATTAAGCCCTCCGTCCCTCCTTGTGTGATTTTGCTCCATTGAGAGGGCTGACAAAAAGGATGTTTCATTTCATTGGTCACACGAATGTGAGAAAAGCTTTAAGAAAATCAAACAAGCCATTGAGAATGCTTTTGAAATGATGTATTTCAATCCCAAGCTTCATGCAGAGGTTGTTGTCGATGCTATCCCAGTCAGGTTCAGCGCCATCCTTGCACAGCAAACACCCAAATGCTTGAAGGCATATTGTGGCATATGCAAGTAGGAGTTTGTCCTAAAAAGAACATGCTTATTCACAACCTGAAAAAGGAAGTTTAGCCATGGTATGGGCTTGTGAACATTTCCATGTATTCCTGTACAGAAAGCCTTTTACGCTGGTAACTGATCATCAAGCTTTACTAACTATATTTGGCAGTCCAAAGGCCAAGATGTCTCCTCGATGGTGACTACGACTACAAGAGTACAATTATAACCTTGTGCATCGTCCAGGAAAAGATAAGTATCCTGTTTACTTTTCTAGTGTTCCTATACAAGCTCACTGACCCGATTAAAGTTTAAAAGGGGGTTTGACAGGGCTGTGTATTGACACCCACGCTCTTTGAAAACAGATTTGTCAAGTTCCTCTCCGCTGATGCCCCCACCTTGGGGGGGGGGGGTTAAAGTGGTACCATTGTTGTTTGCTGACAACACTCTGTTGGTCTCCAAAACCCCTAGAGGGCTCCAGCTGCTGCTAGATCGTTTTAAGGTTTTCTGTGACTCTTGAGGCTTAGAGGTTAACACCTCAGAGACAAAACTTTTAATGCTGAACCCGCATAAATCGTATAAGGTGTGCTGGTGTACCCTGCCTGTTAGAGCGGGACACCGTGACAACGCCATCTTGGGCAGCGCTCTAGTTACCCAGATCAGCATACTCCTCCCTATTTTAGGAGGGTGATGCAAGCGCGCAGTCCACCTAAGAAACGATATACTACCGGCTGTGTACTGAACGATTGTCCTGTAGGGAAAAGTAAAGCGGGAAAAGTACAGCGCGATTTCACAGCGCGTTTTTAGCTCAGTGTGTGTCTTCAAAAACGTTCATGTATTTTAGATAATTTGCTGCCGAACTTTAGATACTGTGTTGATCTGTTATTGGAATCTGTGAAACCTTTTCTTAAACTTATCTGCACCTGCACTTTTCGCTGGCCAAGGTGTGCTGGTGTACCCTGCCTGTTAAAGCGGGACACCGTGACGACGTCATCTTGGTCAGCGCTCTAATTACCCAGATCAGCATACTCCTTCCTATTTTAGGAGGATGATGCAAGCGCACAGCCTGTCTGCGCCCGTCCGCGCACCGGTCGCGCTCAGCGCCAGCCATGCTGCCAGTTCACCGTCAGGAAAAGCTAGAAGGTGCTATTCAAGGGAGCAACTTCTGTATATAGGCAAAAGGGACAATAGGGGGGTATTAAAAGTTACGGGGAGCAGAGCTAACGCCTCAATAAGTGACCACTTTACTGGTAGTTTGAAATGTGGGTTACTTAATACTCTAGCTAAACACTTTCAAGAAGTATCTATCCTGTTGGAGGGCTCTGATCTGGACATGCTGTTCTTGACGGACATGTGGACACGAGCCGACTCCACAGTTGAATTAGGACTAGCCTGTCCAACGGGGTATAAAATCTTTCATAAACCTAGACTAGTAGGAAGAGGTGGGGGAGTTGGAGTAATTTTCAAAGAAAGTGGAATTTCACTCCCCTTCACATTGATGACGTAGCAGGCATGGAATTACTAGGTTTTTCACTGAATGAGGCGAGAGGACAAGTGTTGTCAGGAATAGTATGCTACAGGCCTCCTGGAGGGCCAAATCCCCAGTACCAAGCCTTGATTGATACATTTGCTAACCTGTCATTGACCCACTCCAGGATGATTATAATGGGTGATTTCAATCTCTGGGACAATGGGAATCTTGGCCCAGCACTCAGATATTTAGTGCAAGCATGTGAGAGCCTTAATTTACATCAACTGGTACATCAACCAACCCACCAAGATGGCCATATATTAGATTTAATATTTGGCAACCAAATGGAGACAAAGGTGATCTGATCTACTTTTTGATAGCAATACCCAGTGTTAGAAAAAAACGGACTCAACCGGTAATCTTCAGTCAAGGAAGGGAGTGGGCTAAACTATTAAAAAAAAAACAGGCACCGCTACTTTCGGAACAAAATATATATGTACCTGGCAAATCGGTGGAAGAAAACTATCAGGTCTTCCATGATCAATTAAATCTGACACTTCATCAGAAAATTCCTGTAAAGAAGCCAAAGAATAGGAAGAAACCGTCAGCTCCATGGTATAGTGATGAATTAAAAGTACTACAGAAAAACTGCAAACGAGCTGAAAGAAAATGGAGGAAACTCTATGCGGACACAGATAAAAAAGCTCTGAAAATACAACAGTTGCTGTACAAAGAAGCAATTGCTAGGGCAAAAGCTGAATATTATGCTCAATCCATCTTGCGGGCACCAAATAGTACGAGAACTCTCTTCACTATAGTAAAGGAACTGTCCAATCCGGCTTGTGTGGGCAACAAGACCACAGCAACACAAAAGTTGTGTGACGATCTGGCGATCTACTTTGACGAGAAGATCAATAAAATTATTAATGGCCTTAATCCTAACAATAAAACTAGTTTGGAGGCGGAAAAAGTCCTATCTGATACATTGATGACAGAGTTACAGGAAGAAGATAGTGACCAACAAGCGGTTTTAGAGCATTTTCAAATCCCCACTGAGGAGGCATTCAATGCACTAGCTTTGAGTGTATCCACTGGCTCGCCTCTGGATCCTCTTCCGCAGAGGATATGGAAAGAATTAAATTCAGAAATCTGTCCCCGGTTATGGCATATTTGTTGCCAATCATTAGATAAGGGAACAGTACCAGAGGGCTGGAAGCAAGCTGTGGTGACCCCGTTACTTAAGAAATCCACACTAGACCCCCTTTGCCCAGCAAGCTTCAGGTCCATCTCCCTGCTGCCCTATCCGGTAAAAATATTGGAGCGTGCAGTCAGTAAATCCCTCTCTCTTTTTCTAGAAGAAAATCATCTGTTAGATGAGGCCCAATTTGGGTTTCGCACGGGGCATGGAACTGAAACCGTCCTAGTGACAGTATTAGATAACCTAAGAATGCGGGCTGACAATGGTAACTCAAGTGTACTGGTATTATTGGATATGTCAGCTGCATTTGATACTGTGAATCATAGTATTCTGTTGAAAAGACTAGAGAGTATCGGAGTGAAAGGTTTGGCACTGAGTTGGTTACGCTCATACCTGACGGGTAGACAACAGGTAGTAACAATTCCACCTTTCACATCCTCGAAAACCCCCATGTGCCAAGGGGTACCACAGGGATCAGCTATAAGCCAATCTTATTCAACATTTATATGCGCCCTCTCATCTCCATTATCAAATCCTTCGACATTGATCTTGTAAATTATGCAGATGACACGCAACTGGTGTTTTCACTAGAAGGGAACCAGGCAGTCTCCCTGAACAAATTTCAGGAGTGTATGCAACAAACTACAGAATGGCTCAGAATCAACTCGTTACAATTTAATGGAGATAAAACGGAGATTGTATATTGCTCAACAACTAAGATTGGTCGTCCCTTTCCTTCAGAATTTCGACTTACTCCAACAGATAAACCTCTGGCACCAGCTAAAACGGTGCGTAACTTGGGGGTTCTTCTGGATGATAATCTCCAGTTGGAATCACAAGCCAGCAAAACAGTTAGCACGTGCTTCTCCCTGCTCAGAGTTCTACAAAACATTCTGCCGCTCTTGCCTGCTGCCACCAGAGCACACGTCGTGAGGTGTGTGATTCTGAGCAGGCTGGATTACTGCAGCTCACTGTACTTGGGTGCCTCAAACTAAACGAAACAGAGGCTGCAAATGATCCAGTCAATAGCGGCCAAATTAGCTCTGAACAGGCAGTGCAGATCTTCAACTTCTTTGGCCCTGAAAGATCTTCAGAGGATACAATTTAAATCCCTCTGTATTGTGTTTAGAGCAGTATATGGATTGGGCCCAGAACTCCTGCAGAGGAAATTTACCTGGTATGCCCCATGAGAACTCTTCGTTCGTCAAGCGCAAACTTGGTGAATACCTCAAGGTTTAAGAAAACGAAGTCTGGTTGCAGAGCCTTTGGCATGGCAGCCTCACGGCTATGGAAAAAACTCCCCTTAGACATCAGGCAAATTCACTCTACGCTGCTATTTAGGAAGAGGCTAAAAACTTGGCTGTTTCCTAGATAGAAGTAATCTGAGTTATGATTCCCGGAGCAAGTCGTTTACAGGTACCTTGTCAACTTGGTAGGTCACAGCGCCAGGATATCCAAAGGGTGACAGCATGCGCTATACAAGACTCCTTTACATTACATTACATACATAAAGGCAAACTAATGCTAGGAGGGGTTCCTTTGGAGAGGGTGAGAACCTTCGACTACCTGATGATCACTCTCTCTGAGGATATGTCATGGAAGCCTCATGTACTGAAGCGGACTTTCCATCATAGACAGATAACTGGGGCCTTGATCAACAAACATAGGACCTCCTAGAGTAAACCAGACGAAGCCCCTGTCCACATATATGACTCCAAGGCTGTAGGCCCTGCAATTTATGGAGTGGAAATTTGGGATTTTGAAAAGTTGGATGCCTCTTGATCTCTGAGAATACATTCTTGAGGGACCTGGTCTCACTCCCACAGAGCACCCCTCTCCACCCGCTAAGGTTGGATTTGGGCAGAGCTTCCATCACTGACAAGGCCAAGCTACGCCCCCTATTTTTCTGGTTATGCTTAATGTCTACCCCTGAGTTGCTTCCGTATGTTGCTGCCCTTTCTGAAGTGAGTGTCCCAGACCACTTTAAGAAGATTTGCTGGATTTGTAAAGTGAAATCTTTGCTCACTGCAATAGGATTAGAGGGATCCGGGGATGTCAAGGATCAAGTACTGCTCCCCAGTAAAGACCTGGTTAAGAAACAGTACTGGCATTGAGTGGCTCAGACTTCACTAACTTATCCATCCTGGGGCCGCCTAACCACTGAGTTTATGGAATTCAAACTGTCTAGATCATACAAACAATATTTGGAGGTCATCAACATTTCCTCAGGACAGGAGGCTCTACATGCAATTTAGATTTGGTTCTCTCCCCCTGAACTCTTTTATAGCTTCCTGGCGACAGCCTTGTACTTCATCTCAGACTTCAATTGCTCACATACTTTTTACCTCACTTGACCACAGAGGAAAGTCCTGTGACATTGATATTCGGAAGAGCAATGAGAACCAAGATACCTCAGTGAACCAATTAGAGAGAGAAAATGCGCATGCAACTCGTGAGAAGGACTTGGTTCAGAAACAAAAGATGAAAGCGTATGCTGACAAAAGACGACATGCAAAAAACATCGTCGTTAGGAGAGGAGATCGAGTGCTCGCATGCCAATGCGGAAAACAAAATCTTATGCTCCATTTGATGGAGAATCTTTTCAAGTGATGTCTACCAAGAGACACAAGGTGGCTGCCCAGCGCCCTGGTAAGTCTATTATCAGAGACTCTTCTCACTTTTTGCATTGACTTCCTTGTTCGTCAGAACCCTTTTGGCTCCCAATGGACTCCATAGAGCTATGACATAGGTGTTAGAGCAGAATGCGATGAAGGCTGATTTTGAATGCTGAGTTTGCATTTACTTGCAGAAGAATAAAGACGTGTTATACTATGCTCCATGTGTGGTGTAGCCATTTGCCGGTATCCAGGCTGCAGAAGACGCATACAGACTGTTGCGTGAATCAAGATAAAATTAAAACGTAAATAACAATTATCAATTCAGATAATTTTCATCCATCAATAAACAAATTTGTATTTGTGTAAGAAAGTACATAAAACAGCTTACATGCCTATTGATGACCAAATTAAAAAGCAAAAATATAGCTTTAGGAATACTCCTACTTCCAGTTTCTGTGAATTTTGTAGTTTTCTTTTCAAATGAAATAGAGTTGGGCATATATAAATTAAATGATGAATTGATTCTTAATGAAGACTGCATAAATGTCATAATTTATATTTTGGCTATGATCCCCGCCACAAACCTTTAAACTGATAAACTGAAATGTAAAATAGTTGGCAGACTAAAAATTCGATTTTTACCTTGGAGGATAATTTGGAATCAAGCTAGTAATGTAGTTTCCTCATATAAGAGTATTGAAAATAGACGGAAAATGTACAGTCAGGGAAGACTTTAACTTACATTCATAAACGTGTTGTTTATAGTTGTCTTTGAAATTCGATCAATGATTGATTAGTCTTAACCTCTAAGGATGGCAGTCGATATTCAGAGATTATCATGTTAATAGTATTTCTCACTGGCAAAACAGAAGCATAAATTGATAAAAACACTTCCCTTTACAATAATGATTTTATGGTATCTTGAGTGGCATAGTGGCAAAAATAATTAAATAAATGGTTTTTACTTGAAGATAATAATGAGGATAAACCCAGCTTGAACTGCAATCTACACTCAGGAGTTGAGAATCTTGATTTTAGCAGCAAACTAACAGATGGCATGAATATCCCACCAAGGTTTAATAATTTATGTATAGAAAGACCTATAGACCCGTAAAGTAACACCGGAACATGTTTATTTCAATTGAGGGACCACCACACTTATTTGAAAACCTCTTCATTGATGGCAAAAATTATGTTCCTCCTTCTGTGCTTGAGAATGACAAACATGGTAAGTTTCAATTTATTATCAATAAAAAGGCCAAGATAAGGATAACTAGTAGCGTAATCTAAGATTGTAGCATCAATTTTCCATAAATGCCAGTTTATTTTACAACCAAAATATATGACATGGATTTCACAACATTTATTACAAGACTATTTATTATATTGATCAAGTCTGCACAATTGGGATTGAAGTCCAATCTGAGACATTAATAAAATTGCAAAGCTGAGGGGCGTGGCCGGGCAAGATGGCCGAACGGACGTAGCCCGTCTCGGCTCCCGGTCCACGCGCTGTCTCGGTGAGCGAAAGAAGCTGCTGCGGCAACATAGAACCACCGCAAATGAAGCCTACAGGCGTGTGAAGATGTGAGGCACCGGCAGAGATCACCTGCGCACATTGATCGCCGCGAGAACTGCCACATTTGGTTTCGCCGCCTTGGAAGGGGAAGGCACTGCAGGTTAAAATGGCAGCGTGAATCCTGCGGCGACTGGAGCCCTTCCCGACCTCATATCGGAGGTGAGGTCGCAGTAACCCCCGTATGAGGAGCAGATTACAGATCAAGGTAGAGGATGGCCCGGGGGCAACAGCGACGACAAATTTAGTTCTCTAACCCGGCTGAACTTCACATCCCCAGCGTGTGCCTGACTTCAAAATGGCGGCTGCGCTTCACTAAATGGCGGCGATCTTTCGCGCTCGCAGCTTGCTGCCCAGAACCGCCTGTTGTCAGAGGACGCATTAAGCGCTGCAATTAGAGCCTCCACTTCACTAGGCACCGCGGGGCTGGTGCATAATTGCAAATGCGCTGAAGGCTTGAGGGGTTGCTGCTCACCACTGCTTGATACCGCCAGGCTTGCACATCTCCCCCTAATTGTGGAAACCACCAGCGCCAGTTAACCATTGCTCACGATCCACGCACTGGCAACCGCAGTCTGGCATCTTGCTGTACCCACTGCAGTTCCTCATATCTGTCTCCTTCTGGCTGAGGGAGCAATACCTCAAGGCTCTCTTCCCTACTAAGGGTATTAACACTCACCTGATCGCCATGCTCTCACGTAGCAATGGTGGCCTCCCCTGTGCGCCGGGGGACTGAATAGCTGAGTCCCTGAGAGGAATCCTCCGTAGGTTCCAAGGTACAAGTCCTTACGGCACGGAGATCAACAATTCAGGCACCACCTCATGACGCTTCCCAGCGGGAACCTTACACACTACATTCTGAATACGCCTGCACGACTCTGAAGGTTTCAGCCATATGCCGCCTAAGAAGACAACGAGCAAGACACCAAATAAGGTCTCAAATTTCTTTTCGACCGCAGAAAAACGATCTACGCTACGGGGAGACACAAGATCTGCAGCAATGGCTCTTACAAAGGTGGAACTCTTAACCATGTTCAAAGACTTAAAATCTGAACTACGCAGTGACATCAACCAAGACGTCAAATCTTCCATGGACCAACTGCGATCAGACTTGACGGAACATTTGTCCTCCTTGCAACAAGATGTGGACTCTGTAGGCACTAGAGTCCTTGACCTCGAGGCACATCACCAGGAACAGGAGCAACTCTCTATTGAGCTCCGGGACGATGTGTGATTACTTAAGGATCAGCTCCACCAATCGCAACTCAAGGCGGAAGACCTCGAGAACAGAGCACGGAGGGAGAACATACAAATCAGGGACCTGGAGGAGGGCACGGAGGGGCCTGACCTGGAGGCCTTCCTGGTAGGTCTCTTTTCGGAGATTCTGACACCAGTTCATTGAGTGGGGGCTCTTCAACACGGAGAGAAGAAACGGCCATGCGACATCCTGGCAAAATTCCACTCCTATAAAGTCAAAGAGGCGGTTCTCCAGGCAGCCAGGGTGAAAGATCCCGTTGCATTTCAAGGTCATTCCTGCACCATCTATCAGGATGTCGCACCGTCTACGCTGGCCTGGAGACAACTGCTCAGTTGCGAGATGACAAGATCAGGTACGGGTGGACCTATCCATTTGGGCTCAGCTTTGAATTTCAGAACAAACGACGCCATATGACCGACCTACAGGAAGGCTTGGATCTTCTGGGTATTCCCTCTGAAGAGGATGTCCCCTCCCAAGGCAAAACTGGAGAATCTACCCGAGGAGCTCCGCCAACCTCAGCATGATCTGTTGGGTCGTGCAGGGGGCGGCATTGATCACTTTTTGGGCGCGCCGTGGGCCGAGCATCACAGCCTCCTGCATACCCGACGTACTGGCTGACGTCTCTATAAGCCTTCGATGATACACAACAGGAGCTGGCATCTACCGGGAGTGCCAGGTATGCTCCACTCCTGAGCCCCGCTGCTGTCCCTGTTCTTGAGGCGTCGGACACATTCTATGGAGTAGGAGAGATCCTGAACATTGCAGACTTTATAAGTAAGACCGATGTTGCTTCCTTTTGTCTATAGTAAAGTGGGTTTAACAGTCGAGGATTTTATTGCTTTTAGATATAGGCTGTGATCCACCATGTTGCTAAATGTTTTACTTGCCAATGTAAATGACTTATTGATGCATTTTTCTAGGCATGGGCTTTCATTAAGGTTGGCCTTTTTTGTTTCTGTTTATTTTTCTCTATGAGCCGCACAAATATGCTTATGATTGAACTTTCCGCCGGGACGGGTGTGGACGGAGTCCTCGGACCTGCTGTCCCCCATGGTCTCTAGTGTGTCACTTCGGCCCCACAGGGGGACCAAAAGTAATGTTTGTATTGTATACTTGTTTTTGTTTGTTCTCATTTTTCTAGGGGTTACAGGGTGGGTCTGGGAGGGTTGTGGTGGCGGCTTTTTAACAATTGCTTTTGGGGGGACCTCTAGTTTCTGGGAAAGCACAGCCGGCGTGCTCTGGTCTTACACTACCGCAGGGGGACAGATTGGGAGCGGTGACAAGTTGGGGCTTTCGGGGCTTGGGCAGAGATGTAGTTTTTTCCCTGTGATATAATGCCGATTACTATCGGAACTTGGAATGTTAAAGGTCTTAACTCCTCCCAAAAACACCACAAAGTATGGAAATACATTATTGACCACCACCTCAACATAGTGGCTTTACAAGAGACGCACTTAGCTAGAGCCGAAGACACACGTCTCAGACACAAACATTTTCCACTAATTTATAGGTCCTCCGCCCACACGAAACACAGGGGGGTGGCTATTATGTTTCGCTCTTCCATACAATTTCAAGCTCTGGGAGTTCAAAGTGATAGAGATGGTCGCTGGGTTATGATCAAAGGGCGCCTAAGAGGGAAAGTCTGCACTTTTGCGGCAATATATGCCCCCAACACTGGTCAGACGGTTTTCCTACACACATTTTTGAGGAAATTAACAGACTTTGCAGAAGGTCTGCTGATCCTCATGGGCGATTTTAATTTGATATGGCAGAAAGACTTGGACAGTACGTACACACAGCGTTCGGACATGGGCTCCTTTTCCATGGAGACACAACAGCGCATACATGACTTGGGCCTTCTAGACACCTGGCGCACTCTTTTCCCGCAGACCAGAGACTACACGTTCTACTCACACGTCCATCGTACATACTCCCGGCTAGATTACATCTTTATTAGTCAGTCACTGCAAGGCGCATTGCAGGACGCCAAGATCTTCCCCCTCTCGGTATCCGACCATAGCCTACTCTCTGTTTGTCTCAATTGGTTTGGGAACGCCCCGACTACCCCCAGGTGGTACTTTCCGCCGTTGCCTATTCGAGACAAGGTATCCTGTACCAAATTAAGAGAAACCCTTACTGAATTCTTCGCTACTAACAGGCCAGAAGACACGTCGGAATTTACCACCTGGAATACACTGAAGGCTGTTCTTCGGGGGGGAGTGTATTGCCCTCAACGCGGCCCTGAATAGGCAGCGCGCTTGCGAGAGAGAGCTATTGGAAACCGAACTGACTTCTCTTGAACGCACCCATAAAGCGAACCCCACAAGGCAAACGCTACGCAATATCAAAGGGCTCCGAGGTAAACTCAGGGCCATTTATAATAACAGGGCAGAATTCACACTCCTCAAACTACGGCACCTATCATACACCCAGGGTAATAAAATTGGTAAACATCTGGCCAGACAATTAAAAGATAAAAGAGAGAGAGAATACATAGGCGGCATTTGGGGTCCTTCAGGGGAACTTACGCATAGAGACGAGGACAAAGCTGAGATCTTTGGCTCTTTTTATGGAAACCTATACTCTGGGGAAACCTTAGATTCGAACGCCCAACAGTATTATCTCCAATCACTGCCCCTGCCCCAGGTGTCCGTTGCATGGATTGAATTGCTCACCGCTCCTATTACAATAGATGATGTCACCATGGCCGTTAAAGGCCTGAAGCCCCACAAAGCTCCTGGACCGGACGACTATACCGCCCTTTTTTATAAGACATTTGCCCCTGACATTACACCCGACCTTGCACGTCTCTTTAACAAAATGGCGGAGGAAGGCGCGACCTCCGGCACCATGTACGAAGCTGTGATCTCAGTGATACCCAAACCGGGGAAAGATCCCCAGTGCTGCGCCTCTTATAGGCCGATTGCTCTATTGAATCTTGACGCTAAACTGTATTCTTCAATGATAGCCAAATGCCTAAATGACCTCATGCCCGACCTCATACACCCGGACCAGTCGGGATTTATCAAAGGACGTCAAACACACGATAATACACGTAGAATCATACACTTGATAGAAAAGGCCAACAGACGCCAAATTCCTGCAGGCTTAGTAGGTTTAGACGCCGAGAAGACCTTCGACAGGGCTGATTGGGTATTCCTATTCCACACACTTACAGCATTCGGATTTTCTCCTAAATTTCTCAATATGATTAGAGCTAACTACCGTCACCCCCGCTCTAGGGTGGTGATTAACGGGATGCAATCATCCTCCTTCCACCACTCTAGAGGCACACGACAAGTGTGTCCCCTTTCACCTTTACTTTTTGCTCTCAGCATAAAACCATTAGCCCTAGCGATCAGGACTAACCCCAATATTCAGGGATTACCATTCACGGGGGAATCCCATAAAATATCCTTGATCGCAGACGATGTCCTTATGTCCCTGTCTGAGCCTGCGACGTCCCTCCCGCACTTACAGGCGGAACTTGAGCGTTTTGAACTAGTGTCAGGGTTTAAAATAAATCTAGGCAAATCGTATATACTCAACCTTATCCTCCCGCCTGCAGAAGTCCTCAGGCTTCAGTCTCTTACTCTACTACCATGGGCTACCTCTACCATCCAATATCTGGGGGTTCAAGTAACGCTGAGAATTGAGGGGCTATATTCTGCCAATTTCCCCCCCATCCTTGCATGCATTCAAACAGAACTCACGAAATGGAAACCTCTCTTCCTGTCATGGTTAGGCCGCATACATGCCGTGAAAATGACCCTCTTGCCCAAGCTCCTCTATTTATTTCAGGCCTTACCCATTGAACTGGAGAGTGACTTCTTTCGAAGAGTGATGGCCATGATCCTACGCTTTATCTGGCAGGGGGGACGTGCTCGCTTTTCTTACTCTCCACTTCGCCGCTCTCGCACAGACGGGGGAGTTGGACTCCCAGACATTCTCTTATACTACAAAGCGGCGCAGCTGAGAGTCTTGGTTGAATGGGCACAACAGGAATCCGAGAAACATTGGTTACATATGGATAGTAGCGTGACGGAGAGGACTATTTGGGACTTGGTGTGGCGCCCTCAAAAGGACAGACCTCAGAATACCTACATTAGCACCCCCACACGCACCGTCCTAAGAGTGTGGGACTCAGTCGCGGGTGATGATAGGTGGACTTCGTTCCCCCTATTTACTCCAATCCACTTCAACCCAGCATTCCCCCCGGCCCTACATGAGGGACCCTTTGATGCCTGGAGAAGGGGAGGTTGCTTAGCTCTGACACACTTGTTCCATAACTTTGACCCTCTCACTTTCGATAACTGTAAACAGGACTATGAACTAGAGAACACAGAAAGATACCACTATACTCAATTGATGCATTGGGCCCTTACTCCTCAGGTACGGGAGGCAGCCACCTGGCCTCTCACAACATTTGAGACCTTCCTCACTCAGACTACTTCTATGAAAGGGGTGATTTCATTTATATATAGCTTCCTGCTTAAAACCACCCTATCCCCACGCCCCCAATATATGTCCATGTGGGAAGACTTGATTCACCATCCTATTTCTGATGAGGAATGGACACACCTATGGACTGATAGTGCACGACTCAATCACTCCACGGAACTCAGGGAAGCGCACCTGAAGACCATGATGGACTGGTACCTGCATCCATCAAACTTCGGCAGATCTTCCCCGCCACCTCTGAAAGATGTTGGAGAGGGTGCGGATTACTTGGGGACTTTCAACACAAATGGTGGGATTGCCCGACTATCTGCCCCTTCTGGGAAGAAATTCTGGCACATATAAAAGACATGCCATCCCCACTACCATGGCGGGTGTTCTTTTGACTCTTCTCTAGAACACCAGACTCGAGCTGATAAAATGATTATGTGGCTTGCATTGGGGCGGCTAAGGTTACTTTGGCAGCCGCCTGGAAGAGGAAGGAGGCTCCAGCTATTTCCCTCTGGCACTCTCACCTATGGAAACTGCTGAGCCTAGAGCGTATGTCTGACATTTTCAGGGATTACTATAAGAACTTTGAATTTAAATGGGGACCCCTAGTCTCCTTCCTTTCAAGAGGCCTCCCATCGGCTGTGTGTCCTTCCACCATAAGAGCCCTTCATCTCTTTCAATTTTGATTGGAGTCCCAGTGTCATATGACTCCTCTATTGTATGAGTGTTGCCGCCACCACGGGTTGGGCGGGGGAGGGTATTAGGGGTGGTTATTTTGTCCTTTATCTATGTTATCTCACATTTGGGATAAGTTGGGACATGATTTATGTTCATTTCATGCAACGCACTCCAATTGGACGACTTGGGGAAGCTACCATCGCAGAAGGAAGTTGAGCTTTCTGTAGAACTGCCTGCTCGCATCTTGCCCCAGAAAGGACTCATTTCAAGCTCCATTATGTTTAGAAGCTGTATCCACCACTCGGGCCACTCAACAAGAAAAGAAGCTGGTTTATATTGAACAATGCACCTTGTTCAGCTGTTATAGTCCAGCTGAAGCTTTCTGATCCCCTGCATGGGATGATGTGAGGGTACTATCTCAGATTGTAAGCTGTAAAAAATTTAATAAACATATCTTTGAAAACAAAGAAGAAAAAAAAAGAAATTGCAAAGCTATCAACACAAACCAAATTAGTTACTCTTTTGCCTCTCAATTTCGGGCTAAACTATCTCCAAGACCAAATCAACAAAAATCCAATTAGTAGATCCTGAGATAAAGAATATTTAAGTAGCACCAAAAGACGAAAAGCACCAACTTTGGATACCTGATCACACCAGTCCACGACAAAGTCACAAGTTGAGGCCGACTGTGATAGAGCACAAGCGGCTACAGGGACCCAGTTAGGTCCACTGAACAGAGTACCCTAAATACTGGGTCGCAGAGTGCTGCGTGGGTCCATGTCAAAGATGTGATGCACAGCCCAAGCGATATGTTGGCTCCAAGATGCGGTGAGGCTGCGGTACGTCGCGTCGACCTCAAGGATCCTATCGAGTAGGTCTTGCGATGTAAAGTCCGGAGTTGTGGCTGCCTTGCACAGTCAGTGAAATGTGCTTCTTTCGAGGAGCTGCGAGGCTGCAATGCAGAGTTTGGTGTCTTCTTCAAGACTGCAGTTGACGAGTATCCACAGGTCCAGAAATGTATTGAAGTGTTGGTGTCTGAGATACTTCTTTTATACACTACTGTGCCTCCTAGAGGCATACCTTTGAAGTGGACAGATGTCATGTCTTCCTGGCCCTGTCTTCAGACTAACAACAAGGGATATGCAGCCCGTTGTGTGGCGACAGGACACAGCCTACTAAATTGTAGGTGGAGCTCTTTTCTCCCATCCTGCCAGTAATGGTCCATCTAGGCACATCTAAGCCCCCTTTTGTGTGTGGCTGTCTAGGAGAAATATACAAAGCTCAACTGTCAGCAACACACAGTGATGTGACCAACGACAGGCTACAGTCACTCAATGGCTAACAAAAGAAAATGCCAACTTTCTAAAAGTCACAGCTGTCTGGTGCGTCGTCACGCACCAGCTTCATGTTGCACTGCCGTCAAAAGTACAAGAGACTTCAATCCAATATTGCTCCAAGTAATCCATGTTTATTCAAAGTTTTTACAATCTGTTCCGCACAGAGGCAGCAGAATTCTGAGCTTCAAATGCCAGAGAAATGCCCATTTAAAGTGGAATTTGCAAGAAATAACAGAATAACATGTATTTATGACTCTTAGTAATGTTTTGGAGGACAGCGAACGCCTTTACATTTTCAGTATGACCAATATATCTTCCTTCGGCATTAAGCCCCCCTAAAGTAGCGCTCTAACACACAATGTAGTGCCATCTGTTCATGGGTACAGATAGTGTGTTTCCATATGGTCCGAAACATCTTAAGTGCTTGTTTTATCCATGTAACATGGGTACAGTGGCGAGGCTTCGGATGGAAAACATATTTTTCCTGTAATAGTTTTGGGGGCCCAATGGCAAAAGAATAGGAATAGTGTCTGCCCCATCCCTGCTGTCTGCTGAGGTCATCTGGATAAGTGATTGAATGGTTCGGTGCAGGAAAATATATCATCCTTAATTCACTGGCATTTGAGTGAGTGCAAGTCCTCAAGTTTCAGCTTCACGAACATGGAGAGAATTCTTTCTCTTTGTGCGCTCCATTTTAAGGATTACTTTGCCCAAAGGGAAAAGGCCGCCACAGTTTCGGGTGCATGGGATTGGTGCGAGGCTGGTTGAACCTCAGGGATTAGCGGACTGTCACTAGTTCGCTGTTACCTGGACAGGACCAGTGACTAGCCTTTTTCAATCAGCTATAAGGGAGACAGATGAACAAGAAGCGGATTGTTGTTTCCACCTGGTGGAAACTTTCGGCGTGGGCACATCCTCTTCTTTCTAAGAGTTTCTTCCCCTGTGCTGGATATCATCTACTTGGTCAATTAGTTGCTCCTAAAAATTGAAAAGGTTTTCCAAGGATTGAGAGGTAGTTTCGATTTCTCCTCATCCATTTTTCTCTTGAAGGTTTTTCTACGAGTACTTTTTGAGGTCAGGGACAGCCATCCATGAGTTTAGGGCCTGTGTCAGGATCAGGTTGCGAGGGGTCTTCTTAGGGCTAGCAATGCAGTTGAAAAGAATGAATTTTCTAGAATTAACACTTAGTCAAGAAGTTTGAAGCCATGGAGCAGAGTTTAGTCCTCAGTTGTTTGCAGGCGTACATCAGGATTCAATCAGAACTCTCTCTGCTAGACCTGTGCGGTCAGGTACTGCCCAAAGGATGAAGACTGGAGTGATGGGGGTCAACCCTCTTAGGGAGCTTAGAAGTGCGTTCTATGGAGTGTAGAAGAGCTGCACTGGGGTCCATAGGGTGGCCCCATAGAGACCTTGGCCACTGATCTCAGCGCTGAAAGCCTTAGAAGTGAGTAGAAAAGTGTAATCTTACTTGTATGAACTCCCAAATGCTTTATATTTTCTGCGTTTTTTGTATTACTTCCTCTGAGGGCTGAGGCTTTTCTCAGCCCTTGTGTGATTCTGTTAATTAGGCCAGCCCGCCTCTCAGTGGCAAACCACACTGGAAAAAGCAACGCAGCCGAACACAGGTCATGTCTGCTGGTGGGTTCAGCAGGATTTGGTTTTAGCTAAAAGTGCACAAAATAACTATCACGGGTGAATGTAGACCACAGCCTCACACTGCATTTTTTGCTGCTTCTAAAGTAGACCAGAGAGAAATGTTTAATTAGCACCATTCAATTTGGTAATATTAACATCAGTTTCCAAATAATAGTTTTATAATTAGCTACAAAATGTCACTTTAATTAAATCAGTTTTAGCTTACAATATCTTCTCTCAAAATGCCTTGCATAGGCGATACATTCCTGGGTGAACCTCTCTCAGCCGTGGAATGAACGGGCAGGCGAAATGACTCCTTAAAGGGAGTTTGGAGAGTGTTCGCCAACCTGATCGGGTGAGGGAAAGGTGTATACTTCACCAATAGAAAAATGGTTCCTTTGTGAAGAAAGAGAGACCAACCGATAGGTAGGGATTAGCAAACACCTGAACATGGTTAACAACAACTGACATTGTACACTCTAGCAAAGCTAACATGACAGCATGAAATTGATTTCTGAATTGAGTTTCATCACTTTGAAAGCAGGCAAAAGAAAGTAATGCACCAACAAATAGTGCAGGTTCAACATATGTTACTGTTGCTTTCCTGGATACTTGGTTCCTATCGCAGTGGTGTGAGAAAAATATTGGTAAGAAAAATATCACCAAAAAATACACAGGGGTCCATTAGGATGGCGGGCGGACTGAAGTCCACCCGCGACCCTAGCGGTGCTGGGACTGGCCGCCAGTGGTGCGGCGGTCCCAGCACTGCCAATTAGGATGCGACCGCCACCGTGGCGGTCGCATCCCGCATATTCAACATTGTGGTGGGCGGTGCTGTGAGCAGCACCTGCCACAATGTAGAAAGTGCATGTTGTGCATTGGCATGCACAACGTGACAGGCACCGCGAAGTGCCTGCCACCTTGTATATGCCAATGTAGGGGGGTACCATGGGTACCTCCCAAGTGCAGCCCCCCCAGGACCGCACAACGGGCCCCCAAAGCGATTCCTGCATGCCTTTCCATGGCAGAGTCTACGCCATGGAAAGGCATGACACCGCCCACATTATAATATTGATGGCGGTGCCTGCAAGGCACCGCCACCATCTCATAGGCCTTTTCCATCCGGTAGGCAATCGTGCCGATTGCCTACCGACGGAAAAGCGTCAGACAGTCTTTCCGTCCGCCGCGGTACCCCCGCCATGCTAATGTGGTGGGGGGTAAAAGGCCGGCCGGCGGGGTGTTTGGGCGGGCGGATCGTCACCGCCGGTTGGGCGGTGGTGATCCACCCGCCATGCTAATAGGCCCCACAGACTTTACATACCTGGTATGTAAAGTCAAAAATATCGACTACAAACATATAGAAGAACAAAATATAGTAAAATAATAGTTACGTACATTAAATTTTAACTATTATATACAATATTAACTTTAAAATACATACCCACTGAAAATTATATTACATTTAAAAACATACCTATAGTATCAAAATATATATAAAAAGTGTGCCATTCAAACTTAAAAGAAAATATATACTTTACAATTGCAAAAAATGAGAAACAAAATGTTTAGAAATCATTATATAAACTTAAATAAAAAGTAATACAAGTCATTTATAATTACACACACACTAGGTATCAAAAAATAATACAAATTACAGAACAAAAATAAATACACAAAAAAACGACAAAAAATTATAATAAATTATTTACATCAAATGAATATTTTAAAGCAAAACAAAATATATATTAAAACAACTTACAAACAGATAAAAAATAAGATGTGGAGGGATCAAACTCACTACTACAGCTCCAGTGTGACCAACAGTAGGGAAAGAGTTGAACTTTGAGAGAAAAACTATAGGACTTTTGAAGAAGCTAGAATTACTATTACCACTCTGATGTAAGCAACAGTAGGTAAAGTGGGTAAAGTGTTGAACTTTGGAGGAGTTAGATTTGACTATTCTCATTCTAATGCAAGCAACAATACGAAAAGTGTTCGGCTCTGGATGGGTCAGATTTACTAATCACCTCCAACCTGAGCAACAGTAGGAAAAGTGTTAGACTTTGGAGGGGTTGGATTAACTATTTTCACTACAAGATAAGCAACAGCAGAGAACGTATTGAACTTTGAAGGGGTTAGATTTACTATTTCTGCTGTGACTTAAGCACCAGTAAGGAAAATTCTGGACTTTGAAGGAGTTACATTTACTATTCCCATTCTACCATAAGCAACAGTTAAATGTTGGTGTCTATAGGGGCCACAATTATTATTCCCATTTAAACCTGAGCCACAGTAGGCAAAGTGTTGGTCTTTAGAGGGGTCAAATTTACTATTCCCACACCAAGTCTGTAAGAAATTGAGGTACTGGTTGAGGGTGGTGAAACCCTACTAAAGCAGAAACCTCAATCTTTGTCAAAGGGAAGTCACAAGCAAACCCTAAATTAACATGTGCTCAACCCTCGGCTAGCTTAGCACAAAACAGTCAGGCCTAACACAGAGGCAATGTGTAAAGTATTTGTGCAACACTTCAAACAATAACACAGTAAAAATACCAGTTTTGAAAAATAATCATTTTTAATAAATAAAACATGACCAAAATGACAAAAAATCCGAAATCTAATCAATAGAACCAGAGATATGCAGGTTTAAAGATTTCAGTGAAAATAGCACTTAAAAGCACAAAGCCCCATCTGTGGATAACTGATCGCACCGGACTGGGGTAATGTCACAAGTTCAGGCAGACCAGGATGGAGCATGAACTGGCTACAGGGACCCAGTAAAGCCCACTGAACAACATACCTTAAGTTCTGGTTGCTGAGCGTTGCCAGATCCCGTGCCGAGGATGCGTTGCGCAGCCAAGCAAATTTGTGGGTCCCGAGGCGCTGTGAAGCTGCAATCCTGAGAACCTGCTTTATCATCAAGGCTGCCATGGGCGAGAGAATTGCGGAGCAAGGGGCTGCATCAGGAAAGCTCCATTGCACAGATGGCAGTTCTGATGTGGACTGTGAGGTTGCTGTGGAGTCATTTGTGTTGGGAAAACCCTTGCAGAAGAGGTAATGCATTTGTTCTGATCAGGTTTGTGACCCACAGTAGAGGAGATGTGTCAGTTCTGCTGGGTCCACAGATGGGCTGGCAGAGCACCTTCAGGTCTCTTTCAAAGCACCCAGGACTGTGGGGGCACCACTTGAGAGTAGGACTCACCAATGGCAGAGTTTAGGTCTGTGTTCAGGGTTGTTGGAGGCTTCTGCCCCAGAAGCTCTAATCAGGAGGCCAGCCAACTAGCCCTTAGAGTCACTTTGGGGTGCGGTTCCCACAGATGCTGGTCCAGTACTTCTCATCCAGGCAAGAGGGCAGCAGGTCAGCAAAGCAGAGCAGCAGTTCCTTCAGAGCAGCAGTCCAGCAGAGTGGCAGTCCTTTCGGCAGCACCTTAGTCCTTCTACCTGGCAGAGTATCCACACATCCATAGGTGTACTAAAGAGTTGGTGTCTGAGGTCCAATATTTATACCCTGTTCTATATTTGAAGCGGGACAATCTTCTAGAGGTTTCCCTTTGAAGTCCCCCAGGCATCCTGCCTTCCCTGTCCTGGCTCCAGACTAACTACAGAGGGTATGCATCCCTTTGTGCAGAGGCAGGGCACAGCCTATTCAAGTGTATGTAGCGCTGTGTCCAGCTTCACCCTCCCATCCTACTAGTGATGGCCCATCCAGGCCCACCTAAACTTTCTATTGTGTGTAGCTGCTAGGAGAAATACACACAGCTCAGCTGTCAGCTACACCCAGTCATGTGACCCAGAGACAGGCTGCAGGCACTAAATGGCTAAGGGAGGAAAATGTCAACTTTCTAAAAGTGGCATTTTCAATATTGTACTTTACCATGAGAGAGGATTTTTCTAGGCCTGGGCCAAAATTCCGTTCCGTTCCCGGAAATTGCGATAATTTGGCATTTTCGCGTTCCGCGGAAAGCGCGAAAACGTCAAAATTTCCGCATTCCGCAGCTTAGCGATAATTTGTTTCTTGCTCGCGCTGTAAAATAATACATTCTCGCGTGCGCGCGATCGCCTTACCTGAATCCCCACGTTCGCCGACAAGTTTTCCCAATCCGGTCGCGTTCTCCACGAGATGTTGGATTGTTGGTAGCCATTTGCTCTGTCTCGCGACAGTTCGCGCCCGCAGTAACGTCATGCGTAGCGCGATCACGTCTTTCTTCTCGCGATCATGCACCGCGAGACAAGTGAAAACAAGATGGCCGCGCCCGCGAGCAACCGCATGGGTAAGTTGGCGAGCCGCGACCACGCAAAAAATACCACGGACAGGCGGGAAAAAAACTTCCGCATCTTCGCAATATTTCCGCGTGTTTGCGGAGATTTTTAACATTTTCGCGATAATTTGCGAAAGTGAATTTCGAAAAATTCCGTCCACCCCTAGATTTTTCATTATAATTCCAACGACACAAAACATGAACTGCTCCTAGTTGTAAATTATCACTTATTAGATGTAATAAGGTAACTCCAAGGTTAGGCTATGGGGGGGAGGGTAGTCCTAGCAGTAGTGAAAAATCAATTTTTCAGAGTTTTTCACCACCAGGAGATGTAAAGCCTCTAAGTACATGACCAAAATTTTAAATACACTCCACCCTGCCCTCTGGGCTGTGCAGAGTCTACCCTAGCAGGGACTTATATGTATGAAAAAGGAATGTTTTGGCCTGGCAAAGGGTGTATTTTGACAGGTCGAAATGGCAGCTAACAACTTCAAACACGGGCTGCAATGGCCAGCCTGAGACATATTTAAAGGGCTACTTAAGTGGGTGGCACAATAAGTGATGCAGACTCATTCATAGCATTTAATTTACAGGCCCTGGGTATATGTAGTACCACTTTGCTAGGGACTTAAACGTAAATTAAATATGCCAATTGTAGGATAAGCCAATGTTACCATGTTTAAAGGAGTGAGCATGTGCACTTTAGTTTTAATCCAAAAATTGGATGTCTGGTCCTAATGAGACATGAATAGTGTCCGGAAGTAAGGTAAGTAAAGAGATAAGTAGAGATAAGTAGAGAGATGAGTTTCTAGCTTCTTTTCACTCAACATGAGAAAGTCACAAGTTGTGTCTCTTGTTGCCCTCACACATCCCTGGGGATGTCATACTTCATCATTGGATGTTGCTCCTAGTAAGGCCAGAGCTGCAATGCCCTAGGGGCCTTCTGCATAGGGCTGTGGTGCTCCACGTTGGATTCGCCTCTATGATTGTCCATCTGATGTTGTCTGCAGAGTGTTTCTTTTCAATGAAGGGGTTACACATTTGTGTTCCGCTATCCAGACTTTGACCAGTCTAGTGGTCATTCCTATGTAGAAAAGTTCACACGGGCGGGATATAAGGTTTACACAATTCTTAGTGTTGCTATTTGTGTGTTGTCTCTGTGGCCAGATGAATTTGCCCAGTTTCAGTGTCTTAGTGTGTTTCGTAGATGCACAGGCGTTGCAGGTGCTGCAGGGGAACCGCTCCACCACTTATTACAATTGGGGTAACTTACTTAGAATCTCTCACTGATAAACAAATCTTTTGATCCTGATGAAGCGCCAAGGATTGTTTTGACCACTATAAAGCAAGAAACATGTCAAACTTTCAGTTACTAGGGGACATTATTACCCCACTAGTAACAACAACCTACGGGATTTTTTACTCTGACAGGGGAACCAACACATAAAAAAATATTTATGGTATCCCCTAGCCACTTTTAATACTCATTCACACACTCACGTTTCACGAACCCC
This sequence comes from Triturus cristatus, assembly GCF_964204655.1. Lineage (NCBI taxonomy): Eukaryota > Metazoa > Chordata > Amphibia > Caudata > Salamandridae > Triturus > Triturus cristatus. The sequence continues at coordinate 143,207,807 of NC_140580.1, read as the reverse complement.
TCTTAAGACTCAGCCCCTCACTCATCACACAGCGAAATAAAAAGATCTCCGCTAAAAAGACACTTCGGGGGACATTTAGGGCATTGCAGCGTCGGCCCTACGAGGAACAATGCCCAATGATGAAGAATGACATCCCCAGGAATGTGTGAGGGCAACAAGAGACACAACTTGTGACTGTCTCATGTTCAGTAAAAAGAACCTAGAAACTTATCTCTCTACTTATCTCTTTACTTACCTTCTTTCAGGACACTATTAGTGTCTCATTAGGAACAGTAACCACATTTTTGGATTAATATTATTACATGAAGCACGGGTACTGGACCTTTATTAGCTCCTAGTCCCCTCTATTCCTTGTTTGACAAACATGTGCACTTTATCCCTAGTCAGCAGTGGTAAAATAAACAGACTCCTAATGTCAGTAAAAACGAGGTAAGCAAAAGATGGAGGAGGAAGGCAAAATATTTGTAGGTGATCCTGCAGAGAAGGACAGGTCCAACACACTTAATCAATAGTAAGGAAAGTGGTGGACTTTGGAGGGATTGAATTTACTATTTCTACTTCAACGCAACCAACAGTAGCAAAAGTGTTGTCTTAGTGGTTAGATTCATTAGCATCAACCAAACCTGAGCAACAGTAGGGAAAGTATTGGTCTTTGAAAAGGTCAGTTTGACTATTCTTACTCCAGCCTGAGCAACAATAGGGAATGTGTTGGACTTTGGAGGGGTTGGATCTACTATTCCACCTCCAACGTAATTAACACTGGAGAAAGTATTGGACTTTGGAGGCTCAGAACTACTTTTCCTATCCCACCCTAAACAACAGTATGGTAAACATTAAAATTTAGAAAGCTCAAATGTAATCTTTCCCAGCCTAAATCTATACAAAATAAATGATATATATGTACATAAAATAAATAAACATAAAATATATTACCATAAACATATAAAAAAATTATCATTAAATAAGTTACAAATTACATAATGTTAAACACAAAATAAACATATCAAATCATTCACAAAATTATTTTAAAAAATTATACAAATTAAAAATGTAAAAAAAGATTTAAATACTCCCCCCTATTGCCAACAACTACAGAAACAAATTATACTGGTAACAGAAAAAATATGCATTATTTTAAAACATAAAAGGACAAAAATATCCTGCCAAAATCATCTTAAACATAATATCATTATTTAATACCCAAATTATTGAAAATAATCAAATATTTAATGAACCAATTGACAAAAAATATATATTACCAAAGTGTTACAATTATCTATTAAAAAAATAAATAAATAATTCTCAAATTAACAAATTAAAACTTAGAGGAAACGTTACAGTCATTTAAAAAGCATATGGCGTCCTTCTGTATACCCCCTACAAAACCATTAACTTGGCAAAAAATGACATAAAATAAAAAATTAAAAAATATATTACTAAATTTAAAAAAAAAATAACTAAATATACTTAACATTAAAATAATAACCTATAATACAAAAACTAATAAAACCCAACTAAATAATTAAAATCGATGTTATGTAAAACTATAGTACTTGAAATAAATTAAAAAGCAATGTTCTTACCCTTTATATTCTGTTGCATGATATTTTGTCACAATATTTGTGTATCACTGTATTGATTGAAGAAAACTTTGGCAGAATACCCCTAGTCTGCTCCAGGGGTTAGTAGGTTATAACATGAGCGCATGCGGGGGTGCTCAGAGTCTTGAGGTGCTTATGGGATCCAAGAAGATTTCAACAATGGAGTTCACTGGAGAAATCTTTTGTAAAAGAGGACAGAGGAAAAGTTCAGCCGGGTTATGGGCTATGGTGGTGAAGATGCAGCTTAGCAAGGAGTCTGTGTACAACGGTGGGACAACTGTTTCATATAAACTCAATCGATGATTCAACTTGGGACACTTCCCAGCGTAATGACAAGTATACTAAACAAAAATTAGGAGTTATACAGACAGTCTCAATAAAATTGATGGGCATGTGTATCTTGTTCTCCGACAAAAAACAATTTAGCCTTCTGAACCATCCCTGGAAAAGGTTCAGAGCAGCCGTACTTGTGTAGATTAGTTTTCACTTTTCTTTATCAGTGAAAGAAGTTCAGAGGTGTACTGAAGAACAGACGTATCTGTAGAAATCCCACAGCAGCGAGAGGTGCGGCATCCAAGACCTCCCCTCAGGATATCTACACATCAATCTCTGGTGTCAAACCTGTAAGCTGCCTCCCTGTTTGTCTTCTGTGAAGCTCCAGCAAAAGAGATCAAGGACCCTGGTCAAGAAGCCCACTTACGGCCTCCTCCAGAATGAGCACCAGCCACAGCGGCAATTCCAGAAAACAGTGAGCTTCCTTAAACCAATGGGGAAGCAACTAATTTAGCAGAGATCCTGTCCACAGGTGGGTAATCAATCGTCTACTGATGCCGGACAAATACAGTGTCATCAGCGCACTCTCTGACACCAGGATTCCGGGGTTGGAAGCAAATAGACCTTTCTTTATTTCCTTACCCAGTTCCTGGTGAGGCCTGGCTCTTCACGGCAAAGGACTCTGTTGAACTGGTGACCCATCCATGGAGACACTCTGCAAAAGAGTGGCAACCTAGAGCCAGTAAATACCAGCATGCATGGACTCTCTGTCCTGTGCGGACACCAGTTCCTTTTCAGCATTTCTCTTCATGGTAAAAGGATTCTTGCTGTCTCACAGGGTAACAGCCCCAGCCCCACCAGTCTGCGCACGGCCATTTCGGCCCCAAATTGGCCACCCTTCCAAATGCCTCTGCTCACTCCTGTTTTTTTCCTGTATTTACATTCCATTTGAGAAAATATGCACCTTAGATTATGGCAGAGAGGTCATAAATGCTGTCTCTTATTCAATTATTCACTCACTGGAAGCCAGTGGAATTTTGTCAAGCTAAAGGTAATATGGCCATGACGTCTCAGACGGGCCACAGGGCGAGTTGCCATACTTTGAAGAGCCGTAGGGTTTATTTTGTAGCAGCATCAAAGAAGCGTACTTGTAATTTTGTTTGAAAGAGGTCATTTTCGGTAAGGTTTGGTTTAAGGTGTGAGGACAGTCTGTAGTTTCACAAGAGAACAGGATTCACTGGGTGTATGTTTTTGAAGGGCAAGTCTGGTAGGTAAAGCAGGCGGATTGCTGTATGGCCGTAAAACAATGGGAGGCAGTATCTCTAGCATTGACGTGTACCAGCCGATGAGTTGTCTTCATGTGATGCACGTGGAGCAGGGAAAGTTCAGTCACCTGTGGCGTGTTGTGCTTCACAGTTCCCGGCCGTACGCTGTTTGTGGGCAGCGGGGTCAGAGTCCAGAAAACATGTAGTGTCACGCCGGCTCACTGGACGCCACATCCCTGTCCGCTCCGGCCTCCCACTGCCAGAAGCAGCCTGTTGTGGGCTGCAGTTGGAACGAGTGCAGGGTCACTCAGGAGGACTTCGGACACATTTGTAAAACAAATGTTTGTGTGATTTGATTTTTCAGGTGCTTGGGGGGCGGGATTGAAAGCACTGGAGTTGAATTTAGCAGGGTAAATGCCTTCTTGTCAGAATAAATATGTTTACGATCATGTCTCCATTCCCCCGGGAGAGGGGAATCAAGGCACTGCCCACAAGGTCAGCAGTAATACATACATTTTCCCTGTTATTGCATAAACAACCTGCTGTACACGGTTTTGGATTTAGGAAAGAATCTACAGTATATCAAAGCTGAGGCACCTCCAGAGGGTGTATACAATTTCTCCACTATGTGGCCTCAGTAGATGGTCTTTACTCTATGACTACTGTGAGATCTAATTTTGATTTCTTAAAAATGTGTGCGAGAACATGATAGTTCCGGGGACAGCACTCCTGGGTCCCAGTTCATCCCGAAAAGACAATAATTTCCAAGAATGTACAATATGCTGCTCTGTGTGTACTGTCAAAAATGTAATGTGGTAAGGTTACTCATTAACACTGCTGATGTTTTAATGAAAATATATATTTTTAAAAAGTAAAAAAAAAAATGGGTGCCAATTGTTATGGACATGTTTGAGCTAAAATAGTATACCTTGTAAAACAGTATTTTCCTGTGCTTGGCTAAACTATCCCGAACTACGTCTGGACTCCATTTTTTTTGTTCAAAATATTTTATTGACATTTTTAAAAATGAGAAAACAATACAGAGAAGAAACCAAAAGAGGAAAAAATTGGAAAAATCGGAACTAGTGTCAAGATATGTATGCAAATTAAATACATAGTATCATAGACACCAGATTTAACAGATTCAACCGAGCATTTAGTGCTTGAAATCATGCAAAAGGATTATTATGTCGAATTGTAGAGTTAGTTTGTGGAAACGTATTTGACGATAAAAAAGAGAGAATAAGAACTATGCAGCATCAGGAGTAGTTGGTGTGTGGGGTATGGATGGTTCTTGAGAGGTGCGCTTAAATAGTGTATATGTAACTTACATGTCATTGTAAATGTAGGTCGAGTCAAAGGTTAAAGACGGGGAGGGGTCGATGAGTGGGAGGGGTGTGTGAAAAGGAGTCATGTGAGACAGTAGAGGAGTTATTACGCTCTGGGTGCAATCGTTTCTTGAGATCAAATGGTAGATAGGTATTGGTGGGTTTCCCATTATGAGGATGGGTCGTGGTTGAAGAGGTCTAGTGCCTCCCATATACGTTGGGAGGGTATAGGGTGACCTTTATTGAGGAATTGCGTTATATGTGTGCTCCTTAGGTAGGTAACACAAGCCCACCAGGTATTTGCTAGATATCCAATCGATCAGTATCACTTTGATGGCAATAGTGAGTAGAACATCAAGTAGGAGAAGATTTGATTCAGGGAGATCAATTGGAGGGTCTGCAAAGTGTGGTTCCAAGATGATAAGCGGGAAAGATAGTGGCATAGTGGTCTTAAACTTTTTTGTAAATGGGAGGAGATGTCTTGCCAGTAGGAACACATCAAAAACTGGAGCGAGGTATCACTCCAACGCCGGATGCACAGCATGCTCGGTGGTTCATAACCAAGATACTACCACCTGACCAACGTTTTTAATCAATTTTATTCCATATCCTCCAACATTTCATATAGTTCATTGCTTTTGTCCTGTCACATGTGAGGCACTTATGTATTTTAACGTTTCTAGTGCAGCAGATATGCCAATACAGGCCTTTTTCTGAAGCTTGAAGCATACATAAAACATCCTCAGTAGTTGATCTCTTTACCCAATGCATTTTGGGCTTTCCAAAGCCCTTCTTCAGGGGTTCACTACAAGTTTAAAACATTGACTTTAGATTGTGTTTTCGGACATCTACGCATACATAACATACATTAATAAAATACATCAAGCAAATCATGCCATGTTTATCAACTGTCCACAACTGACTTTTTCCCTCTAAATTTTCAACCCTACGCAAAAAAGTACCCAAAGAGGCCTCTCCCGGCCTACATTTCCATCCCGTATATTACCCCCACATTCTCATTCTCATTTAGAACCCCCAATAAAGTGGAGGCTGGCATGGGGTCTTGGTACTAATACGTAGTTTGTACAATCTAGTGTCAGTGTGACCACTCATGAGTATCAGTTGTAATTTTTGTAGTAGAGATGAATTGTGGAGGTGACCTAGGTTGGCTATTTTGGTTTTGATTTGTAAGAAATCATAAAATCCATGTTTGAGAGGTTGGTCTTATGTTGTAAGAAGGCGAATGAGAGTGGTTCGGAGTTTACATAAATATCTGATAAAGTGAAGATTTATTTGGTGCCCATATCGGACCAATGGTTAAAGAGATGGGAATTTGTCATTTTTTATTGTTCCATAATGGCGTGAGGAAGGATTTGAGGATATAAATTGCTAGTGCTGTGTCCAAGGTCAATATGGAAGATGTAGTGTATTTAAAGATTTTCTTGGAGTGGTTATAAGGGTGATATGTTATCTTCAGGGTGGTCAGTAATGAGAAAGGGTAGCAGATCTAGGACTCCAACTTAAGCCATACAGGTTTTTTAACAGATTGGTTTCAAACCATTGTGTTACCTTGGGCAGCTAACTATGCAATTTGGTAAGTATTCCAATTTTGGAAATTGCAACCTCCTAGTTTGGTGGGTGTTCTCAGTTCTGTTAGACTAATTCTGAGCTTTTTATTCTACCAAAGAAATTTTGAGAAAACCTTATCAATCTTGAGGAAGAAATCTGGGGAGAGGTGAACAGGGAGCATACTAGATAGGAATTTAATCAGCGGTGATACCATCATTTGATGGTTTCGAATCTACCCCACCAGGAGATATGTTTTGGTGACCATGTCCTTTATTTTATTCAGGTTTTTTTTAATTGATGGAGATAGAATCAGAAAGGTCCTTATAAAACCATATCCTGAGATATTTGATATTGGACTTCCATTGGAAGTTGGAGGAGCCAACTAGCGAGGTGTTTCAGGGGAAGGATCTCAGTTTTGTTCCTGTTCAGGGAGCATTCAGAGAAGTAAGAGAAACGGTCTATACTATTTAATATTGCAGTGATGGCATGGTCAGGGGATTCTTGAATATCAAATGTCGTCTGCATATACATCTGTTTTGTATGGGACATTGTTGAATGAGATGCCTGGGATGTCAGGTGATTCATTCAGCATTAGTAGGAGAGGGTCAATGGTGAGGCGGAATAATAAAGGTGGTAAGGGGCTGCCTTGACGTGTTCCCTATTGTAGTATAAGGGATTTGGATACAGCTCCATTAACTATAATTCTAACCAAGGGTTTTGAGTATAAGGCCATGATCATCATGATAAACTCCTCTCCTAACTTGTGTCTTGAGAAAGTGGCTTGAAGGTATGGCCATGAGACTTTATTGAATGCCTTCTCTGCGCCTAAGACTATAGCTGCTGCTGGGGGGAAGAGCGGGGGGATTTCCTGATGACATAAAAAAGAGGTGAGTGTTGTCGCTGGCCAGGTGCCCTTTCATAAAACCGGATTGGGTAGGATGAACTAGTTTGGGAATCGGGGGAGAAGATGCTTGAAAGGTTTTTTGCATATATCTTTGCTTCCATGATTATGAGGGATATAGGCCTAAAGTTCTTAGGGTCAGAGTGGTCCTTCCAGTCTTTGGGTATGACCACGATGGTGGCTATGGAGCCGGAAGTAGCAAAGTGGGAGAGGGCCAAATCTAGTGTGTCAATGATCGTAATAGCAAAGGTTTTGTAAAATTCACTTGAATAACTGTGCGGTCCCAGTGCCTTACCAGATGTAATAATTTTCATGGAGTGAGTTACCTCTTCTCGGCTAATCGGTCAGGCTAATGATATTCGTTCACAGTTGGAGATTTGTTTAATTGGTTAAGTGTGAAGGAATTGTGAACAGGCGTTAAAGGGAGTGTTTACAGAGGGGATGTATAATATAGTATTGAAATGCTGGAAAACCTGAATTATTGCTTCTCTTGATGTTTGCAAGTTATTTGTTCATCTTTAATCGGCTGGATAAGGTTAGAATTGTGCCTGAACTTTAGGTAGGCCTCCAGGGACTTTCCAGCTTTATTCAAGTAGAATTATGTTTTGCCCTTTTGGGCAAGTGTCCATAAGTGTACGTGTTTGCTGATTATATAGTTTAATTCATATTTAAGACATTTTACTATAGTCAGAGTTGCAGGATTATTAGTTTTATTGTAACTCAGCTCTTTAGCTTTTATATCTGATGTTCATTGATCTCGGGGGAACTTAATTAGTTTTTTTTCCAGAACCTCCGGCATATAATTTGACCTCTACAGTAACATTTTAGGGAGTCCCAAAGAATTATTGGCGAAGATGTAGAATCTTTATTTATCTCAATGAATTGGTATAACTCATTATGGTATCCTTGACCGTGTCTGAGTCTTCCAGGATCTTTAGGTTCATGCGCCAGGCCTTTGATTTCAGAGGAGTGGGAAGGAGTTGGTGAGTTATTGAGATGGCTGTGTGATCTGAGATAGTGATGCGTTCTATGGCGGCTGAGCAGGCGTGTTGAAGAAGAGTGGAGTTGATTAAGAGATAATCAATTCTGGAAAAGTTGTGTGGGACAAAATATTTTGAAATCACTGCCTGTGGGGTAGTGGAGTGTCCAGACATCTGTTAGTTTATGAGCAGAGCAGAGGGCATGTAGTGAGTTGTGGTAATGTATCTAAAGGCAGATTGTCTGTACAAAGATGGTCCATTGGGAAGATAAAATCGCCACCAAGAACAATCCGTGCATTATGGGGAGCAAGTGTGAGTTTAGCGGAGAGGGTGTCACAGAATTTGGGGTTGTCTATGGTGGGGGCATATATGTTCACTGCATATTGTTCTTTAGTGTTATTCTGTGGTCGTGTTATTAGCAATGTGCCATTATTATCTGGTTCTGATGAGATAATTGAGAGGCCAGAATTCTTGAAAATCAGTGCAGGAACCCAATTTGTTTGCCATTCTAGGATGTAGGCAATGTCTGACACCAATCCCGTGCGCAGAGAAAGAGATACTTTATATCCATTTTTGGTTGTTTGTAAAAAGACCAAATCACTCTTTAAAAAGTAGTCAGAGAATTTTTTATGCTTTATGGGGTAGTTAAGTCCTTTGGTGTTAAAGGGAAACAACAAAATAGTGGTGTTTTGGTCAGCCATTGGGGTACTGAGAATTCGCAGTGAGCATGGTATTATGAGTGGCTATTAATTTCAGTCTGGCCTTTAAGGGTTTGTGGCAATCTCATGACTCAGAGTAGGGGTGAAACAAAAAGTTAAAAGTAGTGTTTAGGATAGAGTGAGGGGCCATGGGGAAACCAGTTGCTCGCCAACAGGGAGAGAGAGTTTTAAAAAGCCGAGGTGTAGAGTGTGGGGTAGTGGGTATCGCCTATAAAAAGCATCTCCTAGAACAGTAAGGAGGGCACGGGCTTGCCGCAAAAGTGAATGATTAGTAGAATATAACCAAGGCCTTGACGGACAATAAATGTACACATAGAGCGTTTATCAACTTAATGCAACTTAATGCAGTAGAATTGTCTAAACCAGTAACCTACGCAACTGTAATCAGGTACATGTCGTCATGTGCATAAATGACTATAAAATATTGACTTACAGGTATATTATGAGGAATCATAAAGTATTGTAAAACATTATAAGACACCATGGATTATTGCATAAGACCCACTGCATTGCATCTTATGGTGTAGAATGCAATAGTAGGATGCCTTGTAGACTGCATTGTAGGATGCAAAGACTGAGGACTCAAAACCTAAGTGTCCAAACATTTTATAGGCATTGCATAAGCACATTATAAGGAATTATAAGAGATTAGTGTGCGCATATCTTATGACGAACCATATGGTTTATGGAGCTTATGAGGCTTGTGAAACATTATAGTATTCTGAAACATTAGGAAGCATTATAAAGCATTATGAAACAATTTAGGATATATTATGAGACATTGCAGGACATCCATAGAGTATCCCACACTGCACATTAAATCAGATTGTAGAGTGTAAGGCTTAAGGGTCAAAACCATATATGAGAATGTAAGTATCTGGGTGGTTATAAATTGCATATTGGTTTCATTGTATATTGGTTTCAACCGTGACCACTCTGGGAGTCTTCCATGTGGGTTGTCTAGGAAAATGTAAGTCTTTGGGATATGAAAATAGATGAGTCTTTCCAGGATAGATGATCTTGAATTTGGATGGGCCTATAAAAGAATTTTGGATTGCACTGTCGATCAGTGGTTTCTTAAAAGTTAGAAAGCCTTTCCTTTTGATGACTGTGTCCATGGCATAATTCTGGAAGATGTTGATCCTTGTGCCCTGAGCACACAACAGAAGCTGCTCCAAGTACAGTGATCGAAACTTAGGAAATGTTAAGTTTACAGAGAGCTGGCATCTCACAAAAAGTGAAGGACTGTCCTCACACACCACCTGGTGTCATGCTTCATCATTGGCAGACCTCACTCTCTAGAAACTTGTGGGGATATGTACAATAGAAGCGGCGGAGCGTGTCGTTAGCCTCCTGGACTTAACGACACGCTCCGCCACTTCGGAAACGCAAGGCTGCACCATATTTACAAGAATGTGGTTCAGCCTTGTGTTTCCCCCTGCGATGGCGCTAAGTTTAACAACTTAGCCCCAACGCAGGCACCCTTGCACCAGAGTGCAAGGGTTTCGGTGTTGTGTGCAGGGGAGGATTGGTTACGTGTAGGAAGGTGTCCCTTCCTGCATGTAAACAATCCTAAAAAGCCATTTTGTAACTTTCGTGTGTGCTGCTTCATGCAACACACATAAAAGTTATAAAATGGCATTTTTGAAAAAGGTTTGTTTATGTATAGGAAGGGACACCTTCCTGTACATAAACAAACTATGCCATTTTGCTTTTTCCATGTGTGCTGCACAAGGCAGCACACAAGGAAAAAGCAAAAATGAGGAGAAAAAATGCATTTCTCCTCGTTTCACCAACTTAAGACCAGGGTTTTCCTGGTCTTAATTTTGGCACTGCCTCCTATGTACTCCTCCCTTGTACATAGGGGGCGGCGTCAAACACAGTGGGTGTTGAGGTGGAACGCCCACCACAACACCCACTGCACGCACCTTTCACGCTAAACATAGCGTGAAAGGGTGCCTTGTACATAAGGCAAGGCCCCTATCGCCACGGGAATGTCACAAAAAGTGACGTTCCTGTGGCGATAGGGGCTTGTACATATGCTCCTTGGTTTGGTAGAGAGCGGGCCTACACCTGGAGACAGGGAGGCACTTCTAAAACTAAGTTGGGGCCCGTGAACATGAGTGAGTTTAAAAAATCTGTATAATATCCAGAATGCATTTATTCAGATAGGAAATTATATTATATTAAAAAATACAAGAACAGTGAGAAGGGGAGTTACTGCCCCATCACCTTGGTGGTTAATTTTGTCGACATGTTTCTGCCTATGTGGCCCTAGGGGTCCGCGGCATTCATCAGGACTGATAAATGAAAGAGGGCTCCTATCTTACCAAAATATTAGTATGAAGTTACCACTGTGTAGGTTGACCTATGTCATACTCTACCTAAGTTGATTTCTTGACACCTGTAAGGGTGATAGAGAAGAGAGAAGAGAGATTGCAATCAAAAAAGTATTTGGTCACAAGAAAAAGAATGCTCAACATGCATCATTAATACATATAGATCATTGTGCCCTGCCAGGAGATTGATTTAGTTTTTTCATATGTGATGAATTCTGTATGGTGGTACCTCAAGGGTTAAAAACATAGTGTCCGTGGGGTAGCCATGTTTTTAAGTTTATAGGGGGTACCCTGGGGGCATGCTCAATTTCAAAGTCCTAGTTGAATGTGACTTCCAGGGTCAACAGAATACATGTTTTAGGGAAGGCGATCGTAGAAGAGCCATAGTCTTCTCTTCCTTCTGGCAGACCAAATATTCTGAGGTTTCCCTGTCCAATTGCAATCGTCCAGTTTGTTGATTTCACGTTTGAGAGTGGAGAGAGTGTTGTTGATCTTGAGTAGGTGTTTGGATAGCGCTGCAAGGTAATCCTCCATTATGCTTATTCGGCTTTTGGCGGTTGACACTCTCAAGTTTAGTTCTTTGAGGTCCCTTCTGATTGCAGCTACTTCCGCATGCAACAACGTGTTCCCTATTGTAGTATAAGGGATTTGGATAGAGCTCCATTAACTATAATTATAACCAAGGGTTTTGAGTATAAGGCCGTGATCATAATGATAAACTCCTCCCCTAAGTTGTGTCTTGAGAAAGTGGCTTGAAGGTATGGCCATGAGACTTTATTGAATGCCTTCTCTGCGCCTAAGACTATAGCTGCTGCTGGGGGGAAGAGCGGGGTCCGGGATTTCCTGATGACATAAGAAAGAGGTGAATATTGTCGCTGGCCAGGTGCCCTTTCATAAATCCGGATTGGGTAGGATGAACTAGTTTGGGAATCGGGGGAGAAGCTGTTTGCAAGGTTTTTTGCATATATCTTTGCTTCCATGATTATGAAGGGATATAGGCCTAAAGTTCTTAGGGTCAGAGTGGTCCTTCCAGTCTTTGGGTATGACCACGATGGTGGCTTCGGAGCCGGAAGTAGCAAAGTGGGAGAGGGCCAAATCTACTGTGTCAATGATCGTAATAGCAAAGGTTTTGTAAAATTCACTTGAATAACTGGGCGGTCCCAGTGCTTTACCAGATGAAATAATTTTCATGGAGTGAGTCATCTCTTCTCGGCTAATCGATCGGGCTAATGATATTCGTTCACAGTTGGAGATTTGTTTACTTGGTTAAGTGTGAAGGAATTCTGAACAGGCGTTAAAGGGAGTGTTTACAGAGGGGATGTATAATTTAGTATTGAAATGCTGGAAAACCTGAATTATTGCTTCTCTTGATGTTTTCAAGTTATTTTGTTCATCTTTAATCGGCTGGATAAGGTTAGAATTGTGCCTGAACTTTAGGTAGGCCTCCAGGGACTTTCCAGCTTTATTCAAGTAGAATTATGTTTTGCCCTTTTGGGCAAGTGCCCATAAGTGTACGTCTTTGCTGATTATATAATTGAATTCATATTTAAGACATTTTACTATAGTCAGAGTTGCAGGATTATTAGTTTTATTGTAACTCAGCTCTTTAGCTTTTATATCTGATGTTAATTGATCTCAGGGGACTTAATCAGTTTGTTTTTCCAGAACTTCCGGCATATAATTTGACCTCTACAGTAACATTTTAGGGAGTCCCAAAGAATTATTGGCGAAGATGTAGAATCTTTGTTTATCTCAATGAATTGGTATAACTCATTATGGTATCCATGACCATGTCTGAGTCTTCCAGGATCTTTAGGTTTATGCGCCAGGCCTTTGATTTCAGAGGAGTGGGAAGGAGTTGGTGAGTTATTGAGATGGATGTGTGATCTGAGATAGTGATGGGTTCTATGGCGGCTGAGCAGGCATGTTGAAGAAGAGTGGAGTTGATTAAGAGATAATCAATTCTGGAAAAGTTGTGTGGGACAAAATATTTTGAAATCACTGCCAGTGGGGTAGTGGAGTGTCCAGACATCTGTTAGTTTATGAGCAGAACAGAGGGCATGTAGTACTTTGTGGTAATGTATCTAAAGGCAGATTGTCTGTTCAAAAGCTGGTCCATTGGGAAGATAAAATCGCCACCAAGAACAATCCGTGCATTATGGGGAACAAGTGTGAGTTTAGCGGAGAGGGTGTCGCAGAATTTGGGGTTGTCTATGGTGGGGGCATATATGTTCACTGCATATTGTTCTTTAGTGTTATTCTGTGGTCGTGTTATTAGCAATGTGCCATTATTATCTGGTTCTAATGAGATAAGTGAGAGGCCAGAATTCTTGGAAATCAGTGCAGGAACCCAATTTTTTTGCCATTCTAGGATGTAGGCAATGTCTGACACCAATCCCGTGCGCAGAGAAAGAGATACTTTATATCCATTTTTGGTTGTTTGTAAAAAGACCAAATCACTCTTTAAAAAGTAGTCAGAGAATTTTTTATGCTTTATGGGGTAGTTAAGTCCTTTGGTGTTTAAGGGAAACAACAAAATAGTGGTGTTTTGGTCAGCCATTGGGGTACTGAGAATTTGCAGTGAGCATGGTATTATGAGTGGCTATTAATTTCAGTCTGGCCTTTAAGGGTTTGTGGCAATCTCATGACTCAGAGTAGGGGTGAAACAAAAAGTTAAAAGTATTGTTTAGGATAGAGTGAGGGGCCATGGGGAAACCAGTTGCTCGCCAACAGGGAGAGAGAGTTTTAAAAAGCCGAGGTGTAGAGTGTGGGGTAGTGGGTATCGCCTATAAAAAGCATCTCCTAGAACAGTAAGGAGGGCACGGGCTTGCCGCAAAAGTGACTGATTAGTAGAATATAACCAAGGCCTTGACGGACAATAAATGTACACATAGAGCGTTTATCAACTTAATGCAACTTAATGCAGTAGAATTGTCTAAACCAGTAACCTACGCAACTGTAACCAGGTACATGACGTCATGTGCATAAATGACTATAAAATATTGACTTACAGGTATATTATGAGGAATCATAAATTATTGTAAAACATTATAAGACACCATGGATTATTGCATAAGACGCACTGCATTGCATTGTATGGTGTAGAATGCAATAGTAGGATGCCTTGTAGACTGCATTGTAGGATGCAAACACTGAGGACTCAAAACCTAAGTGTTCAAACATTTTATAGGCATTGCATAAGCACATTATAAGGAATTATAAGAGATTAGTGTGCCCATATCTTATGACAAACCATATGGTTTATGGAGCTTATGAGGCTTGTGAAACATTATAGTATTCTGAAACATTATGAAGCATTATAAAGCATTATGAAACAATATAGGATATATTATGAGACATTACAGGACATCCATAGAGTATCCCACACTGCACATTAAATCAGATTGTAGAGTGTAAGGCTTAAGGGTCAAAACCATATATGAGAATGTAAGTATCTGGGTGGTTATAAATTGCATATTGGTTTCATTGTATATTGGTTTCAACCGTGACCACTCTGGGAGTCTTCCATGTGGGTTGTCTAGGAAAATGTAAGTCACTGGGATATGAAAATAGATGAGTCTTGCCACGATAGATGATCTTGAATTTGGATGGGCCTATAAAAGAATTTTGAATTGCACTGTCGATCAGTGGTTTCTTAAAAGTTAGAAAGCCTTTCCTTTTGATGACTGTGTCCATGGCGTAATTCTGGGAGATGTTTATCCTTGTGCCCTGAACTCACAACTGAAGCTGCTCCAAGTACAGTGACCGAAACTTAGGAAGTGTTAAGTTTACAGAGAGCTGGCATCTCACAAAAAGTGAAGGACTGTCCTCACACACCACCTGATGTCATGCTTCATCATCGGCATACCTCGCTCTCTAGAAACTTGGGGGGATAGGTACAATAGAAGTGGCGGAGCGTGTCGTTAGCCTCCTGGACTTAACGACACGCTCCACCACTTCGGAAACGCAAGGCTGCACCATATTTACAAGAATGTGGTTCAGCCTTGTGTTTTCCCCTGCGAAGGCGCTAAGTTTAACAACTTAGCGCCAACGCAGGCACCCTTGCACCAGAGTACAAGGGTGTCGGTGTTGTGTGCAGGGGAGGATTGGTTACGTGTAGGAAGGTGTCCCTTCCTGCATGTAAACAATCCTAAAATGCCATTTTGTAACTTTCATGTGTGCTGCTTCATGCAACACACATAAAAGTTATAAAATGGCAGTTTTTTTAAAAAGGTTTGTTTATGTATAGGAAGGGACACCTTCCTGTACATAAACAAACTATGCCAGTTTGCTTTTGCCGTGTGTGCTGCACAAGGCAGCACACATGGAAAAACCAAAAACGAGGAGAAATAATGCATTTCTCCTCGTTTCACCAACTTAAGACCAGGGTTTTCCTGGTCTTAATTTTGGCGCTGCCTCCTATGTACGCCACCCTTGTGTATAGGAGGCAGCGTCAAACACAATGGGTGTTGTGGTGGAACGCCCACCACAACACCCACTGCACGCCACTTTCACGCTAAACATAGCGTGAAAGGGTGCCTTGTACATAAGGCAAGGCCCCTATCGCCACGGGAACGTCACAAAAAGTGACGTTCCCGTGGCGATAGAAGCTTGTACATATGCTCCTTGGTTTGGTAGAGAGCGGGCCTACACCGGGAGACAGGGAGGCACTTCTAAAACTAAGTTGGGGCCCGTGAACATGAGCGAGTTAAAAAAATCTGTATAATCTCCAGAATGCATTTATTCAGATAGGAAATTATATTATATTAAAAAATACAAGAACAGTGAGAAGGGGAGTTACTGCCCCATCACCATAGTGGTTAATTTTGTCGACATGTTTCTGCCTTTGTGACCCTGGGGGTCCGCGGCATTCATCAGGACTGATAAATGAAAGAGGGCTCCTATCTTACCAAAATATTAGTATGAAGTTACCACTGTGTAGGTTGACCTATGTCATACTCTACCTAAGTTGATTTCTTGACACCTGTAAGGGTGATAGAGAAGAGAGAAGAGAGATTGCCATCAAAAGTATTTGGTCACAAGAAAAAGAATGCTCAACATGCATCATTAATACATATAGATCCTTGTGCCCTGCCAGGAGATTAATTTAGTTTTTTCATATGTGATGAATTCTGTATGGTGGTACCTCAGGGGTTAAAAACATAGTGTCCGTGGGGTAGCCATGTTTTTAAGTTTATAGGGGGTACCCTGGGGGCATGCTCAATTTCAAAGTCCTTGTTGAATGTGATTTCCAGGGTCAGCAGAATACATGTTTTAAGGAAGGCGATCGTAGAAGAGCCATAGTCTTCTCTTCCTTCTGGCAGACCAAATATTCTGAGGTTCCCTGTCCAATTGCAATCGTCCAGTTTGGTGATTTCACGTTTGAGAGTGGAGAGAGTGTTGTTGTTCTTGAGTAGGTGTTTGGATAGCGCTGCAAGGCAATCCTCCATTATGCTTATTCTGCTTTTGGTGGTTGACACTCTCAAGTTTAGTTCTTTGAGGTCCCTTCTGATTGCAGCTACTTCCGTATGCAACATGCCAGTGTTGCTTTTTGTGCTTTAAGCAATGTCGTGGACGCAGTTTAGTTTTCTAAGAATCATTTCAAGAGTGGACCGGCTCTCATGTTTGTCTTTAATAGATGATTCAGGGTTCAAGGCTTCGACTTTTTAAATCCAATTTTGCCTTCTTTATCTTTCTTTGTCTTTGAAGGTTTTGTGATCCCTCTTGTCTGCCATGTTTGCAGTGTATCAATGACTTCTGAAAGAGCAGGTAAGTGACGTATTGAGGCAGTGATAGTGTCAGATTATTAACCAAGTAGGAAACCAGTTAGTTGTTTCACTAGTTATGTGATTGTGAGAGACAAGACCAGAGCTTGCGCCGGTCCAGATGATTCGACAAAATGAGTGACTGTGGCATGCTGTCAATTAGTGGGAATACAAATGATCTGTTATGGTGCCGCATCACAGTGTCTACTATATCAGGGCTACAACTTTAGTGTGTTATAGATATGGGTCGCTCCTTCTAGTACATAAGGGATGGTTCCACTGGTGTGGTTGCTTGTGAGATTAGATTATATCAGGTTATCTGAGCTTACATATCCATCACATATCCATTGTGTATCCATCAATTATCCATACAACACATATACATCAAGGGGTTGGTCAGAGTGTTGGTTGAAACACTAGTAGTGCATTGTGCTACAGGGTGCTCTAAACAGTGGGTTCTCTCCTTAATGAGCTCGTTGTACCTGTGTGTGCCTCAATTTTATTTGTGGTTTGCTGGTTTCACAGGTTTACATTCTCTAGTGTTGCTCTCAACATAAAGCATACTGTTATGCACTATGCACTATTCTCGTATGGGTGTCAGATTGAGCAAGTATTTGGGCTAACAAGTGCAGGTAGAGTAATGATTTTTTATTGCTCGGGCTGAGGACTAAGGTCCATGAAGTTCACAAATTGGGCCAGCAGGGCTCGCATAGTGAAAGAAGGTCAGAGCGTTCCCAGTGGCTCCAGCATAAATCATCACAATCAAAGTAAAGATCACAGTCTTACCGCAGTTGAAGCTCTCGTTGCATTGAGAGTATTTGGGCCAGCGGTTGCCATCTAGGTGTTGAGTCTGAGGCCTATGGGACAAGAGGGCCACTCATCGGGCCGACAGGGGCCACGAAGTGGGAACAGGTCAGGGTGTGCCATGCTAGTTGAAAGCAAGGATTCAATATCTCACTGGGGTGATAAACACATTAGGTATTGATGAAACCGTTGCAGTCGCAGAAACGGCTAGAGCACTCATGTGCAGTAGTGCATTTAGATGCTTCACGCTCAGTCTCCAGGCAAAGAGACAGGTGCCGCCATCTTCTGTCCTTGTGGGTATCGGTGTAGTTGCAAGATCCCCCAGGATCTCGAGACCTCAAATGGCCCTAAATTGTTACACCAACATATCAAGGCACTGATCCTCATGGGAGAGTGGTGGAAAGGTGCTCAGGGCCAAGAAATCAGGCTGGCGATGCGGCAGGTTCGGCGGAGCTTTGCAGGGAACCGCCATCTTGCGTGGATGCTAGCCACACCCCTTCTCTAGACTCCATTTTGAAACCTAATGCAGCCATGATGTGTGTTTTAATTTCTCCTCAGTTCACACGCAGCTAAATGTGTAGTATAAAATTGTCTCTGTTGACATTCTGTTTTTAAAGAACTCCAGAATAAGTCGCCTTGTTACTTGCATCACTCTGGGTTTATTCATTTTGGGAAACTGTTATTGCATTGACTGTAACTATATTTGTACTGACATGTCATTTGACATTAGGTCAAAGGAGTAGTTTTAATATTCATATTATGGGATGGAATTGGCATAGTGCTAAATGATGCTGTATCACATTTTCTCTACTGATTTTCACTGTAAATGTATTATAAAAGGGGCTGAAATTGGAGGGGAGCCAGCCTGGTTTGTTCTGACTCTTTAGGAGCTGAACTGCATCAGTCTGTCTTTTGATTTTTTTTTGCTCTGTGATTTGACTTGACGTCAGGCTCTTTACTGCATCTGAGTGACCCTTATGCTAATTCCCTATATCGATTTATTGATTTACCATGCATTTTGACTATTGTTTTTGCTTTCTGTATTAGACTTTAATTATTTAATAAACCATCATGGTTTGAACTTTAGAAGTCTTGTCTCCATTTTTTGATTTAAGACTTCATTAACTATGCTGATTTATTTGCTGTTAAAACTGTTATCTGCTGGAGCACTTTGCCTCATATACTCTTGAGGTTAACACCCCTCTGATCCTGCATAGGCGTTTAATCTTTAATAATCATATCAGATAAGGCAGAGTGAACACTATCAAGCTCCACGTACAGCCAGAAACTGGCCACTGTACCTGTAACCAGGCAAGGGGTGCAGAGTTGAACTTCACGTTTTTCACGCCGGCCTACGCAATCTGCGAGACAGGCATGCCTATAGCAGAGGACATATCAATGAAATGGACAGCGTCTTTCTCCTTTCATAGGTCCTTCCTCTAAGCATTTATTGGATAGTTGGGTATCTCCTCAAATAATGGCAATGAGTGATCCATGCCCCTAGCAACCACACTGAGCGCTGACCATAGCGACACAGTGCTATGGAGGAACTCTGCAGTGTTCTTGCCCCATATGAAAGTGACCCCATCTGCCTTACTAAGCAGCATACCTCAGAGCTGCAGGTGTCTCTCATATACATGAGCGTTCACAGGGCGTCCTTCGGTGATATACTAACAATAATAAAAATGACGGTGATGATAATAATAACACCAAAGGACATCTCGTTTATTAGACACAAACAGATCATTTAACCCCTTGTGTGCCACGCCCTTTCCCCGCCCTGTGCCGGGCGTTCCATTAGCGGGCGGGGTTCATGACGAGCTGGACTCGTCATGGGCACAGCGCAACCGCGGCCCATGACGAGTCCAGCTCGTCATGGGCACAGAAGGGGTTAAACACTACAAAACATGACTGCAATTTTTCAAGTAATGAAACACATTAATTTGCACAGTTTTAGACTTCATTATTTCTTATAAACAGTGTCCTGTCCACAAAGCAATCTAAGGGGTTTGCAGAGAGACTAATATTTTGTTTGCAAGAGCAACTAAAAGGTGTGGTTTGCACCCTAAAATGGACATAAAAAACACTTTGAGGGGGTCAAGTATTTTGGAAAAATGCAAAGCATTTGGACGAATTACATTATTTACAGCCTGCTCCCTCTCCTGCTAATGGGATTTCATGGTGCCTCCAAGGCAAACCCAATGCCACTCGTTAACAAAAGGCATCTAGATTTAGCATCACGGATAAACGACGGGTAGACTCGTCCCTAACCAAAGATGAAACTTTGAAAAATAAAATAGATTATATTTGTTAGATGTTGCAGAGTTCAGTCCGTAAACAGCAGGTTTAAAAAATAGATTTCTCTAAGATGTTGCTTTGAAACAATCATGCTATGAGGTTGGTGCGCAGAAGAACAAAGACAGTTCATATTTAACACACAGATATAACGAATGCTAAGAAAGGCCATGGTCCAATGTGGCCGAAGGTTCCAAACCAATTTAAAACAAATAATTCCTTTGAAATTTACCAAAGATGTTTAGCCTGAGCATCTGCCTCAGAGTTAAGTGAGTGAACACCCAGCTCGAGCCCAGGGTATTCACCGCCACCCCTTCGGTTCATGGCGGCAGCGTGAGCATTGAGCAGGGGTGATTCACAATAAAGCGCCATGTGAAACTGCTTCCGCTCTGTAAATTGTTCCTTATTCACCCACAGGAGCAAGTTGAACCCGTGACAGGGTGCCTCCGGGTGCCAATAAGAAGAGCTTTCAGCATTAACAGTTTATCAAAGGGCACAGGCTGGAGGTCCTCGTATGCCCTTCCATCTCATGTTGGCGTGGAGTCATAGTGAGCTGTTCATTTATCCTTCTGGTGTCTCCCACTTGGAGCCCTTGGGGAGCGTATTGGTAAGAAGCCGAAATGAGAATGTGGATATCATTTGTAGAGATGGTGCAGGGGCACCAGAGACCTGGAGGGTTGGAAGCCCCCTATCCCTGTTTATGAGATACTTTTGCCATCCAACCAGGGGGGTGAGGGTAATGTGGGGGTAGGCGGTGAATGTCCTTGCTTGCATTAGGGCCAAGGACACCCTTGCTGAGCCAGTGAGCCAGATGGTCGTTCACCAAAATACAATGGATCCAAGAGGACGAGTGCAGAGCCAGCGGTTTTGGGGAGGCACTCTAGCCAGACACAATATGATTAACAACCAGCAAACTGCACCAGTCCAAGGACAACTAGACCAACAATCCACATGAAAGAAAGACAATTTAATAGAAAGAGGAGCAGCAGGCATCAATTCCTACAGTTTTTAGACACTGGATCCGAATTTAGGTTGGGGAAATGTCAATATTTCAATTGATGAAAAGTCATAGCTGGTACATAATTTGTTTAATCTGTTGAAACCTTGGGTTCGCACAGCAAGCTGGTGGCCTAACTCACAAAGATGACGAACAGTTAGATATAGTTTTAGATTGGAACATCACCCTCTGTTGATCCCCCATGTTGATTTTTTGATTCTGGTCAAGTCATGATTTAATTTAGTTTGACCTCAAAATTCTTTCAAGTAAAAAATTACTAAACATGGCATAAATAGGGGGGCGTGGCTAAATCAGCCACGACGGCGGACGTGCTTTCCTGAAGCTCCGCCATCCATCTGCCACGTTGGGGCCCCAAAACCGACCAAAGGGCTCATGCAAGATCCCACAACCGGACCAGCAACCGGAAACGCTGCCTGAGAACGTAGGAGGAGGAGAGCGAACAACAGCATCTAGACAGCCACGAGATCGTCGCGTCTGACCCCAAAATGGCGGCTGCCCGTGAACCACTGTGAGCAGCCTAACAGGGCTGACCACACAGCCATCAATCCATGGCGGTACCAAACAACAACGGGAGTGCCCTACCAGCGGTCGCGGCAGCAGCAGAAGCGACACGCATCCCTCCATGTGAACGACACATTGGTACAGGCAGTGATGCAACCACCATGGAAGAGACTGCAACAGCACCACCACAGAAGGGAGAAAACCGAAACCCGGAGGGAAAACATGCAGCCGATTCGGAAGCCTCACCACAGCACAGCGGGACCGTAACACGCCGGTCCATGGGTGAGTCCTGAGGTGTGGACGAAGAGAACGTAGAGGGAGCACACCCAACAACGCTGCGAGACCTGGCGGCTCCTAACTTGCAGCCGGTGGACAGAGAGGACGTCAACGAACGAGCGAGCAGTGAGGATAAAACAAAGAGGCGAGGATCCACGCGGCTGTTGGCCGGCAGGTGAGCCCCAGCTCTCCCACCTTTTATTCCCCCCGCCTCAAGCATCAGCGAGACCCAATGCCAAATATGTGACAAACACTGGGGGGGGGGGGGTCATTGAGAACTCTGGTGCCGCAAGAAGGGAGGGAAGGGCAGGTTTTTCCCCTTCCAACATTCCAAGCAAGAGCCAAGACTTGCACCAGATAAGACCTCCAAGAGAGTGAAAAATAGCCGCCACTGGGGGTGAACCAACAGTAAAAGCGGGCCTAGAGAACCCAAACTACAGCCACAACCCACCACAGCCGAGCTGAACCAACGGAGGCACTGCACCCGTAAGCGGGACTCCCAACACAACAGGCGCGGGGGAACCAGGATGAAAGAATCACCTTTCCACCCCCAACGGCACCACCGCACGGTGAGAGACTCCCCTCGGGAGCGCCAAAGAGCAAGGAGAGTAAATCAAGGGCTGGCTACTCTTTGGGGAAGGCCCAGCCAAGCAGCCATGGGGCGGAGGGTGTCCCCAAACCCATTGCTTCTTTGACCAACGACCCATCAAATCTACTAAAGAGGCCCACCAACTGTATCAGTGGACATAAATTACCCAAACTAGGTCTTAGCCACAATCAGAACACCACAGAAGCATTGAGGTCCCAAACAACAGACAAGAGCAGCAATCCCACCACCTGCATACGACCATGGGAAGACCACAAGCTACTGGAGGGCCCCAGCCTCCTAACAAGACACACAATAAGTCTCCAAACCCCCGATAATCAGCATCTGACCATAGATCCAGATCTCAACTCCACCATGTCAGACAAGCTCGATAGAGTCCTGGCAGCCACAGAGCACGTGTATGTCATTATAGAAGAATGCTTCGGCACTCTCACCTCCGACCTAATCCTGCTGCGAGACAACCAAAGGAATTTAGCATACAAAGTGGCAGATGGAGAGCAAACCCTCTCCACGCTACAACCCATGGCAAAAGCACAACAAGACTCCATGAAAGACCTACAGACCAGGGTAATGCTACTCGAGGAGAAAGCAGATGACTGAGAGGGACGCTCCAGGCGTAGCAACCTCCGTATACTGAACCTGCCAAAGGGGTGATACATGGAAACCTGGCGCAGATCATTCACACCCCAAGAGGAGCTGACCGCCTTCTTCTCGATAGAAAGAGCGCACCTCTACTGGTCAAACTCCTCCACTTTTGCAACAGAGACATCATACTCCAAGCCACCAGACAAAACGGCCCCATCACTGTGAAAGACAAACAGGTCCTGCTCTTCCAGGACTACTCCAGAGCAGTACAGTGACGAACATCATCGTTTCTGGAAGTGAAAAGATTTGTACGCAAAAAGAACGTCCAATACTCTCTGTTATTTACAGCAAGACTCAAAATAATACACGATGAAGGGACCGTCTTCTTCACTGACCCGAAGGATGCCCTAGATTGGCTAGAACTGAATCTGCAAAATAACCCTAACCCGAGAAATAACCGAAAGCACCAAACAAACACGTCCCGACTCCCACGTGACGGGTAAAGGGCACTCAGAGTCAATCAGAGCCACAATCTCAAAATACAACACTGAAGTTTCCGTACTTAGAGCAAATTATAGCAGAAAGACAAACGGCCCAGCAGGTAGCAGCGGAGCTGGGAGCGAACTTGTCAGCCTCAGAAAATGAAGACGGCCCTGTGGAAATGTGGATTTTCCTGATCAGTTATGTCCCCTATCTTGGACCCCAACGGTTCTATGTGCATGTTACAAACACATGTATGTTCCCTCCAGTTCCAGTTTCGAAGACGCAAACACATGTGCGTCCACCATCAACATGTCCTCTGTCAGATCCGCCATCAATGGGCTGGATATTTGATTCCTAAGTATGAAAGGCCACCGACTTTATATGGCTAAGTTACTCCATTTTTACAGTTCAGGCAGAGTAGGCCCGATTCTGTCCTCAAAGCCTTTCCCTGCTCTCTGCCTCTGACAGCATCAGTTTGAGCCCGCATCTGTATCCATGAACTTTGTCCTATTTCCTGTGCAGCTAACGGTGCCTGCCTCGGCCAGTTTCGCCTGCCTGCCAAGAAGCTGTATTTCACCTTCGAATTATCTACTTTGCTCCTCAGCCGATGCATTCCTGTCTAGTAGTTTGGGTAAACATTTCCTTTAGCTCCCAAGCAAAGGGCTCGGCCTTTCTGTCCTCATGCAAGTAATTCATAGCCCTGTTGCCATGGAAAGTTTCTGCCTCTCGCATCTCATATAGACACTTAGACGCTTGTACACGCACACACAGTCAGTATAGAATAGATTCTGTCCGAGAGTCCTTCCTTGTGGATAACATAGTTCTTTAAACATAGGATGTTAGATATGATTTGGGATTAGGTTGACTTGACCCCCCAGACTTTTTGTCTCCACATGTAGAGCTAAAAGTCAAGTCCCCTTCACCCCCTAGTTGCACGTCAATTACACGTCATGCTGCTGCGCGCGCATCTATGCCAAGTATTATCTTATAGATCCACCTATGCATGACATCATAACCAATCATGTTTCTTTTTACTCCTTATTACGCCCATTTTCGGTTACGCACTTACAGTATCGTTTCTCTTATCAATTGTTACGCCTTCTACATTGGTTTCATTGTAATGTATGTTCTATAAAAGCAATTTCCTGTCAATAAAATATCGTACTTCACTTCCTGAACCCCCGTGGTGACGGAACCTGAAGGCCGCGACTCGAGTCGGCCATTTTGGAATAAAGCCCATTCAGAAACCTCTTATACCACGGATTCTGCCTCTTATTATTCTGAGCTATTTTATTTAAGACTCCGTATGAAATTCAGTCCAGGTAAAAGAATATTTACCACATAATGGCGCCCGAACAGGGACACTTTCTCATCTCACGCGCCGGCGGTGCGTTGCAGGCCCGGTCTCCTGCCACAGCTGGACGGACCATAACGCGTACCAGCAGGATTTCCTGTAGCTCCCTCCGGTCAAGCGGGGGCGACTGAGGCTGCGATCAACCCAGATGAGGCGGTGAGAAGTGCGAAGTATCCCGACCAGAGCCTAGCTGAGAGAGCAAGATCCGAGGTATACAGAGGCCCACCAGGTTTTCGAAGTCCCGATGTCCAGAGGGTCCGATGTCCGCAGTCATCGAGTCCAGTCCATTCTCCGAGGCCTTCCGTTTCAAGGAGCTACCCGGTGAGTACCATCGCCGGGGAGGCGTGTTGACGCGCACATAGGTTGTGCCGGTCAAGACGGATTTGGGTACACAAATCCGGTCTGCACTGTTTAGCAGTGTATATGTACTGTTTAGCAGTATATCAAGTATTCCGAGGTATCTAGTTATTGTCAAGAATTCTGCTTGGTGATTAGTTATGCAGACGATCATCATTGCTGCTTATTTTAAAGGTTAAAAAAAAATGTGTTTAATGTTTAATGTTTAATGTGTTAAACGTCTTGCATATTGTGGTATGAATGGTTGTTCATTAGTGTGCTTTTGTATTAAGTGTGTTCAAAATTAAGTATCGGATCAGTTGTCAATATGCCGCTCTTTTCGAAATTAAGACAGATCACTACTAGGAAAGGGGTACTTGAAGAAGCCGTCCCTATTCCTCCTAGGGATACTCCAGGGCACTTCATGTATCACAAACATGGCTTAGACGCTATATTATTTCTTGATTTATGGGTAGATTACACCAAGGGATTGCCAGAAAGTCAAAGGTGGCCCGCAGCGGGAACCTGGGATGCAGAGTGCATCATGAAAGTCGAGGAAGAATTATGGAAAAGAAAAGTCAGACAGTCACAGAAAGACGCTGTTGAGTTATGGCGTAAAGAATCTCATAGACGTACAGAAAAAGCACGTAGACAGGAAGAGAAGAATAAAGAAAGTTCAAATAAAGTTCAAGAAAATCTATTAATTGAGGAAGGTACCCGAGTGAAATCAGAACAAGTAGATAGACAAAGAAATGCCCTTATGAATGGTATGTATCCCCTTCTAGCCGAAGGATTACCTAAGGCTGCTCCAGAGATACCGAAAGACTTGCCACCCCCATTATTTCCAATTAAGGTACATCCTAAGGGGCACCCTAGAACAGCAGAAGATGTTTTTCTTTCCTCATATTTAGATGACGTAGCTCCCGAGTATGCTAATTCCGCCCCACATAGATCGCATACCAGGGAGATCCAACGCCAAGATCCAGCACTCGTATCCCTACAGCAACAAGTCGAGTCACAAGTTCCGGCAAGCACATCTGTTTCCGCATCTGTCCCTACAGGTACTTCCATGGCTGTGTCCACACCTATAGTTGCTGTGTCACGTTCGACGAATCCATTCACACCCGACGCCCCAGATGGGGCCACGGGAGGTGCTAGCAATACTTTTACGCCACCTAGAATAAATAAACTTGTTTTTCAAGAGTCAGCGCATTCACGTACACCCAAATTCGTAAGTGAACGTGCGCTTAAGGAACTTCTTATAGATTGTAGATATGACCCGGTGGTCGGTAAAGAGGACGAAATGGTCCTGGCATCATTACGTATCAGACGAGCCGCAGGGTATTTAGCGAAGTTACCAGGAATGACTGCGCATCTAGATAAAATATATCATTTTGTTCAAACAGGGCGAGATCCAGAATGTATTAATAGAGCTATGGAATTCCAGAAAGTAGAGATACAGGGGGAACTGTTACGTTTCCTCATAAACTGTGTGATCAGAAATCAAGACCGACCGGGGGTAGACCCGAATGCAATGCATATTCTTACAAGATGGAGCCAGAATATATCAGAAGGGAGACACGATAAGCAAAATTGTATAATAGCCATGTGCCGAAAGATCCGTAAAGAAATAGAACGTATTCATGAAGAAAGATTGGAAACAGACGAGTTCGAGCAAGATGAAGTGTCCGAATCAGGGGATTCCGTAAGACAGTCAGACACCATAGCCTATGTAGGTAGAGGAAGATCCTGTAATAATACTAGATGTTTTTCTGATCCAATACACTCTGTATGTCCAAATAATAGCAGAACGTATCCGACGCCTATAATAAATCTGAAGTCTCCTGAACATTTGTTTCAAGCCGCAGATAAAATACTCCGAGAACGAAGGGGTTACCACCTCCTCGATTCCATGGATGAGCAAGAATTAGCCAGATCAGCCGTCCACTGGATTGACAGTCCTGGAAAATACGGTGATGAGACCGTAGCACACACGTTTTTAAACCTCAGTCCAGATGAACAACGTTTAGCTGGAATCTATATGATTCAGCAACTCCTTATATTATATAAGAGCCAACATGCTGATCCTGGTCCTTTACCTGATATATTAACTGAACTACTCGCGAATAGATGGAGAGGTTCTAGTAACAAGTTAATTAAAGAAATATTAGTGTCACGTAAACAGTACGTCCTTTTTGTAAGCCCAGATCCTTTCTCGCTGCCCAGCAAGGAAAGAATGCCGTATTACATGGATAGACAAAATCCCTTACGAGAAGTGCACCCAATAAAAGGCGAAGACAATCAGTTTCACCGTGTATTTGTATACACACCCATAACAAAAATTGAATTGTTAGAAATGAAGAAAGTAGTACCCAGTCATGACAAAGACCCAGCGGGTTTTCACCGAGAAATTAAAGACATGTTACTGATGGGAGAGTATACCTATCCTGATATTATGACGATATTAAAGGTGCTAATGCCTGCTGGCATTTATGAAAAACTGAAAGAAAAAGAGTGGGAAGTGGGAGACCAAAAAATAGATTGGACAGCATTAGAAGCAGAGGAAAGGGCCCGAACTGCAGGTTCAGGGCTCGGGGATAAAGTTAAAGCATTACCAGGTTTACTAGTACAAGTATTGCCACGTTTATTAACTACGAAAAAGGAAGATTGGGGTGCAATCTCAGCCTGTAAACAAAAGCATGATGAAGACACAAGTGATTATTATGCCCGATTTGAAAAATGTTTTGGTGTAAATAGTGGTATAAAAGCAAGTAGTGAGTCGTATCCACATTTATTTGTGACAAAATTAGTGGAAAATGCATTGCCTCCAGTGAAGAATAGAATATTGAAATTCGAGAGTACCTGGCAAAGTAACACTCCGTCACAAATGCTACAAATGTTACAGTATCATCACAATAGAATTAGAGATGAACAAGAACACGAACAAAGACGTATGAAGGATACAAAAATGAAAATGCTAGTTTCCCAGACAGTACCAACGGATGGTCACAAAAAGGGTGTGACACATTCCGGAGATTCAGCAGTTCCTGTAAAAGGAACATGCAATTACTGTAAACAACTAGGCCATTATGTACACGATTGTCAAGTCCTGAAGCGTAATATAGCTATAGGTATTGCAAAAGAAAGACCACGACCACTCAGACAGGATCAGAATGAACAAGGAGCTACGCAGCATGGACAGTCCATGCCAGCTCAGCAACAGTCTATGCCAGCCTCACAGCAGCCCATACAGTTTGTGCCAGCTGCACCACCGTTGCCTGCTACTGCCACACAAACAACAACACGACAAATGTATCAGACCGCACAATATGAATACCCGGAGTATCAACGTTACGCATGAACCAGCCTAGAGAGGGAAGTTGACTTACCCCTTATTGAGGTCCCAGTAGATCAAGAAGGACCTTATGTGCATAGTGAATTATTAGGTCAAGACAGGAAATTTTTACTTGATACAGGGGCAAGTCGAACAACAATAAAACGTAGTGAAGTTCCAGGGGCACCCCTCTCAGGCTCTCAAAATGTTTCCCTTGGTTTTTCAGGAAAGCCTATTGTTAATGAGGTATCACAGCCACTTCCACTTACGATTGGTCCCTTGACACGAACTACTGATTTATTGCTTACTAAATCATGCCCAGAAAACTTGCTAGGAATAAAAACTCTGAAAGCCTTAGGAGCCATAATATGTTGTTCTCCGGAAGGAGTAAGGTTGTTTTTACGTGATTTTAAAGGTCACTATGTATCTAGAGACATGGATCCCCGACTACAGACTTTACCTACACATCTGTGGGCACAAGGCCCTACTGATGTTGGTTGCATGAACATTACACCATACCGAGTCACATTAAAGGCAGGAGTGGTACTACCACGAATGCGACAATACAAGTTACCGCAAGATGCTGTAGCGGCGTTACTGAAAATCATTGACGAGCTTATTGCCCAAGGAGTGGTTGTGGAAACCGACTCCAATGTATGTAATTCACCGATAATTCCGATTCTTAAACGAACAGATCCTACAGCCCCGCCAGTATATCGATTGGTTATTGATCTGCGCGAGTTAAACAAATGCATTGTGCCACAATACCCTGTGGTCCCAGATATCTCGTCATTATTGACAGCTATTGATTCCGAAGCAACATTCTTTACTGTAATTGATCTCAAGAATGCCTTTTTCAGCGTCCCAATAGATCCGGAAAGTCAATATTTGTTCGGATTCAGTTTAAATGGGCGCAGTTTTAAATTCTCACGCGCTCCTCAAGGATTTACAGAAAGTCCCAGCATCTATAGCCAAGCACTGAAACGAGAACTTGACAGTATACACATGCCAGTTAATACTGCACTGCTTCAATATGTCGATGATCTGCTGATCACCGCCCGAAGCGAACCCGAATGTGAAAAGGCTTCTCTGACAGTTTTACATTTTCTAGCCGACAAGGGGCACAAGGTGTCTCCTTCTAAGCTGCAATTCTGTGTCCAGCGAGTTATTTATCTTGGTCACTCGCTGTCCAAGGAGGGAAGGCAGCTTACACCAGATCGCATTCAGTTAATTGCTAACATGTCAATACCCAAGACACAAAAGGAGGTGCGGGCTTTCATAGGCCTCACTTCATATTGTAGGCAGTGGATCCCTCAATATGCATTCCTAGCAAAACCACTCATTCAGTTGACAACACAGGAGGCAGCCATATCGACTGTCCTCCCTTGGACTCAGGAACACACACAAGCTTTTGAAAGCTTAAAGAAAGCTCTATGTCAAGCACCTGTTTTAGCGACACCATGTTACAGCAAACATTTTGCACTCTTTGTTACAGAACGCGAAGGTACTGCCTTGTCAGTACTCACTCAGGAACAAGCAGGATCACGCAAGCCATGTGCTTATTTTTCCAGTACATTAGATCCCGTAGCTCAGGCTTTGCCTGCGTGCCTGAAATCAGTGGCAGCAACAGCTTTAGCAATCAGACAAAGCGATGCCATAGTGTTAGGACATCCATTGACAGTACAAGTACCACATGCAGTAGAAGTTCTTGTGAACCGAACGCAAACACAACACTTGACCATAGCAAGACTTACCGGTTATGAACTGACATTGTTTCAGCCACACATAGAGATCCGACGTTGTAATACATTGAATCCTGCTACACTTTTACCTGTAATTGGAACAGACCCACTAGCTCATGATTGTGTTGAAGTTATTGAAATAAAGACGAAACCCAGACAAGACTTAACAGACGTTCCATTGTTAGATCCAGACCTGACGTTGTATGTAGATGGATCGTGCATGAGAACAAGTACAGGAGATTTAGTGGCCGCGTATGCAGTCACAACAGACACTGAAGTTATTGAAACAAACTGTATAGATACTTTGTCAGCCCAAGCAGCAGAACTTATTGCTCTAACACAAGCCTGTATTCAAGCCACAAGTAAGAAAGTTAACATATACACTGATTCACGTTATGCATTCGGAGTCGTACATGACTTCGGGGTGCTTTGGCGAGAGAGGGGTTATTTAACTTCTCATGGGACCCATATTCAGCATGGGTCTCTCATTCATGCTTTGTTAGACGCAATCCATCTGCCCACAGCTATATCGATTATGAAATGTAAAGCACACACGAAGGTTACTGATATCATTTCTCAAGGCAATGATTTAGCCGACAGAACAGCTAAACAGACTGCTCAGACTCGCACATCCGACATGACAAAGCCAATAGTTCGGACACCAATACAGTGTATGACGATTAAGGATCCCGCACTTGACATAATTGACATACAGTCACATGCCACAACAGAAGAAATAAAGAAATGGACTGAACTAGGAGGGATCCAGACAGATCAGGGATGGGTAACAAAGGAGAAATCTGTATGGTTTCTTCCTGATTCTATGGTCCAAGCCATTATAGCTACAATTCACAGTCCGGCGCATTTAGGAGAGAAAGCTATGCTAGACAGCATCCAACACATTTGGTTCAATAAACATTTACGAACAGCAGCTAAACAAAAAGTCCGTACCTGTATGATATGTTGTCAGTTCAACCCAGGAAAAAGTGTTCCCGTAGAGCAGGGTGGATTTCAGCCTCCTGATCATCCTTTCGAAGTCCTCCAGATGGATTATATCCAGATGGAACGATGTCGAGGATTCAAATATGTTCTTGTAGTTGTCTGCGCTCTTTCCCGATGGACTGAAGCATACCCAGTATCAGATTACACTGCCCCGACCACTGCCAAGCAGCTAGTTCGAGAATTCTTCCCACGGTACGGTTTACCACGTGTTGTATATTCAGATAACGGCCAGCCTTTCTCATCCGAATTAATGAAACATGTTTCACTTTTGCTGGGATATCAGTGGAAGTTTCATTGTGTCCGACACCCCGAGGCAGCAGGTCTCGTGGAACGACATAATCAAATTTTGAAAATCAGATTGTCTAAAATATGTCAGGAGAAAGGTGTTGACTGGATAGTAGCCTTACCAGTTGCACTATTTTACATAAGAATGGTAGCACACTCTCGAACAGGGCTATCCCCTTATGAGGTGATCTTTGGTAGACCACCGAATATGTGGGGGACGCCTATACCCCGTAAAATAACTGATGTTGATTGTAATATGCTGACAGATTACCTGGCTTCCTTGATGTCTGCACTACAATCTTGTCGTTCACAGGTAGCTGCAGCCTTTCCTGACAACACTGAGGTGAAACCCCATGACGTAATCCCGGGCGATTATGTGCTTGTGAGGAACTTTGACAGAAAGACTCAACTGGAGCCCAGGTGGAAGACGCCCAAGCTGGTCCTGTTGACCACAAGGACAGCCGTGAAGATCGAAGGAAGAAAGGGTTGGATCCATTCAAGCCACATCAAGAAATTTCATGGACTTCCTTCGGATATAAACAGTCCTCCTCGTGTGTCTTCACCCATTGACTCAAAGCTACCTTTGGCTGAGGCCAGTAGCACAGACCTTTATAAATTAAAACTCAGACCCAGGCCGTCGGCCGATTTGATTGTTTAAGTCCTCTCCAAGGTGAAGCGGTTGAATCTGTCCCCGACATGTATCCCTTGGGTCTGAATCATGAACAATCAAGAACAATGTTGAAACGACATGCATACTGTAAAGCACTGCGTAGCCACTGTATAGTGACATTATTAATTTTGTTTTTCTTGAGTTTTATAATAATTACTGCAAGTATATTGTTGCATATGTATTATCCTGTTTCTAAACATATTTTCAATATAACTGATGAACATTCTTTTAGTGACCTACCCCCACATGAATTATCCTATAGACTTGCGCTGCGTAATAACACTTTCATTAGTATGTTACATCATTCCCATCAGACTAGTAATGCCACTAATTGTTGGGTGTGTGGCCGACTCCCTCCCTATCAGAATAACAAAGGAGTTCTGCCTTTCTTCCCCCATCCGTTCACACATAATGGCTCCTGTGGAGCATGGTTTAGTTTACTAAATTCCATAGACTCAGACACAGCAGTTTATCAACACCATTGGATATGGGGAAATCTGAATCTAGTTTTATTCAAAGTCTGTTACCCTGATAAGGAGGGTCACCCCAGTAGAACAGGAACTGATCTAGAAAATGAAGTGTATGGATTAGGTAATTTTACACCTAATCTTATGATTCTGAATGTCGAATCCGAAGTTGAACTAATTCTGCCCACTATGTCAGTATTTCCAGTTAAGGGTGAATTATGTGTAAGAAAAGTTGGTTTCATACATATGGGCCATAGCAAATGCGTTACTACAGTAGAATATAGTGATCAAGGTAAATCTTCATTTAGAGCTTCTCGCCATTCCTACTTTATATGTGGTCAGACCGCACATATGCGTCTGCCTCTAGATTGGGATGGTACCTGTTACATAGCATTCCTTTTGCCACCTGTTTTCCTAGCTCCTCCTGATTATTATCGAAATGTTCATTTAGTACACAATAGAGAGCGAAGAGATCTCCCAGTTGTCGATTATACTGAGACGGCATGGGACAAGTATGTAGATTTCAATAAAGGTATCTTTCCCTATATAGGTACAATTTCAAATAGTAAGCTGATACGTAGACTAACCAAGACTCTTGAAGCTGTAGTGAATGAGACTATAGCCGCCCTAGGCAATATGACAGAGGAGCAATCGGTGATGAGAATTGTTGTTCTTCAAAATCGTCTTGTCCTTGACGTCATCCTGGCCGATAGGGGCGGAGCTTGTAGGGTCATCGGATCCAGCTGCTGCGTATTCATACCAGAAAATTCGCCATCTGTATATAAAGCTATAACACGCCTTCATAAGATTGTGAGCCAGATGCACGAGAATCCAGGCACTTGGACGTGGTCCGGGTGGTTTTGGAGTGTGATATCAGCCTGGGGATGGAGAGTTCTGTCCTTCCTAGGTATTGGCATTCTTATACTATTCAGTTGCTGCTTATGCCTGCAATGTGGACCAGCGATTTGTGGTCTGTGTGCCACATCGTGTATTCCACATCAAGGTTTTCGTTCAAAATCCCGGAAGAAGAAAGAAGAAGAAATGATGCTCCATGAGCAAATCGATGGACTAATGAAGATTGATGTTTCTTGACGGGCAAGTAGGGGACAAGGAGGGAATGTGGAAATGTGGATTTTCCTGATCAGTTATGTCCCCTATCTTGGACCCCAACGGTTCTATGTGCATGTTACAAACACATGTATGTTCCCTCCAGTTCCAGTTTCGAAGACGCAAACACATGTGCGTCCACCATCAACATGTCCTCTGTCAGATCCGCCATCAATGGGCTGGATATTCGATTCCTAAGTATGAAAGGCCACCGACTTTATATGGCTAAGTTACTCCATTTTTACAGTTCAGGCAGAGTAGGCCCGATTCTGTCCTCAAAGCCTTTCCCTGCTCTCTGCCTCTGACAGCATCAGTTTGAGCCCGCATCTGTATCCATGAACTTTGTCCTATTTCCTGTGCAGCTAACGGTGCCTGCCTCGGCCAGTTTCGCCTGCCTGCCAAGAAGCTGTATTTCACCTTCGAATTATCTACTTTGCTCCTCAGCCGATGCATTCCTGTCTAGTAGTTTGGGTAAACATTTCCTTTAGCTCCCAAGCAAAGGGCTCGGCCTTTCTTTCCTCATGCAAGTAATTCATAGCCCTGTTGCCATGGAAAGTTTCTGCCTCTCGCATCTCATATAGACACTTAGACGCTTGTACACGCACACACAGTCAGTATAGAATAGATTCTGTCCGAGAGTCCTTCCTTGTGGATAACATAGTTCTTTAAACATAGGATGTTAGATATGATTTGGGATTAGGTTGACTTGACCCCCCAGACTTTTTGTCTCCACATGTAGAGCTAAAAGTCAAGTCCCCTTCACCCCCTAGTTGCACGTCAATTACACGTCATGCTGCTGCGCGCGCATCTATGCCAAGTATTATCTTATAGATCCACCTATGCATGACATCATAACCAATCATGTTTCTTTTTACTCCTTATTACGCCCATTTTCGGTTACGCACTTACAGTATCGTTTCTCTTATCAATTGTTACGCCTTCTACATTGGTTTCATTGTAATGTATGTTCTATAAAAGCAATTTCCTGTCAATAAAATATCGTACTTCACTTCCTGAACCCCCGTGGTGACGGAACCTGAAGGCCGCGACTCGAGTCGGCCATTTTGGAATAAAGCCCATTCAGAAACCTCTTATACCACGGATTCTGCCTCTTATTATTCTGAGCTATTTTATTTAAGACTCCGTATGAAATTCAGTCCAGGTAAAAGAATATTTACCACAGCCCCCACATCTTCACACCGGAAGAAGACCCCAACGACTCAAGCAGCTCTGACGGGAACTCCGAGACTCTACCAACAGTCACCCCGCAAATAACAGATACACTCATATAGCCAGAACAAGCAGCGGCCTGCACCAGGGCTCACACTTTTAACAATCATTTGGCGCCATCCCAGATGTCACCAAAAATGGACAACTAATGGGTATGACACGTGCATGCTTACTTACACCCACGGCCCTTACAGGACGGGCATGCACGCAGACCCACAGGGCCCTCTATCCCCCCTGTATAGGAGCCCCTGAATCACACGCGGGCCAAACCATGCCCTCCACAATACACTAGAGGGTACTCGTTGGTACCAGTTTGGATGTGCTGTTGGTTGCAGCAGATCCCTAGTATTGGGTCTTCATCCTGTTACAGTTATGGGTCTATACCGCACAACAACCCAACCCCATCCCATCATTGTACACAGGGCCACTAAATCCAGTGACTCATGCAGGCCATGTGCTAGACGCAACAACAACTAACCGTGGGACCACAGTCATGATTCAATAGCCTCCCTCCCTCCCCCACAGGATCCACACACCTCTATGATGCCACCAACGGATTATTAAATTCTTCATATTAAACGCCCGTGGCATACATACCGCACGCAAACGCTACGCAATTCAAGTATACATTAAGCATCAACAAGCGCAGATCATACTACTACAGGAAACACACCTCACTAGTGGGAACGCGACAAACTTCAAAAACGCTGGTGGGGCACTTTTGTGCTACAACTATTCAGCGTTCGCAAGAGGGGTACTGATATGGCTCAGACCGGAAACTCCCTTCCTAGAGACGAGCAGAAGAGTAGACACAGAAGGAAGATGTGCACAGCTGGGAGGCCTATTTGACGACCAGCCAGTGTTAATCAGCAGTATGTAAGTGCCTAACTCGGAACAAGCAAAGTTCTGGGAGGCTCTAACAAAAGTTCTGGCCCAATTCACAACCTCACCGTGGATCATGGGAGGAGACTACAACTGCACACTAGACCTCGTTGTCAACAGATCCCAGCCTCCCATCCCAACCACCCACGTACACGTGCAAACAGCCCGCTTTCGAGCTTGGTCAAATGACTGGTCATTAATAGATGCCTGTCGACATACACACCCGACAACTAAACTCTAGCCCTTCGACTCCATTCCCCACAATCTGCGAGTGCGACTAGATTGGTTCCTACGCACACCTACAATTCTTCCCATGATCCAAAACTCGGACTGCCTGGGCAGAATACTCTCAGATCATGACACACACATCGTAAGCCTCCGATGGCATCCACCCTCACCACCGATCCCTATGTGGCGATTACTGCAGGATTGCCTTAAAACGGGACGCCTTCAAAGTGGTCATGAGAGGAGCCTGCATCAGACAAGTCACTGGGGTGTGTAGGACACTAGAGCAAACCATACAGTCGACAGAGACACGCCTGGCGACATTACCAAAAGACACAGACACCGGCGCGATACCCTTCATACAGCTAGCAGAGGCTAAGACCGAATACGGGGAAGCCTGCGCAGACTTACGTAGATATAACTTTAGAGCATATGCTGTTAGAACCCACAGAGAGGGGAATCGAGCTGGGACGCTGCTGGCCCGGCTAATTTGGCAAAAACAAAATCCGCAACCAGTCACCAGCTTAACCACCTCAGCGGGCCTCATCACTCACACACAAGTAGAGATCATGCAGGCCTTTCATGAATACTACGCAGAACTATATAAAGAGCCGGCACTAGTTAGAGGGGAACACATAAACAAGGTCCTCAGTCCCATCACCATGACCCGCCAAACAGCCTCAGATAAGACCTCCCTAGACTAACAGATCACACCGACAGAAATCAACAGAGCTGCAGGCCACGATGGCCTTCCATTAGAGTACTACAGCACATTCTCATCCCAGTTAGCTTCGAGACTAGAAACAGTCATCAATGAGGGACTTGAAACTGGGGAACTCCCTAAGTCTATGCACGACTCCACACTAGTGACTTTCCCTAAACCGGACCGAGACCTTTTATTCCGATCTTCGTACCGGCCAATCACACTGCTAACATCGGACTGTAAAATCTCGGGCAAGCCTAGCAGACAGGGTCACAGGGACGCTCCCCAGTCTTAAACACACCAACCAAAGCAAATTTGTACCCAGGAGAAGCACCTCTCAGAACATTTGCAGACTCTTTCATGTCCAGGACGGGATGAGGAGCCGCTTTCTGAACACCACGTGCCTCATTCTGGATCTGGTAAAGGCCTTCTACACCCTGGCATGGCAATATCTGATTGCAGTGCTGTGGCGGGTAGGGGTCGGTCACAAACTCATGGCATACACCAAACTACTGTACACGGGTCTCACATCTCGGGTCTGCATCGGCCAACACATCTCATCTCCCTTCCGGGTGACCCGGGGGACACGCCAAGGGTGCCCACTATCCCCTCTACTCTTCGTCCTCGCAATGGAACCACTAGCAATCAGGCCTCACGAGGGAGGAGAACACTGGGGCATCCCTTTAGAAGTCTGCATTCAGAGCTTGTCTCTATATGTGGACGACCTACTAATCTATATAAGAGACATCACCACAGACCTGTCTTCCTTCTGTACCACACTGATGACTTCGGGAAGGCGACAGGGCTGAAAGTCAACTAGGGTAAATCCACTATCTATCCCCTCCTCCCGCGAGAAATACACGCCGGGGCGGTCAGGCTAGCGTGGAAAGGAGATGCCCCAAGGTACCTAGGAATCAGGCTATACCACAACCCAAAAGACCTCCTTGAGGGCAACCACTACAGAGCACTAAGAGGCAGCAGAACCCAAATTAACATTTAGCGTTCTCTACACCTGGCCCCGAAAGGAGAGGTGGCCCTATCGAAAATGGGAGCCTCATCTCCTCTATTTCTTTGTAAATGTACCAGTGATCCCACCACAAGCCTTCTTCCGGGAACTTAACTCCCTGCTAATATCTCTGATCTGGGGGAGAGGGCGCCGAAGAGTAGCTCTGGCGACGTTGCAACTACCAAGGACCAGGGTAAACTGGGCGCCCCGTCCTTTGAAGCCTATTTCCTCGCAGCGCAGCTGCAATGGCTGTGACGCTGGACGGTAGGTCACCCTCTGGAGGAAACGAGCTCAAACTCAGGGTCCCTGACGGTCCCAGCAGTGCACCATAAACTCCTACTGGGTACCTGACCAGACCCAGCTCCTCGATCCATGTGACGGTGGCCAGGTCCTGTATTCAGATGCTCCATTGCCTATCACGCAATACACCTCTTTACTCCCCGTTACTACCACTAGTGGGTCTCCCCCGAGGACATGGCCACTCTGCAGCCAGAGACATACACGTCTGGACAGAATACTCGCTCACAGAGGTGGAGTCCCTGTTTACGGACGGACACCTTGCCTCGTTTGAAAGCCTGACGGAAGGGAGCGGGCACCCGGCCTGTCAATTTCTCCTGCACAGGTAACTTGTCTCAGACTGTAAAAAGACCTGGGGGCATATCTACAAGGTCAGGCGATAATTATCGCTCAACGCTCTTAGCGCGAGGATAGTTATCGCCGGCCAATGCTGAATTTTATCGCGGAGATAGCGTGCTATCACCAACGCTTATCTCCAAAGCGATAAAATTCAACACGCAAGCTGCCAACTGTGCGATTATCGCTGGAAATCCAGCGATAATCACACAACGTTTGGCGAAAGCTTGCTGATAGGGCAAGGCAGACTTAGCCATGA
Source organism: Triturus cristatus (assembly GCF_964204655.1). Lineage (NCBI taxonomy): Eukaryota > Metazoa > Chordata > Amphibia > Caudata > Salamandridae > Triturus > Triturus cristatus. Next base: position 143,169,263 of record NC_140580.1, on the reverse strand, counting down.
TATCCACCTTCCATAGGATATCAGTTGAAAAGCAGGCGTAAGGAAAGCTTGTTAGCGATTCCCTTGATAATTGGAGAAATGTCGGTTAGCGACTTTTCCCAAGTTAGTTCAGGAAGGAAACGCCCACTTAGCTGGGCGTTCAGAAAACAGGCGCTAAGGCAAGGATTCACGCGATAGCGTGACCTTGCTGATATAGCGGAAGCGTCGATAATTTTTTTATCACCGCCTTGTAGATATGCCCCCTGGAACCTAGCGGAAGGAGAACCTAAGACACACCCCACACTACATGCAATACTAAACATGGACACGAGGCACCTCTTATTACATGGCTCTACAGATCCATCATAATGCTCATGGCCACGTCACTCACCCGACTCCGACAAAAGTGGGAGGAAGAATTCAGGCGTGCAACACATGACAAAGAATGACTGACGGCCCCGGAGCACCACAAGAAGGTGTGGCGGAACCAGCGGTTTAAAAGTAGGCCTGGGACAAATTTCCGTTCCGTTCGCGGAAATTGCGATAATTTGGCATTTTCGCGTTCCGCGGAGAGCGCGAAAATGTCAAAATTTCCGCATTCCGCAGCTTTGCGATAATTTTTTCTTGCTTGCGCTGTAAAATAATACATTCTCGCGCGCGCGCGATTGCCTTACCTGAATCCCCGCGTTCGCCGACAAGTTTTCCCGATCCGGTCACGTTCTCCATGAGATGTTGTATTATTTTTAGCCATTTGCGCTGTCACGCGACAGTTCGCGTCCGCAGTGACGTCATGCGTCGCGCGATCACGTCTTTCTTCTCGCGATCATGCACCGCGAGACAACTGAAAACAAGATGGCCGCGCCCGCGAGCAACCGCAGGGGTAAGTTAGCGACCCGCAACCATGCAGAAAATATCGCGAACGGGCAGGAAAAAACTTCCGCATCTTCGCGATATTTCTGCGTGTTTGCGGAGATTTGTGACATTTTCGCGATAATTTGCGAAAGGGAATTTCGCAAATTCCGCCCACCCCTATTTAAAAACATCCAATTTAACATATTGCACCAGGCGTATCTTACACCAGCGAGACTTCAGCAATTCTACCCTGCGACAGTTTGAATGCCCGCGCAGTCACATACCCAGCGCCATATTCATACACATGCTCTGGGCCTGTCCCACCTTAAAGCCCTATTGGTCGGAAATACACAGCACACTACAAGAGGCCATAGACTTAGCGGGCCTTCACACATGGGAGGCCTGCGCTCTAGGAATATTCAGGCATCAGAAAGACAGGAAAATAGAAACACGATTCGCATTGTTAGCCTTGCTGCTAGCAAAATGAAGCATCACATTACATGGGCGCTCACCTATGGGCCCCCGATAGAAGCCTGGAGAGGAGCCCTTATAAAATGGGGCACGGCGGAGGAAGACGCAATTAGGCTCGAAGAAGCAGGAGGGACGCGTCGCCGCCACATCTCCATGGAATTTGCAATGCTCCTCCACAGCTTTAAACAAACAAATAAGACACCCACTGCATCCCCGAGCGCCATCCCTGCGATGCCGGATTCCGCAACTCCCACAGCCCCACACACAAACACAGGCAGGAATCCCCCAACAATCCTCCACCTCTCCCACCATATCTGGATACCACACAATCATTCCCCCACCTCACCCCACCGGATATAGTATACACCCTCAAATATCACAATAATGGGACAGCGCCCAAAAGCCGCAAGGCTTTCCAAAAACAACACACCAACGCCAGCCCTACGTCCCACCCCCAACCGCAAACTCCAAGTTACACCCCCAGTTGAGAACAACCTATGTAATCCATATCTACAGAAGAGACGCCTACAGAAAGAGCCCTACAAATAGAAATTGTGAACATATACTCAGCTAACGTCCATACCTACGTTCTGCTCACGCTAGCCTTAATACATCCAGACATTCAGAAAACCCAATAGCGTCACATACCAGTGACGCAATGTTACTTAAACCTATTTAGTGCAATTGATGTGGCTACTGTATACTCTGTTGGAACTTGAAAATTCAATAAAAAGTTTTACAAAAATAAATAGATAGATAGATGTTATACCTTGCAAGAAAATCATAGGGACTTAACTACTGACGCCCTTTCCGAGATGAAGTGACGTTTGTCACATCAACAACTCTGGAGGCAGCGTGGAGAAAGATGCATCGTGCTTCCCTTAAGTGCACAGGCGCTCACTGACAATCACGATTCCGACGAGGCCGCAGGCTCAGCTGGACCGGAAGTCATCATAAGCAACAGCACAAGGTTGTTCTCTTTTAAGCACCATCTAAAACGGCATCTCTGTTTCGAATCAACTTGGAGATTACTGATCATTTGAACATTTGCACATATAAACCCCACTTTATCAATGAGAATGTTTGTTTAATTGCTTTAATCATATTTATGTAAGCCCTGCTAAATATTATTTTGGTCTGGCATTGTTGCATTTTATATACATAGCTCCAGGTTTTATGCTATTTGGAATTTTTTTCAGTTCTTTATGTATTAATTTATTTCATTTTTTCCATCCTACTAGAACTCTGCAAACGGGGACAAGCACACTCCTTCAGCGCTCGACTTCCAGTAGCAGCACCAGTGAGCAGTAACGAGCGTCTTAGGAAAGCAGTGAAGAGGTGTTTCAAGCTCAGAGCTCAACAATGACCCAGCAGAGAATAACAGATTGTCCAACCCAGTGCTCCTCAATGCACTTTAATACACACAGAAAGCTCAGTGCCGCACGCTACAGGTTATATATGTGGATGCTTCACAGACACAGGGCGACAGTGCTTCCAGATCCCTCCTCCCCTCAATCGCTCCCTTCTCCCAAGATCAAGCTCTGTCTTGGACAGGTATAAAGCACAGACTCATTGCTGGCCCCTCTGTTGAGTTTGTGTGCTTAGTTGCTCTTATTAGTCCCAATTGACCATATCCCACCACTCTGGAGTTTCGTCTGCTCTTCAGCCGTGGGAGGACACACAGCACATGCCTGTCTCTCCCGCTCCCTCTTCAGAGAGAAGAAGCCCTGGCTGTGAGCGCTCCAATACCCAAGTCAAGCCTGAAGAAGGCAGCTGCAGAGGTCACACTGAGAGTCTGTGGAGGTGTGCAGGGTCTGGTGTGGTTACAGGTCTCTACTTGGTTGCAAGCCACTCTGGGGTGGTGGGCTGTGGTGTCAAAGGCGTGGGGCCACCTTGAGGCACTCTTCTTCCCATCGCACAAACGCCCCAGGGTTGCTGTATTAGTAGCACATTCTACTTCCATGCAGTTCAAAGTCACAGTGCCGCAGTCCTCTCATAAACCGCGACACAATGTTGTAGTTGCACAAATTGCTCAGGCTTATTTCCACAATATTGTAGCGGCACAGTTAGCTCAGGCAGAACTTCACAACTCCGCAGCTGCATGGTCTTCGGAAATAACTTCATGATGTCACAGCGGTCCTGTCTGTTTCAGCCCAAATTCTGAAGGTTGTTGCTATGCTGACCATTTGCTGAGAGAGACTATGCACCAGGCCCTGGAGCACACAGATCGCTCTTAATTTGGGTGGACAACCCTCAAGCTCCCCCGTCAGCTGCTTCTGCTTGCCCAGGGCAATCACACCACCTGGAGGGTTGGCATACTATTTCCCCCTCTCAGAAGCCAAGTTGGTATCTTGACACTTCAGAATGGGGACAGCGTCTTCCTTCCAGGTCAGACTTCAGGTGATTTCCCCTCACTTTTAGGAAGTTGGCATCAGCTCTGGTTGCACAGTAGACCACTGAGTATTCTGCAGAGCAACCACTTCCTTGTTCAAAGAGAACCTGAAACTGGAACAAGTTACTCTATGGCATCCACCGGTAAACAGTCACAGAAGAAAGGGGAATGAGGATTCTCTGTCTCTACTCCTAGAACCGGTTTTGGGCAGTTCTTCTTTCATCTGGCCTCGCAGGGCTTTTCTACAGGCATGGCCTTTGTGCCGAGTAATGCTCATCACAGCAGGGTAGTGTTCAGCCTACAGCATTCACAACAGAAGGTTTGTATTTATATTTAATATTTGGAAGAGCATGTATGCTGAAACCTCAAGGCACAAAAAAACAAAATGACAAAACAAAGAAAAATAAAAGATAAGATGTATATACCATGTAGAAAAATTTGCAGGAGGATCCGGGTGCTAGAAAGTACTGCTGCTTGAATAATTACATTTTGAATGTCTTTCGAAAAGTCAGTGTCCATATTGTGTCAATGAGCCTATTCCATTCTATAGCAGCAATTGTATGGAAAGTTCTGTCCCCGAAGGTTTGGTGTGGGTTATTGGGACGGTAGGTGCCCACAGGCTTCGAGATGTCAGAGCTCTGTGTGTATAAAGCAAATTTGTTTTTTAGAAATTGAAAAGCTGGAGGATACGATGTATGATCACCATGGCATTAAATCAAGCTTGCTCCCTTGCCACCAGCCAATGTAGCTGGCTCAAGCAGGTGAAATGTGCTGGAACCTGGGGCTGCCAGTAATTAACCTAGCGGCTGCCTTCCTTACCACCTGCAGCAACCTTGGAGCCTTGTCTGAAATCAAATAACAGGTATTCCCATAGTTGAGGTGTGACAACACTAGTGCGTGGATTACTGGCGCATGATAAATGTGATCCATAAGCAGGAGGATTTTCTCAGTGCTTTAAATGGTTCGGTACTCGCCGGTACTGGGTACCGGCACGTTTTATTTTTGCCAAGCCGAGTACCGGCACTTCTCCACTGTCAAGGAGAGTACCGGTACTCAGGTTCTGAGTTTAAAGTATGGAAATATAGAGAGGCTGAAGGGGTAAGCCCAGATATGGATATGTACGAGATCCAGACAAGTTACAGAAAGAGGTAGAGAGGCACGGAGAGGGCAGATTAGAAATAGAAAGAGTGATGGTAGAGAGAGTGATAGGATACAAATACAATAGGGGACAGAATTAGCTACAAACGGGAGAGAGGTGAGTGTGGGAGGTATCACGAGGTTTGAGATGTAAAGACTGTATGTTTGAGAGGAACAGAATCAGGAGGTATTTGAAAAGAAATGCTTGTTCGTGTGTGCACTCTTGTATATATAAGGATTGTGCCAGTTGCAAGCAAGTAGAAACATTAGAATTATTATTTTAAGAAGTTGTAAATATTACAAAACAAGGAAACATGAACATTTGGCGTTTGGCCTTCATTTTGTGTAACAAGTTAACACATTTTGTTTAGACTGCTACATTTCTCACGTTTTGTTCTGTCCCGCAACCGATGAAAGTGGCAGAGTCTCTCTCACCCTAGAGCACATTGATTATATTAGCCTGAAAGTGCTAAAAGTACTGTTGATGGCTTGGCACATTCAGGGTTTTAGGTATTAATCTACAAAAATGGAAAGTTTGAGACCACTATCCAGGACAATGCAAGGACAACATGAATACTCAACAGAAGTGTTTTTGTATCCTGTCTAACTCCGCCTCTAACCCCGCCCACTAGCCAGGTCCATAGCTCAATTTAATGAGTACCTGCACTTATTTTTTCCCATTTAAAGCACATGATTTTCTTAACAGGGTTTTTGCTGCCAGAAACAACTTCTGGCCACTTGTGTAGGCTGATGTTTAAGTGATAGCTCTGAATTCAGATGGATGCCCAGGTTGTGCACTGTCCTAACAAGGAGGGGGCACAGAACTATGAACCTCGATCACGCCCAGGGTCTATTTAAGCAATGTTATTCCTAGTTATCAACAATTCGTGATAAGCTGGGTTCAAGTTCAGGAAGTTGATAGACATCAATGCCAAATCCAAGCAAGAATGCATGCTAATTTGTTTTGTGTAGTAAAGCTGCCAAGGCAGGGTACTTTTTATTAGTCCAGATTAAATAAATGTTGCAGGTCATCCATTTTCATGTAAAATATGTTCCCCCTTGTTTTTCAAGCAGCTATGGCATGGATGCCAAATAGATATTAAACAAGACCAGTGACAGAATAGCCCCATGGTCAATGATGTTGAATGCCACTGATAGGTCGAAAGGGACAGTGCCCCCCTTATCCACCATACATCTAAGTGTTGTGAGCTTTCTGCACCTGGCTATCAACAGTCAACCTGAACAGTAATCAGGAAATAGACAAAAGACTGGCCTCACCTAAAGGGATCTTCACACTTTGAACAGTAGAAACTATAGTCTGACCTTTCACCCCCACAATCCACAAAATGGTAGTGCTCAGTAAATAATCAGCAGCTCTTTGCTGCAAAAGAACCAATTCAAATTTCTAAAGGGAGCCATGTCTCCTATTTCCCCATTTAAGTTTATTCATCTTGTCCTCCTGCTCCAAGAGTGTCAGGGAAACCAACCTTACTTTCATCTTGTGTACATCAACTGCCCAGGGACTATGAAAATGGAATCCCAAGATGTCATTATTCTGATTCACTCATACATTCAATGTATGTAGCACACAGACCACACATACACATAACATACACTTGGGATGTTGGTTCTAATGTGGAAACTGAACCCAAATATTCATGTGAACCCCAATAATTTATACACCCGGATTTTTACCTTGGCCAGTTGAGCTCTGAGGTCTCTTGTTGATCTAGTGGTAAGAGTCTACACTCCTCATCAAAAACACATTCATTTAGCAGAGTAAAAATCTGAATAAACTAGGACTATTAAATAACTTAGAGGGTAATTACAATGCCGGTCGCACTGCCCATCTGACTGCTACGGCGCATTTTGTTTTCGGCGACGAGTCTGTTGGACCGCCACGGTCGGGTCGTCAGAAACCCACATCATAATCCGGACAGCGGTTGGAGATCCCTGCACTGCTCTATGGCTGCTGTTTTCTCTATGACTGTCATCTCTGCAGTCAGAAAAAAAGTCTGTTGGAGTTGGTGGTCTGTCAGCAGTCGAACGGAGTACACAATGCATGCATAATAATACGGCAGTCGAACCAACTGATTCTGACGAGAATGCAGCAGTCTGACCACCTGTGAAAGGACCACATAAGCCAGTCTGACTGGCATCCTAATGACCCTTTAAGTTCTAGATCAAAAATTGGGGAAAGAAGATTTATTAAAGAATCGTTAATAAGAACAATACAGAAAAATGCATACATTTGCCATGAAAACTCAGTAACAGAAATACAGAATCACAAAACATAGCAAAATCTCTATTTAATCAAATGTAGGAAAATTCTAAGTTTCAAACTCAGAAAGTGCACTGAGAGCATCCCAAGAAAGGAAATGTCTCAAAATATTCGGACAGAATCTTGGGATGAACCCTCAAAATCAGAGGTTTTATATACAATTTAACCATGGATGTCAATTCACCAAAATGCCAGGGGTAGCGAAAGTGACTGCACATGCCCTTGACCTTCACTTTCACTTTCACACACACATACATAGGCTTATACATACACACGCATTCACACATACACATACACGCACACATACAAACACACTCTCCTACACATGCACTCACATTCACACCTACACACACACAAGCTTGTTTGCACATTACCCACAGCTCTGCCAATCCATCTCACTTCTGACAGGATCCAATATGGGATTCTGGGACAGGGCCGTAAGGATGAATGGTGAGAACAATGGTACAAGAAGTAATACAATATGCACAGGTATAATAATAACTTGTTTTATGTATAGAGCTCCATAGCGCTGTAAACTAATGGCGTTAATCATACCCAATTTAATGGGTCTCAGTTTATCAACCTTGAAAGGATGACAGGCTATGACGGCCTTGCCAAGATTCAAACTTAAGTCCGTTAGATCATCTGGGACCGTTCAACTCATCAGCCAACTTGCCACCTAAAAAGAACAGGGGCATACTGTCACATCTTTTTTGACCGTGTCTTGTTTCAGAATCAAAACACCTGTGAGGTTTGTTGTGTGAGGAAGAGGCAGAAACTGTCAGGAAGGATGGAACTAGTGGTCATTCTCTGCTTTTTCCAAGTTTCTGTCTCAGATTCTGTTAAGTAGCATCTCGAGATTGCAGTCACCGAACCATCCATAGTTTTGGTGCTTGGTCCACAGGGTTAGAGAGCTTCCCAGGGCCAGGTTATGCCTGCAAACACACTGAAAATAGGTTTATGCTGTGATCTCTCATAAAGAGTATTGTCAGTGCACATTAAGGCGGTACAATAGAAATCTTCATAAATGTGTCTGAGATTTCAGCTATCTTTGGTAATGGCCATATGCAGGTTGACCAGATGGACCGCATGTGCCTAGTGTCAGCTATTGTATATATTGTGCTAACAACAGACATCATAAGATTATTGTCCTAGCATCCCACAGATCTCTACTCTTCTCTACCTTTGTGTGTGACATGCTGCATTCCCATTCCAGGAATCCTAAGTAATTCTGTCAGTGTACTTCTCTGTGTCTATGCAGTACAATGACGCAGACTGCCTGATCCGTTTCTGTGCTGAAGAGAAACTAATTCTTCTACTTGAAGGCCACATCCCATCTGATGCATCTGTAATACCAAGAGTCCCATAATGATTTCTGTCACTGAATATAGGTCCACCTTAGTGCTGATGAGAAAAAAAGATGTCCTTGTCACATCCCATTTAATAGACCTTAGTGCTGAAGAGGAACTTCATCCGAACTGGTCACTGAATCCTTCTTTTCATCGGATCGATCTTAGGGCTGACACAAATTTCCATAGGTTCCTTGCAAAATTAGACAAGCACTGATACTTCTTGGTGCTGATGACAAACACCATCAGGGGTGTATTATGCATTGTCAATGCCGCAAGCAATGAAAATCCGCCCTATTCCCATATATGTATACGTGTAGTGCCCAGGGCTGCCGCAAACACGTGCTGCCCTGGGGCCAGCGTATTCATGTGAAAACACTCCGTGTTTTCACAGTGCAGACGGCAACCCGCCTGCACTTTTAAAGGGGATTAGAGATCTCCTTGCAGGAGGGGTGCAGTCAGTCAGTCCATAGGACCCCTTTCTCCCCTCCAGAGGCAGTCGCAGCCGGAATTACTCCCGGGTGGGGGGGGGGGGGGGTCGCACGGGGAGGGGGTCATGCGGGGAGGGGGGTTAGTTTAATAATAAATAAAAAAATTAAAACTTACCTTTGCCTCCGGTCCCATGTCACGTCTCCTCTCTCTGTTCACAGGAAGCAGAAGCAGACACCCTCCCTCTCTAAGCCAATCAGAACGCTGCAATGGCAGCGTTGTGATTGGCCAGGACGCCGACCAAACAGGCGTCTATGGGGAGGCCGTTTTCTCCATGCAGGCTGCATGCAGTCTACATTGAGAAAACAAGTGTGCATGACTGGTTTGGTCGGCCCTGGGACCGACCAAACAATCAGCACCCACAACACTGGGCTAGCCACTCCTCCCCAATCCACCTACCTGCCCGTCCCCAACCAAACCCTTCTTCTGCTTTCTCGCAGAGCGAGAAGCAGAGACATAAAATGGTATTTATACCATTTTATGTTTCTGCTTCTCACACTGCGAGAAAGCAGTGGGGTGACACTCCTCTGCCCACGTGGAGGAGCCTCCCTGGCCAGAGGGCTGCTCTCAGGGGGCGCACTCACAGTGCGCCACTTAGACGGTGGCTGTGAATGTGCCCCCTGAGAGCTTCTTTGCCTCTGCGCCCACGTCTGTAGCATGGCATGGGCACAAAAGCAAAGGAATTCCCTCATTTGCATAGGGCACGTCCCTGTGAAAATGAGGGAACGCCCCCTGAAGTTAGCAGTGGTGCTTTAAGTGCGCCAGCGCTATTGGTATTACTGAAGGGGACGCTCAAGTGTCTGCCCCCTCTTCTGTAATACCAAAGTGCCCTGTGGGCGCACAAAGCGGGCACAAAGGTCCATTGCACCCCCGGGTCACTTATTGTAATAAGCCCCAGGTGTTTGGCATTGAATCTACTGCTCATCTGTCACGCTGGAGCTGATAGAACTCACGACAGGCCTTGAAACCCCTCTCATTTTCTGTACCACTTTTTGCTGTTTAGCCATGCCTTTTCCTGGATACCTTAACCTCTAATGATGCACATGAGGGCTGATGAGCAACACTACAGGATTCGTGATCAACACTCATTGATATCGCCACAATGCATCACACTGCCGATGTATGTGTGCATCTGGTATTTGTAAAGCGTAAACCTAGGCAAAAGTTATCGAGGCGCTGTACAGAGTCAAAGGCAATGAGAGTGGATATTGAGGTATTGAGGGTGGAATTGGAGTGTTACTGTTGCTCCAACAGGAGTTGACATTACACAGCACATTGATAGGCACCACCCCACATAGAGGGCGTGGTGCCTTTAGTGGCAACGAAGGGCGGAAACGGATAGAACTCTTCGGGGAGGAGGGGGCAAGCTGACCGGAAGTGTTTAAGGCTGCAAGGACCCGGAAGCGCGTCACGCCGACCAGTGAAACCGAAACTGGCGCGGGGTTTAAAAGTGCAGGGGGGAGGTAGAACCCCCTCTTTGTCCCCTCGCCGTGTTGACGGCGACATCTCGGAGCATCGAATTGCCCACTGTTAGAACCGGCGGTCTCTAGTTGGCAGAGGTATACACTTCTGACAAATAGGGACCTACCAACTCTAGTCAGGGAAAGGGGATTACACACTCAGATAACCCCTGCTACCCCCTTGGTAGCTTGGCAGAGCAGACAGGCTTATCTCAGAGGCAGTGTGTTAAGCATTTATGACCACATACAGTAATAAAGTGAATACACTACAGATGGACACGACACAGAAGTTATTATAAAAATAGTATTTTTATATAAGGCTTAGCACAAGACCAAATAACGACAAAAATATACCTCAGTCTTAATAAATACTCTTTGGAAGGAAAAATAATAGTTCAAGTAAGGTTTCTTCTTGGCAAATAGTTCTTTAGCAAAGTATTCTTCTGAGCACAGTTCTTTGGCAACAATGTAACCCCCACAGGAGTCACACGACGTCGAGTCTACAAGATTCCCAAGGTTCGGCGTCGACCGCGAGGAGCGCTACGTCGAGCCTGGAGTCGCAACAGACCCCACAAGTACAGTACCTTGCGAAACGAAGAAAACGATGATCCACGGCGTCGAGATCGGCGTCGAGGTCGTGCCTCGGAGTCGGGTCAATCCGCAGCGGCGTCGAGGGATGTCGGGCCGGAGCAGCGCTCACGGCGTCGAGAAGGGCGTCGAGTCGATGCGATCAGCAGCGGCGTCGGGACGGGGTCGCTTGGAGGTAGAGCCGATACTCACTCCTCACTGGCGTCGATACCGGCGTCGAGACGGGGTCACTTGGAGCCGGGGCCGATACCCACTGCTCACTGGCGTTGCTGCTGGCGTCGATCGGGCCCGGCGGCGTCGAGACTGCAGATTTTCCCTTGTGTACCGGAAACAACACTTTCCAGCAATTCAGCAAATGGTGAAGTCCTTTGGCCCTGTGACTTCAGCAGGAGACTGGCACTCTTCCAGTCCTTGGAGATTTCCTAGCAAGTGTTCAGAGAGTACACACCAAGTTCCTCTCTCCTTGTTCCTTGGCAAAAATAAAGAAGCGGCTGTCAGGTTCCTCCACAGCAAAACAGCACTCTGGCAGAAAGGGGAGGCAAGTCCTTAGATCAGCAGGCTTCTTGTCCTTGGTACAGGTTTCCTTGTCAGAAGTGATCTGAGTTCTTGGTTCAGGGGTCCGTCTCTTATACCCCTTTTTCCCTTTGTTCCCTTTGTCCAAGCAGGGCGATTCCCACCATCTCAGGTTTGTTGTGGGTGTTGCCAGGCAGAGGCACCTGGCCTATTCACTGAGCAGGGCAGAGTCCTCAGCCGCCCAGCAGGAGGCGGAGCCAGTATTGTCACTGGCAGGAGCAGGGCTATCAGTCGCCCAGCAGGAGGCGGAGCCAGTATTGTGTCAGGCAGGGCAGGCTACTCTTCCCTCACTCTACGTGTAAACGCCCCATTCACCCCACACTGACTCACTCAGACCTCTGGAGCCACCCAGCCCCTGACACACACCAAACCAGCAGAGACCGGTAGATAGTTGGACAAGAAAATAGCCGCTTTCTAAAAGTGCTATTTTCAAACATAGAATTTAAAAACCATCCATCCTAAAGGGTGTGTTATTAAATTCTGAGTTCAGGGATACTAAACTCGACTTGCTACCATGCTCCCTGAGTCAGATAGATTATAATGGAGTTAATAATCAGTCTGCCCAGTCTGGCCTATTGGAGGCAGGTAGCCCTTCAATAGTGAAAAACGAAAATGGCTGTAATTCACTATTAGGTCGTGCCACACACATCAGGGCATGACCTACCTTTTACCAACAATGCACCCTGCCCTAGGGCCTACCATAGAGGTGTCTGAAATGTGGCAAAGTGAAGGTTTAGAGACTGGTAAGTAGGTTTCCTTACCAAGTCGACAGGGCAGTCGGGGACTGCACGCAGGCGCCGCGGTGGCAGGCCTGAGACACATTTTGCACGCTGCTTCTGTGGGTGGCACAACCAGTGCTGCAAGCCCACCAGCAGCAGTTAACTTACACGCCCTTGGCACGCGCAGTGCACTAGACTAGGGTCTGAACAGTAAGTCAACCAAGCCAATCATGGTAACACCAATCAATGTAACAATTTAACATAGGGAGCACTTGCACTGTGGCACTGATCAGCAGTGGCACAGTGCCCAAAGCAATAAACCAGCAAAAACATCGTAACCGGAGGAGGCAAACAGAAAAAATGGAGGAGAGACTCATGCCAATGATGCCAGGTCTAACACGTGTCCCCTCCAGCTGAAATGTGGGGAGAACTACCCTTCACCCAGGGAGTCCTCATCACTAAGGCGGAAAAATCTGGACAGACCATCAGCATTGGCGTGATCTGTACCAGGGCGGTGTTCCACCGTAAAGTCCATCCCCTGTAGGGAAATGGACCACCTCAACAGCTTTGGGTTCTCACCCCTCATCTGCATTAACCATCTGAGGGGTCTGTGGTCTGTCTGAACCCGGAAGTGAGACCCAAACAAGTAGGGTCTTAGCTTCTTCAGCGCCCAGACCACAGCAAATGCCTCACGCTCTATCGCACTCCACCTTTGTTCCCTGGGAAGTAACCTCCGGCTGATGAAGGCTACAGGTAAGTCTCGGCCCTCCTCATTCATCTGTGCTAGAACAGCCCCCACACCATGCTCTGAAGCGTCCGTCTGGACAATGAATTCTTTTGAAAAGTCGGGTGCCTGGAGGACCGGTGCTGTACACATTGCAGTTTTCAGGGTGTCAAAGGCTTTCTGACAGGCGTCAGTCCAGATCACAAGTCTCGGCTGCTTCCTGGAAGTCAGCGAGGTCAAGGGGTGCACAATGTTGCCATACCCCTTGACAAACCTCCTGTAGTAACCCGTGAGACCCAAGAAGGCTCTCACCTGAGTCTGGGTTTTGGGCGGTTCCCAAGCCAGGATGGTATCTATCTTGGGTTGCAGGGGGGCCACCTTGCCACTCCCTACTTGGTGCCCCAAGTACACCACTGAACCCTGCCCAATCTGGCACTTACTAGCCTTGATTGTGAGGCCTGCTCTGCGCAGGGCCAACAACACTTCCTGGAGGTGGCGCAAGTGTTCCTCCCAGCTGGCGCTGAACACTGCTATATCGTCCAGGTAGGCGGCGCTGAAATCTTCCAGCCCGGCCAATACCTGGTTAACCAACCTCTGGAATGTGGCACGGGCATTCTTCATCCCAAAGGGCATCACACGGAACTGGTAGTGCCCATCTGGTGTGGAGAATGCAGACCTCTCTTTTGCCCCATCAGTCAAGGCGATCTGCCAGTACCCAGACGTTAGATCAAACGTACTAAGGTACCGGGCAGCCCCCAACCGATCGATGAGCTCATCAGCTCTGGGGATGGGGTGCGCGTCAGTCTTGGTGACCGAATTGAGTCCTCGGTAATCCACACAGAACCGAAGTTCTGGTGAAGCACCAGGCGCTGCAGCCTTTGGGACCAAGACCACTGGGCTGGCCCAAGGACTGCTAGAGGACTCAACCACCCCTAAGGCAAACATCTTGGAGACCTCTTCCTTGATGTATGCTCTGACCTTGTCAGTCACCCTGTAGGCCTTGTGCCTCACAGGAGTGCTGTCCCCGGTGTCCACATCATGGACACACCACTGAGTGACACCAGGGATTAAGGAGAACAGATCAGGGAATTGTACCAACAGATGGCGACAATCTTGCTGCTGCTCAGGGGTCAGTGTGTCAGAGAGGACAACACCATCCACTGACCCATCTTTTTCTTTTGCACACAGGAGGTCAGGAAGAGGCTCACTCTCCTCCTCCATCCCAGCATCTGTGGCAAGGAGCATGCCCACTTCGGACCTTTCTAAGTGGGGTTTTAACCGGTTGACATGCAGGACCCTTAAGGGGTTCCTGGGAGACTTCAAGTCCACCAAGTAGGTGACATCGCTCTTTTTCTCCACAACCTCAAACGGTCCAGTCCACCTGTCCTTGAGCGCACAAGGTTCCACAGGGGCCATGACCCAAACTTTCTGACCAGGTTGAAGCTCAACCAGAGTGGCATTCTGATCGTACCACCGCTTCATCTCTTCCTGGCTGGCCTCCAGATTTGCCTGAGCAAGATCTCTGAAGCGCCGAGTCTGGTTCCTAAAGGCCAGCATGTAACTATATACATCCTGGGGAGGTTTCCTGGGAGATTGCTCCCAGCCTTCTTTGACCAGACTCAAAGGTCCTCTTACCGGGTGACCATACAAAAGCTCAAAGGGGCTGAACCCTAGAGACTTCTGTGGCACCTCACGGTAAGCAAACAGCAGGCATGGCAAGAGGACGTCCCATTTACGCCTCATTGGTTCTTCAAGACCCATGATCATGCCTTTTAGGGTCCGGTTGAATCTCTCAACCAGCCCATTACCTTGAGGGTGGTAAGGAGTGGTAAACTTGTAGGTTACCCCACACTCCTTCCACAGAGACTTCATATAATTCGAAATGAAGTTGGTGCCCCGGTCTGACACCACCTCTCTGGGGAACCCCATGCGGGAGAAAACACCCATCAGTGCCCGTCCCACCACGGGGGCCGTCACTGTTCGGAGAGGGATGGCTTCCGGGTACCGGGTGGCATGGTCCACCAAGACCAGGATAAACCTGTTGCCCATGGCTGTCTTGGGGTCCAGTGGCCCCACAATGTCAATTCCCACTCGCTCAAAGGGGGTACTGACGACGGGAAAAGGTTGGAGGGGAGCCTTCTGCTTCCGCCCACTTTTCCCACTTGCCTGGCAAGTCTGGCAGGTCCTACAATGGATATCTGAATCCCTTCTCATCTGAGGCCAATAAAAATGGGTGACAAGCCTGTCATAGGTCTTGTCCTGCCCCAGATGTCCAGCTAACGGAACGTCATGAGCCAACCCCAGTAGGAAGGCTCTGAAGCGCTGGGGTACCACCAGCACACGGGCTGACCCAGGTTCAGCAGCCTTAGGCTCGCTATACAGGAGGTCGTTTTCCCAGTAGACCCAATGTGATCCTGACTGATCACCTGTCGTTTGGGCTGAGGCCTGCTGCCTCATACCCACAAGAGAAGGGCACACTTTCTGTTCAGCACAAAATTCCTCCCTGGAGGGACCACCATCCTGCTGCCAATGGGTCAGCTCGGGCAGGTCTCCCAGTTCGGCCACTTGTTCTCCTGTCGGTTCCAGGGCATCCCCCTCAGGGTCTGCTCCCTCCTGGACCGCGGGAGCGATGGGGGACGGTTTCCCGCGCCCCCTGCCTCTTCTCTTCACGGTTGGGACCTGGGCCATACTTTCAGGCTCCGGGCCCCCATCAACACCCTTACTGACTGACATGGACCGGGTGGTCGCACACACCCACTCAGGCAGACCCAACATTTCCAGATGCGCTTTTCTCTCCACCTTAGCCCAAGGGGAGTCCTCCAAATCATTGCCCAAGAGACAATCAACAGGCATGGCGGGCCTCACAGCAACCTGAAGAGTACCTGAGACCCCCCCCCACTCAAAAGGAACTTGAGCTACCTCACACTTACTCTGTGAGTTGTCAGCAGCTACAACGGGGTAGAATGCATGAGGGACCACCTGCTCTCTGGACACCAAGTGACACTTGACAGCTGTCACACTCGCTCCGGTGTCTCTGAGAGCTTCCACCCTATGGCCATTAATGGTCACCCACTGCCTATATTTCTTAGTGTTACTAGGCAGAGGGGTTGGAGGGACCATTTCCACGTCTCCTAAAGAGATCAGGGACATTTCTGCGGGACCCCGCCCACCGGGGGCACCCATCTCCTCCCCTCCCAGGGCTACACTCGCTACCTGACGAGGGGGTGCACGCGGCGGTGCATTCGAATCCTTCATGGGACACTGGGGATCATAATAACGGTGTCCCACCTGCTTACAGGCATAGCAGGTCATGGGGCCCCTGTGAACAGGTTTACCTGTCGGGGCCTCTGGTTTCTTTACAGGGGGAGGCTGGGAACCCTTCCCTTGGTTCCCTTGGGGACTACTTTGGGGCCCTTTCTGAAACTCCCTCTGTTTACCCCTGTCCCCCCCACTCTTCTGCTGGGGACCCTGCCCACCTTTGGCTGAGTCTCCCACTGGACCCTTGTGGACCCTGGTACTGACCCAGCGGTCCGCCTCCTCAGCAAGTTTTCTAGGGTTAGATAGCTTGCTGTCAACAAGGTGCTGGCGTAGCTCTGGAAAACAGTTATTAGACAAGTGCTCCCAAGCAAACAAATCATAAAGAGCATCATAACTATCAACCTTGCTACCCTTTATCCAACCATCCATGGTTCTGCAGAAAAAAGACACATATTCAACCCACGTAGTACCAGGCAACTTCTTACATTCTCTAAAGGTTTGTATGTACTTTTCTGGGGTTAAGCCATATCTCAGCATTAAAGCATCTTTCATATGAGTATAAGACATCCTATCCTCAGCAGGAAGGCTCAACAAGGTATCTCTCCCCTCGTTTGTAAAGCGGCTCCACAACCCCGTTCCCCAATCCTTCTCAGGGACCCGGTGGGCCAACAATGCTAACTCATACGCTTTAAACCATTGGCTAATATCTTCATTCTTACTGTAATCTTTGATCACATCCTTAGGAAAATAAAACCTACTTTCTGCAGGCACGGATGGAGTGCTGCCACCAGAGGGATTCAACTCTAAACTCTTAGTTTTAAGCTCCATCTCCCTCACCATCTTCTCACGTTCAAACGCTAATTTCTCTCTCTCAAAATCTAATCTTTTGCTCTCCATTTCAGCTTCTCTCTTGCTTCTCGCATTCTCTAATTCCAACTGCCCTCCTAATTTAAGTTTTGCCATTTCTAACTTGTACCCCCTCTCCTTCTCCCTGTCTTCTAATTCTTCGGGGGAAAGGCTCCTAGAGGACGCACTACTGCCTGGAGATGACGCTGGCCCACCTGTGGGCTCTTCCTCTTCCTCTTCTTCTTCCTCTTCCGGTACCACCACCGGATCAGAGGGATTTCTGGCCTCTAACCAGGCCTTCAGCGCTTTGAGGAAGCCCTCTTTCTTTGAGACACCTGTGGTAGGAACTTTAAACTGCTTGCAAAATCCTTTTAGATCTTTTAGCGTGTAGGAATCTATCTTCTCCTTATCGAATTCCCCCACAACATTCTCCACAGGTGTAGCAGCTCCGGCATTCTCCATGGTCAAAACTGGCAGTGTTTAAGAAAATAAGCTCCAGGAAAGCGGAGAACAAAAATAGGCAATCCTACCAAACAGACTGTGGCTGCGTTATGGTCTGCTTTCACTATGTAGCGTACACTAATCACTGCACATGAGTCATAAATGCAAAGTTCAAATCCTCACCGCTGACCACCAATGTTAGAACCGGCGGTCTCTAGTTGGCAGAGGTATACACTTCTGACAAATAGGGACCTACCAACTCTAGTCAGGGAAAGGGGATTACACACTCAGATAACCCCTGCTACCCCCTTGGTAGCTTGGCAGAGCAGACAGGCTTATCTCAGAGGCAGTGTGTTAAGCATTTATGACCACATACAGTAATAAAGTGAATACACTACAGATGGACACGACACAGAAGTTATTATAAAAATAGTATTTTTATATAAGGCTTAGCACAAGACCAAATAACGACAAAAATATACCTCAGTCTTAATAAATACTCTTTGGAAGGAAAAATAATAGTTCAAGTAAGGTTTCTTCTTGGCAAATAGTTCTTTAGCAAAGTATTCTTCTGAGCACAGTTCTTTGGCAACAATGTAACCCCCACAGGAGTCACACGACGTCGAGTCTACAAGATTCCCAAGGTTCGGCGTCGACCGCGAGGAGCGCTACGTCGAGCCTGGAGTCGCAACAGACCCCACAAGTACAGTACCTTGCGAAACGAAGAAAACGATGATCCACGGCGTCGAGATCGGCGTCGAGGTCGTGCCTCGGAGTCGGGTCAATCCGCAGCGGCGTTGAGGGATGTCGGGCCGGAGCAGCGCTCACGGCGTCGAGAAGGGCGTCGAGTCGATGCGATCAGCAGCGGCGTCGGGACGGGGTCGCTTGGAGGTAGAGCCGATACTCACTCCTCACTGGCGTCGATACCGGCGTCGAGACGGGGTCACTTGGAGCCGGGGCCGATACCCACTGCTCACTGGCGTTGCTGCTGGCGTCGATCGGGCCCGGCGGCGTCGAGACTGCAGATTTTCCCTTGTGTACCGGAAACAACACTTTCCAGCAATTCAGCAAATGGTGAAGTCCTTTGGCCCTGTGACTTCAGCAGGAGACTGGCACTCTTCCAGTCCTTGGAGATTTCCTAGCAAGTGTTCAGAGAGTACACACCAAGTTCCTCTCTCCTTGTTCCTTGGCAAAAATAAAGAAGCGGCTGTCAGGTTCCTCCACAGCAAAACAGCACTCTGGCAGAAAGGGGAGGCAAGTCCTTAGATCAGCAGGCTTCTTGTCCTTGGTACAGGTTTCCTTGTCAGAAGTGATCTGAGTTCTTGGTTCAGGGGTCCGTCTCTTATACCCCTTTTTCCCTTTGTTCCCTTTGTCCAAGCAGGGCGATTCCCACCATCTCAGGTTTGTTGTGGGTGTTGCCAGGCAGAGGCACCTGGCCTATTCACTGAGCAGGGCAGAGTCCTCAGCCGCCCAGCAGGAGGCGGAGCCAGTATTGTCACTGGCAGGAGCAGGGCTATCAGTCGCCCAGCAGGAGGCGGAGCCAGTATTGTGTCAGGCAGGGCAGGCTACTCTTCCCTCACTCTACGTGTAAACGCCCCATTCACCCCACACTGACTCACTCAGACCTCTGGAGCCACCCAGCCCCTGACACACACCAAACCAGCAGAGACCGGTAGATAGTTGGACAAGAAAATAGCCGCTTTCTAAAAGTGCTATTTTCAAACATAGAATTTAAAAACCATCCATCCTAAAGGGTGTGTTATTAAATTCTGAGTTCAGGGATACTAAACTCGACTTGCTACCATGCTCCCTGAGTCAGATAGATTATAATGGAGTTAATAATCAGTCTGCCCAGTCTGGCCTATTGGAGGCAGGTAGCCCTTCAATAGTGAAAAACGAAAATGGCTGTAATTCACTATTAGGTCGTGCCACACACATCAGGGCATGACCTACCTTTTACCAACAATGCACCCTGCCCTAGGGCCTACCATAGAGGTGTCTGAAATGTGGCAAAGTGAAGGTTTAGAGACTGGTAAGTAGGTTTCCTTACCAAGTCGACAGGGCAGTCGGGGACTGCACGCAGGCGCCGCGGTGGCAGGCCTGAGACACATTTTGCACGCTGCTTCTGTGGGTGGCACAACCAGTGCTGCAAGCCCACCAGCAGCAGTTAACTTACACGCCCTTGGCACGCGCAGTGCACTAGACTAGGGTCTGAACAGTAAGTCAACCAAGCCAATCATGGTAACACCAATCAATGTAACAATTTAACATAGGGAGCACTTGCACTGTGGCACTGATCAGCAGTGGCACAGTGCCCAAAGCAATAAACCAGCAAAAACATCGTAACCGGAGGAGGCAAACAGAAAAAATGGAGGAGAGACTCATGCCAATGATGCCAGGTCTAACACCCACCCACCCATCCCTAAGCTTATAGTTCCTAGTGGCGGGGTCCTGGACAAGAGAAATGACAGGGACTCCGGTTGACAGTGGCTGCTTGGCCCCAGAACAGGACGCGCAGTCCATTGTGGGCTCCGGGCTGGCGGGAGAGGGGGCTGACCTGCTGGTGGCTCTGGACTCTCTGGCCCTACCCAGGAAGCCGGCGCTGGTTATCAGCAGCGATGAAACTACCTGCAGCTCCTTTGGCCGGTGGGCGGTCAGCACGAAGGAGAGCAGGGTATCTTGGTTGTGGCCTGCTGGCACAACACGTGGCAAAGGCTCTGTGGAGAGTCAAATGTAAATACAAATAATGGGGAGATGTAAAGTATATAATCCTGATATCCCCTGGGCGTGCTGTGGTGTGTTAAATAAGCAATAATAAATTGGTCAAGAGATTAACAGTGAGTGAGCCAATAGGGAGATTGGCGATATCATGTTGAAATTAATAAAGACTACGCTGTGAAGACCAACTACCGTCTTACTAGTTGTTACTGGGTTGTGACCTGCATGGCAAGGAGGGTGGTGAGAAAGGCGGTGGTGTAGTGAATTGCACGTTGTATGCCAACTATGCTTCCAGTCTCGTGATGCCGCACATCCCAGGGAGACAGCTGGCAGCTAGTGGATTCAAATACGTCTCCTTTGTTGCTGCTTACACTCTCTTTGGAAGGCTTCTCAGCACTTCTGATTTAAGGGAAAGCCCAGTGGTGCTGCCTGTGGCCATGACAGATTTCCGTTTTTAATGTTTTTTCTATTTTTATAACATCACTGTCATTGGATGCACTCCGGTGGTGAAGTTAGGGTTGCTGTTTTGAGTGTTGCTCCACTGCCACTGGCAAAAACAAAGCTATATTTGTACCGAGAACGCTTTGAGGCAGATCTGTGCTGTGATATGTGTCCAATCCAGGTTAATAACTAGCCAGTTGATGGTAATATTTCCTCATTTGCAAAACAGGGCTCTGCATGTTACATTCCGCCTGGAATTACAGAGCTTAATTAAATGGAAACAAATGACAAGAAGAAGAACACACTGGTGCAAGTGGCAGAGCGCAGTAAATGAATTAAAAATACTCTTCTTGAGAAAGCTATCTTGCTGCTATATGACGAAAGCATTTAACTAGCTTGAGAGCAATAAAGAGGCATATCAAATCCAAATTAAGCTTTTCGTACACTATAAGGAATCTAATGAAGGTGTTTATCCTTTTTTTTTTACATTCTGATAAATGTCCAGATGCATTTAATTTATTTCAAGGCAAAGAAGGGCATCTAGTAAATAAATAGCTAGCTAGCTCAAAGGAACCTGGCCATCGTGTTATTGATCACTGGCTTTCATCTAACAAACCACTGTATTCCAGCTGTTGTAGTTTTTGTTTGCTCTAAGTAAACAATACATTTGATAACAGTGATTTGTAAAGGGAAGGTCCAGTACTGGGGACACAGTAGTCGATAGAGATGGGGTGATATGTGAAATACAAGTGTGGCATCTGCTAGTATTAATTACAGTGCTAGGTATTTATAATTATAGCACAGAGGCAAAGTATGAAATTGGTACCCAGAGTGCATTGCATTATTACAGCTGATCATTCGGAAAGAAGGCAATAATTGAATTGTGTTGCACACTGAAGCATCACCGAGTAGGTTCTTTGGGTATGGATCTGCTTGAACCTGTAACTGACTAGCCGGTGGTCCTGACCTTCTAGCTCTACCTCTGGTGCCCATGATTTTTCTTGGGGCATAGCCAAATCATCACGGGTTGCCCCAGTGGGGACAATGTGCTTATAGAGACTGAATGTGTCATTCCCGTGAACGATGCATTTATATTTAAGAAACTTTCTTTTTGTTTAAAAAAAATCTGTGTTTGCTGGGCCCTAGTGCCCTGCCTCCCCCGAGGTGGGTGTAAATTAGAAATGCATGTTCAGTTGAAGTTAGAAAACTTATATCTGTCGTAGGATGTTCATCATGAAGCAAGTCTTGCTAATGCTTTTCTGCAGGGGCATTGCACAAGCTACCGACTAGTCTGTGGTACAATTGGCACTGAACAGCCTCAGTGCTCAGAACATTTGTTCTCCTATTTTCGTCTGCGCTCTTTTTTAAGCGTTCACTATTTTATAACCAGAGTTTGAACAAAACACCCTGCTTTTTCATGGTTCAATAAATAGGGAAATCGCAAAAACAACTCGCTAACATTTTTTTCCACCACACAAGTGAGTCCAGAGGTTGAGATAAACTCAAAAAACAGGAAGCTTCTTTGTCTATTTTTAAGAGCCTCCAACAGTTCACTGAACACACCCACTGGCAAAGTTTCACGATTTGTGGTTACACTTATGCAACTCTACATAACATTCTAGTTAAAGTGTCGTTTTAATAACAAACGTGTTTGGTGAAAACGAGAGCCAGCGACTTGATACTGACTACAACTTTCACACTAGCTACAAAGGGTCCCTTGGTGGTGGTCTACAAAAGTCTACACACAAAACTGGTCTCAAGCTCTTGGCTGTAGACAGTAAGTGAATCAATCTGAGAATGAATGGAAAAAGCACGAGTTTCTCTTTTGGAAAGCTCACATTTGTGGAATGGAGTAAAGCTGGATTCTTGCTCCCGGGGTCCAGGTGGGGTTAAAGAGCTTACGTTTGGAGGCTAGAAAATCAGGTGCAAGATGATTAAATATGTGAACACCAGGTACCGAAACCTGAATTGAATGCGTACAACCATTGGTGCCCATTGAAGGGCTATGCGATAGGCCGTCTCATTTGCACAAACCAAAAAGGCGTAAACTTTGTTTGTGGCTATACGTAACTAATTAATTCAGGAAGCTGGAAGACCAACATACAGAGCATTACGATTGTTGAGAATTTAGGAGTTCTATTGGATAACACTCCTAAACTCAAGATGGTTTTCTAAAATGATAATGCTTAAAAAAGGTTTTGCCTTATCTTTCTTACGGTTGCTGAAAAAGCGTCCAACAGGTGATTATTCTCTCTAGATTCGAGTATTGTAATGCCCTATGCTTAGTGATCTCCAAAGATATTGATGTACAGCGTACAGCTGGTAAAAAACTGGGCAGTTTATACCATTTTGAATCTGTCAAAAGAATCTCCAGTCTCTCTTTTTAAGGTTCATGCGCGCTGGCTCCCATTGAGCCTAGAATAATATTTAAGTTACTTTGGATTACTCACTGAGCTTTCCATCAGCTGTGACCCAGATACATTCAAGCAAAATTGACTCACTACGTCCCAGCTAGATCCCTTAGATCGATTTTGTTGCTTAAATTGTTAATCCAATACTAAAGAAAGAAACATCAGGGATGCCAATCATTTTCACTTCAGGCACTTAAGCTTTTGAACATTCTTAATAACGCACTTAGACATATAGGCTCCTCCGCCAGGGCGGAGGAGCGTCGCCCCACTGCTTTGTCGCAGTGCAAGAAGCAGAAACATAAAAAGGTAATAACTTCCTGTTATTACCATTTTATATTTAGTTGCGGGCGGGTGGCTGTGCGGGGCTGCTCTGCGAGCAGGGAGGGAGTGGTGTGCCCATTCCTGAGGGAGCAATGACTGTTTGATCGGCCTCTGGGCCGACCAAACAGTCATTACGCCCTCAGCCCTTTCTCCTTTTTTCATTGCGCACTCTGCCATTTTTCCATGCAGGCTGCAATGCCTGCCTACATGGAGAAAATGGCCTCCTCGTAAGCTCCTGGCTGGGCGGCATCCCCACCAATCACAATGCTGCCATTGTAGTGTTGTGATTAGCTTAGGGGAGGGGAGGGAGGCTGCCTGCTTCCTGTTTCCTGCAGAGGCAGAAGAGCAGGAGCAGGTGCTGAGAAAAAGAGGAACTCGGCCGGTGGACAGGTAAGATTTTAATATTTATTTTTAAATTAACCCCCCTCAACGCGACCCTCCCTGTGTGCCCCCCCCCCCCACAATGAATGCCGGCCGCGACTGTCAGTTTACCTGAATTTTGGGAGATCTTTGAAGACATTTATCCTTGCCTAAACAGCTAAGTAGTCACAGGTCTTAAAGAGCCATTAAGTTAAATCGGCAACATAGCACCCTGTCAGGGTAACAGATGTGCTCCAAAAAAATTATCAAGATTAGCATTAGCAATAGTCGGGCCATACTTTGGACTCAAGAAGATACTACCAACTCAACAAGCCAGGTCTCCAGCCCTTGAAAGAAGGGTTACCCAAGCTACATATATATGTAACCCTTGACAGAAGGGTTACCCAAGCTACATACACATATACTGGGTAGGTTATATATAGATACTCACTGAAACAACAAAATATAAAGAAACGTTATAGTTACGTGTAATAAAAATAACTCTTTTCGTTTTTTTTAAAACCTTAGAAATTCACTGAAAAAAACGAAGATTAAAGCAACATTATAGTTAGGGGAATTTCTCAGTGACAGCGTTAATATTTTAAACAAAAAAACACGGAAACCTAGCAGTTATAGTTAGTAGCAGTAACTATAACTTGTACCACCGCCATGCACTGCTTATGACCTTACATATGACATCACTCATGACAAATCAATCAATCAATCAATCATAGGCATTTATAAAGCGCACTACTCACCCGGAGGGTCTCAAGGCGCTGGGGGGGGGGGGTCCGCTACTGCTCGAACAACCAGGTCTTGAGCTTCTTCCTGAAGGAGAGGTGGTCTTGGGTCAGGCGTAGGTCGGTGGGGAGGGCGTTCCAAGTCTTGGCGGCCAGGTGGGAGAAGGATCTTCCTCCTGTTGTAGCTCTGTGGATGCGGGGGACGGCTGCGAGGGCGTGACTGGTCGAGCGGAGGTGGCGTTTGGGAGCGTTGAAGTTGAGGCGGCTGTTGAGGTAGGCCGGGCCTTGGTTGTGTAGGGCTTTGTGTGCGTGGGTGAGGAGCCGGAAGGTGATTCTTTTGTTGATCGGGAGCCAGTGCAGGTCTCTCAGGTGTCTGGAGATGAGAGTTCGTCTGGGGACGTCGAGGATGAGTCTCGCCGAGGCGTTCTGGATCCGCTGGAGTCTCTTCTGGAGCTTGGCGGTGGTACCGGCGTAGAGGGCGTTGCCGTAGTCCAGTCGACTGGTGACGAGGGCCTGGGTGATCGTTTTCCTGGTCTCGGTGGGGATCCACCGGAAGATCTTATGTAGCATGCGCAGGATGTTGAAACAGGACGAGGAGACGGCGTTGACTTGTCTGGTCATGGAGAGGGAGGAGTCCAGGATGAAGCCCAGGTTGCGTGCGTGGTCTGTCGGTTTTGGTGCGTTGCCCAGGGCGGGGGGCCACCAGGAGTCGTCCCAGGCGGAGGGTGAGGAGCCCAGGATGAGGACTTCCGTCTTGTCTGTGTTCAGTTTCAGGCGGCTGATCGTCATCCACTCGGCCACGTTTTTCATCCCTTCGTGTAGGTTGGCTCTGGCGGTGGCGGGGTCGTTGGTCAGGGAGAGGATCAGCTGGGTGTCATCGGCGTAGGAGATGATGTTCAGGTTGTGTTGGCGTGCGATGGCCGCAAGGGGGCTCATGTAGACATTGAAGAGGGTGGGGCTGAGCGAGGAGCCCTGAGGGACGCCGTAGATGACTTCCGTGGCTTCTGATCTGAACGGGGGCAGGCGGACTCTCTGTGTTCTTCCGGTGAGGAAGGAGATGATCCATTCCAGTGCCTTCTCCTCGATCCCGACGTTGCTGAGGCGCTGCACTAGGGTGCGGTGGCAGACAGTGTCGAAAGCCGCGGAGAGGTCCAGGAGGATGAGGGCCGCTGTTTCTCCGTTGTCCAGCAGGGTTCGGATGTCGTCGGTGGCGGCGATGAGGGCGGTCTCGGTGCTGTGGTTGGCCCGGAAGCCTGACTGGGAAGGGTCGAGGGAACCAGTCGTCTCGAGGAAGGCTGCCAGTTGCTTGTTGATGGTCTTCTCGATGACTTTGGCTGGAAACGGGAGGAGCAAGATGGGGCGGTAGTTCTTGAGTTCGGTGGGGTCCGCCGTTGGTTTCTTTAGTAGAGCGCTGAGTTCGGCGTGCTTCCAGCTCTCAGGGAAGGTGGCGGTGTCGAGGGAGGTGTTGATGATGTCCCGCAGGTGGGGTGCGATGACAGCGTCAGCCTTGTTGAAGATGTGGTGAGGGCAGGGGTCGGTTGGGGATCCGGAGTGGATGGAGTTCATCGTGCTGATGGTGTCTTCGAGGTTGATCGGTGTCCAGGCGTTGAGGGTGGTGGTGGGGGGCGTTGGTTTGGTCGTGGGGAACGTTGGTTGTGTTCTGAAGCTGTTGTGTATGTCAGTGATCTTGTTGTGGAAGTAGGAGGCGAAGGAGTTGCAGAGGTCTTGCGATGGGGTGATGTCGTTGGTTCCGACGTTGGGGTTGGAGAGCTCTCTGACGATGTTGAAGAGTTCCTTGCTGTTGTGTGCGTTGTTGTCCAGCCGGTCCTTGAATGCTGTTTTCTTGGTGGCGTGGATCAGTTGATGGTGCATTCGGGTGGCGAGCTTGAGGGTAGTCATGTTGTCCGGCGTTGGGTCTCTTCTCCAGGCTTTCTCGAGGGCTCGGCAGTTCTTCTTGGAGCTCTTGAGTTCGTCGTTGAACCACGGGGCCTTCTTGCTTCCGGGTCTGCTGGGTGGGGTCCTCAGAGGGGCGAGCTCGTCCGCGCAGGTGGAGATCCATTTCGTGAGGTTGTCGGCGGCTTGGCTGGGGTTCGGTGAGCTGGCGGGAGGGTGCTGGCTCAGGGATGCGGTGAGTTGTTCGGCTGTGATCTTGTTCCAGCTTCTTCGTGCAGCCTGTTGCTGGTGGTGGTGGACCGTGGTTCTTTTGAAGGTGAAGTGGATGCAGCTGTGGTCCGTCCAGTGGAGTCCTGTGGCGTGGCTGAAGGAGATGTCTTTGCTGGACGAGAAGACGGCGTCGAGTGTGTGTCCGGCGAGGTGGGTGGGGGTGGTCACCAGCTGCTTGAGTCCGAGGGTGGCGAGGTTGTCAAGCAGGGTGGTGGTGTTGCGGTCGTTGTTGTTCTCCAGGTGGAAGTTGATGTCCCCGAGGAGGATGTAGTCGGCAGAGGGGAGGGCGTGCGGGCTGATGAAGTCGGCGATGTCTTCGCTGAATTGAGTGCGTGGTCCCGGGGGTCGGTAGATCAGGGTGCCTCTGAGGGTGGTCTTGGGGTCGGTGTGGATCTGGAAGTGCAGGTGTTCGGCGGTTGTCAGGGTGTTGTCGGCGTTGGTCGAGATACGGATGGTGTCCCTGTGGATGATGGCGATGCCTCCTCCAGTCTGGTTGTCGCGGTCTCTCCGGATGATCTTGTAGCCCTCTGGGATGGCGATGGCGATGTCGGGCGCTGAGGAGTCGTTCATCCAGGTTTCCGTGAGGAAGGCAACGTCAGGAGCTGTGGTGTCGAGGAGGTTCCAGAGTTGAACGGCGTGTCTGTGGACGGAGCGGGTGTTGAGCAGGATGCACTTGAGGTGGTTGCTGCTGGTGTTCGGCTTGGCGGGTGCTGGTGTGGGGCGGGTCCGGATGCAGGTGAACTTGCAGGTGCGGCAGCTGAAGGGTCCGTGGGTGCGTCTCGGAGTGGCTCGGTAGCACCCGGGGGTTCGGCCGGTGTTGAGTGCGTTGAGGGTGGCGGCATCGTAAGTCCGGCGGGTGGGGTGGCCTCTGCGGGGGCCAGGGGTTCTGGCGCTGGGTGCGGTCCAGGCGCGGACGGGCGCAGACGGGCTTACCTTTGGCGCACCTTCGGCGCTCATTCGGTGCTCCCGCTGCGCGCGTCCGCTGCGCGGTCGCTCTGGGGGCGTCATAAGAGGGGAGCCGGGAGGGAGGGTCTGCGGGGAGGCGGGGAGCGCGGGATCCAATCGGCGGGCGGGGTCTCGTGGGAAGCGGCGGGAACCTGGGGGCTCGGTGGCGGCTGGGGCGGCGCTTGGCGGCCCTGTGGCGGCTGGGGCGGCGCTCGGCGGCCCTGTGGTGGCTCAGGCGGCAGGCGGCAGCAGGAGGCCCAGCAGGTAAGGAGCAGCCATGTTCTATGACATCATTTATGACCGCACTGATGACATCTCAAATGACATCTTTGATGGCATCACTGATGACATCATCCAATGAGTGTGCTAGTTTGTTTTACAGTTTACATAGTAGCAGGTAGCTTTCATATTCCTTTCATACTTAATTTTGTACAGTTTGGATTCAACTAATGCGGGTAATTGTCTACAAAATATATGTGCTCCTAATTGCACCCTAGCTGTGTAGAGGTATTGAACACATTATCACATTTTTATTTAAAGATTAACTCTGTGTGCAGGTGACAGTTGATTTTTGTTCATTATGCTTCAGACAAGTTTTTTAGTTCTCCAAAAAAATTTACTACAATCAATCAATCAATCAAAGCATTTATATAGCGCACTACTCACCCAGAGGGTCTCAAGGCGCTAGGGGAGGGGGGTCCGCTACTGCTCGAACAGCCAGGTTTTGAGTTGCTTCCTGAAGGCGAGGTGTGTCAGGAGGGAGTTCCACGTCCTGGCGGCGAGGAAGGAGAAGGACCGTCCCCCTGTGGTGGCTCTTCGGATGCGGGGGACGGTGGCGAGGGCGTGGCCGGTCGATTGAAGCTGGCGTTTGGGAGCGTAGAAGTTGAGGCGGCTGTTGAGGTATCCTGGGCCTTGGTTGTGTAGGGCTTTGTGTGCGTGGGTGAGGAGACGGAAGGTGATTCTCTTGGTGACCGGGAGCCAGTGCAGGTCTCTCAGGTGTCCGGAGATGTGGCTGCGACGGGGGATGTCCATGATGAGTCGTGCTGAGGCGTTCTGGATCCGCTGAAGTCTTTTCTGGAGTTTGGCGGTGGTTCCGGCGTAGAGGGAGTTGCCGTAGTCCAGACGGCTGGTGACGAGGGCCTGGGTGACCGTCTTCCTGGTCTCGGTGGGGATCAAGATCTTTCGTAGCATGCGCAGGATGTTGAAGCACGACGAGGAGACGGCGTTGACTTGTCTGGTCATGGAGAGGGTGGAGTCCAGGATGAAGCCCAGGTTGCGTGCGTGGTCTGTTGGTTTGGGTGCGCTGCCTAGGGCGGGGGGCCACCAGGAGTCGTCCCAGGCGGAGGGTGAGGATCCCAGGATGAGGACTTCCGTCTTGTCCGAGTTCAGTTTCAGGCGGCTGTTCTTCATCCATTCGGCTACCTCTTTCATCCCTTCGTGGAGGTTGGCTCTGGCGGTGGCGGGGTCGTTGGTGAGGGAGAGAATCAGCTGGGTGTCGTCGGCGTAGGAGATGATGTTGAGGTTGTGCTGGCGTGCGATGTCTGCGAGGGGGCTCATGTACATGTTGAAGAGGGTTGGACTGAGCGAGGAGCCTTGAGGAACGCCGCAGATGACTTCGGTGGCTTCAGATCTGAACGGGGGGAGGCGGACTCTCTGTGTCCTTCCGGCGAGGAAGGAGATGATCCACTCCAGCGCCTTCTCCTGGATTCCGACGTTGCTGAGTCGCTGCACTAATGTACGGTGGCAGACAGTGTCGAAGGCCGCGGAGAGGTCTAGGAGGATGAGGGCCGCTGTTTCTCCGTTGTCAAGCAGAGCTTGGATGTCATCGGTGGCTGCGATCAGGGCGGTCTCGGTGCTGTGGTTGGCACGGAAGCCAGACTGCGAGAGGTCGAGGGATCCGTTCGTCTCGAGGAAGGCGGCCAGCTGCTTGTTGACGGTCTTCTTGATGACTTTTGCAGGAAATGGGAGCAGCGAGATGGGGCGGTAGTTCTTGAGGTCGGTGGGGTCGGCTGATGGCATCTTTAGTAGAGCGCTGAGTTCGGCGTGCTTCCAGCTCTCCGGGAAGGTAGCGGTGTCGAAGGAGGTGTTGATGATGTCCCGCAGGTGGGGTGCGATGACAGCGTCGGCCTTGTTGAAGACGTAGTGAGGGCAGGGGTCGGTAGGAGATCCGGAGTGGATGGAGTTCATCGTGCGGACGGTGTCTTCGGTGCTGATCGGGGTCCAGGCACGGAGGGTGGTGGTGGGGGGCGGTGGTTCGGTCGTGGCGTGCGTCGGTTGAGTGCTGAAGCTGTTGTGTATGTCCTCGATCTTGTTGTGGAAGTAGGAGGCGAGGGAGTTGCAGAGGTCTTGTGAAGGGGTGATGTCGTTGTTACCGGCGTTGGGGTTGGAGAGCTCTTTGACGATGTTGAAGAGTTCCTTGCTGTTGTGTGCGTTGTTGTCCAGTCGTTCCTTGAATGCGGTTTTCTTGGTGGCGTGGATGAGTTGGTGGTGTTTTCGGGTGGCGAGCTTGAGGGCAGTCATGTTGTCCGGTGTTGGGTCTCTGTGTCAGGTTCTCTTGAGGGCTCGGCAGTTCTTCTTGGAGCTCTTGAGTTCGTCGGTGAACCATGGGGCTTTCTTGCTACCCGGTCTGCTAGTCCGGGTCTTCAGAGGGGCGAGGTCGTCTGCGCAGTCGCTGATCCACTTCGTGAGGTTGGTGGCCGCTTGGCTGGGGTTCGTTGCGCTGGTGGGTGGGTTCTTGCTCAGGGCGGTCGCGAGCTGGTCGGCTGTGATCTTGTTCCAGCTTCTGCGTGCAACCTGTTGCTGGTGGTGGTGGATCGTGGTCCTTCTGAAGCTGAATTGGACGCAGCTGTGGTCCGTCCAGTGGAGTCCGGTGGCGTGTCTGAAGGCGATGTCCTTGCTGGATGAGAAGACGGGGTCGAGTGTGTGTTCGGCGTAGTGGGTGGGGGTGGTGACCAGCTGCTTGAGTCCGAGGTTGGCGAGGTTGTCCAGCAGGGTGGTGGTGTTGCGGTCGTTGTTGTTCTCCAGGTGGAAGTTGAGGTCCCCGAGGAGGATGTAGTCAGCGGAGGGGAGGGCGTGCGGGCTGATGAAGTCGGCGATGTCTTCGCTGAATTGTGTGCGTGGTCCCGGGGGTCTGTAGATGAGGGTGCCTCTGAGGGTGGTCTTGGGGTTGATGTGGACCTGGAAGTGCAGGTGCTCGGCGGGTGCGAGGGTGTCGTCGGTGTTGGTCGTGATGCGGATGGTGTTCCTGTGGATGATGGCGTTGCCTCCTCCGGTGTGGTTGATGCGGTCCCTTCGGATGATCTTGTAGCCGTCTGGGATGGCGATGGCAATGTCGAGCGTTGAGGAGGCGTTCATCCAGGTTTCCGTGATGAAGGCGACGTCTGGGGCTGTGGTGTCGAGCAGGTTCCAGAGCTCGACGGCGTGTCTGTGGACGGAGCGGGTGTTGAGCAGGATGCATTTCAGGTGGCTGCTGATGTTGCTCGTCTTGGTCTTGGTTGGTGCTGGAGTAGTGCAGGTCCGGATGCAGGTGAACTTGCAGGAGTTGCAGCAGAAGGGTCCGTGGGTGCGTCTCGGGGTGGCTCGGTAGCATCCTGGGCTTCGGCCGGCGTTGAGTGCGTTGAGGGTGGCGGCGTCGTACGTCCGGCGGGTGGGCTGGGGTCTGCGGGGACCAGGGGTCCTGGCGCTGGGCGCGGTCCAGGCGCGGACGGGCGTAGACGGGCTTACCTTTGGCGCACCTTCGGCGCTCAATCGGTGCTCCCGCTGCGCGCGTCCGCTGCGCGGTCGCTCTGGGGGCGTCATAAGAAGGGGGACGGGAGGGCGGGTCAGCTGGGCTGGGCGTGCGGGGCGGCCAATGGGCCGGTGGTGGGCGGGGCCGCTCGGGGGGCTGGGGGTCGACGGTGGCGGCGGCAAGGAGGCTGGCAAGGAGGCTGGCAAGGAGGCTGGCTGGCGTAGGCAGGAGCAGGAGGCGGTGGGAGCAAGGGGGTGACCCGGCCTTGTGAGAGGCACAGCGGTCACCCCCGCTACAGGAGAAAGATTCTACATGGTAGCTATTAAGTTTTGTAAGCTGCCTTAACTTGATAATTTATACTTAAGATAGAAGCCTGTGCGGACCAGTAACTAAAATATGCATGTGTGCTAGCTGTGCTAGAATAGATGAGCTATCTCTAAAGTCACCACAGTGGGAAGGTGTAGCTAGAATGTTCTTTGGCATCTTTAGATTATGTTTTTTTTATAGCGAATGGTGTTCTTTTTACAACTGTGTTTTTAATACTCTTTGTTGCATTTCTCATGAGAGTTTTACTGTCTGCAAAGTGTGCTACAGAGTAAACTCTCTCTATAGAGAAAAAAACTGTTTAGAGTACCTACTTTTCAGCCCATATCAACTTCATTTTCAATGTAGGTTTGGTGAGTGTCAAGGGTTTGATATAGATGAAAGCTGGCCATAGTAGGCCATGATTTGAACTGGCATTCACTATTTTTGCTTTCTGTCAATAATTGTATAAATATTGAACTCTGCAGACAATGAGTGTTTCTCGTATATCTTAGGTCGATTGTTAGTTTGATCTATGCTACCCATAAAGTGTATTCTATAGGCTCAATGTTACAGATAATGATTGTTTTCAACATGTAAGTGAGTTTTTATGTGTTGACAGTAGTAATGGGTGATTTTCTCCTGAGCTATTTTGAACTTACTGTCAGGTCTCTAATGTTATACTAAATTTGTCGAGCAATATATGTGAAACTGAAGTTAGGATGATGTCATCAGTGATATCGTCAATGATGTCATTTGAGATGCCATCAGTGGTGTCATATATGATGCTATAGAACATGTTATGAGTAATGTCATATGTAAGATCATAAGCAGGGCCATTGGAATATGTGACACTGGAGGCCAAATATTTGCAGCTGGTTTGATTAAATTATGCATCAAGAAAAGGCAAATTATGCAGAGCAATGCAACATAGTTTGTGATAGGGGAGGAGTCTCGAGGGAACATGGCGGCCAGCTAGTTGCCGGTCGCGGGTCGTTTGCCCTCAAGCCTCGGCTATGCGGTTTTGATGCTGTTTTGATGCCGTAATCCCAGAATTTCCCCTAAACAGTTTGTGCCTACCAGTTTTGCCATTCTGCTGCCTTTATCCTCTGTCCTTCCTGTGAGGGTGCGTTTGCCGCGAGCTCGGTGTTTGGAGCCACGTTGGGACCGTGTTAAAGCTCGCGGGCTGCCGTTGGAACTCCTGTGATGCTCTGTGTTGCTGTTAGTGATTCCGGGTGATTCCGGAGCGAGGGGAGCCAAAGTGGCAGTGCGGTCAGCAGGGCGGTGCCTCTTGTTTACTACGACCAAGGCAGTGCGCGGTAGAGGCAACGCGAGGTCGGAGACGCTGCCTCTGTGCGATGCGGTGAGGGACGGGGGTTCTCCATTGAATCCTTTTGAATCCTTTGGTTGGTGAGCCCCTGGATGGCTGAGTGCCGGCGTGCCCAATGTTTGCCTCATGTTCAGCTGTTCAATTTCTGCTTGGACTATTGTAGAAGCAGTAAATGTGGTGTAATTCACCCAGAAACAAAGCCCCCCAACGCCAGGCACCATACGCCATACGCAACTGGATTTAGGTGCTAAGTTTGGGTCTAGAGTTGACCCAGAAGAAAGTTATTTAGCAGAGAGCCTGGTGGCACGTTGTGATAAATCACTCAAATTAACTATGGTATTTAAGTTATCTAAGTTAAGGAATGAGACTGCCCCTTGCTCTATGGAGTTAACCACACAGCAATCTGGAAAGCTTGGAAAAAGAGGGGATCAGCCTATTGAGGGGGACCTATTAAAACCAAATAAATCAGAGGTTCCTCTAGGCAAAAGGTATAAATTAAAATCACGAGCTCTTGTAGGAGGGGAGGCTTTTGCACAACAACCTGAACAATTGCGCTATAGTATCGTAGATACTTCAGTAACAAATCATAAACATAGGAAACCGCTTAATAAACCTGGGAAATCCACTCCTGTGAAGAGTCGGAAGAAAAATCAAGCCCCTATTAAAGTGACTAAAGTGACTCCCTCACTTAGATCATATTTCATGGCTAATCCTCAGGGTGTTGGGAGAACCGTCAAACCGTCAAGTGAGACTCAGGAGTTAAAGATTGCCATTCCTCTTTCTAAACGTTTTTCTTCATTAAGTGAGACCACAATGACCTCTATGGCAGGGAGTGCCAGCCAAGCCGAATCAGATGAGCCATGCGATACGTCCCCAATCCCAGTAGCACAAAGCCCGGATACATTACACGGGATGTTAAGGCGGTTATCGGTAGAGATTGGGGTTCGTTTCTCCACTTCTGAACCTAATCAGAAGAAAATTCAAGATACCTCTAACAGCCTAGAGGGAAATCTGTCGGCACTGACGCACCGG
The DNA here is from genome assembly GCF_964204655.1 of Triturus cristatus. Lineage (NCBI taxonomy): Eukaryota > Metazoa > Chordata > Amphibia > Caudata > Salamandridae > Triturus > Triturus cristatus. Next base: position 143,135,213 of record NC_140580.1, on the reverse strand, counting down.
ATGGAAGCCCTTGAGAATAAAGTGGGGGAACTGGGCGTAGAGGTTAATGGTAACACCCAAGAAGTGCTCAGATTGAAAGAAAAAGAGCGAGATTTAACAGAATGGCTGGAGAGGCTTGAAAATATTTCAAGAAGAAACAACATTAGGGTCTTAGACCTGAAAGAAGGATTGGAAGGTGATAATTTAAAAGCGTATGTTATTGACAGTTTAGTTAAAGCCTTCCCCCAGATCGCTGCAGCCCATGTTTGGGAAACTGAGATCCAGAGAATCCACAGGGACCCTTTTAAGTTGAATCCTGCTCAGAAAAAAACCAGGAAAATCCTAGTTTACATTCAGTCCTATCTTCTTAAGGAGCAACCACTGGGAGCGGCTCTTAAACTTAAGTCTATCCAGGTCCAGGATGTCTCCTTCAGAATATGGTCTGATATTTCCCCGAGTTACAGAGGATAGAAGATGGGAATTGGGTAAGAGAATGGATGCATTAAGGGACCAGGGAGCACAAGTCCAGCTGTGATTCCCTGCCTTTCTAAAAGTTGTATGGGCTAACAAGATGTTCAATTTCTGGAGGAAGTCGACAGTTTTTTGGCACAAACTAAATCTAGCATATAGTCTTTAGTCTAAGGAGATTCAACATTTATTTGAGTTTTCTTCTTTTTTTTTTCTCTTTGGAGGTTGAGGGCTCTGACCCGAAAGGCAATAGTTTATTGCCAATGGGTAGTCAGGGAGGTTTCCCGGGATTGTGTGACCAGGGGGGTGATGGATGCTGAGGGGTTTCACGGTAGTTGGTGGGGAACATTGGGAACAAAACAAAAAAAGGTGTAACAACAATCTCATATGACATAACAACCTCCAGTAGTTGTAGCAGAGGGTGGAGCCAGGATAATGATGGGGGATAGACCTGCTCAGTGAGGGAAGCGGCATCTCGAATTCCTAAATTGGAATGCAAATGGTTTAAGGGTTAAAGCGAGACAGCGTCTGATTCTGCAGTACTTAAAAAATAACTCAGCTAGGATCCTTATGATCCAGGAGACCCATCTTTTACAATCGGAGTCTAAGGCATTATTTGGAAAAATAAGGTGGGTTGACAAGGTCATAGCCACAGACCAGCAACGCTGCTCAAAAGGGGTTGCAGTCATACTTAAAGTGAATTCGGGAGTCGAGCTCATTAAGTCCCAGGTTGATGATAAAGGGCGTTGGGTTATTGCGGAAATCAAGTGTCAGGAGTCTAAATATACACTTGTTAGATATTATGGGCCCAATGAGGATGATATAACTCCTCTGAATAATCTCTGTCTTGCCCTGGCTGACTACGAGTCTCCTTTCATTTTGGAGGAGATTTTAATGTACTTTTAAATAACCAACTTGATAGGTCCTCCCCTAGAACAAAGATAGCAGTTCCGCCTGTTAAAGCCCATCTTTTGACCATATTAAAAAACTTTAATCTCTGTGACGTATGGCAGAAAAAAAATGGGAGAGAGTAGGGAATACTCTTTTTATAGCAACAAGAATTCCCACTACTCTAGAATTGATTATATATTTATGGAACACCCAGATCTTGAAAAAGATAGCTCAATTGAATACCTGTCCATACACCTATCTGACCATGGTGCAATAGCTTTTAATCTAGAACTCCCCCTAGCACTCACCCAGAGGAGGTGGACTTTAAATAGGAGATTTCTTCTGCAGTCTTCAACTCCTGGTTTTTAAAAATCTGAAACATTCAACTTCTTTTGGGATAATCTGGGGTCAGCCCCCTTGCACGTGGTTTGGGATACTTTCAAGGCCTGGCTGAGAGGGATACTAAAGGGGTGGTTGTGGGGTGGGCTAGGGTCGAGAGGAAAGATCTGGCCGATTTAGAACTACAGATAGCAGGGGCAGAAGCAGATTTAAAGAAGAGCGGTTCCCTCGGCACGAAAACGATAACCTAATAAAGAGAGTTGAGGAGTTGCAGTTGGAGTTGGAGTTTAGACTGAAGTCTGAAGAGATCTTACTCCGAAAATGGGAGGCAAGCAAAATGAGGGATTTTGAGCAGGGGGAGAACTGTGGCAAACTTCTTGCCATGAAGAGTAGGGTTGATAGATCTAACAACTATATAGCCAAGATTAAAGTAGGCGCACAAACCATAGAAGATAAAGAGAATATAGAACAAGCTTTTGCGCAATTTTTTCAGGAGTTATTTCAAGAAGATCTTCAGGTGGAGGAGGAACGCATAGATAGGTGGCTCAAAGGGAAACAACTTCCAAAACGAACCGAGGACAATCAGGGAAGTCTCAACCCAGAAATAACAGGGAGCGAGATATTAACAGTATTAGATTCAGCCAAGAAAGGGAAAGCGGCAGGTCCTGACGCGATCCCAAATGAGGTTTTCTCTATTTTGAGGGAGGAGGTGATCCCTGTCTGGTTGAAAATGTACAATGAAATCTTGGATGGTACATCTCCCCTGCCTGACTCTAGGAATAATGCAGTTATTGTGTTGATCCTAAAGCCCGGCAAGGATTCAACTCAGTGCCAGTCATATCGTACGATTTCGTTACTAAATGCTGACTATAAGGTCTTTGCTGGAATCTTGACTAATCAGCTTTGTAAGATCATTGGGCCAATAATCCATGAGGATCAAAAAGGTTTCTTCTCGGGACGGCAGATTTCGGATCTGGTACATACTTTAATTCGGGCCATTGATTTGGCTTCATCACAGGCTCTTCCTCTTTTAATCATTACCGTCGACGCAGCCAAAGCCTTTGATTGTGTGAACTGGCACTTCCTGGATAGGACCTTGAAGATCTTTGGCTTCGTTGACGGTTTTAGGGAGGTTCTTAAAAAGATATATAAGTTCCTCCGGGCGCGGATTTTTGGTTAATGGTAGCCTTTCTCTTGTTGTCAAAATAGGGCGCGGTACTAGGCAGGGTTGTCCATTGTCCCCCATTTTGTTTGATTTGTATATAGAACCATTAGCCCAGAGTTTAAGACTAAACCAGAAGTTCGCCTCTTTTCAAATAAATGGGTTTGTGAAATTAGCGCTATATGCGGATTATTTGATTTTATTAATCTTTAACGTTAACTTTACCCTCCCGGACCTTCTTGTGGAAGCTCAGATTTTTTGGGAAATTGTCGGACTATGAAATAAACAATGACAAAACTGAGATTATGGCTTGGAATATCATAGATCAGGAGGGGATCTTTTGCTAGGGAGTTCAGATACTTGGGAATTATAATAACGCAGGATCTTACTCAAATCCCTAAAGTTAACCTAGCTAGAGTCTCAAAAGAGGTTGATCTTTTATTAAAAAGATGGCAGAACATCCCACTTTCCCATTATGGTCCGGTTAACCTGATCAAGATGTGTGTCCTCCTGAAATCTACCTATCTGTTTAATAATATTCCCCTAGAGTTCACGAGAGCTGATATTCTTAAAACCCAGGGTAAGATATCCTCTTTTATCTGGGCAGGCAAAGGGATCAGACTGTCCTGGAAAAAACGTAGTCACAAATTATTACGAGGGGGCATGGGCCTACCATATCTTCAGTTGTATTGTTGGGCCTACCAATTAAAAAATTGTAGGATGCTGCTGCTCACTCCAGACGATTCATTGATAGGCGGTATGTTTAAAGCTATGCTAGTGGGCATAGTGGAACAAGGATTCATGTATAAATTCGGCTCTCCTAATTATTTTTAAAAAGTCCATCTGAAGACGCTGCGTATGGCGGCCAAGTTATGGTCGGTCTGTCGAGACTGCCTGGGACTTTCTTATTACAGTGAATGGGCCCCAGTGTGGGATTCTCGTGGAACGGAGTGTCTTTTGGACGTTCTAGCTTATCCATTAAAAGAGGCTGGATTCTCACACTGGAAGGATCATGTAGCGGATAATGAATGTCATTATTGGGATTTTTGGGCTAAAATCACGAGTTTTATCAACTTTCGTCTTGGTGTAATAGCCAACATTGGCCCCTAATGGAAAATGAAAAATGAGCTACAAGAGTTGGCCCCAAGGAAGAAAGAAGTGGCTCAATGGTATAATCACCTTCTGGAAGCAGGAGACAGAAAGATGGAACAGCCATACCGGGTCTGGGAGAACTACTTGCCGAGGGATGAGCTGAAGAATTTATGGCAAGTATCTCTAGACATTCTTTACCCACTGGTTAAGTCTGCTGCACTCAGAAGAAACCATTTTTTCACACTCTACAGGATTTACTGGTCAACTCTTAAGATATCCAGAATAAAGGGCGGTGGCGAAGCTAACTGTTTGAGATGTGGCTGCCAGAATGAAGATGATGTTAACGTTTTTACTTCTTGCTCAAAGATGCAAGAATTTTGGAGAAGTGTGGGTAAGACCATCTCAAGGGCCCTAGCTTTTGTCGTGGAGGTAAGCCCATATCTTATACTATTTGGCATTATACCTAGGCCGGGGGGAGTGCTAGGCCCATTGGCGGTGCATGATAAAGTGGTATTTTATCTGATCCTGCTGGCCAGGAGAGAGATTTGTAAATTGTGGCATCAGACGGTACCTCCTACTTTGAATGCTTGGTGGAACTCTGTAAGATATTTTAGAGCTTTAGATCAGAGGGTAAATGCACATAGAGAAAGGTCAGATATGGGGTTGTTTTGGAATTTGTTGGATGATCCTTCAACTGGATGAGCCATATAAGGGTCAGGATAAGTTCCAATGATTAAAGCTTCTGGTCAGCTCAGGTTGTGTGTTACGGGTATTTCCTGTAAAGGACATTGGCTGAGAAAGTTATATGCACCAGAGGGGGAACAGGTCGAATGGTTGCTATAGCTACGGAGGTCATATGAGCAAAAACAAAAGAAAGAAAAAAGGACATAGTTTGTGATAGTTTTACTTCATTTTTTCAAATGTTTACACTTGTTAGAACTGACTGACCTTAGATTGCACCTCATTAGTACTGGTTTAGCCCACAAAATGTGCAATTAGTAAGAGAAAAGTGACCAGTTAACTTTTGCAAAGGTAGTCCCGCTGCGTGTCAACACATCTCAGTGTTTTTAGTACATTTCTAACCGTTTGAGCTAAAAACAAAATCTTTTTGTAGTTAAAAGCTGCAGATTATGCAGCAGATGATGGATTATGTGGCAAATGTGGCAAATCCATATTGATTCAGAAGTCACTGTGACCGCTCGATGGCATAATTCCAGGGGCCCTGGTCATAAGCAGTGCATGGTGAGGTACAAGTTATAGTTAGTGCTACTAACTATAACTGCTAAATGTCTTTTTTTTGTTTTTTTAGCTTAAAACATTATCTTTGCCACTGAGGAATTCACCTAACTATAACATTATTTCAATTTTTGTTTTTTTCATTGCATTTCTAAGGTTTTTTTTTAAACAAAAACAAATATTTTTATTACACCTAACTATAATGTTACTTTAGCCTTTAGTTTTTTTCAGTGAATTTCTAGTCTTTTTAAAGTAAATTTATTATTTTTGAGTGTATGTATGGCAGAATGACTTCATAATATATGTTGTGTTCAGGCATTATGTTTGTAAAAGAAAGTTTTTTTATTGTAACAAAACTGGATATGGCTCACAGTTTGCAAAATCTTTGTAAAATGTGTATACATATTAAACAGATAAATATCCAATAGAAATAGTTTATTTGCTCAGTTATTGTAACTCTGATATCTGGACATGTGATCAGCAATCTTTTTTTGAGTCATTACTCTTGCGAGAGGATCACAAGACACCCACGGGACAGTTGCAAGATTGGAAAGGTCTGAATTTCATTGGCATAGATTGTATATGGTTCTTTATCATGTTTTCAGTTAATATTTAATGCTACTTTATTATAGAGTAGTGAATAAAAGATAGTTGGTTTTATTTTATTTAAAAAAAAAAGTGATGACTCTCACAAGATGGACACGGGAGATGGATACACAATCCCCTCCGTGGACTCTGAGGGGGCTTTACTTCCTGTTCGCCTCTCTCACAGCACTTGCGAGATCATACTTTTAAAATTAAGTTAATTACATTGTTCTACTGTAATTTTGAACAAACAGAACATGTTGTTTAAGGTAAAAAAATGAAGTGCGTACTGTTCTATTGAAGATGTAAAGAAAGTATTTTTAACAATCTCGCGAGATGCCCGCGAGACACTCGTGAGTGGTCCGGTAGAGAAAGCATACCCTAAGAATGGTTCCTCATTGGTTCATATTGATGTCTTTATTTGGAAGAACAAGATTCCATCCTTTTTTACTTTATTTCACTATTGGACTTTGGTAAGAGTAGACATATTTAGCTTGCTCTCTTATTCTGTTTCCCTGTCAGCAAAAAGTTGTCTTACTCAGATTCAGATGAACAGTCAGGAGCTTCTGCACCAGCTCAGTCATGTCAACCACCCAAGGAATTCTTGGTGTGGCAATTCTTTTAAATGAGGCCAGGTGCCAAGAAAGTTTCCAAGAAGTATGTTACCTGTAAACTTTGCAGCAAAGGGTTCAGCCGGGGGAGCTGAAATAAACAATATAGCAGGAGTACCACTGGGAGGTAGAGACACTTGAGGTCCATGCATCTGCCAAGGATTGCAAGGGCAGAGTTGGCTCGTGCGGTGAAGATAGTCAATTCTACAGAGGCTTTAACACCATTTACTCCAGGAGATACTGTGCCTGTACAGGTTCTGAGTGCACAAGCGGCATTAACCCTGCTTTCTTTTAATGAAGCATTATTGTGCTCCTTGTTGCAAGCAGATCATTTTTTTTTCATAGAGTCAAGCAGGTCTGCCCAGGAGAAGCTTGTCCAAGTATTTCTTTTTTCTTTTACAATTTTTTGGTAAGTTTTTCTCCTTTTTGTTTTTAGGGAGATGCAGTTGGTGTTTGATTAGCACTTCAAGTTGTAAGTTTTTGTCATACCCTTTTAAAAAAAATACCCCAAAATATAAAAAATGTTTGAAAACACAATTTTTTATATAGGTGTTGAAAACTGTTCACAAAAATGGCTCATTAAAGAACTACCCTCTACTTTAATATTCTATGTTGTTTTCACTATGTTTCCCTTTTTTCCCTTATTAAAACCTCTCACAAGACTCTCACAGTAGCCGTTGAAGGGTACTAGAATAGATGAGTTCACAAGAGCTCATGAGAGCCAGGGAAGCAATCCCTCGCATTCAGTCCGAAGGGGCAGTGCTTCCTGGCTTGCTCTTGCGAGCCTCCCACGAAATCCTACTCTTTATAAGTAAAATGTGTTTATACCAGAATACTAACAGTGATTTTAGTTTAATGAAATGTAATCCATTATATAATTGTGGGGGAAAATGTTTTAAGAGCATGAGACCAACATTGGTACATAGCACACATTGATACTCATTTATTTGCTTTAAGTTCATTTATTATTATAAGAAAAAGATCCATCACTACCTTTTTTTATTACCCCATGAGAGTCTTGCAATATAATAAACATTATTTTAGAGTAAGAATTTACACTATCCTTTATTACAGGACTTATGCTTTTTAGTCCCCATTAGTAGGTTGTGGGGCGAAAGTAGACTCTCAAATGAGACCTTTTCACAGTATTACAACAGTGCACAGTATAGTGTAAGAAGACACTGGCATCTCACTGACACCTCTCCAAAGCCTAACATCTGTGTATAGTAAACTGTGGGGAGAGACTGGCCTCTCCAGTGAGACCTTGCATGAAGGTAACCGGTGTGTAGAGTAGGGTGTAAAGAGATACTCTCTCTCGCCTCACACCGTTCCTAGGCTCAGTAGTATGCATAGTAGGCAGTAGTATGCATAGTAGGGTGGGGAATGTATTCACCTCACATATGAGACCCCACTATTCCATAGTAAATTTAACAAGTACTGGCCTCCCAACTGAGACCTCTCTCCAAAGAAATAACCATATATATTATGGTGTGGGAATGGATTTGACTGTCCAGTGACAGCTTTCGCCTGCATGGCAGACATGTACATTAGTGTGTAGGAAAACATTGTGTTCTTCACTAACACCTACCTCCAGGACAACATTGAAGTACAGTACGGTATGAGCAAGCAATGGCCACTGTCCTGACACCTCTCCCTACAGCAACAGTGATATGCAGTGCAGTCTGAGAACAGGGTGAGCTGTCCACAAACACATCTTACCAGGGTGAGGGGTGTTTGTAGTAGGGTTAGAGAAAAATGTATCTCTCTGGCCATATCTCTTCCCTTGCTGACAGGTATGCATAGAAGACTCTTTGGAGGAAGTGCTCTGTGTGCTGATTAGGCCTGGGCGGAAATTTCCGGTCCGCTCGCGGAAGTTGCGTAGTTTTGGCATTTCTGTGTTCCGCGGAGAACGTGGAGATGTCGAAACTTCTGCAACCCGCTGCGAAAGCGGAAGTATTTTCTTGTTCGCGCTTTAAAAGTGCATGCTCGCGTGCGCGGTAGCAACTTACCGGATTCCTGCGTTCGCCGACAAGTTTTTCTATCTGTTCGCATGCGCCACGAGATGTTGGATTGTTGATAGCCGGTCGCACTATCCCGCGAGAGTTTGCGATCGCGAACACGTCATTCAACCCGGAACAGGAAATAAGCATCGCGAGCAAGATGGCCACACCCATTAGTGACTGCATGGGCAAGTTAGAGATATATTTCCCCGCGAGCACGCAAGAACACATCGCGAACGGGCAGGAAAAGCAATCTCCGCGTCTTCGCGAAAGATCCGCGTGGTCGCGGAGATTTGGAGCAATTTCGTGATAATTTGCATAGGGCAACTACGCAAATTCCGCCCACCCCTAGTGCTGATACATCTCTCTTGCATGGTAAGTCTTTCTAGAACAGTATGGGGAGAGACTGTCCCCTCTCCTGTGAACTGTGTCTTGAAAGATGGGTGTGGAAATTAAGCTGTGAAAGCTAGCCTACCTCTCTGGTCACAGCTCTTCCCAGGTTGACAGATGTACAAGTAAGGTGTGACGATGAAATTACCTTAGAACCCTGTTTTGCATAACAACTATAAAGATTATAATGTTAACTCTATCCTGAGAAGCCTGCTTTGCATAACAGCTATAAAGACTATGATGTGTAAACACACTGCCCTGTCATCTGAGACATCTCCCTAGAGTAATATATGTGCAAAGTAGGCTGTGGGTAGTAGGGTACTGAAATGGAGTATCCTCTCTGCTGAGAACTGTGTCTTCGTTCATTTGTGTGGTTAGCTGAATGTGGGGATACACTCTCTTCTCCTTCGGACCTCTCTCCATGGGGACAACGAGGTGTAGTAGGGTGTACACAGGGGCAGACTTCTCCACTGAAACTTCTCTTAGGAGTCACAAGCATATATAGTAACATGTGCTAAAGAACGTCCCTCTCCACTATTATATCTCCATCAGCTGATAGCAGGGCGTACTAGAATATGGGAATGCACTGGCCTCTGTGCCAAAACGTCGCTCTTGTAAGAGAGGTCTGTATACTGCAGTGAGCACAAGGACTGATCTCTTTAGTGAGATCTCACTATTTCACGAGAAGCCACCACAGTTAGGTATTCAAATAATTGGCTTCTCCATTAGAAATTCTCAGTAGCATAAAAGATGTGCATAGTGCTATAGAGATATATATACATCCAGAAGCACATCTGCACTCCATGAAGATAGAACTGCCAGTGTTAGTCAACATTCCAACACTGTAATAATATTCAAATATGTAGAAACTATTAAGCAAACAAACCAGTCCTAACTTTAAACATTTTTATTACAAAAAAACAATTTAACAGCATTAAAAAATGACAACAACACAACTACATTAACAAACTATATCAACAATTATAAAACAAACAAAACAACCAACTTTACTACTTTATGATGTCTTTATCACATTATGAAGAGCAGTCTGGTGTAGTTGCAAAACCTCAGGCACCTCAGCCTGACAGAGTCTTTGGTATGGCAGTTTTTTGCTTTTTGAGGCCAGCTAGCAGAAAAGTCTTAGCAAATGTTCCTATGCACAGTTTTTTAAAAGTAATTCACAAAGACCAGCTCAGAGGTAGTTAGTTGGTGCTGCTGAACTGCATAGTTCTTTATGTGCTTCTGCATCTTTTCAACCTGAATACACTGTGCCTGCTAAAGTACTCACTGATGAGCAAGACAAAAGTAATACTTGACTTAACAAGGCTCTTTTTTGTTGCTTATGTAAGCAGATCATTTTTTCATCAGAGATAAGTAGACCTACACAGGACAAGCTTAAGCATGATCACAAATGTCCCCCTAACAAAATACAAATATTATCACTTCTCCAATTAATAGTTTTCCCCACCCACTTTCCACAGAGTAATTATTTCCTGTTTTATCAAAAGAGAACAAGACTTAATTTTCTCTTCCATATATTTTCTCACATGGTTGTTTTGTTGTTCACAATGTCTGTTTTCCATTTTCCTCCTATAAAAAGAGAAAATACCCACAAAACAAAAAGGTTACATACTAATCAATAAATCATAAGTCATTCTTCACAATATTCTATAAAGTTTTCTACACCTTTAACCCACAATCACAAATGTATATGTAGTGTACCACTTTCTCCAGAAACATTCTATACCCCCTCCCAGTGTATTTATTTCACAAATAAATGATAGCATGCTGTCAAACCTGATTTCATAAACGTTTATAAAGTAACACATTCCTCAACATACCTTTGTTAAATCTAAGCACTTTGTTTCACTCTAGAAATAGCAATACTAGCACTCAGAAATCGCATAGGGCTAAAGTATATGTTTAGTGAGGTTAAAAAAAACACTAGGTCTTGTATTACCACATTCCATATTCTTTTTTTTAATGATTTGAGTATTACAAGTAAATACAGTTGGAACACTTAATTTTTCAACCCAATCTGCAGTACTTGCTGATATCTCTCTACATTATAATGTCTACCTCTTAAAAGCTATATTAAGAGATCTACACCTCTGCAAACAGCTTTTCACTATGTAAATTTGCTGTAGAATAGGTTTACTAACCTTAGTATAGTTAGTGACACTTCACAACAAAGTTTATAAAATATATTATTAATTACCTGAACTAGGAGTTCTATCTTAAATGCAGATGAAGACTCCAGTCTCTTTCAACTCGAAATAAATTCTCTTCTGATGAGCACAACTCAAATAGACTTCAATCTCCTCCAAAGCACCAAGAACAACCTGAGTGAACTCTGGTTTTGCACCCAATCACAACACAGCTTCTTCAACCATGTAATAAAAATGGTAACTATTGGTTGAGCCTTGTTCCTTTTTATTTACTTCTTTCCATCTCCCCACGATCTCGCAAAACTCTCACGGGATCATAAAAGACCTGGTGGCAGGCCTACAAATTTACTATGCAGGTCTCATATTATCAAACGAACGTCATGCGGCAAGCTTCAATCCTTGAAGCTTGCACATTCCTCTCACAAGTCGCTCACTGGATTGCAATACATTGTAGGACAACAGAAGTATATGGGATGACTAGCCTCTCCACTGAGAACCCTCTCTTGAATAATAGTTGTGCATACTAGGGGGTGAGAAGAGACTACCCTCTCCTTTCAAAGCTCTCGTCTTGGATTACAAGTATGCATAGAAGTGTGGAAAGGTACTGTCCTCTCCTGTCACATCCCTATCTCAGATGATTGGTGTGCATAGTATACTGTATGGATTGACTGGACACTACTTTCAGATCTCTGTTTCAGATAACAAGTGTGCATAATAATGTGTGGGGAGGGGCTGTCCTCTCCTTTCAGACCTCATTCTTAGTTAAAGGGTGGGGATGGTAGGGTGTGTAGATGGCCTGACCTCTCCTGTCAGATCTCTTTCTCAAATGACTGGTTACCATAATAAGGTGTAGGAAGTGGAAGGCCTCTTATGCCAGACCTCTTTCTCAGATGATGGCTGTGCATCATAGGGTGCGTGGAGAGAAACTGGCCTCTCCCCAAAGACCTTGTTTTTAGATGACAGGTGTGCATAGTAGTGAGTAGATAGGGACTGCTGTTTCCGGTCCGACCTATCTCTCAGAAGATGGGTGTGCATATTGAGGTGAGTGCATTGACTGGCCACTCCTGTCAGACATCTCTCTCAGATGATGGGTGTGTAGTGGGATGTGTTCAAGGACTGCACTCTCTTTTGACACCTCTTTCTGAGATGATGGGTGTGCTTAGTAGCATGTGTACATGGACTGGCTTCTCCTTACCTCTCTCTCAGATGACGGGTGTGTATATTAGGGTGTGTACATGGATTGGCCTCTTCTGTCAGACCTCTCTTTCAGATAACGGGTTGGCGTAGTAAGGTATGTGCATGGACTGGGCTCTCCTCTGAGGCAGGCATCTTAGATGATAGATGTGTGTAGTAGTTTGTGGGGAGGGACTGCCCTTGCCTGTCAGACCTCTCTCTCAGATTAACGGGTATGTGGGAGTGACAGGCCTCTGCTTCCAGACCTCTTTCTCAGATGATGGGTGACTTTAGCAGGCTGTATGGATAGACTGGCCTCTATTTTCATTTCTCTGTCTCAGATAATGGGTGTGCATAGCAGTGTGTGTATGGAGGAACGACCCTCTCCTTCCAGACCTCTTTCCCAGATGACAGGTGTGCACAGTAGAGTATGAGAGGAAAGAATGGCATCTCTGCTGAGACTTCTTTCACAGATGACGTGTGTGCGTAGTAGTGAGTGCAAGGGACTGCCGTTTCCTGTCAGACCTCTCTCTTAGATGACAGGTGTGCATAGTAGTGAATTGAGAGGGACTTGCCTTTCCTTTCACACCTTTCTCTGAGATGACAGGTGTTTATAGTAGGGTGTGTAGATGGACTGGCTTCTGCTTTCAGACCACTCTCTCAGATGATGGGTGTGCGTGGTAGGATGTTTGGGGATGGGCTAGCCTCTTCTTTGAGACCTCTCTCTCAGATGGCGGGTGTACATAGTAGTGAGTGGGGAGGGAATGGCCTCTCTGCTGAGACCTCTCTCTCAGATGAAGTGTGTGCATAGTAGGATGTATGCATGGACTGCCCTCTCCTTTCAGACCTCTCTCTCTCAGATGACGGGAGGGCTGTCCCTCTCCACTCAATACTATGCACACCTGTCTTCTGAGAGAGAGGTCTCAAGGGAAAGTTTACTCCATCCAGACACCCTACTATGCACACCTATCATCTGAGAGAGAGAGAGACGGGTGAGGCCAGTCAATCCCCACTGATTACTTTGCGCACCCATTACCTGAGAGAGAGGTCTGAAAAGAGAGTTCAGTCCCACACACCATACCATGTGCACCTGTTATGCAAGAGAAGGGTCTCAATGACGACCCCTGTCCCTGCACACACCCTACTATGCATAGTTGTTATTTGAGTGAGAGATTAGAAAGCAGTAGTTAGTTTCTCCTCATACTCCAGTAGGCATACCAATTATCCAACCAAGGGTTTTTAGTGGAAAGGCTAGTGCTTCCCATATACTACAATTTCCCTGCAATTATATTGCGATCCCGCGTTTCTTGTGAAAGTAGAGTGCAAGCTTCAGGGTGTGAAGCTTGCCACATGATGCTCGTGCAATCCCGCAAGACACTCGTGAGACCCACATCGAAAATTACTGAGTCTGCCACAAAGTCTTTTACGATCCCGTAAGAGTCTCACAAGATCTTATGGGGAGATGTAAAAAAAAGGCCAAGGCTCAATGAATAATTATTGTTCTTATTAGATGGTTGGAGAAATGCTGTGATGTGATTGGGTGGAGAACCAGAGAAAACTCAGTTTGTCCTTGGAGCTTTGGAGGAAAAGGAAGTCTGTTTGAGTTGTGCTCAACAGATGTGAATTTATGTGGAGCTGAAAGAGACTTGAGTGTTCATCTGCATAAGTTCAGGTATTTAACAATACGTATTTTAAACTATGTTGTGAAGTGTGAGTAAGTGTAGTAATGTTGGTAAATTTATTCTACACTATGTTTACAGAGTGAAAAGCTGTTTGGGAGGTGTAGATGTGTTAATCTAGCTTTTGAGAGGTACACATTATAATGTAGAGAGATGCAGATTGTGTTAAAAAAGTATGAAGTGTTCCAACTGTATGTACTTGCAAGTAAATGATCAGTGTTTCTTCTCAAACTATAAAAGAAAGATTGTTGAATGTGTTAATACAAGCCCTAGTGTTTTTATAAACCTCACTGTACATATATTTTAGTCCTATGAGGTGGTTGAGTGGTGATATTGCTATTTCTAGTGTGAAACACTATGGTGAGTATTGGCAAAGGTGTGTGAAGATGAATGTGTCAATTTATAAACTGTTATAAAAACCGAGTTCATAGCATGTTATAATTTGATTGCAAAAAAATGAAAATAGACTGGCTGAGGTTGTGGTATTTTCAGGAGAAAGGAATAACAAGTTACTTGTAGATTGGATATACATATGTGATTCTGGGTGAAAACTGTAGTAAAGGTTAGACAATATAGTGATGTATTACTGTTATGAATTATTCATCAGTATGTAACTTTTATCTTTTTAGTTTTTTTGTCTTTTTGAGGAGGAAAATGGGAACTTGTCTCAGAGGAAATAGTTATTTGCTTACATAGGCAGCAAACAAGTGCCTTGTTAACGCAAGCAGGATTATTGTACCCTTCAGCATAAGTGCATCCTGAAGCAGTTTTTTCAGGTTGGAAGGATGTGGAAGTGACTGAACAGTTGTACAGTTCAGCAGCATGAGCTGTTTGTTTTCTTTATTTGATAATTTTTCAAATAGTTTGTCAATATAGTTGTTGTATTTTAGTATTGTTGTTAAATTGTTTTGCTGTAATAAAAATAGTCAAGTTACCTAAGATTTCTTTGCTAAATACTTATCAACTTCAGTTTTATTTTAGTATTGCAATAGTCACCAAAACTGGCATTTCCAACTTCAGGAACTGTAAATATGCTACTCTATGTGTATATTTATATATATATTGTTAGAACCGGCGGTCTCTAATTGGCAGAGGTATACACTTCTGACAAATAGGGACCCACCTTCTCTAGTCAGGGCAAGGGGATTACACACTCAGATAACCCCTGCTCACCCCCTTGGTAGCTTGGCAGAGCAGACAGGCTTATCTCAGAGGCAGTGTGTTAAGCATTTATGACCACATACAGTAATAAAGTGAATACACTACAAATGGACACAACACAGGAGTTATTATAAAAATAGTATTTTTATATAAGGCTTAGCACATGACCAAATAACGACGAAAATATACCACAATCTTAATAAATACTCTTTGGAAGGAAAAATAATAGTTCAGGTAAAGTTTCTTCTTAGGAAATAGTTCTTTAGCAACAAAAGTAAGTATTCTTCTGAAAACACAGTTCTTGGCAACAATGTGACCCCCACAGGAGTCACACGACGTCAAGTTTACGATATTCCCAAGGCGAGGAGCGCTACGTCGAGCCTGGAGTTGCAACACACCCCACAAACACAGTACCTTTGGAATGAAGAAAACAATGATCCACGGCGTCGAGGGGTCGGCGTCGAGGGGTCGGTGTCGATCGTGCCTCGGATTCGGGGCGATCCGCAGCGCCGTCGATAGGTGTCGGACCGGAGCAGCTCTCACGGCGTCGAGAAGGGCGTCGCGTCGATGCGATCAGCAGCGGCGTTGAGACCTTGTCGCTTGGAGCTGGAGCCGAACTCACTACTCACTGGTTCCTAAAGGCCAGCTTGTAACTGTATGCATCCTGGGGAGGTTTCCTGGGAGATTGCTCCCAGCCTTCTTTGACCAGACTCAAAGGCCCTCTTACCGGGTGTCCATACAAAAGCTCAAAGGGACTGAACCCAAGAGACTTTTGTGGCACCTCACGGTAAGCAAACAGCAGACATGGTAAGAGGACGTCCCATTTACGCCTCATTGGTTCTTCAAGACCCATAATCATGCCTTTTAGGGTCTGGTTGAATCTCTAAACCAGCCCATTACCTTGAGGGTGGTAAGGAGTGGTAAACTTGTAGGTTACCCCACACTCCTTCCACAGAGACTTCATATAATTAGAAATGAAGTTGCTGCCTCGGTCTGACACCACCTCTCTGGGGAACCCCATGCGGGAGAAAACACCCATCAGTGCCCGTCCCACCACGGGGGACATCACTGTGCGGAGAGGGATGGCTTCCGGGTACCGCGTGGCATGGTCCACCAAGACCAGGATAAACCTGTTGCCCATGGCTGTCTTGGGGTCCAGTGGCCCCACAATGTCAATCCCCACTCGCTCAAAGGGGGTACTGACTACGGGAAAAGGTTGGAGGGGAGCCTTCTGCTTCCGCCCACTTTTCCCACTTGCCTGGCAAGTTTGGCAGGTCCTACAATGGATGTCTGAATCCCTTCTCATCTGGGGCCAATAAAAATGGGTGACAAGCCTGTCATAGGTCTTGTCCTGCCCCAGATGTCCAGCTAATGGAACGTCATGAGCCAACCCCAGTAGGAAGGCTCTGATGCGCTGGGGTACCACCAGCACACAGGCTGACCCAGGCTCAGCAGCCTTAGGCTCGCTATACAGGAGGTCGTTCTCCCAGTAAATCCAATGTGATCCTGACTGATAACCTGTCGTTTGGGCTGAGGCCTGCTGCCTCACACCCACAAGAGAAGGGCACACTTTCTGTTCAGCACAAAATTCCTCCCTGGAGGGATCACCATCCTGCTGCCAATGGGTCAGCTCGGGCAGGTCTCCGAGTTCAGCCACTTGTTCCCCTGTAGGTTCCAGGGCATCCCCCTCAGGGTCTGCTCCCTCCTGGACCGTGGGAACGATGGGGGATGGTTTCCAGCGCCCCCTGCCTCTTCTCTTCATGGTTGGGTCCTGGGCCATACTTTCAGGCTCCAGGACCCCATCAACACCCTTACTAGCTGACATGGACCGGGTGGTCGCACACACCCACTCCGGCAGACCCAACATTTCCAGATGCGCTTTTCGCTCCACCTTAGCCCAAGGGGAGTCCTCCAAATCATTGCCCAGGAGACAATCAACAGGCATGGCGGGCCTCACAGCAACCTGAAGAGTACCTGAGACCCCCCCCCCCCACTCAAAAGGAACTTGAGCTACCTCACACTTACTCTGTGAGTTGTCAGCAGCTACAACAGGGTAGAATGCATGAGGGACCACCTGCTCTCTGGACACCAAGTGACACTTGACAGCTGTCACACTTGCTCCGGTGTCTCTAAGAGCTTCCACCCCATGGCCATTAATGGTCACCCACTGCCTATATTTCTTAGTGTTAATAGGCAGAGGGGTTGGAGGGACCATTTCCACGTCTCCTAAAGAGACCAGGGACATTTCTGCGGGACCCCACCCACCGGGGGCACCCATCTCGCTCCCTCCCAGGGCTACATTCGCCACCTGACGGGGGGGTGCACGCGGTGGTGCATTCGAATCCTTCATGGGACACTGGGGATCATAATAACGGTGTCCCACCTGCTTACAAACGTAGCAGGTCATTGGGCCCCTGGGAACAGGTTTACCTGTCAGGACCTCTGGCTTCTTTACAGGGGGAGGCTGGGAACCCTTCCCTTGGGGATTACTTTGGGGCCCTTTCTGAAACTCCCTCTGTTTACCCCTGTCCACCCCACTCTTCTGCTGGGGACCCTGCCCACCTTTGGCTGAGTCTCCCACTGGACCCTTGTGGACCCTGGTACTGACCTAGCGGTCCGCCTCCTCAGCAAGTTTTCTAGTGTTAGATATCTTGCTATCAATAAGGTGCTGGCGTAGCTCTGGAAAACAGTTATTAGACAAGTGCTCCCATGCAAACAAATCATAAAGAGCATCATAACTATCCACCTTGCTACCCTTTACCCAACCATCCATGGCTCTGCAAAAAAACGACACATATTCAACCCACGTAGTACCAGGCAACTTCTTACATTCTCTAAAGGCTTGTCGGTACTTTTCTGGAGTTAAGCCATACCTTAACATTAAAGCATCTTTCATATGAGTATAAGACATCCTTTCCTCAGCAGGCATGTCCAACAAGGGATCTCTCCCTTCGTTGACAAAGCGACCCCACAACCCTGCTCCCCAATCTTTCTCAGGGACCCGGTGGGCCAACAATGCTAACTCATATGCTTTGAACCATTGACCAATATCCTCATTTCTACCGTAATATTTTATCACATCTTTGGGAAAATAAAACCTACTTTCTGCAGGCACAGATGGAGTGCTGCCACCAGAGGGATTCAACTCTAAACTCTTAGTTTTAAGCTCCATCTCCCTCAACATCGTCTCACGTTCAAACGCTAATTTCTCTCTTTCAAAATCTAATCTTTTGCTCTCCATTTCAGCTTCTCTCTTTGCTTCTTGCATTCTCTAACTCCAATTGCCCTCCTAATTTAAGTTTTGCCATCTCTAACTTGTACTCCCTCTCCTTCTCCCTGTCTTCCAACTCTTCAGGAGAAAGGCTGTTAGAGGAAACACTGCTGCCGGGAGATGCCACGTGCCCTTTCATGGCCTCTTCCTCTTCCTCTTCCGGTACCACCCCCGGATCAGAGGGATTTCTGGCCTCTAACCAGGCCTTCAGCGCTTTAAGGAAGTCCTCTCTTACTCTGAGACCTGTGGTAGGAACTTTAAACTGCTTGCAAAATTGCTCTAGCTCCTTTTTCTTGTACTTATTTATCAATTTTTTATCAAATTCCTCCACAACAATCACAGCAGGGGCAGCAGCTCTGGCATCCTCCATGGTCAAAACTGGCAGTGTTTAAAAAATAAGCTCCAGGAAAGTGGAGAACAAAAATAGAAGATCCTACCAAAACAGATTGTGGCTGCGCTATGGTCTGCTTTCACTATGTAGCGTACACTAATCACTGCACGTGAGTCATAAATGCAAAATTCAATCCTCACCGCTGACCACCAATGTTAGAACCGGCGGTCTCTAGTTGGCAGAGGTATACACTTCTGACAAATAGGGACCCACCTTCTCTAGTCAGGGCAAGGGGATTACACACTCAGATAACCCCTGCTCACCCCCTTGGTAGCTTGGCAGAGCAGACTTATCTCAGAGGCAGTGTGTTAAGCATTTATGACCACATACAGTAATAAAGTGAATACACTACAAATGGATACAACACAGGAGTTATTATAAAAATAGTATTTTTATATAAGGCTTAGCACAAGACCAAATAACGACAAAAATATACCACAATCTTAATAAATACTCTTTGGAAGGAAAAATAATAGTTCAGGTAAAGTTTCTTCTTAGGAAATAGTTCTTTAGCAACAAAAGTAAGTATTCTTCTGAAAACACAGTTCTTGGCAACAAGGTGACCCCCACAGGAGTCACACAACGTCGAGTTTACGATATTCCCAAGGTTCGCCGTCGACCGCGAGGAGCGCTACGTCGAGCCTGGAGTTGCAACAGACCCCACAAACACAGTACCTTTGGAATGAAGAAAACGACGATCCACGGCGTCGAGGGGTCGGCGTCGAGGGATCGGCGTCGATCATGCCTCGGATTCGGGGCGATCCGCAGCGGCGTCGAGAGGTGTCGGGCCGGAGCAGCGCTCACGGCGTCGAGAAGGGCGTCGCGTCGATGCGATCAGCAGCGGCATCGAGACGGGGTCACTTGGAGCTGGATGCAAACTCACTACTCACTGGCGTCACTACCGGCGTCGAAGGCTCGTAACACTGGAGCTGTTACTCACGATGTCGAGCTGGATTCGGCGGCGTCCGGCGACGCCGAGACTGCAGATTTCCCCTGTGTACTGGAAACAACACGTTCCAGCAACTAGCAATCCAGCAGAGGGTGAAGTCCTTTGGCCCTGTGACTTCAACAGGAGGCTGGCACTCTTCCAGCCCTTGGAGATTTTCTTGCAAGCTTGAGAGTACACACCAAGTTCCTCTCTCCTTGTCCCTTGGCAAAAATAAAGAAGCAGCTTCAGGTTCCCCCCAGCAAACAGCACACTGGCAGAAGGGGGAGGCAAGTCCTTGGATCAGCAGGCTTCTTGTTTTTGGTAGAGGTTTCCTTGTCAGAAGTGATCTAAGTTCTTTGCGTCAGGGGTCCTTCTTTTATACCCCTTTTCTGCTTTGTTCCCTTTGTCCAAGCAGGGAAATTCCCCCCCTCCTAGGTTTGTTGTGGGTGTTGCCAGGCGAGGCACCTGGCCTATTCACTGAGCAGGGCAGGGTCATCAGCCGCCCAGCAGGAGGTGGAGCCAGTATTGTCACTGGCAGGGGCAGGGCTATCAGTCGCCCGGCAGGAGGTGGAACCAGCATTGTGTCAGGCAGGGCAGGCTATCAGGGACTACTCTTCCCCCACTCTAAGTGTAGATGCCTCATTCACCCCACACTGACTCATTCAGACCTCTGGAGCCACCCAGCCCCTGACACACACACCAAACCAGCAGAGACTGGTGGATAGTTGGACAAGAAAATAGCCACTTTCTAAAAGGGCTATTTTCAAACACAGAATTTAAAAACCATCCATCCTAAAGGATGTGTTATTAAATTCTGAGTTCAGGGATACTAAACTCGAACTGCTACCATGCTCCCTGAGTCAGATAGATTATAATGGAGTTAATAATCCTTCTGCCCATTCTGGCCTATAGAAGGCAGGTAGCCCTTCAATAGTGAAAAACGAAAATGGCTGTAATTCCCTATTAGGTCATGCCACACACATCAGGGCATGACCTACCTTTTACCAACAATGCACCCAGCCCTAGGGCCTACCATAAAGGTATCTGAAATGTGGCAAAGGGAAGGTTTTAGAGACTTGCCAAGTCGACATGGCAGTCAGGGACTGCACGCAGGCTCTGCGATGGCAGGCCAGGGACACATTTTATAAGCTGCTTCTGTGGGTGGTACAACCAGTGCTGCGAGCCCACCAGCAGCAGTTAACCTACATGCCCTTGGCACACGCGGTGCACTAGACTAGGGTCTGAACAGTAAGTCAACCAAGCCAATCATGGTAACACCAATCAATGTATTAATTTAACATCGGGAGCACTTGCACTGTGGCACTGATCAGCAGTGGCACAGTGCCCAAAGCAATATTCCAGCAAAAACATCGTAAACAGAGGAGGCCAACAGAAAAAAATGGAGGAGAGACTCATGCCAATGATGCCAGGTCTAACATATGTATATATATATATATATATATATATATATATATATATATATATATATATATATATATATATATATATATATATTCACTGAAAAAACCATAGGTTTCACACACGTTATAGTTAGGAATTAGCATTAAAAAAACCTTGCAAATTCACTGAAAAAACCATAGGTTTCACACATGTTATAGTTAGCTGTACATTTCACTCGTAAAAAACCAATGAAATTCCCGCGTTATAGTTAGTGCAGGCAACTATAACTCACGCGACCGCAATCCTCTGCTGATGCTAATACTGTATTTCGACACTTATTTGCCCATGTCTTCTTCCATTAAATTTTAGCTATACATATATTACAAATATTTTTTTTTCATAAAGACACATATGTCATCAGCAGAAGATTGCGGTCGCGTGAGTTATAGTTGCCTGCACTAACTATAACGCGGGAATTTCATTGGTTTTTTACGAGTGAAATGTACAGCTAACTATAACATGTGTGAAACCTATGGTTTTTTCAGTGAATTTGCAAGGTTTTTTTAATGCTAATTCCTAACTATAACGTGTGTGAAACCTATGGTTTTTTCAGTGAATTTGTACGTTTTTTTAAATGCTAAGTTACTTTACGCCATTCGTGGCGTGCGCGCCCAGTTAACGCAGTTCATTCCGTGCGCGCACGGTGCGCTTTGCGCACCGTGCGTGCACAGTGAGCACGCGGTGCGCTTCGCGCACCGCGCGCCCACTTTACGCAGTTAGTGACGTGCACGCGCGGTGGTCACGCGGTGCGCTGCGCGCACCGCGTGCCCACGTTAAGCGGGATGGGCCATGTACGCACGATGCGCTTCGCGCACCGTGCGCACATGGGGGACATATTATGCGCATCTTTGTGAAATGTATTCTTTGTTAAATTCATAGCTGTAATATGCCATGCACAAATGGTGCCCTTCGGGCACCATTTACACACGGGGTGGGGAGAATGTGGATACATTTTTTTTTTATAAATTTTTTTACGGTAAGCGTATTCGGCGATTTTCTGAAAAAAACAAATTTTTTTTTTTGGGCTTGGGAGTGGTTTGGGGACCCCTGTATCAATGCTGGGTGGTTAGGATCTCATGAAACTGCCTCTTTACACATTTTTGGGGTTCGTTTTTGCTGCCCAACTCAGGGAGCGAGAGAGAAAATGGCGGCCGCCGCTTCCTGGTTTCGACCGATTCGAATGTTTACTAAGAGCTAAGAGCCAATCAAAATCGCGCTCGTGCACGCCACGGTACGCGTACGGTAAGCGCACTGTAAGCGCACCGTACGCTGGCTCAGATATATATATTGATTTAAAGGCTATTTTCTCAGAATCTACTGAACAGATTTACACCAAACCTACAAAAGGCACTTCCTTCACCTGAGGACTACCTCTCTGCCAAATTTCAAGTAATTCTGTTCAGCCGTTCGGGCTGTAGCTGTGTCTAAAGGTCCTATGGAAAAATGCATGGGAAAAACGCGTTTTGGGACCCCCCTTTTATCTCAGCCCCCGCTTCACGAATCCCCCCGAGACTTTCAGGGTAGGAGCGGAGCGTAGCGCCCCACCTATTTTGAAAAATTCGTGAGGATTCGTCGACCGGCGCCAAAGTTATTCAAAATAGAATGTTGCGGATTTCCCATGGAAACGTGGTCCTAACTATAACTACCTACTGGCGACCGCCAGTAGGTAATATATATATATATATATATATATATATATATATATTCAGTGAAAAAACCATGGGTTTCACACACACATTATAGTTAGGAATTAGCATTTAAAAAACCTTGCAAATTCAGTGAAAAAACCATAGGTTTCACACACGTTATAGTTAGCTGGACATTTTACTCGTAAAAAACCAATGAAATTCCCCCGTTATAGTTAGTTAAGCTAACTATAACTCGCGCACCCGCAATCCACTGCTGATGACGTCACATATTACACATATTACATCACTCATGACATGGTCAGTGACATCACTCATGACATCACTTTCAATGTCCTGAAGTTACAGTAGGTCCTTCATGGAAAATTATTGCAACTGTTACAAAAGTTTTTCCTGAAATTGATAATTGCTGTCCTATAAACTTCTTTATTAAAGTATCCAATTTTGAACCATCAGCTCTACATCGTTGCATCATTAAAATTACATACTGTCCGTATTCCTTTAAAATTAACGTTGAAAACATGTCTGATTTACACTCACTGCATTCCATGCTATGATTAGCATCTTTAACTAATTTAGCAAAAGTGACTGTTTTACTCTCTGGCAATGTTAAATAAATAAACCTTTCAGAATCAACATTAGAGCCACATGTATTGAAACAGTTTTCACAACTATGTTCCCATTTATAAGAGAGACCAAACATATTTTCAATGTGTACCCATTCTTCTTCCAGTACCTGAAGAAAATACATCAAGAATTCCTGTGCGTCTTGCTGTACATTTTGAGAAAACTGTGTTCGTCCTGAACATACATCTAAAAGTTTTCTAATTTCAGTAGCACTTTCTATTTTAGTTTTATCATTACTCAGCTTTTCAAAAAGGAGACTCAACTCAGAACAGAATCTTTTTCTCTGATTTACTATTATCTGCTCTTGCAAACTTTCCAGATAAAATACAACATTCAGCACTACATTAGCGTAGCAGTTGACACCAGAGCTATTTTCAAAATGACAACCTACAACCTCTTCAACATTTTCCTTTTTCTTTTTGCTTGCAATTACATCACTCCTCTTTTTTTTTCTCCTCTCTACATCCTCATTATAGATATTCTCAATTCTCCTTTTTCGAGAAACAACACGTTTTTCCAACACAGGATACTGACCTAAATGAGGAGCATAGGTTCTTCTTAATCTATTATACTCCTTTACACAATTTGCATCAGCACTAACTTTTGAGTCATCAAAGTCTATCATAAATAAACCAGATAATGTTTTCACTCGTGACAAAGCAACATAAGCCATACCTTCTTTGAACACAGTTGAACCAATGTTTACAAAAGCACAATCTACAGTCAATCCTTGAGACTTGTGAATAGTTACAGCATATGCTAGAGAAAACGGAAACTGTTTCCTACGTACATATAAGTCTTTCACAAGCATGAAACGAACTGTACAACGACAAATGTCTATAACTTCTTCTATCTGATCAAATTTTATTTTTAAACATTCAATTCCATCTTTTTTCTGGAAATTAATAAAACCCACAACTCTTCCCATAGCTCCATTCACTAAACCTTTTTCAACATCCAAATTTCTCCTTAAAAATACTCTACAGTTCATGCAAACATATAGATTTTTTTCTAATCCAGCTGTTTTGGAAATGTTCTTCTCTAGTGAATCCAATTTATTTTTCAGTTTGCCTGTTAATGTAATAGTAATTCTTTCATGCTGAATTTTGTCCACTGCTTCCAATTTCCTAATCTCTTCCTTTTCCAATTTCAAAAGTTCCTCATTGAATATTGAGCATTCACGTAGAGTTGGCATTAAGCAGATGACACTTTTCTTTTCTGCAATGTTCTTGTATATTTTTTCTGCAACTATTTCTTCCTTTGGGAATAAATTATGTAGCAACCGACTCTGTAATGCTTTCGTGCCAGCTTCAGTGAGTAGTCCAATTCTGATATCTTTCAGAATACTTCCATATTCTTCATCGTTTGCGTGCCTCATATTAGTAGTAAGTTCCTTGTACTCAAAGAAGGACCAAATATTTGCATTACCAATGCTTCCCAATGACTTCTTTGTGTCTTCATGTGTCACAGTATTAAACACTGGTTGTCCTTTAACTGGAGTAAGCTGTAGAAGATCCCCAAAAACTATGACATGTTTTCCACCAAATAACACGTCATAGTCTGTCCTTAGAATTTGCTGCATTCTTAAATGCACAAAGGCAAGCATTAAGTTTGATACCATGCTCACCTCATCAATAATGAGAACTTGCATCTTCTTCAATACTCTTGAAACTTCCAAGCATGCTTCTCCAGTTAGCTTGTGGTATTGTATTTTGTTCTCATGCTCCACTGGTAACATTAGCAAACGATGTAAGGTGATTCCTTTTATGTTATATGCTGCTAACCCAGTTGGAGCAGTAACCACACAAGACAAAGTTGAATCTGTTTTTTGCTGTAGGTAGCTTCTGATGACTTTTATTAAGAAACTTTTTCCAGTTCCAGTTTGTCCGCTTACATACATCCTGATTGGTTGAAATGATGTGCATGAGCACTCTTTTTTTTCATGTAGTAATCCGTGATCAATTTTGTTTCTGATCTCTTCATAAATTTGTTGCTGCTCTTCATTCAGTTGTCTTTCCAAATTTGGTAAGTCTACAAATTCTTCTTGAGCTTGATTCATAGCCGTTTCCACTTCAGTCATTGCTATTGCAGCTTCATTTTCAACGATTGGTTGTCCTAGGGGATCTTGACTGAGTGTTCCAGAACTTTGGCTGTCTTGAGAACTGTCTCTAGCTACTTCAGCTGCAATTGTAGTTTCCTGTTCAATTTCTTCATTTAACATTTGCACATAATTTGTGAAAGTACTGCAATCTATGCTGTCTTTGCAAGCATTAAAGGAATCTTCATAGCTTTGAAATTCTCCCAGTAGTTCGTCCTCTGAACGCCATGGTTTAAACAGCTGTAAAAGAGCCAAGTAGTAAAATTCCTTTTTGTCAGTAGTGTCGCAACTCAGCTTCCGGTGATTTATCAAACTTCCTTTTGTTTGCTTCACCAAACATCCTTCCTCACCAATGACTTTATATTTTCCATTGTTGATGTCTTCTGCGGCTTTCCGTGAATAAATGTAGTTCTGCAGCACTTCATAGAGACACATGTTCTCTAGATGAACACTTCTCTTTGGGTAATATGTGTCCAACATGTTTGATTTCAAAATATCTGTACTTTCTGGGTCATTCTCGGCCAAATATTCAATTTCTCCAACAGATTTCAGTACCCGATTTCTCATTGCTGCAAGGCCTAAACTTGCCCAAATTCTTCTTCTTGATTTTGAGTAAAGACTTGCAGAAGATAACCTATCTGAACATTCGTAGGATCCAATTTCTCGATGCGATAACATCTTTAAACTGAAACTGTACAGCTTCTTACTGACAGTCTTCTCGTGAGAAATCTCTTCCCACATTTCTTTCAATTCCGTTTTTTCTGATTTCGTAATGTAAGACGTTACATATCGAGCAACAGCAATGGAATTGTCAGCTACATACTGTATATCCATGTTAGCATTCCACATGGATAAAATGACTGGGTTGTAGTCATTTATATTTTTTGATTCTTCTTTTCTTTTTAGGTTGTAGGTATTCTTAGGTGATTTTCTTGTAATAGTATGTCTCACAGCTAACATAAAACTGTTTACTCTTCCTTTTGAAAGAACAGGTCTAGGAAATCCAAATCGACATTTAGTGTAGAATTTATCTTTCGTCTTGTACATCCGTCAACAGTATTTTCCACACCGATGACTTTGGAAACGTAAAACTTGCTCTTTTAACTCTTTCTCTTCTGTGCTTTTTGGTATAGCACATGTTGCATATTCTTCAATAAAAGATAACACTGCTTCATCAGTATCTGTTCCAAACTTTGGGGCATCCTTGATCCACAACAGCATATGAATATGAGGAGCACCTCTTGCCTGGTACTCTTTTCTCCAAAAGAAATCAACAACTTCTCCAAGAGGTGGATTTTTTTTATTGCAGATGAAGGACATCATAGCCTCAAATCTATGATTGAAATATCTGCAAACATTAACCGGATCCAATGAGCACAGTTCTCCTGCTGTCTTGTATTCAATGTTTTTAATGTTTGAATTTGCCTCTCGTAGAAAATCCAGTAAATCATCCCAAGCGTACTCAGCACAGCTTAGGGTAAGGAACCATGTTGGTGTTCCTAAATTCCATAACATGCATTTTAATTCACCATGGCGTCGGTACCAATATTCATTTGTCCCACGCTGACAAGCCATCAGATTTATCAGTTGTGTTTCCAAATGATCATCTCGGTGCTGCACTTTCTCCATAAAATCCTTAGCAGACACATTTTGTAAATGTACTCCACTTTTTAAAATGTGATTTACTGCATAAGACAATGCAGACAAGTCGCTTTCAAATAAAAGATGGAACAAATAAGGAATACTTTGTCGAAATCTTGGATCTTCTGCATATAGTCTTGTAGTCCGATACTCAGAAGCTGGAATCTGTTCTGGACGTTCATCGTATCGCCCTCCTTTTCCTGTAGGAAACAGCTGGGGAAAACATCGAGCTTCCAAGCTCTCCTCCCATACACTCACGGGAGTTCCTTTTGCTTTCTTCATCTGAAAGAGATCAATAGTGTCTCCCATAACTTCTTTTGAATGAAGAGGATGTATGCTAAAATGTTCATAAATTTCTTCTTCCTTTGACTTGTCCACTTTTTCAATTTGTCCAGTTGGTGTTTCTGTGTCTACTTGTAAATCTTCTTCTTCTTCTTCTATATAAATTGATTCATACCATTTGTTATTCCTTTTCAAATACAAATTTGCTCTTTGTACTTTCCGTACATCTACCAGCTCCTGCCAAATCTTCTTATTCTTTGTAGGTACACCATTAACCAGAATAACTAATGGTTCAGTTTCCAAAGTATCTGCATCAATAGTTTCCATATTTTTTTTCAAATCCAAGGGCAAATACACCACTCTACCTTTTAAACCTCTCAGTAAATCTGAAGGAGGTAATTTACCAGTTTTGGGATCCATACGTACTATGGTCTGGAACGGATGAACACATTGAATAAGTATAGACTCATATGTATTTAATTCAGAAAGTTCAGCAGGAATAGCATCCAATTCTAAATTATTATGTACAGCTCTGGTCGGCATTCTATTTTCTTCTAACTTATTATAACAGTATTTACAAATACGCTGATCTTCACCCAAATCAAAACAATTTTCAAGAAATATATATGTGGCAAAATCCTTCCACTTATAATTATCTTCATTTTCACTTTTTCTGTAGAGATCAACATTCCTGGTTTGTTTTTTATAATGAGTTCTGCGGCAACAAATACAAGTAATATTTGGTCTTTCATTAGAGATTATTGCAAATTTTGTTATGTGATCAATAAATTTCTTACTTACAGAGGGTTCTACATTCTCTTCCACTTCTTCCTCATTTACTGTGTCCTTTTCTGCACTTTCTTGTTCTGGACCAAAGTAACAAAACTGAATTTCATCAGTAACCTTCTCTACATCTGATACCGATCCACGGAACAGCGCCCTATTCAATTCATCTAACTTTATTGCTGGACTTTTAGCAAAATACAATCGTCTCACAAACTTTCTCATTTCAGTATGATGAACAGCCAGCATCCTAAAATGATGAAAAACACTTTTACACACTTTTCTAGATAGACAAGCCAGAGAATGTCCCTGCAAACCAGTATTCTCTCTAACTCTGCATGGATCTAGACTTTGAAGCACCTTAATCTTCTGTTTAACACTTTTTTTACTATATTCTCTTAGAAACACTCGAAATGTATCAATAGATTCCTGACGCACAGTGCAAATACTACTACAATTCCAAGTATACACTGGGGCTTTAAGACGTCTCCCCATAGCCTCATCCGCCATCACTTGTTCCTCATCTCTTGGAACCATTTTCTCCTTCTCCATTATACAACCATTTTTCACTTCATAAGCACGACCTCTGGTGTCAACTGCATGCAGCAAACTATTACTTTGAAGATAACTCTCTTCATTAAAAAAAGGTTCACTACTTGAACTATGCATCCATTCTCCTAAAAACACTTTACAAAAGTTTGTTCTTTTCACTAGTCTTTTCCTTTTGCTTTGTGATTTCAGTACATTGACCATTTTATCTAATGTACGCATCCTGTTCAAAATTAAAATGAATAGTTACCTTTTTAATTCTAATGCCTTTGCTACAATGGCTTCAATTTCTTTTTTTCTCTTATAAAATTTAGCTTTTTTCTTATATTTCTTCACATCCTTTATTAAATTGGACATAACTCTTCTCTGAAACATTTTTCTACAAATCTCTTTAAACGCTGTTTTTCTTTTTAAGTTAATCTTTATTGTTTCTGAAGGTATATTTGCATTAACTAAATGCTCAATTTTTTCCTGTTGTTTTCTATTTAAAACATTCTTTCCAGTACAGACATTTTGTACATTTTTCCTTTTTTTGAAGATATTGTTTAAAAAATCTTTTGTCTGCTTACCAGAAGACTTTCTCTTTTTCCCAACATGAGCATCTCCAACTAACTTAGGTCCTCCAGTTGTCTTCAAATATAGATTTTTTTTGTGGTTTTTCCTTAGTCTGGATTTTGTAGGCATCTTAAATTTTATTCACTGCTCTTCATCAATATCTGAAAAAAAACTAAAAAAAAATCCTTTATTTTATTTAAATATATTACTATATTTTTATGATCTTTTCAAATCTTAAAATACTATGTACCCCTTTCCTACAAGTGAAAATCACAATAACACCATCACAAATTAAATATCTAAAAACAATTCCTGTGTGCACACAGAGTCATGGTTTGATATTAGTCAGAAAACGAAATTTCTTTGCCAATTTGAAAGCACACTTACTACTCTTTTTTTGACAAGTGATAAGTACTTTTACAGTCTGACATATTTTCAATCCACTTTTCAGATTCTGAAAACGGCACATGTCCAAACAGCTTTTTGAGACCAGGAACATGTGTAACCTGGGTGACTGACTACACTCTAGCAAGGGCAACCAGCCTTAGTGATGCTGAATGTATTTGCATTACTGACTGCAACCTCAAACCCCACTTGGTTGTAAATACTATGCATGATTCTACAGGATAAGCAGCTGGCTGTGTGCTAAGAGTCTGCTTCTGCAGAAAAATAGCTGCCCCTTTCCTACTAATGCAAATGTAAAATTACCAGAGTAATACGCAATAAATGTCTGTCAACAATTCCTCTTTGCACACAGAGTCATGGTTTGATATTAGGCAGAAAACGAAATTTCTTTGCCAATTTGAAAGCACACTTACTACTCTTTTTTTGACAAGTGATAAGTACTTTTACAGTCTGACACATTTTGAATCCACTTTTCAAATTCTGAAAACAGCACATGTCCAAACAGCTTTTTCAGACCAGGAACATGTGTAACCTGGGTGAATGACTACACTCCAGCAAGGGCAACCAGCCTTAGTGAAGCCGAATGTATTTGCATTACTGACTGCAACCTCAAACCCCGCTCGGTTGTGAATACTATGCATGATTCTACAGGATAAGCAGCTGGGTGTGTGCTAAGAGTCTGCTTCTGCAGAAAAATAGCTGCCCCTTTCCTACTAATGCAAATGTAAAATTACCAGAGTAATACGCAATAAATCTCTGTCTATAATTCCTCTTTGCACACAGAGTCATGGTTTGATATTAGTCAGAAAACGAAATTTATTTACCAATTTGAAAGCACACTTACTACTCTTTTTTTGAAAGTGATAAGTACTTTTACAGTCTGACACATTTTCAATCCACTTTTCAGATTCTGAAAACAGCACATGTCCAAACAGCTTTTTGAGACCAGGAACATGTGTAACCTGGGTGAATGACTACACTCCAGCAAGGGCAACCAGCCTTAGTGATGCTGAATGTATTTGAATTACTGACTGCAACCTCAAACCCTAAAAGTATTCCTCATTTAAAAACATAGTCCATAATATTTTACATGTTCCTTACATTTAAATTTCTCCCAAAACACAAAATGATAAACACAACTTCAACAAAAGGAATCCCAATTCTATTATTAATTTCTTAATTTACCACATACATCCCCTCTCAAACTCATAACTCACCTTTAAAATTAGTTAGTTGTGAAAGAAATGTGGCACTCAAACAGCAGATTATCAGAGCCAGGATCTCTGTTCTGTACACCTCTCTCCTCTCAGCAAAACCAGATAATGGCAATGTTTCCCTCTCTTTTTCCACACATATACATGTTAATTTCAAATCTCAGTGCTTCCCCCTTTTTTTCAAATGTAATCACACATTTCTATTGGTTGAAAACCAACCCTTTTCCAAAAGTACCCTTCCCCCAACTTGACTTCTGCCTAGTAACCTTCCCCCAACTTGACTTCTGCCTGCTACCATAGCAACAGCTCATGGAACACTGCTGTGTGAAGTCAGGTCAGAAGTTCACCACACAATGTTTCATTTTCAAAGAGCAAGAGTGCTTGACTTTTCTAACCTAACAGCAAATCCATAGTAATGTTCTTTGGTAACACATTTTTCTGTACCAATACAAAACATGCTTCTATAAATTGACACGTACAGCCTAGTTTTTAGTGTAGAATGGTATGAAACAGCCAATGAGTTCTTTTTATTTTAAAAAAATATGTATGCCTCCATTTCCAAACTGTCTTTCATTTCTTTTTCCCTTTCTACTGAAATACACCTCCTGAGTGCATCCAGATCTCCTCTGAAGATGTTCACAGTGTGGATTGTAGGGCACAGCTATGTCTTCTGGAGTGAAAAGTATGCAGAAAAAACAGGTATGGTGAGAGACCTTGCTTTGCCAAATGTAGACATTAAATGGATTGGTCAGAGAGGGTTAAAGTGGCACCAATTGATGCCATTGCTGAAATCCTTCATGCAAATCCAACACCCTGACCTCATAATAGTGCACTGTGGTGGCAATGACCTAGGCACTTTGACTGGGGTAGGTCTGGAAATGCTTATGAAGGAGACCTTTGCACAACTGTTTTCACTTTTCCCTAAAACTGCCTTTGTGTATTCTAACATATGCCAAAGGCAAAAATGGAACTGGTCCAATCATTTTTGTCCGCAGATTGACAAAGCAAGAAAGCACGTCAACAAATCTGTTTCTGCTTTCCTCCGAGACTATGGTATGGGTTCCATTTACCACAACAACTTGCGTTACGACATGCAAGACATTTATAGAGGAGATGGTGTACACTTCAATGATGAAGGGAACAGAGTCTTCCTCTTGAACCTTAGACTCTGCGTCGGTACTTACTTGTAGGTACCACTAAAAAATCACTTCAAAAACACAACGGCTCTTTTTAGAGCCCCCTAATATCTAAACACTTAAATCTGAATTTTATTTCTTTTTTTATTTTTTTTTTCTACCGTACGCGTACGGTAAGCTTACCGTAAGCTTACCGTACGCGTACCCCGCGATATTTTTTAAAAATTAATAAATGTTTTTTTTGTACTTTTGTGTCCTTCTTTGACCCCCTTTCAAATGTTAGGGGGTCTGTAACTCTCTTCCTTGCCCCCTTTTCACGTTATCTCCCTTTTTTTTTCTGTGTGAAACACACGAAATGGCGGCCGACACATCGTGATTTCGTCTGATTCGAATGTTTACAGTCATGTGACAACCAATCAGATTTGAGCTCGCGCACGGCACCGTACGCGTACGGTAAGCTTACCGTAAGCGCACGGTAAGCGCACGGAGCGTGCTTACAGATATATATATTGATTTAAATGCTATTTTCTCAGGAACTACTGAACAGATTTACACCAGACCTACAAAAGGCACTTCCTTGACCTGAGGACTACCTCTCTGCCAAATTACAAGTAATTCTGTTCAGCCGTTCGGGCTGTAGCTGTGTCTAAAGGTCCTATGGAAAAATGCATGGGGAAAACGTGTTTTGGGACCCCCCTTTTTTCTCAGCCCCCGCTTGACGAATCCCCCCGAGACTTGCAGGGTAGGAGCGGAGCGTATCGCCCCATTAGTTTTGAAAATTTCGCGAGGATTCGTCGACCGGCGCCAAAGTTATTCCAAATAGAATGTTGCGGATTTCCTATGGAAACAGGGTCCTAACTATAACTACCTACTGGCGACCGCCAGTAGGTAATCTCCAAGCACTCTTCCATTCCGCGCTTCTTCCACCAGCCACGGCAAAAAGAGCACGGACCACGATTCTTCAAATACCGATAAGTTTTATTGTCCTGTCGGTTACATCAACAACACAGCAGCCATTACGCATTTCATCCCTGCATGGGGACTTGATCACAAGATATATATATATATATATATATATATATATATATATATATATATATATATATATATATATATATATATATATATATATCCAGCTCACTTTCCGTCTCGCCCCTTCACTCGCGGTCGGGTGCTCTCAGCGCGGTGACGGATACCGCGCACAGTCAAAGCTCCAGGTACAAAAGCACCAGCACTCACGGGAACAGTGTCCAAGTTTATTCACAGGACTAACTTACAGCAAAACGCGTTTCGGCTATCGCCTTCGTCAATTGCCAGAGGCGTCGGCTTTCAATGGACATAAATACTTCACTTGTAACATAGACATCAACATAGGACTTACTTCAGTCCAAATTGGCAGCCATTATTAAACGTGCAAACATTGTGCTTATTTACAATGCAATTCTTGCCCTGAATGGGCTTTCATACTAATTTACATTACACCCTGAATGGGTTTTAACCTGCCGTATGTTAAGAAACAATTTAAGTAATACATTATAACAGAGAGCAGATACCACATGCATATACATTTCAGCTATAGGTGGACAGCCAGCTCTTCCCCACTATTCAGGCCAAGTGGCATTTTGGTCTGAATGTCAATAATGTATCTGGATTCGAGTCTTCTTAGTTGTAACTGTCTGTCACCCCCTCTAACATTTAGTGGTACATGGTCCAAACAAAAGAAACTCAACAGATCCCTGTTGCTCTGATGAAAAGATTCAAAGTGTCTTGCCACTGGATACGACACATCTTTATTATTGATAACCCTCATGTGTTCTAAAATGCGTACCTTAGTTGGGTGAATAGTGCTCCCTATGTAGTGTAAGCCACAAGGGCAAACCAGACAGTAAACAGTGAAACTAGTGTTGCAATTCATTAGCTTATTGATCTTTTTGGGATGTTGTAGACCTGGAACTTTGTAGTGAGTGGTCTTCCTGCTATTTCTACAAGCCCTGCATTTGAGACACGGATAAAATCCTGTTATTTTCCCAAAAGGTGATGTTGTCCTCTCTTTACTACAATGGCTCTGTACTAGGTCATCACGTAGCGTTCTCGCTCTCCTGAATGTCAACAATGGTGCTTTAGGCATATCTCTACCTATAACCGGATCAGTTTCCAGGATGTGCCAATTCTTTCTAAATATCTTCCTGATGACCTGGGCATCTTCAGAATAATCTATAATTATCCTGAATTTGTTGTCACTCTCTTTCACTGGTCTAGTGATGTGATCCTCATCTTTGATCAAGTCAAATCTAGACTTGACTTCTGCTTTTTTGATTGCTTCATTTAGGATGTCTTGATGGTAACCTCTCAACCTGAATCTGTTCATGCTTTCTCTTGCTGCCACTTGGTAATCATTATCTAGAGAACAATTTCGCTTAATCCTAAGGAGTTCGCCATGAGGAATGCTACTTATAGTCTTTTCGGAATGGCAACTTCGGGCATGTAATATGGAATTCCCCGCGGTCGGTTTTCTATGCAGGCGAGTGCACAGTCTACCTTCCATGGGGAACACCACTAGATCCAAGTAATTCACAAATTTTTTACTGATGTCTCCTGTGAATCTAAGGTTTAAGTCATTATTGTTAAGTATTCCGACAAAATCATTCGCCATTTGTTCGGTACCCTTAAAAACAATGAACAAGTCATCAATGTATCTTGTCCAACTAATGACTTTCTGAGTCCAATATACGTTGGTCTCCGCCCAGGAGGATATATATATATATATATATATATATATATATATATATATATATATATATATATAGCAGTAAACCTTTCTTCAACCGATCCTCTGTACCATGGATCAAGAAGGGGACGGACTCCACTTGGTTGTACACAAATCAGTTTATTTTTAGTTTGTGCGCTCTGCCGCCATGACGCGTTTCGAGCTCAGCAGCCCTTGATCACATGACGTGCCCCTTGCATTTGTCCCATTTTTAAAGTGACAGTGCATAATTACTTGCCATAGACATAGACAAAACATTACCATGACATAAATGTTTAACACACATATTCATACCATAATTAATTGTTGTAATTGTGGAATACATTATAGGATTTGTATCCCATGGCTCATGATTCATGAATTTTGAGCTATTGGCTCACATGTCATAAAGTGCACTTGTGTATGTATAAATACATAAATAAACCGCACATGTAAAATCAGAGCAATATAATTGGTAAAATTATGTTAAAACAATATTAAGCAATTGCTAGCAGCATGGTTCTTGTTGACTGTGCAAAAACGGCAGGTAAAGTGCAAAGATTGTGCAAAATTGTGCTATAGTATCACCTATGCAAAATCAGGTTTACAACCGAATAGGTTAATTTACAAATCCATCTATAAACTCTGGTTTATAAGAATGGAAGGAAAGTCAAGGGAAAAGGAGAAAAGGGGAAGGAGAGAGAGGAGACAAGAAGAAAATTAAAAACATATATATGAATATATATTGTTTCCAAATTGAATTTTCCATTGTTGGAGGGCCTTGGGAAAAGGAGTCTAAATCTTTGATTACATGTTAGGGGATGTTGTTTTACCTAATTTATTGTGGACTTCCTAAAGCCACGTATACAGGTCTTCCGTGGTGTTTAGCCCGTGTGGGCTTTTGCTGTCCAATTCCAGTATGTACTTGGTCTCCAATTTTCTGAGGAGAGCCTCACGATCCCCGCCTCTTCTGAGAGCCGGAATACAATCTATTACAAAATATTTAAGATATTGTATGTTACTTTCATGACAATCCTTAAAATGCCGGGCCACCGGATATGATGTGTCTATATTGGTGATTGCACGTAAGTGTTGGAGAATTCTCTTGTGGACCTGCAACTTGGTGGATCCCACGTATTGCAGCCCACAAGAGCACTCCAACACATAGATTGCAAATTCCGTTTTGCATGTCATGTTTTTCGTGATCGTGTGTGCTTTCTCCTCAAAGGGTGTTTTGAATGATGTTTTATTCATTGCGTGACGACAAGCCTTACAAGTAGAGCACTTAAAGAAACCCCTACGTTTGGTCAACCAGTTGGTACCTGATTTTATTTCTGGACTGCTATTGACTAAAAAGTCACTAGTAGACGGTGACCTTCTGAAGGTGATAGTTGGGTTGGGTGGAATAATCTCATTAAGTTGTGTGTCTAAGTGTAATAGGTACCAATTTTCTTTTATGATTTTACTGAGGCTGTCTCTTTGTTTGTTGTACGTTAAAATTAATCTTATTTCCTCTATCTTATTGGTGCAAACGTCATGTCTGTTGGATTTGGTTCTGCTGTTGGATGGTTTAAACAGCAAATCCTCACGTCTCATGGACTTAGTTTTTTGTATAGCCTCATCAATGATTTTTATACTATAGCCCCTTTCTAAGAATCTATTCTTGCTTTCTTGTTGGGCAATTGCTAAGTCCTTGTCAGTACTGCAGATTCTTCGAATCCGCAGCATCTCCCCATATGGAATGCTGTGGATAGTGTGTTTGGGGTGGAAACTAGAGGAATGCAGCGTGGTGTTTCCTGCTGTAGGTTTGCGATAGAGTTTTGTGTGTAGCTGGTTATTGACAACATGTACCTGAACATAAAGAAAACAAACCTCTGTTTTGTCAATGGTACTAGTAAAATGCAAATTAAGATTGTTGTCATTGATACCCTCTATAAACTTCAGAGCCTCCATCTCACTGCCACGCCAAATTATAAAAAGATCATCAATATAACGCATCCATTTCATCACATGATTAGTCATTGTTGTTGCATGCTTGGTTTTCAAAATAGTCTCTTCCCAAAAGCCCATATGGAAGCAAGCATAGCTTGGTGAAAAGCTAGCCCCCATGGCTACTCCTCGTAGTTGCTGGTAGATTTGTTGATTAAACAAAAAATAGTTGATGTTTAATCAAAATTGGATAAGACTGATCAGCATTTTGTTGTGTTGGTGGAATTGGATCAGTCTGCTCGACAAGAAATATTCTACCGCTCTCAATCCATCTTTGTGGTTGATTGAAGTGTAGAGGTTAGAAACGTCCAATGTTATTAAAAGGTAATCATCTTTCCACTGATAATTGTAGATTTGTTTTAGGAAATCAGATGTATCTTGGACGTATGATGGTAATCCTTTAACTAGATCTTGTAGGAAAGAGTCTATGTAGATTGAAACGTTCTCGAGCAATCTCTGTTTGGCCGATATTATTGGCCGTCCTGGTGGGTGTTGGATGTCTTTATGGATTTTCGGTATAAAGTATATTACCGGCGTGATAGGATGATCTTTTTTCATGAATTTATATTTATCTTGGTTTAGGAGGCCAATGCACTTCCATGCCAATAGTTTGGAAAAATGTTTGTTTTGTGCCTGTGTTGATCACTAGATATATATATATATATATATATATATATATATATATATATATATATATATATATATATATATATATATATATATATATATATATATATATATATATTACCTACTGGCGGTCGCCAGTAGGTAGTTATAGTTAGGACCCCTTTTCCATAGGAAAACCTCAACATTCTATTTTGAATAACTTTGGCGCCGGTCGATGAATCCTCGCGAATTTCTCAAAATAGGTGGGGCGCTACGCTCCGCTCCTACCCTGAAAGTCTCGGGGGGATCCGTCAAGCGGGGGCTGAGATAAAAGGGGGGTCCCAAAACGCGTTTTCCCCATGCATTTTTCCATAGGACCTTTAGAACGAGCTACAGCCCGAACGGCTGAACAGAATTACTCGAAATTTGGCAGAGAGGTAGTCCCTAGGTCAAGGAAGTGCCTTTTGTAGGTTTGGTGTAAATCTGTTCAGTAGATTCTGAGAAAATAGCCTTTAAATCAATATATATATCTGAGCCCGCTTACGGTACGCTTACCGTACGCTTACCGTAAGCGTACGGTGGCGTGCGCGAGCGCGATTCTGATTGGCTCTTAGATCTTAGTAAACATTCGAATCGGCCGAAACCAGGAAGCGGCGGCCGCCATTTTGTGTATTTCACTCAGAAAAAAAAGAGTGAAAACAAGAAAAGGGGGCAATGAGGAGAGTTACAGACCCCCTTACATTTGTGAGGGGGTCAAAGAAGGACTGTAAAGTACAAAGAAAACATTTATTGATTTTAAAAAAAATCACGGGGTACGCGTACGGTAAGCTTACGGTAAGCGTACGGTAGAAAAAAAAAAAAAAAAAAAATGAAAATCAGATTTAAGTGTTTAGATATTAGGGGGCTCTAAAAAGAGCCGTTGTGTTTATGAAATGATTTTTTAGTGGTACCTACAAGTAAGTACCGATGCAGAGTCTAAGGTTCAAGAGGAAGACTCTGTTCCCTTCATCATTGAAGTGCACACCATCTCCTCTATAAATGTCTTGCATGTCATAACGCAAGTTGTTGTGGTAAATGGCACCCATACCATAGTCACGGAGGAAAGCAGAAACAGATTTGTTGACGTGATTTCTTGCTTTGTCATCGCACCGCGTGCTCACTGTGCGCACGGAACGAACTGCGTTAAGTGGGCGCGCACGCCACGAATTGCGTAAAGTAACTTAGCATTTAAAAAACCGTACAAATTCACTGAAAAAACCATAGGTTTCACACACGTTATAGTTAGGAATTAGCATTTAAAAAACCTTGCAAATTCACTGAAAAAACCATAGGTTTCACACATGTTATAGTTAGCGGAAATTTTACTGATAAAAAACCAATGAAATTCCCCCGTTATAGTTAGTGCAGGCAACTATAACTCACGCGACCGCAATCTTCTGCTGATGACATATGTGTCTTTATGAAAAAAAAATATTTGTAATATATGTATAGCTAAAAATGTATGGAAGAAGACATGGGCAAATAAGTGTCTAAATACAGTATTAGCATCAGCAGAGGATTGCGGTCGCGTGAGTTATAGTTGCCTGCACTAACTATAACGGGGGAATTTCATTGGTTTTTTATCAGTAAAATTTCCGCTAACTATAACATGTGTGAAACCTATGGTTTTTTCAGTGAATATATATATATATATATATATATATATATATATATATATATATATATATATATATATATCAAAAAAGTACCTTCGTCGAGGGCCCCCAACCCTGCAGGGCGGCAGTGGCTGACGAGGAAGGAGATCCTGGTAATTGAAACAAAGAACAGAGATGCCACCGCCCAGTCAAACTCCAAACAGCATTTATTAATCTGGTGGCAGCACATAGATAAACTCCTGACGCTTTTTGGTGCAATACCTTAATCATAGGATTTCCGGTTCCACGAGCACCAGGTGTTTTATATTGTTAGTCATGTGTACTGTAGTAAAAGACTCTGTGTCCCATAATACCCTGCTCTTGACAATACAATGTCTATTGTTCCAAGTGGTGTTTCGAAATTGCAGTGCAGTTGACCAATCATGACAATCACATAGCCCAAATGTCTAAAGTGCTGGTGAAGTCGACGTTCACATAACTGCTGCCGTAAGTACAAATAAAATCACTGCCGGTAGTCCGTGGCTTACCAAGAGAGATGAGTATGTTCCCACAATCAAATATGGACACCCGTTGTGCAAGACACACTTTTCAAAAGAGAAGATACTCCATTTTATAATTTACCATGGACATTCATCATTATCAACAGAGTTATGCACATACAGAATAGTCTCTGACCACAGTCTACTTTGCACATACGGATGTCTCAGCTGACGGGGCAATGTGCTTCCAAACTATAGTCTCTATCATTGTTTTGGAAGGCAGATTTCTCAGGATAGAGGTAATTTTATCCCTACACCTTACGTGTACATATGTCATTCTGGGGAGAGCTGTGACTAGAGAGGTAAGGTTGTTTTCACTGCCTAATTTACATACCCGTTGTCCAAGACACAGGTCACAGGAGAGGTGCCAGTCTCCCCCACACTGTATTAGGAAGACTCATCATGCAAGAGAGATGTGTTAGCGGACAGGTCACTCCCTTCCCAGACACCACTGCACATCCCTGTTGATCTAGGGAGGTCACTCCTTGCCAACACTGTACTGCACATCCATGTTATTCTGGAAATAGGTTTTAATGGAGACAGTCAAATCCATTCCCACATCTGAATATATATTGTTATTTTCCTGGGGAGAGGCCTCATTGGAGAGGTCAGTACTTGTTATACTTTCTATGAAATAGTCATGTCTTACATTTGAGGTGTGTACCTTCCCCACCCTACTATGCATATTGCTGAGCCTGGAAAAATGTGTAATTGGAGAGGGGGTGTCTATTTCAACCCTACTCTACACACTGGTT
Organism: Triturus cristatus; assembly: GCF_964204655.1. Taxonomy (NCBI): domain Eukaryota; kingdom Metazoa; phylum Chordata; class Amphibia; order Caudata; family Salamandridae; genus Triturus; species Triturus cristatus. The sequence continues at coordinate 143,095,002 of NC_140580.1, read as the reverse complement.
ACCTTAATGCAAGGTCTCACTGGAGAAGAACGTTTCTCAACCATAGTCTACTATACACAGCTGTTAGGTTGCGGTGAGGTCTCAGTGAGATACACGTGTCTACTTACACCCTACTGTGTGCTGTTGTTATACTGTGAAAAGGTCTCATTTGAGAATCTACTTTCTACCCACACCCTACTAATGGGTACCATAAGGCATAAGTACTGTTATAAAGGAAAGTGTAAATTCTTCCTCGTTAAAAATGTTTACGATCTCATGAGACTCCCGCAGGATTGTAAAAAAAAAGTAGTAAAAAAAAAGTAGTGATTGAACATTTTCTAATAATAAATAAAAACACATTTACTTCAAGTAAATAAATGAGAATAAATGTGTGCTATGTACCAATGTTCATCACATACAGATAAAACAAGTGTTTTTTTGCCACAAATCTAAGATATTTATTTTTTGCCACAATTATATAATGGATTGCATTTTTGTTTTTTAAATTAACGTACTGTCAATATTCTGGTGTGTATATGTATTATATATACTGCATCAGGATATATTCATATGATTCATAGAACAATTTATAATAACTTTTCCAATGGCTTCATTTGTTCAGACTTACAAGAAACCACTGATATTAGCCTAATTCCAAATGTGCAATCTCAAGTGTAGATCGTAAGAGCCTAACAGGAAGTACATTACCTCAGAGTACATGCAGGGCATTGTACATTCAACTCCTGCAAGCTTCTTGCAATACTGTAAAAATATTACTGCTTTATATCTTCAATGGAACAAATCATAATTAATTTCACTAACATGATCAACTTCTGTAATGTGTTACTTTGTTCAGAATTACAGGAAAACACTGTTCTTAAATGAATCCCAAATGTACGATCTCACAAGAGGATTGCAAGAACTGACCAGGAAGTACATCCCCCTCGGAGTCCATGCAGGGGATTGTTTGTGCGACTTCCGCAAGTATCTCGTGAGAATAAGCACCTTTAAAAAAATATATATTAATTAATTATATTACAACCATATTTTAATGACAGTCTTATTACAAATGAATATTAAATAATAATTGAACACATGAAAAAGAACTCTAAACAGTAGATTAAAACAAAATATAGAACTCTAGTGAGTAATGACACCCCTAATAATAAAAAATAGATTTATATAATAAAACGTGATATTATAAAGTATTCCAAAACTGATAACACTCTCTCAGAATTATCATTATGAGTCTAGAGTAAAACACATACAAAGGCTATGAAATGTATATTATTACAATATTAATAAACTTGCTCCGAAAATATCCCAATATGAGAGTCAGAAGAACTGAGGAGATAGACAATCTAAACACAAATATTGTTGTGTTACACTGTTTTGTACTCAAACATTATTCTTTAGGAACATTTTCAAAATGTGAACCCTTTATTATTAACTTACAATATGAAAGCAATTCCAATTCAAAATAATGTTCACACCCAGGATATATTATTGAGTTATTCTACCATATATACATAGAGTTAAAAAAGAAACTAGAAATTCTTTGAAAAAAATAAAGATTAAAATACCGTTACAATTAGATGTTATAAGAGGATCTGTTTTCATTTTAACAAAATCTTTAAAATTCATTGTAAAAAACAAATATTAAAGTAAGGTTACAGTTAGATGAATTTGTCAGTGTCAACATTAATGTTTTGAACAAACAAAACACAGAATATCACCAGTTATAGTTAGCAGCGTTAACTATAAGTTACATTCCCGCCATGCACTGCTTATGAACTAACATATCAGATCGCTCATAACATGTTCTATGACATAATTTATGACATCACTCATTACATTTTTGTTTTTTCAGTGAATTTCTAAGGTTTTCTTTAAAAAAAAAACAGATCCTTTTATCATAGCTAACTATAACATCCCTTAAACCTTTGTTTATTTCAGTGAATATATATATAGACAAATATATATATATATATATCTTTATATATATATATATATATGTGTGTGTGTGTGTATATTTACATCAGTGATGTCACTGACCATGTCATGAGTCATGTAATATGTGAGGTCATAAGCAGTGCATTGCAGGGGCGTAAATTATAGTTAGCCCGGATAACTATAACTGCTGAATTTCTATGGTTTTGTGTGTATGTAAAATCTGAACCTAACTATAACGTTCCTTTAACCTTTGTTTTTTCAGTGAATTTCAAAGGGTTTTTTAATGCTATTTTCTAACTATAACATCCCTGTAAACTTTGTTTCATGTGTAAATTTCGAAGGCTTTTTTAATTGTATTTCCAAACTGTAACCTTTGAGAGTGGGTGTGTGAGGGCTGTATATGCCGGTGAATGAGTGTGTGAGTGGCTGTATGGGTCTGTGAGCGAATGTGTGAGTTGTGTTTTAGGTGTGTGAATGGGTTTGTATGTGAGTGACTGACCTTATAAGTGTGTGAGTGGATGTGAGAGTGGCTGTATGGATGTGTGAGCGGGTACCTGAGTGGATATATGGGTATGTCAGCAGCTGTGTGAGTGACTGGGCCAGAATGAAACCTCACCTGCCCGTTTATCCAACAAGAGTCCACAGATTTACACAAAATGTCTACCCAACTGGAGTACTTTCTATTAATTAGTAAGTGCTACCTCATTGGGTAAATGTCTAGTGCATAGCCTACACCACAGCTGCATAATGGACTAGGAGGAAATGTCCAATGATCTTCTGTGCATTTCATTTCGACAATGTGATTGTTGCTCGACCGTCATCTTCCAGAAATCTGTAATAATATGAATCCTTGTATAGAGAAGATGACGTTACTGCAAAGAGGTGAATCTCCACCAAACAGGGGTGCTTCTGCTTAACTATATGAATTAAGTGCTTCTTCAGTGGCGATGTCCTCATATTCCTCTGCATCGAGAACGTGTCACCAAAATAGAAGGGAAAAATGCTCAGGGGGCCTTTTTGGTAAGCTGTCCATCAACCTGGGAAAAGGCGGGAAGGCTTTTGCCTACTACGAAGGTGGATAGGGTGGGGCCAAATGGATGTAGCCTGCAAGTGATTTTGCGCATTTACATACTCATAGTAAATTAAAGGGAGAACCATGGACTCTACTCTCACCAGGAGACGACAAGAAAGAACCCACACATCACAGTCACGCCAGTAGGAATTAGGATCCAACAGATCAATGATGCATTCACCTGCATCAAGGATTTCAGATCGTTTTTCAAGGTGGAATTGCTGAGAAAGCACACTTGATGTACCTTCGCCAAGCCCAAGAAGATAGGCAGACCTCTAAACTCACATGGTGGCACTGTGTTTCACATGATATCGGTTCACTTAACACGGTCTCCCGGTGAAGAGCCGATATCACACGCTAATTCCATGCCCCGGTCAGTGTTGCCAGATTACATAATTTCCCACACAAATGGGTAACATTTATCCGATTTGTGTGGGAAAAAGTAGCACTGTCGGGCACGGATCACTGATTGGACTGGATCAGTGTTTAACAGTTTATTGGCCACCACTGCCCACCATATCGGGAGGCCCAGCCCTGGTCCCTGCCTCAGTATCAGTTCCATAAGTGCTACCGATGACTGCGTGAGGAGGGCTCGGAAATTAATGTGCCCATTTCTCCTAGGCTGCTTAGAATCGTCCAGTGTCCTGAGTTGGATCAATCGATGTGTTGTCCCAAATTTCCCACCGCCCCATTAATTTATAGCATAGGGAACTTATAGATGTCTAGACACATGTTATTGAACACCGGGAGTGAACCTGTTAGGACTGAAGTGAGTGGTACAGAAATGGTTCCACTAACACCACCAACAAAATGAACTATTTCAACCGCTCTCTGTGTACCCAGTTTATTAGAATACCTCTCCGGGTCAGTTGCTCTCATCAAGGATGTCTACAGTTCTCCCTTTCATGCCCACAGACCCATGATGTGCACACAAAGCTCCCTGATTCGTTCCAGGGTGGCTGACCCTGTGGCTGGGTGAGGGTCCGTCGGCATTACTTAATGCTGCATTTACTAGCACCAGATAGCAGCCTTCTGTAACTCTGCTGCCCAGAAGTCCTGGAATCTGGATCAGGCATTACATGCCCCTCCAAGACCACTATGGGGCCCAAACAGTGTGCCTTCAAGGGTTTAACTCTTCTGCTCTCAAGTGGTCCATCCTTCCTCATCTCAGTTGACAAGGCAGCCCAGTGGGTGAACAGTCTTCCGAGAATGTCGGTGAAACCCATACGTCACTGGGAACAGATTATAATGCTCCTAAAATTACTCTGGAGATGAAGCCATCAGCTGCAGCGATTATGGGGCACCTGCATCGCAGACGGTCTAATCCTAGTTAGGATTTGCAAGCATCTCCCACTTACTATATCACTTCTTTACATTGACTTGATTTAGTTTTAACACTTTATATGCAAAACCTTTTTCTGTTTAGTCGCAATTTTACTTGCATGTGTAATCACCATGTAGCCTCTCCCTAAGCAGTGAATTTTAAAGTGAAAGACAGCAGCTTGACAAGGTTTGCAGAAAACCCTAAAATAGATAAATTATACTTCTTCACAGAAAAAATATGTGCAGCGCGTTCTTCTCAGCCTGTCTACCATTGTCCATATAATAAAGCAGCAGCAGAACTGGCTGCAGGAATGGCAGTGGAGCCCTCTTAAGCTGTTTATCTTAAGCAATGGAATGAATGTCAAGATGTACTAGTAGGTCTCAGATAAAGCACTGACAGTCAGTCACAATACCAGTGGCTGTGACCTGTCCCTGGAACGAGAAGCGTTATTGAGTTTGCCATTTTTCATTTGCCCTTTACAGAAGTAATGCTTCAACTGGGGCACCTGCTCTGTTTATATGTGTAAGTGCTTCCTGTTGAGGTTTAATTTCTGTGAAATTAGCATAAGGGTCAGAACGGAATCTCACCAGCCCGTTTATCCAACAAGAGTCCAAAGTTTTGCACAAAATGTCTACTCAACTAGAGTGTCAGATCCGTGTACTCCTCTGGGTCCGGTTGACGCAATAAGGGGTCCACCCCTTACATCCCCAAACTCCAACTAAAAGTTACGGAGTTGTAGGGCGATCAAGTGAGGGAAAGGAAGGGTTGGGGACAGCAGGGAGGAGAACCTGTAATACAAAATATAACATAGTAAATACACATACACAATGTGCTACTCTCAATTAGTCTATCTAAATGTGCATAAATACCTTATCCACCGTAGTACTATAGCAAGCCTGTATAGCCAATGAGAACAACCAGTCTCCAGGGGTGGATGAGTCTATAAAACAGAACACAATCGCATGAGATCACACACATATCCGATTCATACTCCTGCTTGGTGATTAACCCTGTGCCTAGCACACCCAAAACCTGGGTTCCCTTGTGCTCACCATAACTAGAAAAATAGCTAAGTTGAAAAGACAAAAAATATCAAAGTCTTGTTACATGGAAGTCCAAATGAACACTCAAGATCCTTTAGCAAGAATGATAATCTGTGCAATCTCCGTCCAAACCCACTAGGATAAGTGTTCCAGAAAGGTACTAAATGAGAAAGTGTTCCCAAAACTAAAGCACCACAAAGTTCATAGTCCAGAAAATAAGCCTTGCTTCCAACTACTGATCTGTAATTTTCATAGTCCAGCAATACACTTTATATCTTTGTAAGGAGACCTCGCGGTTTACTCACCGTGGTCTCAAACACTTACTGGCTCCATAAACAACAGCTGAGCACCGCAGTTATTAACTCACCGCCACTGAACCCAACGCCGTAGTGTCCGAATGCGCTCACTGACGAGCGCCGCGGTTACTTCTCCGCTTCTTCTTTGAACTCCAACAAACCGCCAAACGGCTTCGTCTGCATCACCGTGGAGATGCTTCCCAAAAGCGATTCTTCGTTTTTTGCTCCTACGTCCTGTCGAGCCGAGACAAAATCCTGATTAATACAGTATACAGTATTACACACGTTCGCTGAACGTGCGTCGCGTCTACTTTTAGATGCTGGCTCCGTCCCTCCTGCTTCTGGGCAATGTAGTCTGTTGGCTAGGTAGGCGCGGAACCATGCAATTCCTGACACAGAGTACTTTCTACTGGTTAATTAGTAAGTGCTACCTTGCTGGGTAAATGTCTAGTGCATATGATACACTACAACTGTGCAATTGACCATGGGGAAATGTCTCCAGTGACCTTGCGTGCATTTAATTTCAGCAATGTGATTGTTTCTTGGGCTGTGGGGGGAGCCACAAAGCCCCCTCAGTCCTTGCCAGCTCTCTGTCCCCAGTGGGAGCAGACATCACTCACGCACGCAGGGAGCAGCAAAAATGCTGCTCCTTGCCTATAGGGGCAATTTTTAGGTCTCGCCTGACCCAGCGCATGCGCTGGTCTGGCGAGACTTTTAGTGAGGGCTTAAAAAAATGCTACCATGGCCTAGAGCTTGAGTGCATGTGCGCGGGCGCGCGCCGTGCTTGATCGCAATTGCGATCACTTTCACTTTCGCGGCCGCTTTGATGTTCTCCGTGAGCCAATGCTTGTTCTCCTAGCCACAAAGTATTCTCTTGCTCCAGGTTGCTTTAGTTAAAGCCTGCACTGTCTTCGGTCCGCTCGCATTCATTTACACGATGAAAACGGGACAATTCATGCATTTGTTTGGAGTGCAGTCCATAGTAACTGCAGGTATAGGTTGTCAGCCGCCTGATGTTACATAGACCAAAGCAAGGGAAAATGCAACTGGAATCGTGGTTTTAAACCTTATTAACTGTACAGCCAATCAGTTGCACCAGTTACTGGAAAGCATCAAGTTAGACTAGGTTTAATAACCAGCGTATTTAACTGACTCATTGGTCAATGGTGCATTGGAATAATATGTGTCACATGAGCTAGCTAGCTAGCTTGCTTGCTTCCTTCCTTTCTTCTTTCTTCTTTCTCTTCCTTTTCCTTTTTATGTTCTTTTTTTCTTGTTTTGTCTTTCTTTCTTTGTTTCCTTTTCTTTACTTTCTCTTTTTTGTCTTCTCCTTTCCTTTTTATTAATTCTCTTTTCTTCTTCTCTTCCTTCCTTCATTTCCTCTCCTCTTTTTCTTCTTTCCTTTCTCCTTCATTTTGTGGCTTAATACATCTATGTAGTTCTGATTCATGGCTTTTAATTCAAAATTAATAATACTAGTGTACCAAATGGCTTTTATGGGCTAGCTCTGACTTTACAACTGAGAAAGAAATGAACCTAGGTAGTGCATGTCCCACGTTCTTTCAAATAGTTTTGAAACTTTGTAGGCCATCCTCCCATTTACTGGCCCACGAGAACTTTTATTGTTGCACATTATTAAAACATGAAGTCACAACTAGAAAATAATTGGCGTTGTTTGCAGTCCCGGAAGTGGCTAATATTGAACGGATGTAACTCTTAATGGAAACAGGTAATAATAAACAGTCTTTTTTTGCTTTCAGGCAGGCTTAATTATTTAAATGATGAAATACGCAGGGGGGAAATTAGTGCGGAAAGACAGAACAAATTGGCGAGATCTGTGTCAATTTAACTAGCAGAATTTCTAGGCAAGTAGTACAATCCGTGTTTCATCACCAATGCTTTATTCTGTCCAGTCGCCCCTCATTCTGTTCCTGCCTACGGATTGAAAACGGACTTGGTTAATAATATGCCTCTACCTAAGACGCGATGCAGAAATGGCGCGGAAATGGTGACAAAATAGCTGCTCAGAAGTTGGTATTACTGATGAACATTAACACGCTAATTGGACTATCTCTAAAGGGTTTGGGGGGAATGAACAGCGCTAAAACCTTCGACTTGCAGCATGACAAACAAGCATTGGCATAGCCAATAGGTCTTGCCTTTGGGACCTTATAACTGTTTAGCCATGCAACAGTTGATGTTGTTGCACCAAGGATATTGTGCTGGATAACTAAACACTTATAAGGTCCCAAAGGCGAGACCTATTGGCTATGCCAATGCTTGTTCCATCTGTACGCCTGCCAACTTGACAGCAGGCAGGAAAACAGATGGAAAGTCCTCTCCCAGCAGGCGGGAGTATTTTTCGTGCTCCCACCCACTGAGAACGGACTTACTGTTTGCTCTCACTTTGTGGAAGCTTTAAATTGCTACCGCCAAGCGAGAGCAAACAGAGGTTTCACTTGCCGCCATGAGGGGGAATATACCTAAGAAAATTGGCAGCATGTCCAGCAACCCATAAATATTCTCTACTGATGAGGGAGGAATCCCGAAACACTGGTGTCTAGAGATACGATTTCAAAAGACGGTATTAGCTGAAAAATAATATGAACTTTGTGTGGAAACCTGAACTACAACTACCAAGACGCTATGGGGTAATGGCGCTGTTACATGCAAGGAGTGCGTTCCTGCCCACTTTCATTGATGAAAGGCTCTTGTGAGCTGCCCCCAAGCTGACGAGCTTTGGAAAGCTGCATGCCATGAGTGGAAATATACCTGAGAAAATTGGCAGCATGTTCAGCAACCTGTTAATATTCTCTACTAATGAGGGAGGAATCCTGAAACACTCGTGTCTAGAGATATAATTTCGAAAGAATGCATCAGCTGAAAAATAATCTGAACTTTGTGTGGAAACCTGAACTACAACTATCAAGACACTATGGAGTAATGTTGCTGTTACATGCAAGCACTGTGTAACTGCTCACTTTCATTGATAAAAGGCTCTCGTGAGCCGCCTCCAAGCTGACGAGCTTTGGAACGCTTGCATGCCATGAGTGGGAATATATCTGAGAAAATTGGCAGCATGTCCAGCAACCAATAAATATTCACTACTGATGAGGGAGGTATCTCAAAACACTGGTGTCTAGAGATATGATTTCGAAATACGTCATTAGCTGAAAAATAATATGAACTTTGTATGGAAACCTGACCTACAACTACCAATAGGCTATGGGGTAATGGTGCTGTTACATACAAGCAGTGTGTTTCGGCCCACTTTCATTGATAAAAGGCTCTTGTGAGCCGCCCCCAAGCTGACGAGCTTTGGAACGAGAAAACTGGCAGCATGTCCAGCAACCCGTAAATATTCTCTACTGATGAGGGAGGTATCCCAAAACACTGGTGTCAGGAGATACGATTTTGAAAGACGGAATTAGCTGAAAAATAATATGTGCTTTGTGTGGAAACCTGAACTACAACTATCAAGACGCCATGGGGTAATTGCGCTGTTACATGAAAGCAGTGCGTTCCTGCCCACTTTCATATTTATTTTAGAGTTTGATGAATCCGCGGTTCCACCAAAATGCCATCACGGATCTGGCGCAATTCCAGGAACACACCCAAACCTCAAATTCTCATTGGACAGAGTAAGTCTCCACCCATGGAAATAGCAAACCACACCCTAAATCAGTTATTTGGATATCACATCTCTCAGGAGACAATCTGAAAACCACAGCTTCATCCTTTTTTTGGTTTTCCTTCAAAAGTGCAGAGTTTTAAAGTCAGGGTGTCTTCTGCTGAAGATAGAAGAGAAAGGGGAAGAGCAGGACAAAAAAGAAGAAGACTTACCAACTTCAAAGAAGTCTTCCAACATTTGCCAATATTTCTTCATCCCTTCAAGAGAAAGTTCTTGCAAAAATTGTCCAATGCAAGATATGCAACAAAAAACCTTTGAGAGGTACTTGGAAGAAGTATTTACATGGCACATCCTCAATGTGGAAACATCTGAAAAACATACATACAAAGATGTATGACAGGATGATGAGAGAGAGGGAAGGTGGTGCATCACCATCATTAGCTGAACCATCTGGTGGACCCTTACCGCCCAACCAGATGGCTACCACCCCCATTGTTCCACCAAAACTGCAGGACATGGTAACTCATTGTCTCAAATGCCATATGCCAGTTACACAAAAAATGTCATTTGTTGCCCAGTTTATGAATGCTGTCAAAAACATAATTATAAAAGATTTTCACCCCACTGTTCCACCTTCTATTTCTTTCTAAACACAAGTATACATTTAACTTTGCATTGCATACTATAAACAAGACAGTAGCTACCTTAGTAGTCATGTCAGTGTGTAAAAGGTTGTGTATGTGTCTGAGTATGAGTGTATAAATGAGTATACGAGTGGCTGTATGGGTGGGTGACGGGTGTGTGAGTGGTTGAATGGATATGTGAAGGAATGTATCAGTGCCTCTGTGGGTGTCTCACTGGATGTGTAAGTAGATGTGTGGCAACTGGTTGTGTTAATGGGTGTTTGGGTGTATAGCTGGGTATGCAAGTGGCTCTGTTAGTGGTGGATACATAGTGCTGTGTGGGGGTATGAGTGGGTGTATAAGTGCAACTGTCATTGTCTGACTGGGTGTGTGAGTGGTTGTATGTTTGTCTAAATTGGTTTGTGAGTGACTGTATGGGTGGGTGACTGGGTGTATAATAAGGCGTATGGATGTGTAAGTGTGTGTGTAACTGTCTGAGTGATGGGTACATGAATGGCTGTATAGGTGTGTGATTGGGTGTGACAGTGCCTATATGGGTGTGTGAATGACAATGTAAGTTGATGTATAATTGAGTAAATGGGTGTGTGAATGGTTTTATGGGTGTGTGACTGAGTATGCAGTCACTTTCTGGCTTTATGATTGGTGGGTACATACTTATTTTGTGGCAGTGTAACTAGGGTGGGTAAATACCTGTCTGACTGTGTGAGTGGGTACAAATTACTTCATAATAAATTACATACTATAAGCAACCACCTGCCAGTGGTGGCTGGTATTAAGGGGCATAGGGGGTGTTGCCCTACCTACCAGCATCGGGGAAAACTGAAGGGAGAGAATGAACACCATGGAGCAGTTTCTGCTTGGTGCTCCCCTGTGAGACTATGTGAAATCTTCTTTGTTGTGCTCATCGTCTCGAAGAGTCATCCTGCTGCGCATGTGCAAAGCTGGGCGAGGAATAGTCCTCGCCCTGGAGGCACAAGCGAGGACGCAGGTGAGTGCTGCTGACATCAGCCTTGAGGGTGTGGCTGCATAAAGCGGCAGTAAATGGATTACAAACGGGGCGCTAAGTAATTGGCCTAAGGCGCGGTCTGCAGAGCGCCATTCACGATAATGGGAAGGGGCAGGGCTGGCGCACAGTGCAGGGGGTGGTAACAATTGAAGCAAGCCTTTCGCCTCCGTGAATTAGGCTCCCTAATTGGGTAAGGCTGAGGGGACGTTAGGGGAGTGGCTGGCTATGCCTTAGTTTGGCAGCTCTATTCTGGGACACAGTAGCTGGATTTGGAAAAAGAAAGGCGCCTGCAGCCGTTTACTTTCAAATGAGCGCGCAGCAGGTTAGTTTACTTTTAGTATTAGCAAGTTATCGAGAGCTGAATTGGGGCTCGGGGGCTGCCATTAATTATAATAAAAATGTACGGAGTCTTCCTGCTTGATTATTTACGATGTGATTTGGGTAGTGTTTTGGTGTTGTGCGAGAGTGACAAGAGTGGTGCTCTTGTCCTGTCCTGTATCATAGCACTTAACCATATGTTGGAGTAATGTAAATGAGAGATCAACTTCTGGATACTTTCCATGTGTACTCGGTGAGGCGCGCGCTCTGCTCTCCTTTCCCCATCTCTTCCTCTCGCCGGTTTTCCTCCTTAGTGTGGTTGCTTCCGTGAACATATCTGGAGGTAATTACCTGGCATTCCAAGGGCCTCACTGGCTGCTACTCCTTGTCTGCTGCATGCTTTGAACATTTTATTGGGCCAGGAAAGATCATTTACACATACTCCAAATTGGTGGCATCGCTCCCCCTGTGGCCTGTACCCATCAGTGCAAGGAGGAGTTACACACTTATTCCAGTGGAGAATGGAGCGATGCCATGCTCTCGTTACAACTTCCAGACAACTCTAGAAAGTTCTAGAATTACCCTGTGAGAGGTGAGTGTTGAGCGAGTTTGATGCCAGTGGTATGTTTGCTAGTCTGTCTAAATTCTTCCAGTTCACGGAGGTCTGGTATTAGCTGGAATCAACCCGATTGTTGACCGGACTCAAATCAGCGTGCTCACAAGACATGTTTACTGTGCCATATTTACACGCCGTAGTGTGCTGGAACAATTGTCAGGGTGCGGGACTGCTGCCATCAATGTTGCATAACTAAAATCATAGGGAATGTAAAAAATCAAAAGGTAGCACAAAAATCAAAGGGTAGCACAAAGCACCTGTGTCACAAATGAGTTACATTTGTTCAGGAACCTGGTACGGGTGTAGTATGTAACTGATGGTGATGCATTTATTTGGGCACACTGTCGCAATTATATTACTAAAGTATGGTGCAGTATCCCAAGGTCATTCACAGATAGCACATTTCCATTGAGATGGCACCTCCATTTTCACAATCATGCACTTCTGATATTATAAAGCAACGATTTGCCCACTCTTCTTAAAAAAAAAGAACTTCCCCAAACCTGCTTGATGATAGGCTCGATCACTTCGCTTGCGACATAACACTCAACAGCTTCTACGCCCACCACTTTCAAATGTCACAAGCCGCCACTGCCACCTACATCTAATTTTAAACACATTCATTCATACTGGCTTAATAAAATACTTATATTTTCATTATAGTAATTCCTCTTCTGCTTTTGCTGTTTGCTGTATATTTAGTTAATGTTCTCCTCCAACTTCACATCTATTTTGCCTTTTACTGTAGTGTCATTTTTTTTTAATATACTTTTTTTAAAGTACAATCTAATTAACATACCTGCAAAATCTCTTTGCTGCTGTCCTACTTGTATATAATATATGTTAACATTGTTTTACACTGCAAATATGAAGTCCGAAATATGGGACTCCTCTTCTGCTCTCAGGACAAAAGTACCAATAATGTCTACCCTTTCCACTGTGCTTTCACTTATAATCCTGTACTTAGCAAATCACAGACTTCCTTTCATCTTTTATTTTTGTTATACCACTTCAAAATGGTAACTGTTTTGTAACCCTTTCCATTGCTCCTGTTAAGCAGTCCAGTTTGGTTGTTTTTTGGTGAATCCATGTATCAACTGCAGGGCTCAGTGCAGCCTCCCTATCGTCCATGGTAGGTTCACGGATCCACATGAAAGTCGTTAAAAGCATTTAACAATAGGCTGCTATGCTTTTCATTTATGCTTTATTTTGTACAATATTGTCAATTACAAGACATACACTCCCTAATGAGCAATTTGTGTATACCAGTCTGGTTTTCAGTTTCACATTGCAGTCTCTTTTGATCCCATCCCTACCACACTCTTTTAGCTTCGTTTCCATAGTAACCATGTTTCCAAGAGTCTTTGCCTACCAGTAGGACAAAAGTTCACAAGAATTTCTCTCAACAGCATACTATCTTCACATCAACTATAGCAGGTGTGGTTGACTCCTTGCAATTCCAATCACAGAGTTAATTGCCTTTTTTTCATAAAGTTACCACCTAATTTATTTGCCTACACATCTTCACCATCCAATCAAATATGATATTTAATAGTCAAATCAATTCAAGTCAATAAATCTTTATTCGGCTGAAATGTACCATAAAAGATATTGAAACATGATAACAATATCCAATTAGAACATACAACATTCTAAAAGCAATATAAAACCAGTACAGTAAAATTTGATCAATCTGCTTAAAATGGAATATCAGCTTTTATCACAAGGATACAACTATTGCTAAAAGTCTAGCAGTGATACAACCTGCAATCATTGTATTAAGAAAGGTTTGTTTGCAACAATATAAAAGAGCAAACTACACCCAGGAATCTAATCTTCCATAGATTTCCTACTTCTCACCGCAACTCTGAGAACTTAACTGACCCTGAAGCCAACATCACAGCTATTTATCTTCATTTCTGGTACCCAAAGGAATTTAGTAAGAGTTTACGAAAGTAATGAAACAAAGAATTACAATTTTTGCTAAAAAACATAAAATGTAACAGGGTTTGATCTGCCAAACCATCACATGGGCAAGGCAGAGCAAAGCCCTCAAAGCGCTACAGTCCACCCAAAAACATAAGAACCTCCAAACCGTTCTGGCCCTGAAACAGAGGAGGAGAGACCTCTCCCAGTATGTAACATCTAGGGTCAGGTACAGTACTGGTTCAGCAGGCACTAAAAACCTATAAAATCCCCACACAGAGCTGTTACTTAATTCATAATGCAACCTCTGCATTACGCATTTTGCAGAGCTCTGAAAAGTGATACTGAACCTTTGATTTATCATCCCTTGTGATACTTAAAGGGATGGTGAACAGGGCGGACAATCCCATCACACACAAAGTTTTAGAAATGTAACCTAGCCATGGAATTGTACGGCCCTTGTCCAAACTAAGACAGTTGTGATAATATTCCTGCACAAACTGGCATCATGGTTAAGCCACACACTGACCCAAAACAGCAAATGAAACAAATGTACTTTATCTGAGATGTACTGTAGGTTTAGCTCCGAATGCATGATGACATTTGAGCTGGAGGTGGGGAGATGGAGTAGCCTCCAGCTAATTCAATTTTCCTTGACTTGGAGGAAGGAAGCATTAAGACGTCCCCATACTCCTGCACCATAAAGGGCTGCGGAGACACACTGAGTGTTATAAATATTTAAATGTTCTGTTATATTTGACTTGCTGTCCTCCAGTGTAACTGCCTTTCATCTTTAAAACTGCCTCATTCTGCTGCAGCTTGTTCCTGTGTGCTACTCCTTTTTGTCTCCAAAATGGTCAGAGTCTGGATTTTGGGCTATAGTTTTGTCTTTTGGGAAGAGACAGTATTAGAAAGAGTGGCATTAACAGAGACCTGGGTTTACCCAATGTAGACATTACTTGGGATGGTTAGAGAGGGCTAAAGTGGCATTAAGTGCTGCCTTTTATTAAAAGAATTGCGGATTGCCGACATCCAGACTTCATGATTGTGCACTGTAGTGGCAATGACCTAGGCACAATTACTGGGGTAGGATTGGAAATCCTAATGAAGGATACCTTTGCTAAATTCATGTCACATTTCAGAATACTGCCTTGGTGTTCTCTGACATTTGCCAGAGACAGAAGTGGCAGTGGTGTACCCAATTATGTCCGCTGATACAGAAAACCAGGAAACATGTAAATAACGCTCTTTCTGCATTTTTCTGAGACCATAACAAGGGCTCTATATACCATAACAACTTATGCTTCGACATGGGCAGAATATATCAAAAAGATAGAGTCCATTTCACAGACACAGGCAACAGGGTGTTCCTCACCAACTTAAAACCTGTATCCTGTTTTATGTGCAATTATCATCTACACACCATAAACACAAATGCTTTTTTCTGAGCCAACCCTTTTCCCAAAAACTGGTTACTTCTGTTTTCAATTTATTCTTCTTCTAATTTCTCACTTGGATCCACAAATCTGCCATGGATCCTTGGTCAAATAAGGTGTTTACCGTCTATGTTCCAGGTGGATCCATGACATATTTGTGGATCCATCCCCAACAAAAAGCACACATTCATTACAAAACAACAGCACATTTAATACAAACATATCCTATTACAACTTATATAACTGTATCACTGCCTGTGTGTGGGTATGTGAGTAGCTGTGTAAGTAACTGTGTGGGTGTGTGAGGGGCTATATGGGTGTGTGAGTGGGTGTCTTAGTGGATGTGCAACTGGGTGTGGGAGTGACTGTGTGGGTAGCTGTCCAGTGCTCATGTGGGTGTGTGAGTGATTTCCTGGATATATGACTAAGTGTGTAAGTGGCTGTATGGGTGTGTGTAGGTGTGTCAGTGGTTGTGTAGGTGCGTATTGGTTCTGTGAGTGTGTTAGTGCTTTTGTGGGTCTGTGAATTGGTGTGTGACTTGTTCTCTGGGTCTGTAAGTGGGTGTGTTAGTGGCTGTATTGGTATGTGGATGGGTGTGTGAGTGGTTTTCTGGGTCTCTGAATTAGTGTGTGACTGTCTGGGTGTGTGAGTGGGTGTGTGAGTGACTGTGTGTGTGTGTTAGTGTTTTGTGTGTGTGATTGGGTGTGTTAGTGGCTGTGTAGGTCTGTGAGTAAGTGTCTGACTGGCTGTATAAGAAAGCTTGTGGGTGTGTGAGTGCCTGTGTGGGTGTGTGAGTGTGTGAGTGGGTGTGCGAGTGGTTCTCTGGGTCTCTGAGTGAATGTATCAGTGACTGGGTGTGTGAGTGGTTGTATTAGTGTATAATTGGGTGTGCATGTGGATGTGTGAGTGCCTGTGTGAGCCTCTGATTGGATGTGTGAGTAGTTCTCTGAGTTTCTGAATGGATGTATCAGTGACTGTAAGGGTGTGTGAGTGGCTGTATGGATGTGTAGCTGTGTGTGTGTGTGTCTGTATGGGTGTGTGAATGGGTGTGTTAGTGGTTTTCTGGGACTTTCAGTGGGTGGGTGTGGGAAAGTGCCATCTTTCTTGCATGGTATGCCCCCACTTTTTGCTGAATTGCTGAATGTACTTTGACTGAGTGTGCCCTGGACTCCTGCCAATCAGGTGCCCAGGGCCTATGTTCCTTCCCTAAAAACCTAAAACCCAAATTGGCAAACCCTGGCCAAATGTCAGCCCCTTGTACATGGTACCCTAGGTACCCAGGGCCTTGTGACCAGGGAAGGCCTCTAAGGGCTGCAGCACTCATTGTGCCACCCTTAGAGGCCCTGTACCCTAAAACCCACACACTGCCCTTGCAGGCTGAGTGTCTGGGTACAGGACAAAACAAAGAGTCGAAAGGGCACACATCCCTGTGTGCCATGCCCACCACCAAACTGCCCTGGCATACATCAGCCACCCCTCTAGCTGGGTGCCCTATGCCAGTGGTGTGGGCACAGGAGTAGGAGCCCTGTGCCCCTACAGTACCCAGGTCCATTCCTGGGCACTGTAAGTGCAGTGCTGCCATTTAAGAGTACATGGTGCTGAGAGCTCGTCAAACACGAACTCCACAGCACCATAATGGCAACACTGAAGACTAAGAAGTTTGGTATCAAACTTCTCAGCACATTAAACCCACACTGATGCCAGTGTGGGATTTAATGTACCAAGCACCCCAGAGGGCATCTTAGAGATGCCCCCTGAAACCTAACCTACAATACACGTCTGGACTGAGAGGCTGCCTAGGCTGCCACACAGCAGGCATGTTGCTGGACCCCTGGGTAGGAGAGCCCCTGCTCCCCTGGGCCTGCAACAATGCACATCCTGGGTGAGGTGCTAGATCTCCTCCCCCAGGATGGGCAGGGGGAAGCTTCAAAGGCATGCCGCCTCTGTGAGCTTCCCCTGGCCACTGCAACCCTCTACTCTGGCGGGAAGCTTGGACGGAAACCCCAAATAAGGACAGGGGATGTGCCAGCCTGCCAACCCCACCCCTCAGGTGGGGGAGGCGAGGTGAAGCACATCTCCGGGCTCTCACCATCTTGAAGATGGGGAGCCCTGCCCAATGAGGACTAGGCTACTGCCCCCCTCCCACAGGAGAGAAGCAGGATAGGGGGTGTACCCACCCCAGGACAGGGACCCATTGGTCCCTGCCCTTCACCTACCTGTAACGCCCCTAAATCTAGTATTTAGGGGCACCCTGAACCTTCCTTCCCCAGATTCCAGATTCCGAAATACAAAGAAGAGCAAGAAGAAAGAAGACCTGCCCAGCAGCTGCTAAGAAGAGGAAGACACCAACTGCTTTGGCCTCAGCCTTACCGGCCTGTCGACCCTAGAACCTGCTCCTGCTCCAACCCGACATCTCTTGTGGCCAGCAACCTCACAAACCCCGGAAGACCTGGCTACCTTTTGGCTCTAAGCCCCTGGGACTCCCATGAGTAGAGGCTCTACTCAAAATCTACTTCTAATCCCTGGCATCAGCCCGGAACCGCGAACCCATCACACTCTGCACCCGCCAAGCCTGGCCTGTGCCGGAGTGAACAAAGACCACGAGGACGACCCCACGGCGACTGTGACCCCGAGTACGGCACCCAAGGACTTCCCTCGACGCTCCTGACGACGCCTGCAGCCTCAGAACCAGATGCCCCCCCAACCGTGATCAACAGAGGGTAAGATTTCCCGACACCAAAAGGCACCCCTGCACCCGGCGCCCCTCGGCCCCCTGTGCCCAACTCCGGCATACCTACCTATCCTCCAACTACCCAACTTACCTCTCGAAGTGGTGGTGGCAACTGAAGAATCTTCGTCCCCGAGCTTGCAGCCTTTTTCTAAACCGGAGCTTTCCCATTGAAATCAATTGAGCCCCCGAAGGCTCAAAAGCACCCTGCATCCAGTCGTCTGAGTGGCCCTGGCAGTGTACCCTCTACACCTATCTACTTCTTCATTTGCCCTGAGCAAGTGACCAGGAGCCCAGCTCCCACAGCCACGTGGCCTGCTAGTCAGCAGCACCAACCAAGGCCCCCCTGCCTCCCATAGGATAACATTGGGCATAACTCTCTCTGCACCCGGCTGCCCCTGTGCCGCTGAGGGTGTACCAACTGTACCTACCTGACCCTGGGAGACCCCTGAGTCTATGCCCAGTACCTTAACTCTGCCAGTCGAGTACTTACGTTAAAGCCGATAACTCAATTTTCTCCATAGTGTAACATTGACTGGTTTTTCTTGAAATTTCTTTTGTGTGGACTTTTCAAAACTTAAAATATTCACCAAAAATCAGCCGAGTAACGAAAACGAAAATACTCACCTGCTATTAGGTGAGCTCCCAGTGCTGGATCTTGGTGCCCAGCACTGACTCTGAAAAATATTCACAACCATACTTACCAGTAACCCAATTTTCTCCCATAGGAAACCATTGACTGTTTTTCTGTGAACTTTCTTCTAAGTGTCGATTTCTGCAAACTTTAAATATTCTTTAAAAATCGTATAAATTGTGAAAACGTAATTACTTACCTGTTTTGGATAAAGGTCCCAGTACTGAGTCTAGGCACCCAGTACTGGATTACAAAATTAACGAGAACATACTATACCTGCAACTTGAACTTTCTTCCATAGGGAATCATTGACTGTTTTCTATGAAATATTTTCGAAGTGTCAACTTTTAAAATAGCAAAATATTGTCGACTTTTATCACTTGCTTCTAAGTTTTGACCCAGGACTGAATCTAGGATCCAGTCCTGGAATCCCAAAAGTAATCCTAAAAGTAATCTGTTGCAAATAACTTGAAACTTCCATTGAACTCAATGCATGATTGTGTTTAAAATTGTGTTGCCTATTGCAACCACTTGTAACTTTCTACAAAAGTCAATTGCATATTGCAAAAGTATTTATATAAAGCATCTCATTCTGAGAAAGTATATTTTAATACCTATTGTTGGTTCTAAAATAAAACAAGCATATATTTTTTATATATAAACCATTGGCCTACAGTTCAGTTATTGAGTGTGTGAGACCATTTGCTGACTGAGTGTGTACAACAAATGTTTTACACTGTCCTCTGATACTGCCTTACTGCTCGACCAAGCTACCACTTTAGAAAGTAAGGTTATATCTAACTTTAGCCTCTGCCAAACCTCTGGGGTCTGTGGACTCTGTACACCCTGTACCTATTTGGGAACAGTATATACAGAGCCACTTTCTCACAGTGGGTGAGTAGTGTGGGTGTGTAAGTGGTTCTGTGAGTGGTTGTGTGGGTGTATAAATGGGTATGTGAGTATGTGGTGGGTGTGTGAGTGAGTGTGTTAGTGCTTATGTGGGTCTGTAAATAGGTGTGTGAGTGGTTCTCTAGGTCTCTTAGAGGATGTATCAGTGACTGTATGGGTGTGTGAGTGTCTTTATGGGTGTATGAGTGGGTGTGTGAGTAGGTGTAAGGATGTGTGAGTGGGTGTGTGAGTGGTTGTGTGAGTATGTGGGAGAACGTGTGAGTGGGTCCTTTAGTGCAACAGTCTAGCTGAGTGACGGTAAATTCAGCGGCACAGCAGAATGTGCTGCTGAAAGGACTATCACTCATTTAGACTGCTGCGCTGGAGGACTGCTGCCCTGCTGTGCTAACCTGCTGCTCTCTTGCCTGGATGAGAAGGGCTGGACCTGCATCTCTTGAACCCAGAACCCAGAGTAACTCCAAGGGCTAGTTGACAGACCTCCTGATCTGAAGCCTCAGAAACATAACAGGCTTCCAGCAACCTTGAATCTGCACCTAGACACTGCCATCTGTGAGCCTACCCTGTCAAGTGGTGCCACCCCAGTCGTGGACCTTTGGAAGTGGGCTTAAGGTGGTCTGCCAGCTTCTGTAGATCCACTGGAATTGACACACCTATTCTTCAACGCAATGCAACCCTGAGCAAAACAGATGCATCTCCGCTGCTGCATGGACTGGACCCATCACAAACACCTGTATCTTCACATAGCTCACAGCAACGTCAGGACTGTTGCCACACGAGGCATCCTCTGGACAGGCTCTTGCATCTATTGACAGCAGTGTGCAGACTCTGCATCTCAGCCCCTTGGAACTGAGGCATCGTACTGAATGCGCGCTGCATCTTTGAAACTGGACTTTGCATTGCAAGCTCAATTGATGGGTTCCTTGACAACAACTCAGGCCCTCGCATCGCAGTTCCACCACATCTTGGAACCAAAATATCGCTCACCTACACAATGCATCTTCGGCGCGGATCCTCACAATGCACCACAAACCAGGATTTAAGGTACTCTGTTCAGGGGGCTTAACTGGGTCCCTGTAGCCAGCCTGTGCTCCATCGTGGTGGGCCTGAACCTGTGACTTTGTCCCGGTACGGCACCACATGATATCCACAGTTAGCACTTTGTGCTTTTTGGCTCTATTTTCACTAAAATCCTTAAAATTGCATATCTTTGGTTCTGATGATTGGATGTTGGTCGTTTTGGCCTTATTTTATTTTTTAAAAAGTGTTATTTTCCTAACTTAGTGTTGGATGTTTTTTCTGATATGGTGTCACTTTATTACTGTTTGAAGTGTTGCACAAATACTTTATACATTGCCTCTAAAGGTAGCCTGACTGCTCTGTGCCAAGCTACCTGAGCGCCGAGCACAGGTTAATTCAGGGTTGGCTTGTGCCTCACCCTGACAAGGATTGTAGTTGCTTCTTGACCAGGGCTCACACCCCAGTCAACCAACAACCCAATTTCTCACGCTGGTGGCAACGGTTGAATGAAAACTTGTGCCATACAGTGATTTTGTGTTACAGTACCATCCCATAAATAAGACTCATTTGAGGTTTTTTTTATTCTCCTTTTTCTCTCAAATTGTCATTTTTTTCAAATTTGATTTCTGCCTAACCTTCACACACTTGGGACTTTATTTTGTTACTGCACCAGTGATACCTTGCCAGCATGTTACTGGATCTCAACTGCCTACCATACTACAGCATGAGGAATCTGAAGACGTTCTGCAAGGTGAGAGGGCTGGTCGTGAAGAGGAGATCCACTAAGTGGGATCTTTGGGCAGCCCTGTATGCTTATGCGGAAGCAAGCTGGATGGGGGTTTCAAAAAGGGACCAAGATGGTGAAGACCCTGAAAAGGATGCGGAGAATGAGGGAAATCGCTTAGGAGTGGCTCTTGAGGAGAGCGGAGGGCCCACAGAGATTGAGTCCCCTGCTGGATCCAATACAGGAAGCAGTGTATCCTCCCACACCCTGTATCCTGAGGTGTTGAAGGACAGACAGGCTTAGAGGGATCTGGAACTGCAGCAAGCCAGCCTGGCTGTGGAGAAAAGAAGAGTTAAGACTGAAAAAGCCTTAGCAGAGGATAGAAGGGCAGAGGCTGAGAGAGCCTTAGCCCAGTACAAACTGGTCATGGGTAGGACAAAAGAAGGATGAGAGAACCTTGGAATAGAGAAAAATCTTGTTGGTTCATGAACTGAGTCTTAAAGAGCTGGACTTGAAGTTGAAGCAGCTTTCAGAGTCCAGCAGGAATGGTGGCAGCGAAAGTACAGTGTTTGGTAATGAAGGAAGGATTCACATAACCGAGGACATGGTGCCTGACCTTGAGGTGGGGGATGACATAGACAGGTGGTTTGAGGCATATGAAATAGCTCTAGAAAGGCACAGGATTCTTGAGGAGGATTGGGACGCTGCCCTCTGGAGACATATACCTACTGAATGGAGGGTTGCCCTACTTGCCTAGAGAAGGGGGACAGGATGAAGTATACTCCAAGAAGGAAACCCTTGTCAAGAAATGTGGGCTCACTACAGAGAAGTTTAGGTTGAGGTTCAGGGGCAGTCAGGAACTCTCTCACCAGTACTGGGGATATTCTGTGGATTACTTGTGTAAGGCACTGGATGGTTGGGTGAAAGGTAGTGAGGTAAAGTAAACACCTGTGAGGGCTGTACAGTTTGATTTCCAGAGAGCACATGTTCAGTCACTGTTTTCCAGAGCTACGCTAACACCTGGTTGACTGCAAGCATGCTGACCCCAGGGAGCTTGCAAAGGAGGCAGACTTCTGGGTTAGTACTAGAATGTCTGGGAAGGCATTGTGGAGTGATCCCAAGGAGGATGGTCTAGCTTCCCCCTGGCAGACTGATGGAGAGGTACACAGTGATTCAGAGAGGTCCCAGTATGGTGTGAGGGTAAAGGATTCTCATGTCCCTTCGAAAGACAGGAGGGGAGGTTATGGTGGGAAGAGGCCCAGGTTGAAACCATTTCCAACTCCGGGACTTAGATTGCTCCCAGTTGGGGGACAAGCAAGGAAATTATATTTACAGCAATGCCCTTGACAAACCGATCACACTTTATATTTCACTCATGAGAAAACCCTAACAACAAAGTGTTTTGTTAGGGTAAGGGTCATGCTTTAATGCCCATATAGAGACTACCCCTCTGCCTATGTGTGATATTTGGGCCAGGCCAGGTGACAGAGGACTTTCACATCAACACAGTTCAAAAACGGATTGTGCGAAAAAAGTATATTTATATAGGAAGCACCTCACGTAAGCAATCACCATGAGCTCCTTGTCTGTTACTCACCAACTTGCTACCTTTCTCATCATTGGCAGCTTTCCTATAAACCGAAAAAACCAACAACTAGACTAAAAATGCTTCTTGTGTGTATCGCTGTCCAGTATGACACATATATTTTAGCCTCCCTAGATAAAGATAAATTAACAAAAAGTGTCATCAAGAACAAACTAAAGCGGAGTTATATGTGGCATCTAGAATGTGTCTTTATTTCATGCCCACTCTCATGATTAAAACCAAATTCCATGTTTAGACCATTTTAATGTGAATGGCTGACATGTTTCATTTAGGGGTGGGCAGTGAATTCCGCGCTGCTGGCGGAGTTCACAGAGTTTTGCCCACTCTGCAAAGTGGCGGCTCCTCCTTTAAGGCGGAGAAGCGTCGCTCCACTGCTTTTTTGCAGTGAAACACAGAGAAAATAAAATGATAACTTGTGTTATTATCATTTTATTTTCTCCTACTTCCGCCGACAACTTTGTGTAAGAAGCGGGGGCAGGCGAGGAGTGGTAGCACCCTGCTAAAGTGCCCAATGACTGCTTGGACGGCCCTTTTGGCCCGCCTAAAACAGTCTTGCGCACTTTGCATGTTCTCCATGCAACCTACATTATAGCCTCCGTGGAAAATTTGCCCATGCCTCCAGTCAGCATCTGAGCACCGAAACATGGCGCTCAGACCAATCACAACACTGCTACAGCAGCGTTGTGATTGGCTGACTGGGAGCCTGGGTGTACTTCCGGTGGCCACGCGAGGGAGGACTACGGAGGAGCGACGCGGCGAAGAAGCGGCGAAAATGTAAGTTTAAAAAAAAAAAACATTTATAGCCACTTCCCTCCCGCATCCTCCCTCCTCCCGTCCCCACCCCCCTAACTCCGATCCGTGCCAGCCGCTGATGACTCTGCATAGAGCGCGTAGTTCCCAAAAACTCAGCAAGGCAGCAAGGAGCTGAGTTTTTCCTGTTATGTGGCTCGCCGATCTTAAGATGACGAGCACGAGTGAGGAAAAATATACGCTAAACTACCTCCCAGCGAGATTTCTCAACTCGGGGGGGTCACAGCAGGTTGCTACCACCTATGTTGAGAAACCTGCCGCTCGCGTTGAGGAAGCTGCCGCTCGAGCGGCAGAAGGAAGCAGTGCCCTCTTGCACTGCGTATGGTGCCATTCGCGCTGATTTTACAGCATGGGACTAACTCCCAGCGCTAAAAATCAGCGCAAGCAGCACGACTTACCGCACTCTGACTCTTGCAGAGCTACACGTAGTGCGGCAGAGTTTTTTCAGCACTTCACAGAGTTCCACATAGCAGAACTCCATGAACTCCACCCAGGCTTAGTTTCATTGCCACATGACAACTTACTGTCAATTTCAATAGGGCATGAGGACCAGTGATCACCTAATTATTCACCGGACCTGTATTAAAAAGAAGAGAAGACATTGACACTCATTAACTCTCGCAGGAGTTAACAAATACTCTGCACACACCAAATATTTCAAATACAATGCAGTGTTGTGATATTTACTATGTGACCCCCAGGGGATCATCTACCAGTAGGCCATCGAAAGCGAGTGTCTGGAAACAGAATTGTAGTGCCGAAGGGGGAAAAATATGGTTTCTCGGAGGACCCATATAATCTGTTTCTAGGGATCATCACTATGTCTAACAGATGCAGCCTCGAATTCCACTGTGGTAGCACTTCTTGTACCAGCCGAAATGATCTACTAAGTCACACAGTGGCTGTTCCTCACAGCCACCACAGGACATACAGGCTAGATATCAGGACAGGAGCAGCTCTGATTGTGACAGTGTGACTTCCCAACCTGGGATAACAGTGACATGTGAGACAACGCATCCCCACTGTCGTCGTTTACACTCCCAGAACCCCATCAGGCTCCACACATCACTAAAGCGAAACACCTCTCCCATGTTGACACAAGATATACTGTTTTTCTTGCCACCTTCCCGCACGCCTGAAATTGGGCTGTTACCTCTTTTCCGTTGACAACCTGGAGGGCTCTCTCCACATAGGGTGACATGTGTTTTGTGTACCATTATCTTTACTTCCTTATAGTGTGTGCCTACAGGGGCACGCCCCGCCTCTCCCAGAGAAGATCAGTGGTTACCCAAAATGGGTAAGTGTGTTTGTTTGTGTCCAACAAAAGCCTACATTTTTATCAATATGTGTGTGTTTCGTTTCTTGTACTATGTTTGCTGTAACATTACCTTTCACTCACCAGAGTTCATCGGTGGTTCACATGTGTCTACACCATACAACCTTCTTTGGAAGCATCATACCTACACTACTATGCATGCATCTAGCTGACTATATGAGGGGTACATACTACTTTGAACATATGTGAATTTTGAAACCCACTGGTTCCATAATTCGGACCCATATCCACACGCCTTGGGCCCTCTCAAGTACCATAGATGATGTGATGTGCTGCATAATAAGAATAAGATACACAGTGAATTTGATGTGTTTGCTTCTATTCCAGGTGCCACAATTGTGCTGTATACTACATAAAGGTGACTTTTTTACTCCCTGCATGCATTTGACTAGCACTTGATGGTCAATTACTCACTGAATTTGAAATCCGTTAACACTGGGACTATTACACGATGTACATACTAATGAAAGCTCAGGACCTTGTAGGCCAGCTCTGGGGGCATAAACATGATTATGGCTTTAGTGAGGTTCTTAGGACCAAAATATCCTAGTGAACTCCCCATGTATTTGTTTTTTAACTAATACCCACTTTCACTACTACTAAAGGGATACCTTACTCAGAGTGAGGTATTTTTAATCTTTAGCTCCCCGTTAGGATCTATCTAAGGGCTCCTGGAATGTTGGTGGAGCCCACCAAGGCCGGACTGGCCAGCCGGGCAAGCGGGCAATTCCCCGGGAGGCTGGAGCCTCAGGAGGCCGGTATTGACACCTGGAGGCCGATTTCAGCCTCCAGGAATGATTGTGCTCATTACTGATCGCGTCACAACTTGAAAGAGTTGCTCTTGTTGTAGCGTACATTTTATTAGCCTGTCTGCCCATGCGGGCTGAAATGTTAATTTTTGCCAGGGCTGTTTTAAGTTTCCAGTCCAGCCCTGGAGCCCACCCTGGATTTTAGGGGCTGGGGTGGACCAGGTGACGCTACTAGAGTGGGTGAGGGTCATAGATAAAGAAAAAAAAATCTTTATTGATTCATATTCTGGCATTGAGAGTTAATATTTCTCGGGAGAGTGTATTCCATTGTCCCCTCTGTGTTTATCAGGGAAACTTCTTCCTTCACTTCCGGGTGACGAGTCTGATTTTCTGTCCTGGGTCCACGCCTGTTGTGGTTAACGCGGTCACCAGTAGCCAGCAGCCGCTCACTCTCTCTTAGTCCGTTGTTCATGTGGTCCTACGGTAGGATTTTGGTCCCAAATTACTCAAACTGGCATTATCGTGTAAATTTGGTAATTTTGAATTATAACAGTAATGTGTAATTATTGAAATTTCTCTTCTCACTCTGATATAATTATAATTTCGCCCAGGCCTACTCAGTATCAGAGGGATACATATGGGATGGATGCACCCGCTATACCCTAACTATTGGACTGGAATAGTAATAACCTCCCCAGCTTGCCTCAGGAGCAAACGCTTAGACCTGAAGGGCGCACAGTGCCTCTGGCTTTCTCCCTATATGCTCTCTTTCACCAAAGAAGTAAAGGCTGCATCAAAAATAATGAGGTAGCCACATTATGTCTCACTAATTTCTGTTTCACACCCCTGCAATCCCAGGATCCATTGGGATTTTTTCACATAAATATATCAAACCATCTGCATGTCCACTGTGAATAATCTTCTTCTGAGCCATTCTCTGTAGTGTAGCTGCCTGCATTTCAAGGAGGCATTCAGAATACGTATTGCATACCATGACATAGGGGCATATGTATAAAATACTGTATTTGCGATTCTCAAATAGCGATTTTGTGAGAATCGCTATTTGAGAATTGCAAAACGAGATGTAATAAAAAATGTGCTAATATTTTGCGATTCCTTGGTATTACTTAATTGCGGCTCGAAAATTGCGAGTCACAATAAAGGAATGGCTTCCCATTCATTCCTATGGGCCTAGAGGCCCATAGAAATGAATGGGAAGACATTCGCAATTTGCGAGTACCCATTAGGTACTCGCAAATTGCGAATGCAATTTCAAGGTTGCAAGGGTGTCATAAGGACACCCTGATGTACCCCTGAAATATGTATGAGTGCACATGTGGCGCACATACATGCCCTAAGGGCATGTATGAGTGCCACATGGCACTTTGAAAAATGCCAAAAAGTTAATTTTTCAAAGGTATCGCAAATTACTACCAACTTGAAGTTGGTGGTAATTTGCGATTTCTTAAGGAGAAATTGCACAACTTGGGTGATTTTTACATCGCATTTTAGGAACTGCAATTTGTGCTTCCTTAAATGCTTTCGCAAAATAGGGCATCGCAAATTTTGCGAATCCCTATTTTGCGAGGGCCTTTTGGGATGATACATCCCAAAAGGCTTTTTCCCGTTTGCAAACGGGCCGATTCTGAGAATCGGCCCGTTTGCGAACTGGAAATGGGCTTCATACATATGCCCCATAGTCTTCACCACGTTTCGCAATAACTCGGTAATTCTGCGAACCTCAGTGGACTACTTTGCAGCATGAAAGTGCAATATTTTGGAGATGCAAACCTTCCTCTTGGCATTTGAACTCCTAATACTGCTTTATACAGTTGTTAGCAATTTCTGTAGCTCTTCACTCAGGGTTTCTACATATGGTGCAATACACATGCTTTAATAATATGAAATGTGCAAGTTTTAAATTATTAGTAATAACGACAAAGTGATAGTATACCACATTGCTGCAGCTCACGGATCTCAGCATCAGGAATATAGCCAGCCACTAAGCTCTTTTTTTAACGTGATTTTCCAGCGATTTTTCAGAAATGTATATGGGCCACAAATTAGTCTCTTGCCGCTGCCTATTTCTTCACAGTCATGAACATTCTGCAAACATTGCAGTCTGTTCTGATCCTGGAGAGGAGACCACCTTATTTTCCATAGACAGCCCTTGATGCCAGTTGTGCAAGCACTGCTGATTATGAGCTTTAGAAATCTGCAAAAAGACCTCTCAAATCCTCATTCTCCGTGAGCACAGATTGTGAGAAGAGCTGCCAAACAGAGAAAAAAATGGCTTTCCGTTTTTTAGAAAGGTTCTTTGGGAGGGCCTTTTTACAGTGGAAATCAGACTGGCAAACTCCAACTGCAGGAATCAAAATTACTTCTAAAATCAAGGTTATTTAGAACAGTTTCACCTGACATCACACACTCTTTGATCTTATCACACCTCACGAAGTGACATCATGTGACCTGTGGCCCAGAACTTTCCAATTAAGTGATATCACATTACCTTTTTTAATTTTATTTTTTTATATTTTTTATTGAGCAGAGCATTGAGTACATAAAATATACATTGTATACTTAAAATCATTCTTAAAAAACTGTGTGTACAAATAGCTTCATATTTCATGATAAAGTTATAGACAAAATATGACTGTAGCGGCTAATAACATCATCAACCACAAAATAGCAATGTGCAAATCATCTAATAAAGTGCAGCAACAAGAAAAGTGCTAATGCTTCTAGAGTGCAAAAAGAAAGTGCTAGTGCCTTTTAATCACAAATAGCAGCTACAACTTCCACATCAATATTGACAACGAGTGTTAGAATTCCTCTTTTAGCTTTCTAAATAACTAAAAAACTTCCCATTTTTTTCAAATTTCCTAGTGGCTCCCACCCGTCTAGCGTATGCTTCATCAAAATTTCGAGGCCTTTTTATTTTATTAAACCATTTCAAATGAGAGGGAGCTTCACTAGATTTACAATTCTGAAGAATTAATGAACGGGCTACTGTACAAGAAATAAATAAAAACACGTTCTCGGCCTCTGTTAGCTTCATTCTATCTCTGCATAAACCAAACAGGGCAGCCTCGGCCTCAAGCAAAACTCTCTTCCCAATTGCTAGCTCAATATCTGCGAAAATTGCCTCCCAGAAGGGCCTCAACCGTGGGCATGTAAAGAAGATATGGTGCAATCCTCCTTCCCCATCCGCCTGACAGTGAAAGCATTTATTTTCAGCTTCCGGAAATCTTTTTTTTAGGGCAGCCGGAGTCAAATAGGAAAGCCAACGTGATAAGAAGGCCATCCTTTTAAAATTTGCTGCGCGCAGGGATTTGCTTCCTAGGTGGTATAGGGCCTCCCAATCTTTAAGGGAAAAAATACATTGAGTTTCACGAGCAATATTAGCAAAAGGGCTCTCTATCATGGGAGCTTGACCCCGTTGATGTATTAACCGATACCAGTTCCCTACACCACTAACTTTGGCCCCATAGAGAGCTACCACAAGTTGATTTGGAGCTTCAAAAATGCCGCTGGCATTCTTTAATAAATGAACAACTTGTAAATATTCAAAGAAGGCAGGTTTCCCGCAGCTCTCCGCCCTTGCCATTACCTCTTGCCAGGAAATTGCCCTATTTTGAATTATAAAATGTCTTAGCTCGGATAATCCACAACCTTCCCAATTATTAATATGTCTTAATCTAAACTGGAGACCGAGACTGGTACATTCTCTCAATTTTTAATATTGCAGACCCGAGGAGCCTGTCTTTTTGAAAAAGGACTGAAGTCTGAAGGAGTAATCCTTTAAAGTCTTGTATCTTGTTCTCTTAGGGAGTTTGGAAGTTTTTAAAAACACTTGAGTTTGAGAACCAATTTCTTGTGTCATTTTGTCTATAAAAACGCTATCTCTAATACAATTAGATCCCATCAAGCCAGACACCAAATCTAAAAAAGGGGCCTCATAGTAGGTTCTTAAATGAGGCAAACTAAGCCCCCTTGTGCAATAGGTAATTGCACCACAGTCAGTTTAACCCTTGATACTTTCTTTCCCCAGACAAATTCTCTGAATAAAGTTTAAATTTCTCTAAAAAAATGACAAATTTATCTTAATTGGGACATTAGTAAAAAGAAATATGAGCAACGGAAGTATGGACATTTTAATTAGTGAAACTCTACCCACTAACGAAAGGGGGAGTAGAAGCCATTGTTCCAGAACTTTCTTAATTTTCTCTTTCATTCTTAAATAGTTCAATTGATATAGCTGTTGGTGCTGACTAGACACAAATATCCCAAGATATCTAATTGGATCTAGCTTAGCGGCTTGTGCTCCCAGGCAAGATGGAAGAAAGTTCAGATCAGTATTGAGGGCAAGAACTTCGGTTTCATTAGAATTTATTATATAGCCGCCAATTAGTTCAAAATTCCTAAATTCCCTTAAAACCATTTCAAGATTGTCTTTGTCAGGGGTCAGATATAAAATAATGTCGTCAGCAAAAAGTTTCAACTTGGCCATGCCGGAAATAGGGGGTTGAATAGCAGCATTATTTCGTATTTTAATTGGTTCATTAAAAAAAGTAAAAAGCAGTGGCGAGAGCGGACAACCCTGTCTTGTCCCACGGTTTATTTCTATAGTTCCCGCTTGTTTCGAATTTATTGCTACCAGAGCCGTAGCTCCCTGATAAATGTTGCTTAACATGTTGATGACCTGAGCGGGAAAGCCAAAGAGACCGAGGGCAAAGAACAGGGTTCTCCAATTAACTAGGTCGAATGATTTCTCTGCATCGACCATTATAATACATGCCGGAGTAAGATTGATATTAAAATAATCCAAGGCATGTATTAAAAACTCAGTATTGGCCGTCATTGATCTGCCTGCTATAAAACCGGTCTGATCTTTATGAATTGTCTCTTGTGCGGCCAATAAAAAACGCTCTGCCCATACTTTCATTGAAATCTTATAATCTGAGTTCAAAAGACTGATGGGCCTACATGAGTTGACATCTGTAGGGTTTTTATCTTTTTTAACAAAGGGCACAATTATCACCTCTTTAAAACATGCCGGGACCCAACCACCCTCTTTAATATAATTAAATAGTTTCTTCAGGGGATAATTAATTCTTTTGAAAAAACTTTATAAAATTCAATAGGGAAACCATCCTGCCCACATGCTTTGGCCTCTGCAGTTGCTTTGATGGCTGCCGATATCTCAGCGGATTCCACATCAGATCCCAATTGACTGATCCAATTATCTGAAAATTTTGGAATATTCACATTTGTGAAATATTCCTGGATCAGCTCCTCCTCCACTAGATATTCAGTAGAATAGAGTTGGTGGAAATGTTCTACAAAGATCTGGGGGATCTCGCCACTATTGACAACTTCTCGACCAGACTGAGGGTCGAGGACTTTTAATATCGTGGCTGCTTTTTGTTTTTTCCTTGTTGAATTAGCCAAGAATTTACCAACTAACTGGCTTTCTTCGTAAACCCTTTGTTGGTATATTTGGGACCTACAGATCGCCTCTAAAATGAAGAAATCCCTCAAAGCTATTCTGGCCTGTTCGAGTTGATTAGGGAGTAGCTGTAATTGGAGGGCGTACTCTTTTTCAACCTCTGTTTGTAGTTTGGCTAGTTTAAGCCTCCGGGCATTTGACTGGGCGGCCGTATAGGCGATTATTTGACCGCGTGCTGCTGCCTTAAACCCGCCCCAAACCGAGAAAGGCTCCGCGGTATTCTCATTGATTTAACAAAATTCAGAGATCCATTCTCTAAAGCTTTTCACCCAGTCCTGATCCTGCAGAAGGAGGCAGTCCAGCTGCAACCTGGGCCGTTCCCTGCTCCCCTCCATGAATATCATTTAAAGCCGCGTGGTCAGAAAAGGGATTACACCCTATATCAGCTTTTAAAACCTGAAGGGATCTAGATGTAACAAAAAAATCAATTCTCGATGCGGTCTGAAAGCACTGCGAATAGCAAGTAAAAAATTCTTTATCAGAATTGATATCTCGCCAAGGATCCACTAGTTGGTATTCTTGTCTAATAGCTTCCACTAATTTTTTGGTATTTGGTTTCAGTTGTTTTTTATTTTTGTTTGATTTATCCTTTCTTAAATCCGGTATAAAATTAAAATCCCCGCCAAAAATAAACTGACCGGGGCGCCCATCAGAAGCTCGTTAATTTTGACCAGGGCTAAGGTGTCATCCGACACAGGACCATAGTAATTTATGAAATTCAGGATCCTCCCCTGTAACCGTACTGCTACCCAAATCCATCTCCCCTGTGGATCCCTATGTATCTGTAAGAATTCCCAGGGAATTTTTCTAGAAAAATAAATGGCAACCCCTCTCATGGGAAGGCCAGCGGACGCAAAAAAAAAAAAAACGAAAAAACCCTGGGTAAAAATAACTTAGGAGAATTGGATTTTAAATGTGTCTCCTGTAGGAGCAAAACTTGGGGATTGAATGATGTCAACCATCTAATGAGAGCACCATACTTGTTTAGAATTTCATTGGCGTTGACTGAAAGGATCTTACATTTACTGGTTTCTATTATCCTGGTTTACTCAGTGACAGAATTTCAAGTTGCCTACTTTCTGTACCTTTTGCTCTTCCTCTTTTTGCTGCAGTGAACCCTGTCCCAACCCCACCCTTTCCACCCCAAAGAAAAGAGACCCACCCATCGAAATGTGGAAAAGCCCCAACTGGCCACGCTATTCACACTTCGTCCCTCCCATCTAACCTCCTGGGTGTCATGGAATTACACCATGGGTGACCCCACTGACCCCACGGGTCCCCAGCAATAGCGTAAATTAATCAGAAATTAACTAGCCCTTTTTATTTCCATCTGACAGATCTACATATAAACCATTGCTTTAGGCCCGAGATCCTAGCGAGATCTCTTTAATAGTACCAAATCAGAGAACATAAAGAACTTTCCCTTGACTAAAACTCTCAGTTTTGATTGTTGGGCAATTGATGCTTGGGCACCATGGGCTTTGAACAAATGGAGGATCTTAACAAACTCTTTGCTTCTACGCGCAGCAGCAGCAGTCATTTCAGAAAATATACAACATTTAATGGTTTCATTTGCTAAAAATTGTCTCTGCTGAACTGCTTTTGTCAAGATTCTTTCCTTTACTCGAAAGTCTGCAAAATTCAACAATATTGTTCGCGGCATCGTAGAATTGGGGAAAGGACGGGCCGGGACACGATGAGACCTAGTAATAGTGAGATCTCCTTCAAACTATGTTATGTTATGTTATATTCCATTTATAACGCGCTCGGCTACTCATGAGTATCCCGGCGCGAAAGCTTGATAAAAGAGTTGACCTACTGCAGAGTTTGAGAGCCTTCGATACCTTAGGGGAGTTTGGACCTCCGAGAATGGTTCTCAAGATCCTCCAGTTTGTTTTCCAGATAGTTCTTATTTTTTACTGCCTCTTTCACTTCCCCAATTACCATGTTCATTTGATCTTCTAAAACTGAGATTCTGACTTCAGCCTCCTGAAGTTTGATAGGAAAGCATGACATTGCTTCTTCAATTTTCCCTAGCCGTAGGTGCAGAGAGGCAATTTCCAATTTCTGAGTTTTTTACATCTCGCGAACCCCATCCAATATTAGATTCAGCATATCTCTGATGTCTAATTGATATTCACCTGATGTCTCCGTACTTTGGCTAGGGTTAGTTGGCAATTTGTAGGCACCAGGAGACTTTTTTTTAGCCATGATGTCCTCGTGAGGCGGCTGACCATCTGGCAGTACTTGATCCTACGGCGGCGAAAGGGATTGTGACTGAAGCTTAGGTTGGGGTGACGTCGAGTTAACAGAGATATTTATGGCGATCTTTCTGCCTTCGTCTGATGTTTCTTGTAACCGGGAGTGATTCCTGCTGGGAGCAGTTGTTTCCATTGATACAATTAATGAGGTTGCAGCATCATGACTTAGAGCTTGACCCAGATATAACTCCGGGACTGCCGAATGATCGGGTTCCAAGTTACGTTGTGATTTCTCCTGATCATTAGAAGCCGAGTCTATTTATGGTACTGGCAACACTGGTATTGCTGATGGGCCTTTAGATGATTTCGAAATTGGACTAGAGCTTGGAGAGGGGGATTGTAGGGTAGCTTTCTTCAGGAATAGTGGAAATTGCTTTGCCTCTTTTCCTTTCTTTAAACCCTCTGCCACCAAATTGTCCTGCTGGGACTTGGTTGACATAACTGCGGTTTCGCTCATATTTGTTTTGTCAATCAATAATTCCTCCTGTTCCGGAGAGGTGGTGGGGGGCAGGTCCTCCTCCAAGCTCTCAAGGGTACTATCAAGGCTGTGGGAGTAGACAGTACTCTCCTTACTAGCCAGACGTGCCGCCTCTTTTGCCTGAGCTGGACGTGTTTTGGCCTTAAGACGGGCAGCAGAGTCGACTTTGGGGACTACATTTACATGCTTCAAAAGTTTACCCATTTCTTAGCCTCTTTTGTTTCTTTTTGTTTCTCTGGCTGTGATGTGTCTTTTTCGTGTCCTTTTGCAGTTCTTGCCTTTATTCGCTGCCCCCCACACAGTCTCAAGTGACCCTCTTAATACCAGATTACCCCTTGGATCTTCCGCACCTTAAGTTATATACTTCTCCAGGAAGCTCTCTATTAATTTCTCGTAATGTTCTGGAGGCTCTCCCTGCTAATGCCTCTTTTAATTTCTGGCAATTAATTAAGCGCTTTTCTGACAGAGAGGAGGCGACAACTATTCATTTAGCTGCTCCCAGCCTCCCGCTTCGACCGAGCCACAGGCGCAGAGCCGCTGGGGATCAGCAAACAATGAGGCAGCCACTGAGAAATCCCAGCTGCCATTCGGGAAGCAAGCGCCTGCCTCCTCCTCACCTTCTCGGACAATGCTGCCAGAGTAGCAGAGGCCGCCGCCCCCTCTGATGGTGTCAAATCCCTGTTACCGCCGCACCTCCAAGATACGAGCGCCGGAGCTGGAGCAGAAGTATTCTGGGGAAAGGAAACCCCAATCCAGGCGCCTCGACTCGCTCCGCGCCCAGTCCCGGTATCGAAATCCAGGACCTGCCTTCCCTCACAGAAACCGCCTAAAACTTCACCCAGCAGAAATCACCAAAATGCCAGCCAGCAAGCCAGGTATGAGCCGCCATTGCTGAGGGTGGGGCAGCGGATCACCTGTGGCTACGCGGAGGCGTGGTTCTCCGTAGCCGTTCCATATCACATTACCTTGATGAGATCACAATATTGGACATTTGCTTAAGTTCCATGTCTGTTTTAGATATCACCTATAATAGGGTGCTGATATCATCTTGAGAGTGTTGGAGTATAGTGCATGTCATGAATAGAAGCTAACTACCAAAACAAATGAGCAAAGCCTCTTTGGGAGGGGGATTCTCTGTTGAGGAAATTTGAAAAATGGGGTCAAATAGTCCAATTTAAAGAAAAATGTTCACATGACTGTGCTAAAAAGCCATAGTTCTGAAAGGGCCCTCTTTAAATAGTGAAGTCCTTTTTATGGTGTGTCATGGTGTGTCAAGCCAGTGAAGTCTGATGCTCTTGAGTTTACCCATTTTTTTTCAGAATGTGCTATGGTGCCCCATATGTAAAATAAATATAATACCTCCATTGTGTCAGGGCCAGCATTGTGTCATGGGTGCACCTCATATGCCATGGGTGTCACTTGTGCTAAAAATTACATGCATTATTCCCATGGCAGAATTTTCCTAATAATGCAGTCCACACTAGAGATGGGTGGAATTTGCAGAGTTTCACTCTATGGAATTCCGTGGAGTTACATAAAATAATATGCAAGATTCCACAAATTTCAGCAAGTGGGCAAAATTCGGCACGTCATGCTAATTTTTAGCACCAGGAGCATGTTCTGCACTTTAAAATCAACGCAAACGGCAACACTGCTTCTTTCTGACGCTCATGTAGATTTTCTACTCAAGTGGCAGCTTTCTCAACACAAATGGTCACGACCAGCCACGACTGCCCACGTTGGGAAATCTTGCCTGGAGGTGCTCTAGTGTCATAAAATCACCTGGGAGGCGCAACTTCTCACTCTCTCTCAGCAACTTAACATTGGTGAGCTGCACGTGAGAAAAAACTGCTACATGGTAGTTGGCAGAGTTTTGCCAGAACTCTGCGCTGCAAGCGGGTAAAATTCTGCCGGCAGAGCTGAATTTTTCACCCACCCCTAGTCCATGCACAATGAGAGACTGTTATGTCAAGAACTACATCCAGTAACTCTGAGCCAGCATTTTCTCATAGTTATCCTCTTTCATGACAAGAATTACCTCCAACGTGCTCCAACATTTTGCAACAGGTGCCCCATGTCAAGAATGTTTTTAGGTATACAACCACCAGCATGTTTTCATGAATAATCCATTTTGCCAATAATTACATTAGTATGCTAGTACCAACATTTTACCATGGGTGCCCTATATACCAAAAAATATCTCTAGTATAGCAGTGCCAGCATTTTCTCACAGGTGCCTGTCATGCTAAGAATTACTTCCAGTACACCAATGGCAATATTGTTCCATGAGTCTCTCTATAAGCCAAGAATTGTATTCAGTATACCAGAGCCAACAGCAAACTTGCAAGCATCCCTATTCATGCTAACATTCACTCACTCACACTCACTCTTCCTCATTCACTCACTCACTCATCTACTTTCATTCACTTGTACTCATTCATTCTCACTCACTTTCAAGTGCTCACTCTTGCTCACTAATTGTCGCTCATTCAAAGTACTCTAACTCTTTCTTACTCTGACCCACTCATACTTTCACACACACACTCACTTGCACTCACTCTTACTTTCACTCCTTCATTTCACTCACTTCTACTTATTCCCACTCACTCTAACTCACTCATTCTTTCACACTCACTCTCACTCACACTCACTTGTATTCTCTCTTACTTCCACTCATTCTCACTCACCCTCTCTCATTCAATTGCAGGCGTTCTTACTTTCACAGTATTGGTCTCACTCATACTTACTGACACCCACTGTCAGGTATTCAAACTCACTTTAACTCACACATACATGCTCATGCATACAAACAGGCACACATGATCACAGATATGTACGCTGCTTCTTTCATACACACACACTCTCACCCTCAAGCATGCACACAACGTATATTTAAAAAATAAAATCTACCTACCACAGCTGCCAGCAATGGTCTTGTTCCAACTACTGGTGCTCCATTTTTTATTACACAATGAATGGTACTGAATAATATTCTGTTATTCACAATCAGTGTGATACAAAGTAGGCAGAAAACAAGGAAATTGGATTCCCGATGACCATAAGAGCCCCCTGCCCCTGTGCTCTTGACACTGATTTTGCCACCTCTGAGGTCAGGGCAGAAGTTACAAGAGACAAGTCAGGGGTAGCAGCTGCAACACCTGGAAACTGCTAAATGATCTCAGTGAGTGCCAGAATCCAAAGTGCTGTTCATTTATTTATTTTATTTTGTAAAGTGCTGATTGTGAAAGGCTGCCATTTGGGAATGTTGAAAGATGACACATAAACCGAGGTGGTAGGTTATTAAGTCATGAGGACTCCAGGTTCATATAAGATATCTGTGGGATCAAACTGGCTGTATGATGGAATCAACAAACAAATGATGGACGGAATGCTGACAATGCAGACATTCTCCCCCAGTCAAGAGATCTGGGTTAAATCCATCGTTCTTTTGCCCACTACGCCACCCCAGTTTAGACATGGCCATATGCAAATCAGTCTTGACCCTGTGCCTCATGGGAACAGTCCAGCCCGAACTGCCAAGCCATGTCTTCCCTGGACCGGAATCAAGCATCCTAGGACCGGTTTCTGGCTATCAGCCGTCATCAGCCAGGATAGCTTGACTCCAGTGGCGTAGTGAGCACGGGTCCCACGTCTGGGAATACCCATCCACTTAGGGCGAAAAGCGTTACAACAAACAAATGATGGACGGAATGCTGACAATGCAGACATTCTCCCCCAGTCAAGAGATCTGGGTTAAATCCATCGTTCTTTTGCCCACTGCGCCACCCCAGTTTAGACATGGCCATATGCAAATCAGTCTTGACCCTGTGCCTCATGGGAACAGTCCAGCCCGAACTGCCAAGCCATGTCTTCCCTGGACCGGAATCAAGCATCCTAGGACCGGTTTCTGGCTATCAGCC
The DNA here is from genome assembly GCF_964204655.1 of Triturus cristatus. Classification (NCBI taxonomy): domain Eukaryota; kingdom Metazoa; phylum Chordata; class Amphibia; order Caudata; family Salamandridae; genus Triturus; species Triturus cristatus. Next base: position 143,057,077 of record NC_140580.1, on the reverse strand, counting down.
GTCATCAGCCAGGATAGCTTGACTCCAGTGGCGTAGTGAGCACGGGTCCCACGTCTGGGAATACCCATCCCACTTAGGGCGAAAAGCGTTACAACAAACAAATGATGGACGGAATGCTGACAATGCAGACATTCTCCCCCAGTCAAGAGATCTGGGTTAAATCCATCGTTCTTTTGCCCACTACGCCACCCCAGTTTAGACATGGCCATATGCAAATCAGTTTTGACCCTGTGCCTCATGGGAACAGTCCAGCCCGAACTGCCAAGCCATGTCTTCCCTGGACCGGAATCAAGCATCCTAGGACCGGTTTCTGGCTATCAGCCGTCATCAGCCAGGATAGCTTGACTCCAGTGGCGTAGTGAGCACGGGTCCCATGTCTGGGAATACCCATCCCACTTAGGGCGAAAAGCGTTACAACAAACAAATGATGGACGGAATGCTGACAATGCAGACATTCTCCCCCAGTCAAGAGATCTGGGTTAAATCCATCGTTCTTTTGCCCACTACGCCACCCCAGTTTAGACATGGCCATATGCAAATCAGTCTTGACCCTGTGCCTCATGGGAACAGTCCAGCCCGAACTGCCAAGCCATGTCTTCCCTGGACCGGAATCAAGCATCCTAGGACCGGTTTCTGGCTATCAGCCATCATCAGCCAGGATAGCTTGACTCCAGTGGCGTAGTGAGCACGGGTCCCACGTCTGGGAATACCCATCCCACTTAGGGCGAAAAGCGTTACAACAAACAAATGATGGACGGAATGCTGACAATGCAGACATTCTCCCCCAGTCAAGAGATCTGGGTTAAATCCATCGTTCTTTTGCCCACTACGCCACCCCAGTTTAGACATGGCCATATGCAAATCAGTCTTGACCCTGTGCCTCATGGGAACAGTCCAGCCCGAACTGCCAAGCCATGTCTTCCCTGGACCGGAATCAAGCATCCTAGGACCGGTTTCTGGCTATCAGCCGTCATCAGCCAGGATAGCTTGACTCCAGTGGCGTAGTGAGCACGGGTCCCACGTCTGGGAATACCCATCCCACTTGGGGCGAAAAGCGTTACAACAAACAAATGATGGACGGAATGCTGACAATGCAGACATTCTCCCCCAGTCAAGAGATCTGGGTTAAATCCATCGTTCTTTTGCCCACTACGCCACCCCAGTTTAGACATGGCCATATGCAAATCATTCTTGACCCTGTGCCTCATGGGAACAGTCCAGCCCGAACTGCCAAGCCATGTCTTTCTTGGACCGGAATCAAGCATCCTAGGACCGGTTTCTGGCTATCAGCCGTCATCAGCCAGGATAGCTTGACTCCAGTGGCGTAGTGAGCACGGGTCCCACGTCTGGGAATACCCATCCCACTTAGGGCGAAAAGCGTTACAACAAACAAATGATGGACGGAATGCTGACAATGCAGACATTCTCCCCCAGTCAAGAGATCTGGGTTAAATCCATCGTTCTTTTGCCCACTACGCCACCCCAGTTTAGACATGGCCATATGCAAATCAGTCTTGACCCTGTGCCTCATGGGAACAGTCCAGCCCGAACTGCCAAGCCATGTCTTCCCTGGACCGGAATCAAGCATCCTAGGACCGGTTTCTGGCTATCAGCCGTCATCAGCCAGGATAGCTTGACTCCAGTGGCGTAGTGAGCACGGGTCCCACGTCTGGGAATACCCATCCCACTTAGGGCGAAAAGCGTTACAACAAACAAATGATGGACGGAATGCTGACAATGCAGACATTCTCCCCCAGTCAAGAGATCTGGGTTAAATCCATCGTTCTTTTGCCCACTACGCCACCCCAGTTTAGACATGGCCATATGCAAATCAGTCTTGACCCTGTGCCTCATGGGAACAGTCCAGCCCGAACTGCCAAGCCATGTCTTCCCTGGACCGGAATCAAGCATCCTAGGACCGGTTTCTGGCTATCAGCCGTCATCAGCAAGGATAGCTTGACTCCAGTGGCGTAGTGAGCACGGGTCCCACGTCTGGGAATACCCATCCCACTTAGGGCGAAAAGCGTTACAACAAACAAATGATGGACGGAATGCTGACAATGCAGACATTCTCCCCCAGTCAAGAGATCTGGGTTAAATCCATCGTTCTTTTGCCCACTACGCCACCCCAGTTTAGACATGGCCATATGCAAATCAGTCTTGACCCTGTGCCTCATGGGAACAGTCCAGCCCGAACTGCCAAGCCATGTCTTCCCTGGACCGGAATCAAGCATCCTAGGACCGGTTTCTGGCTATCAGCCGTCATCAGCCAGGATAGCTTGACTCCAGTGGCGTAGTGAGCACGGGTTCCACGTCTGGGAATACCCATCCCACTTAGGGCGAAAAGCGTTACAACAAACAAATGATGGACAGAATGCTGACAATGCAGACATTCTCCCCCAGTCAAGAGATCTGGGTTAAATCCATCGTTCTTTTGCCCACTACGCCACCCCAGTTTAGACATGGCCATATGCAAATCAGTCTTGACCCTGTGCCTCATGGGAACAGTCCAGCCCGAACTGCCAAGCCATGTCTTCCCTGGACCGGAATCAAGCATCCTAGGACCGGTTTCTGGCTATCAGCCGTCATCAGCCAGGATAGCTTGACTCCAGTGGCATAGTGAGCACGGGTCCCACGTCTGGGAATACCCATCCCACTTAGGGCGAAAAGCGTTACAACAAACAAATGATGGACGGAATGCTGACAATGCAGACATTCTCCCCCAGTCAAGAGATCTGGGTTAAATCCATCGTTCTTTTGCCCACTACGCCACCTCAGTTTAGACATGGCCATATGCAAATCAGTCTTGACCCTGTGCCTCATGGGAACAGTCCAGCCCGAACAGGGAAGCCATGTCTTCCCTGGACCGGAATCAAGCATCCTAGGACCGGTTTCTGGCTATCAGCCGTCATCAGCCAGGATAGCTTGACTCCAGTGGCGTAGTGAGCACGGGTCCCACGTCTGGGAATACCCATCCCACTTAGGGCGAAAAGCGTTACAACAAACAAATGATGGACGGAATGCTGACAATGCAGACATTCTCCCCCAGTCAAGAGATCTGGGTTAAATCCATCGTTCTTTTGCCCACTACGCCACCCCAGTTTAGACATGGCCATATGCAAATCAGTCTTGACCCTGTGCCTCATGGGAACAGTCCAGCCCGAACTGCCAAGCCATGTCTTCCCTGGACCGGAATCAAGCATCCTAGGACCGGTTTCTGGCTATCAGCCGTCATCACCCAGGATAGCTTGACTCCAGTGGCGTAGTGAGCACGGGTCCCACGTCTGGGAATACCCATCCCACTTAGGGCGAAAAGCGTTACAACAAACAAATGATGGACGGAATGCTGACAATGCAGACATTCTCCCCCAGTCAAGAGATCTGGGTTAAATCCATCGTTCTTTTGCCCACTACGCCACCCCAGTTTAGACATGGCCATATGCAAATCAGTCTTGACCCTGTGCCTCATGGGAACAGTCCAGCCCGAACTGCCAAGCCATGTCTTCCCTGGACCGGAATCAAGCATCCTAGGGCCGGTTTCTGGCTATCCGCCGTCATCAGCCAGGATAGCTTGACTCCAGTGGCGTAGTGAGCACGGGTTCCACGTCTGGGAATACCCATCCCACTTAGGGCGAAAAGCGTTACAACAAACAAATGATGGACAGAATGCTGACAATGCAGACATTCTCCCCCAGTCAAGAGATCTGGGTTAAATCCATCGTTCTTTTGCCCACTACGCCACCCCAGTTTAGACATGGCCATATGCAAATCAGTCTTGACCCTGTGCCTCATGGGAACAGTCCAGCCCGAACTGCCAAGCCATGTCTTCCCTGGACGGGAATCAAACATCCTAGGACCGTTTTCTGGCTATCAGCCGTCATCAGCCAGGATAGCTTGACTCCAGTGGCGTAGTGAGCAATGGTCCCACGTCTGGGAATACCCATCCCACTTAGGGCAAAAAGCGTTACAACAAACAAATGATGGACGGAATGCTGACAATGCAGACATTCTCCCCCAGTCAAGAGATCTGGGTTAAATCCATCGTTCTTTTGCCCACTACGCCACCCCAGTTTAGACATGGCCATATGCAAATCAGTCTTGACCCTGTGCCTCATGGGAACAGTCCAGCCCGAACTGCCAAGCCATGTCTTCCCTGGACTGGAATCAAGCATCCTAGGACCGGTTTCTGGCTATCAGCCGTCATCAGCCAGGATAGCTTGACTCCAGTGGCGTAGTGAGCACGGGTCCCACGTCTGGGAATACCCATCCCACTTAGGGCGAAAAGCGTTACAACAAGCAAATGATGGACGGAATGCTGACAATGCAGACATTCTCCCCCAGTCAAGAGATCTGGGTTAAATCCATCGTTCTTTTGCCCACTACCCCACCCCAGTTTAGACATGGCCATATGCAAATCAGTCTTGACCCTGTGCCTCATGGGAACAGTCCATCCCGAACTGCCAAGCCATGTCTTCCCTGGACCGGAATCAAGCATCCTAGGACCGGTTTCTGGCTATCAGCCGTCATCAGCCAGGATACCTTGACTCCAGTGGCGTAGTGAGCACGGGTCCCACGTCTGGGAATACCCATCCCACTTAGGGCGAAAAGCGTTACAACACACAAATGATGGACGGAATGCTGACAATGCAGACATTCTCCCCCAGTCAAGAGATCTGGGTTAAATCCATCGTTCTTTTGCCCACTACGCCACCCCAGTTTAGACATGGCCATATGCAAATCAGTCTTGACCCTGTGCCTCATGGGAACAGTCCAGCCCGAACTGCCAAGCCATGTCTTCCCTGGACCGGAATCAAGCATCCTAGGACCGGTTTCTGGCTATCAGCCGTCATCAGCCAGGATAGCTTGACTCCAGTGTCGTAGTGAGCACGGGTCCCACGTCTGGGAATACCCATCCCACTTAGGGCGAAAAGCGTTACAACAAACAAATGATGGACGGAATGCTGACAATGCAGACATTCTCCCCCAGTCAAGAGATCTGGGTTAAATCCATCGTTCTTTTGCCCACTACGCCACCCCAGTTTAGACATGGCCATATGCAAATCAGTCTTGACCCTGTGCCTCATGGGAACAGTCCAGCCCGAACTGCCAAGCCATGTCTTCCCTGGACCGGAATCAAGCATCCTAGGACCGGTTTCTGGCTATGAGCCGTCATCAGCCAGGATAGCTTGACTCCAGTGGTGTAGTGAGCACGGGTCCTACGTCTGGGAATACCCATCCCACTTAGGGCGAAAAGCGTTACAACAAACAAATGATGGACGGGATGCTGACAATGCAGACATTCTCCCCCAGTCAAGAGATCTGGGTTAAATCCATCGTTCTTTTGCCCACTACGCCACCCCAGTTTAGACATGGCCATATGCAAATCAGTCTTGACCCTGTGCCTCATGGGAACAGTCCAGCATGAACTGCCAAGCCATGTCTTCCCTGGACCGGAATCAAGCATCCTAGGACCGGTTTCTGGCTATCAGCCGTCATCAGCCAGGATAGCTTGACTCCAGTGGCGTAGTGAGCAATGGTCCCACGTCTGGGAATACCCATCCCACTTAGGGCAAAAAGCGTTACAACAAACAAATGATGGACGGAATGCTGACAATTCAGACATTCTCCCCCAGTCAAGAGATCTGGGTTAAATCCATCGTTCTTTTGCCCACTACGCCACCCCAGTTTAGACATGGCCATATGCAAATCAGTCTTGACCCTGTGCCTCATGGGAACAGTCCAGCCCGAACTGCCAAGCCATGTCTTCCCTGGACCGGAATCAAGCATCCTAGGACCGGTTTCTGGCTATCAGCCGTCATCAGCCAGGATAGCTTGACTCCAGTGGCGTAGTGAGCACGGGTCCCACGTCTGGGAATACCCATCCCACTTAGGGCGAAAAGCGTTACAACAAGCAAATGATGGACGGAATGCTGACAATGCAGACATTCTCCCCCAGTCAAGAGATCTGGGTTAAATCCATCGTTCTTTTGCCCACTACCCCACCCCAGTTTAGACATGGCCATATGCAAATCAGTCTTGACCCTGTGCCTCATGGGAACAGTCCATCCCGAACTGCCAAGCCATGTCTTCCCTGGACCGGAATCAAGCATCCTAGGACCGGTTTCTGGCTATCAGCCGTCATCAGCCAGGATAGCTTGACTCCAGTGGCGTAGTGAGCACGGGTCCCACGTCTGGGAATACCCATCCCACTTAGGGCGAAAAGCGTTACAACACACAAATGATGGACGGAATGCTGACAATGCAGACATTCTCCCCCAGTCAAGAGTTCTGGGTTAAATCCATCGTTCTTTTGCCCACTACGCCACCCCAGTTTAGACATGGCCATATGCAAATCAGTCTTGACCCTGTGCCTCATGGGAACAGTCCAGCCCGAACTGCCAAGCCATGTCTTCCCTGGACCGGAATCAAGCATCCTAGGACCGGTTTCTGGCTATCAGCCGTCATCAGCCAGGATAGCTTGACTCCAGTGGCGTAGTGAGCACGGGTCCCACGTCTGGGAATACCCATCCCACTTAGGGCGAAAAGCGTTACAACAAACAAATGATGGACGGAATGCTGACAATGCAGACATTCTCCCCCAGTCAAGAGATCTTGGTTAAATCCATCGTTCTTTTGCCCACTACGCCACCCCAGTTTAGACATGGCCATATGCAAATCAGTCTTGACCCTGTGCCTCATGGGAACAGTCCAGCCCGAACTGCCAAGCCATGTCTTCCCTGGACCGGAATCAAGCATCCTAGGACCGGTTTCTGGCTATCAGCCGTCATCAGCCAGGATAGCTTGACTCCAGTGGCGTAGTGAGCACGGGTCCCACGTCTGGGAATACCCATCCCACTTAGGGCGAAAAGCGTTACAACAAACAAATGATGGACGGAATGCTGACAATGCAGACATTCTCCCCCAGTCAAGAGATCTGGGTTAAATCCATCGTTCTTTTGCCCACTACGCCACCCCAGTTTAGACATGGCCATATGCAAATCAGTCTTGACCCTGTGCCTCATGGGAACAGTCCAGCCCGAACTGCCAAGCCATGTCTTCCCTGGACCGGAATCAAGCATCCTAGGACCGGTTTCTGGCTATGAGCCGTCATCAGCCAGGATAGCTTGACTCCAGTGGTGTAGTGAGCACGGGTCCTACGTCTGGGAATACCCATCCCACTTAGGGCGAAAAGCGTTACAACAAACAAATGATGGACGGGATGCTGACAATGCAGACATTCTCCCCCAGTCAAGAGATCTGGGTTAAATCCATCGTTCTTTTGCCCACTACGCCACCCCAGTTTAGACATGGCCATATGCAAATCAGTCTTGACCCTGTGCCTCATGGGAACAGTCCAGCATGAACTGCCAAGCCATGTCTTCCCTGGACCGGAATCAAGCATCCTAGGACCGGTTTCTGGCTATCAGCCGTCATCAGCCAGGATAGCTTGACTCCAGTGGCGTAGTGAGCACGGGTCCCACGTCTGGGAATACCCATCCCACTTAGGGCGAAAAGCGTTACAACAAACAAATGATGGACGGAATGCTGACAATGCAGACATTCTCCCCCAGTCAAGAGATCTGGGTTAAATCCATCGTTCTTTTGCCCACTACGCCACCCCAGTTTAGACATGGCCATATGCAAATCAGTCTTGACCCTGTGCCTCATGGGAACAGTCCAGCCCGAACTGCCAAGCCATGTCTTCCCTGGACCGGAATCAAACATCCTAGGACCGTTTTCTGGCTATCAGCCGTCATCAGCCAGGATAGCTTGACTCCAGTGGCGTAGTGAGCAATGGTCCCACGTCTGGGAATACCCATCCCACTTAGGGCAAAAAGCGTTACAACAAACAAATGATGGACGGAATGCTGACAATTCAGACATTCTCCCCCAGTCAAGAGATCTGGGTTAAATCCATCGTTCTTTTGCCCACTACGCCACCCCAGTTTAGACATGGCCATATGCAAATCAGTCTTGACCCTGTGCCTCATGGGAACAGTCCAGCCCGAACTGCCAAGCCATGTCTTCCCTGGACCGGAATCAAGCATCCTAGGACCGGTTTCTGGCTATCAGCCGTCATCAGCCAGGATAGCTTGACTCCAGTGGCGTAGTGAGCACGGGTCCCACGTCTGGGAATACCCATCCCACTTAGGGCGAAAAGCGTTACAACAAGCAAATGATGGACGGAATGCTGACAATGCAGACATTCTCCCCCAGTCAAGAGATCTGGGTTAAATCCATCGTTCTTTTGCCCACTACCCCACCCCAGTTTAGACATGGCCATATGCAAATCAGTCTTGACCCTGTGCCTCATGGGAACAGTCCATCCCGAACTGCCAAGCCATGTCTTCCCTGGACCGGAATCAAGCATCCTAGGACCGGTTTCTGGCTATCAGCCGTCATCAGCCAGGATAGCTTGACTCCAGTGGCGTAGTGAGCACGGGTCCCACGTCTGGGAATACCCATCCCACTTAGGGCGAAAAGCGTTACAACACACAAATGATGGACGGAATGCTGACAATGCAGACATTCTCCCCCAGTCAAGAGTTCTGGGTTAAATCCATCGTTCTTTTGCCCACTACTCCACCCCAGTTTAGACATGGCCATATGCAAATCAGTCTTGACCCTGTGCCTCATGGGAACAGTCCAGCCCGAACTGCCAAGCCATGTCTTCCCTGGACCGGAATCAAGCATCCTAGGACCGGTTTCTGGCTATCAGCCGTCATCAGCCAGGATAGCTTGACTCCAGTGGCGTAGTGAGCACGGGTCCCACGTCTGGGAATACCCATCCCACTTAGGGCGAAAAGCGTTACAACAAATAAATGATGGATGGAATGCTGACAATGCAGACATTCTCCCCCAGTCAAGAGATCTGGGTTAAATCCATCGTTCTTTTGCCCACTACGCCACCCCAGTTTAGACATGGCCATATGCAAATCAGTCTTGACCCTGTGCCTCATGGGAACAGTCCAGCCCGAACTGCCAAGCCATGTCTTCCCTGGACCGGAATCAAGCATCCTAGGACCGGTTTCTGGCTATCAGCCGTCATCAGCCAGGATAGCTTGACTCCAGTGGAGTAGTGAGCACGGGTCCCACGTCTGGGAATACCCATCCCACTTAGGGCGAAAAGCGTTACAACAAACAAATGATGGACGGAATGCTGACAATGCAGACATTCTCCCCCAGTCAAGAGATCTTGGTTAAATCCATCGTTCTTTTGCCCACTACGCCACCCCAGTTTAGACATGGCCATATGCAAATCAGTCTTGACCCTGTGCCTCATGGGAACAGTCCAGCCCGAACTGCCAAGCCATGTCTTCCCTGGACCGGAATCAAGCATCCTAGGACCGGTTTCTGGCTATCAGCCGTCATCAGCCAGGATAGCTTGACTCCAGTGGCGTAGTGAGCACGGGTCCCACGTCTGGGAATACCCATCCCACTTAGGGCGAAAAGCGTTACAACAAACAAATGATGGACGGAATGCTGACAATGCAGACATTCTCCCCCAGTCAAGAGATCTGGGTTAAATCCATCGTTCTTTTGCCCACTACGCCACCCCAGTTTAGACATGGCCATATGCAAATCAGTCTTGACCCTGTGCCTCATGGGAACAGTCCAGCCCGAACTGCCAAGCCATGTCTTCCCTGGACCGGAATCAAGCATCCTAGGACCGGTTTCTGGCTATGAGCCGTCATCAGCCAGGATAGCTTGACTCCAGTGGTGTAGTGAGCACGGGTCCTACGTCTGGGAATACCCATCCCACTTAGGGCGAAAAGCGTTACAACAAACAAATGATGGACGGGATGCTGACAATGCAGACATTCTCCCCCAGTCAAGAGATCTGGGTTAAATCCATCGTTCTTTTGCCCACTACGCCACCCCAGTTTAGACATGGCCATATGCAAATCAGTCTTGACCCTGTGCCTCATGGGAACAGTCCAGCATGAACTGCCAAGCCATGTCTTCCCTGGACCGGAATCAAGCATCCTAGGACCGGTTTCTGGCTATCAGCCGTCATCAGCCAGGATAGCTTGACTCCAGTGGCGTAGTGAGCACGGGTCCCACGTCTGGGAATACCCATCCCACTTAGGGCGAAAAGCGTTACAACAAACAAATGATGGACGGAATGCTGACAATGCAGACATTCTCCCCCAGTCAAGAGATCTGGGTTAAATCCATCGTTCTTTTGCCCACTACGCCACCCCAGTTTAGACATGGCCATATGCAAATCAGTCTTGACCCTGTGCCTCATGGGAACAGTCCAGCCCGAACTGCCAAGCCATGTCTTCCCTGGACCAGAATCAAGCATCCTAGGACCGGTTTCTGGCTATCAGCCATCATCAGCCAGGATAGCTTGACTCCAGTGGCGTAGTGAGCACGGGTCCCACGTCTGGGAATACCCATCCCACTTAGGGCAAAACGCGTTACAACAAACAAATGATGGACGGAATGCTGACAATGCAGACATTCTCCCCCAGTCAAGAGATCTGGGTTAAATCCATCGTTCTTTTGCCCACTACGCCACCCCAGTTTAGACATGGCCATATGCAAATCAGTCTTGACCCTGTGCCTCATGGGAACAGTCCAGCCCGAACTGCCAAGCCATGTCTTCCCTGGACCGGAATCAAGCATCCTAGGACCGGTTTCTGGCTATCAGCCGTCATCAGCCAGGATAGCTTGACTCCAGTGGCGTAGTGAGCACGGGTCCCACGTCTGGGAATACCCATCCCACTTAGGGCGAAAAGCGTTACAACAAACAAATGATGGACGGAATGCTGACAATGCAGACATTCTCCCCCAGTCAAGAGATCTGGGTTAAATCCATAGTTCTTTTGCCCACTACGCCACCTCAGTTTAGACATGGCCATACGCAAATCAGTCTTGACCCTGTGCCTCATGGGAACAGTCCAGCCCGAAAAGCGAAGCCATGTCTTCCCTGGACCGGAATCAAGCATCCTAGGACCGGTTTCTGGCTATCAGCCGTCATCAGCCAGGATAGCTTGACTCCAGTGGCGTAGTGAGCACGGGTCCAACGTCTGGGAATACCCATCCCACTTAGGGCGAAAAGCGTTACAACAAACAAATGATGGACGGAATGCTGACAATGCAGACATTCTCCCCCAGTCAAGAGATCTGGGTTAAATCCATCGTTCTTTTGCCCACTACGCCACCCCAGTTTAGACATGGCCATATGCAAATCAGTCTTGACCCTGTGCCTCATGGGAACAGTCCAGCCCGAACTGCCAAGCCATGTCTTCCCTGGACCGGAATCAAGCATCCTAGGACCGGTTTCTGGCTATCAGCCGTCATCAGCCAGGATAGCTTGACTCCAGTGGCGTAGTGAGCACGGGTCCCACGTCTGGGAATACCCATCCCACTTAGGGCGAAAAGCGTTACAACAAACAAATGATGGACGGAATGCTGACAATGCAGACATTCTCCCCCAGTCAAGAGATCTGGGTTAAATCCATCGTTCTTTTGCCCACTACGCCACCCCAGTTTAGACATGGCCATATGCAAATCAGTCTTGACCCTGTGCCTCATGGGAACAGTCCAGCCCGAACTGCCAAGCCATGTCTTCCCTGGACCGGAATCAAGCATCCTAGGACCGGTTTCTGGCTATCAGCCGTCATCAGCCAGGATAGCTTGACTCCAGTGGCGTAGTGAGCACGGGTCCCACGTCTGGGAATACCCATCCCACTTAGGGCGAAAAGCGTTACAACAAACAAATGATGGACGGAATGCTGACAATGCAGACATTCTCCCCCAGTCAAGAGATCTGGGTTAAATCCATCGTTCTTTTGCCCACTACGCCACCCCAGTTTAGACATGGCCATATGCAAATCAGTCTTGACCCTGTGCCTCATGGGAACAGTCCAGCCCGAACTGCCAAGCCATGTCTTCCCTGGACCGGAATCAAGCATCCTAGGACCGGTTTCTGGCTATCAGCCGTCATCAGCCAGGATAGCTTGACTCCAGTGGCGTAGTGAGCACGGGTTCCACGTCTGGGAATACGCATCCCACTTAGGGCGAAAAGCGTTACAACAAACAAATGATGGACAGAATGCTGACAATGCAGACATTCTCCCCCAGTCAAGAGATCTGGGTTAAATCCATCGTTCTTTTGCCCACTACGCCACCCCAGTTTAGACATGGCCATATGCAAATCAGTCTTGACCCTGTGCCTCATGGGAACAGTCCAGCCCGAACTGCCAAGCCATGTCTTCCCTGGACCGGAATCAAACATCCTAGGACCGTTTTCTGGCTATCAGCCGTCATCAGCCAGGATAGCTTGACTCCAGTGGCGTAGTGAGCAATGGTCCCACGTCTGGGAATACCCATCCCACTTAGGGCAAAAAGCGTTACAACAAACAAATGATGGACGGAATGCTGACAATGCAGACATTCTCCCCCAGTCAAGAGATCTGGGTTAAATCCATCGTTCTTTTGCCCACTACGCCACCCCAGTTTAGACATGGCCATATGCAAATCAGTCTTGACCCTGTGCCTCATGGGAACAGTCCAGCCCGAACTGCCAAGCCATGTCTTCCCTGGACTGGAATCAAGCATCCTAGGACCGGTTTATGGCTATCAGCCGTCATCAGCCAGGATAGCTTGACTCCAGTGGCGTAGTGAGCACGGGTCCCACGTCTGGGAATACCCATCCCACTTAGGGCGAAAAGCGTTACAACAAGCAAATGATGGACGGAATGCTGACAATGCAGACATTCTCCCCCAGTCAAGAAATCTGGGTTAAATCCATCGTTCTTTTGCCCACTACCCCACCCCAGTTTAGACATGGCCATATGCAAATCAGTCTTGACCCTGTGCCTCATGGGAACAGTCCATCCCGAACTGCCAAGCCATGTCTTCCCTGGACCGGAATCAAGCATCCTAGGACCGGTTTCTGGCTATCAGCCGTCATCAGCCAGGATACCTTGACTCCAGTGGCGTAGTGAGCACGGGTCCCACGTCTGGGAATACCCATCCCACTTAGGGCGAAAAGCGTTACAACACACAAATGATGGACGGAATGCTGACAATGCAGACATTCTCCCCCAGTCAAGAGATCTGGGTTAAATCCATCGTTCTTTTGCCCACTACGCCACCCCAGTTTAGACATGGCCATATGCAAATCAGTCTTGACCCTGTGCCTCATGGGAACAGTCCAGCCTGAACTGCCAAGCCATGTCTTCCCTGGACCGGAATCAAGCATCCTAGGACCGGTTTCTGGCTATCAGCCGTCATCAGCCAGGATAGCTTGACTCCAGTGGCGTAGTGAGCACGGGTCCCACGTCTGGGAATACCCATCCCACTTAGGGCGAAAAGCGTTACAACAAATAAATGATGGATGGAATGCTGACAATGCAGACATTCTCCCCCAGTCAAGAGATCTGGGTTAAATCCATCGTTCTTTTGCCCACTACGCCACCCCAGTTTAGACATGGCCATATGCAAATCAGTCTTGACCCTGTGCCTCATGGGAACAGTCCAGCCCGAACTGCCAAGCCATGTCTTCCCTGGACCGGAATCAAGCATCCTAGGACCGGTTTCTGGCTATCAGCCGTCATCAGCCAGGATAGCTTGACTCCAGTGGAGTAGTGAGCACGGGTCCCACGTCTGGGAATACCCATCCCACTTAGGGCGAAAAGCGTTACAACAAACAAATGATGGACGGAATGCTGACAATGCAGACATTCTCCCCCAGTCAAGAGATCTGGGTTAAATCCATTGTTCTTTTGCCCACTACGCCACCCCAGTTTAGACATGGCCATATGCAAATCAGTCTTGACCCTGTGCCTCATGGGAACAGTCCAGCCCGAACTGCCAAGCCATGTCTTCCCTGGACCGGAATCAAGCATCCTAGGACCGGTTTCTGGCTATCAGCCGTCATCAGCCAGGATAGCTTGACTCCAGTGGCGTAGTGAGCACGGGTCCCACGTCTGGGAATACCCATCCCACTTAGGGCGAAAAGCGTTACAACAAACAAATGATGGACGGAATGCTGACAATGCAGACATTCTCCCCCAGTCAAGAGATCTGGGTTAAATCCATCGTTCTTTTGGCCACTACGCCACCCCAGTTTAGACATGGCCATATGCAAATCAGTCTTGACCCTGTGCCTCATGGGAACAGTCCAGCCCGAACTGCCAAGCCATGTCTTCCCTGGACCGGAATCAAGCATCCTAGGACCGGTTTCTGGCTATCAGCCGTCATCAGCCAGGATAGCTTGACTCCAGTGGCGTAGTGAGCACGGGTCCCACGTCTGGGAATACCCATCCCACTTAGGGCGAAAAGCGTTACAACAAACAAATGATGGACGGAATGCTGACAATGCAGACATTCTCCCCCAGTCAAGAGATCTGGGTTAAATCCATCGTTCTTTTGCCCACTACGCCACCCCAGTTTAGACATGGCCATATGCAAATCAGTCTTGACCCTGTGCCTCATGGGAACAGTCCAGCCCGAACTGCCAAGCCATGTCTTCCCTGGACCGGAATCAAGCATCCTAGGACCGGTTTCTGGCTATCAGCCGTCATCAGCCAGGATAGCTTGACTCCAGTGGCGTAGTGAGCACGGGTTCCGCGTCTGGGAATACCCATCCCACTTAGGGCGAAAAGCGTTACAACAAACAAATGATGGACAGAATGCTGACAATGCAGACATTCTCCCCCAGTCAAGAGATCTGGGTTAAATCCATCGTTCTTTTGCCCACTACGCCACCCCAGTTTAGACATGGCCATATGCTAATCAGTCTTGACCCTGTGCCTCATGGGAACAGTCCAGCCCGAACTGCCAAGCCATGTCTTCCCTGGACCGGAATCAAGCATCCTAGGACCGGTTTCTGGCTATCAGCCGTCATCAGCCAGGATACCTTGACTCCAGTGGCGTAGTGAGCACGGGTCCCACGTCTGGGAATACCCATCCCACTTAGGGCGAAAAGCGTTACAACAAACAAATGATGGACGGAATGCTGACAATGCAGACATTCTCCCCCAGTCAAGAGATCTGGGTTAAATCCATCGTTCTTTTGCCCACTACGCCACCCCAGTTTAGACATGGCCATATGCAAATCAGTCTTGACCCTGTGCCTCATGGGAACAGTCCAGCCCGAACTGCCAAGCCATGTCTTCCCTGGACCGGAATCAAACATCCTAGGACCGTTTTCTGGCTATCAGCCGTCATCAGCCAGGATAGCTTGACTCCAGTGGCGTAGTGAGCAATGGTCCCACGTCTGGGAATACCCATCCCACTTAGGGCAAAAAGCGTTACAACAAACAAATGATGGACGGAATGCTGACAATTCAGACATTCTCCCCCAGTCAAGAGATCTGGGTTAAATCCATCGTTCTTTTGCCCACTACGCCACCCCAGTTTAGACATGGCCATATGCAAATCAGTCTTGACCCTGTGCCTCATGGGAACAGTCCAGCCCGAACTGCCAAGCCATGTCTTCCCTGGACCGGAATCAAGCATCCTAGGACCGGTTTCTGGCTATCAGCCGTCATCAGCCAGGATAGCTTGACTCCAGTGGCGTAGTGAGCACGGGTCCCACGTCTGGGAATACCCATCCCACTTAGGGCGAAAAGCGTTACAACAAACAAATGATGGACGGAATGCTGACAATGCAGACATTCTCCCCCAGTCAAGAGATCTGGGTTAAATCCATCGTTCTTTTGCCCACTACGCCACCCCAGTTTAGACATGGCCATATGCAAATCAGTCTTGACCCTGTGCCTCATGGGAACAGTCCAGCCCGAACTGCCAAGCCATGTCTTCCCTGGACCGGAATCAAACATCCTAGGACCGTTTTCTGGCTATCAGCCGTCATCAGCCAGGATAGCTTGACTCCAGTGGCGTAGTGAGCAATGGTCCCACGTCTGGGAATACCCATCCCACTTAGGGCAAAAAGCGTTACAACAAACAAATGATGGACGGAATGCTGACAATTCAGACATTCTCCCCCAGTCAAGAGATCTGGGTTAAATCCATCGTTCTTTTGCCCACTACGCCACCCCAGTTTAGACATGGCCATATGCAAATCAGTCTTGACCCTGTGCCTCATGGGAACAGTCCAGCCCGAACTGCCAAGCCATGTCTTCCCTGGACCGGAATCAAGCATCCTAGGACCGGTTTCTGGCTATCAGCCGTCATCAGCCAGGATAGCTTGACTCCAGTGGCGTAGTGAGCACGGGTCCCACGTCTGGGAATACCCATCCCACTTAGGGCGAAAAGCGTTACAACAAGCAAATGATGGACGGAATGCTGACAATGCAGACATTCTCCCCCAGTCAAGAGATCTGGGTTAAATCCATCGTTCTTTTGCCCACTACCCCACCCCAGTTTAGACATGGCCATATGCAAATCAGTCTTGACCCTGTGCCTCATGGGAACAGTCCATCCCGAACTGCCAAGCCATGTCTTCCCTGGACCGGAATCAAGCATCCTAGGACCGGTTTCTGGCTATCAGCCGTCATCAGCCAGGATAGCTTGACTCCAGTGGCGTAGTGAGCACGGGTCCCACGTCTGGGAATACCCATCCCACTTAGGGCGAAAAGCGTTACAACACACAAATGATGGACGGAATGCTGACAATGCAGACATTCTCCCCCAGTCAAGAGTTCTGGGTTAAATCCATCGTTCTTTTGCCCACTACGCCACCCCAGTTTAGACATGGCCATATGCAAATCAGTCTTGACCCTGTGCCTCATGGGAACAGTCCAGCCCGAACTGCCAAGCCATGTCTTCCCTGGACCGGAATCAAGCATCCTAGGACCGGTTTCTGGCTATCAGCCGTCATCAGCCAGGATAGCTTGACTCCAGTGGCGTAGTGAGCACGGGTCCCACGTCTGGGAATACCCATCCCACTTAGGGCGAAAAGCGTTACAACAAATAAATGATGGATGGAATGCTGACAATGCAGACATTCTCCCCCAGTCAAGAGATCTGGGTTAAATCCATCGTTCTTTTGCCCACTACGCCACCCCAGTTTAGACATGGCCATATGCAAATCAGTCTTGACCCTGTGCCTCATGGGAACAGTCCAGCCCGAACTGCCAAGCCATGTCTTCCCTGGACCGGAATCAAGCATCCTAGGACCGGTTTCTGGCTATCAGCCGTCATCAGCCAGGATAGCTTGACTCCAGTGGAGTAGTGAGCACGGGTCCCACGTCTGGGAATACCCATCCCACTTAGGGCGAAAAGCGTTACAACAAACAAATGATGGACGGAATGCTGACAATGCAGACATTCTCCCCCAGTCAAGAGATCTTGGTTAAATCCATCGTTCTTTTGCCCACTACGCCACCCAGTTTAGACATGGCCATATGCAAATCAGTCTTGACCCTGTGCCTCATGGGAACAGTCCAGCCCGAACTGCCAAGCCATGTCTTCCCTGGACCGGAATCAAGCATCCTAGGACCGGTTTCTGGCTATCAGCCGTCATCAGCCAGGATAGCTTGACTCCAGTGGCGTAGTGAGCACGGGTCCCACGTCTGGGAATACCCATCCCACTTAGGGCGAAAAGCGTTACAACAAACAAATGATGGACGGAATGCTGACAATGCAGACATTCTCCCCCAGTCAAGAGATCTGGGTTAAATCCATCGTTCTTTTGCCCACTACGCCACCCCAGTTTAGACATGGCCATATGCAAATCAGTCTTGACCCTGTGCCTCATGGGAACAGTCCAGCCCGAACTGCCAAGCCATGTCTTCCCTGGACCGGAATCAAGCATCCTAGGACCGGTTTCTGGCTATGAGCCGTCATCAGCCAGGATAGCTTGACTCCAGTGGTGTAGTGAGCACGGGTCCTACGTCTGGGAATACCCATCCCACTTAGGGCGAAAAGCGTTACAACAAACAAATGATGGACGGGATGCTGACAATGCAGACATTCTCCCCCAGTCAAGAGATCTGGGTTAAATCCATCGTTCTTTTGCCCACTACGCCACCCCAGTTTAGACATGGCCATATGCAAATCAGTCTTGACCCTGTGCCTCATGGGAACAGTCCAGCATGAACTGCCAAGCCATGTCTTCCCTGGACCGGAATCAAGCATCCTAGGACCGGTTTCTGGCTATCAGCCGTCATCAGCCAGGATAGCTTGACTCCAGTGGCGTAGTGAGCACGGGTCCCACGTCTGGGAATACCCATCCCACTTAGGGCGAAAAGCGTTACAACAAACAAATGATGGACGGAATGCTGACAATGCAGACATTCTCCCCCAGTCAAGAGATCTGGGTTAAATCCATCGTTCTTTTGCCCACTACGCCACCCCAGTTTAGACATGGCCATATGCAAATCAGTCTTGACCCTGTGCCTCATGGGAACAGTCCAGCCCGAACTGCCAAGCCATGTCTTCCCTGGACCAGAATCAAGCATCCTAGGACCGGTTTCTGGCTATCAGCCATCATCAGCCAGGATAGCTTGACTCCAGTGGCGTAGTGAGCACGGGTCCCACGTCTGGGAATACCCATCCCACTTAGGGCAAAACGCGTTACAACAAACAAATGATGGACGGAATGCTGACAATGCAGACATTCTCCCCCAGTCAAGAGATCTGGGTTAAATCCATCGTTCTTTTGCCCACTACGCCACCCCAGTTTAGACATGGCCATATGCAAATCAGTCTTGACCCTGTGCCTCATGGGAACAGTCCAGCCCGAACTGCCAAGCCATGTCTTCCCTGGACCGGAATCAAGCATCCTAGGACCGGTTTCTGGCTATCAGCCGTCATCAGCCAGGATAGCTTGACTCCAGTGGCGTAGTGAGCACGGGTCCCACGTCTGGGAATACCCATCCCACTTAGGGCGAAAAGCGTTACAACAAACAAATGATGGACGGAATGCTGACAATGCAGACATTCTCCCCCAGTCAAGAGATCTGGGTTAAATCCATAGTTCTTTTGCCCACTACGCCACCTCAGTTTAGACATGGCCATACGCAAATCAGTCTTGACCCTGTGCCTCATGGGAACAGTCCAGCCCGAAAAGCGAAGCCATGTCTTCCCTGGACCGGAATCAAGCATCCTAGGACCGGTTTCTGGCTATCAGCCGTCATCAGCCAGGATAGCTTGACTCCAGTGGCGTAGTGAGCACGGGTCCAACGTCTGGGAATACCCATCCCACTTAGGGCGAAAAGCGTTACAACAAACAAATGATGGACGGAATGCTGACAATGCAGACATTCTCCCCCAGTCAAGAGATCTGGGTTAAATCCATCGTTCTTTTGCCCACTACGCCACCCCAGTTTAGACATGGCCATATGCAAATCAGTCTTGACCCTGTGCCTCATGGGAACAGTCCAGCCCGAACTGCCAAGCCATGTCTTCCCTGGACCGGAATCAAGCATCCTAGGACCGGTTTCTGGCTATCAGCCGTCATCAGCCAGGATAGCTTGACTCCAGTGGCGTAGTGAGCACGGGTCCCACGTCTGGGAATACCCATCCCACTTAGGGCGAAAAGCGTTACAACAAACAAATGATGGACGGAATGCTGACAATGCAGACATTCTCCCCCAGTCAACAGATCTGGGTTAAATCCATCGTTCTTTTGCCCACTACGCCACCCCAGTTTAGACATGGCCATATGCAAATCAGTCTTGACCCTGTGCCTCATGGGAACAGTCCAGCCCGAACTGCCAAGCCATGTCTTCCCTGGACCGGAATCAAGCATCCTAGGACCAGTTTCTGGCTATCAGCCGTCATCAGCCAGGATAGCTTGACTCCAGTGGCGTAGTGAGCACGGGTTCACGTCTGGGAATACCCATCCCACTTAGGGCGAAAAGCGTTACAACAAACAAATGATGGACAGAATGCTGACAATGCAGACATTCTCCCCCAGTCAAGAGATCTGGGTTAAATCCATCGTTCTTTTGCCCACTACGCCACCCCAGTTTAGACATGGCCATGTGCAAATCAGTCTTGACCCTGTGCCTCATGGGAACAGTCCAGCCCGAACTGCCAAGCCATGTCTTCCCTGGACCGGAATCAAACATCCTAGGACCGTTTTCTGGCTATCAGCCGTCATCAGCCAGGATAGCTTGACTCAAGTGGCGTAGTGAGCACGGGTCCCACGTCTGGGAATACCCATCCCACTTAGGGCAAAAAGCGTTACAACAAACAAATGATGGACGGAATGCTGACAATGCAGACATTCTCCCCCAGTCAAGAGATCTGGGTTAAATCCATCGTTCTTTTGCCCACTACGCCACCCCAGTTTAGACATGGCCATATGCAAATCAGTCTTGACCCTGTGCCTCATGTGAACAGTCCAGCCCGAACTGCCAAGCCATGTCTTCCCTGGACCGGAATCAAGCATCCTAGGACCGGTTTCTGGCTATCAGCCGTCATCAGCCAGGATAGCTTGACTCCAGTGGCGTAGTGAGCACGGGTCCCACGTCTGGGAATACCCATCCCACTTAGGGCGAAAAGCGTTACAACAAGCAAATGATGGACGGAATGCTGACAATGCAGACATTCTCCCCCAGTCAAGAGATCTGGGTTAAATCCATCGTTCTTTTGCCCACTACGCCACCCCAGTTTAGACATGGCCATATGCAAATCAGTCTTGACCCTGTGCCTCATGGGAACAGTCCATCCCGAACTGCCAAGCCATGTCTTCCCTGGACCGGAATCAAGCATCCTAGGACCGGTTTCTGGCTAACAGCCGTCATCAGCCAGGATAGCTTGACTCCAGTGGCGTAGTGAGCACGGGTCCCACGTCTGGGAATACCCATCCCACTTAGGGCGAAAAGCGTTACAACACACAAATGATGGACGGAATGCTGACAATGCAGACATTCTCCCCCAGTCAAGAGATCTGGGTTAAATCCATCGTTCTTTTGCCCACTACGCCACCCCAGTTTAGACATGGCCATATGCAAATCAGTCTTGACCCTGTGCCTCATGGGAACAGTCCAGCCCGAACTGCCAAGCCATGTCTACCCTGGACCGGAATCAAGCATCCTAGGACCGGTTTCTGGCTATCAGCCGTCATCTGCCAGGATAGCTTGACTCCAGTGGCGTAGTGAGCACGGGTCCCACGTCTGGGAATACCCATCCCACTTAGGGTGAACGGCGTTACAACAAATAAATGATGGATGGAATGCTGACAATGCAGACATTCTCCCCCAGTCAAGAGATCTGGGTTAAATCCATCGTTCTTTTGCCCACTACGCCACCCCAGTTTAGACATGGCCATATGCAAATCAGTCTTGACCCTGTGCCTCATGGGAACAGTCCAGCCCGAACTGCCAAGCCATGTCTTCCCTGGACCGGAATCAAGCATCCTAGGACCGGTTTCTGGCTATCAGCCGTCATCAGCCAGGATAGCTTGACTCCAGTGGAGTAGTGAGCACGGGTCCCACGTCTGGGAATACCCATCCCACTTAGGGCGAAAAGCGTTACAACAAACAAATGATGGACGGAATGCTGACAATGCAGACATTCTCCCCCAGTCAAGAGATCTGGGTTAAATCCATCGTTCTTTTGCCCACTACGCCACCCCAGTTTAGACATGGCCATATGCAAATCAGTCTTGACCCTGTGCCTCATGGGAACAGTCCAGCCCGAACTGCCAAGCCATGTCTTCCCTGGACCGGAATCAAGCATCCTAGGACCGGTTTCTGGCTATCAGCCGTCATCAGCCAGGATAGCTTGACTCCAGTGGCATAGTGAGCACGGGTCCCACGTCTGGGAATACCCATCCCACTTAGGGCGAAAAGTGTTACAACAAACAAATGATGGACGGAATGCTGACAATGCAGACATTCTCCCCCAGTCAAGAGATCTGGGTTAAATCCATCGTTCTTTTGCCCACTACGCCACCCCAGTTTAGACATGGCCATATGCAAATCAGTCTTGACCCTGTGCCTCATGGGAACAGTCCAGCCCGAACTGCCAAGCCATGTCTTCCCTGGACCGGAATCAAGCATCCTAGGACCGGTTTCTGGCTATGAGCCGTCATCAGCCAGGATAGCTTGACTCCAGTGGCGTAGTGAGCACGGGTCCTAAGTCTGGGAATACCCATCCCACTTAGGGCAAAAAGCGTTACAACAAACAAATGATGGACGGAATGCTGACAATGCAGACATTCTCCCCCAGTCAAGAGATCTGGGTTAAATCCATCGTTCTTTTGCCCACTACGCCACCCCAGTTTAGACATGGCCATATGCAAATCAGTCTTGACCCTGTGCCTCATGGGAACAGTCCAGCCCGAACTGCCAAGCCATGTCTTCCCTGGACCGGAATCAAGCATCCTAGGACCGGTTTCTGGCTATCAGCCGTCATCAGCCAGGATAGCTTGACTCCAGTGGCGTAGTGAGCACGGGTCCCACGTCTGGGAATACCCATCCCACTTAGGGCGAAAAGCGTTACAACAAACAAATGATGGACGGAATGCTGACAATGCAGACATTCTCCCCCAGTCAAGAGATCTGGGTTAAATCCATCGTTCTTTTGCCCACTACGCCACCCCAGTTTAGACATGGCCATATGCAAATCAGTCTTGACCCTGTGCCTCATGGGAACAGTCCAGCCCGAACTGCCAAGCCATGTCTTCCCTGGACCGGAATCAAGCATCCTAGGACCGGTTTCTGGCTATCAGCCGTCATCAGCCAGGATAGCTTGACTCCAGTGGCGTAGTGAGCACGGGTTCCACGTCTGGGAATACGCATCCCACTTAGGGCGAAAAGCGTTACAACAAACAAATGATGGACAGAATGCTGACAATGCAGACATTCTCCCCCAGTCAAGAGATCTGGGTTAAATCCATCGTTCTTTTGCCCACTACGCCACCCCAGTTTAGACATGGCCATATGCAAATCAGTCTTGACCCTGTGCCTCATGGGAACAGTCCAGCCCGAACTGCCAAGCCATGTCTTCCCTGGACCGGAATCAAACATCCTAGGACCGTTTTCTGGCTATCAGCCGTCATCAGCCAGGATAGCTTGACTCCAGTGGCGTAGTGAGCAATGGTCCCACGTCTGGGAATACCCATCCCACTTAGGGCAAAAAGCGTTACAACAAACAAATGATGGACGGAATGCTGACAATGCAGACATTCTCCCCCAGTCAAGAGATCTGGGTTAAATCCATCGTTCTTTTGCCCACTACGCCACCCCAGTTTAGACATGGCCATATGCAAATCAGTCTTGACCCTGTGCCTCATGGGAACAGTCCAGCCCGAACTGCCAAGCCATGTCTCCCTGGACTGGAATCAAGCATCCTAGGACCGGTTTATGGCTATCAGCCGTCATCAGCCAGGATAGCTTGACTCCAGTGGCGTAGTGAGCACGGGTCCCACGTCTGGGAATACCCATCCCACT
Organism: Triturus cristatus; assembly: GCF_964204655.1. Lineage (NCBI taxonomy): Eukaryota > Metazoa > Chordata > Amphibia > Caudata > Salamandridae > Triturus > Triturus cristatus. The sequence continues at coordinate 143,033,750 of NC_140580.1, read as the reverse complement.
TAGGGCGAAAAGCGTTACAACAAGCAAATGATGGACGGAATGCTGACAATGCAGACATTCTCCCCCAGTCAAGAAATCTGGGTTAAATCCATTGTTCTTTTGCCCACTACCCCACCCCAGTTTAGACATGGCCATATGCAAATCAGTCTTGACCCTGTGCCTCATGGGAACAGTCCATCCCGAACTGCCAAGCCATGTCTTCCCTGGACCGGAATCAAGCATCCTAGGACCGGTTTCTGGCTATCAGCCGTCATCAGCCAGGATACCTTGACTCCAGTGGCGTAGTGAGCACGGGTCCCACGTCTGGGAATACCCATCCCACTTAGGGCGAAAAGCGTTACAACACACAAATGATGGACGGAATGCTGACAATGCAGACATTCTCCCCCAGTCAAGAGATCTGGGTTAAATCCATCGTTCTTTTGCCCACTACGCCACCCCAGTTTAGACATGGCCATATGCAAATCAGTCTTGACCCTGTGCCTCATGGGAACAGTCCAGCCTGAACTGCCAAGCCATGTCTTCCCTGGACCGGAATCAAGCATCCTAGGACCGGTTTCTGGCTATCAGCCGTCATCAGCCAGGATAGCTTGACTCCAGTGGCGTAGTGAGCACGGGTCCCACGTCTGGGAATACCCATCCCACTTAGGGCGAAAAGCGTTACAACAAATAAATGATGGATGGAATGCTGACAATGCAGACATTCTCCCCCAGTCAAGAGATCTGGGTTAAATCCATCGTTCTTTTGCCCACTACGCCACCCCAGTTTAGACATGGCCATATGCAAATCAGTCTTGACCCTGTGCCTCATGGGAACAGTCCAGCCCGAACTGCCAAGCCATGTCTTCCCTGGACCGGAATCAAGCATCCTAGGACCGGTTTCTGGCTATCAGCCGTCATCAGCCAGGATAGCTTGACTCCAGTGGAGTAGTGAGCACGGGTCCCACGTCTGGGAATACCCATCCCACTTAGGGCGAAAAGCGTTACAACAAACAAATGATGGACGGAATGCTGACAATGCAGACATTCTCCCCCAGTCAAGAGATCTGGGTTAAATCCATTGTTCTTTTGCCCACTACGCCACCCCAGTTTAGACATGGCCATATGCAAATCAGTCTTGACCCTGTGCCTCATGGGAACAGTCCAGCCCGAACTGCCAAGCCATGTCTTCCCTGGACCGGAATCAAGCATCCTAGGACCGGTTTCTGGCTATCAGCCGTCATCAGCCAGGATAGCTTGACTCCAGTGGCGTAGTGAGCACGGGTCCCACGTCTGGGAATACCCATCCCACTTAGGGCGAAAAGCGTTACAACAAACAAATGATGGACGGAATGCTGACAATGCAGACATTCTCCCCCAGTCAAGAGATCTGGGTTAAATCCATCGTTCTTTTGGCCACTACGCCACCCCAGTTTAGACATGGCCATATGCAAATCAGTCTTGACCCTGTGCCTCATGGGAACAGTCCAGCCCGAACTGCCAAGCCATGTCTTCCCTGGACCGGAATCAAGCATCCTAGGACCGGTTTCTGGCTATCAGCCGTCATCAGCCAGGATAGCTTGACTCCAGTGGCGTAGTGAGCACGGGTTCCACGTCTGGGAATACGCATCCCACTTAGGGCGAAAAGCGTTACAACAAACAAATGATGGACAGAATGCTGACAATGCAGACATTCTCCCCCAGTCAAGAGATCTGGGTTAAATCCATCGTTCTTTTGCCCACTACGCCACCCCAGTTTAGACATGGCCATATGCAAATCAGTCTTGACCCTGTGCCTCATGGGAACAGTCCAGCCCGAACTGCCAAGCCATGTCTTCCCTGGACCGGAATCAAACATCCTAGGACCGTTTTCTGGCTATCAGCCGTCATCAGCCAGGATAGCTTGACTCCAGTGGCGTAGTGAGCAATGGTCCCACGTCTGGGAATACCCATCCCACTTAGGGCAAAAAGCGTTACAACAAACAAATGATGGACGGAATGCTGACAATGCAGACATTCTCCCCCAGTCAAGAGATCTGGGTTAAATCCATCGTTCTTTTGCCCACTACGCCACCCCAGTTTAGACATGGCCATATGCAAATCAGTCTTGACCCTGTGCCTCATGGGAACAGTCCAGCCCGAACTGCCAAGCCATGTCTCCCTGGACTGGAATCAAGCATCCTAGGACCGGTTTATGGCTATCAGCCGTCATCAGCCAGGATAGCTTGACTCCAGTGGCGTAGTGAGCACGGGTCCCACGTCTGGGAATACCCATCCCACTTAGGGCGAAAAGCGTTACAACAAGCAAATGATGGACGGAATGCTGACAATGCAGACATTCTCCCCCAGTCAAGAAATCTGGGTTAAATCCATTGTTCTTTTGCCCACTACCCCACCCCAGTTTAGACATGGCCATATGCAAATCAGTCTTGACCCTGTGCCTCATGGGAACAGTCCATCCCGAACTGCCAAGCCATGTCTTCCCTGGACCGGAATCAAGCATCCTAGGACCGGTTTCTGGCTATCAGCCGTCATCAGCCAGGATACCTTGACTCCAGTGGCGTAGTGAGCACGGGTCCCACGTCTGGGAATACCCATCCCACTTAGGGCGAAAAGCGTTACAACACACAAATGATGGACGGAATGCTGACAATGCAGACATTCTCCCCCAGTCAAGAGATCTGGGTTAAATCCATCGTTCTTTTGCCCACTACGCCACCCCAGTTTAGACATGGCCATATGCAAATCAGTCTTGACCCTGTGCCTCATGGGAACAGTCCAGCCTGAACTGCCAAGCCATGTCTTCCCTGGACCGGAATCAAGCATCCTAGGACCGGTTTCTGGCTATCAGCCGTCATCAGCCAGGATAGCTTGACTCCAGTGGCGTAGTGAGCACGGGTCCCACGTCTGGGAATACCCATCCCACTTAGGGCGAAAAGCGTTACAACAAATAAATGATGGATGGAATGCTGACAATGCAGACATTCTCCCCCAGTCAAGAGATCTGGGTTAAATCCATCGTTCTTTTGCCCACTACGCCACCCCAGTTTAGACATGGCCATATGCAAATCAGTCTTGACCCTGTGCCTCATGGGAACAGTCCAGCCCGAACTGCCAAGCCATGTCTTCCCTGGACCGGAATCAAGCATCCTAGGACCGGTTTCTGGCTATCAGCCGTCATCAGCCAGGATAGCTTGACTCCAGTGGAGTAGTGAGCACGGGTCCCACGTCTGGGAATACCCATCCCACTTAGGGCGAAAAGCGTTACAACAAACAAATGATGGACGGAATGCTGACAATGCAGACATTCTCCCCCAGTCAAGAGATCTGGGTTAAATCCATTGTTCTTTTGCCCACTACGCCACCCCAGTTTAGACATGGCCATATGCAAATCAGTCTTGACCCTGTGCCTCATGGGAACAGTCCAGCCCGAACTGCCAAGCCATGTCTTCCCTGGACCGGAATCAAGCATCCTAGGACCGGTTTCTGGCTATCAGCCGTCATCAGCCAGGATAGCTTGACTCCAGTGGCGTAGTGAGCACGGGTCCCACGTCTGGGAATACCCATCCCACTTAGGGCGAAAAGCGTTACAACAAACAAATGATGGACGGAATGCTGACAATGCAGACATTCTCCCCCAGTCAAGAGATCTGGGTTAAATCCATCGTTCTTTTGGCCACTACGCCACCCCAGTTTAGACATGGCCATATGCAAATCAGTCTTGACCCTGTGCCTCATGGGAACAGTCCAGCCCGAACTGCCAAGCCATGTCTTCCCTGGACCGGAATCAAGCATCCTAGGACCGGTTTCTGGCTATCAGCCGTCATCAGCCAGGATAGCTTGACTCCAGTGGCGTAGTGAGCACGGGTCCCACGTCTGGGAATACCCATCCCACTTAGGGCGAAAAGCGTTACAACAAACAAATGATGGACGGAATGCTGACAATGCAGACATTCTCCCCCAGTCAAGAGATCTGGGTTAAATCCATCGTTCTTTTGCCCACTACGCCACCCCAGTTTAGACATGGCCATATGCAAATCAGTCTTGACCCTGTGCCTCATGGGAACAGTCCAGCCCGAACTGCCAAGCCATGTCTTCCCTGGACCGGAATCAAGCATCCTAGGACCGGTTTCTGGCTATCAGCCGTCATCAGCCAGGATAGCTTGACTCCAGTGGCGTAGTGAGCACGGGTTCCGCGTCTGGGAATACCCATCCCACTTAGGGCGAAAAGCGTTACAACAAACAAATGATGGACAGAATGCTGACAATGCAGACATTCTCCCCCAGTCAAGAGATCTGGGTTAAATCCATCGTTCTTTTGCCCACTACGCCACCCCAGTTTAGACATGGCCATATGCTAATCAGTCTTGACCCTGTGCCTCATGGGAACAGTCCAGCCCGAACTGCCAAGCCATGTCTTCCCTGGACCGGAATCAAGCATCCTAGGACCGGTTTCTGGCTATCAGCCGTCATCAGCCAGGATAGCTTGACTCCAGTGGCGTAGTGAGCACGGGTCCCACGTCTGGGAATACCCATCCCACTTAGGGCGAAAAGCGTTACAACAAACAAATGATGGACGGAATGCTGACAATGCAGACATTCTCCCCCAGTCAAGAGATCTGGGTTAAATCCATCGTTCTTTTGCCCACTACGCCACCTCAGTTTAGACATGGCCATATGCAAATCAGTCTTGACCCTGTGCCTCATGGGAACAGTCCAGCCCGAACAGGGAAGCCATGTCTTCCCTGGACCGGAATCAAGCATCCTAGGACCGGTTTCTGGCTATCAGCCGTCATCAGCCAGGATAGCTTGACTCCAGTGGCGTAGTGAGCACGGGTCCCACGTCTGGGAATACCCATCCCACTTAGGGCGAAAAGCGTTACAACAAACAAATGATGGACGGAATGCTGACAATGCAGACATTCTCCCCCAGTCAAGAGATCTGGGTTAAATCCATCGTTCTTTTGCCCACTACGCCACCCCAGTTTAGACATGGCCATATGCAAATCAGTCTTGACCCTGTGCCTCATGGGAACAGTCCAGCCCGAACTGCCAAGCCATGTCTTCCCTGGACCGGAATCAAGCATCCTAGGACCGGTTTCTGGCTATCAGCCGTCATCAGCCAGGATAGCTTGACTCCAGTGGCGTAGTGAGCACGGGTCCCACGTCTGGGAATACCCATCCCACTTAGGGCGAAAAGCGTTACAACAAACAAATGATGGACGGAATGCTGACAATGCAGACATTCTCCCCCAGTCAAGAGATCTGGGTTAAATCCATCGTTCTTTTGCCCACTACGCCACCCCAGTTTAGACATGGCCATATGCAAATCAGTCTTGACCCTGTGCCTCATGGGAACAGTCCAGCCCGAACTGCCAAGCCATGTCTTCCCTGGACCGGAATCAAGCATCCTAGGACCGGTTTCTGGCTATCAGCCGTCATCAGCCAGGATAGCTTGACTCCAGTGGCGTAGTGAGCACGGGTTCCACGTCTGGGAATACCCATCCCACTTAGGGCGAAAAGCGTTACAACAAACAAATGATGGACAGAATGCTGACAATGCAGACATTCTCCCCCAGTCAAGAGATCTGGGTTAAATCCATCGTTCTTTTGCCCACTACGCCACCCCAGTTTAGACATGGCCATATGCAAATCAGTCTTGACCCTGTGCCTCATGGGAACAGTCCAGCCCGAACTGCCAAGCCATGTCTTCCCTGGACCGGAATCAAACATCCTAGGACCGTTTTCTGGCTATCAGCCGTCATCAGCCAGGATAGCTTGACTCCAGTGGCGTAGTGAGCAATGGTCCCACGTCTGGGAATACCCATCCCACTTAGGGCAAAAAGCGTTACAACAAACAAATGATGGACGGAATGCTGACAATGCAGACATTCTCCCCCAGTCAAGAGATCTGGGTTAAATCCATCGTTCTTTTGCCCACTACGCCACCCCAGTTTAGACATGGCCATATGCAAATCAGTCTTGACCCTGTGCCTCATGGGAACAGTCCAGCCCGAACTGCCAAGCCATGTCTTCCCTGGACCGGAATCAAGCATCCTAGGACCGGTTTCTGGCTATCAGCCGTCATCAGCCAGGATAGCTTGACTCCAGTGGCGTAGTGAGCACGGGTCCCACGTCTGGGAATACCCATCCCACTTAGGGCGAAAAGCGTTACAACAAGCAAATGATGGACGGAATGCTGACAATGCAGACATTCTCCCCCAGTCAAGAGATCTGGGTTAAATCCATCGTTCTTTTGCCCACTACCCCACCCCAGTTTAGACATGGCCATATGCAAATCAGTCTTGACCCTGTGCCTCATGGGAACAGTCCATCCCGAACTGCCAAGCCATGTCTTCCCTGGACCGGAATCAAGCATCCTAGGACCGGTTTCTGGCTATCAGCCGTCATCAGCCAGGATAGCTTGACTCCAGTGGCGTAGTGAGCACGGGTCCCACGTCTGGGAATACCCATCCCACTTAGGGCGAAAAGCGTTACAACACACAAATGATGGACGGAATGCTGACAATGCAGACATTCTCCCCCAGTCAAGAGTTCTGGGTTAAATCCATCGTTCTTTTGCCCACTACGCCACCCCAGTTTAGACATGGCCATATGCAAATCAGTCTTGACCCTGTGCCTCATGGGAACAGTCCAGCCCGAACTGCCAAGCCATGTCTTCCCTGGACCGGAATCAAGCATCCTAGGACTGGTTTCTGGCTATCAGCCGTCATCAGCCAGGATAGCTTGACTCCAGTGGCGTAGTGAGCACGGGTCCCACGTCTGGGAATACCCATCCCACTTAGGGCGAAAAGCGTTACAACAAATAAATGATGGATGGAATGCTGACAATGCAGACATTCTCCCCCAGTCAAGAGATCTGGGTTAAATCCATCGTTCTTTTGCCCACTACGCCACCCCAGTTTAGACATGGCCATATGCAAATCAGTCTTGACCCTGTGCCTCATGGGAACAGTCCAGCCCGAACTGCCAAGCCATGTCTTCCCTGGACCGGAATCAAGCATCCTAGGACCGGTTTCTGGCTATCAGCCGTCATCAGCCAGGATAGCTTGACTCCAGTGGAGTAGTGAGCACGGGTCCCACGTCTGGGAATACCCATCCCACTTAGGGCGAAAAGCGTTACAACAAACAAATGATGGACGGAATGCTGACAATGCAGACATTCTCCCCCAGTCAAGAGATCTGGGTTAAATCCATCGTTCTTTTGCCCACTACGCCACCCCAGTTTAGACATGGCCATATGCAAATCAGTCTTGACCCTGTGCCTCATGGGAACAGTCCAGCCCGAACTGCCAAGCCATGTCTTCCCTGGACCGGAATCAAGCATCCTAGGACCGGTTTCTGGCTATCAGCCGTCATCAGCCAGGATAGCTTGACTCCAGTGGCGTAGTGAGCACGGGTCCCACGTCTGGGAATACCCATCCCACTTAGGGCGAAAAGCGTTACAACAAACAAATGATGGACGGAATGCTGACAATGCAGACATTCTCCCCCAGTCAAGAGATCTGGGTTAAATCCATCGTTCTTTTGCCCACTACGCCACCCCAGTTTAGACATGGCCATATGCAAATCAGTCTTGACCCTGTGCCTCATGGGAACAGTCCAGCCCGAACTGCCAAGCCATGTCTTCCCTGGACCGGAATCAAGCATCCTAGGACCGGTTTCTGGCTATGAGCCGTCATCAGCCAGGATAGCTTGACTCCAGTGGCGTAGTGAGCACGGGTCCTACGTCTGGGAATACCCATCCCACTTAGGGCGAAAAGCGTTACAACAAACAAATGATGGACGGGATGCTGACAATGCAGACATTCTCCCCCAGTCAAGAGATCTGGGTTAAATCCATCGTTCTTTTGCCCACTACGCCACCCCAGTTTAGACATGGCCATATGCAAATCAGTCTTGACCCTGTGCCTCATGGGAACAGTCCAGCCCGAACTGCCAAGCCATGTCTTCCCTGGACCGGAATCAAGCATCCTAGGACCGGTTTCTGGCTATCAGCCGTCATCAGCCAGGATAGCTTGACTCCAGTGGAGTAGTGAGCACGGGTCCCACGTCTGGGAATACCCATCCCACTTAGGGCGAAAAGCGTTACAACAAACAAATGATGGACGGAATGCTGACAATGCAGACATTCTCCCCCAGTCAAGAGATCTGGGTTAAATCCATCGTTCTTTTGCCCACTATGCCACCCCAGTTTAGACATGGCCATATGCAAATCAGTCTTGACCCTGTGCCTCATGGGAACAGTCCAGCCCGAACTGCCAAGCCATGTCTTCCCTGGACCGGAATCAAGCATCCTAGGACCGGTTTCTGGCTATCAGCCGTCATCAGCCAGGATAGCTTGACTCCAGTGGCGTAGTGAGCACGGGTCCCACGTCTGGGAATACCCATCCCACTTAGGGCGAAAAGCGTTACAACAAACAAATGATGGACGGAATGCTGACAATGCAGACATTCTCCCCCAGTCAAGAGATCTGGGTTAAATCCATCGTTCTTTTGCCCACTACGCCACCCCAGTTTAGACATGGCCATATGCAAATCAGTCTTGACCCTGTGCCTCATGGGAACAGTCCAGCCCGAACTGCCAAGCCATGTCTTCCCTGGACCGGAATCAAGCATCCTAGGACCGGTTTCTGGCTATGAGCCGTCATCAGCCAGGATAGCTTGACTCCAGTGGCGTAGTGAGCACGGGTCCTACGTCTGGGAATACCCATCCCACTTAGGGCGAAAAGCGTTACAACAAACAAATGATGGACGGGATGCTGACAATGCAGACATTCTCCCCCAGTCAAGAGATCTGGGTTAAATCCATCGTTCTTTTGCCCACTACGCCACCCCAGTTTAGACATGGCCATATGCAAATCAGTCTTGACCCTGTGCCTCATGGGAACAGTCCAGCCCGAACTGCCAAGCCATGTCTTCCCTGGACTGGAATCAAGCATCCTAGGACCGGTTTCTGGCTATCAGCCGTCATCAGCCAGGATAGCTTGACTCCAGTGGCGTAGTGAGCACGGGTCCCACGTCTGGGAATACCCATCCCACTTAGGGCGAAAAGCGTTACAACAAACAAATGATGGACGGAATGCTGACAATGCAGACATTCTCCCCCAGTCAAGAGATCTGGGTTAAATCCATCGTTCTTTTGCCCACTACGCCACCCCAGTTTAGACATGGCCATATGCAAATCAGTCTTGACCCTGTGCCTCATGGGAACAGTCCAGCCCAAACTGCCAAGCCATGTCTTCCCTGGACCAGAATCAAGCATCCTAGGACCGGTTTCTGGCTATCAGCCGTCATCAGCCAGGATAGCTTGACTCCAGTGGCGTAGTGAGCACGGGTCCCACGTCTGGGAATACCCATCCCACTTAGGGCAAAACGCGTTACAACAAACAAATGATGGACGGAATGCTGACAATGCAGACATTCTCCCCCAGTCAAGAGATCTGGGTTAAATCCATCGTTCTTTTGCCCACTACGCCACCTCAGTTTAGACATGGCCATATGCAAATCAGTCTTGACCCTGTGCCTCATGGGAACAGTCCAGCCCGAACAGCGAAGCCATGTCTTCCCTGGACCGGAATCAAGCATCCTAGGACCGGTTTCTGGCTATCAGCCGTCATCAGCCAGGATAGCTTGACTCCAGTGGCGTAGTGAGCACGGGTCCCACGTCTGGGAATACCCATCCCACTTAGGGCGAAAAGCGTTACAACAAACAAATGATGGACGGAATGCTGACAATGCAGACATTCTCCCCCAGTCAAGAGATCTGGGTTAAATCCATCGTTCTTTTGCCCACTACGCCACCCCAGTTTAGACATGGCCATATGCAAATCAGTCTTGACCCTGTGCCTCATGGGAACAGTCCAGCCCGAACTGCCAAGCCATGTCTTCCCTGGACCAGAATCAAGCATCCTAGGACCGGTTTCTGGCTATCAGCCGTCATCAGCCAGGATAGCTTGATTCCAGTGGCGTAGTGAGCACGGGTCCCACGTCTGGGAATACCCATCCCACTTAGGGCAAAACGCGTTACAACAAACAAATGATGGACGGAATGCTGACAATGCAGACATTCTCCCCCAGTCAAGAGATCTGGGTTAAATCCATCGTTCTTTTGCCCACTACGCCACCCCAGTTTAGACATGGCCATATGCAAATCAGTCTTGACCCTGTGCCTCATGGGAACAGTCCAGCCCGAACTGCCAAGCCATGTCTTCCCTGGACCGGAATCAAGCATCCTAGGACCGGTTTCTGGCTATCAGCCGTCATCAGCCAGGATAGCTTGACTCCAGTGGCGTAGTGAGCACGGGTTCCACGTCTGGGAATACCCATCCCACTTAGGGCGAAAAGCGTTACAACAAACAAATGATGGACGGAATGATGACAATGCAGACATTCTCCCCCAGTCAAGAGATCTGGGTTAAATCCATCGTTCTTTTGCCCACTACGCCACCCCAGTTTAGACATGGCCATATGCAAATCAGTCTTGACCCTGTGCCTCATGGGAACAGTCCAGCCCGAACTGCCAAGCCATGTCTTCCCTGGACCGGAATCAAGCATCCTAGGACCGGTTTCTGGCTATCAGCCGTCATCAGCCAGGATAGCTTGACTCCAGTGGCGTAGTGAGCACGGGTCCCACGTCTGGGAATACCCATCCCACTTAGGGCGAAAAGCGTTACAACAAACAAATGATGGACGGAATGCTGACAATGCAGACATTCTCCCCCAGTCAAGAGATCTGGGTTAAATCCATCGTTCTTTTGCCCACTACGCCACCTCAGTTTAGACATGGCCATACGCAAATCAGTCTTGACCCTGTGCCTCATGGGAACAGTCCAGCCCGAAAAGCGAAGCCATGTCTTCCCTGGACCGGAATCAAGCATCCTAGGACCGGTTTCTGGCTATCAGCCGTCATCAGCCAGGATAGCTTGACTCCAGTGGCGTAGTGAGCACGGGTCCCACGTCTGGGAATACCCATCCCACTTAGGGCGAAAAGCGTTACAACAAACAAATGATGGACGGAATGCTGACAATGCAGACATTCTCCCCCAGTCAAGAGATCTGGGTTAAATCCATCGTTCTTTTGCCCACTACGCCACCCCAGTTTAGACATGGCCATATGCAAATCAGTCTTGACCCTGTGCCTCATGGGAACAGTCCAGCCCGAACTGCCAAGCCATGTCTTCCCTGGACCGGAATCAAGCATCCTAGGACCGGTTTCTGGCTATCAGCCGTCATCAGCCAGGATAGCTTGACTCCAGTGGCGTAGTGAGCACGGGTCCCACGTCTGGGAATACCCATCCCACTTAGGGCGAAAAGCGTTACAACAAACAAATGATGGACGGAATGCTGACAATGCAGACATTCTCCCCCAGTCAAGAGATCTGGGTTAAATCCATCGTTCTTTTGCCCACTACGCCACCCCAGTTTAGACATGGCCATATGCAAATCAGTCTTGACCCTGTGCCTCATGGGAACAGTCCAGCCCGAACTGCCAAGCCATGTCTTCCCTGGACCAGAATCAAGCATCCTAGGACCGGTTTCTGGCTATCAGCCATCATCAGCCAGGATAGCTTGACTCCAGTGGCGTAGTGAGCACGGGTCCCACGTCTGGGAATACCCATCCCACTTAGGGCAAAACGCGTTACAACAAACAAATGATGGACGGAATGCTGACAATGCAGACATTCTCCCCCAGTCAAGAGATCTGGGTTAAATCCATCGTTCTTTTGCCCACTACGCCACCCCAGTTTAGACATGGCCATATGCAAATCAGTCTTGACCCTGTGCCTCATGGGAACAGTCCAGCCCGAACTGCCAAGCCATGTCTTCCCTGGACCGGAATCAAGCATCCTAGGACCGGTTTCTGGCTATCAGCCGTCATCAGCCAGGATAGCTTGACTCCAGTGGCGTAGTGAGCACGGGTCCCACGTCTGGGAATACCCATCCCACTTAGGGCGAAAAGCGTTACAACAAACAAATGATGGACGGAATGCTGACAATGCAGACATTCTCCCCCAGTCAAGAGATCTGGGTTAAATCCATAGTTCTTTTGCCCACTACGCCACCTCAGTTTAGACATGGCCATACGCAAATCAGTCTTGACCCTGTGCCTCATGGGAACAGTCCAGCCCGAAAAGCGAAGCCATGTCTTCCCTGGACCGGAATCAAGCATCCTAGGACCGGTTTCTGGCTATCAGCCGTCATCAGCCAGGATAGCTTGACTCCAGTGGCGTAGTGAGCACGGGTCCAACGTCTGGGAATACCCATCCCACTTAGGGCGAAAAGCGTTACAACAAACAAATGATGGACGGAATGCTGACAATGCAGACATTCTCCCCCAGTCAAGAGATCTGGGTTAAATCCATCGTTCTTTTGCCCACTACGCCACCCCAGTTTAGACATGGCCATATGCAAATCAGTCTTGACCCTGTGCCTCATGGGAACAGTCCAGCCCGAACTGCCAAGCCATGTCTTCCCTGGACCGGAATCAAGCATCCTAGGACCGGTTTCTGGCTATCAGCCGTCATCAGCCAGGATAGCTTGACTCCAGTGGCGTAGTGAGCACGGGTCCCACGTCTGGGAATACCCATCCCACTTAGGGCGAAAAGCGTTACAACAAACAAATGATGGACGGAATGCTGACAATGCAGACATTCTCCCCCAGTCAAGAGATCTGGGTTAAATCCATCGTTCTTTTGCCCACTACGCCACCCCAGTTTAGACATGGCCATATGCAAATCAGTCTTGACCCTGTGCCTCATGGGAACAGTCCAGCCCGAACTGCCAAGCCATGTCTTCCCTGGACCGGAATCAAGCATCCTAGGACCGGTTTCTGGCTATCAGCCGTCATCAGCCAGGATAGCTTGACTCCAGTGGCGTAGTGAGCACGGGTCCCACGTCTGGGAATACCCATCCCACTTAGGGCGAAAAGCGTTACAACAAACAAATGATGGACGGAATGCTGACAATGCAGACATTCTCCCCCAGTCAAGAGATCTGGGTTAAATCCATCGTTCTTTTGCCCACTACGCCACCCCAGTTTAGACATGGCCATATGCAAATCAGTCTTGACCCTGTGCCTCATGGGAACAGTCCAGCCCGAACTGCCAAGCCATGTCTTCCCTGGACCGGAATCAAGCATCCTAGGACCGGTTTCTGGCTATCAGCCGTCATCAGCCAGGATAGCTTGACTCCAGTGGCGTAGTGAGCACGGGTTCCACGTCTGGGAATACGCATCCCACTTAGGGCGAAAAGCGTTACAACAAACAAATGATGGACAGAATGCTGACAATGCAGACATTCTCCCCCAGTCAAGAGATCTGGGTTAAATCCATCGTTCTTTTGCCCACTACGCCACCCCAGTTTAGACATGGCCATATGCAAATCAGTCTTGACCCTGTGCCTCATGGGAACAGTCCAGCCCGAACTGCCAAGCCATGTCTTCCCTGGACCGGAATCAAACATCCTAGGACCGTTTTCTGGCTATCAGCCGTCATCAGCCAGGATAGCTTGACTCCAGTGGCGTAGTGAGCAATGGTCCCACGTCTGGGAATACCCATCCCACTTAGGGCAAAAAGCGTTACAACAAACAAATGATGGACGGAATGCTGACAATGCAGACATTCTCCCCCAGTCAAGAGATCTGGGTTAAATCCATCGTTCTTTTGCCCACTACGCCACCCCAGTTTAGACATGGCCATATGCAAATCAGTCTTGACCCTGTGCCTCATGGGAACAGTCCAGCCCGAACTGCCAAGCCATGTCTTCCCTGGACTGGAATCAAGCATCCTAGGACCGGTTTATGGCTATCAGCCGTCATCAGCCAGGATAGCTTGACTCCAGTGGCGTAGTGAGCACGGGTCCCACGTCTGGGAATACCCATCCCACTTAGGGCGAAAAGCGTTACAACAAGCAAATGATGGACGGAATGCTGACAATGCAGACATTCTCCCCCAGTCAAGAAATCTGGGTTAAATCCATCGTTCTTTTGCCCACTACCCCACCCCAGTTTAGACATGGCCATATGCAAATCAGTCTTGACCCTGTGCCTCATGGGAACAGTCCATCCCGAACTGCCAAGTCATGTCTTCCCTGGACCGGAATCAAGCATCCTAGGACCGGTTTCTGGCTATCAGCCGTCATCAGCCAGGATACCTTGACTCCAGTGGCGTAGTGAGCACGGGTCCCACGTCTGGGAATACCCATCCCACTTAGGGCGAAAAGCGTTACAACACACAAATGATGGACGGAATGCTGACAATGCAGACATTCTCCCCCAGTCAAGAGATCTGGGTTAAATCCATCGTTCTTTTGCCCACTACGCCACCCCAGTTTAGACATGGCCATATGCAAATCAGTCTTGACCCTGTGCCTCATGGGAACAGTCCAGCCTGAACTGCCAAGCCATGTCTTCCCTGGACCGGAATCAAGCATCCTAGGACCGGTTTCTGGCTATCAGCCGTCATCAGCCAGGATAGCTTGACTCCAGTGGCGTAGTGAGCACGGGTCCCACGTCTGGGAATACCCATCCCACTTGGGGCGAAAAGCGTTACAACAAATAAATGATGGATGGAATGCTGACAATGCAGACATTCTCCCCCAGTCAAGAGATCTGGGTTAAATCCATCGTTCTTTTGCCCACTACGCCACCCCAGTTTAGACATGGCCATATGCAAATCAGTCTTGACCCTGTGCCTCATGGGAACAGTCCAGCCCGAACTGCCAAGCCATGTCTTCCCTGGACCGGAATCAAGCATCCTAGGACCGGTTTCTGGCTATCAGCCGTCATCAGCCAGGATAGCTTGACTCCAGTGGAGTAGTGAGCACGGGTCCCACGTCTGGGAATACCCATCCCACTTAGGGCGAAAAGCGTTACAACAAACAAATGATGGACGGAATGCTGACAATGCAGACATTCTCCCCCAGTCAAGAGATCTGGGTTAAATCCATTGTTCTTTTGCCCACTACGCCACCCCAGTTTAGACATGGCCATATGCAAATCAGTCTTGACCCTGTGCCTCATGGGAACAGTCCAGCCCGAACTGCCAAGCCATGTCTTCCCTGGACCGGAATCAAGCATCCTAGGACCGGTTTCTGGCTATCAGCCGTCATCAGCCAGGATAGCTTGACTCCAGTGGCGTAGTGAGCACGGGTCCCACGTCTGGGAATACCCATCCCACTTAGGGCGAAAAGCGTTACAACAAACAAATGATGGACGGAATGCTGACAATGCAGACATTCTCCCCCAGTCAAGAGATCTGGGTTAAATCCATCGTTCTTTTGGCCACTACGCCACCCCAGTTTAGACATGGCCATATGCAAATCAGTCTTGACCCTGTGCCTCATGGGAACAGTCCAGCCCGAACTGCCAAGCCATGTCTTCCCTGGACCGGAATCAAGCATCCTAGGACCGGTTTCTGGCTATCAGCCGTCATCAGCCAGGATAGCTTGACTCCAGTGGCGTAGTGAGCACGGGTCCCACGTCTGGGAATACCCATCCCACTTAGGGCGAAAAGCGTTACAACAAACAAATGATGGACGGAATGCTGACAATGCAGACATTCTCCCCCAGTCAAGAGATCTGGGTTAAATCCATCGTTCTTTTGCCCACTACGCCACCCCAGTTTAGACATGGCCATATGCAAATCAGTCTTGACCCTGTGCCTCATGGGAACAGTCCAGCCCGAACTGCCAAGCCATGTCTTCCCTGGACCGGAATCAAGCATCCTAGGACCGGTTTCTGGCTATCAGCCGTCATCAGCCAGGATAGCTTGACTCCAGTGGCGTAGTGAGCACGGGTTCCGCGTCTGGGAATACCCATCCCACTTAGGGCGAAAAGCGTTACAACAAACAAATGATGGACAGAATGCTGACAATGCAGACATTCTCCCCCAGTCAAGAGATCTGGGTTAAATCCATCGTTCTTTTGCCCACTACGCCACCCCAGTTTAGACATGGCCATATGCTAATCAGTCTTGACCCTGTGCCTCATGGGAACAGTCCAGCCCGAACTGCCAAGCCATGTCTTCCCTGGACCGGAATCAAGCATCCTAGGACCGGTTTCTGGCTATCAGCCGTCATCAGCCAGGATAGCTTGACTCCAGTGGCGTAGTGAGCACGGGTCCCACGTCTGGGAATACCCATCCCACTTAGGGCGAAAAGCGTTACAACAAACAAATGATGGACGGAATGCTGACAATGCAGACATTCTCCCCCAGTCAAGAGATCTGGGTTAAATCCATCGTTCTTTTGCCCACTACGCCACCTCAGTTTAGACATGGCCATATGCAAATCAGTCTTGACCCTGTGCCTCATGGGAACAGTCCAGCCCGAACAGGGAAGCCATGTCTTCCCTGGACCGGAATCAAGCATGCTAGGACCGGTTTCTGGCTATCAGCCGTCATCAGCCAGGATAGCTTGACTCCAGTGGCGTAGTGAGCACGGGTCCCACGTCTGGGAATACCCATCCCACTTAGGGCGAAAAGCGTTACAACAAACAAATGATGGACGGAATGCTGACAATGCAGACATTCTCCCCCAGTCAAGAGATCTGGGTTAAATCCATCGTTCTTTTGCCCACTACGCCACCCCAGTTTAGACATGGCCATATGCAAATTAGTCTTGACCCTGTGCCTCATGGGAACAGTCCAGCCCGAACTGCCAAGCCATGTCTTCCCTGGACCGGAATCAAGCATCCTAGGACCGGTTTCTGGCTATCAGCCGTCATCAGCCAGGATAGCTTGACTCCAGTGGCGTAGTGAGCACGGGTCCCACGTCTGGGAATACCCATCCCACTTAGGGCGAAAAGCGTTACAACAAACAAATGATGGACGGAATGCTGACAATGCAGACATTCTCCCCCAGTCAAGAGATCTGGGTTAAATCCATCGTTCTTTTGCCCACTACGCCACCCCAGTTTAGACATGGCCATATGCAAATCAGTCTTGACCCTGTGCCTCATGGGAACAGTCCAGCCCGAACTGCCAAGCCATGTCTTCCCTGGACCGGAATCAAACATCCTAGGACCGTTTTCTGGCTATCAGCCGTCATCAGCCAGGATAGCTTGACTCCAGTGGCGTAGTGAGCAATGGTCCCACGTCTGGGAATACCCATCCCACTTAGGGCAAAAAGCGTTACAACAAACAAATGATGGACGGAATGCTGACAATTCAGACATTCTCCCCCAGTCAAGAGATCTGGGTTAAATCCATCGTTCTTTTGCCCACTACGCCACCCCAGTTTAGACATGGCCATATGCAAATCAGTCTTGACCCTGTGCCTCATGGGAACAGTCCAGCCCGAACTGCCAAGCCATGTCTTCCCTGGACCGGAATCAAGCATCCTAGGACCGGTTTCTGGCTATCAGCCGTCATCAGCCAGGATAGCTTGACTCCAGTGGCGTAGTGAGCACGGGTCCCACGTCTGGGAATACCCATCCCACTTAGGGCGAAAAGCGTTACAACAAGCAAATGATGGACGGAATGCTGACAATGCAGACATTCTCCCCCAGTCAAGAGATCTGGGTTAAATCCATCGTTCTTTTGCCCACTACCCCACCCCAGTTTAGACATGGCCATATGCAAATCAGTCTTGACCCTGTGCCTCATGGGAACAGTCCATCCCGAACTGCCAAGCCATGTCTTCCCTGGACCGGAATCAAGCATCCTAGGACCGGTTTCTGGCTATCAGCCGTCATCAGCCAGGATAGCTTGACTCCAGTGGCGTAGTGAGCACGGGTCCCACGTCTGGGAATACCCATCCCACTTAGGGCGAAAAGCGTTACAACACACAAATGATGGACGGAATGCTGACAATGCAGACATTCTCCCCCAGTCAAGAGTTCTGGGTTAAATCCATCGTTCTTTTGCCCACTACGCCACCCCAGTTTAGACATGGCCATATGCAAATCAGTCTTGACCCTGTGCCTCATGGGAACAGTCCAGCCCGAACTGCCAAGCCATGTCTTCCCTGGACCGGAATCAAGCATCCTAGGACCGGTTTCTGGCTATCAGCCGTCATCAGCCAGGATAGCTTGACTCCAGTGGCGTAGTGAGCACGGGTCCCACGTCTGGGAATACCCATCCCACTTAGGGCGAAAAGCGTTACAACAAATAAATGATGGATGGAATGCTGACAATGCAGACATTCTCCCCCAGTCAAGAGATCTGGGTTAAATCCATCGTTCTTTTGCCCACTACGCCACCCCAGTTTAGACATGGCCATATGCAAATCAGTCTTGACCCTGTGCCTCATGGGAACAGTCCAGCCCGAACTGCCAAGCCATGTCTTCCCTGGACCGGAATCAAGCATCCTAGGACCGGTTTCTGGCTATCAGCCGTCATCAGCCAGGATAGCTTGACTCCAGTGGAGTAGTGAGCACGGGTCCCACGTCTGGGAATACCCATCCCACTTAGGGCGAAAAGCGTTACAACAAACAAATGATGGACGGAATGCTGACAATGCAGACATTCTCCCCCAGTCAAGAGATCTTGGTTAAATCCATCGTTCTTTTGCCCACTACGCCACCCCAGTTTAGACATGGCCATATGCAAATCAGTCTTGACCCTGTGCCTCATGGGAACAGTCCAGCCCGAACTGCCAAGCCATGTCTTCCCTGGACCGGAATCAAGCATCCTAGGACCGGTTTCTGGCTATCAGCCGTCATCAGCCAGGATAGCTTGACTCCAGTGGCGTAGTGAGCACGGGTCCCACGTCTGGGAATACCCATCCCACTTAGGGCGAAAAGCGTTACAACAAACAAATGATGGACGGAATGCTGACAATGCAGACATTCTCCCCCAGTCAAGAGATCTGGGTTAAATCCATCGTTCTTTTGCCCACTACGCCACCCCAGTTTAGACATGGCCATATGCAAATCAGTCTTGACCCTGTGCCTCAAGGGAACAGTCCAGCCCGAACTGCCAAGCCATGTCTTCCCTGGACCGGAATCAAGCATCCTAGGACCGGTTTCTGGCTATGAGCCGTCATCAGCCAGGATAGCTTGACTCCAGTGGTGTAGTGAGCACGGGTCCTACGTCTGGGAATACCCATCCCACTTAGGGCGAAAAGCGTTACAACAAACAAATGATGGACGGGATGCTGACAATGCAGACATTCTCCCCCAGTCAAGAGATCTGGGTTAAATCCATCGTTCTTTTGCCCACTACGCCACCCCAGTTTAGACATGGCCATATGCAAATCAGTCTTGACCCTGTGCCTCATGGGAACAGTCCAGCATGAACTGCCAAGCCATGTCTTCCCTGGACCGGAATCAAGCATCCTAGGACCGGTTTCTGGCTATCAGCCGTCATCAGCCAGGATAGCTTGACTCCAGTGGCGTAGTGAGCACGGGTCCCACGTCTGGGAATACCCATCCCACTTAGGGCGAAAAGCGTTACAACAAACAAATGATGGACGGAATGCTGACAATGCAGACATTCTCCCCCAGTCAAGAGATCTGGGTTAAATCCATCGTTCTTTTGCCCACTACGCCACCCCAGTTTAGACATGGCCATATGCAAATCAGTCTTGACCCTGTGCCTCATGGGAACAGTCCAGCCCGAACTGCCAAGCCATGTCTTCCCTGGACCAGAATCAAGCATCCTAGGACCGGTTTCTGGCTATCAGCCATCATCAGCCAGGATAGCTTGACTCCAGTGGCGTAGTGAGCACGGGTCCCACGTCTGGGAATACCCATCCCACTTAGGGCAAAACGCGTTACAACAAACAAATGATGGACGGAATGCTGACAATGCAGACATTCTCCCCCAGTCAAGAGATCTGGGTTAAATCCATCGTTCTTTTGCCCACTACGCCACCCCAGTTTAGACATGGCCATATGCAAATCAGTCTTGACCCTGTGCCTCATGGGAACAGTCCAGCCCGAACTGCCAAGCCATGTCTTCCCTGGACCGGAATCAAGCATCCTAGGACCGGTTTCTGGCTATCAGCCGTCATCAGCCAGGATAGCTTGACTCCAGTGGCGTAGTGAGCACGGGTCCCACGTCTGGGAATACCCATCCCACTTAGGGCGAAAAGCGTTACAACAAACAAATGATGGACGGAATGCTGACAATGCAGACATTCTCCCCCAGTCAAGAGATCTGGGTTAAATCCATAGTTCTTTTGCCCACTACGCCACCTCAGTTTAGACATGGCCATACGCAAATCAGTCTTGACCCTGTGCCTCATGGGAACAGTCCAGCCCGAAAAGCGAAGCCATGTCTTCCCTGGACCGGAATCAAGCATCCTAGGACCGGTTTCTGGCTATCAGCCGTCATCAGCCAGGATAGCTTGACTCCAGTGGCGTAGTGAGCACGGGTCCAACGTCTGGGAATACCCATCCCACTTAGGGCGAAAAGCGTTACAACAAACAAATGATGGACGGAATGCTGACAATGCAGACATTCTCCCCCAGTCAAGAGATCTGGGTTAAATCCATCGTTCTTTTGCCCACTACGCCACCCCAGTTTAGACATGGCCATATGCAAATCAGTCTTGACCCTGTGCCTCATGGGAACAGTCCAGCCCGAACTGCCAAGCCATGTCTTCCCTGGACCGGAATCAAGCATCCTAGGACCGGTTTCTGGCTATCAGCCGTCATCAGCCAGGATAGCTTGACTCCAGTGGCGTAGTGAGCACGGGTCCCACGTCTGGGAATACCCATCCCACTTAGGGCGAAAAGCGTTACAACAAACAAATGATGGACGGAATGCTGACAATGCAGACATTCTCCCCCAGTCAACAGATCTGGGTTAAATCCATCGTTCTTTTGCCCACTACGCCACCCCAGTTTAGACATGGCCATATGCAAATCAGTCTTGACCCTGTGCCTCATGGGAACAGTCCAGCCCGAACTGCCAAGCCATGTCTTCCCTGGACCGGAATCAAGCATCCTAGGACCAGTTTCTGGCTATCAGCCGTCATCAGCCAGGATAGCTTGACTCCAGTGGCGTAGTGAGCACGGGTTCACGTCTGGGAATACCCATCCCACTTAGGGCGAAAAGCGTTACAACAAACAAATGATGGACAGAATGCTGACAATGCAGACATTCTCCCCCAGTCAAGAGATCTGGGTTAAATCCATCGTTCTTTTGCCCACTACGCCACCCCAGTTTAGACATGGCCATGTGCAAATCAGTCTTGACCCTGTGCCTCATGGGAACAGTCCAGCCCGAACTGCCAAGCCATGTCTTCCCTGGACCGGAATCAAACATCCTAGGACCGTTTTCTGGCTATCAGCCGTCATCAGCCAGGATAGCTTGACTCAAGTGGCGTAGTGAGCACGGGTCCCACGTCTGGGAATACCCATCCCACTTAGGGCAAAAAGCGTTACAACAAACAAATGATGGACGGAATGCTGACAATGCAGACATTCTCCCCCAGTCAAGAGATCTGGGTTAAATCCATCGTTCTTTTGCCCACTACGCCACCCCAGTTTAGACATGGCCATATGCAAATCAGTCTTGACCCTGTGCCTCATGTGAACAGTCCAGCCCGAACTGCCAAGCCATGTCTTCCCTGGACCGGAATCAAGCATCCTAGGACCGGTTTCTGGCTATCAGCCGTCATCAGCCAGGATAGCTTGACTCCAGTGGCGTAGTGAGCACGGGTCCCACGTCTGGGAATACCCATCCCACTTAGGGCGAAAAGCGTTACAACAAGCAAATGATGGACGGAATGCTGACAATGCAGACATTCTCCCCCAGTCAAGAGATCTGGGTTAAATCCATCGTTCTTTTGCCCACTACGCCACCCCAGTTTAGACATGGCCATATGCAAATCAGTCTTGACCCTGTGCCTCATGGGAACAGTCCATCCCGAACTGCCAAGCCATGTCTTCCCTGGACCGGAATCAAGCATCCTAGGACCGGTTTCTGGCTAACAGCCGTCATCAGCCAGGATAGCTTGACTCCAGTGGCGTAGTGAGCACGGGTCCCACGTCTGGGAATACCCATCCCACTTAGGGCGAAAAGCGTTACAACACACAAATGATGGACGGAATGCTGACAATGCAGACATTCTCCCCCAGTCAAGAGATCTGGGTTAAATCCATCGTTCTTTTGCCCACTACGCCACCCCAGTTTAGACATGGCCATATGCAAATCAGTCTTGACCCTGTGCCTCATGGGAACAGTCCAGCCCGAACTGCCAAGCCATGTCTACCCTGGACCGGAATCAAGCATCCTAGGACCGGTTTCTGGCTATCAGCCGTCATCAGCCAGGATAGCTTGACTCCAGTGGCGTAGTGAGCACGGGTCCCACGTCTGGGAATACCCATCCCACTTAGGGTGAACGGCGTTACAACAAATAAATGATGGATGGAATGCTGACAATGCAGACATTCTCCCCCAGTCAAGAGATCTGGGTTAAATCCATCGTTCTTTTGCCCACTACGCCACCCCAGTTTAGACATGGCCATATGCAAATCAGTCTTGACCCTGTGCCTCATGGGAACAGTCCAGCCCGAACTGCCAAGCCATGTCTTCCCTGGACCGGAATCAAGCATCCTAGGACCGGTTTCTGGCTATCAGCCGTCATCAGCCAGGATAGCTTGACTCCAGTGGAGTAGTGAGCACGGGTCCCACGTCTGGGAATACCCATCCCACTTAGGGCGAAAAGCGTTACAACAAACAAATGATGGACGGAATGCTGACAATGCAGACATTCTCCCCCAGTCAAGAGATCTGGGTTAAATCCATCGTTCTTTTGCCCACTACGCCACCCCAGTTTAGACATGGCCATATGCAAATCAGTCTTGACCCTGTGCCTCATGGGAACAGTCCAGCCCGAACTGCCAAGCCATGTCTTCCCTGGACCGGAATCAAGCATCCTAGGACCGGTTTCTGGCTATCAGCCGTCATCAGCCAGGATAGCTTGACTCCAGTGGCGTAGTGAGCACGGGTCCCACGTCTGGGAATACCCATCCCACTTAGGGCGAAAAGTGTTACAACAAACAAATGATGGACGGAATGCTGACAATGCAGACATTCTCCCCCAGTCAAGAGATCTGGGTTAAATCCATCGTTCTTTTGCCCACTACGCCACCCCAGTTTAGACATGGCCATATGCAAATCAGTCTTGACCCTGTGCCTCATGGGAACAGTCCAGCCCGAACTGCCAAGCCATGTCTTCCCTGGACCGGAATCAAGCATCCTAGGACCGGTTTCTGGCTATGAGCCGTCATCAGCCAGGATAGCTTGACTCCAGTGGCGTAGTGAGCACGGGTCCTAAGTCTGGGAATACCCATCCCACTTAGGGCAAAAAGCGTTACAACAAACAAATGATGGACGGAATGCTGACAATGCAGACATTCTCCCCCAGTCAAGAGATCTGGGTTAAATCCATCGTTCTTTTGCCCACTACGCCACCCCAGTTTAGACATGGCCATATGCAAATCAGTCTTGACCCTGTGCCTCATGGGAACAGTCCAGCCCGAACTGCCAAGCCATGTCTTCCCTGGACCGGAATCAAGCATCCTAGGACCGGTTTCTGGCTATCAGCCGTCATCAGCCAGGATAGCTTGACTCCAGTGGCGTAGTGAGCACGGGTCCCACGTCTGGGAATACCCATCCCACTTAGGGCGAAAAGCGTTACAACAAACAAATGATGGACGGAATGCTGACAATGCAGACTTTCTCCCCCAGTCAAGAGATCTGGGTTAAATCCATCGTTCTTTTGCCCACTACGCCACCCCAGTTTAGACATGGCCATATGCAAATCAGTCTTGACCCTGTGCCTCATGGGAACAGTCCAGCCCGAACTGCCAAGCCATGTCTTCCCTGGACCGGAATCAAGCATCCTAGGACCGGTTTCTGGCTATCAGCCGTCATCAGCCAGGATAGCTTGACTCCAGTGGCGTAGTGAGCACGGGTTCCACGTCTGGGAATACGCATCCCACTTAGGGCGAAAAGCGTTACAACAAACAAATGATGGACAGAATGCTGACAATGCAGACATTCTCCCCCAGTCAAGAGATCTGGGTTAAATCCATCGTTCTTTTGCCCACTACGCCACCCCAGTTTAGACATGGCCATATGCAAATCAGTCTTGACCCTGTGCCTCATGGGAACAGTCCAGCCCGAACTGCCAAGCCATGTCTTCCCTGGACCGGAATCAAACATCCTAGGACCGTTTTCTGGCTATCAGCCGTCATCAGCCAGGATAGCTTGACTCCAGTGGCGTAGTGAGCAATGGTCCCACGTCTGGGAATACCCATCCCACTTAGGGCAAAAAGCGTTACAACAAACAAATGATGGACGGAATGCTGACAATGCAGACATTCTCCCCCAGTCAAGAGATCTGGGTTAAATCCATCGTTCTTTTGCCCACTACGCCACCCCAGTTTAGACATGGCCATATGCAAATCAGTCTTGACCCTGTGCCTCATGGGAACAGTCCAGCCCGAACTGCCAAGCCATGTCTCCCTGGACTGGAATCAAGCATCCTAGGACCGGTTTATGGCTATCAGCCGTCATCAGCCAGGATAGCTTGACTCCAGTGGCGTAGTGAGCACGGGTCCCACGTCTGGGAATACCCATCCCACTTAGGGCGAAAAGCGTTACAACAAGCAAATGATGGACGGAATGCTGACAATGCAGACATTCTCCCCCAGTCAAGAAATCTGGGTTAAATCCATTGTTCTTTTGCCCACTACCCCACCCCAGTTTAGACATGGCCATATGCAAATCAGTCTTGACCCTGTGCCTCATGGGAACAGTCCATCCCGAACTGCCAAGCCATGTCTTCCCTGGACCGGAATCAAGCATCCTAGGACCGGTTTCTGGCTATCAGCCGTCATCAGCCAGGATACCTTGACTCCAGTGGCGTAGTGAGCACGGGTCCCACGTCTGGGAATACCCATCCCACTTAGGGCGAAAAGCGTTACAACACACAAATGATGGACGGAATGCTGACAATGCAGACATTCTCCCCCAGTCAAGAGATCTGGGTTAAATCCATCGTTCTTTTGCCCACTACGCCACCCCAGTTTAGACATGGCCATATGCAAATCAGTCTTGACCCTGTGCCTCATGGGAACAGTCCAGCCTGAACTGCCAAGCCATGTCTTCCCTGGACCGGAATCAAGCATCCTAGGACCGGTTTCTGGCTATCAGCCGTCATCAGCCAGGATAGCTTGACTCCAGTGGCGTAGTGAGCACGGGTCCCACGTCTGGGAATACCCATCCCACTTAGGGCGAAAAGCGTTACAACAAATAAATGATGGATGGAATGCTGACAATGCAGACATTCTCCCCCAGTCAAGAGATCTGGGTTAAATCCATCGTTCTTTTGCCCACTACGCCACCCCAGTTTAGACATGGCCATATGCAAATCAGTCTTGACCCTGTGCCTCATGGGAACAGTCCAGCCCGAACTGCCAAGCCATGTCTTCCCTGGACCGGAATCAAGCATCCTAGGACCGGTTTCTGGCTATCAGCCGTCATCAGCCAGGATAGCTTGACTCCAGTGGAGTAGTGAGCACGGGTCCCACGTCTGGGAATACCCATCCCACTTAGGGCGAAAAGCGTTACAACAAACAAATGATGGACGGAATGCTGACAATGCAGACATTCTCCCCCAGTCAAGAGATCTGGGTTAAATCCATTGTTCTTTTGCCCACTACGCCACCCCAGTTTAGACATGGCCATATGCAAATCAGTCTTGACCCTGTGCCTCATGGGAACAGTCCAGCCCGAACTGCCAAGCCATGTCTTCCCTGGACCGGAATCAAGCATCCTAGGACCGGTTTCTGGCTATCAGCCGTCATCAGCCAGGATAGCTTGACTCCAGTGGCGTAGTGAGCACGGGTCCCACGTCTGGGAATACCCATCCCACTTAGGGCGAAAAGCGTTACAACAAACAAATGATGGACGGAATGCTGACAATGCAGACATTCTCCCCCAGTCAAGAGATCTGGGTTAAATCCATCGTTCTTTTGGCCACTACGCCACCCCAGTTTAGACATGGCCATATGCAAATCAGTCTTGACCCTGTGCCTCATGGGAACAGTCCAGCCCGAACTGCCAAGCCATGTCTTCCCTGGACCGGAATCAAGCATCCTAGGACCGGTTTCTGGCTATCAGCCGTCATCAGCCAGGATAGCTTGACTCCAGTGGCGTAGTGAGCACGGGTCCCACGTCTGGGAATACCCATCCCACTTAGGGCGAAAAGCGTTACAACAAACAAATGATGGACGGAATGCTGACAATGCAGACATTCTCCCCCAGTCAAGAGATCTAGGTTAAATCCATCCTTCTTTTGCCCACTACGCCACCCCAGTTTAGACATGGCCATATGCAAATCAGTCTTGACCCTGTGCCTCATGGGAACAGTCCAGCCCGAACTGCCAAGCCATGTCTTCCCTGGACCGGAATCAAGCATCCTAGGACCGGTTTCTGGCTATCAGCCGTCATCAGCCAGGATAGCTTGACTCCAGTGGCGTAGTGAGCACGGGTTCCGCGTCTGGGAATACCCATCCCACTTAGGGCGAAAAGCGTTACAACAAACAAATGATGGACAGAATGCTGACAATGCAGACATTCTCCCCCAGTCAAGAGATCTGGGTTAAATCCATCGTTCTTTTGCCCACTACGCCACCCCAGTTTAGACATGGCCATATGCTAATCAGTCTTGACCCTGTGCCTCATGGGAACAGTCCAGCCCGAACTGCCAAGCCATGTCTTCCCTGGACCGGAATCAAGCATCCTAGGACCGGTTTCTGGCTATCAGCCGTCATCAGCCAGGATAGCTTGACTCCAGTGGCGTAGTGAGCACGGGTCCCACGTCTGGGAATACCCATCCCACTTAGGGCGAAAAGCGTTACAACAAACAAATGATGGACGGAATGCTGACAATGCAGACATTCTCCCCCAGTCAAGAGATCTGGGTTAAATCCATCGTTCTTTTGCCCACTACGCCACCTCAGTTTAGACATGGCCATATGCAAATCAGTCTTGACCCTGTGCCTCATGGGAACAGTCCAGCCCGAACAGGGAAGCCATGTCTTCCCTGGACCGGAATCAAGCATCCTAGGACCGGTTTCTGGCTATCAGCCGTCATCAGCCAGGATAGCTTGACTCCAGTGGCGTAGTGAGCACGGGTCCCACGTCTGGGAATACCCATCCCACTTAGGGCGAAAAGCGTTACAACAAACAAATGATGGACGGAATGCTGACAATGCAGACATTCTCCCCCAGTCAAGAGATCTGGGTTAAATCCATCGTTCTTTTGCCCACTACGCCACCCCAGTTTAGACATGGCCATATGCAAATCAGTCTTGACCCTGTGCCTCATGGGAACAGTCCAGCCCGAACTGCCAAGCCATGTCTTCCCTGGACCGGAATCAAGCATCCTAGGACCGGTTTCTGGCTATCAGCCGTCATCAGCCAGGATAGCTTGACTCCAGTGGCGTAGTGAGCACGGGTCCCACGTCTGGGAATACCCATCCCACTTAGGGCGAAAAGCGTTACAACAAACAAATGATGGACGGAATGCTGACAATGCAGACATTCTCCCCCAGTCAAGAGATCTGGGTTAAATCCATCGTTCTTTTGCCCACTACGCCACCCCAGTTTAGACATGGCCATATGCAAATCAGTCTTGACCCTGTGCCTCATGGGAACAGTCCAGCCCGAACTGCCAAGCCATGTCTTCCCTGGACCGGAATCAAGCATCCTAGGACCGGTTTCTGGCTATCAGCCGTCATCAGCCAGGATAGCTTGACTCCAGTGGCGTAGTGAGCACGGGTTCCACGTCTGGGAATACCCATCCCACTTAGGGCGAAAAGCGTTACAACAAACAAATGATGGACAGAATGCTGACAATGCAGACATTCTCCCCCAGTCAAGAGATCTGGGTTAAATCCATCGTTCTTTTGCCCACTACGCCACCCCAGTTTAGACATGGCCATATGCAAATCAGTCTTGACCCTGTGCCTCATGGGAACAGTCCAGCCCGAACTGCCAAGCCATGTCTTCCCTGGACCGGAATCAAACATCCTAGGACCGTTTTCTGGCTATCAGCCGTCATCAGCCAGGATAGCTTGACTCCAGTGGCGTAGTGAGCAATGGTCCCACGTCTGGGAATACCCATCCCACTTAGGGCAAAAAGCGTTACAACAAACAAATGATGGACGGAATGCTGACAATGCAGACATTCTCCCCCAGTCAAGAGATCTGGGTTAAATCCATCGTTCTTTTGCCCACTACGCCACCCCAGTTTAGACATGGCCATATGCAAATCAGTCTTGACCCTGTGCCTCATGGGAACAGTCCAGCCCGAACTGCCAAGCCATGTCTTCCCTGGACCGGAATCAAGCATCCTAGGACCGGTTTCTGGCTATCAGCCGTCATCAGCCAGGATAGCTTGACTCCAGTGGCGTAGTGAGCACGGGTCCCACGTCTGGGAATACCCATCCCACTTAGGGCGAAAAGCGTTACAACAAGCAAATGATGGACGGAATGCTGACAATGCAGACATTCTCCCCCAGTCAAGAGATCTGGGTTAAATCCATCGTTCTTTTGCCCACTACCCCACCCCAGTTTAGACATGGCCATATGCAAATCAGTCTTGACCCTGTGCCTCATGGGAACAGTCCATCCCGAACTGCCAAGCCATGTCTTCCCTGGACCGGAATCAAGCATCCTAGGACCGGTTTCTGGCTATCAGCCGTCATCAGCCAGGATAGCTTGACTCCAGTGGCGTAGTGAGCACGGGTCCCACGTCTGGGAATACCCATCCCACTTAGGGCGAAATGCGTTACAACACACAAATGATGGACGGAATGCTGACAATGCAGACATTCTCCCCCAGTCAAGAGTTCTGGGTTAAATCCATCGTTCTTTTGCCCACTACGCCACCCCAGTTTAGACATGGCCATATGCAAATCAGTCTTGACCCTGTGCCTCATGGGAACAGTCCAGCCCGAACTGCCAAGCCATGTCTTCCCTGGACCGGAATCAAGCATCCTAGGACCGGTTTCTGGCTATCAGCCGTCATCAGCCAGGATAGCTTGACTCCAGTGGCGTAGTGAGCACGGGTCCCACGTCTGGGAATACCCATCCCACTTAGGGCGAAAAGCGTTACAACAAATAAATGATGGATGGAATGCTGACAATGCAGACATTCTCCCCCAGTCAAGAGATCTGCGTTAAATCCATCGTTCTTTTGCCCACTACGCCACCCCAGTTTAGACATGGCCATATGCAAATCAGTCTTGACCCTGTGCCTCATGGGAACAGTCCAGCCCGAACTGCCAAGCCATGTCTTCCCTGGACCGGAATCAAGCATCCTAGGACCGGTTTCTGGCTATCAGCCGTCATCAGCCAGGATAGCTTGACTCCAGTGGAGTAGTGAGCACGGGTCCCACGTCTGGGAATACCCATCCCACTTAGGGCGAAAAGCGTTACAACAAACAAATGATGGACGGAATGCTGACAATGCAGACATTCTCCCCCAGTCAAGAGATCTGGGTTAAATCCATCGTTCTTTTGCCCACTACGCCACCCCAGTTTAGACATGGCCATATGCAAATCAGTCTTGACCCTGTGCCTCATGGGAACAGTCCAGCCCGAACTGCCAAGCCATGTCTTCCCTGGACCGGAATCAAGCATCCTAGGACCGGTTTCTGGCTATCAGCCGTCATCAGCCAGGATAGCTTGACTCCAGTGGCGTAGTGAGCACGGGTCCCACGTCTGGGAATACCCATCCCACTTAGGGCGAAAAGCGTTACAACAAACAAATGATGGACGGAATGCTGACAATGCAGACATTCTCCCCCAGTCAAGAGATCTGGGTTAAATCCATCGTTCTTTTGCCCACTACGCCACCCCAGTTTAGACATGGCCATATGCAAATCAGTCTTGACCCTGTGCCTCATGGGAACAGTCCAGCCCGAACTGCCAAGCCATGTCTTCCCTGGACCGGAATCAAGCATCCTAGGACCGGTTTCTGGCTATGAGCCGTCATCAGCCAGGATAGCTTGACTCCAGTGGCGTAGTGAGCACGGGTCCTACGTCTGGGAATACCCATCCCACTTAGGGCGAAAAGCGTTACAACAAACAAATGATGGACGGGATGCTGACAATGCAGACATTCTCCCCCAGTCAAGAGATCTGGGTTAAATCCATCGTTCTTTTGCCCACTACGCCACCCCAGTTTAGACATGGCCATATGCAAATCAGTCTTGACCCTGTGCCTCATGGGAACAGTCCAGCCCGAACTGCCAAGCCATGTCTTCCCTGGACCGGAATCAAGCATCCTAGGACCGGTTTCTGGCTATCAGCCGTCATCAGCCAGGATAGCTTGACTCCAGTGGAGTAGTGAGCACGGGTCCCACGTCTGGGAATACCCATCCCACTTAGGGCGAAAAGCGTTACAACAAACAAATGATGGACGGAATGCTGACAATGCAGACATTCTCCCCCAGTCAAGAGATCTGGGTTAAATCCATCGTTCTTTTGCCCACTACGCCACCCCAGTTTAGACATGGCCATATGCAAATCAGTCTTGACCCTGTGCCTCATGGGAACAGTCCAGCCCGAACTGCCAAGCCATGTCTTCCCTGGACCGGAATCAAGCATCCTAGGACCGGTTTCTGGCTATCAGCCGTCATCAGCCAGGATAGCTTGACTCCAGTGGCGTAGTGAGCACGGGTCCCACGTCTGGGAATACCCATCCCACTTAGGGCGAAAAGCGTTACAACAAACAAATGATGGACGGAATGCTGACAATGCAGACATTCTCCCCCAGTCAAGAGATCTGGGTTAAATCCATCGTTCTTTTGCCCACTACGCCACCCCAGTTTAGACATGGCCATATGCAAATCAGTCTTGACCCTGTGCCTCATGGGAACAGTCCAGCCCGAACTGCCAAGCCATGTCTTCCCTGGACCGGAATCAAGCATCCTAGGACCGGTTTCTGGCTATGAGCCGTCATCAGCCAGGATAGCTTGACTCCAGTGGCGTAGTGAGCACGGGTCCTACGTCTGGGAATACCCATCCCACTTAGGGCGAAAAGCGTTACAACAAACAAATGATGGACGGGATGCTGACAATGCAGACATTCTCCCCCAGTCAAGAGATCTGGGTTAAATCCATCGTTCTTTTGCCCACTACGCCACCCCAGTTTAGACATGGCCATATGCAAATCAGTCTTGACCCTGTGCCTCATGGGAACAGTCCAGCCCGAACTGCCAAGCCATGTCTTCCCTGGACTGGAATCAAGCATCCTAGGACCGGTTTCTGGCTATCAGCCGTCATCAGCCAGGATAGCTTGACTCCAGTGGCGTAGTGAGCACGGGTCCCACGTCTGGGAATACCCATCCCACTTAGGGCGAAAAGCGTTACAACAAACAAATGATGGACGGAATGCTGACAATGCAGACATTCTCCCCCAGTCAAGAGATCTGGGTTAAATCCATCGTTCTTTTGCCCACTACGCCACCCCAGTTTAGACATGGCCATATGCAAATCAGTCTTGACCCTGTGCCTCATGGGAACAGTCCAGCCCAAACTGCCAAGCCATGTCTTCCCTGGACCAGAATCAAGCATCCTAGGACCGGTTTCTGGCTATCAGCCGTCATCAGCCAGGATAGCTTGACTCCAGTGGCGTAGTGAGCACGGGTCCCACGTCTGGGAATACCCATCCCACTTAGGGCAAAACGCGTTACAACAAACAAATGATGGACGGAATGCTGACAATGCAGACATTCTCCCCCAGTCAAGAGATCTGGGTTAAATCCATCGTTCTTTTGCCCACTACGCCACCTCAGTTTAGACATGGCCATATGCAAATCAGTCTTGACCCTGTGCCTCATGGGAACAGTCCAGCCCGAACAGCGAAGCCATGTCTTCCCTGGACCGGAATCAAGCATCCTAGGACCGGTTTCTGGCTATCAGCCGTCATCAGCCAGGATAGCTTGACTCCAGTGGCGTAGTGAGCACGGGTCCCACGTCTGGGAATACCCATCCCACTTAGGGCGAAAAGCGTTACAACAAACAAATGATGGACGGAATGCTGACAATGCAGACATTCTCCCCCAGTCAAGAGATCTGGGTTAAATCCATCGTTCTTTTGCCCACTACGCCACCCCAGTTTAGACATGGCCATATGCAAATCAGTCTTGACCCTGTGCCTCATGGGAACAGTCCAGCCCGAACTGCCAAGCCATGTCTTCCCTGGACCAGAATCAAGCATCCTAGGACCGGTTTCTGGCTATCAGCCGTCATCAGCCAGGATAGCTTGACTCCAGTGGCGTAGTGAGCACGGGTCCCACGTCTGGGAATACCCATCCCACTTAGGGCAAAAC
The DNA here is from genome assembly GCF_964204655.1 of Triturus cristatus. Classification (NCBI taxonomy): domain Eukaryota; kingdom Metazoa; phylum Chordata; class Amphibia; order Caudata; family Salamandridae; genus Triturus; species Triturus cristatus. Next base: position 143,001,442 of record NC_140580.1, on the reverse strand, counting down.
GCGTTACAACAAACAAATGATGGACGGAATGCTGACAATGCAGACATTCTCCCCCAGTCAAGAGATCTGGGTTAAATCCATCGTTCTTTTGCCCACTACGCCACCCCAGTTTAGACATGGCCATATGCAAATCAGTCTTGACCCTGTGCCTCATGGGAACAGTCCAGCCCGAACTGCCAAGCCATGTCTTCCCTGGACCGGAATCAAGCATCCTAGGACCGGTTTCTGGCTATCAGCCGTCATCAGCCAGGATAGCTTGACTCCAGTGGCGTAGTGAGCACGGGTTCCACGTCTGGGAATACCCATCCCACTTAGGGCGAAAAGCGTTACAACAAACAAATGATGGACGGAATGATGACAATGCAGACATTCTCCCCCAGTCAAGAGATCTGGGTTAAATCCATCGTTCTTTTGCCCACTACGCCACCCCAGTTTAGACATGGCCATATGCAAATCAGTCTTGACCCTGTGCCTCATGGGAACAGTCCAGCCCGAACTGCCAAGCCATGTCTTCCCTGGACCGGAATCAAGCATCCTAGGACCGGTTTCTGGCTATCAGCCGTCATCAGCCAGGATAGCTTGACTCCAGTGGCGTAGTGAGCACGGGTCCCACGTCTGGGAATACCCATCCCACTTAGGGCGAAAAGCGTTACAACAAACAAATGATGGACGGAATGCTGACAATGCAGACATTCTCCCCCAGTCAAGAGATCTGGGTTAAATCCATCGTTCTTTTGCCCACTACGCCACCTCAGTTTAGACATGGCCATACGCAAATCAGTCTTGACCCTGTGCCTCATGGGAACAGTCCAGCCCGAAAAGCGAAGCCATGTCTTCCCTGGACCGGAATCAAGCATCCTAGGACCGGTTTCTGGCTATCAGCCGTCATCAGCCAGGATAGCTTGACTCCAGTGGCGTAGTGAGCACGGGTCCCACGTCTGGGAATACCCATCCCACTTAGGGCGAAAAGCGTTACAACAAACAAATGATGGACGGAATGCTGACAATGCAGACATTCTCCCCCAGTCAAGAGATCTGGGTTAAATCCATCGTTCTTTTGCCCACTACGCCACCCCAGTTTAGACATGGCCATATGCAAATCAGTCTTGACCCTGTGCCTCATGGGAACAGTCCAGCCCGAACTGCCAAGCCATGTCTTCCCTGGACCGGAATCAAGCATCCTAGGACCGGTTTCTGGCTATCAGCCGTCATCAGCCAGGATAGCTTGACTCCAGTGGCGTAGTGAGCACGGGTCCCACGTCTGGGAATACCCATCCCACTTAGGGCGAAAAGCGTTACAACAAACAAATGATGGACGGAATGCTGACAATGCAGACATTCTCCCCCAGTCAAGAGATCTGGGTTAAATCCATCGTTCTTTTGCCCACTACGCCACCCCAGTTTAGACATGGCCATATGCAAATCAGTCTTGACCCTGTGCCTCATGGGAACAGTCCAGCCCGAACTGCCAAGCCATGTCTTCCCTGGACCGGAATCAAGCATCCTAGGACCAGTTTCTGGCTATCAGCCGTCATCAGCCAGGATAGCTTGACTCCAGTGGCGTAGTGAGCACGGGTTCACGTCTGGGAATACCCATCCCACTTAGGGCGAAAAGCGTTACAACAAACAAATGATGGACAGAATGCTGACAATGCAGACATTCTCCCCCAGTCAAGAGATCTGGGTTAAATCCATCGTTATTTTGCCCACTACGCCACCCCAGTTTAGACATGGCCATATGCAAATCAGTCTTGACCCTGTGCCTCATGGGAACAGTCCAGCCCGAACTGCCAAGCCATGTCTTCCCTGGACCGGAATCAAACATCCTAGGACCGTTTTCTGGCTATCAGCCGTCATCAGCCAGGATAGCTTGACTCCAGTGGCGTAGTGAGCACGGGTCCCACGTCTGGGAATACCCATCCCACTTAGGGCAAAAAGCGTTACAACAAACAAATGATGGACGGAATGCTGACAATGCAGACATTCTCCCCCAGTCAAGAGATCTGGGTTAAATCCATCGTTCTTTTGCCCACTACGCCACCCCAGTTTAGACATGGCCATATGCAAATCAGTCTTGACCCTGTGCCTCATGGGAACAGTCCAGCCCGAACTGCCAAGCCATGTCTTCCCTGGACCGGAATCAAGCATCCTAGGACCGGTTTCTGGCTATCAGCCGTCATCAGCCAGGATAGCTTGACTCCAGTGGCGTAGTGAGCACGGGTCCCACGTCTGGGAATACCCATCCCACTTAGGGCGAAAAGCGTTACAACACACAAATGATGGACGGAATGCTGACAATGCAGACATTCTCCCCCAGTCAAGAGATCTGGGTTAAATCCATCGTTCTTTTGCCCACTACGCCACCCCAGTTTAGACATGGCCATATGCAAATCAGTCTTGACCCTGTGCCTCATGGGAACAGTCCAGCCCGAACTGCCAAGCCATGTCTTCCCTGGACCGGAATCAAGCATCCTAGGACCGGTTTCTGGCTATCAGCCGTCATCAGCCAGGATAGCTTGACTCCAGTGGCGTAGTGAGCACGGGTCCCACGTCTGGGAATACCCATCCCACTTAGGGCGAAAAGCGTTACAACAAATAAATGATGGATGGAATGCTGACAATGCAGACATTCTCCCCCAGTCAAGAGATCTGGGTTAAATCCATCGTTCTTTTGCCCACTACGCCACCCCAGTTTAGACATGGCCATATGCAAATCAGTCTTGACCCTGTGCCTCATGGGAACAGTCCAGCCCGAACTGCCAAGCCATGTCTTCCCTGGACCGGAATCAAGCATCCTAGGACCGGTTTCTGGCTATCAGCCGTCATCAGCCAGGATAGCTTGACTCCAGTGGAGTAGTGAGCACGGGTCCCACGTCTGGGAATACCCATCCCACTTAGGGCGAAAAGCGTTACAACAAACAAATGATGGACGGAATGCTGACAATGCAGACATTCTCCCCCAGTCAAGAGATCTGGGTTAAATCCATCGTTCTTTTGCCCACTACGCCACCCCAGTTTAGACATGGCCATATGCAAATCAGTCTTGATCCTGTGCCTCATGGGAACAGTCCAGCCCGAACTGCCAAGCCATGTCTTCCCTGGACCGGAATCAAGCATCCTAGGACCGGTTTCTGGCTATCAGCCGTCATCAGCCAGGATAGCTTGACTCCAGTGGCGTAGTGAGCACGGGTCCCACGTCTGGGAATACCCATCCCACTTAGGGCGAAAAGTGTTACAACAAACAAATGATGGACGGAATGCTGACAATGCAGACATTCTCCCCCAGTCAAGAGATCTGGGTTAAATCCATCGTTCTTTTGCCCACTACGCCACCCCAGTTTAGACATGGCCATATGCAAATCAGTCTTGACCCTGTGCCTCATGGGAACAGTCCAGCCCGAACTGCCAATCCATGTCTTCCCTGGACCGGAATCAAGCATCCTAGGACCGGTTTCTGGCTATGAGCCGTCATCAGCCAGGATAGCTTGACTCCAGTGGCGTAGTGAGCACGGGTCCTACGTCTGGGAATACCCATCCCACTTAGGGCGAAAAGCGTTACAACAAACAAATGATGGACGGGATGCTGACAATGCAGACATTCTCCCCCAGTCAAGAGATCTGGGTTAAATCCATCGTTCTTTTGCCCACTACGCCACCCCAGTTTAGACATGGCCATATGCAAATCAGTCTTGACCCTGTGCCTCATGGGAACAGTCCAGCCCGAACTGCCAAGCCATGTCTTCCCTGGACCGGAATCAAGCATCCTAGAACCGGTTTCTGGCTATCAGCCGTCATCAGCCAGGATAGCTTGACTCCAGTGGCGTAGTGAGCACGGGTCCCACGTCTGGGAATACCCATCCCACTTAGGGCGAAAAGCGTTACAACAAACAAATGATGGACGGAATGCTGACAATGCAGACATTCTCCCCCAGTCAAGAGATCTGGGTTAAATCCATCGTTCTTTTGCCCACTACGCCACCCCAGTTTAGACATGGCCATATGCAAATCAGTCTTGACCCTGTGCCTCATGGGCTGAGTAAACGCCAGTTACAGACGCTTTTACGACTCGCGATTGGAGTTGAATAGCAGAGCCTTGAATGCGTACACACAGCCACAAGGACTCAAGGGTAAAGGTATGCCCATGGTGGGCAATATCCCGAATTGTTTTTAATTGACAAACAGAGGTGCAGGGTGGAATGAAAATACCCCACGCCCTGAAGAAGTTGCCGTGAGTTTACCCAGAAGGCAATGAAACATGTCGGCATTTTAAATATGAGCAATCACACAGCATAGAATAAAAAACGCAAGCCAGTGTGATCTAGCTCAAACTTATATCATTGTATATCATTGTGGGGTTTAATATGGTGCACATATCACAGCACAGTTCCTTCCTCTTTTATCACACATCCTAGCACGTGTATAGTCATTCATTTCCTCCTACACATATTTCTTGCTTTTGGAGTGTTGGTAGCTGATGATGAGATCTTGAGGTAGCAGGCGAGTACCATCCTGCTTAATCCTCCTTGGTGTTGCTACCGTGAGGCGCCAACACTCCCTCTCACTCTTTTTTCACCACGTTTGGGTGTTGGAGACATAAGTTTTTAGACATACTGACAGTTTTCCTGTCTTACCTCGTATGAAAAATATTTGTCTTTTCTTTTCTTTTCCTAGTGAGCCACACCAATAAGTAGCATAGATGATACAATCACTTGCTTTAAAGATTGTCTAAAATGTATGACAACCATTATGGATATATGAACTACTCGCTCACCTATAAAAGCGACAATATAGGCAGGTTATTCTGTCACCAATGTTTTCCGGAAACAGAGGCAAGGGGATTGTGAACAAGTACTACTAAAGTGCCTCGTAAATAAGTACCAGACCAAACGTTAGGTGCGCCATGTTGCAGGGATTCTGCACATACACAGAACTATGCACAGGAAACCAGGACCTCGGTGTATTGCGGTGTACCAAAAACACGCCTCAGTGCCCAGAACCCCTATCAGGCTAGCTATAGTACCTCATTCATTCTCCATACTACAGCGGAGCTACCAATGATTGGATATCCTAGAACATGCGACTCAGGGCCTCTCAGAATTCATGGGAACAAGACACTCTTTCGCTTAGACACTCATACCTGTTGACAATGTGAGTAACGAGAGACACTGTATAGTTAAAAAAATTTATTTCAACTAACATTCTCTGTGCTAACACTAGCAAAGAAATGCATAAAAACAATATAATTAGCATATTTACAATTCCATATAATACGAACGGGAAAGCATATTATAATGTCAGTGGATGAAGCCATATAACACTTTACCACCCTCCCCATGCTAAAAGCTATGTTTATTATATCAATGGAAGACCTCTGGGCTTGGACAGCGGAACCCCCTACCTCAAGTCTTAGATGATAGGATTTACATCTCCGGACAAGCACAGCTCTTCCTCTGGAAAGGTTTTCTCCAAATGTTTTGTTAACTTGGATCTCGTACAATATTAAAAGAATCTGAAAATTCAGAAGCGCAGCTGTGTTCCATGTTATGTCTATATGTGTGTGGGACGGACCGAAGCCGATTAACCAGTGGAGTTGTTTTCTGGCCTTGAACACAATGTACAGACGAGAACTCAGAGCACAAAAGAAATAGTGAAAGGCAGACAGTTCCCATGTGAAGCAGCACGAGCAAAGGTGTTTACGAGAACCAAGGCATGTAGTGTCGTGTACATAAGGGGCAAGATGGCGGCAATGCAAAGCACAAACTAATGCTAGCTTAGCAACGTCCGCTGGCACCCCTAAACCCTCACGACACTGGCTCTTAGACTGTGACGTCACATCCACAGCTCCCAGATACCCCTAGGGGCGACAGTACTGCGCTATACAAATGCTGATCGATTGAATTAGTGATTGATTGACTGATTTCCCAAATTGAAACATAATCTGGCTAAAAAAGTGAGGACAGGCTGAAAGCTGAAAGTGAGCATCACAACACGGGTCCAGTGTAATCAGGAAAAGTGTGTCAATCATTCCATGTTACGCCAGAGGCTGGGTCAACTATGTAAACATCATTTTTAAGTGGTTCTTTGTTTCAACGCAGACAGGTTCTGCCCTCCTCTTGTAGACATAGATGTCATTAGGGTAATGCCGGAGGTCACAGTTCTACAAGCTGTCCCAATGCCCCTGAGTATGTCAGCTTTGAGGTCAGTCATCTACTCAGTCTTTAGCTACCACTGGCAGGGATTTGCACCTTCATGAGCTAGCAAAGAGAAGATGGCCCTAAGTTCTGTGGCATAGTAACCACTGGCAAGGGTGTCACTTAAGGGTCACCAGGGTTTGCAATTGCGACCCGCATTCTCTCCTATTTGACTACTGTGTCTGCCTTTTTCTACTTCTGTAAGATGTTTAAGATTTCTTTTAGGCCTTTGTGGCAGTTGGTCACTGGTGTTTATAATAAGATCTTTATCACACTTTTAATCACATAGAGCATAAATTCAAAGCATAAATGACTTACTTTATGTAGCCTCGCTTTTGCTTTAGCTCTTTTCCTGAGGCTAATGGTGTCTGGTGTAAAATCTCTTTTGCTGTGACGACCCTATTTTATGGCATGACCATTACATTGCATCAGAATTGACATATTTTAAATCGAGGTGTGTTCTCATTTTTCTTTAACCACTAGTAATTCTTAATATCAGTAGGTTTGGAGTCCAGTAACCTTTTTCTGCCCTAATGCATGGCTTTGAAAGGTTTTAGCACTTTGCTGATTAAGGGCCTCATGTAGGTAAATTACATTTACCACTTCATAAATACCGAATCATACCGATTCGGTATTTATGAAGTGGTAAATGCAATGTAGGTAAAAAGTCGGTAAATATTACCGATTCGGAAAAATTAGGTAATTACCGAATCGGTATTTACCGATTCGGTAATGAGGCATACCTTCCCATTGATTCCATGCCTCATTACCGAATCGGTAAATACCGATTCGGTAATGGGGGGAGCACATTCAAGGGTGGCAGGGTGTCACATTGACACCCTGTTGCACCCCTGATTCCTGCATGTGTGCACATGTGGCACACATACATGCCCTGAGGGCATGTATGTCTGCCACATTGCACACTTAAACGTGCACAAAAATGCTTTTTTTCACCTATTCGTCATTTACCACCAACCTTTAGTTGGTGGTAAATAACGAATCCCCACACCCACGACACACTCCCCCTACATCTCATTTCATGATTCGGTATTTACCGAATCGGTAAAATTACCGATTCGGTAATTTTACCGATTCGGTAATTTTACCGATTCGGTAAATACCGAATCATGTAATGAGCCCCCTACATCTCAAAAGCCCAAATACCGGTCGGTAACGGTATATTTACCGAAAATCGGCCGTTACCGACCGGTATTGGGCTTCCTACATGAGGCCCTTAGGATCAGGGGCCAGATGTACAACCCTTACAATTTGCGAGTCGCAAATTGCGTTGTTTTGAGACTCGCAATTTACGACTCGCAAAATGTAATGTACAACAGTGTCTCATACACTGGTTGTGATTCCTAATGGGGTCGCAAATTATATGCCTCATTAATATTCATAAGGCAAGTGCAATTTGCGACCCCATTGGGATGGCTAGCACTCCCAGGAAGGGTGGCCTGCTGGGGTCAGCAGACCACCATGTCTGTGACTGCTTTTTAAATGAAGCACTTTTTTTTCATGCAGCCCATTTTCATTAAAGGAAAACTGGATGCATTTAAAAAAGAAAAATTAAAAGTTTCTATTTCATTTTTTAAGAGTAGGCAGTGGTCCATTGGGGCCACTGCCTGCTCTTAAAAAATATTTTCGCATCCTTTCACAAAGTGGAATGGGTCCCCTGGGTACCCCTTCCTGTTTACGAGTGGCTTACCACCTACTTGAAGTGGTGATAAACTGCCAGTGTTTTGCGACCGTAATTGCGGTAGCAAAACAATTATATATTGAAGTGCAAGCCGCTATTAGGAAGTGACGCCCTTGGTATGCCCCTTCCTAATAGCGAGTTGCAAACCCTATTTTGCGAGTCGTTAATAGGTTACCGACTTGAAAATAAGGTCTGCACAGGGGAGAGACCAATTTTGCAGCCGCAAACAGCCCGATTTTCCATTTACAACCGCAAAAAACTGTCCTACATCTTACCCCTTATGTACTAAGAATTGATTTGTTTAAAGTGGTCGCAAATTGCTCACCGACTTTTACCAAATCCATTCAGTTTTTACAAAATGACCCATGAGCCAATAGGCAGTGTGCAAAAACTTGATTCGAACTGGTTCTCAATTTGACCTACCATATAAATATTAATGAGATAGGTTGCAAATTGGCGCCCACTATGAATCCCAGCTATCACAGGGATGGTGGCCTGCTGTGGTCATCAGCCAATCACGTCTGATTGCTTTTAAACAAAGCATTTTGTTTTTAAAATGCAACCCATTTTCCTTCAAGGAAAACTGAATGTGTTTAAAAATCAAAATTAAAAGTTTAAGTAACATTTTTTAACTGCAGGTTCATGGGCCCACCGCCTACTATTACAAGGTGTTTTTGTCAATATTTACAAAGGTTAAGGTGTTCCTTGGGGACCCATTCCCAATTGGGAATCGGTTACCACTATATTTCTGTAGTCAATAAAATACTGCAACTGGATTTCAGCCTCAAAACATTAATACATCTTATTCCCAATCAGTATGTGGAAGGGACGCTATAAACACACCCCTTCCAAATACCGATTTTTGATTGTGATTTGGTAATGTCCTGCTGTATCACAATTTGGGTTTCACATATCAAAAACTCTTTTTGCAGTCGTAATCGTCCTTATTCTGCAAATCGGACATTTTGTGAACGCAAAAGGCTTGGCACATCTGGCCCTAAGTGTATTGCAAGAAGCAGTGCCTTTCTTTATCTTTTCATGACTGCATTCAGGAGGACATAGTGCAGCTCTAGTCTAGTATGTATTGAAGAATACTACTAAATGGCAAAACAACATTTGCCAAAGGGAACCATTTTGGCTTTTGCATAGGGAAAAGCTATTGATGGCTTACTAGATATGCCTTGGTTTAGAACCATAAAAACATTACAGTCAGTTTCAGGGCCATTGAGGCATTAGATCTCAATCTGTCAAAGTCGAGAGAGTACCCTGATAAAATAAATGCTGGTCTTACACGAACTTTTCATTAAAATGCAGTGGCCCAACTGCATGAATATTTAGTGATAAAGTTGAGTGGCCAAAATGAGGTCGACCCTAATTGAGAGTCACAGACAGCTATGAATTTGAGCTATGAGTGAAGAGTGGCAATATGGTCTAATTACCACCTCAAATCGGTTCTCTTGCATGGATACATAGTCTGAAGGTGCAGAAAATAAAGATATTGTATATAAATAAATAAATGGGCATATTTGTATTGGTTTGCATAGGTTTTATCAAGTGTTTCTTCACATGAGTAAGTATATAAAATATAATGTCATGTGATCCACATACATGATTCAGAGGCAAAGAGAACACAACAAGGATACTAATCTTGGACACAGATATCAAAAACAACATTTCTCATGAGCACTCTGCTTATGATAAAGAATTTGCAAAGCCAATAGGTCTGTCTTAGAACTGAAAGTATGTGGGAGCTTCCATCCATGCAGTCACTTATTCATCCATTCATGCATTTAGTCACGCCTCTTCCATGACCGTGTAAACTCATTCTTGTACTAGAGCATTTATTCATTCACCCATTAACTCATTCTGGCATTCTCCCACTTGACCAGTCACAATACCACTTGCTCATACTCACCAGTCAATGCAGAGGCACTTTCAGTTATAAGCCAAACCTATTCCCTTTGCTGCTAGTCTGTCATTGGTATGACAATACTTCTGATAGGTGTGAAAGTGCTTGCAGTATTGTGTGACTGCTAGTCTGTGATGGAGGTGAGAGTGCTGTTGGTTGGGTGAAACTACTAGTGGCTGAGTGGTGTGAGAGGTGGCAGTAGCGCAAGACTGCTGCTCTAAGTGGTGTAAAAAAGCTTTTGGTAATGTGTGACTGCTTGTCTGTGATGAGTATGAGAGATCTTTCAGTAGTGTGCTTGTGAGTTGGTAAATTGAGCAGTTAAATAGCACTTCCCTTTTGCTTTAGAAATAGAAATTCTAGTCAGCCGGCAATGGTACACCAGCAATGGGACACCTAATTATCCCAGAATTCTAGCACTAGCCTTTTCATTCTTTAAGGAAGCCTTCTATTTCATCTGCTAATGGTGGCAGAGTTACTGATCTGACTTGGTAATTGGTTGGATGGATATGAAATTTCTGAAGCATCATGTTTAGGAGCTGGCACTCAACCGTTAATACGTAGCGTATAACCTAGTCAATCTGAACACACTTTGCCTAGGGAACCAGCATATATCTGTTTACTGGTGGCCAAGAAAAGTAAACAGGCTTGAGGGACAAATTTAAAAACAACCCCATAATCAATGCATGATAATATAGCATACTAAACACAGGGGGCTTATAATTCACTTTCACTATTGAGAACCTGTGTGTATGTAGGTCTCTTTTCATTTAAATTTAATTTATGTTTTGAATGTAATTAAATATAAGGTTGAAAATAACAGCAATAGACCATCGGACCATGAAATATATGATCATACAAATAGTAATGCTACATGCTTGAACTGGTTATCATTCTTTGGGGAGCCACCCATCAGCAGCTTAATCTTTAGTCTTTTCATTTGGAGAGAATGTCTCCAATTTCTTGAATATTCTGTAAAAAACCTGTTTGACCTGACATCTTTTGGTGTGGTTTCCCCTGACTTTTTGATATTTACACCTCCTGTTTTTTTTACTTCGTTTTTGCTAGCTTTAGGACTCTGAGCACTTTACCACTGCTGACTACTGCTGACCAGGGCTAAAGTGCAATTGTTCTTATCTAAAATGGGATGACAATTGGTATAGCATATTTGGTTCACATATAATTCCCTAGTAAAGTAGTACACCATATACCAGGGCCTGCAAACCAAATGCTACTAGTGGGCCTGCAGCACTGATTGAGTCACTCGCAGAAGTAGCCTTTCAAACCTGACTCAGGCCTGCCACTGCAGGGCCTGTGTGCGCTGTTTACTGCCACCTCGACTTGGCATTTCCAACTGATTGATAAGCCTTAAACTCCCCTTTTATTACATATCAGTCACCCCTAATGTAGACCCTAGGTAGCCCTAAGGGCAGGGTCCTGTGTAGGCAAAAGGTAGGACATGTCCTGGTAGTGGCAACCACCTCAAATTCATTTTCACTACTGTGAGGCCTGCTCCTCTCATAGACTTACATTGGGAATTCCTTAAATACCCTTTTTGAGTGTAATTACGGATTGCAGAGGAGTAGCTGCTTTATGTTTTATATCATTGGCTTGGTAATGACAAATCCTCTTTAGTGGTAAAGTTGGATCTGGTATTACTAATCTAGAAATGCCACTTTTAGAAAGTCGCAATGCAATATTAGTGTAAACCCCATATGGCCATCAATACGCATCCATTTAAAGAACATAGCGTACACTTGAATCTAGTGTGTTCGAGTATTTATCTCGTTTCTTGTTTTATATGTTTATTTTTATCTAAATATTGAATTTTATGCCAATCTCTTCATCTTCAGTACAAATAATGATACAGATAAATACTACAAACAATACAAATGACAATAAAATCATCATTTACCTTGGGGGAGAAGATCGAAACCTTCCATAAGTACAATCAGTTTATCATGTGATGATATTTGAGAACCTTATATAGGATCTAAACATAAGTAATTTGCCCAGTCCAGGTAGAGAAGGGACTATAGGAATGTACCTTTATCCCCAAAGGGTAATACATTGACTTTAGTGAGTTAAATGTTTGACTTTGTATAAACTCACAGAAATAAAACTGTTTTAATAACTACATTTTTTCTTGTCCATGTACTGTTGGTATTTGTGATTATTTTTTGTCATTTGTATTCTTTCAAGTATATGCTGTGTTATTTAAATGGATGTGTATTGATGGCCATATGGGGTTTACATAAATGTTGCATTTCGATATAGATCCCTCCCTATAGAGTTGGCCTTACTGGATCAGACCCCTTTATGTAGAGACTTTTAGAAGGTGGAAATTTCTCTGCTTTTAGCTCTCCTCTATGCCTTACAGCCTGTCTCCAATACACCTCACACACAAATATAGCACTCACTGATCCCGGGGAGAGTGGTGGGGGGCCCTGCATCCCTAGCTGCCACATCCTCCTGCTGCTCCAGTGGCAGTGCCACCTTATCCATTCTACCGGCATGCCAGGAGTTTCAAAACACCAAGCGGCGCATAAAAATGTGTATTTTCTGGGAATTTTCTTTTTTGCCGCCCCCATCTTAGGTGTGGGTAAAGCCATTAGCATCCAATGGGAAAAGAAAACGAGGCTTGATAAGGCAACTAGCTTTGTGAAATTGCACTACTTTCTCAATCTGACTTTAAATGTTTTTTTTTGTTGGTGTCCTCATTCGCCATCAGATAATTCAGAGCTATTAAATTTACTCCAGTGGCCCTCCTCTCCAATGGCACCAACTGTATCTAGATGGATATGGTTTACACAGACCCTCTCTACATGTTTGTTCTGTACCACTCGGGGCGCCTCACAGAAACCAGAGAGATCAAGAATGTTAGTGTAAAGGCTTAATCATTGGACTGATTTGATCCTATTGATCAAGAGTGCCCAACCATTCCTCACATGGACCCCAGAAATCTTTTCTATTATCATGATTCTTATTTTTTGTTTTAATTTTAACTCAGTCTAGCTTCATTGTATATTTAATGGAGATCACTAATAGAGTTGGGGAAGTATCCTTAATCCACCTTTTGCAAATTTATCTTCGTGCAAGTAAAATCAGATATACACATAACTTATTTTCCCACCTGGACATAGACTTATAATCTGGAAACAACCCAAAGATAACTAAGGTAATGCTTACCTGAGTGCTTATGCCAAAAATACCTTCCATGCCTCTATTTACCTTCTCCCAGAATTGACGTAGCTTTGGACAAGTTAAAAACATATGGACATCATCTGCATTTATTTGGAGACACTTTGGGCACTTTGGCGCTGGACCTTTCGAGAATTTAGAGAGCTTAAGGGGAGACCAATACACCCTGTGGATACAAAAAATATGATTCCTTCTTAAAGTTGCAGGTTGTACTGTATTATACAAAATTTCATGAGATACTTGCCATAAATCTTCAAGATGGCTGCCAGGCAAGTTCACTCTTCTCACAGCTTTGTCGGTAGTTTAAACTCTCCCTCTTCCAGGTCCAGCAATAACCAGTAAAGAGTCGCCACCTCCTTCTTTTTTACCGTTTTCCTCCATAGTGCCTTTCCAGTTTGTTGGACATGCCCACCTCAGACCCGACAGTTTGGTGCCAACTTTTTATTTGCCAGTACTTGAATTTGGATAGCCTGTTGTCTGTGAGTGAATTTATCTCATCCTCCGGTATTAACTGCTCCCAGCGCAAAACACCTGCCTCTATTAGAGGAGTTGACAAAGACTCTCTGGTCCACCCTAGTGACCCCGGAGCATTCCAGATGTGGGCAAGAGCACTAAAGTAACTAATCTTTAAGGCCTTCTTGATCTTAATCCAAGTGGCAGCCAAGCCGCTTAGTATTTTTAGGCGAACTTTAAAAAAAATATCGGATCTCCATACTTGTATAAGAAACCCTGACTCCCTCTTTCAACATCCAAGAGCATTTCCTTGAACATCATGCCTACATCTGAGCCATCTGGTACATCCATGAGCATTTTACCAGCCCTCAATGAGAACACCCTTGCGTACAGAACTAGATCTGGGAGGCATAGTCCCCCCTTGTTTTTTCTTCTGTGCAACTTTTTCAGCAATATTCTAATACTTTTGGAGGTCCAGATAAAGGTATTTAATTTCGACTGAAGAGTCCTCAAGCTTTTTTCATTAAATACCAGTGGGATATTCTGTAGCAAAAAGATTATTTTAGGCAGCACCATCATTTTTATTAAATTGACTCTACCAATTAGAGTCAAAGTAAATGGGCCCATCCCATTAGGGAGTTGTATATTTCTTTCCTGTTTTTTTGCAGGTTGGTTTCTGTAATCTTATCAATATTTTGAGTAATTAGTATTCCCAAATACCGAATCACTTCTTTTGTTGGATAGGCACATGCACTCAAATTCCATGCCATGCATTCCGTTTTTTTTACATTTATTTCATATCCTGAAACACACCCAAAATGTTTTGCTTCTTTATGTATTAAAGGGATTGTGGCATTCAAGTCTGATGTATAGATCATTAAGTCATCGGCGTATAACGCCACCTTCTTTTCCCAATCCCTGAATTTAAAAGGAGGTAAGCCTGGGTGTTGTCTAATCTTTACAGCCAAAGGCTTGATGTATAAGTTGAAGTGCATTGGAGATGATTGCCATCCCTGCCTAGTGCCTCTCTGGATTTTGACTGGAGCAGATAGATTTCCATTCACTAGAATTCTAGCTGTAGGTGCTTTATATATCAGAGAAACTGACCTGCAAAAGTTCTTTCCTAGATTGCTCTCTTTTAATATATATTTGAAATAGGCCCAGTTTACTCTGTAAAAAGTCCTCGTGGCATCTATTGTAATTATGGCTAAAGGAATTTTGTGTAAAGTTGCTATATCGATTGCCCCAATCAGGTTGAAGGTAAGGTCACTTATTCCTCTCCCTCTAACAAATCCCTTTTGATCTCTCTGGAGTAGGCTCTCTGTTACTCTGTTTAGCCTCTCTGCCAATATTTTTGTAAAGATCTTATAATCAATATTGAGTAGAGAGACAGGCCGATATGAGTCACAGGAGCGTGGTGATTTGGAGGGTTTGAGGATCAACGCGACCGTTGCTTCATTCCAAGAGGGTGGTATATCCCCTCCCTCTTTCAAGATGTGAGAAAATAGTAACATCATGACAGGGATAAGAACTTCCTTTAAAACTTTATATAATTCCGCAGGTAACCCATCTGGGCCTGCGGCTTTTCCAGATTTACCCGAGTCTATGGTTTTCCTGATCTCAACACTTGAAATCGGCATGTCCATATTATGAGATTTGTCCTCAGCAATCCTATTTGGGGGGGACTGAGCCAGCCATTTTGTTATTTCCCCTTCCTGGACATTTAAATCTTCATGATAAACTTTCTCAAAGTGCGACTGAGAGGCCTTTTCAATTTCATCTGGGGTTTTGAGTGTATTCCCTGGGACAGCAGAGTTCAGCTCATTAATGGTACCTCTTGCCAGATCTTGTTTAGTCTTCCATGCCAGAAGCTTTCCGCAGCTTTCCCCATACTCAAAATTAGCTAGTTTACAGGCTTGCCATTTCTTTTTCAGCCTTGACTCAAGGATAGCCGCCAAGTTAGATTTAAGAGACTCCAGCTTTGCTAATATGTTAGCGTCTGGAGGATTACTCTGGTGCGTAATGAGGTAATACTCTAATTCTTGTATTTCTTTTTCTACCCCCTCGACTTCTGCTTTGTACTTTGTATGCCTAGCAAATTGTAGAGAGGTTATAAGACCCCTTAAAAAAGCTTTGTGTCGCATCCCATACCACTTGTATCAGGGCAGTACCTAGATTAGTTTGAAAAAAGGCCTCAGATTCTAGCGTTAACTTCTCAGTTATATCCTCCTCCATAAGAATGGCACGCTCCAGGATCTGAATATCCGCATTTAATTATTATGCATTACTTTCAATGATGCTCGGAATTTTAGTTGTGCGGTTGCACCTAATTCTTTTAGAGGATCAAGTAGTTTCCCCAGCTCCGATTGCCTAGAGGCCGTAATTGCCGAATCATCTGACCGTATTTGAAATATTACATCTTCTGCACATAAAGAATTTAGCTTAAGAGCTTTATTAAGAATTTCCTCTTTTAAACTATATGTTAGAAAATGCACTAACATTTTCCTAGGTCTCGTTTAGTTGGGATTGAGCCTGAACAGGTCTCTATGTACCCTTTTTATATCTGCCATGAGAGCCTCCTCCGAGCACTCCACACGCGTAGCTTGTTTTATTAGCTTCACTACAAACTCTTTTATTTTACTGCCCTCTGCCCTCTCTGGCACCTTCAGTAAGCGGATGTTGTTTCTCCTCTGAGAATTTTCCAGTGACTCTAATTTGTCTTGTATTTCCAGCTCTTTCTCTTTCAATGCTGCTATATTCTTTGTATTATCTCCCATCTGAGTTCCTATTTCAGCTACAGTGAGTTCTAGTGCCTTACAGCAAGTGAGTCCAACTTAAGTTCTAGTTTCTAACTTTTAAATATGAAATGCGAGGAGCAGAAACAGAAAGCAGAGATAAGCATCTTTTTAATGAGGAGAACCCCTGTTACCCTGTCTCTCTGTCCTTCACCACCCACACCTGCACACATCCACAACTAAAGATGTGCCCAAATGGTGTGGACAGGGCTCCCTGAGCACCCTCATGCACACAGCTTGCACTTGAGAGCAGGATCCACGGACTTTCAGAAACCTAACTTGTTTTTGGGGTTTTAGCAGAAGATCGTTCAATAGGAACTAAATGCAGTAATGTTAAATGATTGTTTTTTTAATACACATTATCGAACATTCAAATACTTTTAAAATGTTCATGGGATGTGGGTGTCACGAGTAATGCTACTCAAGTGACAACTTAACGGGGAAAGAGGTCCTATTGGTCCTGTTGCCATTATAACGTTTTAAGCTCTGCTGGAAGTTGCAGATACTCTAAAGTTAACTTTAGATGTTGGAAAGAATGCAGTGCTGGTCTTATTTGACCTATCAACTGCATTTGATACCATCTCTTATGACATCTTATTGCAGTGAATAAAAATTGTGGCATTTCTCACCTAACTTTGGCCTGGTTGAAATCCTTCCTTTCAGATTGCAGGTGAACAGTGTTACTAGTACCTTTTCTAGCTCCTGACAAAATGGTCCCTTCGGGTGTACCGCAGGTCTCATCCCTCAGCCCTGCACTATTTATCATATACATGGCACCCCTCATCTCATTGATTTCCTCTTTTAGAATCGAAACAATGTCATATGCTGATACGCAGCTTATATTGGCTCTACACATATAATCCATTGGCTCTGAGCTTAATTTCAAACACTATTTAACAGAGGTTATCCAGTGGATGTAATCCAACCACCTAAAATGCAACACCGATAACACTGAGATCATGCTTTTAGGTAAGGCCAACTCCTTTGATCTCATGTTATGAAGGCTAAACTCTGCACCTCCTCCGCTTAGTAAAGTTAAGGTAGTAAAAAAACCTTGGTGTGAAATTCAACGCCTCTCTATCTTTTCACCCACTAGCTCTTGCAGTAGCAGGGATGTGTTTCAATTTAATAAAATCATTGAAAAGTTTTTTGGACTGCCTTCCCCTTGCAGCTAGAAA
Source organism: Triturus cristatus (assembly GCF_964204655.1). Taxonomy (NCBI): domain Eukaryota; kingdom Metazoa; phylum Chordata; class Amphibia; order Caudata; family Salamandridae; genus Triturus; species Triturus cristatus. Next base: position 142,984,019 of record NC_140580.1, on the reverse strand, counting down.
AACAGTGGCCTTTGCATTAATTACATACAGATTGGACTATTGCAATACTCTATAAGCAGTTGCCATCAAATAGACTTTTCAGAAGCTGCAGGTAGAACAGCACACAGCTGCTAGGCTTGTGCTGAAATAGCCACATCGTTCTTCAGCCTCAGCCACTCTTAAAGCCATCGATTGGTTGTCAATACATAAGAGGGGCCTCTTTAAAATTCTCCTGCTCACTTTTAGAGCCTGTAGAGCATTAGGTCCAAAATATCTAATTTCCAGATTTATCCGTTACACTACTTTTTGGACCCTGGGATCCTTATCTGTCAATCTTTTCAAACCCCCTATCTTTAGGTGCAAGACCAAAGGTGGCAAATCCTTGCCTGTCCTGTGGACCAGGGCATGGAATCAACTCCGAGCTACCTGAGATTCTTTGACTCCTAACCTCTCTTTAGGAAACATTCTGAAAACTTGGACCTTCACAACTTCTGACTCATTGTGTCAAACACTTATTCGTGGATTTTTGTTCTTTTTTCAGTCACGATGACATGAATCCTGTCTTTTATTGCTCAGCACCAGGATGCTCCTTGGGATGCAATATTCATTCATTCAAGTGTTGTTTTGCATCATGATAAATATTTTTTTTTCTGCTGCTTTGCCAGCTAGCGATGACAATGTATTGCGCACCCTTTGAAATATTTGTTCTCATATATTTAGCAATAATGATGAAAATGGCCATGATTTTATTTTATTAACATGTATAAATACCATTATTCACCCAATAATTGCAAAACTGATTTTGCGCAAATGTCAGGATTATTTTCAATCCCTGTTTCTGGTTTTTGAGAAGAGATTCTCCATTAACATAAGGAGGCGTTTGATTAGTGACTTTTCATAAAATTTAATCCAGTATAAAAAAAAATTAAAACTTCATCTACACAATAGGCAAACCACCTACAAGACAGAAGTATAACCATAGCATGCCACCATAAATCTCCAAGCCGTCACATAAACTTGAGTCTCTGCTAATTGCTGCCATGTTTTTTGGCTCCTCTTGTGGCCTGGTTTTTTTAGGTTTCCAGTGTTGGCTCAACCTCTTCAGTGGTACGTGGGCACTGGGTGGGTGTTACTTTTTGCAGGTTGGTGTTTCCTTGCAAGCACGGTTTGTTTCACAGCTACTGTGAACACAGAGACTGGATGCTTTCACTCAAGTATATGGGCTAGGAGGGAGAAATTGGCAACATTGCTGTGGCGCATAGAGCCAGGGCGGACAATGGCAGCAAGGGCCATGAGACAGCACAGCCCTTCCCAGCCAAGCCCAGCCCAGCACTTCACTATCTCTAGGGGTGGGTGCTGGTAAACTCCGCCACATTTTTTGCCAAACTCTGCACTCCAGGCTGAGCGCGGAGTGGCAAAACTCTGAGAACTCTGCTGGCGGAGCTGAGTTTCCCACCCACCCCTTATATCGGGAGTGGAGCAGACACCGGTTTTACAGCAGGCGAATGCCCAATGTGCTCACAACCTTACATTGTTGTACATACTTTTTTGCATTCTCTTGTAAATAAGGCTACCAGTATCATTGCTGTATTATTAATACTGTTGCACTGATGTCAGCATGAGCTGAAGCTAATCCTTCATAAGCTGCCCTAATCAGATCTAAACTACCTCACTCTGTAGATTTATACCCGTCTTCAATCCAAGATATAAAAATATAGGAACATTTCCTTTGATGACGCAATAAGAGAATATTGATGGGAAACCATCAGGAGGACTTTAAACGTTCAATGCTGCTTGTTTTGCCACCATAAGGTCTGCATCGATTATTTGTTTGAGATCAAGTCACAGTAGCGACCTTAAAGGTTTGCACTTCTGTCTTTGCAACTGAATCAGATACACATTTCTCATTAACATAAACTCCTTCACTTTAATGGGCAGAGTTGTGTTGTACAAAAAACAAAGGAAGCTTGTATTGTAGAAGTGTTACCTTTCCTCAGAGCTACTTTGCTTTTGAAAATTAACAGTTTGACTCCCAGAAGCAATTCAGCAGAATGCTGATTCCAACACGATTAGTATGGGAACTGATTGATCATCTTTCTTTAGGGCAAGTAAGGGAGCATGAATGTCTGCTATCTGTGCAGTTGAATCCCCTACAACGTTGGCCGGTGTACAGAGTGCCTTGAAGTCACAGTCTTCAAAACTTCCTTGCATAGCAGCACAAGTTGAGGAACATTTTTGCTCGGTTTCACTCACGGGCTGCACAGAGCTGTGTGTGTAGACCACGCTGTTGTGCTCATATATGAGTAATATGTTTGTGGGATAGTTGCATACTGTAGAAATTCTGCAGTCCCTTTGTGTCAGATTACATTCAGACCTTATGTTAGTTGCAATTATGTGTCATGGCTCACGGCACCCAACAAAAGTGTAAAGCATGAGCATTGGAAATACTTGCTTTAGTTGCTTCTTCAAGTATCTGCTTTCCCTGCACAAGAGGACGCTCCTTTAAGATGCCAATCTATACCGCTGTGAGAATTTTCTCAATGCAATTAAACCATTCCTTTGAAGTTTAATACAACTGTGTTTTCTAAGCTATGGTTGTCATCTGTCCCTCATTGTAAACTATATTTGTTGCCTGAAGTGCTATGAGCAATCCTAGCTACGAGGTTTGTCTTCTTGTACTGCACCTGTAAGAATTTCGTGTTTGCTTCCAGTCTATGTAATTTTTTGTCACATTTTTCTCTGAAAATGTAGGAGTAAATAATTTATATAAGGGATTAAACTACTCACCATAAAGTGGCAAGTAAGCTCATCTATAGTTCAAAAACTCCATCATGGGTTGTAACTTGCTCAGTGTGTTTGGAGGTCGTAAAGAAGACATTTCAATGGGACGTTTTTTGCCTATCCTTTACCCTTATTGGATAATTTAGCTAGAGGAAAATCGCATTAAGATACACAATCTTAGGTTTTAGGCTTTTAAGTTTATGTTATACCTGTGTAAGGCTGAAAGAGTCTCTATTCTGTCCACTCTATCTAGCTGTTTTGTTAAGTTATCATCTAAGATGTGGATGTCATCAATGAGTGAAAACACCTCTGGATCTTCTAAAATAGTCATGATGTGTGTCACAAAAACCTAGGGCTATTGTAATACCCCTGAGATTGAAATCGGCCAGATGAAAAAGTAATAAGTTACCGTGACTCAAGTGCAATATTATGACCCAAAGCCAGGTTAAGGATTTTGAAAATGTATCAGCAGGAGGAAGATGATGTGTAGGAAAGTAGTATCTGCTTCTTATGGTTATCCCCACTTTTTGCTTGATGTTACACTGTTTTTGACTAGTCTGACTAGGATTCTGTTTATCATGACCCCAGTCTATCTGCTTTCTCCCTAAAACATTATGCCATGTACTTAGGTACACTCCAGATTGGATACTGAGGTACCCTTGTCAGTCCCTAGTATATGGTATACATGTGCCCAGGACATAGGTACCCCAGAGGCCTCCCATGGGCTGAAGCATGTATTATGCCATCCATTAGAGGCCATGCAGAATGTAACTATAGGCCTGCCATTGCAGCCTGTGTAAGATGGTACATGCACCACCTACTTTAGATATAGGTTTACTATATCTATACGTCATTACACTTAAAATCTATCAGTCACCCCGATAGCAGGCCTTGACAATCCTGAAGGCAGGGTGTTGGGTTTTACGTGAGAGAGTGACCCTGCATGAGCAGAGCACCCCTGCAGCCTTCGGAGACCATTCTACCGGGTTGTCGGTGACGCAGAAAGACATATAGGTAGAGGTGCATTCTATGCTCGCATAAAATGCTATCTCGAAAATGGCTACAACAAACCATGTTGTGTTTGGTATCAAACACCTTTGAATCATACATTCACACCGGTAACCGGTGCGGGAGGTATTATTCCACCCTTCAGAGGCAAGGCAGCACAAAATGGTTGCTGCCGACCAGAGACACATTTCTGCCCTCCTGCTGCTGAGCCAAGCTCGGGCAGGGGAAGGCAGGAAGTAGGCATTCTGTCACAGGGAGGTGCGACCACCACCCAGACAGGATTTAGTGTATTGGGACTGGGTGGGTGCACTTCCAAAGTGCCTGAGAGTCTGCACAAGGGGCACATTTGGTGCCCCTGTGCATAGTCCAGTTCAAACCAGTCCTGGGATCCGTTGGCTTGTGTTCTGGCACGAAACTGGACAAAGGACATGGGAGTAACCTCCCCACTGTCCTGACCCTCCCCTGGGAGGGTCCCCTGAATCTGTCCAACCCTCTCCTATGGGTACAAAAGGGCTTACCTGGCTGTTGGACCTCAGATTCCTTGTAGATAAGATTCAGATCAAGAAACCACTGACCTTTGACCGTCTGGACACTCTGGACTTCGCTGGACTCCAACTAGGCCCGACTTTGTCTCCCTCTCTGTCCAAAGGATCGTCCGTGCCCGTGCACCATACAGAGTCCGTGCAGAACCTGTGGAGCATCAAGGACAACTGAAGTTATCTCCTTTGGGGTGAAGGAGTCAGTCCTCTATATTCGCAGGCACCGTAACGCAACTGACTGGTTTGCTGAACCTGAGCTCCTGCAGAGTCCAAAGGCTCCAGCAACACAGGAGGTGGGTTCCTGTGTTCCTTGAGGTCAGGCTGCCCTCTCACCAAGTCTGAGGGCAGTATCCTTCGTGGGGACCGCATAACTGGAGCCCGCGTACTTTTGTAAGTGCATATGCTTGTTGCGTTCCCCAACTAAGTGCATTGGGATAGCAATAGCCCCAACCTCTGTGCATATTTTGTACAAAGGACTTCAGCCTCCTTGCATGTTGGGCCCTGCAAGCTGTTACTTTGTGAAACTGCTAGAGGTCCCCTTGCGACTCCTGTGCCTTCAGCCTGTGGCTCCATTTGAGAGATAACACTGCTTTTCTTGGGCTCCACTGGTTGCTTCAGGCCTGCCCTGATTCCCCATGCTGTGGTGAGTACCCTGGTGCTTGCTGGGCCGGACCGTAACCTTCTCTGGACTTCTTTGTGGGTTGTGGCTGCCAAGGCTTGTTGGTGCTCCCGCCGGACACCGACCCCTCAGCACTCGACATCCTTTGTGGGACAGCTCATATTCGGCTCCTGGTTGTCCTTGATGTCTCCTGGTCCCTGCAGCTGTAGAGTCAAGGTCTCCATAACCACACCTGAAGCACCTGACATCGGTGGGCATTCGTCTACTGAGCCCCTGGTCACTCCTGAGTGACCCAGACTCTGTCCCTTCTGCTTTCAGGTTCCTTCCTTCAAGAATCCACTCGTAGGTTCCACCGAACACTCTTCCTCTTTCCAGCAGTGGCATTTCTTTGAAGGCTCCCATTGAGATTGACGGCGGTTTCCGATGCCACTTCAGTCCTATGCACCCGGCTTCCCTGGGACAGGCAACTCCGGCACTTCGGTATCCACAGGTGGGGTGGCTCTCCAGCCTTCTAGGTTTCTAAAGGTTTTCTTTGTAATCCACTGGGACGGGTCCTTAACCCCTTCCCCGCTCATGACGGAACCGTTCCGTCATGAGCCACGGTTGCCGTGTGCTCATGACGGAACGGTTCCGTCATGACACTCCCGTTGGCGGCCGCTCCGCCTACGCGGCGCTGTTTCCCCGCCTGTGCGAGGGGACAACGCAAATGGGCGGAGTCATGACGGAACCGTTCCGTCATGAGCACAGCTCAACTGTGGCTCATGACGGAACGGCTCCGTCATGAGCACAGGCCCACCGCGCTGCCCCCCTGCCCCCCCCAGCGCTGCAGCGGAATGTCCGCAGCAGCGAAGGGGTTAAACTTTAAAAGTGCAACCGTGACTCTCCCATATAATTGTACATAGCACGCGGTCGTGTTCTCACACTTCACCCGTCCTCCGTGTGGTCCCTCCTTACTTGGGTGGTTCCTTGGGGTCCCAGCGATTCTGCTATTTCTTGACACTGTCTTGACTCGAGTCGTGGTTCTTATACCACTATTTTAGTATATGGTTCGGTCTCCTCCTGGAGCCCACTGTGTATTAGTGTTACTTACGATTGTTTATTGTGTGCTTTGTGTTGATCTGCATGTAGCAGACACTGTGAGGAATTTAAGGTGTGTTATAACAATAAATACATATTTTTATAACTACTGTGTGGTTCTCCTTTCATTTAAACAATACAATAAGGTTGCATTCTGGTAAAATAAGCTGCTTAACATTCCTTCAAGACTAAGCCTGAAGGCTGCTCTCCACAGCTACCACTTGGATAGCTTTCTAAGGTTATCTTTGACCTCTTAAATCACCGTAAGGCTTGTTTGGACTGGTGCAAGGTGCCCACTTTAATTAGTGGACATCACTGCCTTAAAACGTCTCTGTCTCTGGTCACTTCTCACATGATGGTTCTTAATTGCTGGTACCGATGGAACAGAAGGAAAAATCGTATCTGATATCTCATGTGATTCCATAAAGACGGCTGAAATGGCGACAGGAGCTTTATCCACAGCCGGAAGGCATATGTGGCTAAGAGACTCAAAAGCAAAACCATCACAGAAATCTGCCCTACTGAAGACTCTGTTCCAATGCAAGAAACTGTTGGGAAACCAGCTTGACCAGGTGCTGACAAAACCTTTCTAAATCAAATGAGGATAAGAAGAAGAATTATTATGACAACAGATCATCCAGGGGAGACATTTTCAGTCGAAGAGAAGTATCAAAAATAGGAATCATCATCTTTCAAATCTGGCCAGAAACAACAGACATCTTGACTTTCTCTTGCGGGAAATGCTTCCTGAAAAGGGGGGGGGGGGGGCAGTGTTTGAAGTTCAAGAGTAGGGAGCAGATGTTTTCGATCAGTGGCTTCTAAATACTCAGGAAGCACCAATATGCCTGTGCCCAAGATCAAGCTAAAATCAAAGGCATTGTGGGAAGGTATTCAAGCATTACTGCGAAAAGGAGTAATTGTACCAGTTCCTGCAGAAAAAAGAGGGTCACGTGTTTTATTCAATTCTTTTTCTCATACAAGAAGTATTGGGCGCTTTCAGACCCAAATTGGACTTAAAGAAGATCAACAAATGGAGATAGACAATCCATTTCAAGACAGACAGTTTGCAGAAAATAATTCCTATGGCGCTTTCACTAGAATACATGTTCCCCATAGATCTACAGGATGTGTATCTTCATATTCAGATTTTTCCTCAACAGCAAAAAATACTTAAGAGTTGTGGTACAGGATCGTCACTTCCAATTTGCAGTTCTCCCATGCAGATCAAATCCGCACCCAGTGTTCACAAGGTTCTGGTGCCTCTAGTTGGTATCCTTCACGGAGAAGGTATTCTTTTACATCCCTATCTATACAAGGGGACATGGCAGCCTCTATATTTCAGATTTTTTGACGAGGTATCAAGTGATTCTGTTTGTCAATCAGTTCTTGAAGTTATGGTCCCCGAACTTGAATTGTTTGGAAAAGAAGGTTCCTCTTTCGGATCAAATGTCAGAGGATCTATGATGGTGGTTGGACCCAGAACATCTGTTGAAGGGATTTCACTTTGCTGCACAAAATTGGATGATAACAACAGATGTCAGCAAAACTGGTTGAGGGTCTTGGACAGACAATCTTTTGGTTCAAACAAAATGGTCATTGCTGGAGATAAAGAAATCTTCCAATTGGAGGGAAATTAAGTCAGTTTATCTAGCCCTTCTTCATTTCTCTTCATTCAAAAAAAGACAAATCAGTTCTAATCAGAACAGACAATATGTCTACAAAGGGCTATCTGAACAAACAAGGGGGAAATAAGTCAAGATTGTTGATGAAATCTGCAATTCACTTAGTGCAAAGGGCAGAAATGCATCTTCAGAGACTGTCAGCAGTTCATATTCAGGGGTCATGAATCAAACCAAGGACCAAATGGGCAGGATTTTCCCATTATCTCAACATTATCAGTTGAATATGCTAATTTTTGCAGTGATATGCAAGAGGTAGGGGCTGCAATGTTGGGTCTCTCTGCCAATCAGAGAAATTGTCTTCAGCAGTTTTGTGTGAGGACCAAGGAGGCAGGAGCTTGAAATATAGATGCTCTTTCTTGCCCATGGCCTCAGGGAATTCTGTACGCCTTTCCGCCATTCCCCTTGATAGTGAAATTCCTAATCAGATAGAGAGCATTAGCCATTCCAATTGCCCCAGCTTAGACCCGCTCGTTCTGGTTTCCTCTGATAGTAAAAATGAAAGAAGATCAGGAATGGTTACTTCGTACTTTTCCCTCATTGCTGCTCTAGCCTCAAATGTCTGAGATTGCTCTTCCCTGTCTCCAGCTAACAGCTTGGAGATTGAGAGGTTAGCATTGAAAAGGTTGGGCCTTCCAGAGCGATGAGCAGGAACAATCCAGGCTTCCAGGAAAGAGTATACATGCAGATCATATAATCAACATTGGCCATCAATTAGAAAATGGTGTGAAAGCAAGCATTTAGATACCGTTTCTTGCTTTATTTTCTGTGTTTTGCAATTTCCACTGGATGGTTTTGATATTCATCTAAAAAGTTCCATATTAATGTTAAAATGGGCAGCCACCAAGGCTTTCAGAGAGCTAGAATAACATTGTTTTTAGATTACGTTCTACTTTTTCCTCTAAGGTTCCCTCTCCATCTAATTTGTAGCAGGAGATCATCCTTGCAGAAATTTCTCTCAATCCTTCCTCTCGGTAAGAAGTGGAGCTGAGTAAAATAGATGTAAGAAGAGCCCTCCTGATTTACTTAGAAAGAGTTTCACCGATCAGAGTTTCTGAAGCTCTTTTTGAGAATGTTGGTGCAGCAACAGGGATGCCCATCCTTCTCGCCAGACATTAAGTAGATGGCTAAAACTAAAACCTCTTTGGCATACCAGTTACGGGGGGGTTTCTCCTCCAGGAGGTATTGAGGGTAGATCTACCAGAGTCATTGTGGTCTCATGAGCAGAGTTTCAGGGAACCTCACTGAAAGAAATGTGTAGGGCTGCCACATGGTCAAATCCCTCTATCTCTGACAGACACTGTAAGATTGGTAAAGTGAGCAATCAGCAGGATGTGTTTGATCTGCTATGAAGTAATAGTAGTAAAAAAATGTGTTACTGACAAATCATTGGAATGTGGTTATCATAATCATTTAAAGGGATAGCTTTGTCATTCCTCATGTTGTAATGAGACGAACATGGAAGGGGACAATAATGCATGCATTACTTACTGGTAATTCTATTGCTCTGGGTCCACACTGCCCTGTTCTGAACATTACATGCCTCTCTCCCTACCCTAAGCATGTTTCAAATGGTTATGCTTTTTAAAACAAGTGTTTGCTTGTGATAGCTTCGTATATTACAGGCAGGAGAAAGGTAATCAGTAGACTCTGGCATTGGGTCAATACGATGGAAACAAATAAACTGGTCCTCGGAAAGCTGGTAAAGTCTGTTTAAATAAGTAGGTGGACTAGTGCGACCTTGGTGAGGATTGTTAATGTTTGACCAAAATAATACTACTTTATAATAATAATGCTTTAGAAATGATTGTTGAGATGATTGCGACTCCTCTTCGTTTTGTCCCTTTTTATGACAAAGGCTGTACTTTCAAGATGGATTATTGTGTAACAATAATAAATATATCATTAAAGGACATCTTCTCTTTTCCTCATACTGTGATGAAGCCCAGAGGAAGGCTTGTGAGCTGGGCCTTGCCTGGGGGTTTGGTGAGAGTTTGCACAGACTCGGATTTAACTTGTGTTAAAACCGACTGTGCTGCCCGAGGTCAGGACGCACCAGTGAGCAACAATCTCCAATCCGTGTTATAACACAAGAGAGGGCCACGAGAAATGCAGCCTTTCGTAGCTCACGGGCAGCAGCAGAAAGGCGTGGGTTTTCATCATGTCGTCTTTTAATAATGGTACTGCTGTGTGCACTTAATAGTGGGGGAGTGTTTCTGAAGTTATCCTTCGATGCCATGCACAACTTTAGCAGTGCGGTGGCGAAACCAAACTTGGGGGGGGGGGGGAGTGGTGTATGTGCACATATACCACTTGCATCCCTCGTGGAACATATTTAATAACTTGACGCAGAAAAACCACCAGACTTTCAATACTCAGCTCGTTACAGACCAGACGCAGAGGCGGTGATAATCAGAGATTTCCATTCCTTCTCTCCCTGACACCATTCTATTCCCTTTCCCCCTATCGCCATACGTTTCACACGATGGCGATTTTGCACCCGTACTAAATCATATGTTGAGCCCGCTAAAAGTGTTACAAATACAATAAAAGTACCTTGAAAGCGTTCGGATACAGCAAATGTAAATTGTTCAGAGTAAATGTGCACAGGGCGGGCCAGTCCTAGGATTTGTGGGGCCTCTGGCAGGAAAGGAACATGCGAGGCTCCTCTAATTTGCATAAGATGTAGTATCACAGCAAGTGACATCATAGGAAGTGTCAACTGACCAAACATTTTCTGGCACTGTTGAAGTAGCTTTGCAAGAAGCTACTTCTCTAATGTGGATATCACTGAGATGGCTACAAATACAAACAATAGCCCTAATAAAATAAGTGCAACGTTTTTAAAGCTCTATTATGTGGAAATACAACACGTCAAACTGGGTTTAAAAGCTAGGCCCATATCTCCCCAAAACCAATGTTTCCAGATAAGTGCATGATTAAAATTCTAAGACAGACTGCCCCATAGCTATACAGTGGATCTTCAGGTGATTCCCCGATACTCCAGGTGCACCATTAAAGTTCACGGTTAAGGCATTTGGCTTTAGCAGGCAAGGGCATCAACACAAAGGGATCCATGCTGGTTTGGGGGAGTGACATGCAAATTCTCCAGTATATAACAGAAAGCACAAATAAGAGGATGAGATGGCACAGATGACATACACAGGTGGGGTGGCTAATATATGGTAGGCAGGAGCACAAAAAGCTAGAGCATTCTCTCAAACTGAATGCCTAAACCCAGAAACTATTGTCAAACTTCATTTTTAAGAGATAAAAAGAGCTGAACTAACTTAAAGATATAAAGATGAGCTGGCTAAATAGGAACAAGAATGTGTAAAAAGGGAAACAACTGTCAAAAGCTACAATGGGAGACAGTCACTCAACAGACAAGCAGTAATTTAAAGCAACAAAACAAGAGGGATTTATTATTATAGCAGACTCAGTGCAGTTTTCCCTTACAAGGAAATTAAGTCTAGCAATGTGGAAAAGGTTGGGGAGGTGGTATTTGACTTTCAAAATCAATCTCCCATACTCCCTGAGTATCCCTTAGGTTTGCATTTTTAAAGATTTGAAGTCACATTTGAAGTAACATATCCTTAATAGCTAAGAAGACACTTGCCAAATTGCGAAGGTTCCAGACATGTCACTTGACTCAAATGTATCCTAAGAAGTAAAAACCAAATTGCACCTACCCTCAGGTAAATCCCCTGGATCTTGGTTAAAGAGATAACTAAATGCAAGACCCTTGAAAGACCGTGTCCATCATCCATAAATTACTACCTAATCAAACACTTTTGGTCCTTCCAATCGCCAATACAAGATTTGCCTTCCTAAAACTACTGGCCACCCACTCACCTAGGCTCAGTGACTGGCTAATCCCTCCATGTGTGATGGTTTACTCTATGGAATGAGGCACTCACTCTTCAGTCAGCTCCTCTCTTCAGCCCCCTTCTTCTGTACACTGCCCCTTCTTCTCACCTCCAAAGCAAGGCTAATTCAAACTGTACTGCTGAAAAGCAGCGATTTCCCCAGGCCTCATGTCACTCCTTGAATTTTGGGATCATTTGTTGTGGGAAGAGGCGCACATCATCTTGTGCTTGCCCAGGCCGGGCCATTTTCATTCTGCACTTGACGGTGATCTGGCTGTCTTTGGGAGCATGACCAGACAGACCCTGTGCAGCAGCCTGCTATATGTATTTTAATACTCTTTGGGACAGGATAACTAGTGTGTAGCATGCATGGCTCTAGTTACTTGGACAGTTAGTGACAAATGAAAAACTTTAAAACACGCTGGAGTAGATACCTAATAGGCCTTCAAACTACTTTTACAATATAATTGGACTTCTTTACCTTCCTCTTTCCTCTGGGTGTTTTCTTAAATTTCACCAAATTGTGCAGATAACGCAAATTTCTTTAGTTATTGTTCTATTGAAAGAGATGAATGAAAATACCACACCAAGAGGGTATCCTGACGCTAAGAGATTTCCAAGGAAAATGTACAGGCTATACTAATGTACGGAAAGGCCAGTTTTACGTTTTTTTCCAAAATATTTAAGATGCACCATAGCTCAAGACTGAGACATGTCCAGTCCTGTACAGCTAGAAAGGAGAAGGATCAATATGTTTCCTCTTAATTTTAGGATGGCACAGGAGCATGGCTGTTACAGAGCGTAGGATTCTGGAATAAACGGAATATAGTGCTGAATAACCCTAAGAGGCACCCTCGTCTACAGACCACCAGGACCCCGGGCTCAATTCTGCGACTCCATCGCCGACCTCATCAGCTCACACGCCCTGACCTCCACCAACTACATCCTCCTCGGAGACCTGAACTATCACCTGGAGAACAACAACGACAGCAACTCCTCCACCCTGATCGACAATCTCGCCAACCTCGGACTCAAACGGCTCGTCACAACGCCGACCCACATCGCCGGCCACACACTTGACGCAATCTTCTCCTCAAGCCCTCATGTCACCCTCAGCCACGTCTCCAAACTCACCTGGACCGACCACCACTGCATCCATTTCTCCTTCCGAAAACCACTCACACCCCACCGCATCCTACAGACCCCCCGCCGCCGCTGGGGCAAAATCACTGAAGAACAACTCCAGACAAGCCTCGCACTCAACCCTCCGACGAACCTCACCAACCCGGATGATGGTGCGCTCTCCCTCGAACGCTGGAAGAACGACTGCGCCAACACCATTGCGCCGCTGAAAAACCCCACCAACAGAGGCACCAGCAGAAGAGTCAGCTGGTTCACCCCGGAACTCCTCGACTCCAAACGCACCTGCCGGAAACTGGAAAACACACGGAACAGGAACAAGACGCCAGACAGCCACACTGCCTACAAAGACACCATCCGCAACCACCACCACCTCATCAGGACCGCCAAAAGGACCTCCTTCACAGACCACCTTGACAACAACGCACACAACAGCAAGGAGCTCTTCACCATCGTGAAGGAACTCTCCAACCCCAGCTCCAACGCCAACGACATCCCACCATCACAAGCCCTGTGCGACTCACTCGCCACCTTCTTTCACCGGAAAATCACCGACATCCACGACAGCTTCAGACCCCGGACGACCCCTGCCGACCACACCGCACCTAACCCACCGCACCATACCACCCCACCACACATGAAACCCTGACAACCTGGGCTAATGTGAGCATCGAGGACACAATCAAGACCATGGGATCTATCCACTCCGGTTCCCCTTCAGACCCCCTCCCACACCACATCTTCAACAAAGCCAGCAAGTCATTCGCACCCCACCTGCACAAAATCATCAAACTCTCCTTCGAGACCGCCACCTTCCCTGAGAACTGGAAGCACGCAGAGATCAACGCCCTACTGAAGAAACCCAAAGCAGACCCGAGCGACCTCAAAAACTTCTGGCCCATCTCCTTGCTCCCGTTCCCAGCTAAGGTCATCGAGAAGATAGTAAACTCCCAGCTCACGCGACACCTCGAAGACAACAACATCCTAGACCCATCACAATCAGGAGTCCGCAGCAACCACAGCACCGAGACCGCCCTAATCGCCGCCACAGACGACATCAGGATCCTGCTAGACAACGGCGAGACGGCGGCCCTCATCCTCCTAGACCTCTCCGTCGCCTTCAACACCGTCTGCCACCGCACACTACGCACGCGCCTCCACGACGCAGGGATCCGAAACAAGGCCCTGGACTGGACCACCTCCTTCCTCTCCGGCAGAACTCAGAGAGTCTGCCTCCCCCCATTCTGCTCCGAGGCCTTCAAGATCATCTGCGGCATCGCACAGGGATCCTCCCTCAGCCCGACGCTGTTCAACGTCTACATGGCACCACTAGCACGCATCGCCCGACAACACGACCTCAACATAATCTCCTATGCCGACGACACTCAGCTGATCCTCTCCCTCACCAAGGACCCCCTCACCGCCAAATCCAACCTCCACCAGGGAATGAAGGCCGTCGCCGACTGGATAGAGGACAGCTGCCTCAAACTGAACACAGACAAGACAGAAATCCTCATCCTCGGGTCCAACCCCTCCGCATGGGACGACTCTTGGTGGCTCACGTCACTGGGGTCCCCCCCGGCCCCCACCGACCACGCACGCAACCTGGGAGTCATCCTCGACTCGAAACTCTCCATGACCAACAAGTCAACGCAGTCTCTTCCACCTGTTTCAACACCCTCCGCATGCTCCGCAAGATCTTCAGATGGATCCCGAAAAACACAAGGAAAACTGTCACCCAGGCCCTGGTCAGCAGCAGGCTCGACTATGGAAACGCCCTCTACGCCGGAACCTCGTCCAAGCTCATTAGCAGACTACAGAGAATCCAGAATGCCTCTGCACGCCTGATCCTCGACGTCCCGCGACCACATCACCCCCCCACCTGAGGAACCTGCACCGGCTCCCCGTCGACAAAAGAATCTCCTTCAAACTCCTGATCCACGCACACAAGGCACTCCACAAAACCGGCCCAGCCTATCTCAACAGTCGACTCTCCTTCTACGTACCCAACAGGAAACTCCGCTCCGCTGACCACGCCCTGGCCACGGTCCCACGCATCCGGAGAATTACTTCCGGAGGCAGATCCTTCTCCCATCGCGCCGCCAAGACCTGGAACACCCTCCCCCTCCACCTACGTCAAACCGAAGACCTGCTGACCTTCAGGAGACAACTCAAGACCTGGCTCTTCGACCAGTAACATCTCCCCCCCCTCCCCCCAGCGCCTTGAAACCCACCCAGGTATGTAGTGTGCTTTACGAGTTGCATGATTGATTGATTGATTGAATAATGAGCGGGTCCTTTTATGCAGTGCACAATGGCAAATAGATAGATCATTTGGTAGCGGGAATCAGCAGAAAGCAGAACGATGAATAGTAATGCTACAGCATCTAGTGCAGCCTCAGATTAGAATCCTATCAGTGTTCTTGAGTATCTGCAGTGTACCAAATGCAAAAGGTGGGAAGTTCAAGACAGGGAGCACTTGCATAATCTGGTTGTGAGAAGATAATTGACTGTACAACAGTCTTGCGGCAGTGACGGGTGAAAATGCAGGATTTTTGTGTTGCATATAAGTAGATAACACACTGTTTGTCGAGACAAGGAGAGAAGACATGGAAAATCAATCCAAGATTTTTTTGTTGACTCAACCATGGTGGTTGATTGGCCCAGCTCCATAAGCCACCAATAGTATCAGGCCCCAAAGATGCGGATGCCTGATGTTTCACTATATAGTTTTAATGAATTTGTTTTTATCTAAAAGTCAACTGATTGATTGCATGCAAGTCCAAAACGTTTTCTTGGTTAGAGACCAGGCCTCTCAGAAAGGATAGAACTAAAGCCACACCAGGGGAATACCTTGAATTCCAGGTTGGTCCAGTTGATTCAAAAGCACCGGATGGGAAACTGATAAATGTGACCATATGATTTAGTAATATCAAAGCTGCTCTGCCTTCCTGATCAGAAATCAGGAACAAACTGTGTGACACAGCAAACAATGCTACTTCCAACTCATGGAGAGGTCAGAATCCAACTGGCAAGTGATCAATAAGTAAATTAGTTTATATGAAAGAGATTTTTCAGTTGACCTATTTTTCAAGGATTTTTCAGAAAAAGGCAGTAAAGATATGTTAGAAGATGCTGAGAAACTTTGAACTTGCTGAAGGATTTTTGAACATAGGAACAAATGCAGCTTTTGAGGTTTTTTCCTACATTGGTAGGGACAGATGATGAGGCAAGGGCAATATTACAAATGGAGGTCAGGGCAGGGGCTTTGATCTTTAGATGTCCATTCATGAAATGGGGAGGAAAGGGTCCCAACTGGGAGCTAGATTTAATTAAAAGGTCAAGAGGAGTGAGAATACACAGACAGCAGGCTGTAATTCCGCAGGCATGTTGAGGATGGTTCAAGATCACAAACCTTTGTGAAGGATGATTCACATCGCAAATCTAAGTCAAATTTTCTACTTGGAAAATAAAGAGACAGATAATTGCAAACTTTGGCAGAAGGTTCAATGTACTTAGCAGCACATGCTAGTTCAAAATCACCTTTACCTCTCCTCCAGCCTCCTACTTTTTTTCTGCTGATTCTGCCCACTTACATCCACCTCTTTCCTCTGTGCTCTACTTTTTACCTCACCTCTTGCTCAGCCTATTTTCTTCTCTTGCTGGTTTAGCCCCTCTTAGCCCCTCTGCATGCTCTCCTATTAAGGTCTCATCTTTTCCCAATCCCCAAGCCTCTTACCTTTTCTCTCTAGCTCTGCCACTCTTACATTCATCTTGACCCTCATACCTCCATGCTCTACTCGTAACCTCTCATCTTTTCACTTTGGCTCTCAAATTCGCTTGCTAATTATGCCCCTCTTAAATCCACATCTCTCTTCCCTGCCCTACTCTTCACCTCTCAATTCTCCACCCAGTCTTTATCTTCTCTGCTGGTTCTGCCATCCTAAATACAGCTATGCCTTTTCCTTCCCCCTTTCCTTTTATCTTCTCTTGCTGCTCCTGACCCGTCACCTACATCTTTTCCCTTTCTCCTTCCCTCTCTCCACTTGCTGAATTTGCCCTCCTTACATTGAACTCTAGCTCCCTGATCTACTCTTCATGTCTAATCTCTCACCAAGTCTTTAACTTTCTCTCGCTGGTTCTGCACATCAAACATCTACCTTCCCCTCCTCTCTCGCTCTTCATCCAACCTCTTACTATCTCTTGGTGGGTCTTCTCTCTTCCATCCACTTCTCTCTCGCCATTCTGCTTATGTACTCTTGCTGGTTCTGTCTCTCTTATAGCCATTAATTTTAAAAATACACTACCTTCACTGCTCACCTGTCCCCCAGCGTTATAACTTTTTTCACTGGATCTGCCCCATTTACATCTTCTCTCCATTTTCATCCTCCAGAACACCCTAATCTTTTCTCACTGATTTTGCCTTTTACACCACCTATTTATGTTCATGCTCTACTCTTATTCTTGTCTCTTCCTCAAATCTTATTTTGTGGATTTCGCGTGTAGAAAAGTAGGATCTGCTCTCATGGTCACTCGCACTTTTTGCTGGAGTCATTATGATTTTAGGATTAGTCTGACTGGGATCCTGCTAATCAGGACACCAGTCTCTGTGCATCTTCCCTAAACTGGACATGGTGAGCACTTAGGTACACTCCAGATTGGCTACTGGGGTACCCTTATAAGTCCCTAGTGTATGGTACTGAGGTACCCAGGACATTGGTACACCAGTGTTCCCTCATGGGCTGAAGCATGTATTACGCCACCCATGAGAGACCACTCAAATTGTGACTACAGGCCTGCCACTGCAGCCTGTGTAAGCTGGTGCTAGCACCACTTAAGACAGATATAGGTTTCCCTATATCTGAGGTCACTACACTTAAAACTTATAAATCACCCCTAAGGCAGGCCTTTCAATCCTGAAGGCAAGATGGTGGGTCCTAAGTGTGAGGGTGCTCCTGCATGAGTGGGGCACATGTACAACCTTCGGAGTTGTAATCACATTTATACGCTGTTTTGATTAGTCTTCTTTTATTGAGTTCACAGGTTACAAGGTGCATGCAGCATAGTAGCAGGGCGACCTCAGAATGAGGGAAATCATTCCAGAGCCCTACAGAGATACATTCTGATGACATGCAATAATTCTACATTCCAACCCCACAACATTAATAAAGAAACCATGTTAGTTACTACACATCCCCCTTCTTTATACAAAACGAATAAATGATAACATAAAAATAAAAATAATTAATAACAAACAAACTCCTCAAGAGTTTTAGGGGTTTTAATAGATCTGCCAAATTTACTGGATCTCTCAGCAGGACTAGTCTTAACACAAGAGCCAGATTCACCGCCAAGAAGTCCAGCGCATTCCAGACGACCTTCATACTCAATTCTAGATTCACTTTCAGCTTCACATTCAGTCCCAAGTTCAGGTACATGTGAAACTGGGACAGCAGCAAAAGAATGTAAATTCTTATCCAAGTCTTTTCCCTTTCCAGCAATTGGTAAAGCATCCATCCACCAATAATTGGTACTTTTAACCTTCGTACGGTCTTCCTTCACAGGAACAGGACCACACAAAATAGAAATACGACTCATATGATGTACAGTGTCATCCTCCAATTCAACAGTGTTGCGCATGACTTTAGTCACCCTTTTAGGTTCAGAAAACCGAGAGCGCACTTTGCCAACTTTCTTACCACACTTAACCCTGACAAGTTCTCCAACCTTAATGCACACTTCTTTTGTGCCATGCTTGGCATCAAAATAATTTTTGTTCTTGCTTTGAGAGTTAGCAAAACACTCCCTACTCTGATTACAGTCCCAATCATACTTTTTGTATGATTGGGCGCCCCTCTGAGGTCCCCGCCCAGCAGACCCGGCAGTAAGAAAGCACCATGGTTCACCGACGAACTCAAGAGCTCCAAGAAGAACTGCCGAGCCCTCGAGAGAACCTGGCGCAGAGATCCAACACCAGACAACATGACCACCCTCAAGCTCGCCACTCGAAAACACCACCAACTGATCCACACCACCAAGAAAACCGCATTCAAGGAACGACTGGACAACAACGCACACAACAGCAAGGAACTCTTCAACATCGTAAAAGAGCTCTCCAACCCCAACGCCGGAAACAACGACATCACCCCATCACAAGACCTCTGCAACTCCCTTGCCTCCTACTTCCACAACAAGATCGCAGACATACACAACAGCTTCAGCACACAGCCAACGCACCCCACGACCGCACCTGCACCCCCCACCACCACCCTCCGCGCCTGGCCCCGATCAACACCGAAGAAACCCGACGCACGATGAACTCCATCCACTCCGGATCTCCAACCGACCCCTGCCCTCACCACGTCTTCAACAAGGCCGACGCTGTCATCGCACCCCACCTGCGGGACATCATCAACACCTCCTTTGACACCGCTACCTTCCCGGAGAGCTGGAAGCACGCCGAACTCAGCGCTCTACTGAAGAAACCATCAGCGGACCCCACCGAACTCAAAAACTACCGCCCCATCTCGCTCCTCCCGTTTCCGGCCAAAGTCATCGAGAAGACCGTCAACAAGCAGCTGGCCGCCTTCCTCGAGACGAATGGATCCCTCGACCTCTCGCAGTTTGGCTTCCAGGCCAACCACAGCACCAAGACCGCCCTCATCGCAGCCACCGATGACATCCAAGCCCTGCTCGACAACGAGGAAACTGCGGCCCTCATCCTCCTGGACCTCTCCGCGGCATTCAACACTGTCTGCCACCGCACCCTAGTGCAGCACCTCAGCAACGTCGGAATCCAAGAGAAGGCACTAGAATGGATCATCTCCTTCCTCGCCGGGAGGACACAGAGAGTCCGCCTCCCCCCGTTCAGATCAGAAGCCACCGAAGTCATCTGCGGCGTTCCTCAAGGCTCCTCGTTTAGCCCCACCCTCTTCAATGTCTACATGAGCCCCCTTGCGGCCATCGCACGCCAACACAACCTCAACATCATCTCTTACGCCGACGACACCCAGCTGATCCTCTCCCTCACCAACGACCCCGCCACCGCCAGAGCCAACCTACATGAAGGGATGACAGACGTAGCCGAGTGGATGATGAACAGCGGCCTGAAACTGAACTCAGACAAGACGGAAGTCCTGATCCTGGGCTCGTCGCCCTCTGCCTGGGACGACTCCTGGTGGCCCCCCGCCCTGGGCAGCGCACCCAAACCAACAGACCACGCACGCAACCTGGGCTTCATCCTGGACTCCTCCCTCTCCATGACCAGACAAGTCAACGCCGTCTCCTCATCGTGCTTCAACATCCTGCGCATGCTACGTAAGATCTTCCGGTGGATCCCCACCAAGACCAGGAAGATGGTCACCCAGGCCCTCGTCACCAGCCGACTGGACTACGGCAACTCCCTCTACGCCGGAACCACTGCCAAACTCCAGAAGAGACTCCAGCGGATCCAGAACGCCTCAGCAAGACTCATCCTCGACATCCCCCGACACAGCCACATCTCCGGACACCTGAGAGACCTGCACTGGCTCCCGGTCAACAAGAGAATCACGTTCCGACTCCGTGCACACAAAGCCCTACACAACCAAGGCCCAAGATACCTCAACAACCGCCTCAACTTCTACACTCCCACACGCCAGCTTCGATCGACCAACCACGCCCTCGCCGCCGTCCCCCGCATCCGAAGAGCCACCACGGGAGGAAGGTCCTTCTCCTACCTGGCCGCCAAGACGTGGAACTCCCTCCCGACCCACCTCCGCCTGACTCAAGACCACCTCGCCTTCTTGAAGCAGCTCAAGACCTGGCTGTTCGAGCAGTAGTGGACCCACCCCCTCCCCAAGCGCCTTGAGACCCTCCGGGTGAGTAGCGCGCTATATAAATGCATTGATTGATTGATTGATTGACTTCTGCCCATCCATCCAGGATTAATTCTGCAATGTGGAAATCTGCCACGCATCAATCCAAAAGGAGTTTCCCCCACAGTGTCATGCACAGTCACCCTGTAAGACCAAATCAATGTATCCAGTTCATCGTTCCAATTTTTATTTCCTTTGCTAGCCAATTGTAGAACACCCTTTAATACTCTGCTCACTCTCTCCACAACAGAGTTACCTCTGGGATAATATAAGGCTGTAAATCTCTGTTCAATACCAGTGAAATCCATACATTTTTTCATCATGTCAGATTTAAATTGGACACCATTGTCCATCAAAATTAACGCAAGAAAGCCCTCTCTTAAGAAGCACTTTTCCCAAAAATTTATAACAGCATCAGTATTTACTTTCTTGACCACTTCCACTTCAATCCACCAAGAAAAAAGGTCAACTAACACCAAAATGTACTTGGTAACACCATCTTGCCACAAAATAGGTCCTATAATATCTAAAGCAACTTCTTCCCAAGGTAGTTTAGGACAACCAAGAGAAGACATAGGAGGATTGAGGGTTTTTTGAGTCTTGCCCGCACACTCACAATTAATACAAGACCGAACAAATCTTTCAATTTCCAAATCTACTCTGGGCCACCAGTATAATGCCTTAATATTTATTTTGGTGCGAGACGCACCAGGATGTCCTTCATGACCAATAGTTAAAATCTTATGCCTCATACCTACAGGAGGAATATTTTTTCCACCTCTACAGACAAATTCATCATCCACACTCAATTTGTCCCGAACTTCCCAAAAAGCTCTTAACTCTGGTTTGCACTTGCAGTCACTAGACCAGCCATCCATAATCTTATTTTTCACAGAAAGTAAAATTTCATCTTTTTTATACTCATCTTCCCATTCACTTTTGCTTACTCCCGAAGTGTCCGAAAACACGCTAGCCACACAAAAATCACTCCAGGGATCATGGTCAATGTCCCATAGAGGTAAAGAAAGTCTACTAAGGAAATCAGCAATCACATTTTTGACCCCTGGAACATATTGTACACATACACAGAATCTTGGAATTTCTTTGACAATCTAGCAATTCTTGCTGAAGCCCTTGAAAGGCCCTCTTTACTGAGTAATTTGGTCAACAGTTTATGGTCAGAGTTCAAAACAAATTTCTTACCCCAAATGAATTTCCTGAAATGTTCCATGGCCCATACGCACGCCAACGTTTCTCACTCAATCACGGAGTATTTTTCCTCCGTAGGAGACAATGAACGTGACGCAAAGGCCACCACAACTTCATTACCATGTTCAGACATCTGTGACAACACACCCCCTAATCCAGTACCACTGGCATCAGTAGTGACAAATGTGTCACCAAAAGGATCAAATCCTTGTAGTGTAGGAGCATTAGAAATGGCCATTTTGATATCCTCAACAAACTTTTGGCATGCATCGCTCCATGAAAAAGTAGCTTTGTTCTTCATTGGTAATCGCATTTCATATGTTTTCTGAGAAAAGTGATTTAACAAATTTCGAATATAATTCGGCTAAACGGAGGAACGATCTAAGTTCATCTTTCGATTTAGGTGCTGGGGCATTAATAATAGCTTCAACGAGTTTGTTCTTAGGCTTGATACCAGTGTCACAAATTTCGTGTCCTAGGTAAGTAACAGACTTTTCTGCAAACTTACATTTACTACCCTCAGCAGCCAAACCATTGTCCCTGAGGATGGTAAGAACCTCCCTGAGAATGGCATCATGATGGGTTTTATTCTTCCCCATCACTAAGATGTTGTCCTGAAAGAACACTACTTCAGGAATATGACCG
Organism: Triturus cristatus; assembly: GCF_964204655.1. Taxonomy (NCBI): domain Eukaryota; kingdom Metazoa; phylum Chordata; class Amphibia; order Caudata; family Salamandridae; genus Triturus; species Triturus cristatus. The sequence goes on along the minus strand of NC_140580.1, from coordinate 142,961,618 downwards.
AAAAGATTTGACATTAACCTCTGAAAAACTGCAGCTGCTGATGCCAACCCAAAAGGCATGCGTTTAAATTTATAACACCCAAAAGGTGTACAAAAAATAGTCAAATGTCTGCTTTTGGTATCCAACACTACTTGGTGGTAAGCAGCGGAAAGGTCCAATGTGGAAAACCATTTAGCCATTCGGATGCTTCCACTGGTTCAATAACATTAGACTTTAACAATTTCTCTAGCTCAGACTTGACTTCATCTCTGACTATAAAAGGAATATTCTGAGCCTTGTGTACCTTAGCAATAGCACCTTCCTTTAAGCAAATTTGGTGGGTAAAGCCTTTAAGTTTGCCCATTACACCCGCAAAAAACTTAGGGAATTCTCGTAGAACCCACTTTTTGGTGTCCTCCCCATCACATGAAACCAAAACTTGCTCCTTACTGTTAGGATCAAGAATTATGTTTCAACTTTTTTGGTCCTTCCACCCTAGGACTGATTGTCCCTCTTTAGCAATATACAACTTACCTGTAGCATGTCTCTCTTTAAAACGAAATACCAATGTTCTGTACCCCAAGATATCATTTTTTTCTCCCGTAAAACTCTAAGGAGAAATATCATTAGGTTCCAACCATACACCAATACTGCTAATAAAATGTTTTTCCCAAATATTTTGAGAGACAATGGTGAATGGAGACCCTGAATCCGCTGCAAGTTGCACAGTAATGCCACCCAGGGAAACCAAGCATAGTGGTTTGGAAGAAGAACTATCAGTAATGTTCAGTACAACTTTTTTCTTTTGAATGAATTTGACTTGAACATCTTCCACACTAGAACTAGAGTAACTATCATCTTTCACTTCTTGTATACAAGCAAATTTATCTTTGTTTTTTTTCTTTGGTTTTCTTTTGCACACCCTGCTAAAATGCCCAATGATACCACATTCAAGGCACTTTGCAGTTTTTGCAGGACATTTTCATATCTGGCAGAGTGTGACAAACTACCACATCTTTAACAAATCAAATTGCCAATTTTCTTTTGCTCAGCATTTTCTCCTTTCTTTTTGTCAAATTTAACATCACGGTTCACCTTAGGCCCCTACTTACTGTCTAAAATTTTCCCCACCACTTCAGATTCCTTTTTATCATGAGATAAGGTGGCTTTAGCACAACACTCAGATAACTCAGCCTTTTTAACCATAGCTACAATATCCTTCAGACATCCTTCCCCCTCTACCCATAGACTGTCTTGTATGGTTTTATTTTTTGTGTATATACCTATTTGGTCACGGATGAACTCATCATGCAGTTGAGCAAACCTACATTTACTTGCTTACTTTTTTAAGGCAGAAACGTATTCTTCAATGTTCTCATGTTTTTCTTGTTTTCTCTGAAAGAAACTGTGTCTAGTGACAGCAATACAAACTGAAGGGGAGATATAAAGATCAAGGTCCAACATTGCAGCTTTAAACACATCGATATCACCACCAACCCTCTCCAGTTTTTGTAATTCATTGTAAACCCGCAAATCTTCAGGACCTAAAGAATACATGAGTATCTTTTTTTTTTCTCTCTGGAGAAAAGTTACCATTAATGTCTTCCAAATTGGCAATATAATTGAGAAAATACTCTTTCCAGTCATTCCAGGCTATCAGAGGTTCTCCTGGTGTGGGCAAAAATTCCTTCGGGGAATTGATGTGCATTGAGGAAGAATTGGACTCACCCACAGCTGTGCTGGTTCTACTAGTAGGCATGACTAGAGCAGCAGAAGCAAAAATAAGAATATGTTCCAGCCAGAAGAAAATAAATGGAGTGATAGTACAACGTATAGCCCTCGAATGAGACTGAAATTGACAACCAAGTCAGCAGAAAGGTAAAGTGTTTTCCTTTAAAAGCACTTTAAGCACGAAATGTATATAAAAAAAAAACTCTGCACACACCTTTTCTGTGAAAATGTCCACTACAAAGAGGACTTCGATGAGGAATGCCGATCAACTGAATAAATTAAACACTTCTTCACTTCCGGAATAATGACACACGAAAAAAATGAAACACTAAAGCAAATAACGCTCCTTCCCTTCCGGAATATAAACAGCACACAAAGATGGCCGCTGAGCGTGCTGTTTAACGCACTGACGTCAAGTAAATTGGTCCTTCTCCTTTGTTGCTGTACGCATTCATAGCCCACTTGCCCTGGACACGGAAGAACATGCAGCAGGAGAGACGCGTGGAGAAGATGACGGCAGCAAAATTATGGTGGAGCGAGGCAATGCGTGTTTTGAATCTAGTGAAAGTCATTAAGGATGGAAGGTTACACTTACTTAAAATTAAGAGAAGTAGATTAAATGGCACAGCCAATGCCTCAAACGATATTCAACCACAGCAAACTATCGCAGAAAGCAGAATTCCTCCAAGGAAATCACTCACGAGTTCCGTTTTTTCTTGCGATTGAATCCGAGTAGGCAAAAGTGGTTGAAGGAGAAGTCCTTATTCCATGGGTTCTTAGAATAAACAGCTTGTTGCCAAACATAAGTGTAGTAATCACACTTATACGCTGTTTGATTCGTCTTCTTTTATTGAGTACACAGGTTACAAGGTGCATGCAGCATAGTAGCAGGGCGACCTCAGAATGAGGAAAATTGTTCCAGAGCCCTACAGAGATACATTCTGATGACATGCAATAATTCCACATTCCAACCCCACAACATTAATGAAGAAACCATGTTAGTTACTACAGTGCTCCTGCATGATTGGGGCACATGTACAACCTTCGGAGTCCATTCTTTCCGGGTTGTAAGTGCATCGGCCATTATGACATATAGACTGGCCATGCGTCATTACACGATGACCATCTCTAAACTGGATGTAACAAACCCTGTCATGCTTGGTATCAAATATGTTGGGATCATATCATACAGAAAATGGTGTGGGAGGTGTGAATCCATGCACTGTAAAGCTCCTCCAGGAGGACCTTAGTTCTCCCTATACCAGTCTTCCAGAACCGGACAGCAAGCTAGGGCTGCTGCCGACCAGAGACATGTTTCAGCCCTCCTTCTGCTGAGCCAAGCTCGAGCAGCGGAAGGCATAACAAAGTTATCCTGTCACAAGGAGGTGTGAACACCTCCCAGAAAGGGTTTAGTGTATTGGGGCAGGGTGGGGGAGCTGGCCAGTGCCACTGAGACAGCTTGAAGGGCACATTTGGTGGCCTCCTTGCAAACTCCAGTTCAAACCAGTTCAGGGAGCCGTTGGCTCACCGCTCTGGTGTGAAACTGGACAAAGGACATGGGAGTATCCCCCCACGATCTAGCCCCTCAGGACCCCTGAATCGTCCTAAACCTTTCCTAAGGGTACTTAAGGGCTTACCTGTGGGTGAATCCCTAGATTTGTCGTGAAATCATAAACCACTTCAACTTCGACCATCTGGACACTCTGGACTTTGCTTTGGGAACCTGTGGAAATATGGATTTTTCTGGTCAGTTATGTCCCCTATCTTGGACCCCAACGGTTCTATGTGCATGTTACAAGTACATGTATGTCCCCTCCAGTTCCAGTTATGAAGACGCAAATACATGTGCGTCCACCGTCAACATGTCCTCTGTCAGATCCGCCATGAATAGGCCGGATATTCCATTCCTAAGTACGAAAGGCCACCGGCTTTGTATGGTTCACTTATGCCATTTTACAGTCCAGGCAAGTAGGCCCTGATTCTGTCATCAAACTCCTCTTGCTTTCTGCCTCTGAAAACTCCAGTTCGAGCCTGCATCTGTGACCATGAACTTTGTCTCATCCTCTGCGCGGCTCACGAAGCCTGACATCAGCCTATTCTCTGCCAAGAACTGTATTTCGCCTTCGAGTTATCTGCTTCCCCCTCAGCCGATGCATTCCTGTCTAGTAGTTTAAGTAAACATTCTTCCAGCTACCGAGCAAAAGGCTCGACTTCTCTGTCCTCATGCAAGTAATTCATAGCCCTGTTACCATGGAATATTCCTACCCCCTCGCTTTCAGTGTAGACATTTAGACGCTTGTACACGCACGCACAGTCAGTATAGAATAGATTCTGTCCGAGAGTCCTTCTTTTGTGGATAACATAGTTCTTTAAACATAGGATGTTAGATATGATTTGGGATTAGGTTGACTTGACCCCCCAGACTTTTTGTCTCCACATGTAGAGCTAAATGTCAAGTCCCCTTCACCCCCTAGTTGCACGTCAATCACACGTCATACTGCTGCGCGCGCATCTATGCCAAGTATTATCTTATAGATCCACCTATAGGTGACATCATAACCAATTATGTTCCTTTTTACGCCTTATTACACCCATTTTTCGGTTACGCAGACAAATCGTCATTTTCCTTATCAATTGTTACGCCTATTGCATTCGCTTCATTGTAATGTATGTACTATAAAGGTTACTTCTTGTCAATAAAGTATGTACTTCACTTCCTGAACCTCCGTGGTGATGGAACTTGGAGCAACCGATTATAATCGATCATTGGAATAAAGCCCATTCCGAACCTCTAATACCACGGATTCTGCCTCTCATTTTACTGAGCTATTTAATTATGTTTCTGTATCAAATTAAGTCCAGGTAAAGGAGAATTATTTACCACATGAATGGCGCCCGAACAGGGACACTTTCTCATCTCACGCGCCGGCGGTGCGTTGCAGGCCCGGTCTCCTGCCACAGCTGGACGGACAATAACGCGTACCAGCAGGATTTCCTGTATCTCCCTCCGGTCAAGCGGGGGCGACTGAGACTGCGATCAACACCCAGACGAGGCGGTGAGAAGTGCGAAGTATCCCGACCAGAGCCTAGCTGAGAGAGCAAGATCCGAGGTATACAGAGACCCACCAGTTCGAAGTCAAGCCCAGTGTCCGACGAGTCGAGTCGAGTCCAGTCCGGTTCAAGTTACCGAGGCCTTCCGTTTCCGAAGCTACCCGGTGAGTACCATTGCTGGGGAGGCGTTTCTGACGTGCACATAGGTTGTGCCGGTCAAGACGGGTTTGGGTACACAAATCCGGTCTGCACTGTTTCAGCAGTGTATCTGTACTGTTTAGCAGTATATCAAGTATTCCGAAGTATCTAGTTATTGTCAAGAATTAAGCTTGGTGATTAGTTATGCAGACAATCATCATTGTTGTTTCAGTTAAAGGTTTAATGTTTAATGTTTAATGTGTTTAAAAACGTCCTGCATATTGTGGTATGAATGACTGTTCATTATCGTGTTTATTGTATTAAGTCTGTTCAAAATCAAGTATCAGGTCAGTTGGTCAAAATCAAGTATAAGGTCAGTTCTCAATATGCCGCTCTTTTCGAAATTAAGACAGATCACTACTAGAAAAGGGGTTCTCGAAGAAGCCGTTCCTATTCCTCCTAGGGACACTCCAGGGCACTTCATGTATCACAAACATGGCTTAGACGCTATATTATTTCTTGATTTATGGGTAGACTACACCAAGGGATTACCAGAAAGTCAGAGGTGGCCCGCAGCGGGAACCTGGGATGCAGAGTGCATCATGAAAGTCGAGGAAGAGTTATGGAAAAGGAAAGTCAGACAGTCACAGAAAGACGCCGTTGAGTTATGGCGTAAAGAATCTCATAGACGCACAGAAAAAGCACGTAGACAGGAAGAAAAGAATAAAGAAAGTTCAAATAAAGTTCGAGAAAATCTATTAATTGAGGAAGGTATCCGAGTGAAATCAGAACAAGTAGACAGACAAAGAAATGCCCTTATGAATGGTATGTATCCCCTTCTGGCCGAAGGATTACCTAAGGCTACTCCAGAAACACCGAAAGACTTGCCACCCCCATTGTTCCCAATAAAGGTACATCCTAAGGGGCATCCTAGAACAGCAGAAGATGTTTTTCTTTCCTCATATTTAGATGACGCAGCTCCCGAATATGCTAATTCCGCCCCGCATAGACCGCATACCAGGGAGGTCCAACGCCAAGAGCCAGCACCCGTATCCCTACAGCAACAAAACGAGTCACAAGTTCTGGCAAGCACATCTGTTTCTGCATCCGCTCCTACAGCTACTTCTATAGCTGTGTCCACACCTGTAGTTGCTGTGTCACGTTCGACGAATCCTTTCACACCCGACACCCCAGATGGGGCCACGGGAGGTGCTACTAATATCTTTTCTACGCCACCCAGAATAAATAAACTTACTTTTCAAGAGTCAGCACATTCACGTACACCCAAACTCATAAGTGCCCGTACGCTGAAGGAACTTCTTATAGATTGCAGATATGACCCTGTGCCCGGTAAAGAGGACGAAATGACCCTGGCCTCATTGCGTATCAGACGAGCCGCAGTGTATTTAGGAAAGTTACCAGGAATGACTGAGCATCTAGATAAAATATATCATTTTGTCCAAACAGGGCGAGATCCAGAATGTATTAACAGAGCTATGGAATACCAGAAAGTAGAGATACAGGGGGAACTGTTACGTTTCCTCATAAACTGTGTGATCAGAAATCAAGACCGACCGGGGGTAGACCCGGAAGCAATGAGAATTCTTACAAGATGGAGCCAGAATATATCAGAAGGGAGACATGATAAACAAAATTGTATAATAGCCATGTGCCGAAAGATCCGTAAAGAAATAGAACGCCTACACGAGGAGAGATTAGAGGTAGACGAGTTCGAACAAAGCGAGGAAGAAGGGTCAGGACTGCCCACAGGACAGTCAGACACCATAGCCTATGTAGGTAGAGGAAGATCTTGTAATAATAATAGACGTCTTACTGACTCAATACGTCCGATATGTCCAGATAATAACAGGAATTTCCAAATACCGATAATTAATATAAGGTCTAACGAGCATTCGTTCCAAACCGCCGACAAACTACTCCGAGAACGAAGGGGTTATCATTTTCTCGATTCTATGGATGAACAAGATTTAGCCAGGGCAGCTGTCCATTGGGTGGACAGTCCCGGAAAATATAGTGATGATACAGTAGTACGCACATTTTTGAATCTTACCCCAGATGAACAGAGGTTAGCTGGGATTTATATGATTCAACAACTCATTATACTATATCGAAGTCAGCATTCGGACCCTGGTCCCTTACCTGACATACTGACTGAATTGCTTGTGAATAAATGGAGAGGTGCAGGTACTAAATTAATTAAAGAAATTCTAGAATCAAGAAAGCAGTATATTCTTTTTGTATGCGCAGAGCATGTCTCATTGCCCGTCAAGGAAAGAACCACGTATCACATGGATAGACAGAATCCCTTACGAGAAGTGCACCCAATAAAAGGCGAGGACAACGAGTTCAAGCGCGTATTTGTATATACGCCCATATCGAAAATAGAATTGTTACAAATGAAGAAAGTGGTACCCAGTCATGACAAAGATCCAGCGGGTTTTCACCGAGAAATTAAAGACATGTTACTCATGGGAGAGTATACCTATCCCGACATTATGACAATATTAAAGGTATTGATGCCTGCTGGTATTTATGAGAAACTCAAGGAAAAAGAGTGGGAGGTAGGAGACCAAAAGATAGAATGGTCAGTGTTAGAAGCGGAAGAAAAGGCCCGAACTGCAGGAGCAGGACTTGGGGATAAAACTAAAGCACTGCCAGGTTTATTAGTACAGGTACTGCCACGTTTATTAACTACGAAAAAGGAAGATTGGGGTACAATTTCAGCCTGTAAACAGAAGCAAGATGAAGACACTAGTGATTACTATGCCCGATTTGAAAAATGTTTTGGTATAAATAGTGGCATAAAAGCAAGTAGCGAATCATACCCACATCTGTTTGTAACAAAATTAGTAGAAAATGCCCTGCCCCCAGTAAAGAATAGAGTATTAAAATTCGAGAGTACCTGGCAAGGTAACACTCCATCACAAATGTTACAAATGTTACAGTACCATCATAATAGAATTAGAGAGGAACAAGAACATGAACACAGACGCATGAAAGACACGAAAATGAAAATGTTAGTTTCCCAGACAGTTCCAACTGAAGGACATAAAAAGGGTATGACACATTCCGATTCAGCAGGACCTGTAAAAGGGACATGCAATTATTGTAAAAAGCCAGGTCATTACGTACACGATTGTCCAGTTTTGAAACATAATATCAGCATAGGTAAAACACAAGAAAGATCACGGCCACTTAGACAAGATCAGAATGAACAAGGAGCTCCGCAGCATGCCCAGGCCATGCCAGCCGCACAACAGCCAGTACAGTTTGTGCCAGCTGCACCACCGTTGCCTGTTGCTGCCACACAGACAACAATACGACAAATGTATCAGACCGCACAGTATGAATATCCTGAGTATCAGCGTTACGCATGAACTAGCCTAGAGAGGGAAGTTGATTTACCCCTTATTGAAATCCCAGTAGATCAAGAAGGACCTTATGTACATAGTGAATTATTAGGCCAAGATAGAAAATTTCTACTCGATACAGGGGCAAGTCGAACAACTATAAAACGTAGTGAAGTTCCAGGGGCACCCCTCTCAGGCTCACAGAATATTTCCCTTGGTTTTTCAGGAAAACCTATTGTTAATGAAGTGTCACAACCTCTGCCACTTACGATAGGACCTCTGACCCGAACTACAGATTTATTGCTTACTAAATCATGTCCAGAAAACTTGCTGGGAATGAAAACATTGAAAGCTCTAGGAGCCATAATATGTTGTTCTCCGGAAGGAGTAAGGTTGTTTTTACGAGATTTTAAAGGTCACTATGTGTCTAGAGACATGGATCCCCGACTGCAGACTTTACCTACACGTCTATGGGCACAAGGCCCTACTGATGTTGGTTGCATGAATATTACACCATATAGAGTCACGTTAAAGGCAGGAGTGGTGCTACCACGAATGCGACAATACAAGTTACCACCAGATGCTGTAGTGGCTTTACTACAAATCGTTGACGAGCTTATTGCCCAAGGAGTAGTTGTAGAAACAGACTCCAATGTATGTAATTCACCGATAATTCCGATTCTTAAACGAGCAGATCCTAAGGCCCCGCCAGTATATCGATTGGTTATTGATCTGCGCGAGTTAAACAAATGCATTGTGCCACAATTTCCTGTGGTCCCAGATATCTCGTCATTACTGACAGCTATTGATTCCGAAGCAACATTCTTTACTGTAATCGATCTCAAGAATGCCTTTTTCAGCGTCCCAATAGATCCGGAAAGCCAATATTTGTTCGGATTTAGTTTAAATGGACGTAGCTTTAAATTCTCACGCGCACCTCAAGGATTTACAGAAAGCCCCAGCATCTATAGCCAAGCACTGAAACGAGAACTCGATAGTATCCACATGCCCGTTAACACTGCTCTGCTCCAATACGTCGATGATCTGCTGATCACCGCCAGAAGCGAACGGGAATGTGAAAAAGCATCACTGACAGTTTTACAGTTTCTAGCCGAAAAGGGGCACAAGGTGTCCCCTTCTAAGCTGCAATTCTGTGTCCAGCGAGTTGTTTATCTTGGACACTCGCTGTCCAAGGAGGGAAGGCAGCTTACACCCGACCGCATTCAGTTAATAGCTAACATGCCAATACCCAAGACACAAAAGGAGGTACGGGCTTTCATAGGCCTCACTTCATATTGTAGGCAGTGGATCCCTCAGTATGCATTTCTAGCAAAACCACTCATTCAGTTGACAACACAGGAGGCAGCCACATCGACTGTTCTCCCTTGGACTCAAGAACATACACAAGCTTTTGAAAGCCTAAAGAAAGCTTTATGTCAAGCACCTGTTTTAGCAACACCATGTTACAGAAAACAATTTACACTTTTTGTTACAGAACGCGAAGGTACTGCCTTGTCAGTACTCACACAGGAACAAGCAGGAGCACACAAACCATGTGCTTATTTTTCTAGTACATTAGATCCAGTAGCTCAGGCTTTGCCTGCATGCCTGAAATCAGTAGCAGCGACAGCTTTAGCAATCAGACAAAGCGATGCCATAGTGTTAAGACACCCATTGACAGTCCAAGTACCACACACAGTAGAGGTCCTTGTAAATAGAACGCAAACACAACACTTGACTATAGCGCGACTTACAGGGTATGAACTTACATTGTTTCAGCCACATATAGAAATCAGACGCTGTAACACATTGAATCCTGCCACACTTTTGCCAGTAACCGGAACAGACCCACTAGCTCATGACTGTATTGAAGTTATTACTATAACGACAAAACCCAGACAAGACTTGACAGATGTCCCATTGTCAGATCCAGACCTGACGTTGTATGTAGATGGTTCATGTATGAGAACAAATACAGGAGAGTTAGTGGCTGCTTACGCAGTCACCACAGATACTGAAGTCATTGAAACAAATCGTATAAATACTTTGTCAGCTCAAGCCGCAGAGCTCATCGCTCTGACACAAGCCTGTATTCAAGCCACTAATAAAAAAGTCAACATATACACTGATTCACGTTATGCATTCGGAGTTGTACATGACTTCGGCGTGCTGTGGCGAGAGAGAGGTTATTTAACTTCCCACGGTGCCCACATCCAGCACGGACCCCTCATTCATGCCTTATTAGATGCAATACATCTACCCACTGCAATATCAATTATGAAATGTAAAGCTCATACGAAAGTTACTGATATCATTTCCCAAGGCAATGATCTAGCCGACAGAACAGCTAAACAGACTGCTCAAACTCAAACCCCCGACATGACAAAGACAATAGTCCCGACACCAACACATTGTATGACAGTTAAAGATCCTACCCTTGACGTAATTGACATACAGACACATGCTACACCAGACGAAATAAAGAAATGGACTGAATTAGGAGGGATCCAAACGGACCAAGGATGGATGATGAAGGAAAAGTCTGTATGGTTCCTTCCTGATTCAATGGTCCAAGTTATAATTAACACTATACATAGTCCAGCGCATCTAGGAGAAAAAGCTATGCTAGACAGCATTCAACACATTTGGTTCAATAAACATTTACGAGCAGCAGCCAAACAAAAGGTCCGTACCTGTATGATCTGTTGCCAGTTCAACCCAGGAAAAAGCGTTCCCGTAGAACAGGGTGGATTTCATCCTCCTGACCACCCTTTTGAAGTCCTCCAGATGGATTATATCCAGATGGAACGATGTCGAGGATTCAAATATGTTCTCGTAGTTGTCTGCGCTCTGTCCCGTTGGACGGAGGCATACCCGGTTTCAGATTACACTGCCCCGACTACTGCCAAACAGTTGGTTCGAGAATTCTTCCCACGATACGGTTTACCACGTGTTGTCTACTCAGATAACGGCCAGCCGTTCTCATCCGAATTAATGAAACATGTTTCACTTCTGCTAGGATATCAGTGGAAATTCCACTGTGTTCGACACCCCGAGGCAGCAGGTCTCGTAGAAAGACATAATCAGATACTGAAAATCAGACTGTCCAAAATATGCAGAGAGAAAGGTGTCGACTGGATAGTAGCATTACCAGTTGCACTCTTTTACATGAGAATGGTAGCACACTCTCGAACAGGGCTATCCCCGTATGAGGTGATCTTCGGCAGACCACCAAATATGTGGGGGACGCCCATACCACGCAAAATAACTGATATTGACTGTAATATGCTGACAGATTACTTGGCTTCCTTGATGTCTGCACTACAATCTTGTCGTTCACAGGTTGCTGCAGCATTTCCCGACAACACTGAGGTGAAACCCCATGACGTAGTTCCGGGTGATTTCGTGTTTGTGAAAAATTTCGACCGAAAGACTCAGCTGGAGCCCAGGTGGAAGACACCCAAGTTGGTTCTGCTGACCACAAGAACAGCCGTGAAGATCGAGGGCCGCAAGGGCTGGATTCATTCAAGTCATATCAAGAAATTTCATGGACAATCCTCGGATATAGACATTGTGCCCTGCACTCCCTCACAGACTGATTCAAAACTTCCTTTGGTTGAAAGGACTGAAACTGAACTCTACAAAGTTAAATTGAGGCCTAGAACGTCAGACGATTTGATTGTTTAAGTCCTCTCCTAGGTGAAGCGGTTGAATCTGTCTCTGACATGTATCCTCTAGACCTGAATTATGGACAGTCGCGAACAATGATGAAACGACAGGCGTATTGTAAATCACTGCGTAGCCATTGCATAGTGACATTAATAATCTTGTTTTTCTTGAGTCTTTTAATAATTACTGCAAGCATATTGTTGCACATATATTACCCTATTTCTAGACATGTTTATAATGTTACTGCTGAACATTCTTTTAGTGACTTACCTCCGCATGAATTGTCTTATAGACTTGCGCTGCGCAATAACACTTTCATTAGTATGTTACATCATTCCCATCAGACTAGTAATGCCACTAATTGTTGGGTGTGTGGTCGGCTCCCTCCCTATCAGAATTATGAAGGAGTCCTGCCATTCTTTCCACACCCATTTACACATAACGGCTCCTGTGGAGCATGGTTTAGTTTAATCAATTCCATAGACTCAGACACAGCTGTTTACCAAGGTCAGTGGGTATGGGGAAATCTGAACCTAGTTTTACTCAAGGTCTGCTACCCTGACAAGGAGGGTCGCCCCAAAAGAACAGGAACTAATCTAGAAAATGAAGTATATGGATTAGGTAATTTTACACCTAATCCCATGATTCTAAATGTCATATCCGAAGTTGAACTAGTCTTACCCACCATGTCAGTATTCCCAGCAAAAGGGGAATTATGTGTAAGAAAGGTTGGTTCCATACATATGGGCCATAGTAAATGCACTACTATAGTAGAATTCAGTGATCAAGGCAAATCTTCATTTAGAGCTTATCACCACTCCTACTTTATATGTGGTCAGACTGCATATATGCGTCTACCTCTAGATTGGGATGGTACCTGCTACATTGCATTCCTTTTGCCACCTGTTTTTCTAGCTCCTCCTGATTATTACAGAAATATTCATTTAGTACACAACAGAGAGCGGAGAGATCTCCCAATTGTCGATTACACTGAAACAGCATGGGAAAAATACACAGATTTCAATAAAGGCATCTTTCCTTATATAGGTACTGTTACTAATAGTAAACTGATACGTAGACTAACTAGAACCCTTGAAGCAGTAGTGAATGAGACTATTTCCGCCTTAGGCAATTTAACGGAAGAGCAGTCTGCTATGCGGATTGTTGTGCTTCAAAATCGTCTTGTTCTTGACGTCATCCTGGCTGATAGGGGCGGAGCTTGTAGGGTCATCGGATCAAGCTGCTGCGTATTCATACCAGAAAATTCGCCATCTGTATATAAAGCCATCACTCGCCTTCATAAGATTGTAAACCAGATACACCAGAACCCAGGCACTTGGACTTGGTCCAGTTGGTTTTGGAGTGTGATATCAGCCTGGGGATGGAGAGTTCTATCCTTCCTAGGTATTGGCCTTCTCATACTATTCAGTTGCTGTCTATGTCTACAATGTGGACCAGCGATCTGTGGTCTGTGTGCCACATCGTGTATTCCACCACCAAGATTTCATTCGTCACGGAAGAAGAAAGAAGAACAAATGATGTTATATTAACAGATCAATGGATTAATGAAGATTGATATCTCTTAACGGGCAAGTAGGGGACAAGGAGGGAATGTGGAAATATGGATTTTTCTGGTCAGTTATGTCCCCTATCTTGGACCCCAACGGTTCTATGTGCATGTTACAAGTACATGTATGTCCCCTCCAGTTCCAGTTATGAAGACGCAAATACATGTGCGTCCACCGTCAACATGTCCTCTGTCAGATCCGCCATGAATAGGCCGGATATTCCATTCCTAAGTACGAAAGGCCACCGGCTTTGTATGGTTCACTTATGCCATTTTACAGTCCAGGCAAGTAGGCCCTGATTCTGTCATCAAACTCCTCTTGCTTTCTGCCTCTGAAAACTCCAGTTCGAGCCTGCATCTGTGACCATGAACTTTGTCTCATCCTCTGCGCGGCTCACGAAGCCTGACATCAGCCTATTCTCTGCCAAGAACTGTATTTCGCCTTCGAGTTATCTGCTTCCCCCTCAGCCGATGCATTCCTGTCTAGTAGTTTAAGTAAACATTCTTCCAGCTACCGAGCAAAAGGCTCGACTTCTCTGTCCTCATGCAAGTAATTCATAGCCCTGTTACCATGGAATATTCCTACCCCCTCGCTTTCAGTGTAGACATTTAGACGCTTGTACACGCACGCACAGTCAGTATAGAATAGATTCTGTCCGAGAGTCCTTCTTTTGTGGATAACATAGTTCTTTAAACATAGGATGTTAGATATGATTTGGGATTAGGTTGACTTGACCCCCCAGACTTTTTGTCTCCACATGTAGAGCTAAATGTCAAGTCCCCTTCACCCCCTAGTTGCACGTCAATCACACGTCATACTGCTGCGCGCGCATCTATGCCAAGTATTATCTTATAGATCCACCTATAGGTGACATCATAACCAATTATGTTCCTTTTTACGCCTTATTACACCCATTTTTCGGTTACGCAGACAAATCGTCATTTTCCTTATCAATTGTTACGCCTATTGCATTCGCTTCATTGTAATGTATGTACTATAAAGGTTACTTCTTGTCAATAAAGTATGTACTTCACTTCCTGAACCTCCGTGGTGATGGAACTTGGAGCAACCGATTATAATCGATCATTGGAATAAAGCCCATTCCGAACCTCTAATACCACGGATTCTGCCTCTCATTTTACTGAGCTATTTAATTATGTTTCTGTATCAAATTAAGTCCAGGTAAAGGAGAATTATTTACCACAAACCGAGCCTGCTTGTCTTTTGCAACCTCTGTGCTCGTGCTCCGTACAGGTTCTGAACCAGGCCTGTCGACATCCAAGACACCCAAAGGAATCTCCTTGGAGTGAAGGAGTCACTTCCCTGCATCTGCAGGCACCGCAACATAGCTGACCAGTCTGCTGATCCTGGGCTCCCACTGACTCCGTAAGGCTCAGCAACACAGGTGGTGGTTTTGCAACTCCCTCAAGGTCTGAACTGTCTACATACCAAGTATGAGACCAGTATCCCTCGTCGGAACCGCTGGAACAGAACCCCAATATCAAGACTTGCTGACTTGCTGTTACCAAGGCTTGTTGACTCTTTCCAACAGAAATCTTCGGGCTCCAAGAAGCTCCAACCTCAAGCAACTCTTGCAGCCAAGACCTCATCTTGAATACACCTTTGGGTTTCACCGGATTTCTTCGTCTTCTTCTCCAGTGGCACCTTTCCTGAAGCCCTCCATTGTGCTTTACAGCGGTCTCCGATGTTACTTGACACCTATGCACCTGGCTTCCCTGATGTGGGTATCCTGGTTCCTGGGGTATCCACGGGTGGGGTGACTCTCCAACCTTCCATCTTCCACAAGGTTTCTTCAGGGTCCACTGGGAGGGTCCTTCTTAAAAAATTGCAACTACTTGTTACCTATTGACTAACATTGAGCACGCTATCACATTCTCACTCAGCACACGACCTCTGTGGGGCTCGTAGAAACTCACCTAGGGTGGTTCCTTGGGTCCCCGGCTCTTCTACGTCTTCTGGGTCCATTCTCGACTTAGGTCATGGTTCGGATTCTACTATTTTAGTATATGGTTTTGTCTCCCCCTGGGGACCACTGTGTATTTGTGCTACCTACGTGCTCTATTTCCTAAGTTTTTTTGTTGTTGTTTTTTATAGTTTTATAGTTTTATATAGCGTGAACTAGACCCGAGAAATTGGGTATCAGAGCGCTTTACATGAGCACCAGTTTTGTTACAGATGGACACATTGTGTATTAACACATAAGTGTGCGTATTGTGTTTATATTTCCGGGTAGGAGATAATACATTGTGTTAATGAGTGTTTGTTATAAAATACCTATTTGATAACTACACTGTGTGATTCTTTTTCACCCAACCTATACCATAAGATTAAGTACTGGTAAAACAAGCTGCTTTACACTCCTGGACTAAGCCTGAAGGCAGCTCTCCATAGCTACCACTTAGGGAGCTTTCAAAGGTTGTCTACGACCACTAAAATCACCATAAGCGTTGTCTGGATTAGTGCAGGGAGCACCATATTCTGAGCCATCCTCTTACAACACCCCTTTTACATCAATCGCTCTGCTATCCCCAGCTTCTTCGCTTCTCTTTCTCGTTATGTCCCTCTTATATCCACCTTTCACCTCCATGCTGCATGCCTCATCTCTCCCCCTGCCTCTTACTTTTCTCACCGATTCTGGCCTTCTACATCCACCTCTCTCCATTCCCACTCTCTTCTTTGTGTAAGGTTTCTTTATTGTTCTGGCTCTCTTACATCTATATACCCCATGCATGTACTGCCCTTCACCTCTCATTTCTTCCTCCTGCCTCCTAACATTTTTTTGCTGGTCTGTCCCCTTTACATCCACCTCTCCTCTTTGAGCCCCCTGCCTCTTGCCATGTCTCACTGTTTCTGCCTCTTATATCCATGTCTACCTTCCATGCTCTCCACTGCACTTTATCTCTACTATGGTCTCTTACCTTTCTCACTAATTCTGCCTCTATTACACCCACCTCTTACCTACCTGCTGAGCCCTTCACCTCATCATCTCTCTGCAGTCTCTAACCTTCTCTCACTTGTTCTACCTCTCTGAAATCTACCACTTTCCTGCCACTCACTCCCAGCCTCGTACCTGATCTTGGTTGTGTTGCCTCTTACATTTATCACTCACCATTCCCTCTACATGACACTCAAGTTATCCTAATGGTTCTGCTTCACTTATATCTATCTCTCCTATCCAAGCACTGCCTTTCACCTTTAATCTTTCTCTCCAGCCTTAACTTTATTCACTGGTTTTGCCCCCTTCATGTCTACCTCTTCCCTCCATGCTCAACTCTTCATGTTTTATCTCTCTCTCTCTCACCTCTTACCTCCATTTGCTGTTTCTGCCCCTGTAGCTTGCGCTTCCCCCTACATGTGCTGCTATTCACGACTCTTCTCCACGGCCTCTTACCTTGCTTCACCTCTTGTGCTAGGATGCAATACAGGCCACTGCAGCACAGATGGGCCCACAATACTTCAGAGGGCCCCCAACTTTTGAGGGGGCTCCAATTCAGCCCAGGCCCAATGAATATCTGTGAGATGTGGGAGACTGAGTTGCCCATTATCACATTCTGCAGAGAGAGACCCCATAATTTTGTGTTACACCACTGCTCTTATGTAACTTACAACATTCTCTCCTCTTCCACCCTCTCACTCTCCCCAAGCCTGTCACATTTCTTTTTTTACATACTATTCCTTTTGCCTAAGCAACATTCTTCCCTTCTTTCATTGATTCTGCCATTACATACACATCACTCCTTCCCCATCTCCCTTTCCTTAAGCGTCTTGTTCTATATAGCTGTTTTGCCCCTTATGTTCAGCTCTCCCCTCTCTGCTGTACTCTGTTATCTCCCCCACCTCTTACTTTCTTTTGTTTGTCTAACCCCTAGATGTGCATCTCCCTCAATACTTCTATTAAAAGTTAAAGAGAACACCAGACCTCCTTAGATATACCCAGGAATACAGGAATTAGGGATTTCAGATGTGATCAAACATGATGCCGGGGAGTAGTGCTACCTTTTCAGATGTGCAAAACAAGGAATGGTGTGTGGTTTGACGGGTTAAAGAGCTTGGGTGTTTCTTAGACCGTTCTTTGCACTCACCTCAGGGTGGTAAGGATGGATGTGGGGTCACCCCTCCTTCCCTCCTACCAACTCAATGTTATTATCTCTACTATTCTTTTACAGACCCAATTGTTCAATATTCCTTTGTTTCATGTAAATGACATGAAAATAAAAAACAGTAAGCGATTATTCTCGACTGCAGTTACTATTTATGTTTGACTCTGTTCATGTTACTTTTGGATGCACATGCTTGTTTGCAAAATAAAACAACAAAACAGAATTGTTTAAAAAAAAGAATGACCACCTCTCTCTCCGTTTTCTGCTCTTCTCCATTTCCCTTCTTTGGAAGTGAGCAGAGCCCATCATGATGTGAGGTCACTCTGTGTTTTTTGTTGTGAGCCCTGCAGGATACTCTGCGTTTCATTCATGCAGGGCTCACTTCACACCTCACACCAGTTCAAGTGTCTGCCTAACCCCTGCAGCACCTCAAAGGGATGCGGTGTCATGTTGCCGTTTCAGCCCATGGCAGCCGGGCCCAGGAGAGGGGGGCCCCGCTTTGTGTCTTTCACGATTCATCATGTCTGCGAACCCAAATGGAGGGGCTGCCCACCTGTAACTTGTACAATGACACCATTTCAAAAGCATGATGGACTCGTGGGGGGCCCCATCCTAGTTAGACAGCCGCGGGGCCCTGGGCAGCGGCCCACACTGCCCATGTCTAGCGCCGGCCCTGAATGTGCATAGAACAATATCGTGGTAAAGCGTCAAGCGATGATCGGTCAGAAACGACTAATTTGCTTATGTCCGTTCATCAATTAGATGGAACTTTCGTAAGGTGTACCACGTTTTAGCAGTTTTATGTGGAGCGATCGTTTGTAGGAAGTGTATTGTGGGACTTGGGCCTGGTGGATGGGGCTTAGCACAGCGCAGCGCAGCACCACAGTGAGGGACACACACTCCGCTCTATGTGTCGGCCAATGCCACGAGCAACCTTGCCCCCCTTAATTTGTATCCTTGGGCCACGCCCGACCTGGGCAGTGATGTCATGAGGTGCCACATGTAAGTAGAGACAGGGTGGCTTTCTACATCTCTCCGCCAGTGGCGGCTCCTCCGCTATGGCGGAGGAGCGTTGCCACGCTGCTTTTAAGCAGTACCAAGTAGAAACATAAAATTATAATAACTTAGATTTATTATCATTTTATGCTTCATGTCCTGCTGCTTTGCAGGTGGGCGGGGCTGCTCGACTCTCAGACCTTGGAAGGAGTGGTTTGCTCACTCCTAATTGTGCAATGACTGTTTGGTCGGCCCTCTCAGGCCGCCGAAACCAGTCATGCTCACTTTCCCCATTCTCCATGCAGGCTGCATTACAGCCAGCATGGAGAACATGCTCACCCCTCCATCCCCTGGCTGAGCATTGTGTCATGGCGCTCAGACCAAGATTGGCTTAGGGGAGCCTGCTTCCTGTTCCTGGAGTCGTGGGCAGGTGAACAGAAGCAGGAACAGAGACAAGGGACCCGGCCTCAAGGTACGTTTTTAAATGTATTCCTCCTCCCCGCCCCCTGACCCCCTGCACCCACCCAGCCAACCACGAGCCATGCCGGCCACTACTGCCCTCTCCTTCTTTATAAAGTTCCTAAACCGATAGACTTCAGGTACAATGTAAATGACACAAAGTCCCCTAATGTTTGGCTGGGTGCAGTGTTTGGCCAAAGAACTTACTTTTATCTTCAGCAGATGTTTATGGGTTCATGTTCTGCCCGATAACTACCTGGGATGTGTTCAGCAGGGGTCCTGACTAGACTGGGATCATTTGTGGGGAGCACTCCCTGTCATGTGATGCTGCCTGCCAGTTCTCTCCTGCTCCAGGAAACGTTGGTGGAACACTGTTGTACGTTCCGCTTGGCCTCTTATCCTCTCCTTACCTGTTTGTTGGGATCCTTGCTACCTTTTTGAGTCATGATATGTTTCTTGTGACTACAGCGGTCTCTCTGGACAGTGATCATTGTGCTGTCTATCTGAGCTACTGTCCATATCTCAGTTCATACGGGGTCCTGAACTTCCACCCAGGGTATCTGTCCTTGATGACTACTGCTACTCCTATCTGCAGTGATGGGCTTTGTGCCCTCTGGCGGATGCTGGCTTTTCGATTTGTGATTGTTCACTTGATTTGAGTGAGCTCAATATTAATGTCTGCAGGCTGCCATTCAGGATTGACTGGGATGCTGTCTCAAGCAGGTTTCCTGAATAGCATGTGAGCTGTGGCACACTTGGTCGTGCTATGTGGAGTCTGTGCGGATTTAAAAACTTGTGTAGACATACCTCTGCATCCTCGCCTTGATTCCCTCCAAACCAGAGTGCTTTGTTGAGCATTCTCATGAACCTCTCCACTTCCCTGTTGGATTGAGGTTATTAGGGGGTGACCTTCCTGTGCCAAACAGCTGGTGATGCTGGGTAATCTTGAAATTCTCTTCCCTGGAAGGGCAGCTCATTGTCTGACTTTACTTTGTCTGGAAGGCCCAGCATCGTCAACGTTTTGTCTAATACCATTTTGATGTGTGAAAATGCCGTGGACATCACCACATCTACGACAGGGAATTTTGTGTGTGAATCCATCAATACTACAGTTGACCGCCCATCTGTGAGACTCTTGAAATCTATACCGATTTTGGACCAGGGTTCCTGACTTGGGTCTTCTGTTAGCACCGGTGCAGCTACCGGGTCCCCGCTTGTAATTGCATAGGAACGGCAGTTGCACACCATCTCATCCACAAGAGCATCCATGCCCGGGAACCACACTTTACTGTGCAGTGTTGCTTTCATTTTAGCTGATCATTGATGCCCTTGGTGTGCTAAATAAATTATACGGTTTCATAAGCTTTTTGGCATGACAATTAGTTGACCCCTCAGCAGGAGACCATCCGGGATCTCGCTGAGCTCATGTCTGACTCGCCATAGTTGCTGTTGCACTGTTTGGTCCTCTGAAGTGTCAAACCTTGATCCGTTGAGAAAACGCTGTGGCTGCCTCTGAGCCAGTGATTCTTTAGCTCTCATCAAGTTTGCATTATCTTGGGTCACCTCGCCGAGTTCTTTAAGGATCAGTGTTGGGGCATAAACTTTGTACTATTATGCAGATGAACTCCTCTATCCTTTCTTCCTCCTCGATGGTTGATCGATGTTCAGGAGGTATCAGATGACACAATAGGTAGTCATCTAGATTGTTTGTTCTGGGGCGGTTAGCTATTACAAATGTGTAGACCGGTAGTTGTACCACCCATCTCTCAATCCTGGGGAGAGCTAGATGAGCAGTTCCATTAAAAAGTGGAAGGAGGGGTTTGTGGTCTGTGATGACTTTGAACTCCTGGCCTCAGAGGTACAGGTGGAAGTGTTGTCAGGCCCGCCTGATGACCAGGGCTTCCCTCTCTATCTGCGCATAGCGTGTTTCCGTGTCCGACTGGCATAGGCTAAGGGTTCCCACTCCTTGTTATGGCATCCTGCATGAGCTCTGCTCCCTGCCCCACTGGTCTGGCATCAACAATTAACTCTGTCTTTCTTTGGGGATGGAAGTATGCCATGGTGACTTTGTCTAGAAGGGCACTCTAGATTGCCTTCAATGCCTTGTTACGTTCCCTGCTCCATTCCCATGGGACTGCAGATCTCGTGAGGGCACTCAGGTGCTCCAACAGTGTGGCCAGGTTAGAAATGTATCTTCCACAGTATGTAGCCATGCCGAGGAAGCTGGGGACTTCGGTGGGACTACCTGGAACTAGTACATTTTGGATGGCCATGGCTTTCTTGAGATCCACATGGAGGCCTTCTCTGGAGAAGATGTAGTTGAAGAAGTAGATTGTTTCACAACAAAATGAGCATTTGGTTCTTTTGAAGCATCAAACCACTGTCTGCCAGGCATTGCAGGATGTTCCTTAGGTGAGTATGATGCTCTTCCAAACTGTGTGAGTAGATCAAAATGTGATCACTCAAGTTGAGGACTCCGAGTAGCTCTGATAATGTTTCTTTGATTGCATTTTGGACTACCTCTGCCGCTGAGCAGACACTGAAACTCAGTCTCTTGCAGCGTAGTAGCTCAACATGTGTGGGCAACGTTGTTATGTAGCGACTCCCTGGGGCTAGCTCCAACTGAAGGCATCCAGAGTTGAGGTCCAATTTTCAAATTCATTTGGCTCCATTTAAGTCAGCCACTATATCATCCATCCGTGGTGTGACATGGCACTCGCAACGAATTGCATGATTGGGGAGTTTCATGTCGATGCAGAGCTGTATGGTTCTCGGGTGCTTTGGTTTTAGGGCAATCACTAATGGTGACACCCAGGTTGTGGGGCTGATTACCTACTCGATGACATCTTGGTCTTCAAGTGCTAGCAATTTTTGAGCGACTTGTGGCCGTAGATGGAAAGGAACCCTTCTATGTTGCAATGCTATTGGCTTGACTGAGCTGTCGATATATAATATGATTTTTTGTCTTTTATTTTTCCCGGGCCCTGAAATAGTTGTGGAAACTCCGCCAATGTGGAGTCGGCATTGGAGTCATGCACTTAGTTACCAAAGAACACTAGCACTAAATCTTCTGCTGTGTGGCAGCTCAACAGTGTTTCTTTCTTCTGCTTGGTGTGGTGTCACATGGCTCATGTGATATTCCTGTCGTTGGCAACATCCACTTCCATTACCCCTCAGAGTGACAATGGCTCGATGCCACCATATGTGTAAATCTTTGCTTTGGTGGGGAAGAGTTGGGGGCATGGTGACAGACACTTAAACTGCTCAGAATCCATGGCGTTTACCGATGACCCTGTATCAATGAGCCCCTTCACGAAAGTATTGGCGATTCGTATGATGCATATCAGGGGTGGTCTCTTCTTGTGATTCGCAAAACCTGCAAATGACATGAGGAAAACCACTTTGTGTTCCTCTCCCACCTCCTCACGGTGTCCGCAGCTACTGTGTCTATCCTCTTCCATTGTGTCTTCCAATGACAGGTGCCATAATGCCCTTGTTGGTCTCTTGGGTCTGTTAGTATCCATTCTGGGCCTGTCGCTGAGGTACATCTTCGCAAAATGGAGGCCTTACCACATTTCACGCATAACTGTCCTTTTGCAGGGAATATCCCTGTGGCCTTGTGTGTCAACCTGCAGTTGCTGCAAGTACCACCCAGTCTTGGAGTGGTGGACGGGCGTGGAGTGCCTAGTCATCGCTGGATGGTCTGGATGGTCTCCACCCTATCTGCTTTGACGCTGGGGGCTTTTGCTGGACCGGGCATTACAGAGGGTTTGCTGAGTGCCTCTTCCATTTCTTCCGCCCTTGAATTGAACCGTTTATGTGACCGGGTTAGTACCAGTATCTCATCAAGCGAGATTCCAGGTTTTCTCAGGATCAGCTGTTGTAGCACTGTAGACTGGCATCTTTGGATCACTTGCGCCCTTATTTCTTCTCTCTGATCATGGATGTGCATAAGCCCACTAGCTTTCACAGCTTGCATAGAACATGTACACGACTCAGTATCTGATTGCATGGCTAGTCACAGTTTAAATCTTTCTAAATCGAGATTGATCTGAAGATCAAAGTGTCTACTGAGCGCAGGGACGGCAACATCGAAGTCTGCGTCATCCTCTGTATCAGGTAGAGTTTCAAAGAGTTTGTACAATTCGACAACTCCGAAATGCATGAGTAGCTATCTTTTGACTGCACCATCTGTTTCCCTGGTGCTGTGAAAGTCGTGATTCAGGTGCCCCAACCAAGAACGCGACCTTGGAGCTGCTGTGGATGGATTGGTAAGTTCACTAAATGGTGGGAGAGGCTTCACAGAGACGTGTGAGAACCGGCCCAGGTTGGGGCGTGCCGGGCCCTGGCTCTGCTCTTGGTTACTTATGATTGGTGTTTTGTCAATGTTGCATGTGAGCACTATCGTTGACTTTATCCTTAGGTTGACTAGTGTATATTGTATCCTTTTCACTTTCTTTATTATTCAGTTTTTTTGTTTTTTTTTGTAGTAAGTGAGAGCTTTACTGGGGATATGTCCTATGTGTCACCTCAGCTATGCCTGGTGGTTATGTTTATGCACAAATCCAGCATGCAAGTTAGTAGGCTGTGTGGCACTCCTGTGTAACTAGGTAGTACACAGAGTCATCAGGTGGGGGTAATGCCTTGTAATGTCTCTACTGTGCGTCCCATAGCTTGTCTTTTCTTTTTTTTTCTTTGGATTGCCCTCACTTCCAACAGACTGAGAACTTACCTCCACTGAGGCTGCCGCCACTTCTGGCGGTACTGTGTGATGGCAGGCAGTGCAGACTCCTGCCTCCATTCTCCCGAGTCCAGCCCTTCTCCATACGGTGAAGGGCCTGGAGCTGGAGCGCTGCCCTTGGCTCCGCCTATCTGTGTACCCAAGTGAGTGGCAAGCCGCAGGCTCCAACCTGTGCGGAGCCTTCTTGATGCCGGCAGAGGAATCACAACCTCCCAGGCAGGCCAGAGGTGAGGCGTGTGGAGTTGCATACCGTCTGCTACTTTTGGGACGAAGGGGAGGCAAAGACAGTGATTTCTTGGCACCCACAGGGACGCGGTCGATGCGGCTGGTGGCTGATAGGGACACGCACGCCACCATGGCTGCAGCCAGAGAGGTGACGGCTTATATAGCAGCAGCTGTATCTTTGCTGCTTGTTGTTGTGGGTCGTGCAGGGCTGCCCCACCACTCGTCGTCACTTTAATGTGGTGCCTGGGCCCAGTGGTAGAGGCCTAGCACATCACACTGTTGCACCACATTGTGGGACACGCACTCATGCTCTATGTGTCGGCAAAGACCACAAGCAACCTTGAGCTCCTTTATTTATATCCTCTGGCCGCGCCCAGCCCGGGGAGTGATGTCATGAGGTGCAACATGTAAGTAGAGACCAGGTGGCTCTCTACAGGGAGTGCTATGAAATACAGTGCAGATGTGTTATTTTAGAAGAAGCCACTGAAGCTATTATCTGTTACAGGGCCAGCTTTAGGGCTGTGCGACTTCAGTGGCCACATTGGGGGCTGACATGGGGAAGCAGCGCTGACCTCAGGGAAGGAGCTTTGCTTAGCAATTACTTATGATTTAAAAACACCTTCTGCAGGGTTCTTAGAACAACCAGATGTAAGTAGCAATTAAAATGTAAAGAAAACTCTAGTGATTAATGTTCCTGTTAGAGAGAGAGATCAGAGTTTTATCTAGTGTCATAAAGTAGGCAGAGGGTTAATATGCCTGCTGCAAAGAACACATACCGTGCAGATCACAGATGTGTATTTTGCATGGATAGCTGAGTGGATTACTCCTCTTACTTTTGTTACCACAGTACATAAGGTACATCCCTAATATAGAACAGTGGCTGTAAGGAAGTGTCATCAAAGATCTGCATGGATACTGCATAAAATAGGTAGGATGTTATTTTTTTTATCCAGTCTTTCATTATCTATTCCTAATGTTGCTAAAAAGGGTTCGTTTGGGCCGATATACCTTCTTATTAGTAGAGTCAGCCTTTACCAGTACTTGAAACAAATGAAATGTATGCGAGAGAGTGTCTATCCAGAGACAAGGAGCACTTTTGACCTGTGGTAGTGATGGAACCCTAGGAGGAAGTCATGGGGGGAGGGAGGGGTTGGTGGGGGGGTGGCCACCACTGATTGCTAAAGCTGGCCCTGGTCTGTCATCCCTGACGGAAAGGTCGGAGCATCGACCTCTGCTGCTTAATATTTTTATTCCCGTTTCTGTGAAGTTGGGAATTTCCGCAGCTTCGCGGGAAACATTACACCACTTGGCCTGGGGTGAACCAAACAAGACTCGGAGTAACGTGCCGAACATTTCTTGTTCTGAAATATGGACGCATCGAAGAAGTGAGTCTGTGTAGCTTTTCACGCACCCTTCTTGAGGCTCAGTGCTTCAGGTGACGACCAACCGCGCAGGCCACGATCCAATGAGTGTATCTGTCTTTGACGTCGGTAAACAGAGCCTCCCATTCTCTCCATGCATGTAGATAGCTAGCTTCATGTTTCTGGGACCCAGGAAGAGCAAAGTTAACCACCACAACTCTGTTTTGTTATGATACACTTTACTATGCTATTTATTACGCCATGATATGCGAAACTATGGTAGTCTATGTTGTATGTTTGTTAAAATGCCATGATATGCTATACTAGCATATGATCTGTTGTGCATATATGCTGTGCTATTTCATGCTGTGATGTTATGTTTTGTTATGTGATTTGCTAAGCCCTCTTATGGGCATAAGGCCTCTTGGCACTATGAATTTGTTGCAGGCAGTTACTTCTAAATATCATCTCATCAAGCTGGACTTGAAGGCACTCACGTTCATCTTCTGAGCTCTTGTGCCCTTGAGTCTGATCCCTTCAATGCTGGTGAATCAAAGATGCCCTTGATGGTGACCTCGTACCAGGGAAGGAACAAAAAACAAACCAGGTCGTCCTTTGGTATGCGCGTGATCCTACAAGGCAATTGTTAAAATTCCTGGAGGCTTCTTTCTGAGAATTGTTATTCACATGGTAAGGCGCTTTGTGCCCAGAGAAGTAGAGTTATCCTTGGATCTAAGATGGAATAAAAGTTTGTTCCCAGTAGAACACTCTGTAACAGTTTGTCTCCAGATCCTACACAACCGCCCTCAACCGTGTTCAATTTGAGAAACTACAGGATTCATTTACTATTCATTGTGCTCCAAACCTTTCCTCCAGAACTAGACTCCCCTCCACCCTACTCTCTCTCCACTGTAGCTCTGCTATCCAGCCAGCTGATGTTGTAAGCACCCTGACCACCCAGGTAGGCACAACGCTTATTCTGTGGAGACCCTCAAAAGAGAACTAGATCATACGTGAGTTTCCTTCTTAAATGCAAGGACTGACCTCTTTTATTACTTATTACTTTACAATATATGCGATTCTGGAATGCCTGTATAAAAACCTCCATAATAGGCGACTTGTGACACACCCAGTCGCCTATTATGTTGGAATGACGAAGCCACTCAGGTGATGGAGTGACCATGTATTATAAGAAATTAAGTACCCCCTAGAGTACATGATAAGGATGTTGCAAGTCATTTCGGAGTTCCATAACCTTATAAAGGAACTCAGGCTTCGGCCTCATTCCTCTATATGATCATGGAACTCTTTGGTGATTTGTATTATCCTAATGATTTCTGGCAGGGAGGGCTTTATGCCACATATTATTTGCAGTACACCTATGAAACATAGTTCATTAGTTGTATTTTGTCTTACACGTAAACGACCTTGAGTCCAGCTGTTTTTAGCACTTGCAGGCAAAAGTATATGCTCTTGTAAGGATTAATGAGTAGAAGCTTATTGGTTCTTACAATCCTGTAAGAATGTTTTTTCATAATTAATGAACAGAAGCTATGGACATTTACAACAATATGAGAATATTTGTTTTATTTGTGGACAGAGGCGTTCAAGTAAAAGCATATATAAATCCCATGTTTCATATAAAAAAGGGAGCCAACAGAGACACACCCACACACAAACACAGACGGATAAACCTTCAAAATGAGAGAAAAGAAGAGGAGGATATAACATTGGCCTCCTTCATGAATAAATAAAATAAAATAACAAAAATTACTAACAACCAACATATAAACAAACAACAACTTACACCACTGCTGTAAAATGCTCCAGATGAAATAGAGGTGCGTGTTCAGAGGTGAACTCTGGAGAGAAGACCTGAGCATTTATGAGAAATACATCATTGTACCGAGAAAATGTAGAGTGCCTAGACAGCCCTTTGCATGGCTAAAGTGTATTACAATACATTGCTGTTTGTTTATTTGATATTCAAATTATTGGCTTGACACCTGTGGGTTAAGAGCGCTTTATAAATCCCTTTTTCATTCAATTTTCTTTTCATCTAATAGTATTTTTCAAAGTAATGTTTGTGATCCGACAGATTTGATCCTGCGTTTCTGGACCCAACTGATGCTGAGGATTTACCTCCTTTACTGGGCTATTTAATACCACTTACTTGCTAACTCGGTCCTCTGATGGACCGTTTTCTTCATACTGAGATGAAAGAGAGTTAGCATTACTTGTCTGATCAAATTCAATTAATAGTGTGTATGAAGCTGACTCTGGATATACTATACCAAAGTAAGGTATAGTGTGCACAGAGTCCAGGTAGTCCCCAGAGGTATAGCAGAGGCTAAATCAGATAATCACTAACAGCTCTCTTTGTGGTAGTGTGGTCGAGCAGTTAGGCTTATCAGGAGGGTGTGTTAAGCATTTACAGTATTAACTCAAACAAGGCTGATGGCACACTCTCAGAGACAAAATCAAGACCAATTAGGTAAGTATAAAAAGGTATATTTATATTTTATTTTGTAGAACCAAGCAGGACTTGGTACAAGCAAGTAAGAAATACTTTCACATGCTAGGCTGTAAACAGAAATGCAATTGTGAATTGTATTGGAATTGAATACAGGCTTGTATTACTTCTAGAACAGTTTAAAATAAGATTACTTTCACTTGAGGGGATATACCGAGATATACACTGCAATTTGTCACTTACAGGGAAGTATGACAATTTTTAAGTTAAAGCATAGTTACTTTTTTTTCATACAAAACAGTAGGTCAACACAGACATTTTTTAGGAGAAAAACTTGTAACATTGGTTACTATGGGACAAAAAGAGTTAACGGTTTAACAGTAAGTAAACGACTTACAAATATGAGTTTTGAGGGTTAGGACCGAGGTTCCCCAAGGTCCAGGTAGGCACTCAAATTGCACCACCAGCTGCACTGGGGCAGCCGGGTGAAGAGTGCAGGGGGCCAATGTTAGCCAAAGGGACTAAGGGGGCCTTGGGTCAGGGACTGCTTTCGAGCAGTCCATTCGGCTGTGGAAGCAAAGTTCAGCACTGCAGTGGCTAACAATCAGCACAGGAGCTGCACCACCAGTGGCACAGAGGCAGCCGGAAGCAGTGTACCAAGGAGATGTTGGGCGCTCTGTGGATCTCAACGGAGATCGCCGGTTTGGAAAAGATGCTGCAGGCTCAGTAGGGGTGGGCGGAATTTGCGAAAGCAACTTTCGCAAATTATCGCGAAAATGTTAAAAATCTCCGCAAACAAGCGGAAATATTGCGAAGATGCAGAAGTTTTTTTCCCGCCCGTTCGCGATATTTTTTGCATGGTTGCGGGTCGCTAACTTACCCCTGCGGTTGCTCGCGGGCGCGGCCATCTTGTTTTCAGTTATCTCGCGGTGCATGATCGCGAGAAAAAAGACGTGATCGCGCGACGCATGACGTCTCTGCGGACGCGAACTGTCGCGAGACAGCGCAAATGGCTAAAACAATACAACATCTCATGGAGATCGCGACCGGATCAGGAAAACTTGTCGGCGAACGCGGGGATTCAGGTAAGGCGATCGCGCACGCGCGAGACTGTATTATTTTACAGCGCGAGCAAGAACCAAATTATCGCAAAGCTGCGGAATGCGGAAATTTTGACATTTCCGCGCTCTCCGCGGAACGCGGAAATGCCAAATTATCGCAAATTCCGCGAACGGAATGGAAATTTTGCCCAGGCCTAAGGCTCAGTCAGTGAGGCTTCGAAAAGGCGATCACTGGCTGGAGAGGTGAGTTGGGTTCTTGGGGGATGCCTGGATACCATTGGTTGGGTCACCCAAGGTCATGGGGCGTCAGGCGCTGGGGCACCTTTTGGCATCGGGTCTTCTTACCAACTCTGGTCGGGGAGAGGGGACCCTTCAGGTTGAGGCTGGAAATGTCAGCTTAAAGCTTGGCGGCGGTCGGGGATCCCCAGATCCCAGGTCAGGATCACTGGAGAGACCTCCTCATAGTGTTGGGTCACTCGAACTTGGGCCTTGGCCATCGGATGCAGAGTGGTGCAGAACCGCGGAGCTGCCTGGATCCGGGTTCTGGTCTTGGAGTTTTTGTTGAGCAGATCCAATGCTCAAGGAAGACAGAATCTTAAAGATGAGTGCAGTGCAAGTCCTCTCGGTCCTGGGGGGCTGCTGGCTGCTGAACACACCAGGGTTTCAGCTGTAGTCAAGTCGGATTCAGAACAGGCCAGTAGGGCTGGGGCCAAAGTAGTTTGTGTCCTCTTCTTCCTGGGTCAGCACGGCTCTTCGGTCCTTCTTCTTTCTTCCTTAAATCTGAGGACACAACTTTCTGGGTTGCCCCTAAATACTACATTTAGGGGCTTTAAAAGGGGTGTGCAGGTCAGGACCAATGGGTCCTTTCCTATTATACCAAAATTCAAGGAGTTACCCTATAGTAAAAATAGGGACAGGGTAATATAAACCAAGAAAGAACAAGCATTGGCATAGCCAATAGGTCTCGCTTTTGGGACCTTCTAAGTATTTAGATATGCAGCACAATATCCTTTGTGCAACCACATCAACTGTTGCGTGGCTAAACACTTATAAGGTCCCAAAGGCGAGACATATTGGCTATGCCAATGCTTGGTGTGGTTGTGTGTGTGGTTGTGTGTGGTTGTGTGTGTGTGTGTGTGGTTGTGTGTGTGTGTGTATGGTTGTGTGTGTGGGTGTGGTTGTGTGTGTGTGTGTGGTTGTGTGTGTGGCTGTGTGTGTGTGTGGCTGTGTGTGTATGTGTGTGGTTGTGTGTGTGGTTGTGTGTTTGTGCAGGTGCAGTTGTGGGTGTGGTTGTGGGTGTGGGTGTGGTTGTGGGTGCAGATGTGTGGTTGGGTGTGGTTGTGTGTGTGGTTGTGTGTGGTTGTGGTTGTGTGTGTTGTGTGTGTGGTTGTGTGTGTGCGGTCAGGTGTGGTTGGGTGTGTGTGTGTGCGGTTGGGTGGTTGGGTGTGTGTGTGGCTGTGTGTATGGTTGTGGTTGTGTGTGTGTATGTGGTTGTGTGTGTGGTTGCATGTGTGGTTGTGTGTGTGGTTGTGTGTGTGGTTGTGTGTGGTTGTAGTTGTGTGTGGGTGCGGGTGTGGCTGTGGTTGTGGGTGTGTGTGTGGATGTGTGGTTGGGCGTGGTTGTGTGGGGTTATGTGTGTGGTTGCGTGTGGTTGTGTGTGTGTGGTTGTGGTTGTGTGTGTGTGTGGTTGTGGTTGTGTTTGTGTGTGGTTGTGTGTGTGTGGTTGTATGTGTGGTTGTGTGTGTGTGGTTGTGTGTGTGTGTACGGTTGTGTGTGTGTGTGTGGTTGTGTGTGTGGTGGTTGTGTGTGTGGTTGTGTGTGTGTGTGGTTGTGTGTGTGTGGTTGTGTGTGTGGTTGTATGTGTGGTTGCATGTGTGGCTGTGTGTGTGTGGTTGTGTGTGTGTGGTTGTGTGTGTGTGGTTGTGTGTGTGTGTGGCTGTATGTGTGGTTGTGAGTGGTTGTGTGTGGTTGCGTGTGTGTGGTTGTGTGTGTGTGTGGTTGTGTGTGTGTGTGGTTGTGTGTGTGTGGTTGTGTGTGTGGTTGTGTGTGGTTGTGTGGTTGGGTGTGTGGTTGGGTGTGGTTGGGTGTGGTTGGGTGTGCTTGTGTGTGTGTGGTTGTGTGTGTGGTTGTGTGTGTGGTTGTGTGTGGGGTTATGTGTGGTTGTGTGTGGTTGTGTGTGTGTGGTTGTGTGTTTGTGGTTGTGGGGGTGGTTTTGTGTGGGGGTGTGTGGTTGTGTGTGTGTGGTTGTGTGTGTGTGTGTGTGGACATGTGTGGTTGTGTGTGTGTGGTTGTGTGTGTGGTTGTGGTTGTGTGTGTGGTTCTGTGTGTGGTTGTGTGCATGGTTGTGGTTGTGTGTGTGGTTGTGTGTACTTGTGTGTGTGATTGTGTGTGCTTGTGTGTGTGGTTGTGTGTGTGGTTGTGGTTGTGCGTGTGTGGTTGTGGGTGTGGTTGTGTGGTTGGGTGTGGTTGTGGTTGTGTGTGTGTGTGGTTGTGTGTGTGGTTGTGTGTGTTGTTGTGTGTGTGGTTGTGTGTGTGGCTGTGTGTGTGGTTGTGTGTGTGGTTTTGTGTGTGTTTGAGTGTGGTTGTGTGTGTGGTTGTGGGTGTGTGTGTGGTTGTGTGTGCTTGTGTGTGTGCTTGTGTGTGGTTGTGTGTGGTTGTGGTTGTGTGTGTGTGTGTGGTTGTGGGTGTGGTTGTGTGGGTGTGGTTGTGTGTGTGGTTGTGTGTGTTGTTGTGTGTGTGGTTGTGTGTGTGGCTGTGTGTGTGGTTGTGTGTGTGGTTTTGTGTGTGTTTGGGTGTGGTTGTGTGTGTGGTTGTGGGTGTGTGTGGTTGTGTGTGCTTGTGTGTGTGCTTGTGTGTGGTTGTGTGTGTGGTTGTGTGTGGTTGTGGTTGTGTGTGTGTGTGTGGTTGTGGGTGTGGTTGTGTGGGTGTGGTTGTGTGTGTGGTTGTTTGTGGGGTTGTGTGTGTGGTTGTGTGTGTGGGGTTGTGTGGTGGTGTGTGTGGTTTGTTGTGGGTGTGGTTGTGTGTGTGAGTGGTTGTGTGTATGTGTGTGTGGTTGTGTGTATGTGTGTGGTTGTGTGTATGTGTGTGGTTGTGTGTGTGGTTGTATGTGTGGTTGTGTGTGTGTGATTGTGGTTGTGTGTGTGTGATTGTGGTTGTGTGTGTGGTTGTGGTTGTGTGTGTGGTTGTGCGTGTGGTTGTGTGTGTGGTTGTGTGTGTGGTTGTGTGTGTGGTTGTGTGTGGTTGGGGTTGTGTGTGTGTGGTTGTGGGTGTGGTTGGGTGTGGTTGTGTGTGTGTGGTTGTGTGTGGTTGGGGTTGTGGTTGTGTGTGTGCTTGTGTGTGTGCTTGTGTGTGTGCTTGTGTGTGGTTGCGTGTGGTTGTGGTTGTGTGTGTGTGTGGTTGTGGGTGTGGTTGTGGTTTGGTGTGGTTGTGGTTGTGTGTGGGTGTGGTTGTGGGTGTGGTTGTGTGGGTGTGGTTGTGTGTGTGGTTGTGTGTATGGTTGTGTGTGGTTGTGTGTGTGGTTGTGTGTGTGGTTGTGTGTGTGGTTGTGTGTGTGTGGGTGTGTGTGGGGGGTGGGGGTGGTTGTGTGGGGGTGTCATTGTGTGTGTGGTTGTGTGTTTGTGTTATTGTGTGTGTGGTTGTGTGTGTGTGGTGTGGTTGTGTGTGTGGTTGTGTGTGTGGTTGTGTGTGTGGCTGTGCGTGTGGTTGTGTTGTGTGGTTGTGTGTGACAGTAATACTAAAAGCATCTCAAAATAAAGGAACACAATCATCGAGTGTTTAGAAAGCATTCAGAGCAACCTAAAAAGACCAACGTTTATTTTGTATGCCAAAAAGGCGCGATTGTTAACTGCTTTCTGCTTGATTATGCCCACAGGAGGACAGCTACGATAGGGGTATATTTGCAGCCATTCACATATTGTCCATATTACATATATTACAATATATGCGGGACAATATTACATATTGTCCCGCAGGCTTCAGCCTGTTGCAGCTGTGGCCAATAGGAGCAGCCATAAGTTAAGTCAATTACAGCCCGCACTGCCCTGGGGGAGCATTTAAAAGCGAAAAAAACAATAAAGCGCAATTCCTAAGTCTCTCTTCTTTTTCTATTAAAATGATTACTCCGTGGATGTCCGTTTTCTGTGTTGATTCTCGGGGTGGCCATGGTATTGCCTGTAATGTATGTTTTGTCAGGACCCTTTTCTGTTTCTCTGCTCTTGCGCCTTGACACCGTGGCGGGCGGAATAAAGGGGCCGGCCGGTGCCCAGCAGTAACGGCTATTCTCCAAGTAATTAATCCGAACAGTTACAGACAGTTTCTTATCATTGTTAAATTACATGTGACTTGTAAATACAGTGAAGACAATGTTGCCAAAAAAACAAAAAGATTTTTTAATAGAAAAGTATAAATCGATTTTTATTTATTATTACAATCAAAGATACACATCCATTTTAAAATGTTAAAAATATATTAAAAACAATCCATTTTTACAACATGTTCGTGTTGATCATCTGAACAAGAAAACTAAAAGTCGACGCGGCATTTCGGTGCAATTTGGATCAACCACCTTCTTCAGGACAAAGTTTTCTACAAAATGTAGAATTAGGCAATGCAATAGGTTATATAGCCACATTCAAAAAGGCTCTTTGTCAACACAAAAATCAATAAATTAGTATTCATCTACAAGTCTCCTTTGGATACACAACTCCATATCGTTCATTACAATGTGACCCCAGTTGGAAATACAGATTCTACAGTGTCAAAATGAGTACACAACAGCACATGATCCATTTTTCTCATAACCTACCTAATACAATTCAACCATGTATCCCCTGTTTGATACTATGGGACTCATTGGTGAATTATTCATATCTATGAGAACCTTCGGTAGGCCGTATAGTGCTGGAATAACGGGCTGTGTATTATTGAGAAAATTGAATTCATCTTTACAGATGATCTCATCTTCTCTAGCGAGTGATAAAAGATTATTCACCTTATACATAAGGGCATTCCACTCATCTTTGGTGGCTCCAACGAATGTATCGTTTAAGAACATAGTACCACATAAAAAGGTACGCTATAAGGAACGCATTATTAAGATGCCTAATATAAGGGGTGCAAAATACATGGATTTCCCTGTTTTCATTAAGAATGTGGAGTAATATTTGATTAACTCTATTGTAGGTTACTTTTCTTATCCATTCCATAAAAACGCCTGGAAGAACGTGTCTCAATTGAATCAAACAGGGGGCTACATGGTTGAATTGTAGTACCCATGGTACCTTTTACAGGAGCTTAACATGTGGCCAGGGATGTGCCAATTGTGGGTACAAAGGTACAGTTTTTGGAAAAAACACAGGTCCTGGGAACCAGATTGGCAGGGACCCAGGGCACATCAAGTCAAGTTGCATCACATGTCAGGCAAAAAGTGGGGAGTAACCAAGCAAAATTGGGCACTTTTCTACACAGTGCAAACAATTTGGCTACACAGTGAGGACCAGGAATCAGTAGGCAGGTTCAAGGGCGTTTATCACATGTTAGTGATCAGGTTCAGGTATATCACCTTAAGATCAGACTATTTTGGCACAGTATGGCAACAAGGAGGCCAAACCTCCTAAAAAAGTTTAAGTGAACAAAATTCCGACATTCAAGCAGTTCTCTAGCCGTGATACAAAATAACAACATACGTATCTGATACTCAGAATACATTCTGACTTAGTCCTTTCTATGAATTAGCAACCTAAATTTCTCAGATACAAGTTAAGGCACATTAATGCTGACAGTGCAAACCTGCAGAAAATGATAGGTATCAGGCAAAAGAGTACGAGTAACATTAACAAGAGATTTCAATGGGTCAGGAAAAAGTGTCAGTCTAAACCACACTTGGGGAATTTAACGGGCCATAGGGAAATGTTTCTAAAAGTCCATTCAAAGGGCAATTGAATTTGGGAAATGGTTCAGGTCAGAGTCCAAGGAAGGTTCTGCATAGAGTCTGCAGAAAGGAGTTCAGCTTAGGATTTCAGCAAGAAAGTCCGAAGTCGTCTGCTGTCTGCTTGCCCATCCGCCAGGGCAATGATAAGTTATATTCAATAGAGTCCGTCGGCAACTCCCCTTTGGTTGCTTCATCAATAGAAGTCCATTATATTTGTTTCAATGTCTGAATGGATTCACATGGTACATAATGAAACATTAGAGAAAAGTCCCACGCAGGACATTGGAACATCATCTTGATCACACGCTCAGGGTTTAGTACAACAGTCCATTGTTCGTCTATAGGTTTCTCATGTTCTTGCCGTTGAAATCTATTGCTTGCTACAAGAAATGTATCTATTCTAAACTAACAATTCATGGTAACACCTGCAAAGAGGGCAAGTCAGCAGACATGCAGAAGGACAGTAGGTTCCCATAGGACAAAGATTCAGGGCTTTTGAGTGAAACTCTGCTAACTTAAGACGTTAAATCAATAATGCACATGTAATACGCAAGTGCATATTTGATCATATACGTATGTAATATTTATTTAGGACTTGTAGTTCATGTTGCATAAGTCACATAGCAAGCATTGAAATTGCACAACACTAAATATAACTTGGAAGTACATTTGAAAGTACATACATGTTACATTAATGCATGCATTGATGAAACTTTATCGTTTAACCTATACTGATATCCTACACACATGAGGATCCTTTAAAGATGAAAACGAAATTTCTAGCAGTTAGACAGATGAATTAGCATATGTTTATGGATCATGTGTAAAACTTCAGCAATGAAGTAAAGAGTCTGGTTTTTAGGGTAAACTACCCATGGCAAAAGTTTTGTTATTCAATATAGCATGTATTACTATAGTAAATCCTTTTAGTTGTAATGAAGCATATACATTTATTAATACATGTCAGTCACTTTATTAATCCATATCTAGTAACGGTTATTTAAAATATTCATATTAAAACATTTCTTATTTAATGAAGACGGGTTATAAGTTAGACATCAAATGCATTTCTTTTGACATTAGTAACACATTCTATGTGAGAACTGTAAACTGTATAGTAAAGAGTCTCTGCATCAGCAGTGTCAGGTGAAACGTGTGCAAGTATCATAAAGACACGTAAGACTCGTGCAAAGTGCACATTAATTTTGTACATCAGGTATCAGTTGTATTTAGGTTTTAGTGGCGTGTAAAGAGTGGGCAACTTTGCGCTGCACCATGTGTCTATCATGACACATATTTGTACATAAAAGCACAACCAGTTATAAATACATTGCCTAGAAGGAACATTTCCTTATGTGTGAAATGATTGGACTGTTTTTAACTATTGTTCTTTCATAATCAAAATCCTTATGATTGAAAGGTCTTTATGATAGAATGGCATGGATACAGCTGTGCATGATAAAAAATCTAAACATAGAAACAGATGAGCTCCTTAGTAGCAAGTGCCCTCTGACTACATGAAGTTAAACATTTGTTTCCTGGCCCACGTTTGAGTGCTGGAGAATAGCCAATATCCATCATGCAACACGCCATAAGCACACCAAGAGGAATTGTGAAGTAGGCCAGACATCTAGATCTGGTAGCCACTCATCTACCAACCCACCACCAACTTCCGCAGTCTTTTAGATGAGTGACATCTGCTTGCAAAGATTGACAACTACACAGAATATCCAGAAGAAGAGGTCGTCCAAACTACTGCAGCAGAGGAATTAATCCTAAAAGTAACGAGAATTACCTGCTCACTGAGTTCCATACTGAAAAGGAAGTCAAATTGCAGAACATCTCACGGAATCAAGTATCTTAGAATAATGCACTGATAGCCAGAGCTCAAAAAAATCTGAGTGCTTTATGCACATGTTGAACAAAGTAATTAGAGGTGGATGTAACTCAAGTAAATCTTTTTAGCATAATCATGTGGAATTGCCAAAAATTCCACAAAGTTATCCTAGAATTAGGCAAGAAGAATAATTCTGCATTTAGCGCTGTTTCTTATGGCCCTTGTGTCCAAAATGGATGTGTGGATAAAGTTTACAGTAAAAAATAGTGCTAAATGCAACAGAACACAAATAGCGGTATTTGAAATGTGCTCTTGGTGTTGGCTTCTCCCCCCAACTTACTACCATCAAAAAGCGCTATTTTCATAGTGCAAAACGGACCCTAGTGTCCAAAAAGGGCACAAAGTTGCATGTTATGTTAAGAAAGTGAGCTGAATGCAGCTGAACACAAATAGTGGCCACTCGTTCTCGCGAAATGTGCTCCTCCGGTACAATTTTCACCCCAAACTACTCTTAATGACACGAGCAGGAGTAATTGCGTAATGACTCAAAGAGTAACACAGAATAATCAAAATCACTCTGATTACTCGGGCATAATCTAAATTCTGCCCAGGCCTAAAACTAATCTGAATTTCAGACGCTGAAGGCAAGGATGTGCAATGGACTATACACATGTTCGTTGGGGGATAAAGGAGCAAGCCAACTGCAGCACTCCAGTATCTAAGAGCATTGCCTAAATGGTGAAGACTCCATTTCACACCACCCAACCCATCTTGGAATCACCTTGCAAGGGCAGAGGAGAAAGTATGTCCTACCTGGAGGTGAGATGCTGGCCCACCTAAGCTGCATGTCACAGTCCTGATTTTAGAGCAGTGATGTCATCCAGGAAGTAAGAAGTTAGAGTTGACAGTGTAAGTTGTCATGTTAATAAAGGTACAGAGAATGGGGCATTGGGTATACAGTAGTGCCTCTTTTTCAAGAAAATGTTTGCGTCATTTCCTGAGACGTGCCATATTGAATTACAGGCTGCCTCAGTTATACTAAACTTTCAAATGGGCAATTTTTTCCTGTCTACAAGAGAGAGGTGAATGAGGCCCTTTATCCTCTTCTTGCATATAAATACAAACTTTTTTTTTTCTTCTGCTGTACTTCTGCTATACTTCTGCTATCCTTCCGAATCCAAATAACTGACTAACCTATCCACCACTTAAAATTTACTTGTATGTTTCACTATACTAATTCAAAACTAAATCAACACTAATCCTCTATGGGTCCGGAGTAGTGTGCTACTCGCCGAAAAAGCGCTTTGACGCCTCGTCAGGGGTAGTAAGAGCTATATAAATGCAATTACAATACAATTACAATACAATACTTGAACCGCAAGTAAATGCCCAATCCTTTGCAGTGTTCAGGCAATCGATTAAATACACGATGCAATGAAATTCATCCTCATCAAAGAACTGAGGGCATGCAGTAGCATGTATTCGTTTTCCCAACGTCATTTCTTTTATTCCATTTTAATTTTGGCTCTGTACTTTCTTTTAATCTACCTCGGGAAAGTTACTTTATATATATATGGGGCCTCACCTGATTGGGCCGCTCTACCCCGTTCACAACCTGAATGGCTCTGCCCTTGATGTAAAGTAATAACAGTCTGCCATCCTTGGCTCACAGGTCAGTTCAGCACTTAGCAACATACCAGTGTCGGTGTATAATGTCTCTCACGGATGCCCCCAGCACAACAGGAAGCAAGCCAACATCACTATTCTATTCATTGGCTATTAATAGATGTTGCTAACTGGTCGGGCTAAATAAAGTCCAAAAATTAAAAACAATCAGATGGATGGAGAAAAAACAGATCTGCTTATTCAAAAAAGAAGGTTACCAAGACTGCTAAAGGAATTTGTGGTTGTAAATCGAACTTACGTTCAAAACTTACATGAAGTCTTACATGCAAAATGCCCTTACTTACAAGTGTTAAACTTATTTTCTAATTCAGAAATCCTGGGTTTACACTAGTAAATGATTTGCTCACGCACAAACTATCACGCACACTATCACGTTTGTGGGGATTGGACAACTCATTCCCTTCCCGCTCCGCCCTGGAACGGGACAAACATTTTCTCTTAATAGAGGTGGGACTAAATCCGTTGTAAGGCTGCAAAAGGGAAGGACCACCTCACTCCAACCCGAAATTTAGTGGTAGCGAAAGGTTTTCCCATAGGGATTCATTTTCCTCATTGAATAGCCAGTTTACTTGTATATGGTATATGCGTTTCAGATATTTGCATGAGGACATCTACACGCACAGATTTCCAGATGAATTTTCGAACGTTTATCAGGGATATTTCAGGAAACCAGAGATTTATGCAGGTTTCCACGCATAACCAAACTTTTTGAGTCCTGAAAATGAATAAATGTACACCCATAAGAGGCTATAAACCTCCAGGCAAGGGTGTCAACTTTACACCTCCTTTAAAATAAAAGCCTGTACACCTCCACCAAACTGTTTTCAACAACTGCTGGGTAACAAACATTTACAAAGCCAATAGATCTGGGTTACCATTTTCAGTCCTACTAAAATATTTTTTAAAGCCTGTTGTAGTTAAAAAAAAATAACAAGCATTGGCAAAGCCAATATGTCTCTCCTATGGGACCTATTAGCTTTGCAAATGATTTTAGCCATGCTCCACAGCACCCATAATGCAGCACATCATGGTTTTAAAAAGAAAAACCTACGTGGATAGCCATGTTTAATAGGCACATGCACCAAGCATTCGCACACTTATAAAATGAAGTGTTTTTTTTTCTTTTTGTTTGCTGATCCGCCTTGGACCGGTAAACAAAAAACAAAGTATCGGGGGCATACAGAGGGCTGGGGAAGCAACAGGAGAGCAGGGGTTAGAAGCAACAAGGGGTGTTGATAGGAGATGAAACACAGAGGGCAGAGGTGGGGGAAGCAAGACAGAAAGAGAGGAATGTGGGAGAGTAAATGGATGAGAAAGAGAGCGCAAAGAGGAGCTTGGAGGAGAAGCACATGGGTGAAAATGCAACATGTGGGGTAAGCCCATAAAGCCAACAAGAAGGAGTATGGCAGAGAAGCATATAAGCAGCGAAAGAGAAACATAAGCGAGCACGACAGAGGGAGAAGTACACAAGGGACATGGCCAGTAAACACACAAACTCTCGCAAATTGTTTAAACAAAAAGAAAAATGTAGAGCGTGAAAAGGGAGCAGTTGAAGGACACAAGTAATGTGTTCATGCTCCAGGAGAGGGACAAATACATGAAAAGAAAGTAAAGTCCACACACCCTAACAAATAAGAAGCAAGCAAATTAGCGTGAAGATGAAGCCAGCCAAAAGTAAGCAATGGGCAGGCTATAAGCCCACAATTAGCTAAAAATATGTCTCATATTAGACATCGTATGTGCTGTCTAGTAGGTAAGACTTAAAAAGGGTTGCACTCTGTATACAATACATCAGTGAAATTAAAGAATATATCATGTGATGATTCTTTGTATTTTTGAGAAGTAAAATAGTCTCTTGTTAGACCTGACATCCTTGGAGTGGTTACCTCGGACTTTTGGCCTCTTGACCATGTGTTTTTGCTGACTGATGACCAGTGCTTAAGTACATATGCTCTGTACTCAAAACATGGTAATATTGGCTTGTCCACTATTGGCATATTTAATTTACTTGTAAGTCCCTAGTAAAGTGTATTATGTGTGCCAAGGGCCTGCAAGCTACTAGTGGGCCTGCAGCACAGATTGTGCTGCCCACTCAGTACCCCTTTAAGCCATTGCCCATGCCTGCCATTGCAGAGCCTGTGTGTGTCGTTTTAAACTGCAATTTCTACTTGGCAAGTTAACCTACTTGCCATGCTCAACAACTTCCTTTTGTTACATATAAGTCACCCCTAAGATAAGCCATAGTCAGCCCGAGGGCAGGGTGCAGTGTATTTAAAAAGAATGACATACACTTTTGAGTTTTTCATGTCCTGGTAGTAAAAAGCTGCTAAATTAGTTTTTCACTACTAGCATGTATCACCCACAAAGTGCTACACATAAAATCTCCTGCATACCATAGGTTAACAAGATTGCATTAAAACATCTTTTAAGTATAACTTCCAATGGGGAACAGATAGAAAATTGGAGTTTGGTATCTCTGGACTCGCAATCTTCTAGTAAAGTTGGTTTTAAATTGCAGCTTTAAAAATGCCACTTTTAGAAGGTTGGCATATTCTTACTTTAAACATTCTGTTCCTCTGTCTGTCTCTGAATACACAGCTGGATTAGGGGGACAGCCGGGCTTTGTGTATTCCCTCTAGACAGTCACACAAAGAGAGCTGGGGTGTGACATTTGAATCCAGATGGCCCATCACAATGCTAATGGGCCTTTGGCTGTAGATTAGGAG
Source organism: Triturus cristatus (assembly GCF_964204655.1). Lineage (NCBI taxonomy): Eukaryota > Metazoa > Chordata > Amphibia > Caudata > Salamandridae > Triturus > Triturus cristatus. The sequence goes on along the minus strand of NC_140580.1, from coordinate 142,920,496 downwards.
GGAGGGCTGACACCTGCACCTGAATAGGGCTGTGCCTGTCCACACACAAAGAGTTGCATACTACCCTGTAGTGCGTCTGGAGCCAGGTAAGTAAGAGCAGGGACCATGTGAGGATCAAAGGCCTCTTTTGTTGTCTCCCCCACTTCAAAGACACATTCTCTTATTAGTACTGGACCTCTAACACTCCCAAACGAGTTCACTTTGGGGTCTTGAGGAAACTCTGCAATCAAGAGGAGCTGTGCTGCCAAGAGAGACTGACACTTTGTCACTTGCTTTGCTGTGTTAGCATGCTACCTGCTGATTGCCTTGCTGCCAGGAGGCCTGCCACTTTGCACTGTGCTCTGTTGTGTTGGCATTCTGCCTGCTACCTCTGCAGTGAAGGAGAACTGAGCCTGCCCTTTACCACCTGCAAACTCCCAAGAAAATTCAAGGGCTTGTAGGCTTGCCTTCAGTTGTGGAAGACTCAGGCCAATTAAAGGCTTCATTGTGCTCAAACTGTGCAGTGCCTGTGAAACAGAATCTACTGCGGGCATTTTTATACTTTTTATTGGCCTCTAACTGTCCAGCGCCTGCTGTTTTGGCCCCCGATCAACTTATGCTTTCCTGTGAGCTGCTCAGCTCGAAATCGCCTGCTCCGTGCGCTCCGAGGCGCCGTTGCGCCGAGAATAGCATAGGAGAAAACACTGTGTTGTCAAGGTAACCCTGTGCCTTCTGATGCTGCGGCAGCCCCATCAAGTGATTCTGTCCCGGGCTGCCGCTGTGTTGTGTTTCGATTTAGACACCCGTATATAGGTTTCCCTGAATCATGTCCTTATACAGGCACAACTCGCATTGCCCTTATTTAGGCATAGAATCCCTTCCTTTATTTACGCATTAGCCATGCTAACCAAATACAGGCATGGTCACCTACATCCGTCCATCCCACGTCACAACGAGTTCTTAGAAACCAGATCCTTAAGCCGAACGGGACTTTCCCTAGCTAGGATTATTGATTTCTCCAAGAACTCATGTATTATGCATGAACTACTATTCCTTAGGGGTTCATCCATGACGTCTTCCTCTGCCCGACTTTACGTCAATACTAGCATTCCTAAATACCTTCCAGGTATAAATATACCTTCCCTTACCATGGCAAACCACGGCATGTCACGGCGGTTACACTGCATGACTTGACTGCACGGTTCGCCGCGGCAAGTTCGGAAGAGACCAGATCCCGGCCTGACGCACTGACCAGACGCTGTCATCCCTGCTCACAGAGAATCCAGCTTCCAGTGTTCTGACTCCCTTCGCGGGTTGTTAGAGTTTGAGACCCGGATAGAGATTCCTACCTCGCTCATTCTAAAGGTATGGAGCCGACTAGAACCTAGAGGGACTCTTGGCATACTAAACTCATACTAAACTTAGTATATACCATAACATAGAAAACAGCACCTACTTTTACCGCGCACCACACTTAGGTTAGGTTTACCGGCGTAGGACTATTTAGAAGCATCAGACGAGTATTCACATTTTAGCCTGTGTTATTTATGTATGTATATATAAATATGTGTCATAGCTAAAAGACAATGCTATTGCAGTATTATTTCTTCTTACTGCTTACGCTGTGCGTATTATATATTGATTTCTGTCTAATGATCGTAACAGCTCATATCTCTTACACGAGAAACAAGACTGTTCAATAAATCCTTTTATTGAAACGCCCGTCTTTCTATTTTCTGTGTAACTCTGGAGAAACTAAGCATGCACGATTGACTGAGTGAAACTGTTATCTATTGTTTCCTCGATTCTTAGACGTGTTCCAATTCTAAGGGAAACAAAGTTGTCATGTTTATGCGGTTGTCAGAAACTAATACCTTTTTGTTCATTCGAGAAGTTTCTAGTGACCTCTGAGTTAGCTGGCACACACAAGTAATTAAGTTTAATGTACTCGATAGGAGCATACTGACCTTAGTCCTATGCAAAAACTATAGCGTATATTATTCCAATGCGCAGAGCCTATAAGGGAAATAGGAACTACACTACAGCTGCAGGTGTCATTAAAGCCTCCTGCTATATCCGGGCCGACTGGAGGGAATAGCCGCCACACTCGAAGTCCACAGGGTACTGATGCTGCCATTCAACTCGTAGGAGCCTCTGTGCTGTGGAGGCGCACACACAAGTACTGCCGACAGCCAGTAAAAGGTATGGGGAATTGCGAAGTCTGCACTGACCTCTGGGCCCATTCCCTGCCATCCAGTGTGCGCCACACTCATTCCCACTACCATTCTCAGGGCCATGTGGACTAGCCAAAAACACTCACGAGCACTCCTAGCACTGGGGTGCATTACTTTTCTGACCTCGGATTAGACCATAAAGCAGCATTTAAATATTCTTGCTTCCCTTGTAAGACATGCGCTAGTTCTGCTAGTGCCAGACACATTATTGTTTAGCTAAAACTGGACTTCCCTCTCAAGGAAGTGCTAGAATTAAGAGTGTTCCCCTCATTTTGACGCATGTTAGCTCTGCTAGTACTGAAGGTTGTGTGAATTTATAACAGATCTATTCTATGACGAGTGGCTGATTACTGAACACTCCTGCATCAATTTGTTAAGAAGTATTTATTGGGTTTTTGTCTTTTTTGTTTAATTTTAAGAAGAAAACAAATATCTATTTTTCTACATTGGTGTGGAGTCCTTTTTGTGTTGTGTTTTCACTGTATTACTGTATTTAATGTGCTGCACAAATACTTTACACATAGCCTGTTTCATAAGCCTGCCTGCTCTGCGCCAAGCTACCAGAGTGTGAGCACTATCTTATGTGTGTATCTGGCTTGCCGTGACTAGAGTGGTGTGTTCTGCCCTCCTTAGGTGTACACCCTAGCCAACCAGAAACCTAATTTCTAACATCCCTTATGCTTTGGAATGCAAGCATCCCAGAGGAAGTGGAATGACACACCAAACAGCCAACAGCATGAGGTAAGAGGGTGATACTTCTGTGAGGCAGAGTCAAAGATCACGATAGTTATATGTTAAAGAACTAGTAACAATAGGTCTTGCAGGCAGGCGCGTTGTCAAGCCAGACCTAAAAACAAAGTACCATCTGAACTGTTTTTTGTGTGCTTTTTCTCTCTGGAACTGAAAGAGTGGCTGGAGCAGACAAGGGCAGGAAGGGAATGCTGGGAAGCTTTCACTTCCTATGATTCCTGCCAGTTACATACTACCAATACTCCAGAATACCCACGTGCCGCACGCGGGCACAAGCAGTGGCAGCATCTTGGTAAGTGGATTCAGCTTACCTGTCTCAACACTAACGGTCCTCAGGTTCTTGAGCAGTAGTTGTTGTATGTGGTTCTGGTGCAGCATTGCTACTTACTGCTTTAACACTATCAGAAAGGCAGGGCACCTGTGCCGTGCAAAGGCATGCCTCTAAAAGCTTCTCCCTACTTCAAAGGCACAACTCAGTAAAAATACTGGACCTTAGACACAAACTCATCAGTACACTTCAGGACCTGTGGATACTCTGCCAAGAAGGAGGACTAATGTGCTGCTAAAAGGACTGCCACTCTATTGGACTGCTGCCCTGAAGGAACTGCTGCCCTGCTGTGCTGACCTGCTGCCTTCTTGCCTGGGTGAGAGGAGAACTGGACTGCAACTTCACCCTTGAACCTAGGACACCAGAGTGACTCCAAGGGATAGTCTGCTGGCCTCCTGATCTGAGCCGCAGGGACATAAAAGAAACCAACCTCCTGCATTAGATCCTGGACCCAGCTGAAGTGAGTTTGTGACCCTCAAACGGTGCACCTCAGGTCCTATACCCTTGGTGTGGCTTCAAGGGTGTTGTATTCAAGCTTTGGACTCTACACAACCACAAACAGGCCCTTTCACACCATGTCCTTGCTGCTCGCATAGAGATTCAACACAAAGGTACGGCAGCTGCTTCTTTGCACTACAGCAGTGACTGCTAATGGGGGACCTACAACATGAGGCTCCAGCAACACCCACCTGCAATGCCTGGCTTGCTCTTTGTGCTACACCAGTAGCATCCTACGACACTCTCCCTGCTCCTTGCAGCCCCCTCCATCATGAGCGGGACTCTTGGCAGGGGTTTAAGAAGGTAAACTTCAGTGAGCCTAATCTGGAGACTGAAGCTGACATACGCTCCATCGCAGTCGGTTTGAAACTGTGTCTGTGATTTGGTCCAGCATGACCAGATAGGTTGGCGCTTTCTGCTTTTAGCTGCTATTTTACACTTAAGACTTTAAACATTAATAACTTTAATTCTACTGATTGGATGGTTGTCATTTTGGTCTTGTTTTATTTCTTAAACTTTACTCTATTTTTCTAAACTATTGTGGGATCCTTTTGTGCGTGATTTCACTGTGTTACTGTTTGAAGTGTTGCACAAATAGTTTACACATTGCCTCTAAGTTAAGTCTGACTGCAAAGCAATTTGAACCTTTATTGCTAGTAGAACAGAGCACTTAGTTTCATCTAATTTGATAAAGGTCACCCTCTAGAGGCTGAATGTTCTGGCTAAGTAGAACATTCTGCCCTTTAGCCTTAGAGCCCTCCTAGTGGGCTCTATCGGCCATTAAAGTTCCGCTCCCCTGTTAAAGACCCTCGAATTCTACTCGTGCCTTTAAAGCTGGAACAAGCATTTAATGGCCGGTAGAGCTCACTAGGTCGGGCTCTATGGCTATAATACATACCAAAAATATGAGGACATAACCAGGAGATGGTGATAAATAAATCTGTCAAAATGTGTGTGTTTGAGGAAATTGTATTTCTTGTAGAGAAGCATCCTCCCTTAGTTGTGGCGGCTGTGCAGATAACAGTTATCAGAGGATATGACTTCATTTTGACAATTATTTCAGTAGTGAATGAATAAAACAGCTGCCAATAGGCCCCTTGTCACGAGTGACATCTGCAGCCTGTCCTGGATTCTGCAGCAGCACTTAGCGATCCTCTCCTTGCAAAGTGTGACCACCTAAAAAACCTAAAAAGGACAATCCAGAGATGCCACTTAGTATCTATGTACCACTTAATGGTTCAGGCCACCCCCCTAAAGGCACTATACACCTCAAATCAAGAAGAGAGGAGTCTAGAAGCGACCACATATCAAGTCATGCAACCACACTTCGCCCGTAGATGTGGAAGCAGGAAGTTAACAGCACAGACAAAGCACGAGCATCTTTGCTCGGACGTTATCTGGTCAAAGACCAGAGAGAGGCAGAGGACTGGTCTTTCGGCTTCTTTTACAATCGGACGGTCTGCCTTCTGTGTGCAAGTGTCACATTTATGAGACAATTTCTTCTTACTTTGCGATGCATACTACTTTTAAAATCCTAAAGCAGGCCCTTTCTCATGGCTCAAATATACCCCAAACTTTGGAAACGGCTTCACGGTAAGGTGAGGTAGGCATGGGCCGCATTGTGGTTCTCACTTTCAAAGTCAAGGTTTGGTTTGGACTCAAGCTGCTAGACACTCCTGCCACTAGCGAGCAGGGAATGAAAGGGTACATTGGACAACAAATCATTTTTGGATTATTTTTGACTAGAAATGCTCAGAATAAGAAAGATATTGCTGGACCATCAGTGAGTAATTTTTTTCCCCCAGTCTTTGTTTGTATCTTGTCATCTTTACGTACATTATATTTATGTGTGAGTTCCATCGATTCCTCATTACTTTGCAGAAGCCGAGAAACAAAGTATCACTATTTAACCCCTTCGCTGCGGCGGGAATTCCGCCGCAGCGCTGGGGGGTGCGGGGGGGCAGCGCGGTGGCGCTGTGCTCATGACGGAGCCACTCCGTCATGAGCCACGGTTGAGCTGTGCTCATGACGGAGCGGTTCCGTCATGACTCCGCCCAGTTGCATTGTCCCCCCGCACAGGCGGGGAAACAGCGCCGCGTAGGCGGAGCGGCCGCCAACGGCCGTGACATGACGGAACCGCTCCGTCATGAGCACACGGCAACCGTGGCTCATGACGGAGCGGCTCCGTCATGAGCGGGGAAGGGGTTAAATATATATTTTATTGATTTTTACAAACACTATGAAACATGATCCACTTGTTCCTTCTTTACAGCATAACACTTGAGGACATTTACTTCTTAGCATACATTATACATTAATTCTGTGTCGCTTCTGTATGAACCTAAACCCCTTTTTATTTTTATTTTCAGCCTGTCCAACACAACGCTTAATAGCGTAGCAAACAAAGTATCACTATTAACTATGAATAACTCTATCTATTTGGTGTTGCTGTAACGTTTTTATAATCCCTAAGAAGTGTATTCACTTCTTGTCTATCTAGCCAACGGTTTCCTCAGTCTCACATAAAATATGACTTCCAGGAAAGTCAGCTCCATTGATGTCAAAGGGAGTCACAGCTTTACAGCTTTATTCCCTCACCCCGTGGGACCTTTTGAAGTTGGATCCTGTGCCTCAGAGTGTAAAATTACCTATTTCTTGGACGAACCCAGCCCAGTGCATCACACGTTTCACAGATCTTCTTCACAGCACTCAGAGTCCTAGCTTAAACAATAAAGCACATTCACGACATCTGAACTGGCCAAAACATGTCTATAACAATTTCCCACAGCTGACGAGGACCAACGAGAATAAACAAGAAGTGGAAGTCGAGTCCTCCCAGGAGTCCCATTGCATAAATGCTTCAACAAAGGGCACTAGTCCAGCCAGCATACTTATTGCCTGCGACTACTGCAGAAATAAGTGCAGGATAGTATGAACTTTTTATTTATTAATGTTCCCAACATTAGCATTCAGTTTCCTGGCCATAATATAACAGATTGCATCTGAGAGTAATGTCAAAACTTGTATGTGTCGGGTTGCCATGGAAATGAGTCGAAAACTAATGAAAAACAAACGACTGAAAATGCTTAATATTGAACACATTGTTTGGTGAAGTCTGAGGCAGAAAAACAAAAATTGTAATAACAGGGGCACTGTGGTAAAAAGGTTACGACTGCATTATTCAATTCAAACGGAATGAAAAGAGCAGACAGCAAGAAAATGAGCATGTAATAACGCCATGCTGTAGATTCATATTTTCGTAATACCAGGTGTGGATCATGGAACAACATAAAATGACATTATTTAAATCTTCTGTTATTGGAGAGGCTGAGAGTCCACGGTCCTATGGCATCACAAAGCCTTTACACGCCCCTCCGTTTTACGACATTTTAGTTTGTTTTTAGAAGAACGGACAGACTTCTGTGATACCTAAGGTCTGAAATGTGATGGTTCATGTGTTTACATCATTGGCATCCATCGTAGACTCTGGAAACAATTTTTTCCCCAGCAGGGTATTATGCTTATTCGTTGTAGGTGCTGGCATTTCAGTTACATTGGCATGTCTAATTCTGTTATTTATTTTTGCTCCATACAATGATAATATCATCTCTGCCATCATGTGTGGGGTCTTGAGCAGTGCACTGAGACAAATATGGTTGCATAGCTCACAATGACTGGGAACATTCCCTTTTAATGTTTTGAACTGTTCCTTCAGTTGAAGATTTTTAAAAGATGTGTTATTGTATCTTTTTAACAAGAGGTAATTCTTTTCAGACTAAATTAGCATAACTTCTCTTTAACAAAGTTTATTTCAGTTGATTTTGGAGGATTAGTGCCGATATATATGTTATTTTGGATCTGTTATGATTTTCATGGATCCCAACCTAAAGTATCTACTTGGCACAGTCTGTGGGGGAGGGGTGGATGGGAATGTGGCTTCAAGCTTTGAACTGTGCCCAGTTTCTCTGCTTCCAGAGCATGTGGGGCATAGCTTCACTCAGGCCCTGTGATAACTCCCTTGTGCTCTTCTGGGTGCGTTGGCTGGCTTCTGGCCAGCTCCCACTATAGCGCTACAATGCACTGAGCACCACGATTCCTAACATCCACTGAATGAACTGTGTCCACTCACCTGTAGGCTAGGCCCTGCGCCTAAAACCTCTAACCTGAGACCACATTGGGACGTCCTTTGACCAAGCCCAGTGTGCCTTGGGTGCAAGATCTAAACTCGAGCCCCTTACGCTAGAGTTCACTACGCACTTGGGGCCATATGTAGGGAGCATCACATTTACCGATTCATAAATACCGAATTTTACAGATTCGGTATTTATGAATCGGTAAATGTGATGTAGGTAATCATTCGGTAAATTTTACCGAATCGGAAACATTCGGTAATTATGAATCGGTATTTACCGATTCGGTAATGAGGCATACCTTCCCATTGATTCCTATGGGCCTGGAGGCCCATAGGAATCAATGGGAAGGTATGCCTCATTACCGATTCGGTAAATACCGATTCGGTAATGGGGGGAGCATATTCAAGGGTGGCAGGGTGTCACATTGACACCCTGTTGCACCCCTGAATCTTGCATGTGTGCACATGTGGCGCACATACATGCCCTGTATGTCTGCCACATGGCACTCTTAAATCTGCAAAATATTACTTTTTGCAAGGTATTCGTTATTTATCACCAACCTGTATTTGGTGGTAAATAACGAATTTCTAATACTAATTTTCACTCTTTAGAGTGCTCCCTACATCTGATTTCAGGATTCGGTATTTACCGAATCGGTATTTTACCGATTTCTTAATTTCCGATTCGGTAAATACCGAATCCAGAAATCAGCCCCCTACATCGCAAATGCCTAAATACCGGTCGGTAACGGGATATTTACCGAATTTTGGCCGTTACCGACCGGTATTTGGCTTCCTACATGAGGCCCAATGTGTTCTGCTGGGAGTTTATAGGAGTTTCTGTTAGAAATAATAATAACACCTGAAAAGCATAATATTCATTGACTGCCCGCCTCACACACTAAGAAAAACATGAACCATGGGGTATTTGTGATATAAAATGAACTCTTGAATTAGAGCGCACTTCATTCGAACTCCTGCTAACTCTACACTTTCATTATCTCTTATCTTTTCTGCGTGAATGGGAGCACTGGGCACCATGTTAGCTGCCTTTGGACTAATACAAGTGTTCTATATGCCTAGGCCAGTCTACTTCCTTCTTGGCCAAATAGGTCAATTTCTCCCTGAGGCAAAACGAGTAGTTTCCTGCAACTCACTGTTGCCTTCTCTTAGCTAATACAAGCATCCTTCAAAATCATCTTTCGGACTAATATCATTCAGTTCTACAATTTGAAAGTGAATTTCAACAGTTTTGAAAACTCTTTGCATTTGTTTTAAGTTGCTTTAAATTTATGCCTCCCGCCTGGTCCATCATGCTTTCCCCTGGTTTGTTTGATTTGCTGTGAATTGCTTCTTTCCCTTTTTGGTATGCAATCAGTGCCCACGGAACTGCTCTAGGCTTCATGGACTATCCAGTTCTCAACCTTCCATGTTCCTTTTTTGTTTTGCGTGGTTATTGTACTTGAGGACAGATATGAACCAAATTGAGAAAAACTTTTGAAAAGTTATTGTCTCATTCAGGTTACTTGGTTGTGGGCTTAAATGTAGATTCGTACCAAGAGGCTTAGACACATACCGCTTCTCAAAGGCTAAGCATGGCTTGTGGGCCACAACAAAGCAAATGCTGAATGGGCAGGTTGGGGAAGTTGACACCTTGACAAAGTTGGCTGTTGTTAAGCAAATGTCTATCATAGCTTTGTAAACTAAGTTTGTAGACAGTGCTGACACTCAACTAACCCTACAATTATTTCTCCACTTTCTCCATGAAAAATGACCCTTAACAGAAAGCAAACTGTAACAGAGTGGTGTGTTGTGCTCTGCTTTATAAACACCCGTCATCGCCATGACTTCCGAGCCGACCGGTGGTGCTGCGTGCACCTCATGGCAGTTCTGGCAACTAGTTTGACAACTAAAGATTGTCCCCTCTATGAACCAGAAGATGCACATAGATGATAACAGATCGCTAATGATAGGCTGCATTCATGAGCAAGGTCGGACTGGCCGTACCAGGCATCGGGCGTTTCCCCTGGAGATTGGAAGGGTGGGGGCCTGGTTTTGTTACGGGGGTTGGTTTTGCAGCAGTACAGCAGTTTTAAAAGCACCCCCTGCAGAAGTGTATATCCAGCAGTTTTCAGGCAACAATAAAAGTGTCAAAATTACTCTGTTAATTCATGTACCTACTGCAGAGAGATCAGAGTTTTGCCTAGTGACAGTTTTGAGTCTCCTAAGGTAGCACAGAGGGTTAATATGCCTACTTCAAAGAACGTACACCATGCAGATCCCAGAACAGAATCTTATGTGCTTAGCTCAGTGGGTTACTGTTTTGGTCACAGAGATCCTTTTGATACTGTACAGTTCATAAGTTACAATTGTAATCTAGCACAGTGGTCTATGAAGTGTCATCAAAGAGCTGCATGCAGACTGCTTGGTACAGGTTATGTTTTTTCCCAGTCTTTCAATATCCTAATGTTGCTAAAAAAGGATTTGTTTTGGTAGAAATTAATTCTTATTAGTAAAGCCAACCCTAACCCCGGTGAGTTTGTGCTTCTCAAGACCAAACACTGTTAAAAAATACATACCTGTCAGTAGGGATGATGTGAATCTTACAACTTCTAGTCCCCTTTGTCTTATGTAACATTTTCTATACACTGATTTATATACGTATGATCCGTTATTTCTGTATGTGTGTGTAATATAAAGTATTCTGACACCCCCTACGTGAGGCGCTAAAAAAAAAATGAAATACATGGGAGAGAGCGGCTATGGAGAGATGAGGGGCACTGTTGGAGGGTGATAGTGAGGGAATCATTGAAGAGCCCCACAAATATTGTTGTATCCTGGTGCACAGTAAGATCATCATTTACTATGTTTTAAAAGCCAATACAATTGAATAAATAATGATAAAGAATGCACCATTTTTGTCAGGCTTGCTCGCTGTGCACCGTATGAGGGCTGGTTGCCACAATTTGCCAGGACTGCTTTGGGTTCCCTGTTCATGAGACTGGCGAGAAAATCTAAATTACTGAATGGAATGAATTGCTGGTTTTGATGAGGGTTGTACAGCACATAAAGTCACAAATGTGAATGTTTAAATGATTAACTGTGCTGCTGTTTTTGATGAGAGATGTACAGCATATAAAGTCACAAATGTGTATGTTTAATGATTTACCGTGCTGCTTGCAAGTGTAAGATTTCCCTATTAGAAAGGGCTTAATTGAAAGTGAATTTCCTGCATCTGTTTTAAACATAATAGTCCAAGATAAAACATTTGCCTCATAAACTAATTACAAACTCGAGCACAGAAGGCAATGACCGAAAAGCTCATGAACACAAGCAGTGAAAAAGCCAGTAGATCTGGCTGTTTACATTTGAAAAGGTTTTGTATTCTGTGCATGAAGATCTCTTTTATGCATAATAATTATATTAGCATATATTACGCTAAATTTCCCACATCAATCTGTTTCAGTCTTTGTAAATGAGAGATCATACTATTACTCAGTCTACCCACCTGGAAATGAAGGAAGGTTGCAGGTCACTGGGTCACGCAAAAAAAGTATCTTCAAGGTGTACCCAGCCGATGTTGTCTAGGGGAAGATGGGTCGTAAGGACACATATTTTCACAATTCTAAAACTCAGAACTTTAAGGTGGCATAACATACTTCTTGATGCCTTTGCTTGGGGATGCGCACCCAATCGTGACCCAAATCCCAGCGTCACAAAATAATGTGAGCAGGTCTGGATGCCGTAGCAAATGTAGCAGCCCTTAGAATTTTGAAGCCAGGGTGTCTGAGGACACCACTCTATCATTATGGGTGTGGATGGGTCCGGCTACTCAGGATGTTTAGGAAGTACCTTACCTTTCACAGAGAGTCGCCACAGCCTAACAGGCATTACTTAAATGTAGCGGTTGGAGAGGGCCTCAATTGTGGAGATTTGAGCCAAAGTATCTTAGGGAACACCTACTTCTCTCCCCTTCCCTATTCTCCTATTGAAGATATTGAAGATGGGATCAACTTTCCTATAAGAAACCTCACCCGAATCTATTCCAATATAGGGGTGGGTGGAGGAGGAGAAACCAGCAGACTCTCCATTTAAAAAAAGGAGAGAGTGCAATCTACTGCACACAGAGGTTGGACGATGACACATTTTTGTAACCATCTGCTATGGCAGGCAACATCGCACCCCAGCTCTCCCTCAAATCTGAGATAAACATGCATCAGATGATTTCTGGTATTTTCGAAAATCTCTTTTGTCTGAAAGAAGCCATATTGCTCGATGTTATCTGTATGTGTGCTTACTGAATGCAGCAATTGAAGGAAAATGGAAGACATTAATTATGCATTAATGGTAGCTTAACGTATTGCATCCTTTCCCAAGAGTGGTGGGGTCAATACATTTCCCTTTACTCTACAGAGATTTGCATATGTCTTATCAAGCTGCTAATCCAACAGCAACATTCTCTGTGTGGATATATAAAAGAGGTGTTAGAGAGTATGTGGGACAATGAAGAATCATATAGTCTACATTTCTAAGCTGGAATCTGACACACATCAGAAAACCCCTAGACAAATCTCTTACTGTATAAAGCTTCTCTCTGACTGATGCCACCAACTTGGATGACACGTAAAAAAATACAACAGTTTTCAGAGCTTTGCCAGGTCAAATACAATGATAAGTTAGACAGAATCACCGACGTGGTCCGGTGGAGCCCATAAGTATTGTGCCGCATTTGTTTACATTATATTTGTATATCTTTGAAATGTATACAATTCTTTAAGTGTCAAGTTTAGGACTATTTATATCAATATCAGCAATAAATTGAAAAGTGATCTTTGTGTATACACACAAGCAACATTCTTCTTAATGCTTTTTTTTTTAAATCAATATACCTTTAAACCATTCTAGCAGATAGGGGTAGACATTACTGAGCTCTACAGTAGGTGATACCTTTGCAACTTTGGGTTACGAGATTAAGGGCCTGAGAGAGAGTTTGGTGGATGGGTACTCCTTTACAAACGTGACAGATATTCAATCCACCTTACTTCAAACGCATTATATCCTTGTAATACGGCAGGCAGGATATCTGCCACATTTGTAACAGAGTACCCATCTTCTATACTCTAAATCAGGCACTGAGTCATGTGTAATCCAAAGGATTCTCCTTTTGGGGGACATCAACAAGGGTGGGTTTTCAAAATGAGATTCTTACTTCACAAACTTCAGTCTCAACTAATAAAAAAAGTCTGTAAATTGAGAATAAAGCAGCTGCATCCCAAAACCAGTTCAACTAGTGTAACAATATAACAATCAAACCCCTGATGCAAAAATACACGGCACCAACTTCAGAGAATAAAGGACAGCCCAATGCCAAGCTCCCCAGCGACTTTAATACCAGTTGCATGTTGAAATATTGACTACAAAAATATTGTGATGCAGACATATTGCAGTAAAGATATCATAGGGTAAAATATTCACTTTTAACACTTATGAAGATGAATACAAAAAACGGACAACACAAATACTGTGATGAAAAATAGAGTAGATACAAAGCAATTCCCTACAATAAAATTTAATTTAACCTTATTTATTGTAAATGACAAATATCTAGCTTTATTCCAAAGAATAAATACAGAAATATTTTATATTACTAAACATACAAATTAAATTTTTTAATAAAAGGAATTGTAGTAATAAAATTAAACGATATTTTAATAACTACAATAAATTAGTCGAAAGTACTTTTTCTATGAATATATATATTTATTCAAGTCAAAAATATAAATATATAACTCAGTCTTTAAAAACGGTTTCTTCAATTACAAATTTCAAGAATTACATATTAAACAGGTATTCTTCTAGAAAAGTACACAATTATACATTCCTTATCACTTCTAAATGTGTATTCTCATTAAAAAAACTTTGATTTCTTTTAGACCTAATTTGCTAACTTGAAATCGCTTTAAACATTTTTAATAACTGTTAAGTACATTTTATAAATAATTGTAAAAATTGAACACACAACCTACAAAGCTTAAAGCAAGATAAGCCCCCTAAAACAAACATTAGAAAAGACTCAAGGGCAAATTCACTATTCTAATTACAGTCACACAAACATTTTGGATAGTGCATACATTAAGGGGAGGTACCTATCATATTGATGTACTATTCAAACGTGTGCATATATTTGGAGGGGTTGGATTTACTGTACCATCTCCAGTTCCAAGAACACCGTGAAGAGTGAATGTATTTATGGTAGAGTGATTTACTATTTTTACTCAATGTACCACTTCCATTGGGGGATCCGTTTTACTATTTCAGCCCCAATCTTACTAGCATTGTGGAAAGTGCATATATTTGGAGAGGTAGGGGGGTATTCTAATTCTATTTCCAAAAATACAGTCGAAAGAACATGCATGGGAGGAGGTTACATTTACTATTCTATATCCAATCTAAATACATCTAGAAAAGTGCATATATTTAGGAGGAAGACGGGTTACATTTACCATTCTCAATTTAGCCCCACAAATGCTGGGGGGAAATATAATCAGGGCATCAGATTTTCTAATCTAATTCATGTACTACTAACATTTGAAAAGTGTGTAGATTCACTTCCCTGCACTGCTCCATCTCTGCAGTCAATCATATATAATAGCAATATGCTGGATAGCAGTAGATGTGATAATGGAAAAAAAAGACACTGGATATAACCACTATGACTCATCACTCTCATTGGGCCTTGGATTATATAAAAGACAACATTATTATATTGTTATAATGAATCATCTACCTATGTTTTAATGGAACATTGTTCCTCCTGGCAGTGAAACTTAAACAACCTCTATGCAATCAATGTTATTTCAGTGTTAAATGTGATCTTTTCTTACAAAGTAACGTCCTTATGTTTTTGTGAGTACATAGTTGCAGGTTCTAATAAACATGCATATTTAAGGTTGTTTTTTTCTCAACTGCAATGTAACAAACATTTTTCTAAATTATATAGTTCTCACTGATACAATTAATCACTTTCCTTGACACCAACACCACCTAAACACGATGTAGGTATTATAACTATTTCAACAGACTTTAAAGGTGAAGCAGATCTTTTCTTGTTCCTTGTGTAAACATCAGACCCAAAATGTGCAACAAAATACAGTTCTTTCCTCCGTTAAGGTAAACCTAAAATCAGTACTTTAAACTATTTATGTATATTTCCAAATACAACTTAAATAGCTAGAATACTTCTCTGTATGAAGTTTCAAAAAGCAGCTTCAAAAGGAAAATAATCAATCAACAAAGGTGTTCTGACTTTGGGTAGTAAGATCTTGACTGGAGCAACAAAGTAACTTGATTGCCTAGCAAGTATGTTTTGAACTACATGTAACCCTAACTCCAGACCTACTATTCTTAGAGGAAATATTTACTAATCTACCTCCAGTCCTACTAACATTTGCTAATGTGCATATATTCGGGGTTGGGAGGCAAGTATACTATCCTAATTCTAGCCCGACACACATTGGAGAAAGTAAATATATTTTGAGGTGGGGATTACATTTACTATTACCACTCTAGCCCACAAACACATTAAGAGGTCAGATTTATTTCTCTAACTCTAGTACAAAAACATTAGGGAAAGTGCATATATTGGGAGCGGTGTGGAGTTCTGATTTACTGATCTACTAATGTAACTTCAGCACTTCTAAAATTGGGGAACGTGCATATGTTTGAGGGGAGAGAGATCACAGTAAGTCAGGGAACCAATCCTTTCACCCATAATAGGAGGGTGAACATAGAGAAAGACAGCATTAGTGAGGGGCTGCTGACACCCAGTCTGGGGAGCAGGGGGAAAGGTTTCTACATAAAGGGGCACGTTTTCCTTCGAAGGATAGTTCTTTTGAATGTCATGAAGGGCGGAGAGACCCTCAAACAGCTCCAATCTGCTGGCAGCTTAAGATAAGCAGGTTGTGGGTGGGTTGAGAGTTCTCATTTATAAGATGACCACCTTATAACCCCACTAGAGAGCACCTGGAGACATTTACTGCTCTTCTCCTCCCAGGCAAGCTTGGTATGGGAAGGTGACAGGTGGTTGTGGGAAGATAGACTCAGTAGGAAGAGCAACAGGAGACATCACAGAATCCTTACATCTCCTATTTCTTCTCCCTGGTATCTAAAACTGACCTGGTGAGTGGTAACTATGGGGAAAGAGACTGGAAGACTGAAATGAAGGAAGAGTCTAGGAATACCTGCCATCCTCATTAAACACCTTATCACCACAGCAAGCAACTTAAAGAAGGGCACTTCTTGGGCGTCTTATTCTTAGAATATGTGTTTCTGTTTCCTTTAGATTTATGTTTCCGTTTTCTTTAGATGAAGTAAATCCTGGTGAAGGCATTTGGCATTCAAAAACACCCTGGGCGCTGTTTAAAATCAGTAAAGAAGAATTAAATAAAGAATTTGAAAAAATTCACATTTAAGAAATCTATAGCAAAACGTTTTTGGAAGGGATTCCATTGGCAGGGTTCAGAACATAGCTTCTTACCATGTAATAATGACTTAGTTTGTTTTGTGGTTTTAAGGAAAAGGGCAGAACCATATAGTCAAAATAATAAAGCAATTAAACTTAACTGTGGGGCCATCCCTTTACACATACTCATGTATCTTTATTCAATGGTTTTCATACACAATTAAATCCGTATTATGGACTACATAAATAATATCTCAGCTTAAGAATCCCCACGTTGTAACAAACAAATTGCTGCATACTTGAAGAGACATACCTGGATTTGAATTGCCATATGCGTCCAGGAATGTGTATTCTAATGGCTTTTTCGGTGACTACTTATTCTTATTTTTGGTTCTGAAAACGTAGTCACTCTATGTCTCCATCTTCTGCGGGTATGCAGCTCCCTGGAGAATCGCCCACGTACATTCTAGCGGTGGAGTATGCAAACTCACTTAAATGAAATTGCCTGTGAAAAATTGAAACTCCATATGTCAGGACTGGAGAGGTACAGTCATTCAATTGTTGACGGAAGCCTGCTGCTCAAAATGTCAATGACACTTACAACAATCAATAGCTGAGAGGGGCTCCTATAGTGCCCCTCTCTATAGTACACGTTCTTGAAAAACAGTTATATCTGCTATTAGTCATACCTAGAAAGATATCTTAACCAGGCAAATGTCAAAAGATGCAGAACAAAAATAAAAGTGCAGTTTTCAGTCCACAAGAATGCTGGAATGCTTAGGGATCCTTCTCAGTGACCCACAAAAAACATACATTGGCAAAGCCATTAGATCTCGCCTACGAGAGAGCTACTGGCTTTTTCAATGTCTTTTAGCCATGTTGTACAGCAGCATGGCTGCTTTTCAGCATGGCTAAAACTTAGTGATGACAAAGAGTACAGTGGCAAAGAGAAGTGTGGAGGAGAGTGGAGTAGAGTGGCATAGAGTGGTGTAGAGTGGAGTGGCATAAAGTGGAAAGACGTACTGTAGAGTGGCATAGGTGAAAAGTTGCATAGAGTAGAGTGCCGTAGAGACCTGTAGAATAGAGCGGCATAGAGTAAAGTGGTAAAGGGTGGAGTGAAGTAGAGTTCTTTGGAGTAGACTGGAGTGGCATGGAGTGGCACAGAGTGGCGTAGAGTAGAGTAGAGTGGCATAGAGTAAAGTGGCATAGAGTGGAGTGGAGTGGGATAAAGAGATGTAGAGTAGTGTAGAGTGGAGGGACATAGAGTGGAGTAAACTCAAGAATGAGGTGGTGTACGGTGGAGTGAAGTGAAATAGAGTGGTGTAGATTAGAGTGGCGTACTGTAGAGTAAATTGGCATACAGTGCCGTAGAGCAGAGCGGAGTGGGATAGAGTGCGTGGAGTTGAGTGGCTTAGAATAGAGTAGCATAGACTTGCACAGATTAGAATGATGTAGAGTTGAATGGTGTAGAGTGGAGTGGCTTTGAATGGAATGGAGTGGCATAGAGTTATGTGTCATAGAGTGGAGTGGCATAGATTGGAGTGGCGTAGAGTGGAGTGGAGTGGCATGGAGTGCAGTGGAGTAGTGTAGACTAGAGTGAAGTGGCGTAGTGTGGCTCAGAGGAGAGAGGCAAAGAGTAGAGTGGAGTGGAGAAGAGTGGAGTGGCGTAGAGTAGAATCGAGTAACGTAGAGTAGAGTGGCATAGAGTAGAGTGGAGTGACATGGAGTGGGGGCGTGGAGTGGAGTGGAGTGGAGTGGAGTAGCAAGTAGTGGAGGAACTTCGAATAGAGTATCGTAGAGTGGAGTGGAGTGGCATAGAAAGGAGTAGTGTAGAGTAGAGTGGGTAAAATGTACAGTTGTGGGTGTAACTAAAACATCAGAGTCGAGTAGTGTCGAGTGGTGTAGAGTAGTACAGTTGTGGGTGTAACTAAAGCGCCAATTGAGAAGGCACATTGGGTGAAAGCAACATAAATAACAAGCTGTATGACTGTATTAAAAGTAGGAAAGCACATTGCATGTCCAGGCATAATACTGAACCGCTTTTAAAATAAAAGAAAGAGCGCCCTACAAAAAGACGAGGAGGAACAAAGACAAAGCAGAACACATGTACTTGGTCCATTCTAACACAAGAAAGCAAGGGAAGCCTACAGAAGCTAAGCAATTGAAAGATTGCAAATGAGACTGACAATGAAAACAACTATCGGTATGTTGTGGGCAGGTTGTAAGCCCACTGAATTGTAAATAATGCTTGATGGACTTGGCCCTTTCTGCAGGATCATCCCTAAACTTTTTGCCTTCACTCCTCCTATTTTTGCTGAATTTGTTTTTGGTGGCTTTAGGACTCTGCACACTTTACCACTGCTAACCAGTGCTAAAGTGCTTGTGCTCTCTCCTTAAAACATTATAGTATTGGCTTATACCCAACTGGCATATTTACTTTACTTGTAAGTCCCTAGTAAAGTTGCACTACCTGAAAAAATGTTTTAGAAAATTGGCATTTGCTTGTCCTAACCATTTGGTGCCTGCAGCCTGATCCTGGGTCACATAACTAGGTGAAGGGATATTTTTTTTTTCTGTATTGCTCCCAGACAGTGAGACACAGGGATGTTAGGCGTTGGCAGGATGGCCCACTCTCATTTAAAGAGGCTGATGAGCTGTCCCCTACCACACTTGCACATCACAAAGGCTCTGCCTGAGCTCTCTCACAAAGGCCTTCTGATCTGAAGCCTCAAGGGCAGAACAGGCTTCCAACAACTCTGCACCTGCACCTAGACTCTGCCATCTCTGAGTCCGCCCTGTCAAGTACTGCTATCCCAGTCCTGGACCCTTGGAAATGGGCCTAAGATGCTTTGCCAGCCTCTGTGGATCCAGCAGAACCAACACATCTCCTCTGCTGCGGGGCACAACCTTCAGCAGCACCAACGCATTTCTGCTAAAGCGGGGATCAGAATAGTCACAAAAGACCCACATTGCTTCCACAGCTTCTTCTGAACCTCCACTGCATGACGTATCCTCGGCGTATCCCTCGTCGATGGCAGCCTCGACACAGACCTCTGCATCACAGCCTCGCAACTCCTCAGAACCGATTCATAGCCTCCACTGCGCAATGCACCCTCGACGCCAGACTTTGCATCGCAAACCCTCGTCGATGGGATCTCGATGACGATGCAGGACCTCTCTTCACAGCCTAGCTGCAAGTCAGAACTGACGCAACACTTGGCCTGTGCAACGCATCTTCAACACAGACCCTCGCAACATTACGGAAACCATGATTAAAGGTACTTTGCTTAACAGACCTAACTAGGTCCCTGTTGCTGACCCACGCTCCATCGCAGTCGGCCTGAACTTGTGGCTTTGTCCCTGTCAGGCACGACAAGATATCCACAGTTGGTGCTTTGTGCTTTTTGGTACTATTTTCATTAAAATCTTTAAAATCACATGTCTCTGGTTCTACTGATTGAATTTTTGTCCTTTTGGTCTTGTTTTATTTATTTAAAAAGTTATATTGCTCTAACTTGGTGTGGGATCCTTTTGTGTGGTGCTTTCACTGTATTATTGTTTGATGTCTTGCACAAATACTTTACCTCTTGGCCTTAAGTTAAGCCTGACTGCTCTGTGCCAACCTACCAGAGGGTTGCGCACAGTTTAATTTAAGGCTGGCTTGTGACTCACCCTGAAAAGGATTGTGGTTACTGCTTGACCAGGGCTCACACCCCAGTCAAACATCACCCAATGTCTTACAATATGCCTTGCAGCACAGCACATGGCCTCTGTAGGTGAGACCTAACAACTACCTGGCTAACCCGAATGGTATGATAACAGTGCTAGTCTAGGAATTCTTAAGGGAGTTGTGGCAGTTCTCACTCCACTTACAGCCGAATGCCTGAAGCTCAATTTCTCGTAATGTTTTTCATTTGGAAAAAATAGAAAGTGTTTCCCATCTAATGTACTTTTTGACTGATTTCATTTAATTGGATGCATTTAAAAAAAAATGAAAAGTCAGAAAATAGAAAATGTTACCTCTGCTATTTATGTTGTTTTAGTTTAAATTATTTTTTAAAATCTTAAATATATATTGTAAGATGTGTTCCAGAGATCATGCATGTAGGAATATTTTACTGTGTGTGGATATTGCAGAGAATGGCATGGTGGAGAATTTAGGTTCTGTATGATGAGTTTTGCTAATATTCTGCCCATGGACTTTTTCGCTTTGCATTCAGTCAGCACTTCTCATCGAAATGTTGGGGCTAGCGACCATACATGTGGCCTTATTGCTGATAAAGGAGAGCTAACGTGCTCCATTCTAATCATTAACTGATTTGTGATGTATCTCAACAGCTTTGGCATCTCTTTCATAATACCACATGAGCTAAAGAAAATGGGGGTCATTAGCATAATTTGTAACCCGAATCCTTTGTTTCAGAATAGCTTGTGAAGTGATCACAGATAGGCACTGAACAACTGAGGCAATATAAGTGACCCCCAATGATCCTCAGTCGTATATCTGAGACTGGCCAACAGCATGAGTAGATTAAGAATCACGATGAGTGATAGAATTCCATTGTCTGCTCATGAACAAATTTATACAGTACGATCTGTCATGCTGAAGGGTATCCTGGCGTGGATGAGCATAAGCATAGTAAAGATTAGCATGATGTAAGAAAAAGTTAAAGAGTGAATTGAAAATGCAAAGTTTTGAGATTTTTATAGAAGGGTAGATGGACGCCAAGGAAGATGGGAGAGCATTCCACATCTTGGCAGCCAAGAATGAGGAGTGTTCACCGGATCATAAACAAAGAATCAATGTCTATAATCAGCTGGTGACGAATATCACTGATTGTGCACTGGGCGAAAGCCTAAATGTCAGGTCCCCAAACAGCCTTCTCTGTCACAAGGGCTCTATTAAACATTTCCATTCCAGTGAGACGTCTCGGTTCTACCCTTGAAAACCATATTTGTGTTACAGTGTTGGCTTTTGGACCTTTGGTTTTTAGGACCTCACCTGTGGTGCAGGACACCGTAATGAGGGCTTACCCATAGTGATCAGTTAAAATGGTTTTGAGCTGAAACCTCCAATGTCTAAGGTCAATTGCTGTGTACATCTGTGGTGAGGACTCTCAGAAGGTTTCACATGACACATGTACACTTGTGTTGAACACATGAAGGCTGAGCGAGAAAGACCGTTTCCTCAGCCTTGTGTATGCACACAAATTGCCCTGTGACAGTTAGAGCCCAGTTTAAATAGATGCAATCCAATTGGAGGCTGAAAGGAACTGCACCATTCCTTTTGGGTAAAGTATCAGGTTTTCACTTAGGGCATTTTATGCTTAACCTGTAAATCTGATTCGTAACATAGTACAAGGATCAGTGTTGCTATCTTTTATAAATTGTCCAGGCCCCGAAATACTGATCTAAGGTTATTTTTACAGATGCCTGGCTATATTAGTTTAATACTGTGCTCCATCACCTGACAGATCAAAGGCTCCAATAAACAATAGGTCCATTCTAAGCAGACTAAGAATCACCTGCTCGATAAAGGGGTGGAGTTATAATCCTCATAGCCATCACTAGCAACTGGTGGCAATTAAAGGAGGTTAAGTATTAAGTATCCAGTGTTGACAATGGAGAAGGGTAGGACTTGTGGCTTTGCTGCAGAGTTACTAGCTCCTTGGAGGAATTTGGGCAGAAGAGGCCAGGCCTACGGGGGCAAAGGCAACCACAAAAGCTGTATGCTCTGGTTTTTGAGCGATGTTGCCATTTTGAATTCTACCCAGAATGATGTAGAGGGATGGTGACATGGACTGGACTGATTCCTTGAGAGTCATTTAGAAGTGGAGCAATGACATCACATCACTGAAGTAGGTGAGTTCTTCACAAATTGCTTCATAAAGAGCTGCTCAGGCAGGGAAAGTTGATTCAGCACCTGAAAGAAGGAGGGAAGTGTGACCATTTACTCTGTGACTCCTTTCTAGAGCCTTGGGTTACACCCACGCCTAACACTTTTTGCCCAAGGAGAAGAGGAACCAAACAGGGATAAAGGTTAAAGTTCAACACTAGTCTCCCCGCCTTGGTAGCGCAAACAAAGATCACATCACAACGATCAGATAATATTGGAAGACTGGAAAAGGTGGCAAGAAAAAGAAAATCAATTCTGGAAAAACTAGAGTTACACCATCATGAAGGTCATATTTTAAAATAAAAGAAACAGAGCCCTTAAAAAAACACCTTTTCAGACCCCAAGACAGCTAAAGCGGATATGGTCTCCCGAGGCTCAGCAAACACAGCCAGTAGCCTTGACTGATCTCCCCACGTCCAATCGATATACTGCTCTATCGGAAGACCACATGGGTGTAGGGGTCCCCCCAATGCATACACCGTGGGAAAATGCAATGGTTCCCAGTGATCAGACGGCAAATGCACAGGCTCAGGATATGGGACTGATGTTAATAGCGCTTTCAAAGGAGATTAAAGAAAAGTTTACTATTTCTGAAAACAACCAAGCTAAAATTCAGGAATCTTATGAGAGTTTGGGTGCTAAAATGGCAGATATTATAGCAAGGCTAACAACAATGGAGACAGTGATTGGAGGGCTGCAGGAGGTGGTCAAGGCCAATCATAGGGAAATTCAAACTTTAATAAACAATGAAAGGGAGATCAGTGACAAGCTTGAAACACTAGACAATACCTCTAGGCGAAACAATTTGAGGTTGCTAAATGTCCCAGAAGGACTGGAAAGGGGAAATTTGAAAGACTTTGTGATAAGCATTCTTAAAGAGTCATTGTCAGAATTTCAGACCTGGGACCTAGACCAGGATATACAAAGAGAGCATAGAGATCCGTTTAGACCGGATCTAAAAATGGACAAACCAAGGAAAATTCTTTTGAATTTTCATACTTATGTCATTAAAGGGGCAATTCTCTCGGCCGCTCTGAAAGCAAAAGGTTTTCAGAAGGACGATTGGTCTTACACTATTAGATCAGACATAGCAAGAACAACAGAAAACCGTCAGTGGGAACTTGGGAAATATATCCAAACCTTGAAAACATTGGGGGCAACGGCGCAGGTAAAATTTCCTGCTACC
This sequence comes from Triturus cristatus, assembly GCF_964204655.1. Classification (NCBI taxonomy): domain Eukaryota; kingdom Metazoa; phylum Chordata; class Amphibia; order Caudata; family Salamandridae; genus Triturus; species Triturus cristatus. The sequence goes on along the minus strand of NC_140580.1, from coordinate 142,897,032 downwards.
TTAAAAGTAATGTGGAGAAATAAAATGCACATCATCAGGGAGCCCTCGGAAGTTGAGAATTTGTTTGGTCAGATTAATGCACAAAAATTGGTACACGAATAGGAACATGAAACTGGTCGGAGGGTTGGAGCATCAGGGGTAAATGTACCACCCCATATGGATCAAGGGAGTGTTCCCCAGGGTTGGTGGGTGGGAGGTCAAAGGTCAAGGGTTGCACATTTTCACTTGTAATTATGAGCACTGGGTAGGCAGCTTCAGGGACAAAATAAGAAATAAATATACATACTCATACATGACATTAGCCAGCATACTAGAAGGAGGCGATCAGAGGGCAAAGAAGAAATAGGAGATGTATAACCAGCAAATTAGAATATTATCTTGGAATGTAAACGGTCTGAGGGTGCATAGGAAAAGGAGGAAGATCTTAGAATTAATTAAGCTCTCCAAAAATGACATCATAATATTACAGGAGACGCATCTTCCACAAGAGGAATGAGGCGAGATTCTTAAATCAAATAAATGGATACTACAGTCGGTAGGCACTTATCAATCATGTAACGACAAAGGAGTGGCTGTACTATTTAAAAAAATCAGCAAATGCTAAAATAGAAAGCTCCATGGTAGACAGAATGGGTAGATGGGTAATAGTCAAAATCAAAATTGGCAGGATAGGATTTACATTATGGTCCCAATGTGGAAGACCGTCCCCCCTTAGTGAGCTATATGGGCACCTTTTAGATGCTAAGTATAATATTATCATGGGGGATTTCAATATTTTGATGAACCCTGCCCTGGATAGATCTTCAACCAAGCATAGAGTTAATGCTCAAAAAATGAGAAAATGTATACAGCAGCTTGTTAAGAACCTCAGTCTATTAGATATTTGGAGACTCAATGCAGGCACCAGGAAATAGTTCACGCATTGGAATAAGAAGTACTCGCATGTTTCCAGGATACATTTATTTCTTGTTGACATAAGATTGAGTAAAAATATTCTTATGGTTGCGCATCAACCTGAGCTTCTTTCAGATCATGCGGCTGTGAGGTTAATAATCTCCATGGGAAAACAGCAAACCGAGTATAGATGGACATTAGCTAGAACATTTTTGGGGAAACAGGAGGTGGTAGAGGCTCTAGCAAAAGATGTGGCAGAATTTTTTTAAATAAATGGAGAGTCTGCAGCACCACATATTGTGTGGGATACTTTTAAGGCCTATCTCCGGGGGAGAATAACAAGCTTTGCAGCATTTAGAAGGAAAGAAGGGAGAAGGGAGTTAGGAGAATATGAGGTTAAAATGGAAAAAGTGCAGGAAAGTCTCCTAGATTGTCACAATCCCAACTTAAAGAACGAGCTCCCGGGTAAGCTAAACGAGGCTAAAGAACAATTCGTTGATTTCTTGGAGAGAAGGATTCTTAAGCGATGGGATGCCAGTAAAATGGCCCACTATGAATATGGGAAAGGATGCGGGAAACTTCTTGCATGAAAGACAAAGCAAGATCAGCTAAGAAACAAGATCAAAGAGGTGCAGATGACCATAGTATTGGGATGGCATTTAGGGATCTCTTCCAAGACTTATATTTGGAAGATACAAAGGCTACTCAAAAGGAATTGAGTGAATGGGTGAAGCAAGACCTTCTTCCTAGGATAGACAACAATCATTTCTAAATCAAGAACTTACTACCCTAGAGATAGAAAAATATATTACCCATTGAAAAAGAGGGAAAGCGGCAGGCCCAGACGGCATTCCTAATGAGTTGTATAAGGCCCTAAAAAAAGTGTTGGTCCCACACCTAAATAAACTACTGAATAGCATTTATGTCCACCATGCACCTCTTCCAGCCTCATGGAAAGAGGCAGTTATAGCACTATTTTTAAAAGCAGCTAAAGACCCCTTGACATGTGAGTCTTCTAGGCCGATCTCACTGTTGAACAGTGATTACAAAATGTTTACGCAAATATTAGCCACATGGTTAAATAGTGTATTAGGTGACATTATTCATGAGAATCAAAAGTGATTTATGAAATGTAGGCAGCTTCATGACCTGACACATGATTTGGTTAGTGCAATCGACCTAGCTACTACAACTAAGTCTCCCTTAACTGTCATAATAATTGATGCGGCCAAAGCCTTTGATCGAGTCAGTTGGCCTTACTTATATGGAGTTATTGAACAGAATGACCTAGGTCGCAATTTTTGCGGAAACCATACGATCAATATATGATACGCCAACAGCAAGGTTAGTGGTAAATGGGTCCCTTTCATCTAAGATCATGATAATACGTGGCACCAGACAGGGGTGCCCCTTGTCACCACTGCTTTTTAATTTGTGTATAGAACCCCTTGCCAGGAGAATCAGGTCAGAAAACGGGATCCCTCCTTTTAGCTATCTGGATTGGGCAAAAAAGGAAGCACTATATGCTGACGATCTGTTGATCTATACAGCCACTTGAGAGACTTAACTACCTTTTATAATGGGAATAATGGAAGCTTTTGGGGAAATCTCTGGCTATTCAGTAAATAAGGACAAAACAGAGACCATGACATTGAATGGCTCAGCAAACTCTCTATTAGAAAAGCCAGAGATCAGATATCTTGGGGTAAGAATAGTCAAGGATTTGGGCAAGACAGCTTTCATCAATTTTAATAGAATTCACTTGAAAACCAAGAAGCTTTTAGAATCATGGATGCATCTACCTCTGTCACTTTTGGGTAGAGCAAATCTGGTTAAAATGATGATCCTTCCCAAATTTTCTTTTATCTTTAATACCCTACCGCTACACTTGAAGTCCGAATGGATCAGGAAATTGCAAGGGGATTTGAGCAGTTTCGTATGGAAAAACAAAGCAGTGTATATAGCCTGGAAAAAACTGTGTAAAAAGAAGTTAGACAGTGGGATAGCATTACTGGATTTTTAATTGTATAATTTGGCTTTTTTTCTAAAAAACACCAGACATCTCCTAATGGACAATACGCAAAGTATTCCCTTACACTTACGGGTGTTGAGAAAGAATCTCCAGGATGAAGGAAATTCCTTCTTATTTAAATACGGTCACTCCAAATATTTTAAGAAAAGCAAGTTCAAGGTGCTTTTAGCAGCCTGTAAAGTATGGGTCCAAGTTAAAAGGATCTTGGGAATACCTTACCATAGCTGCAATGCCCCGATCTGGAACTCACCAGGCACGCCTGAGTGTCTCCTAGATGCCTTAGCCTTACCTTTATTAGTAGCGGGTTTGACAAAATGGGGCCAGCTCTTCGATCAAGGCTCACCGATATCATGGAACATATTAACAGCAAAAACTAATTTCACACTATCAAGATTTAAACACCTTCAATTAATAAGGTGGTTACATAATCAGCCACAAATTGGGGTGGAAAGATAGTGGGAGGGTGAAGGAGTGAAAGATCAAAGATATGTAAAGGAAGTATCAAAATGGTATTGGATACTGGTGGAAACAGAGGATCGCACCTTAAAGGCGTCAGAGGAGATATGGAGGTCGGACATGCCGGAGTCAGATGTACAAAGTTTATGGCAAGTATCAATGGCTACACTTTAGTTAACAGTTAGATCCGCATCATTGAGGAGGAACCATATTTTTACTCTATACAGAGGGTAGTGGTCCGCAAAGAAGTTATCCAAGATGGGTGGAAGCAAGAGAAGACAATGTCCCAAGTGTATGCTGGAAAATGTGGATGACGTCCATATGCTATGGCAATGTCCAGTAATCCAAATCTTCTTGCACAAGCTGGGTGACTTTCTCGTCCAGAATGTTGGGGAACAAAATAAAGGTAAGCCTTAAACTGGTTATATTTGGTATCTCACTCAGGGGTGGCAGCAACTATCTATTGAAGAAATCTCAGGCCCACCTGCTATATGTAATGAAAGTAATTGCACGCAGGGACATCTGCAGGAAATGGGTAGCTCAGAACGCACCATAACTGTGTGAGTGGATCGCATATGCTCGACATATTTGCAGGTTTGATTGTATAAAGGACTCTGCCAAAAGGATGAGAATGTGGGGTCCACAACAGGAAATACAGGCAGACCCAACTTGAGGGTAAACGCTTTAAAGGAATCCTTATTCATAATATTTCTAATTGTCTAATGATTACGACACATATCAACTATGAAGGAGAATGGTGTGCTGAGAAAATCTCCATCAAAACAGTTTGAAGAAGGCCCAAAGGGTTTCAAAGACTTAGCTATTGTGAATACTCGCCTCAGTCAGACTTACTACCGCTTAGATCTTGGGCCTGTGTTATGTATGAGGACTAAAAATAGGATGCACCATATAATGATTAGATTATTTCATTTAAAAATAACCCAACCCTCCATAGTGAGTTTTCAAAAGATGTATATCAATCTTCCTTTATTCTATTGTTGCTTGTATGTAATACGTACATACAGCATTAAAACAGCCAACACAGCCAACGAGTTTCGTCCAAGACATTGGACTTCTTCAGGGCTGTAAAAACAACATATATAGACATACATAAATATATATGGATAGGAGTCAAACAAATATACACAGGACATAAAAACACAACATGTTTGTGATATACACATCACAACTTCATTATTATAATACAAGACAACACACCTACAAAAACACATTTCAAACATTTTAATGCACATTTTAGATTATTGACCAAACATGAACAGACAATTTGAGTACCAATACAAAAAGCCATGCAGAAACATATATAACAATACAAACATCCAAATAGCATTAAGAGACATCTTTCAATTAATATGGAAACACCAGGGAAATCTGAATATATCCCATGAAAAGTGACGTCTTCCAATGGTATATGCATATATTGCAGGGTCCTCACAAAAAAGTATAGTGGCAAACAAAAATGAGGATAGGAGGTGTGGAGAAGATAGAGAGAAGATAAAAATCAAAAAGAGAGAATGCAGGTTTTGAATATATGAAGACATGCGGTGACGTTGCCTAACTAAAACATCACACATTAAACTAATCAATGGGATAGTGACTCTGATAAATCACTCCATATAGAGATCATAATGAAACGGAAAAGCAGAACTGGAAAGATATAAATAGATAGATAAATATGAAAATATAGTACCCACCAAAAACAAAATCCCAACAATATATATGTTGGAGTCCTTCCAATTCACTTATCCAAAAGGCAAATCAGTCAAATGTCCTGATATATCGTGTTAGTCGTGTCCTGAATTTAGACAACCACAAGAGATACATACAGTTATCTTATATATAATGATGATCAACTTCACAAACCAAATAATATTGATAATGACTGGCGACTCTAGATACTTACTACATATAAGCCAGTCAACCAGGTAAGTCATGCCGTGTACTTGGTCATAAGATGAAGCAGAAGTAAAAATGAGCTTCCTCCAAGCGATTCCAGAATAATCCAAATTAAAATGATGTAGGGTCCATCAAACCCAATGTAAGCACCTATCAGATCAGAGAGAGGGATAATTAAAACTAGCGTTGGATATGGATATCATTTGAAAACCAAGCCCCATATAAAGATATGCATTACCTAGTATTAAGGTGAAAGATAAAGCCTGTTAGTGCAGATCATACAGAAAATCTTTTCTAGGTCCATTGGAAGAGACAACGGTGTCCAACAATGTTATACAACTGGCAAAACCTCCTGGGTATACAACAGATCACCGCCCCCCACAAAGTAAACCAAGTATGCGGTAATTATCTTGGTAGGCGTCATTTAATAAAGAGATAACAAAACTAGTATAATGAGCAGTCCCCCTCCCTACAATATTCGAAAGAAAAACGACAATGACACATAACCAACTCCTATTTTGTACTCACCCAAATCCATGCCGACACCCACTATGCCCTGCTGTACTACTGCATGTCCGATGGTTAGATCACCTAAACCAAGCTTTAAAACCGAGTTAAATTTAAAGGCCCCCACACTAGGGTGACCAGAATTTTAAAGCCAAAATCCGGGACACTTCACGAATATAGAAGAAGGACTACAATTTTACTTCAAGCAAGCAGACAGAATGTAAGCGCTCCTCTGCAGAGAATTACAGAACAGGCAGTTAGAAAATACATAAAATGCATTTTTTTCAACCCAGTAGCTTGCCTGTTAATTAAATTGCTTTCTTGAAACAACTGATAACTATCCCTGCCTTGTAAAACATAAAAAAGCTATAATCTCACAAAAAGGTCTCAATCGGAGGAATTATTACCATCCACGGTGCCACTCCACTAATATAATACCCACAAAAGATAACCGGATGGTGTACTAACTAAAATGTAATTATGGGTGTGAGAACAGAAAAGCAATTGCTTTTTAAAGACGAGAACCCTCACTCACCCGAAGGTGACGTGCTTCATCATTGGATTCCCTCTTGCACACTGTGCCCGCAAGGTGCACAGTGTGGGCTACAACTCTCCCTCAGGAAAGGAGCGTGAGGTGTTCTATACTCCAATGTTGCTGTGAGTGAGGGGCAGAGTGCAAAAATAATATATCAAAAGTGAGTTCAAACTATCTCATACGGGAAATATTATGTTACTTACTGAGTATCCCCTATGGATAGAGTTAAAAGATAGTGTGAAAGCTATGGGTATGGATGTTCCCTATCAGACTAGGTCAACATGTTTCTGCCTTGATGACTCGAAGTTCGTGGCATTCTTCAGGACCAACTTCATGTCACTCTGCTATCAATGTGAAAAAAGAAAAATCATACTTATTTATATGGATGGATCTAGAACCAACTTCAGTCTGGTCCGTTTTCTGTAAAGATAAAAAACACATTACTATGTCAAAAATGTATTCACATCCCATATACATAAAATCTATAGTAACCAGGTGTACGTGAAACACAGTGACCAATCACCACACTACACACGTGGAAACAGGTGAATTGTACATTATCTCACCAATCTCAGACCAAATGTATGCCTCTACCTTTAGCCGGTCCTCTATGTACAAGTCTCGGGAATCTAAAGGCAACATCAAAATCACAGTTGAATAACCATTTCATACATTAGCATATCCTGGGTCCTTTATGCTTCACGTCTTATCGATATTTCAGCAGAAGTCTTACATCTATTTGACTTGATATGTCATCCTATTTCATCTGTATTCTTATACTATTCTAGTACTGTAAAGATGCAAGTATTAAAGTTGTAGTGTATGACAACCAACAACCACTTCCCATATATTGTGGGGTCAATTTGATATTATTACAAATCGCCCGTATCTTAAAAAGCGCATTTCACAGCCCGTAAAAATGTGTATCAACAGTGCATGACAACACTCACTTTCCTTCCATATCGAAGAGTGTTTAAATCTAAACCGAAACAGAAAATGCATGAATAAAGCCTTTAAATGTTAGTCTCTCTTCTTCATATCATAGCAGTTTCACCAAGCGACGGTCACCTTACCGATCTTCCTGGCTCTTGTAGCAGATATATAGAGGCCGAAGGGAGACCGATCTGTGACCGCCTCCGCTATTAAATACTATTCCTGCATATCCGATCGTTCCCTTGGAAGTAGAAACACTACTTCCGGTTCGCAGATCACATAGAAAATGCAATTTGAATGACCATTGATATAATGTCGATGTCCTTTTTAAGTTATTAGGAGAGATTAAAAGAGGAGAATCAGGGTATTAGTATGGTTTTTCTTTTTTCACATTGATAGCAGAGTGACATGACGTTGGTCCTGAAGAATGCCACGAACTTCGAGTCATCAAGGCAGAAACATGTTGACCTAGTCTGATAGGGAACATCCATACCCCTATCTTTCACACTATCGTTTAACTCTATTCATAGGGTATACTCATTAAAATAATGTTTCCCGTATGACATAGTTTTACCTCACTTTTTATATATTATTTTTGCACTCTGCGCCTCACTCACAGAAACATTGGAGTATAGAACACCTCACGCTCCTCTCCTGAGGGAGAGTTGTAGCCCACACTGTGCACCTTGCGGGCACAGTGTGCAAGAGGGATCCCAATGATGAAGCATGTCACCTTCGGTGAGTGAGGGTTTTCGTCTTTAAAAAGCAATTGCTTTTCTGTTCTCACACCCATAATTACATTTTAGTTAGTACACCAGCCGGTTATCTTTTGTGGATATTATATTAAACATAAAAAAGCACCAGTCGTCCCTCTCTCTTTACCAGGACAAGAGCTACATTTCCTGAAATCTGCCGGGACAGCTGGTGAAAAACCGGGACCGTCTGGCCAAATCCAGGACGCCTGGTCAACCTACCCCACACAGGTGTGTAGATATAACACACCTTGGTAGGTGTGCACACCAAGCCAATGAATAGTCCACTCTGCATGCGAGGTGGTGCACAAATGCGGCCGCCATGTTGCTGGTATAGGTGTAGCCGTATGTGTTGGAAATACAACTATAAAATATAAACAAAAACAATCACTGTGCATAAAGAAAAAACTGAATACGGTATCCTCAATCAGAATAAAAGAACCTGCCCAGATCTCAAGAATCCAGGTATTAGTCATATTCAGACAAAATGGGTGTAAGAGAATCCGTATAAGCGACGCTCACCCACAGTCGCCATTTTAGGTGTATCAAACAGTAAATGTGATAATAATAAGGGTTAGAATTAGAATGGGTGCAACTCCCAAAGAGCATATTGAAAACATATATTCATTGTTGTATGTACCAAAGGGGACCTTGCAAGAGCTATAATATATGGATTCATACCATACGGAAGACCTCTTACTTTAATACTGAAAATATAAGGACATTACTCCTCGGCCTGTTGAATCATATATGTATAAACAGAAGCATAGTCCAAAGACGGTCCCCATATAGGGTTTACCAATCGACAACTACATACAATGAATTAATAACAATTAATTATTAACAATAACAATTAATAACAAGGTGAGGCATAACCCATTAGTTTTCAAAAACAATTAACAACCATGGCAGATGGATGAAGGGCAAAACATTTGGAGCACTCAGAACCAAGTAAAAAGCTCAGTTGAAAAACTAAGTTAAAAAACTGGAGGCTAACTGCTCCTGGGCGAGGAGCAAGATAAGAATAAGGGAATACGCATCCCCACCAAAGATACGAAGGTCAAAATAGGAGAAAGGTAAGCAAGTATCTGCATACAGTAGGTTCAGTATGGATATGTGGTTACAGGGAGTACACCATCAAGACACATATGTCGCTTAGCATTTGTTTGACATATAACAAGATAGTAGATGTCACAAGCGCGTGGTTAGTTACAGGAAATAGTGGAATTCCTCATCTGAGTTGTAACCCAATTCCACGGTCCGCAACCTGCGTAAACAACCCGCTTCATTTTTTCATCATGCAAGAGGCTCAAGTCCTGGGTGGCTAGGGAGTGCAGGCAGCGAGTGTGGCCTGCTGTGCTGAACCTGTGCCGTGCTGCTGAGGAAAGGAAAACTCCCAAGTCAGAAGATCATCACAGATGGGCTGGATAGTAAAAACAGAGGCCTTAGAGCTAAGCTGCTCTTTACAAGGAGGAAGCAGTGGTTCCAGGTGATGTGTGAGGGGCTGATGGAATCCTCAAATACATTTTTTTGTAAGGAGGCTCCTAGCTGCTGATTCACTGTGCTTGCAGTGGCCCCTGATTGCAGAACATTGAAAGCTCTCCTTGATGTGGGTCAGCAGGTACAACGATATCATACTTTAGAATTTCCATAGGTTCACAGCTTTTTAATCCCTGAAGCGTGTGCCCTGGGGCTCAGTCAATTGCTGATGTCAAAAAATCCTTCGCTCCATTGTGAATTTCATCAGAAACTCTTGTTTATTTTGGGGATCCAACTTGCGATTCTGCACTCTTTAAAACATTCTTCTCTCATGGAGGTGGGGAAACACCCCTCTGTGTTTCCTTGGCTCTGTTCCACCCCTCCACATCTCTCACCACCAAAAAGAGACCCTGGGACTCACCGTTTCAGCTTTTATAAATGGGTCTCAATGAGACACTGGGAACACAGCTTAATAATCTGCTCTCCAGAAGAGAGAAGCACAGGAAGAGTGGAAACAGCCAGCTCTACTGCCTAAACCATGCAGTTTTGGGAGCTTGCTTCTCTATCTTCTGGTGCAAGTGTGGGTGAGTAGCAAACACACCCAAGAACCATGCATCACAAGATTTAGTGGCTGTGCAGCCCCACAGAGGGGAATGATTCTACTGGTGGATTATGGACGAGAAACAGTCGGAACACCGCGGCCTCATCCACGAGTGTTCCAACATCGCAAGCGTAACCGCACTTGTCTTAACCACGCATATTCCTTAGAGTGCGCTGTCTAGCTGCTGGCTGCTGCTGGGCAGACACAGGAAGACTTTGCCAGGAAGAGAGCCAGAGGATGCAGTGACATAAGTGGGGTGGGCTGGGGGGGTAGTTTTCAGGGCTGGGGGGGTCGGGTAGTTTTCAGGGCCTGCAGTTAGGTAGTTTTCAGGGCTGCGGGGTGTTGGATAGTTTTCAGTGCTGGATGGGTGAGGGTAGTTTTCAGGGCTGGGTGGGTTGGGGTAGTTTTTAGGGCTCGGGGGGTTCGGTTGGGTTTTTGAATTAGGGGTTAGGGTTTTAGGCCTCAGGGCAGTGGAAGGGTGTGGGGTAGTTTTAGGGACAGCACAGGGGTGGGAGGGGTTCGGGTAGTGTATGGTAAGGGTTAGGGACAACGTGGGGTGGGAGGGGGTCAGGGTAGTGCATGTTAAGGAGCAGGGTTTTAGGCCTCAGGGCAGAGGGAAGGGAATGGGTAGTTGGGGTCGTTTTTAGGGCATGGGGAAGGGTTGAGGTAGTTTTTAGGGGCCAGGGGGTCAGGTCATTTTATTTAAATTAGGGGTTAGGGTTTTAGGCCTAAGGGCAGTGGAAGGGTTTGGGGTAGTTTTAGGGACAACTCAGGTAGTGGGAGGGGGTCAGGGTAGTGTATATTAAAGGGTTAACGGTTAGGGACAACATAGAGTGGGAGGGGGTAGGGGTAGTGTACGTTAAGGGGCAGGGTTTTAGGCCTCAAGGCAATGGGGGAGAATGGGTAGTTTTCAGGTTTTGGGTCTCGAGCAGGGGGGCAGGTAGGGGGTTTGGAGCTTAGGGCGGGGGGAGGATGGTCAGAGCAGTGGCGACCTTAGCCACGCATACCCCTTTACCATTGTTTTTACCACAAAATTGCATGCCAGGTAAAGGAATGCGTGGTTAAGACGCATTCATGATCCGGGCTGGTGGTAGAGGCTCGCGTGGTTTAGCCATGCGTACGTCTATCATACAACCATTACGGACACCATTGTACACAGGGCGGCCACGCTGAAAGAAACATTAAACACCTACCGGGGCAGCAGGGTTAGTTTACAAAAAGTAGAAAGTGAAAAGAAACAAGAGGAAAGCATTACTTTGGCCGCTAGGCACATGTAAACAAACTGCTCATGGCCTAAAGGGCATGAATACAACACCTCCACACAAAACCTTTAAGTCTAGTTGATGTTTAAGAGGTCTCTCTAGTGAGGAGAGACCTAATGTTCAGATGTGTTACGTTTTTCGGTCTGGTCAAATATTATGTTTATTTCTTACGAGTAATACTTCCTGTTGTTCATGCTTTGGGTCTGTCTATAGACGTGTTTATCATTGCTAGTGCACTGTGAAAAGTTGTTGGTCCAAATTTTGAACAGTAAAAATTCTGTCAAAGTCTATAGGTGAAAGTTTTTGTTTATGAAGACTCATGTCCATCAGGATGGACAGTGCTCTATCTTTTGAGGAGCACGTCAAGACTGTGGCAGGAACCTGTTTCGGGATTCTGCATGGCCTCAAACCTATTTTGGCATTATTTGACCCCCACACCCGCCAGTTGGTAGTTCAAGCCACGATTTTGGCCAGGCTGGACAATTGCAATAGTGTCTTGCTTGGTGCTGATACATCAGTGACCAATAGGCTGCAGCGCACCATGAATGCTGCAGCCCGACCTCTACTCGCAATACCGAAGTACAGCTCTGCCTCTGGTGCGCTGCGCCGCCTCCATTGGCTGCTTATTGAGCAGAGAATCCGGTTCACAGCACTCTGCGTCACGCATAAAATTTTGCCAGACGTTGGTCCAAAGATTCTCAATAATCTATGTCTTCCATACATTCCCACACGCGCTCTGCAGTCTGTGGGCCAGGTGCCACGTTTCCGTAGAGCGAGAACGGGGGATCGTTCATGTAAGGTTCAAGCACCTACCCTTTGAAACTCACTGCCTCTCTCCATCAGGATCATCCCCAATCACCTGGTCCTTAGAAAGGCAGTAAAGACATGGCTGTTCCAGTAGCAGGAGCCTCGTATGCACCCTCCCTCCGTACCTCAGGGCTGGGACGTCCCTGTGCTGGGACAGCCATGTGCTCTACAAATCACCTAACATAACAAAACATGTCTATAGCTGTATAAGAGAGGTAATGCTATTTTACTTTGGGGCAGGCAGGCATGCATACTGTCGCATGGTACCTCACAGATAATGGAAGCAGACGAGGTTTACAGGGCTAGATGCCTCGCTGATAAATATTTAGGGCGGGTGATTTGCACCGAATCTTATCACTGTATGTTGTTGAATTGTGAGTTCATAGCTTATTGAATTGTGAGTTCATAGCTTAAAGTACCACCCTGAGTCAACCTTGAACTATTCTGTCTTGCTATCATCCGAGTTAAGTAAATGCTAATAGGTGTGCTGGATTTCCAGTTTGAGTTTCTGCAGTAATGGATGCCCAGCACAGTGCTGGTAAAAAGTCCAGATTAATAACCAGTAACTTCTAATTGCCCTGTGTCCCTCAAACCAGATTCCTCACAGATACCTTAATGTGCTTCAGCGATGAGTTTGCAATTGGCTGCATCTAGTTGATAAATGTGAGTGTTTCCTAAATTTGGGAAATCCAAGGTAACTTCAATATTTTGCGTATTTTATATTGAGAAAGCAATACATTTATTTTTTGCTATATTCTTAGTTTGAGTAACCGATTGATCGCAATTATTATTTCAGAAGGCATCAAATTTCTGGGAGGCTGAAGCCTTATACTTATTTTCAGCTTTTTTGGTTGTCGCCATGATGCTGGAGTTAGCTCATACTAAGAACTGATATTTTGACTTTACACAGAAAGAAGTTAGAAGAGGCCTGGGGTAGTAGAAGCATTCTGGCCAATGAGTCATTGGTAGTGGGGTGATAGTCATGCCACCATATTCTTCTGGTTTATCTTTTTTAGCTAGCCAGTTAGTGGTCTCATAATGGTCCTCTGATTTCTAAGCTTTGACAGACAAGTGATCAGTGAACTGGGATTCGGCTCAAGCACTGCCTGGACACCGTCTTTGAAGTTTGCTGTATCTGCTGTGGTGCATGCAACGTTGGGTGTGGTGATGTGACAGTTTAGTGCCCAGGCATTGCTGCATTGGAAAGAGACTCTACTACTCAGCAGTGCCCCAGCTTTGCTTCAGAAGATAATGGGGCAGTGGGTGCCCATGATACTTTTGTCTTGCTATTGGAACAAAAGATGCAAGGAAGTTCCATACTACTGTGACTTTGCTAATGTCGATAGAAGGGGCAGCAGTTCCATGTGGTGTTGAATGCCCTTGATGAGGGATGGAATTTGAAATCTCCTCTGCAATTTAAAGAGTATTTTGGACAGCACCAGACATGTTTTTATTAAACATGCTTTAAAACTGATCAAGAAACCCCAGTGCAAATCTGTTACATTTAGAAGCAAGCTCTTCTTTCTTTCTCTGTTTCGTAAAAAGGGGTCCAGATTCAAGCTGCATTTCCCCCAGGAAGTTTTCTTCTTGTTTAAGGATCTCAGATATGAATTGAGATTAATGTTTCTACAAGACAGGGTGAAGCATCAGCAGTCTCTCACCCACCATACATTTCACCGACATACACTTTAGTGGCAAAAAGCCACACCAGGAAAGAGATACCCTTCAATAAAGCACTCTTAAGATGTAACATATTCTGATGTCAAGGATCCAGGTAGATTTTGTGAATCTGAACTTTAAATAATGCAAGCGGGTGACTGACAAAATATGACTTTTTTAAATTGTCCTTGCGGTAGAAACCTATGGTTTCTCCTTGAAGCAAAGAGGAAAATCTTAAACAACAACATAACTGAAGCAGACTTCATGCATAAAAACATTGAAGAGTTTGTTCTTGTATTTTAATTGATATGCTTTTGTTGTTTTTGCAAATGCATTTTTGTTTATTTGACTTTATTACGGGAACAAACCTAGTTTAATGCATTAAAAGCCACTTTTTGACAAATTGAGCTTAGAACAATTCTCGGCCATCAAAGTACTCATTTTTGAGACAGAGGCACTGAGATTTTTGTAGACAGCTTATAGGAAAAGTTCAATGTCACCCAAATGCTACTGTGCTGCCAAGTGGGAAACAATATTGGTCCAATATACCCAATTCCAAGGATCAGAAATAAAGAGATCGCTGCATCATATAAAGACTAAGAAAGGAGGAGAAAGCGGCGACAGAAGACACAGCAACGGCAAAGGGAAAAAAGAAGAAAAAGAAGAAGGGGAAACAACCCGAAATGAAGGCGGAAAGCAGCAGCGAAGATGGCGACTTTCTTCAAGAGACATGGAAACAGGTTCAGTCCCAGACGATGCACCAGAAGACCGCAAAAGAGATGGAGGAGGCAGAGGAACAGTGATGGTCCAACGCCAAGGCCCAGCCCCACATGAAATACCACAGCCCGGACCAAATCTAGAGAAGTTGGAGGAGGAAATAACACTGGACACAACCTTCCAGTGGCGAAGCATGGAGAATCCACTGGCAAGGAAGGAGGACATCCTGGCAAGCAAGAAGTTGGAACAAGGCAGGCACAGAGGAAGAGGACGAAGATGTCATCTTGGAAAGCGAAGAATACGACCACAACGAAGAGATGGAGGATGAGATTCCCCAAAGATAGGTAAGATATTTGGCATCTGCACTTTGCGTATCATGTTCCTAATAAACGGCGTGTTTGTTGATAAAAGCTCCTCCACTAACAAAACGCACTATTCACTTTTCCCGTGTAAATACCAATGTTGTCCCAAGTTTATCATGTAAACACGTTGGATAAAGCACGCCGGTTCAAATGACTACACTTTCGTTCCCCATTACGAAGGGTGAACCAATACGAATGCACACATTAGCTTTCTAATCACACGCCCCTTTTGGACTGCATCACACGCATACGCACGTTGAAGCAATCACGTGACGGGAATCACGGAGTATTTACTTCCGCGTTCCCCATTCACTCACTAATATCTGGGCCGAGCAGGACAGATCCAGGTTGATCGTGGGAGTGTGCGAGCATGGAAGTAAGTTGGCGAACCATTCCTTGATACAGCACTAGGTTCCTTTCAGCTTGTATTGAGTATCTTAACAGATAAAAACAATTTGTTGTTTGTCTTCCATCCTGGCAGATACTATAGCTCACTACCCCCCTCTCGGACCCATGATGTTAGTAGCACCAAGTACATGAGTAAGAGGATCAATATTATTCTTCCATGCAGCTGCTTTTAACAATTTTTAACGCTAGACATGCTCTGGAGCAACGGCGCCTGGCAAACACCTCAGACGCTCGTTTTTAGCATGCCCATCACCTTCACGAGTCCGCTATTTCTTCGGCATACACAGCGGCTAAATAGCCACTACGATTGCACATTGTCTGCTGACTTGACACCACGCAATGTAATCAAACGCAAGCACAATCAGTGTATAGGGCCTTATAGAAACACCTTGATATTTCTATAGGTCCTCTGCTTGCGACGAGTAATCACTCGTGTGTGGGCGTTCTTTGGCTATAATTGCTATTTTGACACCCACTCCCGCTCCACAGCACGGGATTATCAAATTATTTGTTCACTCAATCACGTAAAGAATAATAATGCAACCAACAATGTTATGTCTCTTTATGTGTGTTTTGTCTGTTTTCTCTCTTACAGACGTTTTTAGCCCCGGAATAATAGGATGGCTTTTCTGTAGAACTGTAAGTTTTACCATCTGATCTCCACAGGTTAGGGTGCGCCTTAGCGTGCGCATACCGCCATGGAGGTCCTTGTGGTCCTGATGAAAGCTTAGCCAACTGGGCATGATAAGCAGAAACATGTCGACCTTATTGTAAATTGGTTGAGCTCTGGTTAACCTAACCAACCGGCTCTTGTCCAACTCACGTGTTTTTATTGGTCTTTGGTTTGCCATGATTAAATTTGTTGTTGGTTAAAATCATTTACCTTTTAATTTCACTTCCTTTCACATTCAAAAACCAGCTCCGCTGTAATTCAGGCGTCGCAGCACACCAGAGAGGCACTTGGCCTCTCTGGTGGGAACCCGAAGATGAAGCATGTCACCAACTAGGTTGGTGAGTGAGGGTTCTTTTAACAAATCCTTTTGGTTTTTGCCCGTGCTCTTTTGCTCCTTTTTCCCTTGTCACTCTTCTGTTGTTTAACTGGATGAGGAAGAAGACCAGGAGGAGCTCCAGTCAGTACTCCAAAAACTCCATCAGCAGCTCAACATGATGGGAACCACAGAAGAGACAGCACAGTGGATCCCAGACGTGGGATCAGAGGTGTTCATTGGGAACACTGAAGACAGCACAGGAGAGGGAGCGCAGGACCAGAAGGTGGGTCAGCACCCCAAATAGAGCACCCCAGGGCCTTCAAACCCAGTAGGTTTCGAAATCGACACTAACTGATAGCACGGAGACAATGGCTGTTTCATTGTTCACCCTAAACGTCAGAAGTGTGAAGGATCAGGTTAGGTGGGTTGGCACATTGCGCATCCTGGCCGCTCAGACCCAAGATATCTACTTTCTGCAGGAACGCAGGGTTTCCGTATGCCCAGTCAGCTCAAATGACAGTGGACACACAGGCCATCGTTTTGGTCTGGAGGAAACTAGGGCAAATCACCAGGAGTGGCTATTCTGATCAAGGGGAGGCATTTCACCGTGGAAAAGGTCACCGAGCAAGTGAACGGCAGAGTGTTGGTTGTGGGCGGCTCGTAGGCTGGTGAGCTTGTTAGGCTCATAAATGTCTATGCCCCCAGGGAAGAATGAGCAACTCAAGATGTTCAGGGTGCTCAGGATGCAACTCGTGACCTCCAGAACCATCCTGATGGGTGGTGATTTCAACTGCATAGTAGAGTTGGATGGACGCACTGGGTCAGACTGTTGGGATGGACGTGACATCCAGGCTGTTGGTGGAGATGGTAGGTGAGGCGTCCCTTCGGGATGTCATCAGGAGTATGGGGCCGAACGACAGGAATTTTTCCTGAAGTAGGCCGGACGGATCCATGCGTTCACGGATCTACTTCCTATTTACCTCCCCAACGGTAAAGCCTAGGCGAAGCTCCATGATCGCCATCCACTTCTCTGACCACAGAGCAGTCAGTTTCGAGGGGGAATTTTCAGGGCAGTTTCCCGCCGGCCCAGGATCATGGAAACTGAACTACTCGTTGCTGGAAAATGAGGAGTTAGTGGCGAACCTAAGAGTCGCGTTGAAGAAAGAGACATGAGGGACCTAATTCACTCCACCAGTGATTGGTGGGAATGGGTGAAGTACAGGTTCTGGAGTTTTTTCAGGATCCAGGCAGAGCTGCTGCACAGGAAAAGAAAAGTTTGTTCAGGAAGTTGCATAGCAAACTGCAGCAACTGTACGAACTCGAGCACGGGGATGGGACGTGGATGACAAACTGGAGGAAACCCAGAAAGGGCTCACCGAGCACTTCAGGGAGGAATCCAGGAAAATCATCTTCGGGACCAAAACCAAGAACCTCGAGAAGGACGAAAAATGCAACTCATTCTTCTTCAAGAAACTTCACTCAGCCCGGCACACCACTGGTAGAGCTTTGAGACTCAGAGGGAAACATCCAAGGGGAGAAAGAGCAAGTCATGAGAGTCGTAGCCGATTTTTATGGCGAGCTTTACTCACTGAAGTCGTCAGAGAGAGCCCAGGTGAATAGTTTCCTGGAGGGCATCTCAAAGACACTGGGTCCAGAGGAGAGAGATGGCCTGAATGCGCCCTTCACCCTGGAAGAGCTGCACATGGCTGCTACGACCTCCAAGAGAGGCAGAACGCCTGGAAATGACGGTCTCCCAGTGGAACTTTATGTCAAACTGTGGGACCTGATCGGTCCAGACTTGCTAGACCTCGACAAGGAAATGGTGGGCAAGGGCTGTTTGCTGCAATCCCTGCAAGAGGGTATGATAACACTTTATACAAGAAGATGGGAGAGAGAGATGACCTCAAGAACTGGAGGCCCATCTCTTTCCTCAATGCGGACTACAAACTTCTCGCGAAGGTGATGGCCAACCGCCTAAAGAAGGTAATAGTGAAGATACTCCACCCACACCAGACTTGTGGAATACCGGGTTGGCAAATCGTACACAGCCTGGCCTTGGTCAGCATGGATTAGGAAAAGGCGTTCGACCGTGTTTCCCATGAGTTCATGGACCGGACACTCAGAGCACTGGGGCTGGCAGAGTTTTTCTGTGACGTGGTGACCACAATGTATAGAGATCTCTAGCACGGCGTTGGTTAACGGCTGGAAAACCGTCTCCTTCCCCGTCCTGTCAGGCGTCAGGCAAGGCGGTCCGCTCTCCCCTCTTCTGTTCATCTGTGTGATTGAAATCCTTGCCGAACGCATTAGACAGAACAGGAACGTCAGAGGAGTGATAGCCCCAGGAAGCAACAGAAAAGATGAAGTGAAGTGTTCCCTCTACATGGACGACGTCTCAGTCATCTGAGCGGATGGGCCATTTGTGAGAAAACTGGAGAGGACTTGTATCGAGTTTGGAAAGGCGTCAGGAGCGAAGTTCAACAGCGCCAAGTCGTAAACCCTACTGTTCGGGCACTGAACCCCCACCCGCGACCCACTGGCATTCCGCATCAAGCAGGACTTCCTGAAGATCCTTGGAGTCTGGTTGGGCAGAGAACGTGCAGTGGAGAAGACATGGGATATGAGACTTGCGATGACAAGGCAGAGGCTGGAACTCTGGAGCCTCCGGAAGCTGATGATCGAAAGGAAGTCTTTGGTCCTGCGGAACGAAACCCTGCCAGTGCACCAGTACGTCGCTCAAGTGTGGCCTTTGCAGTCCCGCATGACCAGGGCCATCACGAGAATGATCTTCTACTTCATCTGGAGCTCAAAGATGGACAGGGTGAAGAGGGTGGTGATGGTCAAGACCCACAACAAGGGAGTGCCAGACATCGCCAGCATCCTGAGGGGAATCTTCGTGTGCCACTGGGTGAGGAGCACCCTGAGGACTAAAGACGAGAGCCACATCTGCTTTCTGATGGCACGATTCTTCCTGTTGCCAACGTGGAGGCGCCTCGGCTGGGCAGAGTGGGAGAGCGCTGTCCCGAACAACTGGGAGACCCCGTGGTTCTACAAGGAAGTGGAGAAATTTGTTAAGGAGTTCGGGCTGGAGGCTGCCGCCCTGCCACATGGACCCCGAAGCTTGTCCAACGCCTGATACGAGCAAAGGACATCAGTGAACCGATCGGCACCCTCCCCTTTGCCACAGCGGACCACATGTGGGGAAACGTTGCATCCAAGAGCCTGACCAACCAGCACAAAGACATCGCCTGGATGGCCATGCAAGGAGGACTTCCAGTGAGAACCTTCATGCGTGCAAGAGGACTCAACCGATACAAGTCCTGCCCAAGAGGGTGCATCGCAGACGAGGCAATGTACCATCTCTTCTGGGAGTGCGCATATGCACAGGACCAGCTGAAGACCTTAGGCACAGAGCTTAGGGCCTGGACACCTACGCCCTGCATCACCGCGGACTCTGTGATGTATGGTTTGCTCCCAGGGACACACACACTGAGTGACCTCCAGAACTGCTGGAGGCTCCTGTGCTCTTTTAAAGATATTCTTCTGTTTTCCAGAAACCGCCTAGTAGTAGGGAAGAAGGAGATATTGGCCCTGGTGTGCCATAAGATGATCCACAGCCTCCTGCACAACTACGCAGCACTGGACGGATTAGATGAAGACAGCGGTGACGAAACCTGAGGACCCAAAGAGGTCCCCTTGTACCCTCACACGGAGGGCCCTGGAAGGCTCAGACAACAAAGAAGACGACAGCTGAGGACCCAAGGGGCCCCCCTGCCCTTACCTGGGGGGCCCTAGAGGGGCCACTAACCTGTTTTTTGCCCTTTTTCCCCACCCCCAGGAACCGGTCGGTGACAGGGGAGAGGAGAAGGCGGATGAAGACAGGTGGAATAAATGTAGTGATTTACTCTATGTATTTGACTAATGTGACCTTTTTCCTTCACAGGTAAAAGGTCAATGGGATAGCTTGCGCACTTGTCAAGTTTGTTACTAACCACTTACGGTTCAAATAGGACTTTGTGGAAGGTGACGATTGACGTATCCAAACCCAAAAAAAAAAAAAGTCCCAGGATGCTTGTTTCCGGCCCATGGAAGACCTGGCTTGGCAGTTTGGGCTGGACTGTTCCCATGAGGGACAGAGTCAAGGCTAATTTGCATATGGCTGGGTCTGAACGGGGGTGGCGAAGTGAGATAAAAAACGATATGGATTCAACCCAGATCTGTGCCTGAAAAGTAGGCCTGGGTGGTAAACTCCGCTTTGCCTGCAGAATTCACTGAGTTTCTGCCACTTCGCACTCTGCTCAGAGTGCGGAGTTCAGCAAAAACTCCACAAACCGCAGGCAGAGCAGAGTTTACTGATGTGCATCAATCTAGGCTATGTGTCTGTCATGTTAGTCCTATGTCTGTTTCAGAGAAGCTCAAGACTATTCAGGAAAATGTAGGCCAAATCGAGTCTTGACCAGCAAGCTTGTGACATCTCATGTGACTTAGGTGAACTGCTCTGTCAGACTGCGCTCATTGGCTGTCCCTTTGGGTCTCACAAAACCCCTCCTACGAAGGAAATATCATCACAAAGACCATTCCTTTCCCTTGCGTACATCACCAACCCCCTCCTCCTTCGCTGGAGCTGCCTGTGAATGCAGAAGGAAATGGAATATGGTAGAGCCAGGGACCCGGAGGAGGCAGTGGGAAGGCCAACGAAAGGCCCCGAACAGAGGAGACGTATTGAAGCTTGGACAACACCAAGGGGCAGTGGGGACATAAGGAGGCCCAGCAGTGGTGAGTGTTGGCAGTGTTGTCTGCGACCTTGTGTGATGGCGGGCGCGGAACACTAACTCCGAGTCCAGAGGGGTATCAGAGAGGCCCAGAGCTGAGGAGTCGGATCAAAGCTTGGGCAACACCGAGGGGTGGTGGGGCATAGGGAGCCCAGCAGTGGTGAGTGTTGGCTGTGTTGTCCGAGACCGTTTGTGACTGAGGGGCATACTGGAGTGTCCTGAATGGTAATGACTATTGAACAAATGTAAGATGTTAATGCTTCTACACGTGGCTGACCAATACTCTGCCTGCTAGCGGAACGCCACGGAATTTGGCAACGTTTTTCAGTAACTCCGTGGAATTCCACAGAGTGAAACTCCGCAAGCTCCTTCCAGGCCAGCTGTAAAGTTTCAGCGTTCTGTCCATCATCTCCTTGTGTTTGCTTTATTTGCTCTAAGTTGGCATGGTATGCCCAGACGTGGGTCCCTTACTCACTTTGATCCTGGATTCAAGTCAGCCTGACTGATGAGGGATGTTACCCCGAAACCGGTCCCAGGATGCTTGTTTCCAGTCCAGGGAAGACCTGGCTTGGCAGTTCAGGCTGGACTGTTCCCATAAGGAACAGGGTCAAGACTGATTTGCATACGGCTGGGTCTGAACTAGGTTAGCAAAGTGAGCTAAAGAACGTTGATGGATTCAACCCAGATCTGTGACTGGGGTAAGTGTATGAAAAGTTTCAGCGCTCCGTCCATCATCTCCTTGTGTTTGCTTTGTTCGCCCTAAGGTGGCAGTGTTTGCCCAGACATGGGTCCCTTGCTCACTTTGCCACTGGATTCAAGCAAACCTGGCTGATGAGGGGCGTTACCCCGAAACCGGTCCCATGATGCTTGTTTCCGGTCCAGGGAAGACCTGGCTTGGCAGTTCAGACTGGACTGTTCCCATAAGGAACAGGGTCAAGACTGATTTGCATATGGCTAAGTCTCAAATATGGTGGCGAAGTGAGCAAAAGAACGATGATGGATTCAACTCAGATCTGTGGCTGGAGGTGAGTGTCTGAATAGTTTCAGCACTCTGACCATCATCTCCTTGTGTTAGCTTTGTTTGGCTTAAGTTGGCAGGGTATGCCCATACGCGGGTCCCTTGTTCACTTTGCCACTGGATTCAAGCTAGCCTAGCTGATTAGGGGTGTTACCCTGAAACTGATCCCAGGATGCTGGTTTCCGCTAGTCGCGGCTGGCATGTCTCGCGGGTGGGGGTGGGGTCGCACCGTGAGTCGCACAGGAGTGTGAATTTAATTAATAATAAAAAAATATTTAAACCTACCTTTTCCCCGGCCGGGTCCAGCATCTTCAGAAAGCAGGCAGCCTCCCCCTCCTCCCCTAGGCCAATAACAATGTTCCAGTGGAGTGTTGTGATTGGTCGGGACGCAGCCCAGGAAGGGGCTTACGGGGAGGCCATATTCTCCATGTAGGCTGCATTGTAGTCTGCATGGAGAACTATAGAGTGTGCATGACTGGTTTGGGAGGCCCCAGTGGGCCGACCAAACAGTTAGCACCCCCAGCAGTGGAAACACCACTCCTCCCCTGCCCTAGAGCAGACCCGCCCACCTACTCGCCCCCAACCAAACCCTTCTGCTTTCTCGCAGTGCGAGAAGCAGAAACATAAAATGGTAGTGATTACCATTTTAGGTTTCTGCTTCTCGCAATGCGAGAAAGCAGTGGGTCGAGGCTCCTCCACCCTAGTGGAGGAGCCACACCTGGTTTCCGGTCCAAGGAAGACCTGGCTTGGCAGTTTGGGCTGGACTGTTCCCATGAGGGACAGGATCGAGACTGATTTGCATATGACTGGGTCTGAACTGGTCTGGAGAAGTGAGCTAAAGAATGATGATGGATTCAAGCCAGATCTGTGACTGGGGGCGAGTGTCTGAAAAGTGTTAGCGCTCCATCCATCATCTCCTTGTGTTTGCTAAGAAAACTAAGACAGCAGGATACCAGATCTCTCTGCTAAAGAAAGTGACACCCTTCCTCCCTGAAAGTGACTTTAGAACTGCTGTTCATACCCTCATACTCTTGAATCTGGATGGTTCTCACAGGCCTACCAACTCCCCACTGGCCACCTTAAAGCATCCTACAGGTAGCAGCACACTTTATCCAGCATCTGAAGAATATGACCACATCATTCCCACCCTGATGAATCTCCACAGGGTGCTCTTGCCAACCCTTGTTTTCATTATAAAAAGCTGCATCATCTGCAAAGCCATCACAAGCGACACCCATTCCCATTGTATTTATTGATTTATTTGTTGTTTTATATAGCGCGGACATGATCCAAATAGGGTATCAGAGCGCTTCACATTTACATAGCCTTAATCTTGAGACAGCAGGTTTGACATCAACTTTAAGCAAAAATAACATGGGTACAACAGTTTGAGAGAACACATTTGTGCTTACCAAGTCCTATAAACCTATATACATCAATTTGAGAGAGAGACATTTGTGCTTTCACAATCATATATACATGTCCTAATTGCCCATCTGCCTCAAAAGCTGGTAATATTTGGTGGCTCTCAGCACACCAACAGCCAGGACACCATCAGACTGAAGAGAGTGAAACGAGTGCAGAAAAAAAACAATGCAACAGGTCTTCTACATCTATGCACCCAGGATTGGTAGCTCTTAAGACATCAACAGCCAGAACACCATCATACTAAAGAGAGAGAAAAAGGTGCAGGAAAAAAAAGAAAAAAACAAAGCAAGAGTTTTACTACATCTATGCACCCAGGATTGGTAGCTCTCAGCACACCAACAGCGAGGACACCGTCACACTGAAGAGAAAAGGGAGCAGAAAAAACAAAGCAATGGTTCTTCTACATCCCCAATTTAGGAAAGAGCTGAAGACAAACATTTGTAAAGAGCACTACACCATGATGTAGTAACAGTTCACCTTTTGTTCTAAGAAACTAGCTACCCCTCTAATCACATATTGAGTGTGTATTTGTCTTCAACCCTTCTCATCGCTCTGCTGCCTTTCAGCTAGGTTAGAGCTATAAAGCACATACGTACGTATATACATACAGGAGAAACTCACGTTTACTTTAGTGTTGCAACTGAATATCCTGATCAGATTGGTAAATAAACATACCATTGCATGCACGTTGTCTAAAATAATAAGTCTTTCATATAAAATGGAGTGGTGTGCTACAGCTGACTCGAGAGATGGATTTTTAACACGTAACAAAACAAACTTTGGTTCCTTTTCAGGTTGTGTTGTACAGACCCCCTTTCAAATAACATTATTGCAGACAGGATGAGGAGTGCAGGGGCAGCACAGTTTACTAAAAGCTGATCAAGAATGCATTCACTTGGAAAATAATTTGTGAGGAAGTGTACCTGAGAGGCTTGGGGGCCGAAGCTAAAGTTCTAATCCCATTGCGGCACTGACCAAAACAATGTTTTATTCTTTGCTAACCACTTTACGTCCCTGCACCTTAAATTGCAAATGTACAAAAAAATGTAGTATGCTGCCTACTACTTCCCAACTACGTGCCCCCATACCCTGCCCATCACATCCTGGTTCCTGCATTCTGGTCTCCAATGTGTGCCATACGCTCAATAGGCTCTTGCAGTAATAAAAACGTTCGTTAACTCTAACGTGCTATTATTCTTCTCCTAGCTCCGTCCTCTATCAAGCATATAAAAAGCTGCAGTGGTAATAATGTGTGAAGAACAAGAGTAGCTTTGGAGGTGCGTGTGCTAGACAGTGAAATATTCTGGTTGTCAGTTTGTATTGAACGACCTTTTTTCTACAATGGCTGTAGCTTTTGTAATACACGGTTCTTGCGGATGTTTGATTAGAACATATGAAATTGACAGAACATAAGTGGATCTAGACATAAAATTGTGTTTTAAACAGATTTTGTACTCCAAAAACCGTTTGGGATGCAGGTTCTTTTTAGCCAAGTATGCCGATTTTATGTTTTAACCTTCGTTTTCTAAAATCTTTATTGGGCGACAGGGTTCGTTTCTTCCTGCAGGATCTGTGCCAGTCTGCAATGTAGTTTGACCAGTGGAAGTCTTCGAAACCTAATAGACTCTCCTCTCCATCTTCTCAACACCCCAAATCTGACCTCTGAACCCGCCTTTCCTCAACCTTCAGTCGCTTCTCCGCGTCTACAGTCTCTGCCACTTCGCACCCCACCTGTCTTTCTTTTCTCACCACCACCAGACTCTCCTTTTCCCACCTAACTCTCCCTTCAGTCTCCATATATTTCTTCTCAGTTATTTCTTCTTTAGCCTGTGGCTCGTGTCTTTCTCCTCAGCCCCACCTGTCACTCTTCAGAGTCGTTCTCCTCAACCTCCAAGTGCCTCGTCTAAGCCGTCAGCTGCCCCTCCCCATCCCCAGCCTATGGCACCCTCTCAGCACACACCTATCCCTATCTACTGTCTCTTCTCCTTCACATCTCTCTTCAGTTCAGTTCCACTTCGGTCTCTTCCTCGGACTCTATATTTATTCTCCCCCTCCCAGTGGGTCTCCCCCCGCCACCTGCCTCTCCTCAGCCTCCAGTGCCCACCTGTCTCCAGGAGCGTAACTCATGCCCATGCAACCACTGCGGGCACAAGGGGCACCTTCCAGGGTTCTCGATTCTGTATGAAGCCTCATTCTGATGGGGACCCAACACTTTGTGTTGCGCCACTGTCTGTCTCTCCTCAGCTCCTTCTCGCCCCCTCCTCAGTTCATCTCTCCTTTCAGCGCTCACTCTCCTCTGCCCATCTTCCTTCTCACTCTCTCGGTATTCTACCCCCAGGACGCCCCCCTCTCCCGCCTGTCTCCCCTCAAACATCCAGTTTCTCCTCGGGCAACTGCCTCTGCTCACAGTTTCTTCTCGTGTCTCCTCGGCCACCACTCGTCTTCTCTCAGTTCCAGCCTGTCTCTCCTAAGCCTCCGCCGGTGTCTCCCGTTGTCCCAGCCGCTCTCTTCTCCGCCTCTCTGCTCCTTCCTCTCAAACCCCTCTCTACAGCCAGCCGTTCTGAGCCCAGCTCGCTGCACCTGTCACTCGACAGGACCGTTCTCTTCAGCCTCTAAGCACCTCGCCTCAACCCGCGCCTTTCACTACTGCTATCACAACGTGTCCCTTCTACTCTGCCCGAACTTGTCTCCCAGGCGCCCCATAAACTCGCGGAGTCCCCCTCGGATCCTCATTCTCCTAAACTGCACACCCCTCCTGAGTCTAGGGTGCGCGCAGGAAGCCCTGCGTCTCGCGCTACTAGGAAAGGTAATTGCTGGCTCGTGCTGTCCGTCTCGCGCCGCAGCTGGCAGTTGCCTAAACACCGGAATGTCGCGGACGCAGGAGCCCGGTTGCTGACTCTCTAATCAGCATTAAAAGTCTCTGCCCGTTGTCCAATCAAAACGCCGACTGTGGAAGGGGGCGGGGTTTAGAGCTAGCTGTCCAGCCTCTCTCCACAGCTGCCCTGCCTTCTGTGTCCAGAAAACGAGCGAGGAGTAGAGCAGGGGCTTGGCTCGCTGGTGGCTATAACCGCCCCTTGTGACGTGGTCCGCCTGGGCTTGTCTTGGCTGGTCTGGCGGTAGATCTGCTCAGAATCATGCTGAGATCTGGGAGGGGGAGGAGGTCGACGGGAGCCGCTCCGAGCACCTCCGCCGCCTCCTCAGGAGAACTCCCCGGAGCCCAACCGCAGGCTATGGGAGACGGCTGGCTCAATTCACCAGACTGTGGCAACCGCTCCTTGGAGCCAGAGCCTCCAGACTTTACCACGCCATCCACACAGGTTGCAGTTGGTCTTTCCATCCTCTTGTCACTCATCGTTCTACTTATTGTGGCTGGGAACGTTTTGGTGGTGGCAGCTATTGCACGCTTTCCGCGTCTCCAGACTATCACCAATCTCTTTATCGTGTCGCTGGCATGTGCTGACCTCATTATGGGTTTGCTGGTGGTCCCCCCGGGGGCTACGCTGGTGGTTCGTGGCACCTGGCCATTTGGCTCTTTTGCCTGTGAACTTTGGACATCAGTGGATGTGCTATGTGTCACAGCAAGTATTGAGACGCTGTGTGTCATCGCCATTGACCGCTACATTGCCATCACATCGCCCTTTCGTTACCAGACTCTGCTGACCAAAGCAAGGGCTAAAGGAGTGGTGTGCACTGTGTGGGCCATCTCTGCCTTGGTCTCCTTCCTTCCCATCATGATGCACTGGTGGCGGGACAAAAATGATGCTGTTGCCACCAAATGTTATGATGATCCAGGGTGCTGCGACTTTGTGACCAATAGGGCCTATGCCATTGCCTCCTCTATCATCTCTTTCTATGTGCCCTTGGTGGTCATGATCTTCGTCTACGGCAGGGTCTTCATGGAGGCACGGAAGCAGATGAAGAAAATTGATAGGTGCGAAGGGAGGTTTCTTAGCAACCATATCCTTGGCCACCATGGGAGGCACAGCAAGCGTAGAGCATCTAGGGTTTTGGCCATCAAAGAGCACAAAGCCTTGAAGACTCTAGGCATCATCATGGGCACCTTCACACTCTGCTGGCTGCCCTTCTTCCTGGTGAACATAGTGAACGTCTTCTACAGGAACTTGGTGCCTGACAAGCTCTTCCTTTTCCTCAACTGGCTGGGCTATGCTAACTCTGCCTTCAACCCGATCATCTACTGCCGGAGCCCTGATTTTCGAAAGGCCTTCAAGAGGTTGCTCCTCTGTCCCAAAAAAGCTGATAGGAGACTGCATGCCAGCGCCGTGGAGTTCACCCAGTATACTGGTGGATTTGTGAACTCTGTGACACCCAATGTCCACAGCACATGGTCTGAATGCAATGGTACTTCAGACAACAGTGATCATAGCTCAGAAAGGAATGGTGGAAACCTTCACTCAGAGTCCCAGGTATAACAAACACACTGTACCCAATGCCGGTGTGTTGAATTGCTCTAAAACATGTTACAAAGAACAAACACTATTCAAGACTGTTGATGTGATTGTCTGTTTACTTTGTTTCACTGCGAATGGATGCTGTTTGCAGGAATAATGCCTCACCTGAACATCCCAGCTGCATCAAGGATCAGAGAGAAGTGAATAAAAATAGGAACGATGAGAGGGGCCATGAAGGTGTGCAACAGCAGAGAAGAGATATGCTGCAGACATTTTTTCGGGATTGTGGACCTAAAAGAAAGTGAAATATGACTTCATGAAAGTTGCACTTAAGCACTTCAATGACTTGTTTTCATCTCCAGGGAATATGTAGAAATATGAATTAAGGAGATGTAGATATTCAGTTGCAGGACATTCTGAAGCATTTTTTTCTCGTAGTATTTAGTCTTGCCAGGTGATTGTTTTTATTTTTGATAACCGACGCACATTTCTAAACAACATGATTTAAATATTCTATATATTTTTTTATTAACTGAATTGTATGTGTTCTCAGTTGATGAATTCTGTCGTGTTCTTTGTTTCCAGGGCAGAAATGATCGAGTGAGAGACATCTACCTCATACTGTGTGTTTTTGCACAGAGTAAGCCATGAAGGTGTTTACATTAAACCGATATGTATGTATCATAATTGATACACAGATGGGCATAGAGCCTCATACATATAATTGAATATAAAAATGGGTCAGTCAACACTTTCACAGAAGTCCCAAGCATGATTTTTTTTTCTCTAGCATGCCCTTTCCAAAAGCACATTAGTGCAAAAAATCAACTGGTGATGTAAGCGCCGTGCTGTCGCACGCCCGAAGTTTATTGCTTTGTGTCATCTTTTTTCATGACTTGAAAACCCCCATAGAATGAGTGAGAGAACATTTTTTAAAGTGCGCACATGGGAGTGAGATGCCTTTGGGCTCTATTCTTAAAACACTGAAGGAAGAGGATCTACTGTCAACTGCTGGGAGGCTGGTAAAGATCGCTCCAAGGTTCTTTTTTATCTAGATAGCGCCTTTTACTAGCATATGGCCTAAGTGCTTTAAATTTGTGATGCCAGGGTTCTCAGGCAGAGGAGATAAATTACTTTTACAGCTTAAAATAATTCACAGGACAGTCTCACTCGGGACGCTCTGTCATCGGAACCTTTGGAAACAGTGAATTTCACCACTTGCACTGAGAGTGGCATTGTTAACGCGCCACCGCCAACCAGAGAGTGGGGTATGTACATTTTTAGTAATATACTTTTATAGTGCTTACTATTGGTACTTAGCTGTTTCTAAGCACTAACAATTAGGTACTTTTGTGAAAATTGAGAAATCTGTTGATCGGTCCCTAGCAAAAATGCCATAGCATCAAAAGGTTACTGCACAATTTTTTTAAGCTATTGAGCAATTGTTTGCACAGTGTCACATTGCAGACATCTCTCTGAGATGTCACCTGCGCACAAAATAGGAAATGGGTGAGGAGAGAACTG
The DNA here is from genome assembly GCF_964204655.1 of Triturus cristatus. Lineage (NCBI taxonomy): Eukaryota > Metazoa > Chordata > Amphibia > Caudata > Salamandridae > Triturus > Triturus cristatus. Next base: position 142,867,577 of record NC_140580.1, on the reverse strand, counting down.
TTCTGAAAGTCATGAACTTTAGCATCGTGCCATGTTATGGAATCTATGCTTCAGTGACAGGTGTTTTATAAATATATTTTATCAAGGTACTGTCAGTTGAACCTATCATCTGCAGCAAATGAAAGTATTTTTCATGTAGGATATGTATTTTATTTTTCTATGTCCATGTGCCTACGTTGCTCTGCTGAATATTTAACATCTGTTTGTCATTTCTATTTCCGTGTGTGCGCGTGTTTTATAGAAGCGGATCCTATTTATATGCCTGTGCAGTGCAACTAACTACTGTCTACATTGGTCTGTTCCTGTGCAATAAATGCTGTTGCCGCACAGTCGAGTGTTTTGCGTTTCTGTGTATGTTTTCAGGCTCGGTCAGAATGCTTGAATGCTATTTATTTCGAAAGCGGCAGCACAAACAACAACAGTTTCAATAATACCGGTTTAAAAATAGTCAGCTGGCGACAGTGCCTCTGCACAATTTCTCTGGTTCTTTAAACTGAACAGGTGGGCGGTGTCTCCTCACAAAGTGTCTCCAATTTAGTTGCGTTTTCATAAATCACGCCAGGAACATAAGTTTGTTTGCTGATACCTAAGAGAGGCACACAGCGTACTTCTAACCATACTCATAGATTTACCTAGAAATGCGACAGCAGTTTCTTTCCTGTGTGAAACCCGCGCTCTTTCTAGGTCTGCTTGAGGGCACGGCTGTCTGCTCGATCTGTTGTTAACAGTTCTTTGACATATAAACAGAGTGGGCTTTGGTTCATTCCAGAAGAGTAGCTGTCTCTCGCCCCTCGTATTATTGGCTGTTTGATGTATCTTTCCACCTTCTCGGAAGTGGTTCCATTGGAATGCATGTGGGATTATTTTACATCTGGAAAGTAGACTCTGCCATTAAACTATTTATCCCGTAAAGTCTTTATCTGTCACATGCATTCTAGGCAGAAAGCAATACTTTTTGCTACTTTTTCCCAGGATAGGCAAAGGAAATATATCTGGTTTTAATGTGCTTCAACAGCATTTGTGTACGCCATGCAGACAACAAATTCAAGCCAGACGTATTCGCTTTGCCAATGCTTGTTTATGGTAACACTCCTGTTTGGATAGTGTGAATTAATTTGTTTCTTCAACTTTTCCAAAAACATTATTTTTACATTGATCTCTAGTCATCATTTTTAATACCTTTCTAACCTTTTTTGGGGGGGAGCTCTCATGTCATTTCAGCATACTACTATGATAGCTTAGTTGGTTAATGTGCCCATAGCAGAAATGTGCAGGCTAATTACAAACCAGAGATTCTGATCCTTGTTGGGTGGCTCAGCCATTCACACTCCTGAGGTTGATAACATAAATATAATTAAGATGGACGATAATAGCCCCTGATACTACAGCTCTTGGACGAATATGGGTGTAAAGTAATCACTCTATAAAAACAAGGTGGCCCATGAGAGCTGCAGGTTGCAAGTTGATGAGCCTTCTGTGTTTTTGAAGTTGCCAAAATAAGTGCCAGTGGGTATGATAACAATAATGCCCATTATTGAAATATCTACAGACAACCATTTGTGGTGCGCAAAATATAGAAAATCATTATTATGAAAAAAGGCTGTGTTATTACCTGTAAACCCAGATCTGCTGGGCTCTCTCAGGTCATGCAGAAGTATGCCTTGGGATTACCCTTCGCACACATTTCACTGCGTTGGGTTTGTATTTATATTTATTAAGCGCAACATTCATCCCAAGGGACATCCCGGCGCTAGGAAAGCGTTATCCTGATATGGAAATGATGATTGTCCGGACAATTTAAAGGAGTGGGACCTCAGCCAAGATGGCAGTGGGTATCTTTGGCTAGGTTCTAGGGAACAGCCATGTTTTCAGTTTCTTCCTCAAGGACAAATATTCGTTCATTAGGCGAAGCAAAAGGCTTTGGCTCAATAAAGACTCTTAAGGCATCTCAGTATTAAGAGAGTGGATTAAAAATCCTACATGTGTGTGGTGGACCTTTGGGCTGGATGGAATACACAAATAAGGAGAATTGTTCATTCTGCGCCCAATTAGCAGTACCTTTACCAAAAGGCAGGGGGCGCAGATTGATTGTGAATCTGTCAGCACACCGAGGCTCTCGTTCGGATCAAACTGCAAACCAAAGGGCAGACTCCAAATAACAGAGGTATAATTGTGGTGTATGGGGAAAACGGACGCTTGTGCGATGGAAAGCTGCATCTTAGCTATGTGGCTGTATAACACGTCACTCTGAGCATGCCTTCCCAACTTTCCAGAAGCACCCGTTCGTAAGTACAGGCCTCATTTACCTGTAGAACAGTCCGCCATTGTCAATAACTGTCTAGCTACAGTAGATGGTAGCCCCATTGAGGTGACAAACGTCATTCAGTGTGCTGATGAGAAGGTAACCATAGGGCAGTGATCTTCCGTTATGAGTTCACCCATTGGAAAATACCCATTTATAAAACTGCAGTAAGCCAATAAAAGCTTCGAATGTGGCACCTCGGTTCCTGTAAATAGGGTGCGTGAACACTCACGCGCAAAGCTTTATTTCTACTACTCGCTGCACAATGACTGCTTCTGTTTTTTTTTTTTTTTTTGATTCCCACGACCTTATGCGTTCGACAATGTTGTCAGCAGCCTAACTGATAGGCGGCGATATTTTTACATCTGATAAAAACTGATATCATAACAGGTCTGACGCCATAGGGCTATACTATATCATTCCCACACTGATGTCACAATGGTCTCTTTGTTTACACCACCCCTGACATCACAATGCTTTCTTGTTTACATAACCCTCCTTGCCTTCTTTCAGGCAGGTGGCAGTGGGCTATGTAAACAACCATTACGATGGCACACACATACAAACACACATTTACACTGTGTCTGCAACCCTTCAAGCTGCTATATTCAAAGGTCGGACACCTTTCATGGAGGGGGGGGGGGGGGAGAGGTTGGGTGGCGCTCTCAGACAGGCGCTCGGTCCAGACTCCAGATCAACCACACACTTGATGCGTGTTTAATTAAAACCACTGATGTGTGAAAAAATATGCTCGCTTTACATTTAAAAAAAAGAGCTTTACTGTGAGCGCGTGCGTCTGGTGTTTTATAGAGTAAACTGCATTGCTGCACTATATTTAGGCCGCCTCAAGACTAGACCAGGAGCCCTGAAATGTCGTACAGAGCTGTACCCACCTCTGCATGCATCGTGTGCCTGTGCCAGAACTCGTCGACAGCTCGACTCACTACTACTACCAATAGCTACAGCTGTTACTAATCCTAACCCTACTCACACTTACAACTGGACTCCTATCGGCCATTATATCAAAATGTCTATTGAGTTTACGGCACAATGGGAATGTATCATTTTTTGTCATGTTGGTGCCAAAAACTTTTCATTGTGGAAGTCACCTATGTTCCGAAGATCTGTGTCCATTGAAACTGTGGAATATCCCTACAGATTAGTTGTAGCATAAATGGACCTACTGTATTGTGAAAGCAAGACATCCATCGGAGAGCCTTGTTGGGGACAAGCCTGGCTGTTCCTTGCTAGACTGACAAGTGAAGGGACAGGGCACCCATACCTTCAGGACGCATGGACCAGCAGTAAGGGGAGACTAGTCGTGCAGACTTGTGATCCATATCACTACACCCATTTTCAATGGTGCGAGAGAGACAGCTGGAACTACACTTACACTGTAGAGGGCAGGGGCGCTAGACAGGGGCAGCGCTGCCAATACTTCTGAACCAGCTTAATAATAACTTTTTAAAGAGGATGTCACACAGAGCAGTCCTACATTTTGGAAGTTCAAATTCTTCCATTCCTAAAAAATTGATAGCAAAAAACTTCCATTATAAAAAGGAGCCAAAGGCAGTGGTTGCCGAGGTACGAGTCAGAATCCCGCTGATTTAGAATTGTCAACACTAAGAGCAAAAAAAGGGGAATGGCAAGCCAATGAGATTAGCTAAAGCCCCAGTCTGGACACAGAAAATGGAGGATGGAACTGAGTTACGCAAGAGCATGACGCCTGCCAGTTTCAGAATACTTCAGAACCTGCAAGTAATAATTTAAACACAATTCCGTCTATAGAAGTATTGGCTTTGTTAGCTAACCTGGAAAACACCAACACCACTGTGCATGACAGGGCTTGTAGACACATATTTATTATAGAAAATGATTTCTGCCTTGCTTAGCCCTGGTGGCGCGCCTTCGTGAAGAGAGCTAGACGGCAGCCTAGAGAGGTGAGAGGGTGACCTGATGCCAGGCATTAATTTAATGTAGAGGGAAAAAAGAGAAGGAAGCCTTGAGGTAGATGGGTTTGGGGTCAGATGACAGATGTGTAAAATCCAGCTCAAGCTGCCAGTGCTTGATTAGTCAAAAAACAAATAAGTGCAGGGACACAAAGTTTTTTTGGGCAGAATTGCCAAATGCTGCGGTTCTAGAACTTCAAGGTTTCTAGCCTTAATTTCACTTCATGCCTCTTCCGATTCTCTTCACTTCTTGCCTCTTTATTGCCTACTTGCTGGTTCCTTATCATCTCTGTGTTCTCCGTTTTGTGCATTTCTCTCTCTTGCTCTGGGTCAAAGCCTAATGATGCAAGGTGTGCCAACAAAAATTAGATTTGGCGCCCTCCACCTGCAACCACTGGCACAAATTAAGCACTGCTTGCCATGCATTTTCATGAGAAACCTAGAGGTGGGTGAACCAACAAATTAACAGGGAGAGCCGAGACGAGCCAAGGGACGCTTCCGGCTATCAGAGCCTGTGCACACACCGCCCCAAGCCTTGAAAATATTTGGTTTGTAAATCATGCAACAGACATAATTTTAGAATATGATACGGTGTCTTCTAATTCAAAAACATGTATTTCTTTAACACGCAGGAGTTTCTCACCCGAGTACATCAGATCATATCACTTCTTTGAGAGGCATTTATTAAAAGTAAGAGTTTTTAAACATGCACTGAGAAACATTCCTGCCCCACCCTGATGAGTATGCAGTTAGTAAACTAAGAGACACGTCAGACATCACATTTACCCTTTATGTGACCTAAGTTGTTATTATACACTCCCAGCAACATTATAGGCTATTATATCCAAAACAGAGAGTTTTTTTGTACAGCACACATCCTGAACTCAAGGAATTGAAAGTGCTCTCATATTTTTTTATTTATTTATTTAATGCGATTTTATATAGCGCGGACATTACCCGAAGGTGTCAGAGCACTTTACAAAAGAACCAGTTCCGTTACATAAGGACTTTGGATGACTTTGGATCATATGTGATAGGGAACAAAAAGGAGGCTCGGTGAAGTAAAGAAGTTGGCTAGGCTCTCACTGTTTGGTCTAACAGGGAAGCTGGGGGTGATCCCAGATTTTCCAGTTTTACACCGTGCAGTCCAGATATTAGAAGGCTGTTTCTTTCTGCCATCAAAGTTTAATACAACACCCTTAATTCTTAGAGAATGAGAATAGGGCACGAGATACAGGCAGAATACATATTTTATTTTTGTCAGTATGCACATTTGATTTTTGGCAGTTTTTCATAACATGAACTTTGCTTAAGGAGCGAATCACAACAGACAAGAGTTGCATTACACTTTTTTTTTTAGCTCAGGGAGATTTGCCAGGATTTACCGGATGCTGCATGGCCATTAGCTGTGGACACTAGGCCACATCACCTGCCACAAAGGCGTGGCTCCTTTTGGCCTTCAGGAAGAGGAGGCAGACAGAGAAAAATAGTAGCGGGTGGGTGGAGGGGTGGAGGGGGGAGAAGTCCATAGCGGGAAGCACGCAGGGGGAGTGCACAGCAGGGCAGAGTTGATGATAAAAAACACTTACCTGTTGCTGCCGGCCGTCTTACGCTCCTCTGCTGCAGTTTCTGGTCAGCATCACGACTCCCATCCAATCCCTGCGCTGCTCTCAAGCATGAGAACAGCGTGGTAATTGGCCTGCACAAGCTGAAAAGAGGCTCGCTCAGGCACAGGGAGTCTGTGCTGTTTCTCCAACCCATTTGTACAATACAGCCAGGTAGGAGAACCTAAGTGCACATGTCAGTTTGGATGGCTTGAGACGGCCGGTCAAACTGACATGCGTACTTACAAGTGCACATACCACTCCTCCTCCCCCTTCTCATGGTCCTGTTCAGCATTTAAATAAGGAAACCTCCTGCCCCCATGTCAATATTTGCTCACCTTTGTGTTTGCTCATGCAGGTTGCATGTTATGCATATGCTACGAACTGTGTGGTCGATAGGCGCATGACTTAGGAAGAGACTCAAGACCATAGGGTGGGGATAAAAAAGATCTGAGGGTTGATATGTGAAGACAAATTAAGATTGAATGGTATTTTATTGATTGTTAAGTTAATCAGTTTTAAATGCAACTTTTTGGCTGAAGAACAGTGAGAGTAAATTTTTTTTAAAACAAGAAAATGTTGCAAGTATGTCCTAGAAACCAATGTGATGATGAACCGTCACATGCTTCCTTCCTCTGAGAGGACAGGGCAAACAGTACATAAGAAAGGTTCCCTTTATCAGATACCAAAAGCACCCAACCACAGGTCCTTGGACATGATGAGGCCACCCGACCAGAACAGAATACCAAGAGCATGCTGCCAGCGGGAAAATGAGACTTCCAAGTGCAACAGATATAAGCAGTGCTTTAAATGGAAAAAATAAGTGCAGGTACTCACAAAAAAAAGCAGTGGATTGGGGCGGAGTTTGGGGCGGGGCAAGGGGAGGGCTATATTTTCCAATAAATGGCACACTGACGAATCAGTACTAGTGCTGCGTTTTTGTTTTTAAAAGCATGAATGCATTGATGTAATCTAGAGGGCCGGGATTTTGTTTCATGCAAATCCCTCTCATTTAAATTGTTGATGGGCGAAGATTTGCACGCGATTAAAACTATGGGCATACTAACAAGCTGTGTCCCTGAACAATGTGGCCCACGCTCGCACCAATCAGGTTTTTTTGTCACCTTCAGACCCCCTCTGAAGGGGACCCTGCAGCGATACTCGACCTTTCACTCCAGAGATGCACACGCAGCTCTGTGTTCTACTGAAGGCGAGCTGCTCTGCTGGACGCTTTTGAACCAGCGCAGCCCAGGCTTCAGCTTCGTTTGAAAGGCGCTTTAACCCATTGTAGGCCGTGCAGAAAGACCTGCCAAGGATGGAGCGCAGCACGAACCGCATCAAAACCGGGCTGTTATGAGTACCGGTACTCTCCTTTCCCGAGTAAAGGCCCCGGTACTCAAGGGGAAAAAATATAAAAGTGCCGGTACTCCGTACCGGTGAGTACCGGCCCATTTAAAGCACTGGATATAAGAGAATCGTATGCAGAGGCGCTGCCAGACAGGCAGCAGCGCCGTGAGGCCATACCAGCCTTTGACTGTGCGCTATACTAATGCCAACATAACATACCGTGACCGTATGTCGTTAAACACAAATCTTTTGCAGTCCAGGGACTTTCTTCTACAGGTTTTTAGAGTGGACGATTGAATGGATTCAATTGAACTAAACCGATAGGAGTCCCACAAACTGGCAGGCCATGGGCACGCGACCAATGGAATCAATTTGGTATAACCTTACAGTCTCACATTTGCATGTGTTGGATTGCATGGCACATATATTGCATCCGCTGCATCCCTTGAGAAGTCTGGGTAAGAAGATGTGGAGGTAAAAATAATCATTATATACTTAAGTTGATGATGTAGTGGTGGGTGATGAAATGGATTCAAGTCGATTTAGTGTCACACAACCTTGCCACTGACTAAAACTAACATACTCACTTTACTGACAGCAGGGGTATAAGCCGGTTCCTGCACCCCTCCTAGCGCGTGGTGAGGGGGAGGCCAACCCCCTAGGGGGCCCAAACCCTTTAAGTGGACCCCATTCGACCCAAGGTCAGTGAATATCTGTGAGGCATGGGAGACTGTGGGGCCCCTCATCACTCTCTGCTGGGGCCACACCATGCGGCCTACAAATCCTCAAGTGCAAAGTGCCGGTGGCTGATAAGCCAGGGCAGATTGAATGCGCCACATATCACGCTGTGAACGAATTTCCGCAAGGAAGTGTCCTTTTAGTAATTTAGCCACCACCTCTGCGGGTGTTCCTAGGGAAAGTCTAAGATCTGTTTTTTAAACCTGTGTTTTGGGGAGAGGAAGAGGGGGTTGTAGGTTGCCCGTTTTATTTCTGTTTGTGGATGATCAAAACTGAACATGGGCTCTGAATGAAATGTCATTGCCAAGTTAACGGAAGAACTTGGTAGTCTAAAAGAGTTGCTTATAAAGCCGCATTTACTAGTATATTTCTTGCGCTTGCCGACTGACGTGAAACATGACTGAGGTAGAACACAAGTCTCAATAAAATGACTATTTATCGTTAGCATAAATGCAAAATTAACGCTCTTTTTTCATGAGTATCTCTTACAGTAATTGTAGCCCTTCCGCGCTCAGCCTCAAATATGCTGCCTCTGGATTTACATGTATGAAAGGCGCCATCTACTGCTGATCTAAGGTAATGTTACTGGAGCCGGCTGCAGATTGCCAAAGGCTGGAGTGAAGGGACTCCAGGATGATTACTTATTTTTTCTATTATGGTTTGTTTGTTTATTTATTCATTTATATAGCACGGACGTTACCCAGAGGTGTCACACATTTTACAATAGACCAAAGAATGCTACATGAGAAACTCAGAGTAGCAGGGTAGTAGGTGACAATACGTGTTGCTACTACGGTTACTCATGGAGAGAGTTATATTTACAAATTACATATTCATTACAGATTACATATTTAGGAAAGTTAAAGCAATTAAGGTTAAACAAATACATATTACATAATTATAGAGTTAAGGCGGAAAGGTTGTTATAGCTCTCAAGAGTGTCATGTAACAGTCAGGGTCACGCCATTAAATGTGAGGCCGTATGCCTGGTGGGGGGCTTGGTGAAAAGTGTTATTGAGAAAAATGTCTATGGAAGAGATAAGTTTTAAGGTCTGTTTTGTATATCCAGAGAGAGATGGAGTTGCAAAGCTTTGGACATGCCGGGTTCCAAATTCAAGTTGCATTACCTGAGAAAGATTGTGCCACAAATCTTTCCCTTTTGAAAGTTGGAGGTGGAGCAGCAGATTTTCAGCATTTTGTGAAGCTCTACAACCTCCTGATATCTTGAGTTTGCTTGCTAGGTAGTGAGGGGTGGAAGTGAGAATGGCTTTATGAGTGATGCAAGCAGTCTTGTATATGACCCTAGCTTCAATAGGAAGTCAATGAAGAGTTATCAGCATAGGTGTGATATGATCATTTCTTTTGGCCCCGTAGATAAAACACTCAGCTGAGTGGAGGATGGATTTTAAAGGAGATAGCTGGGTCTTGGGTAGGCCTGCAAGAAGAGAATTACAGTAGTCTAGTCTGGAGAGTACCAAAGATTGTGCAAGAGTTTTCAGGATTTGCTCAGCAATGTAGCGTTGGATTCCCCCGGGAAGGCGCACTTGGTAGCATGCATTCTTGGCCATGATGTTGATTTGGGATTAGAGGTTAGGGGCCTTATTATGACTATGGCAGTCCATCAGGCCGCTGTAGCCACAGTGGGGGTGCGGGTACCACCACACCGCCGGTCCGACCACCCCATTACAAATGCACCAGTCAGACCACCTTAGCACCACCGCAACCGCCAAGGATCAGAGATCACTAATGGTGTTTGAGCGGTCTTGATGCCACAATATGCTTGGCGCGGCCACTACTGCCCTGCAAAGCATATTAAGAGTTTCCTCACCTCCACATGTTTCATATCAGTGTGACCGCCATGAAAAGTGTGTCAATGAGTAACCAAAGGGGGGCCCTACAGGGCTTCCTGTTGCCTCTGTGTCAGGGGATGCATGCAAGGGGGCACATGTTGTACCCTCCTGTCTGCATGCAACCCGAGTTCCTGCAGGGCATGGACTTGACAGTCCATGCTCTGCAGGAACTGCCTTTGATGCTCCCATTGTGGTGCTTTTTTCAAAAGCACTGCCGTGGTACCACCAACGAACCACCCACCAGGGACCTTCAAAGTTGGACTCTGGTGGGTGGTTTTATCTGACTTTGGTGGTCTCGGACGGAGGCTGTGGCATGGCAGCCCTGCTCGGAGACCGCCAAAGTCATAATAAGCCCCTAAGTCTTTTGTCCATGATGACACGTTGGTATTTTGCACTGTCAACATTGGTAGGTTTACTATTCAGAATGTTCAGATTATCCATCCAAGATTGAACAGGAGGTGGAAAGTTTGAGGTAGAGATAAGAAGGAATTCAGTTTTAGAGGGATTCAGTTTAGGTGATGAGACATCATCCATTCTTGGATGGAGTTGAGGCTTGTGGCAAGAAGTGGGATGTTGTGTGTGGAGGACACCTTGAGGTAGAGTTGGGTGTCGTCAGCAGAGAGGTGATAATAGATCCCAGCCTTTTTTAATAGGGCTCCTAGCAGTTCAATGTAAAGATTAAATAGGGTCAGAGCAAGGAAAGGGCTTTGAGGCACACCACGATCCACAGCCTTTGGATTTGAGAGACAGTTTTCAATTTTAATCATCTGAGATCTCCCCGTGAGGTAAGATTCAAACCACTTGAGTACTAAGCCTTTAATTCCCATTCTTTGTTTTAGTGTTTTAAGAAGTGTGTGAAGGTTTACAGTATCAAAGGCTGCAGAAAGGTCAAGAAAGATCAGGAGGTAGGAGCTGCCTAAGTCTTTGAATCTCTGGAGTTAAAATCTGTGCTCTCTGGTAAACAGTCGCATAACCACTGCTTCTAATCGTCTCGTCATTCTGAAGTGAAATCATTACGTGATAAGCCACTCACTTCAGGGTAACTGTTGGTCTATTCTTCCAATGGTACCACTGACAGAATAAAAAAATGGCACCACCTATGAGCTTCTCCTTAACTCTATGTCATCGAATCCCCTTACTGTGTTGGGAAAATGCTCTTTATGGAACCCAAATGCAGCTGAACATTCAGCTGCTGGTTATAAGATCTACCAATCACTCATCATACAGCTCTGGTCATTATACTTTTCCCAGTGGGTGACTTTGCCAGTCAATCTGTTAAAAAATGTGCCAGCTTGATTTGAACCGATATCCATATTAACTGCTTTAGGTGTAGAGACGATTCCTAACAAGCATTGATGCTGCCACAAGATCAGGTTTTCTTTTTTTTTTTTTACAATGAAAGGTTTAGTGGGACTACAATGAGAAAGTGAGGCTTTGTAAAGTGAATCTGAAGAGGGTGCGTAGACTTGTAGGTGGTCTCAACGTTGAATACAGAGAACAGAGTAAAACAAGCATTGGCAAAGCCAAGAAGTCTCGCCCCCCCCACTGAGCTTTTGGCTTTTGTTTAGCCATGTTGTAAAGTACTGAAGCATCTGTGCAGCATGGCTGAAATTAAAGGGAAAAAAAGTGCTATGATGCGGCCTGTGATGATCACATCATAGCTCTTTTCTTTCTTCCCTTCCATGCTGCACAGCAGTTGTGCTGCTGCACCACATGGCTAGAAGGTATTGTCAAAGGCAATGGCTCTTGCATAGGCGACACCAACTGGCTCTGGCAATGCTTGTTGATATATACTGTAAGATCATACAATATAGAAGCAAACCACTTAAATCAGTCTTAGGCCTTCAAAATCTAAAATGACTATTTAAATATGACAATATAGCAATGTTAAGTGGTTTGGTTGAGAAATTCATAAAACAAATCTGCAATCTTTAAAAATGCCATCATAATGAAACTATATCAAATACGGTGGACAGGTTTTCTGCATGTTACACATACATAGTGAACGCGCTTTGAGACAGTAGCAACTACACTACGTAACAAGGTAGCACCAGAACTAAATGACATGTTTATTTTAGGAATACATGCACTTCAGAGACTTGATGAATGTTTGCAAGAATAGGGAGTGGACATGAACTTGCACATCTGTCAAAGGGGAGTGTATAACTTGCAAATGTGCCCAAAGTGGTGGTAATGGCAGAATGAAACCAAAAATGTCTTTGTAAGCTTGTATCTGCAGGTGTGGCTTCACTGCACTGTAACTCATAAGGTTAAATGTTCATTGTTTATGCTAATACTGTGCTTTGTATTATGACTTAACTTAGATCTTCTGGCTTCCTTTCTGTCCTGTACTTTAATCCCAGATCTAATACTTAACCAAAACATGTGTGATTCTTACAAATCACTATATATCTCGGTGTTTCAAATGGAAAATAATTGCAATGCAAACATGTCAACACCAAGTGTACAGTCTATGTCCAGTACTGCCGCAACTGCATGGTCCCTACCAACCCATCCTGGTTTCTGCATCTTGGCTCAACCAGGCCCCAAACTGTTACGGGTACAGCATGTTGCTGCTTCAAAAACATGCTCTCAAAACTATTTCCTCGTCTTGGAGATAGGTTTATGCTATATAACACACATAAAATAAACCAAAAAAACGTAGATGTACACGTTCAAACGCACGCAATCTGATGTGATCCTTATTGTTAGCATTGGAAATGTCAGCCCTAATTAGTTCATGTACCCCACCATGTATGTCCCCTGTGTGAACATAGAAGAGGGCCTGCTTTGAATGTGCTGCCATTGTTGGCGCACACGCATGCCCTCTGTCTCTGACACTGTATCCACACATGAAGACATTGGGGTGATATTAATTGATCAGGGCTTTGCAATTGATTAATATGGTGTCAGCATTCATCCGTTCCTTAGGTTGTCCTCTGTCCATCACATTCACATTCCTAACCTGAACAGTCTCCTGCACCATAGGGTGAACTGAATGGCGCAGTTCTCTTTTTTTAATCGAAATGTAATTACTTTCCTAATTTTGAGTGTCGTTTCTCACAGCTATCTCTCTTAAGAATCCAATTTTTTCTCTTACTCTCTGTTAAGTCCTTTGTTTTCACAGTCGACACTCGACTCGCACATCTACAACGTCATCAAAGCCTCCCATTACCATCTGCGTCATCTGCAGGAAGAGAAACGATTCGTCTGCCCCTGAGGACTTCAGAGCAATGGTACCGGTTTGGTGTTCGTTGATCGATAATGGTAATGGACACACTAAAGGTTTCCCCAAAGACTCCCTGGACCGTTTCACAACTTCCCGACCTTCACTGGGAGCCAATGCTCCTTGTTGGCCTGCCTAGCTAGATATCTATTCATTAGAGCTGTTCTTTAGCGCTATATACAACCAAACGTGTCTCTTAGCACTGCAGGAAAGCAATTCCAGGGAGGAAAACAAGTCAAGGCTCTACAAAGATTTAGAGAAGAGTCACGATTATTTCCTTCGGCTTTTAAATGAAGGGGGGGGGGGGGGAGAGAGAGTTCCAGCATTAAGTGCTTTTATGGCTGAAGCTAAGAACATGTAAAATTGTACACAGGAGATAAGAAAGAAACACTTAGAAACTTCTGCTACCTGATTAACAAAAGGTAAATCGGAATCTACCAGGACTCACAATCTTCTCTCCACCTTAGAAAGCATGAGGCAGACACTCATAGTGTTGGGCCCAAATTCTTCACTCCATAAGCTGATCAAGTTTTGAATGATTACAATTTCAGGTTTAGAAGGGGTCCTTTTCAGACGGTTACCATTCATCCACCATCGCAAGTAGTCCAGGGCCCGAGGGACCTACACAGGGCAAAACTCCACACCCTCCTCCATCCTGTGTGTCCAGCAAGATTGGGGTATTGTCTGCATATAGAGCGAAGGGCAAATCCAATCATGCAGCAGACAAGCCAGAGAAGACATACACAAGTTGAAAAGGAGGCAGAAAGAGGCACTCCCCAGGGGACCGCCCGCACACTAAGGAAAATGAACCTATCTGAACAAGCTGGACTCTCCCAGTCAATAATGACTGAAATCGCTGCAAAACAGCTGCCCATTTTAACATTTGCTTCAGTCTGGGTACCAGTATCTGAGGCCAAAGGCCCTGATGGTCTTACAGTATCAGGGCTTCAGCACCACCTTCATCCGCCACCACAGGCAACTCGCCCATTACTGTGGTGACAACTAACCCTCTAGCCAACCCAGTTGTAGTCCAGCGAGGCACGAGGTGCCACAAATTCCTGTAACTGCATCATTACCAGGCGCCTCAGCAATTGGGCTGACAATGGTAAAAGCAATTTAGGATGAAAACATGCCGGATCCTGCACATCAAGGGTAGACTTTACTAACAACAGCTAAACCATGGTGTTTTTTAAGTCAGCTCCTACTCTCCTGCTAATGAGAGGAGTGTTGGTCCTTGAAAGAGGGGGACAGATTGCTTCTTTCGCCATAAGTGGAACTTTGCATGGATATGGATCATGGTGGGAACTAATCAGCTTACTTACTGCTTCTCACACTCAGAGAGCGGTAGTCTTGGGTTTCTTCCTGCACCCCTAACCTGAAGGCAAATCGGTTGGTCTATATTCTTGGGGGTTAATAAATATTAATTTATATATGTTACTGGAAAAGCACACAGTGAGCAATTCTAAAAAAAATCTAAGGAACAAATGATCTCTTATGGATGTTGTAAAATAAAATGGAAAGTCATCAGACCTACTGGAAGTGTAAATCATGCTTATTAAAGCAGAAATATAAATAAATAAGCACTCAATGGCACACTGCTTCACCTCCCGGGGTCATTGAGCATGTATTGCTGACCTCTCCTGCAATTCATACTTTTTTATGCATCGTTGAGCCACAAGCAGCGATGGAAGAGATACGCCTGATAAAACCAAAACTCAAGACAGTGGGAGCTTCAGCAGGTGCTGAGCTTTCTCGTGAGAAGCATCGAGAGGATCTAGAATAGGTACAGATACTATACAGTTCTCAGATGCTGAGCTAGTCATTACTGAATCCTTACTTGGAAGTACCAATGAGAAAAGGCGGCTGAATATGTCTGAAGCGCGAGTACAGTGCAGGTTTAATATCAACATGGGTATACCAAATGGCTGAGATTAAACTAAGTTGCTTTTTCATTAAAAGGGATATGAATCAATGTAAGATTTTTAAGGCAATATAAGGTCTTCAAGCTAATGGATATAGATCACACAGTGAATTTTCAATTATAAGAAGTTTACTAAACTAGTATGTATTATTTTCTGCTCCAAATAAATTATAATATTCCCTATGTTGATTAGAAAGCAGAGCTGTGTTTCCAACATCATAGTTCTTTCTCCAACAGACATCCTTCCTGTGTAGGAGGATCTTTTCCTGTTTTAGTTCTGGTGTAAACCATTTACAGTTCAAATATTTTGCTTGTAAGTTTTTTTCTTCAGAAGGAGTTAACTAAGCTAATGAGTGAATTGAAAGAATTCAAGGCATCAAGGTGAACTTCTGGGTTACGGTTAGGACCTCAAAATACTTCTGCATCCAATTAGCAAAAATACGATTGGTATTAAATATTCAGACAGGAGACATACTAGTCAAGGCAATGCTTTAGACTGATTTTTAGAAATATCCCAATACATACTTAGAAATTACATTAACTGATTATCATTGCCAGACTGACTCTTTCAGTGGTGCTAGCCATGTGCCATGGTCCCATTTTGTAGGCTCCTCCCTCTGGCAAAGAGAGTCTTCAATTTCAATTCATAGGTCTTAATTTGTGCCAGTCCTTTCTAAACTCGTGTAGCTCTCGCACAACCAGGAGTGAATTTTGACTTTTCTGGATATTCACCTAACAAGAACTAAAACCCCAACCAAGCTCCTGCAGCGCTGAAAGGCTGGAACTCACTACCAGCAAAAATATGGCTTACACCTTCTATCTGTCTGTGAGGAGTAAAACACTTGTCCGTTTCAGCTCCATCTAATGCATACTTTATGCCCATCTATTCCTCACCTACCTACTAAAGTATAAACCACATCTTTCTATTTATATTTTTATCTGCTCTCTGGTTGTTTTGCAAAGTCCTATGCTTCTCACAAGGATAGTTCATCTATAAGGAAATATCTGAATAAATACATAAGAACAAATACGTCAGGCCCACTCACAACCCTGGCATATTTGCCTCCTTCTGTTACTCCGAAGTTTGTGGCCTGTTTTCATTTCCCATTACAATTACAATTTCAGTTTCCCAAGCTGGCAGTGCTGCTGTTTTTTATTCCCCAGCTTGTGGTGCTGGCATCCTGCAGCACCACAAATTTGGTAATAAAAAATAGGTCATTTGAGGCACAGAAAAATGCAGGTTGCACGGTTACACAGCACAAACGTGTGTGAATGTGTGTATGTATGTGTTTACATGCATTAGCACATTAAAGACAGACCTTTTTACTTCGTTACTGCTTGGTGTTTTAAGATTTGGAACTAACAGAAAACCCCTCCCGCTGCTCATGAGAAGAATTAAATGACCAAAAAGTTTGGAAAACAATGAACAGTATCTCCAGGAGTTGTTGCACAGTTCCTCCAATCTAACATAGAAAAGGGACTAGAGAAGAGTGTCTATGCTTCTGTACCCCAATGAAACTTGGACTAACAAAAGAGAGCATGGTGGGTGGGGGGTGCTTCAGTTTACCAACTTCAAGATACGGATTACTAATTTGGTAACCAAGTAACTTTGGTAAAATGATTCCAGAAGAAATGCTCTCAGTGAAATACACTCTGTTTGTCAAATTAGACTCTAATTCCACAGCTGTTCAGGCTTTGTCCAAAACGAACATCAAAACTTAATGCTTACGGAGACGCGCGATCCAAGATGGCCGCCGCGTGAGAGTCTTCGCATGTTTTCAGCCCGTTTTTAATCTAAAAATGCCGATTCCTGTCAGAACATTGCCCTGGAGGGGGTCGCTGCATTCATAAAGGTCTTACCAGTATTGTGGAGCAATTTTAGATGTTTCTGCACAGCGGAAGTGGGTTCTTTCACTGCCTGGTTCCTGCTCCCTGCACAGCATTGAGGTATAGCCAGGCTTTCTATCAAGGGGGCGGAGCGAGCTTTCAGGAAAGGACCTGGCTTGGGCCTAGCCACTCCCCCAGCCCATTTTTGCTGCTGCACCAGTCATTTCTTGGTTAGTTCCACAGCTTTCATTTCTTCATTCGTTATTTTGCTTCTGCAATTATATTTCTGACTTTTTTTCACTTTTAAATGGAAAATAAAAGTTCTGTTAATAAAAGGAGGCAGTAAGTTTCTCCTCCTCCTGCTAAATCTAAAGTAGTGGAGTCTTTCGAACCCTCACTATCTTTAATATTGGAGGAAATTCAGGCACTTTGTGTCAATACAGACACTATTGCATCTGAAGTAAAACATGTGCGTAAAGACATGGCCAGCCTGTCAATAAAAATATCGGATAATTCCATCAAAATACAAGATAATAAGGTCAAACTTGACTCATTTACTCCACTTGTGGCAAAATGTTCACCTATGTGCACAACATCATTGGACTTGGAAAATCGTAAAAGACAATATAATCTACGCATATTTAATTTACCTGAAAATGTTGAGGGAGATAACTGTAGACTATATTTGGAGAACTTATTACCTGGTCTTCTACAAATTACATTTTCAGAAAAGTTTGAAATTGATAAAGCTCACAGGACTCCCTCCCTCAGCACACAAACCCGCGACAAATGATTTTTAAAGTTCTTCGACACCACCATTTGGTTCTAATTAAGGGTGGGTGCTTTGCTCCGCTCCGTGCACGGAGTGTGCGTAGTACTGCCCATTTCGCGCTGCGCAAAGTACCCCGCGGCGGAGCAGAGTTGGCCGCCACCCGCCTCCCTCCCGCCCTCATTTTACAATTACTATAATCATTAGATAAAGAAAAAATAACTTACCTGAGCCGCCACGTCCCGGGGCTCCATCTGATGTTTCCTGGATAGCTTGCTCCTCACGAATGCGCATGCGCGGGCGCCCGCGCATGCGCATTCGTGAGGAAGAAGCTATCCGGGAAACATCAAGGGAGGCGGGCGGCGTGTAGTGGGGCTACGTGAAGTGTGCGGGTGGGCGTAGATTTGCCCCCACTCCGTAATGCTTCACGTAGCCTCACTACGCGCACTACGCCCAGGGTTGGTTCTAATCAGAAAAGCAGCTAGAGAAATACTTCATTGATGGTTAATGGGAATAGAATATTTATTCATCAAGACTTTGCCAAAGAAACTGTTTCAATTCGCAAAGAATTTACTGCTCTTCGTCCTCAAGTACACAGTCTAGGCTACAAATATGGTCTCTTTGATCCATCGACGATGCGCATTTGGAAGGATAATTTTTCAAAATCTTTCCAGAAGATTTGAGACATTTTTTGGATCATCAGTCTCGGCACTCTATGGATACCAATGACTCTGCTACTTGATTTTTGCCAGTTATGCTCTTTCTGACACAGTACTGAAATTTCTCTTTAATGGGCTCCAGCGGTTCCGGTCATGCTTGTACAGCGTGTGTGCATTTCACATTTCACATTTATGTCTTCTGTTTGTCATTTTTTCCATGTTTTTTCATTTTTCCTTCCTTCTTCTTGATCTGGAGCTACCTGTTTCTCATTCTCTTGATCCTCTTTTATCTTCCTCTTCTTGAATTCTTCTCTCCTTTCTTCTATTATGGCTAATATATATAATATTAAAGTGATTTCATTAAATGTTAAAGGATTGCGCCATCCAGTTAAACGTACAAAAATTCTAGATTATCTAGGTAGTTGCAAAGCTGATGTTTGTTTTATACAAGAGACTCATACAGATGATAACATTTTAGATTATATGAAGAAGAAATGGGTAGATGCTATTGTCTCTTCTCCTGCCAATGGTAAAAAAATGGTGTAGTTATTCTCTTTGCAAAAAAACTACACTGTCAAATTTTGAGTAAAACTTCTGATAAGGATGGTAGATATATACTCGTTAAAATTAAAGTTCATGACTCATTTCTATTTTTATTAAATGTTTATGGTCCTACAGCAGATGACCCCTGTTTTTTGGACTAATCTTACAACAGAGGTTCCAAAGGTCGGTAATGCCCCTTTAATTGTTGGAGGTGATTTTAATGTTATCTTTGACCCTTTATTAGATAGATTATCTCTTACTAAGTTTCACCCTTCTAAAGTCTATTTTGCTTTCAAATCATTTATTCAAGCCACTAAGTTAGGTGATATTTGGAGGTTACATCTTCCTACAGAAAAATGTTTTACATTCTTCTCAAATCCCCATAATTCCCATTCTAGAATTGATTGTTTATTGGTTTCCAGGCAACTAATTAGTTCAATAACTGCTCCTAATATTGGTAACATTGATATCTCAGACCATTCTATGATTTAGTTGGTTTTGAATTTGGAATCAACTTATACTAAACAATCTAGATGACGAATGAACACTGGTATAATTTTGAATGAGTATAAAAAATCTAAACTTTTAGCTGCTATTCAAGAATATTTTATACTTAATCCTGAAGGTTCTACTTTTATTTTTAATAGATGGGATGCTTTCAAAGCTTATATTAGGGGTGTGACAATATCTATTATGGCTCACAAAAACAAAACCTTTCATGCTAATGTTAAAAACATACAAAAACAGATTGCGAAATTTTAACGGCTTTTTATTACATCCAACAGTCCTCAATATAAATTTAAACTACAAAAATTGCGTTACGAATTTAATTCAATCCTTTGTAAAAGAGCAGGTATTCAAATCTCTAATGCCAAAGCCAGATTTAGCTTTAATGCCAATAGATCCGGAAGACTATTAGCTAATTATTTGCGCATAAAAAAAGATAAAACTCAAATCAATTCAATTCATGGTCCACATGGTAAAATTGCTCTCTCTCACAATGAAATTGTTAATGATTTTTTTGAATTTCTATTCTTCATTATATAATAAACCTGATTTTCAGGAGGTCTCCTTAATTGATTCATTTTTAAATTCCTGTGAGTTACCCAAGATTTCACAATCAGATAAAATTGGACTTGAT
Source organism: Triturus cristatus (assembly GCF_964204655.1). Classification (NCBI taxonomy): domain Eukaryota; kingdom Metazoa; phylum Chordata; class Amphibia; order Caudata; family Salamandridae; genus Triturus; species Triturus cristatus. The sequence goes on along the minus strand of NC_140580.1, from coordinate 142,847,701 downwards.
ACACCTATTACCAAAGATGAAATCTTATCAGCTATAAAATCTCTCAAAAAGAACAAATCTCCGGGCCCTGATGGGATCCCAGCGGAATTCTACAAACAATTTCAGTCACACCTTTTACCTTTTTTGCACCAACTTTTTACGTTTTTTGGATCCACTGGATCTACCTCTGGTTCTTTTACAGAAGCTTTAATTATAGTACTTCCAAAACCAGATAAGGATCCCACCCTTGTGTCTAATTATCGACCTATATCTTTAATTAATCAAGACTGTAAATTATATGCTAAAATACTTGCTACTAGATTGGGCCCCATATTAGATTCTATTATACACCCTGACCAATCTGGTTTTATGAAGAATAGATACTCTGCTAATAATAGGAGAACTTTGCTACATATTATTGAACAAAGTCCTACTTTATCGGTGCCATCTGGAATTTTAGCCTTAGATGCTGAAAAGGCATTTGATAAACTCCATTGGCAATTTTTATTTCATACGTTATCCTCGTTTAATTTTGGAGATACCTTTATACGCATGATTTCAGCTCTATATTTTGCCCCTACTGCTCGTTTATTTATTAATAGCCAAGTTTCAACTCAGTTTTCACTTTTTAGAGGTACAAGACAAGGATGTCCTCTTTCTCCTCTCTTATTTTTAATTGGCATTGAACCTTTTCTTAACTTAATAAGAAAATGTGATCATATTAAAGAAATCATTATTAAGGAGGTTACTGTTAAAACCCTTGATTATGCGGATGATGTGCTTTTATTTGTTAGTGACCCTATATCTTCTTTCCCCTCATTAATGAATATTATAACAAAGTATTCATCAGTTTCTGGATACACTTTAAATACCAACAAGACTGATTTTTTTCCCTTAAATGTTTATTGCACTTCGGATATGCTTCCCATGCATAAAATTATCTGGCAAAAGAATAAGTTAAAATATCTTGGAATTTTATTTTCCTCATCCATAAGATCGACAATAAATTTAAATTGTGATTTCATCCTAAATTATATTAAAGACAAAACGTCTAAATGGTCATCATTACATCTTTCATGGTGGGGTAGGATGGATTCTATTAAAATGATTATAGCTCCCAAAATCTTCTATACCTACTCAATTTCCATTAACCCCTTCCATGCGGGGCGGATTCCCCTGCTGTGCTGAGCGCTGCTTGCGCGGGCGTGGTCATGACGGAACGGTTCCGTCATGAGCACAGCTCAACCGACGCTCATGACGGAACCGTTCCGTCATGAGCGTCGAAGGGGTTAAAGTTTTATAAACATGTTGATAAACTTTTGTCAAAGTTTTTATGGAACAACAAACCTCCTCGTATTAATCATGAAAAATTTAAAGTTCCTAATCGTAATACTGGATTTGGTATCCCAGACTTTTTTCTTTATCATAAAGCTTTTATTTTAAAACAAAGTTCATTATGGTTTAATTGCTCATTTTTAAATCATACTCCTGATTGGCTCGGTATTGAGAAATCAATTGTGAATCCTTTTCCATTACCTACTTTGGTGTCCATGCATAACAATACTCAATTTTTTCAAAAATCAGTTATTATTAAATCCACTAAAATGTTATTTAATGATCTTGACTTAATTTTTCTTTTTCCCATGAACAACAGTGTTGAGTTATCACTATGGTATACTAATGTTATTAAATTAAACAAAAATGTTAGTTTCTGGTTTTCGTGGATTAAGGCTGGCATTTTTTATCTCAGAGATGTTTATTCCAATAATACTTTTATTTCTTTTGAAACATTGCAAACGAGATTTGGTTTATTTAAGTCTGACTTTATTAAGTATCAATATGTGTGCAATTCAATTTTAGATTTCTTCCCTAATGCCATTCCTTCTAATGTTACAGCTGATTTAGCAATTTATATTCAAACAGTTTCAAAATCATCTCATGGGGTTTCTATCTTATATAAAAAATTATCAGATACTCTAGGTAGCAATATAGAGATGATTTCCAATTTCTGGAACAATGAACTTTCACTTTCTTTATCTACTGACACGTGGAAAGATATTTGGCTTAGTAGTATATCTGGGTGGCTGCCTGTTTCAATCTACCAAACTAATTCTTATATCCTCTACAATCGTTTATGGACTCCATCACGTTTATTCCAAGCTAAACCTCTCCCCACTCCTGATTGTTGGCATTGTAAATTACATCCTGGTACATTACAACATATGCTTTTTGATTGTCCTTTGGTTTTTAAATTTTGGTCTGAAATTTGGGATATCATAAAAAGGATTTTTAAATTTCAAATTGATGTTTCCTATCAATTAATAATTTGTAAATCTGCTATTTTTTAACAAAATTTACATGATTTAGAAAGCAAACTTTTCAATTTTCTTATCTCAGCTGCTTTAAAATCCATTACTTTTTGTTGGAAAGATGTTTCTTTATTATCTGTTAATGCTTGGTGGTCGTGGGTTATTTTTTCTAGAAGAGGTGCTCAATTATCCATGAATGGGATTACTCAAAATTCTTTCTCTTATCAATCTTTTTGGTTACCTGTTGATGTATATTTATCCTTTTAATACTGTATTAATAATTTCAACTCAGATTTGTACTCAACCTGATCATTCTTATTATGACATATAGTGGCTCTGTTTGCATCTTATGCTTTAGTTGTTATATTTGTCCCCTCCCTCCCCCTCCTTCCTTTCTCCCTTTTTGTATCTTTTGAATATGTATTCTTTCACTACCTGTTGGAAGGCGGTCACCGGGGAGGCTGCAGAATGTGTTCCTGCCCACCCGGAGACCCACCCTTCCCAGAGTTAGGCCGAGCAAGAGTGGGGAGGCCCTTCCTGGAAGGGTCTCGTACCTAGGGTCGCACACGCTGCGCTTACTCTCTTCTGATAGAGGGACACCACACAGTAGTTCTTCGTAAGACAATATACTTTATCGTTAGTTGTAAGGGATCTTTATGATCCGGAAGGCAGGTACAGAATTAGTGCCACAAGTGGTGGCGATCTCGTGATGGGGGTATGGGGGTAGCGGGACAGTCTTTGAGTCAGTGTCTCTGCGGAGTATCCGGCGCACAGCTCTCAATCCTCGAGCTGAGGGGATGTTGCTTCTCTCGGCAATCTCTGCCAATTCTCTTGGAGGAGGGGGCCGCGAGTCACTCAGCAGGCACAGGAGGTTCGTAGTTCGGGGAGCCGCGACGGCGTCAGCAGGGCTCAGATGGTTCAGAGTACGGGGAGCCGCGACAGCATCAGCAGGGCTCAGATGGTTCAGAGTTCGGGGAGCCGCGACGGCGTCAGCAGGGCTCAGATGGTTCGGAGGTCGGGTAGCGTTCTTCGGTTCGGGGAGCGATCGAGCCGCGACCAGGTCAGCAGGCTCTCGTCAGTCCAGGTCTTCTCTGCCTCCCGTCCTGTCCGCACCCCTTGTTATACTTCTCCTCCTCTTTGAAGTCCGGAGTCCTCGCCGAGAGGGGTCTTGGTGCCTGGGGGCGGTGTGTCGGGCTTCCTGTCGCTCGGCCCTTTGATCTGTTCAGGTGGGTCCGGGAGGGACTCCAGACACCCAGCAGGCGAGGCGGCCGCTCACCGGGGGCCTGGTGGTCGATCGAAACCTCCCTTGGGGAAGAGACCAGAGATGTGACAGGGTCGGCGCCTCTCGGTCTGGCTTGGGGGGTTTCACTCTCCCTCGGCCGGGCATGCGCGTTGGGGGTCTGGCCGGCCATCGGGATGTTGGGCCATGGTGGCCGGAGTCTGTGACATCGAGGATCGGTGCGGTTGCAGGGTGGCTTGCTGGTCGGGAGGGCCCACGCCACGAGGCCGGTCTCACACTACCTAATGTAATTTTTTCTAAGACGTTGGTTACGATATACATTGTTATCTAGGTATTCTTGCTAAATAATAATATTTTATGTGTTGTCTTTATTAGTTGTATATGATCAAAAAATTCAATTAAATATTCTGAACACAAAAAACGTAATGCTTACGATTGACTTCACAAGCAGGCTCCAGAGGCAGAGCACCGAAGTTCCCCGATTATTAACGTCTACATATAGAAGGATTTGACGTAATAAGTGAGTCGTAATGTGCGGATCGCCTCAACAAATCTGATAGTGACTTTCAAGGAATGGAAACTGACATGAATAAATATCCCTTGAATCCACCAGCTGGTTGCAGGGAATGGTAGTGAGAGGCATCCCAGACTCCCATCTAGCATGTCATATCTGTGCCGTGGTCCTGGACAATATTTCGGACTGAACTATGATTCATACATCTCTGCTGACAGTAAGAAAATTAAAGACCTCGCGTTAACCACTCTTGGTTAATGGGAAAGTATTTACAAGCGGTTTTAAGTACAAGTGAGAAATTGCACTCCATGCTCTGTGAAAGGGACTCTTGCTTTCCTCTCCTGCACAAAAACAGGTAACTCACCACACAGATTAGATGGACCAACCTATTTTCTGCATTGTTAGCTGTAGACTGTGCCTGGCCACAGCAGTCTGAAAGTGTAAAGACACAGCTGCTAAATGATGTAATAAAAGAGCAGCAACTGAGAGTTGTAAAATGCATTACTCCGACACCGAGAACTCCATCAAACCGTTGGAGTAAGCTTTCCATTGACTGAACCAACAGGGGCATCGCTGACAAAATACTGACGGTGTGCCCAACTCTAAATAGGTTGGTCCTACTGAGAGTTTGGTAGAGAGGGTGCTACATTATGTTTGTTGTGTAGATCCCTGTAGGCTAAACTCAAAGTCAGACCCCAAGTCTTGTGAGAGTGCCACAAACCTCATCAAAATCGCAGCCATGTTGGTCTCAGCATCTGCATTTCAAGTGTGCCTGCTTTGAAGCCTGTGAATGTCTTAGAAGCTTCCTGCACAGATGATCTCTTCTGAATTGAGGCGCCAGAGTGAGGCATTCCAAAATCCGTGGGTTCCAGAATATTCCTCTATTCAGTGATTTCAGTGCATGCTTCAGGTTTAGGAGCCTTCTTGGTTGTCTTTTCTTTCATCCCTGCAAGAGAGGTGATAATGTTAGTGTCTCAAAATAAAGGCAAGACATATGGGTTATAACTCACAGCAAAAGTACTCCGGCTGCAGAGGTGGCTCCTCCATTTAAGGCGGAGGAGCGTCTCCCCACTGCCTTTCAGCACTGCAAAACAGAAAAAAGAAAATGATAAAATCGCAAGGTTGTTATCATTTTATTTTTCACTGCTGAGGCAGCTTTGCGGGGCTGGGTGAGGTGGGGTTCAGCTGGGCAGCACAGGGGGGAGGTGTGGCACTCTCTAAGTGTCTATGACTGTTTGGCTGGCCGTCTTTGGCCGGCCAAACAGTTATGCACACTTTGCAGGTTCTCCATATACAGCCTGGGTGGAGAATATGCCCAGGCTTCCATTCCCTGTCTGAGCGCCAAGCCACAGGGCTCAGACCAATCACAATGCTGCATTGCAGCATTGTGATTAGCTTTGGGAGCCTGGGTGCTTCCTGTTCACAGAGAAGCCAGTAAGAGGACGGAGGCGGCTGGTCAGCCAGCTGACCGGCAGGTCAGTGATCTTATGTTTTTTTACAGCCTTCCCACCACACTACCGATTTGCGGGAGAAGCCGTCACTGTACAGGATACTGAGCAGAACTTCGCTGTCGCTGAAGAGAGGGCCCTCATGCACTGCATTGCAAGCACTCCATTGGAGGAGGAATGATACATTAAACAGGCAATAGAATGAGGTGAAAACAATTATTCTCTGGGCAGAGTCAAAGCAGCTGGCTGTATCTTTCAAAGAATTAGTAACAAAAGGTCTGCCTTACATTCTTAAAAATGTCAGTTACTGAATCATATAACATTAGCGTGAGTGCTTTGTTCAAGCACGAGGTACTGTACTTCCATATTTCCTAGAACTCTTTCTTGAGAAAGTCTTTGTTTTAGTGACATCTCCACTTCTTTGTTTTAGTAAGGCGGGCTCGTCACTACGGACGTCATTCAGTTGAGGATTTGTCAGTAGGAGGGATGGGCGGTACCAACTTTCCCATTCATCACAGTTGCCAGCAGTCACTCATGCAAGCGATACCACCTTCTCCTGTATTGCTTTTTGCAGAGGGGTGGGTGTGAAGTGAGGGGGTTACGGCTTAGGAGGTTAGATGCCTGAAACCACATTTCAGAAAACCTCCGGGGTCACAGCACACATTTGCACCCTTGTTTTTTCACGCCACGACACTTTGATACAACAAATGACCAAAAATTCTTATCAGCCCCTTTCTGAAATATGTGTTGCTCTAGCATACATTTTGTGCGTGTAATCACAGGGGGGCATTCCCTTACTGAGGGAATGCATTTTACCCTGCACACAGTGGGGCATTCCCTCATTGAGGGAATGCATTTTGCCTTGCACCCACACTGTATTACAGGCAAAGGCACTGGGGCAAACACTCTGTCAGGAGCCTCGCTGGATGTGCACACAGTCAGTGTGCCCCTGAGGATGCCCCTTGGAAATGAGTACAGGGGTCTCAGGGACCCCTCAGGCATTCCTTCTCAGGATGATGCAGCCACACACTGCACCCAACTGTGAGAGGATACCTGCCTCTCCCCAGAGTCACACCATTTCCTCTGTATTGAAAGATTTTTAACACTATGATGTTAACTGTGCAGCCTCAAGGTAACACCTGCATTGGAGATAATTTATTTTTAGGCATGGCGTTAGCAGTGTGCTACAATTATTTGTATACTTATTTATGCTGGCATTCAGTCAGCCTTCTTTATCCATAGGTCTGTTGTCTTTCACATTTTTTCTTCCTCCCACTGCAGCATAGAGCATGGGGCAGTGGGTGAGACAACTTCAGCCATTGGCTAACGTCACTGTGAGTGACAGCACTCTCCCCTTTCACAAGGAGCGCATGCACACACAAAGTAGTTCCTTTAAGTACCTGAAACAACTATGTATTGTGTGTTTTTTGAAACCATAAAAATATTTTTGCAAATTGTCAGAACCCCTTTCAGAGGGCCAAGGGGCACGCAGGAGCTACCGGGCCCAACCAAGGTGGTTGAGGTCTTTTACTCATGATGTCATAGGGCCTGACTTATTATAGAGCCTGAGCAACTGGGCCAAGTACCCTATCTGCACGTGACTGTCACTGGTAGCGTGGACGACCAGTCAAAGGCTCCCTCGGGGGGAAGTGTAGGTACAGATTAGTGAACCCGACTCATAACTCAAAGTGCATGCAGCAATGTCAATAAACCAATGTCCAGTCGAATAGTTGCTTTTCTATGAAAATGAAGTATTTTATTTCTAACTCTACACATGCAAAGGAATAACGACATTCATAAGGAACACAAAACCCATTGAGGTTAGGGCTCTAGTATTTGTCATGCAAATCCCTGTCCCACCCTCTTCCTTTAATGTGGTCTGAGTTATTCCCCATTCACTGGTGGCTGCATCCAGGGAATGCACACTAGTAGGTTGTACTCACGAGTTCACCTTTGATTCTTAACAATTAGTCAAAGTATCTATAGTGACACAACACCTTCAGCAACGAGACTCCTGGGGCCCAACAGGTCTGATTCAAGTCTTAAGAGCTGAAGTAGCATGGAACCATTTAGCATGTCCCTCACCAGCTCTGATCCTGTTTGGCACAGTTGGGCTGCCTGCGGTACATGCAACAGCACCCGGCAGTGAATCTTCCTCACATGAGGAGGGGGATTGGTCTACCAGCTCCCGAAAGGAGCCCAGTGAGGGTGCAACGCCTTCCTCGGTGTCCTCCAAGGCCCTCGGGATCGATCATGGGCAGCTTTTGATTTGTGGGGCTTGACCCACTGTTTCCAGCCTCACTCTTCTACCGGGCAATGGCCCGAACTCTTTAGCAACTTAGTATTGGCAGCCCCTCCTGGAATACGGGGTTGCCACAGTTTTCCAGACACAACTCAGGCTCCCATAGTGAAATCGCCTATGCCACAATTGCCCTCTTCCAGCTTTGAGGGTATGGCTAAGGCATTCACAAGTCCTGGTGTGCAGGTCATACAATTACTTCAAAGTGGCCCCCTCTGGTATACTGGGTTATCACAACAAGGCAGGAAAGGCTTAGCGCTCCCGTGTACGGAGCTCGTTGCATGGATTAGTCCACGGCAGCCCCCTCCTGGCATATGGGTGTTGCTGAATCAATCGTACACTTGGGTAATGGCCTGATCAATGCATTGCCTTATCCTCACATCTTGCACCAGGAGTCCTCTTGGTAGGACTTCCCGATGGACCTCGCTCCCTCCAGTGCTCTCCTCTTCCTCATAGGGCACACTGATCATGGCAAGCAGGCAGACGCTGGTGCTCCATGCTTCAGGGCATGTGGTCATTGAAGTTTTATGTTGGGGTTCTGCTTTTTTTTAAGTGTACACTTTTTTTTCTCTTCTTTCCTCTTGAAATGCTGTCTGTCAAAGCAGGAGAGACTCCTAAGCTGATTGTCCTACACACAGGCCATTGAAGTGACCAGAGTTCACACCTGGATGTCAGCCACAGTGATATGTCCATCAAAAGGTTAATCCTGGTTCCTTCCAGGCCCACTCATATGCATTCCCTTATCAGCCCCATCTCCTTCCTGAATGTGTCCAGACTCCTTCCCTTTGTAGTGTAAAGGGGAGTCTCTTTCTCCCTTACTCCAGTGTGTCCCACCCAGCTCACAGGAATACAGCAATGCACCGAATCTGTCTGGGGGGGAATCCTTTACTCTGTACTCCTCTTCCCAAAATAGAACCCAGGTTCCTCCATGTAATGTACCAATGCAGGCACACTTGCTCTTAGTGTACATACACGGCACACATACTGTCCAGCACTGTTACCTCCATGTATTGTGCCACCACAGACACATACATTCAGCACATACAATGAATCTGCATGTACTGTTCAGTACTTCAGCTCCTCTGTATTGTACTATTGAGTGCTATTTGCAAACACAAACACTGCCAGCACACACACTCACCATGTGTGTGCTGCACAACACATCACCCTTCATCTACTGCACTTCTAGCAAGTGTACAGACACCCAGCACATGCTTTCATTGTGCATGCACTGCACAGCACTACATTTCTCATGTAAAGTATTCCTTGCAGGCATACATACACTCAGTACCTGGACTAACTATACATAGCTGCACAGCACTGCTCTATTCCTGTGCTGCACCTTTTCCAGGCACACATGCCTCCAGCGCAGAGTCACTGCTCCTGCCCAGCTCAGCAGTCTGCATCTACCCGATGTAGAACAAGGGTGAGCAAAGCAGAAGTTAAAAAAGGTGAGTGAGCCTGTAGATCCCATTCCAGTGACACTGGGTAAAAATAACCTCTTCACTTCTATTGGGCACTCTATTGGTGTGCTTCCACCTAAGAGCTTGTGATACTTAACTCTTTGGTGAAGGTGCAGCCTTCCACCACTATGATGGTATCACTTTCAGCACCCCTCCTAGTCTAACAAGACTTCAATCCGCAAGCCAGGCCTATGTCATGGCACACACACATGATCCGTGTTAGCCTATGACAACAAAAATAAGCATTAGGGATCCAGAAAACAGGGTAGTTGGATACTCAGGGCAGGGGTACACGTCTTTTACCATACAGACAACTTTTCCCAACACCTGTGTTTTTTAGATTGATGAGTGTCTGGTAGCTTACCCGACAAAGTTTTGCAAGCCATGATAAAACAAAACAAGCATTGTCAAAGCAAAAGGCTGGGGGGCATTGGAGACCTATTGGCTTTGCCACTGCTTGTTTATGTTAGATGGAGCACTGTGTCTGTATTATCAAGGCACACCTAAATGAAAATGCACCTTTCCCATGTAGGGATAGTGTGACATTTTGCATATTATGAACCTTGGTATCTAGCGGTGTATAATGTAAAATGGTGCCCTATCCCTTGTTTGCACCAGCCTCACTCTTAATTGAGCGCTCCAAGCACAGACAGGGACAGTGTGCCATATCAGCTGAATATTACGCTGTCTCAGACTCTAACTCGAGCCTTCACTGCTGACAGGAAAGCAATGAAAACTGGACCGATGGGATGTACAGTTGTTCCGACTATCAATGGAAAGGAGCTTGGGACTAGCAGCACTTTAAGGACAGAGCAAAGATTCCCCCATAGGCAGATACAGGGCCATGTTTATGATGAAGTGATGCAGTGCAGCAATACATCTTGCAGTGTTGCATAACAGGGAAAGGGCAGGTATGCGCTGTATTTAACACAATACAGCACATTCCTGACTTTTTCCCACAATGTGCTGCCCAGCGCCATGCTTGCGTAGTAAGCAGGGTTGTGTTTGTGCAGGAAGAAACATCTCCCTGCACAAAACCAATACTGAGAGACATTTTCCTTTTTCTATGTGTGCTGCAGAATGCAGCGCACATAGAGGAAAAAACTAGGAGAAATAAAGAAATGTCTCTTTGTTATGCCTCCCCATGGGAAGGCTTAGCATTTTGATGCATTGAAAGGGTCTACCAGTAATGGTAAATCTGGGAATGGGTCAAAATCCATGAGTGTTGCATGGGAAACCCCACGCACCACCCATGGAACGCCTCTGTGGGGCAGAGTAACATAATTCAGCAATTTGCACTGCATTGCGGTACTCTGGGTTTATTAAGCCACTCATGGCTACAGAAGGCCCGTGCATGGCTTGATAAACTTCATTTTAGGAGTTGCATTGCTTTGGCATCACGTTGCGTGGTGCAAAAGCGACACAACCCCTTGATGAATATGGCCCACAGTGTGTGAGGAAATATCCTGTGAGGAAATTCCTGGGGGGTCCCTAGACCCATTTTACACACTACCTCTACCCCGATGAGGTGTTTTTGGGTGCACACTGATTTATGCCCAATCAGTGTGCCTTTCACTGACCTGTTGCCCCTGTGTCTAATAAGACACAGGCGTAAATGTGCAGGGGCAAATCCCTTCCCTGATTTGAATGGTGGCAAGCCCCCATGTAAATGAGGAAATTACCCTTGGTATCATGTGGCCATTGGATATGCACCCGTAAAAATTCGTATCACAGAAGGGGCCACAAAAGCACCTGAAGGCAGTTTTTTGGTTCCCTGCTCCATCCGGTTGCAAAAAAACAGAGGCAAAGACCTGTTTCTCTAATCCCATCACACTGCCCGCCCCCACCCCACCCTACCTGCACCCACCACCACCTTCCATTCCCCAGAAATGTTCTATAACAGAGGCACAGAAGTCTAAGAGACATGTACATTATGAGGAATGCATCCTAGAAGCAACCTCTTTAGACCTTTATTCTGCACATGACAATCGCAGAACTAAATAAAGATTCCGTCGTGTTGACTATGCGGTCAGGGCAGCCATTTCCTAGAATTCCCTATCTTTCCAGAAACACGTGGAAGAGTTTGGGCTGTTCTGTTCACAGGGCTGCGAAAAAGCCTCTTGGTAGAGGAGACTTTCCCTTTTGAACTCTGAACGACAGATAGGAATAGTCCTCTCTCGCTTGTGCTTCCTGTGTTTTCTAGCCATGCAAGTGTAACATTTCAGACTATTCCAGACCCCAAAGCTACAATAATAGCTTGGGCGGCAGATATTAGTCAATTATAATGTACACTGAAATATTAAACTGTTGTTGTGTTAATCTCTAATTAGATAAACAGTGCAGACAGTCGTAGGTGCCGGTGTTGACATTAAGGTTAGTGCCGAGCACCGGAAACCACCACCTCAAATTAAGCACTGACTGGGGAATACAGATGTTAGCACACTGGAGGGGCATGCGCATTGCCTGTTGTGCCACCTAACTGCTGTAGTTCAAGGCACAGGTATCCAGTCTCTCATGCCTCCCGAAGCAGGGAACACTCATTGAGGCAGACACGTCCCTTAAAATATTTTAAAGCAGAAGTAACCCCTCACTATCTCTGCGCCTGTGCCTACTGTCACTGGGCCTTGTCCCATTTTATAACGGATTGTGAACTGTAGGAGCGTCATTCCGTCAGAATTAAGTGTGGGCATAGGCAGCAGGTGTGCAGTTTTATTATGAGCAGCAGTGAAGGGGATAGGTACACCTAGGGTCTGACCCAAGATCATGCTAAGGGATGACTCTAATCATGTGTGGGGTCTGACCTTCTGGCAGGAGTCGTGGGGTGACAGGTGGTGGAGTGACAGGTGCCGCCACATTACATGAATTCGGAATGGGTCGGAAGGAGTTCGTGAATGGGCTTCGCTCTTACCAGTGCATGGGAGAAGATGTATTCTGGCTGCTGACGGTCGAACGTCGATGGCGCTGGATTTAGGGGTGTCGGTGGTGCTGAAACACCCTGGCACGTTGAAGCTTTTTCAGAGAGACAATGAGCAATGAAGACGTCTTTTGTTTTACTATCTAGCATGAATGACTGTGCGTGAAAGGATAGAATGTCAAAGGTAGACTGCTCCGCTGACAAACTGCTGCTAATTGTGTTAACAAGAAGCTCTGTTTACTTGTCCACATTCTAACTGCAGAGAGAAGGCACCGTCCAGCCAGTGGTAGCCTCTCCAGGGTGCAGGTGTGTATAAGGCTAAGGCCTTAGGTATGTTCTGGCTTTTATACATCATAATAAAAACGTGTTAGTGCTTTACAAATTAAATATTTCGAATTACGAGGGCAGGCAAAGGAAGTACGAATGACGCAAATTACCTCTTAATATTGGCGCGAAATGTGAACAAATATTTTTATTGGGTCAAAAGAAACCACTTTCATGTTATTTTGTGATGCCTACATGTTATGGCCAACTCTGGTGTATTTCCTAGAGTTTAAATATATTGTTTTCAATTAAAGTTGACGAAATTTCTCAACTCAGAATTGCTTGGTTTAGTATTTAAGGGAGCATGTTCAATGTTATTGCCACATTATGACATTTACCTTTCAAACAACACTCATTTCCTTACATAATTCGATTTATTTCCCTCGGTTCATTTTTATTATGAATTTAGCAGGAAAACTGCTTATGCCTCAGAAAATAACGCATCATTGACAAGTTATCGGTAATAGCTCACGTTAAAATGCTTCAGTGCATTTCGTAGCAGTTTAACAGGTGTTGCCTCACTTTTAATCGAAAAAAATGTTAATTGATGAAGAAAAACCGAGTGGAAACGTTATTTCCGGTGGCAGATTTTTGCTCGTGTGTTAAATATGCAAATCGCAATAAGCCATCTAATTATAGTCCCAATGCACCAGCTAAGTATAGCCTGATCACATTTCTTGATACCCCTAGAAAATCTTTGCAAGAACCCATTTTGCATATTTAGAGAGCTGGGCTACAGACTTTGTTATCATTCCGCGGGAACAAGGCGAGTTCTGGGAAATCTGTTCTATAATAGATCATTGCATCATATGCGGTTGATTTGTTGACTTCCAGCCTACTTTACACCTTGTGGAGCGGATCCTGCTATGTAACAAACTTCATTCCTTGGACCTGTTATTCACGATCCACCAGTTGCATTCACATCATTGGGCTCAGGTGGATCTAAGTTGAAATGGCAATTTAAGTGCGGAGAATTGACTTAGACAAGGTTTGCGTTTCCACCACCACCACCCTCAAATCAGTCTCTTTCTCTCAGCTCCTCGAAGATTTATGGCAGTGACAAAATCTCCCTTAAAATATGCAACATACCATGTTTTATGTATGCAGATGAGTTGATAATCTTGGATTTTACCCCCTACAGGTTTCCAAAGAAAAACTAATACAAATACTGTAAAATTACGCACAAAATTGTAATTGTCAATAGGTTATAAACATTGATATTGGCAAAGAAGGTAAAAAAGTTTATTTGGATATTTTAAAGATACACTGCTGGAACAAGTGAATGTGTTTTAATATGTAGGTCTCTATTTTACAGACAATCTCCATTGGGACAAACATCTGATTGTACTGAAATTGTATATCCCAATCCTTTCTAAACACAAGGGGCCCAATCAGGAAAGTTGCCCTGGAACCCACCTTGTGAGAATGTATAACAGATGGGAGCTGGTTATTGTCCACTTTATCTAGCGATACTAGGAACTGTTCCTAACACCAGCAGACAAGCCTTGGAGAGTAAACAACACCTAAAAATATTATCCTGGAAGGTTGCTGGGCTGTCCAGGCTACTTAAGTCCCCCCTTGCAATCATGCTCGTAATGAACGTCGAGCTACTCTGCGTTCAAGAGACTTGGACAACAAGTCCTACAGTAATACCCAGCTTTCGCGAAATACACCAACCCGCAAAAAAACGTATTTCGGAGGCCATCTGGCGGCCTCTCAATATATCTCAACATCAGTTTAGATCTGAACTTGAAAAGAATCACAGTCCAGGACAAAATGATTCAAGCGATCACCTTGGACGGCCTAAAAATAAATGACTGCCAGACAAGGATTCTTCTGATCAAACTCTACTTCAATAGTTTCAGCCCCGAGCGTGCGGATAGAATGATGCAACAATGCGAAACACTAGACACTGTGCTTTGTGACAATGTCAACTATGACACCAGAATCTGTGGGTACTTCAATCGCCACCAATTGGATGCAACCCTATCTGACTAACTACCAGTAAGCTCTCCGACTAACTTGCTCCGAATCTTGCTTAATAAATATGGCCTGAAATCTATTCAGAGCAAAAAATATGGGACCCCCTTGAAATGTACTTAAGGTCAGGGAAAAAGGGGAAATAAAGACAATCCTGTAATGAAACTTCCCTCGCGACCTCTATTTTTATTAATACAATTTAATTGTGATAAGGAAGAACAGGCCTAAAAACAGTGATGCAACACACAGATTTTTTTTAATTTTTGGTAATTTAATTTTTATTGTTTAACCTTTTTCTATTTTTCTTAAAAAGACTCAATACATTTCTTTATACTATCACAAAATTATTCTATTTTGCATTTCCTTTTTTGGAATATTTGATAATCACTGACTATATTCATTACAGTGATAATGCATCATATCAAGCAGTAATTCCTAGGGCACACTAATCTAAATCACAAAAAACTATATCTTCATACAATTTCATCTGCATACATACCAACACATTCCACATTCATACATCTATCATAATAAGAAAGAAAAAAGAAGTTTATCGTATACTGAACATTGGAGACACAAGACACATAATGATCTCCTATGATTAACAAGACAACTGCAAAAGCAGGATGCTAATATCAATGGTCAGTGGTCGACGCGTTTCGATGGCATAGGTGCCACCTTCATCAGGACCAGAGGTATATTCAATAACGACAAAGCCCAGGGAAAACCTGAAACAACATATACACAAAATATAATGAATAAATGGCCCAATCTTCCCTATTAAAATTACAGGAAAAAATTTCTTCACATGTTAGGTGATCACTCAATAAGAACAAGATTTTACCAGAAAGAAAGAAATCGAGGAGAGAGAGTCATCATGAAAGGATATTGCTGTTGTAACTCTACTATTTTTTGCTCCTCCAACATACCCAAATAATTACTCTACGTGAAAAGAAGGAAGAATAATTTCTGAGACCTTTCTCAAACTAAGAGCAACTACTCAAAAAAGGGAAAAACAATATATAAAGTACCCACCACCAATGAAACATACAACACCAAGTGTAAAACCAATATAATCGTCTTCTGTGCAGTGCTTATGCCCAAATGTTGTAGAGGGAAAAAGGGCTTACTTGTTTATAAAAATAATTCCCGTCAAGGATAAGCCATCCCGTATTGGATTATAATGATTTGGAACATCTTTATCGAAAGAATACAAGGGACTATTGTTAGATTTCCCATGTCATGAGAGGCCAAATTTGTTGAATAAATGGCAAATCTATTCCGTTACCTGTTTTTTAGGAAAAAGGTTTCACTGCCCGTCCTCATGGGTCAGCAAATTTTAACAAGATCACAGTCTCGGTAAAGTGTTAATGTCCGAATATTTTCTGGAGAGCCAAAGGCAAATATGGAATCCCCTTTCTTGTGTCACTAGAAATGACAAGTGAATCGAAAGTTAACAGTCTACTATTTTTGTATGAGTAATAACCTCACATAATATTTTCTAAAGAGTTAATTTTTGTAAAAAAAAGGAAATACCACCAAGATGTTTGACGGTTACTTAACAGGTGATTCCTATTTAGAAACAGTACCTACTCTTTAGTAATGGTACCATCAAGTACTTAATACAAAATGAAAAGGACAATAAGTCTATACGTGTGTTTAAAAGACAAATTAGAAATAGATGTGTAGACCTAAAACAACATTTTTACTGGGCTGTGATGACAAAATATCGCTAGATTTTAGTAGCAACACTGAAAATGGCTGCCGTTATAATCCTATGATTGACATATTTGTAACTAAGGATGAACTCGTTCTAATTGATATGGTCCAAATATATAAAGGCTGACCTTTTGTTAAGTTGAGCAGAGAGTCGGCTTCAAGGCAGATTTCCAACAAAGATCTATGTTCCCGTAGTCGCAACCGCTAAGTCTTGGTGTCTAAAAACGTCAGAACATAAGGATGAAAAAAGCGCTGTAGCAAGTTCTACAACGAACCATACTAGACGAAAGGAGAAGTTCTAATATTAGATACTTCTTCATAAATGGTGTGCACGCTTAGGGGCTTACCTTCTTTTTGAAGTTCCTTTGGCATACAGCGTTTTCCAATCAAACGAACGTTCGGGTGAACCAGCAACAACGGAGCGGCAGCACGCATTTACATCGTCAACCTCAACCTAATATATTAGTGCCTAGCCAATAGGACCAACACATGAAACAAATGGTCGTGGTTTGACTAAACCGATTACAAACAACAAAAGAAGACTACCTCCCAAGGTTAGTCAGCACCATTTTAAAACGGGTGCTACTTAGTTAACCAATAATGGTAGTCCTTACATAGCCGATTTTAAAACGGAGGCTCAAAGTATACAAAACTTTATTGTCCCACATTAACTGAGAAAAGACATTTCTCTTTTTTCTATTTGTAAAATAAAGGTTGGTCAATGTAATCACCCCCACATACAATTCTCATGGAGTGAAAAAAACTTGCAACCGGATCCGCAGTGAGATTTGTATAGCAATTTCAATTGATGCGTATCTAAAAATAAAGTAGACGCACCATAAAGTACGTTATACGAGATGTAATAACAATGTGTTGACTGACCTAACAAGGTTAGTCAACACCATTTTGAAACGGGTGCCACTTAATTGACCAGTAGTGATGGTCCCTACATAGATGATTATAAAACGAAGACTAGAAATGCACAAATCTTTATTGTACCACGTTAGCTGACAAAGCCATTTCTCTTATTTCTAATTATAAAATAAGGAGTGGTCAATGTGATCGCCACCACATACAAATCTCATAGAATGAAAAAGGACTCGCAACCGAATCCGCAGCGAGATATTTATAACAATTTCAATTGATGCGCATCAATTAAACGATGTAGACGCACAATAAAGTACGTTATTCGCGATGTAATAACAACGAATTTGCTAAACAAACTATACCAAAGACTACCACAGTGCAGATATATCTACAGTTATGTCTCTCAACAGGGATATATTATCACTCGTGATACAACAAGAATAATGCGTATACATAGAAGATCCATAGGGGGACACTGTAAGGCAAGTGTCTCACAAGATATATCTCTCATGATGAGTAAAGAGTAATTTTGACTTCTATATGAGAGTCGTATTAAAATATCAAAAAGACTCACGTGAGTCACCAAGATTGTTAATACTGGAATAAATGTGAAGATAGTGTGGCATGATCTATAATATTTATCATTGCCAAGATGCTGGAAATCCATCTAAATAAGCATCTTGTTGATTTTCTGGAAGCCCATGATAAGCTGGACCACTCGCAGCACGGCTTCAGGAGAGAACACAGTACCGAGTCTGCCCTTACTATCGTGCTCGACACCATTCGCACTAGGGTTGATAAGGGACTGACTACTCTCCTCATCCTCTTGGATCTCTCGGCTGCTTTTGATACCCTGTCTCCCTCAGTATTAACATCAAGGCTGAGGGAGATCGGGGTCAAGGGCACAGCACTTAGTTTGCTGACATCCTTTCTTAATCAGAGGGAACAGAGGGTAAAGCTGGGGGATTTTCTGTCTCCATCCCTTCCTGTGCTTTGTGGGGTCCCTCAGGGGTCGGCTTTAAGTCCGACCCTCTTTAACATCTATGTTACCCCACTGGCCAGGCTTATTAGATCTTTTGGGATGGAGGTTATCTCCTATGCTGACGACACACAGATTCTGCTGTCCTTTACCCAACCCACTATCCAGGCTGCCTCCAATTTTAAAAACTGTTTGAAGGCAGTCGCTCAATGGATGGTGGGTAATTCATTGAAATTCAATGGGGATAAGACAGAGTTTCTGGTGTTCGGGGGAAAGGAGGATTTCTGGTCAGGTGACTGGTGGCCGCCCTCTATGGGGGTGTGCCCTACACCGTCGACCCTGGCCAAAAATCTGGGCGTTTTGATCGATCCCCTTTTGAGGATGGATCAACAGGTAAGCAGGACCATCTCCACCTGCTGGGGACTGATAAACATCTTACGGAGGATCAGGCACTATCTGTCTTTCCAGGCCAGGAAACAAATTGTCCTGGCATTGATTGGGTCCAGACTTGATTATTGCAATGCTCTTTATTTGGGCATCAATAAGGGCTTGGTGACCCGTCTACAGATGGTGCAGAACGCTGCCGCTAGACTGGTCCTGGACCTGCCTAAACGGGCCAAGACTCATCAGGCAAGAAGGACCTTGCATTGGCTCCCTATTGAGTCCAGGATATCCTTTAAGTCCCTGACTTTGATTTATAGAGCCTTGGCAACCAATCGGTCTGGGGGTATGAAGGATTTGCTGGTCCCCTACATTCCCCCCAGAACTCTCCGGTCGTCAAATAAACTTCTGCTTTCAGTGCCCAGGATACGTAAGGCTAGGTGGGGAGGTAGAGCTTTTTCAACTCTTGCTCCCAGGCAGTGGAATTCCCTGCCTTTGGAGATAAGATCTCTTCCATCGGCTCTGGCTTTTAGGAAGGCCCTTAAGACCTGGCTTTTTGCCAAGGCCTACGCTTAGATACGATCTGCCTCTTTTTCGAACTGTTTTGTTTAGGCGCCTTGATGCCTTCGGGCTAAGTAGCGCGATTACAAGTTTCCATTCATTCATTCATTCATTCATTCATTCATTCATGTCACAAAAAATGAGGGCCAAGTGTAGGTCATCCAGGCATGTCAACAACACCTATAAAAACAGACTAATCGATATAGATAGACTTTCCCCCATTTATTAGATAGTCAAGATCCCCCGGATATATGAGTGACTCACCAAGACTGAGTCACATACAACTGTATATCCAGATTCAAGCCTCTCTTAACACTGTTGAAAGTATAAATCCAAAAGGTTTCGCGTTGTTTGCGAATAATTTCCATAGGTGTCCCTGCTTTACTCTGAATTTTTTCTAGAATAAGCCATTTGAGATCACTTTCCAAATGGTCTTTATCAATGCAGTGTTGCACAAGCGGAGCTGTGATCTACTTGTTGCGTATAGCTGATTTATGCTCGCTATATCTAATGCGAAATTCTCGTGCAGTTTCTCCGATATATGCTCGTCCACAAGGGCAAAATAGCATATATACAATGTTGTGACTCCTGCAATTAGTTAAAGATCTTAGTTTCACAGATTTTCCCTCATATTGTATGGAGTCTGTAACCATAGCACTATCGCAAGCATGGCAGGAACCACACTTGTGATTGCCTAAGATCAAGGGCAAACCTGATATGGTAAGTTGACGTACTGTATTGGATTGAATCGGTCTTGTATGTACTAAGAGATCGCGTAAATTGCGATTTCTACGGTACGCAACCAACGGTTGTTCCAACTGGATGTTGTTATCATCACTGTTCAAAATTTTCCAATTCTTCATAATGATATTTCTGATCTTATGATTCAATGGAGAATGGTTTATAACACATACCACCTGGTCTTTAGATGTACGGGTGGTGCCTGCCAATAATGCTTCTCGATCGTAATATTTAGCCCTTTTGTAGGCATGTCTTATAAGCCTATGTGGGTAGCCTCTAGCCAGAAGTCGCACCCGCAGGGCATCTCCATGTTTATGGAACTCACGCATATCAGTGCAGTTGCGCCTGATACGCAGGAATTCACCAAAAGGAATGGCATCTCTCTGACTTGTGGGATGAAAGCATTGGTAGTGTAATATGGTATTCTTTGCAGTAGGTTTCCTGAATAGGCTTACCTCAAAGACATTGTTCGACCCCGAGATAAGGATATCCAGAAATTCGCATTAAGCCAGAGTATGAATTCGTTCAAAGATTCATTTGTTCCTGACCAGATAAAGAAAATATCATCAATGAATCGTCTCCAGCCGATGACATTGTCAGAGAAAGGAGCTGCCTCATTAAAAATATTCTTGAGCTCCCATTCACCCATGTATATATTGGCCACACTGGGAGCACAAGAGGCTCCCATACTGGTGCCCTTGATTTGTTTGTATGTAGAACCTTCAAACTCAACGAAATTATTCATGAGTACCACCTCCAAGCATTCCAAAATAAATGCATCTGGTCTTTCTCCTGGAGTTCTAAGTAGCAAGGCAGAAACAGACTGTAACGCCTGATATTGAGGGATGTTGGTGTACAAAGCCTCAATATCAAGCGTTACTAGTATGTGTAGATTGCAATTGAATGGCATACCCTCAATCTTGTTGATCATATCCCCTGTATCGCGAATAAATGAGGCATGGTTCTGTGTTAAAGGACAGAGGTAAGAATCCACAAATTTAGACAGGGGCTCAGTACTTGAGCCAATTGTAGAGATAATAGGGCGCATTGGAGGATCCACTATATCCTTGTGGGTTTTTGGTAGTCCGTACAGAGCTGGAGTTATAGGGCAAGATCTATTCAGAAAATTGTACTCATCCTGACATATATCACCATGATTCAAAGCTTTACTCGTGATGTCTGAGATGATCCCCTTGAGTTTGGATAATTCCTTAGGATGGGATTTCATATAATGTTGAGGGATAGCCAACATTTTGGAAATTTTTTCACAATACTGACTCTTGTCCATTATGACTATCCCTCTGCCTTTGTCGCAAGGCTTTATCACTAAATCTTTGTTGGTCTTAATGCTACATAGTGCATTATTTTCTGAAGGAGTAAGGTTGTTATGTACAAACGGTGGCTTTTTGGTGACACGTCCTATTTCCTTAAGGACATTCTGTTCAAAGATGTTAACCTCAGGGCCCACCATATCAAGGGTGGGAGTAAATTGTGACGGAGGTTTACATCTAGATTGATTGTCTGTATCATCAGTAAGGGGACGGTCAAGAAAGAATTTTTTTAATCTTACTTTTCTAAAAAAAGAAAAGAGATCTTCATGCAATTTGAACAAATTGGGGCGAGTGCAGGGAACAAACGATAAACCCCGACTCAACACAGCACGTTCATCATCTTTAAGGGTGGTGGAGGAGAGATTGAAAATAGGCAGTGTGTCATCACCTCCCAACCTATTACTCTCACCTTCTAACGCCAGTACTGCTGATTGCGGGTTTTCAGATACGGTTGCTGATTTTGATGTTGAGGGGCCATTGATTGAGAATCCTCTCTGTTCGACGCCCACCTCCTGTTCCTGCCTCTGAATTGGCCTCTCGATAAAAAAGGAGATTGGCCACGGAACGATTGTTGTGCCATTCGTCTGCCCCTATATGAACCATACTGTCCACCTGGCGCGTCCTGTCCATTATCATTGTCAGAATCTGATGAGTATGTGTCTGAGAAGTTTACTATTCTTCTTCTAGGGTTATAGTTATTATACCCTTGATGGTCTTGGTTTTGGTTCCAATCTTGATAATATGTGGCATTAAGGTAAGGGTATGCTTTTTCTTCTGTATACCATCTGATGTCCTTTTTAAGTTTTTCAGTTTTTTTATTTGTAAGATAGATGTCAAAATCTTTCATTTCAGAGTTGACTTTCTCAAGTCTCACCTTAGCATCGTCCAACGCAGTTGAAGTCTTAAGTTTTTCTTCTAAGGTTAATATTTCTTGATTCAACACCGCCATAACCTCTCTTACCAAAAATGTAAAAAAATCTGTGTGTTGCATCACTGTTTTTAGGCCTGTTCTTCCTTATCACAATTACATTGTATTATTAAAAATAGAGGTCGCGAGGGAAGTTTCATTACAGGACTGAAATCTATTCAGCACACACTTGAAAACACATTTGCAGCTCCTTAAACCAATTAAATGAATTAGTACACTCAAATATGCGTTTACCTCCAATAAAGTCATGGAGCAGCTGGAGAAGTTCGAAATGTTTCCATCAGAAGAGAGCGACCACCTTCCACTCTGCACTGTGTGGAAAAAAACGCTTTACAAAGCACTACTGCCAGAAGACAGTGAGTACTTCAAAAGTTGATGAAAACTCACAATTAATCCGGCAAATACAATGGGGATTGGCCTCTTTGAAAAATTCAAAGTCTGGTAATCTACCAGTGGACTCTTTTTCATGAACCAAAATGGAAGACTATTATTAAAGGCATCCATCTTTCCCAAGGCACCACTTCAGCCCCTTGGAGGCCTCACATTAAACCTTTCCAAAAAATGGCCCTATAACAGAAAGTAAGCAGAGGATATGCAGGCTTCGGAAACTAATTAAAAAAAACGAAAACATTTTCAATCGGAAGAGATCTGTGGTCAAAGTTGCGGGCCCAACTAAAACACTACAAAGCTTGGTCCACAAAACGTAAACACATGGACAAAGAATGGCTACACATATATTCATTACTGGGGAAACATAGTCGGGGTGACTTATGGAGATGCGTAAAAAAATAAAATGTGCCAAGAAAGCCCAAGAACTAAAGCAATTGACGAATGTCAGTGGACACAGCACGTAAGCAAGTTATATGTAGCTAAGGCAATAAGTGTCTTCTCCCAGAGCAATTCATGAGCTGCAGTTGACGCCCCAAACTGAGAGCCAATCTTCATGGTGAATGCCATCTCAAAAACCTTGTGTAAAATCACATAAATGGGTGCTCCGGGCCCAAACTGCATCCCATCTCAAGTCTTCAAGGATGACTTTGACTTATGGTCTACCATGCTTCTCCCATTGTACCACATATGCTTAGTCACCTGGCACTGGAAAGTTGGAGGGGCTCAATCCTACATCCAATATTCAAGAAGGAAGATAGACTGGATCCAGCCAACTACCAACTCATCGCCCTTCTCGATACCAAAACCAAGTCATATGGCTCTGTCCTCCTAAAAGAACTGGAGTGCTGGGCGGAAGCAAATGACATAGTTCTGTTTTGTCAAACTGGCTTTAGGGTGAACTCTTCAACTATGGATAACATAGTTGCTGTATCCTACCTAATGCATCAATCCACCAGTCAGAAGTCGTCCCCCCTCTACGCATGTTTTGCCTACTAGTCTGTCACGTTCGAGTCAGTGGACAGGAACAATCTTTGGAGGAAACTACAGAGCTGGGGCGTTCCCAACAACTTGCTCCAGGCAATAATGTCACTATACACTTCGGTGAGGGTGAACCTATCTCACATGGGCATAACAAGGAAAATCCCAACAGACAAAGGACTAAAGCAAGGCTGAGTCCTCGTTCCCATGTTATTCAATTTGTACACCATGGATATGTCCTTGGCCCTAAAGCACGATAATCTGATCCCACCATCACTCTGATACAGCTTCCACTTAAACGGATGGCAGCACCTCTGTAATGGCGGAGGAGCGTCACCCCACTGCCAGCAGATGATAAAAAAAACAATAATAATACATTGTTATTATCGTTTTATTTATTTCTGTTGAAGTTACTTACGTCCAACAGGAGTGGTGGGGCTGGGCCAGGACAGGGAGGAGTACTGTGCACTTATAAGTGTGCATCCGTGTTTGGCCGGCCATTTCGGGCCAGCAAAACACTCATGCTCACTTATGTTTCTCCAACCTGGCTGTATTGTACAGCCGAGTAGGAGAAACCCAGCTGGCTCCGTCTGAGCAGCAAACAAGGCTGCTCAGACCAATTCTGGTGCTGCTCTCGTGCTAGAGAACAGCATCTGGATTGGGTGGGGAGCCTGCGCCTTTAGGCCCATTCACTTCTGGGCTTCTGGGACACGAGGAGCAGGAGGAACGGGAGCAGAGTGGAGCGGCAGGTAAGTGGTTTTTATCGAATTTTTTTTATTTCCAAAACTCTCCTCTCCCTTCCTGACCCTGCCGCCCTACCGATTTTGACTAGCGTCAGCCGCCACTGGACCTTAAGAAGAGCCCTTGGACCAATTATCGAAATAAATCACTCCATACCTTCCAAATAGACCAGCCCGAACTGAACAAACTTCTGCTCTTGCATACAACACTAAAAACCATCTTGGAAAGAGAGACAAAATCCCTGTCAATGTTAACTGACATGACTAAGCTGAAGTGCACACTGGTCCTAGAAGCGGTAGCTACATCATATGTCAACAAACACATACCCTGTCTGAGATCACAACCATGTCTTCAATGCTCGATCAGGAAGGCTTGCCTTAAGCAAATCATGGCAGCAAGGTTGATGGACCTCCAGATCAAAGAAATGAACCCAAAATGGCACTCCCTTTCCATGACAGTTAGCTGCAAGCACTGCGACTATAAAACAGAGTTGTTTAATCATTTATTGTGTTGTTGACCAGCACTGCTGCATGCCTGGCACACCTTGTTAAAACCACTCTTTGTAGCCCACAGAATACGAACCTGCGATGAGGCCAAGAATTTTGTCTTCACTATGACCGGCCCATGCGACTTGGCCAAATTTGGCAAATAGATCAGCCTAATACAAAAACTTCTTAAATAACTCAATGTGACTGGCTAGATGCAGCCAGGAAAGATGAACCCCATGTCAGTTAGCCATCGACGGCAAGCAATGACCTCTCTCCGAACTTGTGCAATACCTGCGTATGCCACACTAAGACCACATGTTTTTTACCTATGTTTTTTTAATGTCTCTTATTATTGAATCTTTTAACCTCAGCATACGACCAGACATTTGCATTTTATGTGCACTCCAGTCACCACTAGGCAATTTACAATTCTCTGCGAGGATACATGTCCGCTGCTACGATCTCAGGCTCTTTCTAGAACACTTGTACTTTCTTGTTGAAATGGTTTGTTCCCCGCCACAGGTTTTATCTGGAGCGTTAAAAGCAACCTTCAAAATATGTACTTCAAAGGCCTTTCATGCATTTATCCCTTTCTAAGCATGTTTGTGATAATAGTTTTAATCCGTATTAATGTGTTTGCTTCTGCTTGGTTTACTTATCACAACTTTAATTTCTGCATATATATTGTAATGATTTTAATTAATCATACAATAAACAGAGATTGACTAGTGACTAGTGCAGCTGCTGCTCATACTTGAATTTTTTTTTATTCTTTGTATTATATTCTAATATTTTTTGTGATGTTTTTCTATATTTGTATGAAACTTAGCCTTGGAAATCTTGAATAACTGTGTACTTTTAATTAAATGTGAAAGACATTTTCCAAAACTTTTAAATATACAGGGGATGGAGAAATCAGTGTTCTACACAGCAAAAGCTGTGCCTCAAATTTGGACTGCTCCTAACAACAGTACTTTCTTTGGGTTTTTTTCTCACACTTACAACATTTTCTTGGTGTGCATTCCCTTGGCACTATATATATGTTGGACATAACTTCTGCACTCTCTTAGTGTGTCATAATGAATTTTGTGACTTTTTATACATTTGTTACGATAACTTTTTAGTAGTCTCCGTGTTTCATACAACCACTCTTCATACACGCTCAAGCGTTTAACCGCTTACCGTTTCAACCCTCCACACCACCAATAGCTTTCACATTGACGGCACCGCATAGAACTAACACACACCATAGATTTTTTAGATTTGTTCGTCTCACAGCTTGTAACCCACATTTGTGGCCTTTGAACACCACCAATATTCATCTGGGCATAGAATCTTTGCATGTTTAACATTTCAGTCAGTGATTTTCACCATTCATCACACCGGTATATTCGTGCACATTTTTTCAATGACTTTTTTCACTGGTCACAGGTCCTGGAGCACACTGGAACAGATGGGAATTACACAGATTTAATATTGGTTCGTCATTACTTTCAAATCATTTTTCTGTCTAGATTTCCCCTGATGAATGCCCGAAATGCATTGGGATAATTGAAAACGTCTAGCAGAAAATGCATTGAAGTTCAATAGCAATATGTCGAAAATAATATTGTCATTTGATTAAAAAGACTTTCAACAACCACAATGTTACTTGTATCACTTCATTTTTGGTTTGAACCCTTATTTGAAAAAGTTTTAAATATCGCCTTCAGCGATAATCTTTAGCTGTGCTCAGAGGGACGTTCCCTAATCCAGGAAACGCTAGGCTTATTTATAGGTTACAAATGAAGACACAGCGGTACTAAGGAGGGACAAACAAGCCTATTAACAAATCAGAAGCCAGCATTTACAAAGGACACTTACACAAGCCAATAAAAAATATGGGCGGAGAGTGGGCGGGGCTTCAAGTCCATATTCATATACAGCATGCCTCGCAGGGCAGCACATGCGCTGCCCAGGCTCGACCTAAAAATTAGCTAGATTTTAAATCAGCTTTGTCTGAGCCAGTCGGGATTGGAGGTCCTTTCAAGGGAGGGTGAAGGAGCTTGTACAAACGTGTTATGGTGCTATTTCAGTGTGCACTGGAGTGTCAGAGGAAAAAACATTTTTCAGTGCTATACATCACTCCATATTCAAGCACGATTTTCAGATTGTGTCAGCCCATTGTCCATACTTTGTCCATATCTGATCTAGACCCTACCATGCCAGCGTCAATAAGCGGGCTACTTTGCTATGGCAGTGAGAGGTCACCCCGTACCATTGTCTTGGCTTCCAGCTTTATTTAAATATGCAGTACTATTAATAGTCCGTCCCTCACCCTCTGCCAAAATGTATTAATCTAGAGCCGAGTGACCAGGTGTGAATGGAATCCCCACTACCACCAGTGGCTCTCAGACAAAGATCTGAGCGTGTGAGGTGAAGGTCCTCAGATGGGTCCTGGAATAATACACTGGGTGGAGCAGCTCGAGCTGGACCAGTCGAAACCCCGCCGTAATGGACACAATTGCCTTGGTCTCTACTTTTCCTCCTCCCATTCTGAGTCATCCAGTGTTCCATGCTCTTCCTCCCATTTGGCTTTCACTGGTCCCAGAATCCAAGATGAATTATTTATTAACGTGTTACAGATTTGTGAGATCACCTATTTCAAAACTCCTCCATCCAGCAATACCTCCCTCACCTTCCAAGGATGAATATTCTTGCACTTGTGTTTTGTGTTTACCTAGATCATGTTTCAGTTGTATGTATTTAAAGGGCTGTGACGTGTCTACGTCGTACTCTTCCTTAAGTTCTTCCTATGTTTTCAAACCGGAGTTGCTCCCCTGTGGTACACACTTTAACAATTCTTATGATATCCCATTCTTAAAATGCCAGCTAGGATCCGGATGTCCTTCAGAGCATAGTTGTCACATATAGAGGGATTTCCCCTTTGATGCTATATCATTCTACTGACCTCTCACCACCTTCCAGGCTAACCTCACCATCCTGGTAAGTTTTGATAACTTTCTGGGGATATTAATTCTGGGTACCCCATAGTTCCCATGACCTGGTGGGTCATCTTGGGGGGAGCACGCCTCATCTTTAGGTACTGCAGGGTGGAAGTCCCAAAAGTGTCTTTGTAAGTCGGGGATTGCACAGTCATATTCTCCTCAATATTGAAATAGGCAAGCTCATGCTGACCCACGGTAAGGTTCGTAAAATCCTGTCAATTTTTGAGAAAAAGGTTTCTGGCACCCGTAAGGGAATATTTTGGAGCATATAGCGCAATCTTAGTAGTGACATCATTTTAAATAGTGCCTCTCTTCACAGCAGTTGCACGGGAATTCCCTGCCAGCGTGGCACGTAAACTGTATATCTATCCAACACACCCTAAGGATTGCATCTGTTGCATTCAGTTGCATCCCTTGTGATGTACACATCCAAATATCGAAGGCCCCTAGACAACCTTCTGGAGTGGGCATATGTGGCCAGGTGTTGGGTTCCAGTGCCTGAGTGGGCCCAATTAATCCGAAAACTAGAGAAAATGCCATATATTCAGAATATCTCCCGCACTCCGTCAATACAGTTACCAAGGTTAGCAAACAATAAATTCTTCTGTTAACCTTTATATGTGTAATATCTAAAACATCAATGCTGAATCGGTTGAACTAAACAGAAAAATGATGTATCTAAACAAATCCTATTCTATGTTATTACTGTTGTATAATTACCTCTTGAAAACGAATTTAGTAGGATAATATTTGGTAAAAACAAACACTTGTGTGATCTACACATTGCCAAGTCTTTTGTTTCACATATGCAATACAATCAAGCGGAAAGTAATCGTATTTAATGATGCATAAATGGAACATCCACTGGAACAAAAGTATTTTCCTAAATAATATAACAAAGGGAATGATCCTATCTTGTAGACTCGATGCTCATTATTTTCTCTTTCACTTGGAGTATTGCTACTAGCTTAACTGTCAACAGGGGTGGCAGAAAACACAGGACCCGATTCGCAAAGGGCCTCTGCACTGGTGGCGGAGGCCCCGCACTGGTGGTGGAAGACCCGCACTGGTGGCAGAGGCCCCGTACTAGTGGCGGAGGCCCTGCTCTAGTGGCAGAGGCCCTTCACTAATGGCGGTGGTCCGCACTCGCGGGTGGACCTCTGTACTGCAGTTACCCATTGGGGAGGTCCCACCAGGAGTGTGGGCCCCCACCACAAGCGTGGGCCCCACTTCCTCGACTGTGGAGGCCCTTTGTGAATGAGCGGCAGAGTGTTTTCCTCTACACTATGGCACCTTCAGTGGAGAACCAACACAATTTAAGGTTAGTGGCTAATTGCTCCAAGAGGAACTTCTGCAAATAGAGTGTTTGGAACCTCAGAACTATGTTATTATAATGTTTTTTGAAAGAGCTCTGGGTAATTAATGGCCTGTTTTTCAAGAAGTCGTCATCAAAGAATTCATCCATGTTGTAGAAGGACTGGGCCGTTATGGCAGTCCTGTTGATGGCGGGTGGTCGAGATACACTGGCTCTAGTGCATGATATCATAGGCGATTGATATTCATCCAGTGATGATTGTACAGGTGGCAGCCCATGATATGTTCCATGATCCAAGCATCATAAACTAAAATATACACAAAGTTCTACTACTTCGCTTGATAAATGTCGCAGGTATCAGTGGGACCTCACTGACATGGTTCACTTAATTTCCCAATACATGCACTCAGAAGAAAAAAACTGAGCCCGTTCATGTCATCAACCACCATTGTCTCATGAGGAATGCCCCAGAAATTAGCTTTCTTTCTGACCCACTTCAACAAGGAGATGGTCTTGTTGATGCAGATCCTATGGCAGCAATGTCACCTGCTACCACGAATAAGCCAACCAACACCCAGCTTCACCTCAATCAATAGGCAAATGCTTGGATTATGGACTAAGATTGTTTGTGGTACAAATTATTTTGATTCTGGGTGTCAATATTCATTTTATGGCACAATAGCCTCCTCTTCCATTTGTGACGCTATAACCTCCTCTTCAAATGAATTCATAGTTTTTCCTGCAATAAAAAGAAGAAATGTGCAATGTTTTCCTTCCATATCATGTCGGCACCATTATTCTAATAAAGGTGTTAACTTAAATAGGCATGCATTCATGTTCCTACCTTCTCATTTATTACATGATTACATGAACTGTGCTCTTATTATGGGGTGCTTAACGTCAGTGATACCAATCATTTTGCAAGGTCAAGTTCATGTGACATCACTTCCTAGGAACTCAGGGTCAAAGGCCATATGTTGACACTTCCTGTGATATCCTTGAGAAAAAGGATGTGTGATGTCCGTTTTGTTATCCCTGGAATTTTGCTGAATTGATATCCATGTGTGTTAGACTCTGCATGACACCAGCCCAGACTGAGGGAGCTCCTCTCTCTGATATCAGCTCATACTGAGGAGTCTCCTCTAACTGACTTGACAGTCTGAGTAAGTCTCCCTGATACCAACCAAGACAGAGTGAACCCCTCTCACTCACCAACTGTAACATGCTGAAAATTTGAAAGTTAATACCTAATCAATCAATCAGGGGTTTGTAAAGCGTGGCTACTCACCCGTGAAGGGCTCAAGGCGCTGGGGGTGAGGGTGGGGGACTGCAGATCCATCTGGGCGCTGGGTTCATTCAAAGAGCCAGGTCTTGAGGTCCATCCTGAATTGAGCAGCGATGGGGATTGCCTGAGGAGGAGGGGCATGGTGTTCCAGGTCTTGTCAGCAAGGTAGAAGAAGGATCTTCCTTCAGTTCTGGTCCTGTGGATCTGTGGGACGGTGGCAAGTGACAGTTGGGCAGAGTGGAGGGGTCTGTTGGGTGCATGGAATGAGAGGCGGTGGTTCAGGTATGCTGGTCCGGTGTTGTGGAGGGCCTTGTACGCGTGGGTGAGGAGCTTGAAGGTTATATTTTTGTCTCCTGGGAGCCAGTGGAGTTCTAGCAGGTGTTGTGTGATGTGACTGCAGCGGGGGATGTTTAGGACCAGTCTTGATGCTGCGTTTTCAACGTTTTGGAGCTTCCAGATGAGTTTATGGGTGACGCCGTCATACAGTGTGTTGCTGTAGTCTAGTCTGCTGCTGATGAGGGCATGGGTGACCGTGTTCCTGGATTTGGTGGGGATCCATCTGAAGTTCTTTCGAAGCAGGTGGAGTGTGTTGAAACATGACGAGGAGACAGCATTGATCTGGCGCTTCATACTGAGCGCAGAGTCCAGTATGATGCTGAGGTTGCGTTCGTGGACCATAGGTGTCGGGGGTGTTCTCAGTGCCGCGGGCCACCAGGAGTCGTTCCAAGCGGAGGGGGTGGAACCCAGGATGAGGACTTGTGTCTTGTCTGAGTTGCGCTTGAGACAGCTGTGAGAAGTTGGCCTGGTATATGCTGCTCACTAATTCTAGTGATCACCTTGTACCATGCCAAACAACCCTTATGGTGGTGGTTGAAGTCAACCTTGATAGACCAGCTATCCTAGTGGTAGCGTGGACAGTGCAGTCTGCAGGCTAAACTCTTGAGGGCATGTGAAGCCAACTGTTTTACCATATGTAACCTCCTTGAAAACCAAATGAAAGGACACCACACAGATATATTTCAAAATATATATGTATTTATTTACTAAAAGTATCCCCTATACTCTTTATGAGCACAGAAGCACATTTGTTAAAACAAGGCAGTGTTTAAATATACAAAAGTTGCACAATTATGGATGGGCCAGGTGGCCAGCTAAACCATATACTAAAATAGTGGTATAAGAACCACAATTAGAAAGGAAAGAAGGCCTAGGGCCTTGGGAATCGCTGGGACAACAAGGAGATAACTGTAGTTAGTGACTAGGAGGCCCACAGGATGCGTGTGCAGTGTTAAAAGTTACACGCGTGCACCCATTGATTTCAATGGGTGCGTAAAAGTCACAAAGTTAAAGGAAAGGGAGTCTTCCGGATGGACCAGAACCTAACAACTTGAAACCTAGACACTAGAGATGTTTCTCTACCCAGGAGCACTGGAGTGCCAGCGTTACCTCACCCACAGGAAGCGGGTGCATAGGGGTCAAAGTGCGTCGGGTTTCGTCATGCAGGTCTATGGAGCCTGAGGATGAAGATGCTGCAGGCGGCCAGGCAGGAAGAGTTCTGGTGGATCCAAGGGTGGATCTGAAGAGTAGACGACCTGAAAGCAGAGGGGACAATGTTCAAAGTCACTAGCCAGTGACCGGCGTGGAACCAGGAAGGAACCAGGTGATGTCGGGTGCCAACAGGTGAAGAAAGGAAGCTTGTCTCTGCAGCCACGTGGAAGTGAAGAGGTCGACGATGTCCAGGAGTCACTCACGAGCTGTCCCACGAAGGCTCTGGCTGATGGCGGTGTCGGCTTCTTGATCGGAGCAAACAGTCCTTGGCCAATGCAAGCCTCGCAGGAATCGAGAAAAGCTTGGTGCTCTAACCAGCAAGGTCAGAGTGGCTGCTCCTTTTCACAGGAGCAAGGGCCAGCTCGGTCTCCGGCGGGAGGCGGCGGCAAAGCAGTCGTTGAGTCGCTGGATGGTGCCTGTGTTCACAGGGTGGTCACTCCTTGGCCACAAGGGAGATTCTCTTCAGTCTTCTGTGCAGCAGAACGTCGAAGTCCAGTAGTTCTTCTTATTAAAGTCGAGTTTCAGGATGATCTGAAGTCTTGGGACACAGCTCCTACTCTTATTCCAAATCTAGGGGCCGGATTACCTGCTAGGTCCCTCCTCTGGGTGGGACCAGGAAGGGGGGTGGTTACACCCCCTTTCCTTTGTCCAGTTTCGCGCCAGGACTGGGGCTGGAGAGCCCCAGCTCCGGTTTGAACTGGCATATGCACAGGGACACCTTGTGTGCCCCAGGCATGTCTCAATCTATTCAGCCCTCCCTAACCCACCACACAAAATCCTGTCTGGGGTGGTGCTAGCACCTCCCCTGGCAGGAAACCCTTTGTCCAAACCTCCCAAGCTGGAAGGAAGGGGGCAGACTTGTGTCTGTGGTGGCAGCATCCATTTTGCGATGCTGAGGCTCTGTCTAACTTTTACCCGGGTTTCAGGTTATGTACATGTCGTGTCCCTCTAGAAGGGTGGAATGCTACCCCCGTCGCCAGAATTGGCGAAGGGGTAGTATTCCAAATCGTATGACACCTTACTCGACACGTTTTGATAAAGCCAAACAACCAGAGTTAGCATTTGACCGTGAGGTCCATAATGCACTTAAGAGTATATGGTATGGCAATATCATGAAACAGCTAAAGGACGTTGTTCCGAAACCTGCAGACAGGCTCAGCTCATGCCAGAGCACCATCTCACATGAAACCAAGCACTCTGCCTTCAGGATTGTTAAGGCCTGCCATAGGAGTGGCTTATAGGTTACCATGTGTCCATATACTTTAGATATAGATATACTATATCTAAGTAAGAGGTGATTACACCAACTTACCCCAGCTGAGTGATCAGCCAATTGTGTCAAATAGTGAGGCCAGGCCAGGGGTGGCATAATACATGCTGCAGCCCCTGGTAGGCCTTGGATACACCTATGCCCTGGGTACCTGGGGTACACTGTTACAGGGGCTGATAAGATGAACCAGTTCTCATCGGTAATGCACCTAGTGTGCATTGGCATTAATTTAGGGAGAGAGCAGCAGGGCTGTGGGTCTGATTAGCAGGCCCACAGCCACACTAAGTCATAAAACCAGTGAAGCAAAAGCAAAAATTTGGGGTGACCATAGGATAGCAGACCCTACTCTCCTACAACAGCTGTCTCTCATCCAGGTTGCAGCGACTTCCATCCCCTTGTGGAAATTGTTCCTGGCGACTGTGGGTTCATTGGTGGGGGAGAGGATAAGTTGGGTGTTGTCAGCGTAGGAGATGGTGTTGAGTCTGTGGTTTCTGACAATGGTTGTGTGTGGGGCCATGTAGACGCTGAAGAGGGTAAGGCTCAGAGAAGAGCCCTGGCCCACTCCACAGCTGATCTCTGAAGGTTCTGAGAGGTATGATTGTAGTCTGACCCGCTATGTTCAGCCAGTGAGGAAGGAGCGGATCCAGTCCAGGGATTTGTCGCAGATGCTGGCGTTGTGGAGTCTTGTGCTTAGGGTGTGGTGGGTGATGGTGTTGAAGGCCACTGAGAAGTCCTTGAGAATGAGAGGCATGATTTCCCCCTGATCGAGGAGGGAGCAGATGTCGTCGGTGGTGGCAAGGAGGGCAGTCTCGATGCTGTGGTTTCTGCAGGACCTGGATTGGGAAATGTCCAGAACGTGGTTGACTTCAATGAACTCAGCAAGCTGGGTGTTGATGGCTTTTTCGATGACCTTGGCTGCGAAGGGAAGCAGTGAGATGGGCCTAAAAATTCTTAAGGTCCATGGGGTCCGCGGAAGGCATTTACGGCAGGGGGTTGACCTCGGCATGTTTCCAGTCATCAGGGAAGGTGGCGGTTTTGAAGGAGCAGTTGATGGTGCGGCTTAGCTCGGGTGCGACGGTGGTGGCGGCTCTGTGGAAGATGTGGTGCAGACAGGGATCTGATGGGGCTCTGGAGTGAATGCTCTTCATGGTCTTGATGGTTTCGTATGTGGTGAGTGGGTCCAGTTGAGCTGGATCTGCTGGGTTGTGGTGGCGTTGGTTGTGGTGGCGATGTGGGAGGTCAGATGGTCTTGGACATCAAAGCTGTCATTGATCTGCTTCATCTTGTGCTGTAAGAATGTGCTGAGTTTCTTGCAGAGGTCTTGGGAAGGTGGGATGGCTGTGGTCTCGCTGTTTGGTTGGTGCACTCTTTAATAATGGCAAAGGGTTCTTTGCTGTTGGGTGCGCTGGTGTTGATTCCGTCTTGGAGGGCCGTTTTGTTTGTATTTTTAATGAGGTGATGGTGTGCGGTGGTGACTGCTTTGAAGGTGTCATGGGATTCTGGGGTTTTGTTGGTCCTCCATCTCTTCTTGAGCCGTCTACAGGTGCTTCTGGACTCTTGGAGGGTGAGGTGAACCAGCTTAATTTCTTGACATGTTTGCCAGGGGGTTTCTTGAGGGGAGCCAGGGTGTTGGAGCAGTTGGCGATCCAGTGATTGTGGTTACGTGCTGTGGGTTTGGTATCTGTGGAAGTTGGTGGCCGGGGTTCTGCTGAGGAAGGTGGTGAGATGTTCTTCGCTGACTTTGTTCCAGCTTCTGCGGGGGAAGTGATGGGCATGGTGGTGTTCGGTGTGTTTGGTGAAGGAGAAATGAATGTAGTGGTGATCGGTCCAGAGGAGATTGGTGGTGTGATGAAGACGGTGTTGAGCGTGTGTCCTGCTGTGTGTGTAGGCGAGGTAACTAGCTGCTTGAGTCATACGTTGGCAAGGTTCTCTAGGAGGAATGAGGTGTTCTGGTCATTGGGGTTGTCCACGTGGAAGTTGAGGTCACCGAGTAGGGTGTAGTTGGTGGATGCGAGGGCCTGGTGTGCGATGAAGTCGATGATGGTGTTGGCAAAGGGGGGCTGGATGGTCTGTAGATGAGGGTGTTGTGGAGGGTGGTGTTCGGGTTGGTCTGGATCAGGAAGTGGAGGTGCTCCATGAAGATCGTTGGGTCGTCCGCTTGGGTGGTCAGGTGAAGGGTGTTTTTGTGGACTATGGCGAGGCCTCCCCCTGGTCAGTTGGTGCGCTCCTTGCAGATGATCTTGTAGCCATCGGGGATCACGTTGGCGATGTGCGGTGCTGAGCTGGGGTTGGTCCAGGTTTCCATAAGGAAGGCGATGTCGGGCAAGGCAGAGTCGAGGAGGTACCAAATCTCTATGGTGTGTCTGAACAGGGATCAAACGTTGAGGGGGATGCAGTTGAGGTGGTTGGGTGTGGTGAGGGTCGGCCGGGCAGGTGGAGGAGCTAGAGTGCCGTGGTGGGTGAAGGTATAGCAGCAGCAGTTTCAGGTGAAGGGGCCATGGGTGTAGTTCGGTGAC
The DNA here is from genome assembly GCF_964204655.1 of Triturus cristatus. Taxonomy (NCBI): domain Eukaryota; kingdom Metazoa; phylum Chordata; class Amphibia; order Caudata; family Salamandridae; genus Triturus; species Triturus cristatus. The sequence continues at coordinate 142,812,206 of NC_140580.1, read as the reverse complement.
GACAGCTGGCAGGCGATGTCACGCCCGAAGTTGAGAGCGTGGAGGGTGCTGGAGTCATGGTAATGGCGGGTCCAAGGACCAGGGTCCATAGTACTGGGCACGGTCCAGGCGCAGAAGGGCGCAGACGGAATTGCCTTTGGCGCAGCCTCGCAACGGCCGCCATTAGGTAGTGTGTGAAGGAGTGCTGGACAGTTGGGAGGCAGGGAGCAGGAAATACTGTGCTTGAAGAGGCGGGGCCACGGGGCTCAGGAATGGCGTGAAATAGGGTGAAGTGAAAGTGGGAAAGTGAAGAAGAGTAAAGAGAGAAAAGTGGAAAAAAGAAAAAATTGCAGAAAAAAACATAGAAGGAAAAGGGAAAGGAGTCCTAAAAAGAGGGAGAGAGGGCAGAACAGCAGCAGAGCAGAGACGCTCGACCACACGACCACCAGGGATGAGGCGCAGGCGAGAACCTGTGGGTGGGGGAGGGCCTTGAACTCACTATCCAGCAAGGGTCAGTGGGTCTGCAGGGCAGCAACTACTTGGTGGAACTGCGCCGGAGGGGAGCAGGTCATTGACAAGGTCAGTAGGATTGCTCCTATCTCCACACAGCGGCTGCCATTAAGTAGTGTGAGGGGGAGGGATGGACAGCTGGGAGGTGGGAAGCGTGGAGCAGAAAATGCTGCTCTGTAAGGGGGCAGGCCACGGGTTTCCGCAGCGGTTCGAAAAAGGGTGAAGTCAAAGTGGTAAAATTGAAGAAAAATAAAGTGAGAAAAGTGACAAAAAGAAAAGAACAGCAGAAAAAAGGTTGAAGGAGAAGGGAAAGGAGTCCAAAAAAGAGGTGAAGAGGGCAGAACAGCAGCAGAACAGAGATGGTCTACCACTGGACCACCAGGGATAAGGTGCAGGCACGAGCCTGCGGGTGGAGTAGGGCCTCGAACTCACTGCCCAGCAATGGTCAATGGGTCTTCAGAGTAGGAACTACTTGGTGGAACTGCGTGGGAGGGAAGCAGGTCACTGACCAAGTCAGTGGAATTGCTAGTTATCAGCTTTTGTTGAAAATGTGTGAAATACAGTATTTTGACCCATTTGTTTAACAACAAATGCGCTGGGGGAGATCTGTCCCAGGCCTCCTTTGCAGTGGTCATGGATGCTCTGTGCAGTATGGTATGACAACATTAGTCAGGCCTGTTGTTGGTTCCGCTTCTGGCCCTGCTCTTTGGGTATGCATATTCTACAGACTGCTTTCAAATAAAAGGGTGTTAACCAGGGATAGGTCCTTTTCAGGGGCTGAAGGGCATAGCCCAATCACCCGTGAGCCCAAGGAGCCACTGTTACATTAAATTATTACATTTTTAATAATTTAATTTAGTAGTGCTCATGCAAACATGATATTCGTGTCTACATGAATTCTGCAGTGCATAAGTCATCCCTCTTTGCCTTTTCACCAGGCTCCTGGTGACAGGAGGAGGAGGGGCGGGGTTAGCGACAATCCAGCTACAGATTGTTGTTTAAAAACATAACAGTCTCTGGATGCCTGGATTGCACATTTTCGAGGGGCGTAGATCGACTACGATTCCCACAAGCAAGCACAATCCATTTTATTTAGCAGACATACTGAGCATGCCTCAGGCATACATTTGTATATCTGCTAAAATGTGGCTGTCAGGGCACACATCAGTGCATCTCGGAGGCCATAGAGGAGCAACACGGAGCAGCAGGGGCAAGATCCACTGCACTGTCCCAACTTCTGATAGGACTGTGCTTCCAATCCTATCACAAACCTGAAAGAGGGCTTGAAGTGGCTCTTCCTCTGAAACCTGCTGCTTTGTCTGGCTCCTCCCTAAATAAAAAAGTAATCAGTGTTGTTTTGCTGTGAATGTGTTAGTGAAAGTGTGTTTCTGAAAGTGAGAGAGAGAGAGAGAGAGGAATGATATTGAGTGGGAGTGTGTTAGTGTAATGTATTTAAGAGTGTCAATGAGAATGAAACAGTGAGAACCAATGAGTACGTTAGAGTAAGTATGAATAAGGTAAAGTGAGGGAGTGAGCAAAGCAGTATGAGAGAATGAGTGAGTGAGTGAGTGAGTGAGTGGGATGTGATTGTGAGAACGAGTTGCAGTAAGTCAGGGGTGTCTCTGTCAATGGTATAAAAGGTGGAGTTGCACCAGGGCACAGATGCCCTGGTGTAACTGCACCTGCAGCACAATTACAGAAGAACACCTGTATCCCAGGAGTTCAACTCAGAACCCCTGAATACCAGTAGATGTGAGTGAGGATAAGGTATTATGAAAATGTGAGTGTGTGCAAGTAAGTGTGTTTGTGGGTGAGAAACATGGAATGTGAGTGTATGGGTGCATTTGTGTGTGTGCACCCAAGACAATTTTTTAAAACAATGAGGTGAACCCCTGCCAAGTATTACGCCGCGCCACTTCCACTGATTCACCAGCCGCCACTGGTTAGCAATGGCAAAGGCAGCAACACAGACTTACATTTCTGTGGCTGCCCGCAGGTCACGCAGTGAGCCACCTAAAAAGGCAGCCACCTTAGTGCCACTTAGGCGCACCAATACCCCCTCTAGTCTTGGGACCCTCCGGAGGAGTCCCACAGCCCGATGTGCGGGCCGCATCACTGCTGGCACACAGAGGGCTGGGGGAAGGTATTTATACCTGCCCCTGCCTTTTGGGTGCCCTCTTTGCTGCCAACACGCCGTCAGTCAGGGGTCACGTCGTGCGCTGGGCAGGAATTTGCAGGTCAGCAAGAGAATTGGCGGTGAGTCAGCCCAAGGCCACCCCACTCCTCCTTTGCCGTTTGGGGTCCCCCTGTCTCTCGCAGACAGGACAATTACCTCCCCCCCACCCGGCCCTAACAACTATGCAGGCACAAGGGCCGCATGGGAGTGGCACCGTAGCTCGGGCCTGGGGCGGGTGAAACGGGGGTGGCCATAAATGTGGGATGATTCACTGTGGCATTGCGCTTATGGTCTATGACTTGTACCTCAAAGTTTAGGTTTAAAATCCTGCTGTTTCTATGATTGTGGTCTTGGGGTTAAATGAGTCCAGCAGATGGCTCCGATACCATGCTGGTTGGCTGGTAAGGGGGGCAGACGGCTTTTTTTGCATGGTTGCGTGGCCGAGCGGTATATCGCGCTGGAATTTGGCTCCAGTCTTATGTCTAGTAAGGTCACGTGGTCGATTGGTCAAAAGCATGCGGTAAGCTCTTGACAGTCTGGGGACGTGTGCTCAAACCCTACTGATGCAATGGTATAATTTACAATCCATGTTTAAAATGCGCGCACATGTCTGCTTGTAAGAGGACTCATTCTAGGGCCTGTTTCCCGATTCCCTTAAAAGGGCGTGAGTAAATTGGTGGACCAGTGGTTCGCGGTATTTAATGGGGGAATCTCCTCATAACTGGTAGCACCGAGTGGATTGGCTACGGTGCAATTTGGCTCTTCAGGCGGGCAGAGCAGCGTAGCTCAGTCACTGCTGCCTGCCGTTGGATCGCCCATAAGTTAACCCACCATGTTGCATACTTTTGTATGGAATAAACCTGCAGCAATCTTTTCCCAACAAAGAATTGTGTTGTGTATTTATTTATTCCATTGTGCATGCTAACCTTGCGAAGGGTGGAGAGTGTTGCCTATATAGGCACTAACACTTTCAGCAGAATGCAATCCTGAAGCCATTGCCCTTCACATAACGCACCCATCTCTGCTCACTTAAAGGCAAATTTGTATGGGATGCGAAAGTAAGTGACATTTAACCGAGTCGTTGACACTTCCTAGCTGACTTTTCATGTCTTAAATACTGCTGCCAACTGTCCCCAAGTCCCAGCGGAGTGATCTGTCTTCCTCCGATTGACTATTCCTCTTGCACAGGCCGACAGAAGGCAACCAATGTCGTCCCAGGGCTGGCATCCATCACTTCCTCTCGCTCCTGTCTTCCTTCCGTTTGCGAGTCGGCGCTGCCAAATAAAAATGCATAAACATGAGAAATCAAACGCACAACGGCGTCACCAGGCTCAATGACCTCTGGCGCGGAGGAAGCAATGGGATGGATGCTGCGAAGAGGAAACCATGCCTGGCAGCAGGAGAAATAAAGAGACAGGTCCTTGGAAGAGAGGCTAACATGGCAGCAAGCTGTGTCCTTAAATAACACTTCACGTCCACTTCAGCGTTCATTGTTACTGAATAGTCTCTCAGCTTCCTGTATAAATATTTGGCGGTAACAAAGCGCCTACCGATATTTTTAAACTTTGTAGGAAATGGTTTTTCCCTTGTCTCCCTGTTATCTGAGGGATGTATTGTCCTCTGTTGCCCTCCGTACATTCAGTATGTTTGTGCTGTACCCACATTGTGCCTCAGGAGTGATAACATTTGAACTCACTGTTTCTGCCCTCTCGGTCGGGGTGTGTTTATCGGTTAAGAAGTTATAGGCCCCACGGACCCTGGCAGCCCCCCATGTTTTCTAGAAGAGGAAGCACAGTATCTGAGCTCCACCGAGTTTATTTTGGCGTCATCATGTGGTTTCTGATGTGATTTAAGGTCTTCCTCTCACCTAGAGCCAAGGATGGACTCGGGCCCAAAGATGTGCAACCGCAGTTGCTATCAGACACCCACAAGCATCCGGTTTGCGCAATCACCTCTTGTGCATATCACTTGTAGCCAGGGTTGGATTGGGATAAAAAAAACGCCCGGGTACACCAAAAAAAGGGGCCCACATTTGCGTATTGCCTTTCCGCAAAACACTGCTTCAGCGAAGTTTTATGAAAAGAAAGTGGGTGGGGGGCATGTTTTATTAACTTCACTTAGATAAAAAAAATGCACAGATTAGTTCACACTGCTGAGCCACACATGAATGCAAGGGAGACCACCTCTGTCAGGTCCCCTGCCCCGCTCAATCAGCATACATTAATGGGCCGGCCCAGCGAGAGAAAGGGAGTGATCCCTCCGCCCATCTGCCTCTAGAAAGGTCACTCAGGCACCCACTGGGCCGCTGGCAGCATTCAAACAGCACAGACAGCCCCCGGGCTGCCCAAAAAAGCAGCCCACAGCTAGAACTCGGCTACTGGCCCTTCTGCCATTTCCCGAGTGCCCACGTTACCAATCCGACGTGCTTGCAGCAGTTTTATATATATAGCGCGAACTCGCCCCGAAGGTATCAGAGAGCTTTACTTGAGCACCAGTTCCATTACTGACGGACTAATTTATTTTTTTAAGAGATTAAGGGCCACATGCATGAACACATTTTCCCATAGACACAGTATGGGCAAAACCCTTTGATGCATCTGGCTCTAAGTGATTTGCCCCAAATTACAGGATGTTTGAGCCTCTCTCCAGAATCAATCCTCTCTCTGGTAGTCAAGGGTAACAATTGCGAAGCCAGTGTCAGTGTTTACAAGGTCCGTGGGCTGTTATACCTCGTTTTACCCTCACAGATTGATTCGCGAATCTTTCAAACGCACGCGGTTCTATGATCGAGACTGTTTACTGAAGGAGAAAACATCCGCCATCAAAAACCCTTTGGTCTGCATAATTAAACATTCTACTATGAATAACAAAGTCAGACAAATCATTAACGGAAGTTGACATATCCTGAATAGTAATCCAGAAACCAGAGAGAAACTTCCGAAACCCCTTTTTGCACACCGCAGGAACAAGAATCTTAAAGACCTTATGACACGCTCTAGGTTTGTAGAAACCACACCTTTTATTCAGAAAACTATCGATGGATCAGTACCAGTTAAAGGTACATATAGATGTTCTAGTTGCAAAGCCTGTGATACCTAATTATAACAAGATTGGGGAGTGTAGAGGGGGGCCTGTGTAGGCGCTGAGGTGGATACGTCCTCCACTCAGAGTTAATTGATAAACAAAAGGATCCACCTCTGGAAAGAGAGGTACAAAGAAGACTGGGTACGATGGGGTAGTGGTAGGCGCGTGTCCCAATATGGTTGGGCACACACAGTGTTGTTTAAATACCCCTCACACACCAAGAATGGCCCATGGTGTCATGCTTCATCATAGGGGTCTTCCCGCCGCGCTGCGGGACGGGTCGTGCTACGACCTACGACTACGTGGGAGCACTGTTCATAAAGTGCTATGTGTGATGCAAAGGGAGGGTCTGATGTGATTGTAAGTATGTGTTGTTAAAAAGCACCTGGCCCCTTAAGACAGAAAAAACTTTAATATGTCCTGGGAGGCTGGTACTATTAAAAAAGGTTGCGGAGTTTGCTTACGTTAATGTGTGGTTACTCCTTGTGGGTCAACATGTTTCGATGCGAAGCATCTTCATCAGGACAGGAAAGATCCCTCCCGATTAGAAAGCATGTGCTTAATAATATAACTTGATTAGGTGCAGTTCTATTGATCTATAAATGGGTACACGTGATCTCCTTGCGTCGTACATCCTTATATGCCATTGGCTATCTGTATTTACAATGCACTCTCTCGGTACGTGCTTCTTTATTGACTCTTTGAATGCAAGATAGGCATATATCTGTACATATCATCATCGTCATAGATAATATGATTATACCACCTCTAGGTAACAAATATACCCATTATTTTCTTTTCATCATATGTTGAAATCCGCCTTGTACGCTCCGTAGAAAAGCCACAATAAGGTTGACGTTTCAGTCGCAGCACTATTGACAATCTTACACTCACTCCCATTGGTCTGTTCATCCCACACATGTGACTACCTCATGCTGTACATCCTTACAGGCCATTGGTTATTTTCACTTTAAATACTACTCTTCATTACGTGCCATTTTATCGAATTACTGGATGCCAGACAGGCGTGCGACATCACGTTTTGAAGTAAGTGCACACTAGCCCGCTCCTTTTGTGTACAGTTATCAGCCCTTTTGTAACTCTGCGATCATAGCTACCGCTGTTTTTTGCTATTTACCTCTTCAGCTCAATTATGTCCGGCGCGCAATATTACGTTACGAACTAAGTGCACTCTAACAATTTCTTCGCAATGTTTTTAGTTCTTTTGCAACGCTGCGATCATAGCCACCCTCACTTTTGCTACTTTACTCTTTAGCTCGATTTTTGCCTGGCACACTTTTATTAATATCGATGACCACCATATTGCCGCACGTACAACTCATTTTATGTTAGTAATTGACAACTACTTTTTTCTCTAGCCCTTCGTTATCTTTATTGACCCCTGAATTGACGCCTGAGTCTTCCATTGCTATCTGGAGACATTTTTGTATTTATACAAAGGTAATTATTACATCTTGTGCTTTGCGCAGTTTCCGAGTACTTAAAAATATAAGGTTAGAATGCTTTTCTAAATATCTTTTCATTTGTGTTTTGACATCTCTGTTTCAATTTATGTTTTAGATTGCAGGACATATGTCCGCCTAAATTAGCACCTTTATTAGCGTCCCTTGGTGACTTGTTTTCAAGCACCCCCGTGACTGATCTATTCACAGCCATGAAACGTGAGAATATTTAGGTAATCAGAATTCTATATTACGCTTTTTTATTTACATTTTTAAATAGAGTTTGGTATTCAATTCCTTGCATTTTCATTCTCTGCAGAGACTCCTGCCATTAGCATTATCTATATCTGGGATATATGGACAGGATCCTATATAAATACTTTCAGTCTTTATAATCAGCTATACACAGCAGTTATCTGTGGTCTTCTTCTCTTCTTTCTCTTTTCTCTTGCTTTTTTCTTCCCCCTCCACTTCTTTCTTTCCTTACTCCTCTTTCACCATATTTCCCTTCTGCAGATTTCTTTCGTTTTCCCTTGTCTCTTTTTTCTTCCTTCTTCCTTTTCCCCCCCCCCTCTCCCTTACCCTCTCTTTGTACTTTCTCTGTTCGCTTTTTCTTGTTTTCACTTTCTGGTTAATAGAGTAATTATCATCTATTATCTATTATCAGCTGATTGTTCCTCTCCCCTCTCTTTTTTTTACCCATTTTGAGGTCCCTTCATATCCAGTATAAGTTTTTGTTATTACCACCGGTTGCCGCTGCATTGACGTCCGTCTGGGACTCAGTAGGTGCTACTCACTACATCTACTATATTATTCTCACGACTCCTTCATGGTGTTTCGGGCTATATTCATAATGATACCTTTTGGGAACACTCAGTCTAATTTTATTTTATTTTCTGAGCACGGTGATTCATTGCCTTCTTAATTATTTATTTATTTCCCTATAGGACAACAAATCTATTGTTTGTTTCTAAAAGCTACAGACACCTTTTGGTGTTGTAGGTTTTTTGTACCTTTGTGTGACAGCCAACTATACAGATATATATATACAAATATTGATTCATTGTACTCGAATAGCATTATTGTTATGTGCATACATATCTTAATAATTTACATTGTCCACTGCACAGGTGCCTATGTTATTTTGAGAACCTATAAGGTGTATGTTAATAAGTGTTTTATATGTCCATATACATTATTTTTAGTTTTCTTATTTAGGAATTACTTTGGCTTTTCCTGAAGAAGGCGTTTTACATGCCGAAACACGCATAGAAAATTACATCGCTCCCCTGAAAATAACTTCTTAATGTATTTTTCAAGCCACTAATTGCTGTACTGTACATGTTGTAACGTATTGATTTTTTCTGTGTTACTATTTGTCATGATGATTGGTTTATGTTGTTTTATTTATGGTATATGTAACCTGTTTGCAGTATTTTTGTGTACACATAGCTATATTTTTACTTAAAATAAATAAAATGATTGATATTTTTATCCCTGTATGAGTGCACTGATTCAATTTTCAGGTTTCATGTTAATTTAGATCTATTAATTTATATCCATTGCTGCCTAGGAATGTTGTTTTTTCATGAGTGTGCGGGGCACACATTAGACGGACTCTTCACTAGTAACCCAACAATTACCATCATCAAGGTCATCCCTCTAGTTTGGACAGATCATGCGGCCTTATGTTTTTCTATTCCAATTAACTCTAACAAACCCCCGTCCACACCTTCTACATCTACGAATTTTAGAGACTGGAAAAACATTGATCTGGACGTTCTTACGCAAATAATGCGAGATAGCCCAATGCCAAATGAACAGGATCCCATAGCAGCTTCCGCTAATTACCTGAACAACCTAAAGTTAGCCTGCAACAAGCTAGCACCTAGAAAAACCTTTCACCGAACCAGAAAACTCCCTTCCGCACCTTGGTTCACCGAACCACTCCGACTACAGAGACAATACTGCAGGAATCTAGAAAGGCAGTGGCATCGTCACTTTAATCCCGGTGAAAAAACCACATACAAAAATGCTTTAGCAAACTACAAAAAACTCATAATAGCAGAGAAAACCACTTATTACACCGACCAAATCAATCAGGCCAAAAACAACACAGGTAAACTATTCCAGGTGGTCAGTTACTTATCCAACCCCCCCGCACCTCCCCCAGAAGGATCACAGGCTCTTTCTGATGCCTTGGCCAAATTCTTCGAAGATAAAGTCAGAGATATTTTCACTACTTTCTCCCCGGACTCTTCACTCACCTCCCCTCCGCAACCAACCGCCGAAACTGTCCCAGTTTTTCCAATTTTTGAAGCTACCAGGAAGGATCTCATCCAACCTTTAATAGCCCAAACCAAATCGGGTTCACCTTTTGATCCTTGCCCTCCAGGCATTCTTAATCTCATTTCTGAAGCTATTGCCCCGTCACTATCTACCATCTGTAATGCAATGTTTACAACGGGCTTCTACCCTTCTGTCTGGAAGGAATCGACCATCAAACCTCTTTTAAAAAAAACACCCTAGACCCCCGCCTCCCTGCCAGCTACAGGCCCATCGCATGTCTCCCGTTCCCTGCCAAGATTTTTGAAAAAATCATGAACACCCAGTTGTCAACTTACATATATAACAACAACCTGCTGGACGACACCCAGTTTGGGTTTCGACAGGGCCACGGAACAGAGACTGCGCTCATAAAAGCAGCGGATGAGATAAGGTCCATTATGGACAACGGAGGCGCAGCGATCCTGATACTCCTAGATCTCTCCGCGGCATTCGACACGGTTGATCATGTCACCTTGATCAACCGTGTCACGGCCATGGGAATAAAAGACAAAGCTAAAGATCTTCTTACGTCATTTTTGTCTAACCGCCCACAAACAGTGAAGATAGGCAACTATATCTCTCATACTTTCTCCTTGCCTTGTGGAGTACCGCAGGGATCCTCGCTAAGCCCGACACTTTTCAACATATATGTGTCGGACTTGGCGAGGGTCATAAAATCCTATGGAATCTCACTCACTACATACGCTGACGACACCCAATTGGTGTTGTCTGTGTACAATGACGGCACCACTGTGGCAGCCAATTTCCAAAATGGAATGAGGGCAATTAGCTCCTGGATGTCATCCAATTGTCTAAAATTGAATTCTGATAAAACAGAAGTGATGACATTCGGGAGACTGCAACCTACTTGGTCCCCGCAATGGTGGCCATCTCAGATGGGACAACCTCCTGAACCAGTGACCAAGGTACGAAACCTGGGTGCCATCTTCGATAATAAGATGTCCTTCCAGCAACACGCTAATTCGGTGGTCTCCTCATCTTTCCACATCCTAAAAAGGATTAAAAAACTAATCCCATACCTTCCTCCATCCGCAGGCAAAACCTTGGTCAGCTCACTAGTCCTCTCCAAAGTAGACTATTGCAATGCCCTCCTACTAAATGCACAACAAAAGGTCCTAAATAAATTGCAGACAGTGCAAAATGCGGCAGCTAGGACACTGCTATCCATCCCTAAGTATGCATCCATCTCCCCTTATATCAAACAATTACATAGGCTGCCGGTGAGAAGCCGAATCAAATTTAAGGCTTTATGCATAGCATTCAAAGCTATCCACAACCAAGGCCCTCTATTCTTAAGACAAGCCTTCCGCCCGCTTGAACACCTTAGAACATTACGCTCATCCACAGCTCATTTACTAAGGGTCCCTCGAACAAGAAGAGCTAATTGGGGAGACAAGCGCTTCTCTGTCGCCACAGCCAAGTTGTGGAACACGCTCCCCCTCCACATTAAATCTGCGCCAACACTGCTCAATTTCAGGAAAAACTAAAAACTTGGTTGTTCCCAGCCTAAATACTCCCCGATTCATTGGATGTTCCACAATTACAGCGCCGAGACACCCTTGGGTATTTGCGCGCTCTAAAAATCGCTCAAATAAATAAATGAGTTACTTTCCCTGTTCTAGGAGCACCTAACATTTACAAGGGGCCCTTTTAGATACACTACACCTCGTTTTAAAAACATTATCGTAGTATCAAGGCAGGACACAGACAGGGGGCCGCATGCAGATTTCATTAGGGTCCTGGCTATAACAGCTTCCAGCATGGGTACTCACAAACTTTCTCTTGGGGGTCAAATTTACAGTGTGGTTTGTGGCTGAGGGCCAAACCGGTGGGGAAGGGGTTAGTAGGGGCAGAGCTAGAGTAAAAAAAAATCTGTGACCAGGCCCCCGCAGTGGACGCATTAGTCCACTGACCCACCCGTCATACACACACATACATACATCCATACATATATATCCAGTTACCACTCCAAAGTGCATCCAGGCACCAAGAAAGAGAGACGGACAACTCCAATCAGCTTTATTGCTTGCCGAGTTGGCGTTTAATGTTGCAATTTAGCGGTGCATTCGGTCGTATATATATATATATATATATATATATGGTTTCCAAAGTCCTTCAGAATGCCCAATGATGCAAGCAGCAGGAACAGACCACTCCGTGGCTATCAGGTAAAGTGCTTTATTTTTCGTACAACAGCATGACGCGTTTCGACCGGAGAACCGGTCTTGATCACATGACATGTACAAGGGTCATAGAGTTTAAATAACAGTGAGTGCCGCCAAAACTACCAACCATGTAATAGAAATAGAAAACATACTATAAACTAAAATCTTTTACAGGTCGAGTTAGTAATCTTGATAAAAAGATATAGTCCATGCCATCAATCATAAAACAAACAGGCTAGAATAATAAATATAAAATACAATAATTAAAATGTAAAATTAATGTATTGAACCCCTATGATCAGTAAAAGCGGGAAAACATTAAAAGATATTATTTAAGTAAATAAAGAATCCTTTAAAATATTTTATGTCACGATATTGTAAATACTGAAAAAAAGAATAATAATCGGGGAATAAAGAAGGCTCTTGGGCAAGTGCCCCTAGACTGTTGGTAAAAAAATGAAACATGGAAAACAACTCAGACCTAGAAACCAAAATTGGTTGTCAGTTGGACGAATAGCAGCAAATTCACATAGAAAATATACAGTGAGTAGAAAAGTGCAGATGCCTACAAGCACGAGAAAGTTAAAATGACAGAATGACAATACTACCCTGAGCTCTACATTGTGGTAATAATTGATGCAATAAAATGTGGGAATAGTCCAGATACCAGAGAATAGGATGAATGAATTCATTAATGTAAACATTGGCGAATGCAAAAAATTACAGAATAAATACTCTAAAATGAATTAGAATATTAAATAGTCCTAATGAGAGACATAAGGAACTGGACAGATACCTGTAATAAATCTTAGGCAAAAAAAGGTTTGGAGACAATAGTAGAATAGCATCAAGATCATAAAGATCACCAGCCATGAGGATAACATAACCAAAAGCACCCCACCAGCATCAGTCTAAAACCGATAAGATCAAAAGATAAAACCAGTTAAAACGATACACATGGAGTAAAATTGATCAAGATAAAAACATAGCTGGATAAGAAAAATAGTATAAATACTAAAAATGACGTGGAATAATATAAGAGAAGAAAATGCAAGTAATCAAGGTACATCTAAAAACTCAATCAAGTAAATTCATCAGTTCAAACAACTAGCGCAATACAAATAGGTCAAGATCAGAGAATTATACATTATAGAAAATTATGGAGGTCCTCCCCAGTGTTCAGGCCATTAGGAATCTTGGTATCTAACAGAAGAATATAGTGGCTTTCCAACTGTCTAAGCCTCTTCTCTCTATCGCCACCTCTATTGGAAATCGGGACAGCGTCAATAACAAAATAGTTGAGATCTTTTAGATTGTTCTGGTGAACTAGTTTGAAATGACGCGCCACTGGATAGCTAGGATCAGAATTGACAATAGCTCTGAGGTGTTGCAGGATTCGGTTAAACACTTGTAGTTTGGTGCTGCCAATATAACGGAGATGGCAAGTGCATTGGAGCACATAGACTGCATAGTCCGTTTTGCAAGTGAAAAAACCTTCAATTCTCTTAACATTATTACTGAAGGCATCGCTATAATCACAGGTATTCACACCAAACTTACAGGCCCTGCATGAGCTACATTTAAAAAAACCTTTACGGTTAGAAAGCCAATTGGTAGATTTACAAGATTCAGGACTGACTTTAACTAAAGCATCTCGCATAGAGGGTGCTCTTCTAAAGGTTATTCCAGGAAGTTCAGGAATAAGGGGGGCAAGAGTTATGTCAGTTTTCAAGATAGGCCAATTGGACTTGAGAATATTCCTAATTTTTTTCTCATGACAACTATAGGTGGTGATAAGACGTATGGTCATATCTTCTTGAATAGAAGGTTTAATGGCCTTGGGAATCATAACACTGGTGTTGGAGGCTTGAGAACAGTCAATTCTAATGTTACTAAGTTTACGCATGGCATCATGAAGGATATCACTTTTATAACCACGAGCCAGGAATCTATGAAAAGATTCATCAAGATATTTTTTGCGATCTATTTCATTAATATATATACATATATATATATTTTCACTGAAAAAACCATAGGTTACAGGGATGTTCTAGTTAGTTGGACATTTCACTCATAGAAAACCATAGAAATTCCCCTGTTATAGTTGATTGAGCTAACTGTAACTCGCGCCCCCGCAATGCACTGCTGATGCCAACTAACTATAACATCCCTGAAACCTATGGTTTTTTCAGTGAATTTCAAAGGTTTTTTAAATGCTAATTTCTAACGATAACGTGCCTGAAACCTATGGTTTTTTCAGTGAATTTCAAAGGTTTTGTAAATGCTAATTTCTAACTATAACGTGCTTGAAACCTATGTTTTTTTCTGTGAATTTCTAAAGTTTTTAAAATGTTAATTTCTAACTATAACGTGCCTGAAACCTATGGTTTTTTCAGTGAATTTCAAAGGTTTTTTAAATACTAATTTCTAATTATAATGTTCATTAAACCTATCTTTTTTTCTGTGTTTTTTAATTATCAAACCATTCTCAACTTGGTGAAAACTGCAAATCTCACCACTCTTCCATTGATACCTTACGCCAACAAAATCGCCACAAACGAGAATCACAACTAACGCTAATGAAATGCAAAGTAGGCGTTCCCGTGCAAAAAACCCACGAAAACACCACTTCCCGATGTTTTCAACGACCAGCCAAACCTGCAATGCGATCCAAAGAGCAGGCGATAACCCGAGTTAGCAGTAACAAATTAACATCAACCTTTAACTGGTGTAAGGAAGTCGTTTATCTACTCCATGAAGTGGACCCAACTCACAGCCACATCTAGAGACCAACACGTGATAGAGCTATTGATCATGCAGGTCCAACACGCAACAAGACCACAACACCGAGCGCCACCACCACCAGAACCTCCCCCCCGCACCAACCCCCCTACTACCACCGAGGCAGCCCAAAACAGGACAACGGACCTTCCCAAAACGCCATGCCCCTCAGCCACACAATAGCTGAATGTTGGGAGATGTGGCAACCAACTATATATGAAGGAGGCAAGTCACCCATCAACAATAAAGCACACAATGCCAAGTGTAACGCTGATGTGCTGCACAGACCTCACTATGCAAAGCACAAACCTCTCCATGTAGAGATATACTATTGATACTTGTAGCGTAGTGCACAGTGGATGCAACCATGTTACCTCAGGCAGTGGGGAAGATCTCGGTCATGTAGCTGTGTTGTCCCCCCCTGGAAGCGGAAGTGGAGTGGGCTGCTCCAACGTAAGTCACTCCAGCGTAGGAGTATGAATAAATAGCCCAGGCCCTAGGCGTGGTTCACTTGAGGGAAGACCAATGAGTCTATCACAGTGGCAGCCCTCACCCTGGCACGTGGCTGCCGCCATAACCGCGGGCCTCCTCAACACAGGCATCCTACAAACCCAGCAGCACAGCACCGCAGACTTATGTCTGTACCGACTACTGCCTTTGATCTACACTGCGGACAGCAGCGCTCACAATTCAGATGCAGTGGCGATTGCAGATGTCGCAGTCCAGTTCGCAAGACACGTTGCTCCCAGTGCGGCCCGCCCAGGCCACGCATCATCGCACGGTGCGCACACGATGTGTGCTTCAGGTGCTACTAACTCACTGCACCATAAATCATCGCCACGTAGCTGTGCGCCCATCCTGACCGCTGCCTCCTCCCTACACTGGGGTTACACGGTTCACAATTCTAGATTAGTAGCGACGCAAATTATGTGAGAGACTGTAATGGGTTAAGAAGACCAAATGCTCCCAATCTGTGCAGATCAAGTCAACGTCACCTGCCTGTGGGCCTTTGCTGACCGCTGCCTCCGGCCTACACTGTGGAAGACCGGTGACACGTGGTGCCAACTAACCCTGTTCAACACAAGCTGATCCCACATGTGTAACTTTGTCCTGAGTCCTGAATAGCAGCAACCACAGCACCAGACTCCCTTCGATCAGTGAGGGGTATTTCCATATGGAAGGCCGGCGACACGAGATGCCACTGAACCTGCACTACGCAGGCCGGTGGGGCCACCAACGTATGCACGTGGCTGTGAGCCCTTGATCACCGCTACCTCTGGCCTACACTGTGGAAGACCGGCGACAAATGGTGCCACTAACCGTCTTCAACACAAGCCAATCCCACATGTGGAACTTTGTCCTAAGTCCTGAATGGTAGTGACCACAACTCTGTGAGACAACCACAGCACTAGACTCCCTCCGATCAGTGAGGCATATTTCCATATGCAACGGCGGCGACACGTGGTGCCACTAACCCTGTTCAACACAAGCCGAACAATCCCACATGTGGAACTGTGTCCTGAGTCCTGAATCGCAGTGACTCCAACTCCGTGAGACAACCACAGCACCAGACTCCCTTCGATCAGTGAGGCATATTTCCATATGCAACGGCAGTGACACGTGGTGCCAATAACTCTGTTCAACACAAGCCGATCAATCCCACATGTGGAACTGTGTCCTGAGTCCTGAATAGCAGTCACCCCAAGTCCGTGGTAGCAACCACAGCACCACACTCCCTTCGATCAGTGAGGCATATTTCGATATGCAAGGCCGGCAACACGTAGTCCCACTAACACTCTTTAACACAAGCCGATCCCACACAAACCGATCCCACATGTGTCCTGAGTCCAGAATAGCAGTCACCCCAAGTCCGTGGCAGCGACCACAGCACCACACTCCCTTTGATCAGTATGGGGTATTTCCGTATGCAACTACAGACTCCAGTAGGCAACTAACTATCACAGTCCTACACCCTACATTTTATCCTTTTAGTATCCTTGCTTCAAGTTTTTTTTTTTATATCAGTTATAGCTTTACTACAATGACCAAATTAATCTTCAAATGCAAACTAACATGGATTAGCAGTCTACACTACAGGCAGTACAGCTCGCAATTCCAATTTTAAATGCTAATTTCTAACAACAAGATCGTACTCAGAAAATACAACACTTCGTCAATGTATTCTATACTTATTTCATCTTTTCATCATACGCTTACACTGCACTCAGTAGGGCTCACAATGAAAATAATTTCTTCATTCATTAACTACACTATGGCAGTGACCCCAACTACGTGGCAGCGACCAGAGCACCAGACTCCCTTCAGTCTTATTTGTTGTTCTTTTCTTTAAATAACATGTTTTATATGTAAATCTAGACATGACTAAGATTCTTCTTTGTCCAACCGCACAGAGACACTTCCAGGCCCAAGAAGGTTGTTGGGGGTATGATGGTAATGTGGGAAGAGGGTGTGTTACCTGCTGATGTGGGGAGAGGCAGCGTCAAAGGGGTATCTACCACAGAAAGAACTCCGATATGTTTTCACAAATGGCCCGGACAAATGCCAGCTGATGGACTGAATCACAAAATGTTTTTTCAATGCGTATGTAGTGTGAGTTATGAACAGTTCGCACCCAGGCTCGCAGAGGGCCAGCTGCGGCCCGTCCGCTTGACTCACAGATGCAGTACTATGAGCCGTCAGCGTCATTGTAGCTATCCCTGCCCTGTTCCGTTGTACGCCACACCACGCCACGCCACTGCGATTACGTTCCGACGTTGGCCCCACATAGCTACCTGTCGCAGGCGTACTCGCCGTTGGTGTGCAGTTCAGTGGTCTAGTTCTCAACATCTCACAGCCACTCCCTCAGGGTAGGTTTGCACACACACCACACCCATCCGGCACATGCGTCACAGGCCATGTGACCATGCAAATATAATAGATCGACAACGTCACATCCTTTATTGCCGGTGCTGACTAGATGGCGGACGCTCCACGTGTCTCAACCATAAAGAGTCTTTGAAAAGTTGCGCAGAAGGTTAGTCGCACCCTGATCTGTATAGCCATCAGGGACCTACCACCCCCTTGGCACGGACTTCAGATGCACAGGGTTAGTACCACCCGAAGCTCATATGGCCATCAGGGGCCTACCACCACGTGGCATGCACTTGAGTTCCACAGGCTTAGCGGCCCCAAAAGCTGATGTGGTCTCTGCCATTGATGACTCAGGACTCAGCAAAATGTGTAAGATCTGCCAGGCCATGGAGAAGCTGATGTGGTCTCCGCCATTGATGAGTCAGAACTCAGCGACATGTGTGAGATCTGCCGGGACGTGGAGAAGATGATGTGGTCTCCGCCATTCATGACTCAGGACTCAGCGACATCTGTGAGATCGGCAGAGAAGCTGATGTGGACTCAGCCATTCAATACTCAGGACTCAGCGACATATGTGGGATGCGAGGAGTTTTGATGGGCACGGGGAGTTCCCACTGCTGCACACTCCGGTGGCACCAGGTAATTATTTACTCATGGATGCGCAGAGGCGGCAGTGTCTGTCTCTCTCTCTCTCTCTCTTCCTTTTTTTCCATCTATCTCTCTAACTCTCTCTCTTCCTTCTCCCTTTCTCACTCCCTTTCTTTCCTTCCATCTCTTTTTCTCTCTGGCTTTTTTTTCCTTCTCTGTTTCTCCGTGCCTCTCCTTTGATATGCCCATTACACACGTCCTTATTTTGTGCTTTATTTTTTTATTTTCCAGGCTCTATCGTCGACATCCATGGTTCCCACAGGAGTGTTCCGACTTGTTGTTTTCTATTATTTTTGTTACATTTTGTTTATTAGTTTATCATTCATATATATATGTTAATAAAAACATAAAGTTTGAAAATAGTTTTTCGTTTATCGTTTACATATATATTTGTAAAAAAAATAAAGTTTGAAAAAATAATTAATAACGTTTTTGGTTTTTCTCTTCACTGCTGTGTGATTCTTTCTTGTTCTTATTAGTGTTATTTGATGGAGTCCACCATGGTGTTAAATTTTGGGGCACTTATCACAGGAATACTGGTGATGTCTGCAGTTTGCACCAACTTCTGAATAGTGTGTTAGATTTATCTCAACTTTACTTCCATTAAAGTGCTGATAATGAAATGCAGACTAGCCGTTCCCGTACAAAAAGACACAAGGTGCAACTTTGCGATATATTCTAAATACTAAAATCCTGTATTGAATTGCACTGAGGTAGTGGCTGCACTTACAGTGTACACACAAAATCAATTAAGAAATCTCATTGTATTTATATTGATTGGGAATAGTGCGCCAGGTGCTGGATCTTGACGAGATACACTGCTCAGTTCGTATATTGTTCTGCACACGAAAAAAATCACATCACAACTTTGACACCAACTGCAATGCGAAACAAATTCCGGCGATAAGCCACGTTAGCACCAGGGATTTTACACCTGCTTTCTACTGGTGTTAATCAGGACGACTACCTGCACCATGAAATGGAACACAGCCAAAAGCCACACCAGCACACCCACAGGTGCCATAGAGTCAATGAGGATGATACAGGGATACCCATGAGGGCCACAAAACTCATCGCAACAACTCCAGGACTGCCAACGCCCCCCAAACCCGCATCTGAGCAAGTGTGTCCCTGTGGTCATTGTCTTAGCATGATAGGCACGAGCCCTGCAACATCACAGTGTGCTGTCACCTCAGCGTTGGCAGTCAGCCTGGACATGTAGCTACGCACGCATCCTCCTGCATGCACAACCGGCGTGTGCTGGTCCGGAGTACACAGGTCAGCGCAGGTGTGTGCCTATCCGGCAAGGGGAACGGGGTGTCTCAGGCATGTCCGTGTACAGGAAGTGCGGTAAGTGTGTCTCTGTGTTCTGGTGTGGCCTGCCACAAAGGCCGCAGCACTCAATGTTGTAAAGTGGCATGCACCACCTCCAAACGGCATTGTGATGTTGTAGTTTGAATGTAGCAGGACATGCGCGAATACGCATTACAATGGTGTGCCGTACGAGTGCACGAGATACAACAGCGCACCGTAGAAAAGTGTGGGGGCTCGTGGTAGGGAGGAGCAGCTGTTTGGCAACGTAACACACAGTGAACTCGTCCATGTGCCACGTGCTGGGCATCTCATCCATGATGACCACGTTCACAGACATCCCACAACACCAACGACCGGCCTTTGTACACATCCTGTATGAATGCAGCGTGGTTTTCACTTCTATGCTCGTTCAGTGGTGTTATGTTGGCGGGTTGTGTGACTTGTGCTCCTTGTTGGTGTGTTTCTTTTTGGCCATTGTTTGTCTATACTTGTGCTGTACTTAATTGTGCATGTGGGTCATTCTGCCCATCTCCTCCTGTGCCCCCACTCCCTGCTTCTTCCTCTTCCTGGTGCTGTTGTGTCTATAATTTTGTTGTTCCACACAAAAACACATATAAAGAACAAATTAGAATAGTTCCTTGATTCTTTTAGGTTTCAAAACTTCGCTCTATTGGTTTCTTTTTAATTTTCCATATAAACCGTTTTTTAATATTCAACAACACATAGAAGTCAGAAGTGCAACGTATTCTATCAACACACTTTCTAGAACACGTGCAGGTCAAAAGTTCATAAATTTTTTTAAACTAATTCTTTAAAACAACATTTTCTCGAACATTTAACGGGACGTGCAGGTTAAAAGTTCACAATTGTTTTAACTTCGAACAGTGCCTTCCAAATGCAAGTAGCAGCTGTGGTTCAGTTGAGCAAATTTTATCCTATGATATGTACTCCACGTTGAAACTGCTTTTTCTTAACCAATAACAAAGATGCTTTTCCACAAAACGAATGTGCACCCTACTTTTAAAAAAGAATGCTTTTCATCTTCCAATCACGTATCGTTTTGTATGACAAAGAAATTTACTTTTCCATCTTTAAACATATCTCTTATTCTACCAAGGAACTGCATGAGCTACAGACATCTTTCCATACCTTCCAGCCACACCTTCAAAATGCTAGTGTGAATCGTAGGACATAGCTACATTTTCAGGTGCAAGAGGTATGCAGAACACAGACGTATTGACTTAGACCTAGGTTTACAAAATGTGGACATTAAATGGTTTGCACAGAGAAGATTGAAGTGGCACCAATTGCTACCTTTGGTTAAAACCTCTTTGCATCTTCCACACCCTGACCTCATGATTGTGCATTGTGGTGGAAATGACCTAGGCACATTGACTGGGGTAGGTTTGGAAATGCTAATGAAGGACACCTTTGGACACCTCAGCTCAGCACCTTGTGACTCTGGGCAATAGCTCACTTAATAGCTCACATAATTTCCTCGCCGGCCTCGAGGTCCTTCAGACCCACAGGGGTGAGTAGTTTGCGCTTTACAAATACCGTATAGATTTGATACGCGCAAATTTACCTTCGCACTCCCTGTATAACACCCCCTAAGCACCATACACAAGTTACAATGTTCGAAACAAAAGTTTCTCCGAGTAGGTATAATTACATGCTGACACTACTTGACAGATGTGGCACAGCGGCCAGAGCACATGACTTCACATGACTTCACAGCATATGACACACAGTTTGGACTCACGCTTTCATCCCCGACTCCGGCAGCACCTCAGCTTAACACCATGAGACTCTAGACAATACCTCACATATTTTCCGTACCCCAGGACTTTCAAATCATTAGGAGTCAGTAGTTCGTCCTAGTCGGTATAAACACATGCTGACACTACTTCCACAGGTGTGCTGCAGCGGCCAGGGCACATGACTTCACATCATAAGACACACAGTTTAGGCTCACGCTTTCATCCCCGACTCCCGCAGCAGCTCACCTTAGCAGCATCAGACTATGCAATACCTCACTTAATTTCCGTACCCAGCACTTTCAGACCGGTAGGTAGGAATGGGTAGTTCGCTTCGCACCCCCTCTATACACACCCTAAATACCCCCAGAGGTTACAGTGCCCCTACCCTCCTCTTTCCTACTTTTTTCACCCTTTTTTCCCCTTACTCGCTTCGACAGAATCACAAAATGGCGGCCAATACTTCCTAGTTGCAACCGCTCGTAGACAATAAGCAGCAAGCTCATGCTCGTAACGCCTCAGCCAATCAGATGGCAGAATTTCCACATATCGATATCTGTAAATTTCGATATTTTTCAAAAAAACTGAATGGATTTACACCAAATAAACAAAAGCGTGCTTTCTAGACCAAGACCCTTCTCCCTGCCAAAATCCTATGGAAACTTGTTTTTTTTTTTTGAAACATGTTTTTATTGCGGAGTTATAAACAAGGCATCCATTAAGTCAACCTGTACACGCATGTCATCTCAAAGCACATCCGTCGTTATAAAAATGCACACAGCCATTCAGCCCACATCCCGGGGGCCGGGCGGCGTACCAGTACAGTGACTCAGAGTATCATGGCGAGCACCTCATAGAGATGTCAGGTCAACAGCATAATATAGTATCTGCTTTTATACCCATCAGACTCCCTCCCCAAAAACGCCGCCAAGTATAGTCAGCCACTCAGAGCTTCCTATGGAAACTTGGTCCTAACTATAACTACCTACTGGCGACCGCCAGTAGGTTATATATATATATATATATATATATATATATATATATATATATATATATATATATATATATATATATATATATATATATATATATATATATATATATTATCTACTGGCGGTCGCCAGTAGATAGTTATAGTTAGGACCCTCTTACCATAGGAAATCCGCAACATTCTATTTTGAATAACTTTGGCGCCGGTCGACGAATCCTCGCGAAATTTTCAAAATAGGTGGGGCTTTGAGCTCCGCTCCTACCCTGAAAGTCTCGGGGGGATTCGTCAAGCGGGGGCTGAGATAAAAGGGGGGTTCCAAAACGCGTTTTTCCCATGCATTTTTCCATAGGACCTTTAGACAGAGCTACAGCCCGAACGGCTGAACAGAATTTAATGAAATTTGGCAGAGAGGTAGTCCTCAGGTCAAGGAAGTGCCTTTTGTAGGTTTGGTGTAAATCTGTTCAGTAGATTCTGAGAAAATAGCCTTTAAATCAATATATATATCTGAGCCAGCTTACGGTGCGCTTACGGTGCGCTTACCGTACGCGTACGGTGACGTGCGTGAGCGCGATTCTGATTGGCTCTTAGATCTTAGTAAACATTCGAATCGGTCGAAACCAGGAAGCGGCGGCCGCCATTTTGTGTGTTTCACTCAGGAAAAAAAGGGTGATAACTTGAAAAGGGGGCAAGGAATAGAGTTACAGACCCCATAACATTTAAAAGGGGGTCAAAGAAGGACAGAAAAGTACAAAAAAAACATTTATTAATTTTAAAAAAAATCGCGGGGTACGCGTACGGTAAGCTCAACGTACGCGTACGGTAAAAAAAAAATAAAAAAAGAAATGAAATGCAGATTTAAGTGTTTAGATATTAGGGGGCTCTAAAAAGAGCCGTTGTGTTTATGAAGTGATTTTTTATTGGTACCTACAAGTAAGTACCGATGCAGAGTCTAAGGTTCAAGAGGAAGACTCTGTTCCCTTCATCATTGAAGTGCACACCATCTCCTCTATAAATGTCTTGCATGTCGTAACGCAAGTTGTTGTGGTAAATGGAACCCATACCATAGTCTCGGAGGAAAGCAGAAACAGATTTGTTGACGTGCTTTCTTGCTTTGTCAATCTGTGGACAGAAATGATTGGACCAGTTCCATTTTTGCCTTTGGCATATGTTAGAAAACACAAAGGCAGTTTTAGGGAAAAGTGAAAACAGTTGTGCAAAGGTCTCCTTCATAAGCATTTCCAGACCTACCCCAGTCAAAGTGCCTAGGTCATTGCCACCACAGTGCACTATTATGAGGTCAGGGTGTTGGATTTGCATGAAGGATTTCACCAATGGCATCAATTGGTGCTTCTTTAACCCTCTCTGACCAATCCATTTAATGTCTACATTTGGCAAAGCAAGGTCTCTCACCATACCTGTTTTCTCTGCATACTTTTCACTCCAGAAGACATAGCTGTGCCCTACAATCCACACTGTGAACATCTTCAAAGGAGAACTGGATGCACTCAGGAGGTGTAATTCAGTAGAATGGTAAAAAGAAATGAAAGACAGTTTGGAAATGGAGGCATACATATTTATTTATTTTTTAAACTGATTGGCTGTTTCATACCATTCTAGAATAAAAACTAGGCTGTATGTGTAAATTTATAGAAGCATGTTTTGTATTGGTACAGAAAAATGTGTTACCAAAGAACAGTACTATGGATTTGCTGTTAGGTTTGAAAAGTCAAGCACTCCTGCTCTTTGGAAATGAAACATTGTTTGGTGAACTTCTGACCTAACTCTGCACAGCAGTGTTTCAAGAGCTGTTGCTATGGTAGCAGGCAGAAGTCAAGTTGGGGGAAGGGTACTAGGCAGAAGTCAAGTTGGGGTAAGGGTACTTTTGGAAAAGGGTTGGTTTTCAACCAATAGAAATGTGTGATTACATTTGAAAAAAAGGGGGAAGCACTGAGATTTGAAACTTACATGTATATGTGTGGAAAAAGAGAGGGAAAGTTTGCCATTATCTGGTTCTGCTGAGAGGAGAGAGGTGTACAGAACAGAGATCCTGGCTCTGATAATCTGCTGTTTGAGTGCCACATTTCTTTCACAACTAACTAATTTTAAAGGTGAGTTTAGAGTTTGAGAGGGGATGTATATGGTAAATTAAGAAATTAATAATAGAATTGGAATTCGTTTTGTTGAAGTTGTGTTTATCATTTTCTGTTTTGGGAGAAATTTAAATGTGAGGAACATGTAAAATAATATGGACTATGTTTTCAAGATAAATTAAGGTGTACTGGTATAAATAAGGAATACTTTAAGGGTTTGAAGTTGCACTCAGTAATGCAAATACATTCAGCATCAGTAAGGCTGGTTGCCCTTGCTGGAGTGTAGTCAGTCACCCAGGCTACACATGTTGTTGGTCTCAGAAAGCTGTTTGGTATTGCTCTGGTGATTTTACATTTGCATTAGATGGAAAGGGGGAGGTATTTTTTTCTGCAGAAGCAGACTCTTAGCACACAGCCAGCTGAATATCCTGTGGAATCATGCATAGTATTCACAACCGAGTGGGGTTTGAGGTTTCAGTCAGTAATGCAAATACATTCAGCATCACTAAGGCTGGTTGCCCTTGCTGGAGTGTAGTCAGTCACCCAGGTTACACATGTTGCTGGTCTGAAAATGTTGTTTGGACATGTTGTTTTTTAAGAATCTGAAAAGTGGATTCATAATGTGTCAGACTGTAAAAGTACTTATCACTTGCCAAAAAAAAGAGTAGTAAGTGTGCTTTGAAATTGGCAAAGAAATTTCGTTTTTTGACTAATATGAAAACATGACTCTGTGTGCAAATAGGAATTACAGACAGAGATTTATTGCGTATTGCTCTGGTGATTTTACATTTGCATTAGTAGGAAAGGGGGAGCTATTTTTTTATGCAGAAGCAGACTCTTAGCACACAGCCAGCTGCTTTTCCTGTGGAATCATGCACAGTATTCACAACCGAGTGGGGTTTGAGGTTGCAGTCAGTAATGCAAATACATTCAGCATCACTAAGGCTGGTTGCTCTTGCTAGAGTGTACTCAGTCACCCAGGTTACACATGTTGCTGGTCTGAAAATGTTGTTTGGACATGTGCTTTTTAAGAATCTGAAAAGTGGATTTAAAATGTGTCAGACTGTAAAAGTATTTATCACTTGCCAAAAAAAAGAGTAGTAAGTGTGGTTTCAAATTGGCAAAGAAATTACGTTTTCAGACTAATATGAAAACATGACTCTGTGTGCAAATAGGAATTATAGGCAGAGATTTATTGCGTATTGCTCTGGTGATTTTACATTTGCATTAGATGTAAAGGGGGAGCATTTTTTTATGCAGAAGCAGACTCTTAGCACACACCCAGCTGCTTATCCTGTGGAATCATGCACAGTATTCACAACCGAGTGGGGTTTGAGGTTGCACTTAGTAATGCAAATACATTCAGCATCACTAAGGCTGGTTGCCCTTGCTGGAGTGTACTCAGTCACCCAGGTTACACATGTTGCTGGTCTGAAAAAGCAGTTTGGACATGTGCTTTTTTAAGAATCTGAAAAGTGGATTTAAAATGTGTCAGACTGTAAAAGTATTTATCACTTGCCAAAAAAAAGAGTAGTAAGTGTGGTTTCAAATTGGTAAAGAAATTACGTTTTCAGACTAATATGAAAACATGACTCTGTGTGCAAATAGGAATTACAGGCAGAGATTTATTGCGTTATGCTCTGGTGATTTAACATTTGCATTAGATGTTAAGGGGGAGCTATTTTTTTGTGCAGAAGCAGACTCTTAGCACACAGCCAGCTGCTTATCCTGTGGAATCATGCCAGTATTCACAACCGAGTGGGGTTTGAGGTTGCAGTCAGTAATGCAAATACATTCAGCATCACTAAGGCTGGTTGCCCTTGCTGGAGTGTAGTCAGTCACCCAGGTTACACATGTTGCTGGTCTCAAAAAGCTGTTTGGACATGTGCTGTTTTCAGAATCTGAAAAGTGGATTCAAAATGTGTCCCTTTTTTCCACTTCTCCACAATCACATTTTCAGTTTATCATTGTAGTCTCTCAAGGACCTTGTAATGTGATAATTGATTTTTAGTGTTTTTTAAAAAAAAAAAAAAATTACGCGTACCGTACGCGTACGGTAAAAAAAAAATAAAAAAAATGTTTTAAAAAATATATAAAAAAAAGTTAAAAGGTAAGGTTGGCTCTTAAAAGAGCCGTTGTGTTCATGCAGGGACAGAGGAAAGAAAGAATGGGAATATTAGTCGGTACGACAAATGTGCTGATCTATTAAATTGTTCACTAGGGCAACACTGGTCTCCCTATGACAAATTAGATCATGACAAGTGGCGCACCGAATTAAAACCCTCGCAAACCGATGGTTGGTTTCCAGAGGACGAGAAAAAGGAGATGCTCCCCCCACAGATGAAGGGCTCAGCTGACCTACCGAAGATGGACTCGGCCCTGCAGATGATGGACCAGGCTGAGCTGCTGTGGATGTGCTTGGTTGACTTACTGAAGGGTTACCTTCAGTATGTCGAGCATGTGTCCTACCGTGTACATCTTGAAGGTGTCTCAACATGGTGTGATTCCCGAAGGAATACTTCTTGTTGGGATTCCCTCTTGAAAGTACACGGCCACAAAGCTTACAAGTCACTAAGGGTGCATTTACCTTTTTCTTGCCCTCTGGAAAAGAAAAATACTCCCATATGAAAGAGCTCTTTTGTTTCCTCCTTCTCTGCCTCAAGGTAGTGCTGCTAGCCCAACTCTCAGAAGAGTTCTGCTGTTCTGCCATCGTATCACAAAGACAACTCAGCTCCTTCTCCTAAGGGATCACAAGCAGAAATGAGGGGAATGGGTGTGGTGTAGGAGAGTTCTAGAACTGAAAGTAGTTTCAACCAATCAAAAGTTGTGTTTCTTGATCACATGACCCACCGTGCGCGTACGTTACGCTTACGTTACGCTTACGGAGCGCTTACGGCAAAAGTACGCATGCGCGTAAAAAAGACACGCGCACGCGCGCATGCGCAAAACAGGCACGCCCCTTCACTTCCGCGTAACATGCGCGTGCAGCGTACGCGTTACGCGCTGCGCGCGCGTGACGTACGTCTACGCAAATTGCATAAATGAACGCAAACAGCGTAGAAATCTAACGTTATAAAAGCAAGACGTGCGCTTACCGTACGCGCACGTTAAAAAAATAATTTTAAAAAAAAGGGGGCAAAAAAACCACTATGTTATACTAATAAATCTTACCTGTTTAGTTTAAAAAAATGGAAAAAATAAAAAATATATTGTAGAATTTTTAAAATTTAACCATAGTCTTTAAAAAAGGATAGAAAATTAAAATAAAAATATGTTAAAAAAATTGAAAAAAAAAAAAAAAAAAAAAAGAATTAGTATTTAAAAAACCTTGCAAATTCACTGAAAAAACCATGGGTTTCACACACGTTATAGTTAGGAATTAGCATTTAAAAAACCTTAGAAATTCAATGAAAAAACCAAAGGTTTCACACATGTTATAGTTAGCTGGACATTTCACTCGTAAAAAACCAATGAAATTCCCCCGTTATAGTTAGTTCAGCTAACTATAACTCGCGCGCCCGCAATGCACTACTGATGACGTCACATATTACATCACTCATGACATGGTCACTGACATCACTCATGACATCACTGATGACATCTCAAATGACATCACTGATGACATCACTGATGACATCATCCTTGTGACAGAGTGGCAGACCTCCTCTTCCCCTAATATAACCTTTGATACACACATTCAAAAATAGAGACTAAAATTTTCAAAACAATGGACATACCAATACCAGTTACAACAACCTCTTCAGTAATTCTAAGATCCACATACACATCCACTCATTCACCAACAGTCCTATACAGTCACTCATACATGTACTCACTCATCATATGTACTCATACACCTATACATCCTGTTACACAATGCCACTCATCCATAGAGTTACTCACACACATAGTCACTCATGCTAATAAAGAATCAAACATACATTTACTTGCATATACAGTTATACACACACCACCACACTTACTTCTACAGAAACTTACACATACTTAGTCTTTAAAACAATCACTTATAGAAACACATACTTATTCATACAGGAACTCTTTCAATCTCTCACTCTCACATATACTCACTTATATACACCAATAGTCACATATACTAGTTTAATAGATATGTAGTTACTCATAAAGACACTATTGAGACAGTCATTCACTCACTAACACACCCATACACACACTCATCCACCCATACAGTCCTGCACACATGCTGTCTTCAACACATACAAAGAGTGAATCACTCATTCATGCACCTATGCACTACGTAATACCCCCCACCGAACCATACAGACACTGAGACTGATACTCAAAAAAACAACTAATAACCTATATAGACACCCATGAAGCTAATCACCAACCCATGCAGCCACTTATACACAAAGTGAGAGACTGATACAGATATTTTCATATTTAAACATTACTCAGTAAGCCATGTATTCACTATGATACACTTAATCAGTCAGTTACACAATAAATTTTTCAAAAACAAAGCATCCATTTAGACACTTATATACCCATTTATTCTTCCATTGACCTTGAGATATACATATATAAAACATATTTAATTTTCAGAAAAACACACATTCACTGGATGATGTCATCAGTGATGTCATCAGTGATGTCATTTGAGATGTCATCAGTGATGTCATGAGTGATGTCAGTGACCATGTCATGAGTGATGTAATATGTGACGTCATCAGTAGTGCATTGCGGGCGCGCGAGTTATAGTTAGCTGAACTAACTATAACGGGGGAATTTCATTGGTTTTTTACGAGTGAAATGTCCAGCTAACTATAACATGTGTGAAACCTTTGGTTTTTTCATTGAATTTCTAAGGTTTTTTAAATGCTAATTCCTAACTATAACGTGTGTGAAACCCATGGTTTTTTCAGTGAATATATATATATATATATACATGCCAGCAGTCAAAATCGGGTCCTTCTGGGATCAATCCCTTGTCAGGTGGTGCGTTGGCCGGCGAACCCAAAGCCGGTTAATCTAATGTCGAATTGTCCAAGAAAAACGCACTCTCGGAGGTCAATTATTTATTTATAAACAATCGCTACGCGTTTCGACACGATAAAGTGTCTTGTTCGTGTGAGCAAGACACTTTTTCGTGTCGAAACGCGTAGCGATTGTTTATAAATAAATAATTGACCTCCGAGAGTGCGTTTTTCTTGGACAATTCGATATATATATATATATATATATATATATATATATATATATATATTAAGTTCCACAATGCAACAACGCATCCGATGCACTCCTTCCCAATGAAAGTCCAAACACAGTCTTGCGGCTTCACGGTGGTTTATTCATCAAAATCAAGCCACTTTTACCCAACGCGTTTCGGCGTGACCGCCTTGATCACGACTTTCATTGGGAAGGAGTGCATCGGATGCGTTGTTGCATTGTGGAACTTAATCTAAGACAGGGATTCTCGGACCCTGAGATGGCACCGCGGTATAAGCGTCCCGGTAACTTCTGAGAATGTGGCTCGATATATATATATATATATATATATTCACTGAAAAAACCATAGGTTTCAGGGGTGTTATAGTTAGCTGGACTTTTCACTTGTACAAAACCATTGAAATTCCCCCGTTATAGTTAGTTCAGCTAACTATAACTCGCGCGCCCGCAATGCACTGCTGATGACGTCACATATTACATCACTCATGACATGGTCAGTGACATCACTCATGACATCACTGATGACATCTCAAATGACATCACTGATGACATCACTGATGACATCATCCAGTGAATGTGTGTTATTCTGAAAATTAAATATGTTTTATATATGTATATCTCAAGGTCGATGGAAGAATAAATGGGTATATAAGTGTCTAAATGGATGATTTGTTTTTGAAAAATTGATTGTGTAACTGACTGATTAAGTGTATCATAGTGAATACATGGCTTAGTGAGTAATGTTTAAATATGTAAATATCTGTATCAGTCTCTCACTTTGTGTATAAGTGGCTGCATGGGTTGGTGAGTAGCTACATGGGTGTCTATATAGGTTATTAGTTGGTTTTTTGAGTATCAGTCTGAGTGTCTGCATGGTTCGGTGGGGGTATTACGTAGTGCATAGGTGCATGAATGAGTGACTCACTGTTTGTATGTGTTGAACACAGTATGTGTGCAGGACTGTATGGGTGGATGAGTGTGTGTATGGGTGTGTTAGTGAGTGAATGACTGTCTCAATAGTGTCTTTATGAGTAACTACATATGTTTTAAACTAGTATATGTGACTATTGGTGTATATATGTGAGTATATGTGAGAGTGAGAGATTGAAAGAGTTCCTGTATGAATAAGTATGTGTTTCTATAAGTGATTGTTTAAAAGACTAAGTATGTGTAAGTTTCCGTAGAAGTAAGTGTGGTGGTGTGTGTATAACTGTATATGCAAGTAAATGTATGTTTGATTCTTTATTAGCATGAGTGACTATGTGTGTGAGTAACTATGGATGAGTGGCATTGTGTAACAGGATGTATAGGTGTATGAGTACATATGATGAGTGAGTACATGTATGAGTGACTGTATTGGACTGTTGGTGAATGAGTGGATGTGTATGTGGATCTTAGAATTACTGAAGAGGTTGTTGTAACTGGTATTGGTATGTCCATTGTTTTGAAAATGTTAGTCTCTATTTTTGAATGTGTGTATCAAAGGTTATATTAGGGTGAGAGGAGGTCTGCCACTCTATCACAAGGATGATGTCATCAGTGATGTCATCAGTGATGTCATTTGAGATGTCATCAGTGATGTCATGAGTGATGTCACTGACCATGTCATGAGTGATGTAATATGTGACGTCATCAGCAGTGCATTGCGGGCGCGCGAGTTATAGTTAGCTGAACTAACTATAACGGGGGAATTTCAATGGTTTTGTACAAGTGAAAAGTCCAGCTAACTATAACACCCCTGAAACCTATGGTTTTTTCAGTGAATTTCTGAGGTTTTTTAAATGCTAATTCCTAACTATAACGTGCCTGAAACCTATGGTTTTTTCTGTTAATTTCAAAGGTTTTTTAAATGCTAATTTCTAACTATGCCTACAGAGATAGGACATGTGAAGAAAGAAGAAAAAATGCACAGAAAGAAACAAAAGAAGTGCAGAAAGAAGCAACAGAAGTCCTCAAATACGAAGATAAGTGCAGGAAGAAGGATAACGTGCAGAAAGAACAAAAAGAAGAGCAGAAAGAAGCCTTGTTGCAAAATCATCCTGTACCCTCAACTTTTTCAGACGGATACTGGTGGTAACTGAGTCTGACTAACCAGTCCTAGAGCCAGTGCTATGTTAAAAGACACTTAGAATACAGTGAAAACACCTACATACACTAGGGAACATTATGCGTTGGGGTCCCCCTGTGATTAGCCTTACCTCCTCTATAAGCCCCTAGTATATAATAGGGCATGGGGATTAAAACTACCTCTTAAAACAGGCCACAGGGCGTTTTTGCACACGTTAACTCAGGCCCCGTCCCCTCCTTTCACCATTGTGTAAACACGCCCTGTGTCCGTTTTTAGTTGGGAGATTAAGTTCAATTGAGTCCTGAGGGTCCCTAGGGTCCAACTAGCCCACTAGGTACCTCCAGTAAGTGCCACAGAGCTGCGTTGCAGAGAGGTGTAAAAAGTGGCACGGCCTGGACCACCTCTCTGCAATGCAGCTCAGTGGCGCTTACTGGAAGCACTTGGTGGGCTAGTTAGCCCCCAGGGGCCCTCAGTATTGAAGGGAAATTATATTCCCAATTTAAAACGTGCCATGGTGCGTGTTTGCACACGTCACCTCAGGCCCCGTCCCCTCCCTTCACCACTGTGTAAACGCGCCCTGTGGCTGTTCTAAGTTGAGAGATTAAGTCCCCTTGAATCCTAAGGGTCCCTAGGGTCACACTAGACCACTAGGTACCTCCAGTAAGCGCCACAGAGCTGCGTTGCAGAGAGGTGTAAAAAGGGGCTTGGCCTCAGAACACCTGTCTGCAGCGCAGCTCCCTGGCGCATACTGGAGATGCCTGTTGGGGGCGCGTTTGCAGAGTGCTGCATGGAGGGGGCATGGCCTCCGGCACGATGCCAGTCTTTTATTTATTTTATTTTTTTAAGAAGGGGGGCTGTGTGGTTCCCCTTCTTATTCTAATTTATTGGCCCTGATGACCCCATCCCCCAGGGCCTGTCTCCTAATTATATTTTTTTGACCCCAATCCCCAGGGCCGGCCACTGTTTTTTATTATTTTTAAAAAATATATATTTATAGACACACCTAGGACATGCTGGACAAACCGTACGTACCTATCACCATGACGATTTGCGTGATATTCATTAAAAGGCGACTATGCATGCAATTAATCCACGTGGAATGTATTTAAACCACTAGTGAAGCTCTGACATGTCTGATGCTCTACCGTGCCTAATCCCGGTAGACACCCTTGTTGTTTATTTATACAAACATGGGTAGCTATTGACGGGCACATTTAATACACATGCACACCAAGCCATTCAAAGGGGATTCGACAAAAATTCGACCAAAACTATGCAAGAAACCCCCCTCACAGTTAATAAAACACACATCCACTGCCGGATGTGTAATACTTTTTATTTTACTCTCTGGAAAGGGGACGAACATCACTTGCGAGTCACAGCGCGCTCCTGACAGAGCCCAATGCTGTGTTACACCCACCATTGCCTGCCGAGTGCCACACACCTCTGTATTGTATTCCACTAGCTAGTGCATATGCTATGACACTCTCTAGCCCATGTGCACTGTAACACCACCCCGTGAAAATGTCATGCCACACTTGTCTTCGCACGGGTTATATTGCCCCATCTAACGTGCCTTCCTCGATGCCTATGTTATAACGCACAGTGCTATGCCATACATATTACAATTTGGGATCCATATCTTTGTCACAGTGCATATGCAACGTTACACTCCCCAGCACATATTTTATATTACAACTTTAGAGACTAGTTAGGTTACACAACACTGCCCTGTGCATATTACACTCCAAGGCGCATATCGCATAGCACACGCTAGTGCCTGTGCTATCTCGCGCTCTCCAATGAATCTGTCATTGCGCACAATGTATTGCATATTATATTTCACGCCTGGTTCATCTTATATCACACTTTTTGGTGCATAGTTTATACCATACACTATATCTAGTTTTCATTTTCAATCGTGCTCTCAGGACTATGTTCTATATAACACTGTGTTCACCTACCCTTTTCACGGGCATTACATTTTGCGATAGGGGGTGGAGGGTCAGGGGGTGTTTTTGCCAAGTGAGCCCGGAGTCACAGTCACTAACGTCTTCTTCTTCCTGAATAAAAGTGAGATTATGCTGCATACTTGTTCATATTTTAAGTAGTTTGCACAGACAAAATGTTTTAAAAACAATAAAGTTTCTAATACCCGCCTTCTCTGAACAGTTAGCTTGCTGCCCCATCCCCCTCCTCCCTATCCTCTGTTGTGTGAATCCATGGACTAGCCTCCTCCCTCCTGCCATGCATGGTCTGATGTGCTGCCACTGCCCTCAATTTAGTATGATGTACCAGTCCACTCCTCCTGCCCTCCATTGCCCAATTCTATGCCCCATCATTGACCTCCTGCTTAAACTCTGTGCTTAGCTTGCTGCCCCTATTCTCCTTCCCCCTGCCCTCCGATGTCTTTGTGCATGCCCCTGCTCCATCCTTTTTGCCCACCATGTCCCATGGACCTGCAACTCCTATCTACTCTGAGTGTTCTGTTGAGCTGCCACTCCCCTCCCACCTGCCTAGCATTGTCAGATGACTGTAACCTGTCCCTGCCACCTCCACCCTGCCTGTCCACATGCCATGCCTCTATCCTCTTCCTCCTGTCCTACATGGTCCATTGTACTGCCACACCCTTCTGCCCTCCCTGGTCTGTTGTGCTGCAACTGCTCCTCCTGCCTGCCCCGTGTGGTCTGTTGTGAGGCCCCTTCCCCTGAACTTTCTTGTCTGTGCACAGGTCCTGACCCTCCCTTCTATCCTCCATCGTCCTTTGTGCATGCCCCTGCACCCTCCTTCTTGCCCATCATAGCCATTGTGCTGCCACTAACCCTCCCACTTGCCATGCATGGTCTTCTGTGCTGCCATGGCCCCTCCCACCTTCCCTGTGTGGTCAGTTAGCTGCCCCTGACCCCCTCCCACCTTCCCTCCATGGTCTGTGTGTATGCCATCACAGTCTCACTGTTGCTCTACATGTTGTGTCTTGCTTCTAGTGCCCATCCTGCCTGACCTCCATGGCCATCTTGCTGCTCCTGCCCTGCCCCCTTGCCCCCAGCCCTCTGTTTACATGTGCAGACCCCTACTCCCTCCCTCCTGGCTTGTCTGTTCCATTGTAATGCCCCTGATCCGTCCCTCCTGCCCTTTATGGTCTGTTATGCTGCAGCCTTCTCTCCTGTCTGTCCATTATGGTCAGCTAGCTACCAT
This sequence comes from Triturus cristatus, assembly GCF_964204655.1. Classification (NCBI taxonomy): domain Eukaryota; kingdom Metazoa; phylum Chordata; class Amphibia; order Caudata; family Salamandridae; genus Triturus; species Triturus cristatus. Next base: position 142,777,557 of record NC_140580.1, on the reverse strand, counting down.
TGCCTCTTGCCCCTCTGTTCTCTGTTGTCCATGTGCATGGTCCTGTCCCCTCCCTCTTGCTTTCTATGGATTGTTGTGCTGCACTCCCGTCCTGCATGCCCTGTGTGGTGTATTGTGCTGCTGCAAACCCTGATGCCTGCCCTGCAGGGTCAGTTTGGTGCACCTCTCCATGTCTCTCCTGTCCTCTGTTATCCAAGTCCATGTCCCTATCCCATTTCCTTCCATGATCCAATGTACCATACTTGCGAACATTTTGAACTTGGTAAGAGGGAGATTTTGAAAAAAAACTGGGGTATTGATTTTTCCCTTTGAGTTACATGGAAAAAGAGGATATTGTAGACAGGAGACAGATCAAATAAAGCCCATTTGAGCTTAAAAACATTGGACGTTTCCTGGCTGAATCGGGTCTGTTGGCATGTATGGTTGTACTACCATTGCCTCTTCCTTCTGCCCACAATGGTCTATTACATTGCCACAGCCTTGAAGGAGGGTAGATTTTGTATCACAGGGGGCCCCTGGCCCGTTCTGTCCACACCTGAAGTATGAGACCCTTGTCCTTGCCCTGCCAGCCGCATTTGTAGGCCGTATTAAATTGACCAGCGGGTCCTGTGTTGCTATATAATTATCCTGAGACATCCTTACCACTCAGCCAGCATAAAACCCCTGTGTAGGCCCTTCTGTTCAATATGTAGGCCTCTTTGTTAAATTGACCATAGCTCTGCAATTTTAGTGTATAGCAGTCTGAAGGCAGGTCTGCGAGGCCTTCTGCTCCAAACTAGTAGACCCCACCCTACCCGAGTGCTCCGTGCTCGGTATCAAAGTTCAACATCCCCCTGAAGCTGTCGACATACAGTAGGCTGCATCCTGGACTGGTACTTGCTTCCTGGGCAGGTTTCCCGCTTTTAAGGAAGTGGCAACCGCAGAGCGTCAAGTTAGGAGAACTGAGGAGATTTTATACATGAATATATTGAATTCCTGTACAATACCCATTATTTTCTGCTTGCTCTATGGAACTTACGATAAGCGATTGGCCTGAGAGACTGACCTTTTCACCCAGTCCATTGTCAGCATTAAGTGGGTAAATGACGAAATGTCTGGTAAAATCTGCAGACGAAGCTTTTGGGTAGCATACGTAGGTAGATGTAGCGTGCAAAGGAGCCCACAAAATGATATAAAAAGGGAGCACCCACAGATATCGACGGACAACCTCGCCGTCTGTATGTAGGTTAACAGGCTGTGCAGGTTTTCCCCAAGAACTGGGAGCTCTTGTCTTCCTTTGCTTAAAATGTCTTGCTCGGCTTTGCTTGTTCTATTTTACCTATATGAAATGTCATGTTATGTTTAACCATTGTTCTCTTTACTTTTGCATTTAAAAGATGTTGTATTGTAATTGCAGGAATGCTTGCTCTAAGAGTAAATGTGAGTGTCCCTAGGTAACATTTTCCTTGGTGTAACTTGTTTCTCATGATGCATTTATAGATGTGTTTTCTCTCTCTCTCTGTCAGTCCATTAATTGAGATACAGAGAATATCATGACAGCTGTATGATTATCTGGATTCTGTATTTTGTACTTTAGGTCTCTATTCTGCGGTTTCTTTGAAGTTGCATCTTCTCATTAAACTGCCATTGTATTCTGCCTCCAATTCCATGTCTCATATGTCTGTTTTCTTCATTTTTGGAGCAAGCGTTCCTAGGCACCCTGGCTCAAATTAAGGTGCCCCTTTTGTCCCTGACTCACTCTCCTGCTCAGTTCTGTGGTGGCTCCCGGGGCTCTGGGGACCGCCCCTAGCTTCCTTGACCCGTAATAGATCTTCCCTCCAACAGCCTCTCTTGCAAGTCCTGTATTGTTGGTTTGTTGCCCCTGCCCCCCTTTCCACTGCCCTCCATAGTCTGTTGTGCTTCCACGGCCCTTCCTGCCTGCTCAGTGTGGTTAAATTGTTGCCTTTGCACCCTCCTACCTGCCTTCAATTTTCAGAGTCCGTGCCCCTGGCCTCTGCCTCTCAACAGTATCCTAATGAACAACTAGATTGCTAACATTCTATATTTATTACAAAAGTGTGGAGCGCCTGACATCATCTTGATGTAATCAAAACTGTAATACCTAGAGCATTCCTTTAGAAATTACATATATGAGAGGGTCTTATTGGCATCAAAATTATGGTTAGTGCTCTAAAAGACTAAAATAAGGACATATTTTCTGAGTTTTCAAATAGCGACAAAGCACTTTTAAATTATTTGTTATCTTTATGTTTTTTTATCTAGTTGACAACTTGATTAAATGTTGCACATAGGGGAGAGGATGTGGTGTTACTTCCAGAACTGCAGACTTTGCAACTGGGGAACCAGGTTGAAGTTTCTGCTTCAGCTCGACATTCTGTGATTCTGGTCAAATCACTTAGTCTCCCCATGTCTACAACCAAAATGAATTTGTTCTTGTGTGATGTAACCAATGCTCATGTAAAGCACTCCAATACCTGACAAGTCTGCACTATATAACACTGCAAAAACACAAAATAATAAGTGTTTTGCACACTTCTGTCACTGGGCTATATTTGGGCTATATCTGGGTGATTTTGGGCTACATTTGGGCTCTTTTGTCTCCGGTGGCCATCTTGGGAGATTTATTTGTTATGAAGTTTCCTAATTTCCTCATGTACTGCAGTCTCCTCAGTCGGAAATGCTTTCAGTTTTTTACTTTGATTCCATCATGAAGGTATTCAGATATGTCACACATTTGCCATGAATTCTGAATGTTAGCACTCTAGTTGCTCATTAGATCACTGTAGTAAAACTACTGCTCACCATGGAAGTCTGCTCCTGGTATTAAAAGTGCATGTTTCAGTCTGCATGTCAGAATTTTTTAATGAAATAGAAGAGGATTTGAGAAGTCACTCAAAATGTGCCCTCATTTTCTTTCTTCAGCATTAATCATAATTTCTATGGCAAAATGAACCCCCTCATTGTGTTCCTTTTTAAATTAAATGTTTTAAGTGTTACCAGTTTATTCCAATCAAGATGGCTTCAGGTGTGCCATGCTTTTGTCATAATGAAGACAGTAAGTGCTCTAGTTGTTTTTAAGAACATTCTTGGACATTCTGTCATTGGGCTATACTTGGGCTACATCTGGGTGATATTTGGGCTACATTTGGGCTCTTTTGTCTCTGGTGGCCATCTTGGGAGACTTATTTGTTATGAAGTTTCCTAATTTCCTCATTTACTGCAGTCTCCTCAGTAGGAAATACTTTCAGTTTTTTACTTTGATTCCATCAAGAAGGCATTCAAATGTGTCACACATTTGCCATAAAATCAGAATGTTAGCACTCTTTTTGCTCATTAGATCACTGTAGTAAAGCTACTGCTCACCAGGGAAAACTGCTGCTGGTATTGAAAGTGCATGTTTCAGTCTGCATGCCAGGATTTGAGAAGTCACTCAAAATGTGCCCTAATTTTTCTTTATGCAGCACTAATCATACTTTTTATGGAAAAATGAACCACCTCATTTTGTTCCTTTTTAAATTAAATGTTTTAAGAGTTACCACTTTAATCCAAGCAAGATGGCTTCAGGTGTGCCATACATTTATCATAAGTAGGACGGTTAGCGCTCTAGTAGTTCTTTGGAACACTCTGGAAATCTGCAGTAGAACACAAAGGAATCAACTGACAGTCTCTGCCCTTGTTGGATGTACATGTTTTACTGAGAATGTCAGACTTCATTCTCACATGACTGAGAAAGATAATGTGAATTTACAGAAAATAAGCTCTCAGTTTAGCTTATAGATCACCTTCCAAACCTCTGTGGTAAAAGCATGAGAAAATATTTTTCTCTCAATCATGATATCCCAGCAGAAGGCTTTTTCACATGGTGAAATCACCTTAGAACATACCACAATTCCTAAAATGAGTATGGTACCATCAACAAATGATTTATAATGTAACTAAAGTCTTAAAACCTTCTATTAACTGCAATGCTTTTTAATGAGGTGCTATCATGTATATTGGTCCCAAGATGGCTGCCAACACTTCTTGGATGAAGTGCTGACAGCCAATCAGATCTCAGGATGAGATGTGTGGTTAGGCTCCGCCCACATATATATATTGATTTAAATGCTATTTTCTCAGGAACTACTGAACAGATTTACACCAGACCTACAAAAGGCACTTCCTTGACCTGAGGACTACCTCTCTGCCAAATTTCAAGTAACTCTGTTCAGCCGTTCGGGCTGTAGCTGTGTCTAAAGGTCCTATGGAAAAATGCATGGGAAAAACGCGTTTTGGGACCCCCCTTTTTTCTCAGCCCCCGCTTGACGAATCCCCCCGAGACTTTCAGGGTAGGAGCGGAGCGTAGCGCCCCACCTATTTTGAAAATTTCGCGAGGATTCATCGACCGGCGCCAAAGTTATTCCAAATAGAATGTTGCGGATTTCCTATGGAAACAGGGTCCTAACTATAACTATCTACTGGCGACCGCCAGTAGATAATACATATATATATATATATATATATATATTCACTTAAAAAACCATAGGTTTCACACATGTTATAGTTAGCTGGACATTTCACTCGTAAAAAAACAACGAAATTCCCCCGTTATAGTTAGTGCAGGCAACTATAACTCACGCGACCACAATCCTCTGCTGATGACGTCAGATATTACATCACTGTATTTAGACACTTATTTACCCATGTCTTCTTCCATTAATCTTTAGCTATACATATATTACAAATATTTATTTTTCAGAAAGACACATATGTCATCAGTGATGTAATATCTGACGTCATCAGCAGAGGATTGCAGTCGCGTGAGTTATAGTTGCCTGCACTAACTATAACGGGGGAATTTCATTGGTTTTTTACGAGTGAAATGTCCAGCTAACTATAACATGTGTGAAACCTATGGTTTTTTAAGTGAATTTGCAAGGTTTTTTAAATGCTAATTTGTAACTATAACGTGTGTGAAACCTATGGTTTTTTCAGTGAATTTCAAAGGTTTTTTAAATGCTAATTTATGTATGTATATTTTATTTTTTTTATGGGATTTTTAGCGTGCGCGCACGGTACGCGAACCGCGCGGGTTTTTTCCGTTAAAAATGTAAAAAATATTTTTTACGTGTGTTTTTCAGCGTGCGCGCACAGTGCGCGCACTCCGCGATTTAAAAAAAAAAAAAAAATCTTTTTTGGGCCTTTGGGGGTCCTTCTGGGACCCCCTGACAAAGGCTAGGGGGTCAGGAACTGTCCACCCTTCCCCCTTTTCACGTTCTCCAACTTTGTTTTTCACCCCCTCAGACAGCGAGAGACAAAATGGCGGCCGACACTTCCTGGTTTCGACCAATTCGAATGTTTACCGACATCTAACAACCAATCAGAATTGCGCTCGCGCACGGCAGGGTGCGCGCACAGTGCGCGCACGGTGCGCGCGTATAGATATTGATATGGTTTTAAATGCTATTTTCTCAGGAAATACTGAACAGATTTACACGAGACCTTCAAAAGGCACTTCCTTGACCTTATGGCTACCTCTTTGCCAAATTTCAAGTAATTCTGTTCAGCCGTTCGGGCTGTACCTTCGACTAAAGGTCCTATGGAGAAATGCATGGGGAAAACGCGTTTTGGGACCTCCCCTTTTTCTCGGCCCCCGCTTGACGAATCACCCCGAGACTTTCAGGGTAGGAGCTGAATGGAGCGCCCCATTAGTTTTGAAAATTTCGTGAGGATTCGTCAAAGTTATTCAAAATAGAATTTTCAGATTTCCTATGGAAACTAGGATGTAACTCTAACTATCTACTGGCGACTGCCAGTAGATAATATATATATATATATATATATATATATATATGAAACAGTCTCGTCTCATCAAGTTTCTCAACACCAACAAACGAGAGTGGACCCAAGATAAGTGCTGGTTTTCTTATTTTATTTCCTTAGTAAGTCGCCATGACGCGTTTCGACAGCTCCCTGCCTTGATCACATGACAGCATTACTTCGTGTGCTCAATCCATTTAAAGTGACAGTGTCCAATCAAATAATTCATAGACATAGAAGACATTATTTACGCGTAAATGCTCAAACAAATCATGTGGCTAACAATCATACAATATAAATATATAAATACAAATTATTAATGAGTTAGCAACACATTATTTACAAAAACACAATCAGAATTTAATAATTTGCATAAATGCTGGTTTCCTGAATTATGTATTGTGAAACATGTGCCAGTCCCATTATAATGTTAAATCGTTTATTGCTTTTTTCTCATAATAATTTGCTTGAATGCAATGAAGGGCTGGCATAGCGTAATATTAGTTGTCTAGAATGGACCACTTATTAAAGTGCCTAAAATGTGAGAAAATTAATAAAATCTAAAAAAATCCCCTTGTTACAAACAGCTATATTTTTCCTTAATTTTTCCGATTTTTTTAAAAGTGCTCGTGCTTTATTTACTACAATATTGTCAAATTCCCCTTACCTCATTGTATGCTGATTATATATCATATGCATCTTTCATTTTTAGGAGGCGATAAAGGGAATTTGACGCACCAGTGTATAGACAGGGTTGCAAAAAAGGAGTTTATGGATGTATTTTAGAGCAATTGATTCCCACTATTGTACTTTAAAATTAATATAAATATGTATATAAATATTAAATACATAAAATGTTAATAAATACAATTCAATTACTAAAATTACTCCATAAAATCTTTCCAAATTTACAATATATATTAAAAAACAGCATAAAAGGACGAAAATACACAGAGGATAAAAGGTTCCCTGACTCAGCAAATGTTCAAACACAGATTCTGGGTGTAAAATATATGTATTCGTTTTTGGCATGCTCATTATAGAAGATGTCGATGATGTCCTTCTCAATCTAAATAGGTGTGCAAATCCTCACTAGTATTGAGACCACCCGGCTGCTTTGTATCCATTTCTAAAATATATTTAGTTTCAAGGCGCCTTAGTTTATGTTCCCGATCACCTCCTCTCTTTAGTGGAGGGATGGCATCAATGACAAAATATTTCAAATGTTTAAGATTACTGCCATGGTGCAATTTAAAGTGCCTTGCTACCGGGTAACTTGGGTCATTGTTGACGATCGCCCTTGTGTGTTGCAGAATGCGTTTGTGGACAGATAACTTGGTGCTGCCTATATATGAAAGGTTACAGCTACATTGCAAGACATAGATTGCAAATTCCGTCCGACATGTCAAATGTTGTTTTATATCGGAGGCTTTGCTACTGAACGCCGTATTATATGAGGTTTTATTTATGCCATACTGGCATGCTTTGCAGCTGGAGCATTTGAAGAAACCATTCCTAGCAACTAACCATCCTGTCTGCTGTTGTTCTTCAGGATTTTTCCGAACCAAAGCATTGGCCATAGAAAATGATTTTCTGTAAGTTATAGCCGGATGCTTAGGGAGCATTGCTCCAATTACTGGATCATCCCGGACTATAGGCCAATTTCTTCTAATGATGGTTCGCAGCTGTTGTTCCTGCCTGGAATAGGTTAGTATCAATCTAGTTGGTTCCTGGTCCGTCTTCCCTTTGCTTCTGCTCGCTATCCGTGATTCGCTCTCTACCTTAAGTAAATCTTGTCTGGATCGTTTCCTGGATTTAACAATGGCATTGTCAATAGATACACTCCTGTACCCCCTTTCCAGGAATCGTTTTTTACTTTCTAACTGTTTCTCATGCAAGTCATGATCATCGCTACAAACCCTACGAATGCGCAGCATTTCCCCATATGGGATGCTTTGTATTAAATGCGGAGGGTGTGCGCTGGATGCATGCAACATAGTGTTCCCTGCCGTATCCTTACGATATAGGGAAGTTGTCATATTGTTATTTACTATGTTAATTTGTACATCCAAAAAAGTTATATTTGTCTTGCTGACATTCGAGGTAAATTGCAAATTCACATCATTGCTGTTTAAAGATGCCACAAATTCATGTGCCTCATTTTCCGATCCACTCCAAATAACAAACAAATCATCAATAAATCTAAGCCACGAAACTACATTTTTCTTAAAAACAATTTCATGTTTCCTCATGAGGACCAGCTCTTCCCACCACCCCATAAATAAACAGGCATAGCTGGGGGAAAAGCTGGCCCCCATGGCCACACCCTGTATCTGTTGAAACATTTGATTCTTGAACATGAATAGGTTATTTTCCAAACAGAATGCCAGCATATCCAACAACATAACATTGTGCCGTGCAAATTTGAGAGGCCTGTTTGCTAAAAAATATTCCACGGCTTTAAGACCATCTACATTTTTTATGCACGTGTATAAGGAGGAAACATCAAGAGCTATTAAGAGCCAACCATTATGCCATTTTATATCGGCTACTTTTCTAATAAAATCACTGGTGTCCTGTACAAATGACTTTAAATTTTTAACGTGATCCTGTAAAAAGTAGTCAATATACCGAGATACATTTTCCAAAAGTCCATCACAGGCCGATATTATGGGCCTCCCCGGTGGTTTGTTGATGTTCTTATGAATTTTTGGGATAAAATACAATGACGGCGTTATGGGATACTCCTTCTTTAAATACTTGTACTCCTCCATGTTCAATAAACCCATGCTTTTCCAAGCTAATAATTTAGAGAAAAGAAGATTCTGCACAGATTTATATTTCATTGGAGTGCTCCTTCGATAACAGTTAGTGTCATTTAACTGGGAATACGCTTCCTCCAAATATTGCTTTAATGGCCATAACACAATGTTGCCTCCTTTGTCAGAATTCCTAATAACGACCTGGCTCTCCTTCTTTAGTTTCTCGATAAGTTGATTGTATTTTCTTTCATGATTTGTTATCTTTCTTTTGGCCTTGTTGATATTCAAATGCAGTTTTTTCACCTGTGCCACAATCTGCTCGTTAAAGACATCAACAGAATCTCTTGGCATAATAGGAGTGAATTTTGATTGTCTTTTGAAGGGTGTGTCTGGTTTGAACCCAGCACCCATTCCCGGAGATTGCCCCGTTTCATTGTTCATGTCCATACAATCTTCATCAAATTCATTCATGTTGCCATTGGCCTCCTGTGCCAATTCCTGTATTGTTCTTAATGTTTCAAGGTCAGCAACCATTAAATCAGACATACTATTGTTATCATCATTGGGGATGGCCCCGATTCCTGTTCCGGATATTTGGGGGCGTAAAGCATGGAACTTTTTTAGCTTCAATTTACGAATGAATTTATAAATATCAGCTCGAGTCTGTGGATAATCAAAATTCGACTCAGGGCAAAATGAAAGCTCCAAAGAAAGCAGTTGTTCCTCTGCCCGTGTTAAATCTATCTGGGCCAGGTTGATTATAGTCATGGTTTGAGGTTGCCCTGGTGTTGTTTTGGTAGAATTTTTTGACTTTATTTCTTCCTCCATCCACCCCGACCTCGCCCCCGAGTTTGACGCCTGTTTGCGGCGTTCTCGGGCTGCTTTCCTCCGTTGCTTTCGGCTCTCAGTTCTTCGTTTTTTGCCGGTTGGTTGCGGGGGCGCAGTGTTTCCTTCCTGCTTCTCCTTAGATAATCCAGCTCCTCCCCCAATGTCGGTTTAATTGCACAATTAACTCTCCCCTCAGTGTCTGATCCACTTTCCACTGCAGAACTCAAATCCGATGTTGAGGGAGCATCCACTACTCTTAAATTACTTGTAGAACTTGGCCCCTGCTTGTTTAATGTTGCTGACCTGTAGGCATCAAATTTACGTGCAAATGTAAAAATCTGGCCACTAGCATAATCATCCTTATCTCTACGAAATTTATAGGTCTTTCTTTGCTTGATTTTTTCCTCTTCCTTACTGAGTCGTGACACCATATCCTCGTGTAACTTCATCCTTTGCTGGGAATCACTCATAGCTTTTATTTCGGCGTCTAGGGCATCAATTTTTGTTTGGAGCTCACCACGATCGATATCCGCATATTTCACCAATATCTGAACCAATTTGCGCGATGACTCCAAATTCGTTTCCGCCCACTCGGCCATCATTCGGGGGTTTGGGGTGTCGTAACTCGGGGCAATCATTATTCTCAGCCCCCTGGGTATCCTCCCCACATCTAGATACCGCTGCAAAGATTTCGACTCCCACCATTTAGCCTGCTCCTGACGCATCAATTTCTCCAAAATGCGATATTTCTCCTTTAAACCCTGTTCTCCACTTGGTTCCTTATTAATTCCTTTGTCAATAAGCTGCGTTGTATATATATATATATATATATATATATATATATATATATATATATATATATATATATATATATATATTAAGTTCCACAATGCAACAACGCATCCGATGCACTCCTTCCCAATGAAAGTCCAAACACAGTCTTGCGGCTTCACGGTGGTTTATTCATCAAAATCAAGCCACTTTTACCCAACGCGTTTCGGCGTGACCGCCTTGATCACGACTTTCATTGGGAAGGAGTGCATCGGATGCGTTGTTGCATTGTGGAACTTAATCTAAGACAGGGATTCTCGGACCCTGAGATGGCACCGCGGTATAAGCGTCCCGGTAACTTCTGAGAATGTGGCTCGATATATATATATATATATATACATATATATATATATATATATTCACTTAAAAAACCATAGGTTTCACACATGTTATAGTTAGCTGGACATTTCACTCGTAAAAAAACAATGAAATTCCCCCGTTATAGTTAGTGCAGGCAACTATAACTCACGCGACCACAATCCTCTGCTGATGACGTCAGATATTACATCACTGTATTTAGACACTTATTTACCCATGTCTTCTTCCATTAATCTTTAGCTATACATATCTTACAAATATTTATTTTTCAGAAAGACACATATGTCATCAGTGATGTAATATCTGACGTCATCAGCAGAGGATTGCAGTCGCGTGAGTTATAGTTGCATGCACTAACTATAACGGGGGAATTTCATTGGTTTTTTACGAGTGAAATGTCCAGCTAACTATAACATGTGTGAAACCTATGGTTTTTTAAGTGAATTTGCAAGGTTTTTTAAATGCTAATTTGTAACTATAACGTGTGTGAAACCTATGGTTTTTTCAGTGAATTTCAAAGGTTTTTTAAATGCTAATTTATGTATGTATTTTTTATTTTTTTTATGGGATTTTTAGCGTGCGCGCACGGTACGCGAACCGCGCGGGTTTTTTCCGTTAAAAATGTAAAAAATATTTTTTACGTGTGTTTTTCAGCGTGCGCGCACAGTGCGCGCACTCCGCGATTTTTTTTAAAAAAAAAAAATCTTTTTTGGGCCTTTGGGGGTCCTTCTGGGACCCCCTGACAAAGGCTAGGGGGTCAGGAACTGTCCGCCCTTCCCCCTTTTCACGTTCTCCAACTTTGTTTTTCACCCCCTCAGACAGCGAGAGACAAAATGGCGGCCGACACTTCCTGGTTTCGACCAATTCGAATGTTTACCGACATCTAACAACCAATCAGAATTGCGCTCGCGCACGGCAGGGTGCGCGCACAGTGCGCGCACGGTGCGCGCGTATAGATATTGATATGGTTTTAAATGCTATTTTCTCAGGAAATACTGAACAGATTTACACGAGACCTTCAAAAGGCACTTCCTTGACCTTATGGCTACCTCTTTGCCAAATTTCAAGTAATTCTGTTCAGCCGTTCGGGCTGTACCTTCGACTAAAGGTCCTATGGAGAAATGCATGGGGAAAACGCGTTTTGGGACCTCCCCTTTTTCTCGGCCCCCACTTGACGAATCACCCCGAGACTTTCAGGGTAGGAGCTGAACGGAGCGCCCCATTAGTTTTGAAAATTTCGCGAGGATTCGTCAAAGTTATTCAAAATAGAATTTTCAGATTTCCTATGGAAACTAGGATGTAACTATAACTATCTACTGGCGACAGCCAGTAGATAATATATATATATATATATATATATATATATATATATATATATATATATATATATATATATACACACACACACACATATATTTTATATTAGTGTGGGTAGCAGGTGCACAATGCCCATAGGGTGAAAAGGGCTTAAGCACCACCCCCACACCCCACCCCACCCCCGTCATGTGTCTTAGCCCGGGCTGCTGCAGCTCGAGCTGCTGTGGACTCCACTGGCCAGTGTCCAAAGTCTTATCTCCGGCACGCCCGAGTTGTTCACAGGTCTTTAAAGACCATTGGCATATTTACATACCTTTGTTAACTGGTTACTGAGGCTTAGTTGTTTTTCTGGTTCGAGTACCCCCTGCCCCCTCTCCCACTCTGCCTTACATTTGTATTTTACATTTACTGCTGTAGTGTGCGAATGTATTTCATGAAAAGGAATATAAAGTAGGGTTGCCAAAATAAAAATTCCAGCCATGTGTTTAAAGAGTCTGCATTAAATAGGGTTAAAAATAAAAAAGTATGTATTCATTTGTAATGTTACTTTTCTGTCTTTGTTCCCTTTAATTATCAGTCATGGATCATTCAGGTAGCCCTAGACCACAATTAAATTGCTGTTCGTAGTATGCACAGAAAAGTGCTGAAAATACGGCTTTAGGTGACTCTTTATTATTTTACCGTCTGTGACATCAAAATAAGCAACAAGCAGGCTGGTAAAGAAGATGGTCTGTGGGGGGGAATGGAGGGGTACAGGCTGTGTCCGGTTCCATGGGAGTCCTCCTGCTGCATTTCCCAAAGGCTGCATATGGTGTTGAAAACAGCAGGCTGGGGGTGGCGACATAATCGGCAAATGCAGCAAGAAGCTTTCAGAAGGCCCCATAAAAGTCAGCTGTGATTGTGCAACAGCTGACTTTAACAAGCATCTGCAATGCAAGAAGTATCGCAATTATGCGAGACCTATTGCATTGCAAATGGTAGGCATAATGACAACGGGAGGGCGGGCGGGGGAGAAGGCATTGACAATGGGAGGGAGGGTGGAGGGGGGAGAAGGCACGGACAACGGGAGGGCGGGGGAGGGGAGGGAGAAGGAACAGACAACGGGAGGGCGGGTAGGAGGAGAAGGCATGGACAACGGGAGGGAGGGTGGGGGGAGGCACGACAACGGGAGGGAGCAGGGAGTAAAGAAGGCTCTAAAGCATGTCGTGCCTGCAATAGAAGAACCTCATTAAAGAAAATAGTGCTCACCATCAAAGTAACACATACCATGTAACAACCGAAGTAAAGGGGCCAGTCGCCATGGGAGGTGACAAATGAAGAGGAGGCCGTACTAAGGAGAGACTAACAAGCCTATCGACGAATCAGAAGCCAGCATTTAGGACAGACAATGACACAAGCCAACGGCAGATAGGGGCAGAGAGTGGGCCGAGCTTCTATTCACCTACTTCTCTACAATAAGTCTCGTAGAGCAGCGCATGCGCGCTGGCTCTAGGCTCGACCTAAAAAGGGGTCTTCGCTTCCCGCCAGGCATGCGATGTCACCCAGGCTCTCGAGAAACACAAAAGAGGGACATTGGAGCATGCGCAGAAAAGTTGTTATCGCGCATGCTCCAGCGGCCCTCTTTTGTGTTTACTGAGAGCATGGGGGAGCCGGCACCTACAAATATGGTTCAGTGAAAAAGGTCCCCGGGCCGCCTAGGAGGTCTGCCGGGCCGCTGGCGACCTGCGGGCCGTACTATGAGTACCACAGGCGTACAGAGACCAAATGGAAATACATATCTGAAGGGTAGGGGCTAGCGCAGTTCACGTTGGAAAGCAGAGTGATTGAAATAGAAAGAGCCAGGCAAGACGTCACTCAAGTTCACTGAGATCCTATCTTCAGATTTGCAGACTTAGGATTTGAAGAGACAGGACTGAAATACACTGCAAATGACTCAGAGAATAGGCATGGGTGCGTGGTGCAATGAATAAGGGCATTTATAAGGGGCTCACCTGCCCGCGTACAGAAATCCGACTATGGTGTCACATGGTATGATAACTTGGCCCTTTACGCAATGAGCTGTTGAAAGGTTTCAGGGCGCGGCCCGCTCTGGCAGCATGAATGAATCACTGACCAGCAATCAAAGCTGCAACCTTTACAGGGCAGCCGCAACCCCCCGAGGCCTCACTCGGGTTGAGAAATGAAGATCAAAACACGAAGTGTATTGCTAGCTACGTCAATAGCAAAATGCCACGAGCCAGAGTAAGTATAAATGTCACCTGCTGGATACAACATAGGCTGCTAATTTTGCCAAGAAAGCAATATCTGGTGTAGATGTTTATTTTTGATACTGGGATAGATCGTAAACTGATATTAACAGAGTCCCGTGGAAAGCAAATAAAGCAATAGAAAGAGGGAGCCGCTTTCTAGCTAGCGTTCGAAACAGGACTGCACAAATGTGAAATGCAAATTACAAATACACTTTTACACCATGCATCTGAACCTTAGTTCCCCAAGTATGCCCCTCGTGTTTGAGTAACTAAAACTAGAAATAATAGACCCTTGTACCTATACAGTGCTAACATTAAGCTGGAGTTTACGTGCAAAAAAACAGAATCAAGGATGCTGCCTCGGAAGGATGAAATGTTGAGCAATATAACCACAATTTAAATCTATATATCATAGGTGACAGGCAGTTTTCTGCAGCATGTGTATTGACCTAGTATGGTATCTTACCAGATAATACATTTTTATATGTAGTGCATGGTCACGGATTTTGTCATTTCGTAGCAGTGCACGTCAAGTATGTTTCTATTACCCACCTCATTATTAATTCATATTTTAATATTACAACCTAGCAAGGATAAAAGACGGAGTCGGTCCTTCTTGAATCCGATCCTGGGATTTTTTGGCTGCACGCAAATCTCAGCAGTGATTGTGTAAACTCACTTAGCTATCGTACAACAATTAGTATTAACAACTAGAGGTGGGCTAACCAACAAAGTAGCGTGGAGAGCTGAGCCAGTGCTGAGCCAAGCATCTGGTTTGCCTGTAAGAGCATGAGCCGAGCCATGAAAATGTTTGGCATGTAATACACACAACAAACGTCATTAAAAATATGATAAAGTCTCCTCAAAATAAAAAAAATTATATTCCTTTAATATGCGCAAGCATTTTAAGTAATAAGATTATACCACATGGGATTCTGTAATCCCTTTCTAAATACTAACAGAAGGGTATGCAGTTCCTAATAATAACGTCTTGTGTGTTAGAATCACTAGAAAAAAGGTCAACATGTTTCTTGCCTGGGTTTTTATTAAATGGCAATTCTTCAGGACCAATATATACGGCTACCTGCACCTTTTTGGTGGTGGCCACAACCTCTAAGAGGTGTCAATGGTAGCCACACGTACAGCACCCTAAAAATGTGTGGTGCCGTGTAAATCAAGAACACACAACCCCATTAGGCTGTGGAGACAATGTGGTCAGGGTAGGAACACACTAATTGTTAGTGTCGGTTGCGTCGAACTAACGTTACCGTAAACCTATGACCCCGCCAGCCGCTCGAGACCTTTTTTATTTGTAGCACATATCACTCATACACCTAATGGTGAGAGATGTGCGGATTGTTTTTAATCAGGGTGTTGACCATACTTTATTAAATTTGTTTGAAGTGGATCACCTACCCTGTTTTAGTACACTTACCTTTCACTCCACTTGCACCTACACCAGTTATATCAACTAACCGTTTTCCCCACACACCTCACTCACCGGCGTTTGGAAATAAAGATCTCCGACAGGAAGGCCCCCTTGGGGTGCCTGATCGGGCATTGCACCGCCGGCCCGATAAGGAGCAAAGACCCGGTGATGAAGCAAGACACCCGCTTGTTGGGTGTGTGAGGGTCTTCATTTCCAGAAGGAGTACCTTTTACTCCGCTTAACCAGACCGTTTTCACACTATCACCTTGGGACCTAGTGATTCTAACACACAAGACGTTATTATTAGGAACTGCATACCCTTCTGTTAGTATTGATTATTGGGCATGTATGCTGGACCTGCAATAGTATTTAGTTAGTTTATTATTGTAAAAGCCCCTCCTTTCCCCCTTCTTGTTTGAGATCCCTTTCTAAATGTCAGTATCTCATTTCTTTATAATACAGGGGATTCTACAATGCCTGTTTAAACGTCAAGCTCTGATTAATTTATAATCAGCAAAGTGTGACACACCCAGTTGCCTATAATAAAGAAAAGACATCAGAACTCGACTATTATAAGGTATTGCAGTCTAGTTTTTTTTAGCTTACAATGACAAGCAGAGAGAATGTGTTTATTTTTTGCACTCCTTAGATAGAGAAAAGCTACAATCTTTCTGCATGTTTCTCCACATTCTGAGCTACTGCAGCTTTGTTTTTATTCTTAAACTGACTTCTATTGAACTGTCTCTAATATCTGTTTGCAACAAATGACTAACATGTTTTTGAAGTGTTTAATTTTACACTAGAGGTTTTATTTTGGTTCTTCATCTTTGCAAACATGCTTGCTCTTCTATTTAAAAGAGCAATGCATTGAGTTTTTAAGTGGTTAGTGGGAAAGGTGATGGTGTGACCAAGTATGAAAGCTCAGCTTGTTTTGGGCTCAAGGGTCCAAGAGGACTGGAGCAGGACCAATAATGACTGGATATGTCTGAATAGAGATAGTGGGAGAGAAATGATGGTCTGGAATGCAGCTCCAAGCAATCATCAGTGGCTGACATTAATTCAAGCATTCCTTCAAACATGTTTTTGCAGTAGATGTCCTTAGTGCAACTGGTATGCCCTATACTCACTGTGCCATTGCTGCACTGCACTGATAAGATCTAAATTGGTCAACCCCAGCCTGGAACTGCTTGTGTTTCCATCCTAAGGGGACCTGGCATCGCAGCTCGGGCTAGACTGTGCGTGATGGAGAAGGACAAAGTGATTTGCATATGGCAGGTCTATGTCTGGAGTAGCACAGTGGGTGAAAAAAATGATAGCCTGGAATCTTCATGAGTGATCTTCATTGGCTGAGATTAATTCAAGTATTTGTTCCATCATCTTGCCTTTAATTCAGTGGTGTCGACGTTCTGTGATGTTATCAGGGTTAAGGACCATGTGATATCACTCTCTGTAATGCTTGAGATGTCATTGGTCATGTGATTCCAAACCATGGAATATCATAGGAGGCGTTCAAAGGGTATATAGTATCACTCCTACTGCCCCTTACATTTGGTTGAATGAATATTCATGCACATTTCTCATGAGTGTTTTTATAAAATTTGATAAGCATTTAAGAAAACTATATTCATCTGTTTAGCTCCAATAAGGTACATATAGAAGCATTTGCCCACAGTATGGCTAAATATCTATGTAAAGCTGAATCACTGTGCACCATAAAGGAATGAGTGGGTGGAAGAATTTGGGTAAGTAGAAGTGCCAACCTGCTGCATTCAATCCGCTTACACTAATGGGAAAAGGGAACAGTGACTAGAGCTGGTGAAAAGAAAAGGGACGCGGAGGCTGCAAATCTGGGACTGTCGAATTGGGAACTAATCTGCCACACTTCTGGTATCTTCATAGAACAGATTCTCCAGTGTATAGTACAGAGACAAGCATTATATTGCCAGAGTCTGACTCCTGGGTATCTAGAGACAGGCTGTGACCCCCTGGATGCAGACAGCCTGTGAGTGTAACCAGAAGACAAGTACAAGAATGAGTTTAAGGCGAGGTCTGTGACTATGAGCACTATGAGTAGGACACACTAGGGCCCCACTGCACCAGACTGTGACCCTATTTGGAGTCTCAGAATCACAGGAACAGTCATGCAACAATGTGATTGTTTGATGTGAGGGAGTGCTTATAGAAAAACTAGGTGTGGGAGTTTCCGACATTCTTGTGTAGGTTCCTTTTCAGTATATCTCTAATTGTACATACCTTGAGTGTTTTGTTTGGCCACAGGGTGCTCTGTTTGCCAAATCAGTTGAGTACAGAAATGGGTTAACAGTTAAAAGAGTCTGGACATTAGTTTTTGTCTAGAGAGGGAAATTTAGCTTGGGCACATATATCGCCCCTGAGAGAGGACATTGAAGATTGCACATATGTAATTACCTGTCAAGGCAGAGAGTAAGGACTAACCTCCAAGCCTGGTACAGCAGGAGCGATGATGGACGTAAGTAACCCTTTCCCCTTTGTGTGGCACACCTGCGAGTATCAGTACATATTTCCTCCACAGTTGATGCCACAGAAGGGGGGAAAGGGAAAAAAGGGATAAACGAAACAACAACGACGTGGCAGACAAGAACTTCGGATGGCACTCGGGAATGGGCACAATCACTCTCCCAATCGCCCCTTGTTCCTGCAGAAAGGACACACACAAAGGATTATTAGTGCGGACCCTCTTCCTAATTTCACAGCGAATTAAACTGATTCAAAAAAGGGTTACACTTACTCTATATATCTGCCACAAGCATTCGTGAATCATCTTGCATGGCAAAGGAAAATAATAATGCAAGGAACCCAACTAGGGGGTAAGGTACTTATCTCCACATCCGGACCCACCAAGGTACAGGAAGCAGCCGCTCTGCTCATTCATTCAATCCAAGAGCTAACGGTAGCCAATAAAGTATTTAATGTTTGCGCTCCTGCGCTTGGTCGTAAGGAAACAATAATCCATGAGACTAGAGTCGGGGTACTAGGATTCCAAGCCTCTCACCGGCTCTCCAGTGCAGGTTTGGCAACAAGAAAAGATTAACGCTCCTCGCGCGTGTGTGTATAATGCGAGCCTCTCACGGGCTCTTCGGTGCAGGTTTGGCCAAAGGAAAAGTTTAGCGCTCCTCGCGCATGTGCTTAGCATGCGAGCCTCTCACTGGCTCTTCAGGGTAGCAGGGCAAAGTGTATCGCTAATAACGCAGCTTCGGGTGGCGCTATGAAGAACGGACAGTTGCCCGGGGTCCAATTACCGCTGATACGCCCAGGAAGTTTCACGGCGTATGGCGGTCTGTTGCACACAGCGAGTCGCTGTATACATCGGTGGCGTGGTAACGCGGCCGCGTCTCGGCGCGTTAGTGCCGCTGTTAGTCAGGCTAAGTGCACCCAGGGACGACAAAGGATTCCATTCTCTCGGGACTGCGGGAGGTCTAAAGTGCGATTTCTGGCGGCATCGTAGATCGGCTTCTTCAGGCGACGAGCCCCGAGTTCTGGGAGAGGGGCGGTTACATAGGGATGCTCAGACAGAGAGAAAGGACAAGGACAGGCTGCATGGCAGACAGTCTGAGAGATGTAGTGCTGCATTCATCCTTCATGCACACTGCCTATAGCCGCGCCGTGACATTACCTTAGGGTAGCAGAGGAGTCTGGGCATATGTGTTGACCTGAAATAGAGCAAAGTGGCTTGGGCGTATGCATTGACTATATCGAGAATAATGTGGTCAGGATGTGTGTAGGAGTGTAAGGAGAGCTATAGGTGTATAGCCCAAGCTCTCCATCCCATATTTTAACATTCAGGTTCCACATGTAATCTATGTTAAATTGTATTGTATTGTGTATATTATTTGTGAAGCACAACTATCACTCCGCGGGAGAATCTTGGCGCTATTCAGATAGAAAGGGCCTCTAGCTTGCCCACAAGCAAATTGTCAATTGAAGTCCAACTAAAGTAAAACAGTGTGAAGGTGTCTGGAGAGATCAGAGCGTGCGTTCTCGTTGCAATCTCTTTCCTCTCCATTAAAAATGTCAAACAAGTCACCAGTGTATTAACTGGTCGAGAGTTCCGGGAATGTTCTACTAGCCGAGGACTACACTTCCTGCCCTCTGATCTGTTGGGCATGGGTTAGCATTCTCAAATTATGTGCTACAGTGGGGTATCTTCTACTGTGTTGGTGGTACTCATAGGCAGGGTGAAGGTGCAAGGTCAGGAGGTGCAAAACCTTGAATGTTATAGAAGATAATCCAGAGCAGGGCTGCAAAGGTACTAAATCTCTGGAGGCACATGAGTGTGTCAGACTCTGGGAGGTGGCTCTGTGCAAGTGCCATGAGCTGCAGTGTCAGAGTGTGAACAATTCAGAATATAAAGACCTACACCCTGAAGTAGCATGGAAGGTGTTGCTGTTATCTTTTAGAAAACAAGGCTGCTGACAGACATACGTTATAGTTGGGGGTAAAACTCCAGCTGCAAGATGTCCATTCAAAGGCTGCATTCAAAGGATAGGGTAATGGCAGAACAGTTTATATCCTGAAGGACATGTTGACATGCAAACAGTCTCTTCTAATAAACTTGGAATATTTCTGGTAAGAAGATTGGTTTGCTAGACAGTTCTATATGTCCATTGGACCTGCCAATCTGTCCTAAAATGCAGGGCTCACTGAAACCGTAGGACTTTCTGACTAACAAAAAAATTATGAAAAGAGTTTTGCAGTCTCTACAGTTGCTCGTCCACCGGTGGTCTAATTCAAGGCACATTTAGTCAGTGGTAATGGAAGTTCCTCTGAACATATTCACTGGAGCATTGGTGTACATGTCTCTTTTGTGTTTCTGGGGGTCATGGAGCAGAAGTATAGGCATACACAGGTCCTGAAAGTTGAGACGGGGTTTTGTCACCAGTGACATTAACAGACAATGTCGGGAGCCATTTGTCTATCATGAAGGTTCTTAGCCTAGAAAATTTTCTGGTAATCTTTTTAGCTTCTTTAGTGACTGCTGCCGATTGGGATCATGTGCTCTCCTGAAGTTTTTTAAAACTTTATTTATAACTGAGCGGTCATATACAGAATTCTTCAAGACAATATCCATTGACTTGCTTACGTTATACATATTAGAGACCGGATACATAGCACAGGTAAATACACTTTACATTTTTAATGACTTAGTAGTAGACACAACACCAGATACAGCTATTGAGACACGCGCACCTGCGCTTACATACTACCATCACCATGTGTCTCAGCAGTCTGATCACTTTCTGTGCTTGTTAAGTCCAACAATTCTCTGCATAATTCTCTCCAAGTTGCGATATCCTCATACAACCTTTCATCCCTGTGGCAAACTTTCATGTGTAGTTCCTCCACCAGGGACCACTCCCCCACGTCTCTCAACCAGTTTGCAAAAGAGGGAGCCCGCTACCCCATCCAGCAAATGACAACCCTCCGTTTAACTAATACCAGCGCCAGCTGCAATAACTTGTTGGCCATTTTCCTCTTCTAACGGTGTGGCACCAGCCCTAGAAGGCACTGCTCAGGCTTTGCCTCCAACGCTATTCCCACCCTTTCACGTAGCCTTGCCACTACCTCAAGCCAATACTGATGCACTTCCGGACATTCCCACGCCAAATGCATAAACCCAGCATGAGTTCCATGACATCTAGGACATTCATGTGAATGGGAGGCATCAATACGATGGAGTCACACTGGGGTTATATTTACCCGCCGCAGGAAATGATAGAAGACAAGGAAACTCCAAAATGCTATGATCAGGGGTAGTAATATGGTTTAAGAAAACAATGGATTTGGTGATGCCTGAGGGGTCCTCGCGTAGCAAAGGCTACTACTTACTCGATTAAGTGTCACTCAAGTACAGGTTAGTCAACTGAATCCAAAATGGACAAAGTAAGCAATATATGTGTGGAATTACATCACATTTTATTAACATCATAAAAAGGAATATCACTTATTTTTTCAAATAGTTCTGCTGCTCACACATAGATACGTGAAGGTGCGTGAAGTTGAAAGT
Organism: Triturus cristatus; assembly: GCF_964204655.1. NCBI lineage: Eukaryota > Metazoa > Chordata > Amphibia > Caudata > Salamandridae > Triturus > Triturus cristatus. The sequence continues at coordinate 142,755,981 of NC_140580.1, read as the reverse complement.
GCTTAGTGACAATAAAACTTGACATCGCATTGGAAACAATATTCAAAAACTCCTAATTAAAAATTAGTAATGGAGCTTTGATTGTAAGGTTGACGGTGTTTCGATCTTTATGACATTAAGATCATCATCAGGACATGAGCACGTTGAATCTAGGATAAGGAAAAAACATCAAATCAACCAGTGTCCAATGGAAGTCATTCAAAAAAACGGCTGTACTGATTCCGATTTGGTGTGTATTGTCTGGCGACTTCTGTGAAAGGGGAGAACCATCAATAAGAACTAATTCTATGGCACTAGTGAGGTGAGAATTACGCGGGAACGTCGGGTTCAGTACTTACATGTAGCGGGGTTAGTCCTGCTTGTGGAAGAGTTACTCAGATGGACGGCATTGCTTGCACTGATCCGGTGTGTGTGGGAGGGCAGAAAGGGCTCCTGGCTAAGGAGGAGCGCGGCGGTGCAGCGCCTGCGCGTGAAGACTGAAGCAGGACAAGAGTTCAAGGGGAGGGAGCAGAATTGCGGCGGCCATGTTGAGTGAGTGGGGAAGAGGCCGGGGATAGTTCAAAAGCATAGGCTTCAGGGGACAGAAAGCTGATTAAAGCATTAAAAGCAGTGAAAAAGGTATATTGTGAGATTAAAAACCTAGAGCTTGATAAATTACACATTAAACCAAGTACAGCAAAGGACTTATATACAGGTGGAAATTATGAGCAGTATATAAGTGTTACAAAATAAGATTCCATTCCTCAATAGTGTTTAGTCCATTTTCTATGGAGCGACAATTGAGCATCCATTTGCATTCAATTCTGTTTAGGATTTGGAGAGGGTCACCTCCTCTGCTGTTGGGATGTATCACGTCAATCACTTGCCAACGCATGTCCTGTTCCGAATGTCCTTCACGTGCAGGCACTGCACCGCTGCGCTCCTCCATATCCAGGAGCCCTTTCCGCCCTCCCACACGCACCTGCATCAGTGCAAGCAATGCCGTCCGTCTGAGTAACTCTTCCAAAAGCAGGTGATAGAGCGTCATGTGATTCTGAAATTTGTAGGGGTGCATCATATTCACCGTTAGTCAGCACCCGCATATTAATCGATATGTGTTAAGTAGTGTCATAGAAATGTATTGCTGAAATTGTTTAACATAGAGGTGATTAGAAATGTAATAATGCTTTTCGTGAAGAGTAATGCTGTGAATTATGGTGAATGTATTCAGTAAAATGCATAATGATTAGTTTCATGCAATACATAGAATTCTCACAAAGGGGGAAAGGTGGGGGAGGGTCCAAGGGATAAGTTTAAAGACCTGCTACAGTATAAATCCCCTAATCAACATACACTTTACAAAGGCTACTGAGGGTCTAATGTTCTGTATACACACGACACTAACAGAACAAACAAGTTGAGACCTCAAAACAAACATTGGTAAGAGGCATATCAAAATGATTTAGTTCCCATCACCCACCAAAGGTGGTTTATCATCATCTGGGAACTCAGGACTGTACTGAGAAAACCAACCACTCTGATGGTAATGGTGGTTATTCAGTTGTCCCAGGAGTGAGTACAAACGGTAGGGTGATGGTTGCAGTGCAAAAAATGAAGAATATGAAGAAAAAGTGCTATTAAAAATGGCTATCAAGATGCTATAAATTTTATTCTGGCGCTATCTTGATGTCACTTTAAAATCAGTGCGTAGACAGCTTTACAAATAACTGTCGGATCGATGGTCTACATGTTTCGGCTACTGGACATTAGAGTCCAAGCTCTCATCAGGACCCTATTGCGCTACTGCAAAAGTGTTAAACAATACAAACAGAAAAAATAAGGATTATCCACCAAATTGGTATACCATACAACCTGGTCGGATCTGTATGTCCCTATGGAACTGTTACAGGTTAAGAACCTAGACGTAAATCAAACAAAGAAAGGTTCAGCCAGATATTGTGAAATGTTAGTGTGAGTACAGAACATATTATAAAAACATTTTGTATATTATTATTTATCCTAATCGAAGTATTGCATAGCCATAGTCAAATCAATACTCGGTCTGTGCACTTACACGGGGGTTACAAGAAATAACCATAGGAGCGATCAGCTAGACAAGTGTTAAAAACATGGCAGAGTAATGGTCTTAAAACAGAACATGAGGGACTCCTTCTTGTCATGTGTTGCGATATAAACCAATTATCGCATATTAGCGCGAAGAAAACACCGTGTTCATCCGTTGTTCTTGTGTAAAACACTGTTATGCATCATAAAGAGGGACAGAATATCCTAACAGTGTCAATCTGAAATTGATTAGCTGTCTGTAAAGGCCCATAAGAGGTGGACTTAAGAGAGCCTTCCCAGTCATGGGATGACCAGACAGAAACACTCAAGAACACACAATATGTCACCAAAGTTACGGAACGAAGTACGCTGATATTAACGCGCCGATGCGCGAAGTGATAGTTATGCGATTCAGTAGGAATTTGAGGAAAGAAACTGAAAGCACCCACCTGTCCGTCGGTACCCCGCTCTGTCATCCGAGCTAGAAGGGGAGGTGACCAACGAGCTTCCCAAACACCGTAATATCGCGTTGAGGCGCGAAAAAACGTGAAAAGCACTTCCGTGTCAGTAATGACGGAACGTGTTGAGGTCAGACAAGCGTGCTATTTAGGGTAGCTGGGAAATGGAGTGCTGAGTTACCGAGATTGTCTTGGTACGGTCAAAAATAACTCAAACAGTGAGTAAGGACAGGTAATTAGTCATGATGTGTAGACTCACGTACATTTTCTATTCAGAATAGTTTAAAAACACCAATTGTGAGAGTAGGTTACAACAGGGGGTGTGAGTAATTAGCAAATAGTCAACTACCAAGAAGGTGACATACTAGATAGTCCAAATATGCAAAGTCACTTATTCCACTATACCTGTGTGAATTTCACAATTGCGAGTAATGTGTATTAATGAGTGCCCGTTGAAGTCTGACAAAGACGGATGTGAGACAAAAAAAGGCCAGATGGATGATAGGTCAAATGTCTCATACATCTAGAGTGACGACCACGGAATTTCGTCGTTCAGGCCAGAGATGTCACTTCTAAGTTTGAAAACCCATTTCTGTTCTTTATGGAACAGAAATTTGGTGATATCTGTGACATGTACAGGAATAAACGGTTGTTCTAAGACCAACCATCTCAAGTCTTCTGGTTTGTGTTTGAGTGACAGGAAATGGTTGGTGAGTTTAGTGGCCTGTTTGTTCCGTCTAATTGTACTCTTGTGCTCATTAATACGTGTCTTCACCTTGCGTGTGGTCATACCAACGTAACGCAAAGAGCAGGGACAGGTGATAAGGTATATAACCTTGTCTGTGTTACAGTTGGTATGTTTCTTAAGGACCCAGGGGATACCAGTGCCCATATCAATCGTCTTTGTGACCTGCGTCTGTGGACATGCTGAACATTGGCCACATGGGAAATGACCCTGGACCGGTGGCAAATCCCATAAGGTATTGATGTTAGTTGAGACTTTACATTTCGGTCTAGTGTGAACGAGACTGTCTCTGAGATTGGTACCCCTTTTGAAGGAGAATAGAGGATAAGGCAAATTCTCATTACCTATGTTCAAAACACGCCAGTGTTTTCGCACCGTTTTCTGTACTTGGTTAGACCAAGTGCTAAAAGTGTTCACAAATGTCATTCTAGACAATGGAGGCTTGGGCACGGGAGGTTCTATTAGAGCTCCTCGGTTGTTGTTCGAGGCTCTTTTCCAAGCCCTTCTCACTAGACGCTTGGGGTATTGTCTGTCTCTCAGTTGAATGGAGAGGTCCTCTGCATGTTGATTAAAAGTGCTGACATCGGAACAATTTCTGCGAATACGCAGAAACTGTCCAACTGGGAGGTTTTCCCGAAGGGACCTGGGATGATGACTGCTGAAGCTCAAAAGTGAGTTCTTGGAGAGGGGTTTTCTATATAGTTCACTACCAGAGTACCCTCGTTCGGATAGATCACTATGTCTAAGAAGGGCAGACGGTTTTTGTCTGAAACAACAGTGAACCGCAAGAAATTATTTCTAGAGTTCAACCAAGCATGGAAATCTAGCAACGATGCCAGGGAACCTTGCCAGATAACCAGAATATCATCAATATACCTCTTCCAGACTTTTATCTGGTCTCTAAATGGATTAGTCTGAATGAGGATATTGTTCTGCTCAAAGAGCTGGACATACAGATTGGCCAGGCTGGGAGCAAAAATGCTGCCCATAGATGTGCCCGAGACTTGAAGGTATATAGTCTCCTCGAATTTAAAAAAGTTTTCCATCATGGCCAGCCTGGCCAAATCCATGATGAAATGCACTGGTGTTATCGAGCCCAAATCTCTTGAGTCAAGTAGACTCTCAATGGCTTGTAAAGTTTCTATTTGTGGAATCGAGGTGTACAAAGATTCCACATCAAAGCTGACTAAGAGATCTGTTGCCATATCATAGCTGATATCAGGAAGTAGACGTAGGACATCCTTAGTGTCTTGTAAGTAACTTGGCATTTCCTTGACAAGTGGACGAAGGAAGAAGTCAACAAAAGTGGAGAGAGGTTCCAAAAGGGAACCTATACCAGAAATGATGGGTCGCCCAGGGGGTGGTCTTTGGTTTTTATGTATTTTAGGTAATACATAAAAGTGTGGCATCACAGGGTGTGTGGGTGTCAGGAAGCGAGCTTCCTGCTCTGTGATCCAGCCAGCTGCTTTCGCATCCTCAACCAAGGCGAGAATTTCTCTGGTAAGTCTAGGGGTGGGATCTTCGGTCAGACGTTTATATGACTTAGGGTCATCAAGTTGTCTTAAACATTCCCTGCGATAATCCTCAGTGTCTAGAATGACAATTGCCCCACCCTTATCGGCCGGTTTAATAATAATAGATTCATCATTGGCCAAAGTAGTAAGGGCTTGCTTTTCGCTCTTGGAGAGATTATGGTAGATTTTGTCTTTTCTGGTACCTAGATCAGTAATGTCATGAATAACCGCTTGTTCAAACACTTTAACTCGATCAGGTATTAAGTGAGTTGGAGGGTTGAACGTGGATGGTATTTTGAGGCCTGTGTTTTTATCAGAGGAATCATCCGGAGATGTGGTAAGACAATGCACAACCAACCTTACAACAAAGAAAATTCACCAAGTAATGTAACCAAATAACCTCTCTTCTCTCGTTCTTCATCTCTTCTCTCCTGGGTCGCAGAAGCAACATCCTATATTTTTAGAAAAATAAAACTGCATTATAAATTATTAGGTAATCTGCTCTCCGGTCAAAGGCTGCAGTCTCCAACAGCCCATTGGGATGGCAATAACGCTGGCACCAGGAATCCTGAAAACGTCTGGGAAAGTGAGGTGGGCAAGTAACTTTTGAGAGGAAAAGGGAAAAGTCAGAAAACTTACACTGCATACAGTCAGCAAGACTGTAAGAGAAAAAGCTCAACTTCAGGAGAAAATGTAATCAGTACGAGACTTGGAATTCCAAAAAGAATTAAGGGAAAAGGGGATAGAGGTAGCTGTAATGAAACCATCGCCATGTCTGCAATCGCAGATATGGGCAATAAACAGCATAGTGCTGGCACTCCAAGATATTTCAGAATGTAGTTGTAGGGTCTTTTCTGATGCAATCCCAGATTTTCAAGGTTTCGTAAACCTGGGAATGCGTCAGATTCTGTCCCCTCTCCAGGTGAGGCGTTAAAGTGGTGCAACGAGGAGAAATTCCTTTCTGCAGTACACATAGAAGGAGGAAAACACAATCAATGGTTATTTTTGTGCAGGAAGCTGTGCCTTCCTGCACAAAAACAATCATCCCAAGCAGTGGTGCAGGAGCTGCTAGGAGGTCGTTATTCTGCATGAGAAGACCAGCAGGAATGGCTGGAGGGCTGCAGGGCACGATGGGTGCTAGAAAGCGCTAATGATGCTCTGGAGTGGAATGGGGACTGCCATGCGTTGTGAATGCTAAATGAGCACCCAGTGGTGGTGGGGGGCGGGGAGGGTGGGGCTAGGACAGCCAGACTTAGTGTGTAGTAATATTGCACAACGTAAACATCCACATAATGCCTAAGGCTGACCTAAAACGCGAACGACATCTCAAATAATTACAGGTTGAAGAGTATTGACCCAAACAGGCCGCTTAATGAACAGGGCTAACTCAGAAGCCACCATTTCGTCATGTGCATGACCAAATGTATAGTCACATCGATTGGCTTTTCCATTTCGTGATTTAACAGCTGTAACCTTCTCCGGTAATGGCTATATAACTACAAGAATCTGTGACCTTAAAAAATGTAATTTCAGCTTAGTTAGAAAGCACTTCTACTTTGTTCACCGTGAACACATGCATGCCACCTTCTCATGACGGTACTGTAAGAGGTCTATAAACTCAAAAGCTTTCTTTTGCAGGGCCTAGCGTCTGACAAATGGAGCATCATTAATTGTGAGCAAGTATGACTGGGAATATACCTCAGTTTATATATCAGTGCTGTTATAAAACAGAACTCCCTTTTGGGGTCAGAGTCCTACTAGAGTTCAAGCCAGCACGTTTTAGCAATGCAGTGCTGGGTCTGCAGATACTAAAAGTGTTTACATCTTTCGCACTGTATCAGCCTTTATACCTGCAGGTATCCATTTTTCCTTTTCACTTGGATATTAGCCAGCCTGCTTATTCTGAGAAATATTGATTTTGCAATTGCTCATCCATTATTTGACCAATTTAGAAATTGTGCAAAGGCGTTGCACCTCACCAGCCTCCGAATTCACAAAGAAGATATTTGTGGGAGTTACTGAGCCAGTTACTACTGTCAAATGTGGTTAATTACCAGTATGTGGCCTAACGGCTAGAGTGGTCCATCACAAAGCTGGGGAACCGAGTTCGAGTCTCAGCAAGGACTCTTAACATCCTCTGATTCTGGGCAGATCACTTAATCTCCCCGTACTTAACAAAATGAATGTGTCGATCGGTAACGCAACTGGTGCTCATGTAAAGTGCTCCGATACCTTCGGGTGAAGATCGCTCCATATATAAAAAAAAAAAGATTACAAGCGAGTTGAATGAAAAAGAATAACATCATCAGAACCGTTGGCAGTCATTGTGGTATAATTTCTTTGGAAAATGCATAATGTGGTTGGGAAAGGGAGGACAGGTTTCAGTGGACGAAAACAATAAAAAGCGTGTAAATCATTTAAATAGCTTCCCGTCCCCCTCCACATTCATATATCTATGCAAGATATTCAACACGGAATGCCCAGGACAATGCGCAACCAACCTTACAACAAAGAAAATTCACCAAGTAATGTAACCAAATAACCTCTCTTCTCTCGTTCTTCATCTCTTCTCTCCTGGGTCGCAGAAGCAACATCCTATATTTTTTGAAAAATAAAACTGCATTATAAATTATTAGGTAATCTGCTCTCCGGTCAAAGGCTGCAGTCTCCAACAGCCCATTGGGACGGCAATAACGCTAGCGCCAGGAATCCTGAAAACGTCTGGGAAAGTGAGGTGGGCAAGTAACTTTTGAGAGGAAAAGGGAAAAGACAGAAAACGTACACTGCATACAGTCAGCAAGACTGTAAGAGGAAAAGCTCAACTTCAGGAGAAAATGTATTAGGTCAGCCTTCACTGTAATCAGTACGAGACTTGGAATTCCAAAAAGAATTAAGGGAAAAGGGGATAGAGGTAGCTGTAATGAAACCATCCCCATGTCTGCAATCACAGATATGGGCAATAAACAGCATAGTGCTGGCACTCCAAGATATTTTAGAATGTAGTTGTAGGGTCTTTGCTGAAGCTGGTGCCCAGGTGGCACATCAATCCTTTGCTCTTCCATGGTGCTTCACAAGGTCCCATGCAATGGTACTAGAGCTGCTGAGGCAGAGGCATAAGTAGGACACTCTTAGGGGTGGGAGGTGCAGCTGGTGGTCCATTTGTACACTTTTTACACAGCTCACCGCAGAGTTGCAGGCAGTGCCATGAGAGCTGCAGCAGTGACTGCGTTCACACAGGAGGCCAAGGAATTGAACCCAGAGATCAGAGCACCAGCTCTTTGCTTGTGAGTGGAGATTTATGCAACAATGTTTCAACAGGAATCAATGAAGGGGATATGATAGAAGAAGTAAATTAATTTCAATTCAGACATTAAATAATGACAAACAGTGCCAGTAACACTACTGATTGGAACTATATTGTCAGCTAAGACAAACAAACTAGACTTCGCAAATCAAAATGCAGCATCAACCATGCTTTAAAGTTGTGTACTAAGTGAAAAGGTGAACACTTTGTGCTCATGAAGAAATATTAAAATGGCACAAGTGAAGGAAATAAAGAATGCTGCAGCGTATTGGACAAGAATTCAAAACAAATTTATGAATGAGTTAATACATTTATGAAAGAATTTATATAATCATGTCATAATTCAAAGTCCAAATTTAGCTTGTGCAAGTCGGCGGCGTTTCGATCTTTATGACTGGAGGTCTTCATCAGGACACAGACAACACAATGTTGGGTGATAGCTGCCTGGAAGGTTTCATAGGTATGTAGGGGGATTCTGTCAGAGATTGAGAATCCACGCGCCAGAACAACAATCACCGGCTGTCGTCCGAAAGGGAACATCCGTCCGCAGTAGGACAAACCCCCCGCTGACATCCACACGTGAGTAGGTCTCACGCCCTGGAGGACCTCGCGCTGAGTTACCCCTTCCTCGCCAATGAGCGAGTTGCGTCACGGTTGGGGTCATATCTACATCCCCTTCTGGGTGATCTCCAGAAGGTAGACTTCTGTTTTTATATTTTCACTTTCACACAGGACTACAATACAAGTCCACACTATAGGGGACGTGATATATCTTTCTACACACTATTGACCATCCCTTTGAGAGTAGATGAGGATCCCCCGGTGTGTGAGGGCCCTTGCTCCTTATTGAAGCTATTCCACTCTTAGTTTCAATTCAATTCTATACCAGGAACACCTTCTTCCCATCCACCTTTCCCTGCTCCCCTTGCCGCTTCCAAGCCCCCCTCTTAGGAACTGCATACTATTGTTTGTATCGTTTGAAGTAATGCAATCAATATTTCTTTAACACATTTTATGAAATACAGTCATAGGAGAGGCGTGGTTTGTTACAAAATTTTGTTAAGATTCTCCCAATGACTGCACATTTTATCCTATTAGCACGCATTGTCGATGTTTTTCAGACCTGTATATTTTATTGATTTTTGGGGCGCTCTGAGACCTTTTAATAAATGTAAGCATTAAGGTAAGTATTATTTAATTAACAATTTTTAGGAAATATATTCGGGGGAGAAGCGGAGTTTATTACAATATTTTGTTATCTTTCTCCAACGGCTGCAAGTTGTATCCTCTCAGCACGCATTGTGAATGTTTTTTAGAATACAAATGACAATAAATCTTTGTTTCCCATTCAGTTTTTAATTTTATCACTTAGCTCATCCGATTTATTACATTAAACCACATGTCTTCTATGCGGATTTAACACAAATTCTTCTTCAAACATATATTGCCTCTTTTCAAACTTTCAGACAGCAATTTACTGCTGGCGCCACTTTAACATATGTTAATCAATAGTACTGCACTCTGTTTATAGCCCATTCACTGTCGAGACGTTGTTCACTTGGAAAACACGATAACATCTCTGCACAAGAAACAGGCAAACACATTGTAACACTTACACAAATGCTTCCTTTTCTCTTTACAGAGGACAACAAAAGGATATACTATTGAAATTTGGGTTTTATAGTGCTTAAAATACTACTACACTCTACTATTCGGAAAAATGTCACAACACTTACATATGATTGCTTAACGTTCACGGGTGCATTTTATTAAATGTATATCTTTTTGGTCCTTTATGTTTTCTCGTTCTCGTTTGCGGAGATTTTGTAACTCTGCACTTTGTTTCGAGTGCGCCAGTTTTTCAAAACTCCGCCTACGCAGCGGAGCGGAGTTCACCGGTGCAGTGGGAGACTTACCTTCCACCCAGATCGGTATCCTCTGTCCTGCTCCTGCTGCTGAGCCTGGCTACACTACTTCCACTGCTCCAGGAGGATTACAGGAAGAACTGAAGTGTGCGTGGCATACTGCGTGAAGGTATGCCTGACCTATAGGTGCAGCCCACCCCCTACTGGTTACCTTACTAAAGGTATACATTTACTATATGCTGTGCAACGTAAAAGCAAATCTAATTAAGCGTTCATACAATGCTGGCAACACTCATTTACATTTTGTTTACCGTTTTCTACCAAGACAGCAGCCTGTCTCTATTCACAGAGGAGATGTCACCGATTCACCTGCAGTGGTTAAGAGACAGCTGTCTAAAGGACCCGCAACAGTTCTGCGTCTGGGCACAGGAGCACTGTCTCCTTCGGCTGTTTCTACCCTACGGATGCGGTATTTTTTCATTGCAGAATTACTGGCTGTGTGGTTTGAACAGCAGGACCAAGATGACTCTGACTGCGTGCACCTCACCTGCTCAAAGGATTGTGGAGCAGTCTCCTGAGGCTCCACGTCACTTGTGGATCATTAGGGAAACAGTAGAAACTCCCTGGTGGCGAAGCACACTGCAACAGCCAGAGTGCATGGAATACCTGGAACAGTATACTCACATCAGCGCCCTCTTACTACGCAGGCCTAGGAACAGTCTGACTACCACACATGCAGGGCTGTATCCCACTCTGTTTAGGTCGAGAACAGTCTCGTCCTACCCTCTGTCTCTGGCAGTTCCCATATCACTGCGTTTAGAAGTTCTCTCTCTGTTTTCTGGTCTCTAGGAGCAGCCTCTGTGCAGCGTTGCCTTCAGAAGGACCCTATTAATGCATGCATAGGGAAGCTCTGTCTCTCTATCTTACTCTAGAACAGTCTCCATCCCTTCTTTCTCGACGTGGTCTTGCTGTAGCACTGCTGTGTCAAGGAGCAAAAACATTATCCATCCCGTTTCCAGGATCAGCCTCTTTCTACCCAATTTCGAGAAGCTAGTTCTATTTGTACCATCTCTATAAGCAACCTCTCCCTTTCCCGTCTTTAGAAGGACTGTCTTTACTGCTGTTTCTAAAAGCACCCCACCATCCCATATATAGCCATCTGCCCTAAGTGTAAGCAATCTCTGACGACCTAGGCCATCGCGCTCCTTTTTTCTTTAGAAGCAGTTTCTCTCCCTCTCTATTTCTCTCTAGGCTTGTGCACAGAAGCAGGGTCTACCTGGCAGGTCTCTAGGAGATGTCTCTCTAACTTCTTTTCATGAAGCAGGTTCTATTATCTCGCCTCCAGAAACAATATCTATCTACCACTGTGTGCAAATAAACCGTCTTTACCCCTATATATATAAGCAACACTTTTCTATTCTGTCTTTCCCTTACACACCTGTTTTACTGCCTCATTCTTTATAAACAGTCTTTAATCCCCAGTGTCCATGTGTGGTATCATTCCTCTCTAGAAAAGTGTATTTACTCTAGAGCTGTCTATATTAACACCCTGTCTCCGCAAAACTTCTCATTTTGCAGAGAAGACTTCCTCTACTCGTCTGTACAACTGTCTCTCTTTAGCTGTCTTTACATGGGTTCTTTATCCCAGTCTTTTGACCTCCCTGCCAAGCTCTCTGACCACCCCCAATGCACTTAAGGTCACACTTCCCATTTTTTTTAATGCACTTGGATCTCTGGTTTGGGGAAGAAAAGGGTAATACAATCTTGTGTCAAGACCAGAGGCTCCTATTATACTTTTCTAATCTTGCTTTAATTCAATAGCAGCCAAGATAAACAATAAAAACTAAACCTCCCAGAAGGCCAACCAACAGGTTGACCAATGGGGGAACATGGAATCCAGAACAAGAACCAATGAGTAGACAGTCCCATGTATAATGCTTACTCTGACTGCGAACAACCCTCTTTTCTTGCTGCTCGCAGTCAAGATTAGTACATCTGCTCCTTATTTTCTTCATGGTTTGCCATATTTCTTTATTTTATGTTTGCCGGTAACTTTAATTAGGTTACAGTGCCTCCTCCATTCGCGCTTAGCACTCCTTTTCTGCCGCCAGTCCCTAGTGCTCTTTCCCTGCCGCTCGCGCGTTGACTGTTTCCCTCAACGCAACACGAGGCGGCCATTTTATACCGATTCTCACCTCAGCTGCAGTGTTGTCAGCATAACCTCCCGGACGCTCTTCAGTCCTGTTGTTGTACACCGCGCCGGAGTTTGAGTTTTCCTTCGTTCCCTTTCACCCTCTCTCCAGTTTGACACCTGCCCCTCTGGGTGTGGTTTCCCTTTGTGGTCCCAGTTTCCAACATTTCTCTCACGCCCAGGGGCGGGGCCAAGCTGCAGAATTTCTGTTAACTGTTCTCTACCTTGTCTTTTGCCTGACTGCAATGTTCTGCTATGGAGATTGATAGTTCTCCTGGTTCCGAAATGCAGAATGAATAAGGATAGGCATTTAAAAATGATTTGAATGTTTTTATTAATTCTTCAGTAGAACATGCTGTTGAGGCTTCTATGAAAAGATTTTCAAAAGATATGGAAAATTCTGTGCTATCTTTGATGTCCAAAGCTTTGGCCCACTCTGGGGAGATAGCAGAAAGAGAAAATTGGTACCTTCCAGCACTAAACATAATGTTTCAGACAATGATGCGTCACGAATGTTAAGTGAGGTTTCCTCACGTAAGGTCGAGGAAAATGTGCCTCCCAGGCCTCCTTCAAAGGAGGGAAGTTCTATTTCTGCTGGTAAATGTAAAATAATCTAAAAAATCCTGAGTTACCTAAAAAACTGGTGACTTCTCAGCTTTTGGACACAGATGATGATTTAAGTGACGCAGATGATGTGTTTGACTTATTTGATGCCAATGACCCTTCTTTTTCCCCTCCGTCTAAGAAGTCAAAAACTGATTCTTTTTGCTCCAGGCCTCTTCTGGATTCAGAGGGTTCCCCTATGTTTGATCCTTCTTCTTTTCGCCATCCTATTTCCACGGAATGGTTCCCTGCTTCTCATGTTGGCGACTATATCTCCGCTAGACTACGTCTGCCTTTGAACAAATCCACCAGGTCCAAACTCAAGTTGAAATGTCCTAAACCTTCCCTTTCTTCCAATATTACTGTTACTCCGGCTCAGACTTGTATTGGAATACATCTCCTCTCCACATAATTCAACACAACTTTGTACAATTAAGTGCCACACAATTCTATAATGCACAAATCCACACCACATAATTCTACTACACACAACACATTTCAGCTTCAAACAACTTATTATTAATCACATAGGCGAAACCTAATGCATTTACCAATGCTTGTCTGTATATGTATGTTGTGTTGTGTAGTGGTAAGTGGTCTGTCGAAACAGCTAAAGCTGTTGATAGCCAGACCTTGAAAACAAAAGCCTCATCCCAAATCAGTTTTGGACGGCTGACCCATCTGGTTTAATACCTATTCGCATGCTGTTCTCTCTCTCACAGGGCTCACCTTTCCCACAGCGGTCATCACCTATACTTAAATTTTCCATGTGCGGTGACATTGCGTGAGTTCAACGTGGAGAACCTGCGTGGACCGAACAGATGTAACAGAGGCCCTTTGTACAAGTTTCACAATCCTCTCTCTCAAGCGTGCACCGATTTTCATTGGCGAATATAAACAGAGCCACATATTAACAATTATAAATCATGAGCACTTGAAGGATTAATTAAAGTGTACAGAAACAACACACAAAGTCACCAACGTCAGAATATGTGCAGCTATTGCATTATGAAGAGAACATAGTGACGCAATACCGCACCTAGGGCCTCATGTAGGAAGCCAAATACCGGTCGGTAACGGCCGAAATTCGGTAAATATCCCGTTACCGACCGGTATTTAGGCATTTGCTATGTAGGGGGCTGATTTCTGGATTCGGTATTTACCGAATCGGAAATTAAGAAATCGGTAAAATACCGATTCGGTAAATACCGAATCCAGAAATCAGATGTAGGGAGCACTCTAAAGAGTGAAAATTAGTATTAGAAATTCGTTATTTACCACCAAATACAGGTTTATGATAAATAACGAATACCTTGCAAAAAGCAATATTTTGCAGATTTAAGAGTGCCATGTGGCAGACATACATGCCCTAAGGGCATGTATGTGCGCCACATGTGCACACATGCAAGATTCAGGGGTGCAACAGGGTGTCAATGTGACACCCTGCCACCCTTGAATATGCTCCCTCCATTACCGAATCGGTATTTACCGAATCGGTATTTACCGAATCGGTAATGAGGCATACCTTCCCATTGATTCCTATGGGCCTCCAGGCCCATAGGAATCAATGGGAAGGTATGCCTCATTACCGAATCGGTAAATACCGATTCATAATTACCGAATTTTTCCGATTCGGTAAACTTTACCGAATCATTACCTACATCACATTTACCGATTCATAAATACCGAATCGGTAAAATTCGGTATTTATGAATCGGTAAATGTGAGGCTACCTACATATGGCCCCTACTCTCTAAATCCCTCCGATAATTGGGAAAGCGCGGGGGTCAGATGCTATGGGGACCCTCAGCGCTGTACAGTAAAAGGGGCGAAGTGTAGAGCCGTCGTTGGCTCCAAATATGCCAGAAACAGCAGTAGGACATTTAAAACGACCTTCCCTCTGTACCTCATCGTAGCAGCTGACAGTTCGGGGGAGGCGAGGGGACGAGCGCGCACATTACCCAGCTGCTGGCATCCCGTTTAACCCAGCGCCGCGCGCTCCTCCTGCGTGGAACATTCCCATTACCTCACAGCGCCAAACGTGCTGCAGGGGCATTGTAGTTTTCCTCACAGTTTTTGCCGCAACGCTCAACACACAAGAAGAATTTCTGTGTCAATGAATACGGTACTCTACAAGCCACACAGCATGAGCAGATTTTCTCACTTTTAGTTATTATGCGCTTGCAATGAAATTCGTCCTTTTAAAAGTCCCTGTAGAATTAGTAAAATAGCGAGAAAGCAGAGAATTTTTCATTTTGCAAGCCTGGCCCTCATTGAAATTAGCCTGAATGCAATTCCGCGGTCTTTAATAAAATCGCCTCAGATGGATTAGGTTAAACCAAGAGAGGAAAAAATTGACTCAAAGTCAGCAGCGTAGTGGCGAAATCACCTCCTTGGCAGCTAAGAAAAAATGTAGATATGCCAGTTTTAAAAAGATAGCAGGCAACATCAGGATTAACTACTGCAACGAGACTACCACAAGAAGGCCCACTCATCTGCACAGCCCCGTTAACATCTCTTAAAGCAGTGGCCTCATTTATGAAAAGTGATGCATCGCTGCGTGACAACAGTGATGCGTCACTTCTCAGTGCGCCCTCCTTGCGACGTGATGGATGCGTCATATTTACTGTATGACGCATGATGTCGCAAGGAATGACAGATATGTCAGTTTTACAGATGTATCTGTCGGGGCAAAAATGACGCATTGCTGGAGCTGTGTCGGAAGCGCGAAACAACTAGAGCAATGCAGCGGGAGGGCTATGAATATAGCACTGACTCACTCTTACTCCTGCCATAAGGCAGGTGTAGGGTTTAACGCATTTGCATCCTAGAAGTGGCGCAGTGAAATCTCATAGATTTCACGGCGTCACTTCTACGAGGCTTACTTGTGTGGGAACACCCTCCTAGCGCTGGAGTTTAGAAAGTGACGCATCTGCTGAGATGCATTACTTTGTAAATAGGGCACAACAGGGGGCATATATTTTACGCTGTGATACGTCACAAAAACTGACGCAACGGCATCGCAAAACTGTCGCAAGGCTTCATAAATAAGGCCAAGAGTCATTTAGGACCACGGACAAATAGCCCTGAAACCTCTAGCCTCAGGAATGAATGCACTCTGGAAAATCACGGCAAAGTAGTAAGTGTGCCAGGCCAAGTAACAAAATACAATGCCATTGCTAATCACACACACATCACACACAGTGACTTCCCATCTTCAGCACTCTCTCTTAATAAAAGACTGTGAAGTTCAGTCAGGCAGGAACACTGCATACCTACACAGATAACTCGTGTAGGTATTGATTCCTAAACTGCAGCCAGGCACTGTTCCCAAAATTCATACCCATGATTACATTTGTAACAAACAAAAGTCATTTCTGAATACTCCTAATTCAGTATTTGCATTCATCCGCCTGGGGCAAAGCGAGATTATAGTGGGGATGAGCGTCAACCCCTAAAATCAAGACAGAACACACCCTGAAACAAGCCTGCCCCTATCACACCCGCAGTGACCTCAGATTCCATCTTCTCTTTTCTACTACAGGTGAGGAGAAATCCAGTTATGGCACATGGTCTGCTGGGATGATTGGCAGGACCCATTGGACTACACCATTAATTAGACTTGTGAGAGAGTATGCAGCGAAAGAAGCCTAAACATCGTCAAGTTGAACACACTAGGCCAAACTTGACACTGTTCTGAAGGATTTCATAAGGTAACAAATTGAATTATCTCCCCGGGAAAGATTGCTTGCAAATGGATAATGCACACCCACAATTAAGTATGTACTCTTTTCCCAATAATAAATGAAGTCACATGTACTTAAACTGGAGAAAAAATGACTTCACATTCTATAGTCTGTGTGGGGGCTAAAAGACGAAACCTTGTCCTAATGAAGGAACCCCAAACATATATCAGCCACATTGCTACATGTAACAGAAGCTTGTAGGTGTCAATCATTTCCACACTGGAAGCCATGGAAGATACAGGCCTTTAACATCCTTTATCCCTGAGAAAGTGCATCTCATTGTTACCTCTGTGCCTGGAGATGGAACTGACACTTGTCAGTGCTGGAGTGAACTGAGCTTTTTGCTTTAGTTATTCAGCCCACTCACCTGGCAAGAAATGAACTCATATAAAAAATCGTGGGGGTGGTTGTTTGTAGAAATATTGTAAAATATATTGTAGCTTTGATCTGGCTGACCCACCATTTGACCAAATTACAATCAAAATCAATTGTAAGCACCGGAAATGTCCACTTTTGGTAAAAGTAAACACCTGGCCAGGACATATTTCTGCTTCTTTTACTGCACCAGTAACAGAACAAAAGCAACAAAGGTAGCTTTGTGAAGCACTAGAACAGGATATTTGCATAAACCTTATGAAATTCAGGTTAACGCAAAGATCGAATGTGGACATAAATGGGGCCTAGACAAGCACAGCTTGAAGTGAGCTGAGATGCACATTTTGAGCAGAAACCTGGATTCCTTCTTCTACTCTGTCAGTTACTCTTCCAGTCTGGAAAGTGCATGAAGGTGTTTTTCTTGAGAAGTGATATTTGAACTTACCGGGAAGAATAAGTTATAGCACAACTGGTTCAACTAGCATTAGCTGCTAAGTAGCTAGCAATACCTCAGAACTGTGACAATAAACCAGAAAGAAGCTGCACGTGGCTGGAGAGGCTTAATTGTAAGCAGGGCCAGCTTTAGGGCGGCGCAACCGGTGCAGCCACACCTGGCACCGACCTGTGCTCAAAAATAACTCATGGGTTTAAAACACGTGCTGCAGAGATCCTTCTGTGTCCTGCAGTTTTCAGGCAGTAAAATGTAATGATAACTGGTGAATAATGTTCCTGCTGAAGAGAGATCAGTGTTTTATCTAGTGACTGTTTTGACTCATAAAATAGCACAGAGGGTTAATGTGCCAGCTTCAAAGAAGGTGCACCATGCAGATCACAGAACTAAGTGTGAGTGAACTATGAGTAGCACTATAAAAAAATGAAATGTTGGTCAGAAAAGGGCTATGGAGAGATGAGGGGCACTGTTGGAGGGTGGTAGTGAGAGAATCCGTTGAGAAGGAGGGTAATGGGGGCACGCCAAAAAGATTGCTGCACCGGGGGGCGCTAAAGCCAACTCTCATTGTAAGTTACATCTTGTGCAACCAACTGTAACAAACCACTCTGTCGCCTAGTCAAGGGATCGGAGGATAACCTCGAGAAAGACACTAATGACGGGACCTTTACACCTCCCATGCAGGGTGCTGGCGGCCCCTTTAACGTGGACTGGATTGCTGCAGAAGGAGGTACGAATCTGACAACGTCACCAGGAACGGACGAATCAGAAAGCGGTGAGCCCCGTAAAGCGGAAGTCCGGAGAACTGACAGCGCGAAAGCCCTTGGAGCAGGAGACGGAGACGGAGTGAGCAGAGCGACGGGAACGAAGAGTCGGGAGGAGTACGGAGGACGAGAACCAGAGAGCGGAGAAGCGGCAGGAGCCGAGCAGTCTGCGGAGCCAGGAGGCCAACTTCATGGCATCTCGCCCCGCCACGCGCCCGGAGGAGCGTGGCTGGGAAAGGTACGGGGCCGAATCCTGGGGTTACTGTCCACAAGGGGAGGGAGATAATCCGGGAGGGTTTTTGCTTTTGTGTGGGGAGGTCACGGGGTGTCTTGGGGGTTGGGTTTTTTTTTTCTTCTCTCTGGGTGTGTGTTCCCAATATCCAAAACACTCACGGAGCTTCCCTCTGGTCACGTGTGTATTTACGGTGACGGACCTCCGGTGACTCCTCACTACCCTGCCCCCCTCAAATCTCGGACGTATCAGGATAGCAAACTAACCCTTGCTCTTACCTTCCTTTACGTATCCCGCTGAGGCAAGCCCCACCCTGACCAGGACCCCGCCGAGGTGAAGACAACCGGGACGAACCAGGCACACCCTGACCAGGACCCCGCCGAGGTGAAGACAACCGGGACGAACCAGGCACACCCTGACCAGGACCCCGCCGAGGTGAAGACAACCGGGACGAACCAGGCACAGCCCTGACCAGGACCCTACGTTCATGACGGCAACCTCAACCCTTCTATCACCTTGAGGGAAAGAGAACCCAAAACTGTGTTCACTCTGTAAATAAAACCTCAACCCTATCCACTCGTCTAGTAGCGTTCTTGTCGGATACAGGGGAGGATAGCGCCTAGGCGACACACTCCTTACAAAACATACTTTATTCCTAAATTCATGATTATATTTAAAACAGATGAATTATAAGGAACATTATGAAACAGATGAACAGAAAACTTCTGTTTTGTAAAGAGTTGTAAATTCAAAGCGGGTAGGAATAAGGATTCTCAGGGCAAATCCCACACATGAACCCATAATAACTCTCTAGTAGATCACCAGAAGTCAACAGGTAAAATTAGGGCAAGCCATGAGGAGGCATGAGACACACATTTACCACGTCACTTTCCATGTGAAGGGATAGATGGATTGCTTTTTATTATTACATTCTCTGTTTGATGTGCCAGGGCCAACAAATATATATTGAATCATTGTTAATTATTATTGTATCGAGAATACGCCACAAGAACATGTAATTTACATAACTATAAGCTTGTCAAATGCTCACATGTTGCACCATGAACAGGATGACTATGACAATAGACAGGCTGCGATGTTGTTGAAGAACAGGACACAAGTGAACATGACTGCTCCAGAATCCTTCACAGTACAAGCAGCACATACAGATGTCACAGAACACCCTGGGAAAACAGACAGAAGTGGGTATGCAAAATCAGAACTGCAGGGCCGGGTATCAGCAAGAGGCACCATGCTAAAAGGACCACTGATCCAGTGTTCAAATGCCGCTTTCACAGTGCAAAACACAGTGCTTGAAGCCTCCTGTCTATCATCTTAGACAGCATGAATAAGCCTCAAGTGGTAACCTGCTGGTGCACACTTAGTGGGGAGCTGCAGAAGTTCACAGTGAATGATTTCAAACAAACACTTGCCTCAAAAAATTAGTTGTAATCTTTCCTCTTGCGTGTAGCCAGGAACAGAGGAGGGGCTGGAACTCTGAGCAACACACGCACGCACGTATGCACCGCCCCGCCCCCACACCCTCATCACCAGAAATCATAGGGGGTAACTTTACAGTCATAATTTCAGTCATATGAAGATCAAACCACGTTTAAGTGGGTGGTGACTCGTAAATCCTTCTGCGAGGCTTAAGCTGGGAGTTGGCAAATACCATCTGGGAGGAGATCCCAACCTAGGGCAGAAATCTACATGGGCAGAGATTTCCTCTCATAGATTACCCCTTTGCGAATCGGCCCTCATAATTTTATTTCAAGAGTATATTCTTCTGAAGCAGAGAAGTTGCATATTGTAACGGCCACTGGGAAACCTACCGCCTTCCCTGTGTCACAGTCTAACCCTGACCTTAAAACTCACAGAAAATATCATACCCAGCGGGAAAATGTCTCCTTGCTCTAGTTCGTTGCTTGCAGATAAACATCTTTTTCCACAATCAAGAGCTGGAAACTTGTCTTAGTGGTGACATTAATGGAAATGAAGGTTCAGACCTGGCCAGAGCAAAAGCCAAACTAGAAGTGTGGTCAGAATCGCTGCAGGGTGGGAGGATGTGACAACATTTCATATCAACACAATATAGAATTTTCAAAGTAAAATGCAAAACCCGATGTGATAAGACAACTTCCACGAGGTGAATAGATCAGTTTGCCTCACTTTTACATTTGTAAAAACGAGGTACAAATTCAAGGAGGTATTTGGCTATCAAGACTACTGAAAAACAACATTAAATTTACAATAATTAGTGAATTAAGAAATAAGTTACTAACCCAATTAATTATAAAAATACCCAGGCATTAAATGAGAGGTTGGTGAACCAATTTATTTATATTTGCATGCTATTGTTGTTTCTGAGTCTTGTTTTTAAACAGTGTGTTGTACTAATGTGTGTGTGTGGGGGGGGGGGGGGGGTTGACTACAGGTAAAACAACAGCACCACCATTTTTCTCTACATCTCATGGGGAACCTAAAATAAAACGGGGAATAGGGAAAAATATATTCTCACAATATGCCAGATTATGTGGACTAAATTTAAACAAAGAGTGGAAAACTTCTCTTTTTTGACCACTTTTTCAGAACTAATATATGAATGAGGAATTAAGTGGCTTTAATGAATATGAGGAGTACATATAAAAGTTAGATCTTCACTATTTGCCAAAATCATCAATGATTTTAGAAAGATTTTGTTTTGGTATGAGACTTCAAAGAAATGGAGTCAGTAGAAGATTATAACTGACATAAGGGAATTGCATCTTCATGCAAAATTTGGAAAAGTGTGAAAGAAAGGTTGCATGATTAATTTGTGTTGGACTGAGACAATGAGAAAACAAGAAAAGAGTTATGGGTGATAGAGGACTAATCATTAAATGAGGTCATCATTAAATGTGCTTATTACTTTGGCGAGGAAGTTGGGACATGGGTATGCTTTTTTTTACAACTGTTCCTCCAAATGTATTTGATTTTAGAATTGCTACCCATCTAAGTGATGCAGACACTGAGGAGAAAGCTATGGAATTAGAAGTCGCCATGACCGTGTTTCTTAACCATAATTTCAGGATACCAGTCTCTTGTAATAAGATTATCAAAGGAATCATTTGGGAGAGCCATTTTATAATAGATTTCTTCTTCCTCATATTATTTAAACCATTTACGTTTACTATTTTAGGGCTCATTGTGGTATTGAGGTGACCATAGTTGTACACAGTAGTCTTTCTACTAAAAACAAATTACTACACACAAATACTCCTGAACTCAAAGCCCCGATTTTTTTTTCTCCCTTTCGTAGTCTACTCATACCCCCACTGTCCTTCCTGTCCACAAGATGCTGCCCATCTAACTCATCATTAGTGAGTGTCCACTTTAATCTCACCAAAGATCTCTCCCTCCCCTATTGTGGTACGTTGATGTGCACCATTGGGATCTGTGGACTGCTTCCCCCTCCTCTCTTAGTGCTTCTTATCCATGAACCCATTAGACTGGAGATGCTCCCCAAGTAGGCCTTTCCCACACTCTTCAAATCGGTGCCTCCTATATACTAAACACAATTTACATTTATAGGACATTCGGGTGTATACGTTGAATATATCTAGTGTGTCTTACTTAACAACACAAAGAAGGACAGCTTATTCAATAATTGTACAGTTTGACCCCAGTTTATCCATTAGGGATTAACATCCCTTACACTCCTTGCTGTTCTAAACCCTCTTGCCCACCATTTGTAAGTCGGCAAGGAGAGCTTGTGTAGAGTCAATGTCTGAGAAGATTGTAAACATCCCCTTCAAGAAGAGCACTCACAATTTAGCTGGTTGAAGCAGCATTGCTTGAGCACCTGTGGATCTAAAAGCGGGTGCCCCTGTGGATCTAAAAGCCTAAATGTTCTCCTAGTTTAGCAATCTCGCACGACATATCGGAAAATATTTGAAAGTGAATTCATTTGGAATTTTTAACTCTTTCTGTTCTATGGCGGATGCCAGTATTTATCCCCTCATTCTGTAATATTTGAGACTTATCTAAACGGGTGTCAGTTGAGTGTAATTTGGTGTAGGAGAAGACGGCACACAGTATGCTCTTGTTACGTTTAAGCCTTCCTTACCCTCTTGAATCACCTGGGTGTGAATAAGACATTCTATGAGCTCAAATACTGAGATTTGTTGCTCCTCCTGTTCTGGAGTGCCCACACATCATTGCATCATCTTGACCTATTTTTGTGATTTTCAACTCGACATTTAAGCAGGACGAAGCTTGTTTCTGAATAGGACACTGTGAGTCTTTAGATTCGGATACTCTATGCTGTAAACCGAGAACCTCTTTAGACAAGCCGTCTGTTTTCTTTTCCAGTTCTTGTTTCTATGTAATGAAGAGTTGTCCAGAGAAAGGAGGGGTTCTTTTTGCTTGTCTTTATTATGGTTAATATTCTATTTCTCCACTATCTCTATCACTGAAAGGTCCTCCATGACCAGGGTTAAATCTTGTTGTTGAGGGTTCTGTGCCGGAGAACGAGTCTCAGGGCTTAGAGTCAACTGGGGCTTAACAACTGTCTTTTCCCTTGTTGATGAGTTTGTTAGCCTCCGGCACTCGATCAGGTGTAGAAATGCCACCATGGTCATTCACCTCTACACTATTTTTAGGTCTCGGCTAACGTAAGGCTGCACACATGCGCAGTCTCGCTGGCGAGATTTAATGATTTAGAGGGAGCTTCAGTATCAGGCTTTAAGCACCGCCCCTCTTTCCCATTGGCCGGAGTCACCGTTTATGCTAAGCGGTGGCCAGCCATTGGGGAAGAGCGCTTTCTGACATATTCTTTTCTCTCTTTGAGCCGTCCCACTTGGACGGGCACACCTGACTTACTCCCGTTGCAAAAGGATTCTTATCTTTATGGGGCCATGTGTTTCAAACACATGGCCCCATAAAGACAAGTGCCGCGTTTGCCTAA
This sequence comes from Triturus cristatus, assembly GCF_964204655.1. NCBI lineage: Eukaryota > Metazoa > Chordata > Amphibia > Caudata > Salamandridae > Triturus > Triturus cristatus. The sequence continues at coordinate 142,732,748 of NC_140580.1, read as the reverse complement.
CGTTGCTTTCTTGAGTTAAACACGCCCTTCTTCCCTTGCGGAAGCCATGCCACATCCCTGCACAGCTGCACCGTGAGACAGGCTGTCTTCGCGCTCCTCCATTCACGGCACAGAGCGCAGACGTGGATTTCCACCAGTAGGCTCCGGGTTGTTTCCCAGTCACAGCATGCTCGGAGAAGGTGGCAGGCGCTCACTTTAAATTGAATCTTCCAGGACGCTTACATAATAGCCCAGCGGCGTCTTGTATGTATTCATTTCAGGGGGCTGGGTTGGCAGTGCAGTGATGATTTTCCAACCACATTGTCGGTGTATGTCACATATGCCACTCCTTTCTGCAGTGTGGGAGGAGGTGTTTTGTTAACACTTAGCGAAATTAATTCTTGATATGAACCCCTAAGTATAGTTATTGGCGCACACCGATATTGTGTCAGATCCGTCTTCAGGCTTTATCTTTCGAAAACCACCAACATATATGTAAATGCTTAAAGGAGCCATTACAGAGGAATGTCGAGAAAGCCTGACTCAGAGCAAATTACATTCTCAATTTTCAAATGTACCTTTTATTGACACATCAGTGTTTCAAAGATGCACTGTTCTGCTCTGCACCACGGCTGGTGTTACTCTTTCTGATTTTAAATCTCTTGCAATGTACCTCTATTCTCCTGCAGTATGAACGGTTGTCCCAGAATTGACACTTTGATTAAAGTTCTTACAAAGCAGCTGCTCGCCGTACCCTTGACTTAATAGATAGTGGTAACTCCTCTAACTGCCGGTCTCCTTGTAATAATTACCCCGCACAACCTTGCAGTCTGTCTCCAAGTCCCAGGCATCCTCCCTCCAATCCACTTCTCCCCCTGCTGTGAACTAAACAAAAAAGGGGGGGCATAAGTCTGTATGTGCCCTCATGCGCACCCCCATTGTTTTCCCTCAACTTACCGGACTGGAGACTGTATTCCCCCCCCCCCGGCGCACCCCATGGGCAAAGGAATCTCGTCCGTTTAAAATGGGGGGCACTCCACGACGTGTTGTTTTCCCACTTCACTGGTAGGTGGGTTATGGATTGGACTAGATGACTGTACGTCAGCCTGGAGGAGGTATCCTCCCTTCTTTTTTGCATTCTCTCAAGCAGTGGCTTAAAGTCAAGGGCGGCTTTTGGTACGGGCGAGCTGGGCACTGGCCCGGGGTGCCTACAGTTGAGGTCTCACATGTAACTCACCCCTTGAGCTTCTTCGAATAATACTTTTATTCCAGGGTGCCGATTCTGTTCATTTTCTCCGGAGTGCAGGCTGGATATCATTTTTTTTCACATTAGTTTCCATCCGATTCGCTCCCCCCCTTCTCGCCTCCCCACCTCCCTCTCCTTCCTTGTCCGTTGCCCAACTGAAAAGGTGATTAAGTTGGTGAAAACTATACCTTAATTGCGCCAGCTTTTATATTGTTTTTCTGTGCACTGTCTCATCACCTCTTACCAATATAAACAAGCATTGAAAATTCAATAGGTCTCGCCTTTTATTAAGTTAAAGCCATTTGCTTTGCTATACAATACCATTAGCAAAGCAAATGGCTTTAACTTAATCAAAGGGCGAGACCTATTGCATTTTTAATGCTTGTTATAATCCTGGTTACTATCTCCTTCTGTAGGAATACTCCTGCTCTTCCTGTTTTCATCTAACCGTCCCTGATTGTGAGGGATTCCTCAGATTGTGAAGTCTAATATCTTTGTGAAGAAATCTTGAATTATGTTTTGGTTGTTAGTTCCTGGGCACCTTTTGTTTAGTAGCAAAACTCATTTTAGCCATTTTTTAAATATCATATAGGCAAGTCCTTTCCTGGCCACTCCCAGGCTGAGATCGGATTGCAGCATTTGATACTGGCTCAACTGACATCAGCAAGCAAAAGTATGTCTCTAAACTTAGGTCCCCGACTGCACTGTTCACTGTAGTGGCCGCAATGGTGTGAGGATTTTGGAAAAGCACCTTTGGTAATACCGCAACCTGGTCCTCCCTCTGTCCTACCTGGGACTTTCTAGAATGGCTTCCCAGTTGATTGAACTGCAGATGCTGAGGAGCCCAGGCAGTGAGGAGTGAGGATTAGCCCTGGCCAGGAGTGCAGCTCTTCACATAGATGGCTTGCTCCAGCAGCAAGAAGTGGGGACTCGCTATTGTTGGATCCCAGAGGCGGAGGGTGTTTTAATGCTGCTTCGTTTTGAACTGGTCTGAATCCTTAATTTCCCCCACTGATTTCCTAAGCTGCAGTCTCCAATTCCCATCGGCACCTGTGTGGCTTTAGAAGCATGGCGCCATGTTGTGAAGGCGCATGGCGTATCCACCAGAATGAGTCAGGAGGTCACAATTGCATTCCTTAACCTCCACCGGAACGTGTCAGGCAGTCCGACATGCTTAATTTCCTCCAATCTACTATCCTTGACTTTTCCAAAATAAATAAGAACTACCAGAAGAATCCACACAAAAGCCCTGTCACACTCAAAGAAATAACTGGGGTGCATGCCCCAGTAGATCATAGAAAGGGATCATGTAGGCATATCTCATTGGAGGATCTATGGGCAGGTACATATATTCATACGAGGAGCTCAACAACAAATACTCACTATATAATTCACAATAATTTCGTTCCAGTAACTCAGGAGCTTCTTGGTTCTCCAGTGCTCATGGACAGAAGCCATCCCTCCAATAGAATGTAACCCACTGGAGATCAAATTGACTCCAGATCCTCAGGGAGAGGGGTTTCATGTCTATATCTCTATATCAATCTCTGGTCTTAAACACACAAGACCCAGTAGATGCATTCCGCACAATAGGGAGGTGGATATGGGACCAGTGGGAGATGATAAGTGGAGGGAAGCCAAGATGGCTCCATGAATCATGGCAATGTCAGCACATCCCCTCCTGATACATATCAAATTTCTGCACAGGATATATCGCACTCTTGACAGACTATGGTCAATGTTTCTTAGACCAAAACTCTTAAACTCTCCACTGCTCAGCAGAGACACCCAGTGATACAACATTTTTGGTCCAGATAGAGGGGACATTATCGGCTGCAATAGGCAGACCACTGGTGCTCACCCCCAAAATGGCCTTGCTGGGCCTGTTGGAAGAGGATGGTGCCCCACAAAGTCACGTAACTGCTAGGAAGGATAGGAGGCATCCTCTCCAAGCGGGAGATAGCCTGCAGATGGGGCTTTGCGGCCTCAGTGTCCCTGTTTGAATGGCTATCATAATATGTTTTCATGTAATATATGTTCTACCAAGGTTGGCTTGACTGGGTATTACACTGGCCAAGATAGGCCCATCTTTCTTTCTTTACTATACTTCTTTGTCTTCCATGATGTCATCTCTGATAGTTCACCAAAAATCTTATTCATCTCTGTTGCTAATGCTGTGCTGCACTGCAGGGCAAATGTCACTTTAATGTAATATTCCTTATTGTTCACAAGAAAATCAATACAATGTGTGGAAAATATAAAGGAAGAGCTGGCATTAATAGCTTCTTGGGAGAGTTGCCAACACCATTCAGAGATTCTTCACATGCTTTACTGGAGGATTTCAAAGTTCGTCCTGGATAGATTTATCCTCATCTCAAAATAAAATTAGAAACCATTCTCCCAAAATCATTGCTAATTGTTTCTCTGAGCACTCAGTCATTCAAGTCAATATACGCTTGGGAATAAGCCTTAAATCTTTGAAGAGCTCTAAACTGAATAGGGCTTTGATTACAAACACACATTTTGTAAAGTAATTTAGAGAGAGAACAAAGTATTTCTTCACAGAGAATAGAGGAACTGCATTTGGGGGAATATCTGGAGGCATGTAAGGCTAAGATGAGTGGGGAAGCTATAGCTTTTTCTTCACACCGGAAGACGTCTCAAGAGCATAAACTAGCGCTGCTGCAGAACACTCTTGCACAAACAGAATATTAAATTTAAACTTAAATTAAAAAAATTATCAAAGACATTTTTAAATATGGGATACAGCTAAAGAAAACCTTAGATTTTTCTTTTTCGAAAAGGAGCTAGTGGATTCTCCAACTATAGTTCAACAGGTCTGCTGCAGTGACTTTTATCTCCTATTTAAAACACTCATATTAATAATGTGCACCAGTTTACGTTTAAAATAATACTTGCTAAAATGAAAATATTTGTTTTAGGTAACCATACTTATGTATTATAGGCCTGCATGTAAATAAAGTGCCAAACTAAGTTAGCCTAACTGCTGTTGTCATGTTAACTAGAATATTATGCATTAGCACAAAAAGGCCTGTTTTTCAAATTGAACAGTTGTTTGTGCAAGATGTTTTTCCTTCTCCTTGCTACAGATGTTGCAACTTCCAAAGCCTACTGTTGGTTAGTGAATAGACCCTTGTTTTCTATTAGACAACTGATTTAAAAAAAAAAAAAATTATTTTTATTTTAATGCTTCACAAAAGTACATAGGAAAAAAAAAGAGAGAAAGTCGTGACAAACATACTTAACATGAAATGTAATACAAAACAAGAATTAAATAAAAACAGCAAACCATACCTTCCAGGTCATGTACAATGAAAAAAATCAGACTTAAGGCTAGTGATTCACAAATTAATTATACAACTCAACTCAAGAAGGGGAGTAAGAAATATATTGCCTGAGCCACTCCTGGACAGGAGCCCAGATCTTACGGCCCAGCTCGGAGCTCCTTCTAGCACGCCTCAAATAGACCGAAGACTCCAGATTATAAAGAGCAATAATCCAGGATCTCCAATTAAAGAAGGTGGGGGCTTCTGGACTGAGCCATTGTGACGTGATACATAGCCGAATTAAGGACATTGTTATAAATAAAAAAGCTGAGACATGCCTTGTCCTTTCAACTGAAGTAGTACCCTCACATCCCAGCATCACCATCTCTGGAGAGATGTTAAGCGAAATATGAAGCCTAGAATTTATAAAGTACTCAACATCAGATAAGAAAACCCCCAACTTTGGGCAAGAATAAAACATATGTATATCATTAGCAGCCTGGAGCCCACATCTAGCACAACGATTACCCTTACAACCCCCCCATTTTGCGATTTTTTCCGGTGTGTAATATAGGTCGAATAGTGCCATATAACTTTGAGTGCGAAGGCTCCCAGAAATTAAGGCATAGCTTGCTAACTCCAATGACAGACTAATATCCACTCCAGTTTTATCTAATTTACCCTCCCATTTGACATTCTGTAATGCCAAATCATCAGGAAGATCGGATTTCAGATGATGATACAATGCCCCAATTCTAGCTCTTCTTTGAATTAGTTTGAAGAAAGTAACCTTTTCGAAAAAGTTGGATGTTTGGTGCTGCGTTTTATCTATAAAACTTCTAATCTGTAAATATTTAAAGAAGTCATGGGTTTTAAGATGAAATCTCTCCTTTAAAGAGGAAAAAGAGGCCATTTGTCCATCAATACCAAGGTCACCGATTACTGCCAACCCCAATAACTGCCACCTAAAAATGACCTGATCTTGAAAAATAGCTGGCAACAGTCGAGCAGCAGTAAAGGGAGTACAGAAATTAATATTTGAAATTGACCATTTACGACGGATTTTACGCCAGACTGAAAACATAACGCCGATAACCTTGAACTTTGTTTTTTTATAATAACTCGGCTCCAAAATCCGCGTCAAATCCCCTTAGCAGTCTCACCCAACCCCAATTCATAGATGGTAGGTCTACAAGAGATCGGAACTTCCGCACTATCACCCAGCAATGGAAGCCCAAAATGTTGCAGCATGGCTGACCAATAGTATAATAAAAGATTCGGGACTGACCAGCCACCGAGATCTCTAGAGAGACACATCCATTTGGCTGCCCTACGTGGGGTATCCCCAAAGAAATCTAGTACATATCCTTTCAGCCCTGGCCATGCTTTGCTGTGAGAACTCCAATGGAATAGTCCTAAATAAATACAAGAACTTTGGGAGGGCCAACATTTTAAGAACATTGCACCGGCCATATAAAGAGAGATGTAGATTATCCAGTCTTCCCAACTTAAAATTGACTGATTCAATAACCGGAAGAATATTAAGGTCTGGAATATTACCAACTTGGGCAGTAATTTTGACCCCTAGATACATTGCTTCTGGGACCACGGGATCTTGGGAGGAGCTCATAGTATGTGTTTGAATAACCTGTGTTTTTGTAACACTAAGCCTATTGCCTGATAGCCGGCCAAACTGCTCTGCTAAAGTTTTTAAGGCAGAAAAGGCTAGAGCAACATCCCTGGTTAGAACTACAATATCGTCCGCGTATGCCAGTGTCTTATACTCTGTGTCATTGACCCTAATAGGTAAAATATCCAAAGCACCTTCAATCTTACTAAGAAAGGGGTCAATGTACAGAGCAAATAGCAGGGGCGAACACGGACACCCCTGCCTAGTGCCCCTACTAATATTAAAAGATGCTGAGACCAAACCAGAGATACACAAGTTTGCACCTGGAGAAATATATAATGGTTGAATAGCCTGAATAAACTTGGCACTGAAACCCTTCCAGCGGAGAACTGCACATAAAACCCCCCAGGCGACCCTGTCGAACGTCTTTTCGGCGTCCAACAGGATCACTTTGAGGGGAGAGCCAGTAATTTGAGCCCAATCCAACAGTGCAATAACTCGCCGGACATGGTCTGCCGTATCCCTGCCCGGAATGAAGCCGTGCTGGCATAATGAGACCAGTGGAGTAATTACCAGCGCCAATCTGGTAGATAAAATGTTAGTATATATTTTACTGTTTGTATTTATCAAGGAGATAGGTCGAAATGATGAGGGGTTTAACTCTGGCTTATCTTTCTTTTTGAAGAGAACAATAGCAGTTTGACGCCACGAGTCCGGTATAATACCCCCCTGTGCTGCCCTAAAAACTGATAGAATGTCCTGACGAATCTCCTGACAAAACGTCCTATAAACTTCCAGCGGAATGGCGTCAGGACCTGCGGCCTTAGCAAGTGATTTAATTGCCAGCTCAACCTCCTCCCACTCTATAGGGGCAGATAGATCTTCATTCTGGTGAGTTGTGACTTGGAGGGTATCAATATCCTGAAAAAAATCCCAGGCTTCAGACACACTATCAGAGCTAGAATTCTCCTCCGTATAAAGTGTAGTATAGAACTCGTGGAAAAACCCATGACACCCTCCTGTGTATAATGAACACAGCCCTGATCATCTTGGATTCTGATGATTCGATTAACAAGGCTCTTCTGCTGAAGCCGTTTGGATAAAATTTTGCCAGATTTTTCCCCAAATTCATAAGTCATAGTATGATATTGAAAATACTTAGCAGCCAAGACCTGCCCCAAAAATTCCAGAAGTTTAGACTTGATTATGGCTACTGATTGCTGACTTTGACTTATATCAAGACCCTCCTTAATTATTCGTGTTAATTCCACCTCTGCGACCCTGAGCTCCTCGATACGCCCCTTAATTTGTTCCTGGATAGTTTTCCACTTAAAATCTGCAAAACTCTTGGTCTCACCACGTATTGCAGCCTTGAGCGTGTCCCAGATTATACTATTAGAAGCAGTCCCCCTATTAATATTTAAGAACTCAATTAACCACTTCCTCATGTGATCCTGATAGGCCTGTTCCAATAATAGATTCATTTCAAATGTCCAGATCCTAGGGACACTAGCCCCACGGGAAAAGGGACACTCTACAATCAGAGGATTGTGATCGGACAAAATTCTTGGGGGAGCAGAAATGGAAGCGACTTCTGCTAGCTGATCTGAGATAAAAAAAATAGTCCAAATGACCATTTTATTATGCGGGGCAGAAAAATATGTATAACCATCTTGATCCTTGTTATGCCGATACCAGAGGTCAGTCAGACAATGTTCTTGAATCAATACTTGAAGAGCCCTGAACACCCTAGGTTTCCTACCCAAATATTTTTGAACCCCAGCTAAGTTAAAATCCCCAGACAGATTAATATTCATATCACTACAGAGAAAAATAGGATGTGGCCACAGTGCTAATTCTACATTTAGATAATTTATCACTTCCGGATCGTCTAGATTTGAACCATATATTGTGCAGATAGTTAATGATCTATTGTTAATTACCAATTCAACTATTACCCATCTACCTGCGCTATCCTGACTAGTTTTACTACAGATTCCGGCCCCATGTTTCAACAAAATGGCTACCCATCTAATCATAGAAGTCTGTCAGGAGCATCCAATTAAATCATCCCGTTTATACCAGGGTGTATGTGTCTCTTGTAGACAGAGTACTTCTATCTGTATGGCATGAACAATTTTAAAAAACAGAGCCCTTTTTTTTTGCGTCATTGAGACCACATATGTTCCATGAACATAAGCATAATTTACCCAGCCCCATTTAAATTCATAAACAGACCTAATCTCCACCGTGAAATAATGACTATTTTAATCCGACATTCTAAGAATGTACAAAGCCTAATAATGACAAAAGCACAGTAAATGCACGACTGAAACTCAAATTCAAGCATTTAATGATCCCCCACCCCCACCATCTTCCCCCGTCCCCCCACCTTTGACGCCTCCCCCACCCTTCAACACCCCTACCCCGACACCCCCCTACCCCCTCACCACCCTTATTGGGCAACAGGACCGAAGTCCTTGTGATGGATGAAGGCTGGTTTAGCCCCGCTCTCCCCTGGAACCCCCCCAATCCTAAAAGGGTTACTTAAAGATGTGCCTTAAGAGAAACCCGAAAAAATCAAAAGAAGAAATCCCGAAGAAAAAGATATTCTCATATAGGCGGCACATACTCCAACTTTAAGGACCTGAGACTCCTAGATCAGAAAAACATTTTAAGAAAAGAGGCAGGAAGTGACTAAATTCCATTCAAGAACTCCTTAACCTGAATTTCGGAAACAAAGAATCTGATCTGGCCCTGATGAATAATTTTCAATTTAGAAGGAAAGAGTAAAAATGCTTGGGCCCCTTTCAACTGAAAAGGTGCTATTAACTGTCGGAGCTGCCACCTCCGCTCTACAGTTGCTGGACAAAAATCTGGTCTAACAAAAAATTTGCAACCTTTCCTTGCCCTCCTTCTGTCCGTTCTGGCCAGGTCATAGATCTTCTCCCTGGCTGGATAGTTATTCAGACAGATTAGTATAGGACAAGGCTTTTCCTCGGTCTGTCTTTGCTTGAACGGGAAGCGATGTGCGTGCTGAATTTCAGATCGCCAATCCCACTGTGTGACATCAGGAAATGCCACAACAAACTGCCTAGTGTCCGACCCTTCACACCCTTATGGAACCCCCAAAATCCTAAGATTGTTCCTCCTGGCCCTATTTTCAAGATCTGTCAACTTCCAGAGCATATCTTCCCTCTGGGTTTTGATGAGATCTGTAATGCCCTTCTGAATAGCAAGATCATCTTCTAGAGTAGAAATCCTCTCCTCAGCCTAAAAAATCCTGGACGCTATGTCAGAGCATGTTTTGGCCACTCTGCGAATTGAATTTTGCATCCTCTGACATGCCCCCTGGGTTTGTGCACTCTCCTGACGGGTCACTTCACGGTGGGTCATAATTGTTTGGTAGATAATCGAGAGTGTCGCCTCACCAGGGGGTAGCTGGAAGGGACTAGCCCCACTGCCTCCCCCCAGATATGTGGGGTTGTCCAGTAAAACCAGATTGTGTGGAGAAGGAGTAATCCCAGACTAGTGAGCCCGGATTAGTGCTTGACAAGAGGGCCGCCTGTTCTTTGACAGCTTTTCGGACTGTGCGGGGGCCACGGGGCGAAGCCTCTGCCCTTGATACTTCATTAATTTGATGATCACCGAACTCACTATCATCATCATCATCAGTCCACTCCTTGTCCAAACATTCCTCCTCCAATGAGGCAGAGTGGTCAGATAGGCAATAGAATTTATCTCCCCCTTCTAAGTCTCTTGTACTTCCATTAAGATGAATCAGAGCACTTTGTTGAGCCTCTTGAATTCCTCCATCTTGAATAACCTTATTTTGAGAAGGTAGTCCATCAATCTTTTGTTCCAGGAAGGCCCCATCTTCAACATTCGATATATTTGGGACTACAACTCCCAGAGTTCCATTGGGTGGATTTGATGACATTAACTGAACTTCGTTGTTGGGGACGGAATGGGTAATTTTAATATTATTGATGTTATTCTCTCTACCCTCAGTCCCCACCTCCAGAAGCTTTGAGTCAGACCGGTCAACTGCTCCATGACCAGATGTCTCTCCCATACCGGACAAAGCTAGCCCCTCAGAAAATGAAGCAGCGCCTACCTTCTCAATAGCCAAGGGATCCAAGGATTTAATAGGTACAGGTGCCGGCTGCCCGCGTTTGTTCTTTCCCAGCAACTGAGGAGTCTTTCCTTTACTGGGTTGCGATTTGAACATTGCAGGAAGAGTCTGTCTTGCTTTGACGGGTTGCGCGGGCGCTGCCTGACTGCGAACCGCATCGCCGGTAATTAAAGTTGAAATTGATGTGTCCCCTTGGGAAATCGGGGACTCACCTTCCACACCTGCCAGTTTCCCAGATCCAGCCGCCCAGGCTGCAAGTTGTCGATTCGCCGCCAAGGAATTCTTCAGCCCCTTCGGAGGCATGATGTTACGAGGAGATCCAGGCAACCAGAGCAAACAACGATAGCCGGAGCGGCATACAGAGGAACCGACCCACAGACAGAGTATCCTGCTAGTTAGACGATTCCGTAACAACAGTGACCCCGAGAGCATAGCCAACAATGTCACGGGTTACTGCTTCCAAGTAAGTGATTTTTTCCGTGTTTCTCCGTCCCGGGAGCCGTAAAAAGTCAGCGATCAGGAGAGAGCGTTCACCCAGCTCAGTCAGCCGAATGACCCGCCGCCATCTTGCCCCGCATCAAAAATTCCTCTATTAGACAACTGATAGTGAGGTTCTTATCGGGAGGAGACGATAATGACATGAAAAATGGTTCATGGAAAGAAGTTTTAGACCACAAGAAAACTACTTTGTAACCCTCCTACAACTAATGTCTGAAGGTCTATTTAGCTCTGAAGGGAGCATGGGGAGTGAACCTGTTGTCAGCAGTCTGCTCATATTCTATTAGTGGATGAAGAAGACAAAAGAAAATAATGTTGCAACATAGAATTTGTGTGTTTATAATAGTGTGTGTTCCTAGAGTAGCCATGGGAGATCTTATGAATTAGTTCCCTGACTCTCTGACAAGAGACTCACCTTTTGAGTTTTTGATACCTTTCTTCATGAGAGTCTAGTTTCTTAGATTATTCCTTGAATTGTTTGATGTCACTTTGAGCTGAAAATACTCATCAGAACTTTTATGGGTCTCTGAACGGACACCTTGCTTCTCTTAATCCAAATTCTGTTTAGGATAGAGAGTTTCCTTTATGGAACCCGCTTGTTGTATTATTACGATTTTGACTGTGATTTTGACTAACATTCCATTGTATTTTATAATCAAATTTAGGTTGATCGATTATAATACGTTTTAACACTGAAATCAAAAGACTAATGTCTAATAAATAAATAGATGAAGTCTAACAAGAGTTGGAAATAAAACCATTTAATTCACACTAACATTCTTTATTGACTCAATAATAAATCTTTAACAATGTAATGTTTATGTAGATGATCGTTCCTCAATTCTCCTTATTGACCATCAAAGGTCCATATGAACAGTGGCGAGGTTATTTAATGATTAGACTCAAAGATTGAGATACAGGAAAACCCTCTCCATCAGGTCTATGAAAAAGGAAAATCCTTGGGTTAAATCTTAGCCTGGCACTCTAAAAAGCATATGATTGCTAGTACAATAACCAAATAATAGACCAGAGAAACTGATTAACTTTTGCCCCAATTGGTATAAAGAACTGCTTAACTTCTGACCTGATTGGTATAAAGAACCCAATCTCAGAATATTTTAAGAATATTTATCAAGAGCATGTTTATCCCTCAGAAATAGAAAAAGCTGATTACTTGAACTGGCTTAAAGTCTCCTTGTGAAATATAGGACAGGCCTCAGCATTACTGCATCCATTTACACAAGAGGAGATTGCTCTGATAATTATGAATCCTTCTAAAGGAAAAGCCTTTGGTGAGGACAGCTATATGTAAGAGTGTATACAATTTTAATAGATGAATTAAATGCTCCACCTACAAGTGTTTTAATGAAACAATAACAGGGGGCTTAGTTGCACAATCCTTTCCAAAGGGGATCTTAATACATTTCTCAAAAAAGGAAAAGATACAGAACCTCTTAATTCATATTGACCAATTACTCTGCTAAACATGGATTACAAACTATTAACTAGAGCTATTAATAACTGTATAGCCTTACTCATTCCTCAATTGCTTCACAAGGATCAATACAGTTTTAAACTGGGTTGTCAACTCTACACCAATGCTCACTTTCTAATAGAAGACTTCTTTGCGTCCTCCAAAATCAAAGCTGTTATTAGTTTTTGTAGATGCTCAAAAAACATTTGATTATGTCTGCTGGAAAGTTTTGTTTATAGTTCTGCCAGGATGGGGTTCCCAGATCAGTTGAATTAGCAGATCTGTCTGAAAGTGCATCAGATTTGATTATTGTTAACTAAAGAGAAAACAAAGACTTTAACATCCTGCAAAGCACCCAACAGGATTGTCGTCTTTCTCCCTTGCTCTTCGTTCTCTATATTGAACACATAGAAATTGCAATAGGATGAAGCCGCACAGTTAAACCAGCAGTTTCGGGGGCTCCAAAATAACAATTATACAGGGTGATAAGGTTCTCTATTTGGATGCTAAGAAACCTTCAATAGATTAATTTATTAAGGTTATCAAGGAGTTCTTTAAACTTGGAGGATACACAGTAAACAAAAGCAAAACTTTATTTCACATCTCTCTAAATTCTTGTAGTTTGTCTGGCAAAAATATACTTAGGCTTCAGGGTCTCGGAAAATCTAACAACTATGCAATCTAAATTTCAAACACTTAATACTCAAGATCTAAAATTTGTTAGAGCGATGGAATAATCTGCCTTTTCTCAATCATAGGGAAAGTCATGATTATTAAAATAAGTATTCTTCCACTTTTGGTATTTTGTTTTCAACTCTACCATGTGTTCTCCAGGAAAACATCTTAAGAGAAATAGAAGGTATGGTTAGCAGTAGTTTCCTCTGGCAAGAGCAAACTCCACAAAGCAGTAACAAATTACTTAAGCTTCCTAGAGAAGAATACTGACTAGCATTACCAGACTTTAAAAATTATTAAAGGCTGCATATTTTACACGATCATACTCCTAATTAAACATTTGATTTTTTTTACATCTAATAAGAGAGAAATGTGGTCACACCCACAACCTAAAAATCAGAAGGTCCACAATCCAAAATTGGTACATTTTCAAATAACAATAGTTTACAAGAAAAGGCAAGAACATTTAATTTACTTTCATTCTTTACCTAGTATCCATGCAGAATTAACTCTAGTGAACATTCATAATTAAAATTACCTCAAAGCAGCTTAATCACTGGAAAGAAATAGGATTGGGAGAAGTAGGGTATTGGGTCATTAATGGACAACTCATTTCATAGGAAGCTATTATTGAAAAACAAACAAGTAACAAGGAGTTGAATCAATTTTCCCACTTACAAATCCAAAGCTCAAAATCTAATATCACTTTTTTTAAAAAGAAGAATAAACGAAGGTTAGCCATGCACTTTAAAAGGAACTGAAAATCCAGCGCCTCCTTTATTCACCCTTTCAATATCATCTGCTGTGTTATGTAAGAACACATTCTTAAAAATAGAAACAAGAAAAATACATAGAAATTGATTGCACACCTTGAAGAGAAGTTTCAGCGTATAATGCAACTGCTCATTGGGGTGCCATCTTTAAAAGGATGGAACTTAATGCCCAATGGCTAGTTTATTATACTGTGGACTTTCTCCATAGCCATAATCCGAATACCTGGGAAGAATGCCCAAGGTGTGTTGAATTTGGGTACTGGGCTCACATCATACAGTCTTGCCACAGTCTTAAAGAATTTCAGAGCAAGTTTTTTGAATTTGTAATGAATTGCCTTGAAATTCATATATAACCAGAGAATACTGCAAATCTGCTGGGCAGCACTGGCACTTGAAAATCAGACCTAAATCCTTATGATGTTGGTGGTTTAGTAGCTAGGTCAGTAATGACTACTTATTAGCAATCAGAAACCCCACCATCCCTTAATGCCGGGCTAAACAAAATGCAAATCGTATATAATAGGGAAAGGATGTCCGCTAAGCAAATAAGTGTGGTGTGAAATTTCAGAAGGTCTGAAAACATGAGAATTTTATGGAAATTAACTGTTTCTTTTTTAAGTTAGTTAAAAGGTGGTAATGAAACGGAATGTGTATTTTGGTTGCCAGGATGCATATTGGCAGACTTTTTTTCTTTTATGTACATTGTGAACTTTAGGCTCAATTCTTCAGTAAACATTTTATTATTATTAAAATCAACCTCCAATCAAAATGAAGAATTTAGATAAAAAATAATCATATTGTCTGTGTCCGGACGTATCTAAAGTTAATGTATTCTGTATAATTAGAGTTGTCAAATTTCTGATTGTGATCTTTAGTAGGGAATGTTTTAACAACTCAACACTTACAGACAATGGGGTTCAGTTTATCTCACAAGAAATGTGTGAAAACTTGTGAGAGAGAGGAATTCCATGCAAGAAAGGCTCACTATACCATCCGTAAGCAAATGGAATGGTAGACAAACTAAACAAGATGTTAAAAGAGACATCCTAAGACAATCCAGCTAGTACAATAGTTTGGATTGGAGGAACCAATTACAATAAAACAATTGATGCACATTTGTTGAAGCCTCTTGGTACTACTGGGAGAGTGCTTTTTGAACTTTTGAGAGGAAGAAAACCAGCATGGATGATTAAAGAGAAAGTGATAGAAAATGCCAGTAGGCATGGTCAATGGAGAGAAAAGAAAATTGATACAAGAAAGAAATATTTAGATTAAAGAAAAGCCGCCAAAATTGGATATTCAAGTTGGTAGCATTGTAAAGATTGGAGTACCAGAGAACATGTGCAAAGAAACAAAGTTTGGCGATCCAATTTAAATAGTTAACTATTTGTGAAAATTAGGCTGTACAAAGTGGGAACTTCTCATGAACGAGCATACCACAATGAAGATCAGATTGCAAAGCAAATGCAGAAGGAATTTTGTAGAAAAAGAGAGAAGACAACAAGCAAAATGATAAAACCAAGAAAATTAGATATTTATTTAGTTGGGTGATGTTATGCAAAATTCATTTACAAAGTATGCTGAGATAGATTTGGAATTATTTTAAAATAATTTGAATTATGCCTTTAATAGTGTATCATAGTTTATACCATTAGTAAGCATATATGATGGATCAGATTTACTTTTTTAATTTACTTTGATTTGTGCTTTTCTGCTTTAAGTTAGAAGTAATAGTATATTTTAAAGTGATTTTTGTGATGAAGGGGAGGTGTTTGTGGTTTCCTAAAGGAATGTAGGATATATGGAATGTAGAATGTTGAAGGTGGTTTAAGGAAATGCAACCAGCAGTGGCAGTTAGATATGAGAAGCAGATTTAGGTGGCTGGTAGATGAGGTGCTTAAGAGAATGAACCAAATTGAAGATACCACCCCTTAAGGTGTAGTGCGGGGTCCCTGCCTTATTGAAAGAAAGACATATGCTTGTAAAGATTAGGATAAAAGAATGCAAATTTAGCAAATTGAGCAATAAGAAAACTTTAGAAAAAGAAATAGCATTAGACCTCCAACCCCTAATACTGCAGGCGCTACTTAAGTGTAATGCCTAATTGGCAGATACCCTGGCAGGGGCGTGGAATATTATAATAGATCTTCTTGTCCAATCGATGGGATGCTTAAGAAATGTACTTGTCCTGTAACAAAAATCTCTTTCGGTGCCATGCAGTGTGGTGACATATTATGGCAATAAGAGCTCTGATCAAAGCTTCTCTGATCATGCTAGGGCTCATATTATATCATGGTTTGGATTCCAGCAAGGCTCTGATTTTGGCCCCTTTCTACAAATCTACATACAGGGGCTGGAAGTAGGTTAGAAGCGGTAGTTCCTTGGTTTGAATGACCTGTGAGTCTGTGCTCGCTCACAAAGTTACATTTAAAAGCATATTTACAAACCTCTCTCCTAATCTCTTACCAGACTGCAGAAGTTTGGAAATTTACTCCTGACAAGAAAAGGAGAAAAAATCTTCTTCTAGGCTGCAAAAATAGAGGCTGGGAGGTAGAGAAAGTACATTTCCAGAGGCTCGGCAGTGCAGATATACATCTGTATGTTTGCTCTTGTGAAAGTGGAATTCACAAATGTTTCTTAGTTTTACCGTTTCCATGCCTCCTTCTGTAAACAATTGTAAATTTCTGATTCTTAAATATACACCATTGGAAGGTCATACACCTGCGAGTGCACTTATGTGAATTTCTTTTTGGGCCCCTAATTAATTTTCCTATTGCCCATAATTAAATAACAATAATTCTCTATTATTAATCTATTTCTAAATAGTGACGTACAGCCAACATGTTTTACCAAATGATGCAATTTCAGTAAATGATGCCTCAGCGAAATGGTATTTAGAGTTGCGCAATAGGTTAACAAAACATTTTTTTCCAACCTGATTTTTCTTTGTGCATTTTTTATGTAGAAAACAAACCAATCCTTCTTTAGATCTTCTGCATGTATTTGCATATAATCACAAAACATGAAGGGGGCATTATTAATAGCTTAAAAGTGATACATTTTGTGAACATGATTGCACATTTTTAGCTAGAGCCGCTTTTCCAGAGGACAAAATGAACATGAAAGCTTGCTGTCTTTGACCCCAAACAATATGTCCTGGATGTTGGACTATCGGGATTCCATAACCTTGGCTAGGAGAGTGTATGACTCTGCATGACGCATACTCCGTGGCCTTCGAACCACAGCAGGCTAGGTAGCTGTTATGGGGAGCAGGATGATGAATGCCCTGGAAACAGGTGTGCCTCCTCTTAAAATGGCTGCAATCCAAGAAGGAGTGCGTCAAGCTGGGCAGCGGAATATGTGTGGATGTGAGTCACATGTGCTGTCTTCATCTGGAAAGATACAGTTTTAGCTCTCGCTGGACCATGGGCAGAGGCAGGACAGTTGTTGCAAAAGAGAAGCAGGAACCTCAGCCTGAACTGTTCACCCTGTGCAACTCTATGGTTTGCCGGGACCGCGGCATGTCGTCTGCAGACTCACCCTGGTGAGTCTGAGCAGTGACTACTGGCTGGCTCAACGTCAGAACCTAGAAGATGTGCTTATTACTGCTTTGGCTTTGGTGTTTAGAGCCTCTCAGAGCAGAATGAGTGTATGTAGGGCAGCCTATGGATTACTCACTCTGGTTTAGCAGTCACTTAAACCATTAGGTGTCAACAGGTGGGCCCTGGTCTGGGTCAGCACCTATTTATTAATCTATTGAGCACCAGTCACCCTTCTGATTGACTGCATCCAACATTGTATTGGCAAGAGAGGTTACCCTGCTGAGGAAGTTGGTTTGGAGTGCATGGTTAGGGAAATGGGCAATGTATTTACCTTCAAAGAGCATGAAGGTACAAATAATGCCCACCTGCTCTGAGTGTTTCTAAAAGCAACTATGTTTTTTCTGTTTTTTTTCAGCCTGTGGAACAGTGGATCAACCCAAACTTCCACCCTCTGAGCACAAAGAAAACGCCTGTGAAATTCCCATATTTCTCTTATCATCTGGTAACTTTTCCTACCTCTATTCATGAGAACCTCTGCATCCAATAAGAGAATTTTGCATCTGTGTTTCCTGGAGAATTTATCTATTACTTATCCAGGAAACCTTCACCCAAAGTAACTCCACAGCTTCTAGCTCCCTCTGTGAACAGGGATGTCAAGATCCCGTTTTCGGACCTCAAATTCACTGTAATAAGCACTCATGCTTAAGTCTATGGGTGCTATTTACTAACGATCTGTGTGGTAATTGCATGGTGGAAAGCGATGCAAAGCATTGTTTTTTTTATTCATGTTTAAAAATGTCACAGCTGCACTACAATGTCGGAGTGATCCATGCAGGCCTCACTAAATGTTGCAAAAGACACACAATTGATGGACGGAATGCAAAACAAATCAAAACATTCTCCCCCAGTCAAGAGATCTGGGTTAAATCCATCATTCTTTTGCTCACCATGCCACCCCAGTTTAGACCTGGCCATATGCAAATCAGTCTTGACCCTGTGCCTCATGGGAACAGTCCAGCTCAAACAGCCATGCCAGGTCCTTCCTGGACCAGCAACAAACATCCTAGGACCAGTTTCAGGGTTTCACACCTCTTCAGGCAGGATAGCTTGAATCCAGTGGAACACTAAGCCTGTGATCTATGTCTTGGCACACCCAGCGCACTTACGGCGAGAAACCAAAAGACATACAATTGATGGACTGAATGCAAAACAAATCAAAACATTCTCCCCCAGTCAAGAGATCTGGGTTAAATCAATCATTATTTTGCTCACCATGCCACCCCAGTTTAGACCTGGCCATATGCAAATCAGTCTTGACCCTGTGCCTCATTTGAACAGTCCAGCCCGAACTGTCAAGCCAGGTTCTTCCTGGACCGGAAACAAGAATCCTAGGACCGGTTTCGGGGTTTCTCCCCTCTTCAGTCAGGATAGCTTGAATCCAGTGGCACAGTGAGCCCGGGACCTACGTCTCGGCATACCCGGTGCACTTAGGGTGAGAAAGCAAAAGACTCACAATTGATGGACGGAATGCAAAACAAATCATAACATTCTCCCCAGTCAAGAGATCTGAGTTAATTCCATCATTGTTTTCCTCACCATGCCACCCCAGTTTAAACCTGGCCATATGGAAATCAGTCTTGACCCTGTGCCTCATGGGAACAGTCCAGCCCAAACTGCGAAGCCAGGTCCTTCCTGGACCAGAAACAAGCATCCTAGGACCGGTTTCGGGGTTTCACCCCTCTTCAGCCAGGATAGCTTCAACCCAGTGGCACAGTGAGTCCGGGACCTACGTTTAGGCATACCCGGCGCACTTAGGGCGAGAAAGCAAAAGACACACAATTGATGGACGGAATGTAAAAGAAATCACAACATTCTCCCCCATTCAAGAGATCTGGGTTAAATCCATCATTCTGTTGCTCGCCAGGCCATCCCAGTTTAGACATGGCCATATGTAAATCAATCTTGACCCTGTGCCTCATGGGAACAGTCCAGGCCGAACTGCCAAGCCAGGCCCTTCCAGGACCGGAAATAAGCATCCTAGGACCGGTTTCGGGGTTTCACCCCTCTTCAGACAAGATGCCTTGAATCCAGTGGCACAGTGAGCCCGGGACCTACGCCTAGGCATACCCGCCGCACTTAGGGCGAGTAAGCAAAAGACACACAATTGATTGACGGAATGCAAAACAAATCAAAACATTCTCCCCCAGTCAAGAGATCTGGGTTCAATCCATCATTATTTTGCTCACCATGCCACCCAAGTTAAGACCTGGCCATATGCAAATCAGTCTCGACCCTTTGCCTCATGGGAACAGTCCAGCCCGAACTACCAAGCCTGGTCCTTCCTGGACTGGAAACAATCATCCTAAGACCAGTTTTGGGGTTTCATCCCTCTTCAGCCAGGATAGCTTGAATCCAGTGGCACAGTGAGCCCAGGACCTACGTCTAGGCATACCCGGTGCACTTAGGGCGAGAAAGCAAAAGACACACAATTGAAGGAAGGAATGCAAAACAAGTCAAAACATTCTCCCCCAGTCAAGAGATCTGGGTTAAATCCATCATTCTTTTGTTCACCATGCCACCCCATTTTAGACTTGGCCATATGCAAATCAGTCTTGACCCTGTTCCTCATGGGAACAGTCCAGCCCGAACTGCCAAGCCAGGTCCTTCCTGGACCGGAAACAAACATTCTAGGACCGCTTTCGGGGTTTCACCCCTCTTCAGCCAGAATATCTTGAATCCAGTGGCACAGTGAGCCCGGGACCTACATCTAGACATACGCGGCGCACTTAGGGCGAGAAAGCAAAAGACACACAATTGATAGACGGTATGCAAAACAAATGAAAACATTCTCACCCCAGTCAAGAGATCTGGGTTAAATCCATCATTCTTTTGCTCATCATGCCACCCCAGTTTAGACCTGGCTATATGCAAATCAGTCTTGACCCAGTGCCTCATGGGAACAGTCCAGCCCGAACTGCCAGGCCAGGTCCTTCCTTGACTGGAAGCAAGCATCCTAGGACCGGTTTCGGGGTTTCACCACTCTTCAGCCAGGATAGCTTGAATCCTGTGCCACAGTGAGCCCGGGACCTACGTCTAGGCATACCCGGCGCACTTAGGGCGAGAAAGCAAAAGACACACAATTGATGGACGGAATGCAAAACAAATCAAAACATCCTCCCCTAGTCAAGAGATCTGGGTTAAATCCATCATTATTTTGCTCTCCATGCCACTGGAATCAAGCTATCCTGGCTGAAGGGGGGTGAAACCCCGAAACCGGTCCTAGGATGCTTGCTTCTAGTCCAGGGAGGACCTGGCTTGGCAGTTTGGGCTGGACTGTTCCCATGAGGCACAGGGTCAAGACTGATTTGCATATGGCTGGGTCCAAGCTGGAATGGCATGGTGAGCAAAAAAACGATGGATTTAGGCCCAGATCTCTGTACTGGGGTGAATGTATGGCATTGTTCTGCATTCTGTCCATCAACTGTTGTTTGTGCATTTGTCACCACGAGTGGGACGGGTATACCCAGATGTGGGTCCCATGCTCTCCATGCCACTGGAATCAACCTATCCTGGCTGAAGAGGGGTGAAACCCCGAACCCAGTCCTAGGATGCTTGTTTCCCGTCCAGGGAGTACCTGGCTTGGCAGTTCAGGCTGGACTGTTTCCATGAGGCACAGGGTCAAGACTGATTTGCATATGGCTGGTTCCAAGCTGGAATGGCATGGTTAGCAAAAAAAACGATGGATTTAGGCCCAGATCTCTGTACTGGGGTGAATGTATGACATTGTTCTGCATTCTGTCCACCAACTGTTGTTTTTGCATTTGTCACCCCAAGTGGGACGGGTATGTCTAGACGTGGGTCTTGTGCTCTCAATGCCACTGGAATCAAGCTATCCTGGCTGAAGAGGGGTGAAACACCGAAACTGGTCCTAGGATGCTTGTTTCCAGTCCAGGGAGGACCTGGCTTGGCAGTTCGGGCTGGAATTTCCCATGAGGCACAGGGTCAAGACTGATTTGCATATGGCTGGGTCCAAGCTGGAATGGCATGGTGAGCAAAAAAACGATGGATTTAGGCCCAGATCTCTGTACTGGGGTGAATGTATGACATTATTCTGCATTCTGTCCATCAACTATTGTTTTTGCATTTGTCACCCCGAGTGGGACGGGTATGCCCAGACGTGGGTCCCGTGCTCTCCATGCCACTGGAATCAAGCTATCCTGGTTGAAGAGGGGTGAAACCCCAAAACCAGTCCTAGGATGCTTGTTTCCAGTCCAGGGAGGACCTGGCTTGGCAGTTCGGGCTGGACTGTTCCCATGAGGCACAGGGTCAAGAGTGATTTGCATATGGCTGGGTCCAAGCTGGAATGGCATGGTGAGCAAAAAAACGATGGATTTAGGCCCAGATCTCTGTACTGGGGTGAATGTATGACTTTGTTCTGCATTCTGTCCATCAACTGTTGTTTTTGCATCTCTCACTAAATGTAGGTCTATTAGTCAATGTAATCATTCTTTAATCAGGAAAAAAGTTATTTCATATCACTTACTTTGTAGTCTGCATCACCTTAGTTGTCAACACTGGTTAAGTTAGGTCGATTCACACTCATAATGCAAATAAAATCCTCTGTTTGTATAGTGTGCAACTCACCCAGTAGGGTATCCTGGTGCTGAAACAGGAGCTGTATGGGTCAAGCAAGGTTCAGGAGTAGGTAAAGAACCAAGGGGCATATTCACAAGCGGAAATCGCAGAATTAACGGCACTTTATCGCAGCCAAAGTCGTGATAAATTTACTTCTCCATTCACAAGCCGGCGTTAACAGCCCACAGCACCAGTTTACCCGCGATAGCAGCGGCAAAAAACATCGCCACAGAGGCCCACCGCAACGATCGCTAATGAGATGCAGAGTGGGCGTTCCCGTACCAAAAGCCGTGACAACATCACACCTCAACATTCACAACGAACAGCCAGATCGGCGATAAGAACACAAAAGAAGCGATAAGGCGAGTTAGCAGCAGGAAATCTATACCTGCTCTGACCTGGTGTAAAGTCGGATGGCAGCCAGCACCACAAAAGGGAGCACAGCCCAGGGCAACATCGGGAGGGCAACAGATGCCATGGAGCCACACATCATACGTCCCAGACACCCAAGAGGGCCACAACACCCACCAACACCACACCCAGGACCGCAAACCCCCCCCCCCCCGGGACCACCCCCAACCCTGGACTAAGAAACTGCATACCAACACCACGAATCCCCATACAAACATTTTGCCTGATGTCGCACAAGCAGGAAAATCAACAGACATGCGTGGCCAGAAAATGGAGACTCAGTCAAACAGCAATGCAATCACCAACACAAAACACCATACAAACAAAATCTGAGACGATGAGTCCTAGCGGCTCCTCACTGGACAATCCATAGCACACAGCCTGGAAGACCAAATTCAAGAGAAGAAGGTGTACCATGGGCCCAACAAAGGAAAGAGAGGGAGAGTGCGAGGGAGAGAGACGGAGTGAGATTGCACAAGCAGCACAAGGCCTCTCGGGCACCTGGCTCCACACGCCAACATGTGTGTGTGTATCACCATTCGTACACCATGAGCCCAAGGCTGTGTCCCAATCTCAGCACCAAAGCCACATCACATTCAGAAAACGCAAGTAGTAGACAGAAAAACATCAGGGATAAAAGCTCCATTGTCCCAATGTAGAAGGCGGGAGGACACCTGCACCTCTGACCTTGGTCCAGAACGCGCCTGGAACACCCTGAGAGAGATGCCATGGCAGACAGGGACGACTCCCACACCACGCATTCTGCAAATGAACTATCTGACTCATCCACACCCCACACACAGAAGCCCCTGCCTGGGGTGCCCCTGCATGGGATGCCCTTGACACTCACGGAAACAGCAAACCACTCTCCCAAACGTTGCACACACATTCGAATCATTGCTCAGAACTGTGGCATATCCTCCACACAACTGTCGCAGTTCAGAAGAGTGCCGGTTCCTCGAGACGCACCAAAGCAATGGCAGGCCATACGGGCACATGCACAACCCCCGTCACGTGGAACAGTACCGTGCACGTATGCTGCATTTACTGGACGCACTGCCACTGACAGTGCTGCGGATCAGTTACCGGCTCAGCTTCCGCATTGCCTACGTCACCTGCGTCCAGCCCTGGTTCCACTGCCGAACATGCACATTTGAGTGTCCCATGGATGTATGCCTATCCAACACAACTGTTGATGAATTGGACTATGACTTGTGTCTGCGCCCCTGTTGGATCACAAACAGGAGTGTAACCGAGACAGCCGTGCATGGGATGCCCTGACATACTGCATATGTATTGGTAGTTGTGCATGGGAGATTGCACAATTCCTCGTGTGCAGTGACCACATCGAGGCACTCCCCTATTGGGCTGTGTTGCGGATTGGTGAAACGGCATGTGCTGAGCACACCTGCCCAGACCACTTAATTGGATTGGCTCACCCTGGTGTTCCTTGAACACGACAACGACGTACTATTGGAACACATTGCACATGAAGCTGCACAGGCATTCATGGACGAGTAACTACGTTCCTGCAGCCACATCCGATTGTCACCCACAGCACATGTACCAACAACTTGTTGCGTCGTGGGGATTGCTCACATATCCCACCACAACAGAGGACACGTCTGCCTTCGTCTGGGTTCTGGATGCATGTGCATGGAACAACGTGTGTGTACACACACCTGTGCAAGGTGATGCAGGTCCATGCTCGGTGCAACACAGCGTCGTTTGGCAATGTTGCCAATTCGGACACACTGCTGGGGTAGAGCACACACATGGCAATGTAGCACGACATGTGAACCTGTCGGACCCTCACACCAGATCACTGTCAGCAGAGAAGTTAATCGGCGCACTCCGGAGACAGAGCACTATGCAGATCTCATGGGCAGTGAGTCGTGCCCCCTCACACGGGGCAATGGGCAGACGCCAAACAATACATGACTCATCCAGCAAGGCAAGGTGGGCTGAGAGCATTGCCATCGGTGATGATTGTTGCCCATTTTAGCCCCAACATTTTCTGAACCTCGACATGTACCCATGCTGCGTGTAAGTGTCTTAAGCATGTCCCTGCCTGTCGTGGCCGTTGCCTCGTCCATACTGACACGCACATGCCAATAAAGTCTATGCAACTCCACTGGTGACTAACTGTGAGGTGTGTTGTTTGGATTGTCCACTCGTGTGCCACAATGAGCATCTCCCCTACACAGGGATGAACTGACTGACGCATGTGCAATGGTGGTGTGTCCCTTTGGCAAGCTCCACCTCTGTGAGCCAGACATTGTTTTTGGATAGGTGCTGGATGACATGTGCACGTACGTGACTTCAGCAATGAGAGTATGGTGTCCAACCTCTGACCATGTGGAGCAATGTCATATATCACAACAGAATGTGTCCACACAGATGTGTGTGAGTAGGTATGTGTTGTGAACTTCTGGTGTCACATGTGCTGTAGGACACCACTCCTGACCTGCTTTCGTTTGGGTCAGTCCTACACACAGCCCTATTAAATACATGGATCTGTGCCTATGTTGGGGGTTGTGAGATTGTTGTTGATGTGCAATGGGGACACAGCTAGTACTCACCTTCACAGTCATCCAATTGGCCATGTGTCTCAGCGATACACATGCGCATAGATGTCAGTTACCAGGGTGTACCTTCAAGTGCAACCATTGTTCCTACATCCAGCCATACCTCCATATGTGAGTGAATATAGTGATGACACATCTGTGTGATTTAGAATGTTTTATTCACATTCAGGTGATTGACGGAGCTGGGGCTGTACATGGCCATCCAAGCCCACATCACATTGAAACCCAGTGGTTTGCCAACCAGAGTCCTTTGGGGATTTCACAGTGGTTGGGATGAGGGAGAGTGCAGTCCGCAGCAGGATAGCTGTGTAATTGGCCACCATTGAAGAAATGGCAGTCCGTGTCGGGGTCCGGGTGAAAGTCGCAGAGTGTTACGGGGGTCACTAGGAGGTGTTTCCCAGGCCATGATGCATAGGTCATAACCAGGCAGGGACAGGCCATATGGCGGTGATGGAGGCTATTGCCTCCTTCCTCACACAGTAGTTCACATCCCTTTCTTTATCCCGATACGGGTTCTGTGTCCGATGTGTCCGGTGTGTGTGGCGGGGTGATGGCTGCATCACTGTGTGCCACTGACACATCAGACTGCGAAGGTGATGGGGTAGCATCACTGTGTGCCACGGACACTTCAGGGGTCAGAGCTGTGTGTGTCGATGTTCCCGCTGCAGTCATCTGGGAAAGGCTCAGTGGCAGCAATGGCAAGATGAAGTACTGCAGGGCATTGAAGTCCCCAGCTACTACTCGTTGGTGTCTATCCGTGTCAGACATCCTCCCAGCATGCATCTGCTCCATGGTCTCCATTGCCCTCCGCATCTGTGCCAACTTTGTGCTGTCATGGCTGGTGCCTGTCGGCCCACACAGTTCTTGTGTACGATTCATGGCACCAGCGAGGTCAGCCAAGGTCTGTGGCGGAGCATGGTGTGGACAGGGGGTGCCCGATAGGGACTGTACGTGGTCCCTGATGGGACTCAGACACCCACGTATGGCATCGAGCTTGGCTGCCATGAGCTCGAAACCCACCCGCAGCTGTTCAGCCAACTCCACCTGGGAAAACCACACATGTTGTATGTGCTCCATGTATTGGTCGGGAGGGTCCTGGGAGACAACCGTGGTGGTGGTTGTTTCCTGCTGTGTGGTCTGTGCAGGTGGTGGGGTCATCTCGAGGCAGCTGGCCTGCCCTGCTCCTGGGGGTGGGGTGCAGAGGCGGTCCAGTATCCGTTGGAGGATATCTTGACATATGTTCAGGTTGTCCTCTACATCATCAATGATGGGGTTTGTGGTCTGCTCTGCAGTAAGTGTTGATTGTCCCTCTGAAATATTAAGGGGAGATGCAGGTTAACAGAGTTTCACATGTATGTTGTTGATTTGCAGATGTTTACATTCAGACTGCATGCCAATGTACATTGTGACTGTTTTGGGGGAGCTGGCTATTTGATGGCAGACAGTGTATCTTCCGAATACATGACATATGTGTGGTAATACCCGTTCATTGTCATCACACTATGTCAGGCAATGCCAGATGTGGGTGGACAGTTACTACGCACAAGTGGAACCTGTTATGAGCTCTGTCCTGTGGTGCTGGTGTTGCACATTGTACCACATTGCCGTCATTGCTGATGTCCAGTGATTGCTATGTGTGTGTGCTGCATTGTGGGGGAGTTGCCCCTGCAGCTCTGATTTCGTGTGGCCTTCTCCCTTTGAGGCAAAGTGCCTTTGAATTGTGTGCTTTTTGGGGCCTGATTTGCTTTTGGGTCATATGTGCTCTCGGACAGATTTTTTGGCCTGGTGCATTGTTCGTCTGCTGCGTGTATTGTACGACAAGGGTTGTGTGTGCACGTGGACAAGTCAGAGTGTGACCTGCTCCTTTACGGATGTGATCCGCACTGGGCTACCTCAATGTCGATTCGTGGGCCATGTCATTTTTTTTGGCTGCTGCCATGCTATCGGACATGCACTGTTACTTGCATAGTCAGTGTGGGTCAGAGAGCCGCTGCTTTGCTGGATTCAGCACATGTGCATGGGTCGGTTGTGATATTGGTGATGGGGGAGGCCCCTCTGTGCACATTGTGTATGGGGGCATACTTGGCATTTCTATGTGTGCTGCAGTGTGCCAAGGCAATCAGGGACATGTTTCACGGTCATTGTGGGTGTGCAGTGTGCTACGCATACTTGTGCATGTGTGCCATTGAGCCCATCTCCCCCGTCACCCTCCGTCCCTGGTCGTTACTCACCCTGTTGCTGTTGGGTCAGGTCGTATCGTGCTGTGTCCAGGCCCCCCAATGCTGCCACTGTCTCCTCAGTGCAGACTGTGGCCACCATTTGCTCCAGCTCATCCAGCTCCTCCTGTGTCACAGCAGTCCCACCTCTCATCGCCGTTGCTGCCTCCCTGTTGGCGGCGAGCTTATGTTTGGTCTGCCTTTTCAGATCATGCCAGCGCCTCTTGACCTCCTCCAGTGACCTCCTTGACACTCCAACTGCATTGATGTTGGTAACGATGGCCTGCCATATTTCCGTTTGAGTTGCCAGCGGCGCTGTGGAGGTGCCGAACAGTTGTTGATGGTGTTCGGCCACCTCCGTGATGAGGATCCGGTCTTCCTGCAGACTGAACCTTGTCTTCCTCTTGTCCTTGCCCTTCCCCGAACATGGGGTTCCTGGCTGGGCCTCCGTGGGGCTTGTGGTGTTCGGCTTGTTCTCTGCACTCGGTCCGGGTGCATCCATGTTGCTATGCGGTTTGAATTTTATTTTCTTTTTTTCTTGCTTTTATGGTGCTTTTTCCCCAACAGGTGTGTGGGATTTGCAGGCCTGTGGTTGGTCTTCGCTGATTTCTGTACCGCGATTGGCATCATCGCATTTTTTTTGCGTTTGCGTATCGCATTTATGCGGGGTGGCGTTGATTTTCACGCAGACATTTGGAGCGTTATCTGGCGACTATCGCATGCTACCGCATTGTTGTGAATTCCACATTGACACAGGGTTATTTTCCCGCAATAGGGCTGCGATATTAAAAGTTTGTTACGCTACTCTTAAGGTAGTTATCACACTTTATTTTGAATATGCCCCCAAGTCTTCAGTTTCTTGCAGAATTCAATAACTAAAGTGATTAATCTGATGTGCAGGGCCAGGGCATTCCAGGTTTAAGAGCGAGGTAGTAGAAGGCATAACCGCTGTATCTGGTTCTGTGTATGTTGGAGTGTGTGCGAGCAGTATTTTGGCGTAGCAAATATATCTGGATGGTTTTTGGAAGTTTATGCATCTGTTCGGGTACGTGGGGACAACGTTGTATAAGGATGTGTATGTTTGTGTGAGGAGTTTGAAAAATGCTAGTTTGTGGATTGGGAGCCAGTGGAGCTTTTTGAGGTGTGGAGTGATGCGAGTGTGGATGGGGAGGGAGGTTGAGGGTAGGCCTGGCCACTGAGTTTTCTATGGCCTAGAGTCTTCTGGACAGTTGAGTGTTTATTCCGTCATAAAGTGTGTTGCTGTAGTCCAGCTTGCTGGTGATGACGGCGGGTGATGGTTCTGCGAGTAGGTGGGGACCCATTTGAAGATTATTTTGAGAATCTTGAGTGCGTGGAAGCAGGTGATGGAGAATTTGCTCACTTGACCGCTCCTATTTAGTTGGCTGTCGATTACTATTCTGATGTTCACTGTGTGGGTTGCTTTGAGGAGTGTGGGTCCGAGTTCAGAAGGCCACTAGGTGAAGTACCAGAAAAAGGTGTATTTGCCGAAGATTACTACTTCTGTCTTGTTTTTACTGAGCTTGGGAAATTGGTTCAATGGGTGGGATAGCTATTGTACATGGACATGGAGTGTGTACCAATGCCGAGGGGTGTCTAAGAGACTTCTCTGATGTTCAACTGTAGTGCAATTGCAGATTTGGGTTAGCAGAGCATTGAAAAAAGAATCTTAAAAATCCGTCTTCCTAGCCCACATAGTTTGAGGGGACCATAATAGAAATTGGATTGGCTGAGCATGGGTTCTGCAGGAGATGTACGTGGTGATCATGTTACGGATCTATGGGCCATATTATCAAGGAACGGCGTTAAAATTATCGCCGCTTTAGCGGCAGGAAACTGCCGCCTAAGCCGCGATAAAGGGCTTGATAATATGCCTTGTGAATTCCCATAGAAGCCCAGGTTCTGGTGTGGACCTGGGCTTCTATGGGAACTCACAAGGGCATATTATCAAGCCCATTATCGCTGCTTTAGCGGCAGTTTCCTGCCGCTAAAGAGGCGATAATTTTAACGCTAATCTTGATAATATGGCCCTCAAGGATTAAAAAAACATTCAGAAAGTCAAGAAGCTGACTTTGAACCATATCTTGGGCCACACATGTAGGTAATTTAAGGTTATTTTTTCTATGTCTGGCGACAAGGCATCAAGAAACAAACATTCTGAATATGGAGATGTACCATTTAGGGAACACTGAGTGGAATACATTAGGCAGTGGACATAGGAAGGGTAACAAGTCAAAGGTTATCAGACGACCTGGATTAGAATAGGCTTAAAGAACCCTGATTTATGCAGTACCAAGGTAGTCATAAAATATCCCAAATATGCCATATAATAAAACACCCCACCAAGAAAAACAGTGAAGGAATTTATTTAAGTCCTATATGTGTTGGAATGAGTTCAGGTAAAGTATGATTATATTTAGTTCATACATGTATTTGACAGAACTCATGGAAAGCCTGTTATGTGCAGAATTCCGTTTTCTACCAATGTCTAAAATATATGCATGAGTTGTTACATTTTCCCAAACTCCTTTGCCGCATCATGGGGAAAGATAGTAAGTATTTCAGGAAGAAACCGCAGGGATGAGTATTGCCATTCAGAACAAACCAGTTAAAGCTGGACAAGGACAGAACCGAAGTTAGGAGTCTAGGGTCCAACCTGCTGATAAAGAATAAATACAGCTCCCTGTCCAGGTGTGTGCCAGGGGAGTAGATGCTTTGGGTAGGGATATGTTTGTGACCCACAAGACTGTTGGATGGTTCCGCTAGTACAATCTCCTACAGAAAAGCTGCACTTTGTTAGTTTTTAGCAGGTGTGAATGGGCACCAGTGGCTCTGTGGCTGTTTTATGGCTGTCACAAGCAGAAAATAGGAGGTGCATCTGACTGTGTGGAGCAGGTCTACATGGGTAGTACCGTGTGGGCAGAACTTAGACTTGAACGCTGAAGTCACAAAATAGTGCCAGCTTATTTACTGTATGACTGAAACTCAAAATTGCTCCACACTCACCTACAGTGTCATGATGATACTCCTACACAGTAGCAAATAGTATCCACTGGACATTTTGACACGCTTCCCAATGGGCTCCATGCAAAGAAAGTGTTTTCAGCGTAACCGTATAATCCTTACCAGTGTATAAACTTCATGTGGCCATGCGGTCACATAAGGTACTGCTGCAGTACCTGATGAAAAATTACTCCAAAAGTCTACAAATAGTGAAATACTCATAGAAAATACCATTTATTTGTGGTCTGCTCCTGTTGTTCATTAGGTGGGTGGCTGCCAGCACTTGGACCCTTCCAGCAGCAAGGAAAGCTTGTGTCAGGAATCAGCAGGGGATGGGGAGTTAGAGACCTACAGTGGGAGGCTCACAGAGATATTCTCCATTAAGTCTGCGGTGGACCGACCATTTGCTGCTGGGGCACTGGTACATACAGAGTCACTAAGGTTGAGGGGCGGTACTTTCAGATCGAAACTAGCAATGAAACTTTCAGCGTTGCAGTGACTCCCTGCTTGCCACAGACTTTATTCACCATCTCGTCCCTCACCTTAGTTTTTTCCTCCTGCTCACTTTCCTCTTTGCAGATTTAACTGACTTTGGGTCTTGGACTTTGATTGGGCTATGTTGCATTCCTGTATTCTCTTTGCCCTGTTCCCTTCCCCTTGCACAGTTTTCGTGCCTTGCTTACTTGCTGTCTAATCACCTTCCTCCAGTTTGGCTTTGGTACATCATGGCCCACCATCTTAAAGCCAGTAAGTGATCATAGTATTCTAACTTCTTAGGAAGTTTCTTATGCTAAATGCTGTTACTAAAATCCTATATGCTCTCTCCTTTACTTGCATATAGAAGCAGACCCTTACCGAGCGCATTGAATATTAACATCCCTGTAATACCTGATGTGAGACAAGAGAGAGTGGTGCTGCAGACGTCCTTGGCATATTAATTGTTTCTCTCTTTCTCTCTCTCTCTCTCTCTCTCTCGCCCTCTCTCCCTCTCTATCTCCATCCCATTCCCCTTTCTCTCAAATATTTAGTTCTGCCTGCAACTTTCTATTTGTTTCGGCCAGTCTTACATTCAGTGGGGTGAAACGGATTGTCACCCAAACCTGCCTGAAATCATTAAATAACCCCGACAGCATCTTAGAAGAATCTATCTAAAATATTACAGACATAGTCTCATTTTAAGGTAAACCAGTGTTATGTTATGTTATGTTATGTTAAGATGGCTTTTATAGAGCGCACGGCTACTCAAAAAGAGTGTCCCGGCGCTTTTATTTAGGGTAGGCTGCAGTATACTAACATAACACATTAAAAGAGAAAGTGTCACAGACAGAAAGAAAACAACGAGCAAAAAAAGACCTACCAGGTTTTGAGGTCCTTTCTAAAAGCTAGTAAGCTGGTGGCTCCCCGAAGTGTAAGAGGCAGAGAGTTCCACAGCTGTGGCGCCAGTAGTCCAAAGGAGCGACCTCCCAAGCGCACTCTCTTCACTCGCGGGACGATCGCCAAAAACAGGGATTCTGATCTCAGAGAGCGAGCCGGTCGGTAGAAGGCAAGTCTCCTTTGGAGGTACTTAGCTCCCGTCGCATGGAGGGCCTTGTATGTCAGGGTCAAAGCCTTAAAGGCGATCCGCTTGCGGATTGGGAGCCAGTGCAGGGTCTGGAGCAAGCCCGCAGCACTAACGCGTCTATTCAATCCAAAAATCGCTCTCGCCGCAGCATTCTGCACAATTTGGAGCCGCTGTAGCAGGTACTCTGGCAGGCCCAGGTACAGAACGTTTGAATAATCTAGCCTAGAGCCTATCAGGGCCTGCACAGTCAGCTTCCTGTGCTCCTCCGATAAGAGGGGAAGAAACCTCCGTAACATCCTCAGGAGGCCGAAGCAAGTGCCCGACACCCCCAGGATCTGGGACTTCATAGTCAACCCCTTGTCCATCTTGACCCCCAAGTTCTTAGCCATTTGGGATGAACAAGTTGGGGGGAACATATTGGTAGGCCACCAAGCATGCCAGTCTGGCTCCGTGTCACACCCAAAGAAAAGTACCTCGGACTTATCGGAATTGCACTTGAGGCTGTTCAGTTGAAACCATTGAAACACAGCCCCAAGGCAATCCCGGATACTCTCCCCATCAAAGTCTCCTCCTCTCTTACACGAGAAGAGGAGCTGGGTGTCGTCTGCATAAGATACGATCCGGGCCCCAAACGACTCCGCCAACGCCGCCAAAGGGGTCATGAAGATATTAAAGAGGGTCGGGCTCAAAATAGAGCCCTGAGGGACCCCGACTCCCAGAGGCGGCATCACGGCGGAATCTGGCGAGGCCCAGACCGTTTGCCGGCGGCCCGCTAGAAAGGAGGAAAACCAGCTGAACACCGTCCCCCGTAGTCCAATCTCATAGAGTCTTGTGAGAAGACCGTCATGGGGGACGGTGTCGAAAGCCGCCGACAAGTCCAGCATCACCAGCATGGCTTTGCCCCCAGTATCCAGAACCCCTTTAATAGTTTCTGAGACCTCGAGGAGCGCAGTCTCCGTGCTGAGATTTGGGCGGAAACCCGACTGGGTGGCATGCAGAATCTCATTCGACTCTAGAAAATTGGACAGCACCGTCTGCACGTGCTTTTCAACAACTTTCGTGAGAGCCGGCAGCAGAGAGATAGGCCGGTAGTTGACTGGGGCCTTTGGATCCAGACCAGGCTTCTTGAGCAGCGGGATGACCATTGCCTGCTTCCAAGCCTGCGGAACCACTCCCTGGCTCAGCGAGAGATTCAGTAGCGGGTTGGCCAATGGATTAACCACCTCGGCCAATTTCGCCAGAATTTTAGCAGGGCATGGGTCCAGGGGCGAGCCCGATTTCAAGTTGCCCAAAAGTGCTAAAGAGGCGGGCGCAGAAATAGGTGGAAATACGCCCAGCGTCAAGCCTGGCGAAGCCGGGGGCGATCGGTTGGCCTCAGAATTAATTCGCTCCACGGGTACAACCGATGGAAAAGAATCCTGTATAAGTTGGACCTTGCTGGTAAAAAAACTAGCAAGATCAGAGGCCCAAGAGTCAGAGGGTCTCTCCTCAAAGATGTTAGTCCGTGGAGAAATAAATTCTCTAACTATTGAGAAAATCTCCTTACAGGAGTTGGAGGCAGCTTCTATCCTCCCTGCCAAGTAGGCTTTCTTACCCAGGCGAATGTCCCGGTGATACTCCTTAACCGCGCTCTTATAGGTCAACTTAGCATCCGAGTCATATTTTACCCGCCAGGCTCTTTCAGCTACCTTGCACTGCTGCCGCCTGGCCGACAGTGCTGCGGTGAACCAAGGGGCGGAAACTCGTTTATGAGTAAGACGGGGGGCCAGTTCCGGGGCAAGATCGTTGAGCCTGTCAGAATGCCATGCCTGCAAGGACTCCAAATCCTTCGTCAGGTCGCCAGAGAGGGGGCAGGGATGATCCAGGGCAGCCTGAGCCAGCATCTCAGGGGTCACTCGATGGTACGCCCTATGGGTGCGACCATGCTGCTGTGGGGCGGCAACAGCCGATTTAACTGTGCCTTTGATCGAAAATTTAGCCAGCGAATGGTCTGACCATAGTACCGGGATAATCTCTAGGACCTCAAAAGGGGAAGTCAAGAAAACCTGGTCAAGAGTGTGCCCCTTGTCATGCGTCGGCCCCTGCAGATAGGGGAGCAATCCCAGCGGTGCCATAGCCTCTGAGATTTTAATAGCGGCCGCGTCGGATGGATCATCCATCCGGAAGTTGAAATCTCCGGCCACGATGCAGTGTTCTGCTTTCAGGGCCAGTCCCAGTAAAACGGAGTCAAGATCTTCAAAGAACGTTCCGGGTGGGCCAGGCGGTCTATAGACCAATAATCCCTTGACTGATTGATGCGGAGCCAAAGCGATAGAAAAAGCGAGGGACTCCGAGCCACGAATATCCTCCACTGGCAGGATAGTACAAGCCGTGCCTTTCTTCACCGCCAGTGCCACTCCACCGCCCCTTCCCTTCGCTCTGTCCTTCCTGAAGACGTTATAGTCAGGCGGAATTGCCATGGCGACGTCTGGATTCGAAAATTCTCCCCACCATGTCTCGGTGAGCATAAGACACAGTGGCTTAGCCGTGTCAAGAAGCTCAAAGACGTCTTGTGCATGTCTGCACGCCGATCTGGTGTTTAATAGCATGCAGAGATATCCCACACTGGCGATGTTATTGCCAGGGGAACAAGGCAAAGCACGGGAGGGACGCCATCCGCACCCGGGGCAGATGGACTTACCACGGTGACGCCCAGGAAAGACAGTACCGCAGCCACTGGAAACAGTGAGGAGAGCGCGGAGCTCCCCAGCAGTATAACGCAGCGCGAGTGGTCCTGTATGGCACATGCTGGGTGGCCGAGCCTGTCCCGCCGCCCCGAGCGCCTCCGGGACGCTGACGGGCGCAGACGGGCGCAGACGGGCGCAGACGGGCAGGACTCTGGCTTGACTCCGGCGCGAGACAGGCGCTACCGCTGCGCGTCACCGCTGCGCGGGTATAGCGAGCATTAAGTAGGGCTCACCTGTGATCGTAATAAGCGCTAGAGCGCTCAACAAGTGGCACAGTCGACACTAGCCACCCCCAAGATGGCGACCACGCGCCAAACGAATGCAGAAAGATCACAAATCCGCTCAAAACGCGGTGAGGGGCCCGATTTAAAGTGCAGGTGTGTGGGCGCTACAAGACCAGTTAAAAACAGGGTAAAATTGAAATTAAAACAAATGTAAATAGAAAAACGGTAATTTTAAAAATGACCAGCGCTGCAGCCTCAATTACAGCAGCATAGCGCGCGTGCGTGCTATTACCTTATCCATGCCTTTCGAATGGACGAGCTTCAACAAATCGCAACATATCTCACCCCCCAGTGTATGACTATGGTGGTGGAACAGACTGGCTTGCCAGTTCTACCAGCTTCATCCTGCCTTGGACCTTGAGACTAAGCAACTTAAGGTCGTCATGTCCTGTGGGTTCTCCAAGGTTTTCAGGCTTCCAAAGAGAGAGACCCCAGAGCAAAAAATGTGAGCCAAGGACTGAGGGAAGACACAGATAGACTGTTGTTTCACGGGTGACGTTTCACAATGATTGCTGAATACATTTATGCTTTAAGAAGGGATGTCAGGTAAGAGGGAACTTCAGGGAGGAATAAACATGACTGATAAGGATAACAGGAATCCTCTTGGTCTTAGAGTTGTACAGGAGGTTCTCCGGAGGATGAGACCCCTCCCGCGCCCCCTTGTGTGAAAGAAATTAAGATAGTGAAGCTACTTCATATATGAGAAATGGATCCCAAAACTTCATACAATAATTAGTAAATGTAAGGTCCCTTATTCAAGACCGATAGAGGCGCAAACATTCTATCCCATTAATTGTTATTGGCAAGTAGTTTTGCTGTCGGCAATTGAATTTGGCGAAAATGTGAATCTTCTGTGTAAATCTTTCCCTTTTCAACACCAGTATCGAAAATACACAATCACTTAAAATCAACTAATGTCAAAAATGTTCCCAATATTGTCTAGCAAATATGGATTAAAATTAGGCTAAAGATGTCTCTCTAATGCTTTACATAGGTAAGTAGCACATGCATAACAGAGTAAAATCATATTGATTGTAAAACTGTGCTCATCTTAAACCATTTATAATAATGAATATATATATGATTCAAAATACTGGCTTGATGCTGCAGGGTTGCTGGAACGATTTGTCCACCAGGCAGTGTCAGTGTAAAATCCCAGCTGTTCAAGATGCTGGGATGAAATGATAATTTCAAAGTGCAGTGCATGCCATCTGTGCAGAGTAGGAAGGCAGACACCATATAACTAAGCAAGAATATACTATAATTAACCCACGTTCATAATGAGAACACAGTATATTTGCACAGGACGAATAAAAGAAGGGGCCACAAGCAATGGTCTGAACAGAGACAGGAGACACAGCAAACACGTGAAGCAAAGTGGGAGAGAGTAGCAGGAAGAGCATAAGGCAGACAAAGATTTACTGAGCCATCCTTCCATCTCTGGAAAATTATTCATGGCTCACTGGGGATCACAAACTTTTCATAGGAAAAAGCTTTGTGAATTGCGCACATGAATTTCATCTTGGAGCGAGAGAACTGCCTCCTACCTGGGGAGTATAGGAGGAGCGATTCGATTACCAGTCAGCAAACACCATCTGAGTGAAAAAAACGAACCCATTGAAGAGAAGTAAAGTTCTGCAGCATATTAAATGCCACATTAATAAATGTGTGTTCTGCTCAAGCAAATAATTAATGTTGTGTGAGAGAAATATTTGAAGTACCCAAACATATTTGAATTGAGAGAGAATTTGTGTGACAGACAGATTGACGCTGTCTGACAGCAGGGGACTTTCTGCGGGTATTGAAGCTGGATAATGCTGATGGGCTGCGGCGGGCTTTTGTGGTGTTGGTCACCTATGCCATCTTCAGCAGCAGGTCTTCACTAAACGATATGCGGAGGGTTCTGGTAGATTTGTGTGCTTCTTTCATACATTTATATCATCTAGCTTTTCCGCTTTTCGAATAGTTGGAACTTTCCTCTGCTAGCTGTCAAATGGTAGTGTGAAATTCTTGGATATGGATTAACTGTGAAAAACTCCTCACTTAGCTACAGTCAGTTCGCCATCCTCAATATTTTTTCCCTCAGTAAAGTGTGTATCATGTTTTTTCTTTACTTTTGCTCATCTCATTTGTGATTATTATTTTATCTTATTCCTCACTTACAGTTTTATGCCGCCGTCATTTAATCATGTCAGGTGCGTTAGATTAAAAGAGCCATAAAAACACCCCTAGAAATATTTACTCAATAACTGCATGAGAATGATGGGCCTCTCACTGAGTGGAATCTGAAGTTTCAGAAATATTTGGCGGAACTCAATAAAGTTTAAAGAATAAATAAATTGCTAGCTTTTAATAGTAAATAAACATTTCTATTACATTCAATACTTGTAATTGTGCCATGTTGCGTGAACAGCACACGTTTATTTTTCAAAAGCATGCGCTGTAACTATTTTTGAGGTTTCATGTATGCTTATGTTTTATTGACATTCAGTATACTTTTACATTAAATAAGTCATTCTTTTTTTCGATGCATCATATTGATGAAATCAAAGAACAGATTCTTGCAATGTGTAACGATAAGGGGTATTCCTGCTATTAAATTATCAGTTATAGTGGGATAGAATTTATGTTCTTGTCTCTGAAATCCCAATTGGAAAAAAAGTTTTTAGGTCTCGCCTAGCATTGCAGCGCATGCGCTGCTTGCTCGGCGAGACCTAAAGTGAGAGAGTAGATTTGAGAAGGGGACTTGAAACCCCGCCCCTCATTTCCATTGGCTGGCATCACCATTTATGCTAAACAGTGGCCTGCCATTGGAAAAGAGCTTTTTTGGTTGCGCCATTTCGCCTTTTGGGACGGCCCCTCCGGACTGGATGGCTTGGTTTGCGGCTGTCGTGACGAACTTTCTTATCTTTGGAGGCGTGTCATCACGGGTCATGTTTCCGAAGGGCGGTCGTCTTTTTTTTGCTAACATGTTGCCCGCTTCACTTGCAGCTACACTCTGCTTACATCGAACGCTCAAGCGGATCACTCCTTTCCCCATAAGCAGTTCACGCTGCTAACGTGACGGATCATGTTTCCACGCTAATAATCACAGCCACCACTTGCCTTCCCCCCATCTTTCAGCAGCATGGACCTCTTTGGTCTCCCGTTCCACCCACCCTATATTGTGCTTGAGCCTCTGCCAGATGACATCCTCCGTTCAAGCCCCAACGCTCCTCCCGCGGCTGCACACACGCCCCAATGCCGGGAGCAAAGGCCCCCCCGACACGACATTGACGCCTGACCATGTAATGCTCGGCACGATGGTAAATGTAAGCATTTTGTGCAGTTCCTTGTTAGCCAAGCTGTACCCGCACACCACCTCTGTTTGTGTGTTGTTACTTTAGCCTTCAAGCCTCAAGGGACTGCCTCATACTTCCCGTGAGTCCGTACTGCCACCCACCTCGCGGGGCCACCTCCTCTCCCGAAGATGACCGTCTGCCTTGCCCCACCTGCGCAAACTACCGCCGGCCTCATTCGCATCTTACAGTGTATCAACGCCCTTAGTACGGCCCCAGACAGCCCTCCCCGTGGTAGGCCTGTTGATCGCTACCGTAGACACCGCATGACGTCATGCCAGGTGAGCGTTGTAGGGGAAGGGAAATCCCCTTAAAGAGAGTCATTTTCTCTCTGGATTTCCCTTCTCTTTATGAAACGGAGGAGCTGCAACATCGTTGTGGTGTCACCAGGGCTTTAAGTGGAAGCTTTTTCAACATACATACAAGCCATAGTTGCTACTGATTTATTCTTGCAGCTAACAACTATTGGCACAGGCGATTGTCCTGACTTGTTGTAGGTACGATGCTACCGATTGTCTTGTGTATATATAGCTACAATGACAGAACCAGCACAACACAAGTCTGGCGGAATGCCAAGCACAGATTTTTAACCTACATGTTTTAATCCACGTCCTTAATTACATGTACCAGACTGCAGTGATGGCACATCGATGTGAGAGACGCCCCAGTTTTCCCATCCCACTTAAAGCCCTGCCCTACGATACTGCTGGATTAGAGCCTCTATCCCGGCGTGCCACCTTGCATTTTATTGACTCGGGTGGTCGTTTTCCACAGCAGCTGTCCTCTGAAATTCCCATTGATGTACACCCCTGTCTCGCAGCACCACAAAGACCACCATGACGAACAAGGATAGCAACAACAAGCTGTCCCAGTCTGTGGCACAGCACAAAGTAAAGGGGGTGCCACTCCAGCCCCACCCACAAAGTGCCCAATCGGGTCCACCCCGATTTCTGGTCCTCTCGCCCCATAGTGCGATGAAGATCATTGACTCCATCAATGGAGAC
The DNA here is from genome assembly GCF_964204655.1 of Triturus cristatus. Taxonomy (NCBI): domain Eukaryota; kingdom Metazoa; phylum Chordata; class Amphibia; order Caudata; family Salamandridae; genus Triturus; species Triturus cristatus. The sequence continues at coordinate 142,693,725 of NC_140580.1, read as the reverse complement.
GTCCCGGACCAGGTGGCCCCAGAGGCAGCGCTCGCCCTCCACCACAAGCGAATCACTACACCCAGTGGTGAGATCCAGGCCGCCGTGAAATTGGTGCTCTCTGGAAAAAAACTTCAAAATACGACCTCTTCGAGGGCACCAATGCTGTGGCCCAGTACCTGTCCTAGAATTCGCTCTATTTGTGTTATCGTATACCGACATTGTCTGCAACCAAGGACCCCATCCACTGTCGGAATGACACCAACCCCCCCTTTCTGAGAGGCGCACCTTGCTATGCCTGGTGGCGCAACTCCCCCCGTACTGACCAGATGTGAGAAACCGCCCCATGGATTATAGCCGGCCCCACCCCGTTTTCCTTATCTCAAAAATTCCTTCTCCTGAGTGGCCTTGCTACCTGGCCATTCCCCACCTGGACCCCGCAACCAGACCCTTTGCTGCCTCTTCCCCAGCTGCTCAACTGAGGGCCCCCTACCCCCCACCCCCACATCTCCCCCTGGTGCGCTCCTGTCTACGCCCAAACCCCAATCAGTGTGGATGCGTCTGGCTTCATGCGCACCCCCTGCATACAAACAGTGATAACTCTGTATACAAATGCACCCAAAATGCCATAACACTACCAACAACATTTTGTACTGTGTGTAATGAGCAACTACAAGCCAACCTGTAGCTTTCCATCAAACTCAACACCCCACAGATCGTGGATGTGTGTCAGCCCTGCAAGAAAGATCCCAAGTGAAGTCCTTCCTGAACAGATTGTCCCTAATAATGCAATCATACGTCCCCCAACACTTGGGAATAGATGAAAAGAAGAATCTCTGCCCAGATCCACAACCGACTACCCTGAATTCTCCCTACGAAGAACAGGGGTCAAGTATTAGCAAGGATGCAGCGGCACCCATCCGCCCAGTGGAACTGCACGCACTCTCCGCCCAACTGTGACACAAGCGGCTCCCCGAGTCCTCACCCCCTGCGGGTTGGAGCCAGAACAGCAATCCCTTCTTGGGCAGAGGACCAACAACCCCGGAAGAGAGCGCCTGCTTTTATGTAGCAAGTGTGCCTTCGCTGCGCTGTAAGAACCCTCTGTGCTACAGCAACACTCCCGCCAATGCATTTAGTGAAGTAACTGGTACAAAGCCACCACAGTGTGCTGCGACAATTACACGTGTTATTTATGTATTGTTCTTTTTTCACAGGCACCCCCCAGAAAACCTTAATACAAAGACTCACAGGGTATGGGGCAAATGTGACTGCGCCTATCACATAATTGGGTTGCGGTAATTTATTCTGGTGCCAGGGACCTGAGACGCAATACCCCTACGTCTCCTATGGAATACTCCACAAAAACAATAATAAATAAACAATAATCCGGCACTCTACTCAGTAATACATATATTTTTAAAAATAAATTTTCAGAAACAGATCAGCAGGTCGTTGTATAACTTCTTTATTCAAAATTCTTCTTTAAAAATGACACGAAGTAGCCAACTCGTTTCGGTCTTACGGACTTCTTCAGGGCAAAATTATTCTTATTGTGTCCCTTTTCGATCTTTAAGTGAATTTTTTCAAACGAAAAAGGATGTGGAAATTGCGATATATTAATCGCTTCCAATAACTCCCTCACTGGAAATGATGAAATAACAAATTCCTCAGCGCTGTGACGGTGAGCTCAATATTATCGTCCATCAGTATTAGAGGTATGATATTTATACCTATCGTAGCTTGCCACCAGGTCGCGCGATCATTCTATCTTTCAAAAAGACGCAACAAACACACACACGTGTTCTGCCCCTTCGTTACCATCGCTGTGATCATTTTTTCAACCGCAGTTCGGTTCTATTGACCTTATTAATACTTGAATACACTACCTTTTGGATTCTTATTCATCCTCTACTCGCGGCACCATTCTCTTGTGATTTTGATAACCAAGCTAACCTATTCATACCCGATTTTATGATTGATGACACATGCTGATTGCCGGGTTGGAATTATCACCGGCATTTCGAATACCTTACACCTACGAGACTTCCTACAGACTCAAATTGCTTTCATACTTCTTCTACTGTCCAATTTGTGTACCCAGCAGGGTTGGAATTATCACCGGTTTTGGGCCTCCACTACGTCCACGCTACTTTCCTCAGCCCTGAAGAGTCGTGGGATTACATTTCCCTGACGAAACACTTGTCGGCTGCATGGTTGCGTTTCCCAAAGCAATAAAGAACATCCATTACCACTGAAGAATTCTGTATATCTTGCTTCTTCTACTGCAGTATTTACTGGTTTTAGCTTATATGTGTGCACAGGATTACATTGTACTGTTTTGTTGTAGGGTTCACCCTACACACATTAAGGGGTTACAAGGGTCTCCCCTTCCTGTTAAGCACCATACTCACTCGTTCACCCAAACACCCTACACGCATACTTGCTGAGCGCCATCACTTCCTGCACACTAAAACCCTTTTCACGAATTTGCTTATGCAAAGAGCGCACAGGCGTCTTAGTCTTACAAAATTAATACATTTAATAAATTGTGAAATGCAACCCTGCACCCAGTGGATAACGTAAAACACTGTCCCCCGAGCAGAATGTAAAGAGGGCACCCACAGATATTCATTGACCTTCAGTGGAATGGGGGTCCCGTTTAGGGCTGGGTGGCCCCTACGCCGCAGGGGTCTACATTACACTCCGCATCTTTGGGGAATCCCCTTTATTTAATCTGGAAAATCGTTACATTTGTGTTGAGAATCACCGCAAAATACTGTTACGTGCTGATAAAAAGTTTTTTTTTACCCAAAAATAAAACGTAACAATAATATTTTTCTCAGGTCCCAAAGGTAGTTCGCTTGCTTGGAAGATTCCTACCTATTTTTCATGCCGTCCTTCATTGTTGGCAAGCATCTGCGCATTTGGAATCAAAAGCTGCTTGCTATTTCCTGAAACGTGGGCTTGTCCGGGCACAAGCCATGAAGGCCTTGTTGCCTTTCCGCGGTGAGGGGGGGGGGGCAATCTCCAGGGGGCCCCCTCAGCACAATAATCTGTCTGGGGAGCTCCTGATTTAGCCCGGAGGGAGCCCTTCGCGTACCTTGCACCCCTCCCCCCTCAAGTTTCGTTACGTGAGCGCTGCTGCCACTATCCAACAAACACAATGCAAGACAAAAGGTTTTAGGCAAGAGATACCGCATGCTTTTGAGGAACCGAAAAGCATCCTTCAATCGTTAAAGGCGCTTTATTGGTTCTGCAAATATGCTCGGCTCTGGCTCCCTCACATGTCCTAGCTGAGCCAACCCAGGGGGACCGAAGCGCATCAGCATTTGAAGATGCCTCATGCTCCTCCCTGTTTACAGTTCTCTTCCCGGCTGCGATTATTCAGGGGACATTCGAGAGTTCAGCTCATCGACTCATTGTTATCAGCACTCAAAATAACTCACCTTCCTGGTACGTCATCAAGTTACCCTCCGGGAGCTGTGAGCGCCAGTGCCAGAGAGATATGGCCTAGTCATACAGAGGCATTGCTTCTGTACCTTGGCAGTTGTGTAAGGTTGTTGCAAACTTGCTTCAATACCATGGGACCAGAAGTAACTGCAATCCGTACGGTTGTGAGGTGTGACTAAGTGGTTTAAGAATGCGTGCAATGCTGTTTACCCATGCCTGTTTGCAGAAGTGAGCTTCAAAATCAGGGGACGTTCTGTGACTTGCAAAATAGCTGCAGTTAGGTTTCAGTGTAGTCTTTGCACTACTCACACTACCTCATGGCAGTATGATTAAATCTTCAGTGTGGTGTCAAAGGTACCACATGTCCCTCCTCTCCACTACAGGAATCATGCATCTGCTTGCCCCTTGCTCTGTCTTCCAATTACACAAATTGTGCCAGCGCCTCAATTTCCAAAGCCTCCTACCACCAGCCTGCCACCTCCATTCTTGAAGACCTTATTTATAGTTGATGTAAACGCACCCTCTCTTTGCATTGTGCTGCATGTAGCCTCGGTTTCTGTAGTGCAAAGCATTCATTAGTGACGCCAGGAACTACTGCTGCATTGTGGGGACTCACTGCCCCAGATGCTACTGCCTCAAAGGGGGGGCCAACGCTCAATCCTGCGCCGCGCGCTCTAAAGCACCCGCCATATCCCGCGGCGTGAGACGCCTGGAACTACTGGCGTGTTATGGGGACTCACTGTCCCAGTCGCCACTGCCACTGCCCCAAAAGGGGAGGGGGCAATGCTGAATTCTGTTCTGCGCGCTCTTTAGTACCCGTCATCTCCCGCGGCGTGGGACACTAGGAACTACTGCCGTGTTGTGGGGACTCACTGTCCTAGCTGCCTGTGCCCTAAGGAGGAGGGGCCAATGCTCAACCCTGCACCACCCAATCTTAAGCAACCATCATGTCACGCGGCGTGGGACGCCTGGAACAACTGGCGTGTTATGGGGACTCACTGTCCCAGCTGCCACTGCCACTGCCCCATGCGCACTCTTTAGTGCATTGGTGCCCAGCATCTAGCACGCTGACTCACCACATCACATCCCACCCCAACTCAGTCCATGACTGATTCCCAAGTGTTTTTTAGTTCACTTACTTGGCACGCGAAGTCTCTGAGCCGGGTGCTCGGCTGTGGATTGTCTCTCAGAGCATACCTTTGACCGCCACAGCCACTGGGGGTGTCGCCACTGGTTCACTGGGCATGGGCGGTGCCTCCTGGGCACCTTGGGTCACTTCCGGAGCCCTGGACGGTGAGACTTGGCCCGGGCCGCTCCCCTCAGCCTCTCCGATCTCCATTTGGCTGGCTTCTCGCTCCTCTGGATCATCAGCTGGCTCGGCTATGGTGGCGGGACTGTCCACCTTCTTGAACCACGAGATGTTGCGGGTTACGGTCTCTCCTTCTTTCTCAGCTGTCACCATGGTCCTTTTTACATCAGTTACAGTCCAGTACCCCTGTTCATAGCGAGTCCTAAACTTCCCACCAGGCCTCCGGTCTCCGAATTACGGTGTCTCCTTCCTAGAGCTGGCGAGACACTGCCCTCCTTGTCTGACTGGCTGTTGGGTTGTGCTTCTCCCTCCTACTGAGGGCACCTTCCTCGTCAAACGGAGGGGGTGTCCACCCTGGGGCGGTGGGGAGGCCGCCACGGTGGGATCCATTGAACATTAATGCCCAGGGTGCTTGACGTGTGGAACTTTGAGGGGTGCTCCGGTATTTCCAAAGGAATTTCTGGAGGTGCTGCTCAGGGTCGGCGTGTTCGGCTACGGCAATGCGGAGAGCCTTATTTATGGTCCTCATAAATCTTTCAATTTCACCGTTCGCATGCAGCCATTGCGGGGTGATATGCCTGTGCTGAATGCCATGATGATGTAGGAACTCAAGGAACTCGTGCCCTTGGAACGGGGGCCCGTTGTCGCTTCTGATTTCCTCGGCGCATCCGAACATGGCAAAGATCTTGTCCAACACTGGGCCCACCTGTGAGAATGCTGTTGAGTTGACGACTTCCACCAGAGGGTACTTGGAGTAGCTGTCGATTATGGCTAAGGTGGCTCTTCCATTCGGGAAACTTCCGAAATCAATGCTAATCTTTTCCCAGGGGCCTCTCCCCTGCACCTCAGTGTGGATGGGTGCGGGCCTTCCGGGTGTGCTTGTCATATGGCAGGAGGTGCATCTCCAGACCGTCTCGACGACACAGGCTTCCATTCCTGGAAACCAGACTTTCTCCTGCATGCGTGCTTGCATCTTCTTCACTCCCTGGTGCCCCACGTGAGCTAGCTGTGTCGCTCACAGCTGGAGGGACGAGGGATGACAATTCGCAGCTCCCTCAGTAAGATTCCTGTTTGGGTGACGCTCAACTCATCCCTGACCCTCCACATGTGCATGAGGCTCTCTTTTTCCGTGCCGGACCACAAATTGGCAGGCTGTAGGAACTGACGCCAGTGCCCCCCTTGGACGGCGGCCAGGACTTTGGCGATGACTGAGTCCGATTCTGCAGCGACTGCTATCTCTTCGAGTGTCAGCACTCAAGGACACATGAGAGCTGAGATCATGTCCAGATGTGCCTCTGTGGATTCCGAGTCAGGCTCTTCGCTACGGTCTTCGTGTGGGTCTGGGTGTCTTGAGAGGAAATTGGCGCGGTTTTTAGCCCCAGGTCGATACGCTACCTCCATCTCATATTGTTAGAGTCCAATGGCCCACCTTTCGATCCGTGGCAGTGGGTGGGGCACGGAGCCTCTGAACAGAGGTACTAGGGGTTAGTGATCCGTGATGACCTCAAACGGGTGGCCGCAGATTTACAGATGGAAGTGCCGGAATGCCCAGCGGATTGCTAGGGCCTTCCTCTCGATCTGGGCATAGCGCTTCTCGTCGGGGATAGCGCCTTGCTGGCATAGGCTAGGGCAGCCCGCCAACCTGGTTCTTGCTCCTGGAATGCCACTTCTTCAGCAGATCCCCACTGCCACATGGCGTCAGTGCGAGTGAGGTTTCGGAAGGGCTCGGCGATGGTGGCGAGGTCCGAAATGAAACGGCCGCAGTAAGTCACCATCCCAAGGAAACTGCCCACTTCCGCTACTGTTAGTGGCGCCGGCGCATTCTTGATGGCCAGGGACTTCTGAGGGTCGACCTGGATTCCTTCCTGTGTGAAAGTGTATCCGAAGAATTCTATCCTTTGCTGGAATAGCAGGCACTTTTCTCTGTGCAGAGTGACCCCATGGTCTTGGAATCTTTTCAGCGTGGCCCTCAGGTGCTTGTAGTGTTCTTCGGCGGTCTGTGAGTGGATGAGGATGTCGTCACTCACATTTAACACGCCGGGCAGTCCGACCAGGATCTCTTTGACTGTATTTCAGAAAATTTCAGCGGCTGACGATATGCCAAAATGTATGCACTTGTATCTTCTGATTCCTAGATGGGTACTGAACGTGGTGATATACCTGCTTTCTTTGGCAAGCACCAGTTGATGATAACAGGAGTTCAGGTCCAGCTTCGAAAACCACCTGGACCCATTTAAGTCAGCCACGATGTCGTCCATCATCAGTGTTATGTGGCGTTCGTGCTGAATGGCCTTGTTGGGGAGGCGCATGTCTATGCAGAGTCTTATTTCTCCTGGCTGGCGGGGTTTTTTGGTGATTACCATGGGTGACACCCATGGTGTGGGCCCCAAGACTTTCTCTATGACCCCCAGGTCCTCCAGTTTTTGCAGCTCTTCTTCCACTATGGGTCTGAGGTGGAAAAGGATCCTCCTGTGCCTCAATGCCGTCACCTTGATGGTCTGGTCTATGTGCAGCTTGATTGGAGCTTTCCAGTATCCTTCCTAGCCCTTTAAAGAGGTCTTCAAATTGGTCGAGCAGGTCTTTCTTCTGGTCAGCTTGCACGCTCCTTGCAAACATTACCAGCCCTAAGTCCTCTGCTGCATGGCTCCTCAACAGTGTGTCGGCCTCTTGGTTGATGATGTGGATGTCAATTGTGATTTCGGTGTCCCAGGATCGGACGGGTACAGTCATTTTGCCTTGGAGCGGTAGGGGTGAGTCACTCCCATACGCGAAGATCTTTGTCTTTGAAGGCCAGCGTTCCGGTTTGGGCCTTAGTTTGTTATACTGCTGGATCCCCATGATGGTGACTGATGCGCCTGTTTCGATAACTGCACTGACGTCCGACCCCGCTATTAGCACCGTGCACCTGGGCTGAGGTTGCCTCTGTCTCTTCAGGACTTGCGTGAACGAGACCAGGTAGGTCTCCATTTCATCATCAGACGAGGTATCCTCTGCCTGGTATACGTTCTGTTCACTCTTCTTCCCCTTATGCGAGGACGATAGCGAAATGCTCAACAGTTGGCAAACTAGCCTTCGCTCTGGTGCGGGTCGCTTCCCATCCTTCCGTTACACCTTTCTTCGGCATACTGACGCAAAGTGATTTGCAATGCCACAGTTGGTGCACGTCTTCCCTTGGGCTGGGCACGACTGGGGGGGTGCTCCTCGTACCCACAGTACCCACACTGGCATTTCGTGGTCGGATATGGCGAGCTCGTGGTTTTCTACTCCTCTCTCGCCTCCTGTCAGGACCCACAAGAGGTTTCCTCCTTCTAACGCATTTCTGGCTACTATCTCCCTTTCACAAGATTATCAAAAGTCATCTAATCCGTTAAGCTGGGGTGCATGTTGGCATCGATGGAACTCCAAGATGGTTGCCAACATGCACATACTGCTACAGCACTCTACTGTCAGCAGTCTAGTCTTTTAGGCTTCAGGACACCTGGTGAAGTGTGCTCCAACAATCTACTGTGCACTTCACTGAAGAAGCTGAGAGAAGAGCATCTGAATTCCTTGTGTCATGTTAGTCAGCTAGGGTAGCTTGCGAAAATTGCAGGGTTAGTTTCGCCGGTACTCTAGAAATTCCCTTCAGATTCAGGTTAGTGTGTTTAAGACTTTCAAAGTATAATTCTCAGTGAGCATAACATTGTCAGTCAAGGTTTCAAATATAAAAAGCCTTCCTCTCTGTAAATAAAGAATCAATAGGAGCAAATCTGTGACTGAAAATGTCTGTCAAATTAACAGTGAGCTGAAAGGAGAGTTTAGGTTTCAGCATTCACTGTATCATATCTGTGGGTCTGACGCGAGCGCATTCATTCAAGCGCCGCGACTGTAAAAAGCTACACTAAACATTTCCCCGAGTCAAATTAATATCCGGAATAGCAGTTAACGCGGGCGCATTCATTAAAAAAAACAACAGAGAAGAGTGGCAGACTTAGAAGCAGTGATTTCTAAGCAGCATTCAGGAAACTACTGAACTCTCCACATTTCTCAGTGATAAAGGAGTCCAGGCCATATTAAGGCACTACCAGAACCCCCAGTATAATTCCTCACTCACGCCTCAACTCAGTACGCCACAGGAAGTAAGGGAAGGCAGACACACATTAAAATAATAAAGGCATGCATAACACTTACCTTATTTTCTCTCTTGTGTAAAGGGTTAAGAATACGTCCAGAGCAGCATGAACGTAAAAATAAAAGAAGAGTGTTGAGTGAAGACTTCTCATTCATACGTTGATGGTAATTTGAGAAGTAAGAAGAGTAGCGAGCATCCAAAGACATTCTGGTAAGATAAGGAATTAATGTTAATAAATGAAGAAAGAACAGTAAGACAAGTTTACAGTAAGTTCTAATATTGATGTAATTGTTGGCAGACCTGTAAGAAGAAAGAGAAGAAGTTAACGAAGCTGACAGGCAGATCTTGGAGCAGTCTCTTCTCTGTTCCAACCCCTTTCCCCCCTTGGAACTTACCTGTAACGGAACTTGAGAACCTAACAGGAAGTGTTCTGAGAAGGGCATTGGGACCTATCGTCGTCCTGCTCCTGTGCAGTAAAATAGTTACAAGTTTTTAGACCTTGACACCTCCCGACGGCGTTAGCCCTCTTTGTCTTGATGGTGGCACCCTTCTCTGGATTGCGCACCAGTGCGAGATCCATCTCCTCTGCATGCGCAGCCGAGAGGTCATGAGGCCGTGTCATCACCAGTATGTCAGCCATTGGTATGCTCGGCTGTCACAGTATGAGGCCTCGCAGAACCTTGCTGCGGATTCCAAGGATCAATTGGGCCCTGATTTCATCCGCCGCCATGTCGCCCACGATGTGAGTGCTGGCGAGCTCCCTCAGCCTCGCATGGAAGGCGTCCATTGAGTCCCCTTCTCTCTGCATTGCTTGCCTCAATTTGAAGTGCTCAAAGTCCGGACTGAGCTGGGGATCAAAATGCGCATTGAGCTCTGCCACCACTGCTGCATAGTCGCCGGGGAGGCCCGTATTGGAGAGGTGCTTGAAGAGCAGGTAGATCTCCTCACCTGCATAGTGGAGCAACAAGGACCGTTTCACGGCGCCATCCGTTTCCCTGGTGACGATAAAGTAATTCTGGAGGCGGCCTAGCCAGATCTGCCACCGTGGTGACGCCATGGTGGGGTCAGCCGATTCACTGAATGGCGGTAGGACGCCTGCTGGAGGTTGTTGTGACCCTAGCTGGAGGCTGTGCTGCAACCCCTTGATCTCCTATGGCTGCAGGTGAGTAGTGGTACTTGTGAGCCCCAGCGAGGGTGCTACGCCATTACAGGCGTCCTGGAGTGCCTGGGCGGGTGCCCTTGATGCAGTGGGGCTTGGTGCGGCCTAGTGTGGTTCGTTGCGCGTGACTGGGCCCGCCGCGTAGTGAAGCGGCCAGCAGTGCACACCACATGTCCTGCACTACTCACCGGTGCGTGCGGGGCGTATTGTCCTGGTGAGTGGTTGCTTGGTGATGCCTCCGTGCCGAGGTGAGAGGCCTGCCTGCCTTGTGGTGTCTGATGTGACATGCGCTTCCTGGGCGGATCAGCAACCACCCTTGATTGACTTAGCGGGGCTGCCAGTGCAGCTCTCCCGCTCTATTAGGCCTGGAGCGTGGTTCATCCCACCCTCGTCGCCAGTGTTATGATCCCCTGTCATGGTCTATCTAAGCGCTAGCGCACTGCGGTGTTCTCGCAGGCAATGAAGACACCACACACGTTTAGTAATTACTCGCGGACTGCTCTCCCAGTCCCGCCCACTTTTAATTATATGCACGCTCCACCATCCGGCGTGAGCCGTACATTTCCGGCACGTGCATTAGTGCCCAACATCTAGCACGCTGACTCATCACAGCGTGCAGGCTGCGCCCGGGCTGTGCCTTCGCCAATGGCGAGCCCGTCCTGCACCCGTCGGCGACAGAAGGAGGTGGGGCGGGGCCACCCCCCTTGGATGTGGAACCGAGCCTCTGGTGTTGTTCCGGTCTCAGCTTAGCTCTGTCTTACACCAAATGTACTTTTACTTTCCTGCCCTGATACCATCTCTCAGATTTTGTCTTTGTATATAACTGCTGATACATGCCCTCGGCCAGAAAGGATATCTATTCAGACTGGCTATCTATACACTGTATGTCACCTGAGTCTATATAGTCAGTGTCATTCACTAATACTAGATTTTAAATGGGAGTCAAGGGCACAATAGGTGCAGGAAGATGCAAGAGTCCTGGCACTGAAGGCATTAAAGAAAAATAATGAAAACCATGTTATTTTGACTAAAACTAATACTGTTATAAAAACCACTTCATTACTTTTGAATAATCACCAGTACTCCACAGCACATGGCATAACCCCATGTGTTCTTCATGAAGCATGAATGTATTCAAGTTACTGTTTAGTGCTATGATGTGTGCTTTTAAGTGCCTTATTGGATGTGTTTCAATACTTCTGAGATGTACATTTTTGTCTGACTTGACAGCACAGCTGTCCGCGTACCTTGTGTGATCGATAGAAAAAAGCTTTAAGAAGCAAAACTGTCAGTGAGACTTTGGCTCTGCCCACATGTTTACCTTGATTACAGCATTAGATTGGGAAGGACGTCTGTGGTGCTGCCCAAAAGAAGTGCAGTGCTTGTTGCCCTCCGATTGACTCCTGAATAGTGTTCCCACACCTTACATGGCTACCCCTTTAAAACACAATAATGTTGCAGTGTGCTAGAAGAAGACCCCTCCACCATGATGTGATAGTGCTGCCTAAGAATACTTCTCTTTGAGCCCTCAGCAGTATAACCGGTAGATGTGTTGGTGAATAGAGCTTCCCAATAAGGGATTTCCCCCATCCAAAATGGTTGCTATGTCCAGTGTGATAACGCAGTGGCATCTGAACCTGTTTGCTTTTTTCTTCCCCATTTGAATAGTGACATTCAGGACAAGAAAAGTTTGTTTTGCCCAACCTTCCTGGCACTCCAGAAGTGCTGCTTACTGTAACCATAGCTCGTGGTCCTGTGTAGCAACAGTGTCATACCAGTCCCTCCTACACCAACCTACAACCTCAGTTCACTCTCCCTAACTTAACTGGCTCCTCCATGAACTGGTTCCATCTCACGTACCAGCTGTAGCCTCAGCATGCTCTCACCTCAAGGTACCAGCCCCTGCATAGTGCTACTGCTATGCTAGCCAACAGGCCCCAGATTTTGGTATACATCACGCCTTCAGAAGCAGCAAAAACAGCATGTCTGGCCAAAGGTAAGCCCCCACCTTACTTTACACCAGCTGTTATGAGGTCAATGGAGCTAGGTGCAGGGCCAACAAGTTCCTATTGAGCTATAATTTCTTCCCCTACATGCACCACACTCTTAGCCTGCAGTTCCATTCAACTCTCATACCAACTGACAGCCTCAGTTGCAGTGCTTCATCCTTAACCTGTTGCCCTGCTTCCTCTCCTGCTGCCTTTGGCTGCATTCCCCCCTCCCGCTTGGCTGACCCCCACAGCCTAAGACTGACCCTGCTGCGCTCACCACCCCCACAGCCTCAGCTTCATATCCTTTCCCGTACCATCAAACAGTCTTAGTACACTCTACCCTCTTGCACTGGGCCTGTAGTTACGGATGTAATCAAATAGGCATCTCAGACTGCAGGAGGATCAGGTCTTCTATGGGTGCATTTGTAAGCCTGTGTGCATGTCCACACATGTTAAATAGTTTAATGTGTGCTGTGTTAGAAGTGCAGTTTGTAAGTGTTGAGTGATGGTGAGTGTTGTAAGTGCAGGGAGAGCAATGTAAGTGCATGGTGAAAAAAATGCCTGTTTAAGTGCAAGGTGAGAGATGTGAGTGATGTGCCCAAGTGAAAACTTAGTGACCAGCGTACTTTTGTAAGTGGGTCACAAGAGTAAAAGGTGAGCCTGTGTGAGGACAGGATGACTAGTGAACCTGTATGATTGTAGTTTGAGCTGTGTAAATGCAGGAGGATGTATCCCTAGAAACACTAAGTCATTAATCATGTCCGTCACAGGATTTGTGGTATCTTCATGTCTATGCTATGCATTCTCTCCTTAGTTTTATCTCCCCTGTTGCTCAGCCATTGTGAGTGTGAGGAAATAGAATGCTGATGTGTGCATGGTTTGAGTGAGTACCAGTTGGAATGCGTGTGCTAAGCAGCAACGATACTGCTCCCAGTGGAGCCTTCCTGCTTCCCTACTACCATCTTTTACCTGTAACATGAGTCTACTAACTTAAGAATAAACCTAATCCTGTTTCACCTATACCACTGGCTATCCTGCATCATCATTTACCACAGGATTCAGGTGTAATTTGTACTATGATTATTGAAGCTGATCTGCAACAAAATGTCATCCTTATGGACATGCCGAAAGTTACTTTTCTAGACGTGGGAGAGCCAGATGATGAGCTTTGACTCTGGAAAAAATCCTCTTGGAACTTTGAGCCAGCTTCTGCGACCCACTCCCTTATGTCAGACATCAAGACTCTTCCCTTTCAACCAGTGGCTAAACTGTGCACTGTAAAACCACAAAACCTGGTTTCAAACATGGTTTACCTGCTAGAAAAAATGTGTATACCCTACACAAGTACCTTATTTCACTGTCCCTTCATGTCTTTTATCGTCTCTATTAAGAGTACCTTTTAGAAAACTGAATTTACAATGTGCCCTCTACAAAATATTCACTTCTATATGTTTTAATAGACTTTAATGTTGCTCATACGTTACAAAAATCTAAGTAGAATTCACGACGACTGAATTGTCGTTTGGTTTACTAATATCCAAAGCCACTGGAATTATGCCTTGGGAGGACCAAACTCCGCAGCAGTTTTGATAAATTATGCGGGAAGAAAAGCCAAAGTATGTGGTATAATGTGGCACATTTTGTGATAGTATAACTTCATTTTTTGGGCATCTTTAGGTCTCGGCTCTGGACGGAGGGCCTGCGCTGTCTTGAAAAGAGACCTGTTTTATTCACTTTGCAGGCTTCAGCCTGCCCATAGGCTTGCCATTTGCTGACTCCATCGTCACTCTGCGTGCATAGCATGCATTTGTCATGCTGCTTCCTCTGTTTCCTCCTCCCCGAGAGCTGGGACTAAGTACACAATCCCTCCTCTATTCCTCATTTCATTACCAAGATATTTTTTTCTTTGTTTACTAGCCCTCCTCAGGAGTGCTGGTGTTTTAATTCACTCCGAATGTCATTTTAAAAAAAAATAGTTATCCCATCCCTCTTTTCAGTCGCTCCGTCCATTTTGACTGTGCATAGGGAATGGCGGGAGGAACAGGTCACAGTGGTTGCGTGGTTTTGCCATGCGAGTGTGTCACCCAACACAGTGGTAATGGATCTGGGTGTGTATCAGCTAAGGCATTTCTCTATCTTTTTATTTTCCTCGCTGTTTAGGCGCTAATAGTGCTTACGTGAGCCCAGATAGCAGCTAATTGTGCGCCGTAGTGGAGGGTGATGTGGTAACTGTGTAATGGGGTGATGCACTGCTGCATTTTCTTGGTTTTTTCATTATCTATTTGGGAGTTGGTGGGAAGCGAGTAACTTCCTCGCCTGTGTTACTCTGGTGCAGTGCCATGCACCAGGATTTGCTGTGCCCTGGAACATTATTTGTTCTTGTCACGTGATATCACTACCCTCCCTGTCTAACGTCCCACTGTTGATTAGCACCAGCTAATTATAGTGCTTTGCTGTGATTGGCTGGGCCTGCGTTGCACTTTCTGAGGTTTGGTGCCGCAGGGCGCAAGAGCCGCTGAGGGCGGGACTACGGTGACTCCGATAGAACTGGCTGTGGTCGGCCTAGCCCAGAGCCCGAGGAAGGTTTACAAACAAACATTGAGACATGCATCTGTCAGTGGGATGCCTAAACTACACTAGTGATGCTTTCCTGCTGTCTAGTCTAAAGTTTATACCCACACAGTCGTAGCAATGCTCCCTTTTGCCCTACCCATTCACTCATATTTGATTTCATCATACTTAGCATTCGTGGGGTTTGTTAGATGATGGGATGTCCATAACTAGGCAGAACAGGTACATGTAAGCGATTGCACTCTGAGGTAATCTCACCAGCTTTATAAACTTCAGTAAAAGGTTTCCAACTTGTCAGAGTTGTACAAACGAACTATATATAAACTTTGGACATCTTGCATTTTGGGCATTATAGTAAATGCGTATCTGAAGATCGAAATTGTCATTTAAGTCATATGCGGTGGCAATGTAATAGAAGTAGCTAGTGAGATTTCCCACCGAGTGTTTGGTCTGTTTCGCTCTAAAATGTGATAAAGAAGCAGCCATTAGAATATTGGGTTCAGACAGTTGCTATGCTCCTGAAGAATGTCCTGTAAAGTGACTTTTAAATACAATTCCGTTATTTTAGCTCTACAAGTATTAAGAATCAGTGTATGTGATTTGTAATACACAAACTGGTCTATAATCAGAGGCAGCTCCTCCGCTAAGGCCGAGGAGCATCGCCCCACTGCCTTTCAGCATGGCAAAAAAGAAAAAAGAAAAAAGAAAACGATAATAATGCGCTGTTATTATCATTTTATTTTTCAGTACTGAGGCCGTTTTGTGGGGCGGGGCTGTGCAGCGCAGGGAGGAGGAGTGGTGGCATTCTATAAGTAAGCATGAATGTTTGGCCGGCCATCTCGGGCCAGCCAAACAGTCATATACACTTTGCATGCTCTCCCCCCAGACTGCATTACAGCCTGGGTGGAGAACATGTCCAGGCTTCCAGTCCCTTTCTGAGCGCCGAACCACGGCACTCAGACCAATCACAATTATGCATTGTAATGTTGTGATTGGCTTAGGGGAGCCTGTGTGCTTCCTGTTCGTACAGAAGCCAGGAACAGGAAGGAGGAGAGGCGGTGGCTAGCCGGCCAGTCAGTCAGCTGTCTGGCAGGTAAGTAAGTGATCTTTTTAACCCCGACACCCCGCTCCCTGACCCATTACTGCTTCCCGGGAGCAGCCGCCCCTGTCTATAATTACCTTTACTTAAGCACCAATGCTGGCTGTTCATGTGAGACTCCACTCTTTATCTTCACCTCACACCAACTCAATCTCACTTCATCCTGTCTGCCGCTATTATTCTGTTGATACTCTATAACTCAAGGATCAAATCATTCTGTGTCCCAATAATTTCACACACATTAAAAAAACCTAAGCAGCCAAAATCTGTTAGGTGCTTAATCTATGCTTCTTTTGTTTCCTCACAAAACCCCACACATCATAGTTCAGTTAAATCACATATCTGCAATGCATCAATGGTGGCTGTTAGAACTTGGGGTCTCTAGTTGGCTGAGGTAGGTACCTTAGTCCAAATAGGGACCCTTGCTTCTAGTCCGGGAAAGGAGGGACACACGCTCAGATATCCCCTGCTCACCCCCACGGTAGCTTGGCACGAGCAGCCAGGCTTATCTCCAAGGCAATGTGTATAGTATTTGCAACCACACTCCCAGTAACACAGTGATAACACCACAAATGGACACCACACTGGTTTTATAAAAATAGTGGTATCTTTATCAAAAGGAATACGATGAGACCAAACAATAGAAAGCCAACATATGAGTATTCCTAATATTTAACTTTGCCGGTTATTAGGCCAGCAATCACTTGTAGGTTCTTGCGGTATCAATGAGCAGTTCATGATGATCTAATGCAGTCCTAATGCAATGCTATGCAGTGTAGTAATCAGACAGTCCTTAATGCACGTACTAATGCAGTTCGTAATGCAGGAATAATGTAGATCGTAATGGAAAAATAATGTGGTTCGTAATACAAGAATCAGGCAGTTCATAATGCAAGAATAATGTGGTTCGTAATGCAAGAATAAGGCAGTTCGTAATCCAAGAATAATGCGGTTCGTAATGCAAGAATAAGGCAGTTCGTAATGCAAGAATCAGGCAGTTCATAATGCAAGAATAATGCGGTTTGTAATGCAAGAATCAGGCAGTTCATAATGCAAGGAATAATGCTATAAACCAACCTGTGCGGTCAACTCGGGCACCACTAGGCCCCAACAGCAGAGACAACGGTGGTGAGCTTAAAGGGATGGCCCCGATACTGCTGTGCAGGTATGGGCCGCTCGACTCAGCGCGTCTAACGCGGTGCAGCGGGAGAGAGATCAGAGCACTCCTGCACGCCTCCCCAGGTCAAACACACTTGCGACTCCCGACCGGAGTCCAAGCTTTAGCTGGGGGGTGCACCGCCTTGCTCTCTCTCTCTCCCCGCTCATCAGACATCCTGCTGGACGGCCCTGATGACGTTTCAACTCCGTTGTTAGGCGACGCTGTAGCCGGATGGGTTACGGTGCTGCCTTCTCCTTCAATGACGATCTTGGGCAGATTCCTCTTTGCGACAACGATCACAATCCCTTTCACCTTGCAGCTTCCTTAGCTTCAAGAAATCCTTTAGCACGTAGGGGCTTGGGCCGGCAGCGGTGATCCTTACTCACAGCCTCATTTAAGATGACAGCTCGGGCCACAAACAGCAATGCAGCAGTGTGGATGATGTTTCAAGCTGCGGGGGCAATGCGGTCACGGGGCACCTCGTAAACAGCACCACAGACCACACAGCAGTCTCAGGCATGCAAAAGCACACGCACCAAGCATCGCTGAGACACGGTTGGAAACTTTAATGTTCCTGAGGTTCCACAACAGGGGACCAGCTCTCCTTGGGCCCTTGGAGACAAGTTACTTCAGGACACAGCACACAACAAAGTAGGGGGATACAGCTCACAGCCCAGGGGGCTCTGAGCCCGGTCCAAACCAGACCTGGCTGTCTTCCTACCTTTGATAGACATGGTCTGGGCCCCAGACGCTCCGCAGGAGGTGGAGCCGTCCTTTGGTGGCAGCAACACAGCCCTCTTCATATCCAGGGGGCTACTCCTCCCCCACATCAAATGCAGACCAGCCTGTTGCTGTCTCACCTACTCCACCCTGGTGTCAAGACATGTCCCAGACCCTGTCACATCCAAACCCAGACAGTCAATACACAACTAGGCAGTGGCACGCAGGATGGTTAGGACAAGAAACCAGCCACTTCTAAAAGCGTAGTTTTACACAATTTAAAAACCATCTTCGCAAAAAGATTTGTTATTAAATTCTGAGTTCAGGCACACTAAACTCCCTCTCTCCATCTTATGCCTATGGGAAGGTATGCTGGATATATGTGACACAGCATTCCCCATTCTGTCATATGGGCAAGATGGCCTTGCAACTGTGAAAAACGAATTTGGCAGTATTTCACTGTCAGGACATTGTACACACCTCAGTACATGTCCTACCTTTCACATACACTGCACCCTGCCCAGGGAGATACCTTGGGCCTACTATAGAGGTGTCTGATGTGCATAAAAAGGGAAGGGTAAGGCCTGGCAAGTGACTGCAAAAACGCGTCAGCCTGGCAGATCTTTTTACTACTCTTATCAATTTGGCCAATAAAGTACATGCCACAAGAACTGTAATGCTCTCTTTGAATTCTTCTAGTGGAAATCTATCCATTGCCTTCCAGCACCTTTTCATTTAGATGGCATTTGGTTTAGCTTTGTTACCATCTTCACAGAACAATTTGAGAGCCTTTACAACAGGGTAATTTTAAACACTCATTCCATATCATTAACGTTATTCATGCCACTTCTGACTAGAATGCTTTATACTCTGTCGACCTCAGAATTGCAGCAAATCCTTTACTCGATCAACTTAACACTGAGAATTGGCTCATGTCATAGCTCTTCTGGCGATCCTACACGCAGAATTGCTTCGAGAGGTTTAAATGCAAATGTCCAGTATTTGTAAAGCGCGAACAATTACCTGAAGGTGTCAAGGCGCTGGGGGCCGTCAGGAAGATTAAGCAAGCTATTGCCCAGAGTCACATGGTGCAGGGCTCATCTGCCGCCGGCACCGGGGATCGAACCGTGAGTCCCCAGGTTCCGGAGTCAGTCACCCTGGCCGCTGTGCCACACCTCTTTCACCTCTTTTAACCCTTGTTCTTACAACAAACCACATAATTCCACTCCACAACACAATTCTACTACACACCACATACATCCAATCTACACCACATAATTCCACATCATGTCCGTGCCTTCTCACCCCCTTGTCCGTGCTTTCAACCCTACTGTTGTCTGTGCCCTCTCCCCTCCACCTGCCCTCCTTCCCATTTTCCGTGATGCCTACCATTTGCAATGCAATAGGTCTTGCGTAAATGAGAGACCTATTGCATTGCAAATGCTTGTTTGAGGTTGGATTCCGGATAAAGCTGCCGACTTTGGAGCTGGGGAACCAGTTTCCAGTCTCGGCATCGGCACCACATCATGTGATTCTGGGCAAATCACTTAATCTCCTCGTGCCTCCCAAAAATGAATGTGTCCTTGTGTAATGTAATTGGTGCTCAAGTAAAGCGCTCCAAAACCTTCAGAGCGAGTTTTCGCTATACAAATCTGCAAAAAAAGGGTGGTGTGTGCGTGTGCCCTGAGCGTGCTTGTTTATGTGTGCTGCTAGACACAAATGTTTAGTCGAGTACAAATCAAGGGTGTGTGGTGTCTATCTCTCCTCAAGCTACACATGCAGAGCACAATGGGCCCTTAAAGGGGTGCCTGGCTGGGTGGCCTCTTGTGAGGGGGGCATTGGAGCTCGACTCTGAGGGCTGAGCTGAGGAAAGGGGCTCTCCCTGTCCGAGTCACAGGGGCACACCAGCGCGAGCAGCGGCTGGCAGCAGATAGACTCTATCTTAGCACCGCACTGAGAGGGCCCCAGATAAGTAGAGCTGGAGCCCCAGCAGGGCTTATCTGACCTCCAGCTGCCCTCATGCGCGAGCGCAGGGCAGGAGCCTTCAGCTCGTCCCTGCCGCTCTGGGCCTCTTGATACTACGACCTTCTGGTGTTGTGTGTTGTGACATCCCGGGCAGCGAGAGCGCTCAAAAAGGGCATCCTTAACTCTATACTGAAGTGATGCCTCGTGCATAAAGTTGTCGTGCTGAAGGCAACCGTGCAACACAAGTGCGTGAACAGTGATATATATACTTAGGCCCAGAATTGTTAAGCACTTACACTTGTACTCATGTAGCATATACACTCCGCGCGCCTACAGCACAGGGTGCACAGAGCCACGCACAACATCCATGTCCCACGTGGATGGAATAAAGAACCCTGAAGAATTTGATCGACAGAGGGCAAGGCAAATAGGCTCTCCCTAACAGGTAGAGGGCTTGTCCTGCCACCATAAGCCATGCCCCCCACCACTGTCAGTCATCAACAGCCCGGTGAACCCACAATAGTCTCACTCAGTAAACACGGTGCACAGACTGCGCCTCTCTCGTCCACAGTGCTGAACTCTGGGTCGCATGTCTCGTTTCGTGCTACAGAGAGCTCTCAGCACACAAGCAGGATTGTACTGAGGCAAACATCAAACACCAAATGAAATTCCGGAGAGGAGCGCAAGACAAGGGCGCGTGCTATTCATGCAGTCATGCAGGGAACTTTTTCTGTCCAAGTAATGGGAGGTCAGGGTCAGAATCGGACAGAAGAAAACAACACGTAACATCCAGTGCACTCTAACTGGAATGCTGCAAACAATCAAGATGTACAAAAAGCCTGGTACAGTCACAGAGAGATTCCCTTTAGCGTTTTCAGGTGTTTTGTGGCTACTTTGCTTATAGAAACACTGAGGGGGATATTCACAAGGAGCTATCGCCGAGTTAATAGCACTTTTATCGCAGCCAAAGTTGCGATAAACTTATCGCCCCAATCACAAGCTGGTGTTAACAGCGCACAGCACCAGGTTACCCGCGATAGCAGCCTCAAAAATCATTGCCACGGATGACCCCCGCAACTATCGCTAATGAGATGCAGAGTAGGCGTCTCCGTGCCAAAAGCCGCGACAACACCACCCCACAACATTCACAACGAACAACCAGAACTGCGATAAGAACACGAAACAGACGATAAGGCGCTTTAGAACCAGGAAAATAACACCTGCTCCGACCTGGTGCTAAGTCGGACCACAGCCTGGACCACAAAAGGGAGACCAGCCCAGAGCCACACCTGACGAACAACAGATGCACCCGGGCAACTGAACATGCAGCCCAGAGGACCGAAAGGGCAACAACACCCGCCACTACCACCCCCAGGAACCCCCTCCCACGCACCCTGACCAAAGACATGCCACATCAGCTACACCCGCTGGCTCTGGCCTACACTGCGGTCCAGTAGGACACACAAAACCTGGGCTGTCCGGACTGCCGGGACTGGGCATCATCGCAGGCTGCACACCCGCTCAGCAGCTCAAGATGCCCCTAACTGAGTGCACCCAAAGTCACCGTCCCGTGGCGGGGTGCCTGTGCCAGCTGCAATGCTCCAGGTGCCACTAACCCTGTGCAACCCCAGTCAGCACCACGTGGTGGCAGGCCTGTGACGGCCGCAAGGCCTCGGGTACCACTAACCCTGATCAACCCCAGTCAGCGCCACGTGGTCGCAGGCCCGTGACGGCCGCAAGGCTTCGGGTGCCACTAACCCTGTGCGCAACAACTCATGGGCCCTTTATGATTGAGAACCGTGAGGCGTCCGTCATCCAGTCACCACCGGCAGAGGGGAATGTGACGTCGTCGGCCCCTTATGTTGGCGGAGTCACATGGCCTGTGACGCCTGTGCCGGATGGGTGTGGTGTGCGTGCAAACCTGCCCTCAGGGAGTGGCTGTGACATGCTGACAACTAGACCAGTGACCTGCACACCACTAGCAAGTACGCATGCGACGGATAGTAATGAGGGCCCCCCTCGGAGCGTAAGAGGAGTGGTCTGGCCTGCCGTATGCCGGACCAGAGCAGGACTTGCAACAATGACTCGTGAGATCTGGGCGTGGTGCAGTCCATGTCCGGACATGGAAGTGACTGATGCGTGTGTCCCTGTTGTAGTGTTCACGGGACCCGGTACACAATATGCAATGCAGCACCCTCTGACTGGCATTCCACATGATGAGCATAATTGACGCAAGGGACATCACTGTCCCTACATTCACCCACACATTCATATATGAATGATGAACGACATAACACAGCAGTGCGTCACAGGATGTTTATTGCACTTCCAGTGCAGTCCTGCAGCTGGAGCGGTATAGGGCACATTTCGAGCACACTACACAATATGGGCCCGTGAAGGGCCAGCCAGAGTCCATCTGGGGATGACAAGTACTGCGGAAGAGGTAGGGTACAGCCCGCAGTCTGGTCGTCATGTCATTGGTCATCAAACAGGATATGGCAGTCCATGTCGCTGTCCAAGGTCAGTGTATCGGAGTGTATCGGGGGTCAGTGGAAGGTCATGGGGCCATGTGTGGCACCAAACAGGAACAGGCCAGGTGGCGGAAATGAAAGCTAGTGCCTCCTGATCACAAACCCATCCACGTCCTCGTCCCCGGATGTGTGCTCTGCCCCACCTGTGGGTGTTGCAGTACCGGCTGGGGCACTGTGTACCACTGACACATCAGGGGCCGGAGGAGCGTTGTCGGCCGCACTGTGTGGCAGTGACACTTCAGGTGCCGGAGTGGATACACCTGTCGCACTGTGGGGCACTGACACACCAGAGGGCGGATATGTGGATGGTGTGGTGTCAGCAGCATTCATCAGCGCCACGCCTTGTGGCAGCAATGCTATGATGATGATCTGCACAGGGCATGGTAGATCCCAGCTACATTTCGCTGATGTACAGCGGTGGCTGCCATCCTTTCCACCTCCATCCGCACCATGTCCTCCATGAGCCTCCGCATGTGTGCCAGCTCACAGCTGCTATCGCTGGAGCCCCTCTGAGCGGACAGGTGTTCTTCTCTCCACATCAGGACTCCAGCGATGTCAGTCAGGGCTCACTGGAGGCCATGGAGTGGGTCTAGACACCCATGGATGGCGTCCAGTTTGGTAGCCATGAGGTCAAACCCCACCGCACCTGCTCAGCCGTCTCCCTCTGGGCCTCCAGCACACGTCGTTGGAAGGCCATGTGTTGTTTCTGGGGGTCTTGGGAGAGTGACTGGGCCATGGGTGACTCCTGCTGGGTGGTTTGGATGGTGGGTGGGGTCTGTTCGATGCAGCTGGTCAGCCCTGATCCTGGAGGTGAGTCGCGGATGATGTCAATGATGTCTAGGAGAACTTGGGTGTCGATGCTGGGGTTGTCCTTCTCGTCATCAGTGAAGAGTGGCCGGGACTGCTCTGCAGGGGGTGTTGATGCTGGTCCTGCAATGTGACAGTCTGTAGATCTGGGCGATGACCTAGAGTCATTGAGGGTGTGCACTGTGCTCTGCTTGATTGTGCATGTGTGCCATCGTGGCCATCTCCACCCGTCCCCCCACTACCTGGTGGTCACTCACCCTGTTGCGGTTGTGTTGTGTCCTGTCAAGCAGTGTCCGGTCCCCCGACTCCAGCCCCAGTATCCTCACTGATGACTGTCGACACCAGCTCCTCCATGTCCTCCAGCTCGAACTGTGGTGGTGGGCCCCCACCTCCAGTTTGCATTGCTGCCTTCTGGTTGGCTGCGAGTTTCACCTTGTTCTTCTGCTTGATGTCATTCCATCGCCTCTTGACCTCGTCCATTGTCCTCTTGTGCTCTCTGATGGCATTCACCTTGTCCACGATGTCCCGCCATATTCCAGTTCTGGTCCCCAATGACACGTTGAAGGCGACGAACAGTTGTTGGTTGTTCATCACCTCTGTGACAATGATCCTGTTCGCCTGCGGACTGAACTTCGTCTTCCTCTTCTTCTTGTCCTTGCCCTTCCCTGTCCCCCATGTCCCAGGCTGGTCGTCCGGGGTGCTTGTGGGGTTGTGCTCATCCTCTGTGCCTGCTCCGGCTGCCTCCATGGTGCTTGGGTGTTGGTCAGTTTGTGTTTGGGTGTTTTTTCCACTTTTATGGAGATTTTTCCCGCTGGCCAGGTGTGTGTTGCAGGCCTGGCGCTGCTTAGCGCTCATTTTGGTGTTGTGGTTTGTGTTTTTATCTCCATCGAGGTGGCTGCATTGCGGACATTGTCCGCGGTTTCGGCAGACTATCGCATGGTACCCCCTTGTTTTGAATTTCACGTTGACACGGGGTTATTTTCCCGCGATGGGCTGCGATGTTGAGGGTTGCATTAAGCTACTCTTGCGGTAGTTATCACACGTTCATGTGAATATACCCCTGAGTTCTCTTTCTCTCTTACACTCCGTGGAGTAGTGGTAGCAATAAAATACTAGCTGTCATGATGCATCTCTTGGTAAACGAAGGGCTCCTCCTCTCAGCAGTAGCCTGTCTAAATGATTCTTTTGTTCTGATAGCGGACCTCTTTCTAATTTTTCACTTTGTTTAAGTATGTCTTCCCTCAGTGTTTAATCTTGTAAGATGGCCAAGACAATACCTTAATTCCAGTCCCTGCTTTCCATTCCTCCCCTGACATTTGTTCGTCTCTTCCAGTCAGAAAGTTCCCTTGCTTTCTGAAAGATTCCCTTCCCCAGAGAAAAAGTCCTCCACCAAGCTCTTCATATCATCAGACCCTTCTATAATCGGTCAACCAATCATCCTCAGGTTTGAGGCCCTCCTAGCCTTTTCTATTTCTAATTTCCCTGGTTTGTCTTCCAGAATAAGCACCCACTTTACAGTTCACAAATGCTTTACCATTCAACCATATCTGCTGGGTCGTAACGTTTTCCAACCTTACTTCACATTTGCTGCAACTCTCTTTTCTACAGAGACCATGGTGGGCTCCATAGCTTGTAGTCTTGAGGTCATTCTATCTATCTCCAGATGGAGCCTGTTCAAAGTTATCATCAGGGCTCACTCATCCTGGCTTGCTACCGCTCCCACTCGTCGCAACATCCTGATAGCGAGGCCGAGACTGAGAGTATTCCTCCAATGAGCTGTCACTTGTAGATTTTGCATGTAGTGTCAGTCAGTCAGTCAGTCAATTACTTTTATTCGATCAATAAAAGATCATAAAAAGAGACAAAACAGACATAAAATCACAGTACGAGAAATACAGAGCAAAAGTGCATCAATTACAAATCTGGTATTGAAAAACATATTCAAAATTTAAAAATATGAAGAGAACATATTTCATCAGTTCAATTCTGAATTAAAAAGAATAAATAGAATTTAGAGATAAAATTTCCATCTAAAAGACTAACAGGGATGAAATAGTCCATAGCTACGGGCCACCGCCCGTCACGACCACATCCGTTATGTTAGAAGTATGCCGCTCTCTAGCACGCTTCTTACTAATGCGAACAGCTGCGACTAAAAAGTTTGCCACATAAAAGGCAGTGGTAATGTTAGGCAGGAGTTGCAGGGACAGGAGCGCTGGCCGAACCTGAACATGGCCAGCCCCTTTAAGTAAAGGTAACAGGTATTTTGTCCTAATCTGTACAAAATGCTCACAAAACATAATAAAATGTAATGTGTCTTGGCATGAAAAATTATCACAGTCACATGGGGGCGCATTATCCGGAGTTGCCCACGTGGGATAAAAACCTAGCACATACGGTATCAAGTTTAAGCGGAATTTAATCAGGAGAGACCTATGAAGTGGGCTTGTAACAAATGCCAGGTAGGGTTCAAGGCCAGGAACAGTAATTAACCCATAGTTCCTTCTCACTACCGGCTTGTTTAATTCAATGTCCTCCCTCTCGACCATTAATCTTGTCATTAATGCGGTCTTGATCCCCTTAATGTCCTTCTTGTTAATACATTCAGGGGAATTGAAAAGCTCTGAACGTCCCACTATGCTCAACATCTTTTTAACGTATACTAGCCATGGAATTGTGTGGGCTCTATCCATGGCTAGGCAATCCTTTAGTATTAAATGTGTTAAAGGAATGTCTTGATTAAGCCAGGTTTTAAGCCAACATGTGACAGGTGCCATTTTGATTAAGTCAACAACATACCCCAAACCCAATTCTGAATGTGTTGTAAAAGTGGGTGTGGACTGGGGAACAGACAGCAAGGATCTTAAAAACTTGTTTTCCACCCTCTGGATGGTGTCATTACTAGAATAGCCCCATATGGCAGAGCCATAGGTGGCTATTGCCAGGGATTTAGCTTTATAAACTTTCAAAATGGCCTCCAGGGGGCGACTACCCAACCGTTTGGCAAAGCCAAGTATAGCTGCCGCAGATCTTGCCATTGAGTTGCCTTTTAGTTTATGTTGAGGACCCCATGTGCCCTTCTCGTCAAAAATGACCCCTAGATAGGTAAAAATTGGGACCCTTTTGACCTCGTGGCCTAAACAGAAAAAGGATTTAGATTTCTTTTTCCTACTAGCCTGGCCCGTGATCATGACCTGTGATTTTTGGGTATTAATTTTCAGGTCTAACGATGTCATAAAGTCACCGAAAGAGGCCAATAGTCTGTCAAGAGCCACCCCTGAATGCGCCAGAAGGACGGCGTCGTCCGCGTATAGGAGAACTGGGATCTTGGTGTCTCCTACACGTGGAACATCCACCGCTGCGTTGGCCAGGGCTGGGTCCAGGGCATTGATGTAAAGCGTGAAAAGGAGGGGTGCCAGTATGCATCCCTGCCTTACACCTCTCTCTGACTTGAAGCGGCTGGTACACCTTCCCCCCTGGGTGACTCTCACCGAGGCTGATAGATCACGATGGAGATCCGCCAAAAATCCAACCAGAGGGGGATCAACTCCATTGTCCAAAAGAATGCTCCACAGTTTCGACCTATTGACTAGGTCAAAAGCTGAGGAGAGGTCCATAAAGGCCATGTACAGAGACCCCTCCTTTGCAATGGTGTATTTGCAAATAAGTAAGTGGAGATTTAAACATTGATCCTGCGTGCTCCTATTAGCCCTGAAACCATATTGGGCGTCAGATAATATACTGTTACCTACCACCCATGTGTTCAATCTGCCCAAGATGACTCTGCCTAAGATTTTGACGGCAGAGTCAATTAGGGAGATCGGCCTATAGCAGGCCGGATCATCCCTCTGGCCTTTTTTAAAAATTGGAATAATTATAGATATCGCCCAGGACTCGGGGATATTCTTGTGTCTCGCAGCATTAAAAACATTAGTTAGTATTTTGGCCCATAGTTTAGGAGCAGACCTGTATAGGTCGGCCGGGACGCCGTCAGGGCCTGGTGCCTTACTCTTAGATGTCTCTTGGATGGCTTTTTCTACCTCCTCCACCCTGAAGGCCGAAACTGGACCAACCTGATTTAAGGATGACAGCCCCTCTGAATTCCCATGCGAGACAGAGCTATAAATTTTTCCGAAGTGGGCTAACCACTGTTCATCAGGAATACTACATTCCAAGGTCTGATTCTCACTACCGGAAAAAAAGGGGTGATTTATCAATCCCCAAAATTTGGAGCTATCCCGCAAGGTGTCCGGTAACAGCAAATTATTCCAGGCTTCTTCCTGGATCTCATTTTTACGTGCTTTGATAGCCGATTTATACTGTTTCCGCAGAGAAGTGATTAGAGGTCTGTTTCTTGGTTTGCCCTTTATTGCCTTCAAGAGAGCAGAATGGGCCTTAATACAGTTGGTGTTAAACCATTTTTTCCCTGTGACACAACCTGACTTGGGTTTAGTCAGGAGGGCCGCGTTTATGTGTAGGCAAATGATGGCAAAAGCCTCAACTATACTAGAGTTGGTATTGGCATGGTCTAGGCATATATCCATCTCAGGTTCAACCTTAGCCAGGACATCTTGACAGAAAGAGATCGGGGACACCTGAGCCCATTTTACCCTCCTACCCTGGTCTTTTACTACCATAGCTCTAGTTTCCAGGATACTAGGATCTTTAAAGGCCAAAAACCCATCCGAGGCGACCTCTACTATCACCGGATTGTGGTCACTGAATGCGGAGTCCTCCACCCTGTAATTTAAAATCAAAACGGAAAGCAAAGAAGAAACAAAAATGTAATCGATGACTGACCCTGAGTCCGGTCCTTTAAAGGTAGACGGTCTCTGCCCCACCGTGCAGTGACCAGGTTCAGAGAGGTCTGAGGAAGCCAATAGGCTCTCCAAGGCCTCGCCTGATTTGGTATATTCAAAATGTGTGGGTGATGAATAGGGAAAACCCTCCTCATCGTCCAAAATGCAACCTAGACTGCAGGGATGGACATTGAAATCACCCATTAAAATTACCTCAAAGCTATTGTGTAGCGCCCTGTATTTATCCAGAACCTCCCCCACGGATTCTAGATGGTAATTTGGACTGACACTATCTTTAGAATTATAAAAATTTATCAAGAGCAGAGAAGGAGAGTTTGCCACCGCTAGTTCTACTACTAAGCAGTGTTGGGAGCCAGAATCAACCTGTTTGGCGGATCCTTTCAGGTTCAAGGAAACGAGCAAGGCAAGGCCCCCCTTAGCCCTCCCCGCCAAGCTAGGTGTTGCTGGGATATAAAAATGAACATAGCCGTCCAAAAAAAGGTTGTTTGCTGTGTCACAAGTTTCCTGCAAAGCGATAATATCATGGGACAGAACATAACCAACCCATAAATCATCCTGGCTTTTGAGTCTGGTGCCGGCAACATTCCAGCTTAAAATTTTGCAAGTGTTTTTTTTATGGGTTAAGTCATGCGACACACTAACATCTACACCCTTTCCCTCAGATCTAGTTCGTGGGTTATCAACAGAGGGGGACATGCTAAAAGAAGGCCCCTCCAGGCCCGGTCAGGCTGATGCTTCCGGGTGATATGTGTTATCAGTACTCTGAGTAGGAAGTATTACAAAATTTGGGTTGGTTCCAGTTCTTTCCTGGGTTTGATTAAGGCTTCCAGGAGTGTTAAGGTAAGGATTATAAAAATACCTTAAATCATGGACCCTTATTTCTGACCTATCCCAACTAGGTGGGTGGTCACAAATAAGGCGCACCACTCGGCTGTCCTTGAAGTTAATGATGATACAATCCCCTTGGGCATTTTTTGGTCTAGGACCCACCCAGCTAACTCTTCTGGCAAAGAGAATTTTCCCGTCCAAAAAGTTCGGGATAGGTCTCTTTTGATTGAGCCAGAAAATGACTTTATTTTTAAGTTGTTGATAAGATTCCTCTGTGTCGCTCTTCAATTCCGGAACACCGGATAAAACAACAACATAGGGAATAGATTCAGGAGGTAGATGGATGCAGACATTAGAGAATTTAGAAGATTTAGTTATCCTGTCTCCATGATCTATGTTTAAACCTTTGTGTGATGACCTACTAACCGATTTAGTTCCGGGTAAATCCCTTAAGCCATCCCTATCCTGACTACCACCTTGGGTACTGGTGTTGTCTGCTATCGAAGTTCTAGGGGGAACTACCCTAGAGTCAACTATAGGGGGTATGACAGTAATGGGGGAAGAGAGTGGCAGAGCAGGAAGGGTATGAGTCACCTTAATGGGATTAACACAGTCCTTGGTGGCTAATTTAATAACATTTTTTAATGAGCAAAAATTATCTAAGATAGTTTGCTCAAGTCGATCTACTTTGTCAGAAACCACCTTTACCCTATCCAAAAGTGGTGATAATAGGGAGCGGACTATTTGTTCAATCTGGGGGATCAGATCATTATGTGGAGGCTGGACCTGATGTCTATTGACAGTTTCGTCCCCAATAGTGATATCGGCAGGCTGAACCATGCCAGGCTTCACTGGTGGGCAAATCGTGATGTTAGAATGTTTTGCCAATCTCCCGCCCTGGGATAGCCCGTCTCTCTTCCTCTTACAGGCTGCACTATTACTACCCTTTTTTTGGGCTCTTGTTTGTGGATGACTAGGAACAGATTGAGAATGAATCAAAGCACTAGTGACTGTAAGGGGGGCCTCTCTCGGGGCGTCATTTGTGTCATTCTGATCGGCTATTGTAGCGGTGCTAACTGCTAAGTCCCGCTGTTGCCCAATATCTTCCGCGCCCTGCAATACAGAGTTCTTGGGGGATTTTGCTAAGGCAAGTAAGCCTAATGAGGAGCGTCTAGCTTGGCTTAGCTCGGCAGATAACCGGCGCTCGGTGATAGCTAGTTCTTGTTCTGAGACCGAGACAGCTCTCGTGATAAAATGATCCATAGTACCAGACACAGACCCACCTCCTCCCAAACGCTTCCCCTTGCCTGCCATCAGGCAATATATACACCCCTGTCACAAGATACAGTCCCAGGACAGTGTTGGAGATATGGTGTGACGATAGTCCAAATGTTAAGTCACAGTACTGCTTTTCACCTTACCAACCAGAGGGATCAGCAGCCTCAAATCATACGTATGCAATACAAACTACTCGTATCACAAATGACAAAACAAAGTGCAAATCTACCTTCCTGGTGATGCACGCTTAGCAGTGTTAGAGGGGTGGCCCAGTCCAGTCAGGTCCAGGCAGTGACGGGCAAGGACGGGCCCGCCCTTGGCCCGGGCTTCGCCTGGGCGCGGCCCGCGCGCGACCCGCGCTGCGGTGCTACTGGGGGCCTGAAGTAGGACCCGGGCGCTGCGTGATGACGTCTGCAGTGCGCGCCGGGCGCTATGGCCTCTGGGCAATGTAGTCTTTCCCGTGCCGTTCCCCTCACGGCGTGAATGCAGGCAAGGTCCGAGGCAGGGATGTCAGGACTATGCCCCTCGCAGGAGCCGTTCCCCTCACGGCTGGCTCGATGGAAATGAAGAGATGTCAACAACCAGGTATGTGCGCGTCCCGCGCTGCGGTGCTACTGGGGGCCTGAAGTAGGACCCGGGCGCTGCGTGATGACGTCTGCAGTGCGCGCCGGGCGCTATGGCCTCTGGGCAATGTAGTCTTTCCCGTGCCGTTCCCCTCACGGCGTGAATGCAGGCAAGGTCCGAGGCAGGGATGTCAGGACTATGCCCCTCGCAGGAGCCGTTCCCCTCACGGCTGGCTCGATGGAAATGAAGAGATGTCAACAACCAGGTATGTGCGCGTCCCGCGCTGCGGTGCTACTGGGGGCCTGAAGTAGGACCCGGGCGCTGCGTGATGACGTCTGCAGTGCGCGCCGGGCGCTATGGCCTCTGGGCAATGTAGTCTTTCCCGTGCCGTTCCCCTCACGGCGTGAATGCAGGCAAGGTCCGAGGCAGGGATGTCAGGACTATGCCCCTCGCAGGAGCCGTTCCCCTCACGGCTGGCTCGATGGAAATGAAGAGATGTCAACAACCAGGTATGTGCGCGTCCCCACTCTGTTGACTAGCAAATGAGTATTCTAGCAGCATAACAGAGGGCTCATCATCAGCTCGATAGTCTTGTCCTCGATCACAGACTCCGACTCCATCTTGTCCAGGCTGTGCTTCCTCCTTCCATTCTGCAGCACACATACATAGAAGTGGTAAATCGTCATTATTTAATGATTATCTATGTGCAGGAAGGGACACCATCCTGTACATAAACAATCACTAATGGCATTTTGCTCTTTCAATGTGTGCTGCAGAAAGCAAAAACGAGGAGAAATAAAAAGTATTTCTGCTCGTTGCGCCATTTTAACTCTTGCTTTTGCGTGGTGTTATGTGGCACTGTTTTTCTCTCCGCCATTGCTGGCACACTTTATGCTGCCATGCGCCAATGCACACATCCTTGCAACATACTGCAAGATTGTGTGCAAGCTATCAAGCATGGTTTTGTACTGGAAGGGTACCTTTCCAGTACAAAAATTATGCTGTAATAGTTTTTCCACTTTGTGTACGTGCTGTACAGTGCAGCACACATGCAAAGTTGGTAAAAGTGGAGAAAACTTGCTCCGCTGTTACGCATGCCTCAAGGAGCTGTAGTTTCTGGTGCAAATCACTATCTACAAATGTTAGCACATAGTGATTTGTGTCAAAACCCATGGATGGTTGCATGAGAATGCCCATGTGTCACCCATGGTGTGCCCCTCGATACAAAGTTACACACAGCACTGCTTTCTGTTGCTTTAAGCAACTTTCCAATGCAAGTCAAGAATTCCAATGGAATGTAAATCTCACGACAACACTTTGTGCTGAATTTGTGTCACTTTTGTGGGCTTCAGAACACACATCCTCAAGTCTAACGCAGCACACACACACACACACACAGCCAGTGGCGGCTGGTATCATGAACATTTGGTAGGGCAACCACCCAAATATTTAGGGTACCAGCCACATGTGGCTCTCAGTTATGGCTTGTTATAAATAGTGTTTATAAAAAACCATGACTGACAGCTCTAAAGTTGAAGCCAAGGCTGAAAATAAATTAAAATAAAAAATAAAAATGCCCTTACCTCCCCTGGCTTACCTCCTCCAGTCCTCGTGAGTCTCTCAACGCTCTGACTGCAGCAGTGGAATTCTTCACACAAATCCGGACGCTGCTTTCATGCAGCAGATGAGCAGCATGAAAGCAGCGCCAGGATTGGCTGAAGCTGGCTGCCTCGATGCTCCTTGTGGCAATGGGGGCCTGTGTCTGCTCTCCACTGACAGCTAGGTGAAGGGGTTAACACTGAGCAAGTCAGGCTGTCTGTCGCAAGACAGCTGGCCAAAATGACCTGCGCAGTGTAAACAGGTGGAGTGAGCACCTCTCCCCTGCTGCCAGTCAGCAGTGGTGGCCCGTCCCCAAACAGGGCTCGGCTAGGGAAAGGGAAAAATAAAATGGTAATAAATGTATTTTATTACTATTTTATTTTTCTCCTTTGCGGCTGCACTGGCAGCAGGGGGGTGACGTTCCTCTGCCCTAATGGAGGGGCCGCCGTTGCACACAGCCATCACATAAACACACATGAAGTTAGTGCTGTTCCTTCACAGGTCCTACATGTTCTGTGTTTGTAAGAGCGTGTACACTGCTTTTACTCTTTTGTGCATGCAAAAAAAGGCTTACACTCTGCTCCATATGTGGTACCAGCTCTGTGGTGGAGAGAAAGGATGGTGCACTACTGCCACTTTTCCTGTTAGTGAAGCTAAGTAAAACCATTATCATTATACAGTCCAATATGATAACCATCTTTGTTATTTCTGGTTTTCTAGAAAGCACTCAGATCCAGTTTTGCCTCATCCGTGTACTGTAAATATAAGGTTTCACTATTGTGAAATTTAAGTGAGTAACACAATGAACTATGCAAAAAAATGATGCACATTGGCCTCAAAATCTAATAAATAAATAAGCGAAGCAACTTGCACACTAAATGCAGCAAAGCAAATGTGGGGTTACTAAGTGCGATACATTTTGTGAGTTCATACCCACTGCATTTGGTGAGCAAATTATGGATTGGTGAATCTCAGGTATTTCTCCATTTCATTCATAAACACAGCTGTACTAAAACTGAATGGTTTTTAAGTAAGTCAATTCCAGACAACCATGTGATCCTCTAAAACCTGTCACCCAAACGAAGAGCACAGTCTAACAATTAGGGCCCAATTTCGATGACACTGACTCGGTCCTGGGACTGACCGACACCCGGTCAGTGGTCCCAACCGCCTCTTTAGGAAGCGACCGCAGACTGTTCTGTTGCATTCCTATATTTCACTATGGGAGCAAGCATTACAGTCATAACCCGACCGTAATCCATGCTCCCAAAGTGAAATGGGAGGTGCGGTTAATCCCTGAAACCCGTGGCAGGCAAGGTGCCTTCCACAACAGGAGGGCACCTTGGTCTCCAACTGGAGGCCGTTCACCAAAGGGAGCCCTGCTGAGGGCCCCCAAACACACTTTGTCCGGAGTGGAAGCTATGTCGGAAACAGTGCATTGTAATCTCAAGGGCGGAAAGGCCCGCCCTTGAGATTACTAGCTGGATTCGAACTGGCGAACTAGCTCACCGAGCCTGTCAGAAGCCAGCCAGAATGACTGGCCGGTTTCCTTTCTGACCCCCTCCATTATAATGAGGCGGTCAGAAAGGAAATCGAGTGGCCCATTACTATGCAGCCCTGAAGGCTCCGACCACTTAGTGTGTAACTCCAAAATTAAATACCAATTTTACCTTAACAATTTTACTTTCACATAGCAATGTATATATATATATAGATGGTGCTACCTGAGCTTCTTTTGAAGGTTTCCACTAAACTATGACCTGAGGATGGTATAGTTGAAGGAGAAACTGCATGAAAGCCAATTCATCTGTGACACTGACTCAAGCTGTTTAGCAATTGAGGAGGTGGCTCAGTTTTGATAAAACCTGTAATTTGTTGGCTGCATTGACTTTAAGGCATAAAGGCTGTTGAGATACACATACGGCCAGGGTCGTAGCATCAGAGGAGGTGTTTGGAGTGTTATTCCTCCCATATAAATTCTTTTTTGGCTTGGTAGTTGGGTCTGTGTTGTTTTTTCTAGTTGTCCTGATTTTACGCAGAGGTTTTAATTTTTACATTTTTTGAATTACAAACTTAAATATATTAAAAGTGACTGGTTTACCCAAAAAGTCAAAAACCTGTGTCTATAGAAGTACTCCTTGAATGGGTGCAAATGTGCTACTTTTTGGAATTCACAAACATTGGCAGCATGAGGCTTGGAAAGCTGCACCAGTCTCCTGTTTCCAGGTATACTGCTGGCAATCGAACACCCAAAAGGTGATGGAACGAATACTTGCAAATATTCTAACCACTGGCAATTGCTCGGTGGCGTTGAGAACCATTGGTTTTCGCCCATAATGCCACAATGGACAAGGGGTCTGATTCAGGGTTTCACAGATGGATTAAAGGCAGACAAAGTGGCGGAGAACATTACGTCTGCTACCTTGCCTTTACTCCGCCTGCCAAATTTAGAGATGTCTACTGGTCCAGCAGACATTTCTAAAGGGTGGCAGGAACTACACAGGAAAAGTTTGATGGATGGCTCTTCAAACACGATGTTAGAAGGCGACCTCAGAGGGGCCCGGAGGGGGCCCTGACTGGCCTGAGACCAACCCTCGAGGTATCGTAGCCGGGCACTGGCGGGAGACTCCTCAGGGGAGGAATCTTGTATCTAGGATCGTACACTCGGCACCACACGACAAAGAGACACAACACCGAGAGTTCTTAAGAGCAAATCTTTATCAGATCGGAGTGGTAAGATCTTTATGATCCGCAAGGCAATATATATACAAGTGGAGCGCGGGCTCACAAAGTCTTGGAGGGGGGTTAGGAGGTAGCGGGACAGTCTTTGGGGAGAATGGATCAAATGCAGGAGCGTATCCGGCGCACAGCTCACAATCCTCGAGCTGGGGGATACGCTTGTCGTCGTGGGGTCTGGCGGGACCAAGGGAGTCTGTGGGCACTGCGAGACACTCAGCAGGCTCGAGTACAAGTTCGGAGGTCTTACGATCTTCAGGGAGCCGCGAGTCACTCAGCAGGGCTCAAGCACAAGTTCGGAGGTCTTACGATCTTCAGGGAGCCGCGAGTCACTCAGCAGGGCTCAAGCACGAGTTCGGAGGTCTTACGATCTTCAGGGAGCCGCGAGTCACTCAGCAGGGCTCAAGCACAAGTTCGGAGGTCTTACGATCTTTCAGGGAGCCGCGAGTCACTCAGCAGGGCTCAGGTAGTTCCAAGGCGAATCTGCCGGACAGTCCCAGAGCACCCCTTGTTATAGGGCGACTCCTCTTTGATGTCCGGAGTCTGTGCAGGCAGGGGTCTTGTCACCTGGGGGTCGCTTGTTGGGGGTTTCCTGCCATTGTCCTTTGATCCTTTCAGGGCCGGGTCGGGAGGAGCCCCAGACACCCAGCAGGCGTGGAGCCAGCCCTCAGGGAGGCCGGCAGGTCGATCGAAACCCACCATCCCAGGGAAGCGCAGAGGTGTGATGGAAACTGCTCCTCCCTCTCTCATCCCAATGGGAGCGCGATGTCCTCCAGCCGGAGTGGCGCCTGTAGGCTAGGGTCGCACTGGGGTCGGGCGGCCATCTTGGTGCATGCAGTGGGCACGCGGGCCCGGGGTGGCCGAAGGAGGAAGGCCTATGGACGGGGGGAGTCCGGGTTGGGTGCATGTGTTCTGGTGGGAAGGATCGGCTAGGCCAGGGGCTCGGGGCTGGTGTGAGGTGCAGGGGTCAGGTCTGACTATGTTACGAGGGCCGGGTCCAACACGCGTCCCCCCCAGCTGAAAGCCGGAGAGAACTACCCATCTTCTTGGGGGTTCTCTTCGCTGAGGCGGAAGAACCGGGAGAGGCCATCGGCGTTGGCGTGGTCCGTACCAGGGCGATGTTCCACGGTGAAATCCATCCCCTGGAGGGAGATCGACCACCGCAGAAGCTTGGGGTTTTCTCCTCGCATCTGCATGAGCCACCGCAAGGGGCGATGGTCGGTCTGGACCCTGAAATGGGTGCCGAACAGGTAAGGGCGTAGTTTCTTGAGGGCCCAGACTACTGCAAACGCCTCGCGCTCGATGGTACTCCATCTCTGTTCCCGGGGCAACAGCCTTCGGCTGAGGAAGGCCACGGGCTGGTCCAGACCCTGGTCATTTACTTGGGAGAGGACGGCCCGATGCCATGCTCGGAGGCATCAGTTTGTACCACAAACTCTTTGGAGTAGTCGGGGGCCTGGAGGACGGGGGCCGTACACATGGCCGTTTTCAGGGCATTGAACGCCTCTTGGCAGGCAGGGGACCACTGTATCTTCTTGGGCTGCTTCTTGGACGTGAGTCCCGTATGGGACCGACCAGGCTGCCGTAATTCTGGATGAATCTCTGATAGTAGCCCGTGAGGCCCAGAAAGGCTCGGACCTCTGTTAGGGTGGTGGGGGGTTCCCAGGCTAGGATGGCGTCGATTTTGGGCTGTAGAGGGGCGACCTGCCCGCTTCCGACCTGGTGCCCCAGGTAGGTTACCGAACCTTGCCCAATCTGGCATTTGCTGGCTTTCACGGTGAGGCCCGCCTGGCGTAGGGCGGTTAGCACCCTCCGGAGGTGTTGGAGGTGCTCACTCCATTCGGAACTAAAAACTGCGATATCGTCGAGATATGCAGCGCTGAATTTTTCCAGCCCGGCCAGGACTCTATTTACCAGTCGCTGGAAGGTGGCCGGGGCATTTTTCATCCCGAAGGGCATTACGCGAAAGCGATAGTGCCCATCCGGGGTGGAGAAGGCGGACCGCTCTTTGGCTCCTTCTGTGAGCGCAATTTGCCAGTAGCCGCAGGTGAGATCGAAGGTGCTGAGGAACCGTGCAGCTCCGAGCCGGTCAATGAGCTCGTCGGCTCGGGGGATGGGGTGAGCATCAGCTCGGGTGACCTCATTGAGTCCCCGGTAGTCCACGCAAAAGCGGAGTTCCGGGGCGACCCCGGGGGCGGCTGCTTTTGGGACCAGGACCACGGGGCTGGCCCAGGGGCTGTCTGAGGGTTCGATCACGCCTAGGGTCAACATTTTCGAGACTTCGGCTTGGATACAGGACCGGACCCGATCGGGGACTCGGTAGGCTCGGTGTCTCACTGGTGGGCTGTCTCCGGTATCCACGTCATGGACACACCAGTCGGTGACCTTGGGGACCAGGGAGAAAAGGTCCGGAAACTGCCCTAGGAGCTGGCGGCAATCCTCACGTTGCTGGGGCGTGAGAGACGGGGAGAGGTTCACCCCTTCTACGGAGCCGTCCCTCTCCTTGGTGCATAGAAGATCCGGGAGAGGATCCGACTCTTCTTCGGACCCGTCGTCAGTGGCCAGTTGGAGGCTCAGCTCTGTCCGCACAAAGTGGGGCTTGAGGCGGTTCACGTGGAGGACCCGGAGGGGGTCCCGGGGTGACTGGACGTCTACCAAGTACGTGACCGGGCTCTTTCGCTCAACTACTTTGAAGGGCCCGGTCCATTTATCCTGGAGAGCGCAGGGTTTCACGGGGGCCATGACCCACACCAGCTGGCCCGGCTGAAACTCTACTAGCGCGGCGTTCTGGTCGTACCAGCGCTTCATTTCCTCCTGACTCGCCTCCAGATTGGCCTCTGCCAATTCCCGGAACCTCCTAGTCTGATTGCGGAGGGTCAGGACGTAACGGAACACGTCTCGGGGGGTGCCTCGGGGCGCCACCTCCCACTCTTCTTTGACTAGGCTGAGGGGCCCCCTGACGGGGTGCCCGTAGAGTAACTCGAAGGGGCTGAAACCCAAGGATTTCTGGGGAACTTCTCGGTATGCAAATAGGAGGCAGGGGAGCAGGAGGTCCCACTTACGCCGGAGGGGCTCTTCCAGGCCCGCGATCATCCCCTTCAGAGTCCGGTTAAACCGCTCTACCAGGCCGTTTCCTTGGGGGTGGTACGGGGTGGTGAACTTGTAGGACACCCCGCACTGTTGCCATAAGGACCTCATGTATCGGGAGATAAAGTTGGTCCCGCGATCGCTCACGACCTCGCGGGGAAAACCCATGCGGGAGAAGATCCCCATCAGCGCCCGGCCCACCACGGGGGCCGTGACGGTGCGCAGGGGAATGGCCTCAGGGTAACGAGTGGCATGGTCCACCAGGACGAGGATGAACCGGTGCCCCTGGGAAGTTGGGGGGGTCCAGAGGTCCCACAATGTCGATCCCGACCCGCTCAAAAGGGGTACTGACGACAGGGAAGGGCTGGAGGGGAGCCTTGCACTTCCCTCCACTCTTCCCACTGGCCTGGCACGTGGGACAGGACTTGCAGTGGGCTTCTACATCTGCTTTCATTCTAGGCCAGTAGAAGTGAGTCACGAAGCGACTGTATGTTTTGTCCTGACCCAAGTGGCCTGCGAGGGGGACGTCGTGGGCCAAGCCCAGGAGGAGGTTTCGGAAGCGTAGTGGTACCACCAGCACCCGGCCGGACCCTAGCTCCACCGACTTCTGTTCGCTGTACAGAAGGTCATTCTCCCAATAGACCCGGTGCATCCCCGTCTGGTCGCCTGCGGCCTGGGCCTCTGCCTGTTGCCGGGGCCCGACCAGGGAGGGACAGGTAGCCTGCTCTCAGCAGAACTCCTCTCGGGAGGGGCCCCCTTCGTGGCGCCACTGTGCTAATTCGGGCAGATCGCTTAACTCGGGGTCTGAGGTGGAGTCGGAAGGCGGCGGGTCGTTACTGGCGAGCGACTCTTCCGGTGGGGGGATGTGGGGGCCCTCGGCTGGGACCATCCCATCTTCAGGAGTCGGGGCGTCGTCGACGTCCCTCAGGGGGGTCAGTCGAGCCGCCATGGATCGAGTGGTGGCGCACACCCACTCAGGGAGGCCCATCATCCCTAGGTGGGTCTTGCGCTCAACTTGCCCCCAGGGGGAACTTTCCAGGTCGTTCCCCAGGAGACAGTCGACGGGCTGGGATGTTCTCACTGCGACCTTCAGTTTACCGACCAGCCCTCCCCACTCGAAGGGCACCAGGGCTACCTTACATAGGCTTTCTGTGTTATCGGCTGAAATGACAGGGCAAAATACGTTGGGGAGGACCTGGTCCTCGTGGACTAAATGGCTGAGGACACCAGTGATGCTGGCCCCGGTGTCGCGGAGGGCTTCTACTTGGTGGCCATTGATCGTGACGAGCTGGCCATATTTCTTTGTGTTAGAGGGCAGGAGGCTCCCAGGGACCATCTCCCTATCCCCTAAGGACACTAGGGCCATAGCGG
Organism: Triturus cristatus; assembly: GCF_964204655.1. Lineage (NCBI taxonomy): Eukaryota > Metazoa > Chordata > Amphibia > Caudata > Salamandridae > Triturus > Triturus cristatus. The sequence continues at coordinate 142,654,591 of NC_140580.1, read as the reverse complement.
CTGGTTCCCACTCCTCGGCCTCCTCAACCTCCTCCCCCAGGGCTACATTGGCTATCTGTCTAGCGGGGGGTGCTGCCTGGGTGGTGCGTGGGGCCATGGGGCATTCAGGGTCGTTGGCGTAATGCCCGGGCTTCTGGCAACGGAAACAAGTGATGGTTACCCGGTGCCCCCGTCTCAGGGGGGGGCCGGATACAGCTGGTGGGGGTGCCGGGAAAGGCGGAGGTTGGGACCTCGGGGGACTAGTCTGGGGCTCTCTCTGCCCTCCCTGGTTTCCCCCCCCTCTCTGGCGGGGTGGTCCCTGACTGGCTCGGGGGTACTCTCCTACAGGGCCCCGGGAGACCCGGGTGTTGGTCCAGCGATCCGCCTCGACAGCCAGCTTTCTCGGGTCCGTGAGCTTGCTGTCGAGCAGATGCTGGCGTAGTTCCACAAAGCAGTTGGCAGCCAGGTGTTCCCATAACATAAGGTCAGTTAGTTCTTCCAGGGTGGTTACCTTGCTGCCCTTGATCCACCCATCGAAGGCACGGCTGAAGAAATTCACATATTCCACCCAGGTGGTACCCGGGATCTTCCTGCAGTCCCGGAACCGCTGGCGGTACACCTCCGGGGTGAGGCCGTACCTTGTGAGGAGGGCCGCTTTCATGTGTTCATAGGAGGTCTGCATGGAGGTGGGTAGGTCGAGCAGGGTGTCTCTCCCTTGGCTCAGGAACCGTCCCCATAGCCCAGCCCCCCAATCCTTCTGCGGGACCCGATGGGAGGTCATGGCAACCTCGTAGGCCCGAAACCACTGCTGAATGTCATCATTCTTGTAATATTCCTTGACCACATCCTTGGGGATGTGGACCTTCTGTTCCGTCGGGGCGGCCGCCTCCCGGTTCCCCGGGGGCCGCGCTTCTTCGCTTCTTGCTTTCAGTTCTATCTCCTTCAAGCTGCGTTCATGTTCTAGTTGAAGTCTCCTTCCCTCGTGTTCTCGTTGGAGTTTCTTCTCCTCCAGTTCTCCTTGCACTCGCAACTGTTCTACTGCTAGCTTTTTCTCTGCTAATTTCAATTCGCCCTCAATTTTGAGTTTGGCTAATTCGAGCTCGTGATGGCGACTTTTTTCTCTGTCTGCGAGTTCCTCCGGGGATAGGCCCCCGTCTGGTACGAAGCCTCGCACCTGGTTGCTGCTGCGTTCTCCTTGGGAGGGTCCTGCTTCGTCGTGGGGCTCCACCGCTCCTTCTGGGCGGGAGGCTCCAGAATCCACCCAAGCTTTCAGTGCCTTTTGCATATCTTCTTTGGTGTTGAGACCAGTGGTAGCGATTCTGAGTTCCTTACAGAATTGCTTTAGTTCTCTGTGAGTGTACTCTTCCAGCTGTTCCACCTGGAACACGGTGCTGGCGTCGTCTTCTACGAGAACCACGGCGCTTCCTTCTGCCATCTTTGTCGGTAGTGCGTCAGCCGTTCACGGTACGATCTCTAGATTATGGGCCCGAATCCCGTCGCTTGCCACCAATGTTAGAAGGCGACCTCAGAGGGGCCCGGAGGGGGCCCTGACTGGCCTGAGACCAACCCTCGAGGTATCGTAGCCGGGCACTGGCGGGAGACTCCTCAGGGGAGGAATCTTGTATCTAGGATCGTACACTCGGCACCACACGACAAAGAGACACAACACCGAGAGTTCTTAAGAGCAAATCTTTATCAGATCGGAGTGGTAAGATCTTTATGATCCGCAAGGCAATATATATACAAGTGGAGCGCGGGCTCACAAAGTCTTGGAGGGGGGTTAGGAGGTAGCGGGACAGTCTTTGGGGAGAATGGATCAAATGCAGGAGCGTATCCGGCGCACAGCTCACAATCCTCGAGCTGGGGGATACGCTTGTCGTCGTGGGGTCTGGCGGGACCAAGGGAGTCTGTGGGCACTGCGAGACACTCAGCAGGCTCGAGTACAAGTTCGGAGGTCTTACGATCTTCAGGGAGCCGCGAGTCACTCAGCAGGGCTCAAGCACAAGTTCGGAGGTCTTACGATCTTCAGGGAGCCGCGAGTCACTCAGCAGGGCTCAAGCACGAGTTCGGAGGTCTTACGATCTTCAGGGAGCCGCGAGTCACTCAGCAGGGCTCAAGCACAAGTTCGGAGGTCTTACGATCTTTCAGGGAGCCGCGAGTCACTCAGCAGGGCTCAGGTAGTTCCAAGGCGAATCTGCCGGACAGTCCCAGAGCACCCCTTGTTATAGGGCGACTCCTCTTTGATGTCCGGAGTCTGTGCAGGCAGGGGTCTTGTCACCTGGGGGTCGCTTGTTGGGGGTTTCCTGCCATTGTCCTTTGATCCTTTCAGGGCCGGGTCGGGAGGAGCCCCAGACACCCAGCAGGCGTGGAGCCAGCCCTCAGGGAGGCCGGCAGGTCGATCGAAACCCACCGTCCCAGGGAAGCGCAGAGGTGTGATGGAAACTGCTCCTCCCTCTCTCATCCCAAGGGGGGCGCGATGTCCTCCAGCCGGAGTGGCGCCTGTAGGCTAGGGTCGCGCTGGGGCCGGGCGGCCATCTTGGTGCATGCAGTGGGCACGCGGGCCCGGGTGGCCGAAGGAGGAAGGCCTATGGACGGGGGGAGTCCGGGTCGGGTGCGTGTGTTCTGGTGGGAAGGATCGGCTAGGCCAGGGGCTCGGGGCTGGTGTGAGGTGCAGGGGTCAGGTCTGACTATGTTACGAGGGCCGGGTCCAACACACGACAGACAGCCTTTAAACTTTTCCAAAGTTTTTTATGTTTTGTAAACAAACTCCCAAAGTGGGAGTTTGAATTTGAAAAAAAACGAGGATCCCCACACCAAGGGTGTTTTTTTCACCCAAATTTAGACGGAAATCCGAACTCATGTTACAGTTTTCTGACTGTATAAAATGCATGCATTATTTTAAAAATTTAATGGTTGTGTATTGACGCAATTACAGCATTCCAGTGGCAGACAAAAGGAAAACGTACATGAATATGTGGTTTATAAACAAATAAATGGATTATTCACAGTAAAGGATGTTTACTTTTATTGACTTTATACAACAATATCATATGTAAAAAAGGCCTTATATTGTTACATTACAATCATGCAACACATCTTATGCAGTTCTATCTTTTGAGTTGAAAGTCCTGGTATTGTCCTTGGCATCCTCTCATATCCCTTGAGTGACATTGCGTTGCTTCCTGTGCCCAATAGATAAGGTTCATTTCTACGATCCAGTATTCGACATTATTACCCATGTTCGACCTTCAGAAATCAGCCAATATATGTCATTTCAAATTCAAACAAATTTCGGATAAATTTTAAGGATGTTTACTTTATTGGTAAGCTTGCACCTCAGCTTTTCCTGAGAAATATACCCATTGGCATCAAAGTGAAGGGTATAGCCTGGCTGCAATGTCATTGCACATTACCAATGTGAATTAAACTACCCACTTATGTGTTTTATGACGTGATTAGGGGAGGATGTGCTATGTGTGCCTCACATATCAGAAGGCAAGTAGAGAGATGAGTGGGGAAGAGCCAGTGAAGTCGGGGAAAAAGGGTGGGGGGAAAAGCAGAGACAAGGAGGCAAAAGGCTCTAATAAAATCCAATTTAGGGGGAAGGATAGAGAGGTGGATAGAGACATGGAAAAGACTATCAGGGAAGGTCAGATGAACTTGATCAGTTACAGATAAAGTTAATTATTGCTGCTAGAAACTGTGGCGCATTGGGATGTTTTTTTATAGAGGGGCGGGGAACACTTGCTCAGCCCACCGTCGAGCTGGTATTGCGTGTTTTTTTTTTTTAACCAGGTTTGCTTTTCATAGATTTAAAATTCAATTATGAGACTGAAAAGATCAGCATATTCTTGAAAGACTTTTGTACATGGACATCCAAGCAGCCTACTAAGATGTTTGGAGACAGTGCATACTAGCATATATCTGTAAGGCATCTTTAAAGGGCCATTTGTGGGAGGTTATCCGCTGAAAATTAGGAGCTGCTGGACTACTTACACCTGACAGAGAACAGCTTGAGGTTTCTGAATAAATACCAAATGTTAATTGGATGCATTGTCAGGATCCTTTCAGATGTGCCCAGAGGAGTTACTGCTGAACCAGTTCCATTTGGATGCAATCCGAGCTATTATTCCGTCATAAATCATGAACCAGGGAAATTACTAATAACAAGTACTGAAAAGGGATTCCCAGGGTAACATGGCCTACTTTGCGAATTGCATTACAAAACACATCTGTATATCTTATAATTTAGTATGTAATAAAAGGGCTCATTGGCTTCTGTAATGCCTTATGATGAAATCAGAAATGTGCTAACGTCTTTGGCCAACTGTTCATGCCCTTAATATAGGTATGGAATTATGAAATGGGAATGCGCATTTTTTCAAGGTTGCAGCGAAACAAGATAAACATCTACAATTGTGTGGATGCACTGAGATTAAGAAGGGGTGACATCAGTTATAATGAGATATATGTTGGAAGATGAAATAAAAAAGTAACAGATGGAAATGCTTGAGCCAATATTTCTTATCCACTGGTAATTCCCATTGATAGCACTCAGTGTTGTGTTTAGCTGAGTGATTACAGAATCGTGGCAACTACATAAACAGTCTTTACATCACCCCAAAGAATTTGTATAGTTTGGGGGGGTGGCCTGAATGGCAATGGCAGCGGAAGCGTGGTGCTGAGCTCTGCAGCTGCACGTATCGCAGGCACCCTGGTAAGAGTGAAGGGAGCCAGCTTGCTGCCGGTAGCTGTGCGGACCCCGGAAGAGGCCAGCTGTGTGGTGGCTTCTTGGCAGCCCGGCAGATGCTGGACGACCGGCCAGCTGCCCTGACGCACAAGGCAGGAGAGCAGACCCGCTGTTGGGAGACAGAGTCGAGTCCCCCTAGCCCAGGAAATCAAATCAGACTGGGCCTGTGAGGTGGCTGTGGGCCTCAGCGGTGCAAATAAGAAGAAGGCTAGGGGTAGAGGGTCCACCCCGCGAGAGCCCGGATGTTAGAAATTGGATTGTTGGTAGGCTAGGGCTTGTGCCAAAGCCAGGCAGAAACCACCACTCTAGTCAGGATAAGGGAGTTAAACCCCTAAAATAACCCCTGCTCACCCCCTTGATAGCTTGGCATGAGCAGTCAGGCTTATCTTAGAGGCAGTGCGTAAAGCATTTGCACATGAACAACAGTAATACAGTGTAAGCACTACAAAACGACACCACACCAGTTTAGAAAAAATACCCAATATTTTTATATACTTAAGTCAAGGCCAAAAAACGATAAAAATCCACAATGCAGTACTGAAAAATCTTCGGTTATCAAAATATGCTTGAAAAACAGTTCCTTAATGTCGATAGCTCCGTCCGGGGCTATCACGGCGTAGTGAGCAAACCAATCCAAACAGTTCTGGCTGACTGCAGTGTCGCGGGCCAGCTACGGTGTCGGGAAGACCCACAAACAATACCTTTTAGAAATGTAGGGTGTCGGCGACCTCTTGTTGAGCTTCTGAAAGCACGGCTTCCGCAGGCGTCAGTTCCAGAGGTCGGTGTAGGAGTTGTCGGGGCCCTCGAAGTCACACGCGTTGCAGATCTAACTCCTCTCTGTTGAAGTCAGGAGCGCTGGCATCGGCAGGCGTTAGGTGCTGCGGTGCGAAGTGCAGCGGTGCAGCGTGCGGTGCCTTCAGGTCGCCGTGCGAGCAGCGGCTCGGTGGCGGCGTCAGATGACGTCGTCAGTGTGACCAGGGTCATGGTGCGAAGTTAATGCAGTGCTCGTCGCGGTGTTAGCAGGTCGCGATGCAAGCAGTGGCGTCGTTGCTGAAGCACTGTCGTCGGCTGACGAACTGGAGCTGATGGCGCCGGCGTCGGTAGGCCAAGGCTAGGGTGCGGGATGAGAGCAGTGCGTTGTGTAACTTTACGAGCGGTGCCCTCGAACCACGGTGAAAGCAGCGGCGTCGATTGTGGCGTGGAGTGGCGCCGTCGGGAATACCAAGGCGTCGTTGTGAAGCGAGGCGGAGCAGAGTGAGGTGCCCACAGGTCACGGTGCGAGCAGCGGCTCAGTGGCGGCATCAGCAGGTGTCATCGGTGAGACCAGGTCACGGTGCAGTATTGTGGCGGTGCCCTCTGCGGTGCCTTCATGACACGGAGTCGGCAGCGGCGTCGTAGACGTCGTCGGGTTTCTTTTCTTCTGTTGCAGCACAAAACACACAGTCCTCAGTGCTGAGGACAGAAGAGCTTGAAGTCTTTGCTGTTCCTGAGACTTTGTGAACAGGGGGCAAGCTCTACCTTAAGCCCTTGGAGAAACTCACAAAAGTAGATTGCAGAAAATTCAGTCCAGTCCTTTCACTGCCCAAGACAGAAGCAGCCACTGCAGGCCAACACAGCAAAACACACAGCAAAGTGGTAGTTCCTCCTCACAGCTTCTCCAGCTCTTCTTCTTGGCAGTCTTCTTGATCCAAAAGAGTTCTAAAGTTCAGGGGCCTGGGCCCCAGTATTTATATCCCAAAATCCTTTGATCTCTTAGGCAGAGAGTGTCTTTGCCCGGCCAGAACCAGTTTTGCCTTCTCTGGTGTGACTTCCTGGCAGGAGGTGGAGGCAGCATGGTCAGAGGCAGATCAGGCCCTTTGAGGTGTAAGGAATCTCCACCCCCTTCCTCAATTGCAGCCCAGGTCTATTCCGCCCTTTCCTTACCTACCTAGACTATCTGGAGCCACTCCTGCTCCCCACCCTACTGTCATCCAAAGCCCAGACAGGCAATCCACATTCCAGCAGAGGCACATGGGATGACTGAGCAAGAAAATACCTACTTTCTAAAAGTGGTATTTTCAAACACAGAATGTAAAAATCACCTTCACTAAAAGATGCATCTTTAGATTCTGAGTTCAGACATACTAAACTTTATTTTCCTACCTATTTCCCCGGGCCAGTTATATTTATAAGATGTTATAAACAAACTCCCCATTCAGTCCTATGGGGAACAGGTAGCCTTGCAATAGCGAAAAACAAAATTGGCCGTAATTTGCTATCAGGACATGCCACACACACCAGGGCATTTCCAATCTTTCACATACACTGCGCCCGGCCCACAGGGGAACCTTGGGTCAACCTTAGGGATGGCTGACATGTAAGAAAAGGGAAGGTGAGGGACTGGCAAGAGTGCGCACTGCTATAAACAACAAGATTGGGGAGTGAAGAGATAGCACCCTACACGGGCATTGGAGGTGGATACATCCTCCACACAGAATTAGTAACAAAACAAAAGGAATCCACCTCAAGGGGGGTTTAATCAGATATCTTAACTACTGAGTTATGGGAAGTGTGTATCCTACAATGGTTGGACGCACACTGTGTTTGCTTAAATACCCCTCACACACCAAAAAGGCCCTTGGTGTCATGCTTCATCATAGGGGTCTTCCCGCCCCGCTGAGGGACGGGGTGTGCTATGACCTGCGACTACACGGGAGCACTGATAATGTAATGTTATGTGTAATGCAAGAGTAGTGAGAGGTAGGGTCTGGGGTGAATGTAAGGGAGTGAGTTTAAAAAGGACCTGGCCTCTTAGACATACAAATTTTAATAGGTCAAGGGAGGCTGGAAGAAAATGCAATTAATCAAGCATTTGTATACAATACCCAATGGTATGTCTTAATCAATGTTTATGTATATGAGAAACAATGCCCCATGAACCTCACGAACGGGTGGCAAGGACGTTGTCACTCGGTAGTGCCCTTCAACAGTCCCTTGCTCTACGCAGCTCCATCCCGCGGTTCCGCTGTGTGCAGACTGGCCAAGTCGAGATGGCAGTTACATACTGCGTGCAGACTCCGCAATGGTAGGTCTGAGTTACCTTTTCAGGGCTACTCACGTGGGTGGCACAATCAGTGCTGCAGGCCCACTAGTAGCATTTGATTCACAGGCCCTGGCACACTCAGTGCACTTTACTAGGGACTAACAAGTAAATCAAATATCCAATCATGGAAACACCAATCCACAACACAATTTACCACAGGAGCACTTGCACTTTATCACTGATCAGCAGTGAGAAAAGTGCGCAGAAACACTACGCCAGCAAAAAGCAAAAACTCCGGGGAAACACGCCAAGTCTAACACCGGAGCTAACTGATCAGGAGCATCGCCCCACTGCTTTCTTGCAGTGTGAGAAGCAAAAACATAAAATGGTATAAATAACATTTTATGTTTCTGCTTCTCACACTGCCAGAAAGCAGACACATAAATAGGTATGAATACCATTTTATGTTTCTGCTTCTCACACTGGAGAAAGCAGAAGAAGGGTTTGGTTGGGGACAGCCGGTGGGCGGGTCACATAGGAGTGGCTAGCCCAATGTTAAAGGCGCTGACTGTTTGGTCGGCCCCAGGGCCAACCAAACCAGTCATGAGCACTCTCCCATTTTCTCTATGTAGGCTGCATGCAGCCTGCATGGAGAAAACGGCCTCCCCATAGACGCCTGTAGGGACAGCGTCCTAGCCAATCACAACGCTGCCAGTGCAGCATTGTGATTGGCTTAGGGGAGAAGAGGGAGGCTGCCTGCTTCTGCTTCCTGTGAGCAGAGAGAGTGCAGGAGATGCGACGGGGGACCGAGACGAAGATGCTTTCCCAGCAGAAGCCTGCCATGCCAGTGCTCCCCTGGACTGAGGGGGGGCCTGCTGCCTTGAGAAGTGAGCTGGGCCCCAGTTGGACTTGGGACCGGGGCTAAGATCTCTGGTGTAGGCAGACGATCGAGTATATCAGTTGGAGGAGTTCCCCACAGAAGCTACACCCGGCAAGCGGAAACCTGAAAGGTGATATTGCACCCTAAGCAGGGCAAAATTACCCAGTGCAGTGGCATTCTTGGCCCACCGCTGCCGGCCAAGGGCATCCAAATGAGGAGGCACCCTTGGAGGCCCGCACGGAATGGGTCCTGGCGGCAATTAAGGAGACGAAATTGGCCTTGGAGCACAAAATAGAGGCAGTGGCTCTGGAGGTGCGCATACTGCGCATGGACCACAAAAAGCTAGCAGGGAAAGTGACCGAGAAGGAAAGGACTGTTGGACTAACCACACCAATGGTGAAAAACAATGCTATTAAGCTACACCAACTACAGGCTGAAATAAAGACTAACTGCGGTTTGACAGCTGATGTAACAATGTGCACCTGATTAAGGTCATCAAGAAGGTGAAGGGCCCCATTGTGGAACTATTTGTAGAACAGTGGCTGTTTTCAACAGTGTTGGGAAAAAAGGCATCCACACGATTGGGGGGTGTTGGGAGGAAAGGCGTCCAAATGGTGGAGTTTGCACATAGAGACTCCAGGAAGTCAAGGGTGTTATGAGCCCCGACACACCCTATAATACCCAGACTGCTCTCCTGCAGGGACCCCGATCATATCGTGCAGAAAGCGTAGAAGAATGGAGACTGGGCCATTGGGGGCAGTTCAAAAAATATTTATTCGAGCTACACCATTGCGGTTCAAAAGCAGAGAGAGACATTCCTGCAGGTTATACAGCACCTCCGCAGCTTAGGCCTGAAATATGCCCTGCTCTGCCCTGCAAAACTGAGGGTATCCATGCAGGAGAAGTCCTACTTCTTCACCGAAGTGGCAGGGGTCTGGTACTGGGTGGAAATAAAGGCCTACCCCATGCAAGACCAGAAGGAAGATCTGCCGACTCAGGGCTGGCATGCTAGGATGGCAACACACAGTGGAGAGTCGTGTCACCCCCATGAATGACCAGACAGTTACGGAGAGGGCGTGAGTGGTGTCAGAAGTACAGAAAGGCAGCCCATAAGCATCCGAAAACAGATGGATTGCCATAGCAAAAACAACAAGATGATGGACAGAGTACTGAAACTTTTCAACCACTCAACCCCAGTCAAGAGATCTGGATTAATCCATCATTCTTTTGCTCACTATACCACCCCAGCTTGGACCCAGCCATATGCAAATCAGTTTTGACCCTGCTCCTCATGGGAACAGTCCAGCCCGAACTGCCAGGCCAGGTCCTTCCTGGACCGGAAACAAGCATCCTGGGAACGGTTTTGTGGTTCACCCCTCATCAGCCAGGTTTGCTTGAATCCAGTGGCACAGCGAGCAAGGGGTCAACATCTAGAAATACTCTTGGCGAGTTGGAATAAACATAGCAACCACAAGGAGATGATGGGCAGCATGCTGAAATGTGTCAACCACTCACCCCCAGTCAAGAGATATAGGTGTAATCCAATGTTCTTCTGCTCACTTTGCCACCCTGAGAGAGATCAGCTGAATTTGGAGACAGAGCAAAAGTCTCAAGCGCAGAGCAGAAAGATATCACTTTGCCAGCGTTAAGGACCTCTGATGATGTGATGCAGCCATTATGTCAAACTGGGGATGAACCTCTGTGGCTTTGCCACTGGCCCACCATAAATGCAGTGGCCTCGCAGCAAACCAGACATTCAGCAAAAGGTCTGCAGGGCTATGACACCCTCAACACTGTGGCAGATGATCGTAGTAGGTCTTGGGGGTATTGAGACGGAATTTTGGAAAGGAAATTATAGTGGGACACAATATTGTGTCAAGAATATCAAGGACAAAAATATTGCAAAGGTACGGTTTTTATAGGTAAGCAAAGTTTTACTAGATTTTGAACACAAGTTGGTCGCACACTGCTCGTCACACCAGCAAGTTGCCCCAAAGGACTGTGGTGAATGTAGTGGCGACGGCGGGTACGCCTATGCCACGATGTGTAAAAAGAAAAAAGTATGTGTTGCATTTAGCCATCCCTGGACACGTGTTTCGAGGTAGTTGCCTCTCGTCAGCAGGGAGCAGGACAATGTAAAGGGGTGCCGAGTGGACTGCCAAAATGTAATTAAAACAGGTCAAATACCTCTCATGGCGCGCAGGTGCAGAACCAGGGCTCGTCAGCCCGATAGCTCACGGGAGCCGTAATAATTTGAACACAAGTTGGTCGCACACTGCTCGTCACACCAGCAAGTTGCCCCAAAGGACTGTGGTGAATGTAGTGGCGACGGCGGGTACGCCTATGCCACGATGTGTAAAAAGAACAGTATGTGTTGCGGTAGCCATCCCTGGACACGTGTTTCGAGGTAGTTGCCTCTCGTCAGCAGGGAGCAGGTCAGTGTAAGGGGGTGCCGTGTGGACTGCCAAAATGTAATTAAAAACAGGTCAAGTACCTCTCATGGCGCGCAGGTGCAGATCCAAGGCTCGTCAGCCCGTTTGCTCAAGGGAGCCGTAATAAATTGTGCAAAAGTAGGTCGCACACTGCTCGTCACACCAGCAAGTTGCCCCAAAGGACTGTGGGAAATGTAGTGGCGACGGCGGGTACGCCTATGCCACGATGTGTAAAAAGAACAGTATGTGTTGCGTTAGCCATCCCTGGACACGTGTTTCGAGGTAGTTGCCTCTCGTCAGCAGGGAGCAGGTCAGTGTAAGGGGGTGCCGTGTGGACTGCCAAAATGTAATTAAAAACAGGTCAAGTACCTCTCATGGCGCGCAGGTGCAGATCCAAGGCTCGTCAGCCCGTTGGCTCAAGGGAGCCGTAATAAATTGTGCAAAAGTAGGTCGCACACTGCTCGTCACACCAGCAAGTTGCCCCAAAGGACTGTGGGAAATGTGGTGGCGACGGCGGGTACGCCTATGCCACGATGTGTAAAAAGAACAGTATGTGTTGCGTTAGCCATCCCTGGACACGTGTTTCGAGGTAGTTGCCTCTCGTCAGCAGGGAGCAGGTCAGTGTAAGGGGGTGCCGTGTGGACTGCCAAAATGTAATTAAAAACAGGTCAAGTACCTCTCATGGCGCGCAGGTGCAGATCCAAGGCTCGTAAGCCCGTTGGCTCAAGGGAGCCGTAATAAATTGTGCAAAAGTAGGTCGCACACTGCTCGTCACACCAGCAAGTTGCCCCAAAGGACTGTGGGAAATGTAGTGGCGACGGCGGGTACGCCTATGCCACGATGTGTAAAAAGAACAGTATGTGTCGCCTTTGGCTCGGGCCTTTAACGATGCAGCGGGCCTTTAATAGCCGGTATAGCCTGCTACGTCGGGCTATAAGGCTATATTAGAACATTGGAATGTTGGTAGCTCCATTGAAAACAATGGAGTGCTCCGGGCTTATAATGGCTGGTATAAACCCGGAGCTCCAACATTCCAATGTTTCTTTGTTCACAGCTCTGGCTGTGAACAAAGGCTTCAGGGAGCCCGAGGGGATTTCAATCCCCTCGCGCTCCCTGAAGGCTTTGTTTTATTTGTTAGAACATTCTGCCCTCTAGTGGCAGAATGTTCTAATAGCCTTATAGCCCTTCGTAGCAGGGCTATACCGGCTATTAAAGTCTTGCTGCTTTGTTAAAGTCCCTCGCCTTCGGCTCGGGCCTTTAACGCTGCAGCAGGCCTTTAATAGCCTCCGGGCTATAAGGCTATATTAAAGTATGACGTTATATGCTACAGACAGAAATGACACCCGTAGAGACCAGGGGTAACGTAAACTTGCATTATAACAATTGAATTAAGGATACTCAGGGTTCGAGCCGTGACAAATACTGTAGGCAGCTACAAGTCAACATGATTTTGATTTTTAGAGATAAGATAAAACAAAACAAAATAATAAATTGCATATACTTTTCGAAAAATAAACATGGACAGTTTAAAATACTGAAATTTTAGAACGTAGCAGAAGCTTGTTTTAATGGAGATGCAAAGGGTACAGGAGTTAGTGAAAATGTAAATAATGAAACCGAACACTAAGGGATAGAGTATTTTTCGCACATGTGAATTGAATTCAAACAGAGGTGACAGAGTGCAAATAGATGGACCGTAAACACTTGCCAGTTGCTAGGAGGATGGACTTGACGAAGTAGTATGGACATCATTTGAGATGAGCTTTTGAAGGGTGGGTGTTCTTGGGCTCAGTTTAGACCTAGTTACTTTAAACTTGACTGTGGTTAACAACAGCAGGGTAAGAGGAGGACTGAGTTAATGGATGAGAACCTTAGTGACAATGATTTGGGAGGGCCCGTAAAAGTAAACACCTGACTAAACAGAAAAGTTAAACTTATTTATGAAGAGAAGGATATACACAGATAAGGAGCGAGTAAAGTGGGATACTTACCTTAATAAGACTGCATAATGTTTATTTATGCATTTATGCATTTATTTATGCATTTGAGAATTTTAAAACAAACTTAAAAAGAAAATTAAAATAGTGAGAGTAAAGGAGAGCAAAGAGACAGTCTATAGATCTTTTTAGGCAAATAATATACAGTACTTTTTGGATCAAGTCAAACTGGAATTGGAGAAGCAAATGAAAACGTATAATAAGGGGTGAAACTAAGATCAGCACACTGATGTAGTAAGTATGGATACATATTAAGAAGGTCTCAAGAGAAAATACTGCTTAATAGATTCAACCTTTAGTTATAAATGTTATTTTTTTTCTCTCTGTACTCTTTGCAGAGACAAAATAATATTTAAAAAAAGTAGACATAAAAGATTGAGAAAATATCCTATCCTCTAGGATCAAACAGCAGTATGACAAAAACTTAGTATAAATGTAAATGTCTTAGCCTTTACTCGTGGGTTTAGAGAAAGGATGCCTATAGTTTGAGTGTTATTAATCATATATCCAGATTTCAGAATAGTAATCTTTTAAATAAATTCATCATATTTAGACTATGTCTCCTCTGGGTGATGACCAATAATAAAAAGATATATGTGTCTGTAAACACATAAAAACTAGCATTCTCTGCTTTATGTGTTCATTTGATTTATTTTGCCTTGCTTGTGTTGAAAGAATTATTTATGGTATAATGAAATGCCGAGTTCAAATGTGTCCAGGTCAAAAAAATCATGTGAAGTGGGCACAAGAATATTTAGTTTGTTATAAGGAAATGGTGTATCAAGATTATTTTTGTATTTAGTTGTTTTAAACGTATGTATAAGAAATTACTCATTGATTATTTCTATGTTTAAGAGCCCTGGAAAAGCACTTGTGAGCGCGAAACACGTGTTTGCTGTAATATTGTAATCACTGATTCATCGAATGAGGCTGTAATGCTGTAAATTCATCAAATGAATCTGTGTGTTTTGGAGTAATTGATTCATTGTATGAATAAAGAAGAAATGCAAAGAAATAGTACAAGAACTGTTATTGGATATGCTGTGGTGAAAACCTCTTAGTAATAAGTTTCTTTATATATATGTATATATATTCAAAGTACATAGACGTGGAGTTAAGAAAGATATTTTGGTCCTCGATATTTTTTTTTTAATTTCAAATAGTTTTTATTGATTTTACAAAAAGAATAATACAAAGTAGAATAATGCAAAATAAACCCAAAAATAAATATAGTACAAAAAAGTATGTAAAACATAGTAAGTAAACAGTGAAAGTGACCTAACAAAAACTAAAACAATACCCTTATCATATGATGAGGTCAAGGCAAAATTACAAAGGAGAAAGAGACAGCTAATAATCCAGGTGTGAAGGAATAGGAAATGCAGTTATGTAGGAGAGGCAACCGAAGACTATGAGCATCACATATTATATCACATCAATATTTTTTACATGAAATTCTGCCTACACAATATTACCGGTATTCTGTCAGTGATGCGCTGTTGGGTGATGTATAAAATGTTTTGGTTAGGCATCTCGGGCATTGAGATGGCTGGTAGTTGGAGACTCGTCGCACAAGGTGACAGGGTGGGTGGGGAAGTTAGGTTTGGTGGTTTGAAGTGGTACAAAGCCACAGCAGTCAAAATACATTCTGTGGGGGGCCGGGCAGTCAACCTTTCTTTGAATTACAGAAACCTGTGCCACAGAACTCACATAAGAGACCCAAGAGGTCACTGACCATAAGATCCTGGAATCTGAATAGACTATGTGATAAACTAAAGAGAGGAGTAGTTATGAAATTTCTCTCTTGCCAAACCCCTGATCTTATTCTGTTGCAGGAGGCCCATTTGATGGGTAATAATTGCGGTGTCTTGGGGAGGGCCAAATACTCAGTGTTGGCTCACCAAGGCTTCTCTAGAGGGTCCCGGGGGACGTGTATACTGACCCGTAAATCCTTGCCATTCCAGGTGTTCAAAGCATGGGTGGACCCTTAGAGCTGTTGGGTGGCTGTAAGAGGTAAATGACAAGGGTATAAATTGTATGTTGCACCCTGGTACCTGCCCCTGGATCTACAGTAGGTGGGGCTGGAGGCCATAGGGGAATGGATGATGATGGTGACAGACTTGCCACTGGTGATAGGGGGTGTCTTCAACCTGACCCTGCAGCGTGACCTTGATAGGGTTACTGGCGGTGGGTCCCCCAATACTGACACTAGGTTAGACACGTTTGTGTTGGCCATGGGTCTGGTGGACCCCTGGAGGGCGGCCCACTCGCAAAAGAGACAATACTCATATGCAACCAACACAATGACATCCCTATCTAGACCTTATTGCTTCCTGAACCCAGCTGACCTCCTGCTTAGGTGACGCAGCCCACACTACCTATCAGACCACTCCCCACTCTCAATGCAGTTGGTACAACTCACCCACTTTACTGCCCTGGGTTAGAGACTGGACCCTTGTGTTGACAGACTGGAGACTAGACGGTTCACCCAGGAAGCTACAAAGACGTATTTCCTTGAGGACAGGGGCACAGTAATGTTTGAGGGGACAGGTTGGAAGACATTTAAGTTGGTGGTGAGGGGTTAGATGATAGCACACATGTCGGGGACAAAAAAGGAACGGGAATGGAAGAGCAGGGACAGCTACTAGCCTGGGAGGCACAATATGTGGCACATCCTGACACAACCCTGGTGGTCTGAATAGAGACTCTGAGGGAAGAATATCAACGACTAATGCTCCAAGAGTCCAGAACACTTTACAGAACTAAACAATATAAATTAGACAAGGTGGGCAATAAAGCTGGGAAACTGCTGGCATTGCTGGTGAAAAGACAGGAGGGCCAGAGATGAATACAGAGAATACATACGCTGTACAGGCGCAAAGTGGCCACAGTGGATGAGATCGCACAACCATTTGCAGATTATCTGCAACACCTATGGGGGAAGCGTAGAGCGGACAAAGACCTGGATAGTTTTTTGAGGAACACACCTACGCCAACAGTGGGGAGAGAGGCAATAGACCTCTTAGAGAGAGTGAGAGAAATGGGAGGGAGCAATATCATAATCACTAACCCATCTAAGAAGTGGGAAAATGCAGGCTCAAATGGTTTCCCCCCTATTTTCTCAAATGCATAAAGGACCAGATAGTGAAGCCTATTAAAGCCATGCTCTATGGGTCCAGGCAGCTGCTGTGGAACCTCCAGCAGGCAACAATTATCCTAATCTATCAAGAAAAGGAAAATCAGCAGAGTTCTGCTCCCTGATCACCCTATCTCCCTCCTTAATGTGGAATTAGAAATATAGGCCTAGGTCCTAGCTAACCGCCTGAGGCAGGTTCTCCACAACGTCATAGCTTTAGACCAGTCATGCAGGTCCACCAGGCACAATCTCAGGATATTGTTTGGGTGCTCGAGTAGGGAGGGAAATCTGAGAGGACTGGTTGCCCTCCTAGCACTGGACACTGTAAAAGCGTTTGTCTTAGCAGAGTGGTCGTAACTGAGGGCAATACTGGGGTGGATGAGATTCGACCCGCCTTTCGTGCATGGGTCAAACTCCTATACACACACCCAACAGCCCGAGTCTGTGTGAATGGGACAATGTCAAAGGAATTCAGCCCAGGGAGGGATACCAGGCAAGAGTGCCCAGTATTCCCATTCTCTTTGCAATAGCAATAGAGACAGTAGCCAGCTGAATCCGGAAGGATGCCTGATCCGAGGACGTAGATGGGATCAAGAGTGGGACAGTATGTCATTATATGAAGATGATGTCCTGCTGTACCTGACAGAGCCTGAGGAGTCCATAGACAGCATATTAGAGAATTTTGCAGTGTTCAACAGTTACTCTGGTCTCCGCATTAATTGGGCCAAGTCTTGCCTATGATGCTCGTGGGGTGGAGGCCAAAGCCTGGTTGGCATAGACCCGTCCTAAGGGAGGAGAGGGGATTCCGGTACCTCAGATTCTATATTACTAGGGATCGCCATCAGTTCTTTGACCACACCTTTGGCAGGCTCCTGGAGGAGTACAGAAGGGATGTAGGCCATTGGTGCTGGCTGCTCCGCTTGCGGATAGGCAGGGCAGCCCTCTATAAAATGACACATTTGTCAAAATTCTTATACACACTACAGAACTCACAATTTGAAGTTCCTGAGAGGTTTGATCAAGCGGCAGACCCGACTCCTGCTGTGGGACAGGGGTACCCCCTCGAACAGCAGTGGGGAAGTCAACCAGAAAACCCACTGCCATTCCTACATCAGTGCATTCCTACTACTGGGTGGCCCAATTGGTAGGGCTTAATGACTGGTCATACATGGACCAAAAGGAATTCTCATTCCTGGAAGACAGGAGGGAAATGGACCTGCTGGGGTTTGTAAGGTGGATCTATGGCTGGGCAGAGGAGAATGAAGGGCCTTCCGGCTCCGAAGGCAATGATGATTAGGGCGTGGAGATGGGCCTCCAAGTTGACAGGATCACAGGGAATACTGACACTAGAGACCCTTCTGTGGGACCCTGCAATTCTGACACCCCTTCAGGGGGTGGAAGGACACAGAAAGACAGATTTGTTGGCCATCTCCAAACTGGGAGATCTGTGGGCAGACCAGGGGATGATGGCATTTGAGGAGTTCAAGACGCAGTATGAGCTCCCATGAAGCAAATACTTGAGATTGGTCTAAATTAGGTATTTACTACATGACTGTATTGACCCAGAGGGTGGGATACCAGACAAGAGTCCACTGGAAACAGAGTGATGGGCCTCCCACTCAACAGGCATGCTATTGCAACGATCTACAGTTCACTGTTGGGCAAAAGCACTCCCTCGTTGAGGACGCTGCACGAGAAAAGCTCGGGAGACTTGGGCAAATTGGAGGATGACGACTGGTGGGGGCCGCATGCAGATACACTGCAGAGGTGGTGATTCGGGCAAGGTAAGGGTTAGATTAAGAGCCAAGGGTCCAGTTTAAGAGCCTACACCAGGCATATATCACCAGATCACGACTGTTCGCCATGGGCAAGACCGCAACAGACTGCTGCCTGAGGGGGTGCACACGAAAGGGTACACTCATGCATACATTGTGGGACTACCCAAAGAGCTGTCTGTTTTGTCAGGGGGTACAGCAAATGATGTCCCAAGCCTTGCATGGCCTACTGGAATTGAACCCCTGTGTGGTGCTGCTTGGAATATGGAGGGATCAAACACTTGATAGGTTTTCGCTCTTAGTCTGCAATGTTGCGTTAATGGTAGGGAGACAAGATGTTATACAGAAATGGGTGTGCCCGGTAGGGCCAGCAGTGGGTCAATGGGAGGCCAATATGGACTGGTGTATGAGAGCAGAAGAACAGATAAATGCAGCACAGGGATGCCCGGGCAACTTTGCCAAGGTTTGGGGCCCGTGGAGGGGACTGAAAGAGCTCAGCTGCTACTTCAATGTTCATTCAAAAGCTAAAGTGATGTACTCACATGTTATAAATATTCCTAATCATCCTCATTGAAATAGTAATGTGTGTAAAGGATTAATGAGATGATATTCAAGGGTTTAATTCTGAATTCTCTCATCTGCATAAGTGAAATTGTGCACCGAATGAGAAAATAAAAGTGATGCTGCATAGCCATATTTAGTGTAATGTTTTGAAATCGTCGGATAATAATCTTCATATATGTACTAATGTACACCATTTGAAACAATATTAATATTTTACGATTTGAAATAATGTTATACGTTAGAATTTTAAAAATGCAGTAATGTGTCATAGTTACATGTGATCTTTGCAATTTAACAAATAACATATTGCTTATAAGTTGACAGGACTCTTAGAATATTGACTTTTCGTATGAAATGTATATTTTCATTACTTTATATTCTCCATATTTAAATCAACTTTATTATAGGCTTGCATTTTTTTTCTGCTTTACTTTGTCTTACACTCGTGAGAAGTTTTCCTAAACTTTCAATTTGAAGCAAAACTGTGTCTTACTGGACGGAAGAGTTGTCACTCACTTACAAGGACTATTGCAACAAAAGTTATACTTTGGGAACATCTACTATGAGAAACTGTCCTCTTGAACTCACTCATGTGCCTGTTGCTAAAAAACCATTGTTTGGAAGTTTACGTATACTGGAAAATGTGACAACTTATGTGATCAGTGCCACCTCATTCAATAACTTGTGTTGTCCTTTACGCCATATGGCAAACATCTTATACGAACTGACCAATGGACTGAGTGGTCTGACACAATGAAGTGACCAAGAAGGTGTCACCCTGGAACTGGAGGATTATAATATACTTGGTTTGTGGGATGGACGGTGTGTGGCGTGTCCGGTTGGCTCTCTGACAGACCCCCGAGACTGCTCTTTGATTTTTCTGCATCTGTTTGTTGGGAACTGTGTGGGCTCTACTTGCTCTTTTTCGACTGACGCATATGTTGTGTGCGCCAGTATTGGACTCTTTCTCGATTGGACACTGCTCTAAGCTATCATGGCTCATGTACTTGCTGAACTTTCTAAAGCTCCTTGTCACTTTATGGTAAGCCCAAACTAAATAGGCTATCCTGCACTCTTCAGATCCTAAATGTTTAATTACGATGTATTTGCCCTTTGAATACCTTTGATAAACTTTTACTTTAACTAAACCATAGAACCTGTTTCTCATGACTTGTCTCCTTAAGATGATGTGTATTTCAATTGATGTATTAATGATAGGAAATCTCCGAACATCAGGTACTAATGTTATTGTTTTGTATTGCCTTAACCAAATTATTGGGTTGCATGATTCTAGTCCGACTAAATTTCAACAGAAGATTTGGACTAGCAGTGATAATTCTTTATTTGTATAGTCTGCTTTTAAGAGTCAGATACATGAATTTAATTACTAGCTTGTAAATTGGATATCCAATTACTGATCCTCAGTGGATATCCGGATGGTAGGTGTCTTATATCTAACCCCTCAGTGGCACAATACAAGATCCATCAGAGGATCAAGTGAGTGTCAGTTAGCTAAGTCGTATGGAAGAGACAATAGTAATGAGAGAAAAATTGTATTTATCAAAAAGGGCCCAGTATCCGCTGCAACACAGTAGTTGTGTATTCCACAATCAGCTTGGAAATTAGTTCTGTGCAGTTGTACCCTTTTCATTGTTTCTTTCAGACTGGTACACCTAAAATCTTGTCACAAGATGTGAGGGGAAGTGGAGCCGGGCGACTCCTTTTTGAAGAATCCCCCAAGAGCAGAAAAGAAAGAAAGGTGACCTCACTTAACTCCCTGGTATTTTTTTTTGGGGGGGGAAGGTTTTTTTATATAGCTTGAACTCGACCCGATGGTATCAGAGCGCTTTACATGATCACCAGTTGTGTTACAGACACAACACAAATTGTATTTTTTTTTAATGGCCCAGTATCCGCTGCAACACGGTAGTTGTGTATTCCAACAGTCAGTTCAGAAATCAGTTCTGGGCAATTGTGCCCTTTTCGTTGGTCCTTTCAGACTGGGACAGCTAAAGTCTTGCCACAAGATGTGAGGGGAGGTGGAGCCGTGAGTCTCCATTTGGAAGATTCCCACAAGAGCAGAAATGAAAGGAAGGTGACCTCACTTAACTCCTTATGTTTTTGTGTTTTTTAGTTTTTTTTAGTTTTATATAGCGTGAACTCGACCCGAAGGTATCAGAATGCTTTACATGAGCACCAGATGCGTTGCAGTTAACCTGTGAGGAGGGGTAGCCCTTCCAGAGAACAATGGCCCTGGAAAGAGCAGGATAACCCCTATACCTTCAAATGGATATTCTCTCTCCTTTCCTTAAAACTCCTCAGTCTGACTCACTACAGATAATCCCAGGGATGTTGTGGGTGAGCCCTACAGTTCATAACTACTGTCTGGGTTCTCTGTTCAATCCTGCATCTTAAGTACCACAAAAAAGAGGCAAATACAAATGAGATCAAAGTGTGGCAAAGTTTCTTGTGCCGTAAATCCTCTAATGAATTCTCCACATACACACTAAAAGGCACGCACACACGCACAAATGATATCCATGTCCCACAAGGATAAATGATGGACCTGGTTGCCGGAGAACAATTTAACACCATGGGTGAAGCCAATAAGCCACTCTCCCTATTAGGCAACAGGTAAAAAGATCTGTCCTGCTACTGGATTAATTTTCCCAATATGACTCTCAGTCTTCCATAGCTCAGAGTGCTGACAGGACTCATTATCATCCAACGGCAGGTGCACGTGGTGTGCCTCTCTAACCACAGAACCCTTCTCTGGGTCTCACATCTTGTCCCGGAGGGTACCTCCAGTGTACACACATGATTGTGTGTGCTGAGAGAGTGGTCACCAAGCTACAACTTGCTATGGTGAATTCAAGGCAGGGACGCACACTCTTCATAGCTATGCAGGGGACCATATTAATTCCCACCCATGTGTGTGTGTGTGTGTGTGTGTGTGTGTGTGTGTGGTGTGTGTGTGTGTGTGTGTGTGTGTGTGTGTGTGTGCACACGTGTGTGTGTGTGTGTGTGGTTGTGTGTGTGTGTGTGTGCGTGTGTGTGTGTGTGTGGGTGTGTGAGTGTTCACGCGCTTAGCAAAGGAGGAAGTGTGACAAGGTGTAGTTGGGCATTTTCACCTAAGCCACCCTAATGAAAATAGAAATTATGTTTTATGCCTGGAGAAGGGTGAAGCTACAACCAGGTGGGCAAATAATTTTTTCTCCCACAACACAGGAACACCTATTCTTATCCGGCCATTCAAGAATGCAGCATATAAGAAGAGTTATGACCAGTTCCTCCATCACCTCTGGCAAGCCCCAGTGCAGTACATGTTTCTGCAAATTAGACATAGCAGAAACACAGACGCCTGGTTCTGATGAGTTGACATAATGAAATAGGAGCCACAGCAGAATTTCTACAGATTTTCTCAATTCCTAAGATGTTTGAGGCCACAGAGCTCAGAACCAGGATCTCCTTAGGGTTGAAGGATCGAATTGAGCACTGGTGCTGTGTTGTTGAACCTTTGTTGGTTTCTATTGCTAACCTCTGTCTTCCTGTTTGTGAAGGATTTGGATTCCTTTAAACACTGATTTACTCAATCTGGGTGCTGATCTAAAAATGAAAAAGCCTTCGGCTTTTGCTACTTGCAATAGCAGCTTGTCAGTTCTTGTTGTGCTAGGAACAGTTTGTTAAACCCGCCGGATACTTGTAAAATTACTAAAGAACTGTAGCTTAAATTAAACATAATATGTACTTTAGGCTGCAACAAGAGCAATACTGTTGTAACATTGCGAACTTGTGCAACATGTCTGATTTATTACCATGTTAATCATTTTTCGGCTGACGCCAAAGTTATTCATGGGTTATAGGATTTTGCGTGACTAAAGTAGCATGTACCTATTTTGTATCCTTCTGTATCCAGCAGCAACAAGCATACCTTCATTGGCGAAACTTGCTTTGGCACAGAATGCAGAGTTCACTTCTCTCGTCAATGGGCAACTGTTCTCTGTGGCAGTAATTTAGCAGAATAGTGGGTGTTTTTAGAAGTGCCAGCAGCAACCTGTTAACAAAAAAACAAGCATTACAAATGCAATAGGTCTCGCCTTTGATTAAGTTAAAGCCATTTGCTTTGCTAATGGTATTGTAGTCAAGCTTTGCATTATTTAGTGTCTATTTGTGATATGCGCAAATATATGTACAATCACAAATATACACTAAATAATGCAAAGCTGGAATACAATCCCATTAGCAAAGCAAATGGCTTTAACTTAATCAAAGGCGAGACCTATTGCATTTTCAGTGCTTGTTTTGTTAGGCACAGGGAGATTAAGTGATTTGCCCAGAATCACAGGATGCTCAGCGTCGTTGCCGAGACTCGGGTTCCCCAGATTCGTGGTCGACCGCCGTTAGGCCAACTCCTATTATCCATTCACTGCATGGGATATTTTGTTCCATAACTCACATCCTTCTATTAAATCCTATTGAAAGTGTTCCTCTAGTTCAAAGGTCTTCAAACTTTTGGGTTCCGAGACACCCCTGTCAACATTTTCAGTCGTAAGGACCCCCTCCTGACAAACATTTCTAAACCTGTAGGCAGGGCTTCTGGAATTACGAGGCAGGTGAGGACCAAATTACACAACAGGCTTGACTAAATTGTGTGGGAAGAAAATGTAAATAATGTTATGTGATGCCGCGTTATTTTGGGATAGAATTGCTTCATTATTTTGACATTTTTTGCACACAGTAACACTGAGGAAAGATTTCACCCCATCAGTACCAGTTTATAACCAAAATACAGCAATTAACATCAGAAAGATGTCTAGTCAACCTTTGTGATGGGCCTTCCACTCTGCAGGAATACGTGCTGCCACGTTAGAAGCTCACCTGGCCCTGGCCGGGAGCAGCAGGGATCCCTTAAAACCCTGGCAGTCTTGTGCAGAGTTAAGCAATATACCCATGCCGCTTTCCTCTCACCCCTCCCTTCCATCCCTCTCTCCTCTCCCAATCCCGGATCCCTCCCTCACTTTGCAGGCCATTTTCATTCACCCCTTTATACAACTTCTGAACTCTCCCCATTCAACTTCTCACTTTACCCGTAATCACCTCTTGCCATTCTGTCTTTTAACTGCCCTCAT
Source organism: Triturus cristatus (assembly GCF_964204655.1). Classification (NCBI taxonomy): domain Eukaryota; kingdom Metazoa; phylum Chordata; class Amphibia; order Caudata; family Salamandridae; genus Triturus; species Triturus cristatus. The sequence continues at coordinate 142,630,927 of NC_140580.1, read as the reverse complement.
CTCTAACAGTTTCTTGCATTTATCTCATGGCCTCTCTGGCCCCGTCACTTCCCGTGCCCATCTGCACTTCTCATTCACCTCAAGTCTCTCCATTCAAATTGTTGTCTATTTGTATCTTACACCTCTCCAGTCCCCCAATTCATCTTTCACATCTCTCCTTTGTTTTTAAACACCTTCTTGAACCAATGTTCCTCTCCCCTGTTACCTCAGCACCAGTGCTTTATTTGAGCAGGTGGTTTCCAGTGCTCCTCACTGGCACCTGATTGTGCACACTGGCACTATGACCGTCTGCCACATGGTGGCTCTGTCTGTGTAATTTAGAGATGAGCAGAACAGCTGTTTATTAATTCAATATACATTAAAAACGATAAACTCCTGACATTCATGCAATTCATATAACTTGGGGGGCTTGAAATAGTCACACTTGTACAGTGTTATGGTTGGTAGTTGCATAGGTATTGTCATTGGCCGCACACGCAAGGCAATGGGTGGTTGGTTAAAGTTGCAGTGGCCTACTGGTGAGGTCCCTGGCAAATGTTTTATTACAAATTAATCACTGCTCAGCACCCCCCCCAGTACTCCCTCTCTTCCGCTATCGCTGCTGTCCCTCACCCCTGTCGTATCAAATTACTTTTTAGGTCACAGATCATCTCTCAGCTATCTTCTCTCACCGTCTGACAGCAGCCCTCCTCTGTGCCCTCACCTTTCCCTCACACTCACTTCTTGCGTGTCCGCACTTCCCTTCGGCACTTCACATTTTTCCTCATCCCTGACCTCTTCAATCAAATTCTCTCACTCCCTTGCTGTCCTTTCTCATCCTCTCATCTCTCCACACCGAGCACACAGGTTGAACCCGTATGCTCCTCTTGGCCTGTGCCACTCTGCTTATTGTTCCCTAATTCAGGAAGGCATGAATTGTCTGTCTTGCTGTTTTGGTGCAGGCCACACAGTTATGGAACGTGCACCCTCCTTTGCTTCGCTCCACCAAGAATCTATTATCCTTTAGGAAGATATAAAAACCTGCCTCTATACTCTGTAGGTCACCCCATTTGGCTGGTTCTCCTTCCCCTTCTGTATGTTTCTCATTTGCCTTCACGCAGCAGATGGCTATTAGCCCCAGCACACCTTTTGGTAACATTAGCGCACTACAAATGTAAATAATAATAGTAATAGGCAGAAGCATGGGAGCCACTAGACCCAACCTTCGCGGGGGGCCTACACTCCCAGGCAGGGCTGGCCATAGCACTGGTCACACATGGCGCAACAGTCTTTTCTGGTGCCCCATCCCCCGTTTCCTCCTTCTCCATAAATTCCCTGACTACCACTCACCAACAAAACACCTCATCTCTCTGTAGCACCTTTCTGACAAACATTTTTTTTTATAGTGCTACTCATAGTTTACTCACACTAAGTTCTGTGATCTGCATAGTACATGTTCTTTGTAGCAGGCACATTAACCCTCTGCACTCTGTGGATGAGAAGAGTGCCCATGTAAGTGCACGGTGAGCGATGCAACAGTGTGAGAGTAGGGAAAGAGAAGTGACTGCAGGGTGAGTGAGGTGACCATATGAATTTGGGTGTGGATGTAAGTGCAGAGTGGGACGAATGAATGCATGGTTAATTATGGGCTTGTTTGAGCGAGTTGCAAATTGAGCAGTGAGGGGGCAGGTGAATGAGGTGTCACATAAGTGCAGATGAGTAGTGTGACTGCAGGCTGAGGTACAGGGTGAACAACGCAAGTGCATCAGAGTGATCACTGTGAGTGCAGGGTGAAAGGGTGAATGATGTGAGTGCATGGTGATCAGTGTGAGTGCATTGTGATCGCTGTGAGTGCAGGGTGAGCGTGAAAGTGAAGTGTGAGAATGAGAAGTGAGTTCTCTGAATGCAGGGTGTATTCCCAGACACTTGAAGTAACTCAGCATATAATTGACGGCAGCATAGGGTTTAAAGATATAAGTTAAACTATTGCTATTATGACATTAATCAGGGATCGAGGGTGGAGGAAATAAATATGCTGATCCTGCTTCACACTTCCAGTCCTATGGTTAGGGTTGCCTGCTCATTATTTTGATATCCTAGATGGTACAAAAATAAGAAGTCACCTAAAGCTGTATATTTCAGCACTCATCTGTGCATACTTGGAATAGCAAATATAAATAGTGATAATTAAAGGGAACAAAGACAGAAGAAAAGTCACATTACGAATGAATGCATATGATTTTATTTACAATCCCATTTAGTGTCAAGAGGAGGCCTTTGCAGGCTCTTTAAACATCAAATGGCTGGTATTTTCCTTCTTGCAACCCTACTTTATATTTATTTTCATGAAATGCATTCTAACACACTGCTGCAGTAAATGTAAAATACAAATGTAAGGAAAAGGCAGAGTTGGGGCCCAGGGGTTACTGGAACTAGAAAAAAAAACTAAGCCTCAGTAACTAGTTTACAAAAGGTATGTAAACATGCAAATGGTCTTTAACGACCTGTGAAAAACTCAGGCCTGCCAGGCTGTGCTGGAGATAAGACTGCAGACACAGCCCAGCGGAGCCCACAGCAGCTCGAGCTGAGACACACTACGGGGGAGGAGGGGGGGCTGAATCCCTTGTTGTCCGATGGGCCTGGGCAGAAGTGTGACCGGGAATGCGCGACCCCCTTTCCATCACTTCACGGCCCCCCTGGGGGTCGCGCCCCACACTTTGAAGACCCCTGCTCTAGTTTGATATAAATATAATTGTGGACTGTACTTCAACACACAGCTTCATTGCTGCGAATGTAATGTCAGCACACATATAAATCACTATCAAAACCTGCTGTGAGTTAACACGCATGTAAATCCTCCCATCCTCCTCCAAATTCCATCTGTGCAATCAATGAACTGCCATGGAAGTTATAAGATTAGAGAATAACTCCCGTTTTTAGGAACATAATGAGGGTGTGTGAAATATGCCTGGGCAAAGCACTACGCAACGCTCGCGTAGTTTGCGAAGTTTGCGCTACTTCGCACAACGCGAATTGCACGTAGCACAGTGCAAACACGCGTAGCGTAGCGTAGTGCAGCGGTCATTTTTTGCTTGCTCGCGGTCCACAACATCAAGTTGGCGACCGCGAGCAAGCAAAATGACATCCCAGCGAGACTTTTTCCTCGTTCGCGATCAGCAACATCAAGTTGCCAATCGCGAGCGTGGAAAATAAACCTCCCGGCGAGATTCTCAACGCGGGGAGGTCAGGTTTCTCATTGCGAGTGGTCGCGTATGCTCACGACCGCTAGCGATGAGAAACTACCAGTCCGCGTTGAGAAAGCTGCCGCTTGAGTAAAAATCTACTCGAGCGGCAGAAAACTACAGCTCGCACTGTGCAAGATGCCGTTTTCAATGATTGCACAGTGCCGTATGCTTGTCCGCACTGTGCAATCATTGAAAACGGTATCTTGCACAGTGCGAACAGGGTACTACGCAGTTCGCGAAGTGCTACGCGTAGCTCGCGTAGTGCACATTGCGTAGCTACGCGTAGCACTACTTCGCGAACTACGTCCAGGGTTAGTGTGAAATGCTGTCCTTTATGTGTCAGTGATAGTTAGTGCTTGGTTGAGGAATATACCCTCTACTTTGTCTCTTAGTGCTGACAGCGGCAATGTGACATCACAACTCAACTGTAGTACATTATTACAACAGAGCGAAGATCTCATTTTTCTATTACAGGTGAACACTGAGGCGTAACTCGAATGTAATGAGTGCATTAGGCAAAACAACATTGGATTACATTTTTTTTTTATTAATTCAGGATTCCATATATTATAATAAGGCTCCTTGTGTTCTGTTTTTATTGAATATTGTACATCACACATGGAAAAGCATTTGGGGGTAACTCTCTGAATTTATTTTTAAAATAGAAAAACTAGGGAGATTAGGTGTTATTTTAAGCGACTCTCCATGTGAGCAGTTATGACTGCCATGCATATTTATGATTGACAGTATGGGGAGTTAAAAAAGGGGCGGGGCATTTGCTTGAATAGCTGTGAATGTGAACTTTTGTACTATAATACTAATGTTTCAGATATATTTTTTGTATTATATATCGCTGTTTGCAGCATTTTGTTAAATGTAATATTTATATAGCGTGTCAAACCCATTGCGAGGCACTTCAAGGTGAACAAATGCAAGCCAGGTGCGCCCTGGTCGAGTCACGGCTCAGACCATAGCCAGGCTGGGTCCCTGCACATGGGATGATGAGACACAAAGCGCTTGGAAGGTTGCTGCGCTGATTGCACATGAATAAACCCACTTGCCTGGTGCTGCCCATCTATTTTCACTCCTCCATGCATGCGAAATACATCACTCTAGATTCTAGAGACCCTTGTTCTTTCTCGTTTTCATGAGGAGACAACCTCCTGCCTTTCAGATTTTCCCTCCTGACAACTTCTACTTCAGTATTAGTGGGGAGGGACATTTCAGCAAAAAAGAGACACTGTGGTGGCAGGAGCCTGCACGGCATGCACTGTTTCAGCTCGGACAGCACCATGGTTCATATTTAGTAGTTCTCGTCTGTTCCATCAGAGCCCAGCTGTTCTGACTTGTCAGCTGTGCGAAATGCAGCTTTTATACAGGTCTACAGCAGTTAACTTTCATTCTGAGCAGCAGTGTCTGCTCTCTTCCCACACTCCCTACAGGCCGCCAAATGTGAGTGGGAATTTACAGGAAAAACACGTATGAAAACTTAGTTTTTTCACAGAACACAAAAAAATATAGCGCAGTTCAACTAAAATGGGCAAAAATAAATATTGATAAATCTAAAATGCTAAGAAAATATTGCAAGAAGCCTTAATTATAAAGGGTCCGAACCAAGTTCTACATGGAGAATGCTTTGTGCTGTCTCTCTTTGTATTTCTCTTGAGATTTATAAAGTCCTAAATGCCCCCTTCCAGTTCCTTCCGAAATTGCTTTTGCTCACTCAAGTTGGAGTATTAATGTCTATCTTTCCTCGTCCTCTCCAAGTTAGTAGCCCTCAATAAGATGGGTGGTTCTTCTTAAACCTAACCGTTTCTCTCTGACACAGAAAGGTGATATATGTAATATCTATAGTAAAGCACATATGTGCCTAGCGTTGGATCAATGAGGAGTGGAGCTGTATTGACAGCTAAGGGCATCTGATCAGGCACGCTGAGGAGGACAACTCTCGGCACAAAGCAGCAGTGTTAGTGTGTTGTGAACAGGCACGATGGATCCCAGATACGGGCCATGCCCGGATCAGTGCCCACCAAGCAAGTACCAGTCACGACATGCATCACTGGCTGTAAATATACCTTTTACGCTGTGTTGGCGGAGGCCTTTGAAGTGCTCGCAGTGAATTGCTCCAGGCTTTGGGTGCAGGGCGGCACGGCCCCTTGTGTATAGCGGCCATTGGCCCGGATTAGTCGGTTTGGCGGGTCCCCAAGTGCTCGAGTCGACATTCATGGCCTCTTTAGCCGGCGCAGGCCCCCTCCGTGGCCCTCTTTCTGCTCAGCTGGACCCCAGGCTGACTGACAGCAGACTCGTGGCAGGGCCTTTTCCTAGAGCCTCGTTCGCGTCTTTTCAGCTGTGGATTACAGGCTGGCGGGGGAGTCCCACTTCTGTGGAGATGAATGTGGCAGCGCGGGCAGCCATTCACCCTGGCAGCAGGTGAAGCAGCAAATTTAATACCGCACAGATGGTGGCATGGGGTGTGTTTCTGTCTGGAGCAAAACAGGGAACTAAACGCTGAATCAAGGGTGCGTTGGGAGCGTGTGAACGCGTGGTGGGAGCGTGTGAGGCAGAGAGGAGACGCCATGCGCATGCACATCGCCTGTCCGTGCGCGCACATGGTTTGTCTCCCTTCGCGCACCAAACCGACAGCAATAGGTTCGCCAAGGTGAATCAGCGCATGCGCTGCGTTCGCTAGGCGAGACCTAAGGATCACTCTATTCCATGTCCTGCAAACAATTAATGGGGACAGAATATGGCTGGCAGGAGCTCTTTGAACTTGAGAAGCTGAGAACGTTGTCTGAACATCATGCTACATACCTTTCTAAATTTAGACCCATATTTTGGAATGTTGGGGCAATTTGGCCTGAATAAGGTTTGTCTGTGTGAGACGTCAATTGTGAGAGCCTGAGTTTTTGTTCGATGCTCGACGTCCAAATGGCACGAGCGGCATTATGTGGTAATCGACTTTCAGGGGAGTCCACGTGTCCAGCAGTCATCAGTGGTGCAGTGGCTCTGCAAGTTAAGAAACTGGCAGGTTGGTATATCTCACAGGTCGTGACCTATGCAGAATATGTTAGTAGTCCTCCTAATCCAGTCACATCGGACGGTCTCTAGTTCATATGGAAAAGTACTAGCCCATTGTAAAATAACTCTTGGGCCTCAATTGGAGGTTTTACGGTACTGGGGCAGACTTAACGCATTGTAGATTTGCATACAAATTTACTGTTACTCTGCAGAATATCCACCAAGTACCATGCAGTTACAAGCTAAACTCCATGGAATGGGAAATTACCGTTTGGGCGCAGTTTTCCAGCCCTAAACCCACAAGGAGTTTTCAATTCCCTGGAGTTTAACTCGTATATTTAAATATATCCTGTGGGCTCTGTGTTGGGTGGGGAAGAGGGAGGTGGGTGAGTGGGTGAGTGGAGAAGGGAAGAGGGACATTTTCTAACAGCACGAAGCATGGTATGCTTCTGCCATATAGAAAACAAGCATTTGCAATGCAATCGGTCTCACTTTTGGGACTTTTTGTGTTTAGCCATGCCGCATATTATCCTGACTAGAAACACAAGATTGTTTGGACGTGCTGTTTGAATAAATCTATTTAAACAAACCCCTTTTGACACATAAAGTGGGTTTGGTGTATTTATTTCACCTTTTCTTTATGCATTTATTTATACAGCATACATGAACAACATGAAACTCATGTCATAGAAAAGAGACATACATGTGACCATTTAACAAAACATTATTAATAGATACAATACATTTTACATTTAAAGAGTACATAACAAGAACCAGTGACAACATGAATGACAAGTCCTTAATTTGGAAAGGAAACAATAGCGGTACAGACTTGTTTAGTCTTAATGGTACTGTAGCCTGCTATGAACAGCTAGTCGGCTTTAAGGTTACAACAGGCGAAGTGCCCGGTTTGCACACTGTATTATTCAGTGAAGTGGTGATGGTTGCGGCTAGCTGTATGTATAATCGACACGTTTCGAAATCCTATTTTTATTTGGGGGTCTCCTCAGGACCAGGGCTTCGTCGGACTCTACAGTGTAATAAAATATGAAGATAATGTAAATATGGATCCCAACTTATACTTGTCCTACTTATGATTGCTCCACTCATGAGTGTAGTCTTACCTTTCATGAAGAGAAGGTAAGTACGGGGGATGTTAGGCATTCAATGACGCGGCAAGTCGCGACGTTTAATTAAGTTTCTGGAAAAAGTAAGTAAAGCGGCTGTAGTTATACGGTGCACTCTAAAGAAAAATTGCCACATAGAAGCCTTGTTGAAAAGTATTCCACGGCATTAACCGCATGCATGGATGAAATGCATGCCATGTTAACAAATACAACTTGCCTTGTGTCAGTCGCAAGGCAGACTTCTCAGCATATTATTCTGAGTCATGTGCCGCTAGGGATTGAAATGCTATACAATGACTACACACTGGGTCATGCAGTGTGGCTCAGGAATACATGCTTGCCTCGGCCGCGCGCAAAAGTGGCGAAATGGTGAACATAACTGAAAGTTGTAAGGGGTCTAATGCGGTCAAGGCACGCGTTTGAACTAAAGTCTGTGGTTAAGTATGGTACCTGAGGCCTACAGACAGATTCACTAGAAGCCTTGGCCGTAAGAGATCATGGTCACTGGGGGCCAGCTGCTTATATATTCACCTGAGCAAAGGACAATATTCAGGGCCACTGGAATGATGTGATTTTGTGGTGGTTTCTGCAGAATCTGAGATTTTGTGCATTTGCTACATAATCCATCATCTGTTGAGTAATTTGCAAATGTCAACAAAAAGAAGTTTCTTTCTAGCTGAAACAGATTAAAATTACTAACAGGTTTAAATGCCAGTGAAATAGCACATGGAAGTAATAAACCCATTACAGAAGTGTGCGTGTAAACTGCACTTCATAGGCTTCAATGTGTTCGAGATAGCGTAGTGGGTTAACAAGCCAAATGCGGCGTTAAGTGTGAAATCTGAGACCCCTGTTACAAATAGGTATGTTTGAATCCTGTAGGTAAGATTCTATTCTAGTTAAGAACGTTCAAGAGAATAATAAACTTGCTGCATATGTTTGACTTAAAGAGATTTGCCACACAAATTCTAATACAAGTGAGGTACGTCAGTGGGTTAAATGACTTTACTGCAGATAATCGCGTATAAAAATATGTCAGAGTTTCCAACACTAGAGCGATAGCTTGGACCCAGTAGGCAAAGCAATGCCAGCGTGAGCTCTACAATCAACGTACCAATAATTTAAAAATTACACTTTTAACGATTTCATGTTTAAACAAGTGAAGTTTCAAAATTTAATTAAAAAAATAATAAAAACTTGCCTTTTCCATCCCTAAAGGGCACCAATGTCTGCTTCATCATATATAACTCGATGACCCACCTACACCTAGGGAGCTCTGTGTCCATTAATGTAATCTGTCACTAGCTTTACCTCTCGCTGTATCAAAGCAATTAGGTGTTGAGCTGGTTTTGGATGCCAGTTTTCTTCATTTGGAGATATTTAGGTGGGAGCGTTATGTGTCAACGATGGGTGTCAAGCACCAGGAAGGAGTAGCGACTTTTAAGCGGGACGCTGGCTTCTGGGAAGGAGGGTAGGACTGTCCCTGGGAGATCGCCAGGTTCCCCTAACTTTTTTGCCACATGTTGGGCTTTCCCTACAAGCAGCACCCGATTGCCTGAGATACTTTAGTCAACCATGCTGCATCAGGCACTTCCACTGAGTCAAAGAGTTTCAAAACACTGGAGCTCTAAACCACCAAAATGGCGCCTTGCGGTGGGATCGCCAGCCAAAATAAGTAAGCAGGAGCGGGGAGTGCTGCAGGTATGAAAGAACAATAAAACGTTTAAAAGTAGAGAACTTGAGCTTTTTCAAATAAAATTTTACAACACCCCCACCCCCAAACAGTGCAAATTCAATTACAGTCCCAAATGTGCAGAAAAGCTAAGTGTGTGAAAACAACAAGCATTACTTAGCAGCCAAAACGTCAGAACTGACCGCAGCAGTCTTACTGGCACTGTGACCAAAGTATATAAAGAGGTGGGCGAGCTGCGCATAATAAAAGAAAGGCACACAACCACCATTGGTAAAGATACATGCCGCGCTTCAAAAAGAACATAGAGGTGGCGATTACGATCCGGTAAAAAAATTCCCCGTACGACTCGTATCCGGTCTTTTTACCGTACGAATCGTACAAGTGCCGTACAAACTGCCAATTACGATTCGCATGGGAAAAAGTCCATACGAATCGCATTGGGAATTATTCCCCACACGTCCTCGGGTCGGAAAATGTGTCCGACACGTCCACGGACGATTTACCGTACAAATGTGAAAAGTGAAGTCCGACCGCGGAATTACGATGCATCCCGTGCGTCCGATGTTACAACCGGATGGAAAAAACACCGTCCGCACTGAACTCCCATAGCAACCATGGAGACATGTGCCCGCATACGCGCCGAACACTCCCCCCAGCCCCCGTATGTACGAGTCGAATCGCCCCCTCCCGGCCCCCGTATGTACGCGCCAACCCCCCCAGCCCCCGTACGTTCGAGTCGTACCCCCCTAGCCCCCGTATGTTCGAGTCGTACCCCCCCCAGCCCCCGTACGTTTGTGTCGAACCCCCCCGTGTATGTACACCCGTGTACGTGTCGTACCCCCGTGTATGTACACCCGTGTACGTGTCATACCCCCGCGTGTATGTACACCCGTGTACGTATCGTACCCCCGTGTATGTACACCCGTGTACGTTTCGTACCCCCGTGTATGTACACCCGTGTACGTGTTGAACCCCCGTGTATGTACACCCGTGTACGTGTCGTACCCCCGTGTATGTACACCGTGTACGTGTCGTACCCCCCGTGTATGTACACCCGTGTACGTGTCGAACCCCCCCGTGTATGTACACCCGTGTATGTTCGAGTCGTACCCCCACCCGTGTATGTACGGTGCGTACGCCCAGCGCTACGCGCTGGGGGTACGCACTGTACATACACGGGTGGGGGTACGACTCAAACGTACACGGGTGTACATACACGGGTGGGGGTACGACTCGAACGTACACGGGTGTACATACACGGGGGTTCGACACGTACACGGGTGTACATACACGGGGGGTTCAACACGTACACGGGTGTACATACACGGGTGGGGGTACGACTCGAACGAACACGGGTGTACATACACGGGGGGGTTTGACACGTACATGGGTGTACATACACGGGTGGGGGTACGACTCGAACGTACACGGGTGTACATACACGGGTGGGGGTACGACTCGAACGTACACGGGTGTACATACACGGGTGGGGGTACGACTCGAACGTACACGGGTGGACATACACGGGGGGTTCGACACGTACACGGGTGTACATACACGGTGGGTTCAACACGTACACGGGTGTACATACACGGGTGGGGGTACGACTCGAACATACACGGGTGTACATACACGGGGGGGTTCGACACGTACATGGGTGTACATACACGGGGGGTTCGACGCGTACACGGGTGTACATACACGAGTGGGGGTACGACTCGAATGTACACGGGTGTACATACACGGGGGGGTTCGACACATACACGGGTGTACATACACGGGTGGGGGTACGACTCGAACGTACACGGGTGTACAGACACAGGGGGGTTCGACACGTACACGGGTGTACATACACGGGTGGGGGTACGACGCGAACATACACGGGTGTACATACACGGGGGGGTTCGACACGTACACGGGTGTACATACACAGGTGGGGGTACGACTCGAATGTACATGGGTGTAAATACACGGGGGGGTTCGACACGTACACGGGTGTACATACACGGGTGGGGGTACGACTCGAACGTACACGGGTGTACATACACGGGGGTTCGACACGTACACGGGTGTACATACACGGGTGGGGGTACGACTCGAACGTACACGGGTGTACATACACGGGGGTTGGACACGTACACGGGTGGGGGTACGACTCGAACGTACACGGGTGTACATACATGGGGGGTTCGACACGTACACGGGTGTACATACACGGGTGGGGGTACGACTCGAACGTACACGGGTGTACATACACGGGGGGGTTCGACACGTACACGGGTGTACATACACGGGTGAGGGTACGACTCGAACGTACGGGGGCTGGGGGGGTGTCGGCGCGTGCATACGGGGGCGGGGGAGTCGGCGCGTGCATACGGGGGCTGGGGGGGGTCGGCGCGTACCGGGCCACCTACTCTGGTCGTTTCGCGCCGTACTGCGCTTTTCTGGCACTTTTTGGGTGCCGTGAAAATATTGCCGTCCGGACTGCTGTCGGTTCGAATCGTACTTCCTGGGTCGTGAAACGCTGCCTGAAAGCGTCCCGACGTCACGTCGCAGCATTCCCGGATCACATTGGTACGTATCATTTCGTCGGTCGGTGTTTTTTACGATTCGTACGGAAATGGTGTTTCCGTGCGAATCGTAATTCCATGTTTGTAAAGTTTTACAACCGGGTACGAGTCGGACGGAGAAAACGCTCCGACCGACGGTTCGTACCCGGTTTTTACCGGATCGTAATCGGCACCAGAATGTTAGAAAAGTAAAGTTGAGAGAACCGCGCACAACTAAACTGAGGGGCACTTACACTGGAGTAGAGCATCCTCATAATAGCCCTCTATGCTGTAAACTTGTTAAATGATTCACCCAGCTTGAATACTGTTGAATTGTGATCTGCGTCAAGGTGAGTTCCAAGGAGGGTAAAAGGCTGTTGACTGCTTAACATTCTTAGGGATCCTTTCACCATCATGGCGGCCAGACAAGGTAACAAGTTCAAACGAAGACTCTGTGCTACCAAATTCGACAAAACCTGCTGAATCAAATTTCATGGGGATGAGTGAAGTTTTCTAACAAAATATTTTAATGTTTTGCTAATTTCTATTGAGGTGCTTTCCTCTCAGGATGTTGCTGGATTGGCAAGCACTTCCTACACCCGTCCCCGTGCCAAGATGATGCAGACAGCTGAATAGGGTTTCGTAGCATAAGGAAATAACTATGCAGCACATTCTCCTGTGGTGCTACAACATCTACTGTTATTGAAAGCACACTCAGGGAGCCATGCCGTTGCACGAGTCTGTCTACACAATAGGAAACAAGGTTGTGTGTTACGATGTGCAAAATAGATGGAGGCGCGATACGTGAATATAGCAGTATATGCAAGGCAACCCCCTGAGACAGCACATTATTAAGCACCTACCAAGAGCTTGGCACACCATGCTGACGAGGTGCCAAGTCCATGAATGATACACTGCATTGAAATACTGCCCTTACCCTCAGTAACAGGACCAGCGTCCGGAAGGAATCCCACTTATCCGAACACGAGAAGCGTTCTATATCCTGAAGGTCCGTTACATACGCAAGTACCGCCATAGATCTCAGAGACGGAAGGACCTGTAATTGGTGAATGTGGCATACGAGGGAAAGTGAAAAATCCCTCCGTAATGGTGCCCAGATCGCAGGTCTCTGCTGAGGGAGGCTGCGGGTCACATGATGTTTGCGCAGCAACCGTTGATTCCCCTCTGTGTGTGTGGACACAGTGTTTCTGGTTTTCCCCACAGTACATGCTCACTCCAAGGCAGGGAGGGTGGGGGTTAAAGCTAGGCGAGGCAAGACAAGCAGCCATTACGAGCGTGTAACTTCTAATGCTGAAAAACACATGATGGATAATGCCAACTAGAAGCATAAACACATAAAAACCTTTTTTATTGTAATGAAATGGAAAGAGCAGTATCTCTGCTGAAGACCTTGCGATCTGGAGATCAAAAGTCTCTTGAGCGGAGGTTAAGGGCACAGACTTCTGTAAAAGCATGGCTTTCATTCTGCTTAGAGTATCAAACCGTATTAAAGAAACATTCAGTGAAGGCCATAACAGCGCCTCCCTGACTGTATGTGTTGGTGGAAACAATACTTGCATACAACAAGTAACCCTTGAGCTCACGGTTACCAGAAATGCGATGCCCGGAAGCATTCCGCAGCATCCTTGATCAATCAGCATGAAATAACTACCATTTGAAAGTAGTCCGAATGCTGCAGTAATCATTGCAGTTGGGGAACCCCTCAGATGACAGGACAAGTTTGCTACAGAATTATTACAAGCCCCATGTAGCATTATATCCTGACATATGAGTGATCCACTTAAAGCATTCTTACAGTTTGCACCGCTTAGAAACACTTATCGATCCCACCTCCGGCATCGGAATCTGTATGGTAATTCCCAAGATTCTTTAATGTATTCCGTACCCATTTTATTCATATCTGCCTGCCTGCTTTTGTTCAAGGCAATATTGAAACTGAAATGTAGTGACTGGTAGAGTTATGTGGCTATGGATTAGCCATTGTGTGGACGGTGATTCTGCCACTGTAAATGGTAATCTATTCAGTTTTGCGATACGCAGCATTGTATATTTTGCTCCCCTTTGTGCCATTTCTATCTGTTTATCTGTTAGATTGTATTCAGAAAACAGAGACGTGCTGTTGATAAAACGCCATGGCACGTAGCCTGCATGCAAAGATTGCAGCGTCCAGCTTAACAACAAGATAGAACGTAATTGAGATTGCCCGTGTTGTAATACGGGCAAATCTTGTTCTAATATGTCTATCGCAGAAGATACAATGTTGCCAAAGGAATATATCCTGGAGGTCAATGTATTTAACCCTTTGTCTACCACTGCTAGAGATCTTTCTAGATTTATCTGGTCTATTTCCCGTAGTCTCCCTGTGGCCTCTGTTGGGATATTTTCCATATTTCATTGTAGGCAGCATATATGAAACGTTTCTGACTGGGTTTCCTGGGACCTAGTTAAAGATCCCTAAGATCCATATCCTTTGTGAATAAGGATAAGTGTTGTTTCACCTGTATGAGTGATGAGGTTTTTAGCCAATCGAGGCACAACTTCCCAACACTGTATGACGTCACTAACCCTGGATGTTGTCTGAAGTTATATAGCGCGGATCTGGCCTCTGGATTGCGAAACCATCGGTTTTACCCATGAATCTTGCCTGACAACCATTGGTGTAGGTGGGCCAAATCAACCATTTCTTCCAATCGGGGTCTGATCTGTTTTATTGTATAATGTCATCTATTGTAATCCCTTTCTGTGATGTTTTGTTACCCTCGGTGTGTGATGGTGTTGGCAGCCGAGGTGTGTTCACGTCTTTGTTCTTGGCTAGTTCAAGGCAAGACGTCTGTTGCACTGTCTCGTTCAAAAATGTGAGTTGTTGAGAGATGAGACATGTTCTAAATAAAGCTTCTATCCCCTGCACTTGCCAATCTCTAGTACCCCAGACTGATTTTAAGTCTATAGTGTCTCTCCATAAGTCGTAGCCTTGTTCAGACAACTGGGCAATTAAGGATGCAGAGTAAATCTGTTTGGTGTTTGTTAACATATTTTCCTGGGCTGATGTTGGTGCAACCTTAAAATAATATGAGGCTGGGTCAGACATATTGAACCCTGAAAAATATGGACATTTTTGTGCAAAGGTTTTTGAACTGACCTTCGGCGGTGTTGGACAATGTTCCCACTGGTGGTATGTGAACACATTTCTAGGATTAGCAAAATGTATGCAGAAACTGATGACAATGATGTTGACAACAATACATAGATTCTTAATCTGATGTGCTTTCCAATGTTTCACTATTAGAAAATGCAGCAGATTTTTCCAAATCAGTCAACATGTTATTTACAGTCTCAAAATCCCAATCATCGGAAAATGTACTTGAGGTAATGATATCACTTAATGATATTTTAAATAAATGTAGAATTTTTAAAAGTTCGGACGGGCCGAATATATCGAAATCAACCTTGTCCCAAACTATATCATCAGGTATAGGAACTGCTGTAATGTTCACTGATGACAAGTCTCTTTGTTCTCGATGAGATGATTGAGATGATTATCAGGTCAAACAGATAAGGAAAACACCTCATGGTTTTAGTCTTTCCATTACTTCAGCTCCAATCTTCAAAGCCAATCTCACCATTACCATTTACAATGATGGGATCGTTCTCACTCAATCATCAGATCAAATTCTAGAGTTTTTCGAAAAACTCTTTATGAAGAATAAAAACTCATTGGCTAACAATACAACTTCTTTGCGACAAGATCTAGCTCTAGCAACCAAAAGGGTACCCCAATGCGTTGTTCCCAGTTTCTCTTCCGATACACCTCCCTCCTCGCCCACCAATCAACCCTCGTCTCTGCCGGGTGGCGGACTTAATGCTCCACCCTGTTCGCTGTCAGCAAGCCAGATTCTCGGCGTCCCCCATCTGGATGCACTCCCAAGATCTACCTCTTCCCCTCTCTGCGTTTGCTTATTCATCCTGGGCCTCACTTTCTAACCCTTCCTCACCGATTGAGCACAGAAGACCGCCATCAATGTTACATCCTTATCCTAACACACCTAATCATCCTATGAGCACCTCCACAACACCACACTACTTGTCTTCTACCTCCTCTGCCACTCCTTCCAATCAAGCAGGGCTCCCTTAAGTTTTTAAGGATGCATCCCCTCCCCTGGACCTTCGCATCCACATCTTACCTCATACGGCTATAACTCAAGTTTCCCACTCTCCACAGGACCCCTCCCCTAGTTCCTTTCCTTAAACCAACATTTAGACTTGGTGGCACATCTGGACAAGTTATCTCTCCAAGTGAACCTTCTCCTTCACGAATTCCATGAACTGTTAGCTCTCTCGCTAAACCATCTGCCCCTGCTCAATTCTCTTAGCTCCTTAGGAAAGATACCCACAGTCCCCTCCAGTGCACCTTCTGGCCTTGATCAGCACTCCTCACACCCTATTTCTATAACCTTACCCCTTCCTAACGCCCCCTCCCGCCCTAAAAGAACGATGGTCGAACTTGTGACCGGAGAGATTGTGGAACTACTCTCCTCTTACTCAATCACTCTAAAAACTGACAAGGTCCCTATGGCCCAAATTCAAACCATTTTTGCCAACCCACACAGAGAACCTTCAAACAACCACAGAGTCGTAAATAGCGACAACCTTAAGCAAGTGAATATCGCCCAGACTCTTCCAGTACACACGTCTATACAACTGAAATGCGCATTACTCAATTGTAGATCAGCTAACAAACATGCCTCAGATATCTTCGACCTCATCCAAAACAATGAGCTAGATATTATCATCCTCATGGAAACATGGCTAAATCCTTCCTCCACCCCCATCTTAGATCTCTTACTGCCCCCTAGTCACGACATAATCCGTCAAGACAGAACAACAAAACAGGGCGGTGGACTAACTTGCATACACTGGAACACACTATGTGTTTCCCACATGGAGACCCCCACCTCACCTTTAGTTGATACCTTTGCCTCAACATCTCTAGTAAATATATCCCAGTATGCAAACTTCATACATTCTACCACCCTCCTGGCGATAACTTCCTCTTCATTGAACAATGAATGGAAATTATATCTTCCAATGATGACCCATCAGTATCCCAAATCTACCTTGGGGATTTCAACCTTCATTGGTCTAAACCTAATGACCAAGCGGTGATCTGCCTTAACGCATTCCTATTGATCTGGACCTTATCCAATTCTGTGACCGGCCAACTCACAACAAAGGAGAAATTCTGGACCTCATTATTTCAAAAGTTGATGCCATCACATTGGAGGACATTACCCCGTGTGATTAGTCCGACCATTACAGCATCTTCTTCTTTATCAATAGGGAGCATATAAGGAAAAGGGTCCAACCAAAGAGAATTAAACAGTGGAAAAGAGACCTCAGGAATATTAGCACGGAGTGTCTAGCTATTGAATGTAAACTAAAAATGCCTTGTCTTCCCAAACTGACTTGTCTGATGTACATGATCTCACTGACTTCTATAACGCCACTATCTCTGGTATCATGGAGTCAATAGCTCCTCTACAGCAAAAAAATGCCTCCCCCAAAATCTCTTATCCCTGGTTCAACGAAAACCTAAACTCTGAACGCTGCTACCTAAGGGCTGCTGAACATCTATGGAGATCCAAACCTTCCATTTATCATCAATAATTCCTTAGATCAGTTAGGAGTTCTTACAATAAAGAAATCAAGATGACTAAGGCTGATTATTTCAGAGCCCAACTTACACAAGCCTCAAATCGCCCCAAAAAACATTTTGAAGTTGTCAAACAGCAATCAGCAATAGCACCCAATCACTTTGAATCAACAGACAATTCACCCTCATGCAACGATCTGGCTTTCTTCTTTATGGAAAAAACTAAACTCATCAGTCTTGATCTTGAATCTAAGAGGGCCCTACTTACATCATCTGAGAGTGCGGCTGATCCTGCCCTCTCTGAGAGTCTAAAGCCACTTAGTATTAGCACCAAGAACAAGGCCACTTGGAGATCCTTTTCTCCCCTCAGTGAAAACGACATACAAAACTCTTCTGAACATTAACCCCCTTTAATCACTTCAGTGACCCATTGCCTCCATCTGTCTTCAAAGAAATCAAGGTTGTCCTTATCCCCTTTTGGACAAAGATTGTCAACGCCTCCTTATGTCAAGGCAGGATGCCTGGAGAATGTCTAAAAGCAGCTCGGGTTTCACCCATTCTCAAAAAACCTGATGCGGACAGATCTGACCTCAACAACTTTCATCCCATCTGAAACATCCATACTCTGGCTAAGCTCCTTGAAAAATGCGTTCAATCGCAACTCTGCTCGCACATTGAGACTTTCAATCTCTTGGATCAACATCAATCTGGGTTTAGGAGCGGTCATAGTACCGAATCCACACTCCTTCACATCCTAAAAATGTTAGACGATAACAAATCCTGCCTACTAATCCTCCTTGATCTTTCCTCTGCATTCAACACGGTTAATCACGATACCCTACTAGCCATTCTGGACCACAGGATGGGCCTTTCCGGTCAGGTACTGCAATGATTTGCTTCCTTGCTTCAAAATTGATCCCTAAGAGTTAAGGTGAACCATACACTATCCCAACCATCTACAGTCTCCATGGAGGTCGCACAAGGGTCGGCACTCTCTCCCATACTCTTTAATATTTTCTTGGAACTGCTAGTGAACGCTCTTAAATCCATGAACATTCTTTTTCATATGTATGCGGATGACATGCAACTTCACCTGAAAATCAATTCTTCTGAAGACTTCATCTCACTCAATTCCTCCTTGACGATTACCCAAAACTGGCTAACTGAGAACCATCTCTTGCTCAATACCACCAAAACAGAATTCCTTCTCATATCACCTCCTAAGCACATCCCCAAGATTGACCTCTGGATAAAGCACCTCACTACCTTCAACTGCTCCCCTCTTATCATCGACTCAGCTAAATCTCTTGGAATCACCCTAGACTCACACCTGAACATGAAGAAAAACATTAGTAAGATGTGTAAGGGCGGAAACTACCAAATGGGGCTTCTTAGAAATCTATAGCCATTCCTCCCTCAAGAGGACTTCAAGCAGGTGGTTCAAGACCTTGTCCTGCTGAGACTAGACTATGGGAGCGCGACATTGTGTGGCTTCCCTAAACTTATTTGGCCCCGCTCAGGGCTTCAATGAATGCAGCTGCCAGACTGATCACTGATACAAAAAGAACTGATCACATCTCCCCAGCCCTAAGATCTCTAAAGTGGTTACCCTACGAAGCAAGAATACAACTAAAGATTGCCTGTCTGACACACAAAGCCCTCTACTTTAAAACTCCTGGTTACCTGGCTCAAAAAGTAGAACTATCAGGTGGGGGCAGACCATCAAGAAGTGCAAATTCTCTATTACTGAAACCTCAGACCTTTCGCAAAAAGAGAACAATGTTCCGAGCCTTCTCTGGCTCGGCTCCGAAGATCTGGAACTCGCTCCCTCCGGAAATACGCAGAATTCCCTACACGGCTGCTTTCAAACATGAAGTAAAAACTCTCCTAATGAACAGGTTCCTGCCTTAAATTACCATTAGCCGTCTGTTTTCTACATGTTTTTATGGCCTAAAAACTGTAATACCCAGTATTGTCTACCTTCCCGTACATAGTAATGTTTGTGCGAATCCTGGTACATTTTTATTAGCTCATTATGTTATCCTCTCTTACTTCCTTTACAATGTTCGCCTTTTACTTTATTCTCCTCTTCCATTATTGTGAAGCGCTCAGATACCCCTCGGGGTCTTGTTCGCGCTATACAAAACGTTTTAAATAAATAAATTAAATAATTAATTTCCAGACTATAAGTGTTTATTTAACTTTGCAGTGCTTTCTGCTAGGGTTTTTACGTCTAAAAGAAGTTAATGGTAAGTGCACACTAACATTTCGCACGCCTGGTTAGGTTTGCTGTTCCCGCCCATGGCAGAGTTTCCAAAGTGAAGCTTGAAAGCTACGGGTATTTTTTTTGCCTGTGGGATTCCGTACCTTGCGTCATTGTGCTGCAGACAGTGCCGAGATCTCCTTATGTCCGAGTGCCAGGAATCAACCCTCCGTGCAGCAGCTGAGCCTGCTCTTCCAGCCTTGGGGAGGTTCACAGATCCTTCCTCCTCCCCCTCATCCATGGCCAGGCTGCAGCTGTGAGCCTGAAAATGGCGACGGCAGTTGGGGGAACAATCGCGTCAGTAGATTTTTTTTTAATTAACACGCCACCGGCGTCGCATGACCTCCATCTAGCGGGTGAGAGGGGGTGCAGAGCATATTTAAAAGTAATAGCCGTTAAAGTGAAAGTGCTTGGGGTGCTTCATTGAAACAAAGCACGTTGTGTTTGCATTAAGAGAAACTCAATAAAGAAAATAGTGCTTACAAGACTAATAAATACGTACCGTGTTACAACAGAAGTAAGGTGGGCAGTAGCCATGGGAGGTTACAAATGAAGACAAGGCCGTGCTAAAGAGGGACTAACAAACCAATTACTGAATCAGAAACCTGCATTTACGAAGAACAAAGACAGAAGCCAATTAAAAATATGGGCGGAGAGTGGGTGGGGCTTCTCTTCCATACTCCACTACAGCAGCTCGACAGAGCAGCGCATGCGCGCTGACTCCGGCTCGACCTAAAAACTGAAATGAGACTTGGCTGCTGCTGCTGCAGTCAAAGTCTCGTGCGATTTGGCTGGCAGGTTTTACCAGACGAAAAAATCTAGTCAGGTTCTTCCACACCTGAAAAAACAACTAATAATGAGGCGGAACGAAATGAATCCAGGAAAGTATGCAGTTATTTTGTTCTACCTGCCTAGTAGGGGCCTTGGTGTCTCGCCCAAGATGTTAACTGTTAGTAAGTGAGCTTGGAGAGCTAAGCACTCCTGGTGAGATCTGGATAATCCTGCAAATGACGTCATTGAATCCCAGCATGACCATGCAACCCGATATCTCTGTGGAGTCAGTTAAATGAGTACTGCTGAATTCAAACATCTATGGTGTTACAAAAGGTGATTAATAGATGCATGCTTGTGGCAGTAAAGAATTTACTAATATTGCATTACAAGATAGCAACTTTTTAAAAGTAACAATCCTGTCAGATCCATGTTATTTAGAGCTAGCATAAATTCAGCATGTGTGGCACCTCAGAGTTCACACCAGCCTCAGGTAGGCCTTCATGAAATTCTGTATTAGTGTTGGTCAAGCTAGCAAATTAGTAAGGAGGGCTGAGCCAGCGAGAACCACGGGTTTGACTTGGCTTTGGTAGCCATGAAACGAGATGAGCAATCCACATATTTGGCATGTAAATCATGCAACAAAAATCATGTAAAATTATGAGAAAGACTCTTTAAAATTCAAAACTTTATTTCTTTAACATGTGGAAACGTTTCACATTGATAAATTAGCTTGTATTACTGTATTCAGTGGCTTTTATTAGAAATGATAGTTTCTAAACGTGAACTTTTAAAATGTATGCCCCCCAACCCCCGAGGCTGAAGATGCCTTTACGGAACTTCGAGATAAGTCCATGTTTGTGCACCTTATGTGTGAGCTAGGGAGTTATTGTACATGGAGCAACATTATAGTCTATTAAACCATGTGCAAAAGAGGTTTTTGTACAGCGCACCTCCTCAACATGGAGACTTGAACAATGCATTCACTTTTACTGCATGCCCCAGCTGCTGCACTTTATAGAACATAACTACGTCAATAAAAGACCAAAACTCTAATTCAGAATGATCCTCTAGTCTATATGAATCCCAGCCAGGCACTTTCCTTCCTGTTTCATAATCTGTGATGTACAAAGTATTCCAGTCAATCTCTGAATGAGATCCACTCTTCTTAAAAGGCTTCCTATTTGCCAGCACATTCTTCTTCTGCTTCCCAAACCTTATTGTCTGTAAATTTCAAGAAAGCAAAATCATATATTCTGTAGCTTTAAAACTGTAAATTCGACTTTACTTTCTTTTCCACATTTGTATACATTTTTGCAAAATACATAACCAAATACCATTGTGCTCCCTCCTGTAAAATGTTAAAGATATTTTATTTTATAGTTATTGATACATTTTCCTATAAACAAGAAAGGGAGAGAAAGGGGGATAATGCTAGCCTCCATGTGATCCCATGATAACTTCCAAACAAGAAGGTTCAACACACTTGACAAAACCATGTTCTTCCCTGCCTGGGCCTACCAACAAATTCTGGTTTACTGGAATAAAAAAGGTTCCTCTTTTGCCAATTTCTACACTCTGGGGACCCAGGTTTATAAGGTGTAACACCTCTCTCTACTCAGCTTCATAAAAACTCTCTTGATCATTGCAAACAGAGAGAGTGCATAACCTTTTATTAATCTCCAACTCACTTGAAAAGCATCCACCATACTCGCTTCTGGATCTGGTCTTCAACTGTAGTATGTCTACATTTGATATTCTTGAGAAGCCTGTTCGCAAACAAATCTTCTTCTACAAGCTCCTATTCCCAAGTAATTCGATTGAAATAACACTGATTTATTATCCAATTGCTAAAGTGTCTGAGATCTCTCAAACTCCAATCTACAACCTGATTTTTTACTCCTAGTAAATAGTCTGTCATAAAAAAACAGTGTAGCAAACAGAAATGCCACAAATCCTTTGCCAAGTCTGCCAACTACTTAGATATGATCCCAACTGAATGACTGGTGTACGGTACCGCAGATACACTGTCCATGCACATCAGAAACACATTGCCTGCCGATGAATTCCTGAAAATTCTCAAGGCATGCAATCCTACTCTCACCTCTAGACAATTTATACGCAGAAGTACGTTCAAATTAAGACTACCGCCTGACTGCCACATGAGAATCTCAAACCAGGCTGCATGCCTTCGTCTCCAGAACAAATTCCGGAATCGAGCCAAAGTAGGCCAACTGTTTCATGCCTCTAAGCTTTCCAACCACCAAATGTACTCCTTCCTTGCTTCCAATGACAAGAAAGGTTGTCTGCATACCACAAGCCTTTTTTCGTGCTTGCAGTCTTCAATATCTGCAGTGCCCTGTGTGCAAAGGACCCTTAAAAATTGCCTGAATAGATATAGACAGACAAACAATCACTTCAGCTAATTTTCTCTGAGTCACCTGGGAGAACTTTTCTCTTTATCAGCTTCCTCCTGCTTTCTGGTAACATCAATTTTGCTAATGTGCTATTCACCTGAAATCCTAGAAATTCCAATGAACGGTTTAGAATTAAAATAGATTTCTCTATATTGACAATTAAATTTCTAACAAATTTCTTATCAACCTCAAATGAACCAATAACTCTGAATTATACTGTGACATTAACGAATGTTGTCCAGATAAATAAACAATCAAACTTCTTGCTCCCTCAGAAAACTCAATATTGGTCCTAAAACACTGGTGAAACACAATGGGTTTGAAAACAATCTGCAGCATAGAAAACGATGATTCTTCCTGTGCACTGGTATTGTGAAATAAACTTCTTTTCCTTTTCCTGCAATATGTACCACCATCTTGAAATGTATAAAAACGTTTTAGATTGTACATTTTGTGGGTCTTTTATTCACATAGCAATAAAAAACAAACATACATTGAATCAGTTATTGAACAAGATAGCTCTATTGCCTTCCCTTTAGTACATTCCACTTAAAAACATATGGTAAGCATTATCAGTAAAAATTAATTTGGTAATTTTTAACATCACTTCCCTCTGCATAATTTCTGGCAGTCTGCCATAGTGTTTACGGACTTTAAAACAGCTTCTCTGTATCTAGCAAATGGCCTTATAGTCCTCACCTTCAGAGTGTTGCTGTCTCCCTCTTAATCACCAGTATCAATAGTTTGGTCAGTTTGCGCACTTCCTTAGGAACTGCCTCTTCATATCCAAGAAGAGCCACATCTGTGGATCTTCTATCTGTCACTCCTATTATCTGCTTAACTGTACCCAACACCTCTTCCTAGAATTTCTGAATATGTGGGTGTAGAGCTGTTGTTTTGGTCCCTGCGTTTGGGGCTGACATCAGGGGGCATCTTTGCTAGCATCCTGTCCCAGGAAGTCCTGACTGCTGTTGCCCGCACCTTTGTTACCCCGCATTTCACCCTGGTGGGACCACAAGTCCCAGGGTGCATCAGACATTTTCTCCCGCCGCCGCTCACAAGGGGGAGACGCCACCACCGCGCTTAAAGCACTGCCTCGCTCCCCGAGACGCTGTTGTTTTGGTTCCTGCATTTGGGCTGACATCAGGGACCATCTTTGCTAGCATCCTGGTGGGACCGAATTCCCAGGAAGTCCTGACTGCTATTGCCCGCACCTTTGCTACCCGCATTTCACCCTGGTGGGACCACAAGTCCCAGGGTGCATCGGACATTTTCTCCCGCCGCCACTCATGAGGGGGAGGTGACACCACCGCGCTTAAAGCGCTGCCTCGCTCCCCACGGTGTGGGACGCTGTTGTTTTGGTTCCTGCATTTGGGGCTGACATCAGGAGGCATCTTTGCTAGGATCATGGTGGGACCAAAGTCCCAGGAAGTCCTGACTGCTGTTGCCCGCACCTTTGTTACCCCGAATTTCACCCTGGTGGGACCACAAGTCCCGGGGTGCATCAGACATTTTCTCCCGCCGCCGCTCACAAGGGGGAGGCGCCACCACCGCGCTTAAAGCGCTGCCTCGCTACCCGCGGCACGGGATGCTGTTGTTTTGGTTCCTGCGTTTGGGGCTGACATCAGGGACCATCTTTGCTAGCATCCTGGTGGGACCGAATTCCCAGGAAGTCCTGACTGCTATTGCCCGCACCTTTGCTACCCGCATTTCACCCTGGTGGGACCACAAGTCCCAGGGTGCATCGGACATTTTCTCCCGCCGCCACTCATGAGGGGGAGGTGACACCACCGCGCTTAAAGCGCTGCCTCGCTCCCCACGGTGTGGGACGCTGTTGTTTTGGTTCCTGCATTTGGGGCTGACATCAGGAGGCATCTTTGCTAGGATCATGGTGGGACCAAAGTCCCAGGAAGTCCTGACTGCTGTTGCCCGCACCTTTGTTACCCCGAATTTCACCTTGGTGGGACCATAAGTCCCAGGGTGCATCAGAGATTTTCTACCGCCGCCGCTCACAAGGGAGAGGCACCACCACCGCGCTTAAAGCGCTGCCTCGCTACCCGCGGCACGGGATGCTGTTGTTTTGGTTCCTGCGTTTGGGGCTGACATCAGGGACCATCTTTGCTAGCATCCTGGTGGGACCGAATTCCCAGGAAGTCCTGACTGCTATTGCCCGCACCTTTGCTACCCGCATTTCACCCTGGTGGGACCACAAGTCCCAGGGTGCATCGGACATTTTCTCCCGCCGCCACTCATGAGGGGGAGGTGACACCACCGCGCTTAAAGCGCTGCCTCGCTCCCCACGGTGTGGGACGCTGTTGTTTTGGTTCCTGCATTTGGGGCTGACATCAGGAGGCATCTTTGCTAGGATCATGGTGGGACCAAAGTCCCAGGAAGTCCTGACTGCTGTTGCCCGCACCTTTGTTAACCCGAATTTCACCCTGGTGGGACCACAAGTCCCGGGGTGCATCAGACATTTTCTCCCGCCGCCGCTCACAAGGGGGAGGCGCCACCACCGCGCTTAAAGCGCTGCCTCGCTCCCCAGGACGCTGTTGTTTTGGTTCCTGCATTTGGGCTGACATCAGGGGGCATCTTTGCTAGAATCCTGGTGGGACCGAAGTCCTGACTGCTGTTGCCCGCACCTTTGTTACCCCGCATTTCACCCTGGTGGGACCATAAGTCCCAGGGTGCATCAGAGATTTTCTACCGCCGCCGCTCACAAGGGAGAGGCACCACCACCGCGCTTAAAGCGCTGCCTCGCTACCCGCGGCATGGGATGCTGTTGTTTTGGTTCCTGCGTTTGGGGCTGACATCAGGGACCATCTTTGCTAGCATCCTGGTGGGACCGAATTCCCAGGAAGTCCTGACTGCTATTGCCCGCACCTTTGCTACCCGCATTTCACCCTGGTGGGACCACAAGTCCCAGGGTGCATCGGACATTTTCTCCCGCCGCCACTCATGAGGGGGAGGTGACACCACCGCGCTTAAAGCGCTGCCTCGCTCCCCACGGTGTGGGACGCTGTTGTTTTGGTTCCTGCATTTGGGGCTGACATCAGGAGGCATCTTTGCTAGGATCATGGTGGGACCAAAGTCCCAGGAAGTCCTGACTGCTGTTGCCCGCACCTTTGTTACCCCGAATTTCACCCTGGTGGGACCACAAGTCCCGGGGTGCATCAGACATTTTCTCCCGCCGCCGCTCACAAGGGGGAGGCGCCACCACCGCGCTTAAAGCGCTGCCTCGCTCCCCAGGACGCTGTTGTTTTGGTTCCTGCATTTGGGCTGACATCAGGGGGCATCTTTGCTAGCATCCTGGTGGGACCGAAGTCCAAGGAAGCCCTGACTGCTGTTGGCCGCACCTTTGTTACCCCGCATTTCACCCTGGAGGGACCACAAGTCCCAGGGTGCATCGGACATTTTCTCCCTCGCCGCTCATGAGGGGGAAGCACCACCACCACCATTGCGCGTAAAGCGCTGGCTCGCTCCCCGCAGTGTGGGACGCTGTTGTTTTGGTTCCTGCGTTTGGGGCTGACATCAGGGGGCATCTTTGCTAGCATCCTGGTGGGACCGAAGTCCCAGAAAGTCCTGACTGCTGTTGCCCGCACCTTTGTTACCCCGCATTTCACCCTGGTGGGACCATAAGTCCCAGCGTGCATCAGAGATTTTCTACTGCCGCCGCTCACAAGGGAGAGGCGCCACCACCGCGCTTAAAGCGCTGCCTCGCTACCCGCGGCACGGGATGCTGTTGTTTTGGTTCCTGCGTTTGGGGCTGACATCAGGGACCATCTTTGCTAGCATCCTGTGGGACCGAAGTCCCAGGAGGTCCTGACTGCTATTGTCCGCACCTTTGTTACCCGCATTTCACCCTGTTGGGACCACAAGTCCCAGGGTGCATCGGACATTTTCTCCCGCCGCCACTCATGAGGGGGAGGTGACACCACCGCACTTAAAGCGCTGCCTCGCTCCTCACGGCGTGGGACGCTGTTGTTTTGGTTCCTGCATTTGGGGATGACATCAGGGGGCATCTTTGCTAGGATCATGGTGGGACCGAAGTCCCAGGAATTCCTGACTGCTGTTGCCCGCACCTTTGTTACCCCGCATTTTACGCTGGTGGGACCACAAGTCCCAGGGTGCATCGGACATTTTCTCCCGCCGCTCACGAAGGGGAGGTGACACCACCGCGCTTAAAGCGCTGCCTCTCTCCCCGCAGGACGCTGTTGTTTTGGTTCCTGCGTTTGGGGCTGACATCAGGGGGCATCTTTGCTAGCATCCTGGTGGGACCGAAGTCCCAGGAAGTCCTGACTGCTGCTCCCCGCACCTTTCTTACTCAGCATTTCACCCTGGTGGGGCCACAAGTCCCAGGGTGCATCTGACATTTTCTCTGGCCGCTGCTCACGAGGGGGAGGCGCCACAACGTGCTTTAAGCGCTGCCTCGCTCCCCGAGGCGCGTGATGCGCGCGGGCCACACCTGGGTGAAGCCCGGGCCAAGGGTGGGCCCGTCATTGCCAGGAAGAGGCAGGGCAGGGCCACCCCCCTAATTACCAGGTCGAAGGACTCCATCTCCCATCAGGAGCACACCGATAGGTACTGTGAGCTCCATTTGTAACTGTTTAACCTCTCATATACGCACTCTAACCTTGAATTAACCTACCTGTACATCCTGTGGTTGAGCAGATCGGGACTATTTACGGAAAAAAAAAACTTTGCTACCCAGTTTGGACTGATTGGAACTGCTAATTGACTTTATTGTTTTCTATTTTCCCATTTTTTCCGGGAACCGAGGTTGGTTGTGCTTGGAGCTACTTTTCTGACTTTCTGCCAGTGGGTCATACCTTTGTAAGGACTACTTCTCTTGTGTGACCCTGGTGGGTCTCAGTGTCTTAGGGTGCTCAACCCTGCATGTGTATATAAACGGGCATCATGAATAAGCGTAAGCCCAGCATGGTCAAGGGTGTGGTAGGGACCTTAGATGCCTTCCTATTAAGGGCAGAATCAGCCCTCATTGATGAGATAAAGCTTACTGAGCGAAGGCTATCCCTTGAGCCCCTACCCTCGCAGAGCAGACTTTCTTTAACTCCTGCAATCCCTGAATCTTTGGTGGTATTAAACCATGAAGTATCCCCATCCCGGATCAGTCAGTCTCCACATGTTGTCTTGGATTCAGTGGCAGATTTGGTCTCTTGTTCATCTACTGACCTAGAATCTAGCCCTGGTAGACCTAAAGTAACAACCAGAGGGCAGAAAGCCAAACTTACGTCAGTTCGCATCAGTGAATCCCTCCCTAAAAAAAGGAAGAAACAAAGTAAACCTGCCCAGAGAATAATTGGGAAGAAAGTATTACCTGCTCCTACTATAAGCGAACCCAACGAGGCCCCCCCCCCATCCCTATGGTTCATATGGAGACAGGGCAGCCCGCCGATAGTACACAGAAGGGGAACTTCTGGGGCAGGCTTGAATCCATGATGTCAACTTTACTGGATCCTAACCTGCAAAAAATAAGCCCTGTAGAAACTAGATTGTTAAAGCTGGAGGAGATGGTTAGCTGCAACCCCCCAACTACATTGGCAGCTAGTTCGAAGTCTAGCATAGATCAATCAAACATCATGGGGACAGGTACGGGGGTGGGTTCATCCACCAGTTCTATTGAAAAAAGACAGGTACCAGAGAAGAGCAGTTCCAATAACATTACGCCTAGTAGTGCTGATATCCCAGCCTGCACTGGTCAGTCCTCCACAACAGCAGGTTCTTCTGTGCCTCCAAGGGTTGGGAGGCTAGAGAAAAGGGAGTTACAACCAACGAGTTTCCCAGTCATAGACCTGCCACCGGAATCTACTCCCTATGTAGTGGTCTTGGGGAGCGTTTCTTCTCTCCCCCGAGGGGCTAGCGAGGACTTTGGGCAGCTCATAAATAAATTAACATATTGGTTTGCACACAACACCGTTTGGGGTGCTCGCGTAGCTAAAAACATTCTCATGGCCCGTAGGGTGAGTTGGATTGGGAGTTCACAAAAAGTGGGCATGG
Source organism: Triturus cristatus (assembly GCF_964204655.1). NCBI lineage: Eukaryota > Metazoa > Chordata > Amphibia > Caudata > Salamandridae > Triturus > Triturus cristatus. The sequence continues at coordinate 142,602,179 of NC_140580.1, read as the reverse complement.
GTGACTGTGTCATTGTTAACTTTGATAACCCCCATACTGCGGGCAGGATCTTATCTAGGGACACTTGTAATCCTCCATTTAATCCTGGACCTGCCATCAGGGCCTTTCCATTGGGCTACTTTTATAAACCAGTCTCCTCTAGGGATATGTATCATAATATCCCTATGATAGCTCCTCGAGGTGGGTGGTCAAATAGCTCAGTATCTAGGCAACAGCCTACTCCTATGGCTTATTTATCTTTTGAAACGGAAGGTCAGTCTGGCGTTCGCACTCCACTGGAATTAAATAATAGATTTTCTGTTTTATCTGGGTTGGAGGAGTGTAATTGACTAAGGATCCCTACGGCCTCTGATAATGAGCTCGTCGTACATAATCAGTCTCCAGTAGAGGTAGCTTAGAGGAGCATGGCTGAGATATCCAAAAATGTTATATCGTGGAACATTGCAGGGCTGGCAAATAAGCTCGAAGACCCATTATGGGTGCGATTTGTAAAGCAATTCCCTGTAATCAGCTTCCAAGAAACGTGGTCGGTGGAGTGCGATTTATTTTTGGAAGGTTATAGGCTTTTTTTGTCCCAGCTACTCCTTCGGTGAGTGGAAGACCCAAGGGTGGTCTAGCTGTATATATATCTCTGGCGGTCGATTGCCAGATTCAGGTTGTGTCGACCACAAACCCAGGAATACTGGCATTGACAGCTAAAAAGTGGACACCAGATGGAGACTTATTAACTTTTACAACTCTGTGGCCTACCCTTATGGTGTCTGTAATATCACCACCCTGGGCACATTTATTAGACAGTGTTTTGGTTCTATCCTACATAACCTTATGGTTTTTGGTGATTTTAACATTCATCCTTGTGGAAACCCAATGTTATCTTGTATATCTGAGCTGAGCTGTCCCAGAATGAAGGGGTTTCATTTTGAACATCATGCCCAGGGGGCATTGTTGAATAAGTTGATAAATGTTAGACATGATGGCCTTGATGTCCCTAACTGCCCCGCAAACCATATATCCCATGCCAACTTTCAAAGGGCGAGGTAGGGTGTCGTTCATAGATTTTATTTTAATCTCTTACTCCCTACAACCTTTATTTCATGGTTTTAATATTATAGAGAGCGAATATAGCGATCATAACTGACTTTGTGTTCATATGCTGGGACCATTATCAGGACGAATTGGCGAGATAACAAGCAGGGGTTCTCTTAGACCATCCGACGGTAAACAACGACTTAAATGGTCGCAGATTTCCCCAGATAAATTTTACAGTGAAGTAAATTTATCTTGTGCTCCAGAGCTAGCACTCCTAGTGAAGTTATTGGCGCGTACGAATCCATTGCGCGTAAAGACAGTGAATTCCTAAGTGCCCCGGCTGGCAGAACGGCTACCCTCGGCCCAAGATGGTTTGATTATCATTGCTCTAAGGCAGCAAAAAACCTGAAGGAAGCTCTGGCAGCCAAACCAAGAAATCAAATTGAAGTACGTGTATGCCGTAAAGAATATAAGTCAGCCTTGGTCAGTCGGAAGGGTGCCTTGAAGGAGGAGGTGTGGAGGGAGCTGATTGACTCAAGCACTCTCAGGAACAGTTCTAGGTTCTGGAGTGTTGTGATTCGCCCCCTTTTTGGACAGGAAGTGGGGTGGCCTTTAGATTCGCATATCACAGAGGAGGAATGGGTGCTCCATTTTAAATTCATGTTTGACAGCCCAATTGAGCATACTCGCCAAGAAGGTCGGGACACAAATGTCCCCGTATTGATTTTTGAAAAAGGTGAGGTTATTGCAGGCATTGCAGGGCTATCCACTAATAAAGCTCCGGGCCCAGATGGTATCCCTCCGAGCCTGTTTAAGTCTGACCCTTTGTTCTGGGCTCTGGTACTAGAGGCTGTGTTTAACGCAGCTGCAAAGAATGGATGTCCTCAGTCTTGGGCCTCTTCCACTATAGTCCCTGTCTTTAAGAAGGGTGATAGGAATAGTACCCACTGTTACAGGCCTATCTCCCTCCTTGACTCAGTGGTTAAGGTTGTAGGACGTATCTTCTTGCAGAGATTATCCACATGGACGGAGGAGCACAAGGTCCTGTTGGATGTCCAGTTTGAATTTCGATCGGGACGTTCTACCGTTGCTCAGGGTCTTAATTTCTCTATGTTACTGAGCAAATATACTGTTGCTCGCCCCGGCACTGTTTATCTTGCCTTCATGGACTTGTCCTCCGCATTTGATTGTGTTAATAGAGCTAAATTGTGGCAGTCCATGAGGGCACTGGGGGTGGATAACAGTATTGTTAATTTTCTAGAGGATTTGCATAAGTCAACCAAGGCTAACGTCAGGTTTTCTCAGTACCTTCGGGTCACTAGGGACCTTGAGACTAGGGGTGGGTGGAATTTGCAAAATTCACTTTCGCAAATTATCGCGAAAATGTTAAAAATCTCCGCGAAGATGCGGAAGTTTTTTTTCCGCCCGTTTGCGGTATTTTCTGCGTGGTCGCGGCTCGCCAACTTACCCATGCGGTTGCTCACGGGCGCGACCATCTTGTTTTCACTTGTCTCGTGGTGCATGATCGCGAGAAGAAAGACGTGATCGCGCGACGAATGACATTACTGCGGGCGTGAACTGTCGCGTGACAGCGCAAATGGCTACCAACAATCCAACATCTCGTGGAGAACGCGACCGGATTGGGAAAACCTGTCGGCGAACACGGGGATTCAGGTAAGGCGATCGAGCGCACGCGAGAATGTATTATTTTACAGCGCGAGGCAGCAAAAAATTTCTGGTAAAATGCGGATTGCGGAAATTTTTACATTTTCGCGCTCTCCGCGGAACGCGAAAATGTCAAATTATCGCAATTTCCGCGAGCGGAACGAAATTTTAGCCCAGGCCTACTTGAGACAAAGAGGGGTGTACGGCAGGGGTGCATCCTGGCTCCATTCCTGTTTAATCTTTACATAAATGATTTGGATACTGCATTAAGAGCCACTGGGGTTCACTACCCGTGTGTAGGGCGGCGTGGCATCCCCGTCCTGCTTTATGCGGATGATGCCGTCCTTATATCTAGGACTGCAATAGGTTTGCAATCTTTATTAAAGGCATTCTCTAAATTTATGACGGACCGGGATTTGGCAATAAACGATTCAAAATCTTACATAATGCAAGTGGGGCAACAATCCAAAAAAAGCTACCAATTTAGTGTTGGCCATGCTAAAATCCCCCGAACTAATGTTTTCTCCTATTTAGCGGTCGTTTTTGATGATAACTTAAAATGGGGTCCATTAATCTTGAGAAAAAAGGGGGACTTGGCCCGGGTGAATGCGGCACTTTTTAATTTTGCATCAAAAATAGGGAAAAACCCAATTGGAGCCATGCTGAAGGTTTACCAAGCCAAAAGCATGGCCTTAGCTAGCTATGGAAGCGAAATCTGGGGACACATGGCTGCGGATTCCCTCCAGGTGGCTGAGAATGATTTTTTGAAGCACCTGTAGTGTGTTCCGCGCGGAACATCTAATTTAGCGGTCCATGAGGAACTGGGGGTCCCCTATCTAAGTGATGTCCTCACGCTGCGCCCCTTGGTGTTTTGGTTGAGTTGCTAACTGAATAAAGAGTTAACTCTTAACCATGCAATTTTAAGAGAGTGTATGTCCCTCGATAATGCATCCCAAATTCCCTGGCTTAACTACATTAAAAGTAGCCTTGACGTGTTGATTAATTCTGTAAGCCCGAATCCATTGCCAAGAAGGACGTGGAATTAATTAGGGTGGCCTTCTTAATCTCAAGGAAATTGGACAGGGAGGCGCGGGAGATGATGAAACCAAGTGTTCGTACGTTTTTAATGCTCAAAACAATTCCGACAATGGAACCCTATCTTGTGGGGTTTCTATCAACACACGAGAGGTTTTTATTAACTAGATTTCGGATGAACCTTTTTCACCTCCTGTTAGCCAGGCCCAAGGGCTACAGTAGAGGTCAAGTGCTAGCTCCCTGTGGCTGCGACGGACAGTCTCCACAGGATTTGCTGCATTTTATGTTTTTATGTAAGTTTTATGAAACCCCTCAAAGGTATTTTCTGGTTCCCATTTTAAAAAGAATTAATTTTACTCAGGCCCGTCCTGCCCTTATATACCTTCAATTGTTGAAAGAGGATAGCATTAATTTTATAGTGGAGTTTTTAATAGCTACCGTGAAATCCAGGGCCTGTATGGATGTTTAGACAACAGGAAGTCATGTTATCCGGGCACACTGCACTTTAGGCTCTGAATACTGTGGTAAGCTGGGTATTGGGTTTTACTTATGAACTGTGTATGGGTCTTATTTTTTAAAATCATATTTTAATGTATCATTGTTTTTATGTATATGTAACCTTTGTAAACTTTTATGGTTCTCCGGCTTAACCCGAATAAAGTTTATTTTTATTGTATTATTGTATTGGGTGTAGAGCCTTGTTAGAGTAGAATGCTGGTTGCCCCAGTACACCTTAGGCCTGTGACATAAATGTTGGAGGGTTGAGTTGAAGACAGGCTTAGAATCTTGAGTTCTGACCTACACGCAGCGGAATAAAGACATGTGAAATTAGTCTCTATGTGTGGTGTAGGTATTGGGAAGTGCCTAGGCTAGCAGGACACTACAACTGGCTACGAATATAAGAGATCCGAAGCCCGTACACTCATAGCGATCTTCCAGAGAGTTTGTCATTGCCCAGCGAACTGCTCTTGGTGCCACATGTGCCACAGTCGAAGGGTCAAATTGACCATGGCACAGATGGAGTCTCAGCAAGCCTGTTTAAAATGCTGGAAGACAAAGAAAGTGACGTTGAAAGTCCACATGTCAGTGGCCAGGAACTGAATGAAACGGTACTGCGCCATTATGCAAACTAATGCCTTATGCTATACGAAGTAAGAACGCTAAAGGCAGATGCAGCCAGGTTACAAAACCAGTCCAGTGCACAGTAATAATTCAGTACAAATCAAATTGAAATTCATATGCTATGAAGCAGAGACTATCCAGGTGTTTGTGAAGAAACATGTAACCACAAAGCCAGCCCAATATCATAACGGTACCTGCTTTCACAGACTAGTGGAAAACAAGGTTGATCTACTTACCAAATCCATTAATTAATTGTTGTGCCACAACGTGCTGTGAAGTGGCCTCAGAAGGAGGATCAGTGGTTGTGCATGTGGGTTTGTCCCCAGACAAAGTGGCTCACCACCAAAGCTGCTGCACAAGGGCCCAGAATAACTCCTTAGACAACCATCAAGTAAAGAGCTCCAATGGAGAGCAAGGCCAAGATCCAAGCTTCAGAAGTTAGTAAGGCTGGGCTCAAAGCCAGCATGATACAAGGCGCTAGAGAAGCTTTACCTGATCAAGTTCCACAAGAAGCACTTGAGAGACCACTACTGTCCACCAAAGTATAAACGGCAGCTGCATTTTTAAAGCCACCAACTGCATTAGATACTGCCAAGAAACACAAAATTGGCAATTGATGGATAGACACTTTTCAAGATTTCACAGATGCAACAGTTGAAAAAGATGATAAAAATATTATAAAGTATCTAAGAAACATGGCTGGTGAAAGAGTGAAAGAAGACATGAAAAAGATACCACAAAAAGGTAAAGTGACGTACGATCAAATCAAAACAGCCTTGAATGTCAAGTTTCATCCAGTGCCAAATGCAGATTATGAAAGATCCATATCTAGTCAAGAGCTCCAGAAACTAGAAGAAATCATTGATGAGTTTGTGGAGAGACTGGATGTTCTGGTAAAGCACCGTAAATTCAATGATGAGGAAGCTACTCACCTCAGAGTAAGCGATGGATGTCTTTCAGATTCCTTTTGACGAAGAATGCTGAAGGAAACTCAGAGTTTGGAATATGTCCTCAAGGCTGCTCATGTTAAAGAGCGTGCTGTTCATCAAACAACTGATATGGAGGCCGGAAGCTTCCAAAGTGCATCAGTCATGAGCATAAAAAGTAAGTCAAGGTACAAAGCTGAGGGACACAAGGCGATGTCTCCACAGAACAAGAGAACGTGTTACAGATGTGGATTGTCATTTCCACACAAAGGTAAACGTCTCACCACTGCTCAAATACGCCTTGGCTATGTTAAAGCGAACCATTTTGTGATGACTTGCAGGGTGAAGAGAAAAGTAAGTGTGTCACAGCATGAAGGCAAAATGGCCAACCGAAAGCTACCTCAGTGGCATTCAACATGCTCCCACAAGGCCAAGCGGTCATACCAACTGAGGCAAATTGACACCAAACAAAGTTGATTGTCGTCTAAATGATTGACAAACAGTTCCTCAGTCTCAGTTTCCAGGGAAAGTGGTAATGATGACTGTGTGATGTCAATGTTTACCTCAGAAAGGCATGCATATGTGGGACTTGTCAAATGTGAGAAAAAACTCAAAGTGATAAGAAATTGACATGAAAAAGCACCAAACTTATTCAAAAATTGTCCGAAGATCACTCCAAAAATAAATGGATGTTCGATACCATTCATAATTGACAGTGGTGTGTCTATAAATATCATGCCTGAAGAGAAGTATCAAGAACTGTCTCAGTTACCACAACTTACTAAGCCAAAAACAAAAATATACAAATGAGCTGCTTCAACGCACTTAAAGAGTCAAGGATAATTTGTAGCCACGATGAAATACAAGAAAAATGTGCTACAAGCATCTATTCATGTACTTTAACCCCTTCACCGCAGGGGTAATTCCCCCACGGCACGGGGGGGGGCGCGCCGCGGTGCTCGTGACAAGCCCAACTCATCATGAGGCACAGTGGAGCTGTGCTCATGACGAGCTGAGCTCATCACGACCCCGCCCACTGGTTGATTCTCCCGCACAGGCGGGGAATCAATCGCGCGTGGGCGGGCCGCGACCGTTAGGACGAGCCCAGCTCGTCATGAGCACAGCTCCACTGTGCCTCATGACGAGCTGGGCTCGTCATGAGCATGCAAGTGGTTAAAGGAATAGCTTCAAGTGCCTGTTTGCTGAGTTTTAATACTGCTGCTCATATGGAACTGATATCAGTGAACTACAATATGAATGCTCATCATGTTATGTTATGTTATGTTATTTGAGTTTATAAGGCGCACAGCTTCCCCAAGGGGTTTCCCGGCACCAGCCTGAAAGGAAGGTGGAAAAGGAAAAGGAACTACAAGTTAAATAACCACGTTTTCAGCTGTTTTTTCAAAATTACCATAAACCGTTTCTTTACATAAAGAAATGGGAATAGAGTTCCACAGGGAAGGTCCTAAGTAGGCAAAGGATCGACAGCGCATATGCTTCAATCTGATTCTAAGGACAGTGAATTTAAGCTGAGTAGTGGAGCGAAGAGTGCGTGAGGGTAAATAGGGTTGGACTAAAGACGGCAGGCACTGAGGGGTTGAACCAGTTTTAATTTTGAACATATAGCTCAAGGCTTTGAATATAATACGATTCTCCACCTTAAGCCAGTGAAGGTTATGAAGAAAGCCTGAAATAGCGGCAGCCCTAGGGACCTGGCAGAGCAATCTGGCCGCCGCATTTTGCACTATCTGCAATCTTTGAATTGCATCCTTATTGCAACCCAGATATAAGACATTACTGTAGTCCAGCCTAGATGTTATAAGGGCCTCGACCACAGTTCTCTGAGTGGAAAGGGGAAACATCCAAAGAATCTTCTTCAGCCATTTAAGAATGGTAAAACAGATAGAGGCCAACTTCACGACTTGCTGTATCATTAATAACTGATCATGAAATTGTAACTCAATTTCCTACATTATTTCATGGGCTAGGAAAACCGTAAGCAATGAAAGTAATGTTACACATAAATGACCATGTTCGTTCTGTTGCTCAGAGCCACAGACAAATTGTGTTTCACTTGAAAAGGAACTTAGGGCCTGATTATGATCATGGTGGTTGGGATACTCCATCACAAACATAACGGATAACCCATCCACCATATTACAAGTTCTATATGATATAATGGAACTAGTAATATGGCTGGCAGGATAGCCATCATGTTTTGGAGGGAGTATCCCATCTGCCAAGATTTTAATCAGGCCCTTAATTTGTTACTTATACATAACATAATTGAACGAACATCTGATCTGATACCATGGGTTTCTCCCATAAGAGACAGTGAAGGAGCTGTACACATATTCGTTGACATGCGTCAGGCCAACAAGACAATTGAGAAAGAGAAACATCTCGGTCCGCACATTGCTCATATGATAGCGGAATTGAATGCTGCAAAGCTCTTCTCTCGAGCTTGAAGAAAAATTCAGGTACATTACAACATTTTCTGGGCATATTGGTCTGTTTCGCTATAAGCGATTGAGTTTCGGTTATCCTCTGCTGCACAACATTTCCAAGACATCATTTGATGTATCATACAGCCTGAACTAAATGCATTTACGTATACTGATGACATATTCATTTTCAGAGCCACACAGGAAGAATTTGACATGGCTCTTATGCATGTATGCTGTTTGCTGACCAATGCATGCTTAACTCTGAATGCTGACAAATGTGATTTCCACAAGAAAAGCTTGAAATTCATTGGCCATGTCTTTTCTGATGAGGGCATGAAATCTGACCCAGCAAAAGTGCAATCATTGGCTACTGCAAATACCCCATATGACATTTCTATGTTACGATCCTTTCTTGGACTGGCCAGTTACTGTTCGAGCTACATATGAGACTTTGCTACGGTCAGTGCACCGTTACAAGAACTATCATAAAGACTTTGTCTTTTCATTGGTCACATGAGTGTGAGAAGAGCTTCCAACACATCAAGAAACCATTGAATGTGCCACTGAAATTCCCAACTTTGGTCCCAAACTACATACAGAGATTGTAGTGACACTATCCATGTTGGGTTGGGCACAATCCTTGCACAGCACAACAGACAGCCAAATACCCAGAGACATATAGTGGCATACCCCAGTAAAAGCCTGTCACAAACAGAACATGCTTACTCGCAACCTGAGAAAGAACGTTTGATAATGGTCGGGGCTTGTGAATATTTCCATGATTTCTTGTATGAAAAGACTTTCACTGTAGTGACTGATCATCAAGCACTGTTGACGATATTTAGCAATATCAAAGTCAAAATGCCTCCTCAAATTGGACGTTGGTGTTTGAGGTTCCAAAAATAAATCTATATGATTCTTTATCATCCAGAGAAAGATCAGAATCCGGCTGATTATTTTTCAGGGGTGCCATTACAATGCCCTCGTATCCCATCTAAGAGAGCGGAGACCTACATCAATTGTATCGTGAAATCGAGCGCACCAGCTGTCATCTTTAGAACAAATTGTCACTGCCACGAGCTAAGATAGTGAAGACATTATTTCTTATCAATCTTGGAACCAGCACTCCAGACCTTTCACTAATGATAGTGAGTATTTGAGGTTCAAAAATGTAAGAGATGAACTTTCAGTGACTCAAGAAAGCCTCATTCCGCAAGGTACACGAATTGTTATTCCTGAGAGTTTACAAAAACAAGTAATCAATAGCACCCATGAGGGACATCGAGGAATAGTTGCCACCAAGAGAGCTTTCCATGACCAAGTCTGGTTTCTGTATCTACATGAAAGGGTCGAAAAATAAATAAAGACTTCTCATATATGCAACTTTCTCTCAACTCAAGTCATTCAGCACTCTTTGAACATGTCACAATTGCCACATCATTCATGGGAGAAAATTGCTATTGATTTCTTTGGTCCTTTTGAGAATGGACAACATCTTCTAGTCAATGTTGATGAAAACTCCCATTTTCCATCAGTGGAAGAACTTTCATCCACTACACATGAAAAGGTCATTCAAAAACTAGATTGCATCTTTGTGATATGGGGTGTACCTGCAGTATTAAAGTCTGACAATGGGCCACCATTCAATAGTTAAGAATGTAAAGACTTTCTAAATCACCTCAATATAAGACATCAAAAAACAATACTCTTTTGCCCCAGGCCAATGGCCTGGTAGAACAGTCCATGAGTTCTCTAAAGAAAGCTGGTCAGTGTGCTGCATTGGAGAAGCTCGACTGTGGAAGTGTGCCTTCTGTCAAACACACTGGTGCAGGGTCACCCTTCGTCCACGGGTCCAAACAAGTAAGGTACTATGACACAGACAGCCACCCTCTTTTTATTAGATTTGTATATACAAGAAGTAAAGAGTTTCATTTACTGCATATTCAAGTTGTTCCTTCTTGGTGTGTTACTTGGAAATATGACTAGAATGTATAGTCGGTAGGGACGACGGTGGCAGCTAGTCCCGATTCCGCTTGGCGCCAATATTGCTGATGGTTCATTTTATAGCTGTATGTTGTGTGACAGAACTTGTCAAGCAGAAAAACTTTTAATATATTTTTTTACCTTGTTATTCTAGCTATTGCAGGGACCTCTTGATGCTAGAGTTTTAGCTTCACGCTGTTTTAAACTGCATTTCCGCACTCACGAAGGGCTTAGGTAGCACTTTAGAGCTCGATCAGTACCTACACGCCCGGTCCGACCCAGTAACCAATCACGGGGGCGGAGGGCGGGCCAGTGACAGGCCCACACAGGAAGGCGAGCGGTTAGCGCTCTAGCTTTCACTCACGTGGGGGCTATTTAGGCAGCAAGGAGGCTCCAGCCATTGCGGTAGGGACGACGGTGGCAGCTAGTCCCGATTCCGCTTGGCGCCAATATTGCTGATGGTTCATTTTATAGCTGTATGTTGTGTGACAGAACTTGTCAAGCAGAAAAACTTTTAATATATTTTTTTACCTTGTTATTCTAGCTATTGCAGGGACCTCTTGATGCTAGAGTTTTAGCTTCACGCTGTTTTAAACTGCATTTCCGCACTCACGAAGGGCTTAGGTAGCACTTTAGAGCTCGATCAGTACCTACACGCCCGGTCCGACCCAGTAACCAATCACGGGGGCGGAGGGCGGGCCAGTGACAGGCCCACACAGGAAGGCGAGCGGTTAGCGCTCTAGCTTTCACTCACGTGGGGGCTATTTAGCCCCTCGTCATCCCTAGCGCGCAGCGTTTGCGCGCAGCATGGCGCCTATTCCTGCGCCTAAGACGAGCCGAAGACCAGCCCGTCTGCGCCCGTCCGCGACGGATCGGGACGAGGGGCGGGGAGTTATGGAGGAAAATCCTGCCCGCACAGATATATATGGCGGTAACAGGATTACATACACCTCGCAGGTAATGATGGAGATTGGCTCACATTTACCTAAAGTATGCACATATGAGATGGGAACCATTCTGGAGGGGCCGCTTGCTAGTCATGGGTGTCGTGAGCTACTATGCAACCCCTCTGAGGCCAGTTATTATTGGGCATGCTCCCCGGAATTGATGGGTCAAGTACAAAACGCGTCAGTGTTAAACAACCCTATGACTGACTCACCACGGGGTAGCAAGCACTTGTTATGTAACATCCGCTCACTAGCAAAACATTCCTCGGAGGTGTGGGACCTTATATCATCAGAGGAACCAGACCTATGTTTTCTTACCGAAACTTGGCTTAAACCTCATTCAGTCCCGGCCATCACCCTGGGCATACCAACAGGGTATAAAATATCCAGGTTGGACCGCCCGATTAAAACAGGGGGGGGAGTAGCTATTGTATTCAAACAAGAGTTGAATGTCACTATCATTGATGAACTTTGTACACCTCAGATTGAGCTAATGATTTTTAAAATCAATGTAACATCTAAGGAAAGTAGGAAGGGAGCTGTGGTGTACCGCCCCCCTGGCCCATATGAGAATTTCTCTGTTCTTCTCATTGAGGCTTTAGCCCCTCACGTACAAGAGAAATCTAATTTTCTCCTTGTAGGAGATTTTAACGTCCATAGTGAGCTGGGCGGCTGTTCAGAGGCGACTACCCTGTTTGCAGACCTAGACCTTCTGGGATTGAAAAAGTACAACCATGGCCCAACCCATCAAGCGGGCCATACACTGGATCTAATCATGTCCAATTCACCTCTGATTAAGTGTATGCCCCCGACTCAAGTGGACTGGACGGACCACTTTATTCTTAAATTCTACACTGCTACTAACTATAAGTTCCAGGCTGCACAGAATACGTTGGCCAATACTAGGAGACCCTGGCACAAACTTACCTTGGAGAATTTCAGGGAGAATTATAAGGAACCCGTAATTCATAGCCCAATAGGAGATATTTCATCTGCATTAAAAAAGTTTGAGGAATCGGTCACTAAGGGGATAAATGCCGTTATCCCCTTAAGAGTATATAAACCACGTGCAGCTCACAAGCAGGAAGTTTGGTTCTCTGAAGAACTAAGATCTCTTAAGTCAAGGACTAGGAAACTTGAGAAAACATGGAGATCCTCACGGGGGGCTGAAGATAAGGAACGTCACAGGATGGCTTTTAAGATATATCATAAGGCTATTCGGACCGCACGTAAAAACCACATTGCAGCACAACTGTCTGTAGCTGGTAAAAACTCAAAAGTACTATACCAAATTTTACAAACGTTCACAAAGCCTGCAGCCTGCGAGACGACAGAACTAGCATCGCAAGAACTCTGTAATGAGATCTCGCGATTCTTCACACAAAAAATAGATGCGATCTATGATAAAATAATACACTCCAATAAAACCGTATCAACAGATAACACCATTTCGTTGGTTGTTGATGCTCAGTCTCACTCTAGACCGCACCTTACTGAATTTCCTTCTATATCGATAGCTGAGGTAACCAGACTTATCACGGAAATAAAGAGCGGTAGTCCTTTGGATACCATTCCGGCACGCATTATGCCCATACTATCTAATGAATTAGGCCCGAGAATCCTGGAATTAGTCAATTTGTCCCTGAGTACAGGGGAAGTTCCCCTAGAATGGAAACGGGCGTTGGTAAGACCTTTAAGGAAAAACAATGCCATACCCTGGACAGAACTATCCAACTTGAGACCCATCTCTCTTCTTCCCTTTCTGGCAAAGTTAACTGAGAAGTTTGTGAACAGCCATCTTTCGACCTATATCGAAAGAACTGGGACTTTGGATCCTTCCCAGTCAGGGTTTAGGCCTAGACACAGCACAGAGACCACCTTGCTGTCTGTCGCAGACGATCTACACATGCTCCAGGACAGGGGTTATTCCGTTATACTGGTGCTGTTGGATCTGTCTGCGGCATTCGACACTGTGTCACATAACATTCTGACCTCCAGGCTAGCTGACAGTGGCCTGGGAGGCAAGGCGCTGGCCTGGCTGAGGAGTTTCCTTACAGATCGTACCCAAAGAGTCACCTTGGGTACATTTCGATCAGAGGAGCTAAAGATCTCAAAAGGGGTGCCACAGGGCTCTTGTTTGAGCCCTACGCTCTTTAACATCTACGTGGCCCCCTTGGCTAACATCATGAGATCCCATGGGTTTATTCCGGTGTCCTACGCCGATGATACTCAACTCCTCTTTCCCTTTAAAACTCTCACGACAGAGATTAGGAACTCTTTTGCCCAGGGTATGAAGGCAGTGGCTCATTGGATGACCTCGAACTATCTACAATGTAATGTGGCTAAAACAGAGGTGATGCTATTTGGGGAGGCGAAACGCCTGTGGACACCAGACTGGTGGCCTCAAGATCTTGGGCTAGTTCCTGAGCCCAAATCGGTGGTGAAAGACCTGGGGGTTAAGTTGGACCAGGAGCTTTCACTGAAACAACACTGTAACCAAGTAGTGGGCACATGCTTCCACATCATTGGGCTGCTTAGGAAGGTGTTTCCTTTACTGCCAGATGACACACGAAAGACCCTGGTGCAAGCGTTAGTGTTGAGCAGAGTTGATTATTGTAACGGCCTGCTACTATCTGCCAACGAAGGAGCTATCTCCAGGTTGCAGGTTGTTCAGAACACTGCTGCTCGTCTTGTACTAAACGCACCCACTCGGACAGCCTCTAAACCTTTGTTGACCAAACTTCACTGGCTACCAGTGAAACAGAGGGTTAAGTTTAAAATATGCTGCATAATACATAAGTGCCTGATGGGAATTGGCCCGGTCTATCTGGCCAATAAATTCATCCCATATGTCCCTACACGCTCCCTCAGATCCGGGGTGGGAGCTCTGTTATGTGTCCCCAGAGCCAGAAAAACAAGACAAGGGTTCAGAGCTTTATCCGTGGCGGGTCCCACGCTATGGAACAGCCTCCCCATAGAGATCAGACTGCTTAGAGAACATTTTCCTTTTAGGAAATGTCTGAAAACTTTCCTCTTTCAAGTTTAGGACATTTTCTGGCCACATTATTTATGGCTGTTATTTGGTCCTGAGGTTGTTGGTGCTAAAGGGCGCGGAGATACTCCTTAGGGAGTCGATTCTAGCGCGGTACAAACACGCAAATAAATAAATAAATAAAATATTTCTTAATGTATTGAATACTTTGTACAAATCCATTGCCCTACCCGACAGAACCAATTTTTTCATATAATATTGCAATGCAATCACTCTTCCCCACAGGGATACCGCCGACACTGCTTACACAGAGGGGGGCTCGCGCTCTTGTGACAATGATGACAGGAGGACCATTCCCCTTGGCTGTCCGGGTGTTGGGAAAGACGTACCCTGTGGTGGAATTTCCTTTACTGTATTCCTCCATTTCCCATATAGTCCCTTTAGCCTGTGGGTTACCATTATCATCAGGGAAACATGCTTTATTAAATTGTGCATTAAGTCCTCCTACATCAGCTGCTGAAACTTTATGAACCTCAGAGGCCCACAGAAGTTTGAACCAGGCTCCACAGGAGCCATTATGGAAGAATGGTAGGGGAATGAGGGGCGTTCCTCCCTTCCTCTGGTGGGCTGGCAACATTCCACATACCCAGCAGTTGGTAGTATTTTTAGTGTTATGAGTATGATGTAACATCCGTAGGAAAGTGTTATTTTTGTACGACATTCGGTACTTTCTCTCATGATAAGGGAGGGTAAAGTAATAATGTTCCAAGGGGGCAGGAGTGGTTGTAGCAGACAGTGAATTTTGAGCTGGGGCTACCTCCTCCACTATCCATAGTGCTGCCACTAATATTAGTAACAGAATAATCAGGACCACCATGCACATAGTCTTGTCCTTCGTTCCCCATTTGGATATTAATTTATCCATTTTTCTTGATGGTACTAACACAACCACAGGTCAGAGAGAGACCCAGAAATCACTGAGCACATATCACAACCAGCACTGAACCTAGTTCAGCCAATTCTGCGATCCCACCGTGCCACAGCTGAACCGTCCCACTAATTGGGAGCAGATCCTCCTGTATCTCTATCTGCTCCTTCCCTTCCTTGGTCGTAGATTGTACCTTGTTACCGCAGGAATAGTCTGATCAGAGAACAGAATTTCTTCATTCGTAGGGGCGATGTTCTTTTGGGTTTGCAGTATCTCCTAAGAATCGCTTCTGCCTTCTGGTTGGAGAGCAGTTGCTGGTATCCTCTTGCAATGGGAGGCGTGGATCCAGTTCTTCCTATTGGTGATGCGGACATCAGTTGCAAGCAGGACTTGTTCAGGGCCCTTCCGGCGGGGTTCCAAATTCTTGGAGCGTTGAAAGTTCTTAGTCAATACAAAGTCCCCAGGCTGGAGATGGTGTGCTAGACGTGTGATGACTTGCAGGGCAAAGAGAAAAGTCAGTGTGTCACAGCATGAAGGCAAAATGGCCAACCGAAAGCTACCTCAGTGGCATTCAACAAGCTCCCACAAGGCCAAGCGGTCATACCAACTTAGGCAAATCGACACCAAACAAAGTTGATTGTCGTCTAAATGATTGACAAATAGTTCCTCAGTCTCAGTTTCCAGGGAAAGTGGTAATGATGACTGTGCGATGTCAATGTTTACCTCAGAAAGGCATGCATATGTGGGACTTGTCAAATGTGAGAAAAAACTCAAAGTGAAAAGAAATTGACATGAAAAAGCACCAAACTTATTCAAAAATTGTCCGAAGATCACTCCAAAAATAAATGGATGTTCAATACCATTCATAATTGACAGTGGTGTGTCTATAAATATCATGCCTGAAGAGAAGCATCAAGAACTGTCTCAGTTACCTCATCTTACTAAGCCAAAAACAAAAGTATACAAATGAGCTGCTTCAAAGCACTTAAAGAGTCAAGGATAATTTGTAGCCACGATGAAATACAAGAAAAATGTGGTACAAGCATCTATTCATGTACTTTAACCCCTTCGCCGCGGGGGTAATTCCCCCACGGCACGGGGGGGGGGCGGGCGCGCGGCACCGCGGTGCTCGTGACAAGCCCAGCTCGTCATGAGGCATAGTGGAGCTGTAAGGGGAAGTAAGTTTCCAACAAATCGGTCTACAAATAAATGGGAGCCCGTGGGTGTAGATGTGTCTTGGCCACTAAAGTCGTGAAAAACGTCCTCAAAGCGAGTAAAGAAATCAGGGACGGACTCGTCCTTTCTTTGTTTACAAGCAGTAGGGAGTGTCCAATCTATCTTCTGTGGGGTAATTATCGTCTTTATATAAGTGAGTATGTTGCCAGAGAGGTCCAGTATGAGCTGAGCGGGATTTTTATCCGGCTTCCTATCTGCTTCAGCCGCTATTAACGCAGCCCAATCTCCTCCTAACTCGGCAACATGATCCTGTTTCCGGGTGAGTCGCCCCATATCCGGCGGTAAGATCATACTGAAAAACATATCAATATCAGCTAGCGTCATGAGGCAAGAGTCAATAGCTGCCTGTACTTCACCATAAAAACCTCTGGGGTTCTTCCGAATATCAGGTAAAGAGGCTTTAAGAGTGAGAACATCCGTCCTTTTCCAGGGCGTGTATTTCCAATTATACAAGAAATGGGCTCTAGCATCGGGCTGTTAGGATCATCATTGTTTGTGTTCCCTCTCCCGGGGATAAACTGGGGTGCGGCTTCCCTCATAGGTCTTATCCAGGGAGAGGCAAAATGTTTGTCGCGGTGCTGCATTATTTTGGCTATGGCAGTATTAACCCATCCTACAGGGAAGGTCCCTACCTGGCGCTGCCGATTAATGGCTCTAACATAGTCTGGACCATTTTCCCCCGTAATCATCTCCCATTGGGCCAAAGCCTGGTAGGAAAGTTTGTTTATGAGACAAAGGAGCTCGCCTTCAGAGAAATCTTGTATCTGGTCTATCATTTCTCCTGCCTCCATGTCCCGATCATTTAGCCAACTCAATACTATCTGTTTAATTAAATCTTGGTGTGGGTTAGGTATGGCAGAGCGGAGAATTCGGGGAGCTGGGATAGGTATGGGACCAGCTGCCGGTCCAGGTGCGTCAACTTGGGATTGGGGGATAATGGACAAATCTGCACAGGTGGAAAAGTAGGGGGTTGGACAATCATCGGTGGAGGATGTGGGGGCTGCGGCACAGGAAGTACAGGATTTGGTGGTCCAGGGGGAGGGGGTGCCAAAGGTGCATATGGGGGTGGGGGTCGTTCAATCAATAATCCGTCAGTTTCTGAGTCAACATCATCATGGTGGGCCTGGGCCATCGCCGTTGGCCTAACGACATATTCTTTAGATGTTGTCAATCTATGTTCTCGATCTAAACTTTCTATATTTTCCTGAACTTCTTTATCCTTTAATTCCTTAAACTTTTGATAAACTGTCTTCCTTTCCTGTTTCTTTCTCACTTTCTCTGCCTTGAGCTGCCACTCCTTCACTTCCTTCCTCCACATACGCAAACTGTCAAACATAGCTGGTCTAACTTTCCTAGCAAACAATTCTTTTTCTAAGTACTCAAGTTTATGAGGGTCCATTGTCCCCTCTAATGGCCACTGAAATTGTGGATCCCCTTTTGTATATTTGCTCCACAATGCACTATACATGATGAGACAAATACCATGTTTAACATACATTTCAAAATTCGGCGTACCTTCTGGAGGCGCCGGCTGACTCTCTTCCAAAATGCGCTGCTTATCGCAGCAGCAATAACAAAACTTCCATAACTTACTAAAAACAGGCATGTTGTCTAAGGTATAAATAATAGCTCACGAACAGAGAAAATCTTCTCACATTCCCTGTATAATCTTAACATTTGCAAATGTTAATCAAACAAATACCAAACAAGCATAAACCGGTCCAATACAATCCTACCTATTCGTAGTCTTCAACTCCCACCTGTCAATCCTCCGTGATCAAATGATCAGTTCCAAATAGCCATCCGGAAGCCCCAGTCAAGGTCAGCAGCCGCAGGAAAGATCAGAGGGGCATATTATCAAGAACGGCGTTACAATTATCACCACTTTAGTGGCAGAAAACTGCCGCTAAAGCGGCGATAATGGGCATGATAATATGCCCTGGAGAATTCTAATAGAAGCTCATGTTCACACCAGAACATGGACTTCTATTGGAATTCTCAAAGGCATATTATCAAGCCCATTATCGCCGCTTTTTATGCCGCTAAACCAGCGATACTTTTTAACGCCGTTCTTGATAATATGCCCCAGAGTTGGGAAGCTGAAAAAGTCACCTTGGCCACAAGAACTAGTCTCCTCAGGTGGTGCGCTCCTTAGTGAAGTTTCTTCTCACCGACAAGATCTCCTTGTCCGGTCCAACTGCAGGCCTTTGAGGGGTTCCACGTTTGGCGCCAATTTGAGGAAGTGTGCCTTCTGCCAGACACACTGGTGCAGGGTCACCCTTCGTCCACGGGTTCAAACAAGTAAGGAGAATCAACACTGGAGTTAAGTAAGAATCAGGCAATTTATTAACACTCATGAGTGGGGGCTCTGTCCGACGAACACAAAGAGGCACTCAAGGAGGAAGCACACCGAGCAATGATTACATGGGTTTTTATAGGAAAAGGTCATAAACAGGGGATGCCCAATGGTGTAAATAAAGCTTGAGAAATACACACACACAATGAGGTAATACAAACGCCAACATCCTTGGTGTTTAAGCAACTTCGAGTCTTGGAGCTGCATAACAAGATACACTATGTATGTACACTCTATTCATGGTTTAACCATTGATAGGAAACTCCGAGCATACTCCAGCTGTTCTTTTGTGCTGCTTCTGCGTGTACACATATTTTGCAATACCCCAATCTGGTTTCTTTACACACGATTGTGCAGGGGGAGTGCCAAGGACAGAGCAGGGGCTGGCAAAGAGGACAGAGAAAATGGATGATGCATAGGTCAACACGATGCAAGAAGAAGTTGGGTTTTTTACATTTTAACACGACCTCAAAGCTGTTTTGAACAGTACTCTTCAAGCTTACTGTTCGACCTCTCACTTAACGACAGGGGAAAAGCCCTGCAACTCTCATGTTTGAAAGAGCCATGATTACAAAGCTGCCCAATGGAACAACCTCCGATCAAAGAATGAGGAAGACATTCACACTACAGACTTTGGTCGCAAAAAGAAGATGAAAATATATGCTGACCGACAACGTCATGCAAAGGACATTACTTTTACAAGAGGAGATCGAGTGTTTGTTGGACAATACAGAAGAAGAAAATCCGACTCTCCTTTTGAGGTTGAACCCTTTACTGTCACTAACACCAAAGGGCATATGGTGACTGCCCAGAGTCCTGCGAAGTCCCTTATGAGAGATTCCTCTCATTTTGGACATGTGGCTCATCACTCACCAAATATCTATGTCAATGTAGAGACTGGTTCCATACAGACTGTTGATGACTCTGTATCTGCTGATAATTCCATCTCACCTGTGCAGATCACTGACGCTTCAACTGCCAGTTTCCAGTGACCTGATCAGGACGTGTGATTCAGGAGCCACAACGCTTAATTGAAGAATTGTAATTACTTGTGTTTCTTTGCTATTTTTTCATATACTTATCAATTTATTCATTTGTTTATTTATTTATCTATTTCTGAAAGTTGTCACTTTTTTATTTAACTAAGTGGGAGATGTAGTGTCTTCTAATAAAAGAAAGCTGGAACTCTTTTGGCTCCCACTGTACACCATAGGCCTGTGACATAAGCTTTGGAGGGATGAATTTGAGGCAGGGTTAGAATGTTGAGTTTTGACCCACACGTAGTGGAATAAGGATGTGTAAAATTGCTCTCCGTGTCTGGCATAGACCATAGGCCTAGGCTGGCAAGACATTACAGTGGGCAGCACCATGCCAAATTTAGAAACTCGGTGTGTCATATGGCATCAAGAGAACTTATTTGGTCTGGAGGAGTCCAGTTTGTGAAACAGTTACAGTGTATAATGTAGCTTATGCAAGAAGTTAAAATACACTAGTTTGTGTCTATAGTTCATGGATATGCATTGTAGTTGGGCACAACTGTATGACCATTTGTGAATGTCCCAAATCATCCTCCCATAGACTCGTGGCTGGGATATACATTGTGAGCCTTCTGACACTGGATATATGGCCGCGACGGTTCTTTCCTTAGGGCACAGGAGCCGCGCACTCTGTGTGTTCTGCCTCTATTTTGCTTGTAGGTACTGTAGTACCTGTAAAACAGATGCCGATAGTGCCTGCTGCGGCTGTGTGTCTGCTAAAGCGATTGTCACTCTAAGTGTGCATCAGGTTGCAGTCACAGGCCAGTGTCAGGCAGGCAAATTCTATGCGCTAGTGTGCTTGCGCCAGCAGCTTGAACCAAAATTTGCTGGCCTGATGATCTCTCAGCCTTGGGGCCTGTGAGGTCATGAGATCAGTAAAGTCCTGACCTTCCGTGGTGAAGGGCTTCCCGAGATGATGTCAATAATTAAAGTCAGCCCGGGTGTTTCAGGCTTCACCCCTAAAGTTCTGAGGCTGCATCTCAGTCAGGGAAGTCACACCCCACTCTCTCCCATCACATGTGTTGTGGAATCAGTAACCTCACCCAGCAGCGTCGCACTGGTCGTGCCCCAAAGAGCAGCATTTTTCTTCTGGGCTGGGTGCGTCACTGTTGAACTAAGTAAATAATATAAAACTATGGAGAAAAAAAGGAAGGTGCAGTCCATCACAAGTCCTATGAAACCAACACCAATATTTGGAAATAATTTTCTTCTTTTATTCGTAATCTTGATAAAAAGATAGGCACACTTATCAAGATTACGAATAAAAGAAGAAATTATTTCCAAATATTGGTGTTGGTTTCATAGGACTTGTGATGGAGTGCACCTTCCTTTTTTTCTCCATGGACCTTTTGTAAGACAAGTATCTCCAAACAGCGGATACTGGGAGTTGTCGCACTCGAAAGCATATATTGTCACTTAATGGAATTTTAAGTGCTTGACCTTAGTCTGCTGTTTTGTTCTTTTGTTGCTAAATAATATAAAACTAACTGACAACAGTGTCTTGCCTGGCACTGTCTGCGTTGTTCTTTCCTGTGCACAAACATCATGACTACAGTGTCCTATCAAGTACCAGATTCGGTAAGTAATTTGCGTTAGAACGATATGCAAGCTACACAAATACAGTTCAGTCTGACTAACATTTAACAATAAAAATACATTCTGTAACATTTACTTTAAGTTACATGTGTGTAGCAATTTGGTTAGGTGTACTTTACTGCAGTATTCTCTCTGATCTCTGCAGCAAACCCTCAACCCCTTGAGTGGGCTTATGGTATGGTAGAATCTCCCTGCAGTTCCACCTCCTGGCATGCTCACATGTGCAGCCATAAGGCTCTGTTTGACGGAACACTGGTGAGTAGGTGAGAAGTCTTTCAGACACACAGGGTTGTAACTGATATTAATCAACTCATGTTCTAAAAATAAGCATTTTATATTTAGATCTACTAAATATAAAATGCCTATTTTTGGTCTGTGAAATGTTTCCAACTCGAAAGAGGCTTTTAAACGTGCATACACAGTCATCCTGACAGTGCTGGGCATGATTATTAGCCCAGTGTACCGAAGACCAACATTTGACCTGGACCTTTTGTGACAAATGATACTGTGACTTTTTTATTTAAAAAAAAAAAACCTTTACTGTAAAGTAAGAATTTAGCTAATTTGCCAGAAAAGATGCTCAAGTCTAGACTAACAGATATACACACAGAGTTATATACACCAACATGCGGGGATGCAGAAGCACCCACATATGCAGAAACAGATACAGACACATATACAAGCACAAAACAACAGTGACACAAACAACCAACACACACATACATACATAGCCACACACATACACACAAAAATACACAAATAAACACACATGTGCAAATGCACAAACAAACAGATCACAGTAACCTTTGAAAAAACAAATTCTTAGGGCAAGACACCCCCCCCCCGCCCCCGAAATTGGGAGACCCAAATTTGCTACACATATTATGTTTCGATCTAGCCTTGCGTCCTACCAATTTCAAAGTTCACCAGCCACCACTGATATACGGTACAGCTGTGAAACTCACTTGCAGATGTATTCCAGCTGTATCACCTTGGACAGAAAGCTAACCTCAAGGGGTTGCTGTGGGAATGCTGCTGAGTATCTCTTTACAGCTTCCCTGAGTCTGTGGAAGAAGACCCTTTTTGTAAAGTTCTCTGACATGCCATGCCTTGGTAGTCTATCCTGCACTACTTTTTCCGATGTCAATGGGAGGGTGGGATTTTCAACTAGTGTGATACTTGGGGAGTAAAGAGTGGAAAGCCGTACCAGTTTGCTAGAGTACCACCAAGCCTTTTTAGTCACGTTGACAGTGCTGGTTACTAATAAAACAGGCTCTGGGAAGGGCTTATTTCAATTCACTAGATGGTCATTTTAAAGTGCCACATGCTACCAACTGGACTCCTAGGCGCTGGAGTGCATCTGTATAGTAAGCGTTTTGTGGTTTAGAATACAGCACACAGTACATAAGCAAACACATGGTTTGTTATCTTGTAGAACGACAGGTTAAAAGCAAATGATCAGTAAAAGGTTTATTGCAAGACAAAATCAACAAAGGTATTTTCAACAGACGGCGCCTCGCCTTTGAGATGTAGGTTTGGTAATTGTTGATGCCAGCACCTAAGTAAACTCACATTACTCAGATTTTAAAAACTGCAATCTACCAGGGGCACCAAAGAGATACTTGACACATGCACAGTCTCTAAGCCCTGTGCGAACCATGCTAACAACAGTAGTAAAAATGAATACAATACTATTACATTACACTTTAAGCCTGTTGTATCTAAGTACTGCTAGAATTTGTTACCGCTACACAAATTAACACCATTGATTTTATCAACCTCAAAATGCCAAAAGGCCAAGTTAGCTCTGCCAGGATCCTGCCACATGACCCAGCTGGCTTACCACTTTCTTGCACTGACCTTGACACCTAGATGGTCGTTGTAAATTCAGATAACAGACTGGAAGGGCGGTGTGGTCAGACTATACCATGTTTATGTCAAACCAGATAGACACAACAGTGACCCACAAACCACCATGTAGTAGGAAGAGGAAATACATTTAATAAAGGATTCCTGAATTTAAATCTGCACATGCTATGATCTCTGCATTTTGATGATTGTTGGCAGTGATACTTATAGCCAGTCGGATAGCTCAGTGGGTTGAGTGCCTGCAGCAGGCATCTGTGTGTAACATGCAAGTCATAAGAATGAATTTCACTGAAGCAGACAATACCTTCAGTTCTTGAGAGGTGAACAAAATAAGTATCATGATTTTACTAGGTCATTTTGACAGCACTCGTTAGAGGGAATTTACATATTTCATATTGTGTTTTGCTCTCTATCAAATGGTAAATTTAATTTGGGATGCCTTATCCATGTATGCATGTGGTAACACAAAGGAGTAACGGTGCATCAGCTGTGGGCACTTGGGTGCTGCTTCAGCCTGGGGAACACTTTCCATCTGGCCAGGCAATGCTGAAACAGATTGACACTGACAAAGCCAATAGCTCTTGTATTGCCAAGACTGACTGGCTTTGCCAGTTCTTGTTTTTTTATCATTGTCTTGTGTGTCAGATTCTGCATCATCCTGCATGGGGCGTTTTTTTTACATATCTAGCAGGTTTTCTGCTGTCAAAAGTTAGCTTCTGCTGCTTCGCATCCACTTTGCTCATTTTGGAGGTATGGTGTTGTAGCTACTAACACTTCAGTGTTGGGCACATTATGAGGGGTTATGCTGATTCAATGGTGAGGAGAAGGAGGACAATTAATATTAATAACGGCGGCGCTTATTTTGTTAGATCTTAGCGCCGCCTTTGATACGGTAGACCACAGCATCCTCCTGCGTCGGCTCGAGGAGACTGGCATTGGCGGTCAGGTGTTGCAATGGTTCCGCTCCTTTTTAGATGACCGCTCCTTCTGTGTTGCCATCCCTCCCTTCAAGTCCAACTACCAACCACTGGCCATGGGGGTTCCGCAAGGGTCCTCGCTGAGTCCCACGTTGTTTAATCTTTACGTGAGACCGCTGGCGGATGTCGCTAGGCAGTGGGGCCTTACTTTGGTCTCATATGCTGACGACACTCAGCTGGCGGTTACTCTCAGTGGGGATGCGGAGATTGAGGCCCCCAGGTTTCAGTCCGGACTGAAGGCGGTGGCTAGTTGGCTGACAGGCAACTGCCTTCAGCTAAACGCCACTAAAACAGAGGTGATGGTCGTCGGGAAGGGAGTGGAGCTGTGGGGTGACCACTGGTGGCCCTCAGAGTTGGGACCTACTCCGATCCCGGTATCGGAAGTGAAAAATCTGGGGGTATGGCTGGATGCGGGCCTCTCCTTTGTAGGCCATACTAAAAGAACCGCGGCCTGTTGTTTTGGTCTCCTGAGGGGCTTGAGACCTGTTCTCAAGTTCTTTGACGCCCCGACCAGGCAGCTGGTGATCCAGGCTACCATCATCTCCCGCCTGGATTACGCCAGCTCTCTCCTGGCCGGGGCTAACCAGGCTGAACTAACCCGCTTACAACGGGTTCAGAATGCTGCGGCGAGGGCGATCGTTGGCTTGCCCAGATTCTGCTCAGTTACAGGTGTCCTTCGCTCCCTACACTGGCTTCCGGTTAGGAAGCGCATCCTCTTCAAGGTATTGTGCCTTGCTTTTAAAATCTTGCGTGGTACAGGCCCGGAAATCCTGTCGAGTTGTCTGTCTTTCTATGTCCCTGCCCGTAGCCTTCGCTCTCAGGGTCTGGCCCTCGCGGTGGTTCCCAGATTTAGGCTTAGCCGCATGGGAGGCCGCTCGTTTAGGGTAATGGCTGCGTCAGCATGGAACTCCTTGCCTGTTGAAATCCGCGTGCTGGAGGACCTTCTGACCTTTCGGAGGGCTATAAAAACCTTCTTGTTTTAGCTGTCTTTTAGTATCTGTTTTTAGCCTGTGGTTGTGTTACGTGCTACCTTGTCTCTGCGCCAGGACGCTCCTTGGCTGGAGTATCTGTGCGCACAATAAATAGTCGTAACATAACATAACAATATGGCAAAGTCACTGTTACCTTCTGACAGAAATGTGGGTGTCGTGAGGCCATTCCCAACTCTAGGATAGAGAAAGGGGTTTGCTACCCATCACAGGTGGCCCGATTTGGAGCCGCGTCCACTGTAGTCTCCTCCTCTGATCGGCAATCCCCTCTGCCTCGCATGTAAGCATGATCAGGTCCAAGGCAGTCGCACGGTAACTAGACCTCACTCAAAGTTGATCATCCTCACAGCTCTTCCCTCTGGTATCCTGGGACACAACCCTAATTTCTGTACCATGTAGTTTGGTCTACAGAGTCATCGTGCCATTCCTGGGACCCAGCTCTGTCGTGGCCTCTCATAGGCCTCCGCCTCTGCTGCTGAGCCTCTGGGTAGCCTTCTTCTTGCACCACCAATAAGTCAGCAGTGTATACAACTGTTACATAGCGTGACAAACCCAGGATAAGGTTGTATAATGTAAGATGTTGTCACAGGTTCTCGGAGCTTTCTCAAGGTGCCGCCATCTTGGTGCCTGGCTGGCTCCGCCACCAGATTGCACAAATTTATATCAGGACACCAGCCCTTGCCATTTTTCCTCACCAAAAAAATAGTGCACCTCTTGCACCTGAATAATATCACCTTTCAGCAACAAATGACTCACCTCCACATTCATCAAATCTATATGCTCTTTTTCAGAAACAGTTGTCCTGGTTCTGTCCTTTGAAACATATTGCCAGAAGACTTGATAAGCCCATCTCCAAATAACAACCCTTTCAGTTCCTCTGATGCCTCTCTAGGATTGATTCTCATTAGCATGGTCTACCACCTTTCAAAGATCAGTCCAGCATTGCCATTACCCAAAAAACAAATTGCACATTGACTCCAACATCTAATTAGATTCCCTTCCACCTCCAAGATATTTGTCCTGGCCTATTTCCATTGAGAGTTTTTAACCCGTCCTATGATCTCTTCTGAGTTTAAACAGGAAGGGAATTAACTACAGGTAAAAATTCGAAGTTGCACATATTTTGTCTCCAATAGCTGGCCTGGAATTCTCAGCTTGAATCACATTGCGAGCCTCCTTCTCCACAGATCTCCTAGCCATCCCTTATCAAATCTGCTGACGTGCTCTATATGCCACTTTTAGAGCAAATTCTTAATGAATAAATAATGATTGCGTAGTGACATGAATGATTTCTAACTAACTTACCGCACACTGTAGTACTGAGATTTCCTTAGACTGGCCAAACTAGGCCCAACTCCATTTTGATATTAAAACCATGAGCATGTTTTCATTCTTACTATCTCCACACACAGCAAAATGTGAACTGACATATTATTAAATTCAATGTGGTTTGCTATTCTGTCATTTTCTTTGAAAGAGATGTTGGTCTGGATAAGCTCTAGAGGAAGCTTTTCCTCTCAAATGTAACTGCTCAAGGTTCATCCTGCCTGAAGCTCAGTGAGTCCATTCATTTCATAAGCCTATCATTGTTTTGAGTGTGACTATACTTGCAGGCACATCCGATGACATTAAGGCAAACAGGGACTAATTCATAATCATTTAGTGGGTGATGTGAGTTATTGTTGCATTTTATTCTGTATTGTGACTTGCTGAGCCTATGAATCCTTGTGCTCGCCTCTTGCTGACTGTATGATATTTACTGTGTATTTTGCATTAAAAGACTTGCTTTGTCTGTTCCTTAGGGATCGGATATGACGATTGTGCTGTAATTCGATTGAGGATCGTTAAGCACACCTTTCTCCTACTCTCTCTGTAAATCGTCATCCCAATCCTCTGACTCCTTCTTCTCATCCTGGAAGTCTAGAAAATATTTATCCACATCCACTCATTCATTGTCTTTATATAAAACACCAAACTCATCATCATAATCTCAAGACTCCAGTCCTCGTTTAGTGCCGCTTGGGACACCCTGTTCATTTGGTTTGCTCAAGACACTGTTCTTACTACTGTTTCTAGTGCTAGGATCAGCCTTCTCAATACCCCTTGATTTCGTTCTTTCATCCTTCAGATTGTTTGACATTCTAGCAAACTTTCACCCTTTAACCTTCTTTTTTCATCTCATCCTCAGACATGGTCCAAAATTTCTCATCTGAAGGTACTTCTTTTTTTCTTATTAAATTCTGCCTTTATTACCTCTTTAATTTTAGCTTACATGCCTTCCTCTATGTACCTTGCAATAATATTATCACTAACTAAGATGATATCCCAATAGAAATGTCCTGCTCATCAGCCATTTCTTTAAAATATGTATACCCCAACTAATGTAACTACCTTCCAAACAATCCCTGACGATCAGACATTGTGTCCTCAAACAGCTCTAACTGGTACTGAAAAACACAATATTCAATGCCTTGCAACCTGTGCGCTCAACGTGAATGCATTGCCATGAACAAAAACGTTTATGCGCCCTATCTAAAATGGCGCCCAAATATTGTGTGTGGGAGTTGGTAGCAAATATGGCATCCCCAATTTACAGCATCTGACTGGCAGGACACTCTAAAACAATGGTGCTCGAGAGAAACTAGCGACTTGCTGAAATCGACAGCGCATGCCCTTTCCTGCGCAGTCAGAACCCACAGTTCAAGTAAGGTTATTTAAAATTAGCTTTTTACAAACTGATTTTCCCATACAAGCTTTCCTAAGAAAACACTCAATAGATTCTAACAAATCCAAGATTTGTCGCTCAAAAGAAATGAACCCAGAAAAGTAAAATGCATACTTCACTCAAACAATCAAGAAACCTGGACTACAGAAAAACTATATAAACATACTTAAAGCCAGTCTCCATATATTTGGAACATTTCAGCACTAACTCAAGTATTTCATTGCCATGAAAAGAAAACAAAATGATGAAGATACGATAAAATGTACTTGTCCTGCATGGAGTAGCCAATAAAAGAGGAAGAGCAGAGGCTGTATGGGATTTATATTCCTCGTAAGAACATACTGAAATAGTATTTTGGTCTTTGATGAAGTAGTTTTGTTCTTTAAAGCGCTACAGAATAGGCAGACTATAAAAGGTAAAACATAATAATAGCCTTTGATTTTGTAATGAATCTCACATGGAGCAATTGAAGTGCAGACCTCTGCTGACAGCAGACTTCTCCCCAGAGCCCAAACTGGGCACAGTTTTTTGCATTTTTCATTACCCCCGGGGGTGGTTGCAGCGGGTCAGATGGGCTGACCACCAAGGCCCTCGCTATCACCCCAGCTGCAAGACGACTGCAGAGCTGAACAGCAAGTCCTCAGCTCTAGGAGTGGTGAGAAGACGATGGGCTTGAAACTGGGCTGAGAGAGTGGAAGATGGAAGCCATATAAAGGCTCAGCTTGTTTGTGGCTCGAGTGTCCAGGAGGACCTTCAGCTAACCCAGACCAGGCATCTGGCTCCATCCTCCAGTGACTCACCCGCTCTGTTTATGCTATGCCTAGCTTGTCCGTATCCATTTGAACGAGAGCAGCAAGAGATCCTCTGTTTGAAGGGAAGGACAACCTCTTGAGTTGGATTAGAATCAAAAATAGGCCTAGGCACCCTAAAAAACAAATGGGTAACATTTGCGGATTGCGTTTTTTCACAAAACACTGCTTCAGTGTTTTAAGTATAATGAAAAGGAGGAGGAAGGGGTTTCTCTAAAAGAGGCATTTTTTCGGAACTTTACTGAGATAAAAAAAAATGCAAATGTTGCCAGGACTATTTGTGCACCAATTAGTTTACAATGGTGAACCACAGCCACTTCTGCTCAGGCCCCCTGGCCCTACTCAATCTGCATTCATTATTGGGCTAACCCAGCGAGAGACGGAGAATGACATCACCACCCTGTTGGTAGAAAGGAGGTAATAGAGGGTCATCTACCTCCGGAGAGGCCACTTGGGCCCCCACTGGGCCGCTGGTGGCATCTGAACAGCACAGACACAGCCCAAATTGGAAACCACGTTGTCCAAAATAGTGGCCCACAGGTGCAACTCCGATACCTGCCCTTCGTCCATTGCCCAAGTCCCTGCCTTACCAGTCCAACCCTCTACAAAAGAGGCCTGTCCAAAGTTTACTTAAATGGCAGATTGGCCCATGATTCACCAGGGCAAATGCTTTTAGCTACTATGAACACCATGCACAACTCTATCGGGGTTCGGTGCCCTTGCCATTGTCCTGTCTTACAATTTACCAATGTCCACCCATGGCAGAGCATCAGAATCCTATATTGCTCAAACCCATGGCGCTTGAAGGGAAATCTTAAGTAACATGGGTAACCCAGAAAGGTATTATGCTGTGCTACGTGGAGCATATTTTTAAGGTTCTGCCTATTATTAGAAAACTGACAAACAGTAGAGCCACCACCATATGAAAAATGCATTTGTAGCAGCTGTTTAGCTACATATGCATTTCCAAGGACACAAGAACGCGTGCACAAGGTGTAGCCATTTTCATACGTGTGACATGGCGTTGATGGCTTATTGCTTCATCTTACGCCTTGAATCAAAATCTAAAAAGATTTAGGGATGAAAACAGTGAGATGCATAGAGGCTGCTCCAACCACCATACCTTATCCGGTGAAGGGGACAAGGGACTTGGACTGTTTATCTTCATGCCGCCAATACTTGCATTGGTTCTGTGTTTAAGGAAGGCCACCCTTGGAACAAGGATTCCTTTTACCCGGACGGTACTCTCCTGGAGCAGAGATAGCAGTGATGAATCCTTCCCTGACCAAGCTCAATGGCAAAGCCTGTGCCACCCACACTACAGCCAAAGACCCACTGGCGCGCCAGTATCTCGCTGTGCCAGACTCCAGTTTGCACTGACCTTATTCAATCCATATGGAGCTTTGCCATCTAATGGCCGTCGGATGCAATCCATCTTATTAAATATTATTTTGGAACTGCCTATTGTTGTCCAGTTGAATACATTGGTATCAGTTTGTGTTGCAATTTAACTGGTAGAATTTTTCTGGGGGGTTTTCCCCGCGGAACACAGCTACGCCCCTGTACAAAAACCTACACGCCATATCCGAGTGCAGTAGAATTGTGGGTGCCAGCTTCAAAATCTGAAAGCTATTCATTTTTGTTTTTTCAAAATACCAAGAAGAAGCAGCATGGGCTGTAAACAATTGTCAGTCAAAAGACACAATCCTTTGAACACAGAAAAAAAGAGAAGGCCTCTGCCTGTCACCCACTGCACGTGAACTGTTTCACTGGCCCTCCCTGCTTTCTGAGAAACTCCCCATTCCTTTCTAAAGTACAATAAACGCAATGGGTACTCATTATACTTTTTAAAGACTGTTTTGATTCAATGTCTTTAAACACGTAATTAAAGCTAGAAGATGTAACTCATTTTATTGTCACACTACCCATCTGCTGCTCACTAGCGAAACAGCAGGTCTTCCTAAAATACATTCACTTGCTTTAGAATTCCCCTTCGTAGTTAGGTGCGT
The DNA here is from genome assembly GCF_964204655.1 of Triturus cristatus. Lineage (NCBI taxonomy): Eukaryota > Metazoa > Chordata > Amphibia > Caudata > Salamandridae > Triturus > Triturus cristatus. The sequence goes on along the minus strand of NC_140580.1, from coordinate 142,571,502 downwards.
GTACGGTCAGGACATTCAGACAGGCCTCCCACTGCAAACAGACTGCAACTCATGTGCATGTTTGATTTAGATACAAACCACATGTTGCCTTATGTCAAGTATTACTTCTCATGAGCCCCCGCCGCACTTTTATGCAGCCAAGAAGCAAAATATGCATTTATCTCAACTTGCATTTTCATTTATATATGTATTCGTGTATTTATTTCTCAATATCACACTGCCCATGCCACCTCATTAGAGAGCTTGCTTGGGCGAGATGAGGGAGGGCGCATTGGGAACCTCTGCACCAATAGCAGAGCGCATGGTACTGTGTTCTTTCTGTTGTGAAGGGGAAGTCCTGGAATTTAAGGAAGTCAGCGTCAATACCTTGTGGGAGCATGAGGGAGCTCTGGCAAGGAAAGTCTTGTGAGAGGAGAGATCTTCACCCACAGTGGTAGCATCTTATTATTCAAGGCTTCCTAAATGGCTCTGTTCATCTACATTTTCAGGGCAGCCCTGTGCCAATTAAGGGAGAGTATTAGGGAGGAAAACTCAATTTCATTTTTTGTGCCGATAACTACCCTATTAAGACATACATTTAATGTCACCTTCATTACAACTGTTAAGGGAAGCATCGCCCAGCTGAGACAAGCAGCTTCCATGGAAGGGTCATGTGGTGTTTGGCGGTTTCCTCTACACCACAGACCCATCACCGCAGGCCTGGTCCACCGGGTTAAGGGGATAGTTCCCCCGGGAGGCAGGAGACCTGGAGATAGGTTTCTGTCTAATGAGCTTCACAGCACAGGCAGATACAAAGTGGTGCAGAGGAGCAACCTGTCCCACTGCACCCTTTTAAAAGTCTCCCCCTGCATTCCAGGCACCTGTTTTTACCACACATTTGCACATGCGCAGTGAAAGCAGTCAGTGTTGAGGCCAGTGCATCCCTGTCTGCACTCACAGTGCCCGCGCTAAAAGGAGTCAGACCAGGCTTGAGTGAGTAACATACTGAAAAAAATCCTGCTGCCAATTCAATTCTATGGTGTGCTCTCTGGAAAGTGCCTGTCCTGCTCTTCCCAATGCAGTAGCTAAGCAGTATTGCTGCTCACATCCCAGACTGCAGACAAGTGTTATTTGCAATAAGGTTTAAAGTTTTCAGGCATAGAGAAAATGAGAGGCCTGTGCATGGTAAGGCGCGACGGTAGTAGATGGCCTGAAGAGTGCCAAGATGTTAGCTCAAACTGGGCCTTTCATGAGGTGCTGTGGCTGGTGCACCCTGCAGAGATCTTTGCGAGGTCTGAATTGAATGCCTGGTCAGCACAATTGAGCTGCTTTCATTTCTTTAGTAAAACCCGCCCAGAAGTGGTCGGGAAAGAACAACATTGAAGAAATTATGAAATGGTGCAGTTACAAGCAGAATGACCATCTTTGGAAGGTAAAGTGGCACTAACACTAAAAAAAGACAGCAAAATGTCCACTTTTTTGACTACATTTGTAAAGACCCCAAAAGGACATTGATCGCTGGAGAGCATGCCAGGACACGCTCCTGGACATTGTAGGGTCACTAAATAAGATACTCGAAATGGCGGAAAAGGCCAGGGATATGGGCAACCTTATCTCTCCCAACATACAATTGGGCTGAGCGCAAACCTCACTTTGCTTCCTAGGGAATGCAAAATGTGCACTCTTTCCACCAAGAAGCATTGTTCTCTTTTGATTAAAATAGACTCAAATTTGGGCAAACTGTCTACCATACAAGCAGTGCCAGTTCACAGACAGGGGTTTGTGTGAGGCCCCCTTTATCAAAGAACTAAGCGAATTCATGACTATCCATCTCGTCATTAGACAAGGCACAACAGCCAACGGGAAGGGTGTTCTCTCAGAAGGTTCTTGAAGGGACCTGTAGAGGCAGGGGGGGGTTGACTGGCTGTCCTTACTTCTCAGTATCCCCAGATTTTGAGACTAGTATTTTGAGGTGAATGCAACACTCCAGGAGGAACCTCAGGCAAGGAGTACTCTTTCTTCCTAACTAAAAGTGGTCGGAAGGTTGGGATTGTTCCTTCCCAAAAGGAGGTGGGTATTGGCAGATTTTAGGAATTGCTGACTGTTGTCGGTTTTCACTTACAGTTTTATGCAACTCCAAAACAGAGGAGGAAAACACAATCCACTCTATTTTTCAGAGCTCAATTCGCTTCTGATAGACCTTGAGGTACAATCTCTACTTGACAAAAGTGCAATAGTACCAACTGTCTCAACCCCAGAGGGTTCCTCAGCAACATTTTCCTGGTCAAAAAGAAGGGCAAAAGGTATCGAATTGTAATACATTTGAAGGAGTTCAACAAGTAACTCATATATCATTATTTTAAAATGGAAGAAATACACCTTCTCAGAGAGATGCTATTACCAAATGACTTGAAGATAAGATTGAATCTGAAAGTTGCATACTTTACCATCCTGATTTTGGTACCACACAGGAGATTTCTCCAGTTCATGTGGCAACAACAAGTGTATGAGTTCTCAGCTCTAGCGTTCAGACTCGAATATGAGACGTTATTTCGCATGCCATTACTTCGCATGCTTTTAGTACGCGGTTATTACTTAGCAATAACCGTTACTACGCAAGTTTTTACTTTGCATACCATTACAATGAAGGTGTTATGGTATGCGAAGTAAAAACTTACCTAGTAATAATAATGGTATGCGGAATAACGTGTCATACTACACTTAACCCTATAACTCTACACTACACTTCACTAACACACAACACTACCCTTAACCATAAAACACTACCCCCCCGACACTACACTAAACCCTAAAACACTACCCTAGACTTCACTAACCCACAACACTACCCTAAACCCTAAATCACTAACCCCACAACACTACACTAAACCCTAAAACACTAACCCCACGACACTACACTAAACCCTAAAACACGAACCCCACGACACTACACTCAACCCTAAAACACAACCCTAGACTACACTAACCCACAACACTACCCTTAACCCTAAAACAATAACCCACCGACACTACACTAAACCCTAAAACACTAACCTAGACTTCTATAACCCACAACACTACCCTAAACCCTAAAACACTAACCCAACGACACTTCACTAAACCATAATACACTACACAACTACACAACCCTGCACTACCCTACACAGCCCCTTCACAGCCCCACTTACCTCTTAACACACGTGGTTCTAATCTTCTCCCCCTTCATGCTTCCACCGGCTTCCTCCGTCAAACTCTCTTTGCAAATGTCCGCCGTGACTAGTACCCGCCCCCTACGCATGCGTTGTACAACGCATGCGATATAACGGCATGCGTACTAAAGGGACGCGTTGTTACATCGCTTGCGTACTAACGCTTGCGTAGTAACGGTGCGCGAAGAAATGTCCGCGTACTAGTGGATGTTTCCCTTCAGACTCTCCTCTCCATAGTGCTTTACCAAGGTGCTGCAGCCAGGCCTGGAACTTCTTTCCTCTGGTTGGAGAGGGAGCATGGGATGGGCAGATTAATAGTGTATTTGGATGACATCCTACAAATGAATCAGGATGCAGCGTGACAAAGTCATTGATCCAGGACATGGGCTTTTTACTAATTGGACAGAAGTCCATACGCAAACCTGTGCAAACTATAGTTTTCCTGGGATTCGTCATAGAATCAGAACAACAGATGCAGAAACTTCCCCAGAATTAAATAGCATTAATCCAGAAAGATCTGAGAAGGACGTGGCAAGTGAATGGTATCTCTCTAAGACAACTAGCCAGAATAGTGGGCCTTCTGGCATCATCAATGTAGGCGATTTTTCTGGGGCCCCTCCATTAGCACGCACAACATAGACTGAAGGTCGCTCACTTAAGGAAAGTAATGACCCATGGATCAGAAGTACAGTTCAAAATGGAATTCAGGATGGAACTTCAGTGGTAGTTCGACCGTATGGAAACCTGCAATGGCAGAGCCATCTTTGGGTTTGTACTGGACCTAGTGATCGAGTCGGATGCAGGCCGCTCGGGTGGGGTGCCCAATGTGGAGAGATCACCATGAGCAATCAATGATCGGAGCAGGAGAATACATTTCACATAAACTGCTTGGAACTACTAGCAGGATCATTTGCAGTGAGACATCTGACAGAAGACAGGGTCTTGTGTTACATGTTGCTAAAAATGAACAACATATCAGCAGTCCGACTTGGAACCACCAGGTTGAGAGCTCTTGCAGACTTAGCCAAGGATTTCTGGCACTTCCTCAAGACAAGAACTTTTCTTGGTACCTGCTGGGGAAACTCAGTTTGTTAGCTGATTGAAATTCCGGGTACTTCAGCATGTGGAAACGAGATCCAGAGTGCTCAAGAGGATTATGCACAAATGCTGTCCGTGCCAGATAGATCTGTTTGCATCTTGACTTGCTAATTAACTCACATGATTCATCAGTTAGAGCTCGGACTCACTGGTAGTGGCTCCGGTCCACAGCAGGGGATATTTGTTTCTGCCTTTTTTCAATGATCACAAAACTCATTGCACAGGTCAGGAGACAGAAAGTAACATTGGTGTTGGTGACACCTGTATGAAGTCACTAGCCTGGTTTCCAGTTCTTCTGGAACTTTCTTCGGATTTTCTAACCCTGGTTTCCCAGAGTTCAGGCATTCTGAAGGATTTTCACTGCAAGTTACACCAACTGGTGCGGGACAAGACTCTCTGTCTGATGGAGGTAAAACTGCAGGTGGAACTGGGAGATTTAAGGCCTTTCGGTGTGAGCTTCAGACCTCATTACGATGACCTGACCAAACGATATAACTCAGCTTGGCATAGATGGCCCTGTTTATGTATGGGATGGAATATGGATCTCGCAGGGGCAGATGTAAAGTCTAATGAATTGGAACTGGTGGATAAAGTAATAGGCTATCGTACTATTAATAGCTGTAAATCAGCAATTTCCACCAGCCACATACCATGTAATGGGGTCCTGATGGGCGAAAACGTGCTGGTCTGTAGAATACTCAGAGGAGTGAGGCTGGCAGTACCACCAGAACCAATGTACTCACAGTTATGGGATGTGAATGTTGTCTTTCACCTCTTGGAATCCTGGCGAGTAAACCAGTTATGTGCAGTAAAGAGCTGTCAGGTAGCTTGCAATGCTTTTATGTCTCATTTCCTGTAAGTGGGTATCTGACGTGAAGTCTCTGGATGTATCATCTAGAATGTTTACCCCTGATGGGGTCACTTTCACAGTGGCTAAGAACACCAGATCTCAGAACCTAAATGTTCTGGCAACCAGCTTTTCTAGATAATCCAAATGTGCTTGTGGTGAAGCACATTACAGCCTAGGAGTTGATGTATAAGACCAGCGGTTACTAAACAGTTGCTAATCGCAAATAAAAAGTCCTACAAACCAGTTTAATCTTCCACTATAGCAAGATGGATGTACTGAATCATGAGTTATGCAATTATTGATAGATCCTTATTTGGTGCACACTCAGCAAGAGGTGCCATGGCTTCCAAAGCCTTTCCTTTGTGAAGCCACATGGAAGATATCCTAAATGGAGAAGTATGGACATCTGATGAAACTTTTATAAAATTATTTTTTGAACCAGTGATGGCAGTGAAATTATTGTTGATCAGTAAACTTTTAATTTACTTAATCTGCGCCTCCAGTCCTGCATAGAATGTAAAATTTCCTATCAGAAGTGAAGGAAAGTTTAAATTTTATGAAGGACACAGAGGGGAGGATTATCCCATCAGAATGGTGCAATAATTCTGTGACCCACTGTCAGATTGTAACCACCAACCTGAGTAATCCGGTCAGCGGGAGCGATGGAGAGATGACAGTCCGACCACTCCCCTTCAATTTCTCCCCAGGGGACAAATAGGACTGCCCGACCAAGGTGAACACTCAGGAGAAAGGGGGGGTGGATAAAATAATAAAGACCAGCCGAGAATGCAGGGCGGCCTTTCTTGCTGAGTCTTCACCGGAGGAAATGGTTTATCAATGTGTTTTAAAGTCCAACCATGGTGTGTGCAACCTGCAAGTAGAGGAAGAGGACACAAGAGGCATTTATAATAAAACTCTTCCTACCACTAGCTTCCCTTATGCCATAATTCTCCAACCTCCAATACTCACTCATGCAACCACACATAAGCAGATGGGCTTTTAAATCAGAAAATAGGAGTTGGATACTTCACTCATGCATCAAACAACAGAGAACTGGCAAAGAGAAGGCTTCTCTGTGATAAGGGGGATTGCAGGGCTGGAATTCCAAAGGAATTGGTGTGTGCCACAACATAAATAACCCCAATTTTCAAAAACACAGGCAAGTAGTCCAGAGATTACCTCTCTCTAGATGTGTAGTAGTTTATGAGGCTCACAAGATGTCTCAATGGCAGTCGAAAGGCATGCATGCAGAAATGAAGAAAGCTGATAACATGAGGCACCCCTCCATCCGTGAAGGTTCTCTGGAAAGCCTCGGTAAAGGTAATAGGTAATAGATTATGCTTTTAGCGCAGGGACATGCTTCCCCGCCTCCTGTACTACTTTGTTAATTTGCCGCTATTTATTCCGGCCCCCTTCTTTAGCATGCTCAATAGGATGTTACGGGACTTTGTCTTGGGCACTGCTAGGCACAGGCTGGCGCTTGCGAAATTATTCCTGCCGACGGATCGGGGTGGCCCGGCTGCTCCTTGTTTCGAACACTACTATCTGGCTACTCAACTGCAATGGGTTGCTCGCTGGCTGGCTGGCGGATAGGGGCAGGAATGATACAGCCACAACAATGCCGCCTTACTCGCTAGAACAAATAACCAGACTTTTCCATCCTCTTGCTACAGTTACGTGGCCGTCGCCGCTCCTCTTGGCTGTGGCATACAAGTGCTACTGAAGGGCCCTATATCTCATCCGCAATGCTGTCCCTTACGCACCGGCCATACCTTTGGAGGGTTCCCCTAGTGGTGGAGGGGTGCTTACGGCTCCTGCACTTGTGGAATGGTTGGAGGCCGATGTTCGTACGCTTGGAGATCTATACCGGGATGGTGAGCTCATACCATACGAGACCCTGGTGGCAGAGGAAGGGCTACCGCCCGGGGGGGTTTTGGCACACCGCTCCCTGATGGCGAGATTGACTGCCAAATGGAGGGACATGACCACGGAGCCCAACCAGCATCTAACCATGCAATACCTACACATCATGGGGAGAGGCAGGCACCTGGTTCGCTGGTTCGCGGCATCGCTAAGGGAACATGCGGCTGTCAGCTTGGGCCCGCTTCGATGCAAATGGGAACTAGACCTGGGGCTGCCACTAGTGGATAAGGAGTGGGAAAGGATACTTAAATGTCCCATTCGTATCCCCAGAAACATGCGGCTCCGCCAAATCCAGTTATTCATTGTCCTCAGGGCTTATCTCACACCAGAGCTGATCAACAGGTATTTTCATTTTAACGATGCATTGTGCCCTAGGTGTAATGAGCTGGGGGCGGGGTCTTGCACATGCTGTGGAGCTGTCCTGGGTTGGGCATCTATTGGCGCGCGATTAGTGGGCTGCTGCAGGGTAGCACGGGTCGTACCATTCCCTTTGACTGGCCCGAATACATCTTGCACCACTTTAAGAGGTCCCCCAAAGACAAGGTAACGTTCCGATTCTTGGATCTGGGGCTTGTGGTAGCAAAGCGCCTCCTTACAAGGAGATGGAAGGCACACGACCCGCCGCACACACGGGCATGGGGTTGCGGAAGGAGCCTATAGCGGCCCGCTGGGAACAGATGCTCTGTGCGTTACAGCGGCTGGAAAGGGAGGACCACATGAGGCACACGGAGGAAGCTGGTAATGACCACGCAGGCGAATGCATGCCACAGGCTGTAGTACTGACGGGATAGTATGGTCCCACTTTCTCCTACCCCACCTTGGTACGAGTGCAAATACACTAACGCGGTTATGGCTGAGGAGCACACAAGTGGCTCCGGGGGGCGAGGGGTGGGGCAAGGGTAAGGGGGGAGGGAGTTACGCATGTACAAATGGTTTACGCTGCCATTGTTATTGTTTCTTAGCTTTGTAAGTAATTCATCTGTTTCATTGCTCGAGCTGAACGATCAGTATTGGACCACACGAGTAACCGGGAGGTTGAAACACTGCTTTTCTACTGCACCTTAGAGACTGCATCAGAGCTGACAGAACGCAGTACATCTAGCTCCTGGGTAAGCATTCATTGTCTCATTCGCAGCAAAGTTTGCACGCATGTCAAACTAATGTGGTCCCATGCCCATGTACTGATTAACAATTTATGCATGATTGCAAACTTCTGTATGCAATGCCTGTTAACACTGAGTGTACTCTTAAATTAATAAAAACAGATTGGATTAAAAAAAAGGTACTAGATAAGGCTGCCAAGGATAGTTCCAGATAAACACACAATGTCACGGAACAAAAACCAAGTTTACGAGGCAAAGATGAAGGGGAAAAAACACTTACCTTGCGTTTGCCGCATCGCCAGCTCTGCGCATGGTAAGTGTTTTTAAAAATAAAATGTAATATTACCTATCCCATCGTCTCTTGCCTTCCACTTTACATGCGTCTATTATATTTATTTACTTTGAATGTTTTTTTTTATTTAAATTTACGCACCCAAAGTTTACTTTTATTTAACTTTACGCACCCAAACAAGTTCATTGTTTCCTTTCCTTCTTACATTCTTATGCGAAAAAAATCACTCTCTCCACAAACAGCACTTTTATCCTGACTCGCCTCTCTGTGTTTTGCTGTCTGCCCTCGTCTTCGATAGTTTCCAGCCTCTGTGTTCTGCTTTACGCATCCAAACACGTATGCTTTTGTCTGATTTTCCTGCTTACAATCTCATGCAAAACAAACAAAAAATCACTCTCTCTACAAACAGCACTCCTCTCGGCCCACGCGTCTCTCCGCTTCCATGTAGTTCCGCCACGCCTTTTCTTTCTCGCATTTTGTTTTGGGGGGCTTTGTGTGACTGACTACTTGACCTCGTGCATGCATCTATTATATTTATTTAATTTGAATGTTTTTTTTTTAACCACCCACACGTCTCTCCTCTTCCATGTAGTTCCCCTCCGCCTTTTCTTTCTCGCATCTTTTTCTGATTTTCGGCTTTGTGCGACTGACTACTTGACCTTGTGCCTATGAGTTTTGCATGCGTCTATTATATTTATTTACTTTAAATGTTTTTTTTTATTTAACTTTACGCACCCAAACAAGTTCATTGTTTCCTTTCCTTCTTACATTCTTATGCGAAAAAAAAATCACTCTCTCCACAAACAGCACTTTTATCCTGTCTCGCCTCTCTGTGTTTTTCTGTCTGCCCTCGTCTTCAATAGTTTCCAGCCTCTGTGTTCTGCTTTACGCATCCAAACACGTATGCTTTTGTCTGAGTTTCCTGCTTACATTCTCATGCAAAACAAACAAAGAATCACTCTCTCTACAAACAGCACTTTTATCCTTTTATTCTGTTTTGCCTCACACAATGCCCTACACACATTAGACCACATAAAATGCCACCTCACACACTGCCCTGCACACATTAGACCCCGCAAACTGCCACCTCACACACTACCCTACACACATTAGACCCCACAAAATGCCAACTCACACACTGCCCTACACACATTAGCCCCCTCACACTCTGCACCCCCTCACCCTCAAATAAATAAGAATACAGTTTGCTTCCAAGGCACTGCAGTCATTTATGTGAGCCAGTGTCAGATTGTGCATTTTTTTTCAATAGTAATACAGCCTTTAAAGAAAATAGAAATACAGTTTACTGACAAGTCACTAACCAACACTGCCCCCCTCTCACACAGACCACACACAATGCCCCCTCACACAGACCACACACACAGCCCCCTCTCACACAGACCACAAACACTGCCCCCGCCCCCCACACATACCACTCACACTTACCCCTCCACACAGACCTCTCACACTTACCCCTCCACACAGATCACACACACTGCCCCCTCACACAGACTACACACACTGCCCCCTCACACAGATCACACACACTGCCCCCTCACACAGACCACACACACTGCCCCCTCACACAGACTAAACACACTGCCCCCCTCACACAGACTACACACACTGCCCCCTCTCACACAAACCACACACACTGACCCCTCCTCACACACTGACCCCTTGACACACTGCCCCCACATACACTGCTCTCACACATTACCCACTCACAGTGCTTTAGGTCACACACACTGCACCCTTACACCCCGCACACACACAGCCCACACCCTTACTCACTCACACTGTGCCCTCATACAATTCCCCCTCACACACTGCCCTCTTGCACACTGCCCCCTAGTTTGTATGATGTCAGTAGGCGCCTTTTCTAAAATTTAACAAAAACACAAACGTAACAGGATCAAAGCGTTTCTAAAACGCATCAGTAGATTTGGTTTTTTTTTCGTTGGTTAATGTCTATTGGTGCTAGGTGTTTTGTGCTTAAATTAGCATTATTGTTTAACTTTATTTAACAAATGAACAAAGTTCACACTGCCCCCTCTCACACAGACCACAAACACTGCCCCCTCACACATACCACTCACACTTACCCCTCCACACAGACCACTCACACTTACCCCTCCACACAGACCACACACACTGCCCCCTCACACAGACTACACACACTGCCCCCCTCACACAGACCACACACACTGCCCTCCTCACACAGACTACACACACTGCCCCCTCTCACACAGACTACACACACTGCCCCCCTCTCACACAAACTACACACACTGACCCCTCCCCACACACTGCCCCCACATACACTGCTCTCACACATTACCCACTCACAGTGCTTTAGGTCACACACACTGCACCCTTACACCCTGCACACACACACAGCCCGCACCCTTACACACTCTCACTGTGCCCTCATACAATTCCCCCTCACACACTGCCCTCTTACACACTGCCCCCTAGTTCGTATGATGTCAGTAGGTGCCTTTTCTAAATTTTAACAAAAACACAAACGTTACAGGATCAAAGCGTTTCTGAAACGCATCAGTAGATCCTAATGCGAGACCTATTGCATTGCAAATGCTTGTTTTCAGTGGTGTGTATTTTTTAAAGGGTGTTTTTTTTCTCTCAGAAAGTCACCAAGCTGAAATCACCAGTTTTGAAGTCAAATGAAGAGATTTTGGACCATATGTATCAAGCTAAATTGCGAACTCCAACGGTGTCCTCTTAGCACCCTTGCAACCTTGAAATTGCATTCTCAATTTGCGATTTTCTAATTGCTAATCGCAAATTGAGAATGTCTTCCCATTCATTCCTATGGGCCTCCTAGCCCATAGGAATGAATGGGAAGGAATTCCTTATTTGCGAATCTCAATTTGCGATTCGCAAATAAGGAATATGTAGGATTCACAATATTTTTAGCAAATCCTACATACATTGCATTTCGCGATTCTCTAATTGCGATTTGCAAAAAATCACAATTAGAAATTTGCAAAATTGGTTTTTGATACATATGGCCCTTTGTCTTGTTCATTGTATTGCAAACTGTAGATACATTTCGTGAATAATATGTAAGATGAATGGTGACATTTGCCAGACAGGGTCTGCATTGCACGTGCCTGCAAAATCTACAGTTTTCAGGTTGTGCGTCAGATGAATGGAGAGGAAAAAGACTGTTATTAATGGTATGGGATCAGCCTGGTCTCATTCATAACGTTTTATTCATTTTTAAGTGCATTGGTATTAACACATGTCAAAATAAAGAAGTCTGAAAAACTAACAACCAGGAATTAAATCAATAGCTCTGCCCAGGAAAAACATTAATGCTTTGAACTAAAAAACAATAGACACCGTTTCTGGATCAAACATAATTCCGCTTTTTTGGCACGGAAATATTTTAGTTGGGAATTGCAGAAGCAGTCTTTGAACTCTGTCCTCCAAGCATCAGTTTCCCTAAAATATTGGTTGTACAAACTTTTAATATTATTCCATTTTTTAAATAACATTTGTGTGGCGGTGGCAAAATTCATATGCCTTGAGATCAAATCTTTTTTCCTGATGATTATACAGGAGCTCTAACCGCAATTATTTTGTGCCACAAACTTAACCTGTTACATACAAAAGTGAAACATGTTAACGTTATTTTGTCTTAGCAGCACAGGGTCCAGTACTGGCACATTATTTGGGCCTATTTTTGTTCTTCTTAGGTCTTTGTGGTTTACCCAGGGCAGGAAAAGCCCATGTGGTAGGGAAAACCCTCTGTGGGTTCATCCTTGTGTAGCAGCCATGGCAGGCTCTCCAGGGAGGGTACTCCTTGGACAGGCCTTAAGAGCCATGCAGGGTGGACACCGTCACTTCAGGCTATTTATTATCGGAAGTCCTTTGGTAGGGCTCGCGCAAGCGATTTGAATATATTATCAGTTCCCTATATATCTGTCAAAATGCGACTGTAAATGCACCGTTTGGCCTAATCTTTTCTGAAATTTTGTTTGGTGAGTGAAAAGCCCCTCGGGAAATTAAGACTGTCCCTCTACGCTTGCTTGATCCTAGCAATGCAGGGTTGGTTTAAGAATTTTGGCCAGGAGATTCTATGACCAATGTCACTGGACTTAGTCAGGCACCAAGACCACCAGTGTGAGCCAGTCAGGGAGGTGGTACCAAGCCTGGAAGAGAAAGGCACACGCGTTCACGTCCAAGGAAGCAGTTCAACCAGTTCCAGCAAGCAGCAGGCGTGCAAGTACTTTAATCCACATTCTGAGTACTTTAAAGGAGAATTGTACTGCAGGAACCATAACAATAGAGTGACAGGGCAAAGCAATTGCAGACATTGAAACATTTCGCTGCAATCCTCTCCTCTTCAAAAGAAAGAACAAAGAGCCAACATTTTTGTATGGAACAGTTTTTATTACGAACTATATTCAACCATTCATTACATAAATATGTAATAGACTCATGAACACGCTAAATTAAACACAGTGTCATTTGTCTTACTGAAAAATAGAGTTAACCTAAACAGTTCAGATCGCAGTACAGATGGGTTTATTATAGCATTGTCAAGAGATGGTTCAAACTGCGGCTCTTATAAGCAAAGTAGTTGTCAAAACGAGACTGACACAAGAACCTAAAGGCAGAAAAAGGGTGTTAGGAAAGGTAGATACCCGATTAAAGGCCAGATGTACAAACATTACATCTTGAGAGTTTCTAATGCGATTTTTTGCGACTCTCAATTAGAGACTCGCCACATTAGCGCTTCCCAATGGGGTCGCAATCGTCCTGTCTCATCAATATTCATGAGGCAGGGCACAATTTGTGACCCATTGGGAATGGGCACCAAATCACACAGGGATGGTGGACTGTGAGGGACAGCAGACCACCATTTTTGTGTTTGCTTTTAAATAAAGCAACTTTTTTTGTTTTATATGCATCCCATTTTCCTTAAAGGAAAAGCATTTCAAAAAGAAAAATGATACGTTGCTGTTTCATTTTTTAAGAGTAGGTAGTGGTTCGTGGGACCACTGTCTGCTCTTAAAAAAACTTAACACTATCATTCCCAAAGGAGAAAGGGTCCCCTGGGGTCCTCTTCCCATTTGCGACTGGCTTACCACCTACTTGAAGTAGGTGGTAAACTGTGATTGTTTTGTGACCACATTCTGGTTGCAAAACAATCGTAGAGCGCGACTCTCTATTAGGAAGGGACGCCCTTGGTGCACCCCTTTCGAATTGCGATTTGGCAAGCCCTATTTTGCGAGTCGGTAATAGGTTACCAACTCATAAATGGGGCTTTTTACATTTAAAAATGTTTTTTGTTGTTCACAAATGGGCCGAGAGGAGAGTCTCACAATGAGAGCATGGCCCAATGATCCTGCACCAGGCCTGGAACACCAAGAACCAACCTATCTAATGGATATGAAAAGTATGGTGCCCAAAAGGGTACCTTACTTTTTATTAAATTCAATATCTAAAATTCAAGCCATGTTGATCTAGGAATGTGACAATCCAAATAAGCCTTTTTAAAAAGAGATAGAAACTTGCAGATTCTGAGTTCAAGAGTGGGTGCAATAAGATAGACCAGTGGTTCCCAAACCTATGACTCCTGAGGACCCCATTGAGTCACCACTGGAAGCTGGGGACCCCCAAACTATTTGCATGACTTAAATTTAATTAAAACAGTAATTTAAAAAAAATAAACACTTGTGCACACTCAACAAATACTCAAATTACTAAGGATTTTATATTGAAAGAATTACAAAAAGTAAAATGTTTTTTGATAGGAAGGTTGGTGCTGCGTCTCCCTGACTGACTTTTAAATGGTTGGTTTTATTTCACGGTAAGAGGCTCCTGCCATGGGCGGACTGGAAACCCAAAGCAGCCCTGGCAGATGTTTTCAGACCAGTCCACCTGCGGTGCACAGTAAGCGCAGTGTGTGAGCCTGGCCACAACAAAGGGAGCTTTGGGAGGCTCTCCCCCAAGAAAATTTAGGAAACAATGGTGCATTCTAAAACACATTTATCATTATATATTGAATTGTATTAGCTTTTAAAGAATAGTAAATGAAGGCCTTACTGTGCACCGGGATACGATAATCTTTATTGGGGTTCTTCAATGATTCCCTCAATATCACCCTTCAACAGTGCCTCTCATCTCTCCTTAGCCCCTCTGTCACATGTATTTCATTTGTTTTATAGCACCTCTTATACCCGTGTATGATGTCATAGCACTTTACATCTCACACATATAATGACAATGAATCATATGTGTAAATCAGTGTATAGAAAATGTTACATAAGGCAAAGGAGACTACAAGGTGTAGGATTCACACGTCATCCATAATGGTAGGCATTTTGAAAGAGTGTTTGTTCTGGAGAACCAAAACTCCAGGATTCACAACATAAAGTGGTTAGCATTGACTTTAATAATAAAAATGTATTTCTACACAAATAAACCTTTTTAGCAGCATCAGGATAATGAAAGATTGGGAAAAAACATAAGTTACTAACTTGTACCATGCAGTTTGCAAGCAGCTCTTTAACAGTTTATAGGTCACTGTGTTGGATTACGATTGTAACTTATGAACTGCGCAGTAACAACAGAATCTCAGTGAGAAAAGCAGTAACCCACTGAGCTATGCACATAAAATAGTTTTTTTAAACTGCATTGTTACACGTTCTTTGCAGTAGGCATATTAACCCTCTGTGCTACCTTAGATAATTCAAAGCTGCTACTGGACAAAACTCTAATCTCTCTCCCGCAGGTACATTAATCACTGGTGTTGTCTTGACACTTTTATTGTTGCCCACAAACTGCTAATTACACAAGGAACTTTGCAGAGCTTTGAAAACTGCTGTCTGCGGACCCCCTGGGAATGTGTCACGGACCCCTGGGGGTCCCCGGACCCCAGTTTGGGAAACACTGAGGTAGACAATGGTCAATGGTATTGTGATTGTATGACAAATATTGACTATTAAAATATCGTGACACAGTACTATACTGTCAAAAATAATGTCAACAAAAATATAGAGTTTAAATACTTTGTATGTCAACTAAAATAATTTTTAAAAAATTTGAATTCTCAATGTAAAGTAACAAAATATATACATATATATATATATATATATACTTTAATAAGAAAAAGGATTTGAAAGCAATTAAAAACATAAAAAGTGATAAGAATACAAATTATAAGACTTACACATATAAACGCCAAAAACGTAAAAACATATTTACAAAATAAAATTAATAGAGACAAAAAATAGAAATACAAAATAGAAATTATTAATATTTATAAATAACTTCAAAATTAGAAAGAAATAAACATAAAAAATCGAAATTAAAAGAGACGAAGAGAGTGTTGGACTTTGAAGGAATTAGATTTGCTATTCTGATCCAAATTAAGTAAATTTAGGAAAGGTGTTGGACTATGGAGGCGTGTTATTTAATATTCCCACTCTAAGATAATGAAAGACAGGGAAATTTGGACTTTGGAGGGGTCAGATTTACTATTTCCACTCCAATCTGAACAACAGTATTTAAACTTTTTAACTTTGGAGGACTTTGATTTACTATTCCCAATCCAGTGTAAGCAAGAGCAGGGAAAGTTTTGGCCTTTGTATGGGTCAGAATTATTATTCCAACTCCTAAACTTTTTTAACAAAATATTTAAATATTTAACGACATCAACATATTTAGACTTATGTAAAATCATTGTATATAAATAAAACTAAATTAAATTGGAAAAATACAAATTTCATACTAGAAAATTAATCCAAAAATATATTTACTTTTTTTATAAAGAAATACTCTTCTCTCCCTGCCAGCTAAGAAAAAAACAAGCCATTACAATTCATAAAAAATATTGTTGGAATGTTTTTAATATTAGTTTATTATTACAGCAATTAAAACGCTATATTTAAATAAACCAATCTCAATTGACAGTTAAGTAAATATATTTATATCATTTAATAACACATAATTACATAATTATCAAAAACAATTTAATTTGCACGAAAAAGTAATTAAAAAAAAATGTGTTCATATTTTCAATAACTTTACACTTCATCTACTACAAACCCAACAAACCATTACTAAATTTTGAATTACTACCTCAATTTAAAAATAACTACATTTCACATTGAAAATTATAAACTATGCTATAAAAATATCCCATATTATCATAATACTATTGTCTTAGAATAATATATTAACTAATATATAATAAATGACTTTAAAAACTATATTTCATACAACTATAGTAAAGAAAACAATGTTATGCACAATATTTTTAAAATGACATTATATACCTACAAAAAAAACAATATTCTTACCTTCTATATTCTGCCACATGATATTTTTGAGTTGATAACATTTTTTGCATGATATTCTTGTGTCATTATATTTTTTCGTCAATATTTTGATGCAATACCGGTATTCCACTCGATGTCTCTTCTGACCCTCCCTCATCATCCTCAGATAGAAGCTGGTGAAACGTTGACTAGAAGTCGATCTATTCTAAAACACAGTGAATATGTCTGATAGGCCAAAGCACTTGGCTCCAAACTCAAAGAAGTAACTGGAATAACTCCTCTGAAAAAATGCTTATCGACACAGACAGCCTCCTTACATCAAGCAGCCCTCAGAAAGAGATAGGTTTTAAAACAAGACAGGACGTGCATTGCACTTGTAAAAGCGAAATGTCTCAATAGAGTTCAGATTTTGTATTCCATGGAGAGATACATTCTTAACAGCAAATACACCAACTTTGTGAACCAGGGGTTACCTAAGCCATTCTAAATACGCCGAACATCGCTCCTCTTTTCACTTCAAATCATAGTTTACTAGCAGATATTGATCTGTGTTGTGCCCTAAAATATCCTGGGCCTTATGTACATGAAAGTGCTGGAGCGCGCACCGCAAGGCCTTTTGCTGCGCCACACTGTGGCACTTTCAAAACACAGGGATACGTAATATTTACAACAATATGACGCATCCCTGTGCCGTTACCTGCGCTGTTGCAAAATCGGCTGCCATGCGCCACGCACCCGGGGAGATTGTTTCTGTGCAGAAAGGGGTACCTTACTGTGTGAGAAGCTGGCCTGGTATATGCTGTCCACAAATGAAAGTGGGCACCTTGTACCAGTCCAAACAACCCTTATTGAGGATTAGGTTAAAGACAACCTTTATAGAAAGCTATCCTAGTAGTAACTGTGGAGAGCAGCCTTCGGGCTAAGTCTCGAAGGAATGTAAAGCAGCTTGTTTTACCAGATCCGAACCTCCTGAATGACCAAATTAAAGGAGAACCACACAAGTGTTATATAAGATATATGTATTTATTACTAAACACTCTCTACTAATCTCTTTATGAGATTAGAGCACAAAGCACACAATATTAAATCACTAGAACGACATTAAATAGCACAATAAACAGCAGGCTCCAGGGGGAGACCGAACCATATACTAAGAAAGTGGTATAACAACCACGGCTTAACTAGACACAGTGCCTAGAGCACGTAGAATCGCTAGGACCCCAAGGAACCACCCAAAGTAGTGACACAGGGGACCCACAGAGGACGGGTGCAGTGTGAGAACACAGGCGTGAGCTCCGTACAATCCTATGGAAAAGTAGCGGTTGGAATTTTAGAGATTAAGGAACTCCTTCCAAACTGGCGTTCACTCCAACTTTACATGACTGGTTGGATTTACTTATATGAAAAACATTGCAAACAATTTGGGCCTGACAACAGGTGGTCCAATATAACTGCTGAGGAAGGCACCAGTGGCAGAGGGCTCTATGGTCAAAATGGCTTCTAGTCCGTTCTGGCAATATACATATATAATGATTATAATGTAAAGTAAACGTACGCAATGTGTGTCTGTAACACCTGTGTAAAACAAGTGTTCTTAAATGACCTGTATATAATGCTTTCATAACCGACCACGAGCCGCATCATGGGTTTAGCAAGACAGAATTTTTTTTTGATAGCAATGAACCTAATATGCTCTGATGGAAACGTTAGAAGAATCGTCACAAGGGCACCTGAGAATAGGAAGTCAATGACATATTAAAATTCAGAAAAGACTTCAGTCAAATAGAAAATTATCCCAGTACATAAACAAGTTTGAGCTAGTTAAGGCAGCTTCACGGTGGAACTGGCATTTAGGGCAATCTGGAAGTGCCTGATGGGCAGACTGGCACCTCAGTCTGTTTGCCTGTTTTGTGGCCATGTGTGGGCCAGATTTATGGTGTGGTGGGCAGGTTTTGTGGGAGTGTGTGGGTCAATGTTGTAACCATCTTTATATAATGATTAGAACTCAATAGCAGGCAACCCTGTGTAGGTTGCACAGGGCGCACCAAGGAGCAGAGGGTAGCTGTATCACATGGTATGGAAAGGGCTGTATTATGTCTTATGGGATGTCCTGCAGCAGCCGATGCAGTTTTCATTGGAAAATTAATCAACTTCCGCTTGACCCACCATGGTTGCTGCACTCAGACTTTGCATTACTTACACAATATCCAGCTATACACAGCCCCTAATCCAGTGCTTACTTCGAGCCTTAGATGCAGGTGGGGGCGACCGGCACTCATTTTTGGAAAGTGGCACTTATTTTGTTTCAATAAACTTTGATCCAGAAAAATTACAAAAGGAGACAGAAGGTGGAAGAGAAAGACAGAATAACTGTGACAAAGGGAGAAGGGGGGGGGGGGTGAAAAAGAACTTGCAAGAGTGAGCTAAAGACACAGATTTTGTCTGATTGTAGAAAAAAGGGGCATTAGGTGGACTTTAGACTATGCAGCCTTGGTATTCAGCACCTCAAACGGCTATAGAGCTGTCCACCCGCTTCTGGATAAAACTTTGGGCCTGGCACTTATTCATTTACAAATGAAGCACTGCCCTAATCGCACAGGTGGTGAATGTGCCAATGAAATCCTGCCTGGGTTCTAGAGTAGCGTGCTACCCGCAGAAAAGCGCTTCAACACCTCATCAGGGGTAGCAAGCAATATATATTAATACAAACTGTTTCCTCTTCCTATCCCTCCACCATCCTTTTTTAATACAAATAACAAACTCACATGTCCACCGCTCAAATTAATTTCCTATTCCCCTATACTAATCTCTCCACTAATCATGTTTGGGTTCCGGAGTAGCATGCTACCTGCCGAAAAGCACTTCAGCTCCTCATCAGGGGTAGCAACCGCTATATAAATGCCAAACCCTTTCCTCTTCTGTCCCTCCACTATCCTTTTAAATCCAAATAACAGACTAACATGTCCACCGCTCAAATTAACTTCATATTTCCCTATACTAATTCACCACTAATTTTTGGTTTCAGAATAGCGTGCTACTCACCAAAAAAGCACTTTGAGGCCTCATCAGGGGTAGTAAATGCTATATAAATGCAATTACAATCACCTGAAGTGCCAGCAGCAACCAATTGGCTGGATGTGGATGGATGAATGGGGAAAGTGGGCAAGCAGACTGTGGGCACTTGTCTGTGAGGTGGGAACTCTTCAGAGGTATGAGCAGGGCAGTGCAACCAGTGCAACCGCGCCTGATGCAATGCTCAGGTGGTGGCACTGTATTTTGAAATGTTCATAGGATTATGTGGTTCATAGTTCGTTGGGCGCCCATCAATATTCAAGCAGTAAATAAAGATGTCAAGATAACTCTGGTGATTAATGTTCCTGATGGAGAGGGATGAAGTTTTGTCTAGTCACTGTTTTGATTCACTGTAAGGTAGCACAGAGGACTAAAGGGACTGCTGCAAAACATGTGTACCGTGCAGATCACAGAATTGTACTTTATATATCTACATCAGTGGGTTTCGTCTTTTGTTTGAGATCTTTTTGTTACTAAGTTAAAATCCTAATATAGCACAGTGAGCTATGAACTGGCAATAAACAGCTGCATGCAAGACATAGGGACTTATGTTTTCCCCTTGTCGTTCATTTCCCTATGTTTGCTAAAAGAAATGGTGTGTTTAGGTAGAAAGACATTATTATTAGTAAAGCCAACCACAACCACTGTCTAACATTTTAAATCTTGAGTTTTTATTTCTCCTGATCAAGCACTCTTAAAATATAATGTCTACAAGAATGGATGACATGTGTGTACCTTGTAGTCCTCATTGTCTTAGGCAGCATTTCCTATATGTTGATTTACACATGCATGATTCATTGTCTCTGTATATGTGTGTGATGTAAAGTGCACTGACACCCTACATTGGTATGAGTAGCGCTATAAAAGATATAAAAATACATGTGAGAGAAGTGCTACGGAAAGATGAGAGAGACCTTAGTAGGGTGGCAGTGAGGAAATCCATGGAGGGGGTCAATGGGGGCACTAACAAAGACTGCAGTGGCCTTGACCAGAGCTAAACTGGCCCTGGGTATGAGGGAAGAGGTGCTGACTGTTTGACAGGGTCTCTTATGCAGTACTGTGTGAAAACACCTCACACAATGGTGAAGGAGTTCCTGAGTCAGGCAGATATAGAAGATATTGGTTGATATGCATCTTCCTTTCAAAGCCAAATTCTTTAAATGTTTAGAAACAAATGCTCTCTAATGTGTAGTGAAAGAGCAGCATTCACAAACTCTTTATTAACCTTTTCCTCTTCTTATATATTGCAATGGCCTTTAGATTGGAGTGCGTAACAAATCAATATACAAACAACAAAGAGTCAAGAGCTATCCAGCTCATCTCCTCTTTGGCCTGAAAAGCAAGACTACATCACATCTACACCGAAGGCCTTTCCCTTGCTCCCAGTAAAAAGGACATTTTATACTCATCGGCCTAGAAACAAAGTCTTACATGACCAAGCTCTGAATCACCTTTCAATGTTGTTGGTTTATTATCTTCCCACCAGGGGAAGTATTAAACTAAGGAGTGATGCCACAGACGTGTGTGTCTGCTGTATACACCAGTAAACACGTTGGTATTACACAAGGGACCACAGGCACTTATGCCTTTTGTAATTCTGATTACAGCAGACCTCACATAACACCACTTCAGCCTCAGGGGGCGTCGCCTTATTTAAATGAGAAAGTGAGCCCAAGCAAATAAAATAATTTGTCTCTATGCCTGCAACATATTAAAAATATGGGTACAAGGTCAAAGAGTCCATCATGTGGTGCACTGACTGTGCGTCACATTGAGGTGGCCCATAGTGGGCCCTCACTGGGAGGCTAAGGCCCACTCAGGCATCCCCTGCAGGTGGGTGCAGTCACTCACAGGACTCGCCTGCAGGCGAAATTCATGATCCCCTTTTAAAGGCAGGCCAGATTGCTGCCCACTCGGTGAAAGACAGACTGGTAGCTTCAAACAGCCAGTCCACCTTTCAATAATGTGTTCCAGGCAGGGCAGGGGCAAGAATGCGGCTGTACTGGTGGCAGCGCATTTATTGTAATGGGACACACTGTCCCAGTCTGTATACCCAGCACACCCATTTACAGGTGCTCAATGAACCAAGTAAATACAGTGTGCCCTATAGTACGGACCCATTTGCCTAAAGTCTTCTAGTCTCAACTTATAGTCCGTCTAGCTGGTTACAAGAAATCACATTTGATTTGCAAGTCTTATCCCTGTGGACCTATCTACCTATGTCCCTACACATGGAATCTAATTATTTAAAAATTCAAGATACTGCTAAAAAATCATTTCTTCAAGCGGCTTCTGGCTAGCCCTTCTGCTTTCTGGCTGTATTCTCCTTTCCATAGGCCCATTAGTCAGATGCCTAAAATCTGTTTTTTTATAGATGTATTTATGAATCTGTTTTTTGTCATTCTGCAGTTACGTATTTCTTCTATGATATATTTTTTATGATTGTTATTTATTGTCTTTGATGTTTTATGCTTTCATGATTGCTTCTTAACAATCAAATAAAGATTAAAATTTAATTCAAACAGTTTCTGCCCTTTCATCCTGCAGAATCTCAACCACGGTGTTCTCACCTGTCTATCAGCAAGGCTCAATAATGGATACCTTTGCTACATTATCCAGAACGTAATCGATTTTCTCTGTAACTGATTCATGGCACTCTGGGGCTATCACAAGGATTTTTCAGTGCTTTACAAAAAACAAAAAGTGAGGAAAGTGGTATATATTACTGATGCCAATCAAATGAAACACACAGGATCAGGAGCAACATGTGGCGGATGGTGTCCAAATGCAGCAAGAGGTCTAATAATGTAAAGACCCGGTGTGTGCCTTACCTCCAGGTATTGAGTGATTCTTCCCTGATGGTCAGATGGTTGACACTGTTCTCCTGAGGGGTATAAAACCTGACTAAATGTCAGTGAGAAGGTAGGTCATTTGATTCCAGGTGTGTTGAAAGTTGGCAGAGGGTAACCTTTCCAAGGGCCTTTGTAACAGAGGATAAGCCTGAGAGAGGTCAATGATGTGAAAGAGTGGCT
This sequence comes from Triturus cristatus, assembly GCF_964204655.1. Classification (NCBI taxonomy): domain Eukaryota; kingdom Metazoa; phylum Chordata; class Amphibia; order Caudata; family Salamandridae; genus Triturus; species Triturus cristatus. The sequence goes on along the minus strand of NC_140580.1, from coordinate 142,548,629 downwards.
GGGTCCATCAAAGGTTTCTTTCTTTATATTAAGGATGATGGTGCTGTGTTTCAAGTCTTGATCCAATAGAAGGGGTATGGATTAGTCTGATGATAAAAGGAGCAGGGAGACCCAGGCTAACCACGTTTGCGGTTAGAAAGACTTTATGATGGGGAGGATTACTTGAAGGACATCAAGACTTTTCTGATATCATCCTCCCTGACTAGTGATAACTCCAAAAGCGGGGGCGCTAAGGCTGGTAGTATTGGGTGAGGGTCTTCAAGCCAAGGGGAGGCAGACGAAAGGCTCTCTTTTGGTTTGAAGAAGGCAAAGTGGATGTCACACACCTCATTTTATGTTCCAAAGAGGCTTGTCATTAGACTATGGGTTAGCCTCTCCTTATTGGTATCAAAAGGTTATTTTGCTGAATCACGTACTTGGTAACCCAAGGGAGGAAGTACTCTTCTTTAGCGCTGGTGCAAGCTGATTTGTAGATTCTAAAATGCTCTCTGCAAGTGGTATGAGAAGGCAGCATCTTTTATTTATTGCAATATCTTTCCAATGCTTTGCCTTGATGTTTCATTAGGCAGACAATATCTATGAACCATTCATTGATCTTCATGGAAATAGGCTTACATGTGGACATGGAGCAAGAGTATATATTTTTTTTATGTACTAGAATTTCCTGTGGTACCATCGAATGGAATCAGGTGAGACCAGAGCAGTTAAAATAAGAAGATTAGCATTTACGTTTCCATAGATACAGTGTTCTGGGGTGAAAGAAAGATTAGGTTCTGTAGAAAACTCACTGTCTTTAGAGAAATAAATTAAACTGTGTTTGCGACCAGGATAACTGCTAGAAGCCAATATGAAGAAGTTTGGTAATCAGTGAAAATAAGTTGAGTCAATTGCATCCTCACAAGCCAATAGCTGAACACCACATTAGACCCTCTAATGCTTTGCCACAGAACTCTTCTATGCATTTTCTTGTATCTTTTACATTTCTTTTTCACCTATCCCATCTTCTCTTCTGTTTCTTCCACTTTTCATTTCCATTGTCTCCACTTTCCCTTCTCCTGCACTCCTATTTAGAATGACAGATATGTTTCCCTACAAATATATAATACAACAACAAAGACCTGGTAACAAAAAGGCACTACTTTAGACAATATAATTACATGGGATTCCTAGTAGGGTAATGTATAAATCTATTACTCCTACATTAGTAGTTCTTATCATGAACTATCATTAAGTCCCCAGTACCATGCAACTTAATATTTTATTAATTCCTAAAAAGTGAAAAAACCCTGCCATGTATTAAAGTCACTCAACCAGCATCTATAGGTGACTATAGTGCAATAATTATAAAGAAAAAGTGAGGAAAAAATGAGAAAGTATCTCACGTGTGCAACACCAGAGGAGCTGCTGGCAGGTACTCACCAGTTTGCTCACGATTTTATCATCATCGATACAGCGACGGCCCATATAGGGTGTGTTACCGGGGCGGTGACTTGGGGCAGAGGAGGGGCAGGGTTGCAAAATGCGGCATACGGCCGAATGCAGGTAAGTTACGAAAAAAATAAAGAAAACGAATTTTGTTGCGCGCGCTGCATCGCATTTGGCGATGCTGCGCGCGCAACGAAATTGGGCTATCATGAGTACATCTGAGTGCATCACAATATTTAACAAATTAGATTTGCATTGGGGTTGTGTCAAAATATTGACGCAACACTGACGCAAAATCTGGCCTTAACTCAAACTTTTTTTTTAAAACCCTGCCACAAAGAAAGTGGCAACAAGAAGAAACGTGGCAGTAAATCTGTTCTGCTTATTTGGGTGCAATATCTGTATTTTAAAATATCTTATGGGGTTAAGGCTCCTGCTGCAGAGATGTTTGTGTGCCAGCTAAATCTCAGGTAATAATAATAATAGCAAGATAACTCTGGAAGATAACGTATTTGCTGGAGAGATCTGTGTTTTGCCTATCCCAGTTTTGAATCAAAGTAGCAGATGACAGATTTGTATTTTATGTAAATAGGTTACTGCTTTTAAGGCAGAGATCCTGTTGTTACTTGCAGTTCATCAATTGTAATCCGTCTAATATAGCACAGTGAGGTATGAGGGGCATGTGACTCCTACATCTTGTAACCCACACTGTCTTAAGTAACACATCCTTTATATTGATGTACAAACATATGATTTATTGTCAATGTATCATCTGTACGTGTGATGTAAAGTGCTCTGACACTCAGCCTTGGGATGAGTAGCGCTAAAGCGTTATAAAAGAAATAAAACTAAATAGAGGTACTTAAATTATTGTTTGTGTAAATACTGGGGCAACCAACACATCTGCCATTCTTACAGTGTATGTTTACCTCTTACATACAGGGACTGAACAAAGTCACAAGGATTTCTCTCTTAAGTACCAGTGAAGTGATAAGGTGTGAGCCTTTGTTTCCCCTCCATTGCATGTAGGTGTGAGGCTCCCGATAGCTCCCAGCCAAAAAGAAGCCTAAGGACCCCTTAACTCCATCTTTTGTTGGGGGCCAAGTTGGACTCTGATAGGCCTCCTCCCCTCCTGCTCTTTGCTGCTTGGAACAAAAGGAGACAGCGTGCAGGTGCCACTGACAGTATCCCCTTGTCAGAAAATTCCAAAAGGACACAGTTCAGCATATTTCTGTGAATCCCGGGAGATAGGAAAGGAACCCTCGACTCGAGCCCTGGACTGGTGTGAAAAAGACAGGGGGAGAGAGGACTGATATAGACACTGATGGCAAAATATGTGGGGGGTCAAGATGACCAGTCACTAGAGCTGTAGGAGACAGGAATGTGGGGACCAGGGGGGTGGCTACTAAAAGTGCAGTAGTTGTAGTGGCACCGTATGGTTTTGGGGGCCATGCTACACGCCATTTCTAGCTGTCTTTTTCACTCCCCAGGTGGATCGGCGAGCACTTTTTCTTGCTTACATCAGGGCCCTTGACACCTTCGCTACGTCACTGTTTTGCCCTATGATAGTGGTTGCACGCGCTGCGTGTCCTGCTAGGGCCTGCAGCTCCCACTGGCCTGCAGTGAAAGGGCTGGTGCGGCACGGTGCTGATCAAGCCGCGGGGGATGCTGCTTGATGGGTTTCCCTCCCACTTAGCTGGTGTGCAGATAAGGTTTTTCCAAGAAGCGGCCCTCCCCCACACTGCTCTTATGCACGTGCCGAAAACCCATCTCCCAATTGTCAGGAGACGAAATGTCATTACGTCTCACGCCGCCCCAAGAGAGAATCGAGTTAAAAAGCAGCATGTCTAAAATGAAATGTTCAGTTACGATCCATTGTCTATAATTTAGATTAATAGGATGCTATATTTTGCCGGAAGTGCAAAGCAGATGAGAGACAGAAACGCAAGGGGAGGGTTCATTACCATCCCAGTGGTGGCGGTGGACAGGCACGGTGCGTGATGGGGATTCTGCCACCCTCCAGGCACAATGTGACTTCAACGCTAAACCAAGACATCAGTCATAGTGTTAATGTATTTACAGTCGGCAGGGGGCAGTATGTAGCATGAGTGACGGTCACCCGACTGCCATTTTAAATACAGTGCTGCTTCGCATATTTCATAGCGCACGGTACCGGCTCAAACCCAAATGTTAGAACAAAAATGCGCACATTCATAAACAAGCGCATCAAAATATGGCATCAAAGTCAAACCACATATCTGGCCCAACGAATACTTTATATTTACCAGTCAATAGCCCTATAGTCAAATCATCCAGACCATTCGGCGAATCAGGGCACAGTATGCCGCATATCCCGGCAGACGTCGTCGTCAACACCCCAAAATTCTAGAATGTTTTTATTGGCGCCTGTTAGACAGGACTGGGTACAGATAACTGCGTGTTTTTTCTCTTCAATGGATGGCCCCTCTAACTTGATTTTGCTCACATGTAACTATTATCACAGTATACTTGTTATGCGCTTTATCACGGTAGATCTGAAAGTACATTACATATGGAAAATTAAACAGCACTCCTTCTGCTTTGGTCAAACACTTTTTCAATCAACTACTTGGTGTTCGGCGCTGACAGGCAGGGCACGCAATGAACAGCAACTAGAAGCGACAACGCCTGCGTTGTGCTTTCATTTTCATGAATTCTCTGCGTAGTGTGAGATGATGACATTTGTCACAATGCTTGTTCGTTTTATTGTCAATGTGACATAGCACTGAGAACACGAGGCAGTAGTTTGTTCCTATAAATTAAAACTGATATTTAAGACGAAAATACTGTATTTGGAAATAAATCAAGCTAATGTTTGGAGTAAAATGAGTTAAGTTTCAAATAATTTATATATATATATATATATATATATATATATATATATAAATATATATTCACTTAAAAAACCATAGGTTTCACACATGTTATAGTTAGGTGGATATTATTTCAGTCGTAAAAAACCAATGAAATTCCCCCGTTATAGTTAGTTCAGATAACTATAACTTGCGCGCCCGCAATCCTGTGCTCATGACGTCACATATTTCATCACTCATGACATGGTCAGTGGCATCACCCTTTACATCACTGATGAGATCATCCTTGTGATAGAGTGGCGGTCGCGCGAGTCATAGTTATCTGAAGTAACTATAACGGGGGAATTTCATTGTTTTTTTACGACTGAAATATCCACCTAACTATAACATGTGTGAAACCTATGGTTTTTTAAGTGAATTTGCAAGGTTTTTTAAATGCTAATTCCTAACTATAACGTGTGTGAAACCTATGGTTTTTTTCAGTGAATTTGTACGGTTTTTTAAATGCTAAGTTTTGTATGTATTATAATTTTTTTATATATTTATTTTTCAATAAACTACTTATTTAAATGTTTTTTTTTTAATGGTTTTTCACCGTGCGCGCACCTCCGCGATTTAAAAAAAATTAAATTAAATGGTTTTTTCTGCCTTCGGGGTCCTTCAGGGACCCCCTGACCAAGGCTAGGGGGTCAGGAACTCTCTACCCTGCCCCCTTTTCACGTTCGCCACCTTCCTTTTCCACTCTCGCACTGAAAACAAACAAAATGGCGGCCGACACTTCCTGATTTCGACCGATTCGAACGTTGACTGACATGTAACAACCAATCAGAATTACGCTCGCGCACGTTAGGGTGCGCGCACGGTGCGCGGCTATAGATATGTATGTGCTTTTAAATGCAATTTCTCAGGAACTACTGAACAGATTGACTCCATATATGCAAAAGGCACTTCCCTGACCTGAGGACTACCTCTCTGCCAAATTTCAAGTAATTCTGTTCAGCCGTTCGGGCTGTACCTTCGACTAAAGGTCCTATGGAAAAATGCATGGGGAAAACGCATTTTGGGACCCCCCTTTTTTCTCGGGCCCCGCTTGACGAATCACCCCGAGACTTTCAGGGTAGAAGCTGAGCGGAGCGTTCCATTTGTTTTGAAAATTTCGCGAAGATTCGTCAACCGGCACCAAAGTTATTCAAAATAGAATTTTGAGATTTCCTATGGAAACACGGTCCTAACTATAACTATCTACTGGCGACCGCCAGTAGATAATATATATGTATATATATATATTTTTTTTTTTTCGGGGACCATAAAAGCATATTTTAAGAGACTGAGGTTAGGGTACAAAACGAGGTGTTATTTGATTATTTTTAATATTATTTCCCCAAAAATAAAAAAAGAAGAAAAAATAGAAAAGATGTAGCATATAAGTTTAACAGAACAGTCGCTTCCTAACAGGAAGGTGTACTAGGAACATGCATAGAAATCCTTTTTGGTTTTAATGCACATCACAGGAGAATATGATTCTTTTTGTTGCAAAGAAAATGTACTACTGGTTTTGAACTAGTTACCTGAAGACCTAGTTTAAACACACAAGAATAACCAAATAAGGTAAAGGATGGAAAGAAAAAAACATTGGCATTGACACTAAAGTACACTTCTTCTAAGGGAATGAGCATGTGATGAGGCAAAATGCAGTCACACGCAGTTGAAGAGACACAACGCTTTAAGTGCGCTGTCACATTGCCCCATGCTGTGTATGTTACGGTTGGCTGACACAAAATGTGGATAGCAGATGACAAGTCCATTGGATTAAAAGAGGTTTATCCAAAACTCCCTATTAATGTTTATATGTATATATTTATTATTGAGAATGTTTTTGATTACATGTGGCTTTCGAGCCAGCTAAAGCTGCCCAGAGCTAAATGGTCTGACAAATGGAAGCTCAGAGACATAATTTATTTGGTAAAAATAAAAATCTAAAGTTTATTGTTCTAGACCGAAACTGAGAAACGGAGTATACTGAAATAAAGCATTCCCATTTTGGGGGTTGATAAATGTGTATGGAAGTTTATATTTTCGTAATAATTCATGTTGAATAACAGACTGTGCTATAGAATCCTTTGCATAAAAATCTACTTACAATGTCCACGTGTCCTTAGATATAGTAAACAGACTAAACGAGAAAGTGGAGGTTGAGAGTGGTGACCACTGCAACGCGTTGAGTAAATGAAGTGCCCCAACAAACCACGAATCACCTGAAAATTAGGGGTGATTCAATTCTTCCAGGCCTATTAATTAGGCTAATAGAGCAAAACCTTCTCTTTAGGAAGTACCGCCCACCTGTTAGTATGAAGAGTAGGGGCGGTCTTTTAATGACGTCATCAGTTGGAGGAGCGCTGTTAGACGTGCAATAAAGAACATACTCTTATATGTTGCAGTCCAGTAGAAAAGTATCAAACCTTTTGGGAAGATTGTTGTAAAACTGACACATTTGTAACAGAACTGACACCTCATTTAGAGCTTAGCGACAGCCTCACACGAGGGTGCCTAGGTAAGGGAAATTAGTGAAGGCCACCCCAACACACTAGGAGGCATTAAGGGTCACTGTGACCTGATGGCCCTGTGAAAGATGGGCCATCTGGGCAAATGTTTATGCTGGTGGAGGCTGCAGAGGCTGTGTTAGTGTGAACCCAGAGCTTCCCCCAACTCTAGATAAAGTGCTCTAAATAGAGGGCTCTGCCAAACTCTAACTGATTCCCGGGGCATGAAAAACCTGGTCTTCTTAGATATTTAACTTCAGGATGAACTTCTTCAATCAGTGCCCTCAAATAAATGCAACTTCATTTTCTAGGCTTTAACTTTAGCAAAGAAATAATTTTCTGTATTTGATAAAGAGGCCTTACACCATCATTTCACAGAAGTTTAGGAGTATGTTAGAAGGATTTTATGACATTTTTCTAATGTTCAATAGTAGGTTTATTGGAAATTCTATGAAGCTCTGAGTGTTCTTTATGCTTATCTTTTTTGTCATCTAGTGTTTATGTGGGTTGGTTACTGGTTGGGTGGCGTCAAAACATGGGAAAATTGAATAACATTGCAAAAATGCATCCTAATTTGTTGTATATCCTTTTGTGTTGTCAACAGGCACTTAATTTTTTTATATACTATGGTTGTAGTCAATTTTGTAATTGTTATTTATGCATTTTCTTATAACACAATTATAAATAAAACAAACAGAAAAAAGTATAGAGTATAGAGTCGCTCACTGCGATTTCTGGTGGGTATTTACAATCTAAAAAAATGCCATATTTCTTATAAGGTGGCTGGGTTATCTGGGTCACATTGTAAAAGCAATCCTCTCAACTACCCACCTCCAAGTCCTCTCAATGTTTGTGAATGGCACCATCTCACACCCTCTGGAGTTAATTTGGCACTGTGCATGTTACTCCCTTATCATCCGTTTGTTTACCTTGTCTCACTTCCAAACAATTCTGAGTACTGGGGAAATTGGAGGTGTTTTTTATAGGGTATGTTACAGAACATATGTATTTCACAAAAGAACTGACACATTAATACATTTTATTATAACAGTCACCTGACATTATGCATCAGTATCACACCTTTAAGAAGTTAACAATTTAGAAAAAGTTATCAATTTAGAAAAAAATTGTGAAAAGTAAGAATAAACGAATTAACAAAGTAAGCTCCGCTCCATTGAGTCATACAATACATACATACAATCAATAAATCAGTTGATCGAATAGATTTTTTTCTGTACTTCTCTTACTGTACCCTACTTTCCCATGCCATACACAGGTGAGTGGCAGAGTATGCAGGTAAATTTGTACATTCTATATTAGGAAGGTCATTTTTTTATTCGCTTTTTAATCGACACCTTGCCAAACATGAGGCCACTGTAAGTTGTCCTGACAATGCCAAGCACCTTGCTGCCTCTCATTCAGGTTCACAACTGATAAAGATCTGTGTAGTGGAAGTACCAGCCTAGGATATTCTTTCAACTTCACCCTTTTCCTGTATTTGTAAAGAAGGAACTAGCCCCAGAAATCTCTCAGCCGTGACCCAGACGGAATGCACTGCCTGCCTCGGCCTCTCAGTGGCTGTCTATGATCTTTTGCACCACAGCCTCTAAGGTCAGGTAGAGTGCTCTGTGGGCGGGGCTCTGCAGATGTCTTGCAGATCTACTCATTTGAGCCTCGTTCGCCCCCACCCTCCTCCCCACATCGGATCACTCATAGTTCTGGAGGATGAGCTTCCTCAACGGTGCCACTGACGACCATCTCCTGACGGATGTATGATGTAACAACGCGTACCATTACAACGCTGTATGTTACATCGCGGTTTTAACAACGCAAGTCGTTACATCGACTTGCGTTGGAGGGCGCTGGACATAGGAATAGTGTGAATTACTATTCCAACTCCAGTCTACGTACAGTAGGGAAGGTGTTGGAATAGTAATTCACACTATTCCTTAGCCTACAGTGCCCTCCAGTGCAAGTCGGTGTAACAACTTGCGTTGTTAAAACCACGATGTAACCATACCGCGTTGTAATGGTTGCGTGGTAAAGGATGTTTCCCTCTCCTGACTCACTGGGGTCGTGGTTGACTCTCCTGCCAGCCTGTCTGGTCCCTTCCTCAGCCAGTCTCTCTCCCTGTCCTACTGTGACTTTACACTTGCCTGACAGTTTTCACTCTTTCCCATCTCCTGTTTTCAACCACTCTCTCCCCTCACCTGAAGAGAAAATGATGTAGGACTTACAGTTTCTCCTCCTTGGGATTAAGTTGAGGAGCTCAACTAGGCCCAACTAACAACTAATTAGCTGTTTCTGAAGAGGGAACCCCACCCGTAGTTCAAGCCAGTTCATGAGGGCGGAAGTTCTACTGCTCCCCGTGCAAAGAGCGCTGGGGTCGTTTAAGTCTACCAACACAGAGCTGGTCTCATCTCAGGGTGGGCCTGTGGCCTCAGAACTCATCGGCTTTGTGGTCGACTTCTCGGAGCTGACCTGTACTCCCCTCGTCCCCCACCAGACAATTCTGATGCCCTGTGACCCACCTGGGCGACTACTAGCACCCCCATACTACGATGCCCTGGTCCTGCAGGACTGAACCTGAGTGCACTGCTACAAAGTAGAGCAATCCACCCACTAATTTACATTAAATGGTCTGATAATAGCTGTTGATGTAAGCTAAATCATGCCTTTATTGATATCTTTGCCTATTTTACGTCTATACTGAGCATAGCCAACAGCTCTCAATGCACTCCCCACTCTCATACGGAATCGCATGTGCCTCGTCAGTTTCATAGCGGCTTCCCTCTTATTATAATTAGATTTGTCGTGATCACACAGCCTAATTTTAATATGGCCACCTCTCAGGACGCTGTCTTGTTAATTACTTTATTGGCCTTCTCCATACAATGTTATTAGCCAGGGTTGAACATGCTAAAGGCAGTGTTCTACCAACATTTAAGCGTTGCTGATCAACAAGACATACATATAAAGTTTGCACTAAGAACAACATTCATATAAAGTTTGCACTATGAACAACACTCTTAGTATCGTCATTGGCATCCACTGTATGCCCCTCCCACCATATATACATTTCCCAATAACAATCACACAACACAGTTTGTTAGATTGGGTACAAATGCCGCAGGTTTATTACATACACCGTTATGTAATGGTGGGTTATCTTACGGGCGATCCAAGGGCAGGCAACCAACTGGACCGCCTGCCCACCTGATGAGCCAGGCAGCACTGGAGCGAACCCCGCCTCTGCTGCCCTACCAGTGATTCTCTTACAGAATCACGTGACTGTTGGCAACTTCTTACTCATGCCACTTCCAGGGCGGAGCGTCGCATAGCAAACCCCCCGGTTGTGCAGGCCCATAACCGCCCAAAGGACTAGCGGGGCGCCGACACGGTTTTCCAGGAACCTCCCATGAGGCTCCTAGGATTTGGCTCTGGCACCCACCATGGTGCCGTGCAGAGGTACCCTTCTGTACCCATTTGCTTCCAGATCGCCCTGTAACTCCGCCTGCAACGAAAAAGGAAAACATTACAATACTCTCTACCCCCCCCCCCACCTGCCACCACCATGCCGGGTAAGCGGAAGGGAGGGATGCGGCGAGTGTGGCAAAGAGGTTGACCTCATGGTGGGGGAGGGCTATATAGCCTCCCCTCAGGCCACGATGCCCCCGGAAGTGACGCCGATCGTGTCGCGCCCAGGGAGGAAGAGGGGGGACTCACCGGAGTCCCTTCCCCCAAGGGGGGGCGGGGAGGGGACTCTGGTGCCCAGACGACACTAGAGCGCCGACCGCTCTATTGGCCCCCTGCGGGTGCCGCGGTCAGCGGCATAGTATCGTCATTGGCATCCACTGTACGCCCCTCCCACCATATATACATTTCCCAATAATAAAGACACCACACAGTTTGTTAGATTGGGTACAAATGCCGCAGGTTTATTACATACACCGTTATGTAATGGTGGGTTATCTTACGGGTGATCCAAGGGCAGGCAACCAACTGGGCCGCCTGCCCGCCTGATGAGTCGGGCAGCACTGGAGCGAACCCCGCCTCTGCTGCCCTACCAGTGATTCTCTTACAGAATCACGTGACTGTTGGCAACTTCTTACTCATGCCACTTCCAGGGCGGAGCGTCGCATGCGTCGCATAGCAAACCCCCCGGTTGTGCAGGCCCACAACCGCCCAAAGGACTAGCGGGGCACCGACACGGTTTTCCAGGAACCTCCCATGAGGCTCCTAGGATTTGGCTCTGGCACCCACCATGGTGCCGCGCAGAAGTACCCTTCTGTACCCATTTGCTTCCAGATCGCCCTGTAACTCCACCACAGCTCTGGAGGCGGCCGCTGTCGCCGCCAGAGCCCCCCACCAAAACCGCTATAGTCTTACCCGCAACCTCTCCTGTCTAGAACCTCCTGCAAATCTAGATGGAAGAGAACCATCCCTACTGGTTATAGATGACCTCATCTATATCCCAAGAGCCCTTGACGTTAGCCTGGGTCAGCTAGTGTCTGATGAAACATGATGCCCTCTGGGCCTGAGAAGTTGTACAAAGAACTATTCACCCCTATGCGGGAAAGTTCCACTGCATCACATGCCTCGCCCCGAGCCAACTCTGAGCGGGAAGAATGCAGACACCAAGGCTCATATTGCCCCATCTATTTGCTAATCTCACCTAGCTGCCGTCCTTCTAGCACCGTGTGTGCCTGAACACCAGCGTGCCCCATCCATGGGACAGCAGCCCCCTTGCTGGGTGACCACTCCCCCACCCGCCTGCCTACTTTGGCTATTTTGGGCGAGGAAGATTATACTTAAACCTTTGAACAGTCCCTATGCTTGCTAAATCGTGGCGCACCGGAGTGTTCATAGCTAGAAGTGTGTCACAATGGTCAAGGGGCCCTCCTGCCCTCACCATGTATCCCTTATTCCTTATGGGAATTTTGCCCGTTCAGTTCCTACTGTGGTGGAACCCCCTAGGCTACAAGCTAGAGAATCTGTCTGATTTAAGCAGTACTCCCGTGACATTAGCTTGGATCAGCTAGAGTCTGATGAAACAAAAGGCCCTTGTGGCCTGTGAAGTATTCACCCCACGACAGTTACAGACGCCCTGGCTCACAATGCCCCACCTATTTCTGATCACACTAGCTGCCGCCCTTCTAGCACCGTGTGCATCTGAACACATGTGTCTCCCATCTCTGGGACAGCAGCTCACTTGTCAGGAGACCGCTCATACCCCCGCTTGCATACTTAGGCTATTAGGGCGAGAAGGATATACTTAACCTTGGCCCAGTCCCTTTACTTGCTAAATCAAGGCACACAGGAATGTCCATAACTATGCGTATGAGACAATGAGCAAGGCTGCCCTCCAGCACTTGCCCTGCATCCCTTATTCTTTATGGGAATTTTGCCCGCTCAGCTCCTTCTGGTGAAGCCCCCTAGGCATACCTACTTGGAGAATCTGTCTGATTCGATACAGGGCGCACTGTCTGTAGTATGGTGCCTAACATTTAATGTGGGAGATGCCACACACCGCCTAGGTCATGGGACCAGAAGGAGCACACCACTTTCACCCGGGCGTACCTCTAAATGGGACTGAGCAATACCAAAGGGGATGTTGGACGGAGCGTTTGAGCACATCAAACACTCACCCCCCGTCAACTGATCTGGGTTTAAACCATCATCCATCTTTAGCTCACTCCACCACCCCGGTTCAGACATGTCCATGTGCAAATCAGTTTGACCCTGTGCCTCATGGGAGCAGTCCAGCTTGAACTGCCAAGCCCTGTCTTCCCTGGACCAGAAACAAGCCTCCTCGGCCGGTTTCGGGTTCCTAACCCTCATCAGCCGGCTATCTTGAATCCAGTGGAAAAGTGAGCAAGGGACCCACGTCTGGGCATAACCTGCCTACTTATGGGCGAACAAAGCGATGCCAAAGGGGATGTTGGACAGAGTGTTGACATGGCAAGCACTCACCCCCAGTCAACTGATCTGGGTTTAATCCATCATCATACTTTAGCTCTCTCCGCCCCCCCATTTCAGACATGGCCAAATGCAAATCAGTTGAACCCTGTGCATCTTATTGCATCTGAATGGGACTGGCTCAACCCAGCTGTATGTCAGAGACACACATATCTTAACCTCTTTACTTTCTTTAGACGCTTGGCACCCTTCTGGTTGCAGCTCTGTGTATTTGTGAAGCGTGCATTACCCCGGGGCACGGAGTCACTGAATGGCCAGTGTATGTTACCCCCTCGCTGATCCTTATCTATCCCTCACTGCCCTTACTTGGATTGAAGGGTTGCTGGATGCTACCTAAGGACTGAAGACTTAATAGTCCAACCCAGTTCGACCCCAGAACTTGGAGACAACCCAAGTAGTGACCATGCCTTTCATGTTATATCTACCCCAGCGCTTGACTATCAATGTGCTAGGGACCACATTCCCAAAGGATGCCCCTTCTATTGTCCGGTTCTGGCCCGCAGAAGGATAACCCAGGGGGGCAGCCAAGTCTGTGGAACCAGAGGGGAAAATTATGTGCAATTACCTGCCCTTTCCTGAATATGGGTAATGCCCACTGGTCTCTAAACCCTGTTGCCATTTGGCTCTAACACAGTGTTTACCAAACATTTATGCACAGCCGCAAACTTTTTATATATCAACTACCACAACCCGCCTGCTGCCCTGGCTAACACGCGGGTGAATATGTCTAAACTGAAGCGACCTGAAACCTACACTTGGTTGCAGAGGAATGCCCACCCAGTGCACATGGTACCTGTTTCTAAATGGTGCCAGCAGGTGTTCCTCATAAAAGGCCATAGTTGCCAATTGCCCAATGCAGACTCATCATTTCACAGCGCCTCTTTGCATTGTAACTTCCAGAGTCAGTATAAAATTATACTTTCCCATCATTGTGCTGGTAACCTGTGGCAACGGCAGACAGAACCTGGGTATAAGATCAGTTTCCTAGAGTAAAACAATAATTATCCCACACCATTATCACAGGCAGTGAGTGTGCCCCACGAGACACCCCCCAGTTCTGTGCGACACCAACACTAACGCACCGTGTGCTAGTTTGTGCATATCATTCTAGGGTGACTAAGCCCTAATGTTCCCGCTTCCCTGGATGCTCCCCAGTATGAGGGTACAGACTGATGACCAAGTGCTGCGCTAGCCAATATCACCAGGGTTAGTGAAACCACTGCAAGGTGGCACGCCAAGCTAAGCCCACCCTGAATTCGCCTACCAATACGAGAGGACCAAGCACCAAGCATTCCTCGCTTCTTAAGCCATTACTATGATGGTAGGCCCGCCCAGCCGGTGAGCCACTCTATATGGGCAACAGTTGTCTCACACAAGGCCTGTGTTACCTCAGTCTCGGTCCTCCTGCAGCACAGTGCCCCACAGGCAACCTCCTGGTTGCGCGGTCAATGCAATCTGTCATGGCTGACAGGTGCGCTGGCATTTAGTGCTAAGCTTAGTGTGCAGCCAGCTGGTATTCTGCGGCTTCTGTCATTGCCTCCGGACAAATACTACAAAACCACCCTAACGTATCAGATACTAGACAACCTGTCCCTTCACTCTGCAACTCGATAATCATTAACAGAATGCCAAGTGACTTACAAAGAGGCATATCAAAACCATGGAAACACCTGGATTTGAACAATAACCATCAGGTTCAGAGTCAGATACCTTACCATTAGGCCACTGTCTGCTGGAACAGTTCCACGCAGTGCGAAGGCTCTTAGCTATACGAGGGAACCTCTCAAAACGGTGCTATCTTTATCTGCATTCACATCATCTGCAGTCATGTGACCTTGGCTTGGCTCGCTGGAGCAAAGCAGAGGTATTGAAACGAATACAAGAGTGCCTGTTAAATCACCTATTCAGCACAACTATCCTTATGTCCACTGCAAATGAAAGCATGGCCGTCCATTGAACTGCGCAACGCTCGCTACTCCAGGTGCAGCCCACCATACGCAAAGTTTAGCGGCCTGTGCGGAATCTAGGACTGAGAAGTCACAGCACCCTCACTGGCTAATGGCCTACTAAGGACCCAGCTTCCCTCTGCGTCTGGTTGCTGCCACTCAGTTCATAACCTGAACCCCCGGCCGGGAGGTATCCGAAAGTAACAAATAAATGAGGAAAAGAGACAGATCTTGAACCTGTGCTCAACTAGCTCCAACATTTCAGTGACACTAGTAATTCTTCACATGCCTGCTTGTTTAACATCCCATGGCACATAGGGACCACCAACTAGCGTGTCCCACCCAAGGCAGTGTAAAGAAAACCATTGGAAGCCATGCCGGACAAGTAGGCAACAAAACAAGAAACATGCTAAACAGCTCAAGTCCCCCACTGAGAGGAATATGGTGATACCCATCCGAATGAGCCATGGCGCGCTGGAATCAACCTGGTTGCATGCCCGCCTCTGCTCCCATGCACACTACTCAAAGCGTAGAAGGGTTCAGATGTATGTTGGGTACATCGGCAGCTCGTCTGGTCGGCGGCACTTCAGAGGCCACAGCCACCACACCCAAATCGACGAAGGAAACCCAAATAGCCCTCACAAATCCCTTCATGAACAATCCCTAGGAAGGTAGCTGAAAAGGAAAACTTTGCATGCAGACGGGGGAGCCGCACCAGTACCGGCCGGCAGAGGACACACAGGAGCATGGGTGTTAGACCTGGCACCATTGGCGTGAGTCTCCCTTCCATTTTTTCGCTGTATCTCCTCTGTTTTTGTAAAGATGACATATGAATTGGTACATCCATGATTGGCTTATTTGGTTTACCTGTTAGTCCCTAGTAGCGTGGCCTGTGTGTGCCCAGGGCTGGTAAACCGAATGCTGGTGGTGGGCCTGCAGCACTGGTTTGTGCCACCCACAGGAGCAGCTTGTAAAGTGTGTCTCAGACCTGCCACTGCAGTGTCTGCGTGCAGTCCAGAACTGCCATCGTGGCTGTGAAGTTCACCCACTTCCCAGCCCCTGAACCTTCCCTTGGCAACCTGTAAGCCCCCCTTATGATAGGGCGCATTGTATGTGTAAGGTAGGACATGCCCTGATGTATGTAGCATGTCCTAGCAGTGAATTACACCCCATTTCGTTTTTCACTACTGTAAGGCTACCTGTTCTCCATAGGCCAGAATGGGAGGTCTGGGCTATTACATTCTATAGTCCTAACTGACCCACAGAACATGGTAGAAAAACGAATCTAGTATGCCTGAGCTCAGAATATTAAAATACATCTTTTAGTGAAGGTTATTTTTATATTCTGTGTTTGAAACTACCACTTTTAGAGTATAGGTACTTTCTTGCCTAAGCCTTCCAGTTTGCTCTGCTATGATGTGTATTGGCTGTCTGGTTTTGGAGGGACAGGGCAGGCTGAGTCAGACCTGGGTTGAATAGAGCGACCTGCCTTGGTGTGAGGGGAGGGGTAGCTCCTGCACTTGAATAGGACTGTGCCTGGCAAGGTGAATGCTGGCTCCACCTCCCACTGTGCGTCTGAGGCAGACCCCCTCTTTCTGAAAGGAAGGATGCAGCCTGATCAACAAAGTGCTCCAGGGCTGGGCAGAACTGCTTCTGGCTGGGTTCAGAGACTTGGGACCCCTAAGAACAAAGACTTTGGGGGTATAAATATTTGTGCACAAACCCCTACAAATGGTATTGCTCCTGGATAACAAGAAGAACCTCTGTCCGTGTGGCTACAAGAATCTGCAGGAGAAGGACTGTCCTTGTGCCTGTGTCCTGTTCCTGGGACTGGCCTGCAGCTGTTACTACTGGACTTCAAGAAGAGGAAAAGAACTTTGATTGGACTTTTATTTCTTTTGCTACAGCAACTACCCAAGGGCTAGGAGAGAGCTAGCCTCCTGCTGGAGTCTCAGGCACATCAGACTCCACCATCAGCCTCCTGTTTCCTCCCAGCGAGGATTACTATCCGCAGGTGAGGCTCCTGTGTGTTCCAGGGCCTCTAGTTCTACTGCTGAGAAGAGAGCGCTAAAAATCGTCGCTAACCTCCGTTAGCGAGCCGCTGCAGCTGGTGAGCGTGAGGAAAATCGCCGCTCCGCTGTCGCCGAGTGCTCGCTAACCCCGAAGATCGTCGCAGCACCTATCTGCGGGCCTGAAAATGCCCGCTATCCGAAGATCGTCGCAGCACCTGTCTGCGGGCCTGAAAACGCCCGCTATCTGGAAATCATCGCAACAGGATCATCACAGCGCGGACGCCGAGCGTTCGCCATTTCCCCCGCATCGAATCCGGATCGTCGCTTCCTCGCGGCAAGATCGCACACGCAACAGGCCCGGTGCATCATCCTCCCTTCGCGGCAAGGATTTTATCGCATCACCGGATCAGCGTGAAGAAGTTTGTCGCTTTGTCCTGCCCGCAACCCAGCGCATCATCCTCCCTTGCGGTAAGGATTCAACGCATCGCTGGCTAGCGTGAGGAAATCTATCGCCACAACTCCTTAGCGACATTTTTGTTGCTTTGCTCCAGGAACCAGATACTTTGTGAGTAAAAGGGTCGCGTAGACCCCTGCCTTGAACCAAACATCATTTTGTGCATCCTGAACTATTTTTCCTTGCAGCATTTCTAAAGTAATTATATTTTTATAGTATTGTGGATTTTTACTGTTATTGGTCTTGTGATTAAGTCTATATAAAAATACCTATTTTTCATAACTACTTGAGTGGTGTCCATTTGTAGTGTTCCTCATTATATTACCGTGTATGGTCATAAATGCTTCACACACTGCCTCTGAGATAAGCCTAGCTGCTCGTGCTACGTTACCACAGGGTTGAGCAGGGGTTGTCAAAGGGTGTAGGCTGCTTACTCTGACTTAGGAAGAAGGGTCCCTACTTGGACAGTGGCCAGCCATTGCCAACTAGAGACCCCCATTTCTAACAATGGGCAACAAGCTCAATGTAGGGGATCGAGCAGCGCTTCCCGCTGTGACAATGAATCATCGCCGCGACCTGTAGAAACACTGCATCCTGAAATGGGAATTGCAGCCGGGATGCAGTATTCACTTGCTGAACACCGCCCCCCAAGACCATGAGGGCACCGCCATTCAAACCGCTTGCCCACTGCGCGTCCCATGGACCGTGGGAACCTCCCTGGGAGGACGGCCTTAGTGACCACCTCGGACTGCCCCGATCTCAGGGTGGAATGCCTACGTGTGACACCTCCGTAACTTCGGTGCACCTCTGAGTGACATTCAACGGCCAAATCAAGCAATAAAGACAAGGGAATCGCAACATCAGAAATTACCCGCAAGAACAACAAGAAGCTCCCAAAAAACTAGGAGCCGCAACAATAAAAGAGATCTACAAAGTTGAATCATGTGCCAAAGAGCAGCGCTGTGCCTTTGCTCCGAGGCACACTCTTCGCCCCCTTGTAAAACAATTATTGAAAGAAGCAGTCATGTAAAATTAAACTTGCATGAAAAAAGATCTCCCCCGATTGCCTATCAGCGCATAACCTGGAATGAAGCCCTAGGCCTGTCACAGCCACAACAAAAGGGGCCCCACACCTCCTTGGCTCACATCTGCCCGGATGAAACACCCAAGGAGCCTGGAATACCAAAACAGGGAGGCATCAAAAGTACACGCAAAACGATTCACATCTCCAAATGTTGAGGTCTGTCTCTGCAGGCCACCCTCAACAGCTGCTGTGTGTATCCACGGGCGACATAGAATTGCTAATCATCAGTTACGGCCCAATCAATCTTTCATCGGCACCGGGCACGGACCCACACTGTGACAAGAACATCGGTGCAGCACAAGAACCAAGCGCCCCACGTCCAGGCAGGACATGCATAAACCATATTCAACTCTAACTGCCCTTCTCCCGGTACTAATAACAAATATAGCATGGGGCCAGCTCCTAGTGCCTCACCCTTATCAGCCGACCGCCTCACAGAGATGATCGAAACAGAAGCAGTCCCAGGTCGGTGACATACGGGAGCAGCGCACACCTATGGCAGCGCCGCATCCATTCCTACCGCACGCTCGGTCAGCCATCACCGCGCCTCCCTGCCTGCACAAGTGGCTTCGTCCCTGAATAAGGGCTTGTCTATACCCCCCTCGCATGTGGGGGTAGCCGCCTCGCAGCGCTGCTGCAATACCGAAAATACACTCACACCGCCGTGAGTGCAAACCTCCAATTGATCAAACCTCCAATGTACTAGCATGCACGCTATTAATGTATGCGTGCTAATAAAACATTATGTTACATCTAGCATGTCAATCACCCCCAATATGAAATGCGCTATCAAACGTTATGCTACATCCCATGGACACGCGCCACCCGCTCGACCGTGCAAGGGGGCCAAATAAGCAGCTCAGCCCTTACGCCCCAATCTCGGCGAAAAAGAATTCACAGGTGGCAGGAAGTGTGCGAGTAAGGAGGTCGGACCCTGGTGCCGCCAGTTCCCACCAGGGTGAGAGAAGCCCCAAGGATGCAGTGATCAGAGCACCGCTTAAGTTGTTGATTCGACAGGGGCACAGACCGGCCCCCGGGGGAAGGCGGGTAACTACCGGAGAACCGGCAGCGTCGATTACGACTCCAACTACGCCCATGTCTAGTAGTCTGAGGAATGAACCCGACTCACCGGAGAATCGCAACGAATCGTAGTACACCGAAATAAACGGCCGCCCGCTACCTCCCGTATTTCTCTCTCTCCGCGCTGCGTAACCAAGGGAGCCTGACCTAGTACTGAGGGAGCTCCTGAATCCCCCCCCCCCCCTTCGGCATCACAACTCAGCAATGGCCGGGCAGAGCCTACGCAATAAGGCTTATGGGGGGTGGGGGTGGTGGTTTGCCGAAGTCTCACCCTCACTTGCAGCTCCCTCGGACAACCAGACGGCGTGAATCTCAGCGCGTGGAAAAGACGGCGGGAGACAACCAGTAGACGGCATGGCAAAGAGGTCGACCTCATGGTGGGGGAGGGCTATATAGCCACCCCTCAGGCCAAAGTACGCTAGCTGGCACATTCACTGTGCAACTGAACAATCGCTTAATTAGTCCTTTCAATATGGCGCCCATGTTGTGCCTCTTGACTACGTTTCGGTAGTAGCTTCATGAGACGGCTTTCGCAGGATTTTTAAACTAGCCCCTTCTACCTGTCAAGCTTCGACTTTCCATTCAGGGCACTTCACACTAGCATTGGCGCTGAGGAAGGCTCGTCTCCTCGTTCCACATAGGATTTAATACCCCATGCGACCCTCCTTTTAAGAGTTTAATTGTTGTGTACACTCATTTACTCACTGAATATGAAGGTATGGTGGTAACGATGTTTTATGCTACTTTCCCTCTGAATTAACAAACTTGTGGCTTTTTTCCAAATTAGTCGGGAGAAAGCGTCCATGTTAACTCTTCTAAAGAAACCTTTGTTGTACCCTTTAGATCCAAATAGCTACCGCCCCATATCATGTCTCCTCATGCCCGCCAAGGTAATCGAGAAAATACTGAATACTCAACTTGTCATCTCAGACAATAATCTGTTGGATGCTACTCAGTTTGGCTTCTGCTCTAGCCATAGCATGGGAATAGCATTAACCAAAGCAACAGAAGAAAGTAGGACATCCCTTCATCTTCGGGGCAAAACAGCCCTGATCTCACTAGATCTGTCAGTGGCATTTGATACTGTTAACCATGGTAGACTGCTGACTCGTCTAGCCTTTATCGATATCACTGGCACTGCATGGAACCTTCTTAGCTTGTTCCTTCACAGACTTGAAAAATCAGTTTTGTCTAAATAATTTTGTTTCTCACTCCTTTTTCTTCTCTTGTGGGGTCCCACAGGGGTCCTCACTCAGCCCTACGATGCTTAACATTTATGAAACCCCTCTGGCTGAGCTTCTCAATTTGCTCAGCTTTACCCTTATTTCATTCGCCGACAATGCTCAGATTGTCATTTCCCTTGCCAGTGACGTATCTGGCACAGGAACCAACTTTTGCAATTGTATGGAGGCCATCAGCCAATGGATGGCTGAGAACTGCCTTCAGCTTAACTCAGGAAAGACTGAGGTCCTGCTCTTCAGACCTCAGGCCTTATTCTGGACTCACGCCTGGTGGCCCCAAGACATCGGTTCCTTTCTTTGCCTGTTAACAAAAACCGTAACCTGGGTGTCCTGATCAACAAAAAGCGGTCTTTTACTGACCAAGTCAATGCGGGCACTTCCAAGGCCTTTCACACTCTTATGTTGATGAAGAAGATACTCCCTTGTATTCCTCCACAGCTCCAGAATCCGGTAGTCACCTCTCTTGTGCTATCCAGGCTTGACTATTGTAATGGTCTGTACCTAACTACCCATCAACATGTACATAAACTATGGACCCTGCAGAATGCAGCTGCCTGTCTTCTTCTTAAAATACCCAAACATCAATCGGTGTCTAAACCTATGAGCAAGCTGCACTGGTTGCCCATCAGGCAGAGAATTACATTTAAGGCTCTATGCATTGTTTATAAAGCTCTACACGACCAAGGGGCCATGTTCCTCAAAAATAGATTTAACTGGTATATTTGTTTTAGAGTTTTATATAGTGCGAACTCGACCCAAAGATATCAGGTATCAGAGCGCTTTACTTAATAAAAACCAACGTAACATAACATACAGATGGGCAAGATATATACACTATGTATAGCACAAACAGGGTTAGGCGCATAGTCAATTAGAGTAACTTACACACAATAATTTGCTTTATTTTAGCACACAACAGAGGATAGCGTGGATTCCTCCTTTTTCACCTAGATGCCCTGTACACCAGCGACCATTAACGGGTCTGGCTGAACCATCATCCAGTGTTTACACCTCACCTGAGAGCATCGTGGTATGCATAATTGTTGTTTGCTCCCACGTATTGGGCTCGTTTGAGGCAGCGTTGTCTCATGCAGGTGTGCAATAACTTAGTACAAGCTGCGGACTACATCCTGACAGAAGTAAGGTGCATAGAATGTATAATGCATGCTTTCTTTTGGCCCTTGCATGACTAGGAATTTTCCACTGGTGAACAGTCATGTGGTTTATAGGTGAGGCTATAAGATTGAAATCGTCACTATCACAGATTGTTAAGGCACATTTGGCTTCCATGGTGGAGTTTGAGTACATACCCTGTGCATTTTTCTGGCACATTGTTTTCCTCTGGGAGAAAAGGACAGTGTCCCTACAAGTTTTTGCATTTATTATATAATGTATAACAAATATTCTTCTTGCACAAAACCGATCAAAAGAGGCATTTTCCTCGTTCTATGTGTGTTGTAGAATGCAGCACAGATGGAAAGGGAGAAAAACTAGGAGAAATGTAAACATTACTCCTCGTTATGCCGTCTTTGGGAAGGCATTAGCTTTGACACTACCCTAGATCTACGCTATGTTGTAAATTTGTGGCAATGTCAAAAGCCATGGGTGTTGCATGGGAACACCCACAGCAACACCCTTGGAACACCCCTTCCATGCAGAGTAAGGCACTGCATTATTTACAAGCCCATGAAAAGCCACTCTGGGTGGCCTTGCGTGGTCTTGAAAATATGGGTCGGCACACTGTGACTCCGGAGAATCACAAAAGTGACACTCCAGCGGCATAAAAGTGCCTCCGGGGCATTGTAAATATACACATTTGTCTCTTAAACGCAGACCTGTATGCCAGCTCCAGAAACTCAGGGGCCTATTTACAAGAACAGACAAATCAGCATTGATGTGTTGGATTTATTGCACCTGCTGCAAATGTCCTAACAACGCCATGGATGCACTTTATTTACAATACAGTACTCCATTGCGCAAGGATTCACGGATGCATCAGAAATTCTGACACATATTTTGGCGCTAAAATGACGCATTGCTGGAGTTGGTCGTAAGACTGACGCAACTCCAGCAATGCGTTAGAACACAGAGGCGAGTCCCATGTTAAAAACCCTGCATCAATCCTTACGTCTGGTTTGAAAAGGCGTGGGAATTGGGATTTTGACACAGTCAAGTAGTAGAGTGACGTAGTGGAAAGTTGTAAATTTCACTATGTCAGTTCTATGCGACTTTCAATGTGGGAACGCCTACCCTGCATACATGATACCTGGCGCAGGTATAATGTGATGCAGGCCTCTACAAACTGATGCAATGGGCCCAATGTGTCAGTTTGCAAATATAGAGCAGTGTGGTACACTAATCACGCCAGTGCTGTGTCAAAAAAATGACATTGTGGCAGCGCTACTTCCTTGTAAATATGCCCCCCAGTTCTCTTGAATCCAAGCCGCTCCAGTGTTTGGTAATCTTGGTTTATTCCTTTTAAGTGACATGTTATCCTGGAGAGAGATATTTGCTGTCATTTTCTGAACAATTGTAATAATTACCCCCATTTCCTTCACTAAATAGTAATAATAAGTTTGGGCTGGGAGAGGGAAGAATGAGTGTGGGAGCCTTCTATTCTCATTCAAAATAGCCTGTCAACCAAAGACATGAGCGTGAGAATCTCTTTCGTCCTACGCAGGCATGTACAATTAAAACTTTCAAAACCTAGGCTATCTTATTTCTTCAGTTTATTCTTGCAATATGCAGAATGTCGACACTGATTGAATCCTCTGACTCACAAAACGGGGGCACAGAGGCTACCTGATTATGAATTACCTGCGCTTCCAGCCTTTCTCTTTAAAAGGTAATATTAATATAGGAGCTACCCATGTGTGTGAAGGATTTGGTGTGGGCCCTGCAGCTGCAGCTAAACCCCACATCGCACAGCTAAAGAGCAGCCACAGGTTGAGTGCCACCAGACTGTTGGGCACGGGGCTTGACCATGAGGCCGGGCACTGCGGCCAACCCCACTGCGCAAAGCTTTGCACATCTGGGTTAGGTGCTGGAGGAGGGTTTTGCACTGGGCATGAGAATGTGATCGTAAAACCTAGAAATTATCAGAAATAAAACAAAGGTTAAAAAGAGGATATATTTAGGTGTTGAAAGGAGACAAGAACTAGCATTTAAATAACCCTCTGAAATACACCATTTATAGTTTAGTCAAATAAGGCACATCACCATCAGGCAATCTTTATGAACACATGTATTACATCACTTATGAAATGTTAAATAACATCATTGATGTCATCACTCATTTGACTGAAAGAACAATTATGTTCACATTACTACTGAGTACCGCAGTCCCCCAGAGATGTGAGGTCATAAGCCGACTTCAAGACAGCTAGAGAAAAGCATAGAGAGTGATCTACTCCAGGTTTGAAGTATTTAGGAAGTGATCAGAGAGCCTCTCCTCCTGATCGCTATGAAAAGTAGATGCTGTCTCGTGCACAAAAGCCTCATTACCACAGTGTTCCTAACAATCCTGAAAAATAGAGGTCTAGAAGAATGAGACCCTAATTCTCCTAAACACCTGGCTGTTAATAATTGACACCCAAAAAAACCTCTTAAGAATTAGTAATTTTGAATCACCCAAGGACAAAGGTTTAGAAGGAGATCCTTGTAAACCTGAAATTGCCATGGAATGTCCGAATTTGGAACTAAAGTATTATGAGCCAGGCTAGATAATGGCAAAGCCTTTACAACTCTAAGAGCATAAGGCTCATAAATTGGACACCCTCCCTCAGTGTCCCTAAAAGCATTAAATGAGGACCACTGGAGGAGCAAGGTAGCCGCTGCCAAACCCAACATGAAATTCTCCTGAAGGTATTTCAGTACAAGTACCTCCTCGCAGAGTGTGTTCAGCTGAGGATAGTTGCTCCAAACCGATCTACTCAGTTAGATTAAGAGATTTGATCTTCTCGTGCATATGCAGAACTAAGGTTGTATATTTGGCACATTGGCATATGTTGGATCTCAAATAGCCCTTGTCTTCCCTCACCAACAATTCTAGATTGTCTCTAAACCTCATCTCAGTGAATGGACTTCCCCTTCTAGTCTGTGTGCACTGCTTCTCATCAGCTATACCTGTGATCTACCTCTCTTCGGTAAGCATTTTAAGGGCTTCACAACTGCCTTCTCAATCTGGCTCTCCGAGCTGCTTGGGCTAGAACCATCCTGGAAGCAAGGTTGGGGTCTCTAGACCTGCACTCTTTGAATGTGACTCCTTAGAGAAATCACTTTACAGATACTTCTGCAAACTCTTTTTATCTGCAATGATTGTGCTTGTTCTACAAACAGCTACCTCCGAAAGGGAACACAGTGGTGGGGTATGCCATAGGACCGCATGACCTTCTACACGCCCACCCGCCAGCTACGATCGACCAGCCACGCCCTCGCCACCGTACCACGCATCCGCAGAGCCACCGCCGGAGGAAGATCCTTCTCCTACCTGGCAGCCAAGACTTGGAACTCCCTCCCCATCCACCTTCGGCTAACCCAAGACCATCTCTCCTTCAGGAAGCAGCTCAAGACCTGGCTGTTCGAGCAGTAACGTACCCCTCCCCCCTAGCGCCTTGAGACCCTTCTGGGTGAGTAGCGCGCTATACAAATGTCGTGTTTGATTGATAGGTTCGCACATCAACGTAAAAGCCGCGGGGTATACTCATGCTGGTGCTCATATGATATGATCACTCTGCCACCAAGAGTGAACTGTCCGGCCTGGAACGACTGATCCAGAGCAGAAAACGTATAAATACTAATACGGAAGCACATATGAAGGAAACATTAAAGTATGATGAAGGTCAAAGTATGATGTAGGTCCACAGATAAATTCCAGTCTGTTGAACTGATTGAAACTTCTTTTATATTCAAATTTCTTCCAATGTTTAATTCTTTAAAATACAGATGATAAGGTTGTGTTCAAAATACAAAAGGCAGCCAACACGTGTTTCGTCACCTAGACTTTTTTAAGGCTGATATTCTGTAATATTTCAATAAAGCTGTATAAACTTCAATAAGACCTGGGACAATGTCAATGGAGGTACAGTAACCGGTCCACGCGGTGAATCTAATGAAGTCTTGAATGGCGTCCCTTTATATAGCTAATTAATCCAGTTGCCTTGTTAATGGTAACGGCTGGACGCAAATGGAGTCCCACAACCGTCAGACATAAGTGGTATGAACTAATTGTTGATGGGGTGATAATAACTGGTGTATTTTGCCCTATCTTTGAATCATTTCTCGAGTTTCTCTGTACCGCCATTGACATCTTCCCATGTCTTATTTATAGTTAGGCTCAACAATTCCCATGGCCGAATCGTTTGTTGTTTTGCTAATAAATTTGATGAATCTTGGCGAAACTTTCAAAACTAGTTGCCAATTAGTTCACCTGCTGTCTGTAAAGTTTTGGGTGATTAGTCAAGCAGAGGCCGAGAAAAAGGGGAGGGGGGTCCCGAAACCCCTTTTTCCCAATGCAATGTCTGTGGTGATTTTGCATTTTTTAACACGCCTACAGGCCAAACTGAATTACAACAAATTTTGCAGAAAGGTAAATCTTTTTTTAGAAAGAGACAGTTTTGTAAATGTGTGGAAATCTGTTCAGTAGTTTGGGAGTTATTAAAGAAAGATATATATATATATATATATATATATATATATATATATATATATATATATATATATTACCTACTGGCGGTCGCCAGTAGGTAGTTATAGTTAGGACCACGTTTCCATAGGAAATCCGCAACATTCTATTTTGAATAACTTTGGCGCCGGTCGAAGAATCCTCGCGAATTTTTTATATATATATATATATATATATATATATATATATATATATATGCCACAAAGAGTTCTTGAAATTAAAAGAACTGGAGGGATACAGCAGGGAATGCAAGAAGGGATTTAATTTCAAACGAGCGTCTGCATGACGCATTTCGGACTATGCCTTTCTCAAATGCCTGCTCAAACAAAGAACTCCCACCAGTTTCCTTTAAATATCCCCAGTCGTTCTGCCATTGGTGGCCATCCAGGTGGGCCGGTTCAGAGTCGCAAACAGACCTGCAGTTGCATCGGCAAACTGCAGATCCCAGCATGCACCTCTCACCGCATGACAAGTATGCTTCTCAGCTTGGTTATTTTGTATTCCTTGTTGGATACTGGATGTAGTTAGGAACGCTGTTCAGAACTGTGGCAGTCTTTGCTGGTGAAACAAAAACCCCTCCTGGGTCCCCAAGACGCCTCAACCACACAAGTCCGCTCCTTATCAGGCCTGGAAAACATGGGTGCAGTGATCCTGATTCCTTTGTGGAGTCACGAACTGCAATCTACAGTGGCACAGATACAAAGGGCGGGTGTGGTGGGTCAGAGTTTTCCATTGCCATGGATCGATTTGAAAGTTGCCGAAGCTGCCCAGATGACTCTGTCCTCTTTGTGAGACGGGCCTCCTCATGCGCGCCCAGGACTTGCATGCAAAAAAATGCCATTATATATATCCAATAACCACTATTACCCGTCCTGGCATTAGTAAAATTACGAGCGCACTCTGGTGCAGTTATAACTTTCGATAGTTTATTCCAACGTAATCAGGATGACAGACGCGTTTCGGCATGGTCGCTTTCCTCAGTGTCAGAGTCACTAAGGAAGGCAACCGTGCCGAAATGCGTCTGTCATCCTGGTTACGTTGGAATAAACTATTGAAAGATATAACTGCTCCACAGTGCGCTTGTCATTTTACTATTGCCGGGATGGGCGATAGTGGTTATTGGATCTGTCCCGCAATCCACCTTGCGGAGAGCAGCATCCGTGGCAAGTGGTGCGATGGCTGGTGGACTGTTGTTAGTGTAGAGATACAGAGATATATATACAATATGGGCGCAGATCCTTAGCGGATAAACCCACGGGGGATCCCCGGATCCAGAGGCAAAGGCAAAGCCCTAAATTGGATGCCGCAACCTGAAAGGAAAGCTGCGTCTGTCACTTTATTTATCGGCTGGACCCCGGGAAGAAAACATAAATTAAAAAATTGCATAAGGGGTCAAGATAGAGGTATCCTGAACCCATAAGGCACATGGAGGGGTCTCTGAGGGACCCCTAATGGAACAAAAAATTTACCAAACATTTCGTTTTTGGGCCAATTCCCATATATGACCCCGGGAAGAAAACATTAATAAAAAATTGCATAAGGGGTCAGGATAGAGGTATCCTGACCACATAGAACACATGGAGGGATCTCTGAGGAACCCCTGATGGAACAAAAAATTGCCCAAACATTTCGTTTTTGGGCCAATTCCCATATCTGCAAATCCTCTACAGTGCGCATCATGGCCCCCAGTGCAACTCTGCAGAGGAACCACAAATTTGCAACCACAAATAAAAAAAGAAACATTCACACACCCACATACACACACCAAACCCCTGCTTCAAACGGGCAAAGGCCATGCATGCCGGTGGTAGGATTAACATATGGTAATTAGTTATTACTTAACGTTGAAAAAAATATAGAAATTCACTGAAAAAAACAAAGGTTACAGAGACGTTATAGTTAGGCTTACATTTTACACACAAAAAACAAACAATAGAAATTCAGCAGTTATAGTTATACTCAGGGCTCGAGTCGGGGTACCACGCGGGTGGACGGCGTCCCCCCACTTATTTTACCAGGTTTTTACCGGGTGGACGCCGTCCCCCCTGCCCAAAAGCTGGACTTCACTCTTTGGCCTCTCTGGAGTGAGATCAGAGCTCATCTACCTGCATTCACTGCGGGGGGATTAAACGCAGCCTCCGCGAGGTAGGGTGCAGACCACCTTTCATCTAAAGGCATACGAATACCCAGGAGATTCCTATCGTGACGTCACTTCCGGTGACAGCGTCCCCCCACTTCTTTTTTTAGGACTTGTGCCCTGGTTATACTTATCTGAGCACTGGTAGGTACCTGAAGAAACTATATCTCGTGCCATAAAGTAACTTTATGCCAAGAGTTATAGTCACTTCATGCACTAATTTTGCATTTAAAGTAAAGTATTTAAGGACCGCATCATTTAATGAATACATCAATAATTGGAACAAAAGTTGAGACTGGAAGACGAAGACTGATCGAACAAAACTCTATCCAGAGCAGTTGCAATGGCAAACAAATTCAACAGACATCAGTATGAGTAAAAAAAATTTCAAAGCAAAACATTTAGAATCATCTCAGATATTTAACAAAGGGATAACTTCGAGTGGAGGGTTGATTCTATGAGAAAAGGAGACAGTTGAAGAATAGGCATCAGATGCTAAGTGCCCGTGAGACTCTCGCATATACGTAAATTAAATGGCTCTTAGAGCTCCATAAATGTGTGGCCTTCCCTTCTCATAGGGCTTAGAAATCTCCCCCGAGGCATTGTAGCACCATGCAACTGCTATATTCGTTCATAATATGAAAATTGTTTTGATAGGTCATTAAGGTGGTAGATATCCTGCCGGAAGTGCCCCTTCAGCAAAACGAGGTCGCCACCTAAGGCAACATCAGGACACCTCAAAGAAGCAAGGACATGGCCCCACTGGCAGGGAAAGTGACTGCAAAAAAAATACTTCTTCCAGTTTGCCACAAATCTTTGCACCACCATTCCACTGGGTCCAGGTTCACATTTTAAAGACTGTAATTGTTCATTTTCCTAGGGGTACTTGCCCAATTTTCAATGCTAGAAAATTAATTCCACCCGTTCCGTCGTAGCTCGTAAATACACATAATTATTACAAATATTCAGACGTTGGAGCACCAGTTGGAAATGCTTTTCTTTGTGGTCTTCTGGAAGAAAGCAGACAATGTGTTCCTCTGAACACGCAATGTGGAATGTGCCAAAGGGGAGGGGGTGCCAGACGTCCTCCGATTGGACTGATGTGGTTTGACCCATACAAGAAAAACAGTTTAAACTGCAAGTAATGAGGTGCGAGAAACATCCTAGGAGGGTCCGTTGGGGAGAAAGAGACAGGGCCGAGGCGCCTGCAGCACGTGGCGGCACGCAGCACTCATGACCCTCAGAGTCAGTCTTTCAAGATGTTGTTACACAGACACACATGTTCCGGAAAATAACAAGAAAAAGAGCATGATCGGCGCGTGAGGAAAAATGAGGCGAGGAAGAGAGGAGACAGTGAGTCCAAATAAACACTGAACACAGCAGATGAGAACACGATGACAAGAAGAATTCGAAAGAGGAGGAGTCGAGCACGCTCCATGGAAGGAAAATAAACAGCGAAAGGAAGATAAACAGCAAAAGGTGGTGGGAGGGAGAGAATTCAAGGAAAGACAGATCAAACAAAGAATAAGACTGAGAGTGGAATGGAAAGGAAAGAAAAACCTATTTGACCGCACCTAAAAGTACTTGTCCAGTGAGGTCTTTCGCCATATTTACTATCATTCATGCGACTAAGCGAATAATTGCAGCACTGGGTTAATCGAATAATAAAAGAGTGTAATGCTGAATATTTACAGAGGTGTCTGCTGGTGTCGGCATCGGCCGAGATACTCTAAAACCTCCTGTTTTGCGTGATGAAGCTAGCTGGAAGAGATGCAGCAAGAGTGAGGAGTGGAAAAGTGAAAACAATAAAGGGATACCTTCGATTAGACTAAAGAGTGAGGGCGGCTCCTCCATTAGGGCGTAGGAGCGGCGCCCCACTACTACCATTTTATGTTTCTGCTTCTCGCACTGCGAGAAAGCAGAAGGGTATGCCTGGTTTCAGGTCGGGGAGGAGTTCCTTGCCCAATGTTGTGGACCCTGACTGTTTGGTCATGCGCACTCGCCCATTTTTCCATGTAGGCTGCATGGCCTCCCCATAGGTGCCTGTTTGGCCGCCGTCACCACCAATCACAAATGCTGCCATTGCAGCATAGTGATTGGCTGAGGGGAGGGAGGCTGCTTGCTTCCTGTTCAGCAGGAGAGAAGGAAAACAGGACCGGCCGAGCCCGGGAGTGGGAGCACGCCGCACAGACCGAGGCCACAGACCACAGGGAGTGAACTACCTCCATGCTCCGTACACTTCAGTAACAGCCTGCTCCGGTAGCTCCCAGGGCTGAGTTCAGTGTGCGCCAGGAGCAGCCCCCGGGACCAGGCAGAAGCTGAGCTCAGAAGTGTCGAGACAGCAGGGAGTGAGCACCTTCGCTGCAGGACTGAGCCTGCGAGGCTGCAACAGGAGCAGAGCCGCCCCGAGAGAGTCCTGCTGATATGTTCCTCCTGCGCAGAGTAGAACATAAGAGACCGCGGATCACACCAAAGCTGACCGTGCCACAGACCACGCACAAATCGGAGTACACAGACCGCCTGCAGGTCAGGATATAGTCCTCGGTGCCGGATCTGTGATTATGGGACTTGAGAAGGTAAGTTTCTTTTTTTATTTTATTTAACCCCCACAGCGCGAACCCCCCCCACGAACTCCCCCCTCAAACACTGCCACTGCGCAAACCCCCAGCGAATCATACCGGCAACAACTGAGAATGACAACTATCTTGTTCCGGAAGTAACATTACTTTCAGAGCCCGGACTTCCAAAGCCGGGGGTGCCTCTCCGGAGGAGATGTCAATTCGATGTCAGGTAACCATGGTGAGTCATGGGACGGTTCGGGTATTGTGACTGAGGGGGTTCTGACATCATAATAGGTAGGTGACCCAGGGTGGTTACATGACCCTGCTGTTATGTCTCCTGTTTACCCTGACCCTGGAAGATCACCTGACCGGGGGTTGTGATATCAATCGCAAACCCCATCCGCTGAAGTTCATGTGATTTGGATTAATTGTAGAGGAGTAAACCCTTTTTTAGGGCAGCAAATACATATAAGGAGCCCCATGCAGACTACTCCAAACCTCAGAGCTCCTCCAGGAAAGAGGTCCCAGCGTCATTATGAAGAGATACAACTACACATTCAAAATGCTGTCACTACAAATGGCTCGAATGCTATCAATAACTATTACTGCAGCGATAAATAGTTCCATGAATGGTGATGGAGCAGGCTTTGCAGCAGAGCAGTTCTAAAGATGATTGTCACGATTTCACCTGTTTTAATGAGGATCTCTGCCAGAGGTTAGCAAATCTTAGCCTCGTTGCTTTGCCATCGCTGATATCCTCCATTATGGGCTTCAAAAGCAGCCAAGCCTCTTGTACTGAAATATTATCTGAAAACAGTTTAGCTGAGATGGATCTGAATAACTCTCAATATGTCAGATCCCCTGCTGAACTCACCCAATGTGCTGCATTAAATCAATCAATCGACGATTTGTAGAGCGCTCCTTATCACCCATGATGGTATCCAGGTGCTGGGGGGGGAGCTGCTGGGAGGTGTCAGTCGAACAATCAGGTTTTTAGGCCATCTCTGAACTTCTATAGGGTGGGTGCTGTAGTATCCTGGTCTGGTATGGTTTAAGATGTGCCAGTGGAATGCTGACAGTATGATGCTAGATGGAATGTTGGGAGTAGGAAGGGACAGTTGGAGAAGGGCTGAGCACCTGGAAGTTTGCTCCTGGTGGGGCTAATGATTGCTGTATTTCTGATCTTGTAACCAACCTCAATAAATCTACATGTAACTACTTTCTGGATCCTGGCTTGATTACTACAATTTTATGGCAACGATTTGAACTTAAGAACCTGCGTCTGCTACCTCTCTAACCTTCAATTTCAAGTCTACTTCAAGTCTGCAGTATCTTCTCTCAACAGCTGCGATTATTCAACTAACTGGCATACCATAGCCCCACCAGTGACCTCTACAACGGTCGCCCTCTACGCTTCGGTGCCAGTTCCTGTTTTAACTGCAGCTCAAGTCTCTGTTTGCTGTCAAGAGAGGGTAAGCCTCTGCTGTGCCCTCAGGAGAGGGTAAGCCCAACGCCTTGGTCAAGTGCTGAGCCCTCTGCTGTGCCCTCAAGAGAGAGTAAGCCCAACGCCTCTGTTTAGTGCTGTGCCCTCAAGACAGGGTAAGCCTGTGCTGTGCCCTCAGGAGAGGGTAAGCTTGACACTTTACTACGTACTGGGCTGTGCTGTGCCCTCAAGAGAGAGTAAGCCTATGTTGTGCCCTCAGGAGAGGGTAAGCCTGACTTTCTATAACGTTTTTTTTAATGATCTGTGCTTTCAAGAGACCACGAGAAAAAAAAAAAAAAGATTTTGCGCAACAAGTATAGGGCACTGCATCTGTGTTATTTTTTTATGACCCAGCGTCATGTTTTGTGGTTTGGTAACAGTCTATGGCATTTTTGAAAAACTCAAGAACTGTTCCTGTGTTTTCTACAGCGTCTCAACATTTAAGGAACAAGATTGTTCTCTGCCAGAACAAGTAACTAGTGACAAGCTGTCGTCGTTCAAACAAGCTCCTGCATCAAACAATTGACAAGGGACATGCTGTGATCGTTCATGTAGTCTTCCCCTCGCTACTGCCTTCCCACACTGGATCGTTAACTTTGTACACTATAATTGGGGTTTGGATGTTAAGGAAAAATGAAGCTTTCCCCTAATTTATGTGAGAAGAATCAGAATATTCTCTTTCTGCGCAAGCAGCTTTTCACATGGCCCGTGTGGTGGGCATGTGGTTTTTATACCGACTTCGGGGGTAAGTTTATTATTATTCCTATTTGGGCCTTAGATGCGCTCTTAACTTGTGGCAGTTCAACCGTCGTTCTTGAATCCAAAGTTAGTCGCGCGAGCTATGTATTGCATGCGCCTACCTGTCCACCCGTCTTGTCACGCGCAGTTGCTTCTGAGTCCTCGGCTGGGTGCGTGCTGATGCCGGGAGCCACCCTGTGCAGCGTGAGAAAACGTGCCGCCATCTTGGGATTTGGAGTCATTTACATTAATTGCTTTTCACGGTGTCATGTTGCCAACCACGTTTTGCCAACCACGTCTTAATAAAGTTGATTCAAGTTTACTCGGTCAGCGCAGCCGTCGAGGGAGCAACAGTTACATGCTCTCTTTGTTTTTTGGCCTGCTCGAGGATTTTGGTGAACTTTGAGGATTGAGCGCTATCAGGTGTCGCAAGCTGCTTCAATTTTTTTCACCGAACTGCAACATGAAGGCTACGGGCAAAATCTTCGTGCAAGGTTTGATGGAGTACAAGTTCAAGAGACTGTGCTCACATTTCCATACAATTACGTTTCCAGGGTCAATATTTCAACATTCGTTGTGTATTTCATCACTATAGTTTAAAAGTATTTCGGTTAAAATGTTTAGATTTTCAGATCGCAATGTTTAACCCTATTTTCTTTCCTGGACAAAGTCGTTTGGCTTATCTGGAGGTGGTCATTTTTGTGAATATACATTGACCTCCAGTGAGGTGCATTTTCTTTAGTTATTATTTTTTTCATAGGGTGTCATGACTATGTTGGTCATAGTGTGGGAACACTTAACTATTAGTCTTACAAGGTGATGGTACTATTTGTTTTACGTACCTCTCTTGTGAAAAACGTATTTGTTCTCCGCACGAGGTCTGTTCCTCAAGTTGTTTTCACAACGACTACAGTGTACTGTGTCTCATGTACACAATGTTATGTGTGGACTACTGTCCCACTCGCACATGCTAATCTAAGGACCTCTCCGCGAGGTGTGTTAGGGTTATGTCCCTAGTTCATGTGCATATTAGCACATGCTAATCTAAAGGACCTCTCCGCGAGGTGTGTTAGGGTTATGTCCTTAGTTCATGTGCATATTAGTTGACCTCTAGTAGAGGTGTGTCGCGTGGACGTGTGTCCCGTGTTTTCTATGCACAATCTGTTGACCTCTCCGGAGGTGTGTTGTGGGGCTTTTCCCCGTCATCTGGTGCATATCAATTGTTACCTCCAGTCGAGGTGCGTCCGTAGGTGGACATCACATTATTTGTCAATTGCCTCCACGGCAGTGCACGCTGTACCTTTCTTAGTGGTCTAAGGTTGGTCATGTTTTTTTTTCAAAAGTGCACATATTTATACCTCCACTCGAGGTTTACCATGCAGAAGCAAATATTGTTACCCTTGGTGGGTGTGTGGCTTAAGTCGCTACAGTGCATGGGTCGCGTTACTCTGGGCGTTTCAATTGTTCTAGTTTTGTTTTGCAGGCTGTAGCCCAGTTGTATTCTATATTTATAATTTCTTTTTCATGCTGTCGATGGGGAAGTGTGAGTACTTTGATTCCTCTTCTTCTCTGCCGTCTTGTTTTCTCCTGATGTGAGCTGCCTTCTTGTATTTCTACCTGGCCAGTGGGTTTGCAGAGGACAGCCATTAATGGATTTTTTTTTCTTCTTCTATTTCTTTCTATCTTTGGAAGGGAAGATGGGTTTGGTTTATGTAATTCTCTCTCATCTCCTTTCATTATGTTTTAGCGCACTCTCCTTGGTGTTTTTGTTAGGTTTCTATCCTTGGAAGGGAAGATGGGGTTGGTTTTTGTTATTCTCTCTCATCTCCTTTCGTTATGTTTTCCCTCTACTCTTTTATGTGTTCCGGTTTTCTCCTTCCTGTAGCCTGTGTCTAGCTTCTGTTCCTTTTCTCTCCTGTCATTCTAGTTTTTGGCGTTTCTTTTTGTTTTTGTTGGAACAAAGGAGGATATGTAGTATCCTGGTCTGGTATAGTTTAAGATGTGCCAGTGGAATGCTGACAGTATGATGCTAGATGGAATGTTGGGAGTAGGAAGGGACAGTTGGAGAAGGGCTGAGCACCTGGAAGGTTGCTCCTGGTGGGGCTAATGATTGCTGTATTTCTGATCTTGTAACCAACCTCAATAAATCTACATGTAACTACTTTCTGGATCCTGGCTTGATTACTACAGGTGCATTCCGTAGGTGGAGTGGGAGGCCATTCCAGGTCTTGGCGGCTAGGTAGGAGATGTGGCCACCGCTTCTGCTTCTATGGAAGTGGGGCGTGTGGGCGAGGGAGAGGAAGGCGGAGCATAGTTGTCTGCCGGGTTGGTGACAGTTCAGTCTGTGGTTGAGGTAGGCTGGTCATTTGTTGTGCAGGTCCTTGGAGGTGTAGGTCAGCAGTTTGAACTGGCAACTTTTTTGGATGGGGAGCCAGTGGAGCGCTCTGAGGTGGGGGGGTGTGATGTGGGCTCTTCTCGGGAGGTCGAGAATGAGCTTGGTTGAAGAGTTTTGGATGGTTTGCAGTCTTGTCAGTAGCTGTGAGGTGAAGTGGCTGGTGATGAAGGCTTGAGTGACGGTGCAAACACAAGGAGATGATCGACTGTGAACTGAAACTTTTCAGGCAGTCACCCCCAGTCACAGATCTGGGTTGAATCCATCATCGTTCTTTAGCTCACTTCGCCACCCAGTTCAGACCCAGCCATATGCAAATCAGTCTTGACCCTGTTCCTCATGGGAACAGTCCAGCCCAAACTGCCAAGCCAGGTCTTCCCCGGACCAGAAGCAATTATCCTGGGACCGGTTTTGGGGTAACACCCCTCATCAGCCAGGCTAGCTTGAATCCAGTTGCAAAGTGAGCAAGGAATGTCTGGGCATACCCTGCAAATTTAGGGAGAACAAAGCAAACATAAGGAGATGATATATGGAGCACTGAAACTTTTCAGGCACTCACCCCCAGTCACAGATCTGGGTTAAATCCATCATATCATTCTTTAGTGACGCTGCATCTGGTGTTGACGGGGAGCCATTTGAATATTTTCTGGAGCATGCAGAGGATGAGGAAGCAGGCTGAGGAGACAGCGTTTATCTGCTTTTTCATGGTGAGGTTGTTGTCGACTATGATGCCAAGGTTTCTGGCATGGTTTGTGGGAGTGGGCGAGAGGCCGAAGTCCGCTGGCCACCAGGAGTCATCCCATGGGGAGGTGTTGCTCCCGAAGATGTGTACCTCTGTTTTGTCAATGTTGAGTTTGAGGCATTTGTTTTGCATCCAGCTGGCTACGCTTTTCATGCACCTGTGAAAATTGGGTTTGGTGTGGATTGAGGATAGGGAGAAGTTTAGCTGAGTGTTATCTGAGTATGATAGCATGTTCATATCATAGGATTTGACCAGGGTAGCCAGGGGAAACATATATGTGTTGAACAGGATTGAACTCAGTGAAGACCCTTTCAAGAACGCTGCAGATGATATTCTTTGAGCCAAAGGTGTAAGGCAGGAGGTGGGCGCTCTGGGTTCTTCCAGTGAGGAAGGAAGCAATCCATTTAAGGGCTTTTCCATGGATCCCCACCTTATGGAGTGCATATAGGAGGGTGTAGTGTGACACAGTGTTGAAGGCTGCGGAGAAGTCGAGGAGGATCAGGGCGGTGGTTTCTCCCTGGTCTAGGGGAGATCAGATGTCATCTGTGGCTGCAATTTGGGTGGATTCTGTGCTGTGATTAGCGCAGAATACCGATTGGGATCGATCCAGGAGGTTGTTGATCTCTAGGTGGTTACAGAGTTGGCTGTTTATTGCTTTTTTCCAGGACTTTAGCCGGGAGGAGGGAGATGAGCCGGTAGTTCTTGAGTTCTTCTCGAGCAGCAGTAGGTTTCTTTTTAGCAGCGGTTTTACTTTTGTGTGTTTCCATCCTTCTCGGAAAGAGGCAGAAGTGATGGATGAGTTGAGGATGGTGATAAGTTCCTTACTTATGGAGATTCTCTCCAGATTGAACATGTCATGGGAGAGGGGTATCTGGGTGTTTCTGAGTGGATGGAGCTGATGATGGTAGTGGTGGTATGTGTGGTTAGTTGATCCCACGCAGTGATTATGGTGTTTAAGGTGGAGTCTCTGCTGTTGATGAGTTTGTCGAAGTCGTCGCTGGTTGGTTGCAGGTCAAACTGTTTGTAGATGATGGCGATTTCCGGGGAGGAAGTGATGGGGTGTTGGTCCATAGATTTTCCGTTACCTTGCTCCAGTTCCTATGGACGGTGCTGGTCGATCAGTGGCGGTGTTGGGGGTTGTGGAGATGGAAAAGTGCACGATTGAGTGGTCGGACCAGGTGATCTTCGAGGTGTGTCTGTATTTGAGTCTGTTGTTGCCTGCGAAGATCGAGTCCAGAGTGTGTCCAGCTATGTGCTTGGGATCAGTGACGATTTTAGTGAGGCCAGGGTTGTTCATGCTCTCTATTAAGTTTGCTGTGTTGGCATCGCTTGGAACAACGATGTGGAAATCGAGGTCTCTGAGGAAGTGGATGGCCAGTGGGGCTAGGAAGTCAGAGATGTCCTTGAAGAAGGCGGGGCATGATCCTGTTTGTCTGCATGCCAGGGTGCCCCTGAAGGTGGACTTGCTGTCTGTGTTGAGTTTGAAATTGAGGGGTTCCACAATGGCAGTGGTGTCATCGGCAACTTCTTTGCAGTGGAGGGACTCATTGTGGATGTTGACTCAGTCTTGGTGTATTATCTTGTAGCCACAGGGAGTGGCAGTGGCGATGTCTGGTGCAGAAGCGGGGTTGAGCCATGTCTCCTTGAGGACGATGACATTGGGGATGAGGGAGGTGATGTTGTCCCAGATTTCTGTGGCGTGATTGTGGAGTGATCAGGAGGCATTGGATTTCTTTTTTGTCGGTGGGTATGGGCTGGGTTTCAAGGAGGGGTGGGTCAACAGAGAAGGCTCCTTCCATAGATTGAGGGGAAGTGAGGCTGCAGAGGTGGCTATGAGGTTGTGGGATCAGAGTAATTAACTCAGCTCTGGAGTAGCTGTGGGTGGTTAGAGATTTAGGGGTACTGCCAGGGGGGGCTGGTATTAATGGGCAAAATAGGCATCGCCCTGCCCCTACCACCCAGATGCAAAAAGAGAATTTAGAAACATGCAGCTGAAAACAAACTAACAAACTACTACTTGCTTCTTTCTTATTTGTTATGGGCAGAGGGCGTGCCGATTTTCAATGCCCTGAATAGGTTTGGATTTCGGGCGCTTACACAATAGCCCTAGGAGGAGTTCACAGAACTCCATTCATTTCAATGGCAGGGAGAGGGGCAGGCTGAGAAGGAGAACGAGGTAATGGGTGGTAACCATTCAGAGTCATCACAAGAGGGGGCGGGCTGTAGGAGGGGTGCAGTGCAGCTGGATTGTCTGATTGTGCTTCCCACGCTGCAGTTATGCAGGACGCCATTTCTGCACCAGGCAGACTCGCGGTTTTAGGAGAAGCTGTGCACTGCAGATGGCGTGTGAAGATTGAAAGAGTCACCTAACTTGAAGGCTTGTAGCTTTGCCCCATTTCCGACGATGCCCCGCACGCAGCCTCACAACGAGCAGATATGTTAAAAAAAACAAGCATAATAGGTCTCGCCTTTGGGACCTTATAAGTGTTTAGCCATGCAACAGTTGCATAACTAAGTACTTATAATGTCCCAAAAGCGAGACCTATTGGCTATGCCAAGCGGCCGTGCGGCCCCGAAAGTGATCGCGATCAAACATCAAAGCGGCCGTGCGGCCTCGAAAGTGAAAGTAATCGCAGTAAAAGCGGCGCACGCGCCCACGCACATGCACTGTAGCTCTAGACTGGCCTGGTAGCATTTTTTGGAGCCCTCTCAATAAGTCTCGCCAGACCAGCGCATCCGCTGGGTCAGGCGAGACCTAAAAACGCAGCAGCCCGCCTCCATGGGGAAACAAGTAGGCAACTCGCTCGGGCCTGGCCTGTTTGAAGTTTTTTGCATAAACTTTTGTTTACTGTTGCTTCAACTCTACAGAGGCACTTTAAAATAAATGACACCTGTTCTTTTTTCCATGGCGACAGCAATTAATATGTTTATGTGCAGGCTATTCTATTTCGCTTGCGTTTCTGGTCAATGTCATTGGAAATGCTTATAAATTGAATGAACTGGCGCCGGCAGAATCGGAAACGTGCCTCCTTTTATCACTGGGGAAATAATTACATTAGGACTGGAGCATCGTTCGACATTTCCATGGTGGACGGCTGTAGATAGATATTTCTCTTACATATATGGTACATGCCAGCCTACTTTGTATTTTTAGGTCTCGCCTGCCCAGCGCATGCGCTGGTCTGGCGAGACATTTTGTGAGGGCTCCAAAAAGTGCAACCAGGCCAGCCTAGACCTACAGTGCATGTGCGCGGGCGCGCGCGTCGCGCTTTACCGCTATTACTTTCACTTTCGCGGCCGCTTTGATGTTTGATCGCGATCGCAATCACTTTCGCGGCCGCAGGGCCGCTTTGATGTTCTCCGTGAGGCTTCAATAGATTGCAGCAGTTAAAACAAGCATTGGCATAGCCAATAGGTCTCGCTTTTGGGACCTTATAAGTGTTTAGTTATGCAACTGTTGCATGGCTAAACACTTATAAGGTCCCAAAGGCGAGACCTATTGGCTATGCCAATGCTTGTTTAATCTTCGGCTCGCTTTTAGCGCATGCGTGTGGTGTGCACTTCTCTAATCTAAATTGAAGGACGAAAAGCATAGGATCAGGGTGGACAAAATGACGCCGTTTGCAGATTTATTTTTTATCAAATCACAGAACCCACACACACACACACACACCCCCCACACACACGTAGACACCTTCTTTCCCTGTTGACAACCACACTGCTTTGGCACGCACATGGAACAGGAGGATGGTGTTTGAATCTTACAGTGCAGCTCCCATACTCCTTGTTTTCCTCACAGCTGCTCATGAAGATGGAGGTAGATTAGGATTTTAAAAAAGAAAATCGAGACAACATATTTTCCCCTTTGCTTGCACTGACTTGGGAGCAATTTCAGGCCGCGGGAGAAAGATAAATGAAAGCCATGTTTGGCTTCGAAATTCAAGCGTCTCCCACCTGGATACGGTCTGTTGCTGCCATGTATGCAACCTACAGCCGTGCTCTGCTCTCACCCTGAGAGCACCATGTTTCACTTGTAGGCGCTAGTGCTCTTCTTTATAAAAGCTCTATTCTTATTTGCAGAGTTGCAGTTTTAAATTATAGCCCAAACTTGACCAGAATTTATTGGAGTGCTTTACCAGTTACATTACACAAGAATACATTTATGTTTTTTAAGCACAAGGAGATTGTGATCTTCCCAGAATGAATCCTAGGATGCTGTTGAACTGATGCTGAGACTTAAACCTGGTT
Organism: Triturus cristatus; assembly: GCF_964204655.1. Taxonomy (NCBI): domain Eukaryota; kingdom Metazoa; phylum Chordata; class Amphibia; order Caudata; family Salamandridae; genus Triturus; species Triturus cristatus. The sequence continues at coordinate 142,508,032 of NC_140580.1, read as the reverse complement.
CTCTAGTTTCCACAGCTGCAACTCTGTCTATTATCCCACATTTGCCCTGCTCTCATTGGCCTGAGCTACAGCCTTCTGGAGGAAGGTGAGGGGTCAGAGGCCTGAACAATACGCCTTCTCTCCACGTTTAACTTCGGAGCAGGATTTCTCACTTTTATTTCCTTCCCTAGTTTAGTTTTTATACCTCCGCCTAAACATTCACAAGCGAAACTGTCTAAAACAACGTGGAAGTCGGCTGAAACGATTTTTAACAAATTTTAGTAATGCAGACTGGCACATGTGCATGGTACTGAGAAGGCGCCACCAGTTTGGTCCTTGAGACAAGAATGCTAAAGTTTTAAAAAGTCTATGGTAGTGGCCCCAGCCCTGGGGTGCAAAAAACAAGCAAGGAAAATAGGCCCCCATCTGTCTTCTTAGTTCAAAAACACCTTTGGGGTGCAGAGGGCCCTTGTGCCACAGTACCTGCTGCACTAATGATATTTATGTTGCTGCAACCATGTGGAGTAGTCACAATTCCAATTTCACAATTGCTTTTTTTGACCTTCTTGCTTTTGTCAAATTTACTTGGAAATGCACCATTTGCCCACTCTTTGTTCAAACTTTTCTGGGGGTGTCCCCTGCGGAACACCCTTAGGGCAGCCGGGCTCACTCGCTATTCTCCCTCACATGGGACACACAACCCAAACTTTTACGCTCACTGATTTCAAATGTCACCAGCCGCCACTGGGTCCGGCCGTTGGGCACGGTCCAGGCGTGGACGGGCACAGATGGGCTTGCCTTTGGCATGCTTGTAGCGTGCCGACAGTGAGCCAGTGGCGTGGCCGCACTGCAGCCCCCATTAAGTAGGTTCCTGGGTAGGTAGTGAGTATATATTTTACCAACACTTTTTGTACTGTATACATATGTGATTTAATTTTGAGTAATAGATTGTCTATCTTACTTTTTTTTAACTGCAGAAAGCATCAGCGAAAAACGCTGTGGTGGAGTTACATTGCCAACAGTTATTGCTGTTAATTTTAACTGTTGTATGCTGTTCAAAACAGCCACTAAAGAAATGTGTTTGTATCAATACATTTCTGACTTTGAGCAGGAGGCTCTGGGCGTACCCTTTGCGAATAAATTGCCTTTTATACTCTCTGTTACAGTCATAAAAGCAATGATCCAAAGCAGGAGGCTCATAATTGTGTACATGCCTCAGACACGTCAAGAACTATACATCATATATGCCTTTTGACGGACTTGTCAAAAGTATATAAACTGTTCAGGCTGCTGTATCATTTGACATTGAAAAAAATGTCCATCCAGATATGATTCAGGTCTTGCCAAGTACATTCAGAGGGATCCAATGCACATGCCTACCCACGCTCAAAACTTGAGCGCATGCAAGGGCAGTTTTGGGCGTTCATTAGACAGATGGTCAAACAAGCTATAGAAAAGCATGGGTGCAATGTGTGTTTTTAAAGTAGAAAACGCAGAGGCTTCTTCATTTTAGGAAAGCTGTGTTAAAAAATGCAGAAACTGCTTTATCACGTTACTTAATGTTAAATACTTATTTACTTCTAGGACAAGCAGCAGAATGTCGGTTTGCAAGCTGATTCTCAGGTTCTCCTCAGCTGATCGGTGCTCGTCACTTCCTCGCACCGGGAAGAGGCGGAGGCAATCGAAAGCCAGGGGGCAGCGCTCTCACAAGTGGTGCGCTCCCTTAAAGGGGCAGGAGCACCAAAACTCTGCAAGTTTTCCTACTCTGGCTGGAACACACTGGGAGTTTGACACGGCAGAAGCAGGCATCAGCAGCTGGCGTAGTGCAGTGTAGGGGGCTGCATCTGTAGGCACAGTCAGAGAGCAAAGATGGCCAGCCAGAAAGGGGCAACTGGGAGGAAGAAGCAAATCCCAGCCCGCTTCAGGGATATGCAGGAGAGGCCAGCTATAGCAAAGAAGGCCAGAAGAGGCACAATGAGCCCCACCTGGATGAGGATTTACAGGACATGCTGGAACAAGCCAGGGCCCTGGTGGCGCTAAAGGGCCGGAGCTGGGTGGACCAGCAAATCAAGGAAGGGGCCCAGAGAAAAGGAAAGAGGCAACGCCAAGCATCACCAGCACCACCACCACCGAAGAAGGCAACAAACGGGGGGCCTGCAGCCAAAACAGCGCCCCCCCGAAGGGGCAGAGCTGGTACAAGCAGCAAAGGAAAGGGCACCCAGAAGGCCAGAAACAGAGTCAGAGCGGCACCAGAACAGGTGGCCAGCTCCGAATCGGACTACAGCAGCGATGGTGAGGGGTCTGTGGCCAGCACGGTGGCCCCTCAGGAAAGGCGCCCAGGGTAAGCATGGAATGCCGAGCAGCAAGCAGCGGCGCAAGTTGGGTCGTGAGGTCCAAAGCAGACTGGGGCAAAACGTTAACATGGGAACCCAAATGGGGGGGAACAACGTGGCAATACAGGGGACATGGCCCATGCAACTCCCATGGCAGGCAGGTATAGGTCAAGGGAGACCAGATTTCCAGGTGGAGGCCTGGTTAGAGGGGTCTATGCAGACACCACCATGGATGCCCTGGTGGCAATGACCAGGGAGGGGGCTCCATTCCCTGGGAATGCACCATGGGGCACAGGGGTGCAAGAGAAAAGCCCGGCGGCACCCAACACTGCTAACACAGGGGTACAGGCAGAAAGGGCGACAAACAAGGAGCCAACTGGGTTAAGCCAGGCAGGACAGGGTGAGAAAGCAGGGGCTGAGCCAGCCACACGGGAACGCACAGGGGCCCTTGTAGGAGAGAGCCCAGATACTGTAGGGCGGGCGAAAGGCAGGACAAGAATGGAAAAAGCGCGAGCAAGTACCTGCGCCCATCCCCAAGCGACTATCCCACAACAACAAAGATGCTAGGGCTGGCTAATCTTATCCCATTCACAATAAAGGAGAGAATTTGGAGGAAGGAATTTGTAGACATTTTTTCCTTTCTCGAAGTGCAACAGGCAGGCTTAGACCTCACGACACAGGATTAGAAAGACGAGGACAGGAGGGGCCCACGGAAACCCAGGGTGGTCAGATCAATAGAAAACTGGCTAAAAGCTTTCAGGACACTGGCATGCGTTTTCATTGAAAAATTCCCACAGAGTCCTTTATGAGCAGAAGGTGCACGAGGCGCAGCAGCAGTTTCAGGGGGATGCATGGCTACAATATGACGAAGGCTTCAGGGAAAAAATGCAAGTATGGCCAACGAAAGGCTGGGACTGCCAGGAGATGGAGGGCTACTCTAAACACATGGTGGCAGTCAGGGGGGTTTGGCGCAAAGGAGAGTAATTTTCATCCGTACGGGAGTAAGGGTAGGTTCAAGGGACAAGGAATAGATTTCAAAGGGAAGAGCCAGACAGCTACCAAATAAAGCTAGGCATGCTGGAAATTTGACAAAGATGAGTGTAAATGGGGGGCGTCATGCAGGTTCAAGCATGCATGCAGGCCATGCGGGGGAAACCACCCTACCATACGATGCCGGCGAGCCACAGGGCCAGGGGCAGACAAACCAAAAACAGGCCCAAAGAAATGGGGCGGAGGACAGACGCTTCCAACACCCATAAAAACAGGCAGGCTACTGCATCTGCTGCAAGACTACCACAAAACAACAAACTGGCAACTGCTAGCAGAGGGGTTCACACAAGGTTTTCCAATCCCATATAAAGATCCCAAAGGTGCATGAGAGAGCAGGAACCTAAAGTCAGTCAAAGACAACCCCGAGGTAGCAAAACAAAAGGTGGAAAAGGAAGTCATGTTGGGTTGGGTGGCGGGCCCCTTTTCCCTGCCTCCATTGAAAGACATGGTGGTATCCCCACTCAACATAGTGCCCAAAAAAGAACCGGGAAAATCCTGGCTAATTCACCACCTTTCTCACCCAGAAGGGGGATCAATCAACGATTGGCTGGAACAAGGGGCCTGCACGGTGGCCTATGCCTCGGTGGACGACGCAGTAGACCTCATTAGGCAGGAAGGGACGGAGGCCTTGACGGCTAAGTCAAACGTGGAATCAGCATGCAGGCTGGTGCCAGTACACCCAGACAGCTACCATCTGTTAGGTTTTAACCCCTTCCATGCTGCGCAAATTCCGCCGCTGTGCTGACGGAATCTTGCGCGGGCGTGGTCATGACGGAACGGTTCCGTCATGAGCACAGCTCAACCGTGGCTCATGATGGAACCGTTCCGTCATGAGCACCGAAGGGGTTAAACTAGATGGGAGTTACTACTATGACAAGTGCCTCCCGATGGGTTGCTCAATATCATGCGCACATTTAGAGGCTTTCAGTAGTTTTTTAGAGTGGGAGCTGGGAACACGCACACCGCGGGGGGGGCGTGTCCACTACTTAGATGACTTCTTGTTCGTTGGAAGGGCGGACACAGAAGACTGTGCCACTCTCCTTAGCAATTTCATGAAGATGGCCCAGGAGCTGGGTATTCCACTAGCACAGGATAAAACAGAGGGCCCCACAACTAAACTGACTTTTCTGGGGATAGAGCTTGACTCAGTAGCCGGTACATGCAAACTGCCACCAGAGAAGGTAGCCGACTTACTGAGTTAAATAAAGAGGTTGAGACAGCAGAAGAAAGCAACACTGGGGGAGGTGCAGCAGCTGCTAGGGAAGCTGAACTTTGCCACACGAGTAATCCCCGCAGGGCGCACCTTCGCCAGGCGGTTAGCATGATTCACTAGGGGCATGACACAGAGGCACCACAGGGTTCGCATCACATAGAGGGTGAAGGAAGACCTGGGACAATGGGAGAGTTTCCTGACAGAGTTTAACGGCACCCTGATATGGCGGGTCCCCTGGGTACAGGCAAGCGAGCTGGAACTCTACACCGACTCAGCAGGTGGGTATGGCTTCGGGGCAATCCTAGGGACCTCTTGGTTAGCAGGGGAGTGGCCGGCGGCTTGGCACGCATTCGGACTAACCACGAACATATCATTGCTAGAGTTGTTCACCATAGTAGTAGCCTTTCACATCTGGGACCCCAACTAGCGAACAGACAAATCACGTTATGGTCTGACAACCACGCAGTAGTACAAGCAATTAACACGGGAGCTGCGTGATGTCCAGCAGTATCAACCCTGCTGCGGAAACTAGTAGGCTGCCAGTTAAAAGGCAACATTGCGCTGAGGGCAAGACACATTCCGGGAGTAGAAAACTTAGTTGCATATGCCATTTCTCGTTTCCAGTGGGAAAAATTCAGGAAACTGGCCCCAGGCGCAGGCAGAAGGATGACCCCAGTGCCGGAGGAGGCGTGGGCATGGGTGGAACCGGGTTGACGTGTTTACTGGACAATGCACTGGCCCCAAAGACGAACATCCGTTATAGTAAGTGCTGGGAGACATTCAAGGGCAAGACAGGTCTGAAGAGGGGACAATGGGCTACTCAGAAGGAGGTCCTAGAGTTCATTAATTGGGCCTTCTTGGAAGGAAAGTTGAAGACATGGGCCCAAGCACATTTAAGTGCGGTAGCGCATTACACAAAGCTGGCAGGGCGGGAAGACCCAACCAAGGCGTTTGAATGTAGAATGGCTATGAAAGGCTGGGGTAGGATACAGCGGGCACCAGAGGACGCTAGGCGACCCATCCACTGCAAATTACTTCAGGAGATGCTGGGGGCCCTGGCTGGTATCTGCTCTTCAAGACAGGAAGTAACATTATTCCGGGCAGCATTCACAGTGGCATTCTTCGGAGCTTACAGGGTCAGCGAGTTGGTAGCCACTTCAGTGGTAGACCCAGGATCGGCATGCATACACAGAGGGTACGTTGACATGCAGAAGGGCTACATGGACATACTGCTACGGCGTTCCAAGACAGACCAGGCAGGCAAGGGGAGATGGACCAGGATACACTGTACGAAGGATGCAGATTGTTGCCCGGTGTGTCTACTGAAAGAGCATCTGGATAATGGGCAAGGAGGTAAAGGGCCGCTTTTCCAGCATAGGGATAGGTCTTTTCTCAGCCGCTTTCAGTTCATAGCAGTAATGAGGAAAACCCTGGATGCAGTGGGGCTCCCCACACGCGAATATGGGTTAAATTCATTTAGAATAGGGGCGGTCACCAAGGCGGCGGTACTAGGCATGGACAGCGGGGTGATCAAGGGGATAGGGCGCTGGGCATCCGACGCATTCAAGCGCTACATACACCCAACGATGTACTAAGCCCAACTTCCCCTCCCCCCCTTTTCCAGGTCCGAACACTTCACAGAAGAAGGTGTGGATCGTGGGGCACTCCTACGTAATGCGTGCTCAACAGTGGGCGTTGGCCAGACGTAACTTTGTCGGAATATGGCTGCGGGAAACTGAAATAGAATGGCAGGGACGCCCGGGGATGAAAATGGACCAACTGCTACCCGCCGTGCGGGAAGCTTTAGAACGAGGTGACAAACCAAATGCAGTAGGGGTCTACCTGGGCGGCAATGATTTGGCAACAATAGGGCAGAGGGCACTCCTGGAAGAAATGCAGAAAGGCCTCACGGCATTGGCATGCCTGGTACGCCCCGTGGAAATAATATTTTCGGAGATCGTAGTACGGAAAGCCTGGCGGGGGGCAGTAGACCTGGGGGCGGTGGAGAAATCCAGAAGGAAACTCAATATCACCATGGCCAAGGTATGCAGGGCCAATGGGTGGGGGTTCGTAAGGCATGGGTTCATAAACCTAAGATCCCCGGGGTACCACATGGATGACGGAGTACACCTCACAGGGGTGGGAATGGACATGTTCCTGCTAAATGTTGTGGGGGTACTAGAGCAGAGGGGTTTCCTGTAACCATAGGGCAAGGCAGAGGTCATCTTAGGGGGGATCTCCCTCCGATCGAGAAACCGAAGGGAGCATGGCGGAGCAAACTCAACTAAATTAGAAAAAAGAGAAGAACTCACTAGAAGGTAGAGGGAAGGCCCTCACAGTGTCCTTGGGATGTCGCACGACAGGGGCACTGAGGGAGCCAAAGGGCGGCATACCGCCATAAAAGATTAGAGGTAATTCTCCCATAGAACCCTTGGGATGCCTCACGGCAGGGGTTCAGAAGGAGAAGAGAGCAAAGGACTCAGTCGCGAGAAAGTTGTGTAGAGGCTCAAGAAAGGTCCTTGGAATGCCACACGGCAGGGACCTCTGGGAGAAGAGAGGGCCCACGAAAGGGTACAGGGCGAGTGGGACGGCACTTGCAGCCCGGACAGGTCCAGATGGACACCCTCCAAATTGGTAGCAAGCTGAAGCCTAGACCCGTAAATCAGAAGCCCAAAGAAGGTGTCCCTCCCCTCCCAGGTTATTGAGAAGGCTGGTCCATAATGCGAGACAATGCTAAAGAGCAAAATAAGTAAAGAAGTGACATGGTTTAATAATGTATTGTGTACATAACCATGAACAATTTAATGTAAATGCATAAATTGTTGTTATATGAATAAACTGCGACCTTTTCAGCCACCCAAGAAAATTGTCAGTGGTGATTTAAGGTTAAAGCGCGCAGTTGGCTTTGAAGGATGGGGGGAGCGGGGAAGGGAGGCTCGCCACCTGGAGGGGGTTAGAATAGTTGGAATACATCCTGTGACACCCTGATATTTGAAGGTTTGTATCCCACAAGAGGTACCGCAGTGTGATAGTCATACCTGCATAGCCAATTAGTGTGTCAGCCTGTGGATACCTACAACAGATGATAATTGGAACATGTATGCATACCAACTGAGGGGTTTAATACTACCTGCAACGATTAACTTGCAAATCACCTTTGAGCTTGTGACTGAAGTTTGTTTCAGTAATAAAGGTTATATACTGTATGACAAACAATTGTATGATCTTTTGAATGACACTAGTATGCTCTGTATACAAAATGATAGCAGGAGTCACAGAGAAATCCTACTTTGCGCCATTCATTTTGTAGCTGAAAAAATATCAGAATTTGTGAATCTGCTACAATTTATATGCCACCACCAAAGTGATGACTGTAGCCTATGTCACGTTATGTATACAAAGTGGACTCCCGTATCCTCTCTAACAACAACTACAAGCCTTGTAACAAGACGCTGTAAAGTATGTGGAGTTTTTTGTATTGATTATCTTCTTTCCTTCAATGGAATGACCTTACACAAAACAATTGCCTTTCATTTCATTGGCTACATGGGAGGATCTCATACACAAAAGAGGGGTGAGAGGTAATATGCCTGGGCCTCCCCCCTTAAAAATGCTTCTACATACACATCAAAAAGATCCTAAGTCTATTTATAGTCTCCTTCCCATTTTACTCAACCAGAGTTATCCCTGGGAATTGCAAGGCCATCACCCACATAAAAATGTGGTATGCTTCAGCTTCGGGAAATTGATGTAGACCATGCACACCTGATTAATAATACTGGAACCAGTGTTCAATACAGTTTTCTGATCTGTGTGCTGCGCCTTTCTTTGTGTTTACCTATTCCACAGTGATACAAGAAAAATAGGGGCCAGAAGCCAACTGGCTTCCTGGACAAAGGTACGCACTACTTTGTTGATATACGAACATTTAACACAACTTAAAAATAAAAGCGCGTCCTTTTGGGTGAGACGAGCATTATGCTTTATCACGGAAAGGGCTCCATGAGACCAACGTCTTTTATGCGGCAGTGTAAATAAGGCTTTTCATCATGGAGTAATCGTCGCATTACTGATTTGTCTGGATTAAGGAAAGCATGTTCTAGACTTCTGTCTGACGTGGCAGATCAACTTAGAAGTGAAATATATGATCAACAAATCACTTCATGAGGCGCATGTTCCTCTCTCATGGAAGCAGGCGCTGATTCTTCCCCTCCTAAAGAAGCCATCTCTTGACCATCTGCTACCTGAGAACTACTGCCCTATCTCGCTTTTGTCTAAGGTCTGTGAGAGGGTGGTTACGTTGCAACTTACTGACTTTGTCGAGGTATCAGGCTTGCTTCACCCGGCTCAGTCAGGCTTCCGTGCTTTACATAGCACGGAGGCAGCTTTGCTTGAGGTGACAGAGGCGATCCGCGAGTGCTTGGATGCCGGTGGGAAGGCAGCCTTGGTGATGTTAGACCTCTCGGCTGCCTTCGATACCGTGCCCCATTCCCTGCTCCTCGACCGTCTATCAGAGATAGATATCCCTGGCTCGGCTTTTCAGTGGGTCAAGTCGTTCTTGGAGGGTCGGTCGCAGCAGGTCTGGCTTCCTCCATGTGCCTCTGCGCCTTTGCTGGTGACTACGGGTGTGCCTTAAGGGTCATCACTTAGCCCCTTGCTTTTTAACATCTATTTGACACCGCTGGTTTATTTTGCGGAGTTATTGGGGGCTAAGGTGATGGCTTATGCTGATGACACTCAGCTTCTATTTTCTTGGACCAGGGATGATGATTCGGCTGCAGTTGCGCAGCTATCCTCATTATTTCATCGGCAGGCGAATGCTCAGCAGAAATGCAATGAAGGTAAATCCGAAATAGTTTTTCATGGCTCTTCTTCAGCGGAGTTTAGATAGAGGCTTTGGCCATCAGATTTTCCTCGACCAACTACTAGTAAAAGCGCTGTAAAAAACTCTTGGCGTCTGGTTCAAGAGAAACCTGAATTTTTCGACTCAGGTGAAGAAGCTGGCCGGTACCTGCTTTGGCACTCTTAGATCCCTGAGGAAGTTTCTTCCTCTGTTGCCAGGTAGTGCCAGGGAAACTGTGGTCCACGCTCTCATTTTATCACGTTTGGACTACGCAAATGCCCTTCTGGTGGGCAGCCCTGGTTTTCTAGTTAAGAAACTGCAGGTGGTGCAAAACTCGGCGGTTAGGCTTCTTCTGGGCCTGCGATCAAGGCTTAGTGTTCGCTCTCACCTGTGTTCCTTGCACTGGCTCCCAGTCAAAGCCCGCTTAAAATACAAAATGTTATCCATTGCTCATCGGGCCCTATATGACCGGGGACCCATCTATCTGCGGAAGAGATTTGCATTTTACACACCAGGAAGACAGCTGCGCTCGTCTGCTCAGCTGCTGGTTCAGCCCCCCAGGTTTAAACGTCGAAGGCTTGGGGGAAACTCCTTCGTACGCAAAGCTGGCCTTGCCTGGAATCTATTGCCTTTGGCACTTCGGGCTACTCAGGACCCTCTTCTGTTTAAGAAAAAACTAAAAACTCTGCTTTTTTAGTCTGGTTTTGATGAGCACTTCCCTTGTTTTCCTTTTTTGAAGCTAGCGCCGGGACACTTTCGAGTAGCCGTGCGCTGTATAAATTAAATATAACATAACATAACATGTTTATTTAACCAGTTTCGTGTCTGATGAAGGGACGCTAGTCCCGAAATGCATTGGGATGATGTTATTTTTGTATGACATGAAAACTCAGTTTTTGTTATATATAGTTCGGCTGATACATGTATAGTGTTATGTAATAATGTAAAGCAAAGTGAAGCAACAATTCTGTGATTGAAATCAAAAAGGATTGTATTAAAATAATCTGAGACATGCAAATTCATTTTATTGTTAAGTTGTGTTAAATGTTCGTATATCGACAAAGTAGTGCGCACCTATGTCCAGGAAGCAAGTTAGCTTCTGGCCCCTATTTTTCATGCATCAACATTGGGCATCCCACACCTTGGACCCAATAGAGTCCAAGGTGGGTAGCTGTAGGTAGGAGCAAGGGTATTTAAATTTACTTGTGGAATGTGCACTCCACACAAACAAACCAGAGATAACTATATGAACTGTTAAACTATCTAGAAGTACCCTACATTAATTTAATTGTGGCTATCCTGATAGGATTAAAATCATGATTGGATGATATAGAAGGGATACTAATTATGCTATCATCCTATGCTACCATCAACAAGTTTCTTACGACTTCAAAGTGCCCTACAAGTCAGCAGCCTTTCTTCAGGATGTGGTGTCTCTGGTTCAAAATATGGTACCTTATAATTAGAGGCTATCCGTATTCACCATACTGTTCTATCCGGGATAATCATTGACCTATTTGTGTCAGATGCCCCTAGCTACATATCCTATGTCAATTCCATTTCTAAATGTGTAAAACCATTTTCCTCACATTAGTGTGCTCCGGAGATCATTGCTCTGCAAAGAAACAAACAGAAAGAAAATAATAAGGAGACAAATACATTACTTAAAATACCATATAAATATACAAATATGTGACATACTCAGAACACAACAATGAATGGTTATGCGTTGTACTCCTATATACACCCTTACAACACAAGAGAAGAGCACCTCGAACTAAATTTCGAGATTATCTGCATCTCAAGGGAATGACTGTAGTTCCACTATTTGTGACACTTCATGCAGATCATGTATCCATGTTCATGCTCATTCTACAAGCAGTTCAATCTTACTCAGGAGTTATAGAAGCGTCTCCTAACCCAGGGAACCCAAGGGATCTGGACCGCAATGGTACTCGTATAGAGCAAAAAGCTCAGCAACAACAAGGAAATGCAGGGGTGGCTGGTAATTTCTGAAAGTGGTGGGGCGAGCGAAGTACTCCACAGCTTCCCAAATTCCCAAAAATAAAACAACCCCTCCCTCCAAAAGCCAAAAATAAAGTGTGCAAATACGCAAATGTTTGCCAAAGTAAATACTCAAGTGTTTAAATGAGTGTCAGAACAGCATGTGCAAACTTGTTGGAGTGCACAAGCTTATAGGAGTGGCGGCTCCAAGTCCTGCAATTTTATTGTGTTCAGACGTGCAGGCGTGTGGAGGCTCTATTAGATGTTTGTGGGCTTGTCAGTTCCCCCTTGCGAGAGGCCCTCGTTGTTGGTCCAGACTCTCGTAGTAATCTACCCGCTTCTGCAACGAATTTGCCAAACTGTGCAAGGACCTTTGGAGTGACAGCTGTATATATGATCAATAGTGCTTCCTTACATGATCTTATCCCATGTTGTGTGAAGATAGGCCTTAAATACCTGCATCCGTGTCGTAGTAAGCTTGCGCAGCAGCATACAATTTGAGCAACAGATACAGAATGGTATGTGCACAGCCTACATTGCTACTGCCGCAGAGCCCAGTTTTTCCAGTGTGCCCTGTACTCCCTAATGAGCATTGTTAGCAGCCTAATTCATAGAATGTTCTTGAATGCGTGCTTTCCAATTGCTGCTCTCAGGTATGGTTGGCAGAGAGAGGCTTCATGGGATGCTGCAAGCTCCTCCGCGTCTCTGATGCTTTTTGCTTCCTTTAAGTCCAGACCCCTAGAGGCCTTTCTGGCTTGGGCCTTTAATTTGTTTTTTTGCTGTACTTTGCTGATTGGGAGAGCTAACAAAAGTGCTGGATCCAGGTTTAACGTTGATCCAGCTAATTCCATTTACTGCGCCCAGGCTCTTTTCTTGTCCAGGAACATTGCCACGAGGGAGCCCTGCAGGGACTCAGTATCTGCACAGCTCACCTGAAGTTAATAGTTGATTATATCTTTTTTGCATGCTACATCCATGCTTACTAGATTAAATTCCAGTGGGATTAAAGTGCAGCGAGTATTCTTTGGCATGCCAAATATCTTCTTGTATGACAGTGTGTGGTTCCGCTCTAGTGTCTTGGTTAATCTTTCTGGATAGGCAAGGTGGCCATAGCTTATTGTTGGTACAAGTTTAGCCCCGATGACTCTTCGAATTGCCTCAGCCGAGTGGGTGTTTAGTTTATGAAGGAGTGTAGATAGAGCATACATGGTTTTTGCTGCTCTAGCTTCTAATGCTTTTGTCTGCAGTGTGCAGTGTTTGTTTTCCTGTGTCCATCAACCAAACTCCAAGGTATTTTCACCTGGAGCCTGTGTCAACCTTTAGTGAACTGAGTTGCCATTTGAGTTGGCGATTTTTGTGGCATTGGCCAAAAATCAGGATTTGTGTTTTCCCGGCATTCGCATGTGTAAAATATCCAGGGCCCTCCTCATCCTAATGCGAGTCTGGTCCATCAAGACCCAGTTGTTCATGTACTGTATTATTGGTACTTTTTTCACCCTAGTGTTAATGGGAAGGTTCTGACTTTCAGTAATTCTTCCCTAAGATACGCTGTGTGTATGTTGAATAATGTCGGGGCGAGTACGCATCCCTGCTATAAACCTCTGTTGGTCAATCAATCAATCAACCAGTGTATTTGTAAAGCACACTACTCAACCGTGACGGTCTCAAGGAGCTGCGGGGGTAGTGGCGGGGGTCAGCAGTTCTGTTTAGCCGAAGAGCCAGGTCTTGAGTGCCTTCCTGAAGGTGTTCAGGGAGGGGACGCGTTTGATGTTGATCAGGAGCTCGTTCCAGGTCTTGGCTGCGATGTGGGAGAAGGCTCTTCCTCCTGATTTGACTCTGTGGATGCTGCCGGTTTCGGCGAGGTTGCCGGATCGGAGGTTCCATTTGGGTACGTGGCAGTTGATTCTGCCATTGAGGTAATGGGGTCCGGTATGTGTAGGCATTTGTAGGCGTGGGTGAATATTTTGAAAGAGATTCTCTTCTCAACAGGAATCAGTGGAGGTTTCGAGGGGCTGGCTGATGTGCTCGTGGCAAGGGATACCGAGGACGAGTCTGGCGGCAATGTTTTATATTGTCTGGAGCTTGTGGAGTAGAGAATTGTTCATGCCGGCGTAGAGGGCGTTTCCGTAGTCCAGTCTGCTTGTAATGAGTGTGTGGGTAACTGTCTTCCTTGACTCAGTGGGGATCCATTTGAAGGTCTTGCGGAGGATGCAGAGGGTGTTGAAGCAGATTGAGGTGACAGCGTTGACCTGTCAGTTCATGGAGAGGGAGGAGTCGAGAATGAGGCCGAGATTCCTGCCGTGGTCCGTGGGGACTGGGGGGCTGCCAAGGGCGGTCGGCCAACAGGTGTTGTTCCATGCCGACGGGGTGGTCCCAAGGACTAGGACTTCTGTCTTCTCTGAGTTGAGCTTCAGGCAGCTGTTGCTCATCCAGGCCATGACATTCTGCATTCCTTCCTGGAAGTTGAGCCTGGTGGTGGTGGAGTCCTTGGTGAGGGAAAGGATGAGCTGAGTGTCGTCGGCGTAAGATACTATGCTGAGGCCGCGCTGATGGACGATGGCGGCGAGGAGGGCCATGTAGATGTTGAAGAGGGTAGGGCTGAGTGATGATCCCTGGGGCACTCCGCAGTTGATTTGTTGGTGAGGATCCGTCCGGTGGCATGTGATTGTGTTAGCTTAAACCCATATATCCGTGTATAATGCTGCTATTGCTGCGAGCAGTTGTTTCGGGATGCCCCATCCTGCCAGTTTTTTCTATAGGATGTGGTGGTAAATGCCGTCAAAGGCCGCGCTATAATCAACAAAGCAGGCAAATAGGGGTAGTGTATTTGTTTCACGCGCCATTGATCCCAGATAGGTGAGGGTGATGATGTTGGCTAGAGTCGATGCATTTGGTCTAAACCCTGTCTGGTAGGGCAGAATTATTTTGTTATCTGTTATCCATTGTTATAGTTCTTTTAAGGAGGGCTTTGGCAAAGATTTTGCCATCCACATCTAGTAGGGCGATTAACCTGTAGTTTTCCGGTCGAGTCAGGTCTCCCTTTTTATGGATTGGGTAGAGGATCAAAACCTTCCATGCTTCGGAGATGACTGATGTATCAAGGCATTCATTGAACAGATTGAGCATCACTGGAGCCCGGAAAGTTTGAACATCTTTAAAGATAATCCCAGGTATCCCAGTCGGTCCTAGAGCCCCATCACTTTGGCTGTTTTTAGTATCTTTAGTATCTCTACCCTGGTTACTGTTATATTACTGTCCTACAGATATTTTAAGGAATTCTTCAGCTGGTCGATGTGGAAGGTCTTGGGTTTGTCTGAGTCTAAATATAGGTTCTCCATGTGCTGCTCCCACTTGATTGCTGGTACGACATTCTCCTTGCTATATGACATGGGGCCATATGTATCAAGCTAAATTGCGATTGCAAACATTGAAATTCGCTGAATTGCAGCATTTGCAATCGCAATTTAGCAGTGTGCAATGTATCACACAAAACCCATTCGCAAAATAAGGAATAGCAAAATTTGCGATTCCCTATTTTGCGAATGCATTTAAGGAATCGCAAATTGCGATTCCTTAAATGCAATATAAGAAGCACAAAAAAAGTGCGATTTGGCCTTAAGGAATCGCAAATTCCCACCAAATTCAAGTTGGTGGTAATTTGCGGTTTTCTTTAAAAAAGCACTTTTTTGATTTTTTTAAAGTGCCATATGTCGCACATACATGCCCTTAGGGCATGTATGTGCGCAAAATGTGCACACATGCATATTTTAGGGGTGCAACAGGGTGTCCTCTTGGTACCCTTGCAACCTTGAAATTGCATTCTCATTTTGCGATTCTCTAATTGGTAATCGCAAATTGAGAATGTCTTCCCATTCAGTCCTATGGGCCTCCAAGCCCATAGGAATGAATGGGGAGGTATTCCTCATTTGAGAATCTCAATTTGCAATTCGCAAATAAGCAAAGTTTTTAGCAAATCCTACATACATTGCATTTTGCGATTCTCTAATTGTGATTCGCAAAAAATCGCAATTAGAGATTCGCAAAATTCGTTTTTGATACATATGGCCCATAGTTGCTAAGCTGTTTACGTATTTCTGGAGTACTGTAGATTTGGTGGGCGGTAACAAGGAGTATATATGTTTCCACTGTTCCTGCATTTCTTGTTGTTTTTGGCTCCATGCTATTTTTTTGCATTGGTTTCTGGCCTTTCTCAGTTTGCTTTCTGTGGCAGTAGTTCTTTCCTTTCTATGTTGTCATCTTTGGAGATGGCAATTTTGTTTAGGAATATTTAGGACTGGTATTAATAACTAGAAAGCACCTGCAGGACTCCAAAGTCATCGTGCCAAGAGGTGGCTATGGGGAGGGGTACCCCTTGTTTGCATTCGATTTAAATCCTGATATGGAAGACGATGACCACTAAACTTGATCAAAAACGGAAATCTAAAAGCTGGAAAACAGTTTAAGCACCCTCTGGCAGCTTATGTGAGTATGGGTGTCTTCACTGTATTTGACAGAGTCATCCTAATAAGTCACGTTAAACAGATTTTGTTTAATTATCTTTAAAATATTGTAAAAGAAACTCATTGGGATGCTCTGTTTTCAGATAAAGACATGTTCACGTTGTTTGACAACGTTGCAGCATTCCCTGCACACAGAGAAAATACAAGTTCTAAATTCAATTCTAATTACAAAAAGCTGCTAAAAGGATAGAGAATAACAAAATACAGGTCCAGGGTACTCACTATGTCATACAATTTGAGCATTGGATATATTTTATTAGTATCGACCTATTTCTAGACTTCCGTTGCCAACCAAAGTGCTGGAAAAAGCAATGAATAGTCAACTCAGTGACTTCCTCCATCACAATAACTCTTTATATCCTTCACAATATGGGTTTAGAGCCCTACATAGCACTGAGTTGGCGCTACTAAAATCGACTGAGGAAATCAGAGAGGCCATGGACAGGGGAGGGAATGCAATGCTGATCCTCCTAGACCTGTCCGCGGCTTTTGACACGGTTCACCACAAGGTTCTACCAAACCGGGTGGCTGAAGTAGGGACACGTGGCTTGGCCTGGCAGCTGCTGAAATCCTTTTTGACAGACAGATCACAAACAGTGGACCTAGATGGTAATGTCTCTGAACCCTTCTGTCTGCCATGTGGGGTGCCACAGGGCTCAGTTCTTAGCCCCACACTTTTTAACATCTATGTGGCACCCCTGGCAGGCATTATTAGATCTTATGGGTTCCAGCTTACCTCCTACGCCGTCGACACACAAATTGTGCTGTCGGTGATGGAGGGAACAGAGAAGGAGGCAGGTGCACGCTTCCATGACTGTATGGGATCCATCTCAACGTGGATGTCTGCCAATTGTCTAAAACTCAATTCAGCCAAAACTGAGGTTCTGAGTTTTGGTAACAATCCTCAAATGTGGACACCAGATTGGTGGCCGGATAATTTGGGTCTTTGTCCTATACCAGCCAGAAAAGCTAAGAACCTAGGTATAGTGGTAGATAATAAACTTACCATGGGGGACCATGTAAGCACGGTGACCTCCGCATGCTTCATGGTGCTCAGAATAATTAGGAAAATTAGGTTCTTTCTGTCTGAAGCGAGCTTGAGGACGGTAGTGACGACACTTATTATGTCGCATCTTGACTATTGTAACAGTCTATTTCTTAATATCCAAAAACAACATCTGAATAGGCTGCAGGTTGCCCAGAACGCAGCAGCTAGACTGCTGACGGGGACACCCAGATTTATCTCAGTTAAGAAAGAATTAAAAAAATTACATTGGCTTCCAATACATCTGAGATCTCGCTTCAAGGCGCTGTGTATTGTGTTCAAGGCTGTGAATGGAACGGGTCCTGAGTTTCTTAAAACTAAGTTCTTATGGTATATTCCAAGCAGAAACCTAAGGTCCACAGGTTCCAAACAAGTGAAAACCCCCTCCTTTAAGAAAACAAACTGGGGGGGTAGAAGCTTTGTTTATTGTGCCTCTAAAGCTTGGAATGAATTGCCCTTCATTCTGAGAAACGCCTCTGACCTCACCTCTTTTAGGAGACACTGAAGACATGGTTCTTTCCCAGTTTTAGATCTTTGCCTCGCAGGTATTCAGTGCTTAGCGCCAGGACACCCTAGGGTAATTGTGTGCTTTACAAGCTTTAATAACATAACAGTAAAATGTCAGAGGGTATGACATTACAAAGTTTCATAAAACTATATTTCAACGATGTTGCAATCAACTACCATCTTAATATGAAATATGTGAGCACAATCTACAAGAGTGGCTGACACTGCACTCTCAGCATCCAGTAAGGACATCCCTAGGGCAGGCTCAAAACTTATTCCTGCATTACTCAACGCAGATGATGCGGTGTTGTTTGCCAGGAGTGCCGTAGGTCTCCAAAATCTTTTCAATACTTTTTTCGAATTTATGGACTCTCTAGATTTCTCCAAATTTCACACCATGATGAGCGGTACCCAGAAGGATACTTATCATAAGTTCTTCTGCAGGGGGGTAGAACTTACCAAAGTTTCAACTTTCCCCTACCCGGGAGTGCTGTTTGATGACAGAGGGTCATGGGTTGCACAAAGAGCACATAAAAAGAACGCCCTGGCTAGGGCAGAGGGGTCAACTATGGACTTCGCAAAGTGACTAGGGGCTAAGCCTGTATCCGCCCTAATAAAGGTTTATAGAGATAAATGTATCCCGATGGCCACTTATGGTTGCGATGTGTGGGGATACAAAGATGTAAGAGACTTGGAGGTGGTGAAAAACTAATTTTTGCGTAGACTCCTTGCTGTCCCCTCCTGCAACCCTGCCTTCATGATGCATGAGGAGCTTGGCTTGGTTTATATTTCAGATCTTGGCCCTATACCATTGCAAAGTCGTTTTGGATGGTATGTCCCCTCGCGCACTTTGCGCTCTTCTTCAGCTAGGCAGGCCTTGATTCCCAAGACAAAGAGAGCTACTTTGGGAGGCAGAGCTTTTAGCTCCGCGGCTGCTCGACTCTGGAATGGTCTTCCCTCGGAGCTACGACAGGTTCAGGATCTGACTCTTTTCCGTGGACGGCTCAAGACCTGGCTTTTTCCCAGAGTCTAATTTCCTCCTTGCTCCCCCTACTCTGTTTCTGCCCTGCATTATGTCTATAGCGCCAGGATGCCCGTAGGGTTACAGTGCGCTCTACAAATAATTATACATACATCTTATTGCAGCCGCACCAATAATGCGCAGGCTAAGAATCTGGTCAAGTCCAGCTTCCACTCTAAATCAACATGTCTTAGCGGACTGTACTGCACTTGAGGGGGCCTTGCATATCATCTGGTTAAGGTAAGTCTTGAAGCAGCTGAGGAGACTAGGCTGTGCTGATTTGTTTATGAACCTCAGGCCATTACGCCCTAGTGCCATGAGGAACATCAAACACTTGTTTCTGGCCAGGCAGTTGGTGGAAAGGGAGGGCACGGAACTTGCTAAGCCCTCGGTGAGAAAATATATAAAACTGAGCCTAAGCTCGCAGGCGCAGTCTTATCTGTCACTTGTTAACAATGTTCACCATCGCTTCCTGTTAACCAGATTCAGATTCAATTTCATACACTGGTTATGAGTCTTCCCCAAAGGATTTCCAAAGCTAGGTGCCCTAAAGCCATGTCCTTGTGACAATTTTTCAGAGCAGGACACTTTGAATGTACATTTTTCTGCGAATTCTATGGCACCCTGCAGAAATAATCATCCTTCCGCTGCTAAGAAATGGTCAATTTGTCCAAGTAAGGCCTGCACTATTGTACTTACAAATACTTTACTCCCCCATGGTTTGCTTTGGGGTCACATTTTTTTTCCAGAAGCCCTAAGTCTCAGGAAGAAGCTGTTCAAGGACCAGAAAGCTTGAATTTGATTTGAGCCTCATGGGCAATATCAGTGTTTATTCTATGGTGGTATACTTTACTGACTGAATTTGATGTCTCTTGGTCCTGTAAATGCACTGATGCACTTGCACTTTCTATGCCCAAATATTTACCCCCGATTTAGTGCTTTGTATTCCCTCCTTTTTAACATTGAGTCTATATCTGCCTTTTTGCACAAATGGTCTTAGATGATCTTATTCATGTTAACTGGATTTGCTTGTGCACCCATAGTTTCTTTTAAGCTCTAGGGGCCAGAGGTACGACCCTTTCATTTAGCGCCTCACATTTTTGCGACTCATTGCGAGTCGCAAATTGCGAGGCGCTAAATGAAATGTTTAACAGTTTTAATACACTGTTTTGCGATTCCCAATATTAATGAGTGTGAGAAGTTGGCCTGATGTATGATGTCACTAGTTATAGTGTACACCTTATATCAGTCCAAATACCCTTATGGTGATTGGTTGTAAAGTCAACCTTATAGACCAGCTATCCTAGTGGTAGCATGGACAAGAGCAGTCTTAGGCTAAACTCTGAATGGCATGTGAAGCCAGCTGTGATACCATATATAATCCCTTGAATACCAAATGAAAGGACACCACAACAGATATATATATATAAAATAAAGTGTATTTATTCTAAGCAAACCCTCAGCACTCTTTATGAGTTTAGAGGTAAGTACAACACAGTCTTATTAATGCATACAGTAAGTCACACAGGTAAGTAATACAGTTAGGCCCTAGGGGCCACGCAAACCATATACTAAATAAGTGGTATAAGAACCACTGTCACGGAAATAGACTAGGCCTAGGCCTAGGGAATCGCTGGGGCTACACTACACTAGCGTTAGTTAGGGAGTGGGAGGCCCACGGGATTCGTGTGCAGAGTGGAAACACTCACGCGTAATGCGTAACAGTCAATAGCAATGTTACAGTTTAGAAATAGATAGATTTAGGACACTTCCGGAGTAGCTAGGAAGTTGAGACTTGAAAACTAGACACTAGGATAGTCACTATCCTGATGAGCACCGGAGTACCCAAGTTACCTAGCCCACAGGCTGCGGGTGCATAGGGGTGAAGATGCGTCGTTTTCGTCGTCGACTCCTATGGATGCCTGAAGAAAGATGCTGACAGGCAGTCAGGGGAGAGTGTCCGGTGGATCCCCAGCCTGGGATCAAGAAGAGAAGAAACCTGCAAGCAGAGGGGACAGAGTCAAGGTCACTAGCCAGTGACCACGTGGAACCAGGAAGGAACCAGGCGATGTCGTGAAGAGTTGCAGGGGAAGGTGAAGCTTGTCGCTGGAGCCAGGAGGGCCAGGAAGCGTCGAGGACGACCAGGACCAGGAGGCGAGCTGTCCCACGAAGGCTCTTGCTGTCGGCGGCGTCGAAGTTGGACTAGGACTCACCAAGCCTTGGCAAGCGGAACCCACGAAGAACAAGGGACTTGCTTCTGGTGCAGACCAGGAAGGTCTGGGGTGCTTCTTCTTTGCAGAGAAGCGGGAGCCAGTCTGGAGGAGCCAAACCAGCGCAGAAGATTTTAGGGAGCGTCGTCACAAAGGCCACTAGCCAGCGGGCAAGCAACCGGACAGACGCGGCAAGCAGGAAAATGCTGAAGGGCCCCACGCAGGACTCGTGGAGTGTGGGGGGCTGGTCTTCGGTGCAGATGGTGCTTGGGGTTGGGGCTTCTCAATCCCCGGTGCACAACTTCGAGGGTACCTCAGAAGCTGCGCTGTAAGTTACTAGCCACTTTTCCCAGGTAGCCGGTCCCACGTCGCTCGTCGCCTCCACGGATCTCAGCTCTGCTGCAGATGTGGATGAGGGTCGGAGAAGTCTGGAAATCAAGGCTCTGGTCGGGCTCTGCAGTCGGTTCCTCGTCGAACGTTTCACAAAGCAAAGGGTAGTCACTTGATGGTGCCTGTTTGCACAGGGTAGCCACTCCTTGGCTACAAGGGAGATTCTTCAGTCTTCTTCTTTCGTCGAATGTCGAAGGTCCAGAGTTTCTGTTCAGTTTTGCAGGTTCAGGATAATCTAAAGTCTTGAGGCCCAACTCCCACTCTTATACTAATCTGGGGGGCTGGGATACCTGCTAGGTCACGCCTTATGGGTGGGACCTGGGAGGGGGTGGTTACACCCACTTCCCTTTGTCCAGTTTCGCGCCAGAGCTGGGGCTGGAGTGCCCCAGCGCCGGTTTGAACTGGACTATGCAAGGAACACCTTGTGTGCCCCAGGCATGTCTCATTCCTTTCAGCCCACCCTGCCCCAATACACTAAAGGCTGTCTGGGGAGGTGCTAGCACCTCCCCAAGCAGGAAACCTATTGTCCAGGCCTCCCTGGCTGGGATCACTCCCAGCAGCAGGAGGTCAGACTTGTGTCTGTGGCAGCAGCATCCATTTTGTGATGCTGAGGCTTTGGTTAGAGATAAACAGCAAAGTAGGATTTTAACATGTCTCTCCCTCTAGAAGGGAGGAATAATATCCTCATCACCAGAAATGGTATGGGGGTATTATTCCAAAGTGTTAGACACCTTACACGACATGTTTTGATAAAGCCAAACCATAGTTACCATAACCGTTTAAGATTATAAGGCACTTTAAGAGTATATGGTAGGCTATATCATAGAACAGCTATAAGGACATGGTTCCGAAAGCTGCAGACAGGCTCAGCTCATGCTAGAGCACCATCTCACATGTTACCAAGCACTCTGCCTCCAGGATTGTTAAGGCCTGCCATAGGAGTGACTGATAGGTACACATGTGTCTATATATAAGGGCAGATATAGGCATACTATATCTAAGGAAGGGGTGATTACACGACCTTGCCCCAGCTGAGTGATCAGCCAGTTGTGTCTGATTGGAAGGCCAGACCAGGGGTGGCATAATACATGCTGCAGCCCCTGGGAGGCCTAGGGTACACCTATGCCCTGGGTACCTAGGGTACACTGTACAGGGTCCAATAAGGTGATCCTTACCAATTGGTTATGTACCTAGGGTACATGGAGTCCATTTTAAAGAGAGAGCAGACAGCCTGAGACCCTGAATGGCAGGATCTCAGGCCAACTAAGTCGAAAAACCAGCTAGACACTAGGCAAAAAGTTGGGGGTAACCATAGTCAGATATCCACCTTCCTACACAACCCCCCCCCAAACGAAAGGAGATAAGGCTGGCCTTGACAAGGTAAGCCTCTATTGCCTGAGTGGCCATATAAGGAAGAACCAGCACTGGCATGGTTACCCCCTGTCTCATGGTCCACTAAGCAATCCCTCATCCTAAAGATATCATAGGGTCTCCACCATAGGGAATCTCTACCTTTGGTGTGTCTTTGCAAAGTAAAAGGCTGGTGTTGAGATGGAGTACTGAAGTGAGTGTCCCCAAAGTGAGGCCCCAGCTTCCTCCAATCACCCTCCACCATGGATGCCTTTCTCTCTCTAACTGAGTTGCACTGTGCTCTCAGGGTCAGCCTCTGGCTACCTAAAGCTGGAGGCTGGGTCCCTTTTGTGGGCTTGCTGGAGGGACAGGTCAGGTTTGGGGCCCTAAGGTCCCATGTTTGCCTGTGCCCAACAGAATCCCTCTGGGGGAGGTCCCTAACTACCTGTGAAGGGGGTCCCTCAGGAATGTTTTTACCCATCACCTGGCTAGGGCAACTAACCAGGCAATCCTCATTCTTTTGAAGGGGGGGTTCTTGTGGACAGGGGCCCTCTTGGGGTCCACTGGCCTCCCTGACCTCTGCAGCCCTGGGCTGACTGAGGCAGGGTAGAGAGAGGCAGGCTACCTGCACCAGACTGGGTCCCACCTTGGAAGGGGCCACTGACATCAGAGGCTCTGCCAGGCCAGGCCTGGCTACCTCTGGGGCAGTTCCTTCACAAGGGGTGAGGTCAGATCCCTGAGGAGGCTGACCTCTTCCTAATGTCTGGGGAGAGGGAGACTTTTCTTCCTCCCCACTACTCTCTGTTTGTGTGGAGTGATCCATAGTTTCAGGCTTCACTACACCTATATCAGTCTGAGTATGGGCTGAGACCATTACAGCCTTGCCAACCTTTTCAGGGGGGCACTCAGTTTGTGTTTGAGCTGTGACTGTCACAGCTCTGCCAATTTCTACAGGGAAGTCTGTCTGTGCCTGGGCTGTGGCTACCACTGCCCTTCCAACCTTTTCAGGGAGGAAAGCTACTTGGACAGGGGTTGTGACTGGCACAACCCCACTACCCTTTTTGGAAAGGCCTACCATTTTAGAATGGGTGTCTTGTTCAACTCCAGCCCAAGCTGAGAGTTCTAAGTCATTCCCCAGCAAGCAGTCCACAGGCAAGGTTGGAGACACTGCCACCCTTTTAGGGCCAGTGACACCTCCCCAGCTGAGACATACCTCTGCCATGGGATGACTGTTCTGTTTGCCATCAATGTTAGTTACCTGGTATGAGAAACCAGGCAAAAGCTGCTCAGAGGGAACTAGCCTATGGGCCACCATAGTGATGCTAGCTCCAGTGTCTCTGTAGGCCTCAGCTTTTCTACCATTGATGTAGGGTTCCTGTCTGTACCTACCCAAAGTGTTGGGACAGGCAGTGAAGTTGGCAAACCCCATGCCACCATCACAGACAAGAGTAGCTGCTGTAGGGGAATTGGCTAAGCCAGGATCCCCCTGTGTTCCCCAAGAAAACCCAACCAAATTTTTGGGGGCACTCCCACCACCTGGGGGATTACTGCTGACAGTAATAGGTGGTGTGACAGGAGTAGTTGGAGGAACAGTTTTGTTTTTAGCCTGTGGACAACTGCTGTCAGTTTTCCAATGCCCAGGTGTTTTACACACATGGCAGTAAGGCTTTTTAACTGTGGTAGAGGAGGGAGCTTGGGACCCACCACCCTGTGTGGAGTTTTGGGGCCCTGAGGAAGATTTCTCTTTTGCTTTATCCCCACCCTTCTCTTGAGGCTTGGTGGTATCTTTCTTTTGGTCACCACCCTGATTTTTAGGCCTAATCCTGGTCCTGACCCATTTATCTGCCCTCTTTCCCAATTCTTGGGGAGAGGTCAAATCTGAGTCTACCAGGTGTTGATGGAGAAGCTGGTTCTGACAATTACTAAGGATCTGCTCCCTCATAATCAAGTTGTACAATCCTGTATAGTCCTGCACCTTGCTGCCAGTTAACCAACCTTCCAAAGCCTTAGTGGCACAATCCACAAAATCAGACCAGTCCTGTGTCTGTGTCTTCTGGGTGTCTCTGAACAACAACCTATATTGCTCAGTGGTTAAGCCAAACCCATCTATCAGAGCACTCTTCAGGACTTTGTAATTGTTTGCATCCTCATCACTGACTGTGAGGAGCTTGTCTCTACCTTTGTCAGAAAAGGAGAGCCACAAGATAGCTGCCCACTGACTTTGGGGTACCTGCTGTACTTTGCAGGCCCTCTCCAAAGCAGTCATCCATTTGTGGATGTCATCCCCATTCTGATATGGGGGGACTATCTTGCTTAGGTTTCTATGGTCATAAGACCTATCCCTATCTCTAGGAATGTTGCTGCCACCAGTGGGTTCTGACCCACACAATTTTTGCTCTCTAGCCAGAGCAAGCTTCTCTTTGGCAAGGGCAATTTCTTCCCTCTGAATCCTCAGATTAGCTTCCCTCATCCTGGCTTTATGCTCCTTTCTCTCAGGTGAAGTCATTCCCCTGTGAGAGGAAGCATTAGAGATGCTAGAGACATGGGAGTGGTTGGATTCCCTTGAAGGGGATCTGTCCCTCCTGCTTCTCTGTGAAAGCCTACTTGGGGGTCTGTATGGGGGGACCCCATGCAAACTCCCATGTAAACTTAGGTTAGCCTGGCTAAGTCTTCCTACTTGGCCCTGGCTGTCTACCTCTTCCTCTGAAGTCCCATCTGACTCATCTGTGGTGGGTAGACCCTTATCTACAGCTATGGCACCATCCCTGGCAGCTCTTTCAGCATCATAGGCCTCCAGAAGCTCCACTAGCTGTCTAAGGGTAGGGTTTGCACCCTGTTTTATTCCTCTGGAGGTACACAATTGTCTCATCTCCTGGAATGTTAAGGTATCATACCTAGAGGGGGTCTTCTGCAGACCTGCCCCTCCTGAGAGAGCATCTACTTGATCTTCTCCCAGAGGCATGATCTAGTGAGGGTGTGGTGTGTGCACCTACCTACACTAGTTGTTTCTACTAAAACCTCTCTAGTAGTTGTAGTCAGGGTGTGTTACTCCCTTCAACCTACCACTACTAAGTCCAGTAGGACTTAAGTATTATAATCTATGTTATATGTACCTAGACAATATCTGTGTGATCTTTCAATTTAGTATCTCAAGATTACAATGGTATTACAACAGCAAGCTCAGATCCCAACCGCTGCTCACCAATGTGAGAAGTTGGCCTGATGTATGATGTCACTAGTTATAGTGTACACCTTATATCAGTCCAAATACCCTTATGGTGATTGGTTGTAAAGTCAACCTTATAGACCAGCTATCCTAGTGGTAGCATGGACAAGAGCAGTCTTAGGCTAAACTCTGAATGGCATGTGAAGCCAGCTGTGATACCATATATAATCCCTTGAATACCAAATGAAAGGACACCACAACAGATATATATATATAAAATAAAGTGTATTTATTCTAAGCAAACCCTCAGCACTCTTTATGAGTTTAGAGGTAAGTACAACACAGTCTTATTAATGCATACAGTAAGTCACACAGGTAAGTAATACAGTTAGGCCCTAGGGGCCACGCAAACCATATACTAAATAAGTGGTATAAGAACCACTGTCACGGAAATAGACTAGGCCTAGGCCTAGGGAATCGCTGGGGCTACACTACACTAGCGTTAGTTAGGGAGTGGGAGGCCCACGGGATTCGTGTGCAGAGTGGAAACACTCACGCGTAATGCGTAACAGTCAATAGCAATGTTACAGTTTAGAAATAGATAGATTTAGGACACTTCCGGAGTAGCTAGGAAGTTGAGACTTGAAAACTAGACACTAGGATAGTCACTATCCTGATGAGCACCGGAGTACCCAAGTTACCTAGCCCACAGGCTGCGGGTGCATAGGGG
This sequence comes from Triturus cristatus, assembly GCF_964204655.1. Taxonomy (NCBI): domain Eukaryota; kingdom Metazoa; phylum Chordata; class Amphibia; order Caudata; family Salamandridae; genus Triturus; species Triturus cristatus. Next base: position 142,481,671 of record NC_140580.1, on the reverse strand, counting down.
TGAAGATGCGTCGTTTTCGTCGTCGACTCCTATGGATGCCTGAAGAAAGATGCTGACAGGCAGTCAGGGGAGAGTGTCCGGTGGATCCCCAGCCTGGGATCAAGAAGAGAAGAAACCTGCAAGCAGAGGGGACAGAGTCAAGGTCACTAGCCAGTGACCACGTGGAACCAGGAAGGAACCAGGCGATGTCGTGAAGAGTTGCAGGGGAAGGTGAAGCTTGTCGCTGGAGCCAGGAGGGCCAGGAAGCGTCGAGGACGACCAGGACCAGGAGGCGAGCTGTCCCACGAAGGCTCTTGCTGTCGGCGGCGTCGAAGTTGGACTAGGACTCACCAAGCCTTGGCAAGCGGAACCCACGAAGAACAAGGGACTTGCTTCTGGTGCAGACCAGGAAGGTCTGGGGTGCTTCTTCTTTGCAGAGAAGCGGGAGCCAGTCTGGAGGAGCCAAACCAGCGCAGAAGATTTTAGGGAGCGTCGTCACAAAGGCCACTAGCCAGCGGGCAAGCAACCGGACAGACGCGGCAAGCAGGAAAATGCTGAAGGGCCCCACGCAGGACTCGTGGAGTGTGGGGGGCTGGTCTTCGGTGCAGATGGTGCTTGGGGTTGGGGCTTCTCAATCCCCGGTGCACAACTTCGAGGGTACCTCAGAAGCTGCGCTGTAAGTTACTAGCCACTTTTCCCAGGTAGCCGGTCCCACGTCGCTCGTCGCCTCCACGGATCTCAGCTCTGCTGCAGATGTGGATGAGGGTCGGAGAAGTCTGGAAATCAAGGCTCTGGTCGGGCTCTGCAGTCGGTTCCTCGTCGAACGTTTCACAAAGCAAAGGGTAGTCACTTGATGGTGCCTGTTTGCACAGGGTAGCCACTCCTTGGCTACAAGGGAGATTCTTCAGTCTTCTTCTTTCGTCGAATGTCGAAGGTCCAGAGTTTCTGTTCAGTTTTGCAGGTTCAGGATAATCTAAAGTCTTGAGGCCCAACTCCCACTCTTATACTAATCTGGGGGGCTGGGATACCTGCTAGGTCACGCCTTATGGGTGGGACCTGGGAGGGGGTGGTTACACCCACTTCCCTTTGTCCAGTTTCGCGCCAGAGCTGGGGCTGGAGTGCCCCAGCGCCGGTTTGAACTGGACTATGCAAGGAACACCTTGTGTGCCCCAGGCATGTCTCATTCCTTTCAGCCCACCCTGCCCCAATACACTAAAGGCTGTCTGGGGAGGTGCTAGCACCTCCCCAAGCAGGAAACCTATTGTCCAGGCCTCCCTGGCTGGGATCACTCCCAGCAGCAGGAGGTCAGACTTGTGTCTGTGGCAGCAGCATCCATTTTGTGATGCTGAGGCTTTGGTTAGAGATAAACAGCAAAGTAGGATTTTAACATGTCTCTCCCTCTAGAAGGGAGGAATAATATCCTCATCACCAGAAATGGTATGGGGGTATTATTCCAAAGTGTTAGACACCTTACACGACATGTTTTGATAAAGCCAAACCATAGTTACCATAACCGTTTAAGATTATAAGGCACTTTAAGAGTATATGGTAGGCTATATCATAGAACAGCTATAAGGACATGGTTCCGAAAGCTGCAGACAGGCTCAGCTCATGCTAGAGCACCATCTCACATGTTACCAAGCACTCTGCCTCCAGGATTGTTAAGGCCTGCCATAGGAGTGACTGATAGGTACACATGTGTCTATATATAAGGGCAGATATAGGCATACTATATCTAAGGAAGGGGTGATTACACGACCTTGCCCCAGCTGAGTGATCAGCCAGTTGTGTCTGATTGGAAGGCCAGACCAGGGGTGGCATAATACATGCTGCAGCCCCTGGGAGGCCTAGGGTACACCTATGCCCTGGGTACCTAGGGTACACTGTACAGGGTCCAATAAGGTGATCCTTACCAATTGGTTATGTACCTAGGGTACATGGAGTCCATTTTAAAGAGAGAGCAGACAGCCTGAGACCCTGAATGGCAGGATCTCAGGCCAACTAAGTCGAAAAACCAGCTAGACACTAGGCAAAAAGTTGGGGGTAACCATAGTCAGATATCCACCTTCCTACAATGAGCCTCTCGCAATTTGCGAGCCCTTTGGGAATGCCAACCCTCCCAGGGATGGTGGCCTGCTAGGCTCCGTAGACCACCATGTCTGGGACTGCTTTTTAAAAAAGCAGCTTTTTTTTTTAAATGCAGCAGGGTCTTTGGAGGATTATAAGTTGGATCTTTCATGTTTTAAAGTTGTTGCTCCTGTTCAGCATTGCAAAAAATCATTCAGAAACTGTTTTTATCCTCTTGGTGCTTCCTGGAGCAATAGCGTTTTGGGTTGAGTAAGGCCTTGCTGAAGTCATACATGGAAACTTACAAAAGGCCTGCCTCCATTGAAGAATTTGCCTTTCTCATTCCAGGAGGTAATGTCTTTAGTGGCAGTAATTTTTCTTCATTGCGCTGGTCCTCCGTAACTTTGTCGTCATTTTTAAAGGGTTTTCAACAAAGGTATCTGCGGTTTATGGAGGTTCTGCCATCGCTAGTGGCGGGGACATTTCAGAGTCAGGGCCAATAAGAGTCCACCCTTCATTTTCAACCGGATCTTGACCAGATTCTTTTCAAAAGTTTTAAAGAACGTTTGAGTGCAGGTTGGCTTTATCAGCAGCTCTTTAGTGTCGGCATCCTGGTGCTGCATTTCATTTTTCCTAATGTCCAATTTATCGAGCCTGAATGTCCCCAACTGTTCCAGCTGGTGCCAGGTACCAAGTACATCTTTTGGGAATGCTCCCTCAGTGCCTAATATAAGGACATTACCTTTTAGGATGTATAGGGCACCCTCTAAAATTGCAGCCATCAAATCATCTGAATGCTATACAGAAGATAGCATTTATATGTTGCCGCAACTGGCATCTTTGGGAGAGTTCAATTTTGGCATAAATGTGCCAACATGGCTGGAACCTTTTACTATAAGGTCTAGAATGTAAATTTTACAGGGTGTAATGATTCTTTTCATATGGTTTGGACTTGGTTTTGAGTGTATATGCAATGGGGAGATCAGATGGAAAAATACCTATATGCAATCGATGATCTTCTAGGGTGTCCGCTTTTAAATCTACCAGTAAGTAACCGTGGGATTTCTTGGTAGCAACATTAAAGGCCCCCCCCAAAAAGTTTGTGTTTCTGGATTACATTTGTTTGGCCTTAATGGCTATCTGCTGTTTGTCATGGGGGATTTTAAAGAACACTAGGTAGATGGCATTGAGAGTTATGAAGCAGGTGCTCTTACCGTTGTAAAACTAGTTCTAAACTCTGTAACATATTCATAGATTGCAGTGGTGAGAATATTTTATGAAGAGTTTCTCTACCTCAGTGTGATCTTTGCCTTCCACATAAGATCATCTACAATTCACCATGTTTATGTGGCTTGGGTGTAGCACAAATGGTCATTGCGACTAATCTGTATTCCTTCTATAAATTTGATGCGTGGGAACTTTAGGGATAGCTCTGAATAAAGAACTTGTTCAGCATGAAGAAGGCCTAAAAATGTTGGACAGGGTTTGGGTTAAAACACTTGGAGCATTTTCAAAAAGTTTCTTTATAAAATAGCTTTTACTGCAATTCGAAGGAATTACGAAGATGTGTGCTGCAGCCTGGTATCCAAAGCCGGTTCAAGGTTCTTATACTCATCAATAACCATACGTCAGTGTTTTGGAGTCATCCTTTAGCACCCCTTTATCAAACACCACTTGCATGGTTTTATGCACAGTTGGCATTTTCCACAGGTTTTTGGACCTGACAGTGCTAGGTTGTTTTACCATAATAATTTTATAAGTTTAGTGGTCACTTGTAGCAGGATATTCATTCACCAGATCCTTTAGAATATTAAAATGGATGAAGCTATTGTTAACATTCCAGGGGCTACGTTTTACTTTATCATAGACTACATTTTTGGATATACAAAACAAGTAAGTCTTTGAACCAGTTGATACACATCCACAAATGTATTCATTAGGCCTGGGCTAAAATTCCATTCCGCTCGCGGAAATTGCGATAATTTGACATTTTCGCGTTTCACGGAGAGCGCGAAAATGTCAAAGTTTCCGCAATTCGCATTTTACCTGAAATGTTTTGCTTGCTCGTGCTGTAAAATAATACAATCTCGCGTGCGCGCGATCGCCTTACCTGAATCCCCGCGTTCGCCGACAAGTTTTCCCGATCCGGTCGCGTTCTCCATGAGATGTTGGATTGTTGGTAGCCATTTGCGCTGTCTCGCGACAGTTCGCGCCCGCAGTAACATCATTCGTCGCGTGATCACGTATTTCTTCTCGCGATCATGCACCGCGAGACAAGTGAAATCAAGATGGCCGCGCCTGCGAGCAACCGCATGGGTAAGTTGGCGAGCCGCGACCACGCAGAAAATACCGCGAACGGGCGGGAAAAAAACTTCTGCATCTTCGCAATATTTCCGCGTGTTTGCGGAGATTTTTAACATTTTCGCGATAATTTGCGAAAGTGAATTTCGCAAATTCCGCCCACCCCTAGTATTCATCATGATCTAGCTCACTGGTCAAATCACCCAAACAATCCTCAAGCTCAGGATCTTCATCCCTGGATTGCTCACAAAAATAACAAATTTGTACCTGTCCTTAAGTTTGTCCTGCATGTTGTGAAGCTCCAAATGAGCATGCACAGTTGTGAAACACGCTATGAAGAAGTTTATATTGTTACACATTATAGGATACTCTTTTGTGTATTTCCAATACAAAGAAGCGGATTCATCATCTATAAACTCACAGCTGGACATCTCATAACATGGCCCAAAAAGATATTTATGCAGTTCGTGAGGATCTGTGATGGTTGTAGCTCTTGACAAGTTTATCTGTTGGGCACATTTTCCCCACAGAAAATTGAGGCAAAGTTTAGCTAGCTGGCATCTGGCTGTGTTAACTTCAATGTACTCGGGTTTCAACTGTATGCAATCATGATTGCATTAATTATCAAAATATTTTTGCTTTGTGGTCTGATTGATAGATCATTCTGGAAACCCTGACGCTTCCTGCTTATCTCTGAGAAATATGTTACTATACTCAGAAAATAGTTTGATCATAGTCTGCTCAAAGTGCTATATTTTATGTATTTTTCCAAGCCCTTAACTTTTCTCCAGGGGAGCTTGCACCTCTATGCTATGTATGTACTAAGAGGGTAACTGTTCCTAGGAAAATAAGAAAAAAAATCTAATGATTAGGTATGTGTGTCTAGTAAATAAGGTCGGGTGAAAGTGGATGTGGGGAATTTCTCCTTTAGAATATAGTGCCCTCACACACCGTTTCGAGTGTCATGCTTCATCATCGGGCGTTGCTCCTCGTGGGGGTGGCGCTGCAGTCCCTCACGGGCCCCGCAAGAGGGCTCTTTATCGGAGATCTTTTATGGAGACGCCGCAGTTGTGCATGAGGGTGTGTGGGCCTATAAAAAGGGAGGTGAGTTGGTGCGTTAAAAAATGCTATGTGGAGCCCAGAACCTAAGTTTTTATTCACGGCCCCGTGTAGCAAAGATTAAAAATGATCCTGGAGCTCCTCTTTGGAAAAAATGATTGAGGGCAGGTGTGTTAATAACTGCTGCTCTCAGGATGAGTGAGTGGGAATCCTACGAATATAGGGTCAACATGTTTTGCGCATAAAAGCTGGTCCTTAAGGGATCCGTTTGCGCTTCGTCAGGACCGGATATAAGATGAGAGAAAAAATATATATAAGAAAAGATATTCTGAAGACAAGGTTCCAGGGAAGTACAGTACTGTGAACCTGTGGTACCTTAGTATTAAAGGGATAGAGCGTCCTCGCGCTGATAGGGACTCCTTCTTTTAGGAACCTATACCCAACCTGGTGAGATAAAAAAGAGAAAAGACACACATATGGACAGAACAGAGACAAACACAACATTTGCTGTAATTCATTGGTTCAACAGTAGTTACAAGTCCGCATGTTGTGTTTATATTGCAAGCAAACACAGTGAGTGTACAATCACACAGGCATGCTCACAATAATGACATGCAGGAAAAATGACCAGGTGCTGAAGCGTCATAATCCCTGTGCAGTTCGCCACTGTGTTGGGGTACAAGTTCTACAGGCAAGTAACAGTGATCATGTGCCTATAAAACCAACCCCGTAAATGGCCAGCTGCATGTGTACATAATACTACAACAGAGCCGTGTGGGTGGAACAATTTCTATGGTGGATAGAGATCGGAAGACAAATGTCTATAAGCACGCATCGTGTAAAAGAGTATGAGGCAAAGCTGGCGGTGTGTCAGTTCCGTATTGAGCTTAAACGTGCTTCTCCCCATGATGAGGGAAGTGGTAGTCATGCTAGATCTGGAAGGGGTGTGCCTACCCTTCAAGTACAGGGAATGGGCTCCGTCGGCGCCTCGGAGTTGGCAACCAGAGAGCCTGTGGAGAGGGGACGTAGTTACTATACACCCATGCCGAGGCTGTTCGTAAACAGGAAACTGGATGCCAATTCCTAATGGAAAAAGTATACTCACGAGTGCTCGATTGCCCAAGGTGTGGAAACCTACCCCTCCTCCGTGGTGCACCGGGATTGATAAGGGAGGGTAGGAAAGGTGTTCGTTTAAATACACTACTTAATTGGTAATCAGCCCGGTGGTGGGGGCGGGTCTCAGCGTCTCAAGGTGACGTGGTGACGTCGGTGGTCACCTGTGCGTGTGGTCACTGCTGGGCGTCTACTGCATCGGTCGTAATCCCGTTTTGAAAGTGACGTGATGATGTCAGTGTACACGTGTGGTATGCCCTATGAAACTGCTGGAAGAGTGGCGGCCATATTGGGAGGGTTGTTTCGCTAGGCGTATGCATTTCGATGACAGTCCCGTGTGTATGTGACGCGGTGACCTCAATCTGCACGTATGCGTGTAGTTTCGTATCGATGGTACACCTTATATCAAGGTGATGGGAAAGCAGAGGCCATTTTGAGAGGTATTATCTCGCAAAACGGGTCAGGATGCACAAGTGTTGTGGATAAGAAAGTACGGTGTGTAAACGTGCCGTGCAGTTAGTCATTTGAAAAAATATAACACACAAAATTACTGTGTTAGGGTGATTATTGATATATCCCTGAAACAGTAAAACAGGTTTTGCAGCGAGTGTGGATCTTAAAGTTCCTTGGTTCTTAACATTATAGCTGATGAACATTATACTCATCATGGGAGAGGGATCAGGAATGGACCGAACCATCACCGAAGACCGCGACTATTAATTAAACCAGTAGACAAAGGCGGTGCCATTGTCCTCCAAGATCAAGATACGTATGACAGAGAATGCACCCGCCAATTGGCCAATACTGCATATCATAAGAGGATCCTACCAAACGCCTTACTACTCGTATTAAGAGCATGATCAGCGAAGCATCAGCTGAAGGTTGGATTTCACAACAGGAAGCCAATTTCCTCACCACTGAAGACCCACGTACCCCTTACTTTTACACACTACCCAAAATCCATAAAGGGGTCACCCCTCCACCGGGCCGCCCGATTGTTTCAGGCATTGACTCTGTCTTGGAACCATTGAGCAGGTTCTGCGACTTCTATCTACGCCCCATGGTGAGCAAAACTCCTACCTATCTCAGGGATACCACCGAGGTTCTCAATCTCATAGAACTCTTCCCTGATCCTGACAAAAATGATTTCCTAGTGACCATGGACGTAGAAGCCCTTTATACAAACATTCCACAGGACGCCACACTAGAGGTACTAGAGAACACTCTCCGCAACATCGAACCTTGGCCTTTCCTAACACCTATCTCATTCATCTGCGACTGTGCCTCCCTAGCTCTAAAAGAAAATGTATTTGCCTTCAAATCACAGCTCTTCCATCAAATACAAGATACGAGCATGGGAAGCACATTCGCTCCCAGTCTAGCCTGCCTATACATGGCCCATTTTGAAGAACAATACATCCTTGGAGAAACCAACCCATACAGTGAACACATTCTACTATGGCGTCGTTACATTGACGACATTGTCCTTTTTTGGAAAGGAGATGAAGAACAATGCATCTCATTCTGCAATTGGGTACATACTCTGAACCCGTACCTCAAATTCACAAGTACAAGATCTCGACATGAGATCCCTTTCCTAGACCCTCTCATCTCTTTGGACAATGGCTACTTACACACCACAAATTATAAAAAACCCACAGACAGAAATAGTCTCTTGACCTACGATAGCCACCATCCTAGGGCACTCAGAAACAACCTTCCAGTGGGCCAATTCCTACGTCTTCGTAGGAACTGTGACACTGTCAAGGAATTCGTAATACAATCTAATCTCCTCAGACACAACCTTGAGAAACAACATTACCCGAGCAACATCATACGCAAAGCACATAAGAGAGCTAGAAACAACCCTAGAACGGCTCTCCTAGAGACAAAGGCAAGATCTGATCTAGACACCATTACATGTGTCACCACATTCACGCCCAGTTCCAACAGTATACAGAAGATCATCAGGAAACACTGGGCTATATTGAATTCGGGCACTTTCGAACCAGGCCCACCGCCACTCTTCGCATTCAAACGAACGCAAAATCTACGAGATCATCTCGTACATACGAGACCCAAACCACAACTAACGCGTCAACCCACACTATGGTCCTTACCACCAGTAGTAGGCCATTACCCTTGCGGTTCCCGCTCAACTTGTGCAGAAACCACGATTTCAAAAGAAATCGACTTGGGCCTTAGCACACCTTGGCGCCAAACTAAGCACACGAACTGCAACACCACCAACTGTGTCTATACAATACTCTGCCCTTGTAATAAGAGATATGTGGGCATGACCACCAGAGCAGTCAAGATACGCATAGGGGAGCACAAAAGCACAATAAGACGCAGTAGGACTCATACCAAACTACTAACACACTTTGCTGAACAAGGACACACTGCGAATAGTTTGAGATGGACCATCATCATTTCCAATCCCAACTGGACAAAACACACTCTGTTCAAGCAAGAGCAGCGATGGGTTCACAGATTAAGATGCAACACCACAGGCCTAAACGACGAAATCCCATGGGTCGAATTAACCTGACACCATAAACAGACCACTTAGATGAAGGTCGGGTCACAGCTCTACTGAAAGAACCCCACTACCCATGTGAGGGCTTCTTTATGACCCTTTTTTGGTCCATTCCTGATCCCTCTCCCATGATGAGTATAATGTTCATCAGCTATAATGTTAAGAACCAAGGAACTTTAAGATCCACACTCACTGCAAAACCTGTTTTACTGTTTCAGGGATATATCAATAATCACCCTAACACAGTAATTTTGTTTGTTATATTTTTTCAAATGACTAACTGTACGGCACGTTTACACACCGTACTTTCTTATCCACAACACTTGTGCATCCTGGCCCGTTTTGCAAGATAATACCTCTCAAGATGGCCGCCGCTTTCCCATCACCTTGATATAAGGTGTACCATCGATACGAAACTACACGCATACGTGCAGATTGACGTCACCGCGTCACATACACACGGGACTGTCATCGAAATGCATACGCCTAGCGAAACAACCCTCCCAATATGGCCGCCACTCTTCCAGCAGTTTCATAGGGCATACCTAGGCTGTCCGGAATTCGGTTAAAACCGAGTCTCCCCGACACTACCCTACCGGGTGAAAATCATCTGACTCTGTTTAAACCGAGTTTCACAGATTTTTCGCTTTTGTTGCACTGCTTGGCCACTTGAGGGCGCCAAAGCAGTACAAAACATATTGAGACGGGCTGATGCGATGCGTTTAATGGTGCACAGTCAGCGTTGTAGCAGTGGCACACCTCCCAGTAGGTAGGATTGTGGGGGGCTGAGTCCTCAGAACCCTCCCTCCCCCGAGAACCTGAAGCAGGCATCTCAAATCGGGAGTTAACACACTCTCCTACTTTGTCGTTTTGACGAGTTCACTGATGTTTCATCAATGCTGGCAGATTCCCCTACATGTTCCTTCCCCATCGCCGTATTTGAGCAGCTGCTTTCATCCAATAACACATTTAAATCAGATTAGTAAATCTTTAGTAGAAATCTTGGCTGGAGGTCACTGTTGTCATTAAGGCTAACACTGCAGCGAACAAACAGAATTTTTAACTTGGCTATTGTCCCCAAATGCTCAAAGAAAGTGGCTGATAGAGGCTCTTTCTGTAGCAATAATTTTTTTCTTAAACACGCATTTATACGATGTGACTGAAAAAATATTTTGCCGTTTTAGTACTTGCTTAACTGCGTAAAGCAGCAAGCAAATACTGAAAAGTGCACAACCATGTGATTTATGCAAAGAACGCGGCACTGTTGACTGTTTTTGATCTGATGAAATTGGAAAGAATGACAATGTGTTGAAAACTACAAATTGTAATGCAGCAGATGCTAAATTATGTCATTATGTTTACAATACGGAGCTTTTGTTTAAAACATCAAAAACGCACAGGGCCACATTTGAGAGGTCCACACGAAGGCGGCCCAATCGGTCCCTTGGACAGAAGGAAATATTCCGCTCTTGCTGGTATGCCTTTCTCACAGATCAGTGGCGGCAGAGGGTGAGGGGTAGATGGGAGGGCAAGGTAGGGGGTGAATGGGAGGTAAAAGACATTGATTGCAGCACGTTAAGAACGGTTGAGAGTACTTTAAACTGAATCACTCCAGCCAAGGTTGGGGGCGTTGCTGGGTGTAGAACATTTATGCAAATAGTTCTTTTCACCCCTCTGAAGATTGGTGCTTTGGCACAGCTCACCCATGCCATGCCAAAAGGCAGTCCTGGGTCCAAGAGTGAAATATTGTTCAGACATGATTTCAGCGCCTATCTTTTCACTTTGTACGCATTACACGATGAATGGAAATAGCTTTCACTGATTGGTGTAAATTGTGACAACAGAACAATACTCTGGGAAAGGCGAAAAGACTGTTTTCATACATTATTCACCTTTGTCACTGAAGAACCACTGGGGTGCCAAAACCAATCTGCTCTCTTGCGCAAACGGTCTTACAACCATTAATAGTGCCAAACCTGATCAACGCTGCAGAGTCGGTTAACTTTATGTGACTGCAGCAGAATAATCATACATGCCAACATTTCGGAAGAGCAAAGTGGGAGATTGGAAAAAAAAAAAAAATCGGGAGAATGGGTTACTGTCATGTGTGGGCTTTGGAAGTATGTTGCTGCAAGATCGGACATTTGAAGCGCAAATGCACTTTTTTTTCTTACATTTCAGAAGCATGGAGCGCAATGGCAGGAAGAGAGAGGGTGGTGCAAGTGTTGTGCACTGACCTGGCAGGTTGCTGGCAGTGCATACACACCCCCCCTGTGTGTGGCAGCCCTGGCTGAAACAGCTTCCCGGATACACACACAGCTGCCCCCAGTATTTCACAGGTCTTTTAAAGACCATTCGCTTGTTAATGGGGCTTTGTTGTTTTTTCACCCCTTCTAGAGCCCCTGCATCGCCACTCAAACTATTCCTGGAAGAATTAGCACGTCACACAATACCAAGTCCTGTCAGCTGAAACCCCCGAGGAATCGGGTTTTTGTTTGCAGGAATGGGGAGGGGGGGCGCGGGGGGGGGGCGGGAGACTAGCCTTGAAATCGGTAGTCTCCCGCCTGAATCGGGAGGGTTGACATGTCTGAATAATACACTTGATAAACGTTGTTTACAAAAAAGTAAATCCCAGGAATGGATACATGTTTAGTTAATGAGGAACTACGTGAATACTTTCAATGTGAAATATGTTCGTACCAGAGTGATGCAGGATCTGAATGGTAGTGCTACATGTCTATTATTACAGCAAATAAGTAAAAGATGGCATGGGCATTCAGAATACACACTATGAAAGAGGCCAATACTGGGATGGGCATGCAGGGTGCTTTTTTATTGTTACCTGGGGGTGATCATTGAAAAGAGAGCAAAGGTTCGATGTGCAAGAATAAATAATTATTATATAATGCAGTGGAAGTGATTTCTCTGTGGAGAGACCAAGGAATGCATCAGTCTTGCTTCCACACCATTCCTTTCACTTCAAATGTTTTTCCCCATCAGCCATTAAATATTAAAAGAACGTGAAGCATAAATCTTTCTAGAATAAGTTACGCATCAATCCCTGCCAGCCCAGCCCTCTATGAAGATGTATTTCTCCTAGAAACGTGAAATGTGGCAGTAGATAAAAGTCACCTAGTCCCACCTTGGGAGCTAATTTTCAGCCTCTACTTCACAGAGGCCCTGAGATTTAACTTTGCTTTCATAATACTATTGCCATCACATGTATTAATGCAAATTAGTTTTGAATTAATTCAATTTACTGTTTTATAAGACTCCTATAACAAGATAAAACAAGGTCTTTTGTGCTTTAGAAAAGTTCAGAAACTTGGTCTTACACTAGTGGGAAGTTGCCATCACTGAGAAGGCCCAGCCACCTTGCAATTCTATCCTCACCTTTAAGATTTGAAGGATACATTACATATATGACTTGAGAGACCGAGGGTGGTAGTACATGGTTACACACAATCTGAGGGGAGCGTGCAACATAACATTTAAGGTTTCATGTAGCAAGCATGAGGTTTTGAAAAATACTCGTTGTTTAACAGTGAGCCAGTGTAGTGAAGTTAAGGCAGGAGTTGCATGGTCTTTACTGGCCGGACCCAACACCATTCTGGGCCCAGAGTTTCTGACCAGATAAAGAGAATGAAGGGAACAATCTGTAAGACTGAGTTACTGAGCACTGCAGGGGCCAAGCCACAAAGAGATAAAAGGGTTCAAGATCTGAACTTTATGATAGGAGAAGGGCAGCAAATAAACACAAGAGCTGATTATTACTTTAATTTGTGTTCTGGATGTTTTGGCGTTGCCCAACTCAAGTGGCAATGTTGAGAGGGCCCTTTCACATATAAAAGTTTACATGGGCGGAAAGAGCAAACACTCATGACAAAACACTCTCTAAAGACGTATAGTATGGTGTGCTACAATAAGTTTTATTTGTAAAAATGTATTTGGACCACATATACACGGTATGTACACTGTCATTATACCATGCACTATCAGTGCAGAAAGCAAGCAATAATAAAAGCAAAACGTTCCATAAGCACCGGAAAAACACTGTTTCTGATGTTTTTAATGCCGCAAAAATGTGTAACCACTGATAACCACTGTTTTTTAAGGTATTGAAATCACTGGAAAACACTGAAAAAACCCCACCAGAATTTACCAAAAATAGAAACTGAAAACAGGAAAGCCTAGGCATACCACACGTGTACACTGACCTCATCACGTCACTTTCAAAACGGGATTACGACCGATGCAGTAGACGCCCAGCAGTGACCACACGCACAGGTGACCACCGACGTCACCACGTCACCTTGAGACGCTGAGACCCGCCCCCACCACCGGGCTGATTACCAATTAAGTAGTGTATTTACACGAACACCTTTCCTACCCTCCCTTATCAATCCCGGCGCACCACGGAGGAGGGGTAGGTTTCCACACCTTGGGCAATCGAGCACTCGTGAGTATACTTTTTTCATTAGGAATTGGCATCCAGTTTCCTGTTTACGAACAGCCTCGGCATGGGTGTATAGTAACTACGTCCCCTCTCCACAGTCTCTCTGGTTGCCAACTCCGAGGCGCCGACGGAGCCCATTCCCTGTACTTGAAGGGTAGGCACACCCCTTCCAGATCTAGCATGACTACCACTTCCCTCATCATGGGAGAAGCACGTTTAAGCTCAATACGGAACTGACACACCGCCAGCTTTGCCTCATACTCTTTTACACGATGCGTGCTTATAGACATTTGTCTTCCGATCTCTATCCACCATAGAAATTGTTCCACCCACACGGCTCTGTTGTAGTATTATGTACACATGCAGCTGGCCATTTACGGGGTTGGTTTTATAGGCACATGATCACTGTTACTTGCCTGTAGAACTTGTACCCCAACACAGCGGCGAACTGCACAGGGATTATGCCGCTTCAGCACCTGGTCATTTTTCCTGCATGTCATTATTGTGAGCATGCCTGTGTGATTGTACACTCACTGTGTTTGCTTGCAATATAAACACAACATGCGGACTTGTAACTACTGTTGAACCAATGAATTACAGCAAATGTTGTGTTTGTCTCTGTTCTGTCCATATGTGTGTCTTTTCTCTTTTTTATCTCACCAGGTTGGGTATAGGTTCCTAAAAGAAGGAGTCCCTATCAGCGCGAGGACGCTCTATCCCTTTAATACTAAGGTACCACAGGTTCACAGTACTGTACTTCCCTGGAACCTTGACTTCAGAATATCTTTTCTTATATATATTTTTTCTCTCACCTTATATCCGGTCCTGACGAAGCGCAAACGGATCCCTTAAGGACCAGCTTTTATGCGCGAAACATGTTGACCCTATATTCGTAGGATTCCCACTCACTCATCCTGAGAGCAGCAGTTATTAACACACCTGCCCTCAATCATTTTTTCCAAAGAGGAGCTCCAGGATCATTTTTAATCTTTGCTACACGGGGCCGTGAAAAAAAACTTAGGTTCTGGGCTCCACATAGCATTTTTTAATGCACCAACTCACCTCCCTTTTTATAGGCCCACACACCCTCATGCACAACTGCGGCGTCTCCATAAAAGATCTCCGATAAAGAGCCCTCTTGCGGGGCCCGTGAGGGACTGCAGCGCCACCCCCACGAGGAGCAACGCCCGATGATGAAGCATGACACTCGAAACGGTGTGTGAGGGCACTATATTCTAAAGGAGAAATTCCCCACATCCACTTTCACCCGACCTTATTTACTAGACACACATACCTAATCATTAGATTTTTTTTCTTATTTTCCTAGGAACAGTTACTCTCTTAGTACATACACTGTAGTCTGAGGGAGCACGGGTACTGGACCTATCTCTAATAATGCTCCCGGTCCCCCCTTCTATTTGTATTACGACCTCTATGCTATACTATGTACATGTGATTGGCCTTTCCTCATCAGAGTGTCTGCACTCAGTAGTCTGTTTACTTTCTTAACACGTGAGACACAGGGGGAATATTAGCTTGTGCTCAACTCTGTGCAACTGAACAGGGAACTAAAGCCTCCTGGGAGCATGGACTTGACATTTAATCAGCCCAAAGTATTCCTTAGGGGTACTGTTTCATCTTATGAAAGTATGGGTACAGACTTGTAAAATCTTAGTAATGTGTTTTCTTTCCCACGCTTCATGCTTGTACAGCTGTATAGCGTTGGTATGACCTCCAAATAAGGCATCACAGGGTTAGGAGGGCTCTGATTATTCCCTGTTCTTAAGGAAGGAGCTGAATTTGTCATCTGGTTTTAACTTATTTAACTCTGTGTGCTCCCAGAGCGATCTCAGAATAAAGCTACTGATCTCAACATATTGCAACTTCAGCGGAGTTCACCTATGCAAGTGCTCAAATTTGGTACCCAAACAGGTGTTAAACTCATGGGGTTCATAGCACTGGGGACAACCATGATGAAAACAAACATTATATTCAAAGGTTGTTGGCACACACGTAATTACAGTCTAGGAAGCATGTTCCCACCTACTACTTATCACTCTGCAAGGCTTTTTTAATAAATATATGTTTCTTTTCCGAGATGTACATTAGCCATTGAATAGAGGGCGTAGAATAGCGCATTTCTTTACCATTATAGAGGTATGGGGGCACCAGCACTAAGTTTTCAGGCTGTAAAGATGCATGTAGAAAGTCATACACATGGAACCCAGTGTCAAATGTTGAAAAGGTTTGATGTACTTGATGCATTTTGCCATCTTGGGGGTTTTGGGGTTCAGAAAATGTTCTTATTTTCTCATCTGTACAACACTGTCTCTAAATAGGTTGCAAGCTTTCCGTAAAATAAGTATATTTTCCTGACAGTAAAGCTTTCAACTCGGGTTCAAACTAAAAAGTCTTTTCATGGTTTCACAATGCCATTTTAAAAGCTCTCCTTTTCATCAGCAAGCCGTGGAGCGTGTGTTAAAAAGTGTGGGAAATAACCTTTGGACCCAGTAAAATTGAAGGGTTTTGGCAAATTACTCAATTTCACGGGTTGAACATTTAGAGTATCTATGAATCCTATATGTAAAAGAACCGTAGTGAGCAGCATCAGTTTGACTCCCTGAGGGATGAGTTCTACAGGCTTCTTTTAAAGAATCGTATTTTGCAAAATGAGGAATGAGTCATGGGCTTTAGAGCTATGGGCCATCCGTGTATACCCCTTGAATTCTGTTTGCAAGAATGTGTTAAGGAAATCATTCATATAGGAAGGCCTTGCAGACTCCCAGTTTTCACCTGGAGTTAGATGTTGGATTTTCTTGAAAACATTCTATATCAAACAATAGAGTTTTTTGTTTTGATCTGGGGTAGACTTTTGTCAAGTAACACATGTGTTCTTTTCCTGGGAGAAAATGCATTATAGAAAGTAGGCAATTCATCCCTCCACAGTCATGGTCAATGGCGATGTAGTGGTCACAACCCGAGCAATCCACTTTGGAATGCACTGTATCAAACCATTGCTTGCCATATGTCATTGTATCTTCAAACAGTTTTGTGAGCAACAGAATAAATTGCAAGGTGGACATTCCTCTTTCAGGCACTGATCTGCAATGTGTCTGTCACTCTCACACATTTTACAGAGCATTTCACACTGATAAATGGACTGTGTGTTGTAAATGTGATACCAATTTGTACAAAGTACTTAGCACCTAAGAACCCCTTCAGAATCACAATGCAGAATGTAAACCATCTACTTCTTGCAGGCTCTCTGGACAGAAAATACCACTGTGCTCCAGCAGATAAAGTTAAGTAACCATCATTATTGTTTTTAATAATTTAGTGTAAAGGGTACTTTTTAAGGTTCTGTACTCCCACCTTCTCTATCCTAAACAATGAGAGCACCTTTTCTGTGGACTATGATTTCAGAATTGTAAAAATGTTAGAAAGGTTTTCTAAAAATTGTTACAACCCTGAGCAATCAGACAGAGCAGTTATAGCCAGGTTCAGATTTTGTACACCCAAAACCATAGAAATTCAGCAGTTATAGTTATCTCAAATAACTATAACTTGTGCCCTAAGTTAACTATAACTTGTGCCCCTGCCATGCAGTTTTCTCATCAATAATTTCACTGCAAATGTTGCAGTGATTTCATCAATGATGTCTTAGAAGATGTCATGAGTGATGTAATATGTGGGGTAGCAGTGCATTGTAAGGGTGCAAGTTATAGTTTCTTGAGATAACTATAACCATTACTGGTGAATTTCTATTGTTTTGTGTGTAAAAAAATCTGAACCTAACTATAAAGTCCCTGTAAACTTTGGTTTTTCCAGTGACTTTCTAAGGTTTTTTAAATACTATTTCCTAACTCTAACAGCCCTGTAACCTTTGTTTTTTTTCAGTGAATTTCTACAGTTTTTTTCAAATTTATTTTTATTCATTTTAAAACACAAGAGGAAGATATCCAATGTAACACTGGACCCAAGCCAACAGGTAGAAATTTGATCAGCACATTTAGTTCACCAGATTATAAAAATAAACTAACATGCAGCAAGTATATAACCCTTTCTAGGCAAGAGAGTGCCAGCAATCGCATCAGCCAATGCTGAAAGGTTGGTGGGTTGGAATCCAGCCAGTCCAATGCAATACATAAACGGAGCACCGCCGTAGCGACAAAAATGAAAGACTGGCAGGACCTGGGGACAACCTCATTATGAACCCCTTAGAGTACTAATTTAGGGGTTAGAGTGATATCAAGCACTTGTGTGGGTATGTAAGTGTTTGTGTGAGTGTGTGATTAGGTGTGTGAGCGGCTGTGTGGGTCAGGGAGTGGGTGTGTTAGTAGCTTTCTGGGTCTGTGAGTGAGTGTGTGAGTAGCTCTCTGGGTGTGAGTGGTTGTGTGGGTGTGGGTGTGTAAGTGGGTGTGTGAGTGAGTGTGTGAGTAGGTGAGTGGGTCTGTCCGTGGGTGTATGTGTTGGGGTCATGCAGACCCACCCAAATCTGCCTGGATTTGTGAGGATCCGATTGAATCCCAGGATCCGCACTCGCTAAAACAAAAACGTTTTTGGACAATGTCATACCCATGAGGGGTCCCTCACAGACCCCTCCATCAGTACCATGGGGTCAGGGTACCTCAACCTGACCCCTTCTATCACTTTTACATTTTATTTTACCCTCTGGGAACCATGTCCCGATGCACAAAATGGCGGCCGCAACTTTCCGATCAGGTTGCTGCAAGCCAATCACGGCATTGATGTTGGCATGTGAATATGCATCTCTAGATTTACATACATCTTTTTTCTTTAATAACTTCAAAACTACTGAACAGATTTACCCCAAATTACAAAAATCACTCTTTCTAGACCAAGATCTAGCCAAATTTGGTGTAATTCCATTCAGCGGTTCAGGCTGTAGTTCTGTTTAAATTCCCTTTGAGAAATTGCATGGGGAAAATACATTTTGGGACCACCCCCCTACGTTCAGTCCAGCAGACCTAGACACTCCGGGTCACAGCCCAGGCAAAGATTTTCCAAGAGTGGGTCTATCTGCGTCGGTCTGCTGCCAAACAAGACCGAAGCAGTCCACCTCTCTAACATCTCAAGGAAAGGGTAATGTGATGGACAAACGTAAGTCAACAGTTGCAACGTCAATCGCTTCATAAAAGGGCCTTCTCACTAAGAAGGCCTTAATTATGACTTATGTATCAGCAGCCATGGGGGCTTCAAGAGACAAAATTAACAGCATTGAGGAAGAACTGTGTCCCCACTCCTCTGAATCGGTTTCTGCCATGGTCAGTGAGACCACACTATTGATATGTAGCGACCAGAGCAAGCAGTGTGCGATGCAGTGTCTCCCCTAAAAGGACTTGCTCATCAGGGGGAACACTATGGTTGTGAATTTTGACATCCATTGTGTGGATAAAGAACCTCTGGTTGTATTACCAGCCCTTGCCCCACCTTCCAGAGAACAGACGAAAGGAAATTGGTCCCCGAAAGGCAGCATCATCAGTAGTCATACCATTGTATCAAGCTGTGAACATTCTAGGACTATTAATTCTACTGTATTGGAGTCTTTCTTGGACAAATTGGCATCCAAAATGAAATCTTCAATGAGGAATACTTTTGATGAATATTCCGCCGGGCTGTCTAGGACTGAAAGCACTCTTGCTGAACTAACCACTGGACTAAAGTCCATAATAGAACTCCCACCCAATCGCTTAGCATATATGGGCCAGAAGGGTAAACAAATGAGTGCTGCTAACTAGCCACCGAAACCGTCGTCTATGGCGGATGTGCCAGGGCACGGTATTATAGCTCATGCCACCTCAATGACTGACAGTTTTGTGAGTGATGTTCCACTGACATCTGGTCATACTAGATTACGTGGGAAAGGTGCACTGGGTTATTCCAACAGAACCACGAGTTTAAGGCACCTTTTTATATCTCAGACACACCTATCTATCATCCCCTATTCCTTGTTTTAATTCTATTATGCATCTCCATCCAGAGGCAAAGCCTTATGTTTTGATCCTGGAAACTATTCTCCCTTTAAGGGAAGTGTTGGAAGAGGACTTTTCTCAGTCCAAAAATAAGGTGTTGCAATGCTTTAAGATCAGGTTGGGTAATGGGCGGCAATTGGCCCAACACATCATCAGGGTAGATGGCTTAGTAACGACCCTAAGAGCCTTAGAGGGGATTGTATTGTCAGGTTTAACCAAAATGGATGGGTGGGTAGGATATTGGCTCACATTGCTAATGCTTCATTGACCTCCGATATTCACGATTGACCTTTAGGCTTCTTTTAGGACACATGAAAAATGTTTTTTCCAAACTCATACCACACTGGAGGTCGCTCATTCTCCTACATCGCACCCAAGACATGGAACAACCTCCCTCAACACATCACAGCCTCTTTCACAGCCTCTTCCTCACTTATTGGGTTCCACAAGAAGCTGAAGACCTGGCTCTTCAGATAAGCACCTTGGGATCACACATCTACACAACTGGCCCAAGCACCTGAATACCCTCCCAGGTGATGAGTGTGCTATACAAATCAACGTAACATAACATTACAACAAAGGGGGGATAGCTTTCTGGTGCAATCACAACATCAACCCTATGTCCTTCTAATAATGTAACTGTTAACTGAAGCATCATGTAATATGGAAGCACGAATAGATATCAGGTCTTGAGCTTGATAGATAGCAATGATTGACACATCACCTATGAAGCTGCATTAAAGTCTTCCATTTCTTCCATTTCTGATTATTTTGGTACCCCAAATAAGTCTCATATAGCTGATTTTAAAATTTACACATTGTGAGTTAAAACATTGTGGTTGTGTCAAGTAATGCCTCTGATGAATTATAGCAAAATTATGTCTCTAAATTCAATCTTATTTGTCTTCAAGAAACCAAGGCTGTGGCTGACTCCTTTTTGTTGGATGGTTTTTTCTTATTTTGTACTCCAGCCAGTCCTTCCCCTGCAGGCAGACTAAGGGGTGGCCTACTTTATTTTTGTGCTAGTTGGCAGCAGCTTCCTATGGACTCACCTAATAATTTTCAGCCGATGACACTTTTTTTCGCTAACAATCAACAGGTAGTAATAATCAACTTTTACAACACCAGCAGTCCCCATGGTAATTTAGAACGGTAAAAGCTTTTACAGGACATTATGGATAGCTATAGAGATGAAAATCCTTTCTCCACAGTTATATACTGGCAGGAGATTCAGTACTCATCAGTGCAGTGGTGGTAACGCTGAACCTGACGGTTTGGCCTGTTGCATAGCTGAAACCTTATTACATATGCTGCAGCATACCACATGAGGGGCCTTCTTGGATTTAAACTTATCACAGGTTTTGAGAAGTTAGGTGCTATTACGGACTACTCGGTTCCCCCCACCTATAGTAGTTGGGGCTTTTGTTCAGGTCATAGCTTTTATTTTTGTCTCGGTCTCACTATTAAAATGTTATTATAAACATACAAGTCCCTATGGCTGGCTTTAGCGATCACAATCCTATCTGTGTTTTTAGGAAATCCGAACCTCACCCCCCAATCTTGCTGACCAAGCTACGCCCCTGTTTTTTGGGTGCATTTGTTTTAAAATGGGACAGTCAGCCTCCTGCACTCTAGGTCCCACCCCGCTTGCCATGACGAGCCTTCTTGTGCCAAACGGAGCACATTGCGATGTTATCCTCATGCTGGCTAAGCAGAAAGAAGTCCTAAACTGGGGAGGAGGGCTTTCTTATTGTGTTTAAACCTGAAGTACTAGATGTAATGCTAGTTGGTTGTGTTGTTTGCCTTTCTGTAGGGCGTGTTGCGACTGTGGTGGGGTGGTGGTGTTGGTGGCAACTGCAGGTTTCTGGCGTCTTGCAAATATCTGAGCCAGGAGTGCTGGTGAAACCACATGCCACTGAGTAGCTTGAATAGAGGTAATCTATACCTCTTCTGTGCCTCTCTCCACACTGGTGAATACTGTCTCATCATCATCATTACCACCTTTCTCACTTGCAAGGCTTTCAGGAACCTTTCTTTTCCCTTGTCTGTCAGACTCAGCCGGGGTCTGATCCATGTCCAGTTCATCAGAAGGGGGGCTTTAAGAATAGGGCAAACTACTCTTTCTTTTTTTTTATGGAGATCGTGAAGCTCATGCGGAAGAGCAATCTTCTCAACAACATCTTGCTCAGCAGGAACCTGAACCTCCTATTCTGCTCTAATTCTGGTAGTTCTATTGCTGACTGTGACTCATGTTATTGACTTTCCTACAATGATTCAGTTTTAGCTGAGCCAATCCCATTTCAGATTCACTGCTCGCCATGACTTCAGTCACTGCAGTGCTGAGACACATTGCCTTATGTTTTGGTGGTAGTGGTACAAAAATGATAAGGGCTTGATTCCAGTTGTGTCAACCAGCATCTTCTCCTCCCCACAGGTCACAATCTTGGCAGGAACCTCCTTCTTTGGGGCCATTTTCTTAGCAATAGCAGTTGACACTTAGCACTAGCAGCAGAAGCACTTAGCCCATGTAGACTCAGGTGTCACTGTCAGTTAATTGCTTCACAGACTTCTCTCCAAATCAGTACAGTGTGTGTGGTGTCTTCTACAGCACCTGCAAGCAAAGCAACAAAAATGTCAGTGAAACGCATGTAAAGTCATCATCAACAACATACTCCTCATCTCAAATGCTTAACAATAATGTACCCAAAACATGCATAAACTATTTTTTTCACATTACAACATTACACAGAAAATGTGAGTTTGTGATCCTCCAGAGCCATGAGACCTCCTATAGGAGACGGGGTGCAGAGAAAGAAAATATAATGAAGACATTAAATAATTTTTTGTGACCAACCAGGGCCCATGTTGACTCAATGGGAAGCAGGCAAAAATCAAATCAATACATTAAATAATTTTCTGGTGCCCACTAGAGCCATGGAGACTCTACAGGACGAAGGAGAGGCAGGGAAAGATAAAAAATAAATAAAAACAACAACACTGTACTAGAATCAGCCACAAGCAAAAATAAATATATCAGGGGAAAAAAAAAATACAAAACTGTTGTAGGCTTCTTCTAGTAATGTTCCAAGAAAATACTTTTAAAAGTGGAATCAAAAGATTGAAGCACACATTGGGTGCACAAAATTGTGGAAACAAATTTATTCATGAAATGGCCGCTCTAGAAGGATGCATGATAAACAAAGACAAAATGGCCACCAAACACACACACACTAACTGGCTCCACAAAATAGTGGTCACTGCATATCCAGCAAAGAAGGATACATAGAGAACAAAGACAAAATGGCCACCAAAGCACACACACATATACACTGGCTACACTAAATGGCCACCACCACATGGCCAGCAAAGAAAGAGGCATGGAGAACAAAGAAGACAGTTGCACTTTTCTTGCTGAAGAACCATCCACACTCAGAAAAACATCTTGTAAAATTGCATGGCAAGGATTGCAAACATAGTATTTACTCAAGAAGTCTGGGCCCACACATGCAACTGTCCTTTGCCCGCTAACATGAAATCAGCAAAAACGAAAATGAAATTAAATTACCCAATCGCAATATCAACAATGTCACCATACGTAAACTCACAAAAAATGGTGGGCAAGAAGAAGGTAGCTGGAAACAAAGGATGATGTCTAGCTCAATACGCCTGGACTTCAGGTGCCACCCATCCCTAGGCAGCAGCAGGCACATGCAAACAGAAAATTAAATAACCTACTTTCTGCATTAAATCCAAAGTCATCCACACCCCCACACCCAAAAAAGTATTTTTTAAAAGCATAGCAGCAATGAGAATGTGGAAAATACATCAAAAATACACCCAAAGCCTAGTGTAGGGCAGACTAAGTTCCAAACCTTAAAACAACATAATTCTAAAATGATCCACAGTCAGTATACAATAAAAACCCACATAAGAAAATTGAGAAAATATATTTAACTTTAGGTCTCCACCATCAATAAAAGTGCAATCATTTCCTGTTATCATCCAACAAGACCACCCCCTACAAATCCAGGGCCACCCCCCAACAAGGATACAAAATATTTTGTTTAAAAAGGAACGAAAAATCCTAGCGCATCCCATTCCTAAAACAACAAACGTTTTACGTGCAGCATCGAACTTACTTGATTTTTCACAAACAGTTAATATTCCAATAATGTGGATACAGCAGAAATTGCAGACAAAGAGAAAGAATGCTGCTTTCCCATTTAAAATCCAAATCCAGAGTGACCAAACGCTGGACAAAGCAGAGGGAGGAGCTTCAGGAAGAGAAACTTGCAACACTATATACAGTAACCTTTAAGTCTCTATTGCACTTCGTTCCTGTTTAAAAAAATAAAATAAAATTAAAAGTGCATTTTGCACTAAAAAATTAGTTGCTTTTCCGGCCACTACAGTACAAAATCTACCCAAAATGCTGATAGGTGCCCGCCCGCATACTGCTGCTCGCGTTTGAAATGATCACCTTTTTTCTCAGCACATTCTCCAAAAGATTAATGCGAGTATTCATGATATCCTATTGTATCACTGCTTTTATGGTCTGATTTTCCCCAAAAGGAAGAATCAGTTATGCGACGTGTCATTTGGCGGAAAAAACAGTAATTGCATGTCACAAGAGTAACGTGGAATTATTCATTTACTCCAATTACTTCTGAGTAATTGGAATTACACCTACGCCTAATTATGGGGCGTTACTGCTGTAAGAAGGGACTAAGAGGGTGATTAGGATGACGGGCGGACTATCCCCACGGTGTTGGGACCGGCCGCCAGACATGCGGCGGCCCCACACCGCGAATCAGGATGCGACTGCCACCCTGGTGGTCGCATTCTGCAGTTTGACATTGAAGCGGGTGCTGCTTACAGCAGCACCCACCGCAATGCCAAATTGCCATGTTGTCCATGGGTACCCCCCAAGTGCACCTCCCCACCCCCCCGGGGGCCCGAAACAGGCCCTCATAGCAAATCCCTGCCAGCTTTTATTATACAAAATGTGCATAATGTGCAAACTGTGTTCTGTTTATGACTGAAAATGCTAATAACATAAAAAATTTAAAAATTAGGGACACATACAAAGCAATTGCAGGTCATAAAGCCCAACTCCGATTCTCAGTTGCAGAGTTTTTCGATAGAGGATAGGTTTTGCCAGAAAGGTCTGTAGGTATATTTTTGAAGATAGGCCTTATGGTTTATTTAGTAGGGAAATATCTGGTGATTTATTTTTTAAAGAAAAGCCTAGCGGTTATTTTTAGGAAAAGGTCTAGCAGGGTATTTGGCTCAGGGTCCTGACATCCTTTGAGACATTCATCCCTAATCAGAAGCACTGTTTCAGTTTGTGTGTTCTGTGTATTTGGTGAAGATTTATACTGGGAAGGCAGAGGGCAGAGCCTTCAGTGTCTGACAGCATCACTTTATAAGTCAGTGTTCGGGATGTTTTGGCGCCCGGGATGTCTCTCAACGGTTGTAGGTTATGGGCCCAGATGTGCATTGCATGTTTTGTTATTCTCTTTTTTCACAACGCCCGATTCACCTTTTTAGGTCTCGCCTGGCGTGGGCTGTGCACATGCGCAGTCCCGCTGGCGAGATTTAATGATTTGGGGTATTTTCTGTAAAGGGCATTAAGCCCCGCCCCTCTTTTCCATTGGCTGGCATCACCGTTTATGCTAAACGGTGGCCAGCCATTGGAAAAGAGCTGGTAGTGACGTTTTCGTTTGGCTTTTTGAGCCGTCCCATTTGGACGGGCTCGTCTGCCTTCCTCCCGTCGCAAAAGCTTTCTTATCTTTATGGGGCCATGTGTTTCAAACACATGGCCCCATAAAGACAAGAGATGCGAGCGCTTGTTTACATCTTGCCCCTTTCATCTCAATAGAATTGTAGGCCTTTAAAAAGGAAACGTTTATTTTATCTGGTAAAGAAAGCTCGCGTTTTAGAGAACAGAATTCACGGCACTATTTAGTGCAGTTTTCAAAACCACATGCACCTCATTTATTTAAATAAAGCAAGCAATGGTTGCTTAATGTCTTCATGCAAGACATCATAATACAAATAACTGTATTATATAAAATATGTCACGTTTGCTACCGCGTTATGATTTAGTGTCGTCGGAAATGACGTAACCGGCAGAGAAACCTTATTCATCTCTGGCTCCAGTAACAAGGGACGCGAGGAGCTGGGGTGGCAGAAAAAGGGCGGGAGGGAGATGCCTTGGAGTTAAAAAGAAACTCAGGCCCAGCAGCTGCTCCGGAGGTCAGAGGGTCGCCTCTTGTGCATTCATGGGTCTAACAGTTTGAGGAAAACACCTGCTGGCCTCAGGGTGTGTCGAGAATGTTCTCTGTCTGCCCTTGTGCCCAGTGTGTATAGGGGAGACGGGACAGGCAACCTTCCCATGAAAACGCCATGGGCAGCCTGGATCTCGCGTCTTGAGCCGGACTCGGCGTCGAGGACTTCTGGTGCGAGGGACCCGCAAGAGCCCCCATGGTTGGCACAGGTCTGCAGCTTCCTTTATTTCTGCAGGGGGCTTCTCGGCGCTTTTCAGATGCCATTTTTGGACGAAGGGCAGAGTCTCCAGGGGGTATACAAGTCAACGGCCCACAGGGACCATCCAGCCCGCCGACGATGGTGGTCTCAAGATGTGTGGGGAGTGCTACACCAACCAGACCTTCGTGTACGATGATGGAAGCACGCAGAAGTATGCCACCGCCAGGTACGTCCCCACCATCGGAGCTAATGTTCCAACCCTGTGAATTCAAGATGCCATCTTTCATCCTTCCGAGGTCGATAGCACAATTACCACAACGTTGGGTAAAATATCTGAAAGCAACGTTTTCAGGTGTCAGTGGTTTAGTAATGTATAACTTAACTTACAATTTCGAAGGTGTTGTCAATGGTGGTGTTTTAACTTGCTTTGATTTTATTATCTATATCTGTCATAATGCTTTAAGCTCCGAGTACCAATATTCGAGTTTACGCTCTAAACGCAAATATATGCTAATACCTCTATTACCTAGTATTAATATTAAAAGTATTATTATTTTCATTATTAGCGGAAGTAGTAGTAGCATTAGCACTTCTGTGTATTTAACAATTCTTTGCATGCGTATAGAAAGAGCCTTGGTCTGGTTATCACTGAATGAAACACGCATGGAGAGCAGTCTTTGCGATCTAGAGAGTCTTACCTGGTCTTTTCTTGTCAATTTCATTAAAAAAAATGCGAAGACATAGTCTTAAACTCCTACAAGCGCTCATCACTCATTAAAGGACAATTTCCGGTTTTTAGTTCATGGCTTTGTAATCACCATTGTTCGAGTGCTGTGTATTGCTAAATAAGTGAACTTGGGTGCATGGGATAACGATATATGCCATGGGGAACAGGGTTCGCTCCAAGTGAAGAAGCCAGGGTTGGAACGCAGGTGTCTTAATTCCAAAGTCCGTCACTAAGCGTCCGACCCACATATTATCTTCGACTCGCCACTTATGCACCAGAGGTAGCAAGATTCATATTTTGTAGTTTCCTGAAAATTATCGGACTTTCCCAATGTACTGAAGGTAGATATATGTGAAGAGTTTCAAATGGATGACGATATTGACGTTCAAAGACCTTGGCTGCAGGCTGTTTTGTCTGTTTATACTAGTGTTTCTGTTCAGTACTTTGCACGCATGGTTTTCGACAATGCTTAATGCCAATCTTCTCTCCATCCTTTGCCAAATGAAGAAGCCAGAGGGAGATCATTAATGTGTCGAGGGTAACGCAGTTTGGTCAGGTGGAGACGCCGTGATTACAGTCCTTGCCCATTGGTTATACCAGGGATATGTTGCCAGAGCACTTCTCTCTACTACTCTCTACTACTCTCTACTCCTCTCTCTACTACTCACTCTCTACTACTCTCTATTACTCACTCTCTACTCTCTACTACTCACTCTCTACTTATCACTCTCTACTACTCTCTCTACTACTCTCTCTCTACTACTCTCTCTACTACTCACTCTCTTCTACTCACTCCCTACTACTCACTCTCTACTATTCTCTACTACTCCCTACTACTCACTCTCTACTACTCTACTCTCTACTACTCTCTACTACTCATTCTCTACTACTCTCTCTCTACTACTCTCTCTCTACTCTCTCACTACTCTCTCTCTACTCACTCTCTACTACTCACTCTCTACTACTCTCTACTACTCTCTACTACTTACTCTCTACTACTCTCTCTCTACTACTCTCTACTACTCACTCCCTACTACTCTCTACTACTCACTCCATACTACTCACTCTCTACTACTCACTCTCTACTACTCTCTACTACTTACTCTCTACTACTCACTCTCTACTACTCTCTACTACTCTCTACTACTTACTCTCTACTACTCACTCTCTACTACTCACTCCCTACTACTCACTCTCTACTGCGTTTATGTAACAAGATCTGTGTTGTTTATCTATGCGGGGCGTTTCACATTACAATTGTTTAAAGCAATCGATGCGGGGCCATCTTCCTCCGAGCTTCAGCTTTGAAGTGTCTCCTCAGCAGCCGCCTAAATGTGCAGATGGAACCGGAAGATTGTAATCCTGTGGAAATAAAAGAATTCTTTCAAAGCCTTGGATGTGCTCACCCTGCACTTCTGAAGTTCATTTTTTTTCTTGTCAGATTTACTCGTTCATTTATTTTAAGATATGTCGCATACACACATTCTCTTAAACACGTGCAAAAGCTTGAGGAAAAAACAGAGTTCAACAGTGATAAAGGGATTGAAAGATAAAAATCAAAAGTGAGGTAAAGAGCCTTGAGTTCAGGCTGGCGTGAGAATGAGGCGTGATATGTGTACCTTGTAACCTTGCACATAAGCAGCAAGATCCTGATGGTTCAGAGATAGCTGTTGTATATACTGCACAACCAAACAACAAACAGGTCTGATTTAAAGATGATATCACA
Organism: Triturus cristatus; assembly: GCF_964204655.1. Classification (NCBI taxonomy): domain Eukaryota; kingdom Metazoa; phylum Chordata; class Amphibia; order Caudata; family Salamandridae; genus Triturus; species Triturus cristatus. The sequence goes on along the minus strand of NC_140580.1, from coordinate 142,453,222 downwards.
AACTCTTACACAAGCTGTATACTCTTAAACCCTTTCTAAAGGTGATATAAGAAGGGTATTTTCATCATAACAGAAGCTTATTGTTTAAAAACTCTAGGGTCTCCATCTATCGACCCCACAAGGATGAAGGCCTGATTGGCTCATAGGGGAGTTGAGCCTGTCAATTCTAGCTCTAAAATAAATCATTATATGCATTAGACCTCGGACCAACCGACCACTATCATAAACATTATACGTTTTATAACCCAAATGTCCTACATTAGTAGGGCTGAGTTTAGCTACCAAGCCCCAGCCTAATGGCACATATATTCCTTTACCCTGCTTAAGAAAGCCGGAATCTTCAACACACTTAGACACAGTCCCACAATCATCTCCCCTCCATCCCGGCTAATAGTTCCTCTTGTTTAAAACTGGCTTTGCAGAGCCTACACTTACGAGCCTAATTTTAAAAATTGACACTTCATTCATATTAATGCGGCCAATTAACATGCGATTTATTCTGTACATAAACTGCATTCGAGAGCGTTTACTCACCGCCTGCGCAATTTGTAACAAAGTGTGCTTCTCAAACCACTCTCCTACAAAAGCACGTTTAAAACAAAGAAAGCACTTTGAAGCGGTTTGCAGTCCTCTAGAAACATGCTCATTTTTGAATAGCAACATCCCTTTTCAAGGCTGATACAGTGTAAAGCCAAAATATTCAGAAAAAACAGGTGCTCATGATGCCTAGTCCTCTCCATCCCCCCCCCCCCCCAGCTTTCACCGAGTCACACTCCAGACCCCGAGGTGGCAGCTTTATCTGAAGGTGCAGAGGCCCAGGGCTTTAAGTGGGCCGGGTCTCAACGGGTCTGAGCACCGGCAGTTTTTTTGAGGGGGCCTCGAAACGGGTCTCTATGGGGCTCTGTTTTGTGCCCTGGCACAGACGGTCCGGTTCTTTTTCCGGACTGCACTGATAGCAGTCACACCATGTGCGTGTGGTGAGCGTTGTAGGGGAAGGGAAATCCTTTAAAGAGAGTCATTTTCTCTCTGGATTTCCCTTCTCTTTTTGAAAGTCAGGAGCAGCAACATTGTCGTGGTGTCACCAGGGCTTTAGGTGGACGTTTTTTCAATATTATATACAAGCCATAGTTGCTGCTAATTTATCTTACGCAACTAGCTACCAATGCCAATAGTCCTGACTTGTAGGTATGATGTGACTTGTCATATCATATATCTGGACGCAATGACAGGAACAGCAAAATATAAGTCGAGTGGCACACGGTGCTAAACACAGATTTTTAGCTCACGTGTTTTTAAGCCACGCCCTTAACGACATTGACCACGCCCCTTTGAGAGACCCCCAGTTTTTTCATCCCACTTAAAGCCCTGCAGAGGCCACAGAGGATCGCCGAGCTGGCGCACGCATTCTGTTGAGTGTTGAGAACTGTACAGTTCAGAGTATCGGAATCTTCGCCTCCAAGGAAAAATAACGAGCAAAGGAAGCACATTCAAGCATATTGCAAGTTCCTAGACACACGCTCATCTTTCAAAGCAGCAGTATTCCTTTACAAGCTTGTGACAGTATAACGCCCAGCCAGACAAAAGCATACCTCGACAGTTGCCAATGTGCATATTACGCTACATTCACACCCAACTTACAGCATGCCACGCTTCAAACATCTAGGTTTCGGCAGTAAATTAAAGTACAGGCCGGTGTTTTTAGCGTTCTATGTACTGAAAACCCCAGCCCAGGATCACACAACAGCCTCAGAGGCTGAGCTGAGATTCTGTTGAGCACTATGCACTTCAGAGCATCAATAATAAGGTATAGTCCCTTGTTGACTGCTACTTCCTAATGAACCCCTGCTAGCATGCTCGAGGCTTGTTCAGTGCGGTTTTCTTTGCATCATGGAAATCATAGTCCTGGATTCATAATAGTAAAAGAACCCTACAAATATATTGTACTGAGGCATAAAAAGAAGCAAATGGAAAAAAACAGGAACTAATACGCTTCCATTTGTGTATCTATAAGAGGAAACTGAAGACAGTGAAGAGATGCCCATAAACACAAACAGCAATTTAATAAAATTGTTATTGTAGCCTCTTCCCATGAAACAGGGGGATAGTGGGGGAGGCTTTGACCTTCAATAAAGCATGAGTTAAAAAGTTGAAGGAGAAATGGAACGAGTTCATTCCTTAAACTAATGTAAAATTCTTTGGGGGTAGAATCTGGGCCAACCGCTTTCCCCCTTGGTAAAGAACTAATAGATTGAATTATCTCTTCTCTTGATATAGGGAGATTTAGTTGCTCTTTTTCATCTTGGTGCAGTGAGGGAAGAGCTAGATCAGACAGAAATTCCTCCATTCTAACTTCCTCTAGAGGGGTCTCATCAGTATATAAATTCTGAAAAAACTAGACAAAAGCCTCCTCTATTTCGGAATCATCCGAGGTGATGTTACCAGTGCTTAAACAGCGGAGGTCCCTAATCCAGTTTCTTGCTTGGTCTACCTTAGTTTTCCACGCCAAGAGTTTGCTACAACTCTCGCCGTACTCATGATGTGATAATCTACTGGCATCCCACTTTTTTTTAGTTAGAATTTCTAAAAAATCAGCAAGCTTGTGTTTCGCATTTTTTAACTCTCTAAGAATATTGGAGTTCTCCCGATCTTGTTCTAGATGTTCCTGCAACTTCTGTATATCAGCTTCCAATTTTTTAGTTTCCTCTGTCACCTTCTTGGACTGGAAGAATGATATGGCTGTTAAAGATCCTCTTAAATAGGCCTTATAGGCATCCCAAATTACTTGGGGAGAGGCTGAGTTTATATTATGCAAAAAAAATTCCTTTGCTTCCTCCTTCAATTTGTCAATTACTTCTTTTTCTTGTAGTAATACTCGGTTAATCGTCCATCTCCGGGGGAGAGAGCTTGCTTCCACTACCTGCTCTAACACAACTGCCGAATGATCGGAAAGATGTTCCGGGACATGACCAACTGAATTGATGTTTCTACTTGTAGCGATATCTACTAAAAAGAAATCAATTCTGGAGCGATGTTTGCACTTTTTGTTATAAAAGGTGAACTTTCCACCGAATGTCTTAAGATTAAGGGTCCTCTCTCTCCAGATATCTACAAGCCCAATGTCAGACATTAACTGTCTCAAGGTTGATCTAATTTTCTGAGTCTTATAGACCCATTTCACTCTTGAATTGTGATCACAAGATTTAGTCTCAGATGATTACTAAACGCTTGAACAAAGTAATGGGTAGTTTAATACACCCAGACCAAAAAGGGTTTATGAAAGGGAGGCAACTCAGTGAACTAACTCATGACTTAATTGCAGCGATAGACATGGCACAGACCTATAAAATTCCTTTGGCGGCAATGACATTCGACGCCACCAAAGCTTTCGACCGGGTCAACTGGGCTTTCTTGTTTAAAGTAATTCAGCATCTTGACTTAGGTGAAAATCTTTTGTCAGCAATTAAAGCCATCTATAAGAATCCCACGGCTAGAATCCTTATTAATGGGAAACTATCTAGGTCAATACAAATAAGCAGGGGCACTAGACAGGGGTGTCCCCTGTCCCCCTTACTTTTTAACATCTATATTGAACCTTTAGCGTGCACACTGAGAGCCTGCCAGAAGATCATCCCTTTTAGTTGTAATGGTTGGGTAAAAATAATTGGGTTATATGCTGACGATCTTATAATCTACACTAGCAATCTAGAAAAATCGCTTCCAGAGATATGGTCCACACTAGCGAGCTTTGGAAAGGTCTCCGGGTATAGTATTAACCAACAAAAAACTGAATTAATGAAATGGAATACTAATGTTAGGAGCACTTATACAAAGAAGGAAATTAGATATTTAGGCATCCAAATAGTCCAAAACATCGACAAAATTGCCTTGGTTAATTTTGAAAAAGTTACTAAAAAGTTAGATCAAAGCTGCAATCATGGGGGGGGGGCTCTCACTTTCATTCTTAGGTAAATCAAACCTATTGAAAATTTAAATTTTGCCAACGTACACCTTTTTATTTAATTCTATTCCACTAGATTTTCCAAAAGTGTGGTTTAAAAAGGTGCAGGGGCTCTTCTCAAGATTTATTGGGGGAAATAAAAACCCTAGAATCGCACTAAAGAAACTTAGAAAGAAAAAAGCTTATGGTGGCATAGCAACCCCTGACCTATTCTTCTACTTATACTTCTGTGCTTTCCACCTAAAAAGTTTCGACAATTATTATTTGAAAGCGAACTCTTTTCTCCACTCTATAAGGCCCTCACAGCAGAGTTCTCTCAACAAGCTTTGGTCCCATGTTAGACGTCTTCTAACGATACCATATTACAACGAGGTAGCACCCGTCTGGAATTCCCCAGGGACACCAGAGTGTTTAGAAGATGCCCTCGCAGCTTCCCTTCGTACCTGCGGTATCACTACCTGGGGGCAATTGATTTATGAAGCAAAACTGATTTCTTGGCCCCACTTATCGGCGGTATGTGAGAACTCAATCTCAAATTTACATATTATCAGTTGAGTAGCTGGGCAAGATCTGCAGGCAAAGAGTTACAAGGGAAATCAGGACTAGCAGTGAAGATTTGCTTCTACAAAACAAAGCCTAAAGAAGTATCAGAGTGGTACTGGCTATTAGCCCAAAATGGAGAAGACATGCAGGCCTCATTTAATGAGATTTGGAAGAAGGACCTGCCGGATGAAGACCTTGAAAAAATTGGGCAAGTATCTATGTCTTTTTTATGGTCTTATGTAAATGCTGCACCTTTAAAAAAAAAACACCTCTTCACAATTCATAAAGCTTACTGGACACCCCAGAAACTATCGAAAATGGGAAGTCAAGAAATGAAGAAGTGTCCAAAATGTGGAGAAGAAAAAGCAAATGAGGTGCACATGTTTTGGAGTTGCCCGGTAATCCATTCGTTTTAGCAGAAAGTAGGTAAGACTATTTCAAATATTATGGAGTTTGAAATAAAAATACAGACGGTGACTATAATATTTGAGATACTTCCGAGGGATTTAACCGGGGTTTTTTTAACAAAAAAACATAGAGCATTGTTCTTCACTCTAGTACTGCTGGCTCAGAGAGAGCTGTGCATTAAATGGATTTCAGCGGGCTCTCCAACAGAAGAAGAGTGGATACATTCCATTCAGAGGGTATTGAAGTTGGATCAAGCTGGCACAAATTGGAAAAAAACATTTTCTGGGAAATTTGGGATAAGTGGGTGGAGAGAAGTTCTTCGGTATAGATTTAAAAACTTTGGTCAGGGGTTTAACATAATTTAAGGGAATGCATTAAAATTTGTTGATATTTAGATTTTTGGTTTCCCCTCTACTCATATGTCGGTCATGTTGCAGGGCACGGGTGTAGTTCTATCTTTCATTTTTGTGCTGTCTGGTCCAATAATTATAAAATATGCTATAAATTGACCCCAATTGTTGGGGACGACATCAGAGTATTTCCATCTAAGAATCAAGATTGGGGTTGGTCCCATCACAACGAAGCCGAAGGGGTGGTTTTCCAGAGTCCTAGGGCATTCCATCTCTCCGTAAGGAGTGACCGGAATTCCCCCAAAACATCTGGCGATCTGTGATGGGTGGAAAACTTCCATCCTTGATTTTAAAGCATATTTAAAGATAAATGAGGACTAAAAAAAAAAAAAAAAAAAAACCACTAACAGCAATTACATGCATTCCGCACTGGGACTCAAATAGAAACACCCAGGGCCTGTTTTCCAACTTGGGGGTCGATTCCGATCCCGGAGAAACCGGGTACGAACCGTCGGTTGGAGCGTTTTCTCCGTCCGACTCGTACCCAGTAAAAACACCATACAAACATGCAAGTACGATTCATACGGAAACACCATTTCCGTACGATTCGTACAAAACACCGACCGACACAAAAACACATACAAATGTGATCTGGGACGGCGCGTACGCGACATGCGGACGGAGTCAGGCAGCTTTTTCCGTACCAGCAAGTACGATTCGTACCGACAGCACTCCGGACGGCTATATTTTTACAGCACACAAAAAGTGCCGGAAAAGCTAAGTACGTCGTGAAGCGTGAGGAAAAGGGGGCCCGATACGCTCCGAACACCCCCCCAGCCCCCCGTATGTCCGTGCCGTAACCCCAGCCCCCCCGTATGTCCGCGCCGGACCCCCAGCCCCCCCGTGTATGTCCACGACGTACCCGCACCCCCGTGTATGTCCGCGACGTACCCCCATCCCACCCCCGTATGTCCGGTGTGAACCCCCACCCCACCCCCCGTATGTACGGTGCAGACCCCCACCTCCGTATGTACGGTGCGAACCCCCACCCCCGTATGTACGGTGCGGACCCACAGCGCATAGCGCTGGGGGTCCGCACCGTACATACGGGGGTGGGGTTCCGCACCGTACATACGGGGGTGGGGGTCTGCACCGGACATACACGGGTGGGGTGCGGGTACGTCACGGACATACACGGGTGGGGGGCTGGGGGTACGGCACGGACATACACGGGTGGGGGGCTGGGGGTACGGCGCGGACATACACGGGTGGGAGGCTGGGGGTACAGCACGGACATGGGGGCCTGGGGGTACGGCGCGGACATGGGGGGGGGGGTGTTCGGCGCGTATGCGGGCACATGTTTGGACGTCTCTATGGTTGCTATGGAGGTTCGCTCCGTACAGTGTTTTTACCATACGGTTGTGGATTCGGACGGACGGGACGGATCGTACTTGCGCGTTCGGACGTCGGTTTACCGAGTCGTACGTAAAACCGTCCGGGGACGTGTCGGACACATTTTCCGACCCGAGGACGTGTCGGGGTATATTCCCAATGCGATTCGTATGGTCTTTTTTACATATGAATCGTACTTGCCAGTTTGTACGGATACAATTCGTACGGGGAATATTTCTCCAGGATCGGAATCTGTCCCCAAATTTATAATTGTGAAAACCTATGTTGAATGAAACCAGTCAGATAAATGTTTCTTCCCCGATGTCTCGATGATTCACAGGGACATACTTTTTGGCTCTGCGGAAGGAAATTGGTCCCACAATAAAAACTGATGTGCTGTGCTGAACAATGGCAACCATTCACCCCTACTACACACATTTAGCCTAAGTCCATCGTTTTTTTGTTCACCCTGCCATTTTAAATTGGATCCATCCAGGCCATGTCCCCCTGGACCAAAAACAATCATCCTGGGACCGGTTTTGGTGTATCAGCCCACATCAGCCAGGCTAGCTTGATTCCAGCGGCTTGGAGAGCCTTTATGCCTGCAGGCAGCACTTCCTACACTTTGTCATAAAACCCTACAAACTGTAGCCACCTATGCGGAGCCCAAAAGGCCCAGGCTATGTTGTTATACAATGCATTGGTCCTGATTTCCAGCCTAGTGCTGTTACAACTTGGGTCACCTGACCCATGGCAAGTTACTTGACTGTGATGACATGACAACCCCCACGGTCACGTGATCTCCCAGGGACAGGGTTCGTGGGCGACATCACAGCCGAGTCACGTGACCAGCTTGGGCCACCTGGACGTCAGACCCCTGGCATAAACCTGGACAGGCACATGACTCACGACGGTCATGTGACCACGCCTCCAAGAAGGGATCAGGGTCCCAGACGTACCAGCTATGGAAGTGACCTAATTTCTGGGGTGGGCTAACTGCCACATTATGATGTGATTAAAGGCATCCCATATTCCACTAACAAGTGACAGAGAGAGAAGAAAAAGAGAGAGATTTTGAAAGAGCGAAAAGTGGAACGAGAGACATCAGTACAGCAGGGAATTGCGACAAGGAAATGGATAAAAGGAGAAAATGGAATTAGGGAATTAAAGACAGAAGTAAGAGAATAGATAAACTGCCACTAAGACCAAGGCACAGCAGTGAGCTAGAAGAGAGGAAGTAAAATAGAGATGAAAAGGCATAAAAAAAGACCATTAATGGGACACCTGTTTGCATCAGGGTATTGATAGCACAGCCTTTCATTGGCCCATTTTGGACACTGAAGTTTTAAATCAATAACACCTATTACTAATTTTCAGTTCAGAGGAAGAAAAGCTAGGTTGCCTCTGGTCAGATTAAAACCTGATGCCTATAGGTTACTAACAGGTGTTTTAGTAATCAACTTAACGGTACAGATTCGAACCTAGTCAGGGGGCGTATTATGATGGTCTGTTTCTTTTTCTGTGTGAGGTGTCTAATGAGTAAACATATAAGGAAGAATATGGTTAAGTTAATGCATGAACTTTAAACCGAACACATCGGAAACAGTGAGCAGTTATTGCCCCACTTTGTTTCTGACTTGTCCTGTCTAAAGTTCATGTATTAACTCGTAGAAATTCGGTGCTTTAGACACCATGCACTCAAAGAAGACGCTCGGCCCAACATGATAGGAGGCGGCTAAATGTCTGTATCATTTCAGTATGGTGTTAATTATTGGTATGGCACTGGCAACAATGAAAGTACATTATGTGTTGCATCGTGGTGCTTACATAAAGTTCTGCACAATTTCCAACGTCAGATTAAAAAACCACCCAGTTGACCAATCCAAATAGCACCAACTTAAATTTATGTGTTCAAGCCAATGCCATGATCAAATTCAAATTCTGACAACACAGTATTTTTATGTAATCCAGTAAATAGTAAAAACCTTACCTTCAAAATGGAATATGATGTTTGCACACCACTGTCTTCGAAATAAATACACATTTGCATTGTACACTCCAAATAAGCTGCAAAAAGGCTAACAGGAATGCTTTGCAAAGGAGCGAATCAAACATAGGTGAAATTGTCAATTTTATAAACTCCCACTGTATGTTGAGTGTGACATTTTAATTTAGTGCTGTGCATGGGTACTCTCAAACATTTTCCCAGGGGCTAAAAGATTTTGTCTGTGATATGACCGAGGGCCACATTGATGAAAGCAGGGTGGCGATCAGGGCAGGGAGAGCAGGTGCCAGTAAGGTGGGTGCAGGGGAAGTGAAGCATGTACATCCAGTGGCTGAATTGCACAATGTGAAACCATAAAACCCACACTTTACCAAATAGTGTGATCCTCGGCCATTGCTTAATTTTACTTTCCCTTCTTTTTAGGTCGCGCCTGGACAGCGTGCATGGGCTGTCTGCAAGACCTGGTGTAAGCAGTATACAGATGTAATCCGGCCTGCTGCTTGCCATTGGTTAATTGCTCCATTGCTCTTCTTTCCTGGCTCCTTATTGGTTGGCTCTCCCGATACACCACTTCTATTGTATCACAAGCAGTACCGAGAAATTACGGTTTTGTTACTCAGTAAGTATTTAGGTCTTTCGTTTAGGGGCTACTTCTTTTGTTTTGTGCTAGGGATATTCTATCACCATGGAGCCTAGCACGGCACCCAGTTTAATTTTTTTAATGTATCTATCTCCATGGTGCCCACTTCACTATTCATCATTTCATCATTATTGTCGGCTTCTTTCTTCTCAGTTTTTCCTTACACATGTGTACTCTGGTGTTCCCCGTATGCCCCCTCTGCCTCCTGCCTTCTCTCACTGACCCTTTCTTGACTGTCTCTATGGGAGCTGCCTGAATTAATTCTGCCTGCCCTGGTCAACACTTGCTGCCTTATAAACGCCATCCCTGGCAGCCCCGGCAGCAGCCCGGAGCCTTCTGTTTGTGCATGGCACCCGGCACCCGGGAAGGCGGGCCCCGGCTTCTAGTCAGTCTCTCACATCGATGGTGATATTTGGCCACAGGTGCTGTTACCGTGCCAGGCTGAGGGCTGCAGCGAACGCTTTAATAATGGGATTCAGGTGCTTAATCTAGGCCCTGCCGCAATCCAAGGCGAGCACCCGCAGTGTGTGTGACCTACTTTACCCCATCACTCAACGTAATTGTAATTGCATTTATATAGCGGTTACTACCTCTGATGAGGCGTAGAAGCACTTTTCAGCGAGTCCCAGATGATTTCCTTTAATTTTGTGGTTTTATATTATGATGAACAAGGCACAGAGATCTTTACAGTATTTAGATATGTGAGTTTGTACAACAATTCCTTATTTTGCTCTAAATACCTGATGTTATCCGAATAGAGGGTTGGGACACTCCACATGAAGGGGCTGCCATGAGAGAAGCAGGGCTAGTGCCTCTAAACTTTCTAAACATAGGTCTGTAATTTGAATCCTCTCTGTACTTCTGATCCAGGCTTAAAGAAAAACCTCTTTATACACATGCGCTCACACCATCACCTAATATATACAGACGGATACCAGTTCACTCCACGCCACCTGGATCGCCTTTGTGGTTTCCATTTACAGACAATTGTAAGGTCGATCTTCGGTGCAGTTCGATTAATTGAGATGGATCAGGGCCACAGCTCCCAGAAGGCACTAGGTTGTTGATGCAAGATCAGCTATGTGGTGTCTCAGTGAGATAGATGGAGCAATTTGCAAATCTAGAATACCATAGAACCACATTGCATAGACGAATATAACTCGGTAATTAAATCATTTGTCATATCCCAGGGACTCTCTTCCTCGGGGGCAGAGGTATTATCTTTGGGATATCTATTTTCTCTGAGTCTTTTATTCCTGTCTCACTGAGGAAGCAAAGTGTCAGTAGGCATTTTGGTGAATAACAGACTGAACTCTAACTATCTCTGTGCTAGCCTTAGACACACATTCACCTCATGCCCTCCACACATTGCAGAACCCAGCTGCTCGCATAGCAATGTCAATAGCTCTAACTCAAGCAAATGTGAGACCTATTGCATTTCCAATGCTTGTTCTTCATTATCATGTATAAAAGTACATCAAAATATATGACTTCTGGATGTGCACTGTACAAAACCTTCAGGTTTTCTATGTCTGATAGTAACCCAGGCCAAAAAGTGCACTGAACAACTGGCTTGCATTTTAGTTCACTTTTGACATTAATGTCAGGGTGGGGGGGACAAATGTTTGTAAATTCTTGTTTGGAAACTGTTGCTTTAAAAAAAAAAAATACTTCTCAATGCCCTGCCTGATATAATGTGATATACTAAGGTGAAATGGTTCTGTCTGTTAATGAATTTTGAAGAGACCATATCATATTTTTACTCTTTTTTCTGCAAGACGTCTTTAAAAATTAAGTTGTTCCTAAAGTTTGGCAGTGCAGGATAACCTAGTTATTTATTTTCTTTAACCCTGATTAACCTTTAAATAAAGGCTTCCCTGTTTATTTAACTTCTTTCTCAATGTTAGTACTGAGTCGAGAAAACAGGAGGCCAGTGCTGCTGATGACCAGGGAGCCGCCTGCAAAGGTCAGGAGGGCTGCATGCGGCATCCTAAGTGCACAGTGGCGGCTCCTTCGCAATGGCAGAGGAGCATCGCCCACTGCTTTTGAGCAGTGCAAAGTAAAGGAAATATAAAATGATAATCATTTTGAGTTATTCTCATTTTATGTTTCCTTTGCGGGCGGGGCTGCTCTGCTCTCAGAGCAGGGGAGGAGTGGTTTGCCCACTCCTAAATGCGCAATGACTGTTTGGTCGGCCCTCTTGGGAAGCCCAAACCAGTCATGCGCACTTTCTCCTTTCTCCATGCAGGCTGCATTACAGCCTGCGTGGAGAACATGCACAGGCACCCAAACCCAGGCTGAGAGTCCAACCAGGACGCTTATACTAATTGGTCCGGGAGCCTGGCTGCTTACCAATCACAACTCTGCATTCCAGCGTTGTGATTGGTCAGTGAGGCCTGCTTCCCGTACTTTGAGTTCCATGAGGTGAGCAGGAGCAGAGACGCGGGACCGGCGGCAAGGTAAGTTAATTTTTTTAATAGTTTTTTTTATATTCACACCTGGCGCGACCTCCCTAACCGCGCCCCATCCCCGCCACCCACGAGTTATGCCGGCCGCCACTGTATGCTCATGCAAATATGCTAGAGCTATCCAACATGTTCCTGGTAATTATGTTTAACAATTGAGTGCATTCTGGGACTTGTAGTGTATATTTGCTTATTTATTCCAATTTGGGTAACCCGCTTTGGAAGGATTTGTAAAAAGAAAGCCAAGAACAGAATAAGTTTTGGTTACCACAAATGGATTGATTTGGCTACCCTAACAGTGATATGTCAGTATTAGAGAGTGGAAAATGCTGATGTATTGTAGTGCTGCATATGTTTGAATATACCAAATAAGCTAATGAATGAATGGATATTTAAGATTTCACTGTATTGTTACCTACAACTGATCACTACAAAGAGTAGAAAGGCTGGTTGAACATGAAGACATAAATGTTCCAACACCTAGCAGTAAAAATTGATTTTTCCAATTAAAGTTCAAATAGGCTTGCAAACTCCGCTTACTTTCGGCACAGTGAACGAGACTTCCTCCTCAGACAGACTACATTTTAAATGCATATGAAGTCTGGGCCTGCCTAGCACTAATTAAGAATCCAGCCATCTCTTTGTCCAGCCACCCATCCATGTGCTTGCGGTTTAAATAACTGTTTGTGGTTGTGTGTGCATATGAGTGCCTATATGTGTATTGTCTGTATGTGAATGTGGACCTTTATATCCCTTGGTCTGTGCTATGAATGTTTGCATGTGTGTCTTGTAAATGTTTTGTCCTGTGTGAATAGTGGTTATAATCAATTTGTCACTGCAGATGAGGCTCTGCATGTATTTATGTGCATGTGTGCTTTTTTGCCTTTGATCTGTATGCATAAGTGCCTCCACCTCTGTTTGTCTGTGTGCATGGTACCTGTATCTGTTAGTCTGCTTGAATGGGTGGTTATATTTGCTGTTGGATTTTGCACACTGGTATACCTGTGGATTCTTTGGTTTGTGTGTGAATAGTTATCTAGAGGTGTGGTATTAGTCTGTGCACTCTCCTGTCTGTCCCTGTTATTCAATATGTTCCTGGTTTTGTGTTTTGAGACTGCATGTGTCGGACTGTATCTATTGTGTAACTCTGTGTGTTGGTCTATGAGCATGGGTCCTCTTATATCTGGTGTGATGTGTACATGGATGCTTCTATGACTTGTGCATAAATCCAGGGTGGGGTGACTTTTGTGGCTCTCATCACATTTGTTTACCCAGAATCCTCTGCAAACCTCAAACTTTGACTAAAAACACACACTTTCCACATATTTCTGTGATGAAAGTTCTGGAATCTGTGAAGAGCCACAAACTTTCTTTCACCCAGCAATCCCTCTAGTCTCATGATAAAATTGGTACCTCACTTGTGTGGGTAGGCCTAGTGCCCGCAACAGGAAACGGCCCAACACCAACATGGATACATCACGTTTTTTTACTCAAACTGACCTTTTTGGAAAGTGGCTAGCTGTTAAGTTTGGGCCCTAGCTCAGCCAGCACCTAGGGAAACCTAGCAAACTTGCACATTTATGAAAACTAGACTCCTGGAGGAATCCAGGGTGGGGTAATTTGTGTGACTCTCACCACATTTATTTTTACTCAGAGTACCTTGCAAACCTCAAACCTTGACTAAAAACACACTTTACTTACATTTATGTGATGGAAAGTTCTGGAATCTGCAGGGAGCCACAAACATCCTTCCACCCAGTAAGTCTCCCAGTAAAAATGGTACCTCACTTGTGTAGGTGGGCCAAATGTCCACGACAGGAAATGGCCCATAATGCAACATGGATACATCACATTTTTCTACTCAAAACTAACCCTGTTTTTGGAAAGTGGCTACATGTGGATTTTGGGTGAGAGGGTTAGGGTGGGATAGGAGAGTGGGTGGGGGAATAGTTGGGGGTTGAACTTAAACAATGCACTATTTCAAGTTATGGATGCAACACTGCCCGTACATTAGTGGTTGGGAAAAGAGAACAGACTAACAATGCCCTTTATAGGACTCCCCTCTAATGCAAGATAGGAGAAACCAGATTGCTATGTACAAATGCATGGGGAGGTATATGATGGGATAAAACCAAAAGACTGTATTTGAATGTTTATATTTTGGAAGTACATGGTATACAGCGGTCACCAAAAAAGTGTGTTAAAAAAATAAATTTGGATTTTGGGTCCTAGTTCAGTGGACACCTAGGGAAATCTAGCAAACTTGCACATATTTGAAAACTAAAAACCTGGGGGAATCCAGGGTAGGGTGACTTGTGTGGCTCTCACAATGTTTTTTCACCCAGAATTCCCTGCAAACCTCAAACTTTGATTGAAAAACACATTTTTCTCACATTTTGGTGATGGAAAGTTTTGTAATCTGCGGGGAGCCATACATTTACCTCAACCCTGCATTCCCCCAAGTGTCCCGATAAAAATGGTATCTCACTTGTGTGGGTAGGCCTAATTCCCGCAACAGGACATGGACCAAAACACAACATGAATATATCACATTTTTCACTCAAAAATTACCCTTTTTAGCAAAGTGGGTACTTGTGGATTTTGGGCCCTAGGTCAGCCGGCACCTAGGGAAACCTAGCAAACTTGCACATATTTGAAAACTAAAAACCTGGGGGAACCCAGGGTGGGTTGACTTGCATGGCTCTCACCACGTTTTCTTTACCCAGAATCCCCCGCAAACCTCAAACTTTGACTAAAGAAATACATCTTCCTCCCATTTCTGTGATGGAAAGTTCTGGAATCTGCAGGTAGCCACAAACCTCCTTCCACCCAGCATTTCTCCAAGTCCCCCGGTAAAAATGGTATATTACTTGTGTAGGTGAGCCAAATGTCAGCTATGGGAAACAGTTGGAACGACGCAGGCAGAACCACACATGTTTTTTGACTAGGCAAGCCCTATCAAGATTGCCTTAACCACGCATATGTCTTAACCATGCATATGCAGTAAGACGCCAGGAAGAAAGGATGCAGTGAGGTAAGTGGGGCTGGGTCCGGGTTTGGTGGGGTAGTTTGTATGGGTTGGGGTTGTTTTCTGGCTGGGTTGAGGGTCTGGGTAGTTTTTTTAGTTAAGGGTTAGGGTATTAGGCTTAAGACCAGTGGAAGGGAATTGGGGTAGTTTTAGGGATCGCGCGGAGGGTGGGAGTTGGTTGGGGATTTGGACCACAGGGCGGGAGGGTTGTAGCTTGGGGAGGGGAGTCGTGACTTTAGCCACGTATACCCCATTGCCATTCACACCTTTACCATGAAATTCCATGGTAAAGGCATGCATGGTAAAGGAACTTGTGGTTTAGATGCATTCGTGGTTCGGGCTGCGTTGTAGAGGCATGCGTGGTTTAGCCATGCGTTCCTCTATTATACAATCGTCCGCAACAGGAAACGGTGTGGACTTTGGGCCGTAGGTCAGCCAGCACCTAGGGAAACCTAGCAAGCTTGCACATATTTGAAAAATAAAAATCTGGGGTAACCCAGGGTGGGTTGACTTGCATGGCTCTCACCATGTTTCTTTTACCCAGAAGCCCCTCCAAGCCTCAAACTTTGACTAAAAAACACATTTTCCTCACATTTCTATGTTGGAAAGTTTTGGATTCTGTGGAGAGCCACAAACTTCCTTCCACCCAGCATTCCTCTACGTCTCCAGATAAAAATGGTACCTCACTTGTCTGGGTAGGCCTAGTACCCGCAGCAGGACACAGAGCAAAACACAACATAGACATATCACATTTTTACACTGAACATGGACCCTTTTTTTTCAATGTTGGTAGCCGTGGAGTTTGTAGTCTAGCTCAGCCGGCACCTAGGTAAACCTAGCAAACCTGATGTTTTAAAAAAAACTAGACAAGCCAGCGAGACCAGGGGTGCGTGACTTGCATGGCTCTATACCACTAATTTTACTCAGAAGTCTTTGCAAATGTCAAACTTTGTTGAGAAACACACATTTACATCACATTTCTGTAACAGAAAGTTCTAGAATCTTCGGGAGCCACAAATCTCCTACCACCCTGAGTTCCCACACGTCTCCCGATTAGAATGGTACCCCACTTGTATGGGTGGGCCAAGAGACCACAACACACAAGGCCCTAAAGCACTACATTGAGAGATAAGGAATAGGTGTAGCTGCTGTATTTGGGGCCGTGCCTTGGCGATCCAGAGGAATTTTGGAAAGCTTGCCAAGCAGGTGAGTCCAGAGTGGTGTGCATTGCGTGGACCCCAGAAGGTTTTCTTGGCCACAATTCTCTACAAACCTCCAACTTTGCCAGAAACTATGCATTTTCTTTACATTTCTGTGATGGAAACTTCTGGAATCCAAAGGAATCTACAAAATTCTTACCACCTAGAATAACCCCAATTGTGCAAATAAAATCACTGCCCCATTAGTGTTGCTAGGCCTGGTGCCTGTGACAGAATCGGATCAAACCAAGGTCATTGGCAGTGCCCTGGCGAGAGCAGTCAGGTCTGATCCATGCGTGGATTAACCTAGTCAAAGAGCCAAGTGTTCAGCTTTGTGCAGAAAGCAGTAATTTTAGAGTTGGTGCATTTGTGTAGAGACAGGTCATTTAGCTCCTTTGGAGACAATTAGGAGGAGTCGCTTCTCCTTGTTCTGGTTCTGCATATGCATAACATGATGGCTAGTAAGAGTTTGGCTGAGGAAAGGTGTCTAGAAGGTTTCTGAAATCTTAGGCAGTATTGAGGTTTGCTGGTCCAGTGCTGTGTAAGGCTTTGAATGTGTGTGACAGGAGTGGAAAAGAGCTGTAGATGGGGGTCAGTGAAGCTATTTGAGGTGCAGGGTGTGTGTGTGTGTGTTGGGATGTTGAAGGAGGAGGCTGCCCGCAGCATTCTGTATGGTATGGAGTTTCTGTTTAGTTGAGTGAGGGAGTAAATCAGTACTGGCGTGAGTGCTTTGCCAATGGGTTTGAATCTATGGTGAAGAACTAGTGATTGCATGTGTATCTGTACTACCTTTACTATTTGCTTCTACCTGTGCAATATCCCTGTGAAAGCACACCTCCCTAAGCTTTTATTACCCGTTCATATCTCTGTCTTCATCAATGCCCTGACTAATCCTGTATACTTGCCAAGTGAACCTATACTAACGCCTTCCGTTGCTAGCTACTTGAAGCTCAAGAAAATCTGTCTTTCTTGTGCCTTCAGCATACTCACTGTGTTAAATCCAACTCCTTGCAGTTTGCAGTTTGCAGATGCAAGTTGGGGGTGTCCAAGAATGCCTTTTGAGGCCCACCTCTGAAACTAAGGCAAACCAGCACTGCTACTTTTAAATTCAATTAGTAACTTCTATCATAGTAAATGTTATTGATAAAGGATACAGGACACAATATCTTGCATAATGATGATTTTCACTTTTTAGTGTAAGGACAATACACATTTCAGTAAGTATCAAAATTAGTGCAGAGAACGCAGTGATCCGACGGTGAAGCAATCAATATGTATTCAACAACAGATTCCAAAGTTGTATATGATTTTATATCAAACAAATAGAAGCGGAGATCCTGTCTGTTCATATATGGTATTTCCTGGCAAACCAGAACATGTTTTGAAAGCAAGTTAGGGAGGGGATGTCAATATTTCAACCCATAGTTACTTTTCCAATCTCATCAGAACAAAATGTGCCTGACTAAAGATCCCTAGAAACCGTGGGATCTTGGGACCTTCAATGAGGCACCCTGTAAGCAATGCATGCAATAATGCTTCAAAGCAGAGTCTACAATGTATATAAGCCCACACAGTTAGTCGGACAGTTCCGGTGGAATAAACTAATTTTTCGAGAGAATTACACCTCTGTATTGTGCAGAGAATGTGGTCACATCTCGACATACAAGAGTATTTCTAGACAAAGCCAACAATGCAAAACGGGTCACTCGGTTCCTTAGAAGGTCCCATAGATGTAAATGGATCACACTTTTCCTGAGTATTCCTGATTTTCCTGAGTAATCCATTTAACTCTTAGGAACCGAGCAGCCTGTTTTGCATTGTCTCCTCCTTTAAAAAAAAGGAATCCTCAGGTGCAAGCCCAGAAGGAGCCTTTTCAGCCCTTCCCAGTGTCAGCCAACGGCCGACAGATGCACTGGCAAAGGAATGAGGGTGTCGGCCACTGGCCGACACCAGCACTAAAGGAGGTTAATATTCATTTAGTGGATGGTACTGGGATGATGCTGCATTCTGAGTTGTTAACCAGTGTAACAATTTGATAATCTTATTATGACACTGCAAATGTCACTGTAAATTTTATTATAAAGAGGCTCTCATAGGGAAATGAGCCAAGTCTGGTTTGCCTGGACATTAGAAAGCAGACCCTTGTCAGTCTGTCTCATGCTTAGGACTTAGAATATTTTGTTCAGAAACCTGACTTCATGCCTGACTCTTTGCTGCATTTTTGATTCCCTATATGGATTTACTATGCATTTTGACCAATTATAATGTTTGCCTTCTTTACTGCACTTTAATTATTTATTGAACCTTAATGATTTCTAGCTTTTATTGGCCTTGAGCCCTATTGAGACTGGAGGCATATTTAAATGACTATGCTAGTTTATTTGCTGCATATCTAATATGCTCATATTTTCTTAAGAACAGCACCAAGACTTATCCTGTTTAGGTGCTTGATCTTACATTATCATATAAGATAGCACCAGCAAAGGCAATTAGTGAATAGCACTATGTCTTCATTTCTTGACACCTAGGAAAACAAAACGTAATGGGTGAATTGCTTTAACCCGTTTACCGCGGCTGAAAATCCGCCGCGGTGCGGCGGCTTTGAAGAGTGGGCGGGGCCGCCGCGGCCAACAGACGTGCGCAGCACTACGGAGGTAGTGCTCGCGTCGGCCGTTGGCCGACAGAAGCAACGACAGCCACTGGTAATTTCTCTGTGCCACAATCCAGTCCATCATTTTATGCCCACCAGTCTGCCTCATACAGAGACTATCCTAATGCAAAGCAGCTTTGGTCCTACTACAATAGGAACACTACAACTTGAACAACCAAGCAGGCTTGCTGTACGGGAACACAAGCAACCTCAGGCCAATTTCAGCCTATTTGGGCCTTGTAAATAGGGCACAGCTTGGGTACTATTGTGCAGTGTAAACGGTACCCACATCTGGGCATACCCGTTGCACTTAGTGTGCGGTAGTGTGGAAAACAAAAAAGTGATGGATGAATGTTTTGATTTAATTTAACCTCGGAGCTCTAGAAACTGATAGCTTAAACTTTCTATAGTGGGACCTAAATATCATGCCCGCATCTCACAAAGAAAGGTGAGAGATTTGTAGCTAAAATAGCTGAATGGATTGAGCCCCAGATTTAAGGTGTGTGACCACCAGGAGAAGAAATTGTATTTTTGTTATGGCCTTTCTTCCTTCGAAATACAAAAAAACAGTACCAAAAGCAATAAGATTAACTTCTTTTTGTGCTACTTCATAAATAAATATTGGTGGAATACAAATTGGTGCCTTTTTGAGTAATTTCCTAGGATTAGGACCTTTAACAACTATTAAACCAATCATGTAAAGGGACACTCCCGGATGGATTTGAACAGAAAATACAAAAGAAAAGTGCCTGGTGCATAGTCGTGCTTCTCAGATTTTGACTTTCAAAATACACTAGGAAGTACTGTCCTCTGCATAGCTGGCAAATGTCCCAGTGGCTTGAGGGCCACCTTGAATCCGTTCATGTTTCTTAGGCAACAGTATTTTATATTGTGGGATTTACAGGCCATGCTTATGATAGCAACAACTAAGGGCCTGATTACGAGTTTGGCTCAGTTGCACCGGGTCTCCCGCCGGCACAGCTGCACCAAACCCGCGCAAGGCCCGCTGCCGTATTACAAGCTGAACTAGTGTACAGCAGATGGTCCCTTGCCTTTCCCATGGCAGTGCCTGGAAAACAGGCACCGCAATGGGAACGGCAAAAAAGTTCTAGCACGGCATGGATAGTGACGTCCATGCCGTGCTGAATCTTTGGGGGAGTTCCTGCACCTCCTTTTATGGTGTTTCTCCTGCCATGAAAAGCTGGCGGTGCAAGAACTCGTAATATGCTCAGCTGGACTGCGCCAGTCCGTTGAGCATGTTACATTGTGGAGCACCACCGCCAGGGAATGACTGTTCCCTTGAGCAGCCAGTGGGCCTCCACCGCAACAACTTTTCAGGTCATAATGCGGCAGACGGACCACCGCCACCACAAGTCTGGGGGTCACAAGACCGCCAGACTCGTAATCAGGCCCTAAGTTACTCGTTCTAGAATTCAAAGTGCTAATGGCTAAAGTGCCACAGCCATAAGAAGGCTACACTCAAGACAAGGGCCCAGGTGGCAGCAGTGGCTCGGTATCCCATTGCGCTTGCCACCATTTTATGAGTAGGAATTAGGTAAGGGCAAAGTATTTGTTTGCTTTATAAGAATGATAAATACATCAATATAAGCATGCGTTTGCCATATGCAGAACCCAGCATTCAGCGTCACAGCACATCTATATTGGTTTATTTGACGACAACATACACTAAAAGTAAAAAGAAATATTCTTTTCGCCTCCCCCACCACAGCAATATATTACTGTACTTCATTCCACTGTAATCTGCATCTCCTAATAAAAGTGGCCAAAAATCCCCATGTTCCTGTGTTGCAGCTGAAGCGATCAGCTGCCTCCAGTGCCTGGGACACATAAATCCTTCATATTCCAGGCCTGTCAGTCTCCCGCACTCCACGCATTCCCCCTTTATTAGTCTGTATTCTCATCACAGATAAAAATGCTGCAGGGGAGATTAGCTCCGGATCAAGTTTTTGATTTCCGATGGGCTCAGGAAGTTCTGGAGAGCAGCTCTTCCCACGTTCAGCAGCGGTGAGCCGCTGGGACAAGCATCGTGGCCTTGTGTCAATGAGCATGTCAGGGAAGTTTTCCTCCAGTGCACAATATTGAAGAAATGCATGTTGCACCATTTGCATACTACAGAATATAGCAAAGAGGGTTTTCAGCTCACTTTACTCTCTGGCTCAGGTTGCATTACGTTTTGCACCAAAACAACAAATAATTCAAACTAAGTTTGTTATTTTTGTTTTATGTAATTACCTTATTGGAGCTGACACAAATAGCTTTGTACTCCACATTTCAAATGCGAAAGATAGGACTAAGTTTCAGGCAAAGAAAATGTGCATGATTTTCTTTTACCTAAGTGGGTCAAAAGGTGAACATTTGGGCCAGATGTGCCAAGCATAGAAACAGCGACTCCTAGTTTACGAAATTTAAGTAATCGCAAATTGAAAATCGCTATTTCTCAGGCACATATGTGTTCCTTTTCTAGGTAGCGTTTTGATATGACTCTTAGTAGAAAAATACTGAATCACTATTTTGGGATTGGTAGGCTAGGATTCACAGTTACTAAATTTTGTATACAGACAGTGAATGATGACATCGCACACCAACAGGAAATTCAGTCCCTCGTGCCCTGTAGAGGAGGGGTGAGCAAAGAGGAAGGAAGGCGGTCCTTGAGAAATCTGGCTCACTGTTCCTGAATCCTAGCCATCCATTCATGTCTCTCTGCACCCAAAGAGCCCGCGTGAGATGAACGGGGCAGAAGGAGAACACTTAAATTCGTTGGGAAAGAACCTAAAATACTTGCTAAGGAATGTTTGGCACACAGTGACAAGCTGTTTGAGAAATCTTCTCTCATGTTGCTTGAGTCACACAAAAAATAAAACTGGCTCAGCGTTGAAGAAAAAAATTAAGTTGAAGTGACACGCCGTACCACGGAGAACTTAGGTCCAGGACGAAGCAGAGACTTGTCATTCGCTTGACTGCGGCTTGTGGCACAGGAAGAGCTTCAGCGATGCAACCATCTTCCACCCATCATTTGGAGTTCATTGTATCCACGTTTGAGCCTGAAGCTCTGACTGGAGTCACAAATCTAGACACCTCAACACCAGGGCTGGACTGGGAACCCAGCTGCGGCCTAAAGAGCTTAGATTTTGTTTTTTTATGTGTTATGCAGATTTTAACAGGTACTTACCCCAGGTAGAATTGCAAACAAAGATAGCGCACAATTGGCATCCATTTCCCTTTCAAATTTAATGTCCTTATGTATTGCACTTTATACGCAAAAAGTGGTTGCAAATTAAACATATACATTTTGTAAATAGAATAATATTTTGCAAACAGACATATGTACTGTTCTGAAACGCAGGCGGTTGCTGAAGTACCTGCCTAATTAAATATTCATTAGGCAGGTGCCAGATTGCCACCCTCAGTGATTGGCTGTATCGCAGAGATGCTGGTCTGCAAGAGACAGCACACCTTATCTCAATAACTGTTTTTTTCCAAAGCAGCCCATGTTCTTTAAAGGAACTAGTGCTGGATTCTAAAAAAAAAAGCTGTTTTGGAAAACTTCTCTCCTGTGAGGCTGCCTAAATGATTCCCAAAGCGAAAGGGGTCCAAAGCGCCTCCTCTACCCCATTGCAAATTAGTTACTAACCCAACTCAGGGATTGCTAGCTCATCAACGGTATGCAACAGCAATTGCAGTCAAACTATCAATACATTACTTTCATGAACAGTCCTATTTGCAATTCGGAAATGATTGCAAAAGTCCTTTTACTAGTCTAAATAATTTTCCAACTCTTCAAAAACGGTTTTGTACCTAATGATAAGCAATTTGTGGTCACAAACCCTGTGATTTTCCAACATAAGGCTCTTAGTGCTAAAACTCGCTTGGATGCAAGCATTAACTTATAGGTCAGCATGTATGAAATTTTTATTATGCAGGAGTAATCGGAGTAATTCCAGTAATTCCACAATGCAAAATTACTAAAAATTATTCGATTATGCCTGCTTGTCTAAATAAGAGTAATCTGCGGCACAAATCCTACCGGAGGAACACAGGAGCAACAAACTTAGCAAGTGAGAGCAGCAGATGGCCCCTGCTGTTCCTGTTCTATTGCATTTAGTGATATTTTCTTAGTGGAAAATGCATCCTCATGTCCATTTTGGATGCATAGGTGCATTTTGCTCTAAATGCTGGGTTACGCTCCTTGCATAATTCTCCATAATTCTGTTGTAATTCTGCACTGTTACAAACAGAAAATGAATCAAGTTACGCCTACCCCTACTTATAGGTCTAAAGGTCCCAAATGTTTGAATCTTTCCAAGCTATTTTGACAGACATGGCAGAGAATGCTACTCCATTGCACCATGGGCAAAGGTACAGCTACTTCGGGGGTTCTTTATGGAGCTGTGTCGTGCTGCACATATGCTCCCACTCCTTTAAGTTTACCTGCAGACATGGCTAATGCTAAAGGTCATTAGAATCTTTGCAAGATTAGTGGAAGCTGTTTACTCTTCTACAGCTATGTATTTGCTCTTATACAAACAATGACAATGGTTCATTTAGGAAGAGATTATTGAATAAAAACAGCAAAATTACTGTTGCCACTATAGTATAGAATCATGACAATTTAGGAAGTAGGTTTCCAGTGCAAACGTGCAGATTTATATACATCATAAATCACATCAAGAAATCAATGTTTAAATGTGATAAGTGCAAAGTGACCCACATGTGAGCAACAACCACAACCAAACATATAGGTGAAACAAGTGGTGACAAACATAAGTATGTTGGTATGCAAATAACTGCACAGTAAGTCCTATTAGACCAGACACATACTTGCCTATCCACACAACTGTTGTGACATATCAAGAGGTTTGTTTGCATACAGTGTCAACAGAATTTCGACCCATTTAGGGATAAGAAGGTCTCATCAGGACTAATAGATAGCCTGGGGAAGCTAGAGACGAAAGTGCAATCAAAATGCAAACAGTCTGTCAATTACTGCGCATAAGTTCTAATACAAACCACCATTTGAGTACAACAATGTAACATGAAAATATACTCATGGATGCCATACCTGTGAGAGGGAGTAACAGGCAGAAGGATAACCAAGATCCGTGGGGCAAAATTGAGCAGCCCACGGGAACTTCACAATCAGATAAGTATTAGGAAGTGGTCTCAATAGACTGTCACAGTCAGAATAGGGGCGTATGAAGTAAATACATCCACACTGTTTCATTGGAACTCTACGTCCTGGAATGTCATGACACTATACTATATGGCTACAGTAATTTTGCAGGTTATATCCAATAATGTCTTGCTAAACGAGCTTTGTGTGAACAATTGTCACTGTTTGTACATGAATTTCCCAGGTTTCCATAGACATTTGGGTTGCTATTGTTCATATATATGTACTTCCTCTTACTCACATAGCCATGGGAATGTACCAGAGCCAGTTACAGGATTACCAAAAGGCTCCAGGATATCAGAACAGCTCTTTTTCTGCTGTAAATCTATGCATTCTGAAATTACCTAAAACAATGATTTATAAAAGCAAAGGCCAAAACTGGAAATGTTGTATCACAATGATATAGTGCCATTGGGTACTTAGGGTGATCTTTTTGAAAATAGAAACAGTGGCATAGGGCCTCCTATGAAGTCACTAACACAGTACAATTGAGAGGCTTAATTACAATCTCATGACTGAAGGAAGAAAAACTATGGGCCTGATTTTGAGTTTGGGAGAAGGTGTTAACTCCGTCAGGATAGCAGAACACTATACCTCCGCCATGCTTAGGGGCCTAAGACAGCCACAATCGAATTGTCCACTGGGCCTGTGGACAATTCTCTACATTTAAAGGAATTGCTGTCAAAAGAGTTTGTGTCTATGCAGGAAAAGTTTGATGAGCAATACTATCAGATATGATGGCTGGCCGGCAAACTTTTCCACTATTTTTTGTTTTACAAAAACAAACTCCCAAAGCGGGAGTTTGTTTCTGAAATCAAAATCTAATAGTCCACAAGCTGGGAGTTTTCTGCTCAGGTGTCAGGGTTATTATTTTCTTTTCCTGCCCTTTACAACATGGTTTTACCCTAAATAGAGTGGGCCTTTGATGACCCCTACTCTGTCATGAAGCCAGAGGAAGTGTTCCATCAAGCAGCCACGAGCAAAGGGGTGGCAGTATAATTAATTTAACTGAATATCATTGGAATATGAATGAATACTCCCCGTAAATCAGAGAAAGGCATATGGGCATCAAAGACACAAAAGAAAAGAAACTCATGGATATATTGTATTCACTGACTTCATTACATAAAATGTAAGAAATAAAAAACTAAATGAACAGAGACATTTTGTTACCGCCATTCTTGTGACCCAGAAATCAATCATTTCACAGTTGCACTTTTATACTAATTTTCCAGACAGGGGTGTGGATCCACTCTTGCAGTTTCAGAACTGGTTTGGGGGGATTCTCTTTCAATTGTCTTTTTCTAGCTGTAGGTCAGAAACAGCCTTTGTGCTAGGTGATGGCTCTCAAATCAGTAGCAATAGTGCTGGCCTGAAGCAGAGGTATCTAAAACAAGGACAGTGTGAGAACTCAGCACTAGGCTGTCTTCAGCCTTCCTGAGCATTCATCAGGCACATACTAAAGGGCAGCCCTGCTTAGAAACTTTTTCACCTTTAATATGAGAAACCTCTGACTCACTGCTAATATCTACCCTATGTTGTCACTCAGGAAGACCTAATTAGCAACCCTTTCTTAACAAAGATTGTAGAGAATTCTTTTGGTATCCTTTCATTTTTTTAATACCGGAGATTGATTTTGTTGAGAAGCCAAAATAACGTTACAGCACAGATGATCATGTACAACAGTAATAACAAGCATGCATAGCAATCATCCACATACTGGTCCAGTCCATAATGAAACCATCACTGGCAACACATTTTGTTTGTGCTTGTGGGGACATACTCTCGCAATTTAAATGGGTTCCTCCATCTTCGAGCACCAAACCCTCTCTTGCACCAAGGCAGAAATATGGGCGATTCAGCCAAATTCCAGGCTTGAGCAATGTTCCTCTTGGCTACAAGGGTATCAAGCCCCACCAATGACCATTCACCTCTGCTCCCACCCACTTCTTCGAGCAATACCAGGAGAGATACAAGTGGGAAGGGGTCTATGGACAGTTGAGTGACCTGTGTAAGTAAGTGGAATACAACTGCCCAGTACCTCTCAATTACGGGACAAGTACAAGTCTTGTGGGAGAAGTAAGCTGTCGGCTCAGAGCATCAGGAACATGCTGGGGTCAACTGTCGACATGCTTTCCATGTTGATGTCAAGTAGGTTACACTCACTGTCCTTCAGGGGACCCACTCAAGCTTCCTATTTAGTACTTTGTGGGCCAAGAAAGTCTGGTGAGTTGATTGTTAGCGATTTATAGACACACAATATTTCCTCTTTTCCCAGGGGAACCATCAGTATGTGGGCTTCTAGTGAGTTAAATCCCAGGACTTCCATGAGAAACGCATTGTAGGGCACAAGTGCTTGTCTAAGTTCGAGATACATATGAAATTGTGAGCAATGAAACTTAAAACCCTTATGCAGATCTTGCAAAGACCACTTTAGGGCCCCTTGCCAGACATCCCCAGTTTAGACATTTCTATTAAGTCCCATCTGCCAAAGCCTTCTAAATCCACCATCTGCCAGGAAATACTACTCCACCAGAGGAGGGTTACCAAAGTGAATTTACCTTCCCATTCTACCCAATGCAGTGCCAACCTCCGAACCAGAAGTACCCCTCTGGACTAGGTCGGAAGGGCCTGTGTGAGCGGTGTCCCATAGGCCATATCTGTGATAGTGTTCCAACTCAAGATGGTAATTTCCGGCCTATAAGCCGGGCCTACCAACACACTTGTAACAAGTCATTCAGGACCACTGGCTGGGAGCCCCAGTAATGCAGTTGTAAGTCCACCACTGCCATTCCCCTTCATAAGTTGATTGGAAGCCCTGCTGAAAGCAATATGGGGAACCATGCTGGTTCAGAGGAATGTTCACACCCTGGCCTGTACCTCCTTGAACCACTTCTGCGTGGTTGCAAATGGTTGTACTATTGACCAGGGAAAACAGACCGATAGGATGCACTGTCCTTGTATCTGTGGGTAGCCTTTTATCCATACTCCCATACTCCCTCACTTCAATATCTTCAATATCTGGGTCTCCACACTTCAGCCAGAGGGATGCAGTCTATACACTTCCAATGGCTAGGGAAGCTGTAACCACTCTCCCTCACTCTCCATCATGTCTTGTGAAACACATCTTACTTGTCCATGCACTTAGACTTTCACCACTCACAGACTCTTACTACTACACACTTGCTAAATAAATACCACACATGCATGCACATGGAATGTCAACTCAAAGATCTGGAAGTCATACAGACTATTCTACCAGTCTTGACACTCATTACCTCTTTGCTGGCCTTCTAAACATTTCGGCCAAATACGTATCTTTTTATTTGGTTTGCATATACTGATTTTTCAGCAAATAGGTACCAGTTCTATACGTGTGCTAAAAAACGTGTAGGTTTCTGGAGGTTGACAGCATAAGAAGCATGAATAAGACACATTTAAAAAAGGGATATCCCAGTATACGTGGCATAGACTTACATAGATATCCTCCTGCTCCTGGTGTTTTTCTGTCTATGCCTTCTAGTGTTAGTCCTCCTCCTGGTCCTGTTCAAAGTCCTTCTTTTCTGGGTTGTTTTTGTCCTCTGAATTTTCATCCTTGCCCTGGTCTAACTAGTTCGGGTACCTAGGTACTGATTTCCTGAATCTGGCACTCCTGATTCTAATCCTCCCTCGTCTCCCAGGCCCTGCTCCTGGCTCTTCCTTATATTAGCCCTTCCTGGGCCTCTTGATCCTGGTACTAATGATACTCACCTTGATGGTCTGCTGGGATATTCTCCACCTAACCCCATTGTCCTGGTTCTCCTGGATCTGGCACTTCTAGTCTTTTTGGATTGGGTCATCCTGATTCTCCTTAAGCTGGTTCCTGTCTTCGTAGTCCACCTGGTACTGTGTCCACCGGTTCTGGTCTTCCTTCTTAGGCCGTCTTGGGCTGGGCCTGTGTATTTTGTTCCTGATCTGGTCCCATTGGTCCTTGTGGCTCAGGTTGTCCTGTTCCCACCTGATCCACGCCCCAGTTTCTGGCCCTATTGCTCCTTTTGGTACTTCTGGTCCTGGTCCCCTCGATTGTGATGCCTCTGCCTCCTAACCCTCTTTCCAGCCCTGCTTATTCTGATCCTTCTTATCCACCTAGTCATGGCCAATCAGGTCTCTGGTCTTAATGGCCATAGTCCACCTGCTCCTGCCCTGACTATTTCCCCTGGTCCTTCTCCAACTTCTCATGATACTCTTGGCCCTAGGCCTTCTGCTCATTGTTTGCCCGATTCTGCACTCACTTGTCTACTTAGCCCTGATCCTCCTTGTTCTGGGAATCCTGTTCTTAGCCACCCAGCTTGGTCATCCTGGCTCCTGTCATCGTGGCTCTCCTTTTCCTCCTCGTACATCCTTGTCTTGGTATGTTAGGTCCTGAAACTCATGGGCCTCTGTGACTTGATCTTTCTTCTCCCCTTGGTTGTGGTCCCACTGGCCCTCTTAGATCTTGTCCTGTTGGCTCTGGTTCACGGGCCATCTCCTTCTGATTCTCCAGGTCCTGTTCTCATAGTCTTGCTCACTTTCAGTCTGGTTTGCCAAGCACTGGTCTTCCTATTCCTGGTCCTCACAGTCTGCATTCTCTTCCTGGGTTTGTGCCCACTACACTTGATCCTTTTGTTTCTGTTTGTTTCTGTTCCTCCTTGTTTAGGTCTTTGTATGCCTAATCCTCATGGCTCTGGTTCTCCTGGCCATCCTGGTCCTTCTCGATCCCCTTCTTCTAGCTACGTCTTCCTTCCTGATCCGCTTGACGCTCATCCATTCGGATCCTTCTCACCATGTTCATCTGATTCCTAGTACTTCAGTTCCTGGTCCCTCCTGATCCCCTCCATGCACCAGCCTCTTGTGTCCTGATTCTCTTTGGTCGCGCCCTCTTAGACCTTGTGTTCCTGGTTTGGATCATCCTGGTCCTCCTGCCCCTGTGCCTTGTCCTCATGGTCAATCTTGCACTGGACAAAATGGTCTGGGCCCATTTGGAGCAGCTGCTCTTTGCCTGGGTCCTTCTGAGCCTCATCATTTTGGTCCTGGTATTCCTGTACATTCAGGTTCAGACCCTTTAGTCTTATTGGTACTGGCTGTTTTGGACCTACTGATCTTACCCACCCTGGCCCTGCTACCACCATGTCCTGTTATTTCTGCTCCAGTGGTGGTCTGAACCTTGGTCCTATGGTTGTGGTCCTGCTGGCACTCATGGACTCTTCCTGGTTCTCTTAGTTACTTCTGCTTGCTCTGGTCTTGGTCTTCCTGGCTCTTGTCCTCCTAATAATGTTGGCACTGCCCCTCTTATCTTCCTTGCTTATTCTTTCCCTCTGGTTCTATTGGCCATAATCCTCATGCTCCTAATCTTCCTGAATCTGGTTCTGTTCCTCCTGCTCTTTGTCGTCCTGCTTATATACCATGCTCCCCCGTGCTTTGGTCATTCTTGTTTTCTATAGCCCTTCTCCTTCTTGAGGTTATGTGCCCACTGACCCTGATCCTCTTGGTCCAGGTTCTTAAAGTTTGGTTTCTCCAGGACATATTTCTCATGGATCTGGTTCACCAATCATCCTAGCCTTGGTCTCCTTGGTCTTGGCCATCCTGGAACTTCCTAGCCTATTGTGCTTGTTATCATAAAACTTGCCTTTTGGACATCCTTGGCCTTCTTGGTTATCCCAGTCATCGCCCATCTGGTTCTGTTCCTTTCTAGTCCACTTGGTCCTAGTTCTCCTCATCCTGAACCTCCTAGCCCAGGTACCCCTGGTTCTGGCTCATTTGGCCACTTGTGTCTTTGCCCTCATGGTTCTGCAATGACTTATTCATAAGCCACCTACCTGGATCCCAGGTGATTCCAATGGGGAGGCGACGCTAGCTCCCGAATCTTCTTGAGACTTGCCCTCCGTATACAGAAGGAGACACTGCTCTGGTGGCAAATCCCAGGGGGAAGGGGGTTGGGATGTAGAGAGCGTGTGGAGTCAAAAGATGATGTGGCTCGTCTACTCAACAGCAACACTGCAGCAGGCATTCACACCAGTCTGATGAATGGTACAGGCAGATATGTTATCAACAAACAAACAAATAATAAGGCCTTTGACTAGTATTAGCTATATCTTTAAAGGTATCATCCCATGAAAGCTTATTACATCTCAAACAACCTTTAGTTTTGTTGGCAGCTGTTTTTAGATAGTTCATAGAGGTTCCTTCATCAAAGTTTCAACATTGTAGTGAGTATGATTACAACATCAAACCCACAAGCTAATTTGGATGGGGTTAGCTTCACTCAAGTCCTTTCTGTCAGAGCCCTGCCAACAGAAAGTACAAGTTGAACAAAAACACTAGTTCACTTGTCTGCGAGCACGATGCTGCAACTGAGCTCAGCGCGTAGCAAAATCAAGTCTGGTAATGCGTCTCCACCTTTTTACTTGTTTTTCCATCCAGGTGTGAGACTGATGTGGAAACATCCTTTGCGTTGAGGACGAATGGAAGGAACAAGGAAGCCGGCAGGACAGAGTTCTGGAAGCCAGGAAACAGGTAAGTGGCAGGTGAAGAGGCTAAGCGAAGGGGAGGAGTGTGGATGATCTTTCAATAAGACGTTCATAAAGGTCACTTTCTAATTGTTTGTAACAAGGAACAGGTGCAGATAATTAACGTGATGAGGCTGCCTTCTAGAAGGTGTTTTAGAATGCTCACAAAGGTCGCATTCTAATTGCTTATTGCAAGGAACAGGTGCAGGGGAATAAGTTGATCTGGGCTGTCTTCTGCAAGGTTCACTTTGAGCTCATCTATGCCAGTTTCTTGATGCTTATTCTGGTGGATATTCTGGATGTTTCTGTGGCACCTGAAACCTGGCCTTGCATATGTAAAAGCCGTTAAGCCTTTTCAAACAAATCGAGGAACACCAGCTGCAGCTAGCTATTACCAACAGCATGTAATATGGTCAAAAGTCAGGGTACAAGACGTTTGTTCATCCATAAGTGTTGGGAGGAATGCTATGAGTCATGGCGGTATATTGTGATAGTCAAGAGAAGTGAGCTGTGGCAGGAATCCTGGCCCACCAAGATCATCCTCGCCTTTCCTAGTTCTGATATTCCTTGAGCTCTAGTTCATTAGAGCCATAGAACTTTCTGGCCCTGTACTTACTGGTCTGTCTGGTCATCATTCCCATGTACTCCTCTACCTATCCCTTTGTATCCTCACCCCTGTTTCATAGGCTCCCGGTCCTGGACCTTTTCAACCCCCTCATCCTAATTCTCGCCTATCAGTGCTCCTAATCCTGCTCTCCTGGGTTATCTAGTGCCCTGGTTTGCCTGTTCCTAATCCTTCTGCTTCTGGTTCGCCTGTCCCATGCAGACCTGGTACTCTTTTATTTGGTTCTATATATTGCATCTTCTGGTGCTGTTCCCATTGGCCTTGGTTTCCCTCGCCCTCATAGTACTCTGGTTCTCCTGCCCCATCCTATTCCTATTTATTCTTCTTGTCTCCTTGTTTGCCTGTTCTACCTTCTTCTTGTTCATCTGACCCTAGTCCCCTCCATAATGGCCCTCCTGGATCTGGTCTTCCTCAACCCTCTGGCACTGGTCCTCCTAGTGACCATGCTGGGGGTCACCCTGGTTCATGCAGTTCTTATCACTCTGGTTTAGGATCCCCCAGAGTATGAGTCTCATGGACCTTCTGATCCTGGTCCCACTGGGCCTAGACTTCCTTGTCACTTATATCCCCCCTGTTATTCTAATCTAGGTTTTCCAGGTAATACTATCCCTGTTCTTGTATAACCCTGGTCTTCCCAGTCCTGCTTCATTTACTTCTGGCCCCTTGGTTCTCCTTGATCTGATCTCTGTGGTCTTGTCCTTCCTGTCTCTGCTCTGTCTTTCCATTGATCTCCTGGTACTGGTCCTTTTTGGTCTGTCTACCTGGGTCTGCTACTCATTGCCATGGTTGTCCTCGTCTCTCTGGTCCTGGTCGGTGCGCTCAGGTCCTCATAGTCGTTATGGTCCAGGGCCCTCTGTTCCTTCTACCCCTGGTCCTTCTGTTTCTTTGAGCCCTTGTCCAGTGGGCCTAGAACTCCCTGTTCCACATCTCCTGACCCTTTTGATCCTTCAAGCCCTGGTCTGGGTACTCCTAGTGTTTTTCCTTCTCTTTTTCTTCATTGTCTATTTGTTCCTTATCCCCTCTGGCACTGTAATTCTTGTCCTCATAGAATAGGTCTCCCTGGGGCTGGTTTTTCTTGTCCTGGAGTCTGACTTGTCCCAAATTGCTGCAGGCAGACATGGAAGCAGGGATTGCTTGACCGACTTATCACTTTCCAACATTTTACCGTTCAAAATATGAGGACTTTGAAATCGAAACAGTAATCCTCTAGATATAGACATTTGCCTCTTTTCCATTGCTTTACTCAGGATCAAATCTTTAATGAGATAGTCTTGAAAATAAACTATTATAATTCAGGGTTTTGTCCATGACACAACAAAGCCGGGTAAAGCTATATGAGTATGAGCAATACTGAAACATTCTGGGAGATTTTCCAATTCTTTTCCAAAAGAGCTGCCACCCACTAGATCTGGATGTAGGCTAATTGAGGATCTCTAAAGCTCCCCTCATATCCCTCTAAGGTGCCTCCAAAGCATAGGTGGGACATGCTCTAAGTTTAAAGTCCTGCCATTCTGACTATGTGAGTTCCCTTTCCCCGAAAGTCACGATCCACTCGTCGGCTTCAACACAGTCGTCAGCCTGTCTTCCCATTTTTTCAAGTAGATAACTGACCTTCTGGTTAAGCACTTCAAAGTAGGTCGTTTGCACAACTTGCAAGGCCTTGATCTCTGTGACATATTGCTGCAGCAAACTATTGGCAGAGGAAGCCTCCAGCTGACCAGAAGTTTCTGCAGGAGATTCTTTCAACTTCGATCCTAAATGCTTCTTCCCATACTTGTGCATATCACTATGTTGTTGAGCTTTCTCTTCAAGACTACAGTTTTCCTAATCAAGAGTGACCAGAAATCTGAAGACACAGGTAAAGGAATGTATTGTGACTCCCACCCTTGAATAATGTAAGTGGCATGATCCACAAATTGGCTATTATCAGAGGCTGATCAATACTCTCGCTGGGATAGTGCCTTAGTGTTGTAATGCACGCTTGTGTCAAAACGGTGTCTGCTTCTGAAGGGCCGATCCAGCTGTTTTCTGTTAGAAATTGGATTACTGGCTCACTGGGGTGTGAGCCCTGGTCAAGCAGCAACTACAATCTTAGTCAGTTCAAGGCACAAGCAAACCCCAAATTTGCCTGTGCTCAACCCCCTGGTATCTTGGCATGGATCAGTCAGGCTTAACTTAGAGGCAATGTGTAAAGAATGTGTACAACACTTCAAACAGTAAAACAGTGAAAACACCACACAAAAAGATCCCACACCAGGCTAGAAAAATAGAGCTTAATGTAATCAATAAAACAAGACCCAAAAGACAAAAAAACAATCAGTAGAAGTGGAGTTCTGAATTTTCAAAACATAAACTACAATATAGCGCCTGAAAGCATAAAGCGCCAACTGCGGCTATCTGGACGCACCGTACCAGGCCAAAGTCAGGCCGCCCGTGAAGGAGCATGGGTCAGACAAAGTCCCAAATTAGTCCCACTGAAGTTTTACCATCTCAAGTTTTGTGCCATGAGTCCTTTTCGCATTGGAGAGGGTTGCTGGGAGCAAGGAATGTGTCACAGACGGGGGTCGGAGTGGCACGAAAAGCAGGCCGTGTGTCGCAGACGGGCGGGGCGGAGCTTCACGTTGGTGGTCCCCCGTGGGCTATCAATGCTGCTATGTGAAGAGACTGGCTGGCAGCGCCTCACACATATTTTCAGAGCGAGCAGTATGGTTCCGAAGTGAACAGGCCTGTTTGTGGTTGCAAAGAGCCCAAGAGCTTGAAAGCTGCACCAAGGGTCCAGGACCTAAGAGACGCACTTGGGGTTCAGGAACTTGCTGAAGAAGGGTCCAAGGGCTGTTGAGGAGCCTTTTCTGTGCCTAGGGCCCAAATCAAGAGGCCAACAGACCAGCCCTTTGAGTCACTCTGGGGTTCTGGGTTCAAGATAAAGTTGCAGGTGCAGTTCCTCATCCCCAGGCAAGACGGCAGCAGCTTAGCACAGAAGGGTGGCAATTCCTTTAGAGCAGCGGTCCAGAAGCTTGGCAGTCCTTGTAACAGTCTTTTTGGCAGAGTATCCAAAGGTCCAGAAGTGTACTGAAGTGGTGGTGTCTGAGGTCTATCTTTTATACACAATTGTGCCTTTTAAATGGGGAGAAAAATCTAGAGGCATGCCTTTAAAGTGCACAGAGGCCCTGCTCTCCTGGCTGCCAGCTTGAAACTAACTACAGGAGGTATGCAGCCCTTCGTGTGGAGACAGGTCACTGCCTATTCAGGTGTAAGTGAGGCTGGGCCCAGCTTCTCACTCCCATCTTGCCAGTGATGGCCCATCCATTCACACCTAAGCTCCCATTGTGTGTAGCTGACTAGGAAGACTACACAAAGCCCAACTGCCAACTTTAACAGTGTTATGTGACCAGCGACAGGCTGCAGGCACCAAATAGCTAAGGAAAGAAAATGCCAACTTCCTTAAAGTGGCATTTTCGGAATCAAAATTTAAAATCCGACTCCTCCATAAGTGAGGATTTTAAATTAGAATTATTAGTATTCCAGAGACATCAAACATGAACCAGTTATCTTTTCACATTAAAAATTACACTTATAAAAGTTAATAAGGCAACTCCAGTGTTATCCTATGGGAGAGATAGGCCTAGCAGTAGTGTAAAACAAATATAAGCGTTTATTACCAGGACATGTAAAACTTGAAAGTACATGTACAACTTTTTAAATGCACTTCACTCTGCCCATGCGGCTGTCTAGGGCCTACCTTAGAGGTGACATATTTTTTTAAAAGGGAGGTTTTGGCTGGCAAAAGGTTTATTATTTCCGGGTTGACATGGCAGATTAAAACTGCACACACACACTTGGCAATGGCAGGCCTGAGACATGATAAGAGTCCTACTTAAGTGGGTGCTGCAGCTCCAATAGTAGCATTTAATTTACTAGCCCTGGCACGTGTAGCGCACTTTACTAAGGACATTAAAGTTAATTAAATAGGCCAATTGGGTATAAGCCAATGTTACCATGTTTTGAACAGAGAGCACATGCACTTTATAACTAGTGAGCACTGGGAAAGTGCACAGAGCCCTAAGGCCAGCAAAAACGAAGTTAGCAAAAACAGATGTCTGAAGGCAAAATGTTAGAGGGAAACAACACCAAGGATGCCAAGTCTAACAATTTCTCTTTTTTCAAGGTTGTTCATCCCCTTGTCTTGGCCATAAAGGGATTTAATTCATAGAGACTGGCTATTCTCCCTGAATTGTAAGTGACAGCCTGGATGCAAAGGAGGTAAAGGTTTCCTCAGCCTTCCCCATTTAAAAATAATCTTGCTGTAGTGCACTCTTCATTGATAGGGGCTCTTGCTGAAACAAGTGTATCTTCATTTTCCATACTTGGACTTCCAAGACACCCACTTATATTTAGTGAATTGAAAGGCCTCTACTTTGGGCACATTGATAGACCTATCCATTTCCCACAGCCCCTCAATAGTGGGAGAAGGTTCATCCTTAAGGTAAGTAGAATATATTGTGCAGTCTTGAGGACCTTTCACTACTATCCCTGGAGTGCTCTTCAAAGAAGCTACTAGGGTTGAAGGGGCTGCGGCCACTGCTGCGGTAAAGGTTTATGGCTCTCTGTTTGTAGTTACTACTCATGGCTGACAGGTTAATGTTTTTAAAGCTTGGCCTATTACAGCATCATATGTGCTGAGCTATTCTTCAGTAATAACTCCATAAAACTCTATTTGTAACTCCGCAGTTACTTCTTT
Source organism: Triturus cristatus (assembly GCF_964204655.1). Lineage (NCBI taxonomy): Eukaryota > Metazoa > Chordata > Amphibia > Caudata > Salamandridae > Triturus > Triturus cristatus. The sequence goes on along the minus strand of NC_140580.1, from coordinate 142,417,506 downwards.
TGACTCTCTACCAAAATCTACCATACCATGGGTTCTCAGAGCACTGCCGAAAGCAAACCCAGAGCTCAGTACCAGCAGGGGGTCATCTACCCTAATAGGGGAGAGATGAAACTTATTCCCAAAATGACTCAGTTACGCTAGTGATAATGTTCTGTTTTGTGTAGGGAATGTTGCTACCTTGAGTTTATCAGAAGTTGTGAAGTTGAAGCAGTAGTAGCTATTAATACATATGAACAATCTCCTATAGTACTAACTGAAAGGCTATGGATTTTCTGTGTGGGGTCAGAACAACCTTATCAGCTACTAAATGAACTTGCACTGTTGTTGCTTTGAGTAGCTCAATAACCATCTGCTTGTTCATTTCTATATTTTGCAGGTGGATCCCACCTGAGCTGTCCCGCTCATTTGTTAGCTTCCCTCAATCACAGCAAGCAGGCATTTTCCCCAAATGACCTCACCCTCTTATTCCCTCCCTCCCTACAATGTTCAATCCAGGGGTCACTACAACCTCAGTCTCTTTCTATGTGCTGTTTTTTTCTCTTTTTCCCCTTTCCCTTATTTTAAGCGAAAAAGGAAAAAGCGATATGTGAATTCTTGCTGTGCACCCCAAAAAGAAAGAAAGTCACTCAGCAGCTGCAGTCCGGCCTTTTGCATTAAGAGCTCCCAAGCTCCTAATTAGTATTCCCTTCAAGCAAGTCCCAAAGGTTTAACCAGATACATGAAGTCCAGGCGATCCAGGAGATCCAGGGAAAAGTGAAAGAGAGGGTAATAATACAATGGTCCACAGGTTCACTCAACTTCACAAGCCTGAATGATGTTCCCTGCCATCAGGGTGAATAAGAAGGACTGAGGAGGCTGAGAAACTAGAGGGCTTATTTACAAGCCCCTCGCACCACCGATATGTCACTTTTTCCCATATTATAAGTGACGCACCAGTAGTGCAAGGGGTTTGTAAATAAGGCCCCTAAATCTACCAAAAGGAGGCAATGAGGCATCAGATCGAGTCTTCCTTACAGCTCTGGTTCTTTCAGGAAGCATAGCAACACAACAAGATGATGGACGGAGTGTTGAAACTTTTCAAACACTCACCCCTGTCACAGATCTGGGTTAAATCCATATCATAGTGAGCAAAAGAATAATTGAATTAACCCAGATCTCTCGAACCGGGTGAGGGGTTGAAAGGTTTCAGCACTCCTTCCATCATCTTGTTGTGATTCCTTCAGGACCATTAGAGTTAATGAGGTGACCCTGTGTCCCTCAGAACCTGGATATTCATAATATACAGAACAAGTGGTTCTGTTGGGTAATACAATTGTTATGATCTATGTAGTCAATACAAAAGCATTAGTATATTTCAATTTGTTATCAACAAATGCAAAACAATTTTTTTGAAAGAATGAGTGAAACCTTACAGTAGGAACACACCAAAAGAAGACATTTTTCGCCAAAAATAAAGTTTTTTACTCTTTTGTTATTTACAATAGAATTGAATATGGGTGTCATAGAAACCATTGAATTGCGGCGATACAATAGTAACTGTTGGGAAAAGTAAGTGACGTGGTAACACGTGAAGTCAATGATGCATTATATACATGACATATATAAGTGACATAAACACAATGGATACAAAGCTTATTTCGTTCTGTCCCTTAATTTTAAACATGAATACAAGACCCAAGGATGATTTTAAGTTAGGGTCAAGGAGACCGTTTCGACAAGTATGATAATAACGTCGACGTTTCGACCCTGGAGATAGCGCAGAGTAAAATGCGTCAATGCGGGTCTTCCTCAGGACTGTAAAAGTTGCAGTGGACACCTGGCTTTTCCTTGCTACATTTTGACTGCATTTATTTTGTCTTTCTCTACCTGACATTTATTTACTCCTGGCAGTTTTTCTAGTGTGAAAATGGAGGTTAAAAATGCGCAAAATTCTAATAATAAGAGGAAGCAACAAGTTTCTCCTCCTCCTGTAAAATCTAAAGTGGTGAAATCTAGTGAGCCTTCTTTGGCAATAATTCTGGATGAAATTCATGCGCTGCAAACCAACTCAGACACCATTGCATCAGAGATTAAAAACTTACTTAAAGATATGTCCAGTATGTCAATGAAAGTGTCTGATAATTCCATTAAATTTCAGGATAAGAAAGTTAAAATCGACGCCTTTGCTCCCATTGTGGCAAAAATGTCTCCTATGTCAGCCCATCTTCTGGATATGGAAAATCGTTACAGGCAATACAACCTGCGTATTTTTAATTTACCAGAGGATGTTGAAGGTCCTACATGCAGACTATATCTGGAGAATTTGATTCCTGGTCTTTTAAATATTACATTTTCAGAGAAATTTGAAATTGATAAGGCGCATAGGATTCCATCCCATCGCAATCCTCATCAAACGAAACCGAGACAAATGAATTTTAAGGTCCTACGTCATCACCATTTGGGCTTGATCAGGAAAGCAGCACGCGAAATTCCACCCTTAATGGTTAATGGCAATAAAATCTTTATTCACTAAGACTTTGCCAAGGATACTGTTCGGATTCGTAAAGAATTTACTGACATGCGTCCTCAATTGAGAAGTCTTGGATTTAAATATGGCCTATTTGATCCTTCAACTATGCGAATCTGGAAAGATAATTTTTCTAAGTCCTTCCAACGGCCAGAAGATTTAAAAATGTTCCTAGATCAACATTCACAGCATTCAATGGATACGCATGATTCTGCTACTTGAATACTGTTTTAATATGTATTTCTAACTAATGTTACAGTCCTTTTCAAGCTGGGCTCCAACGGGTCGGTCATGCTTGTAAAGCGCGTGTGCGTTTCAGATCTGTTATTAATGTTTATTTGTGGCTGTCTTTTTTATGTTTGTTGGTCTTTTTCTTTTCCCTTCTTTTCCTATCATACTGTTTTAGAACTACTATTTTCTCTACTTTTCTTCAATCTTTTCTCCTCTTCTTAAATATTTTCTTTTCCTATCTTATCTATTATGGCTAATGTTCATAATATTAAGATAACTTCTTTAAATGTCAAGGGTTTAAGTCATCCGGTAAAGCGTACAAAGATTTTGGACTATTTAAGAAGTTATAAGGCAGATATTTGTTTTATTCAGAAAACACATATTGAAGATAAAATACTAGACTATATGAAAAAAGTGGGTTGATACTATTGTCTCTTCTCCTGCTAAAGGTCGGAAAAATTGTGTTGATTTTCTTTTTTCCAAATGATTGCATTGTCAAATCGTTAAGTAAATCATCAGATTCAGAAGGTAGATTTGTCAAAGTTAAAATTAAAATCTTTGATTCAGTTATGTTTTTGATTAATATTTATGGTCCAACTGCTGATGATCCTATGTTTGGTCTAATTTAACTACAGAAGTTCTCAAGTTAGGTAACGTTCCTCTTATAATAGGAGGAGACTTTAACCTTATATCTGATCCTTTATTGGATAGAACATCTCTCACTAAATTTCATCCTCCAAAAGTTTTTTTAAATTTTAAATCTTTCCTTAAAACTACAAAATTAATTGATATTTGGCGATTTCATTTCCCTACGAAAAAAATGTTTACCTTTTTCTCTCATCCGCATAATTCACATTTGAGACTTGAATATTTACTAATTTCTAGACAATTAATGAATCCTGCAATTACTCCTACCATTGGTAATATTGATATATCAGATCATGCTTTAATTTCTTTTGTTTTACAATTTAACTCAAATTTTAAATCACAATCCAGATGGAGAATAAATACTGAAATTGTTCTTAATGAACAAAATAAATTGAAAATATTAGATGCTATTCAAGATTATTTTCATCTTAATCCAGAAGGTTCTATATCCATGGTGAATAGATGGGACGCTTTTAAAGCTTATATTAGAGGTGCCTCTATTTCTCTCATGGCACATTTTTAATCTAAGAGTTAAAGAATTGGCAAACAAATTGCAAAATTTGAAAGGCTATTATTACCTTTAATGACCCCCAATATAGGTTAAAATTACAAAAACTTAGATATTAATTTAATTCTATTCTTAGCAGAAGAGCTGGTATTCAACTTTCCAAATCTAAAGCCAAATTTTGTTTTAATGCTAATAGAGCCAGAAGGCTTCTAGCTAATTATCTACGTATTAAAAAAGATAAATTCCAAATAAATTCGATTCATGGTCCCAATGGGAAAATTGCCATTTCGCAAAATGATATTGTTAATGAATTTAAAAATGTTTACACTACTTTATATAATAAACCTAATTTTGATGATTCTTCTCTAATTGATTCCTTTTTATCTATATGTGGATTACCTAAAATTTTTCCTTTAACTAAAAATAAATTGGATCTGCCCATTAGTGAAAATGAAATTCGGTTAGCTATTAAATCTCTTAAACAAAAAAATCTCCTGGACCAGATGGCATTCCAGCAGAATTTTACAAAGAATTTCAAATACAACTTATCACTCATTTATTTAACTTATTTACCTTTTTTAGCTTTTCAGGGACTGTTTCAGGTTCTTATACTGAAGCGTTAATTGTTGTATTACCTAAACCTAATAAAGACCCTACACTGGTTTCAAATTACCGTCCTATTTCCTTATTTAATCAAGATTGTAAGATCTATGCTAAAATACTTGCAACTAGGTTAACCTCTGTATTAGATTCTATCATTCATCCAGATCAATTCGGATTTATGAGAAATAGATATTCCGCCAATAACACTAGAACATTATTACATGTTATAGAATGAGGGTCCAAATTATCTTTACCAATAGGAGTTTTAGCATTAGAGGCTGAAAAAGCCTTTGATAAAGTCCATTGGCAGTTTTTATTTCGTACTCTGTTTGCATTTAAAGTTGGTGACATATTTATTCGTATGATATCTGCTCTTTATTCTAGTCCTATAGCTCGTTTATTTATCAATGCCCAAACTTATAAGCAAGTTTCTCTTTTCAGAGGTACCAGACAAGGCTGCCCCCTTTCCCCACTCCTATTCCTTCTCTTAATTGAGCCTTTGCTTGTTTCAATTAGGAAATGTAATGATATTACTGGTGTTACAATTAAAGAGGTTAATGTAAAAACGTTAGCATATGCAGATGATGAATTATTATCTATAAGTAATATTATTTCCTCACTTCCTCCTTTATTTGAGATTATTTCATCTTATTCCTTACTTTCTGGTTATAAGTTAAACACTAATAAAACGTAATTCTTTCCTATTAATATTCATTGCAACCCAGATATGTTGACCATGAAAGATTTAATTTGGCAAAGAGAGAAACTTAAATACTTAGGCATTTTGTTTTCCTCCTCTATAAAAACTACTATATCATTAAATTGCAAATCTATTTTAAATTACATTAAGGATAAAATATCCAAATGAACTTCTCTTCAACTTCATGGTGGGGGGAATTAGAATCAATTAAAATGACTATAGCTCCAAAACTTTTTTACTCCTTAGCTATGATACCTATCCAATTTCCTATGAAGTTTTATAAAGATATCGATCGGCTTTTTACTAAATTTCTTTGGAACAATAAGGCACCTTGTATTTTTTATCAAAAATTAAAATTGTCTAAATGTAATGGTGGTTTTGGTATACCAGAATTTTTTTGTTATCACAAAGCTTTTATATTAAAGAAAAGTTCTCTTTGGTTTAATCATTCTCATTTGATTAATCTTCCTGCATGGCTTTCTATTGAAAAATGTTTGATAGATCAGTTCCCCATACCTTCTTTATTAACTATGTCCTATAAATCAATATTTTTTAACAAATCTGTTATTTTGAAATCCACTAAATTTATACTACGTGATTTCGATTTAATTTTTCAATCGCCTATATCCATTACTGAAGATATGTCTTTATGGTATAACTCTAATATAAAACTTACTAAAAATGTTAGATATTCGCTTTCATGGATTAAAGCTGGTATTTTCTACCTTAACCCGTTTACCGCGGTGAACATTCCACCGCGGTGCGGGCGTTCTATTAGGTGGGCTGGGCTGCGTCGGCCAACGGCCGTGCGCATCACTAGGGAGGGAGCACGGAACGGGTTAAAGATATTTGTTGTAACAATGCTTTTATCTCTTTTGATGTTCTAAAAGAGAGATTTAATTTACCTTCCTCTGATTTACTCAAATATGAACTTCTATGCAATAATATTTTAGATTATTTTCCCAATTTTATTCCTTCTAATGCTAAATCAGATTTATCAATCTATATCCTAACCCTTTCTACCTTGCCTCATACAGTTTCAATTTTGTATAAAAAAATTATTATATTTAAAGGTGACAATATTAATACGCTTATGACATTTTGGAATAATGAGCTTTCTTTATCTTTATCTTATGAAAACTGGAAAACTGTTCGGCTTAATGGTATTTCAGGATGGTTACCTGTTTCACTTCATCAAACAAACTCGTATATTTTATATAATTGTTTATGGTCTCCATTGAAATTGTTTAAAGGTAAACTTCTCCCGACTTCAAACTGTTGGCACTGTCATTTACATACTGGTTCATTAACACATATGCCTTTTGATTGTCCTTCAATTTTGAAATTTTGGACTGAAGTTTGGTAAGTTATAAAGAAAATACTTAATATTCATGATTTATTATATAACTTGATCATTTGTAAGTCTGTTGTTCTTTCTTATAAATTAACTGACTTAGAATGTAAGCTTTTTAATTTTTTATTATCAGCAGCTTTAAAATCTATTACCTCATGTTGGAAAGACGTTTCGTTATTATCTGTTCATATTTGGTGGTCATGGGTTATTTTCATTAGAAGAAGACCTCATTTTTCCTTAAATGGTATTATTCATAATTGTAATTCTTTTCATTTATTCTGGAAACCTATTGATAAATATTTATCTTCTTAGAATGTATTTTCATATGTTAAGTCTTTTATTGATATTCACACATATTTTCTATGTATTAGTAGCTCTTTTTATGATTATTGATAACATATGTATAATTGTTTCTTCTACCTCCCTTTTTAATTTTCTGTAACATCATATTGTACCTGTCAAACTTTATTGATATGGATAATCCTCATATATTTCTTATTGGTACTTTTATTGTACTATTTTTTGTATTGTCTTTGCTTACTAAAATATTAAATAAACTATTTTGAACACAGAACAGGCGAGATGAAGGTATTTTGTAGCAGATGTATCAACACTTTGCGCTGGTGCAAAAGTCACAAAAGGTGACACAAGCCAGTGGTGATAAGTATTTGCTTTCCAGTACAATTTTTTTTTTCAGAAATCAGCCCTAAAATTAATGAAATTGTGGTTTTTGCTCTGTCAAGTGGGCTCCCATTGGTGATGCATAGGCGTTCTCATGCAACCACCTGTGGTTTTTGATGCTAAGTTCGACCTACTAACAATGGTAAACAGGGTCTTGCTCCAAATATAATGGCTCCTCGAGGCAGACTCTAAAAAAGAGAAATCATTTTTCTTCTAAACTTTTGACTTATTGCATGTGTGTTGCCCTGTACAGCACACAAACAATGTGCAAAAAGTTTTAAAATTAGTGTAAGCCTAGTATTTTGTACTGAAAGGGTACATTTCCAGGACAAAACCTATTGAAGACAATATGCACACACCCTTGCAATATAGTGCAAAGGTGTGTGCATGGCTCCGGCAGCCTGAAAGAGTACCAGAGCTTTGGGAAGACAGCAGCAGAGCCATATCATAGTAGATATGGTGCTGCCCTCCTCTGCCCTCATAGTACAAATCTACATAACAACTTCCTCTACCACCTTCCGTTGCACCTTAAACAACTAGTAAATCTCTCACAACACCCCTGGGCCCCTGCTTCTTTCTCTATCTCTTGTCCCTTTCCACTTTCCCTTGATCAACTGCTGACTGGTATTAATATTCTTTGCACGGTTGTCAGTGGATCAGGGAATTGTGGATACTACCATAACTCCTGTTGAATCTAGATAGCCAGGTTAGGGTGATCATCACAGTGAGTCCCAGGGATTCCAAAGTGACCCATTAGTGGGAGTTAAAATGTACACCCTCGTGGATGGAGGGTAGGGATGAACTTGAGACTTACAAGTTACATTAGAGAAGTAAAGAACCATGAAACCTTCAGTGCTAAAGAATATCAGACTATAGTCAACAGTTCCTGCAAAGAGGAACCATGAGTACCAGAGAACAGTCACGTCTATCCTGAGGCTTGCATTCAGCCCTGAGTATTCACTAAGACCACAACAGTGGTGTAGCGAAACTTGAGGGGGCCTACCTGCAAAGTACCTGGAGGGAGCCCCCACTACACTCCGCACTCATTCAGGAGCTCTCCCGTGCCTGTGCACAGTGCCGGATGGGGACCCCTGGAGCTGGGGGATCTCCGTTCTACGTGGGGGCTGCGGGAGCTATTGTTACGCCACTGAACCACAAAGGTGATGGGTTTTGTGTCTGGGTCTGAGGAAGAATACAATCTAGGAGATCCATCAAGTGACAAGCACTGTAATTCCACTGCAGTCACCTCAACTGGTGCTCGCTCTGCCTCCACTTACCTCACAACGGTGTTGTGGGCATTAATCGCACACGCACCAGACATCAGGGCTAGGGAAGTGTCATTGCTCCTTATGCTCTGTGGGCTGTGCAGGGCATACAATGTGGACAATACAAGACGAGTTCTGCACCTACAAAGAACTAACTGATGGCAAGCCAACTACAATGACTCTCATATTGGCTAGCAGAACATAACCTAAAGGAATTGGCATACACTCCTGCCATGATTTTGCGGGGCATGCAGCACACCCAGCTGTTCCCTGGCATGCCAACTTCACTCACAGCCCCACCACTCTTGGAAGTAGCGCTAACCTATTGGAGATGGGCATTAAGCTACACAGCAACCAGCACGCCTTAGGCACCTAATATTTCACTGTTAGGGCTCACTGCTAAGTGGGAACGTAATGGAGTGACAAATGTTGGAGCACTATTTGGTGAGGGCTCCCTGTTGAGCCACACAGACTTTACACATGAGCACAGCATAACTAGTTCCCTGTTTCTACAACATGCTGGCATAATACGCTATATCAAACGTGTATGGGCCCCCGAAGGATTAGAGCCACCAACGCACGAGCTAGTCCACTTGATACACTTGATGGGCACTGGCAGACATCTGATGAAGTGGCTATATCGGGGCATAAGTTCGCACTTACCCCCAACACTAGCTACGCTACATGCCAAGTGGGAGACAGACATAGGTAAAGACCTCACAGAAAAAGACTGGGCATCCCTTCTTGCCTATAATAAGGCGATCTCTCGCAATTCACGCTTCAAATTCATACAATACATGGTCACACAGAGAGCATACCTCACACCACATCGATTACATATAATTCTCCCTGTGGTGCCGGTGAACTGCCCTAGATGATTAGAACAAGTCGCTGATTTACTACACATGATGTGGTCATGTCCTACCCTCTCCAGTTACTGGACACAAATAGCATATCCCCTACGGGTAGTAGTAGGAGGACGTGCATGGAGTACGATGGAGTACCTTAGGTCTCTACTCACGTCCCAAGGGATACAAGGTACAAATTAGGTTTTTTGTTCTAGCACTTATACCAGCAAAACGCCTTAATATGAGACGTTGGTAATTGGCACGACCACCAACAATAAGGGCTTGGAGGGAAGAGGTTGAACACTGGGGACTAGCCGAAAGTGGCGCAATATGAAGGGAGGAAAGAAGGGGGTTACGCAAAATACCAATCGCCATGTTCTGGGATATCCCAATGGAATCATTCAAAACTCTAGATATAGACGTACCCTGCAGACAAGTAGATCACATACCTGAAGGCGCAATCAGGAACTAGTGCCGCCACGAGGCAGATATACCACAACTGAAGACGTGATGAGTAAGGGAGGAAGAACTGCAATACCAAAAAGAAAACAACAACAGGGGGGAAAACCAAGGGAGGAATGCAGAGTCATCCCTGATACACAGAACTTTTGATGCTTATCCTATTAATATGCTTTGACATGAAAGACTAGCAAAAATATACATGCAAGCCCTTATGCAACTGGCTACTGTTCAAACTGCACTGATGGTTACCTCGGGGGAGGGGGGTTTGTTAAGAGTTAGTTAATGTCATAATCTACTGAGATGCAAGAGTCTGCAGTGGGCCCTTATGATTATTCTGTGAAAACAAGAATATAGCCTTATAGCCCGCCATAGCGGGCTATACCGGCTGTTAATGACCCGCTGCAGCGTTAAAGGCCCGAGCCGAAGGCGAGGGACTTTAACAACAGCAGCGGGCCATTAACAGCGGTATAGCCCTGCTACGAAGGGCTATAAGGCTATTAGAACATTCTGCCACTAGCGGGCAGAATGTTCTAACAAAACAAAGCCCTTCAGGGAGCGCGAGGGGATTGAAATCCCCTCAGGCTCCCTGAAGTCTTTGTTCACAGCCAGAGCTGTGGACAAAGACACATTGGAATGTTGGTGCTCCGGGCTTATACCGGCCAGTATTAGCCCGGAGCGCTCCATTGTTTTCAATGGAGCTGCCAACGTTCCAATGTTCTAATGACTAATATAGATCTTGCAAAATGTTAATCAACAATAGCATTAAAACTGGCAATCTATGGAACAGTTTGATCATCATGTTGCAGGTATGCAAGAAGGTCAGCGTTGGACCCAATATGGTACGTTGGATACGATTACTCTGTGTGAAGCCCCTGGCACAAGTTAATAGACAGGAAAAGTGATATCAAACCGATGGCTGTTGGAGAGAGGCGCGCGTCAGGGCAGTCGTTTGTCTCCTCCATTATTTGCCCTTTTCCCGGGATGCTAAGGAGTGTAGCGGACAGATGGGGAATGTGAATAAGAACCACATTGTCTCCATTGTGCTGACGACACGTTAGAGCTTCTGAGAAATCCCGCTGTCTGTCACATGCACATTGCATGTTCTAAGTGAACATAAAAAGCTCTCTGGACTCCGCCCTAACTGGAATTAATCCCAGATCCCGAAAACACGGTATTGGAATCGTTCTCTCAGAATTTGGGTATACAATGGCAGATTACCATCGTTAAATATTGGGGCATCCAATTCGCCCATGACTGAGCCCCTCACACAGTAAGTTCAACATAGGCTGTCCACTGGAAGGGATCCGATAGTCTGTGTTGGACTGGAGGAAACCTCTTCCGATGATAAGTAGAGTTGCAGTTATTAGGGTGGTAACATTACCCAGGTGGAACTGTTGTGTAAATTTGCAAACTTTGTGCCTACTCTATCTCAACATTGCCACATATCTATGTAGTGCTGCAAAGGAAACATGACGGCCACCTCTCCCTTCTTATATCAGGATACGGATCTCCTGAAAACAGAGATACAATTTCCTGAGCACATATATGTTCAATAAATGTCCAGTCCTGTAGTTGTCCACAATATGCAGTTTACTTTCTATCTTTTATTTAGTTCCAAAGCACGTCATTTTATGATTATTTACACCTGTTAAGACGTTTTTGGAACTAAATAAAAGAAAGTAAAGTGCATACTGTGGACAACAACCGGACTGGACATGTATTGTATATATTTGTGCTCAGAAAATTGTATGTTTATATATGTTCCAGAGGATATTCTGCCTGATTCCCACAAGTATCTTCCAGGAGCTAGATATCATTTTGTCAACGCTCATATGGACTGATACTGCCTAGATTCAAGTTATCGATCCCAAAAATCCCTTATGAGATGGGTGATCTTTGACAGACAGAATACTACTCTCCGCCGCCTCCTGGTTTCCCAACTACAGCATTTGACTAAACATTTGCTGTGGGCTCCCGGAAGGAGTACTATTAAAGTGCTGCCATGGGAATAAGGCATTTAAATATGTGTTCCCAGTTTGATAGATAACAACAGATGGGTGTCACACCCGACGTCGCACATACAGGACAGGATAACTCGGACTGTAATGAAAAAAACACCCCTGTGCCTGGTTCCTCATGGCAATGACATGAGTTCTGCAAACTTTATGAAGAAGCCAGGGCAGCTGGATGGCCGACTACGGCTCTTGAAGCAATGGGAGCTCCATTTGAAGGGAACACATCAAGCACACTGGAAGAAGCTAGGAGGTAACGGCTTAAACTGGGGCATTTCCTGATATTCGTTAGGCTAGCTGCAGCAGCACACACTCAGGAGGGATTCCCAAGGAAACATGGCGGTCTGAATCTAATACACTGATAGAACGTCACGCGCACACTAACACCGGCCGTCATCTGCAATACCCAGAGCACTGTGCGGGCTGCGGGGAGGCCAAACATTGATGGAATAGGCCTTGTGAAATACAGTTTACTGCAGCCGAATGGAACCGAGCTTTGGAGGATACTAATAAAAGAGTCATGCAGATTTCTCACTCTCTTGTCTTCACTTCACATTCCTTCAAAGAGCATATTATACACCGGTCCGAGATACCAATGTGTAATTGCTGACGTATGTATGGACTATTGGGTGGCGTTCTGGAACAGAGAGTCTGATGCTTTGCACACCACTGTAGGCAATGCGGTTAATCTTTATATCAAATAATGTGTGCCGGGACCACGTCGCTGCCCGGAAATCAAGAGTATGCAGTATAGAATGGTAATATCGTGTTTGCTCCTGGTGTAAAGGCGAATTAAAATTCACTGAGAGCAACAGGGGTGAAACTACAATTGGTGCAGCTGGTGCAGTGGCACCGGGGCCTAGAGACATGACGGGCCCATGAAAGCATGACAATGCTGTATTTTACTACGGCAACACCAGGGCCAATAGCATCCTTGTTACACTACTCATACTGGGGAGCGCGAGAGCGGCAGGGTGTTGGCTTTTGGTACAGAGATGTCCAGGGATGCTGATGAGAAGGAGGTACACGCAAGGTTACTGATCGAACCGACCCTAAACTAACTGTTGCCGGGGAGAACTAGATCAAACTACATGGACGCAGATGGACACTATGTACTCAAGTTGATGTCACTTGCACCCGTCAAGAGTTGGTGACCCGGCATAGGGTGCCTTGTTCCTAATACACAACAGCCCAGGAAATGTGTAAAGCTGCTAAGTGATGCAACACTGTCTAGTCTGTCCTGTGTGGCATATGTGTTGCACAATCAATAAACACTTAGAAAAAACATAAATAACTTTTACACGTTAGTAATGAATTTGTGACTCCATGTTTATTACTACGCTTCTTCCAAATAACGCGTTTTTGAGCGCATTAATTTTCGCCACCGCGGCAAAAATATATATTCTGATTTTCTTATGTTATTATCCTCATTATCACAGGGTGCAGTGTGCAAGAATAGAGAGTCACCAGTCTCAGGGACCTCATACTTAGTTTGGAAAGTTAATAGACTGGAACTCTTACTAGCTTCTGCAGCTGCGATCCAGCTTGTGTTCTGAAAATTACTCAACACGCACCCTAAAATTTGCTTTTCTTAAGCTCTGATTTATAGACGGAACAGATGCGTTGCTTTTCCTGTTTTCAAGAGTCGCTATTTCCATCTGTTCTTTTCCACAGCTCTGTTTCCAACATGCACACTCGGGGGCTTATTTAAAATCTCCTGTGCGCTGCTCGAACCTCACTTTTAGTGACGGTCTCCTGGCGCACACTTCCGAGCCATACCTACAGTTCCACATAAAGCCACTCTGCGTAGCTTTTCATGGCCTTGTAGATATGGACTGAGGTAAAGCAGCACAAGTCGCTGCGTTGCCACACCCTGCCATAGCTAGGCGTGCCATGGGCGTTACGGTGGGTGTTCCCACGTAATACCCATGGCATTTGAAATTCCCAGATTTATGAGATTTCACAAACCTGGGAATGCGTCAAAAGTCTAAACATTCCCAGGGGTGGCATAAGTGAAGCACAACGAGGAGAAATAACATAATTTCTCCTAGTTTTTTCTTTTTCTATGTGTGCCGCATTCTGCAGCACACATAGAAAGAGGAAATCACCTCCATTGATTGTTTTTGTGCAGGAAGGTGATCCTTCCTGCACAAAACAGTCACCCCATAACACAGACACCCTTTCAGGATGGCGCAAGGGTGCCTGTGTTGGCGCACGGCAGCCATTTGTGCACCATCACAGGAGGAAAAGATAGGAATGCGCCGTATCTCTCAGATACGGCGCATTCCTGCAGAATATATGATGTTACAACGCATACCATTACAATACATACTTTTACAATGCAGTTTTTACAGTGCAAATACCATCACATTGCATGTTTTTACAACGCATACCATTACAACGTATGTTCATTGTGATATATTAACCCCTTCAGTGCGGCGCGGATTTCCGCGCCACGCTGAAGGTTCCGTGCGCGGGCGGGGCCATGACGGAGCGGTTCCGTCATGCGCACAGCGCGACAGTCGCGCATGACGGAACCGCTCCGTCACAAGCACGGAAAGGGTTAAAACTACCATTACAACACATTCCATTATAATGCATACTAATACCACGCATACAATTACAATGCATAGTATATTTTCATTGTTTATATTTTAAATTATAGTCATTTTTTTTTTCAAACCATTCTCTGGGACGGGATGCAAGGGAATTAGGGGTTTTGGGTGGGGGAGATTATTAATACCCAGGTATTAATCTTAATACTCGGGTACTTTTTAAAGTGCCTATCCATTAAAATACCTGAGTCTTAATAATACATTCTAAAAAATATTCGAAAAGACAAGAAAAATTAAACATAGAATTCCAGCATTTTACAAAAAATACACACTGTTATCACAGTCACAAATAGATTATACATACAATCATTTTGAAGCACATAAAACACCAGTCCTTCAACTAGTATTATTACAGCCCCTAAGCGAGAAACGACTAAAAATGGCTGACATTCCAAGAACGAATGTCTAAATGAACATTTTTACACATGATAAAATAAATATACATTCTGTCAGGTTGTGAATCACGCGAAAAAACTGTTTCCATAACATATTTTCTTTTAAATTCTCGTTTACCCTAAAAAAAAGTATAAAAAGAAGCCATCCCCCCATTTTGTGCTCAGTGGTAAACTGACTTCCACGGTGACCACACACAGCAGGAGTAGCAGGAGAATTTTGCCGTTTGTCAAGTTGAACACTGCCATCTACAGACCGAAGTAAGTGTACGCTTAAAATAAAACAGCATTAAAATAATAACACCTAAATCATAAGTACTTACAAAATAATTTGTAACTTATTTACAGCATTTACTGATTTTGAAAAGCAGCCACCAATCTGAAGCAGATATTCGTGAAATGATCTTTCCTTTGAAAAGTAAGTGAATAAAAGAACAAAATGTATGTAGAATTAAAAAGCCCATAAGCCTAAATAAAATATTCATAAAATGTTACTTTTCATATTAACATAGATTGGACGTAAATCAACACCAAATACCTAGAAGGAAGAAACAAACCTTTACAGAATAAAATGTAAGTAAAATGTTACCAATAATCTGAACATGCTTGCCTCAGGGAAAGTGTTGGATGGTTGTGGGGGCAAATTTCCTATTCCTACTCCGACAGGCGCTTGCCTCAGGGAAAGTGTTGGATGGTGGTGGGGGCAAATTTACTATTCCAACTCTGACAGGTGCTTGCCTCAGGGAAAGTGTTGGATGGTGGGGGGGGGTCAAATTTACTATTCCTAATCAGACAGGTGCTAGCCTCAGGGAAAGTGCTGGATAGTGGTGGGGGCAAATGTACTATTCCTACTCCAACAGGTGCTTGCCTCAGGAAAAGTGTTGGATGGTGGTGGGGGCAAATTTACTATTCCTACTCAGACAGGTGCTTGCCTCAGGGAAAGTGCTGGATGGTGGTGGGGGGGTCAAATTTACTATTCCTACTCTGACAGGTGCTTGCCTCATGGAAAGTGTTGGATGGTGGTGGGGGCAAATTTACTATTCCTACTCCGACAGGTGCTTGCCTCAGGGAAAGTGCTGGATGGTGGTGGGGGCAAATTTACTTTTTGTACTCTGACAGGTGTGTGTCTCTGGGAAAGTGCTGGATAGTAGTGGGGGCAAATTTACTATTCCTACTCCGACAGGTGCTTGTATCAGGGAAAGTGCTGGATGGTGGTGGCGGCAAATTTATTATTCCTACTCCGACAGGTGCTTGCCTCAGGGAAAGTGTTGGATGGTGGTGGGGCAAATTTACTATTTCAACTTTGACAAGTGCTTGCCTCAGGGAAAGTGTTGGATGGTGGTGGGGGCAAATTGATTGTACTCAAATGAAAAAATAAAAAGTTTAAACTGTAAATTTCATATTTTTATTTCTGTTATTTGTCAAGCATACAATCAAACTTTTTTTTCTTAAACCTTCTCAACAGATTAAACCATATAAAACAGCAAGAGTAGAGGAACACATCCTCAACCAAAGTAAAAAAAAGCCTACCACCACTGAAGAAGCCAAACTATACAAGGTAAAAAAGATCAAAAGCCACATTATTATTTTTTTGCAGGTTTCAAGTACAGAATCATTTTAATTGAAATGTAACTTTGCATTAAAAATGTGTACCTCACAAACAAAAGCAAAATTACTTTTTTTCAACTACAAAAGCACTAATCTGTTTTTTGCAGGCTATTTGCAAAACTAATAATATCCAAACAAAAAACTAATAACATTTCGTCACTTTTTTCAGAACCAAAGAATCAAAAGCACCAAACACAACATAGTGAAGAACTGAAAGAAAAATCCCAAAATAACTAGCATCTATACCAGGACTTTCAACAAGACAACATAAAAACCTAAAAAACGTAACCTTTATCTTTCTGTCAAGTCTATCCAAAATAATTTTTTCATCAAAGGAATAAAAGCAGGAAACAATTACAAACAAATATTATCAAGCAAATGCAATTAAATCCTGGTACAATTTTGAAAAAACATAAAGCTGTAAAATAAACAATGTGCACTAACTTTTCACCTGCAGGCAAGATATTTTTAAAACCAACCACACTTAAAATCACTAAAACAATGAATTCTCTTTTTCTTCTTTCTACAGATAATGGCAAAGATAAATCCAAATATATACAATCGAGCCGTGGAAATAGACTGTTAAGTCACAGTGGCTACATTTATTGTGAGGAGAGATTAACTGAGCCCAGGTGTCATTGGAGGTGTGTGCATTATTACTTATCCCAGGCAGAGCGGTTACTCTTGGTGACACTGTTGAAAGGACCACCAAGCATACCCACTCTGCCTCTGCAATGAAGATAGAGGTAAGAGAAAATATAAATGAAATGAAAGCCCTGGCATCCACCTCCAATAAACCCTGTCGCTCAGTTTTGAGGGAGGTGTCTCTAAACATTCCAACACATGTGGCAAGTTGTATGCCCACAATCTCCAACCTACGCAGAATTATTTAACGGAAAAAACAGGCAAGTAACCCCCTACGTGTAACACCCCAAACCTTCTCTGAAATTAACATTCCACCTGAACCTTCTGTATCCATTACTAATGAAACCTTTCTTTTGCATGACAACAAAAAACCCTCTTAAAAGAATACTAATCTTTAGCACACCCTATAATTTTGTTAAGTTGAAGAGTAGTGATATTTGGATGATGGATGGGACATTTAAATCCACACCCAATCCATTCATCCAAATATACACTATTCATGCCTACATTAATCATACAGTAGTGCCCTTAGTGTACAGTTTACTCCCTGATAGAGAAACCTCAACATACACTGAATTTTTGTCAGTGATAAAGGCTAAAACCATGAACAAAAGTCCTAGAAAAGTGTTAATTGACTTTGAATTACCTATGTTTATCACAATTACCAAAATGTACACGGATACCCAAATTCAAAGATGTTCGTTTCAATTTTTAAGAGGCTGATTGGCGAAAAATTCAAAAAAATCCTTAGTTGAGGATTATATATCAGACAGTAAACTACAATTTGGATTGAAGAAAATAACTGCACTTTGCTTTGTTCCTCCTGACAGTGTAGATGAATACTACAGATCTATTACTGAATCTGACTATTTTACAGCAAACCAGGACAAATTGACACCCCGTCTAAATTACTTTGAAGACACATGGATTGGCATCCTAAGCAGGTCAGGTCGCAGGAGGAAGCCACGTTTCCATGTGAAGTGGTGGAACTGCTACTCGACCTGCTTAGAGGGAGGAGCAAAAACAAATAATGCCATAGAGGGATGGCACAACTCCTTCAACAAATCTATTGGTAAACCACATCCTAACTTCTATCATTTTTTGGGAAATTCTGAAGAAGGAGCAAAGTTTCCAAGAAATGAGAATTGCGCAATCATTAATGGTAGTCTGAACCCACGAATTTCTAAAAGAACAAAAGAAATGTCAAAGCGACTATTGAGTGCAATTCAACAAATTTCGTTGATGGTGGCTTCAGACTACCTAGATAATATGGCACACATCCTACATTTCTAATCTACACTAACTCGTAAACCACCTTACTTGCCTTTTTTGACAAAGAATTCCCCTAATTCGATTGGCATTTTGTTTAAAAAAATTAAAATATAAATTAAAAGTCCCTACCTCCAGTTGCCTTCTTTTTTCAACTCTTGGACTTGCGTACAATCCCACGTTTCACCAAGAGTCTTGAGCAGTCCTCGAATCCATAGTAAATAATCCATAATCCTTGATGTAAGACATGACCTGAGTTAAACTAACCAACATGGACACAGTTTGGCAAAGCCATTTTTTGCAGCAAAAATTGTGCTGAAAACTGTATTGTGCTCATCTAAAAAAACGCATCCAAAAAAAATAAATCCCAAAAAAAAGACTTCTTTGGCAAAAAACGCAGCAAGAAATCCATCGTTGCAATCCTCTCTCGATCAAATTCGACTTAAAAGAACACGAGAAAGAATAAACGTTTAAAAGAAAACGCTGGTAAAAAATCCATCGATGAATTCCTCTCACAAACAAAATCCAGCATAAGTCCCCAAAAACTTAAAATCCATGTTTTAAAAATGTCCCAAAAAGTATTTCTGCAAACCATGAAGTCTTTGTTCATGTTCCTTCCACCAATCCGTAAAACTGCGAAGACACAATAACTTCATTTCAAAAACTTCGTCGCATCAAAAAAAATAACAAAAATATTGCTTTGATAACACTATTATTATTTAATAGAAAAAGTAATCATTCTTTTTAAAATTATTCTATTAAACAAAAAGTCTTATGAAAGCAATCAACCCGACGTGGGCCTACAACTGCTACCTGTTTTGGAAAACATTTTTAAGTTAAAGCATACAAAAATATCACAATACAGGTACCCTAGTTCTTACAACCTCCCTCCTCTCTCCTTACAATAAACTAAGCCACCATTCATCTATTTTTAATGAATAAAATTTGCCTTACCTTGACGCAGCTCTTCCATGCTTCTGATCCGGACCGCGGCGCTCCTCGCAATGGCGAAACTTACATACAAGCGGCAACGTCATCTATTTCCGTAAGAAGGAAAAAAGGACAATTTCTCTCATTGACTTCAATGTTAAACCACTGGAAAACCTACGAAGAAAATAAAAATTATATTTTATAATACAGTTTAAAATGTATGTTTATTAAAAATAAAATGTATTATATTATTTTATATA
Source organism: Triturus cristatus (assembly GCF_964204655.1). Taxonomy (NCBI): domain Eukaryota; kingdom Metazoa; phylum Chordata; class Amphibia; order Caudata; family Salamandridae; genus Triturus; species Triturus cristatus. The sequence continues at coordinate 142,397,969 of NC_140580.1, read as the reverse complement.
CCTTTTTGATTATTTATCATAACTGTATTAATTTTTTTAAATGTAATAAAAATTCACACAATACTATAAATGTGTCAATTGATTGTATTGTTAACCCTTACATTTTATATTATTTTAATATATATTTATATAAATTTTCAGTCTATTCACGCAAACTCATGTTGTACATATATGCTTTTTATAATTTTGAAACTAAATTTCAAAATAATTTTTCAAGTTTAATTATTTTACTACATTAGATTTTAAATATATAATTTTCATTTAATGATAGCTTATAATTTAAACTAGATTTCACATCTTCGCTCTACCCAGAAACACCCACGGTTTGTCTAGATATGACTTTTATACATTTTATTAACAAAAATTTAATTAACAAAATTACTTTAAAATAAATTTAAAATTACTAATAATTAATAATCAAGTAAAATTTATACCTGAGTATTAATACACTGCCCCACCCAGAACCCCTGTTTCCCATTCATCCCGTCCCAGAGGATAGGTGCCAAAGCCATTTTTATTAATTTCTATAAAAATTACTTTAGAAATATTTTTACTCTAAAATAAATATCAATTAATACCCACATTTTTAAATTAATACCTGAGTATTAATACACTCCCCCACCCAAAACCCCTGTTACCCAAACATCCTGTCTCAGGAAATAAGTGCAAAGCACATTATATATTTTTAAAAAAATATATATTATTTCTTAGAAATAAATTAGAAAATTAGAAAAATAACAACTAATACATTTTTTAAGTATTAAAAATTACCCCATAATCAGAAATAAAAACTTACCTCACTTACCTCCATTACTCACCTTGAAATGCATTGTGATTGCATGCGTTGTAATGCCATGCATTGTGATGGCACATGGGTTGTAATGGCATGTAATATCACCTGCATTGTAAAAGTTGCGTTGTAAATGCATTACAATGTAATGCCTGCATTGTAATGGACGTTTCCCATTCCTGCCCTTTTCTTTTGACGCAGTGCAGCGTACCAAGATTCCTTGTGATGCTGCCTTACGCCAAAACCTCGTAAATGAGGCCCTCGGTGTCCAACTTGAGACAGCTCATGAACCTCTTCTTTTAATTAGGAGAAATTCTCACATTTCATATTAAATCATGGAATGTGTGAACATAAATGCACCCTCCCTGGCCATTAAAACAAGCAGCTATATGCCAGATCCGGCAACCACTAAGACTACTACATGATTTATTTGAACAAACTAAAATTCTAGGGTTGCCACTTTTCTTTAAAAAAATACGGTCATTTGTTTATATTTTGCTACTCTTTTGTAAAATGGTGATTTTCCACCTTGTTTGAGCCAATAATCATTCTTAAACAATTTAGGCAGCGCTCAAATACTCTTTGCTGAGGGCCTACTTAAAAAAAATAGGTCTTTTTATGTGCGGACTAAGGGTGGGCGTAATGTGCGTAAGGGACCTACATGGAGAGGCACGGAGATGGAACCAATCTCCGCACTCTCCGCATAGTTCCCTTACGCACATCCCGCATCCCGCCCGCCTCTCCGCCGCAGTATTAAATACATTAAAAAAAATGTTTAAATAACCTTACCTGATCGGCGGCGTCCCCGGGCTTCAAACCACTTCCAGCGCGTCTTCTTCTGAGAACTGCGCATGTGCGGGAGCCCGCGCATGCGCATTCCTCGGCATACATTTTTTATGTATTTAATACTGCGGGCGGACAACTTCCGTTATGCCCCAAGTGTGCGGAGATTTGCCCTGTTTCTCCGCCTATTATCGCGGAAGGCGGAAGGGCAAATCTCCGCGCATTCCGTGGGCGGAACGGAGTTGTCCGCCCACCCTTAGTGCGGACACTCCGCACTGGCAAAGATCTATTCGTAAATCCCTTTGTGAATATCAAACAATTGACAACTTACACAAAAGAGTAAGTTTACCATTGTGAATCAGGCCCTGAGTTCTTTCTGTGTTTGCTGTTTTAGGTTTCTGTGTGAATATTTTTAGCGGCCTGGGGTTAAAAATAGAGGCTGGTAAAAAATACTGGCCTGGTGGCAACCAATCCTCATTTTTCTCCCAGTAATGGATTTTGGCTTCTGAGTGTCAGTGTATGACTGTTTTATTTCCTCCCACTTACCCCTGAATGAATGATTGGATTAGGCCTGAACAACGGGTTTTGATGGCACATAACACATAATCCTTTAATTGGCTCAGCAGTTAAGGTATGTACGCCTACAAGCAGCGTCAGACATCAGATGTTGACATTAGTCCACCCCGCAGCCGGCCCGACAAGCATAAAAGGATGTTTAGGCATGCCAATACGCCTGTCACTGCACTGATGTGCCTGAGTGTGCATTGATGCACCAATGACTGGGTCCTTTGTTTGTCTCCATGGTAGGGCAGGTTGCACGGCCTGCAAAAATAACATTGGTGAAAAAGGTGGACATACCTGCTGTGTGTCGCTGTTCCAAGCATCAGGGATGAAGGCCTCTGCTCTGCATAGTAACCCTGGGGAGCAGGCAAATAACTGCACACAGCCCTTGTTGAGCTTTTCCAACAGCCCGTGCCCACCTTTCAGGGAGTTTGCAGCACCAGTTCTGCAGATTGTACTACTGAATATCAACACAAACAATATTGAGGCGTCAAATATTAAAAGGTAAGTGCATATTGGGAAGTATAAATGTACTATTCCTAACTCCACATCCATGTACCTTGACAATATATGTACCAAGTAGGTACATATATGTGGAGTTAGGTATAGAAAATCTAGACTTACTTAGCTGTCGATATTTTATTATTGATATTCTGTCTTCATTATTCTGGCCCATCAATATTATTGATTCGACATTCAGGGGGCACACCGTTCTGCAGCATTACATTGGAAAGTATGGATAGGCTCCCTAAGCAACTTCTTCCAAACATCAAGGGAAAAGGATAGTGTTGTGCTCTGTGGTAGAAGTAGACACTGTTAGCCAAGTAGATTTAACTTGTACCTTTAATCTGTAGTTGGTTCAAGTACATCCAGATGGTTGGTAAGTACATCAGACAGGTAGACCAGGTAACAGGTGAAGTATAAGTAGATTAGCCAGTAGTCAAGCCATTAGTTCCAGGTAGTAGGTAACCCCTTGTAGTAGGAAACCCCACCAGGAGCAGCCTACCTGCTGCTCAGCCCCTCTCTCTCTGTCATTCCTCACTCAACCAGACACCCAACATTCCATGCACCACTGCATTCCCAACATTCTACAGTAAACATGCACATTGGCTGAGCAGCATGAAGAAAGGGTGAAGTGTGGAAAATAGAATAACTATGCAGGGCATAACATATAGTGGAGACAAGAGGTTGCTACTCCTCCATTATGTAGGGGAAGAGATCTACAACCTGTTCCAATACCTGCCAGGTATGCGTGATGTGAATGACTTCAACAAGAACATTTAAGGGCTTGTCATGCACTTCAATCGTAATACACCCAAACTACGAGACGTTTACATTGCTACAGGTGAAGTAGATGGAGGAAGAGTAACTTGGCAATTTCCATAAGCACCCAAAGGAGCTGGCAAGTACATGCAGGGCAAAAGCGTTTGTGAGCAGATCATACAGGTACACAAGCCCTCAGTTCTGTGACAGCTGACTTTGTAAGGCCCCAGAATAAGTACGGATGCCATTTTAACATTGTCACTTGTGAGGGCCACGAAAGTGGAACCCTCCTTGTCTCACAAATCGATCCAAACAAAAAACGTTGGCCATGGTTAGTGAAACTGTAGACAACATTGAGATGCCCACACTGGGCAGATGGGGAATGAAACCAAAAAGGAAAATGTGAAACTGGTTTTGAGTTGCACATTAGCAGCTCATGCCTACAAGAAGCAGGAACTAATCAGCATATTTCCACGTGGCTTCCCTTGCATAACAAGGGAAATATCAACACCCCTCCACAGGGGGACAGAAAAGTCTCCACAAAAGCAGGTGGGTGAGAACGCACACGGCAAAAAGGGTGCAGATGAAAGGGACAACTGTGATGTTGAGGAGATTTTATTATTAACGTTGGTAGATCGCACCCTAACAATTAAACACTCGCAGAAAAATAAGAGCGTCTGCATTGGAAGAGATGGCCCTCATTGTCACAGTGCATCAGTAAATGTACTGAATATCAATTATTACAGATGAAGCAGCATCTTTGCCTCACAAAAACTATCACAAGCATATAAGCCCATTGGGGCTAGAAAAGTGGCCATTGGCTTGAGCGTTTGAGACAACAGTATGGCACAGCAATGAACGTATGGCTGTCAAAATCTTCATGCCAAGATGTGCCACTGAAACACTTGTCAGTTGTCACCTGATGTAGGAATTACTAATTTAGTCACAGAGCTTGGAAAATTACAAGTGTTTAACTACAGATTGACTGCACAGCATAACCAATGGTGCTTGGGCACAGAATGAATTAACGTCAAAATACAGGTCAAAGTTGAATTGTAGAAACTGGAGGATGATGATACCATTAAAAGACCAGCTCCTGGGGTTTCATCCATTGTGTTTACCACCAAGGTCAAACAACCAGGGACAGTGAGGATTAGTATAGATTTAAGGATGTCAAATACCGCAAATAAAAGGGAAAGGTACTTCACCCCCTCCTTTGATGACATTCTGGCTGACTTCAGAGGCGCAAGGTGGTTCCCTAAACTGGTCTTGAATGTAGGCCACTATCAATATGAACCTGATGAACAAAGTCAGTGCATCACAACCATATTAACTCTTTGGGGCATGCTGAGGTACAAACAACTGATTTTTGCATTTCCTCTACAGTTGATGTTTTCAGAATGCTATTCAGTAGGACCCAGTTGGACTTCAGCAAATGAATGTGAGCTCTGATATGACACATATTGGATGTGGCTCTTTCTGCTGGGTCATCCCCCAACTATTTGGCTTCATTCTCCTGTTTTTGAACCCGTTTTTGTTAGCTCTTAGGACTCTGCATTCTTTACCAATGCTAACCAAGGCTAAAATGCTTGTGCGCTCACTTTTAAACATGCAAGGATTGGCTTAAATCCAACTGGCACATTTAATTTACTTCTAGGTCCCTAGTAAATGTGTACTACATGTATCCAGGGCCTGTAAATTAAATGCTATGAGTGGTCCTGCAGCACTGATTGTGCCACCCACTTAAGTAGTGTTTAAACATTTCTCAGGCCTGCCATTGCGGTCTGTGTGTGCAATTTTAAACTGCTGTTTCAACATGACAAAACAAACTTTTGACATGCCAAAACCTTCCTTTTTAATACATAAGCCACCCATAGGGCAGGGTGCAGTGTAGTTAAAAAGGTGGACATGCACGTTTAGCTTTAACATACCTTTGTAGTGAAAAACTCTTACATTTATCTTTCACTACAGCAAGGCCTACCACTCCCATAACATAACATTGGGGTACCTTATTACATTTAATAGGTGATAACTTTCCATTGGGAGCAGGTGGGAATATCCAGTTTAGTGTCTAAGGAACTGTAATTTAAAACCCTCTTTAATGGTAAAGTCGAATCTTCAGTCACAATTCTGAAAATGCCACTTTTAGAAAGTTGGCATTTTCTTGCCCCAACCATTTGGTGCCTGCAATTTGTATCCTGGGTCGTCGCTCGTGAATCCCTCAACCTGGGCAAGGCCTGGGCAGGAACCAAGTGCCTTGGAGGAAAGAAGTCCTGCCCTGGAGACTATGTCCTGCCTCTATCAGATAGGCAGGAGGTGGAGGAGGACTGCATGGAGAAATGAGTTAGAAGTCCTATGCAAGAGGAGATGCCTGGGAGCCGCGGTGTGGGCAGTGAACGAGAGTGGGAGATTTCTCTCAACTGGTGCTGCGCTGAAGGGCAGAATGCAAAATATTGGCTGTGGTGCGTGCCGCATATGGATGCACATCTGCAGTGAGCCGATATTGCGGTGAGCATGCCGGTGCCCTGGTGGCTGAATGGTGTTCCCTCCCTTGGAGTTGTCCAAGGGGTGGCTACTTCACTGTTATGGATGCGGCAGCATGACTGGGGGAGGTTTGCGGCAGGAAGAGGCATTCACTGGGACAGTCTATGGTTCATCTGGGGCCCTGGTCCAGTGCACCACATTGAGAGATGACACAGTTAGAGCTCCAGTTCGATGGCTCCCGGCTAACGTCTGGCTTTGGAAGCTGGACAGTGGCTCCTTTCCCCCATCTGTTGTATGGACTACCTCCTGCCCAATACAGCGGCTTGGCGTTTAGGGGGTGCTGGAAGAAGGCTGGTAGCGAAAAGGGATTGGAGTTAGTCGGGACACCATTGGACTCTTTGTTGTGTGGGTGTCGATATGGGCTGCACGAAATCCATGAAAGATGACCTGGCAAGGGGCATTTGGGCTTGGACAGAATCCTGCTCCACTGGGAAACTAATCAGACTGGAACCCATCACCCAATCTGCTCCTGCAGGATGCAGACCCAGCAGACAATTTAGACTAGATCCTTAATGCAATCCAAACATGCAGCAAAATCCTGGATCGAAAAATATATCAGATCACTATAGACTTGTGAATTTTCTGCAACAAGCATTGCAAGCTTGCCGACAAGGTCAAGCATAATGAAGAATTCCCAAGGGATGTGTGTCCGGCTGTGGATAAGCTACAGGGCCAGATAGCAGAACCTCCCAGGAAGCTGGAGATCATGAATCGGAGAGTGGAGGATGCGAAAAGACTTAGGTGCTGAAATAATATTAGAGTTGTAGGTCTGCTAGAAAAAGGGAAGGGAAAACATGGTTTCTTTCCTGAAGGGGTGGCTATCGAAAGAGGTGGCTCCATTGGGCTTAACATCTTTCTTCTGCTGGAGAGGGTACACAGAGATTGGCATAGCCTCTGCCCCTTGGGTTAGTGCCTCACCCTGTGGTGACATACCTACTCCTTTACGGAGATAAGGACTTACTACTACAGCTTGCCTGCACAATGGTTCGCTTCCAAGTTGAAAATGCCTTGGTCGCCATCATCCCTGACTATACTGTGCAACAGAGGGCATCCCTTTAGGTTGTCAAGAAGGAGCTGCATAAAGCAGGCATGAAGTACATGCTCTTGTTCCCGGCCAGGCTTAATGTCATAGCTGGCTATTGCACCCTGTTCCTTGACGAGGCTGTCAAGAAAGAGCTGCATGAAGCAAGTCTGAAGTACATGCTCTTGTTCCTGGCCACACTTTCAGGCATAGCTGATGATCCTACCCAGTTCTTTCATGAGCCCAGGAGTGCTTGGGAATGTTTGAAAGGCACAAAGTTGGACGTTATGCAGGGGTCTGGAGTAAACCGCTGCTCCCAAAGCAAGCCGCTGTCGCTACAGATAAGAGCGGTGGGGCCGGCTGGGGGGGATTTCGAAAGACAACCACGAGGGGAAATTAATTATTTATTTCATTTTCCCTTGTGGTCGTCTCTCGAAATCCCCCCAGCTGGACCCACTGCTCTTATCTGCAGTGTCTGCGGCTGACCAAGCGATATAGCAAAAAACCTACTAAGAGTCAAGTTGAACAGGGACGAGCACTGCACTGATCCAAACACTTTCCAGTGTTAACCACACAGACTGCTTTTCTGAGAATATCGATTCTGATACGCTCCAGGAGGTGGGCCACAGATAACAGCCAGGATTGCAGATGACTTATAATAGGTCCCTGATTGGCTGAGAACACCTAATGTAACATTGTAAGTACGTATTGGCTGTTGCTGCACATACTAAACATGATGGGATCGAGATGGTCCCATGAGGATTTAAGATATTGAGCTCCGGCTACAGGTTTGTCTATTCTACCGCCATGTTATCACTTGGTACTGGAGGCGGGGAGCACAATATGGTCAGTTCCAGGTTCCCAATCAACAGAAACCCACTCACCCACAAAAGTAGCGGGGTTTAGATTAGGTTCATGTTAGAGAGATGGTTCACAACCAAAATCTGGTTGCTTGGACAGCCTGTCAATGTGAAGTTCCATGGACCTGACTCTTCATGCTACAGCATCAACCTCTGGTGGGTAGTGCCACTGCGAAGCTCTGGCTGCAAACAGGACTCTTTGCGCTGGATGGAGAAGGTACGATTTCGGGGGAGTGGTTTGGTCAGCAATCATGACGGACACAGCTTGAATAAGTTCTGTGTGCACGCCACCTTAATCCGATATTTACTCTCCCTCATTTGACTCTTGTGCGGCGTATCCTCCGCGCACAGGACGGAGGTGTCATCAGGTGTGCCCACGGAGCCAGGAGGAGATTTAAACCGGTGGATTGTGGGCGAGCACGAGGACCAAGAGGAGTGCACTGTGGCAGGACTTCTGAGTCCCCGCGCTAGCTGTCGGCTCCTGCAAGGCCGTGGTCATGTCCAGAGCCAAGAATTGAGGTGAGAGGGGGTGCTGGGGAGGCTTAGCGGAGGTGGCCGGTTGCGGCACGTCCTTGCCCCCCTCGGGCCTTTCCGCGTGATGGTTCTGCTCGCCGGTTGGGGCCTGGGTTGTTGGGAGGCCTTGTGGGCCCGGCTGGGTTTCCTGCCGCAGTCGCGGGGCTTGTCCCGGCCCGGGCACCGGTCGGCGTGTGGTACAGTCTGCTTTGCGGCTTGGGGGTGGGGGGTGCCGGTACCATATGATGTGATCTCCCTCGAGGAGGGTGGATGCCCGGGCACTGAGGCGCGGTTGCTCATCAGCAGCAGAGCCGCTTTGGGGGCATTGTTGAAGCTGGTGCACAACGAGGTTTCCGCCCACCATCTTCGACACAGCGGCTACCTTGGGGCCTGGACCTGGGCCCAGGAATATGTTTACACATCAGCTGCCATTTTGGTTCCTCCTAAGGCTTCTGGAGAACAGGCACTGGCGCCGTTGGCCCGGGCATTTACCCTGCACTTCTGATTTGTGCTGCGTGGTGGAGCCTGGATAGGAGGCCCCCCTATGTGGTGATACCTAGACTTTGAGGATACATTGTGCCCGGCATGCCACACTGCTGGTGAGGGCGCTGCCCCAAGTCCTCGGGGTATTGGGTGTTTCGCGCGCTGGTGGTCTGGTGAGCTCGGTTCCTTTAGAGGGGCCTGATTGGCTGTTTGCCGCTGGTTGCAGAAGCAGCTGGATTAGATCCAGTGTGGCTTGTGGCCTAGGGGTGGACAGAATCCATGAGGACCGGCCGCGGGGCGCCCCCTGGAGAGTCCCCTGAGGTGGTGGATTGGTGCCCTAGCATTCCTATATATCTCGCTGGAGTGAGATTTCCCAGAAGTAATTGGCACTGTTCACTGGAGGTCCTTACAATGGGGAAGGACAAAAATGGTGCCAAGGGACCAAAACAGAGCACCCTGGACCCGTTTTCAATGTCTGCAAGTGGGGGCCCTCCCCCTGGCCCTGTTCCAGATAATGCAGCCTTGCTTGCGGCCATCACAGATGCAAGGAACACGTTGGAGGCCAAAATTGGCGCAGTGGGTACCAAGGTCTCATTTTTGCAGCAGGACCTGATCAAGGCTGTTAACTGTATTACTGAGGCCAAGACACGGGTGGACTCTGTGGAGGATACCATGTAGACACTCCAACAGCAGGTCAATAAATTGACTGTGATTTCCCAGGAGCTTGCTACCCGTGCCGAAGATGCAGAGGACTGTGCCAGGCGCAATAACCTTTGCTTTGTCGGTTTTCCGGAGGGCTGCGAAGGCAGCTCCATGAATCGTTTTCTCACGTCATGGCTTAAAGATCTGCTGCCGGCAGACAAGATCTCGGCCTGTTTTGTCGTTGAGAGGGATCATCGGGTGCTTACAAGAAAGCCACTTCCTGGAGAAAATCCACGGCCGGTCATTGCCAAGCTGCTAAACTATGCTGACCGAGACGCAGTGCTGCAATATGCCCGGTTGAATGAAAACAAGCTCGCCTGGTGCAGCAACAAAGACAGTCTTTCACTGCAGCAAAACGGAGGCTACGTGAAATCAACATCTCTTATATGTTACTGTATCCTGCCAGGTTCCGAGTGATTTATAACTCCAAAACATTCTTCTTCGACTCGCTTGAAGCGGCCTTCGCCTGGTCCGATGAAAGGGCCCACCTGAAGCCGCATTCCCCGCCACCGCTGGAGTCTAACTCATCTATGGGCTCACAGCGGAATCGATTTCGCAGGACGAAGTCCAAGAGGCAGCATCGCTTTGGTTCTGATCGTCGATCCTCTAGTCCTGTGCAAGCCTCTTGACCAACCCATGGCCTGTGATATCCCTAGTTGCACACAACTGAATGTTCATGGGTTGGGTTTGCCCCGATTATTCTGCACCGAGTTAAGTTGGCTGTTACGCTTGGTGATTGACCTGCACTGCCACTAGCTCCCCAAGGTTCATGTTTTTTGGTGTGGTTGGGATCCATAGGAGGGGGGTCCTTGGGGTCCGTGGTTTGGGTCCTGAGGTTCCCCTTGCCGCGACAGATGTTCCTAGTTCTTGGCAGTATCAGGAGGGGAAGGGAGGTTGTTGAAGGAGGGGTTTCAGAATTGTAGGGTTTGTTTTTTTGTTGTTTATACATGCAGACGCACATCCCACTCCTCACTAGGCAGACCACTGCTCTTGGACCCAAACTAGATATATGGCTCATTCAGCAACAGCTTCCCATATAGGCAAACTGACGGTGGTGACGTGGAATGTCCGGGGGCTGCTCAATAAAGTAAAACGGGGGCCATCCTCAGGCAAGCCAAACGTTATGGGACCGACATTCTCCTACTGCAGGAGACTCATCTCCTAGGTAATAAAGCCCTGTGTCTGGCTAGGTTCGGATTCCAACAGGTGTTCCATGCAGGTTTTACTGGGGTTCCCATGGGACCGCCATTCTTATTCATGCCCGTGTCCCTTTCCTCCTTACTAAACATTGGGTGGACCCTGGGGGCAGGTATGTTCTCCTGACGGGACGCTTTATTGTGAATCGCTCACGCTGGGCAGTGTGTATGCTCCCTCGCCCCTCTGGGTTACGTTTGTGGAATGTCTGACTCAGCTGTGGTGTGAGCTCCCTGGGGGTCTGACTCTGTTGGGTGGCGACTGAAATGATGTTATGACATCACTTGACAGGAGACAGGGATCCGGGCTGGCCCCCCGCAGGTGCCTCTAAGCTGTCATTGCTTGCTGGGACACTTGTTTGGGCGGATCTATAGCAGGCATATCATCCTGCAGAGATTGGCTACACATACATATCAGTGGTACATGGATCCATGTCCCGCTTAGATTACCTGTTCACACCACAGAGTTATGTCCACAGGTTCTCCCAGATCTCACATCCTCTGAGAGGGTTGTCTGATCACTCACCTGTCACGGCGACACGCCTCCTAAATTTTCTAAAGCCCCTCCTCAGATGGCGGATGTCCCTGTGACATCTGCGTGATCCTGATTACCAGGAGTGCCTCAACACGGCGATCCAAGATTATCTCTCCCTGAATGTAGACTCCGCTCCTTCAAGAGTTACCCTGTGGGAAGCCTTGAAGCCTACCATTAGAGGGGTGGACATTAGCTATAGGACTAACATCAAGCGCATACGTTCCGCTCGGAGGTCTGAACTTGAGGCCCAGTGTGTTTCCCTGGAAGCGAGGTGCTCTCTGGAGCCCACCCCTGCCCTCTGGAGGAATTTATTCCTGGCGCAACAGCAGCTGCACCACCATTTGACTGAGGAGGCAAAGGACATCTGGTTGCCATCCCAGTATCGGATATACCAGTGGGGGGATAAATCTAGTAAAATGCTACATAGACTATGTCAAGCTAGGCAGGGCCCGGCCATGGTCCCCACCATTCGAGGTGGTGATGGTGTCCTGCGTACTGTACCCGCGGAGGTGGTGGAGGAATTCGCCCATCACTTGTCTGCACTGTATACCCATAGGGAACAGGTCTCCGGGGATACCATCGCAGAGTTCCTATGTGATATTTCCCCCTAGCAAATATCGGTCCAATTGAGAGATCAATTAGACATCCCCATTACCATTGACGAACTGACAGCCGCAGTCAATGTGATGCACCCGGGTCGTGCTCCGGGTCCTAATGGATTCCCTATGGAGTTTCTTCGCTCCCATATAGCAGCTCTGGGTCCGCATTTACTGGGTACGATTCACGAGGCCCTAGAGCAGCGACTACTGCCTCGCGACTGGCGTCAGGCCAAAATTGTCCTCTTTTTGAAGCCTGGCCGTCCACCAGAGTATTCGTCCTCCTAACGCCCTATCTCCTTAATAAACTTTGAATCCAAATTACTGGGGAAGGTCCTGGCGGACCGTTTGCGGTCATGCATTCAGGACCTGGTCCATTTGTACCAATCTGGCTTTATGCCGCATCAGGCCACCCAACATAATTTTCACCGGGTTCACAATGCTATGGTGTTGGCTCCGGAGCTGGGACGTCCCGCAGCCTTACCCCTAGCAGATATAGATAAGGCATTCGACTCCCTTAGCTGGGAGTTCCTTTTTCAACTCCTAGAAGTGATTCATTTTGGTCCACGTTTTCTAGCTTATGTGCGCCTCCTTTACATTGAACCTATAGGCTCTGTACGTATAGCTGGCTATCGTTCCCCTTTCTTTCCTATTGGCCGAGGCACACATCAAGGCTGCCCCCTATCCCTCCCCTCTTTGCCTTGGCTGTAGAGCCCCTGGCGGCGTGGGTTCGTATGGATCCAGTGCTCAGAGGCTTTGACTGGCCACATTCACAACCACACCACATTGCTCTCTACGCAGACGATGTCCTGTTTTTTATGACCGACCCCTTGGATTTCGGGCCAACGTATTTTACAGATCCTCCGGGTTTTTGGCCAGAACTCTCTGCTTCATACTAACCCCACTAAATCAGTGCTGTCCCCAGTATGTGGCCATCAGGGTAGAGGCACCTGGGCATCCCAGTTAAAACATGCTACAGAAGGGTTTCAATACCTGGGAGTATTTGTGTCCCCCTGTCTGCAGATTTTGTAGACACGCAATCTAAACCCGCTCCTCGCCAACCTCCACGATGAGACAGCTGTCTGGTCATCCCTATTGCTTTCATTATACGGGCGGTCGGCCATTTTTAAAATGGTCACTCTCCCCAGGGTTCTCTACCGTCTTCAGAATTTCCCGTACCACATACGTGGTTGGCACAAATTAATGCCTTACACAATACATTTTTATGGGAGGAAGGGCAATTCGCGTGGCACCTCAGACCTGTACGCAATCCACCTACTGCAGCGGTATCACGGCTGCGGATGTATACTCCTACTATGTTGCGGCTCACCTGTTAATCATTAACGACTGGTGGTATAACTCACCGACGGACCCGGCGTTCGCACTACAGCATGCGGCCATGGGGAGGACTCCCCTCCTGCAGCTCCTTTACAGTGCGCAGCACCATGACCATTTGCCACACGCCAGTCGAACAACGATCAGGCTGTGGCGGTACACGGTTCGACGTATGGGTTGGCACATACGGCTGACGCAGGCGATGCCCTTATGGCACGGTAATTATTTGCGTCCAGTGGCTGCACTGAAAGGGTTCCGTCAGTGGGACCTGATTGGTATTTCCACCTTGGGGATGTTATGCGGGGCACTTTCCTTAAATCATTCCAGCGACTACAGGAGGAGTTCCATCTCCACAAAACTCAGTTCTATAGGTACCTCCAACTGCGTCATGCCTTGACTTGCTCGCTTGCAAATACACCCGACCGCCCCAAATTCCATTCGTTGGAAGGCCGACTTCTTATGGAGGATATAGGAGCCCACAAAAAAAGACAGATATACCAGATGCTGATGATGCACCCCAACACGACCCTACACAAAACAAGGAGGGCGTGGCAGGATAACATTCCAGATTTGACGGATGATGACTGGATGGAGGCGATAGCTTGTCCCCGTGGTGCCGCGGTTGCTTCCAGATACCATCTCATACAGTTTAAGTATGTGCACCGCGTTTACTATACTTGTCTACGTCTTTGGAGGATGGGAGTGTGGCATCCCCCCAGTGCTTACGATGTGACGGGGAGGAAAGGACATTTCTCCATACGGTGTGAAGCTGTGTGGCCCTACAAGCCCTTTTGGCGTAGGGTATCAACTTGCCTTAAAGAGGTGTTGTTGTGGGACCTTCTGCACGAGTCCCGTCAGTTTTTACTTCATATACCGGAAGACATAGGTGGGAATCGATATAAGCAGCATCTCCTCTTTCTCTCCCTTACAATCACCAAAAGGGATATTGTCCAACTATGGAAAGGCACCTCTCCGCCGACAATGGGGAAGTGGCAAAGAGAACTAGATAAATGCATGGGTGCAGAGATGGCGGTTTTTCAAGCGAGGGGTTGCCCCCAAAAACATAGGAAAATTTGGTCTTGTTGGGCCACCTACCAGGGCATCGATCTCCCTCCTCTACCATCACAATCCCTGTAATAGTAGTTCTATGGGAGGTTTTCAGACTACAATGTGTATAGTATTGTTTTGTCTATTTGGGGGTGTGGGGGTATTGACATTTGCTTGCCAATGTGGGGTGGGAAAGTCTGTGTGCAGTTTTCAGTGTATTATTTTTTGTTATATTTACACAAATTGTACCCATTAATATTTTCACGCATGGTAATTTCTCAATAATGTGTCTCCATGTGGATTTTGTTGGGCCCTTGCCCTTGTGGTTCTTTCAAAATCTAATAAAATATGTTTTCAAAGAAAGAAGGTACGTTTTCAGTTAGACTAACCTGGTCCTTGTATCTGGACTGTGCTCCATCGCGGTCGGCCTGAACTTGTGACTTTCTCCCAGTCTCACATGATCAGATAGCCATGAGTGGTGTTTTGGGCTTTTTGGGGCTAATTTCTCTCATATCTTTAAAATTGCATATCTCTGGTTAGACTGATTCATTTTTTTCCGTTTTGGCCTTGTTTCATTTATTAAAATCAACTCTATTTTTCTAATCTGGTGTGGGATCCCTTTTGCGTTGTGTTATCATTTTATTACTGTTTGAAGTGCTGCACAAATACTTTTGTCTGCTCTGTGCCAAGCTGCCAGAGAGTTGAGCACAGGTTAATTTGGGGTTTGCTTGTGACTTCACCCTGATAAGGATTTAGGTTACTGCTTGAGAAGGGTTTCACCCCCCTAAACCAGTAACCCAATTTCTCACATAGATGTAGGCACTCTACTTCATCGCACAGGGGGTGCAATAGACCTTACAACTATGGGTATTGTGATGGACAATAGTATGACTACATATTCATTCCTTACGTGGAACTTGTAAGGTATGGGATCAGCAAGCAAGCATGGCTTCATTCCCAAGTGTAATACTACCAACAACATCAGGTGATTGTATTGTACACTTGATGAGACCCCAAGGCCATACTACCTAGATGTGTTGGTGTTGTCTGTTGATATACCTAAGGCATTTGACACTTTAAAGGACTTGGCTTGAGCAACTAAGATGGCGGACGCTCTCTAGCAGAGCTCTGCTCCGTAACCCCTTTATCCGGCAATTATCCCCCTGCACTCTTGCCATCGATCCCCTTCCTTGTATGATAGCGCCACAAATGAGCTGTCATTGGAGCAGCTAGACCGCCGAAGACACCGGAGGCGAACCGCAGCCAGGATGGCCAGCGGTTACCCACACTGCGGCCATGAGCCAATATAGGTGATGCAGGCGGAGGTGACCTGGACACAGAGAGAGATGCCAGGACCATTAAGAGCGCTTTCTCCGATGGTTGTATCAGGCGGGGAAGACATCGGGGACTGTGGGAGACATGTACAGAGAACTGCCCCTACTGGCCTAGTGGTATTGGACATTGTGCTGCGGGCGTTGCACCATGCTTCTGGGGCTCAGACCCACCCCCAAATATCGGACGCACACAAGAGGCCTACCATCTTCAAACAAACTTGTCACCTGCAAGCAGCATATCAAGGTATGGGGTGTTCCAGGGGGCGCCACACTGAATGGGCTTCATTGTAATTGGGGGATAATGCTTAGACACTCTTGGGCCACCCCACTGCCCCTTTTGAACTGGTGGCTTGGGAGCATGTACAAACCTAACTTTCTCTGCATCCCATGGCCTGGGGAAGTGGACACACCGCAGAGTGTCAGGTGGATATGCTGACACCATCCAAGGATTTGTCTGCGCTGCTTGCTGCATACGCTCAACCACCTGGACACCTCGTCGGGGGATACCTCACCCAGGGCTTTGAGCCTATTGCACAGCATCATCGCTCTGAGGTGAACTGCAACTCCGCAGGTGTTAGGTGAGGCCACAGACCTGGGAGTCAAGTGTTATCATACACAATCTGTGGGACTGCTCATGCTCCACTACACTTGGGAGGATGGCTGAGTGTGCAAGCGGGCCATATTGAACACTAAGCACGCTGACTAGTACATGATCACAGTCCAGGGTACCAAGCGTCCTGCCCCCTGATCTATGGCCTGGGCTGCTCGTGCTGCAGTGTCACACCCTATCTCATGATGGGCAAGTGGGCCCATTTGTCCTGGGGACTTGACTCATCTACCTGGCCACTGGAACCATTGTTTGTCATGGGCCGTCTGCGTTCTGGTACCCACAGCATGCCTCCGCACTGGTCTGCCACACCAGCGCTGCCATCTGAGCAGGCCAATACTCCGGTCCCACTGGGGAGCCCCCGTCCAGAGATGACAAGCTGAACATCATCCAGAAGGATATAGAGAAATCCTGGATCTCTCTGGAGCACAAGATAGATGCTGTGGCAGTGGATCTCACTCTGTTACATGCTGATCACCGCAAACTGGAAGATAAAGCTCGTATTGCAGAACAGATTCTGACCACAATTCAGCCAAAGGCTCACAAGAAGGAGCTGAACCTGCATGTGCGAAAAGAACAGGTCATTATTTTAGAGGAGAGAGCAGAAGGCAGCTCCCATAGAAATAATATATGCGTGGTAGGTCTCCGTGAAAATGTGGAGGGAAAGGACACAGTCCCCTATGTTAAACAACGGTTGAGTGGATTTATCCCCCAGACTGCTCTCTCACCTTCTTTTCTGTTGAAATGGCACAACGGTTCCCGGTGAGGAGCACCCCCCAGGAGCTAATCCCAGACTAATGGTGGTCCATTGGCTTCACTATCAGGGTCCGCAATCTAATCCTGAAGGAGGCCCCTAACCTCCAGAGCTGGTGATCGACAAATCAAGCATCATGATATTCCTGGATTATATGCTGGCAGTGGAGCGTCAGTAGAATTCATTCTTCACCGTTAAGCATAGGCTAACCGTGATTTGGATGTGAGGTACTCCCTCCTGTTTCCCAGATGGCTTTGTGTTATGGTGGAAGGCACGGTGCATTTTTTCGCTGACCCCAAAAAGATCTAGGACTGGATTGAAAATTCTGAGATCGCACCCCTTGCCCCTTTTTGGCCAGGGACGGCAGCTTTGGCAGCTTTGAGAGGGTAGCAGGCATCACCACCAGTGCCACCGAGAGGACCGCCCCTGCGGTTACTGACCTCGCTAGACCTGGAGGAGGTTATACAGGAGAGGAGGCAAGCTCTGCAGATGGCTGTGACCATTCAAGATCCCATTCAGCCGTCAGACTTGGAGGAGGAAACGGCCAAATCTTCAAGTGACAATGGCTCCTCAACAACCTGGCCTTCCAGACTGGATCCTGCCACACTACCCTGAGTGACTCCTCAAATTGCTGATGAACCTGGCTTAGAATCAACAGAGGCGTTGATGTTACACCAAATATTTATTTACCATACTTTACAGCCATAGTCCTTCCTTGTGTCCATATCTTTGCTGTTGTCCTACTGTCCTCACCCCTCACTGTTTGATGATTGTACCTTCCTTTATACTTAGTGGTGGTGCATATGTTTAGGACCCACAACACATACAATGTAGGCAATGGAACTGTGCTTCATGGTGGCCCCATAATTGTTTCTTACAGGGGCTTACGTGTCCCTGTATCTCACATGCTGACCGACCACCTTGGATAATTATCACAATAGGCTCATATGGTAGCATTCCCTCTACCTCAATGGTATTCTTAGTTTTTTTCTTAGTTCCTGCACTCAGTTTTGCTATACGCACCTATCCCAAACATGCACTGTTAGGCTGCTGGCCTGTTGCCTCCCCTGCAGTGCCAGGACACTTAACACTTGCCATTTAGCGCTATGACCAACATCAACCTACTTACCTGGAATGTGAAGGGAATGCACACTCCCACCCATAGATACGCTGTTTACTCCTATTTGTACTGTCGCTCCACCCACATAGCATTTTTAGAAGAATCTCACCGAATGTGAGCAGAGGCTAAGAGATTGCAGAGGTGCTGGCGTGAATAGCTATACTCTACAAAATATCCAACTTATACGTGAGGCGTTCTAGTGTGGGTCAAAGCTGACGTTCCCTTCATGGCAGACACAACAATTGCTGACCCGGAGGGTCGCTATCTCTTCATAGAGGGCTAATAATTGGCACCATATATGCCCCCAACTATGACCATACGGGGTCCTAGTCAAGCTATCTGGGGTGCTTTCAGGATGGAGTGGGGTTCCATGGCTCCTTGAGTAGGAATTAAGTTGTATTTTGAGGATCGACTTGGAACTCTCCTTCCCCCCCTTCCTCTCCCCGGGAACAGTTACCACATCCAATGGCCAATTACCGACTGGCTTGGACTTGGCAGCTATCAGACATATGGTGCTTGCATAGCGTAGGGTCTGTTCATTCTATCTGTACCCACACGACCTTCATGTTCGTATAGATCGACTGGTTAGCACCCCGGATGTCATCTCCCAAATAATCCATATTGACTAACTGGTTCACACCCATTCATGTCATAAATTCCAATACCTATAGTTGAATTGGAACCAGGGGCCTAACCCGATCCCCACATGGAGACAGCAGCTGGCATCACTAGATGAAACAACTCATTTCACACTTCTCTGGGCGTCACCATTGCAGAACACTTTGACATTAATGCTAAAACAGCTACGACTTGGCTGATTGAGTGGGACGCTTTCAAAGTGGTCATTAGGGATCAATGCCTGGGTTACTCATAGAATGTGCACCATCAGCTCGACAGATACATTGCTCAGATTGAGCGTGAACTGTTGAGTTCTAAATCACGGGCTCTGTTAGTCCCTGAACCTGGGGGCCACCTTGCGCAGGCACAGCGTGAGCATGCAGAATTGTTGGAAAGATTACGTTGTCTTATTTTATACGGCACAATCGGCCAGAACGCACAGTGAGACTGATAAATAGGAATAATTTCTGGCGTGGCTCATCCACTAGGTAGAGCAGAGGCAACCCATAACAACATTTCAGACGGCCTCTAGAGCCCTCCTGCACACACAGAGAGACATTCACACCAACGTGACACAACATTACCCTTTACTGTCCACATCAGTGGCATCCTCTCTAGCTTCCAGGCCCTTGCTTTCAGTGTACCCGGAGCAGAGAGCTGAACTGGACTGCAACATTACGCTCTTTGAAATTCAGGAGGCCTTCCATGCATTTGCCACTGGCAAAGCCCCGGGTCCAGAGGGTCTTCCAACTGAATTTTATAAAGCTTCTACCCACTTTAAGCCCCTCGCCTGAAGATATTATTTGATGAGGCTCTGCTGGCTGCCTGTCTACCGGCCACGTTCCATTACACGCTGCTCATATCCTTCCCTCAGCCCGACATAGATCCTACTGCACTGGGTCATACAGGTCATTGGCACTTGTTAACAGAGAGAAAAAAATATTAGCTAAGATCCTTGCAGACCCCTTGGCACCCTTGGTTACAGCATTGGTACACCTGGATCAGAATGGGTTTGTCCCGGCCCACAGTATCTCTCTTAATCTGCAGAGATTTATACAGATCTTGGAGCACACTCCCCACACCTGGCCACGTACGGGCTGCCTAGTGTTGGATCGGGAGAAAGCTTTTGTCTCGTTGGAGTGGGCCTTCCTATTCAAGGCGCTGCCATGCTATGGCCTGAGGAATCACTTCATTCGGTTGGTCAAACTACTTTATTCCCAGCCACTAACTAAAGTGAAAACGTGTGCTCTCATTTCTGACCCCATCCCGATCCATAGGGGCACCCATCAGGGTTGCTCACTGTACCCTTTGCCTTTTTCCTTAACCATGGACCCGAGCCCTCCAAGCGCATGGATAAACTGGGGGATTCCACTGAGGGTCGGCCAGCAGTCTGTCTCTCTGTATGCAGATGATCTATTACTGTACCTTAGAGATATACACACAATCCATGCAGTTATAGCACTAGCTTTTGTAAAGTTTGCAGAACTTTCTGGCCTTTAAGGTTAACTGGGCCAAATCATGCCTTTTTCCACTCAGTGGCACAACATCTGACCCTGCATTCTGTCTTAATGGTGCTTGTTTGACATGCCAACCCGTGGTGTTCTGCTATCTGAGCATTTGCGTCTATCACAAACATGCCGATCTGTTTGACGGCAATCTCACCCGGGCAGGATCCTCACTGCAGATGCAGATGGTGTTCTGGAGGTTACTGCCACTCTCTGTTGCAGAATGCGTAGCGCTTACCAAAATGGTGATGCTGCCCCGCCTACTACACTACTTTGCCAACCTTCCTCTGTATGTTTCAAAGCCATTTATTCGGTTGCGTGAAAATATGACGAGGGAGTTTCTCTGCCGCAACACATGCTGTAGGGTAGTGTTGCATAATCTCTACCTGCCTACAAGCGGTTAGGCTTGTGGTCCCGAATAAATTTTGAGAAGTACTACCTAGCTTATCAACTGCAGTTGGTGGCCCGGTAGTTGGCAAGCCTCCATACTGTTGATACCACCACTGCCTTCCTGGCTTGGAGTCTGCCTCACATACAGCAATTGTTTCATCCTTGTTTGGAGTATTCTACCCTTATCCCATGCAATGCCCGCTTTGATCTCATTCAACATTATGTCTTCCACAGGGCTTATGTCACTTCCCCCGTTGTTGTTCGTCTGATGCAGATTTCCTACCCATGCTCTGGGCCTGCCCGTCCCTCACCAGTATTGGCAAGGCATCACTACACACTTAACAGATTGCACAGGACACTGCTCGCTGCACACGTGGGAGGTGTGCCTGCTGGGCTTGCACTGCAGCGACAAGATATACAGGGCCACCACCTGTTTAATTGACTTAGGGCTCCTGCTGGCCAAACGCTTGGAAGTGGAAATCGCCAACCCCACATGATCACTGCATGGGAACAATCCCTGAAAATGTGGGCCCAGGCTGAGAGCGGTGCACTCCACCGAGAAGATACGAGGGGCTCATACAAGTACCCTTTTGCATCCAGTTGGAATGCTATCCTAGTTGTACTCCAAACTGCTGTTGAGGCCCCCGGGTGGCACTAACCCCTTTCCCTACTGTTCCACAGACTGGAGTGGAATAGTAACTTTTACCCCTCCAAAGTCTAACGCTTTCTCTACTGTTGCACAGACTGGAGTGGGAATAGTAAATTCTACCTTTCCGAAGTTCAGCGCATTTCCTACTGTTGCACAGACTGGAGTGGAAATAGTAAATATTACCCCTCTGGAGTCGAACGCTTTCCCTACTGTTACACAGACTGGAGTGGGAATAGTAAATGTAATCCCTCGAAGTCTAACACTTTCCCTACTGTTGCACAGACTGGAGTGGGATTAGTACATTTTACCCCACCGGAGTCCAATGATTTCCCCTCTGTTGCACAGACTGGAGTGGGAATAGTAGATTGTATACCCCTCTGAAGCCCAACACTTTCCCTACTGTTACACAGACTGGAGTGGGAATAGTAAATTGAATCCCTCAAAGTCTAACTCTCTCTAACGCCTTCGTGCGGGACACTGAATCTGAATGCTGGTATCTGGGCTTGAGGCCGCTGTTGGGTGTCCACTATTCACCACCGCCGTCCACCATCAGGACCTTGCTGCAGTGCCCCTGTTCCTCCCCGCCGCCGCAGGCAGAACATCAAGCGGCCGCTGAGCGGGAGGAACGCGATCAGGACTGCATTGACAACAATTCCCTGCTGGGTCCCGCCCACACACACAGCCACTCCCGCGCCCGGAGGCGCTAAAACCAGCTGGGCTCCCATTAAGGTGCGAGAGCCTTCGTGCGGGACACTGAATCTGAATGCTGGTATCTGGGCTTGAGGCCGCTGTTGGGTGTCCACTATTCACCACCGCCGTCCACCGTCAGGACCTTGCTGCAGTGCCCCTGTTCCTCCCCGCCGCCGCAGGCAGAACATCAAGCGGCCGCTGAGCGGGAGGAACGCGATCAGGACTGCATTGACCACAATTCCCTGCTGGGTCCCGCCCACACACACAGCCACTCCAGCGCCCGGAGGCGCTAAAACCAGCTGGGCTTCCTCCGCATCGCGGGACGCGCGCGGGAGCGCCCGGGGCTAAGCCCGGGCAAAGGGCGGGCCATCTAAGGCCGTCAAAGGACGACGAGGGACGGGACGGGCCACTCCCCTGACATCTACTACACGGTACGACTGTCCTCCGGATTCATTGCGACCATCGTTTGGATCTGCCAAGGAGTGTACAGGAACTACCTTTCTCTATATCTCTTTGTGCCTGGAAATCTTTACTACAATCCCTGTCGATTAGTACCTTAGCATGTCTACACAAATGGGAAAATCCCGCACCATAACTGTTAATACATCACATGGAACTGCTACCGGGACAATTGATCAATTTTTTAAGAGGGTAACAAATGTACTTGAAAAAGAAATAGCTGATACAGAGAAGCGTCTTTCATTAGATTTACTAACTGGGAAACGCTCTTCTCTGGGGTTACTAGCCCAAGCCGTTTCCCCAGGGAGGACACACTTGGACTTAGTACAGGGTTCCACTCCCCTAGTAGCGGTAAGGGTGGAAGACAATGATGATATACCATCCACCGCCAACGATAATGCTGTGCATTCCACAAATTCCTCCTCACCTTGTTCAACCACATCAACCACATCTGGATTATCAAATTCCCCCAAATTATTCTCAGCTTCCCCATTGATTATAGACCAGTATCATAGCGAAATAAAAAAAAGGAAAAGAAGGGGATCTCCATCTGTGAAACCCCAAATGAAAATACAAAAAATCTGTCCTTCTGTTTCCCACTCTACAAGATCCTCTAAATCGGTAGAACCCTCTCTCTCCTTGGAGACAAACAATCCGTCCGCTACTTCTAATCTCCCAGGACCTTTAAATACTTTACATCTAGAAACAGAGTTCATTAACAAACTAGAGGTTTTGATTAAATCCCTCCTACTCCCTTTGTTAGAGAGAACACGAATGATAAGTGCACATTTAGAAACCTTGGGTAGTCAAATAGAAGGGAATACAGTCGCACTGACAGAATTGCAAAGCGCTCATGCCAAAAACATTGGTAATAACCATATAATCCCTCCTATTTTGTCAATACCACAACCTTCGATAAGCACCGTGCCTGTAACAACAGTTAGCACACAAGGGAAAAAAGCTCTGTTCAAAACAAACAAACCAACAACTAGCAAAGAGAAATTTTCCTCCCTAGCCAACAGTCAGGGAAACAGGGAGACCGTCCAGTCCAGTAATAAAAGGGAAGGGGATAAGAATGGACCCACTAAAAATCTCCCAGTAGAAAAAATCACCCAACCAGTAAATGAAGCAGTTGGGAACGAAAAGGGAAAGTTACCACCCATACAGTCATCTAGAGAAATAAAAAGAATAGTGGACTTACCACCACAATCTGCCCCATATACGATCATTATGGCGGGGGTACCCGAGCTTGTAAAAGGGGTCAGAGAGGATCATCATGCCTTAAAAAATAAAACTATCCATTGGCTTGAGCAGAATAGACCATTACCTGCCCATGTCAGTGGAGAAATTCTGACCGTGAGACGAGCAATTTGGGTGGGATCAAGACCAAAAGATAGAACCGGGGATGTGATAATTATTAACTTTAAAGATCATAGAGCAGTAAGGTGCATTGGAGACTGGTACCAAACAAGAGGGGGGGACACTATCTCCACCCACTATGTTAGTTCTTTTTATCCAAGAGACCCAACCTCATATCCAAAATCTATACCACTAAAAAACCCTTATCTGGATTGGAAGGAAGTGGGTCCCCGACTCCTGCACCAAAATGTGGATAATTACCGCCCTTACCCTCAGCCACATAGGGGGTTCCATAGCAACAACAATAATGTTCCCCCACATTATGAGTGTAATGTGCCCACTTATAATCGTTATTCAATGCTCTTTGGACTAGATGAAGTTGATTGACTTAGACGGCAGTGGAGAGTCGCGCTAAGGCCGTCTCCTTCAGAGACTTGCATAGCACAGGACTCTGTAATTCCGGAAGGGGATGCCATTGATAAGGCATTAGAAGACAGAGAGCAAGATGTATTGGATGATATACCATCTGCAAATGAGGAAGATATTCCCCCTTTGCAGGAACACATAGACGACTCAGTACATAGGTTACCCAATGATGATGACCTCCCCATATTGGAAAACACATTAAACGGTATACCTAGTCTATTAAGAGAGAAAGGTCAACCGACCGTAAAGAGTTCCTCTCAAGAGGAAGTACACTCGATTTAAAAAATTGAGGCAACCCAGAAAAGTTTAAAAATACAATTTTTATTCTGGAACATTGCGGGGCTTAAGAGAAAAATCACAAATGGGAGTATTGTAAACTTTGTACAGGAATACCATGTGATTTGTCTACAGGAGACATGGGCAACAACTGAGTTCCATTTAAAAGGGTATAAAACCTTTTTTTCTTCAGCAAAAGCTGTCTCGCATGGTAGACCCAAAGGTGGGTTGGTGATCTACATAGCGAACACTCTATTGGGCCTAGAGATTACACCCCTTGCACTAGAATCAAATTATCAGGTACTAAAACTGACATTTGAGGAGAAAAAGATCATTCTTGTCGTAAACTTATACGATAATTTGATAGAAACTGATAGATTGCATATATTAGGGGCTCTTCGTAAGAAACTTGTAACCTGGTCTAAACTGAAAAAAACTCAGGATCCCCCAAGTATCATATGGGGGGGTGATTTCAACCATCACCCCTGTATTAGAAGTAACACTAACCTCTGCGGGGTGGTGGATGAAACAGACGGCCAAATAACTCATTTCAGCCACTCAGAGGTGGGAAACTTCTTAAACGAAACCATGTCTGAACTAGGCCTCGTAATATTAAACACGCCAAAATCTTTTAATGGTCAATTGGAACCAACTTATCTGGGAAGGGGCTGTGAGTCGACAATCGACTACGTATTGGCCACAGCCACACTAGGGAACAAGGTTGGAAATTTTAGCATTCTTATAAATACCCTAAGTGACCATGCTGCCCTGGCCATAGTTTTATCTCTGGATCAAGGTCAGCTCCCGCCTTCGCATATAAATACTATCCTTGCCCAACATGAAATATATCTTAAAAAAATAAACGGTTATACCCTAGGGTGGGGTAAGATAGACCCCATAGATTTAACAAAAAGGGTGGTCCGTATGACATATGAGGCAATAGTAACATGCCTAGATACCAACACGGGGGAGCAGGAGGTTCTGAACAATTTTGGGAACATTTTAGATAAGGTAAAAGAGCTGCTAACCAAAAAGTGCAAAGGAAATGAAGGGGGGGGGGGGA
The DNA here is from genome assembly GCF_964204655.1 of Triturus cristatus. NCBI lineage: Eukaryota > Metazoa > Chordata > Amphibia > Caudata > Salamandridae > Triturus > Triturus cristatus. The sequence continues at coordinate 142,372,493 of NC_140580.1, read as the reverse complement.
AAGAGGGTGGTTTGACCACAATTGTTCCGTGGCACATAAAAAATTAAAGCGAGCCCTGTCAAAAGTCCCTAGAGATCAGGATGAGATCAGGAAGCTAAGAAGAACCTATACTTCAGTATGTAAGGGCACGAAACAAGAATTGAAACAAGCATTATGGGATCAACTCCATGAGAGTTCCCTGACTAGAAACAGTGATGCCTTCTGGAAACTGGTTAAGGCTCCATTCCTGCAAGATAATAGCAATCACCCATCGGTAGATGTGGCAATTGATGGCCCGACGTGGGTAAACCACTTCTCAAAAATCTTTGCCAAACCTCCAGAAATTGAACCTATAGAAGATAATGTCAGGAGTACCCAGCTCAATTCCTTCCCTATTTTAATAGATGTTACACTAACTGAAATCATCAATGCAGTTAAATCAAGCAAAAGTGGGAAAGCCCCTGGCCCGGATGGTGTGCTAGTGGACTTTTTTTAAATCTAATCTAGAACTGTGGGCTCCCATCCTAAAAAGGGTATTTGATGCAGTAATGAAGTGCGGTCTAATTAAATCCTGGACACAATCAACCATGGTCCCTATTTTCAAGAAGGGAGATAGGGAGGATGTTTCTTGCTATCGTCCAATCTCACTCCTGGACTCTCTGGGGAAGGTACTGGGCAGAGTGGTTCTCCAGCGACTCCAGGAGTGGGTGGACGATGACAAGGTCCTCTCTGATATCCAGTTTGGCTTCAGGGAGGGATTTGGGACAATTGAGCAGGCACTAAATTTGTCCCTAATTATGGGGAAATATGTTTCTGCAAAGCGGGGCAGATTATATATGGTCTATGTTGACCTGTCCGCGGCTTTTGACTGCTTCTCTCATTCGAAATTATGGATAATACTTACTAAAATGGGTGTAGACCCGGTCCTAGTAACTTTCCTTCGCGAATCATATATGAATGCCTCTGCCAGGGTACGTTTTGGAGTCCGGGGGGAACTTTCGAATTCATTTGCAGTAGATCGTGGTGTCAGGCAGGGTTGTGTCCTTGCCCCCTTTCTCTTCTCGTTATATACAAATGGTCTTGAGATGGAGATGTTACAGGGGGCTCAGGACCTCCCTCGAGTTGGAGAACGCTTGATACCAGCGCTCTTATATGCGGATGACGCCGTGATACTTGCACGTACCCCAAGAGAATTACAAAAGGCAACGGAACGGTATGCAAGTTTCATGGGCAAATTAGATCTTCGGATAAACATAAAAAAAACGTTTGTTATGGTGGTGGGGCAGGGCAAAAAAAGGGGGAAGAATATCTATTTAGATAAGGAAAGGCTAGAACTAACGGACCAATACCCATATCTCGGCGTAATGATTGACGCGAAACTAAATTGGAAGCCAGCCATAGAGGCCCGTAAACACCACCTTTTGAGGGCAAATGCTGCCCTAATAAAATTCTCACAAAAACTGGGCAAGAGGCCACCTGTAGAGCTCCTCCGTATTTACAAAGCGAAATGCCTTTCGACAGCACTTTACGGAGCAGGCTTGTGGGGACACAAAAATACTAATTCCCTACAGGTGGCAGAAAACAAATTTTTGAGATTCCTCTTGGCGGTTCCAAAAAGAGTCTCCACTTTTTCATGTCATACCGAATTGGGGACTCCCCATATTGAGGACCTTGCAAAAATTGAACCACTCCTACTGTGGCACCGCGTTTGGACTTCAAGTAAAAATACCTTCACAAAGAAGTTACTGGCAGATTGTATGTCATTAGACCACGTGGGGAAGATCGAGTGGCTGAAGTACATAAAACACTTTTTATCTGACCTAGGATTGGGTAAATATTATCTGACACCAGAACTTATTTCTGAAATACCAAAGAAGGAACTAAAAATAAGGGCACTGTCGTATGTCGAAGAGACACGTATGTGCGCAGAGGTCCGGAAACCATCGGTTCGCCACTCCATGGTAGTGATGACAACTCTGGATATCGAACCATATTTGACGTATGTCCAGTCGCAGTTTGAGCGGTTCCTTTTGACCAGATTTAGGCTGAACATCTTCCACAGGATAGTAGCCTTCCCTTCAAAAAACACTTGGGAGGAACATTTGCCGGTGTGCCCATGTGAAGAAACAGCAGAACATTTTATTCATTTTACATGCCACAGAGCACGAACGAGCCTCAGATTCAGTAGCGCTGATATTTGCTGAAATTGAGATTTTTAGGCTGCTTTAGGAGGGTTTATAGAAATTTTTAATAATTTTAGATTTGTTATTGTTTTATTTATTGATCGCCCTGCAATACCCTGTGCACTTTCACATTGTGTTTAAAACTGAAAATCGGCACCTACCCGACCCGCTAGAGCGGGGGGAACTGGGCACTCGAACACGTCCACGAGTACCAGCCGCCATCTTAGGGCTGGCTCGGGACGCGTTCTAGCTCTTCTCCACTTCCGGGAGAGAGCTATATAGAGCGAGCGAGCCCGTCGCTCGGAGATATTCATTTTACATGCCACAGAGCACGAACGAGCCTCAGATTCAGTAGCGCTGATATTTGCTGAAATTGAGATTTTTAGGCTGCTTTAGGAGGGTTTATAGAAATTTTTAATAATTTTAGATTTGTTATTGTTTTATTTATTGATCGCCCTGCAATACCCTGTGCACTTTCACATTGTGTTTAAAACTGAAAATCGGCACCTACCCGACCCGCTAGAGTGGGGGGAACTGGGCACTCGAACACGTCCACGAGTACCAGCCGCCATCTTAGGGCTGGCTCGGGACGCGTTCTAGCTCTTCTCCACTTCCGGGAGAGAGCTATATAGAGCGAGCGAGCCCGTCGCTCGGAGATATTCATTTTACATGCCACAGAGCACGAACGAGCCTCAGATTCAGTAGCACTGATATTTGCTGAAATTGAGATTTTTAGGCTGCTTTAGGAGGGTTTATAGAAATTTTTAATAATTTTAGATTTGTTATTGTTTTATTTATTGATCGCCCTGCAATACCCTGTGCACTTTCACATTGTGTTTAAAACGGAAAATCGGCACCTACCCGACCCGCTAGAGCGGGGGGAACTGGGCACTCGAACACGTCCACGAGTACCAGCCGCCATCTTAGGGCTGGCTCGGGACGCGTTCTAGCTCTTCTCCACTTCCGGGAGAGAGCTATATAGAGCGAGCGAGCGCGTCGCTCGGAGATATTCATTTTACATGCCACAGAGCACGAACGAGCCTCAGATTCAGTAGCGCTGATATTTGCTGAAATTGAGATTTTTAGGCTGCTTTAGGAGGGTTTATAGAAATTTTTAATAATTTTAGATTTGTTATTGTTTTATTTATTGATCTCCCTGCAATACCCTGTGCACTTTCACATTGTGTTTAAAACTGAAATTCGGCACCTACCTGACCCGCTAGAGCGGGGGGAACTGGGCACTCGAACACGTCCACGAGTACCAGCCGCCATCTTAGGGCTGGCTCGGGACGCGTTCTAGCTCTTCTCCACTTCCGGGAGAGAGCTATATAGTCCTCGCTCACCCAGGATGCGCAGCGGACGTGCGCAGCGGGCGCGCGCCGAAGACGCGCCTAAGACAAGCCCGTCTGCGCCCCTCCGTGCCAGATCCGGGCACAGGGCCACCCCCCCTGGTCCGGCTGCCACTCACAAAGCCATATCTACCCTATGCTACACCTCCGCTCAGCTGAAACAGTGGAACACAGGTGTGGGTAGGTCTTGTAAAGTATTATTGCTATGTAAACACTTGTCTACCGCACCTATATCATGTGTAGGTTGCACTTTTTCTTTGCCATCTCCACGGCTTGCGACAAACACCACATCCTACTCCCAGGAAACCCCCAGCGCTTCCCCATCTATCGACCAATATGTAAAAGCAGCATTAATCAATGTACGCTCACTCCCTCAACATAGTCTGGTAATAAGGGAGACTATTATTAACCAAGAACTGGATATACTTCTTATTACCGAGTCATGGGGAGACGATGCTTCCGGTCCTGATTTTGTACTGGCTACCCCAGAAGGCTATTGTGTAGCTAGACAAGATAGGATCTCAGGGCGAGGTGGAGGTTTAGCCATCATTTATAGGGACACCTATCGAACAAAATGTGATCCTATTCACAGCACTAATTGTGAAGCTGTTGCATTCGCTATCAATCTTACCCAGAAACAAGCTTTTAAAGGGACACTTGTGTACAGACCTCCAGGAACACGTACCAAATTTTTAGCAGCTCTTACAGATATCACGGAATCAGTAATAGGTTCACCATACTATACGATGCTTGGGGACTTTAATTTCCCGCTTGAAAACATGGATAATCATGATACAATCCAACTTATCGCTGACATGCAGGCAATAGGACTGCAGCAGCTAGTGAGGGGCCCCACGCACAACGCTGGGCATACACTGGATGGTGTATTTACTAACGACCCCAAAATTGAGACATCAGTAGTACTTCCTTTGATATGGACTGACCATCAAGCTATAATTTTTAGGATCAAACTGTTACCTCCCAAACTCTCTCAGAATAAAGTCCGTCTGCCAGTGGGGGCACGGACGTGGAATAAGGCAGATATGCCGTATTTTATTAATCTCCTGATGTCATCTATTCCAGAAAACACAGGTGATACTGAGACCATGTCCACAAATTTTCAGTAATGGATTTTAAAGGCAGCCAACCAAGTTGCACCTGAAAAATATTATCGCCCCAATAGAGCTACGCCATCTGCTCAATGGTACACAGAGGAACTGCGCCTCCAACGTCAGTACTGTAGAAATCTTGAAAGGCGCTGGAGGAAACATTACAGTCCCTCTGCTAAGCAAGATTATAAGAGCGCTCTAGCAATCTACAAAAAAGCTATCAACACGCAAAAGAATCTCTTTTACACTGGCCAAATTGAACAAGCACACAACTCAGCCAGGATGCTCTTTCAAGTTGTGAATTCTCTTTCTAGTCCAAAGGGACCTATAATTGAGAACTCGCAGGAACTATGTGATTCATTAGCCACCTTCTTCAAAACCAAGGTGATGGACATCTATTCCACTTTTTCTAATGAACAGGCAGGAAAAACTGATGTTACACCCATCATTTATCCAATACCCAGATTCAGATTTTAATGTCTTTATTTCGATAATAAAATCATAAAAGACAGCAGAATTTACACAAACAGTTTAGGCCATACTTTACAAACGCCATATACTGACCAGTTTACAAATAATTATACACACGATAAAAGCTATACATTAAAAATAATCCTTGTTAAACATCCCATTTTTTTTTTAAAAACATAAAATCAATAAATAAAACCATCTTAAAATACTATACAATATCCATCTTTGGATAGGATGTTTTAAGTGCGAATCATATAATCAAACATTTCTAACTATTTATGGGCTCTAATGATCCAAACCCAGCCCAGGAATTTCGCTGTGCTCACCGCAAACAACTCTGAGGTATTGGTCTTTAATGCCCGAATCGCCTCCGCGGACCTACTACAAGTAAGGCGTTGAAACAGAGGTTTTAACCATTTTCTACGAGGGTCGTTGTACATGGGGCAGGCAAATAAGAGGTGGCCCTCTGACTCCTTATGACCAGGACACCATTTACAAAATTCAGTTACTCCAGTGCCCCAATTTTTAGTGAATGTATTCAAGGGCAAAGAACCCACCCGAAACTGATGGTAGAGTTTCTTATCTAGCGGCCTGGTAATGATATCCCAGTAGATCTCACGGGAAGGATCCAGCTTGTTAGCCAGGAACCTGCCTGTTAGACTTGTGGAACTGGAAGCAGACACGAAGGTTTGTCGGACCGAGGCCCAGTACAATGCTTTAAATTCTTGTTTGGAGGGAAACACATTGGTTCCAGGAGACAACCACAGCTGTTCCAGACCCATTTCAACCAAAATGGTTCTAACCGTGCGTAGCCATGGAATTCTCCCGGATCCCTCCATGGACCTTACTTCGACAAGCTCATTAGCAAATAAGGCAAGGTCAGGGGAAGACCAAATCCGTCTCCAAAAGGCGACCAGTCTGAACCTCGCCATCTCGTTAATTGGATTACAACCTAAGTCCAAGCAAAGGGGTATAGATGGGGTTGATTGCGGAAGCCCCACTAGATTCCGCAAGAACTTACACTGTGCTTTAAACAGACTAGAAAGATCCATGTACGCCCAAAGATCCGCTCCATATAAGATAGCAGCGTTAATCTTTGCGTCGTAGATTTTTAGCGCAGGGTGCACACGTTTAGTAATGGATCTCTTTTGTTCCCTAAGGAGACAGCCAGTTAAGCGGGCCAGTTTAAGCTGCTGTTCGACTACCTGCTCCTTCCATCGCAGGCGAAAGTCTAGTGTAACCCCTAGGTAGGACATGTGATCTACTTGTTCCAAGTTAGCACCACCCATCCTTACCGAGCTCCGAACCGAAATGTTCCTTGTAAAAACCATGAATTTAGTTTTGCCCACGTTTACCTTCAAATCATTGATGACACAAAACTCCTCAAAGCGGTTCAGTGCCCGCTGTAAACCGCTTCTGGTCTTAGAGAGGAGCAGAGTGTCATCAGCGAAGATAAGCATGGGGAACTTCTTCCCAGCCAGGGAGGGAGCGTCAGTTGGGAAGGTATTGAAAAAGTTTACTACCTGGTCAATAAATAGCAGGAAGAGAGTGGGTGCCAGGACACAACCCTGACGAACCCCGCGTGTTACTGGGAAACTGTTCGTCACTTGTCCTTGACCGCCCCACCGAACCCTAGCAAAATTGTCCTCATGCAATTTAACAATTAAATCCAGAAGTTCCAAAGGTAAACCTAGGTCTCTCAAGACGCACCACAGTTTAGCCCTCGGGACCATGTCAAAAGCAGCCTTTAGATCAATGAAAGCGGCGAAAATTTTCCCCCCGCCTAGCAGCACCACCTTCCAGTATATCAGACAAAATCTAAACACCTGGTCGATGGTGCTGATACCAGTTCTAAAGCCTGCTTGCATGGGAGACAAAATGCACTCCGAGACCATCCATCCCTGAACTCTACCTAAGATCATTCGTGCAATGACCTTTTGGAGAGAGTCAATAAGGCTGATCGGGCGATAATTGCCCGGGTTGGACCGATCCCCTTTTTTGTGGATTGGGAGGATCTCAGCCCCCTTCCAGCTCTTTGGGATTCTGGCTCCTTGGGCAATTGCATTAGCTAACCTAGTGATATACGGTATCCAAAGTTCTTGGTTGGATTTAAACAAATCAACGGGGATTAGGTCCATCCCTGGAGCCTTCCCCCGCTCAGTCAAACCCAGTGCTAATTCTGTTTCTTGTTCTGTAAAGAACAGGACCCCACCGTGATCCAACAGTGTGTACTCATACCTTAGCATAGTGGAGGATACCGAGATCTCAGACCTAAATTGGGCAGCATAGAAATCCACCCAAGTTCCGGGGGGGACATGATTTGTAGGCATTTGCGAATCTGGGTCCCTGCCCCACTTTACCAGTTCCCAGAATTTCGTCTGGTTATTGGATGTCGATGCATCCAGAAGATCGGACCAATGCCTATCTTCCCACTCTCTTTTAGCATCCCACTGGGTTTTTTTATACTGGACCCTAGCTAACTTGACATCTCTCATAACCCGTGACTTGACCGCCTTAACTAATTGGCTATAGGCCTCCCTACATTTCCCGTTGTACCATTTCTGACGGGAACCAAGTTTTTTTGGCGGGCCTGCCAAGTATGGACTGGATAAGAGAATTTTAAGCTGTTCAAAACAACCTTCGTGGGTCTTGGTAACATGATCGAGGCCAACCCCCTCGGGCACAGTGGGCATGAGTTCGTTCACCGTGTAGGTAACCAATTTTGTAATACTTTCAAGGAGGGTGGCATCACCCACTAACCTAGACCATTTCAGCCTTCTTCTGTCATTGGTCAAGGTGAGATCTCCTGTCCTAAGAGTATCTGGGTTCTTCAATCTATCAGAGCCCAGAAACCTTAAACTAAGCGACAGGGGGTTGTGGTCGCTTTCTGGGCGGGATACCACTTCCATGTCGATCATATAATGCCAGAGTTCCAACTTTAGCAAAATATAATCTATACGGCTTTTCCTTAAACCATTATCATAGGTATTGCAGGCACATTGATCTGATAAGGAGCGGCCATTAACTGCCCTTAAGCCCCTGTTCAAACATTGGGCCATCCAATTCAAAGCTGCCTCAGTCCCTTTGGCGATTTTGTCTATTGATAGGTCAGGAATGTTCCAAACTACATCCTCTGAGGACCCCCAACTGTCCCCAACTGCCTGGAGCGGCTCAAAGGTGCAGTTCAAGTCGCCCGCTAGGACAAAGAGATTATCACTTCCTGAACTATCAAGATATCTATCCACTACATCGACAATACCAGGGCAGCGGCCTCCAGGTAGGCCTCGTGCATAGATGTTAATAATGAACAGATCCCGATGGGCAGCTTTGCTCAACTTGATACCCAAGAGGTCTTGATGTTCCAGAGAAATTTCCGATAGATGGACTCCCAAGGATAGCTTCACCCAGATCAGTAGGCCCCCTGAAGCGCGCCCTTTGCTACCTCTGATTGCAGGTTTGGAAAAATTAATGAACCCCACTCTATGGATTGGGGCCGTAGCCCAAGTTTCCTGGAGTAATATAATATCAAAGGTATCTATAAATTCCAACCACTCCTCTGAGTGTAGCCGGCCCTTGATCCCAGCCACATTCCAGGAGGCTACCTTTAAAATATCGTGTGGAGTTGTTACATTGCTTTTATGTGATTGAATCATTGGCACAGTGGGGGCTGGGATTTCCACTACCTTCACAGGTTCAGCCCGTAACTCGAGTCTTGGGGTCATACAAGCACCATCCACCCCCACGATTTCCTCTGAAATATCCTCAGTAGTTGCTTCAACCAACCCCCCCATAAGATTTAACAATGGGCCCCCCCCAACAACATGCCCCATAGAAGATTCCACCCTTCCGGGCACAGATATTACATTCCTATGGCTCTCCACAATACTGTGCTCCTTACTTGGTAAATGTAGTCAATCGACAGCCTCAAGGTCAGAAAGAGGGCCGTAACGATTGAAGAGTTGAAGATGTTGGGAGTGGTAAGGTGTTCTCACAATCGAACGCCTCCTGTCTAATAATCGCTTGGGATGGGGGCCTGGTGTGAGTTTAGAATGTCTATCGGGATAAAAATAAGCAAGATCCAGTGTTTGTACATCCCCCATTCTTGCAAACCTTGCTTCCCTTCGAATAGACTCTACCACCCAGGGATCCTTAAACGATACCAGAATGCAGTCACCCTCTAAATCTTTAGTCCCAAAACCCACCCAATCAACTCTCCTCACTAATAGGATTTCGGTTGAAGTTGATGGCGGGAGAGGGCGGTTTTTATTCAGCCAGAATACTACTTTATTACGTAGGTCCCTGTCTGTCTCTTTAACACCCTCCTTGACGGGTGCTGCCCCAGTTAATACAATGGTATATTGATTAGATTCTGGGGGTAGGTCAGTGCGGAGGTGAACACCCTTAACAATGTTTCCCCCATTATGAATTGTGGGGTTACGAATAGTAGTTGGCTTTCCTAAAGGAGGCTGGGATGGGGTGCTATGTGCAACATTTACCCTGTCATCCACCCTACCAGTTTGAGCTCGTTGCGCTGATATCATAGAGGAGGTTTTACTGGATTCCTGCACCAGGGTGCCAGCACCAGCGGTGCTATCTATATCCTTGGAGCCCACCTGTGCCATAGATGTTGTTTTTACAACCCCCATTGTTTTACCAAGGCTCACATTGTTTGTGTTATTAATTATGTTTGCCTGAGAGGTAGAGGCCCCCACTACTATGGAGGGGGCAGTTAGCTTCTGGAGTAGGCGCATGTTCATGTTCGCGACAGACTCCAAGGCTTCAATTTTGATGGACATCAACCTTGTTTGCTCCAAGACGGGAAGCAGGAGGGTTTTGAACATGGCCTCCATTTTTACCAGCAGGATTTCATCGCTGTTAAAACAAGTAGGGCAAGGATCTGATGAACCGATAGGGGTTAGAGTGGGGCACAATACATTGGGATGTACCGAGGGGGGGTGTGTAGCATTGTGAAACTGCGGAGCAGCTGCATTGGATTTATTAGGAGCATTTGATTTAGGCAGCTTATGTACTCTCCCCCCATGTTTGCTTTGAGTATTTTCCCTTTTACAGGTTTTTTTTTTGATGGAGTCAGACACTTCCGGTGGCTTCGGCACCGAATTATTAATTGTGTCCACTCTGTCTATGCCACTAACATTTGACCCATTATGCTGGGTGACATCAGAGCTCAAATCAAGATTGTCTGTCGAATGTAGAGAATCCACCCCATCTCCCACAACATGCATCAGTGCCTCTGTCGTTATTGAATGTAAATGATTAGACGGGGCTTGGGCTGCAGGGCTAGAAATTGTAGCAAGGGCACCTATGGAGGAACGCTTACCGCTGACTAAATCTAGGGAGAGCCTTTTCTCGGTCATTGCTATTTCTTTTTCTAGAATCCCGGTAGCTCGGGTTATAAAAGCATCTAGTGGGCCGGAAACTATTCCCTTGGAAGTTTGCAGTTGGACTGTACGGTCTTTACCTGACCTTAGAGGCATGTTAGGGTGAAATAGAAACAAGCAATACCTATGACAAGCCCCGAACTATAGTAATAGGTGGATGCCTGCAGTGTTAAAAAACACAATAAAATGTGAGAAAAAGGCCAAAAGATGTGGGCAAACTCAGCCTTGTCCAATCACAGGCGGGCACAGGCCAGGCCCAGACTAAACCCGGGCTAATCACAAGTTCTCAAAATTGACCTTATTACACGATAGACAATGGACAATGGCTGCTCTGTCTGGGTAAAGTCAAAAGAAGCAAACTAACGTAGGGGGGCCGACTGCCGCCGTACTCAGCAGATGGATAGCAGGAAAAACGGGGTTAACAACCTGGGATGGTACCAAAGGATCGTTAGAAAGCAAAGTCCACAGTACCTTGGGGCGACCGATGGTGGTATGGCACAGCTTAGAGGGGTGGCCCCGCCCCGGCCAACTCCGGTCAATGACGGGCAAGGACGGGCCCGCCCTTGGCCCGGGCTTCGCCCGGGCGCGTCCCGCGCAGCGAGGCAGCTCACAGCCTCAAATAGTGCCCCGGCGCTGCCTGATGACAGCAATGGCAGGCGTCGGGCGTCGGGCGCTAGGGATGCTGGGAGAGGTAGTTTTCCAGGCCGTTCCCCTCACGGCGGTGAAATACGCTGGCGAAGATCGTTGCAGGTAAGGACCTGTTGCTCCCCCAAGCGCTGGCCGTTCCCCTCACGGCGGGCTCAAGAGAATTGCAAGCGTGTCAATGACTAAATGCGCGTCCCGCGCAGCGAGGCAGCTCACAGCCTCAAATAGTGCCCCGGCGCTGCCTGATGACAGCAACGGCAGGCGTCGGGCGTCGGGCGCTAGGGATGCTGGGAGAGGTAGTTTTCCAGGCCGTTCCCCTCACGGCGGTGAAATACGCTGGCGAAGATCGTTGCAGGTAAGGACCTGTTGCTCCCCCAAGCGCTGGCCGTTCCCCTCACGGCGGGCTCAAGAGAATTGCAAGCGTGTCAATGACTAAATGCGCGTCCAATACCCAATAACTCCTCTTTTGATCAGTTTCAGCCAGCTACTGAAGATCAGATCAGTGCGCTGATCTGTAAGATCAAATCAGGTTCCCCACTTGACATTTGCCCACCTACAACAATGAATAAACTACAGAACGTTATCACACAGCCGCTAACTGAAATATGTAATTCCATATTTAAATCTGGTGTCTACCCAGCAAGCTGGAAGAAGGCCATTGTTAAACCTTTAATTAAAAAACCTTCCTTAGACCCCACTATTTCGTCCAACTACAGGCCTATTGCCTGCCTCCCCTTCACGTCCAAAATTATAGAGGCAACTATGAATAAACAGCTCTCAGAGTTTATTGAACATCATAAACTCTTAGACGACACTCAGTTCGGGTTCCGGAGGGAACACGGAACTGAGACAGCACTAATAAAAGCCTCAGACGAAATTAGAGAGATTATGGACTCAGGAGGAGCTGCAGTTCTTATTCTATTGGACCTATCGGCGGCCTTTGACACGGTCGACCACACCATCTTGGTCGACTGTGTCGCAACCCTTGGGATCAATCATCTGGCCAAAGATCTTATAGCCTCCTTTTTAGCCAACCGTAGACAGGCAGTAAAGCGGGGCAATTATTATTCGCCCACTACTGAATTGCCTTGTGGGGTCCCTCAAGGATCCTCGCTAAGTCCTACACTTTTCAACATTTATGTTTCGGACTTGGCGAGGGTCATTAAATCCCATGGGATGCGTTTAACCACCTACGCCGATGATACCCAGCTCGTGTTGGCGGTGTATAAGAATGGCCCCGTGGTAGCAGCTAAGTTTCAGGAGGGTTTACTGGATGTACAATCATGGATGCACAGTAACTGCCTGAAACTTAATGCGGAGAAGACTGAGGTTATGACCTTCGGCACAATTTCTCCAGAATGGTCTCACACATGGTGGCCTAGTCAGATGGGCCCGCCTCCGGTGCCAGCCACCAAAGTTAGGAATCTGGGAGTGATTTTTGATAATAAGTTATCTTTTGGATGCCACGTTAACAAGGGGGTTTCGGCTACTTTCTTTGTACTGAAGAAAATAAAAAAACTCTTGCCGTATTTACCAGTATCTGCAGGAAAAACACTAGTTACCACACTAGTATTTTCAAAATTAGATTATGGAAATGCTCTCTTTCTTGGTACACACAAATACATCTTAAACAAGCTTCAGTCCGTCCAAAACATGGCAGCACGGATCCTGCTTAACATCCCTAGGCGTCATTCCACTTCTGCAGCCATACGCCATCTTCATTGGTTAAGGGTTGATAGCAGGATCAAATTTAAGGCTCTTTGTATAGCCTATAAGGCCATCCACCAGACAGGACCAAAGTTTCTAAAATAGGCTTTTCAGGTGTATATCCCCAAAAAGAATCTAAGATCAGCAGCTAGCTATCTTTTGACTGTCCCCCGCACAAGAACGGCCACCTGGGGTGACAGGCGATTCTTGGTAACAACGCCTGTGCTCTGGAATTCACTTCCTTTGCACATTAAAACCGCTCCCACCCTTATTAACTTCCGCAAATTACTGAAGACCTGACGTTTTAATCAATGAGAACGCGCTCTGATCTGTGCTGTAATCTAGAGTATCTCGCTGCGCCTAGACACCTTAGGGTATTAGTTGCGCACAAAAAATCTCATAAATAAATAAAATAAATAAACAATCTACAACGCATACTATTTTGTTCTGCAAATATTATAGCTCACACCGCAAACTCTGGTTAGTCCCTGTGTTGAGACGGTTAGGCTTCAGAAGGTGTCGGCCAGCCATGTTACGGTTGCAATTACTGGACTCTGAATTTGTCTGTAAAAGTGTTAGCACTTTTCTTAAATGTATTTTTTATCATAGGAAAAACCTTGAGGATGCATAGCCGGTGTATTGAGATCAAATGGTATAACATATTTTTAAATTGTATTAATAACAGCTTTCCTCTTGAAAACATGTTATTTATTTATTTATTTATTTTTTTCAAAAACCTTTATTCTTTTAAATCAGTGACACAGCTATTCAGCCGACAACCCGGAAGTACGGCAGCTTTAGAAACACAACACATGCGAGCGTCCACATTTCACTGACAGGAGAGTCAAAGGTTCTGTTTTAAATAAACACAAACCCAAACCTAAACACAAGCAAGGCGATAAGTACTGAAAGCACAAAAAGGGTTCCCATCAGGGGGAGCGAGCCCCATTTCGTCCAACAGACACAGGTCTATAGCAAGGGAAAGGAGGGGAAGTCAGAGACTCAAGAAGACAAACACATACCAGCAAGGAGTACAAAGCCGGAAAGAAAGCTAAGGGGAGAGCTGCTCCTCAGGCGGGTCCGGGTTTGGGGGCAGGCATATGCCCCCTCTGTACTGGTTCCATCGCCCCCATACAGAGTGCCATTTCCGAGGGCGCCCTCGAGCACAATACACTGTCTTCTCCCTAAACATGCTCCAATCCATGTTTTCCATCCACGCTGTCAATGTAGGAGGCTTAGTAGAGCCCCATAGACGAGCGATGTCGCGCTTGGCTACCATGTTCCCTAGGGTCACCCACTGAGTCTGTGCCGCGTCGTGGTCAGTAGGAACCCAAACATTCAGCAGACAACACCGTGCCTCAGGCTGCATGACGATGCCCGTCACCTCCCCCATCACGTCGTGGATTCGCTTCCAAAACTCCATAATCGCACCGCATTCCCAAATAATATGTAGGAAGGTGCCCACCATACCACAGCCTCTCTTACATAAGCCCTCCTCAGAGAAACCCATATGGACCAGCCTGGGCCCCGTCACGTAGACCCTATGGAGTATTTTAAGCTGCACCAGCCGCAGGCGCGCGGGGATCGCGACCTCTTTGGGAGAAGAAACTGCATACTGCCAATCCTCATCATCAAGTTCGAGGCCATCCCTGGTCCATTGATCGCGCAACCCTAGAAGAAGATCCGCCCGAACATTTATTAGTTTCTTATAAATGAGCGAGATCGTACTCTCTGGCATATGGCCATCCAAGATCCGGTCCTCTAACGGAGAGGACTCAGGCACCTTCTCCCCTTCTACAAGGACTGACCGCAAGGCGTGGCACACTTGAGCGTATCGGAAGAACTCCGTGCTCCCTAGCTCATATTCCTTCTGCAGCTCCTCGAATGACTTTATCCTACCCTTAACCAAAAGGTCTCCAACCCTGGATATACCGATCAGGTCCCATTTCTCAAACCTCTTGAAAATTTTAATCAAATCTATTTTATGGATTATTTTTATTAATTGTATGCTATTGCTGAAAATTCTTTTATGGTTTTCTTGTTCTTTTCCAAAACCGAATAAAGAAGATTTATTATTATAACTCTCTCCCTACTGTTGCACAAACTAGAGTGGGATTAGTAAATTTTACCCGACCGGAGTCAAATGTTTTCCCCTCTGTTGCACAGACTGGAGTGGGAATAGTACATTTTACTTCCCGCCGGAGTCCAATGCTTTCCCTACTGTGCAAAGACCGGAGTATATCTATTATTCCCAGACTTCAATACTTTTTTAACATTGTTTAAATATATCTAATATTATTATTTGTTTAATTTTATATTATTTTTTCATGTATATATTTTTTTTACATAAACTGGTAAAAATATTTTTAGCAAATGCCTTTTTGTGTTTTTTAAATGTAATTAATTTTGTAATTTATTTAATGTTTTGCATTTGATGTGTAAAAAGTTTAATGTTTCATATCTCTCTATACATATAAATATCTATATATTTATATATTCCACAACAACAGATCCAGAGACCAGGGGTTGCTATTAGCAACGATCCGAGTCGGGCTCCGGTAGCCCCTAATATCACCACCTCGGTCCCCATCGTCAAGGAACAATCGCACACTCCAGGATGCTTAGTGCCATTTACTGCGGCAAAGTGTAGCCTCACCAGCGCGGCTCAGTCGTAGCCTTGTTCACGGAATGGGGAGGAGGCTGACGTGACCATTTACATCAACATGGTGACCAACGCAAACAAAAGTATGTGCTCAGTGCAAACTGTGACCGAGAGCAGCCACCATATTTAAATGTACACATACAAATAGCAGTCTAAGAATCATGCACTTACTCCAGTGCAATGCAAGCATAAATGTCAAGAAAATGTCGTAATGTAAGTATAGGACCCCCGAATGATAAAAGTGATACGGATACTAGTTTACTCAATGATTGCATGATATACTAATACATGTGTCTGTAGTTATGAATTGGAAGATGCAGTCATAACAGGGTACAATGGCTTGTTTCCATAAATAGTGTCACATAGTTCAGATGATCAGGGTGGCATCATTACAATGGTTAGGCATAAATATACAAACAAGGTATTCAGTGTCCGGGGGTTTGGGTTGCCCCAGGTGTCTGCTGAAATCCCCTTTATTAGCACGTGAAATGTGTGCGATACAGAGGTAAAGATAGCCATATTCCACCAGTGCTGGAAGCGTGAATGATCCCTGCTGAATAATCCCATGTTGAGTGTGCCACCGGAAACATTGCATTGCATGGCTATTTTTACCTCTGTATCCTGCAAATTTCACGTGCTGAGAAAGCGGACTTCATATTCCAGCAGACACCTGGGGAAACCCAAACACCCAAAACAAAATTTTTATAATCAATATTTTTGACACAATATTTCTGTATCACAATATTGTTGTGATCGATATTATGTCAGTGATCCACATGTATTCGCTCTCATAATTGCCATGAGGAACACATAAGTAGGAGGCACCTTTTGTCTTGATCTTTGTCTCACAAAGAAATTAGAAGTGGACTGAAACATTGAATCTCTTTGGACTATCTCATTTTATATTGTCACAATTTTATTTTTTTGTTCGTAAGTCCAATGTGACTTAAGTGTTGTATTTGTAGAATCCTGCAATGCGTGTTATGTTTTATTTGTACTGGGTGTTGTGATTTATGTTCTCATACGATTGTAGTATTTTACTCATTGCTAATGAAAAAATGATGAATAAATGCATATAATAATGTGACAAAATGCTATTATTTTAATAATCCATTTACCCTCCATTGGGTTCCTTCTCTCTTTATTTGAAATGTAATTGTTTTTGACATAAAGAACTTAGAAATACTGATAAAAATGTGTTCTCTATGGAGCAATATTTTCATTGTGTTGATCTGATGAAGCACAGCTGGTGATGACTGCTGTGCAGGAGCACCCATTGAACAACCCCTCCCCCGTCACACCCCACTTTTGCACTGATGTGTTTATATTACGAAATACACAATGTTCAAAGGATTTCTCCCTTCGTGAATCAACCCAATTATGTTTATTGATGCTGTAGCTTGCAAAGGTGTATGTTTGTGATGTAGATATTTTGGTTAGGTGATGTGGCAGCTGTGTGTGTCTTTCTGTTTGCAGTTACATTTGCAATGTCTCCTGTGACAGCGTTGTGTTATGTTATGTTATTCCATACCTGTATTGCTCTGCATGCACCCATGCTTCTTGCCTTTATAGAATAAAACATAACCATATATAAGGGAAAGAATAAAAATAAATAAATGGGTTTGAGAAACTAGTTAACCCCTAGTGAAAATGCAGAGACTTGAGCTGTCTGCCCAAAGACTGAATAGAGAAAAGCGACTGAAACACAAAGGGGAGATTGTTCCAAGCTTTTGCTTCAACTACTGAAAAGGCCACGCCACCAAATGAAACAGTCGTAGTCTTAGGGATTTAAAGTATCCACTGCTTTATTGATCTTAAGCTGATATGTGGTGCATAAGACAAGCATTTAACTGCCATGAGTCTTGAGAGACACTGTGTGATGCAAAGTAAACAATAACTAGTGCTTTAAATAGAATGTGTTAACGAATCAAACAACCAGAATCTTCTGTGATTCCTCGTTTTTCAAAGGCCGTGCTTTCACGGTGAAAACCGCTACACTATGGAACTCTATGCCTGAGCATCTGCGGAAGACTAATTCGGAAACCATATTTAGGAAAGCTTTAAAAACTTGGGGGCATATCAGCAAGGGCTGGCGATAAAATTATCGACGCTTTAGCGTCCGTTTTCGGACGAAAAGCGGCGATAATTTTATCGCCCTATCAGCATGGATACGCTAACGCGTGGATCCATGCCTTAGCGCCCATTTCCTTAGCGCCTCGCATCGCATCGCTAATGAGATGCGAGGTAGGCGTTCCCGGCAGGAATCCAGAGAAAATAAAAGCTTACCCGGCTTCTCCCTATCATCAAGGGAATCGCTATCCCGCCTAGCGACTTAAAAAGCAGCGCTAACCGGGAGTATCGCCGGTTTCTTACGCCTACTATTTTTATTACCTAGCCACACTTGTCATGGGAGGTGGATTGTCATGATAAGTCCACATCTCCCTATTTACTATATTTGCCCTAACGCTGTGTTTTATCTCTGGAAATACTGAGATAATGCCGAATTACACCACTATTGCCGAGATTTGTATCGCCGCGGCGATGCGCGTTGCTAATAGTGCGCTAGCCGGGCGATAGAATCCGGCGATAGGCGGCGTTAAAATTGTTCACGCTAAACACGGCCAGCGATAATTATCGCTGGCCGTTGATGATATACCCCTTAGCTTTTCGGCCAGCCCTAATGCTCACGGTCTAGTCCGGTTCACTCTTTACAGGTTGGACGCGCTGCTAACGCCGGGACACTTCCGTTGGAGGTAGCCGCACGCTCCACAAGCGCCAATAATAATAATAATCAGGAGTCAATGAAAGATGTAAGGACGTGAGTAATGTGATCTATTCTCCAGTTCCCAGTTAGAATTCTGGCTGCTTCAAATTTTGCACCAGTTGTAGTCTCCTGCAGGTAGAGCAAGAAATATTGCCCCAGATTCACAAAGGTTTAGCGTTGGGTTAGCATTGCTTTACTAACCCTAAACTGATGTGGATCCTTTCTGGCTATTAACATGGGTGGTACATGTGGCTTCCCAGGTAGCAGTGCTGTTTCTATTCTGCAACCTTGATTGAAGCCGGAGTGAAATTAATCAAGAAGGTTATTATCCTTGATATGTTGGAAGAGTTGCTTCACTACGCCTCTTTCAGTGATTTCAGCAAGGAAAGGTAGGTTGGTGATAGGGTGTAAATTGTTACGGTCATTCACATCTGCAGAGGGTTTCTTTAGAAGTGGGGTCACCTGCCCTGTTTTTAGAGCATCAGAAAGGGAGCCTTGGCTGAGAAAGAGATGAATCAGATTAGTCCAATAGGGGAGCGTGAAGGTGTAGAAGTCTATTGCAATATCACTAGGGATAGGGTCAATAGAATGGTTCAAATATTTTGTTTTCAGAATGCTCTTGAGGAGAGCATCTTCAGTAATGACGTTAGAGCTGTGCCAGGAGTCTTTGGATTTGCAATCCTCCAGTAGAGATGGATGAGTAACATGGCCAAGGAGCAATTTCACTTTTGCATTGAAGAATTGTGCAAATTATGCTGCTTTCTTAGGAGGGTCATCAAATTTGGTGGTTGAATATGAGGCTGCGCTGCTGATAGATTTGATTAGGTCACAGAGATTTTTTGGTCTAGTCTTGGCAGAGTCGAGGAGGGCTCTAAAGTGAATTGCTTTTTTGCTAAAGATGTGTTTGTGATACCGCGATCTTACGTATCAGAGATTTGAGGGATTAATGATGGAGGGGGACTGTCTCCATTTCTTCTCCAGGTAACTCAGGTTTTTTGTTTCATCATAGTGGGACTTATTGGATTCGGGGGCAGAAGGTGTGGGCCTTTTCTTTTTACTTAATAGTGGAGAAATATTGTCTATCAAGACGGAAAGACTGGTGAGACACTGGGTGGTCAAGTTATTGATGTCGGAGTTGGGGCTGATGTCCAGTAGTGCCTTCTTGGATGTGTTGCAGAAAGTGTCTAGTTCAATGTTTTTAGGGCTGCGAAACCAAGCAGTTGTCCTTTTTGGTTGGCTCAAGGTTACAGACTGAAAACGGTGCACTGAGAGGGGGCTGAGGAAGTGGTCTGACAAGTCTACTGGTATAGGATCATCAACTGTTAGCAGGTCATCTTTGGAAATGATAAGGTCAAGCGTGGAGGACTTGGAGTGTGTTAGTTTAGGGTTGTGCTGTAAAAGATCCTTTTTTGAGAGAAATGTGGTAAGCTTGTTGATGGCTGAATCTTTCAAGATGTCCAAGTGAAGATTAAAGTCTTCTAGAGAGATCCATTAATCGCTTTGTGCATATTGGTCATTTGCAAAGTCAGTGAATTCATCAGTGTAAGCAAAGCTGTCATCTGGCGAGTGGTAAATGGCATTGAACCTGAACGGGGAGCTGTGCTGCACATGAAGTTCCAGAGAGAGGCATTTGAATGTGAAGAAAGAGCTATTGGAAGTTCCCTGTATTGAAGAGAGTTTCTGAAGATAGACATGAGGCCGACGCCTCCCTCGACTTTACCCAGCCTATCATTCCTAATGATGGTATACTCAGGGAAGCAGAAGATCAAGAATAGTGTGATGTGTCATTGAACAAGGTATCAGTGAGGAAAGGAATTCAAGCTTGTAGTGAGTAATGATATCTGAGATTTCCAGCTTGTGTTTTGTTGCAGATCTGAAGTTGTGGAGCATACAACACAGCTCTGAGGTGACTGTTTTGGTGAAGGGGGTGTCAGGGCTTTTGGTAATAATAGGGGTGATATTGCTGTGGGGCGGTGCCTGGGTTTTAAATGGATGTCGTTTGGTTCAGACCAGTGAAATGGCAGGTATAGTGCATTGATTTGTGTTGTCTGGATAAGAGAGGGTGGGGAGTTAGAAGTATTGTAGCTAGCATGCAATTTGGAAATTTCTGTTTTGGAGAGACTGTGCACAGCTCGTTTGGCATGTGGGAGAAGAGTGCTCCTCAGGATTAGGAGTTTTGGGTATTGTGTGTTCACCAAGTGGAATAGGGAGTCGAGTACAGTAGACATTTTAGAGCTTAAGTGGGAAATGGTGGCTTCAAGCTGGAAGATTGGGGTGTTGAGGTGGCCTAGTTTATTTTCAAGGGTGAGCACAGCTGACCACAGAATGTTATGTTGCTCGATAGGGGCAACGGGTTCTGAGGGAACTTCATCTTGAGAGGTAGAGTGAGGAAGGAAGAGAGGCATGGGGATGTGGGGTGGGATTGGCTTATGGTGTGGAGGGTGTAAAGTCATGTGGAGTTGGTTGGAAATAAGTGTGGGTGATGTTGTGATGTAAATGAAATTCTCAGGGCATTCGTTGAGAGGGGTAGATGTATTGTGTATTGATTGAGGTAAAAAAGGGTGAAAGCTGTGGTGGGAAGAGGGTATGTGGGGAGGGGAGAACGTGGAGTCAAAGAAAGGCAGGGGATCAGAGTAGTGGGAAGTGAAAAGGAGTAAAAGGTTGTGGCATGTGAGCTGGGTTGTGTGAGTGTGTGGGGGCTGAAGACATGGACAATGAGGAAAATTGTCTAGGAGGGTAGATGAAGAATGTGGATAGTTCTTCTTAGTTAGAGAAAAGGGAGGGGAAAGTTAGAGGTTGTCATAGGGGAATAAAGGGTCGAGCTGCTGTACAGGAATGAGGGTGGGGTGGCGAATGGTGTATGGGTGTGGGAGAGACTTATGGTGGAGGAGAGGAAGCAGGGGAAGAAGGGTGGGGTTGATAAGGAGAAGGAATGTATGGGGTAGGTCACTATGTGAACTTGGTAGTATGGCTGTTGGAAATATGGTGTGGTTAATGGGGTGAATAACCCAGTTGGGGGGTGTCTTTGAAGTCCCGGGATGGTGCATGGGGGTAGATGAGAGTGCTGGCCAAAGGCTGGGATGGAGTGTTGAGGGTGAGGTCTCGGTTGGGGAGACTGTAAGGAGGGGAGACTAGAGGGATAGGAGGGACTGAGTGAGCAAGAAGGGAATCCTGTTCCTCCTGGGGTATTGGCCTACTGGTGTCCAGTTGGATTGGGAAAGGAGAGTGTGCAGTGAGGGAGGAGTCCATTGGAGAGTCAGTAGGGATTGGAGTGCCAGGGGTGGTGAGCAGGGCTGGAATTAGGTTGTCAAAAAAGAGAGACATGTGTCCTTAGCTTGAATCAAGACCCTGCCTATGTTGTAAGGGGAGATAGTGAGTGATCCATTGAAGCAAGCTGCAGGGCAATTTTTTAGTTGGCAGCCATGTGGGATTTTAGAGGAGTATTTAATGCTCAATGAGTTGTTAAAGATCGTGGTTCAAGATGATGTGTTGTGGGTGAAGAAATTGAGGTCAGTTTTGAGCCTCTCTTATCCGCCGTTGTGGAGGTGGTCGCCAAAAAGGGAGTCAGGAAATTGTTCCAGGATGTTAATGTTTGAACCTTTTTTCTGAGGCTTGTGAAATGTTGGGAGGGCAATTGATCTTGAAGTAGTTAGCACCAACTTTCACTCTCTTCGTCAACATTATTGTGAATTAGAGAAGGTGTAGTGGGGATCAGGGTGGGGGGGAAGAAAGCCACAAGTGTGGTGGCAGTGAAGAGAAGCAAAAGGGGGCAAAGGTGCATTGCTCAGGGGGGTCAAGGTAACACAGGTAAGAACAGAGGACAGAACGTAAGGTTGTTTACCAGTTGGGTCTTATGTCATGCTTAGGCCACTGGCCTATGGCCAAGTAGAAAGGAGCTGGTAGGGCCACTGGGAGAGTCGCCTCACTGGCAGCATAAGGTAAATCACTAGTCAGTAAATTAATTCTTATTTAATAAAGATTCAGATAGCAAATAATCGGTGATGACCGTGGGGGGACACAGGTGTAAGAGTGATAGGGTTAAATATTGGTGTGTAACTGGCCCATCCAAGATGAACACCATTCCTGGTGATTTAGATTAGAGGGCATGCGCCCAAAGCAAGAGGGCCACCGCTTTAGATGATTATGACCTCTTTCTATTATTATGCTTAATTCAAGATGGCCACCATACTGGATGATGCAGTCCGCTTTCAATTGTAATGAAGAGGGGCTGGAGGAGACTTTTTTCTGTTTTGTTTCTGTGGTTCCAACTGAGGATCCTATGTGGGAACGTCAAGATGGCAAAGTGTGGCAAATTACTTACTTAATGGCTGGGCTGTAATAGATTTGTGCCTCGTTGTAATACCACTTGACTTCATGTGGGTGTAGCCTTTGTGAATTGCGCCTACCTACATCTCTGTTAGTGAGTTTGTGTATGCCTCTCGGTGCACCACTTTGATTTTCCCCTTTCCATCCCATTTTAGATTAGATACTCTCTCTTGACACACACACATTTACTGCACAACTACTAGGTTTACATTTGGTTAATAATTACACATAAAAGAGTTAGGAGTACTACACCTCTTGCTCATAAAATACTTTAGGAATCAGCCATGGTTGTTTTGAAGTATGTTAAATCAAAGGCTCCTGTCGCCACCACTTGTTCACATTGCTATGTAAAGGTTTATAACATACACATATGTATATATATATGTATATATATATATATGTGTATATATATATATATATATATATATATTCACTGAAAAAACCATAGGTTTCACACACGTTATAGTTAGGAATTAGCATTTAAAAAACCTTGCAAATTCACTTAAAAAACCATAGGTTTCACACATGTTATAGTTAGCTGGGCATTTCCCTCTTAAAAAAACCAATGAAATTCCCCCGTTATAGTTAGTGCAGGCAACTATAACTCACGCGACCGTAATCCGCTGCTGATGACGTCAGATATTACATCACTGTATTTACACATTTATATACCCATGTCTTCTTCCTTTTTTTTTAGCTATACATATATATTTTTTTTTTTCTCAGAAAGACACACATGTCATCAGTGATGTAATATCTGACGTCATCAGCAGCGGATTACGGTCGCGTGAGTTATAGTTGCCTGCACTAACTATAACGGGGGAATTTCATTGGTTTTTTACGAGGGAAATGCCCAGCTAACTATAACATGTGTGAAACCTATGGTTTTTTAAGTGAATTTGCAAGGTTTTTTAAATGCTAATTCCTAACTATAACGTGTGTGAAACCTATGGTTTTTTCAGTGAATTTGTACGTTTTTTTAAATGCTAAGTTACTTTACGCCATTCGTGCCGTGCCCGCACGGTGCGCTTCGCGCACGGTGCGCGCACGGTGGGCACGCGGTGCGCTTTGCGCACCGCGCGCCCACTTCACACAGTTTGTTCCGTGCGCGCACAGTGAGCACGGGGTGCGCTTCGCGCACCGCGCGCCCACTTTACGCAGTTAGTGCCGTGCACGCACGGTGCACTTTGCACACCGTGCACGCACGGTGGGCACGCGGTGCGCTACACGCACCGCGCGCCCACGTTACGCTTCATGGGCCATGTACGCACGGTGCGCTTCGCGCACCGTCCGCACACGGAGGACACATGATGCGCTTTGTTGTAAAGTGTTTTCGCTTGATATTTTACTGTATTACATAAGACATGCACTCACACTGCGCTACGCACAGTGTGCGCACACGGGGGGACTGACAATGCTATTTCATTTTTAACGTTTTTACCGTGCGCGCACGCAGCGCGAACTTCCCAGAATTTTTTCCATTTCTATAGAGCGCGCTGGGTGCGCGCACTCGGCGATTTTTCGAAAAAAAAAAAACCTGACCTGACCTGACCACGGCTAGGGGGTCAGGAAGTGTCCACGCTGCCCCCTTTTCACGTTCTCCACATTAGTTTTTCACCCCCTCAGAGTGCGAGAGACAAAATGGCGGCCGACACTTCCTGGTTTCGACCGATTCGAATGTTTACTAAGATCTACCAACCAATCAGAATTGTGCTCGCGCACGGCAAGGTGCGCGCACCCAGCACGCACGGTGCGCGCGTATAGATATATATATTGATTTAAATGCTATTTTCTCAGAAAATTCTGAACAGATTTACACCAAACCTGCAAAAGGCACTTCATGGACCTTATGGCTACCTCTCTGCCAAATTTCACGTAATTCTGTTCAGCCGTTCGGGCTGTAGCTGCGACTAAAGTGCCTACGGAAAAATCCATGGGGAAAACGCGTTTTGGGACCCCCCTTTTTCTCGGCCCCCGCTTGACGAATCACCCCGAGACTTTCAGGGCCGGAGCGGAGCGCCCCATTAGTTTTGAAAATTTCGCGAGGATTCGTCAATCGGCACCAAAGTTATTAAAAATAGAATTTTGAGATTTCCTATGGAAACACGGTCCTAACTATAACTATCTACTGGCGACCGCCAGTAGATAATATATATATATATATATATATATATATATATATATATATATATATATATATATATATATATATATATATATATATCCATACGAAAAGGTTGCCCCCAAATGAAGAGCCACACAGGTAGATTGCTTTGCCGTTAATTTACTTGAGGTTGCATGCCTGTCAAACCGGGAACCGGACAGCCATTCAGTAACGCCAGACGCGTTTCAGAATCATTTCCTTCTTCAATGGCGATAAAAATCAAAATGAGACTGTTCTTTTTCCACCTTTGTATTCACTTCTCACCACAGTGGGCGTGGCCAATCAGGCATTCTGGATCTCGTAGTTTGTAAGTATTGCTACAGTGAGCGTGTCTCCTTATTTGCATGTAACAATTAATCAAATTACCAAAGTTGGTTGGTTGTAAAGTCCCGCTTGGCAAGGCTGCCTTTTCCCACCTCAGGTACGGACTACCTCCCATTCCGTTGGCGACTTCAATTCATGTCTCCATGGGACCACTGATATGTGGCGGGGCTACTTCAGCGGCTGGGCTCGCCGCTATACATCCATACGAAAAGGTTACCCCCAAATGAAGAGCCACGCAGGTAGATTGCTTTGCCGCTAATTTACTTGAGGTTGCATGCCTGTCAAACCGGGAACCGGACAGCCATTCAGTAACGCCAGACGCGTTTCGGAATCATTTCCTTCTTCAATGGCGATAAAAATCAAAATGAGACTGTTCTTTTTCCACCTTTGTATTCACTTCTCACCACAGTGGGCGTAGCCAATCAGGCATTCTGGATCTCGTAGTTTGTAAGTATTGCTACAGTGAGCGTGTCTCGTTATTTGCATGTAACAATTAATAAAATTACCAAAGTTGGTTGGTTGTAAAGTCCCGATTGGCAAGGCTGCCTTTTCCCACCTCAGGTACGGACTACCTCCCGTTCCGTTGGTGACTTCAATTCATGTCTCCATGGGACCACTGATATGTGGCGGGGCTACTTCAGCGGCTGGGCTCGCCGCTATACATCCATACGAAAAGGTTGCCCCCAAATGAAGAGCCACACAGGTAGATTGCTTTGCCGTTAATTTACACGAGGTTGCATGCCTGTCAAACCGGGAACCGGACAGCCATTCAGTAACGCCAGAGGCGTTTCGGAATCATTTCCTTCTTCAATGGCGATAAAAATCAAAATGAGACTATTCTTTTTCCACCTTTGTATTCACTTCTCACCACAGTGGGCGTGGCCAATCAGGCATTCTGGATCTCGTAGTTTGTAAGTATTGCTACAGTGAGCGTGTCTCCTTATTTGCATGTAACAATTAATCAAATTACCAAAGTTGGTTGGTTGTAAAATCCCGCTTGGCAAGGCTGCCTTTTCCCACCTCAGGTACGGACTACCTCCCATTCCGTTGGTGACTTCAATTCATGTCTCCATGGGACCACTGATATGTGGCGGGGCTACTTCAGCGGCTGGGCTCGCCGCTATACATCCATACAAAAAGGTTGCCCCCAAATGAAGAGCCACACAGGTAGATTGCTTTGCCGTTAATTTACACGAGGTTGCATGCCTGTCAAACCGGGAACCGGACAGCCATTCAGTAACGCCAGAGGCGTTTCGGAATCATTTCCTTCTTCAATGGCGATAAAAATCAAAATGAGACTATTCTTTTTCCACCTTTGTATTCACTTCTCACCACAGTGGGCGTGGCCAATCAGGCATTCTGGATCTCGTAGTTTGTAAGTATTGCTACAGTGAGCGTGTCTCCTTATTTGCATGTAACAATTAATCAAATTACCAAAGTTGGTTGGTTGTAAAATCCCGCTTGGCAAGGCTGCCTTTTCCCACCTCAGGTACGGACTACCTCCCATTCCGTTGGTGACTTCAATTCATGTCTCCATGGGACCACTGATATGTGGCGGGGCTACTTCAGCGGCTGGGCTCACCGCAATACATCCATACGAAAAGGTTGCCCCCAAATGAAGAGCCACACAGGTAGATTGCTTTGCCGTTAATTTACTTGAGGTTGCATGCCTGTCAAACCGGGAACCGGACAGCCATTCAGTAACGCCAGACGCGTTTCGGAATCATTTCCTTCTTCAATGGCGATAAAAATCAAAATGAGACTGTTCTTTTTCCACCTTTGTATTCATTTCTCACCACAGTGGGCGTGGCCAATCAGGCATTCTGGATCTCGTAGTTTGTAAGTATTGCTACAGTAAGCGTGTCTCATTATTTGCATGTAACAATTAATCAAATTACCAAAGTTGGTTGGTTGTAAAGTCCCGCTTGGCAAGGCTGCCTTTTCCCACCTCAGGTACGGACTACCTCCCGTTCCGTTGGTGACTTCAATTCATGTCTCCATGGGACCACTGATATGTGGCGGGGCTACTTCAGCGGCTGGGCTCGCCGCTATACATCCATACGAAAAGGTTGCCCCCAAATGAAGAGCCACACAGGTAGATTGCTTTGCCGTTAATTTACTTGAGGTTGCATGCCTGTCAAACCAGGAACCGGACAGCCATTCAGTAACGCCAGACGCGTTTCGGAATCATTTCCTTCTTCAATGGCGATAAAAATCAAAATATATATATATATATATATATACATACATATATATTTTTTTCCCGCCCTCCCATAGCAGACTTGGTTTGGATTTTGAAAGAGAGATCAGGGAAACCTGCTCTCTCTTTCAAAATCCAAACCATATTGCTTTTCCACACGGGGAGCTGCATGTCAGCAGCTCCCCATGTGGAAAAGCAATGCCGGCTCCCGAAGAACGCGGGGAGCCGGCTGGGACCGTGGGGGCGTTGGGACTCCCCCCACGGTCCCCAACGTTTTTTATAAGGCCCGGGGGTTGGGGTCCCCGGGGATAATAAAAATTAGTGATAGGGGCTATTTTTTTTTTACGGTAAAATTAGGAGTCACGCATCCTGCGCAGCTCTCAGCGTGGCCCCCTGGTGTGCACACGTTGGATGCACGACTCCTAACCTGTAGGGTGCGCGACTCCAGCATGTTTGGTGCAATACTTCTACGCGGCGGATGCACGATTCTAACGCGTTGGGTGCGCGACTCCAAAAAGAAGAAAAAAAACTATTAAAAAACCAATATAAGTATATTTAAAAGAATATAAAATAATAAAAATATATATATATTTATTTTATTTTGTTTAAAAAAAATTTAAATATGTGTAGTGTAATTAAAAAAAATATATAAAAATAAGTAGACTAAAAAAATGTAGTTAAAGAATATAAAAAAAATTAGAACAAGAAATACATTTTAAAAATATCATTTAAAAAACCTTTGAAATTCACTGAAAAACCCATAAGTTTCAGACATGTTATACTTAAGAATTAGCATTTAAAAAACATTTGAAGTTCACTGAAAAAACCATAGGTTTCAGACATGTTATAGTTAGGAATTAGCATTTAAAAAAACCTTAGAAATTCACTGAAAAAACCATAGCTTTCAGGGGTGTTATAGTTAGCTGGACATTTCACTCGTACAAAACCATTGAAATTTCTCCATTAAAGTAAGTTTTAATAACTATAACTCGTGCACCCGCAACTGCTTATGATGTCACATATTAAATCATTCATGACATGGTCAGTGACATCACTGATCACATCACTGATGACATCATCTAGTAGATGTAATATGTGACGTCATCAGCAGTTGATTGCAGGCGCGCGAGTTATAGTTATTAGAACTAACTATAATGGAGGAATTTCAATGGTTTTGTACGAGTGAAATGTCCAGCTAACTATAACACCCCTGAAACCTATGGTTTTTTCAGTGAATATATATTATATATATATATATATATATATAGATTCACTGAAAAAACCATAGGTTTCACACATGTTATAGTGAGCTGGAAATTTTACTGATAAAAAACCAATGAAATTCCCCCGTTATAGTTAGTGCAGGCAACTATAACTCACGCGACCGCAATCCTCTGCTGATGACATATGTGTCTTTATGAAAAAAAAATATTTGTAATATATGTATAGCTAAAATTTAATGGAAGAAGACATGGGCAAATAAATGTCTAAATACAGTATTAGCATCAGCAGAGGATTACGGTCGCGTGAGTTATAGTTGCCTGCACTAACTATAACGGGGGAATTTCATTGGTTTTTTATCAGTAAAATTTCCAGCTAACTATAACATGTGTGAAACCTATGGTTTTTTCAGTGAATTTGCAAGGTTTTTTAAATGCTAATTCCTAACTATAACGTGTGTGAAACCCATGGTTTTTTCAGTGAATTTGTACGGTTTTTTAAATGCAAATTTTTTTGGGACATTTTTTGTAAACCTATGTATAAAATAATATATGTACTATATCCTGCATTATGGAAAGGTTTTTTTTTTTTATGCATTTTTTTCCGTGCGCGTACGGTAAGCTGACGGTACGCGCTCCGTACGTCATAAGTACGGTGCGCGTACGTAATAGGATACGCGTACCGTAAGCTGACGCTACGTGCTCAGCACGTCATAAGTACAGCGCGCCTACGTGATACGTGCGTGACGTACGCGTACACGCGGAAGCAACGTCGCGGTTACGCAGGGGCGTGTAATGCGCATGCGCGAGTGCATCTTACGTACGCGCTCCGTAAGCGCTCCGTAAGCGTCACGTTTGCGCATGCGTACTTGTTTACGAGCGCGTACCGTGAGCTTACGGAGCGCGCACGGTAGGTCATGTGATCCACAAAGAACACTTTTCATTGCTTGAAATTACTTTCAGTTCCAGAAACTTCCCACACCACACCCATTCCCCTCATTACTGCTTGAAAGAACACTTTTCATCGGTTGAAACTACTTTCAGTTCCAGAAACTTCCCACACCACACCCATTCCCCTCATTACTGCTTGTGATTCTCTAGGAGCAGGAGCTGAATTGTCTTTGGGATACAATGGCAGAACAGCAGACCTCTTCTGAGAGTGAGGCTAGCAGCACCACCATCATCCAGAGAAGGAGGAAACAGAAGACTTCTTTTGTATGGGAGTATTTTACTTTTCAAGAGGGGGAGAAAAAGGTCAATGCTCCACTGGTCACTTGCACACTTTGTGACCGTGTTTTATCTAGAGGGAATCCAAGGAAGAAATATTCCTTTGGAAATCACTCTATGATGAGACACCTTCAGGATAGACATCCCAGGACCTTTGCTAGACATACTGGAGAAAACTCTTCAGTAAGTCACCAGAGCCCAGCCTCAGAAGCTCAGCCGAGTACATCATCGGCAGCTCAGCTGAGCCCTTCCTCTGAGGTGGGAGCATCACCTTCTTCTGCTCCTCTGGACGTCAACCCTCGATTTGGGAGGGTTGTAATGAGGTGTATAACGTGTTCTGGTCTTATTGTTTTTGGGGAGACCAGTGTTCCCCTTATTAACAATAAGATAGAGCAGCACGTTTGTAGACGCTCATAATATTCCCATTCTTTCTTTCCTCCATCCCTCTATGAACCCAACCTTACCTCACAATTTTTTTTTTTTTTTTTTAAGCTTTCCTTTTTGGAAATTTTTTTTAACCGTGCGCGTACGCTACGCGTAATTCCGCGAATTTCGCTAAATTTCTACGTTTACGCCGTGCGCGTACGCTGCGCGCATTCGGCAATTTTTTCAAAAAAAATGTAAATTAATTTTTTGCCCTTGGGGGTCCTTCTGAGACCCCCTGACAAAGGCTAGGGGGTCAGGAACTGTCCAGCCTGCCCCCTTTTCACGTTATCCACCTTTGTTTTACACCCCCTCAGACTGCGAGAGAGAAAATGGCGGCCGCCGCTTCCTGGTTTCGACCGATTCGAATGTTTACTAAGATCTAACAGCCAATCAGAATCGCGCTCGCGCACGGCGGCGTGCGCGTACGGTAAGCGCACCGTAAGCGCACCGTAAGCTGCCACAGATATATATATTGATTTAAATGCTATTTTCTCAGGAACTACTGAACAGATTTACACCAGACCTACAAAAGGCACTTCCTTGACCTGTAGACTACCTCTCTGCCAAATTTCAAGGAACTCTGTTCAGCCGTTCGGGCTGTAGCTGTGTCTAAAGGTCCTATGGAAAAATACATGGGAAAAACGCGTTTTGGGACCCCCCTTTTATCTCAGCCCCCGCTTGACGAATCCCCCCGAGACTTTCAGGGTAGGAGCGGAGCGTAGCGCCCCATTAGTTTTGAAAATTTCGCGAGGATTCGTCGACCGGCGCCAAAGTTATTCAAAATAGAATGTTGCGGTTTTCCTATGGAAACAGGGTCCTAACTATAACTACCTACTGGCGACCGCCAGTAGGTAATATATATAGAAATTATATATATAAGATTGAAAATAAAAAAAGGATTAATACAAGCACAGTAAAGGGACCTGCAGCCCTAATAAGAGCTGCCAACACGCTACAAAATGCGTATGTGTCTCTCATAATTCCTCATCCATGACACACAAGGGTCATCACACTTCACCCAAACGTAAAAAGACAACATACTTTTAACCACGCACACCCACACGGTATAGAGTGCTACCCCTGTGTATATAAACACTTCTGCACCCCACTTAGGTGCAGTACACTCTATATTAATGTTATAACACAATTCTAAACAATCTATGGTTGGAGTATGACACCAGTAACAAAGGTAGTGTTTATATATCTGTATCTTACAAGAAGAAGCCTTGAGACGAACCAGGCAACAGGACTCTTAGGAATACCTTTCCAGGTAAATACCCTCCTTTGTTTTTTTTAATCTGTTGGGTGACCCATCAGTTACTGCTTTGAACTTTTGTAATGTTGTTTTCATATTTATACTTGACTTGACTGCTCCTGGTGAGCAAGAGTGTGGCTGAACTCTACTTGTGTTGGCAAATCCCTATCGTATTGTGTTATTGGTGACTAATAAAGGTTGTAACATCTAGAGGAACAGCTACAAAACACAGGGGGTGTTTCTGTGCCTCTGTAAAATAATGTTAATTTGTCATTATGTTGTTTCTATCTGCTGCTGCCAGCAGACTCTCCTAAATACAACCCAGCTATCACTTTGCTGTCAGGAAAAAAACGTCCTGATGTAGTGCCATAACTAGCATGAAGATCGTATATTTTCCAATACGTCCCTGATTCTGGTATTGGTTGGTTCCGCTGGGTGTTTTTTTAAAATATATAATGGGTTCTGTCCAAGGGAGTAGCCAGAAAACTAAAATACCCTCCACTTTGAACTAAAGCTCTGATGGCACCAAGCGAGCGAAGCAAGTGAGCTCAACCCTCTCTAAAAGAGTTCCCTTGTCTCTTCAGTCCAAGGATCTATCCATTCATCATTTACTCTTCCATTCGCCCACTGATATCCACTATTTCACCTTTACATTCTGTCACCCATTCATTCTTTCATTCATGGGTCAATTCTTCCACATTGCACCAATTGATCCATCCATCCACTCTGCCATCCATCTATCTATCCATCCTTCCAACTATCCATCCATCTTCTCTGCCATCCATCCACTCGGTCATCTATCCGCCTTGCCATCCATCCATCCTGTCTGTCATCCATCCACTCAACCAT
The DNA here is from genome assembly GCF_964204655.1 of Triturus cristatus. Taxonomy (NCBI): domain Eukaryota; kingdom Metazoa; phylum Chordata; class Amphibia; order Caudata; family Salamandridae; genus Triturus; species Triturus cristatus. The sequence continues at coordinate 142,340,234 of NC_140580.1, read as the reverse complement.
GCATCTATTCATCCGCACTGTCATCTATCTGCTCTGCCAACCATCCGTCCTGCCATCCACTCTGCCATCCATTCACTCATCTTCTCACCCATTCGACCATTCATCCCTTACTCGGCCATCCCTTCACATGTCCATTCAATTCAATTCAATAGTTCTTTATTCGATGTTTAAAAATCATCATAAAAGAGTACACATTTCTACTATTAAAACAGTATTAAATCAGTATACAGAACATTGAATGACTCTATGTATATATAAATAATTCATTATTCACATGCAATCCTCATGGGTGATTATCCTAAAACTAACAATTTAGCGAATCTACAATATTCATGAGTAGGGCTGACCTCTAGAGACTCTAAGTCTAAATGCGAGTTTTAAAAAACTTGTCACTGCACATAAAGTTAACGGGTCACTAGCCCTTTGTAAAAAAGTCAATGCCTCCTTAGCTCGGGTAAATCTTTCCTTTTTTAGAATGCCTTTTAAAAATCTGCGTCTAGGGAGGCTATAAATAGGACATAAAAGTACAAAATGAAGGGTGTCCTGCAGAGACATATTGTCGCAGCCGCAGGCACCCTTCTGCTCAATTGACATACTAAAACCAGCTGGATCAGCTAATAAATAAGGTAAAAAATTGAGCCTAAAACGTGCCATTAGAAACCTCTCCTGGGCATTATAAAGAACACAGAGGTACGGTTCCATCCCACCAGTCGTTTCAAGCCTACTGTGGGTGGTCACTGAGGGTTTACTCCCTTCTAATGTGCTCCTAGCCGCTACTCTTAATTCCAAGAAACTTCTCTTTAATTTCAGCTTATCCTGTGCTGTAATCGATAAAGGGTTAAAGTACATCTCTGGGTGACCCATATTTTCCAAAGTATTCTTAATATAGTTGATCCATGGGATTTTCAGATGTTTATCTCTGCCCAAACAGTCTTGTATGATCAGCCTACTCAGTGCAGCTTCAGGGTTCGTCCATAATTTAAGACAGGCCACGATTGGTCTGAACTTGATCAAATCCTCTATGTAGGGTCTTCCGAGTTCTTTATGGGCAATAATAGCTGGTGTGCAATTGGGAACGTTCAGTATTGAGCGAAATATTTTGTTTTCTTCCCTTTGCAATCCATCCAGGTTTATAAATCCCCATACTTCTGATCCATACATAGTTTTTGGGCAACACATCGAGCCGTACAAGTTTATTGTTTGTTCTGGGCACCAACGGCCAACTTTCCTCCCATAGCCGGAGATTGCACCAAAAGATGCCACCAGTTTTCCACCTCTTTCTTGCACAAGTGATGTAAATTTTAAAGATTCGTCAAATAGCACCCCACTAGATATGAAAATGTTTGCACCCTTTCAAGAATGTGGGTACCAATTCTGTAGGTGAAACCGGTCAGTGGCCTATGGCCTGCTGTCATTACATATGATTTTTTTAAGTTGACAGACAGGTCTATTTCCTCCATAAATTTAACGAACCCATCAATAAGAATCTGCAGACTATTGGGGGTCCGTGCCAACAGAACCGCATCGTCTGCGTACAGCAGCACTGGAATGTTACGTGTCCCAACCCTTGGGCAATCTGCTTTTAAATTATTGAGGCATTGTTCCAAATTGTTAATATACAACGAAAACAAAAAAGGGGCTAAAATACATCCCTGCCTCACTCCACTTGTGCAGCTAAAAGATTCTGTCAGTCCCCCGTTTTTATTATACCGTACCCTGGCCGAAGTATCACTATGTAGTTCCCTCAATATGTGGATTAACCCAGGGTCAATTCCGAGCTGATTCATCATTGCCCATATCTTATTCCTGTTGACATGATCGAATGCCGCGGCCAAGTCCATGAACCCCAAATACATAGCTTCGTTGCTGGTTTTAGTGTACTTTCCTACCAGCATGTATAGGTTCAGGCATTGATCGCTGGTGGACCTGCCAGTCCGGAAGCCGTACTGGGCATCTGAGATGATATTATTGTCCTCGGCCCACTCAGTCAATCGGTTCAGGATTACCCTTCCCAAGATTTTAGCAGTGACATCTATCAAAGAAATCGGCCGATAACATTGGGGATCATCTTTATTGCCTTTTTTGAAGATTGGAACTATAATGGCCGTTGACCATGATCGTGGCAAACCGGCCATTATAGCTGCATTCAGCACTCTGGTTACAATAGGGGCCCAAAGATCCACTTGGCTCAGAAATAGATCTGGGGGGATCCCATCTGGTCCCGGGGCTTTGTTTTTAGTGAGTCCTTCAATACCCAATCTAATCTCTTCCAAGGAGAATACCGCTTGATTACTCACAGGATTCGTCCCCTTCTCCTTTAATAAAGTCTCCTTCCCATGATTATATAGACCCTCAAAGTGAGCAATCCACTGTTCGGGGAGGATGTTTGAGGCGATCACAGGGGCATTATTATCTTGAAAACAAGGGGAGTTTATTAATCTCCAAAATTCAGTGATATCCCTGTTTTCAGAAGCCTCCCTCAGGGCCCTCCACTTTGAACTAAAGCTCTGATGGCACCAAGCGAGCGAAGCAAGTGAGCTCAACCCTCTCTAAAAGAGTTCCCTTGTCTCTTCAGTCCAAGGATCTATCCATTCATCCTTTACTCTTCCATTCGCCCACTGATATCCACTATTTCACCTTTACATTCTGTCACCCATTCATTCTTTCATTCATGGGTCAATTCTTCCACATTGCACCAATTGATCCATCCATCCACTCTGCCATCCATCTATCTATCCATCCTTCCAACTATCCATCCATCTTCTCTGCCATACATCCACTCGGTCATCTATCCGCCTTGCCATCCATCCATCCTGTCTGTCATCCATCCACTCAACCATGCATCTATTCATCCGCACTGTCATCTATCTGCTCTGCCAACCATCCGTCCTGCCATCCACTCTGCCATCCATTCACTCATCTTCTCACCCACTCGACCATTCATCCCTTACTCGGCCATCCCTTCACATGTCCATTCACCTATCCATCTCTTTACTCTGCCATCCTTTCATCTGTTCATCTATTCACCTATCCATCCATCCCTTTATTCTACCATCCTTTCACATGTCCATCCATCTATCCATGCACTCACCCTTTCACCCACTCACGCATCTGCTCACTCATTCATTCACCCACCCACCCATCTTTCCTTCTTTTCACCCTTCCTCTCATTCAGTATTCCTCACCTTTCCCTTGTCTATCTGCCCATCTTTTCTTCCTCCTTGCTCCTGCTTGCTCGTCAATTGGTGCTTAAATAATTTACAGCATTAATCATGAGCTTTTCACTGCAAGTTGCAAACAGGATCAGCCTTTACAGAATCCCAACCCCGCAGTAGTGGGGAGTTCACGACGCCCCTGGTTCTGTCATACCATACCATTCAGAAGCACAGTTAACATGGGCACAACGGTTGGCTTGGACAGATAGTCTCTTCTGAGTGAATTTTAAAACATACGTTTTTCGTCCGCTTGCTTGAGGTATGGCAGGCGACATGAATAAGAAGGTGGTTCAGGCATCACTGACATTAGAGGAGGCAGGCAGGGCTGATCTTTTGGAGCCTGGCGTACTGCAGCAGGCAGGGGCGTAACACAGGCCTCCGCAGCCCTCTCTTTGTGGGGGGCCCCAAGCTCCAGGGGACCCCCTCAGTAGAGCACTCTGGCTGCAGAGCACCTGATTGAGCCCAGAGGGGGCCCCTCCACGTGCCTTGCAGGGAGGCCCCTTGAGTTTCGTTACGCCAGTGGCAGCAGGCATATTTCCAGAAGTGATGTAGACTGCAGAGGCGCTCGGGGAGGGGTGTCGGCGGCTGTCCTGCCCGGTTTGCCTCCTAAACCAAAGCAGACGAAAGGTGCGGGATGCTCTGACTGCAGCGAGGTCTGCTGTAGGACGCATACAGAGCTGGCCCTCCAGGGTGTAGTGGCACCGCCACACCGAGGTCGCAGCGAGGAAGATGCCTGGTAAGGAGGGAAGCCCCCCCCAGTGGAACGCTCGGGGAGAGAGGGTGCGCCAAGCCATGTTCCGGTGGTGTGACGGAGACCACACCACCTCGAATTCGGGCACAGACACTGTCAAGGGGCCCGCGAAGAGTAGCCATAGTCTGCGGCCCCTGAGAGCGAGAGATACAGGTGGCATGTCCCTCGAGGGAGGCGCGCTTGTGGGAGGGGGAGTTTATGCGCCAGGTGGTGCCGGATTACCATTGAGTATGCACGCATTGGTTCCCAAACTTTTTCAACCCGCAGCTCCCTTGATCCATTGGCCATTGCCCGTGGCTCCACACTGTTACTTTTTTTGGGTGGGGGGGGAGGTGTAAGCCTGGCCTCGGGAGTACTTGCATTTTTCACCCAGAAAATAATTGTGATGAAGCTGATGAAGGTTTTATCATCCTATTTGCAGGGTGTTTTGTATTACTAAGGCGGCGCCTCTAATAAAATATTCCTAGTAGCACTTCTTTGCCCATGCCTTTTTTAGAGTACCCTCTCAAACTTTTTTATCCAACTTACAGTGCTAGATAGCACCCTTATGCATGTAGGCCCCATTGCAAAAGTGTTTCTGCGCTTGAAGAATATTTGCATGCACTTCCATTTCTTCCGATGTCATACGTGCCAAAACACCTGTCTCAGCTGGGTAACTCATGATTTTGTAAACCACATACAGCTTTATTTTTGCTGTCTCCTCCCTAAAATCGCTTCAAAATCAATGTAAATAAAATAAATTTCTCTGATTATTTTTTTTAAACGTCCCTCTTTCTTGCTTCCAAATGTTGGCATTATGCCGTATATGGTATTTTACTTCCCAGTGCTCAAGGAGAGAGCAGGCCTGTCTGGAAATGTGTGTGTACTGAAAGAAATGTGTACTGGAAGTACCTATGGTTCAAGTACAAATGTCAACACTTAATAATACTTAGTGTGTTTAATAGGCAGGACAACGGTACTTTCCTGATAATTTGCATTGGTGTAAAATGCATATGGAAAAAAACTAAACTATTAACAAGTCTAACAAAATAAATCAGGCATCTTCCGCTTACTTTGGGAGTGTTGAAATGTGGGGATCCAGTGAAATATGAAGGTCATCTCCCTCGACATGCCATCAATTAAGCACTATGTTTACAACTTTAGGCATGTCCCTTACAAATCATCGACATCATGCGTTTAAGTCTAATTAGTTTAACTGAAGCCAACAGACCCTTCAACATTAAATGTATTAAAGGATTTGGTGCGCGGCACCCCTAGCTAGGTTTGACGGCTCCCCAGGGTGCCATGGCACACAGTTTGGGTACCCACTTCGCTGCAGCATGGGGCCAAGCACAGTGCCACTTGTAGAGCGGCAGGTGGTGCCTGAGAGGAGTGCATTGGGCGGGGCAAATGAGAAGTCGGGTCTTCTACTGGATTTGTCCAGTCTGCACAGGCCAGCCCTGTCGGAAAAGGAAGGAGGGGCCTGAATGCGGCCAGTCGGTCCTCACGGTCTCCAACACTGGGTAGCAGAGAGCACTGGGGTACACCAGGGCTGACCGCAGAGCAACAGGAGGAGGGGTGAAGGACACGGAAAGGAAGGGAAAGGAGCATGCAGGCGCCCCACATCACACCTGGTGATGGGGGTGGGGGCACAGGAGGGAAATTTGGTGATTTTATTGACAGCAAGCCACAGCAGGCACTTACGGGTACCTCCACGGCCATAGATCCCTTGCAGACCCGGACTGGCAATGCCGGGCACCGGGCAATCCCCCGGTAGGCTGCCAGGGGTGGGGGACGTTTTTTTGGCAGGGGGCCGGTTTCATTGCTGGGGCCGATTTTTTTAGTCCGACGCAAGTCGCGCGACGACGGCGTTAGTAAGAAATCGGGCAAGCACCACTACTCTCTGTGTGTGTGTCTCTCTCCTCACTGCGCGTGGGTGCAGGACAGAAAAAGCACAATATCAAGCAAAAATCAGATTCATTCAGTTCACTGACATCACTCCCAGGCTCTGGACTGATGATTCTACACACTGCCTGTGCCTGGGCTGCGCCGCCGCCTTCGCCTGCTGCAATAATTTATTATTATCAGTATCACCTACAAATAGGGGGTGGGTCGTCACTCGGCTCGCGATCGCGCGCAGTCGCAGAAATCTCCGCCAGGCCAGCCCGCGCGTGTTTGTGGACCGCGGTCTCAGTTCATCCACCTTAGGGTGGGGCGGCCGTCCCGTGTGGTGACATGCGCATTGGGGTTACAACAATAAAAAGTGCGCGTGACCCCGACCGAGGAGCATTCGATTCCAGAACAACAACACAGCCAGCCACTAAGAAGACAGAGAGACTGAGGGAACGAGGCACAGGCACCCCATAATTTATTTCAAATTCTAGCCTCTGCCTGCTGCCTGTCCCTCCCTCACTAGTACTACCGACTGTCCGTCCGTCGTCGCCCGCCTGGTCGGCGCCACGTTCAATCCTTACATTAGGGTGGTTGTTTTAGTGTAGTCCGCATTGTTTCCTGAATTAGGTTAGATGTTTCAATTCGGTGTCAAATTATTGTGTGGTGCACATTTTTCTTGTATCTAGATGTCATTGTGATTGTGCAGTCAGTATTCACGCTAAATAACCGATGTAGTGTGCTGAGAGACAGAGCATCTTAATCGGCTGCTAACACGGTGCCTGATTTTGTATTCGCTGTAGGAAGTGTGCTTCGTATTCAAGGCACACAGCACCAAGATGATGAGCTGCGCACAATATTTGCATGCCTTTACTTATCTCAGTAATTTCAGCATCGCATCGACAATAACGGCGAGTGACCTCAACATAGAAGAGGGCATTGCATTGAAACACAGACATAGGCAAGTCAAAGGTGGCAGCTGCTTTTCTTTAAAGATGGTGTTTATTTTAGGGCCACACCCTTACAGCAACATTCTCCTCTCGCTACCATCATGGGGATACATTAAATAAAAACAGTACTAGACAAATCACATCTCTCGGGAGAGCAGCATTTTATTAAAGCACTCCAAAGTGTGCCCCTCGTGCACGTTCTTATTAATAAAGTTTTCACCAACTAATGCGAACAGAATTTGAAGCTAGCCTACGAGAAGTGTCTTATGGGCTCAAGGATCATTTGCGATTCTGATATAGGATTGTAATTTAACATCTTATGGTGCAGGTTATAGAGTAAAGGGCTTAGCGCTGCTACCATCTTCTTCAATGTAACTTTTGACCTCTAATGGGCCTTTGTACCCTTGTATCAGTTCCATCTGTTGAAGGTCGCCCTCGGTGCGTTCCCTATGCGCTGGCTCAGTTGCTTCATGAATCATGACCTATATTTTGTTTAATTTTCCGGACTTCAGGCCGGATTTCACAAGAAAGGAGTTTGCGCTGGTAAAATGCGCACTTGCGTGTTCAGTGCTAGTGTCTCTTTTGAAAGTCGCCTCCTGCTGCTAGGGCCTGCTCTTTTGCTGTGTGAGGAAACCGAAACGGCCCCAATCAGTTCTGCTTGTCTAGCGAGTTAGCACTTGGCAGCCATGTGCCAAACAACACTGACACTGGCGCACATAAACAGACACACACTCAGGGAGGCGGTGACGTGCTGGTAGGTGCAGTGAGGGAGGTTTGGGGGGGGGGGGGCAGGGCGTGACTATACCAGCAAGTTAAAGCCGAAATTGTTCACTTCAGTGTTGAAGGGGAGGAAAGAAGTAATACCTTTCCAGGAAAGGTATTACTTCTTTGTCATGATGAAACCAATTGCTATTGGACACTTCTCCAAGTAGCCGGGATCGCGCACTTCTATACGGTGCAGCTTTTTATGCGGTTGTACATTCTGAAGCAACGCATTGATTCAACAAGATAATCTGCGACCTCCCCCAAAACAGTGGCTTCTATATCCGCGCTGTGTTCTTTATCTCGCAAGTACTGCTACCTCACTGAGGCCGGCAATCAAATATGTAATCACACAAAAATGCGAAATCTATAGCAATTTTACACTGACTCACTTCATGTGGCCTGCCACTACAAAATTATATAAATAGAACATCATGCTGCAGTAAGGAGGAGAGCCTGAAGCCAGATCACTTAAGAGGCATTGATTGGCACAGGTACCGTACAGAAGCAGAAATAACACCGGCCTTCCACATTGAAGTTTCTACCTAACTTTTCAAAACATTCCCATTACAGTTTGCATTGCATTGCCTGCTCAACAATCTCGTTGCTATCTCTGAATAATTGTAATACTGATCTGTTGAGAATGGGACCAGATTTACCATACCACACTAAATGTCCACCACTGTGACACCCCCCCCCCCCCCCATGGCACAAGATCACTAAATTGTACTGATAAAGGAGGTAATTGTATGTTATGGTTACAAGGCCAGTGTCATATGTTGAAATCCCCCAGTGACGCAATTAAAGCCAGGAAATTCTGGAGAGGAGGGAAAGGAAAGGGGGAATAATGGAAATTTGGGGGGAGAAACTTGGAGGAGATAACGAGAAAGACGTCCTGTTCACTCATAAGCTTGATAAAGGATCCATTTTGCCCTTTAGCAGCAGGTCCATGTACACCATAGTACCCCCTAGTAGTGGTTGCTCGATACACACCATGTGGGGGCTGGTCTCACTTTTACTTTTCTCTAATTTACTACTTGTGCCTATTTTTGGTGCTCTCTGAAAGAATGTCTATGGGTACATATGACTGGGTGGGTAACCTGGTGCTCTTGAAGGTCATCATCTACTATTTACTGTGGTTTGAAAGTTGATACAATTGAATATGTAATGAAAAATGTGCTGTAAAATTCACAATTTTGGTCGGTTGTTTTCCAAAATTTTCTCCCCGCAAACCCCCCGAATAGCGGTCAGGCTCGCTCGCTGCGCTCGCTCGCTACGCGCTGGATGGGGGCTGGTCTGCAAAATTTGACGGGGGCTGGTCTGCCAAATTTTGCCAGGGCTGATTTCAGTTCCCAGTCCGGCCCTGATCCCTTGCCTGCTCAGGGTTCATTTGGAGGCACAGAGAAATGGGAGGCGGGTCTGGCTGCCCTAATGGGGAGGCAGAGGCTTGTGGAGAGGGGGACAGGTCCAGTGTTCTGCCAACCAGCCACGGCAGGCAGCTCACACAATGAGAATAAGGTCCACAACCACGGAGTAGTCAGGAGAGTTTAGTTACTCTCACCTTCCTGGGCCCACAGACAGAAATCATGTCTGTGTGTTGATTTCTGGGACTGCGAGGGACCTCACGAACCCGCAGAGATGACAAGCTTTTTTGGGGTCACCTCAGAGCAGCAAGACTCATACAGGATGCTATGTGAGGAACAATTTGGCGATGGGGTAGTGGTTGATGGAGAGTTGCCTGGTACAAGTGGTAATGTGGAGGCAAGTGGATAGGAGAAAGAACTGATTCTGAATTACAACAAACATATTGTGGAGGATGGTGAGATTGTTGATGAGGTAATTTTGGGACCAGAATTTGTGTCATAGGCGCAAGAGGTTAGGTGTTTTTCACGAATCAGTGCCCAGAGTGGAGAACACACGGGCAGTGGCTATAGAGATGGAAGCGAGGCCAGTATCACAACATACAACGTTTGAGTGGGTCTTGACTTTGAGGCCAGGTAAGGATCTTGCGGTTTTGTTAACGAAGGTGCTGGAAATAAGGTGCATTCCTTTGGGGTGGAAGCAAACGAACAGTCAGCAGATGCAGAGATGTGTTTGGCTGGGGGTAAGTACGTGCCGGACAGAGGGACAGGTCCTGATTTAAAGGCAGCGTAAGTGAAAGGGGAGAACAAGGCGTCAAGGGATGAAGTGGGTGAGGGGGACAGGTCAGTCCGAGGAGACAGGTAAGAAAGAGAGCAAGGAATGAAACCATAAAAAGCAGCCCTAAATGGGTATTACAAAACCCTTAGGGGCTCATTAGATGTTGGCAACAAAACAGTGGAATTGGAAGGGAATGTAAAGGGAAATATTTAACATTGAGAAGTGAGGGCCAAGGAGGGGTCATAGGAAAAAAGATAAAAACTGTCCATGTGCACGAAGGTGCATACTAACATTGAAAATTGGAGGTGGTATTCCTCATATACGCAAGTATGTATTGTGAAAAATATCATAACATTGTGTGACATTGTTTAAGCACATAGATGTGGTGACGAAAGCACAAAAAACATTTGAAATTTTGGCCTGGGTGCGATATGATGAGGAGCTCAGAGCCAGGCTGGCAGAGGATGCAGATGGGATTTAGAGGCAGCTGGATAATGAACGTTCTTGCAGAAGATGACACCGGAGAGGCTAGCTGTGCCCTCTTACACAGCAAGCGGTTGGCTAGTGATGTAGATGCACTTTTGGGGATGTCCCACTGGAGGGGACAGGCAGGGAGCACAGGTGCTTGTTAGTCCTACAACCATGGTTCCTGTATCCAGGAATACTGTAAATTCCACCACAAGTGTTCCAAGTGCGGAGGGAAGCATATGGTCACCCAGAGTGGGCTTCAGGTAACTGGCTTCAGGGCTCAGGGCAATGCAGAGGAGCAGTGACAGAACAGCAGCAATAGAGGAAGAGCTAGGGAGGACAGAACCCTAAGGGAAAAGGCTCATACCCCAGAAGATTGACAGATAATGGAATTGGTTGGTGAGGTTTGGGATGGAGTAAGAGAAAGCGCTGCTATTGGGTGGTTTTGAGGATAGTTTTCGGTTGAAATACAAAGGGTTGCAGGAACGGAGATCAGCTGAGAATCTGAAGGCAGCCAGTGGGGAGGAGGAATTGATCTGGGGAAAATTGTTGAAGAAAGTACAAGAAGGGCGGATGGAGGGCCAATTGGCATGGTTCCTAAAAAGGAACCAGGAGAGTTTTGTCTCATACAATACCTTTCAGGACCATGTTTGTCAGTCAACAATTTAATTCCTGAGGCATGCAGAAGGGTCCATCATGCATCAATGGACTCTGCCATTGCGTTGGTCAATAAGTGGGAGGCAGGGTCACTGATGGCAAAATGTGACATCAAGTCAACTTTTCACTTTCTTCCAGTGCACCCTTCAGATTACGAGTTGTTGGGTATGCAGTTTGCACGTTATTCTTTAGTGGACAAGGCCTTGACAATAGTCTGTTCAGTTTCTCGTTAACTATTGGAAGTATTTAGCTCTTTTTTGCAGCATTTGTTTCAATGTGTCGAGGAGAAGGATAACATGACTCACTGCTTGGATGACTTTTTCATAGTGGGTTCGGCAGGGACAGAGGAATATGCAGACTTGCTTGGGAAATTTCAGAAGCTGTTGCAGGATGTTAGTGTGCCACTGAGACACAAGGAAACTGTTGGGCCAGTCAAAGAGATCATTTTCTTGGACTTTGAATTGGATTCTAGGCAAATCGAAATGAAGTTGCCGGAGGGTAGAAAACCAGAGGTTGTTGCAGTTACTGGACAGGGTGTTGGCAGATGATAAGGCACAGATAAAGGATATACAAGTGCTTTTATACCATTTGAATTCCGCTTGTAGGGCTATATGGGTGGGGAGGACCTTGTGTAGGCATTTGGGTATGGCTGTATCAAGCACATCAATGTCACACCATGGAGTTTACTTGAAGACAGTTGTAATGGCAGATCTGAGGGTGTGGCAGACATTTCTGAAGGATTTTAACGGGCTCCACATGGGATGGATTGAGAGAAGAGGCAGAGTGGTCTAAGGAGCTTTTCCCAGATACGGCAGGAGGCTCTGGTTTTGGCCTTTTTTGGTAGGAGTGGTGATGTGCAGAAGAGTGGCCTGAAGAATGGAGAAAGTGGTTAGGAGCTTTGGTGTCTTGGAGTTCTTTCTATTGGTGGTAGATGTGTGGCTCTGGGGGCAATGTTTTGCAAACAAGTAGTTATGTTCAATGTGGACAACCTAACAGTAGTCAATGTTGTCAACAGGCAATAAGCAAGGGACCCAAAGGTTTAGCAGGTGTTATGGGTATTTGTTTTGAAATCCTAAGAGATAATGTGATTTACAGAGCACGACACATTACAGGAGTTGACAATGAGGTTGCTGATGCTCTCTCACATTCTCAGTGGCAGAGGTTCCATGGGCTAGTACCATGGGCGGACGAGAGGCAGGCGGAAATGCTAGCACATTTGTGACCAGTGGGGGAGATTGAGTAATAATCTCATCATCGGCTTACTGTCAGAGTCCATGCAACAGGCTTACGGCCTGGCTTGCTATGAGTTCTTAGCTTTAGGGGCTCATAGAAGGCATAACAGTGAAGGAGTGGCAGCCCGAAGGGCGGAGTGGTAAAAATACATTATGTCATTGATTGTAAGGGGGCTGTCAGCAGTCATGAGTGCTGGTAAGTTGGCTTGGAGAGCGTTATATGGAAAGCTGTTTTGAGGTTATGAAATGTCACCGGGGGAGATGGGGAAGAGAATTTTGGAGGTATGGGCAAGAGAATGGGGACATCAGGGTACGGGGAGGCATTCAAAGATGATTCACATCTTGAAAGGAGGGATTTCAATGATGTTTCCTATTGTGTGCAAGGCCAGCCACAAGAGTTTGCAGTTTTCAGTGATCATTGTTTGGTTGTTTTTAGGAGCTTTCCGAGTAGCTGAGGTTTTCAGATCCAGAAAAAGTGAGTATTGTCAGGAAGGATGTTCAGGTGTGTGGTGAGATAGGGCAAGTCTTGTTACCTAGGTCACAGACAGACCAATCTGGGAGGAGCCTTTGTGTGTCTTTATGAGAGCAGCCTGATGACAAGATGTGCCTGTTGGCTTGGTGGAAGAAAATGCTTGTCCAAGGTCTGGGACCTGGGGAGAAATTTCGGCATGCTTACAGGACTAGGTTCATGGCAGGGCAGGTGTTAGCGGTTTTGAGGAAGGCTTAGAAAGAGATGCACCTTCCCGAGCAGGACTTTGGAACCCATTCCTTCCGCATTGGAATGGCTACAGGGCTGAGATGAGGGGGTGGTCAAGCATTGACATCCATCTTGTGGGAAGGTGGAGATCGGACTGCTACCAGGAATACGTCAGGATGGGATGGCTTTCTAGTGAATTGTGTTAATTTTGGTTGTGTTTTGTTTCAGGGTATGTTGCAGGTCCTGAAAGCGAGTAAATAGAGGTGTGGATATGTGGCCTCACTTTCGACAAGTGGGCGGCACGTCAAGCAGAGACAAGGAAAAGTAGAAGACAATTGAGGTTCGATAATTTGGCAGTACAACTGAGGTGGTTTGGTAAAGAAAGAATGAAGTGGTATCCGTTGCTGCCGAAGCTTAATTCTTTGGTGAAAGGGGCTCTCTGTCTAGACGTTTTAGTCATCCATTTTGGGAGATTATGATCTGACAAAATTAAAAGGACTGGCATAGTTGAAGAACATAGAGAAAGAGTTGAAAAAGATGTGGTCTAGTATGGCAATGGTATGGACAGAGTTCTTGCTGCGAAGGGAGTGGAGAGGGTCAATAAAGCCTGGAGCAATAGACAGAGCACGGAGGTAAGGGAACAGAGAGATGAGGGAGTTTGGTAGAAGAATAGGAATACATTTTTTTTAATATCTGGACAATACATTTGAGGCTGTTGATTTCTTTAGGGACGATGAGGTGGATCTGTTGGGTTTTGGAGTGGCTTTGTACTTGCTGCAGCTGTAAAGCATTTTAGTTGGCTTGTTACAGTTGTCTGCATGGCGAGCTATGAGCTGAGGATGAACGAGGGGACTTGGGGAGGCAGAAAAACTCTAATGGTTTTCTGGTCGTGGTCAGTTACACAAGTTTTAATGTTATTACAAGTAGAGTTGGTCACGTTGAGACCCAGGAAAGAGATGTGGGCGGAAGAGGAAAGGGAGTTCTAAAACAACAAGAAGGCAACAGTGTTGTACACAGGATGGTTGGATGTGTGCAGTTTGAGTAAAGAGAGTTTTTCATTGGGTTTTGGATATGTTAAGGGTTACTTAGCTGAGGAGGATCGATAGTTGGTGATATGTATAGTGAAGTTGGTTTTAGTGTTATATTTGAACAAGCTGAGGGTAGGGGCTATAGCAATCCGCACCTGACAAATATAGTATTACAAGTAAGGCATATTAGTGCAAAGAACCGAGGAGCACTTCCCTCTATACTCCTCACTAAGGAATAAATTCCTATAAACATATGAAACAAAAGGGTTCAGCACTTTGCAATATAATCACATAATACAGTTCAAAGTAGTCAGCACATGAAGTGAAATCCAAAGTCCAATTGTTTTTTCATTTATCTTCAAAGGATGTTCTTTATAAAATGTTCATAAAAATCACAAGAGATCATAGCCGACGCGTTTCGTCTAACACTGAGACTTCTTCAGGGCTATGGAAAAACACATACAAACATATATTTTAAAAACAAATTTACAAATGTACAAAAAATTGTATTTTTACTACAATTTTTTCATTATGAGAAGACGCAATTAACAACATTTCATTTCAGCTAGCACTTCATTTTACATGGATGTATTCAATCTAATATTTATAACACCATAATACATTCCGCTTCACTTATTTACATTTATTGACATGAAAGGGGACTGTTTTCATAAATCAGACAGAACTCAAATATGGTGCTAAAATGAAAGGGGACTGTTTTCATATACCAGACAGAACTCAAATATGGTACTAAAAAGCTTTTCTTAAAAATATACACATAATCATTATTGTCTGCATACAGACGACACTTTTCAGAAATCACGATAGAATCTCATAGTTTCCAAGATTGGAAGAATTTTTAAAAGGAATATGCTACTTAAAAAAGTAAATGTTATATTGAACAATAAATGAACATAACGATATTCACAAAACGAACGGTCATATTAAAAAAAGGAAAAAGCAGGTTAAGTGGCACTATACCACTGGATTGGTATAAGGCAAACTGCACGACTTAATGTTATAAGGCAATGCATATAGTTCAATGTCACATAAAACAAGAATGAATTTAGTAACAAGTGCATCATAACTGTGCCCCAATTAATTATATTATGCATTTGCAGCGATAGAAAAAATATTTATACTGGTGTCCCAAATAGGCCGCACACCAATATTTGTTTGGGCATACTCCAAAAATATCAGTGAAGCAATACAAGGTTTCATTATCCCTAGTAATATTATATAACTTAAAAATATTTTTAGCTTGAAATTCAGACGATATAATGACTGTCGATACTTTTCATATAAAAAATGGTTTGTCCTTATTAAAGGTGGCACCATGAAGCCTTGTTAATGGGCTTAGTGCAATAAGACTCACCATAATTACGGCTTGGTGACCGGCAGCATGTTCACTCGTCAGTTTCCCAGTAAACTAAAGAGAGCTTGTATCGGCGCGCTTTTTTAAACCCGCGCTCGACAATGATAAACACCTGACATTTGTAAACACAAACAACGTCAGAGAACGGTACTTATTCCTGCCAAAATGTGGTTGCCATCTTTAAAGAGGAAAATGTTTATATATTTCATTTCTTTCTTACGACAAGTTTGCCAAAAAATGTCTCCATTATCATGGATGCATGCCTTTGTCATATTAAAAGACCTATTTAAGTTTACAGATTCCAATTTATATAAAGCGTGCTATACATATCACAAGACTGACACGGTGATACAATTTCATCTTTCACAATATAAACGCTTGGCACGTCCTACTACCAATGATTATTATTTAAGTGATCACGGTGGTGTTTTGTATAGGAAAAGTAAGGCCAGAAAACGGTACTGATTCCTGCCTACTTACGGTTGCCATCTTGGAAGAGGAAAATGTTTATGTTTTTCATTTATTACGACATGTTTAACAATAAATGTTTCCATTATCGTGAATGCATGCCTTTACAGTATTATAAAAACTTATTCAGGTTTACAAATTCCAATTTATATGGAGTGTGCTATACATATCACAGAAATTACACGATGATTCAATATCATCTTGCAAAATATAAACGCTTAGCGTGTCCTCCTGCCCAATGATTATTATATAAGTAATCATGGTGGTGTTTTGTATAAAAGAAATACGGATGAAAGATCCCTTCTGTTTGTGGTTACATATATCCTAATCCAAATGCGGCACTTATTATTCTTTCCAAATTGAATGGCCATGCATTTTAAAATCACATCTACTATGGTTCTTTTATTAGAGCTAAACATTTATTGATAAACCAAGTTAAGTTTCATAATTAGAGGTGAGGAATATACTCTGTAGATATCCCCAAATGGTATTGACATGTCAAAAACAGTTCAACAGAAAGTCATGATGTGTCTAGACTAAGGTTTTAAAAGAAAATACGGTTGCACTATAACATTTCGATGATCTGTGGCCTCAATCTAAAGGTACTGTTTCAGCGGACGACAGCTAGTTGTTGGGTCACATCTGTATTCATTAATCACATCAAAGCAGAAATTCTATGAAGATAATGAAGGTAGGAAGGCACAATGACATATCGAGGATCTGTACCATTGATCTAGAGATGCCGCCTCAACGAACGACAGCTCGTTGTTAATACTCATGTCCTCTCATAGATCACATCAGAAATGAGGCTTCATCCGAATGTCATCCGAATGTCTCAATGGAACTCATTATTAATATTGCGTCCTAGTTTGCCCGACCTCAAACGACATATCCAACTTGCTTCTCGCTGTCTTAAAATTGATTCCCTATCTCCACCTCTTTCTTAAGTTGGTATATGGTCAATGCCACAGAATGTGATGTTTTTGTCATGTGGATGCTCATGGAATATATGCATTGCGACTGGATATTTAGTGTCACCATTTTTTATAGCCCTCAAGTGTTCTTGAATTCGCAGCTTTAAGCTGCGAATACTGCTGCCAATGTAGATTTTTTTACAGGCACATGTAATCATGTAAACCGTGTAGGTGGTGTTGCAATTGATAACGTTGTTCATATAAAACTCTCTTGAGTGATTTGCTTTAATCTTTTATCTGTAGGACTCAAGCATTGTGTAAAAATGATTCTAATCCTGGAAACTATGAGATTCTATCGTGATTTCTGAAAAGTGTCATCTGTATCTAAACAAGGTATGCAGACAATAATGATTATGTATATATTTTTAAGAAAGGCTCTTTAGTACCATATTTGAGTTCTGTCTGGTTTATGAAAACAGTCCCTTTTCATTTTAGTACCATATTTGAGTTCTGTCTGGTTTATGAAAACAGTCCCCTTTCATGTTAATAAATGTAAATAAGTGAAGCGGAATGTATTATGGTTGTATAAATATTAGATTGAATACATCCATGTAAAATGAAGTGCTAGCTGAAATGAAATGTCGTTAATTGCGTCTTCTCATAATGAAAAAATAGTAGAAAAAACACTTTTTTTTGTACATTTGTAAATTTGTTTTTAAAATATATGTTTGTATGTGTTTTTCCATAGCCCTGAAGAAGTCTCAGTGTGAGACGAAACGCGTCGGCTATGATCTCTTGTGATTTTTATGAACATTTAATAAAGAACGTCCTTTGAACATAAAAGAAAAAAACAATTGGACTTTGGATTTCATTTCATGTGCTGACTACTTTGAACTGTATTATATGATTATATTGCAAAGTGCTGAACCCTTTTGTTTCATTGGTTTTAGTGTTCGACTGTACGGCTAATGCCAAGGATGGTTGGCTTGGGGAGTTTTTGGCACCTGTTTCATTGAAGCAGCCTTTTTCACACTAAGCATGGTCTTCCTGTTGTTCAAGGGTGCTCCATCCTGCCCGATAGGGTTTTTGTAGGGGTCGGCAGTAACCGTGCCCCCCTGGTATTATCAGGTAGGTGCTAGGATCTGTGGATGGAGGAAAATAATTTTGGCCTGTTACGCGTGGGGGCTTTATATATATAGTGGGTTCTGTCTTTAACATACTATTCAGAAGAACAGTTAACACAGGCACACCAGTTGGCAGGAAGAGATTAACTTTTCTCGCTACCCCCATTACTAAAGTTTAGAGGACGTGTTTTGTTTCGAGGGCATGCTCCGGTATGGAAGGTCTGCTAACAATGTCTCCTTTAATATTTTTCCTATTTGTGCAACAGTGTTAGGTCTCTGTGCACTGCAGCCACGGCTATGTGCTCCAAAACCTCACTGCACGTGTGGGTTCAGCGACAGGGGTTCCGACACGGGAGTTCCTGCTTGATTGTGCAGATAACTGACCTAGGTACTGGAATGCAGGAGGCCTGTTTGATGGGGCAGGCAGGGCTGGACCTGGAACCCAAAGAAGCCCTGGCAATGTTGTCACTACACTCTTCAGAACTGATAATCCTTAGTTCACTTATCAGCTCTGGAGATGGTGTCCTGGGTACGCAGGGGGAGGAATGTACATAGAAGTCCAACACTAATATATGTTAGTGATTCTGAAAGCACACGTGGTGCTTTTAGATTGCTCAGGGCTTTCAGTGGGATGAAAAAATGGGGGCCTCTCAAAGGGGTGTGGCTGATGTATTTAAAGGTGTGGCTTAAAAACATGTATGTGAAAAAATCTGTGCTTAGCATATTGTGCTGCCCGATTGTTAATCTACTGCCTCTGTCATTGCATCCAGATATATAATACAAGTAACATTATACCTACAACAAGCCAGAACTATTGGCTTTGTCAATGGTTGTTAGTTGCATAAGATAAATAAGCAACAATCACGGCTTCGTTGAATATAATATGGAAAATGCTTCAGCTCTGAAATGATCAGATTGTGAAAGAACTATAAAAAGTCTCTCTGAGGTTACACCAAAGGCTTAAAGTAGTAGATTTTTTTTACCCTGATGGTGAGGGACAAAATAAAGAGCCCGATAGGGACCTGTCTCAGCACCTGCTTTGAAGAACTCAGCACCGGCAGGACCCGGCCCACTTAAAGCCCTGGGCTTGCTGCATGCCTTTTATTAATAGAGCGTTGCTGCAGGCAGATTGCGTGCATTTTGGAAAGTATACATGTTAATTGCAGCACCGTGTATAGGCATGACAGGCGCTGCAATTAACATGAACACTTTAAAAATTTAAACAATCTGCCCGCAGCCACACTCTATTAACAAAAGACATGCAGCATGTCCAGAAGCACGACGTGTGCTTTCAGAATCACTAACATATATTAGTGATAGTAAAAGTACACGTCGTGATTTCAGGCTTGCTGCATGCCTTTTGTTAATAGAGCTCAGCAGATTGCGTGCCTTTTTGAAAGTTTTCACATCAATTGCAGTGCCCGACATGCTAAAACACAGGACTACATTTAACATGCAAACTTTCAAAAAGCCACGCAATCTGCCGCGCTCTTTTAACAAAAGGCATGCAGCAATCCTAAAAGCACGACGTGTGCTGCACACGTCGTGCTGTTAGGCTTGCTGCATGCTCTTTCTTAATAGAGTGCAGCTGGGGGCAGATTGTCTGCTTTTTTTTAAAGTATTCATGTTGATTGCAGCACCCGTCATGCTTCTACAGGGCGCTGCGATTAACATGAATACTTGTCTCTCGGGGAATGTGCTATGTGTGTGTGCGCTTCATAGAAGACACTGTGTGCGCACACGCGTGCCTTACAGGGAGCAATGTCCAGTGGCGGCTCGCCTAGCAAGTGCTGCGGGGCAGTGAGGCGGGGGAAGGGCAGAGTGAGGGGTAGTAAACTCCGGCATACGGCGGAACGGAGTTAAGTAAATAAATAAATAAATAAAACAATTTACATTGCTCGCGCTGCAACGCCAATTCAGTGATGCAGCACGCAATGTAATTCGTTTTAGTTATTTATTTATTTATTTACTCAACACCGTTCGGCCGTATTCCGGAGTTTACTATCCCCCACCCTGCCCCTCCCCTGCCCCGCCTCACCGCCCCACAGCACTCCCTCGAGGAGCCGCCACTGACAATATCTGCTACACCCCTTTGGCTGAGCTTTGTTGGGACACGTGCTAGAAATTGCAAGTCAGTTGTTGTCGCTTGTGTGAACAAATGATTCCAGACGGTCGGTTAAACAAGTTTTAAAGTGATTGCAAGTAAAGTGGATTACATTGAGACCCAGGCGAGAAATGAAGGGGAAGAGAGTTTTGAAGCAAAAAGAAGGCAACAGTGTTGTACACAGGATGGTTGGATGTATTCAGTTTGAGTAAGGGGAGTTTGTCATTGGGTTTTGGATATGTTAAGGGTTACTTGGGGAATGGGATGGACAGTTGGTGATATATATAGTTTGGCTGGTTTTAGTGTTAGACTGTACGACTTACCCCAAGGATGTTTGGTGCTGTATTCATGGAGTAATTGGAACATCTGTCCTCAGGTCCTATTAGGAATGTTATGCTTAAGATTCTGAAGTTGACCATTGGAGCTGGCAAGGAGAGGTCACGCCATGACAAGCTGATTAAAGCTTCAACTTAAGAAAATATGTGCAGTTTGTTTTAACATTGAATGTGGGGACAGAGAAACCTCTTGTTAACCAGCGTGTGTGGTTCAACATGCAGCGAACGTTTGAAGAGGAGATCCATCGCGGTACAGCGTGTGAACCACAGGAGAGATGTTGTGTGGTGTCACCAGCTAATGTTGTGGAGGGTTAGAAGTCAACCCATCTAAGATACTGTTGTGGTGCTCTATGCGCATTTTGTGAGGCGGCGACATCCAGAAATATGTGCAGCTGGAGTTTTGGTTGCTTTTGATATCAAGTTAGATACCATTCGTACAGTGGATACTAGTGTCCCCGGACTTGGTGGTGTTTTGTCACAACTTCATAATGGTGTGGAGAAGCCGGTAGTCTTTGCATCACATTCATTGACAGACACTAAGAAAAACTATTCAGTCATTAAGCGTGAGGCATTGGCAGCAGCGTGGTGTGCTGAATATTTCAGAAATATATTTATGGGGAGTGAGTTTCAAATTAAGAATGAAGCACAAGCCTTTAGTCAAAGTCTTGACTCCGGGAGGGGCTGGAAAAGGGTCAGCAAGATTGGCAAGGTTAGCAGCACGTCTACAAGATTTCCAGTAGATCATTAAATATATTCCAGAGTGACGTAATACACAGGCTGATGGCCTTTCCCGTGTGGCTGTAGATTAGAAGATTAATGACAAGGAGGCAGTGCTAAATAAATAGAAAAAGGGAGCAGTGGCATGGTTAGAAGACACTGTGTTGTGTTGTGTGGTGGCGTTCACAAAAGAAGAATTGGTGCAGGAGATGGCGGCTGATGAAGTTTTAAAAGAAGTGTGCAAAATGGTGGTATATGGTGGAAGAAAGGAGAGTAAAGTTGTGTCTACAGTGGGACCATACGTCAGAATTTTAGATGAATTGTCAGTCAGTGGGAAGAGCATATTGATGAGGAGTGACAGATTTGATCCAACTGAGAATCCGAGGAAGAGAATCATTCAGTTAGCACAGGAGGGACATTTAGGTCAAACTATAACACACAGAAGAGTGAAAGAAAACTTTTGGTGGCCAGAGTTGATGTCGAAAGTGCTCAGTAGGTGGAAAGCTGTTTAGATTGTAAAGAGATTGAAAATATACTCATGGTGGGTTTGCAGTCTATATTGAGTCCTATCCAAGATTCCAAATAATCATGGCATAGTGTGTGTATGAATTTTATAGGCCCATTAGCTGGAGTAAAAAAATATTTAAGATTTGCCACAATACTAGTTGATGTTTTTTCAAAATAGGTGGAAGTCAGATTAATTAATGACATTTCAACTAGAGGTATTATTAGTAACTTGCAAGAGATCTTTAGGACAGAAGGCTTTCCAAATACTTTGATAATAGACAATGGCACTCAGCACACGTCAAGGGAAATGAAGGTGTTTTTAGATCGTAATGGCATTAAACATCATCGCACCGCATTTTATAATCCCCAGGCCGATGGCACTAGAGAATGGATGAACCTTGTGGTGAAGTGTGCTATCCAGCTGGCAGTGCAAATAGGGTCTGAAGTGTGTTGCTGTATAATTGAATTAGTATGGGCACACTGCATTACTGAAAACAGGGTGCTTTGAAGATCACCTTTTGAGATGAGAGGTTGCAAACCCAAAACCAAATTAGTACTAAGTTGGTTGAAGGATAGCAATAAATACAATTGTTTTGTTCCTCAGGTGCTCAAATTGTCCAACATTCATGTGGGTGATTGGGTGAAGGTGAAAGACGGGTGCATAAGAAAGGAACTATCGAAGTTTAAGGTCAAGCAAGTTTTTAACTGGTAAGTGGTCTTGGAGAATGGAGATCAGTGGAACAAACAGAGAGTAGCCTTGTATCAGAAGGGAGGAGAGTGTGAAACAACTTATGTGGAAATAAGTGGGGGGCGTAGTGGTTTTATGTTAATGGGAGATGATGATGTTTTGAATACAAGTTCCAGGCAAATAGATCATGTTGTTGGGTCTGAAGGTGGAGAGTTTGAAAGATATGTTGGGAATGGAGGTGCAGAGGGTAGAGAGAGAAGAGGGAATCATGAAAGGAGAGAGAGAAGACCTCTCGCTTATTTGGAGGATTATGTTCGGGAATGTTATGGCAAGACCGGAGGCTCATATTATGCTTTTCTTATCTTGCTTTTTATAAATAGCAGCCAAGATAAACAAACATAACTACAGTTCCAAACAGGCCAAGCGACATATTGGCCAGTGGGAAACAAAAGCATGAGCAGTAACAACCAATGAATGGACAGTTTTGGAGATAATGTAGGGTCAGACTGCGAACAGCCCTCTTTTCTTGCTGCTCGCAGTCAAGATAAGTACCCTTTTTCGTTATCTCCTATGTGCCTTTATTTATTGACGCTTTATGGTTTATTTACTGTATTTCAATATTTGCCTGTTGTCAGCGCGCTGTGCTTTCACTAACCGCGAGTCTCTGATGAGCGTTTTTTCTCCCTTCTCGCTCTTTCCGCACCAGTAGTCTCGCGCGCGTCGCCAGTCCCTCGCCCCGCGCGGCGGCCCTTTCCAGCGTTTCTTATGAGTGCTGTGCTCTGTCTGTCGCTTCTATCACTTTCTCCTCACAGCTCCTTACGCCCTTTGTTTGGTCTCCGCTTCCGGGAGGGGCTGTTGGCTCCCGGTCAGGTTTTTACTTTCTTATTACACGCCCACGGGGCAGGGTTTATTTGTACATTTGTAAACCCCTTGGTGTCTGGTTTTCTTCTTTAGTGGGTTATGGAGGTTGAAAGCTCACAGAGCTGTGTGTTTAATAACGCGTAAGGGGAGGCATTTAAGACTGATTTGAATATCTTTATTAACAATTCTGTGGAACATGCGGTTGAAGCTTCTATGAAGCATTTTTCAAAGGATATGGAGAATTCTCTATTGTCTTTAATGTCCAAAACTTTGGCCAAGTCTGAGAGGGATAGCAGAAAAAGATAGTTGGTATCTTCCAGCACCAAAAGTGTTTCTGTTACTGCATCACGTGGGTTGGATGAGGTTTCCTCTCACAAGGTCGAGGACTTGGTGCCTCCCAGGCCTCCTGTTAAGAAGGGGATATCTGTTTCTTTCACCAAACGTAAGTCAAAACTAAACATGCTGAGGTACCTGAGAAAGTACACAGACAACGATTTAGGTGACGCTGATCATGCATTTGGTGATCTTGATGCCGATGATCCTCCTCCACCTAAAAGAGTAAAAACTGACCCTTTTTCCTCTGAGCCCATCCTGGATACGGAAGGTACTCCCATGTTTGATCCTTCTACAATCCACCATCCTAATTCCACTGAATGGTTTCCTATTTCACATGTTGGTGAATATATTTCTGCCAGACTGTGCTTGCCCTTGGACAAAACTGTTAGGTCTAAGCTTAAATCCGAATGTCCCAAACCTTCCCTTCCCTCTAATGTCTCTAGTACTCCCTCCATTGACCAGCCGCAACTGACCTTCTTTTCTAAATTTGGGAAAGATCCACGCAAAGGTGTGGACAAGGCTTGGTCCACCTGCCAAGGCAAATTCTTGGGCGTGGTTGGTCCTCTTGCCCATATTTTCAACTTGGCTGAATCCGCCCGTCTGGACGGCACAGACCTGGATCCTCAGGACATTTCTCTATGGGTCCAACAGGCCTTTTGTCTTCTGGGCAATGCAAATTCTGCCATGACTCATGAGCGTCGTAATGGCCTCTTGATTAAGCTGGATCCCAAATTGTTTAACTTTGTCTCCTTGGATCCTGGTATCAAAGCCGATGGTCTTCTGTTCGGAGATTCTCTGGTCAAAGATCTTAGTAAATTTGTTTCAACTTTCGCTTCCATCAACAAGGCCCAGCAGTCTATCAAGAAGGTGTTTTCTCCATCGTGTTTTTTGACGGGCCAGCAGAGGCAGGAGTCGCTTTGCCGGCCGTTCCTCTCACAATCAAGACTCCAGAGGTTCCTTCAACTCCAACAACAGTTACCAAGAGTTCAAGCCCCAGTTCTATCCACAAAGGGGCCGAGGTTTCCGTGGCCAGAAACACTTCAGAAACAATTACCAGCAAGGTAAGTCATTCAGTTCCTCCCCCTGTTGGGGGTCGCTAATAAATCCAAAAGAAGTAGTAGTCCACAGGAAGACTTTATTATCTTCAACCACCGACAGCACTTGCCAACAGGTCCGCTCTCCAGTGTCTCCACAGTCAGAATGCCAGTCTGTCATGGAACCATCAGACTCACATTCTGTCACCAGGACAACCACTGACATAGCTCAGAACACAGAAATATAAGTAAATTATAACACATCCCCTTTACCAACAACCAAAAGAATACAAGCCCCCAGGAAGCAAGATGCATGAACTAAGAAAGAAAAGCAATATACCTAGCATTTACACAAACAACAAAAATTCAAGAATACACAAGAAAAGAAATAGCACTAATACAAAATATAATCTTTTAACTTTGAAGGCATGTGCCTTCGTCTATGCAACCTCCCAAAACCCTCATTTCCCTCTTCTGAAACACAACCATGAACACTGGCTGCACCCGGAACCGTGCCATCAGACTTAACCAACCTAGACATACTCCAAGTGCAGCCATTGTCCAAGGTCACAACATTTTTTTTAATTGTAATGATGACAAAAGGACCTGATAGATTAGACACCCCTTTGTGACAATGTTTCACCCTCTTCACCCAAACTTTGTCACCCACATTCCATACCCTCTTCTTCACGGACTTCTTATCATCATAACGCACCTTGTATCTCTCCTGGTACTCAGAAAGCCTGGATTTCCTCTCCTCCTCACATACACCCTTGCTCACCCATTTAGGCAGCCAAACCGGATTCAACTTAGAAACTGCCAACCTCCCCCTTAAAGCTTCAAAAGGAGATTTCTGAGAAATCGCATTGGGAACCGTTCGATGAGCCCACCAGGTTTCCCTCAACACATCACTCAAAGAAGCCTTGGAATCAAGCGCCCTTTGAACACAACTCTTGACAACCCTGTTCATCCTCTCCGTGAGACCATTGGCCTGTGGAGAATATAATGCAGTTTTCTGATGAACTATCCCAAGACTTTCAAGAAAAACTTGCATCTCTTGGGAGACGAACTGCACACCATTGTCTGTAACCAGAAACCTGGGGACCCCTTCAGAAATAAAAACATCCTTAAGAAACTCAACTATTGACTTGGAATTGACCGTGGCCATACACTTGGTAATTACCCATTTTGATGTGTAATCCACCAAAAGTACAACAAACCTCTCATGAGAAGGCAATAATTCCAACGGACCCATGATGTCCAACCCCAACTTAGTCCACACTGCATCTGGCACATCCACAGGTGAAAGGGGAACCTGATTGGTCACATGAGACTTGTCATTGATAGCACATAAATGACAATCTTTAACAACAGACTCCACCATTCGATCCATTCCTGGCCACCAGTACCTTTCCCTAACACGTGCTTTCGTGAGACTTCTCCCAAGATGTCCCTCATGGGCCAGATTAACCACTTTATCCCTGAGGACACCAGGCGGGACCAATCTATCTCCCCTCATCAATTTGCCTCCACAAAAGGATAAATCATCCCTTACACTCCAAAATGGTTCCACAACAGGATTAAGATCTTTGTAACTTGGCCAGCCTTTGGCTACAATCTCTTTCAGGGAAACAAATGCCTCATCTTCAACGGCACCAGCCAACCACTCTTCCTCTGAGAGCGGATCTTCCATCACCCAATTCACATTCTCAGACTCATCATTCAGTTCTTCACCACTCGCTGGCAACCTAGACAAACAATCAGCTGACTTGTTACTCATGCCAGAAATGTAATGCACGCGAAAATTAAATTCCTGCAAACCTTCACTCCATCTCTTAAGCCTAGGAGTCAAATGGTCACTGTGATGACACGAGAAAATTTGAACCAGAGGGCGATGGTCAGATTTTACTTCAAAAGGAATTCCCCATAAATAAAACTTAAAATGATGTATGGCCCAAAACACACTCAACGCCTCCCTCTCAATACAAGAATAGTTAACCTCCGCATCTCTGAGAGCCCTGGAGGCAAAAGCCACAACCTTCTCTACACCATCCTCCACCTGCGAAAGTACTGCTCCCAGACCCTTGAGACTCGCATCAGTTGTGAGAATGGTTCTTAATTTCGCATCAAAATGACCCAATGTGGGCATCCTTCCAATTTCTGATTTAACTAACTCAAAAGCTCTTCCACACTCAGGTGTCCAGACAAAATGCACCCCTTTCTTTAGTAAAACTCTAATTGGTTCAACCACACTGGCAAACCCTCTCACAAATTTGGAGTAAAACTCCGCCAAGCCCAGAAAAGACCTAACCTGCTCCTTATCTTGCGGGGCAGGGGCCATCACAATACTCTCTGCCAACTTGAGTTTGGGTTGTATACCCTCTCCAGAAATAACGTGTCCCAGATATGTCACAGATTTCAACTCTATACGACACTTGTCTCTTTTAAGAGTGAGCCCTCTTTCCCTCAACTTGCACAACACAGATCTCAAAACCCTTTCATGCTCACTCTCACACTTCCCATAAGCTAAAATATCGTCTTGGAAAAACAAGACATTAGGAAGATCTCCAAGTACCATCTTCATAATTCTTTGGAAACAAGCTGCGGCTGAAGCCAGCCCAAAAGGCATCCTCAAAAACTGGTAAGCCCCCAAAGGAGTAACAAAAGATGTTAGATGCCTGGAACTCTTGTGAAGTTTAACTTGATGATACGCGGAGGACAAATCCAACACGCTAAAAACCTTGGCCCCCTTTAACAAACTGATGCATTCAGAAATGTTAGGAAGGGGTTGTCGATCTACCCAGATCCACTCATTTAATCCGCGCAAGTCCACACACATTCTCACCGCTGTTCCCCCATCCTTGGGTGCCAAAACCACTGGGGCCAGCCACTCTGACGCCTCAATCTCCTCAATCACCTTCAAATCCAGCAATCTTTTAAGTTCCTTCTTCAATGGTTCCATCATTAAATTTGGCACCCTACGTACCTTATGTACACAAGGCTTAGCCGAACTCTTCAAAATAATCCGATGTTCAAAACCATTTAAACAACCAAGATTATCCGAAAACACTTCCGGGAAGTCTTTGACATATTTCTCATTACTAACCTCATCATCAATCTTTGAAATTCTCCCATTCAACCTCTCACACAATTCATCCATCAACATTACTTGATCTCTCGAGTCACTGGCATTGGGATTTAAAATTATACCCAAATCACGTTGATGCCTCCACCCCAGCAGATTGTCTCCCCTCACAGCAACATAAACTTTCCCCGTTATTACCCTCTGTTTAAATCCAATCTTAGCAGTTACATATCCAACAATGTCCACACGGGAACCACCATAACTAAAAGGAGCAATATCCGGAGGTTGTAACATCACGCTATCCAACCCAACCACCTCATCCCAAATTTTGTTCCCAATCAGCGTGAAAGGCGAGCCAGAGTCAGCCATGACCGTGAAGTTGTTGTCATCAACAGAAATGTCACAAAAAGGCATGGTGACCCTACCCGAATCCACCTTGTCTCCTACTTCTGAAATGTTGGATATAACTAAAGTACGAATCATATCAGAAGGACTTTCTACATTATGACTCTTCTTAGATGATTTGCAAACCCGGGCATAGTGCCCCTTGATACCACAGTTTAAACATATCGAGTCTCTGGCATAACAGTTAGGAAAACTTGAGGAATGTGAAAAGCTTCCACATCTATAACAGCGTACCCTCCTAAAGTCATTGCTATTCTTCTCCCTATCAAAAACACGCTGTTGTCGAGGATCACGCTCATTTTTTTGTTGGATGTCTTTGTCTTTACCACTAGCAACATGTGACTGTGTGTTCTTCATAGTGTTTTTATTCCTCGATCCCAACGACACTTTAGCAATCCCCTCAGGGAAATCAGTCTCATCGTCACACTCTACCATGGAGTGAACACTTCCTTGACCTCTCTTCGTACTGTCATTATGAGCTAGGTTACCATCCTCTTTGTCTTTTCTAATTTCTTTCACCCAGGAGGAAGTGTTTTCAACACCTTCCACTATTGCGATTGCTTCAGTCAGTGAGGGATTTTTAGATAGTAACTTCCCTTGTACCCTGGAACTATTTGTGCACCGTACAAGTTGATCTCTTACCAAGGAGTCTGACAATTCGCCAAAGTCACAGGTGCGTGCTAACGTCTTTAAGGAAGCAATATAAGTTCCAACTCGTTCTGTAGGACCCTGAATCCTTGTGAAAAATCTATGACGTTCCAAAACCACATTTATGCGCGGTCCAAAATAACTCTCTAACATTGTCATGGACATTTCATAGACATCTGATGGTTCTCCATCTCCACTACCAATAGTTAGAGGATCCATGCTGTCGTAGGTGTTCCTGCCTTCAACACCTAAATTGTGTAATAATATAGCTTGTTTCCGTACAGCAGAGAATTTTTCTCCCCCAATTGCCACCAAATAGGAATCAAATAGGTTCCGCCACCTCTTCCAAGGAAGAAGGGGTTCACCCTTTTCAGATAAAAATGCTGGGGGTTGGGACATGCTGGTCGAAGTGGCCATATTTCAATTAATATCCAATTTAAATGAAATAACCCAAAAAAAACCAACAAAAATCCAGGTAACTGTCTCACCTCAAAGTTTCCTTGCTATTACGAATCGGTATGTGAAGTGATTTGAAAATTCTGTTGAGAAAACGCAGGTTATGAATAATTACCCAATCCAAAATGGCCGTCACGCTCACTGACGCAAGGTATGAAAATTAGCCCAATCTAAGATGGCCGCCACGCTTGATGACGCTTCACCCCACGTAACGTGAGCGTCAATGTCACAACGTTAGAACTCAAGACTGAGTCAGAGAACGAAGGACGAGACGCGTGCGAAGAGGGGTTGCCATGGAGTCAGCAGCGCGCAGAGATGGCCTCGTGAGACGTTTGAAAGTAAGCAACGTTTGAAGGCAAGCAACGTTTACTTAACACTTTTCGAGTCCGAGGAAAAATCCATTTGTATTCCAAATTTCGCTGAAGTTACATCGTAGTTGTGTAGATC
Source organism: Triturus cristatus (assembly GCF_964204655.1). Lineage (NCBI taxonomy): Eukaryota > Metazoa > Chordata > Amphibia > Caudata > Salamandridae > Triturus > Triturus cristatus. The sequence continues at coordinate 142,310,962 of NC_140580.1, read as the reverse complement.
ATCGTAGTTGTGTAGATCAGTCCAATGAGTAGCCAATAAATATTAAGATAATTCGTTAAATCCAAAGTTAGAGAGGGAGAGGAGCCAAGATGGCGACCGGAGCAGACGCTTGAGCACCCGGCTCCGTCGGCCCTTGGCCCCGGACTATCATCCTGATTCCTATCCTTGCCGATTCTCGAGGTGAAACGTGTGCGACGACGCGCTGTCCACGCCGCCGCTTCCCCGAAGTCTCAGCCCGCCCGGATGCCGGAGTTCTTGGTGCTTTTGTTCTCCGCCCTGGACCCCTGCTCCATTGTGGCCTTTGCCGGCCCCCTGGAAGCTCCGCAGTCACCGGACCCGCTAGCGCAAACCCGAGCCCCGCGGTCCCGACCTCACCTAACACCACGGACTGTCGCCAGATGAGCCTGGGGAGGGACGACCAGACACCTCCTGCACCCTGCGCCTGAAGGGCTGGGGCTGTAAGGTGAGCCCCGGTGCGGCGGGTCTCCTGCCCCGATCTGTGGACCGCGCTGTGGGAGGCTGCCGACCCCCTTCTTCTATTGCCTAGTCGGCTGCAAAGAGAACCCGAGGGAAGGGAGGCGACTGTTGGCTTTCCCAGTTGCGGCGCAGACCTGAGGGGAACTGACTCCTTGCTACGACCCCCCCCTCGGCCATTGTACCGTCCGGCGGTACAACATGGCGTTGTTTGCCTGCTCGCGGCTGGGGGTGATACTCCGGTCTTGCCCGCTGCCCGCTTCGCCCTCCCTCCACCAGACACCAGCTCCACAGTGCGGTCCCGGATTGCTGCCGATGTGGGGGTGCAGCTTCCGCTGACATGCGGCTCCGTTCTGGCCGTCCTGCGGGACCTTCGTCTACAAATGTGTGCTCGCTTTCAGGCGCTGAGTGAGCAGTTTGACTCCATGCTGTCGGCTGCGGGCCGTGAGCGCTCCGTTTGTCATCAACACGGCGTGGGTCTGCCAGTGCTTTTGTCCTCTTGCGGGGACGCAACGGCTGTGTGTGATCGTGCTACACTGGTGCCTGCATCTGGCTTTCCCGGCACCCAGGATCAATTGCTCTCCAGCTCAACAGCGGATACTTTGTTTCCCCGTTCATTGCTGCCTGCTTCATTGTTGCCTGCCTCACCGCGTCTGCAAGAGTATCCAGCTGAGCAACACCTAACATCCTCGAGGAATCGTTCACGGTGGCCTACTGCTTCTTTTCTGTGGAACTCCTGTACTCTACATGCCATGTCTGGACTTTATGTGGTGCACAAAGGGACCTCTACAGATGGTCGGCGGCCATTTTGTGATTCTACTTCACCATCTTCTCCTAAGCGGCCATATTGTCTTTGTCTGCACGGGGTGCGGGGCCTTCATGTAGGGGCTGGCTTAATCTCAAGCCCGCGATCGGGCCAGGGCTAGACTGATTTATATTGCCATGGTTTCACGGATGGGCTGGACTGGGACTGGAACTGCATGTATACTTTGTGCGCACTCGTCGCGATCTGTCTTCCTTCATTTAAATTGTTGTGACAATTCATTTTCACACGACCGCTTTTGGTGTAGTGGGTTCTCAGGGTGTGGAAGCAATAGATGGCCGATGGTTTAGGGCGCTCTGATGATACGCAGGCTCCTCCCCGCTTTCTTCTTTTTGGGAGTTTAGATTAGAATAGTCCTATTCTTTTCTCGCCCCCTTTATTATAGGTGTACTGTTTTCTTATCTTTCTTTACTCTATTCTTACTCTCTTTCTTGTCTATATTTCGGGTTTATTGGGCGACAGGCACTATGCTGGGGGGGGGGCAGGCCGTAGCCTCCGCATTGGTGTAGGGTGGGGGGGTAATTTACTGTTTCTAATTAGTTCTATGGGCCTTTTTTCTTTTTATGTTTCTGCGCTATACTTGTTTCGATTCTGGGTCCGGGTATGGGGTTGACTGAGTGGGGGCGGCACTGGAGGGGTGCGTAATTGCTCATGTGACTATCCTGTTATATAACTGCATTGCCTCACTGCCTGAGATTTTACTTCCATTGCTGTTTTAATGATGCTGCTGCTTTCCCGTGTGGTGAAGATATCGTGCGGACTCGAATCTCCTTGGTTCTTATTCTTCACTGACTTTTTCCCTGATAACATTATTTTGAAAAACTTTAAAATTAACCTTCACTTCTCCTTTCCCTGGGGTCAAGGATCTCTCCAGTGTATAATTCATAAATCGTTGCTAATCTTGACCGTTGAAGCACAGGGGCCGTAATGTTTGTATCAGTGCTTAATCGTATCGTGGCCGGCCTGAAGGTTGTAGGCCCGTATTTGTTCTTTTAATATGCACGAATAAAGGTTTTTAAAAAAAAAAAAAATCCAAAGTTAGACCAAAACATTAATCCATCCAGCGTAGGTTCGCAGGGGAATTGGTGGTTGCGGCTTGTCCTCAATCAAGCAACTCGTCGCCAGTAATAAATCCAAAAGAACTAGTAGTCCACAGGAAGACTTTATTATCTTCAACCACCGACAGCACTTGCCAACAGGTCCGCTCTCCAGTGTCTCCACAGTCAGAATGCCAGTCTGTCATGGAACCATCAGACTCACATTCTGTCACCAGGACAACCACTGACATAGCTCAGAACACAGAAATATAAGTAAATTATAACAGTCGCCTAAAGTTTTTCCTTAAAAAATGGCGGTGTCTGTCTGCAGACCCTTGGGTCCTCAACTCCATCCAAGGCTATCTTATAGAGTTCTACGCTCCTCCTAACCAGACAGTTTTCCCTCCTCCTCTCCCCTTCTCAAATGAAATGACAAGTTTCATCTCTTCAGAGTTTCAGTCTCTCCTCCAAAAATGCGCCATTCAAGTGTCTCCTCTAGACCCTTCAGGTTTCCTAAGTTCCATCTTTCTGGTTCAAAAGAAAAACAAAAAGATGCGTCCGGTCATAAACCTCAAATGGTTCAACCAGTTTGTGGTCTATCGCCACTTCAAAATTGAGACCATCATTCATCTCAGAGATTCTCTTCAACTAAACGATTGGATGCTCAGAATAGACTTACAGGACGCCTACCTCACGGTTCCTATACACCATTCACACAGGAAATTCCTTCAGTTTCAATGGTTAGGAGTGTCTTACCATTTTTGTTCTCTCCCCTTTGGGCCGTCTTCAGCCCCATGGTGTTTCACCAAGATAATGAAACCAGTAGTGACTTACTTGAGGTTCCTCGGGATCAGTTTGATCATTTATCTCGACGATATCCTTCTGATGAATCTGGACAGTCCAACTCTGTTATCACACTTACACATTACTCAGTCTCTTCTTTCCGATCTGGGTTTCCTCCTAAACCCCGAAAAGTCTATGCTCGTTCCTTCCCAATCGATTTTCTAGGTTTTCTGGTGGACTCCTCCACCACTTCCCTTCATCTCCCTCAATCAAAGGTTTCCACCACAAAGTCAGAAATTTCCCAAGTGCTCAGAAGCGACTTCATTTCTCTCAGATCTCTTGCAAGAGTCGTAGGCCTGCTCTCCGCTTCTATCCAGCTATCTTCCCTGGTCCATTCCATTATCGGGCCCACCAGCGCTTAAAATTCGACATCTGCGTCGAGGCCTGGCGTACTCCGACCTCATTTCTTTAGATCAAGAGTCCCGTTTGGAACTTCAATGGTGGATAGACCATTTAGATGCCTGGAACGGCAGAACAATTTTCACTTCAGTCCCAGATCTTGTGTCAGAATCTGATGCAAGCTTGACAGGTTGAGGCGCTCAGTGTGGCACGATATCGACTGGAGGTACTTGGTCTCTAGAGGAGTCGAGATTGCACATAAATTGTTTGGAGATGCTTGCAGGCTCCATTGCAATCAGAAGCCTCGCCAAAAACAAAGTGTGTTGTTCTATCCTCCTTCGCATGGACAATGTTTCTGCAGTGCGCTACATCAACCATCTAGGTGGCACCAAGTCCAAACTCCTGGCAGAGTTAGCAAAGTGCCTGTGGGAGTTTTGCCTCCTCAACAAGATTTCTGTCAAAGCAGAATACCTTCCAGGCACTCTCAACTCCATAGCCGATTGGCACTCTCGTTTCCTACGAGACTCCAGCAACTGGAAGCTTCTGCCATCCATTTGTCACTCTCTTTTTCAAAAGTGGGGCCCTTTGCATATCGACCTCTTTGCCTCTCGTCTCAATTCTCAGCTTCCACGGTTCTTCAGTTGGCGGTCGGATCCTTCACCCTTGCGACGGACGCCTTTCTCCAGGACTGATCATCTCATCTCCATTATGCCTTTCCTCCTTTCCTCATGATCAGCAGGGTGTCAGCTCACGCATCCCGACAACGTGCCTCATTGGTTCCCTTCTGGCAATCCCAGGTCTGGTTCCCATCTCTTCTAGAGATGGTGATGGATTTCCCGGTCATTCTTCCCTCCTTCACGAACCTTCTCTTGAATCCCTTGGGACATCCTCACCCTCTGATTCTAGACAACTCTCTGAATCTGTCCACTTGGAAGATCTCAGGTCGATACAACCTGACAATGTCATTTCGCAAGAGGCTTCTCTCTTCATCAGCAGAGCCTGGGCCCCAGGAACGACTAAGGCTTACAGATCAGCTTAGTCTTTATGGGCAAGCTGGTGTCTGGGAAAAAGTGTTGACCCCTTTTCAGCCAATTTAACTTACATTGTAAACTTTTTGGCTTCTGAGGCCGGCTCAGGTAAGTCTTATAGAACGGTCAATCTGTACAGGTCTGCTATTTCCCTCAAACATTCCCCTATCGATGGCAAACCAGTTGGTGAGCACCCTCATATCTGTCGCCTCCTGAAGGGTGTTAGGTTTTTCAAACCCCCTCTACCTAAATATTCAAGATTATGGAATGCGAACTTGGTTCTTAAACTCTTTGTAGATTGGCCGGATAATGCCGATCTTTCTTTACAAATGCTTTCTGCCAAAATTACCATGCTCTTATGTCTGGTTTCTATTAAACGAGTTTCCGATGTCAAAGCCATGGATGTGTCCTCTCGTCAATTTACTCCTTCGGGTGTGTTGTTTCATATCAACAAACGTACCAAAATTAATTTGAATTCCTTATTTTCCTGATCAGCCTAAACTGTGTGTAGGTCTATGCCCCAAAGTTTATGAGCAACGTACCTTTGAACTCAGAACCTTCTCCCATTCCCAGCTTCTCATTTCTTTCCGTAAACCTCACAACCCTGTTTCCTCTGCTACCCTTGCCCGCTGGGTGAGTTGGGTCATGTCGCTTGCTGGCATTGACGTTTCTGTCTTTGGGGCTCATTCTGCCAGGGGGGCCATGGCTTCCAAAGCTTTTTGGGCAGGCTCCAGTTTGAAGGACATTTTGAGATCAGCAGATTGGTCCAATGACAACGTTTTTCCTTTTTTTTACTGTAAACCTGTGATTTCTGCTGTTTCAGCTGTAATTGATATGCTTTGAACAAGCATAATATGAGCCTCTGGTCTTGCCATAAAATGTAGATTTTCCTAATAAGTTATGACGGAAAGTCGTAATTTTATTAAAGACACAGAGGCGAGTATTATCCCACCGCAACACTTCTAACTTGTGTTTGTTTCCCTCCCTGCAGGGACTCCAGCTTTGCCGCCAGCTTCCTCATGATGCTCTCCAGTGTCTTTGTTGGGATAGTGGTCCGCTTTGTGGTGTTCCCTCTGGTTCTGCGGATCCTGATATTACTGACATTTCCAAGATTTCGTTGACGGACTTCGCTCAAGATCTGTTTACTTGGGCTTTGGCTTTATGCATTGTTTTTGCTATTGTTCCTCTCATTATGAACTCTTCTTAACTTGCTCGCCGAAAAAAAGAGGGCTGTTCGCTGTCTGACCGTACGTTATCTCCAAGACTGTCCATTCATTGGTTGTTACTGTTCATGCTTTTGTTTCCCATTGCCCAATATATCGCTTGGCCTGTTGAGAACTGTAGTTCTGTGTGTTTATCTTGGCTGCTATTTATAAAAAGCAAGATAAGAAAAGCATAATACTCGCCTCCGTGTCTTTAATAAAATTAAGACTTTCCGTCATGACTTATTAGGGAAATCTACATTTAGGACATGAATGTGGTGAGAATTTACTTGCATTTTACAGTGTAGTTTATCTATTTTTTAAAGTTTGTATACTCTTAAGTAGAGTAGATGATGTGACTATTCTTTATTCTTATACGGTTTAACCTCTTCAATGCCTATGACGAGCTGGTCTCGTCATGGGCCGCGGTTGCGCTGTGCCCATGACGAGACCAGCTCGTCATAAACCCCGCCCGCTAATGAAAGCGCCGGCACAGGGCGGGGAAAGGGGCGGGCACTGAAGGGGTTAATTCTTAGTCATGTGTTATTTATTTTTTTAATTAGTGATTTATATTTAACTGGAATATGTTACTCCAACTGTAGCCTTTCTGGTACATGTATTAGAGACAATGTTGCTTGCTTATTATTTATCTTTTATGCAATGTTATGTTTTAGTTCAATGTGAAAGAGGAAGGATATATCGTATTCATGGAGTAAATGGAACCTTTGTTCTGAGGTTCCTTTAGGAGCGTCAGGTATGAGATTCTGATGTTGTCAGGTGAGCATTGGAGCTGGTAAAGGGAAGTCACAACATGGCAGGATGATTAAAGCTTCAATTTAGGCACAAATGTGCAGTTTGACAAACTCTGTAATCTGCAATAGTTGGCTTGACATTTTTGAGACCTGTTTTATTAAAGTGCCCTTTTTCACACCAAGCATGGTCTTCCTGCCGTCCTTGGGTGCGCCATCCTGCCCGAGTAAATTTATGTTATTGGCCGTACTATAAAAATGTGTGAAAACAAAATATGTAATTAGTGTTGAAGTGAGAAAAGATCATGAAACGGATAGACTTGACTCTTATTTATCCAAAAACAACAGAAATTAGGATGTGTCTGCCTGCTAGATGACCTTCTAGACAGGATGCATGGAATATGCGTCACACACAGGTGACCCAAGCACTTGGCACCTCATTTCTGTGCCTTTTATCTCGAGGGCATTGTCCTGGCTGTAGCTGGTTTGGTGTGTCCAAGCCTCTCCCCAGCTGGGCTGTGAGATGAATGGGTGGCCTCAGTCCAATTCGCAGCAGGTGTTTGATGTTGTGAAGTCCAAATAAGGGGAACAAGCATTTTGGAAACACAACAAACGATCCTAGGCTGATGAGGATGTGACTGACTGTCATCCATCCTGGACAAACTGATGGTAGAAGATACCAGAGAGTGGTTTGTATCAAAATCTGATTTTTGATCAGGCCGGTGCCACAAAGCGGGTAAGTAAGCCAAGCTCAGGGAGTAATATTGGTGGGTATGGTTGTCACCTTTCCAAGAGAAAATTACTGGCTGGTTGTTTTTGTTTTAGGAGTCTACAAAGGCCAGGACTTGATATTAAATACAACTTTATACGAAATCGTATATATTCATTTCTAACATGACTTTTCTTCCTTTGATTACTTTAATTATATGTCAGGGATCATTGACATAGCTTTAGAACCCATTTAAAAGTGCTTCATTTTATATGCGCTGTTTGAAGTATGTACAGATAAGGGCTAAAAATATCGGCTCTAGGTTATTTTGCTTATTTTTGTACCGGCCAGAAGTGGCGGTTGGCATCTACCAGGATGGGGCACGCGCAGGGAAAATATTATTTGGAGTAAAAGAAAACTTACCAGACACAACGTCCTCGCTCCGGACCTCTTCTTTACTGGAACTGGACGCTGGAACCCCCTTGCTCAATCCTGGTGCTGCTTACAAGCATCATGTGAGCAGCTCCAGGATTGGTGAAACTGCCTCACTCGGTGCGCCACAGCGCCCTGGAGGTCTGTACTGTCTCCCAACCCAGCTGTCTTAAGACGGCTGTGAAAGGTTTAAAGTGCACGTGTGTGTCTGGCTGTCACAAGACGACTGCCAAAAAGACATGCACACTTTAAACAGTGCATTAGCCAGCCCACTTTCCTCCCTGCTGAGTGACATGCTGCAGTCACTCAGCAGTGGCCCTGACCCCATCCTGACGCTCTGCTTGGGACGGGGGATGAAAAATAAAATGGCAATAAATTGCCATTTTATTTTTCATCTCTGGGGCTTTGGGATGTAATTTTAAGTGGGGCGACGCTTCTCCACTCATACGGGGGAGCCGCACTTGCCAACCGGGACATCAAAATACCAATGTTGCTGGTAGAAAACCAGACAGGTGGCAACCCTGGTCAGAGTAGTATGGTGTATATGGCTGCCACCATTCCAAAAGAAAAATACCAGCCATTTGTTGTTGTTTTAAGACTCGGCAAGGGCCTGGACATGACACGAAATAGGACCGTACACAAAACTTTATGTAATTGTTGGTAACATGACTTTTCTGTATTTGTTTACTTTAAGTGTTAGTGATGGATCATGTATGCAGCTGTAGAACACATTTATGAGTGCTTTCTACTTATATTTGCTGCTTGAAGTATGTACAGGCAAAGGTTAAAAATGTTGGCTTTAGGTGATTTTGCTTGTTTTTGTACCGGCCTGGACAGCAAAATAGCAGTGGTGCTAGTAGAACACCAGACAGGCGGCAAGCCTAATGGTGGGTATAGCTAATGATGCTTGAAGCATTTTAGAAGCAACAGTGCTCAAAGTCATTATTTAAGGCAGGAACACAGCAATTACAATCATCACGTACAGTGATCATGTGGGTGTTGTATCCCCCCGAGCATTAACTACAGTTCTTCTGGACACATCTATCTAGGCTTTAAGAGGAGTATATGATACCGTAGAGATGAGGCTACACCTGGTCTGGAAGGTGTCTTACTGCATATGTCCACCATAGATGACAAATCGAATGGAAGTACAAGCCTTCCCTACAACACCTTTAAGTGAGTGCTAACTAACCTTTATTCGCAGCAATGTGACCATCATCATAAATACAACTTGAATGGTCCCCTTCGGTGAATGCTCACAGCTGAACACTTTATAAAATGAATGTTCAACTAAACCACAGATTTTACAGTTTGGCTTAGTGTAGACGTAAATGGCATTACAATGGTTTATTGCAAGTGTGTTTATGCATTGATTGAACAGTTTGAAAAAATAGGATACACCAGATAATCAGGCTTAATTTTCATTTATCATGAAAATCAATTAGGTGTAAACAGGGCAACTTTGGTAAGGCCGGATTTACCATCTGGCACCGCCTTGCTACCCAGTCTCAAATGTCTTGAAGGTAATTCAACTGCAGGGACAGAACAGAAAGTAAACAGGGTCCTTACAGTCAGGTTTACTTTCTGTTGTTTGCACACCTAGCCCGCCCCATACCTTTGAGCAGCATATTCGAGAATATTGAGTGGCCATTACTGTGATGCCTAGAGACCTCAAAGGGTGCACGGTGTCTGTCACCTTTGCGACCCCTGACATTTTCATGAATTCATGTCAATGCTGGTCAGGCCCAATTAAAGCTAGATCTTTCCAGCAATCAGCCTTACGGCTAGGCTTGTGCTAAATAAATACCACATACATACCAATGTACAATTTTGGATTACATAGTTTTTATTTAACAACTCCATCCAAGAAAGAGCAGCTAAATAAGGAAGCAAGTAAAGCACAGTTATAATAATCTAGGTGACATCTGGAGAAGTGTAATCTTGATCCCATCTGAGATATTTTAGGAGTGCGTCATATTCATGCGTAGCCAGCACTCGAATATATTCTGTCTAATTAAAGTTACTAAAGGGAGTGCTGTATTGCATATTTAAAGTATTCCACTTGGCATACTCGTGTATGGAACATGATTAATAAGGGTTTATATGACACTTACATATTAATGGTATAGGATAAGTTAACAGATGTGTCCCATATTGAAGTTATTCAAATTGAAAATATGTGTAAACTAATGTTTAAATATTATATGTGTAAAAAGAATGTATTTCTTGCAGGTGCATTAAGAATGAAATCTTTGTAATTCTATACAATTTATACATGTATTAAGGAGTTTCATTTATTGTGTGGGTAGAAATGTGCCCCTATTGTGTATCCGTGTGCACTACTAAAACTGTCTGGAGTGGGCCTCGGGAAACAAGTTTGGTCCATGCTCACGTTTAGAGTTTTAAATGTAATTCATATTTAACCTTCAATATAGAATGTGTGTACTTGTATTTTGTTTCCAATGCAGGTATGGAGAGTGAAAGCCTCATTAGTTAGCATAGGAGGGTTTTGTTTTCTTTAGATAACAAGGTATGAGAAGACGAAGTTGGCAAGGAGAGGTGCGGTAATGAGCAAGGAGGCGAGGTCTCATGGGAGAGGAGAGGAATGACCATGGAAGAGAAAAGTTGCAACTTACTGATGTAGGAAAGGTGGTGAAAGTTTCCAGTTGTTCTTGTGCTTTGGAAATTCACGGCAAAGATCACGTGGGATTGTCTACTCTGACTGGAATTGATATTTTATGCTGAATGAAGTGAGGGACAAGAGAGTCATCTTAGGTTTTCACAAGAAGCATAACTATGCTTCTGCGTGTGCAGCTTTATGCTGCTTGACCCATGGTTGGAGTGCCTTCTACTGAAGATTCCGACAGCTGACACCTTTCTGATTTCACCCTTATTAAATGCTTCTAGCTTAGCGTTGCCCTTTTAAGGTAGTGTGGGGAGAGATAGCTTGCTCATAATTATTGTGGAGAATCATCCGATGAAATGTACTACTCAGTTCTTATCATGATCGTCTGTATCATCGTCATAGAGTGAGTTGTCTGCCTTGTATTATATAGGGTAAATCTATCCAGGAACTTTGGTCCTATCTTGGTCTTTCTGTACTTTTATATGATTCCTTTTAGATTGGTCTACATTGTTTTGTTTTTAAATTTATAACTAAACCCTACTGAACTCAGATTAAGTTGTCGAGTGGATCATTGTGTGGCCAGTTAGCTTGCACTGAAATCAGATCTTAAGAAGTGATAGTTTTCTCCCGTTATTTCTCGTGCTGCTAGACAGGTCCCCCTTCTGCAGATAAATGTTTGACTGGGCCCAAGCTCCAACACATCTGAATGTCACATTATAATCATAGCAGCAACATAGAACACTGTCCCTCACCTCCCAGTAAACACTGAGGTAGTGGGAAAATAGGCAGGGGAGTTGCAAGGTATAAAATGTGCTCTGGCACTTAATGAATAGATAGGCAATGTAATCATTCCAAACGTTTTCAAGAATTGTTTCTAGATAATAAATCGGAATTGTGCAGACACATGATGAATCCAAAAACTAAAGGCACTGCATCATTCTTGTCACATCCCTTCCAGGATTTGGCATTTCAAGAAAGTGTCAGAAGGAGGGCCAGGCCAGACAAGATGTCATGCTGGATGCGTTTCACCTATGCTTCCAGAATACCAAGCAGTATCATGTATCATCGCTGCCAGCCCAACAAAACAAAAGAAAAAGCCATGGACACCAAAAGGGGATCAGGGCAACCAAGGCTGGAATGAAAGGGGCACCAGTCAGTTCCCCGATCCGGGAGCTATTAATCACCCAGATTGGGGATCCGTCTGCCCATAGTGAAATATGCCGAATTAGTCCCAGTGTAATTTTCCAGCAGTTGTACACAATTCAGGAGCACCCTCAGTTGTCTGCTCCGAGCAGCAAAGTGCAGGTGGTGAGGGAGATTTTTTTTTCAGCTTGGGTCTAAAACAAAGGGCAATTTAAAGTACCATCAGCCCTCCTTTTGTTGAAATAGAATCCTAGCTTGAAGCTACCTGCAGCCTTACACCTTACATTGCAATGGGGAAACAAAGGCACACAGCTTGTTATCACTTCACAAGTACTTGAGAGAAATAAGCATTGAAGAGATTTGGAGGCAAGTTTTTGACTTTGTGCATCTCCTACATGTAAGAGATATGTATGCACCGTACGAATGTCAGATGTATTAGTATGCATGGGTATTTTTTTTTTTGGTTTAAGAAATTTCTAGTAAGTTTGCAAAAGAAACAAGATACAAAATACATAAGGAGTACAATCAATTAAGCAATCAGGAACGTACTTTCAAATTATATAAAATCAGTTAATAAAATACAATAAAAAAAAAATCCCATAAAATGATCAAACAGGAGCAAAAAAGAAGAAAAGAAAGAGAGCAAAAAGAAAAAGAGAAAAGAAAGGTAAAAGGAGGGTAAAGAACAGAGAAATAAGGAACCAGAAACAAGAAAAAGAAAGAGGAAGAAAAGAAAAATTTAAAAAAAGAGATCATAGAATATAAATCATAGACTAGCCAATGTCCTAGGACCAGTTAAGATAACAGAGAAGAAAACCAAATTAGGGGAGAGGAGCATGAGAAGAAAGATAAGATGTAAAAGGTAGCCAGAGGAGATCAGATTTAATTTTTTGCGAAAGGGCAGAAGAAGAGACACTAGCAATCCGATATTCATCGCAAATGAGATTCCACCACATTAATGAAGATATTTTCGAATTATCTTTCCAAAAAGATAAAATGACTTTGAATGCCAATGCAATAAAAAGGTCAAACAATAAGGAAACAGAAATAGAGTCATCCAAATCAGGTGATGAGGAACCTAAAAAAACATTATGAAATGACAAACTTAGATTACAATGAAAAATGTTCATGCAAGTTGACCAAACCGATTTCCAAAAAATCAAAACATTGGAACAATCATAAAGTAGATGTCTCAAAGAGCCTGTATGCTCAGAACAAGACCAGCATAGTGGGGACGAGGAAGGGGAGAACTTGGATATGCAAACAGGAGTAATAACAGCTCTATTGTAGATAAAATACAAGGATTGAGTTATACGAGCAGCAGCAGAGATTTTAAATAACTTAGACCATAATTTATCCCAGACATCAACAGGAAATGAAAGGGATAAGTCTACTTCCCAAGCAAGTTCAGTAGGGGATTTAGATCTCTTGGTTAAATGCAACAACAACATTTTATAAATAAGAGCGGCCTTAGGTTTATGCACCGGAAATAGACTATATAAAGGTGTTGGGGCAGTAAGGGATGGTGGGGATGCAGGAGAATCAAAAGTGGCTAGATGTAATTGTAAAGCAGCTGAAATTAGAAGATACTCGGTAAGCGAAGTATCAGGTAGTTGAAATCTTGTTTGCAAATCAGGGAAGGAAATAACAGAGTGTTGGAATATTAATTGATGAACAAAAATAATACCCTTCTGCTTCCAGTGTTTGTAGTAGAATGATTTACCCTTGTATCTAAGATACTTATTATACCAGATAGTAGAGGATAGAAAGCATTGAAGAGGAGTTAAACCCTTAGTAAACACATTATACAATACATTTTGAGAATATTTTATAATAGGGTTAGTGGATAAGAAAGTACAATTAGACATATACAGCACATTCTGAAAAGAAAAATCCCTTAAAAAGGAACGCTCAAAAACAATCCATCTTGGTATAGGCATTTCAGCAAAATCAAAGGATAAAGCAAAGGACTGTTTGATTATAAAGGCTGAGTGATAAGCCTTAAAATCGGGAAAGCGTACTCCACCCTCAGACTTAGGGCGTTTAAGTCTCATAAGGGAAATACGGGGGTGTTTCTTATTTCACAAAAATTTTACACAAATGGAATTAATTTGTGACAAATATGAAATGGGAATGTGAATTGGCAACATAGATAATATATAAAGGACATGAGGTACAATCATCATTTTTATAGTATCTAACCTACCCCCCAAGAAAGGTAGAGAGGGGTCCAGGTGAGAAGCAAAGATTGAATTTTAGTAACTAATGCTGCAAATGTATATTTAATTGTGGCAGGTATGGAAGCGGAAAACCAAATACCTAGATATTTAATTTTCATGGGGCACCATGCAAAACTAGTATCATTAAACATAAATTGATAACATGACGAGTTCAGGGGAAGAACTTCTGTCTTAGAGAGATTTAACTTATAACCCGAGATGCTGGAGTATAAGCGACCCTCATCCAAGAAGGGGGGAAGGGAGGTAAGAGGATCAGCCATATATACCAATATATCGTCAGCATAAGCTGATAATTTAATTTCTAAAGAGTTATAAGCAAAGCCAGCTATATGGTCATTGGCTCGAATACGCTCGAGGCAAAGAACAAACAACAAAGGGGAGAGAGGGCAGCCCTGACGCGTACCTCGAGACAATGAAAACGATTTTGAGAAATGATTATTTACAAAAATACTGGCCCGTGGACAAGAGTAAAGTAATTTAATATAGGAAATGAAAGTTGGACCGAAACCAAACCATTGGAGGGTTCTAAACATAAATTGCCAATTGATACGGTCAGAAGCCTTTTCGGCATCAAGGGACAACGCTGCAAGAGGAGATTTAAGTTTTTGTTGCATGAGAGATAACATTTGCAAACATTCGAGCGTTATCAGCTGCTAATCTCCCCTTAATGAACCCGACTTGATCCGTCTTAACCAATAATGGAAGGAGACTCTCAAGACGAATGGCAAGAATCTTTGCAAATATTTTACAGTCATAGTTGATTAATGAAATCGGGCGATAATTTTTACACATGGAATGATCTTTGTCGGGTTTGGGAATAATAATTATTAAGGCATCCATAAAAGAGCCAGAGGCCTTTGCATCAGTAATAAAAGAGTTATACAATGTCAGTAGCTTAGGAACAAAAGTCGATGCAAAGGTAGAATAAAATTCAACCGACAATCCATCCGGTCCAGGAGCCTTCGATGTTTTTAAAGATTTAATAGCGTTAGTTATTTCTTGGGCAGTAACCGCCTTCTCCAGTGAATCAAATTTACTGGGTAAGGATGGAGGAGAGGGAAGGCCAGAAAAAAAAATATCTAAATTTTCATTAGAGGGATTTGTGTCATCAGAGTAAAGGGCCTCATAGTAATCATGAAAGATATTAGCAATGTCTTCATCTGCGGACATCAAACGTTTAGTGGATTCATTTAAAATGGGACCAATATTTTTACGTTCAGATTTGATCTTTAAATAGTTGGCTAACATCTTACCAGCTTTGTTTTGCCCACCATGGTATTTGGATTTAATTTTGAGTAGGATATTACAGGCTTCCACTGTCGCAAGTTTGTTCAATTCAGATTTGGCCTTAATGAGCTCATGAAGAGCCGAGGGTGATTTAGAAGAGAAGTAATTATGGGCCAATAATTTAAAGGTGTTGAAGTAAACCTAAATATTTATTCAGAGCAATTTTCTTTTTCTTAGAAACAAAGGAAATAGCAAATGCCCGGAAGGAGGCCTTAAAAGCATCCCAATTATTAGAAACAGAGGTTGCTAAGGGCTTATTAAACATAAAAAACTCTTTGACAAAGGAAGTAGCTTCTGTGATGAAAGTGGAATCAGATAATAAAACATTATTAAGCTTCCAACGACTAAATTTTTGGGAGCTTAACGAGAGATCCAGAACAGTATGAACTGGTGCATGGTCAGAGATAAAAATTGACCCAATCTCCGAGGCTTGAATAGATGGGAGTAGGGATTTACTGACTAGAATATAGTCAATCCTGGAACGTGTATGGTGAACATTGGAAAAATATGTGAACTCAAGAGAATCCGGATTACATGTTTTCCAAACATCAAATAAAGGACGAGAGGTAATGGCCGATTGAAGAGCCTTGTGGGATTTGTCTGGTTGGAACTTGGACTTAGATTGTCTGTCGGAAAAGGGATCGATCCATTGGTTAAAATCACCAGCAACAATAATATTAGGACAATCAAAGGATGAAAGTAGGACCTTAACGTTATGCCAAAATTTGGGGTCAGGTTTAACCGGACCATAAATATTCAGTAAGACCAAATCCTTGCCCTGCACAACAACCTTGGCCATTACCCATCGTCCGTCAGCATCATTTTGCGTAGATACAATTTGCACAGACAAAGATTTATGAAACAATATAGCAACACCCCCCTTCTTACTAGAGGCAGGGGAATAAACAACTTGACCTACCCACTGTCTTTTCAACTTAAGTGATTCCTCTTCAGTACAATGAGTTTCTTGAATGAAAGATATTTGAGAATTTAATTTGGATAAGTGAGAAAGTACCTTCTGTCTTTTGACGGGGTTGCCAAGACCACGAACATTCCATGAGACAAACTTACACATAATGGAGGAGCGGAGGGGTACAGTACGTAAGGAGCTGATACACTTCAGGGCTACAACTAGAAAAAAAGAAACACCAAAATTGATCAAAATAGAAAAAAATATACATTAAAACAATACACAATTCCAAAGGACATAAGCAGCAAACAGCACATTATCAAATGAGTAGAAGAACAAGAAAAAGGAGAAGATAACAGAACGAAGGAAGGAAGAGAGAATAGAAAAAGAAATGAGAGAAGATAGATCAAGGAAAGGTATCCAGATCTAAGAGACAATGACAAAGACAGACGCATGGGGCGTAACAGCACCGACGAGAGATGAAACAGCAGAGAAGACAATGAAAGTAGAAAAATGAGAAACAACCATACTAAGAGGGAGTAGTGAAAGAATCGAGGACATTAAGGAATAGAAGGTGAGCCAGTTGCAGGGAGTGAGGAAAGGTTTTGAAGGAACGATTTCAGTTTGAGAGGGTCATCAAAGGAACGAGTGGAGCCTTCATGTGTAATTTTACACAAACAAGGATGGAGGATGCCATAACGAATATTCAACTGTCTCATTTGTGGACGAAGCGCCAAAAATTCCTTCCTCCTTGCGTTGGTAGCATTAGATAAGTCTTGTGAGATGAAGATGTTGTGACCTGACCAAGTCAGTTGACGTTTTATTTTGGCCGCAGAAAGGACCCGCATCAAATCAGTAAATTCCAAAAACAGCATGATAATACCCCTAGGCTTAGAAGCATTAGGTTGAAAGCGACCAAGTCTATGGGCACGTTGAATATTTAATGCAGGGTCAGGGGAAATACCTAGAAGCTCAGTCAAAAATTTCTTCAGGAAGAGAAGCTGATCTGGACCCTCAATATTTTCTGGTAAACCATAAAGACGCAGATTGTTGCGCCGATTGCGATTTTCAAGGTCCTCGTGTGAAGCTTAAGACGTTGGATTTCCTGCTCCAAAAGTGGAATTTTAGTAGAAATGTCCTGAACATCACTAATACGCTGCTCCATATCGAACACCTTAGCTTCCATAGTAATCCATCTATCCTCAATTAGTTGGAGCTTCTCATTAGTAGTGGCCATGAAAGATTTAAGGCCCCGAACTTCATCCAGAATAGTGTCAAGAACAGGATTCTGAGAGGATAGAATGGGTGAGGGAGGATCATTCTTGGCTCTTTTGGGTTTGGTACCAGAAGAAACAGCTCTAGCCACGTGTGAAGCTTCACAAGCCATCTTGGAATGATACGACGGGCGAGAGGTGATTTTCAATAAGGACTTCCGTCTGCCCATCCGACAGCAGGAGCCACCACACTCAACAGCAAGTCTTCGAAGACCAAGGAAAAATAAGACAAAAAAAAAAAAGACAAAATAGAAGGAAGCATTTGCAGTGAAAAACGTCACCCTCCGTCAGCACTCTGGTGATAAAATACTTTCATGAGCAAAAGAACGACTCAACTAAAAATAATAGGTCACCGAGAGGCTAGGAAATGTGACAAAAAATAAATAAAGCAAAAAGCTTAAGGTATGCACATACTAAATATGAAACACAAAAAGCAGAAAAAAGGAGAACAGCGTGTAACTGGTAACACTTTTGTAGGGTCTAGTGAAAATAACATGAAGCAACTTGACCACGAAGAGATGGAGGGAAGGGCATAATCGCCCTCAGCAGTAAGGCATGGTAGCAGGCAACAGTTATTCCATAGTTGTAAAGCAGCAAAGGTTATGTAGTGCAAAGGAAAAATAAAAGGAAACGTTGCCACGCGTTCATAGCCTGAAACGCCGGTTTACCTCACCACACGCAGCATTCAGCGAGCGGACCACACAAAATGGCGGCCGCCGCTCGCCTTTTACTGAAGGAAATACACCGCCGCAGCTACCAGGTCCGGAATGGTAGAATAGAATGGTCGGAACGAGCACAACCGCCGCTCCGACCCTTCAGCGAGTGAGACCCATCCTCAAGGGGTCCTCAGGGGCCAAATTAGAGGCTGTAAGAAGAAGAAGACCTCCGCGTACGAGCGGAGCGAACAGTCAAGCCGCCATCTACGCGCGGCGCGAGACCACGCCCCCATGCATGGGTATTTAAACGAATTACAATTTAAATGGCACTTGCTAATTCTTTTCATATAGTGATTTTATAGTGCTACTCATCAGACTGTAGGGTGTCAGAGCGCTTTACATCACATGCACACATTATACATTGACAATAAATCATACAATTGTGTAGCAT
This sequence comes from Triturus cristatus, assembly GCF_964204655.1. Lineage (NCBI taxonomy): Eukaryota > Metazoa > Chordata > Amphibia > Caudata > Salamandridae > Triturus > Triturus cristatus. The sequence continues at coordinate 142,292,739 of NC_140580.1, read as the reverse complement.
AAATCAATGTGCAGGATGTTGCATATGACAAAGAGTGTTTTAAAGTGTAGAAGTCACACAAAGTCTTTACTATTAGGGATTGTATGCTAAGTTTATATGGCCGGGACAAACACAAAGTCAGGATTTAAATTGTAACACAGTGCTTGGTGTTGTCCTCTCTTACTACTGAAGACACCCATTTTAGCAGCCCTGTACTTACAGATTGAGAAAAAAAACAATAAGGTTCTTTAACCCATATCTTGCAGTTTGCATGCAGGTCCTTAATGCCGGTTCACTGTGCAGCTTTAGAAGGCTTGTAGTTTATGAACTGCAAGTAATAAAAGGATCTCTGTGTCACGGGAAGTGACCCCTTACCTATCTACATAACATATTCATCTCTCATCTGCATGTTACACAATGTGCTTTGCATGAGACATATTAACCCTCTATGCTAATTTATAAATCAAAACAGTGACGAAACAAAACACAGATCTCTCCAGCAAGTTCTTTAACCACTAGAGGTATCTTACTATTAATATTATTCTCTGAGATTTACTGTAAAACAAATTTTGCTGCACAGGTGCTTTAACCCCACAATACATTTTAAAATGTACCCTTTGCAACCAATAAAGCGAGAAGAGGTTTACTGTCACTTTTCTCCTTGGTGCCAATTTCTTTGTGACAACAGTTTTAAAAAAAAGAAAGTGTATAAGTTGACTGCAGTGCTGCTTTTTATGACTCCACTCCTTGTGACTCCACCCCCCTTTTGTTGCCCACCTTGAACCCCAATTTATGGGTTCTCAGAGCGAAGTGTTTCCAATTCCACCACTGGGGGGCAGCCGAGTCGGAATTTGAGAGCATGATCCTGCGGGAGGTGCCTGAGAAGCAGCGGCCTACCGGTGGTTGCCATGGCAGTGTGAGTCCATGTAACGCAGTCCTTGTTGCATCCTCAAGTCCCTGGACCTGCTGTGGTGGGCAAAGGGAGCCCTGTTTGGGTGTCCATCTGCCAGCGGTGTGTGAAGGGAGGCCTCAAGGCCCCGGTATCTGTGAAGGATACCAGGAGGCTTAGAGAAGGTGAGCCCCAGAGGCACACCATTTGGAGGCATAGCCAGGGTGTGGTGAGCAATGGCCCTTGACTCCGCCCTCTTAAATTGCCCACATTCACTAACACCCAGGGAGAGAGGAGAGCACCTACCTGGAAACGGTGCCCAACATCTCTGGGGCAATCCCCAGGGACAGCGCGGGCTGTGTGACAAGCTCCAACAAGTAAGGCCTTCTGTGTTGGGAGGCAGACACCGAAGGAGGCAGCTCAGCATAACCCCGGGTAGAGCGGGAGTTACTGGGGGCTGCGAAGGTTGAGAGGTCTAATAGAGGCTGTAATTGGACAGCACTTTGGTGGCCAAATATTCCGACCCCTGGGAGCCAACTACAGATGACAGTTTGCCTCCCTTGCCTCCACTCCCCATTCCAGGACCACATGTGAACGCACTCATGGAAACAGAGGACACCAAGGAACCAAAGGTCATTTGCTATGGTATGGAGAAGATGAGAGTGGTGCCCGTCTAAGCCCCCAATCGGAAAAATATAAACATGCTTTGGTGAAGGGGACTCTCGCAGCATTTCAGTTGCATTGACTGGGGACCAAGAAAGGAAGACCTATCTTTCCCCCGATTCTCCCTCTGCTGTTCCAGGCATGCTGCATAGTCAGTCACAGGTCAACAAAAGACCCAAGTGACAGCTTCAAGACCTCCTCCTCATATTGGCGAAAGCTGTAGACATAAGAAGAGCAGCAAGTAGCAGTGAAGCTGGAGAGCCAACCCAAGTGTCCCATCCTGTGCATCCAAACACATGCCAGAAGCCAGAAACAAGGATCAAACCATGTGTATAGTGAAGCCTGCAAGAGCAATTGGCCATCAGAAACAGGCGTAAGAAGCAGAATACACTAATCACTCACCTGAATGCAAGGTGAGTAGTTGAGAAGGGGCCCCCACCATGTGGACAGACGAAATTATAGCCACAATAAGTGAAACTCGAGAAGCTCTAGAGTGAAAGGTAGACACTGTGGCTTCCGACCTTACCTTGCCTTACTAGAGCCAGTCAACAGGAAATATCTGACAGGGTGCTGGACAATGAACCAACGTTGGCATCGCTTTCACCCTCTTGAAGAGAAACGCAAAAACAGGAAGCAGGCCTCACCAAATGGGCAGGCAGGCCACACTTCGTTCCACCCACCAGCCAGGAGAAATAGGAAACGTAAAAAAATATAGCAAAAAACGTGGAACAGCACAATTGCTCAAGCCGTAAGGAGAAACAGACAAAGGCTGAGAGGCAGGAGACAGCAGAGCAAGTATCAAGTGGTGCAGCAGAACGAGTGCCAGGAAAAGAGAGACATCGAACGCAGAGGCCACACCCTAGGAGTCGGAGTCAGCAACAGACAATGAAGAGCCAGAAGGGGACAGAGAACAATATCACAAGAACATTAATAACAGTGACCAATTGATTTGACTTAAAAGATTACGCCATGTGCTGTGCACGTGTTTGTTGATTGATAGGGAGATGGTGTTGCCTATCCAGAGGGTACGAAGGGAGCCTCTGTAGGTTTATTCACACATTGCACCCCTCCCCCCATTGTGCCTAAGCAGCGCCAAGGGTGCACCACTTGAGCTAATTGTGGGAAGAAGTTGGGGGGTGGGCACATTAAGATCCCTGACATGCAAGGGAAGGGAGTTGTTTCCACTAACTATGGTCATGGCAGACAGAGACATTTCACCCACCAGGCCCCCCCAGTGCGATGACCTGAGATAGACAAGGAAGTCTTCAAAAGGGAGGCCAGCCCTCGAGGGTGGTGACTGTCCAGCAGGAAGCAAAGCTTTGGAACATACCACAAGTAATCCAGTAGGCACATTGAGATCAACATCACGGCCTTTAATAGGTACAATTTTATGACTGGGAACGTTTAGAAATTTGGCAAAAATATACAAAATCCATAATTACTTACGCAGAAGAGGTTATCAGCCTACAGACAACAGACCTACTCAAACCCGAAGGAGCTTGGCTACACAAAAAGTGTATAGACCACATAAACTACACGCCCTATTTGGCAGACACCAGGGTTGCATTAATTTGGATGAAGGCAGGGGTGACCTTTGTTGATATCTCCTAAGACCATAGACCCAGACCGCGGTACGTCATGCCTGAGGGCATGTTAGACAGTACCCCTGTGACAATGGCTAGCCTATATGCACCTCAACATCACCATTTGAATACCTAAATAACCTGGCAACGCACGTGTCAAACAAATATATGTCATCCATATGGGGAGAAAACAGCAAGACTCACTAAAACCAAAGGTCTCACAACGGTGCTTTGCCTGTAATGCCCACATACAAATTTCAAAACAAGCAGCCTTTCCTCCCAGTAGTCAGAGTTGTCAAGGCTAAACTAACATCGACATTGATGTATGGTCTTGAGACAGTCCCAGGATATTTTAGCAAAGTCCCTGCAGGCACTTTTTAAAACTCCCCAAAAATACCTCTCAAGTGCAAATTCGAATGGAATTTGGCTTGACAGACCCGCAGCTGGCCCTGAAAGCCAGCTTACTTAATGTTATCTGCGCCATCGTTTACTTTATTCAAAATGACAATAATAAAAATACGAATAATTTATACTTTCAAAAACGACAAAGGAATATTCCACAGAAGAAGCCACACCTGGCTGGTTATCAATAGCTGAAAAATATCTGGCAGGCGCTCATCCGGTTCACTGAAAACTCAAATCTTACCATGGATTCTCTTTAACGCTGGACACAACAATCGAGTTCCAAGGAATGCAGACTTAGTAAATATGAAACAGAATCATTGGCTCACATCGTCTGCACATGTCCAGCCTTAACTTCTGAACGCAGGAAATGACTACGCACATTTATAATCTGCTCCAAATTCGTACATGTCGTCACTCTCTGGCCTTCAGTTTTAAAGGAGATTATCCTTAGCTTCTGGCCAGATTCCTCAAATATATAACTGGTGCTGAAAGTCTTTCAACTATCCCAAGCTTCTATTTTAAGAATCATAAAAATAAGGATCCAAACACATGGATGCCACTAGTTCCAGTGTCAGTGAATGCGTTTGTCACATTGAGCCTTATCGTTACAAACAACTACTTATGGAGGGGAAGGATATACATGCAGGAGATCTCTCTTTTGCTACGTCAGAAGACGAGATGGTAGCAGGATACCCCCCCCCCCCCCTCCCAGTGTGATCTTGGACATTGTTGCAGAATGGGAGCAAATGCCCACCTCATAAACAGCGCTCTCCCTTGCCATGCCTGCCCATGCCAAAGTACTGGCCACACTGCCCTTCCTGGCATTGGATTATTCCAGAGGATGAGCATGGCAGTGGTAGGCATCAAACACCCAAGCCAGCCTCCGTGTCCACGCTAGCCATTGGCATGCTTCAGCAGTCATCCACATGTCAGAGTCAATGTAGAACAGGCAATGGGTAACAAGGGGGTGATCGCCACTGACAGCATAACTCACACTTCCGCCACCAGGGCACAGGACACAGGATTATTGCAACTGACACCACCAGAACTCCACCAACGAGCAAACTGTCTGCAATACCCGGGGTTGCATCAAGCAGGTGAGTGCCATCTTTCCTGGTTCAACACATTGACAGTTTTGTATTCTGTCTGTCGACAATTACATGTCAGTTGGTTCCCAGGGATTATAGTGACATGTGGCTAATTACTAAGCATGACGAACTCATACTGGTTCTCTTGTGCACTGGTGGCATGACAGTGGAGAATATTACCAACCACAAACCCTTTCCCCATACACTAATGACATGCACATTGATTGGGTACCTGAATAGATTGCCAGGATCCTTCCACGTGTGTCACATCTAACCAATTTTGCATGTCAGTATTGCAGATGACACTGCACATGGCCTCTCGTCCCAGCTCCTCAAACCTCTCAAGGGCCGTATTGTCTATGCAGCGCATATTCCTTCATTGCGCTGGGCGCACCTATTAAAGGGTGCTCCTGGCGCAATGAAGGCAATACGCTGTATTATGATGAATGCGCTGCCCCCAGGGCAGCTGCAAACTCGCGATGCCCTAGGGGCAGCGTATTCCTGTGTAAAATGGAGCAGTTGCTTTGAAGCTGCTCTGTGTTTTCACAGTGCAGGCAGCACCCGCCAGCACTTTTGAAGGGGATTAGAGATCCCCTCCCCTTGCAGGCGAGTGCAGTCACTGACTGCACTCGCCTGCAAGGGGATGTCTGGGGGTCCATGAGACCACCATTCCCCCTGCCGGAGGGATGAAATCAGGGGGCACACTGACAGCACGCCACCTTATAGGTGGCGCACTGACAGCGCGCCTCCTGGCAGCTTCTTTGCCTCCGTGACCGCGTTTGTAATACGGCACAGGCGGAGGGGCAAAGGGATTCCCTCATTTGCATGGGGTATGCTCCCAATCAAATGAGGGAATGCCCACTGACGATAGCACTGGCGCTTTATATGCACCAGCGCTATCGGGATTACAGAAGGGGTTGCACAAGCGCCTGCGGCCCCTTCTGTAATACCAAAGTGCCCCGAGTGCACGCAAAGCAGTCGCAAACGCCCGCTGCGTCCCCCGGGCACTATGTGTAATACGGCCACAGGGGCCGTATTACACATAGTGCCCCGGGGGGCCCACTTTGCGCGCACCTTGGTATTACAGAAGGGGCAGCAGACGCTTGTGCGGCCCCTTCTGTAATACCGATAGCGCTGGCGCACATAAAGCGCCAGTACTATTTTCAGGGGGTGTTCCCTCATTTGCACTGGGGAGTGCCCATTGCAAATGAGGGAATCCCTTTGCCTTTGCGCCCAGGCTGTATTACAGACGCGGGCACAGAGGCAAAGAAGCTGTCAGGAGGTGCACTGTGAGAAGGTGGCCTGTTATAAGCTGTCCACTAGTTCTAGTGGGCACCTTGTATCAGTCCAAACAACCCCTTATGGTGAATGGTTAAAGACAACCTTGTATGAAAGCTATCTTAGTGGTAGCTATGGAGAGCAGCCTTCAGGCTAAGTCTTGAAGGAATGTAAAGCAGCTTGTTTTACCAGTCTATAGTCTCTTGAATGATCAAATGAAATATATATTTAAAATATATATATTTAGGTTAACACACACCCCTCTAGTCTCTTTATGAGACTGGAGTTCGAAGTACTTTAGTTACAAGTGATCAAGCATCAGTAAAAGCACAAATACAAATTTGGGCCCTAGGGGCGTACCAAACCATATACCAAAAAAGTGGTATAAAAAATGAGACTGGAACAGGCACTAGGTTTATTGCCTCTAGAATAGCTGGGAACCCAAGGAACCTCCCAAGGTAGTGACCCATGGGAGCTGTATGCAGTGTGAAAACACAACCGCGGGTTCTTATTATCTTCTATGGGCAATGTCGCGGTTGGAAATTTAAAATTAGGGACACTTCTAATCGAGTCTGGACCAAACCCTTTTGGACTTAAGAAGTTCTAGGGCTAGCACCCACGAGAGCACTGGAGTACTCGAGTTACCTCACCCAGGGAAGCCGGGTGCATAGGTGTCTTTTGGTGTCGGTTCGCGTCGTCGATTCCAATTGAAGCCTGCAAAGAACTGCTGCTGCCGAGAAGAGGGGAAGTGTCCGAAGAGATCCAAGCCTGGATCTAGGATGTAAGGAACCTGAATGCAGAGAGGACAGAGTTTGGGTCACTTGCCAGTGACCTAGGGCAGGATGGACCACTGCCCACAGATGTTGGGTGCTTCAGGTGAGTTGATGGGTGTCTTGACTCTTCAGCCACGAGGTCCAGGAGGTGTCGATGAAGTCCACGAGCTGGATTCGAGCTGCCCCACAAAGTCTGTCGAGTGCTGCGGTGTCGGCGACCAGAATGGACCCAACAAGCCTTGGCAACGGCAAGTCACTAGAATTCAGAGAAAGGACTGCGGTGCAGACCAGCAAGATCTGAGGGACTCACCCAGCAAGGGTAAGTCGGGGCATGTCTGGAGCAACCAGGTAAGCCCAATTAGAAAAGGAGTCACCTTCATGGGGACCTGCTAGCCAACAGGCTAGTGATCACGAAGGAGCCTCAAGTGATCGCACTTGAAGCTGGCCCACAGGTCACTCGTGGAGTGGAGGCCAACAATCTTTGGTGCAGGAAGTGCTCAAGGCTGGGCAGACCCTGATGCTTAGAGCGGCAGACCCTGATGCAGAGGTCTAGCCCGGGACCAGTGTTCAATTCCCCGCCTCGGCGGGTCTTGGGCTCAAAATTCCACGGACCTGATAATTCCCGCCTCGGTGCCTATTCCAATCATGGAGTCCCACTCTGCAACTCTGAGCAATAGCTTGCTTAATCTCCACAACGGCCCCCACAACGCTAAGGATGCCTGGCCTCCACCTTGGGGGTGCCCAGGAGTGGACGGCTCACAGGGAAAGCCAGGATGGGTTCCACAGCGGTATTCGTACAAGCGCCTTGAGACCCTTGCGGGTGAGTAGTGCGCTATACAAGTATCAATTTACATTTACATTTACATCCCAAAGCACAACTTCAAGGAGGACCAGGAAGATAGTGTTGCTGCAAAAGTTCACGGTGTCCAGGGGTCACGGTTGCAAGTCACCCACGATAGCCATGGGCCTCAGCTTTGCTGTGGACTCAGGGTAGCCTTGGGGAAGTCTGGAAATCCACCTCTGGGGATGCAGAGACTTCTCCGGCGGGAGCTTCAGAATTGCAGACCGGTCAGTTGCTTCGTTGGTGCCTGCCAAGCAGGGGAGTCACTCCTTGACCCCAAGGGAAATTTCTTCAGTCTTCTAGTCAGGATAGAACGTCGAAGGTCCAGGATGTACGTTGCAGAGTTTCGTCCAGGGTAATCTAAAATCCTAGGGACTGGATTACTATACTTATACTAAGTTTAGGGGATGGACTAACTCTAAGGCCCCACCTATGGGTGGGCCAGGAAAGAGGGGTGGTTACACCCATTTCCTTTGTCCAGTTTCGCGCCAGAGCAGGGGCAGGTAGCCCCTGCAACCGGTTTGAACTGGAGTATGCACAGGGACACCAAGTGTGCCCCCAGTACAGGACTTCAAAGCACCATGTGAAGCAGATCCTACTCTCCTACATGCACCATCAGTACACCACCTAAAAGGTGGTGCTCTGTCAGTGCGCCCCCTGATGGCAGCCCTCCCGGCGGGGGAATGGGGGTCTCATTGACCCCCATACATCTCCTTGCAGGCAGGTGCAGTCAATGACTGAACAAGCCTGCATGGGATCTCTAATCTCCTTCAAAATTGCTGGTGGGTGCCGTCTGCACTGTGAAAACAAGGCACGGCAGCGCACTCATCATAATACAGCGCATTTGCCTTCATTGCGCTGGGTGCACCCTTTTAGAGGTGCGCCCAGAGCAATGAAGGAATATGCACCATATAGATAATACTGCCCCTGATGTCCAGCAACTGTCCCCCAGTGGAAGCATACCAGAGCCAGACCGAGGAATAATATAAAGCAGATTTGGCATCCCTCGAGCTGTATTTCGGATGCCTTGAACTTAATGTGGAACGGCCCTGTACTCCCCTGAAGAGCATGAAAATTTCAGCTGGTTGCGTGTTGCACAATATTTCTTTTTGAAGGGGCTTTCAGATAGAGCTACACCAGACACCATGTCTCCATTCTGGTGCCCAAGCTGGACCACTGGAAAGAGGTTAGGATTTGCATGTACTTGACAAGCTTGTGGCATGCTTCGCATGAGCTGCATCTTTGGATGCTGCATCCCACTTGTGGAACAGTATTGAGACAATGATGATGAGTGGGTCATGTTAGTGTTCACATCTAATATCCAGAGACACCATTGTTAAACACACCATGATGCAACATCCAAACATGGCCATGTAGCCACACAAAATATATGAACACATGTGAGTTAGATATGAAAGAGCAATTGTAGTGTATCACCTACAAATTGTTTTATTTTATCTCCAAGGGCTGCAAATTTCACCCCTCTTGTATTTTGCTATATCTATCCAAAGTAATGTATCCTCACACTTTATGGCCTTCTTCTTTACCCCCCTTTTTATTTTTTGTGTTTTTTTATCTCTTCTTCATCAGATCTTCTGCTTCAATGTTCTGCAATTCTTACAGTGAATTTTCAATTTTCTGGATTCTGCCCCTTTTTTTTACACAGTTCTTTAAGGTGGTTCAAAACCGTTTCCTTCACTTTGCTCTGTACCAACTTCTTCTTTGATCTGATTGGAATTTTCAATTTCTTCCAGCACTACAAATGTCCATTCTGGAGCTGTGTATTTCTTGTTCGGAACTCTTACTCTTTTCGTTTTATGAACTGATTCTTCTTCAGACTCACTTTTCTCAGTCTGATCTGGAACTTCAATTATCGTGTCAGATGATCTTTATTTCAGAGTGTATTTTAGTCCTTTCACTCCTTTTGGCCATGCATCACCTTTTCTCGCCTTTTTAACTTGCAAAACCTCTTCTGCTTCTGTGTCAAGATCGCAAGTTCTTTTATTCAATCTTTTTCTCTGTTGCACTTGCTCTTGGTTTTCACTCAACACTTCTCCATTGTTACCTTCAACAGCAGTCTTATGAGATCCAGTAGCTGGTGCCCACTTTATTCAACTTTTTCCCTGTTCAAGCACGTGTTCAACACTTTCAGAATCTGTAGCTTCAGACTCTGCAGCTTCAGGTTCTTCAGCTTCTGGCCCTTCTCGTCTCCCCACCAGTTGCTGCTCTTCTTGTCTTTCAAGTGGACTTGAGACTCTTCTTGTATGACTTGCGTGTATCTAATTTGGCAAGCCTCCACACTTTACTGCTGTCGCCGTTACCAATATTATTTGGTAAGGGCCATGCCATCTAGGTTCCAAACACGACTTTCTCACATGTTTCTTCACCAGGATCCCCTCACCTAGACTTAAATCGTGTGCTTGCTCCTGCTGTGTTGTGGTTGCAAGTTTTCCAACCTGATGAGACACAGAACGCACCACATCAGCCAATCCTTTGCAATAATCAAGCACTAAATCATCAGTAATAATCATCAGTTGATTTGCTGTTATAATTGGTTGTCTCATCGCTCTCCCCATTATAACTTCATGAGGGGATAATCCAGTCTTTTTACCAGGAATGATTCTCAAACTCAGTAACACCAAGGGTAAAGCATCTGGCCATTTCAGTGTTGTGGATGCACACACTTTTAACAATCTGGACTTAATAGTGCCGTTAATTTGCTCGACCACACCTGAGGCTTCTGGTTGATAGGCACAATACAGTTTTTGCTCAATTTCTTATGCTGTGTAAATCATTCAAATTATTTCATTATTAAAATGAGTACCTCCATCTGTTTCTAAAGAGACTGGAAAACCAAATCTAGGAATGATCTCCCTTAAGAGCAATTTGGCAACTGTTAGACTATCACTTCTTCGTATTGGATAAGCCTCTACCCAATGAGAAAACAGACAAACAACAATCAACACATATTTCAGTCCATTACAAGGAGGGAGCTCGATAAAGTCAGCCTGCAACCTAGTAAAAGGTCCGGCTGCTTTCCAAATTCTGCGCCAACTTAAAACTGTTTTGCTGCCTGGATTTTGCTGCTGACACACTACACACCTTTGGCATAGACTCTCTGCAATAACCCTAAACTTGGGGTTGTACCATGACTGCTTTAAAAGTCTAATCATGGCATCTCTTCCCACATGTGTAATTCCATGGTACATTCTAACCATTTGGGAAAGCAAACAATCTGGCATCATCTGTATACACCCATATTTCATCATCTGATCTCTTTTTACAACCTGATTTTATCCAAAGTTATTTTTCTTCTTCACTGGCTTCTTCCTGCAACTGTCTAACTTCATCCCAACTTCATAGTAGAGAACATCAAGTGACAACTGGTATTCTTTTTCTCTGTTCCTTTATTAATTGAGACTGAATTTTGTGCACAGAAACGAGCCACTTGATCAGCGTATCTGTTTTCACTGGTCACATAATCATTTCCTGATCTATGTGCCGGACATTTAACCACTGCAATCTCTTTGGGAAATTGTACTGTATTCAACAAATCTTTTACATCTTTACTGTCCCGAATCGGTGATCATGAAGAAGTCATAAATTCACGTTGCATCCACAATTGACCAAAGTCATGCACCATTCCAAAACCATATTGGCTGTCCGTAAATATGGTTATTCTCAGATATTTGCCATTTATGCAGGCCCTGGTCAAAGCGACCAACTCCGAAATTTGGGCTGAATTTATCCCTCTTAGACAAGATGCTTCAAGAACCATGGCCACTGTACATACAGCATACGAAGCATGCAGAACAACTTTTTCGTCTCTTAGATAGGAACCATCCACGAACATCACACAATCTGATTCTGACAACGGTACATCTTTTATGTCAGGCCTCGGCTTTGTACACAATTCTGTCACATCCAGACAATCATGGTCAGCTTCATCTTTCACTTCTTCACAACTTGAACTCAGCAACAAAGTCGCTGGGTTCAATGTAGTACATCTTGTTACTGTCACATTTTCAGCACCCAAGATCACTCTTTTCATATCTGGTCAAACGACTGCTTGTCATGTGTTGAGTCCTAGTAGGTGTGAGTAGGATCTTAACAGAATGTGTCACATACACTCTCACTGGATGTCCAATTTCAATCGACTCACTCTGCTCCAAACTCACACAAGTTGCAGCCACTGCTTTAAAAAAAAAACTGGCAACGCTGCAGCCATCGAATATAAAGTAGCAGAGAAATATGCCACTGGCCGACGTGCCATTCCATGTGTCTGTGTCAGGACTGAAAGTGCACACCCATCTTTCTCACAACAGAACAATGCAAACTCTTTACCATAAATGGCATTCCCAATGCAGGCGCTCAACATAGACTATCTTGCAATTCCATAAAAGCCTTCATGCTTTCTTCATCCAACTGAATTGGATCGACTACATCTTTGTGAGTCAATCTCTGTAATAGCTTAGCTGTCAAAGAAAATCCACTAATCCACTATCTGCAGTATCCAACCATGCCCAAGAACATTCGAACTTCTTTATGCATTTTGGGAGGTCCCATTTGCAAGATCACAGCAATTTGTTCTTGTGATACTTGCCTGACTCCTTTTTCAATTTTGTGCCCGAAATATTGAACTTCTTTTTGACAACATTGTAATTTTGCTGGGGACACTTTATGCCAAATGGTTCAGTAGAGCAATTGTATCTGTCACACATGCCTCTCTTTTCTTTGATGCCACCAATAGATCATCGATGTATTGCACCAACACTGAGTCTTCTGGTATAACCAATGACTCCAGACACTTTTTCAGAATTTGATTAAAAATCGAAGGACTCTCTGTATACCCTTGAGGAACTCGGCACCATGCCAAAACACGGTCTCCGAACCGGAAAGCAAAAAGATATTGACTATCGGATGCTGGGGTATCGAGAAAAACGCTTGACACAAGTCAATCACTGTGAACCACTCCGCATCACAAGGGATTTGGTAAAGGATCACTGCTGGATTGGGCACTATCGGACAACAAGGTACCACAATCTTATTAACCTTGCGCAAATCTTGCACAATTCTATATTTTCCACTCAGTTTATTAATTCCCATTATAGGTGAATTACAAGGACTCCCTAGTATCTCTATCAAAATACCTTGTTCAATCATTTGTTCAATTACTGGAGTAACTCCCTCTATAGTCTCGGAACTCATTTTATACTTATGCTTTCGGAAATTCTGCACCCTGTTTAACCATAGTCCGAATAGGTTCAACACCTTTCATGAATCCAATGTCTTTCACTGAAAGATCCCACACATCAGCTGTCACTGTGTCTCTTAATTCAACGGGCAAATCATTTGTTGTGAACATGGGATACAAATCATTCACTTCTGTCCCTTGCTTCACTAACATCACCTTAAAAGCAACATCCTCATCTGGTGTTTGAAACGCAATACCATCCGGTGTACAATAAATTGTGCAATTCATTTTGCACAGTCAGTCTCTACCTAAAAGATTCACTGAACTCGAGTCACATACCACAAACCGATGCAAATCTTTGAATTTTCCAATATGAACCTCCATTGGTTTGGTCGCTGGAGTCTTAATATGTCTATTTGAGACTCCTACGACTTGGATAGTTTCTCCCGAGAGGGGTAGGTTTGGAATATCCGCTATTCTCACAGTAGAACGGGTAGCGCCAGTATCCACAAGGAATGTATTATTACCTTCCACTTTCCCATCCACAAAAGGACCTGACTGATCTACCTCTAGAGTTGCGCCAAGCACGCACTCCTCCTCCCCCTCAGGCACCGTCATTGAGAAGAATCTGAATCACTCTCAGAACACTGCAACCAGTATTGTGAAGTCATTTGTACATTTTGATTCTCACGAACTTGTTCACCCACGTGAAAACCAGTATCTGCACTGTATCTCTGTACCTGAGCATTCACATTATTTGGCATAGGTGCTTATACCTGTTGTACCTGTGGTGTAACTAGCTGTTGCTGCTGTTGTTGATTCACAACCACCTCATTCTGCATCTGTTGATTGAAATTTTGAACCATTCCATTATTTCTTAACAAAGACTTACACTCATTCCTCCAGTGCCCTAATTGACCGCATCTATGACATGGAAATGTCTTTTTCATTTCTTCCTTATTACCCTTACCTCTACTTTTTCCTGGTAACTGCACTTGAACACCTCCATTTGGTACAATATTCATAGGTACCTGACCATTTTGAAAATTCTGATTCCGCCCTTTCATCTGATAACCTGTTTGCGAACCATCAACAAAATTCCCATTATTCTGTTGTGGCGCTTTCACCTGTGCCCACATCACTTTTTCTTCAATTTCTTATGTCTCGATTCAATATCATCACTACAATACTTTGCATATCTCAGGATTTCATCCACTGTTTTGTTCTGCCAATAAATCAAATGCTGCTGAATCATATTACTAATCTCCGGTTTCAATCCAAACACACACTTATAGACAAAATGTCCCATATCCTGGTCAGTAATGCTTTCAAAACCACTATACTGTTTGAACCCCTGTAAGAGCCTGTCATAATAAGCATGCACTGATTCTTTCGATTCCTGTGCCGTCCTATCAATCTTAACCCAATCTGTTTCTTTTTGAGAAATCTTGCCTTTCAAATAAGTAATCACTTGATTATATTTTTTCATCACTTCTTCTGAAGGCGCTCCTGTTTTAATATCTCTAGGATATTCATCTTTCGGCCAATCAACTGAAATCTTACATTCAGTCCATAATTCAGCTGGAACCACAATATCAAACAAGTCATCCAAATCTTTCAACAAGACTTTTGAAACTTTTACACATCTCTCTACCTGTTTGTACCATTCGACAGGCTTCTCTCTCAATCTTGGGAACTCATTTGTGAAAGACAATATATCCTGTCTTGACCAAGAGATGTGAACAAATCCACCACCCACAACTTCTCTCATTGGCTTTATCATTTCAGCAGACTCTGTCTCCTTTAACGGAAGTAAAGGAGAAGCAGTCACACCCTTATTCATAAGAGCTTCTTCCAATGTTCCACATCACCCCATCTTTTCAGAGTATTTATCAGCTCCTTTATTTGCAATCGTTTTCCAGAAGCATTAAAACTCTCCAAATCTTTGCCACTAAAATCCAACCTATATGTCTTCTGCAAAGCTTTTGATTTTTCTATATCCACACCATATTCTTGTGCAGCTTCTGCCAACTTCTCATGCACATTTTTCGCGTTCAATGTAATATGCTTACACATGAATAACAACACTTCATCCTGATATTTACTCACTCTTTGGACTGATTGTATCAATAATCATTTATTCCAAATCTACTTTCAATTTCCCTAGATCCATACTTGGTTTAGATCTATTAAAAGCCATTCCTCTTATACATTCATCCAACTTCTCTGGTGAAGGTCCCACTGAACCAGAACCCTCTGATATAGAAGTTGTTTCTCTCGCATTCGGCCATAATTTTCTAGGATCTATCTGAACACTTCTTTTTGGCGTTTGTCACATTTCCATTTACTGGAAGATCAATTAATGACGTACTTGTCTCATTCGACTCAGACCCACCAACATTTCTAACACCATTCATCATATGAACTGTCAATGCATGTACTCTTGAAATATTTTGACTCTCATTATACAACTGAACTGTAGGACCAATCGTCACTGGAACTGACAAGGCTTCCGCATTTAAACTCATCTGATTAATTTTCTGAGTCAATTCTTCCTTTGCTCTATTGAGCATCTCAATCTCTTTTTCTTGTGATATTCGGGTAACCTGTGAAATCTGTGGAATTTGGGGAACTTCTATTTCAGTTAACGGTGCACTTGGAGTAATCCCATCCGGGCTCTCCTGATACGGTGGAGGTCTTTTCAATAACATCTCCTCTAGAAACTCATCATCTATTTCATTCGGATCCATATCTAATTCTGAAGCTTCTATATTTTTCTTTTTCTCTTCACATTTTCCACCAGTCTGATCCTCAGCAACCATTACTGGATATAATCCATCTAGAATTACTCATTTGAGCATCCCACTTAGCCTCTGAAAACCATCTAATCGTATTCTTTTATTTCAATGCATTCTTGTCTCTCTCCCTTCTATACCCTTCATGCTTCCATTCCTCAAGCGCCTCATACTGCATATGTCTAGGGTTTGGTTTCAAGGAATTAATTTGTCTCCTCATATTCTCCAAAATGTTCACATTAAATGTACCATGCTCTGGGAAAGCTAACACTCCAACATCCTCGGTATATTTTACCCAGTGCTCCAACCACATACATGTATGATACCCACGCTCTAACATCATAAAAGAAGCAGGCGATCTTGGAGGAGGTACAGGAATTCCTTCTCTAATCACAATCGGTTAATCCTTTTTAAAGAAATCTTGAATCGCTTTAATCAACTTCATTTTTTTTTTATCCTTCCGTAATTCCACTCACTCTATTAGCTCACGCTCGTCCAATGCCAGCGCGGCTCACACCAACCAACCAATCACAGCACAATACACACCTGCTATTCTATCCAATGCCAGCGCGGCTTTTGTGACGTCAGTACAACTCCTGCTAGTGACCCTCCCATTGCATAGTAAAATATTACGGCAATGTAAAACAAAGTTTTTCTAACTAAATACTTATTAGAAACGACACAAAACAGCGCCTTTGCTGCTTCACTAATAAAGAGATAGGTCAATGTCTCCAATAGATTCCTTTTACTTCCAGTAAAATAACGACCAGCGTCACTCTACTCCCAAACAAGTGAAAAGAGGTTTTGGTACTCCTCTGGGGATAAGGCCAAAGTTTCAAAGAGGATTTTTTCTTAAAAGAGGTCTTGGTACTCCTTTAGGGATAAGGCCAGAGTTTCGGAGGTGGACTTTCCACTATTTCATACACTCTCCTTACAACAGAGTAAGTCCCTAAAATAACATCAACAGCATTTCACTGTTCGATATTACAACAACAGACAAAGAACTTCCAGTGTGATATTTCTTCACACTATGACTATGCCACAACGGCTTAAATTAACATCCCGGCAACTCCGTACCCGTACTTCCAGACTACATAAAAACAAAGACACTAACTTTACATATTAGTAATCAAAAGTCTCAAAATCAATCTTTAATTGGCCAAAATAACCAATATAACCATCCTCTGCTACCAAAACTGATCCAGCATTTCAGGACTATATATTTTCTAAAGACAAGGCCCAATTTCCATTACCCAACAAGTCCCTTCACACTGGTGTAATTCATAATCTATACCAAACCTACTAATCTCCAATGTACTCTCACCTCTAATATATCAAAATTGGCGGTGGAATCTTTATATAGTTGAGTACATTTGGCAAATCAAACTCTCGAATAAATCACTCCTAATAAAGACAGACTCATTTGTAAATTTATAATGTTTATCTAAATAATGTGCAATTATGCTCTTTGGTACAAACATAAAGCATGAACCATAAATCATCACAAGGCAAACAAATTCAGAAGAGAAAATGACAAATTCATATCAATGACAATGAATAGGCAAAGAGACAAAAGGTTCAGAAAACAAAATACATTTGCAAATGATTATGCAAATTCAGAATTCAGTCTATACTGACCAATATAGAAATAAGGAAATCTACTCTCTGGCCATGAGAGCAGCAAGGCCCCTCAAGAAGATTTGAAGAGGCAAAGAGTAAGTCAGGAATCAGTAAACAGAAACAGGACAGCAAAACCGACAATCTCCCAACAGTCTCACAAGTCAGTCTCCTAACCCCTCCCACCAGGCACCTCAATTAAACCCTCAAACCCAAATATTCAACCCACACATGTACCTAGCTAAGGGTTTTCTTCACATTTGATTGGTTAAGGAAGGTGGTGTGTAGTCACCCAGGAAGAATATGATAAATATAAACTGGAAGTGGACACACTGTCCAAAACCATTGAAGAAGCTAACTGGGGTGACATTACAGTCAAAAATTATGCCATTCTGAACAAAGTCCTAGATGATTTCGAGGAAGATATTATCCAAAGGAAGAACCGAAAATTTCGACGCGACATGACTGATTACCAACAAGGCAGGGTCTACACTTTTGCAAAAAAGTATGATAACATCACCCCCACCACCACTACAAACCATGCAAGCAGCTCTTCTGAAATGATACCATCATCCGATGTAGAATCCATAGAACAACCAGAGGAAGTGAGAAACACGAGACCACATGTAAATTTTCACGAGGAAGTACGCCGACACCGTCTAGGAAACATACAAGACAACCGAACCCGACCACCAAATATTCAAACATCAAAACCAAGTACATTGGGAGTGCAAACACGGGCACGAAGCAAAGAACTGATAAAGACGGGACCAATAGAACAGAAGTAACACCATGCAACCTTGTGGTCAATCTCTCAGATAGGACCCTGTCTCCTATCCACCATCAAATATTAAATAAGGGCCTTTCGTTTTGCCCCACATCTAGTTGGAATTTGGTACAGACCCAAGTGGATCTATACAAATTCACTCGGAAACTGAAACTACATTCCTTTTTCTCTGACGGAATCCAACAACAGAGACAACCAGGTCACCCCAACATCACTAGTCATCTCTCAGCCAAAGACTTAGAAGACATCAACTTATTAACACACTTGTCTACGGATGCTCCAACAGATGACTTGGAATCCCTTACTAGCACGGCAGAAGAATTGGATATTGACATTTTTTATTGTAAAAACACAACACTGAGGGGCAAATCAAAATTTACGCCAATCTTACCAGCGGGCAATCCAATAGATACTTTCTTCTCGGCAGTGAGTAATGACCTGATAACTGAACATCGCAAATATCTGTCCAAACGAAAATATCTCACACATAACACAACACGAGAACAAGAACATGCACTATTGGAACTCAAAAATGATTCATTGTTAACAATCAAGGAAGCAGACAAAGGGGGCAATATCGTCATCCTCAACACATCGGATTATCTTCAAGAAGCCGAACGCCAACTGCAAGACCCCGTCTGCTACAGCAAACTTACCAATAATCCGACTAAAGACATACAAAACAAACTGCAGTGCTTACTGAACAAATGGTACGAAAAAGGTCTTCTCACATTGGCAGAAAAACAACTTCTTTTTATAGACATGCCAGTAACTCCGACCCTATACCTTCTGCCCAAAGTCCACAAGCCAGGCACACCTCCGAAAGGAAGACCCATCATTGCAGGTATCGACTCTATATGCTCCAGGATTGGGGCGTACATTGATGAGGAACTTCAGCCGTTCATGAGAGA
Organism: Triturus cristatus; assembly: GCF_964204655.1. Taxonomy (NCBI): domain Eukaryota; kingdom Metazoa; phylum Chordata; class Amphibia; order Caudata; family Salamandridae; genus Triturus; species Triturus cristatus. Next base: position 142,273,936 of record NC_140580.1, on the reverse strand, counting down.
CCTTCCCTCATTCATCCGGGACACTAAGGACATACTGCAGAAGCTGAATAACATCACATGGCAACCGGACTACCTTCTTTCAAGCATTGATGTCGTCAGTCTATATACGTCAATCCGACACCCTGATGGTATAGCGGCAGTAAGGAAATGCCTACTAGGAAGATCAGTACACTTCACTGCAAGAAACAACATGATTCTGGAATTCCTGGAATTTTGTCTATATAACAACTTTTTTCTATTCAATGGTACCTATTACCTACAGACCCAAGGTACGGCGATGGGGGCAAAATTTGCTCCTCCATACGCCTGTATCTTTATGGGGGAAGTAGAGCGTCACTGGATTTGGAAGGATCATGAACCAAACTACTCCGAGAACATAGTAATGTGGGGAAGATACATAGACGACGTGCTGCTAATATGGCAAGGATCTGAAGAACATCTACGAAACTTCCTCAGAACCCTGACACCAAATCAATGGGATATCAATATCACCTACACCATATCTAAAAACGAAATAGAGTTCCTGGACGTAAAAATATCTGTTGAAGACAACGCCTTAATAACACAGTTTCATCGCAAAACCACAGCCGCTAACTCCATTTTACATGCGACCAGCAGTCATCCACAGCATACCATCAAAAATATACCAGCAGGAGAATTCCGCAGGGCCAGAATCAATTGCAGCTCAGACCAAGGATTTGAAATACACTCAAGGGACATTACATCACGACTCGCCCAACGAGGATATAATACCAGTTCTCTTAGAAACACTCAACAACAAGTTTCTACTCTGGACAGAAATAATCTTCTACAAAACAGGAAAAAGAAGGAGACGGAACCCACCATACGTTTCCTTACCCCTTTTCACAACGGTCATCACCACATACGGAAAGTGCTCAAAAAACATTGGAACCTATTGACACTAAACCCAACCATCAAATCTGCAATAAAAGACCAACCACAACTCAGCTTTAAGAGAAGCAAAAATCTGAGAGACTCACTATGTCCATCATTCTTTGAAGCCAAACAAAAACCGACAACCTTTCTACAGAAACCACATGGATTCTATACATGCTCCAACTGTTCCATATGCAAACTAGGCCAATCAAAACTACAACAAACAACAATAAATGGACATACAATTACTATTCATGATTTCATCAACTGTGAGAGCACTAATGTGATCTATCTCATCACATGCCCCTGTGGCCAACACTACATTGGGAGCACAACCCGCCCACTCAAAAAGCGGATACAGGAACATTATCGCAACATCAACAAAACAGATGATAGACAACCCTTAGTTGAGCACTACAATCAATACCATGAACATAATCGGAACTTTGTCTTCTGTGGCTTAGAAAAGATCCGACAATCCGATAGAGGAGGAAATTCGGAACAACGTTTGAGACAGAAGGAAAGCTCCTACATAATCCGTTGTGGAACTGTAGAATTTGGTCTCAATAAAGATCATGAGTGGCATCATTGGCTGTAAAAAGTAAAAAAGAAATTGACAACATCAAACAGCCACCAACAAGACTGAAATGGATGTCGAAATATTCTCCAACACACTGATGATGACACCTATGTGTATATATGCATACTCGGTTTTTACAATGCACTGCTGTTTTCCTGTTTTCTCTCCACCAAACTGTTCCCCGATCTGTAAGTCAGAATTATCTTTCGGGTTTCCCATGACTGGCCCCATTACAACCCATAGAATAAATAGAGCGATTAGAGCCATAAATGGATAATACATTACATAATAATCCCTTTCTTGAGTTATCCTTCTCACCCAAACAACGCGGTAATCAACCCAAAAAAACAATATAATCAAAATATAAACGAAAAGAAAAGCAAAATAAAATATAGGAATAAAGTAAACCCAACGTATCTGTGAATACTGTTTTTAATAAATACAGACTAGAAAGAGTGAACTAACTTAATTATAGAATGGTCTAAGCCCATTTCAAGATGGCGTCGGTGGTCTTACTAAATCACTAGCGCACATAAACAAACCAAATCGAACAGAACGGAGATCACGTATTTTCTATGATTATACCACAAAGCGGCGCGGACTAACAAAGCAACCCCGTATAGCCGGTCGCGCAAAATACATAAAAATAAATAAAATTAAATACCTCCTTAAAAATATATACTAAATAGGGATTAGAGCGAATTAAAAATATATTGGAAAAGGATGAAATTCCACTTTTTAATAACAAACAATAAATAAGTAGTTTTGAGACATCAACCGCTTTCGCTAAAGGTATATAACAACACTCAAAGATGGCGCAACAAAACATCCCCATCTTACGTGATTAACACGTGACAGGCTGCATTAACCCCTTTAAAATGGCCGCGGACCAGAACGCGAATACGCCGCGCGGAAGACGACCAGAGACGGTATCCCCGCCGGGATCCTGATCTTATGCCTGAAAGTAAGTAGACTTCCCCTAGGTAATGTTCTGTTAACAGAACTAGGCTGGCGTTTGAGTCTCTAAATAATAATATTAACTGTTTCCCCCATCACGCGCCGATACGCTGATTTCGTAACGGGTTACTTTATTTCCTAGAACCGATATAATCAACTTACCAACCCTTTCCTTCATGTTAATCAACTATTGGGCCCCCAGAACCTTCACATTTTCATAGGAAACAGAATAGAGAAGACACATAAGGAGAATAAGACTGTAATGATTGAAAATATTGGCACCGCATAGCCAAAATCTATAATTCACACAACTGGATGGTCCTCGATATGAATTAATGTACACTGTACAAATTGTCTCTTGTCCAGACTCCCTTTCAATATGACTAGCCTGTTGCAATTCTTGTTATTGTACCAATACATATTGTTTCACGCAGAGGCTGGTATACCTGTATTTTACAAGTAACCTGTGAAAAGAATGATGAGATAATGAAGATAATATGACCTGTTTGAGATGTTTAATATCGAAAGAAATTTGAAAGCACATCCCCAGGTAAAACCTGCTCGCAATCTTTTGCCTCAAACCACAGCTCTTGGTTATTGGACTCTTTACTTTACCAACTTCAACTAATTCTTTCCAGCGCAGCATTTCTCTCCTAGCATAGGTTGCTTAGTGTCTCTATAAGTGACCTCGGTTGAGAACTGAACTATCTTTGACACATGTTAAGCACTACTAAGTCCTAATACTGATGTAATTAATGTATAATAATTAAAATAACTTGTTCACTATAATTTCTTAGCGACTTGACATATCTAGACTTATCTAGAGACACGGGTTTTGTTCGAAATCACGCTTTACTTTCTTTTTTCTAAATACAACTTCTACTCACAGGGAGTGGTCACACTAACCTCTCACAGTTCACTTAATTTCTTCCTCTACGATTAATTTCTTTTTGTCCTTTCTTTCCCTTGTCCCCGTACAGCCTTGAGAAAGCCCCGGCCTCAACTGAGCCTAGGGGGCGAAACACGTGTTGGCTGTTCATGTTCATTTGATTTTTCATGTTCATTCAAATCACGAATAAAAAGAACCTTCTGTTTTTACCAAAAGCCTGAATATGGTTCATTACAAGAGAGAGGGGATTTGACTCACTACTATAAAGACCAATATAACCATCCTCTGCTACCAAAACTGATCCAGCATTTCAGGACTATATATTTTCTAAAGACAAGGCCCAATTTCCATTACCCAACAAGTCCCTTCACACTGGTGTAATTCATAATCTATACCAAACCTACTAATCTCCAATGTACTCTCACCTCTAATATATCAAAATTGGCGGTGGAATCTTTATATAGTTGAGTACATTTGGCAAATCAAACTCTCGAATAAATCACTCCTAATAAAGACAGACTCATTTGTAAATTTATAATGTTTATCTAAATAATGTGCAATTATGCTCTTTGGTACAAACATAAAGCATGAACCATAAATCATCACAAGGCAAACAAATTCAGAAGAGAAAATGACAAATTCATATCAATGACAATGAATAGGCAAAGAGACAAAAGGTTCAGAAAACAAAATACATTTGCAAATGATTATGCAAATTCAGAATTCAGTCTATACTGACCAATATAGAAATAAGGAAATCTACTCTCTGGCCATGAGAGCAGCAAGGCCCCTCAAGAAGATTTGAAGAGGCAAAGAGTAAGTCAGGAATCAGTAAACAGAAACAGGACAGCAAAACCGACAATCTCCCAACAGTCTCACAAGTCAGTCTCCTAACCCCTCCCACCAGGCACCTCAATTAAACCCTCAAACCCAAATATTCAACCCACACATGTACCTAGCTAAGGGTTTTCTTCACATTTGATTGGTTAAGGAAGGTGGTGTGTAGTCACACCACTCTCAGCATGTCCACCTTACTAAATGTCTCATTGTTTTGGTTAATCAATGACATAAACTTCCACCCCAGGAAATACAAATTCAAGCCTCTGTCATTCTTCTCTTCCTCTGCTCTGGCAATATTGCCAGCTTTGTATATCTTTTTCTCGCTGATCGCCTTTCCACAGAGGAAGCTACCCTCTGTTTGTTGCATTGTTCTTTCATACTGGTTTTGGCAGGCGCTCAGGACTTGAACGAAAGAATAATGTTCCATCTCCTTATTCACTCTTGATTTTTCATCCTTTAAACTTTTTTATTTACTGCAGACTTCTTGACCCATTATTTGCCATGCAGAATTAGAAAACCATACTTCTACAAAACAAACAGACATTATTATTCACTAATAATGTTTTTTCCTCTACGAACCAACCCAATTTTGCAATTATATCTGCGCAACCCACATTAATTATTACCAATTTCCTAGCAAACGTTAATAACATGCATAAAAACAGCATTAGTCATTTTTATGTTCGTTCGTCAAAAAGCAATTGCGGCCTACTAATATTATTTTAATACGCACTTGCTAAGTAGCATTCTCCCTCATGTTAGGCCTTTTCCACATAATTTTCACTGCATACTATTAGTAAATGTTACTGAGGGTTCAATCCGAGCAGGTTTTATTTTCACGAAAACCCTGCTCCATCAGTAGTATTACACCTAATTTGTGCATATTTACTCTGACATTGCTTACAAATGCACTCTAAGTGAACGTGTGGTAAAACAGCGGTTGAGTGAAGTAATGTGCTTTACTGCTAAGGGCACTTCATTAATCAAGCTTGTGGCTCCATGTGCCTTCCTTTCTGTCTCTATCTCGGCTGTTTTGCAGAATCAAGGCTGCCTTTGGTGATGGATGGAGTTATCCTCCAAGCACGCAAAGCCAGAAGTAACATATCGGGATTGAAAAATCGACCATTTCAGGGCCATCCAGAGGTAGCCCGTTGCTATGTCCACTTGTTGACTCCCCACAAATGGCTGAGGACAGGAAAGAGAGAACCTTAAGCTTCGAGCAGGAGAAAGAGGACCTTGTTGGGCAAGGGACCCTCCGGAACAATGCTCAGCTGTAAGGGGGCCAGACACTCCGCTGGCCAAGAGCGCGAGCATGGCGATCAAACAAGCGATCCCCAGGAAGTGGCCTGTGGTAGGTGTCACCACGAGGAGAGGCAGAGAATGTAGGCAGCGCTGAGAGGTCCCCCTCTATGTCGATCAGGTCATAGGATATCTTGGGAGGTCTGCCCAGGACCACGGCATACATTCCCAGCATACCCCGCTGCAGTATAGGCCGAGAGGAAGTCCCGGCCACAGCCACCTGAACCACCTGGCAACCCACCAGCAGCAGGGAGCAGCATGGCACTGAGTGTTTTTATGAAAACGGAAACTTGCCTTTGTATACATGTTATACATAGTCCTGTCATGTCCTGTACTGTAACGTATGTTAGATACATGCTAACATGTTACATTTCCTATACAGAATTACTCGCCACACTAAACTGTTGGGACATACTGACTTCAAAGTTCGACGTGGTGTGTGGGGGGGTCTCTCTCTCTCTAAATTAGAGCACGGCATTACTACATTCCTTGAGTAAGTGAAATCCTGTTAAGTGTGTGCAAGTCCTATTCAATCTGCAGCATTTTGTGATTTGGGTGACAATATAGAAAGGGAGCCTTACTCTGTGCTACACCATCTTCTTCAATGAACACAGTGGCTTATGTGAACGTGGTGCACGTTAAACATACAACTTTGCAAGGGCAGGCTAATGATGATGGTGCATTTATAAGACCAATTTCCAGGTGAGCAACACCCATTGTATTTGTCACTTTTGAGGCACATGATGGTGTAAACAAATACGTAGACTGGCCTTCCTGTGCTCTCTCTGTTTCTTTGGCATGGGAAACCAGGAAGTTGGTGGCTGCAACAGACGAGCACGGCTGCAGGGCATCGATGGCACCACCACTAGAGATGACGAGAGGAGGAAAGCGAAACTTCCTCCGAACTGGAGATGTGCCGACTCAGAGACGAGCATGCTACATCTCCAAACATCTCCTGGTGAGGGCAGATCTGAGGGGGAGCTGGGGAATTTGGACACCGCCACATACCAACAGGACGGCAAGAAAGGGTACCTTCCTGACCAGATAGAAACTGTGGCATCAAAAGAATAAACTCCTCCAACATTGGAGCCTTAGGCCACCTCCCCATCTTTCACTCATCATCAGGCAAGGGTTCCCTTCCCTCATGGAACCCTATGCCTTATCGTAAGACTCCAAGACCCTCCCGCCATGTGTGCCGTTGGAGCCAGCGAAACGAGGCCTGAGCCGCAGACTGCCATCCTGCAGATTCCTGAATGTGGATTTGCTGTGGCTGAGCAGAGGTTCAATGATCTGCATGTTGCCTGTGCTGACCACTAACAGGAGGTAGTCTGTTTGCTTTTATCTTAGACTACGTCCATGTCCTCCACCATGGCTACCTATTACTCCTTCCCTGTTGTTTCTGTAACTCACTCACATTCAGCCACCCTGCTGATATGTGGAGGAATTATTCGCTCCTGCCCCACATGCAGACATCCCTGCCTGGAGGAGCTGGTACATGTCACAATATCATCAGTGAGCAGATGGCCTGAAGTTCTTCGCTTAATGATGAAAGAACTATGTCTGGGTTGGGGGGGGGGGGGGCTCTGGATTTTATGGACTTTGGATTTATCTGTGCCTTCCGATGTTCATTAAACTTTTGGATGAGGGCTTGTGCTTTGGAACATTTATTTGGATTTCTCCACTCCATTCCTTTCAACACATATTTGACAATATGTGTCTGCTCCTTCCAAGTTACAGCTTGCTTCTTGAAATTAAGGCAGTATTTGGCTTCATTTGTGCCCACATTTATACATCTGTTTGTTTATGTTTAGGGTATTTATAGAGCGCATGGCTGCCCAAGGGCTTCACAGCGCTAGTGGAGCAAACCAATACTGAAGCCACAGGAGGTTAATAGTATTGAGTAAAGAGCCAGGTCTTAACATTTTTTCGGAAAATGGGTTCAGCTTCCACAAATCTACACTTCCTTGGCATAGAATTCCATAGCTTGTGTGCCAAGTGCGTAAAAGATCTGCCGCCCCATCTGGCTCTTTTGATTCTGGTTGTTTTTAATAACTGTTCAGTGTCAGAACGAAGGCTTCTATTCGGGGCATATAGGCATACCAGGTCTCTGATTTTGCCGGGCCCTTGCCGTGTATGGCCTTGTGCGTTAGGCAGAGTGTCTTGAATTTGACTCTAGCCTCAATTGGCAACCAGTGTAGTGCCTTTATCTGCATGTAGTGGGGATTCCTGGTCTGGGGAGTAGGAGGCTCGCCCACCTTAACTCCAAAGACCCCCTCCAGTGAGCAGTGAGGCATCATTGAATAAATAAAAAAATACCAAGCCCGCCCGTATTCACCATAGTCAGTGTTGTTCCCTACCCTGTGTGTGTGGCCTGCTGGGTGTTGTTAACTTTGAGGCAGGTGGTGGCCAATCCTAGTGATTGGCAATGCAGCATCGTCTGAAGTCCATTGCATATGTCGGGTTGGACAGGTCTCGGACTGCGGCCAACCTGACATGCACACTTTAGGCCTCCAACATATGCTCTGTTAAGGAGTCAGAGGGGAATAAGCTCGGCCCCTCTGGTGTCAATTGGAGTGCTGGGTTTACCTGACCTAACCAATCCTTGCTTTGCTCTCATGCATTTTTTTACTGTAAAATGCCTGAGAGCAAAGCCTGGATTGGTGCTGGACAGGGGTGCTTCGCCGGGGCGTCACCTGGATCAGGCTGGAGCCTCAGTGGTGGTTGGTAACATTTCAAAATAGTGGGGCGAAAAAGTTGGGGATGACTTTTACATAGCAAGAGAGCGAGCTCGACTAACATAAGGGCAGTTAGAAATGGTCTTAGCTTAGAAAGTTTGAAAAAAATAGAGGCAAGTTGTGCATTGTAAAACTAATTTTAATAAAGAATTTTGAAGTAAAGAAAGAAGGTATAGAAAGCAATTCTGAATGTGAAGTCTTTAAATATTTAGAAACATTAAAGGTCACCCCATAGCTTAGTGCATTAAATATAGTAAAAAGCTATTTAGGCGTGCAAATTTCAGCAGTGCGGCAAGTAAGATTTTTATTATCTTACCTGCATGCACTGCTGTCTCTGTACTGCATCTGGTTGGTGACGTACTACCTAGGCCAGTTTCTAGATGAACCTGACCCAGCCCAACTGCCCTTCATCAACTCATGAAATCCTAATTAACAGCTATGCTCGATAAGTGACTGACTCAGCTATTGACACAGGACAGTGGCAGGCGTGTGACTGACTGACTGACTCCTTCCCAGCAGCCCCTCTCTCCCGCCGAGCCTGACGTGGGAACGACGCACATTCCTGTATGCCAGTAAGGCAGGGCCACCAGCCTTTATATCAGCAGCACCCTGGTGAAACAAACATTGGCGTGCCTTATAAACCAAAGCACATACCGCCTGTTTTTCTGTTTTTGCAGTTTTACATAGCGCAAACTCGGCCCAGGTGCATTGGGGCACTTTACAAGAGCACCAGTTACATTACACAAAGTAAGATTAATTTTTTTAGACTCAGGGAGATTAGGTTATTTGCTCAGAATCACAAGATGTTGAGACGACGCCGGAACTTGGATCCCCAGGTCTATAGTTGGCCACATCATTTCCCTTTGCTGTACATAAAGCAGCATCGTGGAAACTCGTAACTCCGAAAACTATTGTCAGCAACAGTTCGAGTGCCACATCCAACACAGTCGGCACAGCGCAAACAGCGCTGTGTTCGCACCTATGGCACACACACACACCCACACACGCACGCACGCACACGCACGCGCGCGCTCACACACACTCTAAAAGGAGCAGCAACCAGTGCACATGTAAAGCACTCCAATACCTTTGTGTCAGTGTCGGATCTGGACCCTGACTGGCAGGCTTGGTGGCCATTAGGTATGGATTCCCCTGTCCAGGCATCGCTCGTGGCTAAGAATCTGGGAGTGAAGGTTGACAATAATTTGTCACTGAGCTCACATATTTTTGGCCTGGTGGGTACCTGCTTCGGCATTCTTAAGATGCTCCGGAAGTTCCTGCCTTTACTCACAGAAGAGCATAGAAAGATCACTGTGCAAGCCTTGATAGGCTCCAGATTGGACTACGCGAACGTCCTTTATGTAGGTCTTCCGGAATATCTGGTTCAGCGGCTGCAGGTTGTGCAGAACTCCGCGGCCCGGGCTATCTTTGGCCTGCATAGGCGAGCGAGAGCTTCGGGTCTGGTGCGATCGCTTCATTGGTTACCTATCCAGAAGCGGATTATGTTTAAAGCACTGACCCTGGCGCATAAAGCGCTTTTTGGCGCCGGAGCAAAGTATCTACAGCGGAGACTGTCTTTCTACCGCCCAGCTAGATCTCTGCGGTCGGAATCTTTGTTTCTCGCGGTGGTTCCTCGGGTGAGGAAGGCCCGCACTGGGGGTCGCTCTTTTAGTTTGAGGGCCCCTCAGTTGTGGAACTCCTTGCCTTTGGACCTACCGTCCTCCTCTTCTCTCCTTTTGTTTAGGAAGAGCCTCAAGACGTGGCTTTTTAACCTTTAGGGTGTCTCTGTCTTTTTCTTTTGTCTGTTTTATGTTTTCTGTTTTACTGAGCTGACTCGATAAAGCGCCGGGACACTCCACGGAGTAGCCGTGCGCTATAGAAATAAAAGTTTAACATAACATAACATAACAACGTGGGCACTCGGTCAATGCCCGAGGGGCTGGTGTCCGTGTTCCAGCTGTGGGCTGCTTTTTTAGCAGTCTGGGGGGCCGACTTCGGCGGTGTCTCTGTTGTTTAGATACAGTCAGCGGCCCAGTGGGTATCCGAGTGGCCTTCCTGGAGGCAGATGGCCGCTCATTACCTCCCGTTTAGCAACAGGCAGAGGTGTCACTCCCTTTCTCTCGCAGGGCTGGCCCATTAATGTATGCATAGTGAGGGGGGCTGTTTTACCAGTGTAAACGAATCCCTCGTTTTCCTTAACCCCCCCCTTTTTAGGTGTCGCCTGAGCCAGAGCTTTATCGCTGCTCTGGCGAGAGCTTTAGTAAACGGGGGGGATTTGGAAGTGCAAACGAGTGCTTTTCAGGCCTCCAAATGCAGTGCATGTGCGCCGGGCGCGCGCACCATTTGGCAGCCTGCGTGATCATTTCGCGCCCGCTTTGATGTTTCTCAGTGAGCCCGCGGCCACTGAGAACATCAAAGCGGCCGCGAAAGTGCACACCATTTGCCAGCCTGCATGCCTCTCTCCCCTTAGAGGGCGCAACGTGCCCTACCCCCTCCCTTATCCCACTTCCTGCTTGTTTAGCCTGGCTGCCCTCTCGTAATACAGACATCACACAAGTCTCCAAGGTCTCCACTGCATCCCATTAAAAGGCACTCACTGATCACGTCTTGACCTCATGAGCCACTATATGCCTGTAAATTGTGCCACTCTTACATTACCATCTTTATGAACTCAATTCTTCCAACATGTCCTTGATGAATGATGCCTTGTGCGTAGCTTGCGATAATGTTTCTCACATGTGTACTTGTCAAATATGATGCCTCTGTTTCGGTTTTATTTCATGTATTTAATTACAAATATAATTTCACTACTGTACTGTTTGGCACTCCGTGCTGATTGCTCTGTACTTGCTTATGTCAAAATGCCATTAAACAAATAAAAATATAAAAAGTGTAATTTTGCAAAATTTTTATGATATTTTGTGAAAAGATCATGCAATTTTGCACACCCTAATCCCATTAATCTGTGTTCCCTACCAGAGGAGAGTGGCCTGCTCTACAATCTACTGATATTCATAGAACATTTGTGCACTTGTACTACCGTTTTCTCTTCGGCCCCGCTGTTTCATCCCACACCTAAATACTGCAAACTTTGGATTTATGGAAGGGCAGAATTTTCTTTTTACTAATTATGTGAAGGTTTTGTTTTAATATTTTGGAATTACACCATGGCACACATCGTTTTAAGCTTGCCATTTGTGTTTGTATTTGTAATGCGTCTGCAATCTGTCAGGTAAGGCATTGCTGCCCTTTATGAACAATAAAACAAACAAGCATTGGCATAGCCAATAGGTCTCGCATTTGGGACATTATAAGTGTTTAGCCATGCAACAGTTGATGTTGCACCAAGGATATGCTGCAGAATTAAATACTTATAAGGTCCCGAAGGCGAGACCTATTGGCTATGCCAATGCTTGTTTTAAATAACATTTCGCCAAAGCAGTGCTTTGAGGAAAGGCAATATGCAAATGTAGGCCACTTTTTTTAGCGTGCCCAGGCCGATTTTAATCCCAATCCAATCCTGCTTTGTGTAGATAAAACTACAGACATAAAAGCTGTGTTACCAAACTGCACACTTCAGAGACTAAGTACAATTGGCGAATGCTGCATTATATTTACATTATTCAGAAACATAGTGCTGCTTATATAGACGGACGAGAAGGATGCTGCTGAAAGTTATAAGAGCCAAGAGTCAAATAAATCTGGCTGTTAAAAAATAATAATCAGATGCAGCTGGACAAAAAGGTCACAAATTGTGCTCACTGATGTCTAGCATGTTAATAGCACCCCCACCATGCTCTGTTAATGGAAGTTAATAAAGACATTTACAAATCTCCCCAGCTACAGGCAAACACTTCGGCCTACGCTTCATAGGCCACTCCCATAACAGTAGGCCGCACCAGCCCGGCCTCTACATAGCATGCCCTTCATCGAGGTGGCCCCCCATCATGAGGGGGAGGCAGAATGGACCTCACTGCAGGATTTAAGATTCTGCAAGGGCGGAATCTGCATCCCCGAAGGTGTTTCTTTAATGATTGTCTCTGTTTTACGATTTCCTGTCTCTTATGCCTAATTCTGCCCTCCGTTTTGGGAGTGTATTGAATGGAGACTCTGTTGTCTGCAGATTATGGCACAGTTATGTGCAAACGCCCCCTGGGAGGGCTGCTCAGCTCGCACATGCCTATGGCCGGCTCTGAATCAGAGAAATTAAAACAGAAACTACAGTACATAACGATTGGTAAAATGGTACCACATCTTTGAGTACACACTGCAGAGTAAATTGCCACTTTGCATCGTGTCATTTACGAATACAAAAGGCAATCAAATATTGCTTTTGGGATTGGAAAATGTAAGTACTATTTTTGGGGCGAGAGGTGGGATATGGGGCAGGGGTAGTTGCGTGCTGAAATTTGCACGCTTAAATAGTTGTTCACTATATTTAATGCACCAAGCTATGGGATAATCTTTAATGTTTCTAAATATTTCAAGAATTCACGTTCAGAATTGCTTTCTATAGCTTCTTTCTTTATCTAAAAATTCTTTATTAAAATTAGTTGTACAATGCGCCACTTGCCTGCATTTTTTCAAACATTTAACAGGGCTAAGACCACTTCTAACTGCCCTTATGTTAGTCGAGTTCGTTCCTTTGCTATGTAAAAGTCATCTCCAACTTTTTCACCTCACCATTTTCAAATGTCACCAGCCACCACTGTCTGCTTGCCACCTTCCCCCTACATCCCAGGTTCCTTATCATGTGTTTTTTTAAATGTTTTTCGTCCTTAATGTAATAATCCTAACTTGTGTGCCTCTGGTGCGAGCATGCCTGTTGGTGTTGCAGTGAATGTGAAGTTAGAAATGTAGTTGGCATGTGCATCAATATTTTACAGACCCATTTCATGTCAAGAGGTATCATTCACATCCTTAGGAAGGCATGCACCAGAGATGACAGGCAGAGTAAAGATAAATGCAGTGACATTAACTGTGCAAGGGAGTGCAGGATAGATCACATAACACATTTAAATGTTTGGGATAGGTAGGCATTCAAGGAGAGCTGTGATGGATGATGATGGGGACAATGAGTGATAAGTAAATTGTGCTCCTGGGTATGGATGTTGTCAACCACATTCCACTGATACCTGTAGCACAGCGCCTGGATACCCTCTCAGGTGATAAGCCGTGCTGTACAAATACAACCAGATTGACTGATGACATTCTCTGGAGAGGGGAGGTCATTCCTAATGCTCCAGGAGCTTGTTGCGTCTCTCAGTCGCCATTGTCAGTTCCTGCAGGTGGTTGCCCAATGGCCAGACACTATTATATATTATGTTCTGTTAATGGTTAAATAGTGATAGTATGCCGTAGTTTCACGGCGCTAGATAACCAAAGAAACAAAATGGCCGTGCTATATCCTATTGATTAAACTGAAGAGTTTTCAAAAGCTTTCTGAATCGGATAATGGAGGATTCAAGACTCAGTAATAACGACAAGTAATTTTACCCTACTTTGGACAGGCAGCCAGTATTATTGTTTTAAAACTGACAAGATGTGCTGATGTCTTAAGACACTGATGACAAATCGAGCAGCAGCATCTTCAAATCAACTGAAGACGGGTCAAACTTCTAGCCAGGGCAGACAGATAAATGACACTGCCATAGTCACAACGAGATTGGACTAGGGCGTTGATAATAGGAACATGAACATTTTAACAATAAATATTAGAATGTGATGCAGAGGTTTGAGTTTGAGAATGCAGGTACTACTTGCTTTAGTCTCCTTTGTTTAAAAAAAGCAGATCAGAGTCAATCAGGATTCCCAAATTGTGTACCTCCTGTGAAGCAGTTGGTCCCCTTGATATCTGGCCAAGAGCTAGGGTTGACGCCCATGAACTCTTCTGGTAAAACCTGAAGTCCAGTTGGGTATCATCTGCATATGTGTGCAATACCTGAACCCCATTTGCTTGAGCAGATGTGTGAAAGGACGCAGAAACGGGAGACGAAAGAGCCATGTGCTACACGACAACTGGGAGACCTCTGCACAGACTGAAAAGGTGGCTGCAGAACCCATTGTTGACCATCAGTCAAAAAAGAGGTCAGCCACTTGAGAGCTGGGCCAGAGATGCCCACACACCCAATTCTTGTGAACAAGATGGAATGGTTATTGGTGTCGAAGGCCCCGTGAAAGGCACAATTGAACCAGGGCTCCTACCTCGCCCTTGTCCACCAGTCTACAAAGATCATCTTTGACTGAAACGACCACTAGTTCGGTGCTTCTGCCTACGCAAAAACCTGCCTGGAAAGGTCAAGAATGTATCTTTCATTTACATAACTGTGAAGCTGGCTGAAGGCTAATCTTTCCAAAAGTTTAGACCAATAAGGCAGAAAAAAAATTGGTCTAAAGTTAAAGACTGCAACACTCAAGACTCCTTTTTAAAGAGGTTAGATCAATGTGTCTGGAAAAATGATGAATTTTTAAGAAACTAATAAAATTCAACACAAGCTCCCTGGTGACTGGCATACTGAGGAATCGCAGAGGGATGGGAGAGGTGGGGGCAGGAGGGGAACCTGGACAGTGAAATGATGTTGCTTCCAAAGGTGTTACTCCAGAAACTGGCTCAATGAAAAGCGCTGCCAAGTTGCTGGGGTTCTTGGATATTCCTTCACAGTCTCAGCTCCGCATCTCCCAGAGTACTGCTGTTCAAAATATTCCTCTCTGCCCACATAGCAGGCCATGCCCAAAACAAGCACTCTACATGCATGGGCATTTCACTCCACAGACACGGAGGATCGACTTCTGGGAGGTTGCAACATTGAGACTGCTGTATGGGAGGGAACCACCGGTCACCTCGACTATGCTGTCTGTGGGATGACGGAGAGACCACTAGAGGTGCACCTAGACGGGACGATGTAGCAACAGAATCCACTGGCATACCTGCAAGGTCGATAGTGGGGAAAGGTGAGTACTGCGTATGTGGGACGATCCTCAGGGGCCTTCGTCCTCTGGTCTGGGGATTTGAAGTCTACAAGCAAACCAGACAAAAGAGACTGGTGACCATCAGTTATGGGTGGTAAGTGAGTTATACTTTGCAGGGCCAGCTATTGCCTCATCTTCCAAGATGGTGTGGGCTACCAAGATTGCCGCCAGGAGGAACAACAGGTTTTCTTCTGTAATTGCTGGGGGATGGATGGTGGCCTGGTGCAGAGAATGATATGGAGGCTCATGTAAGTTCATTGACAACTATTAGAGTGAGTATGTGGACAGACACACACTGACTGACATACATAACATGGTTTGACTTGGGTAATGGGGAGTAGTGCATGCCGCTGAATCCCCGTGGGTTAGGGTGGCCCCAGCCCTCTCATGGGCCCCCAACTCTTCAAACGGGCCCCATCCTGCCATGGTCATTAAAGATATATTTGAGGTGTAGGAGGCTCAAGGAGGCCTCGTGAGTCGTGACGTTCTGCGGGGCGGGGGTATCATTCTCCATACTCCACTACCCCAGTTGTACTTTCACATTGGGAGCCAGTGTGACTCTTCTCGGTCCATGCCACAGACGAGTGGGGCACAGGAGACTTCACCCAGCAGTGAAAGACCTCTAGCAAGGGCCGCCCAGGTATATTGAAGGCACTACAGGTACAGTGACGCAGCTCCTGTCACAGGAGCTGACCAATTTCCAAACATAAAAAACACATGCTGTGGTGGAATTTATATTTCATGCCGAGAGGATTAAAATTAAGGTATGGAGAATTGGCAAACTTGCAAAGGAAGTCGATGCAAGGGGTTCCAATGTAACATAAAGTATCTTCGTACTCGAGCGCCTTTTAATAAAGGTGACTTGACTCGAGGGAAGGCCCTGGCCAGAAGCCAATGTGTACGTTTATGCCATGCTGTTAGACAAGAGCGCCTCTGGGTCTTGAGGTAGTAATAGGAGAGACTGAAAGGTTAGGGCACAATACACAATACAATATTTTAGCCGTCGTATTCTGAACGTGCATGCCATAACAGAGCCACATAGAGAGAAAAGCCTCTGTTCCGTGTGAACCACTTCAATAGGGCTTTGGGGGGGCGGCTGACTAGCGGGAGGCTCGCCCTCCCGGGGGGTTTTGGGCCGGGGGGGCAGCCGGAGCACGGGGGCGGGGATCCGGGATTTGGGCTCCTTGGGCGTTTTGGGCTGGTTGGGCTCCTTTTGGGCTGGTGGGATTTATAGCCGGCCATTTTGTGTGGCGACCCACCATTTCAGTGGATCGTGACACAACGGCCGGCTGGGTTGGTTGGTGCGAGCTTTGTCCCGCCCTCCCTCCCTATGAATTGGTGGGCGCCCACCCCTCTTTTTGGGGTTGGGGGGTGTCGTTTCGGGTTTGGAAGCCGGGGTGGTTTTCTTGGGGACAGGTGCATCGGGGGGGGATGCTTTGTTTGGGGTTTGTCGCTGGAACAGGTGCTGGTGTGGTGCGCTAGGATTTGGGGGCGTTTTTCCTAGATCATGGGGGACATATACTGAGTTATGGTTACGGTGGGGTAGGACATAAGAAGTTACCTAGTTAGGTTGGGTAGGAAAGTTAGTAATTGTAAGTTGTGTTACGATTGTTGCAGGGGGGAAACAATTTTAGGGGAGGGGGTGGGGGGCCAGATAGGAAGGCTATATTTAGTGAGGATTAGTTTTGTACGGCACAGGCCAAGGTAAGTTTTTATGTAAGGTGCAGCTGTTTCCAATAAAGCAGCCTTTTTCACACCAACAAGCTAGCCTGTGGTCTGTGCTGCCCCCCGTAGGGCCCAAAGCGGGGTGCTCCGCGACACTTTTGCAGACGCATTTTCCAATTCATTTAATACAGGGTGAATGATAATATAAAGCCGCTTGAGTATGTGGAAAGTGTAGCAGCTCATAAAACCACAAGAGAACAGCACTGTGATTTTAGACGAGCTCCCACTGTATATTTTCTAAATCAATCAATCACTTCCTCCCTCACACCATTTCTCCAGGAGCTGTTTTCAAATTTCTTTCCCACTCAGAGATAAAAAAAAGTCATTTTCAATGTTAATAGTCGGTCTTCCCCGTCAAGGATCTGCTGCAGCCCCAAGAACCTTGAGGGCATTGTTCATCCTCCTGCCACCTTGTTTAAATAAGCATTGGCAAAGCCTATAGGTCTCACTGTGGGCTTTGCCAATAGTTTTTAGCAATGCTGTAAAGCATTGCAGATGCTGTGCAGCATGGTAAAAAACAAAAAAAGATGTGTAGCTACGTCATTTTGAACATACGTCCTCCCATCTCCTTCACTTCACCACCCCTAAACATACAACGCAACGCAACGCACCCACTCATCTGTAAGTGCTGCGCTTCCTTTTACTTTCGCCTCATCATTCTTTTTGGCTGACAGTGTACCTCCTTCAATCTCATTTGCACAGAATCACAAATGCAACTGGATTTCGTGACCATTACTCTGTACGCTCTGCAGAGAGGCCAAGGATTGGATGATCATGTATTCTGAACACACTTCTGACCCAATGGCACGCACTGTGAGAAACTTGTTGTGCCTTCAGCCTCAACTTCAGAGGTCTCAATTGAGGTCTGGAACACCTGGAGTGAGAGGTTCAAAGCATGCACTGTACAAAAGTTAAAAGCTACAGGAGAATTTTTTTTTTTTAAACACAACATCCTGGAAATAGCACACACTCTTGGGGAACACAAGATTTAGTAAAACATGTGGAATATAAACAGGAATCAAATCACTGACATGGATTACTTTAACATTTTTACATTCATTGTTCAAAAAACTAGTTTTTTTACTGTATAATTAAGGCTATGAACATAGAGCTCGATAGGAACCCGTTTCAATGTCTATATACTACCAGGTCTTAGACCCGGAGGGACCGACACACTTAAAGTACTGAATTACCTTCCCTATTCCCCAGGGCCGGACTGGGAACCAAAACCGGCCCTGGCAAAGTGTTCGGCCGGCCCCCCGGGGCTTGGGGGTGCCGCCGAGCTCTTTGCCAGGGCCGATTTTCGGCCGATTTTGTTACAGGGCCGATTTTGCAGCTATGCTGCAAAAACGGTCCTGTAACAAAAACGGCCGTCAGGGACCCAAAACCGGCCCCCACCCGTGCGGCGCACCGGGGGATTGCCCGGTGCCTGCTCTGCTATTCCCTATCTGGCACAGCATAACAGAGAGAGCAACTTCTCACAATTAAGCCGTAGCTGCGCTGCTGCAGCCACACAGAGAAGCCATTTATCCCCTCTCCCAGGTGAGCTGATTTCACTGCTGGGGGATAACAAAGAGTTAAGGAAGCTGAGTATGTGTGAGAGAGAGGCAGGGCCTGACAGCTGTGGTATACACCTTTGGGAGGCCTGTAACGTTAGCTATTGCCCACAAAGAGAGGCCTCTCATTGACTGGCCAGCTCCCAAGGTTAGACGTAGGGTGCTAATATTGTGTCGGTGATAGTTATTTGTCTAACACACAATTGAAGAATGCTTGCAATAAGTATACCCACTGGTAATCACTGGGAGTAACCTTCCAACCCATTGCTCTCTTGGCCACCTCAGATAAGATTCCCCCATATGCAAATGAGTCTTGACTGCTCCAATAGGAACAGTCCAGGAGGAACCGCCAAGTCCTCTCTGAACTGTAACACAAGCAGCACAAGACCGGTTTCACCCTGATTTGGGCTCTTCAGTTGGGTGTAGCTTGGTTTCAGAAGCACAGTGAGCACCAGATCTGTCTGGGAATACCCTTGCCACAGGCAGGTCTCTGTCTAAAATTGGTAAAAAAAAGATGGTCTAGAATGTGTCCCAGAACGACTGCCAGTGGCTGAGATAAATTAGAGCCTTCCTTCCATCATCTTGTTGTTTTTGCACACTAGAAAAATCCACATAAATATTATATACATTCTGTCAAATGTTTGAACTTGAAATAAGTGAAAATGACGGCAGAGTAGCCTTTGCTTTCTCAAACTAATATAGATGTATGCTAGCTTTGGTTCAAGCTGCTGCAGGTTGGAACTCTGAGCCTCTACTTTGCTCTGATCTGCAAAAATGTAGCGGGTTGGCAAGAGAATGGCATTAGTTCTCTTAATCACCCCACTATTCAACCTCTTCCAACAACCCTTAGGAGTTGATTGCATTTATGACACTTTTGTAACAAATATCAGCAGCCTTGTTGTCATGTCACAGGTCTGCACCATTAATATTGGTACACTTGTGCCTATAGGTACTAATCACTCATCATTCGTTTTTATACCCTTTGTTTTTGTATTGGAATGTATTGTGAAGGGCTCACACGATGGTGGCGCCTCTAACAAGATGGAAACGAAGGTGTGCTGACTTTGATGCAGCAACTCTACTGGCACTTTTGGTCACCTGTTGGTCAGTTGATGGGGCACCTCCGGTTGAGGGTCAGGGTTCATGAAAAACAGGTGAGTAACGTTACCCTGCTTGTCTCCCCTTTTTCCAGTGGCCCAATTGGTGGACACTCACGATGGTAACTCTGTGTAAACTGTAAATTCTCTGAAAGAGAGATGTTCGTAAAAATGAGCCAAGTGACCTGAAAATAAAGCTCGAACAATTTCAGAAAACAATCATATGATTGAGGCTGCTGTCACTCCTAAAACGCCATGTTGCGGAATCAATTGATATATGCGAAATATCCGGATTTTCACTGGATTCAGCCTAATCCTGGGTGAACTTCCACTATGTCTCAGGCGATGTTAGAACTGCAGAGTTTGAAGTTCTTTATCCCTGGGTGAATTTGAGAGGAAAGACTATGTGCAAAGGTCGCTGAGCAGTAATGTCCTGGAGAATGTGATGACAGAGCCAGAGGCCAAAAAACTCACCCTGCAAATGACTAGTATGTAATTTGAGAGGCGTACCTTTTTTTTTTTTTTTAAATAAATAATTTGAATCCTTTTATTTAGAATCTTACAGATATACACTTCACACAACCAACAACAAAAGTGAAGGCGCAGCCTTTTGTTATATTAGATTGGCGGCATTAGTAACCTCTGCTTTGTACGAATTAAATGTGCAGAGTTAACAGATGGAGCATATTGTTGTCATGGTATCAGGGCAAGTCCTCACTGCTTCTGGAGTTTTCGCGGTGATCCAGATATTGCGGTCCCAAGAAGACACGCTGTTACGTGAGAGCACACAGAGGAACCTCAGTGGAAAAGCAGACGCCCTATTGTATATCTTTGTCTCATGGGAGTTGCAAAATACAATTGATGAACCTGTGGTTAATGTAGTATGGAAACATTCTGTTCTTAATGTCCTTGATCAAGACAATGAAAATGAAGCAGAGATGGAAGAGCTAAATGAATATTAGAAATAAATCTAGGATTTATGTCTGTTCATATAGGAGTGCAAAATATTCTGGAGAAACAAATTGAAACACTTTTGGTAGACAACTCTTTCCTCAAATTTTAACAAAGACATATCGCTTGGAAGGAGGTAAAAGAACTGTAGGAGACTGATTGAGACTTTAGCGGGCTAAGAGTATCTACAGTTTTTGAAGTACTATGTGGTTGGTTCTATCCAAATTTCCAGGTAACCTTCATTCTGGATCACTGGTCCTCTGCTTCACTCAACTTCAACATTCACCTAAAAGCAACAGTATCTTTTTGAGAATCTCTAGTTTGATGATGGAACACAGACACTACTGAGAGGAGCTGCCTTACGCCCACAACCACTACTAGTTTTCACAATAGATGCCAGTTCAGCGAGGTGGGCTCGACCCAGGAGGATTTGTCTGCTCAAGGTCAATGTGTCCTTCCAAAGACCAAGTCTTCTAATTGAAGGAAGTTGTCAGATATGCTGAAGATTATAATGGTGCTTTAACACCAACTCATAGGCAAACCCCTTCTTGTAAGTGCAGGCAATCAGTTAGCTAGAACATATATACATCTTCAGGGAGTCATATTCTCTGAGTAAGGTGGCACAGGATAATTTCAGGTGGACGAAGGTTCATCTCCTGTCTCTGTGGGCAGTTTATCTTCTGGGGAAGAGAAAAGGGCCTGCTGATCTCTTCAGTCACCAATTTCTATCTTTGCATCCATCTTTTGTCTTCAAAAGATAATTTTTCCTCCGTTTGCAGATGGTAAAAACTCTGCTAATGGATCTTTTTAATTTGTTAGAATACCCTTTGCTTTGTTTACAAGATCCATTTCCCCAGCCATGGGAATCTATTCTCTGCCCTTTCTCATGTCTGGCCTCAAGCTGTGCTATATTGCTTCCCTCTGATTCTGCTGTTGACTCAGGTTCTGGCGAAGGTTCAGAGAGAGAGATAGACAGAGATCAAGAGACAGAGAGCAAAAATAATTTTGATAGCACCAACTTTGCCCAGGAGAGTATAGTTTATGGTTCTTCTTGCCCTGAAAGTGGAACCTTACTGGAAGCTGTCAATAAGTCCTTCTCCTCTCCGTTCTTTGATTCTGGCTCTCAGAACCATCCATTGCTATTATCTAGGGATTAGGAGTTTGAGTGGAGCAATTTTACAGTGGCTTGGTTGTTCTAGAGATGTTGGCTGAAATCTGCAGCAAGCTAGATGTCCATCCATGTTGAAATATTATGGAATGCTGTTGTTGTTCCTAGTGTGCTTCTAAAGGATTGCATCCATTAAAATGTGAACCTTTCTGTATTCTTGATTTCTTAAGTGATTTTTTTAAAGTCAATTTGTGAATTCCCACCCTAAAGATGCACTAGGCGGCTACAAAAACGTTTATATTTCCTGTGTTAGATCTAGCTCCTGTTGGGTCTTTAGTATCCAGGATATTGGAAGTTTCTCCTACTCAAACCAGTAATGCACTCTATGGCTCCGCTGTGGGATTTTCCCTCTACTTTTAAATGTTTTACAGTGAGACCCTTTCAAGCCGTTCCCATCAATTCCTTTTCATATGTTGTCTGCATAAGTTCTACTTTTTGTGGCACGTATCTCAGGACACATGGTGTTCTTTAATGTCACAAGCCCTTTTTACATTATTTTGTAGTAGTCATTCTTTTCTTTCTAAGTTTGCTTCTAATTTACATTTATCACAGGAGTTGTAACTTCTAGTTCTTTGTCAGGATGCAGTTTCTGAGGAAGACTCTGTGTTACATTGTTTGGATCACCATAGAACTTTAAAACATTTACTTAGAACAAATTTAAGTTTTCTGACACACTTTTTTATAAGTGATACTCACTGAATGGCCATTATTGATGGGCCAGAGTTCTCATTGTTATCTTTTTGCTCTCATTGTTATTCCTACTTACCGTAGATTTCTATGGATTACCGGGAATTGTTTGCAGCCTTGTTTCACACTTCTGTGGGATGTTGTTGTGTTGATTGCTTTTGCAGCAGAAGCAGGAATAAAAACATATAACCCTTTTACCTCCGTAGAATAAATTCAGATCATCAGGCCTATTTTTCACCTCACTCGCATCGTTTCTTCTGTCTGGATAACTACAATCCTCTAAACAGCTGCTACAATTACCACTTAGGTCCTCCGATGGATCTTGCTTTGAGCTTTAAGGGACTAGAATATTCGGGGAATGAAACAATTATCCTATGAGGACCTGGGATAGATAATTGTTATTTCAGACTAATGATTCAATATAAATTATCACCTATATCAGCTATGAATATAGATTCCTTGAGACAAAGAGTATCACCAAAAGAACGAGACAGATCAATAAAGGTAATTTAGTAAAATCATTTATCTAAGGCCTCAAGAATGCAGTAAGGGCAGAAAAACATTTAATGATCAGATTTAATAACAAATTGATAATGCAAAGAAGGCCACACGGTACAAGAAAGTTCGGGTTCAGTGACGCTCATACAAACAAATCAATGTTGTTTTCGGGTTCTATCCTCAAGTAAATCAGTTCCTGTCCATTATGCAGCATTGATTGCCACATCAGGAGTCAGATAACCTCTCAGCTGAAAGATTATTTCCCTGCACTTGTTTGCCAGTTTGCAATAGCACAGGATAAGGTCTCAGTTCGCTTAAGGTTCAGTACGTTAGAGTTTATACCACTCAGAACGGGTGGAAAGGGGCAAAGAAAGAAAACTCTAGATAAGCAAACATGCATGGATCACGGAAATTTCCAACAGCATACCAGTCAGGGAATGCAAGAAAGTCAGACAGCCAGCCCTCGACTCCTCCTTAAGTTGGGCAATTATACTCCAATACATCCAAGTTTACACCCCTTAAAGTATCGATTCCATCAGTCCAGGAAGTTTCATTGGTCATTCATGATGGGCTGTTATGTGGTGATCGGTAAAATATACAAATCCGGAAGAATTAAATAATGCTTTTCTCTCACGTTTTTCTTTAGGATCATTATATTCCATTTGGTTAGTGTCTAGTGACATCCTCGGAAGAAGCGGTACTTTTAGTCATCTGTCGTCAGTCAATTCCCAGGCGCTTTTCGCTGGGATGCAACAAAGTTGTTACAAATTCAATTGAGTGTGCTACAAGTGAGAAGGGAATCCATTGAAAACTAGAACACAAATGGAAACGTCACAGAAAGTTCTCATAGAGCTTGGGTGACAGCTTTCACATGACTTAACATTAGCTAAAGAAAGAAAGCATTTGGGGCCTAAGCAGAAAACAGCTAAATCACGAAAATATTAATATTATTAAATATCAGACATTTCTAAATGCTTCAGTTTGTCGGGTTAATCAAATGCATGGTTTACATGAAATTCAAGTCAGTATTAAGCACTACTAACAAAAAATCTTCTATCAAGTATTATATCAGTATTTTTTCTGTATGTTGCCTTATTAGTTTATTTCAACAGGTTAAAAATTGAATATTCTTTATTTTTGTTACAGAAAACCCTCTACAAATCTATGTCAGTTCTCTCCTAAATGCATTCTTTCATTTGGTTGATATCAATACGCAAGTTCTAGTGCAGTTAAATGAAATACATTGTTCTATGCACATTAACAAATATTGGTCAGTATAAACTCTATAGGTTACTGTTCATTTATTCTCATAGAACACGCAAATGCTTTTGCATAACTTTGTCGTTTCTTAACATAGTGAAATGTGTGACAAAGCCAGGTGTCCCAAACCCCTCCCTTCCTTACTGATACAGGACTCTGAGCTCTGAGTAGGGTTCTTTATTGAAATATTCTTCTTCCACTAATTAGGGTCCCAATATGTCTTGGGGAAATGCTCTAACAGGCAGTGGTTTTGGCTATTGTCTCTATTGTGGACAAAGAGAGCAAGGCCAGTCTTGAACACAAAAGAACAAAAGAGGGGAGGGGGAGTAGAAGAGAGAACGGCCGTCGTCGTCGTCCTTCGCCTTGTTCCTGGCTTCCTCAGCGTTGGGGTGGGGTTTATCTCCTCAGGAGGGAACCGGAAAGAAACAAAAGAAAGGGTCAGGCTACTGTCCTAACGGTCTATAATAAGGAGAGTGCTCCCTTTACCAGTTCCCTCTTTCTGTGACGTGCCTAAATGAAGGGGTAATTTGGTGAATTAGGATGGAGTGGCCCATAAACCCGCCCACCAACCCCTAAAAGAAAACAAATGCATGCTGGGCACTTGCCTGAACCCACCACCCTCTTGGGCCATGGGAAGAGGAGTCTCAGCCCCCGCTTCCCTCGTTAGAGCACTGGACTCATGCGCATTGCTCCCTGAACGGTCTATTGCGGCGGGATCTTCCTTCTCTCGTGGCAAAGCCTCTGTCAGTCCTGGTGTCTCCAGTTCCTCTCGAAGTACGCTGGTCACTCCTTCCCCGTCTCGGCCCTCCACTTCCTCTTTTTCCTCTGTCGCTCCTTCTCCCAGTCTCCTGTTGGCTGCGACTTTATGGCGTTCCAGGCCCGCCCTCTTGCTCCTCAGTTGATGGCAAAAGACTTCCAGGCTGTACCTGCCCTGCTAGAACGCAAAGTTAACTTCCTGGCCAGGGCAGAGCAGCCGCCATGTTGGGGTTGTCGGGACAGTCTTCTGTGTTCATCTTGGATTGATCACACATAGTTTCTCATTGCTATATATCATTTATTCTATCATTCTGCATGCTTATACTATGCAGTATCTAAAACATGACTGTGCAGATGAAATTTCACTCAGTAGGTAAGCCTAACATTGTTTGCCTCATCCATTTAATGAGTTTTGTAAATCGATTTCACAGGTAGGAATTGGTGAAGATGGAAGAATGATATCATCTACGCTCCATCATTGGTTATTCCCCCCCCCCCCCAAAAAAAAGATATATAAGAAAAAATGTTCTGACAGGGCCCAAGGCCAGAGCTCTTGAATAAACAATGCAGGCAAAAATTCTACTCTCCCAAGGCAGATGTGAGCTTCATTACCTTGCACACTCAATCAACACACTACTGGCTTGAGGTGGAATTGATGTAGGCTCATTTAGGAGTAGTCTGAAAGAGCAAATGCCACCTCTTGGTTACTGTTGTTTTGGATCAAAGGCTACTTGCTAGAGATGAGAGCAGAGTTAATGGGTGGAAGAAGGGGAGTGGTAAGGGACCAGGCACAGGAGATCAGAATTAAATGTAACTTATGGAGAAACACTAAAAGTTGTTTTTTGCAAAGTTTACAGGTCAGATAGCAACTTGGATAAGATTGATCAAAATGAGGACTAGCAAATCTGTGCCCAACTGCTGTCCTAGCCAAAACATTGGAATCAGGGAAAGTCTCCTTGCATCACATTGTCTCTTTTTTTGCCCTAAACATCATTCACTATGCATAATGAAAGTGGACATTGACTGAGAGGTAATTCTAGAAGGGACGGTGGATGGCTACTGTAAACTTGAAAGAGCAAGAGTTTGGGGAATGTAAGGAAAGTAATAGGCTTGAATTAAAGGGGTGATACAGAGGGTAGCACGAGGAAGGCTGATTGGCACTTGAGATATCAAGGCAACAACTTACCGGGCACTTCATCTCTCAATATTGCATGTACATGGTGCCAGCCTGGAAGGTGCTTGTCTGCCTTCTTGGACCCTTAGGGGGCATAAGAGTGGCATTAGGAGCAAATCTCCACTCTGAATTTTAGTTCCTTTGGCTTAGCAGGAGTAGGTGTAGTCTGCGTCTTTTAAAGTTTGTATAGTTCTGTTCAAGGTGCCAACCTTGACTCCTTTCTCCCAGTCAATCTTTGCCTCTTTCCCCTGCCACTAGCATAATAGAAACCATGAAACATAACACGGGGCCTCCAAAGTAAAATATCACTTTAAGCGAATATATGTCGTTACTACGCATTCCGTTGCAACGCATGCCTTTACCACGCATGCGTTACAACGAAATGTTTTTCTTCGCATTGCCCTTACCTCGATCTTGCCTTTACCCCGCTTTTTCGTTTTTGGGCGGAGACCCCCCCCAAGCCCCCTTTCTTCTTTTTTTTCCTTTTTCTTAGGTCTTCGCCAACACTAACGAAGGACTGATGCTTTTTTTTCCGACCAGGAAGACGTTTTTCCGTGATGACGTTGCTTGCGTGCTAAAGACGTCGTTGAAGCAATACGCGTTGTGAAGACGTTTACGAGGTAAGTGTACCGTTGTAAACGTAACGCGTAGAAAATGCTTCGTGGTAAAGGCTGTTTCCCCTCAAGAAAAGCTAAGAGCCGGCCTCTGGTATCTCACACGTCAGCCACGTAAACAACACTCCAATGAACACCTCCACGGTGTAGTGTGCCACTTGTCCAAAAATGCGCTTCAGCGTCCCACAACCGGATATGAAGCTCTATATAGATGCCACAAAACCATGCAATAGATGTCAATATATGGCATTGTCCCTCGAAGGCAAATAGTACACTCACACAACTGCTGAGGTTTCCTCACAAGACACTACTATCACGAGTCCATGTGTGGGATTAAGTTCTCTCAGGAGCGCCGCCTGCCTGTTGACAGTCACACACAGTAACAAGGCTGTTTGTGGGCTGCATTTCCTCACAGGGAGTGCTGGGTGCTTTGTTCCCATCACGAAGAGCTCGTTTTTTGCACTCTGGCCTGAGACACATAACACCAAGACAGTAGACACCTCCAGCGAGCTGTGCTGAGGTGCTGCTAACCTCGCTGGCTCAGATCGCTCCACCACAGGAAGGGCGCAGATGGTCGCAATGGAAAGAACTTCTTCGCTTATACCCTGCAGGGCCACACCGCGCGCCATAACCACATAAGTTCAGAAACATTGCCCTACTCAGAGCAGTGAGGGTTTATTTTACATTTCTTCCAGTCGAACGACCACATTACGGAAACTTGTCTCTGAGTTCCCCTCCCCTCCCAGCCCAGCCCTCCCACCCCCGCCCGAAAAACAGGTTAAATCCATTTGCAATATTGTTGCAGAACGTGTAATAAAGAATCGAGCAAACGCCGTTTTGCAATTGTACAAACCATGGATCGAGGAGATGTTATGCAATTTGTTTACATAATAAGAATGGGTAAAACACATTTTCACCACTTCAACTGTGAATGATGAGACACGGTTTTAAATAAAATTAGTTGGTTTCCTTTTTATTACCTAAGTAGAAAACAGAAGCAAAAATCAGCTTGCTCTTCTAAAAAACCTTGTTAAAATCTCTTTCACAAATCACACACTTCATTCCTCAGCAATGAAAGCCTTTAATAAAGATTTCACTGTCCGCTTCCTCCATTTTTGCCTGGTCAAAAAATAGTTCCGTGATATTATGTTGAAGCAAAATCTGTCTGTCACATTCATAATTACAAAAGCGGCAAAATGGCGCCACGTTGCGTTGCCTCGAGTATTTTGCACCAATAGCACATTTCTGTATTATGAACTCCGGTCCTGACTCTGTGCTAAAATGAGCTGCATGTTGGGTCCTAGTAAAAAAGGGAATAGTAAAACTACACTCAGATTTTTAAATCTACATCGGGGTGTAGTTTTACTATTTCTGGAATCGTTGATTTCCGTTTGGAATCTGCATGAAAAGCTGCACCTGGTGCAGGCTTCCACGTGGAGTCCATGGGAACCCCCGTCATTTCTAATCAGGACTAAATTCCCTTTTCCATGGCACCGAATTCCAGAAGGAGGAATGACATCTCCTCTACCAATGCACATTTAAAAAAATAAATTGTCTCCATCGGACAAATATGTTGCCCCGTGGATAACCTCCTCTGCCTTACACCCCCACAAAATGTGGTGTGATCCATTTCCCTTCCTAGCCTGGAACGGGATTTTTACACCAGCACTTAGGTGGGATATATCTCTGCCCCTTTCCAGGCTGAAAAGGATATTTCAGGAGTTTGTGAATGCCCACAAACGTATTTGTTTGTGGGCGTGCACAAACCTCCAAAGCTAACTACACCTTGTAATGTCCTGAATACCACCCCTTGAATAGCATTTATAGGTGCAGAGGTCTCCGCACAAGAAAATGGTCTTCCTTTGTAAATTCCTGGTAGACGTGTGTGTGGTAAATTTGGTAATAAATTCACGTACATGGACACACTGTATTTATTTTCAAGGACTGTATTAAAAACTGGCAGTTCCTTAACTAATAAATTAAGTAAATATTCATCTGATGCTGAAAATGATCCTCACTTGAAAGCTCTGTGTGATGGCTGGGAGTGTCTGGGTCGGTCTAACTATCTATTTACACAATTTTAGATATCAGTTTTTAAGCTAATAAATAAACATTGAGCAAGATAACTGGAAATGTACTAATTCTACTCGGCATCTATTGAAAAGACAATGGCATGGGTCGTGGATGAGAAGACACTGAGCATATAACCTCTGCAGTAAATAACATTTGCATTCAAGTAGATGCTGGGTCACCTCTCTATTAATTCTCCTAGACCTAGCCGCGGCCTTTGATACCATCTCACCTACAAGGCTGGTTGACCATCTCCAAGAAATTGGGGTCACAGGCTCCGCTCTGGGGCTTCTGTCCTCATTTCTCACTGATCAGTCACAAAAAGTAAAACTTGATCAATTCTACTCCGACGCCACTCACACCTTCTGCGGGGTCCCACAGGGTTCCTCATTGAGTCCAACCTTATTCAACATCTATGTCACCCCTTTGGCCAACATTATTAGATCTTTTGGGCTGGAGGCTGTCCTAGGCGGATGACACACAAAGTATTGTGTCAATCACCAAAAGCATTGAGGCGTCTGCTGCAAATTTTAACAGCTGTATGCGGGCTGTGGCCTCCTGGATGCTAGACAACTACCTACTACTCAATGGTGACAAGACAGAAGTCTTGATTTTTGGTAGTCAACAATCTATATGATCCCACTCTTGGTGGCCGGAAATGCTCGGCTCATGCTTCTGCCCAGCTCCAACAGCAAAGAATCTTGGTGTCATCGTTGATAGCTCTCTTTCTTTTGAACCCCAGATCAACAGAGCGGTTTCCACTTGATTTGGCATCATTAGGATCCTGAGGAAGATCTTTCTATGTCTTTCCTTTTCCTCTCGAAAGCAGACAGCTGTTGCCCTGGTCCTGTCCAGATTGCATTATTGTAATGCCCTTTACCTGGACATCAATAGGGGATCCATCCATAAACTGCAGCTTGTACCGAATGCAGCGGCTAGACTTGTGATGGACCTTCCCAAATTCCACCCAGTTTCGGCATCTATTCGTAAGCTGCACTAGCTTCCTTTAGAAAAGAGAATTTTGTTCAAGGCCCTTTGCCTTATCCATAAGGCTCTTCATAATTCGGGCTCCAAAGGCATTAAAAGGCGCTTTCAACAGTATGTCCCTACCAAACAACTGCAGTCTGCCAGCAAAAACTGGCTGGTAGTTCCCAGGTCAGGAGAGCCAGGTTGGGGGGTGCTTTTTCTGTTGCTGCCTCTAAGCTTTGGAATTCTCTCCTGCTATTAATCTCTGGGCAAGCTTCTCACCTTCTGTTCAGTAAGGCCCTAAAAACATGGCTCTTCACTCTGTAACTGTTAGGCTCCTTTCTTTGCTTCCTACGACCGCTGGCTCTATCCGCACCACTTTGACGGCCTTGGGCAAAGTCTGCGCTCTATAAGACTAATATTCATTCATTCTTTCATTATAGAAGGGGACATCCAAGATCTACACTAGAGGTTATCAAACGCAGGGTGCCCCCCAGGCTCAGGTACTGGGAGAAGTGTGCGTTTCCTTTCTGATGGAGCCCACTACTAGGCTGGGCCAGTATACCCTCCCAGATGAGATGTGTATTTGTATAATGCACAAAAGATATAACAAAAAGGCACTGCTTGCACATGCAAGCTTTGGCAATACAATTTGGGCTTCAAGGGTGACGATGTGCAAGCATTGAGAGAGGCACCGAAGATGTTACAGAACAGGCCATCAGAATGGCATAATTCTGTCTATCTGGATGGCACAGTATCAATGAGGGCTAAAGAGGAGGCAAGAAATATCCGGCGTATATCCTTTACTAGGACCCAATTTAAGAGTTTGGCCAACAAGACACTACATCAAAACGTAGCGGACATTCTGTCCTCCATATGACAAGTGTCTTAGGCTATAACGTACTTGTAATAAGGCGGATGGAACATCTCCTACATTTGTGACAGTGTTCACTCTATGGAACTCATAATAAGGCCCTTATTCCTCAGCTCTATCTTTGGTCTTTCGACGTAACCGGGCCTTTTTGAACTCCGTGGTTATTTTTGTCCCCACTGCTTTTGCAGCAGTATAGCAAGTGTGTCATCAGCCCTAGTGTAAGGAACGAAATGGGTCCCTTGGCAGTTTTTTGAACTACGAAATACAGCAATAATTAAGGTTCAGTAGTCCCTCAGGCCTCTAGGTCTCAGTGTCACTGCACCTGTTGCACCAATGGAAGCTGTGCTCGTGTGCTCTTGCTGAAAGAAGATTCCCTGCATGTGTACCCCTTTTTGTGGAGCTCTTTTTTATGACACTCCTAAGCATTGCACTCAAAGAGTTCTATGGCATGACCTTTGCTTCTTCTGTCTCATTCCTGCTGGACATTGCACACCGCTCATCTGCTAAGGCATGGCTCTTCCATATCTCCTAGTCCTTTTCTAAATTATTTATCTTTTCTGGAGCAGTCACAGGCTCCATTGCACTCCTGTTTCTAATGTATGATTATCCATGTGCAGCTATGTCCTCCAGAGCGGCCCTTGGTGCTCCCGTGAGGTCTCACAATGATCTACAGAGTGGAGAACCCTCTGTCTAGGCAAGCTAGCGTTCCTCTTTCCAGCTTTTGCCAGCCCTCCTCCTATTCCAGCTGTCATACTCCTCAGGATTTCTACGCAACAAATGTATAACTTTGCCTTATCAAAAGACACACAAATGATGAAAGGAATGCAGAACAAATAAACATTCACCCCAGTCAAGAGATCTGGGTTCAATCCATCGTTCTTTTGCTCACCACACCACCCCGTTCAGACTGAGCCATATGCAAATCAGTCTTGACCCTGCGCCTCATGGGAACAGTCCAGCCAGAACTGCCAAGCTAGGTCCTCCTGGACCAGAAACAAGCATCCTGGGACCGGTTTCAAGGTATTACCCCTCATCAGCCAGGCTAGCTTGAATCCAGTGGCACAGTGAGCCCGGGACCCATGTCTGGGCATACCCGGCGCACTTAGGGCAAGAAAGCAAAAGACACACAAATGATCTTTGCCTTAGCTGCATTAATAATATCTGTCGCAATGCTGACGTCTTCATTTTTCTTAAACCTCTCCTCATTTTTTATTTCTTTGAGGAGTCGACCATACCTTGATATTTACGTCACTTAACACAAAGTAAAACGTCAGGTAGAGCCCTTAAGCAATGTTGCTGATTAAGTCTTTGAAAAGTGTGAAACGAAGTACAGACACTTTTAGCATTCTATTAGGAACTTCCTATCCCACTGTGAACTTAGTCTAATATTTTTTGTCAGAAATCAGTAAATTTTTTAATTTACCCTGTACTGCTGAAGCTAGGAAAACAGTAAAACACATAGTTTACTTTAAACATACAAATATAGTGGCTGTACAAAGCGGTGTGCCAATTTAGTACAAGCACTTACAATTTAGCACATGCACGAAAATCACACATGCATACAAGAAAACAACCACTTCAAATTGGTCAGGCAATACTATCATTTTTTATAATAATGCCACATAATCATGCAATGGAGACGGTGCAAGCAATAAATGAAAACAATGATTGATGTACAAAATGATGGTTCTAACTTCATTCTGCTGTTTCCTCTGGACACGACTAGCTGCCTACTGCCTACCACTAATGCCGTTGCCCTGAGACACTGGTAGTCTGTTGATAAAAATCTACATGCTGCCCAGGGGCGGCTTCTCCGTAATGGCGGAGGAGCGTCGCCCCACTGGTCAGTGTCCGTCACAGAAAATTAAAACTATCTTAAAACAACAATATCATTTGATTTTTCTGTGACAGGCTCTGGCTGACGGTACATGCATGACAGGCAGGAGTGGTGGGCACGTAGAAGTGCTCATATAAGCTTGGCTGGCAGTCTTAGGCTGGCCAAACAGACATGTGCACTTCTATTTCTCCAACCCAGCTGTGTTCACAGCCCGGTTGGAGAAAAGCAGCAGGCTCCAAGGCAGTGTATGAGCTGCAGACCAGGCAACTCGGACAAATCCTGGTGCTGCTCTCATAGTATGAGAGCAGCATCTGGGCAGCCTGTGTCTTCCCAGAGACTGCCGGGAGTGAAGCACTGGGGCAGCCGTTGGCATCGAGAGGTAAGGTTTAAAAAAATATTTTCAACCTCAGTCCTCCCTCCCCTCACTTTCGTGATGCGGCAGCTGCCACTAATGCTGCCAGACTAGCATCTTCCCAGTAACAGCACGAGTTTCCCTTTCCATTAAGTTTTCTGTTGGCTTCATCTAGCAAGCTGAAAACCTGGCCAAGCACGTCTGGTGTAGGTAAAGCTAATGTACACATCTTAACCATCTTGAGGTTTGAGAACCTGCAAAGATTATTCTAGGACTCTGAGTGTTAACATGTCTTGGTCATGTGGCTGTCCCCTACCGTACTCTATACTTCCCATTTCCTGACTGAGAAGAAAATATACAAGTTTTCTCTTCATATTAGGTCTTAGGGTAGTGTCCTGTTGAATCCAGCCTGTCTCCTTGATTCTAAATCCAACTGCACCATCCATCTAGACCTTATAAATATTGAGTTATTTCAGCTTGTAGTTTTGGTTGCACCTTAACACTAAATCCCAGTTTCAACTGCTGACGTGGTGGGTCCAGTCAATCCCCTCTGCCTAAAATCTTGACTGTAACTGGCCAGTTTGAAGATACAGGTTCCTCAAGTTGTGGAACCTAAAGAGACAAACTTTGATTACTAGCCCAGCACCCCAAGCATTAAACTTTGACCCTGAAACCAGTTAGGCATATAACATATTTTCCCTGAATTGTCACTGCTTCATGGACATGGACTACTGGAACCAGCAGCTATTTTACATTGACAGTCTATGAATTTTAGGGTTAAGCTCCAACTGACCAATTTTCAGCGTGAGCCCTGGTCAGTTGAAATGACAATTGTCTTTCATCTTTTGGCACCCTGAAAAAAACATTCTGAACCTGTGCTCATTTCGAGTGGTTAGGTTTCAGTAGGCTGACCTCTGTTCATTTTGAATGGTTGAGGTTGGGGTTAGGTAGGATTCTGGAACATTTAAGTAGATTCTCCGCAGCCAGGGATAAAACCCACAGATTAACACCCCCTCCTCCCCACCCCCAAGCTCTTAGGAATTACGGGATAGGGCAGATCTACCAAGTGGTACCCAGTGCTTAATTTGAGACAGTGGTTTCCAGTGCTCAGCACTGGCACTTAATTGGTTTCCGGTGCTCGGCTCCGGCACTTAATTGTCAACAGCTCCCTTATGACAGTCTGCCACATGGTGGCCCTGCTCATCTAATTTAGAGATGACCAGAACAACGGTTGTTTATGAATACAATTTACATTAAAATGTACTAATACCTACCTCCCCAGCCATTCCTTTAGCTTCGGGGACCTGGAATAATCTGAACTTGCAGGAGAGAGAGATGGTTAGTATTGGAAGCGATGACAAGGACAAGGGGTGATGCAAGCTGCAAAGGCCTCCTGGTCAGGGCCTCAGCACTTAATATTTTACAAATTAAGCACTGGTGGTATTAGAACCTCAGCCACATTGACTGAAAACATGGCAACGTAACCCAAAGCGAATTTTAAGCTTTATGATGACTGCCAAGGGCTCCCAAACAATTCCCTATTATAAATTGGCCATAGTGCCCTGGGCCATTCGAAGTAAAATTCCTTATTGCTTTAGCACTCTCATTGTGTTTGAGCTTCTACCTTGATCAGAGAAGGTGCTAGAAGCATCTATTTTTGGTGTTGAACATTATTTTAACTGCCCTACTTTGCTACTTTGGCATAAAAGACCAATTTATTTGAAAACCGCAGCTCCAATTGTTTATGGGGTGCATACTCACTTTTATCATACATTATTTGAGTTACAAACCTTCAACCACCTCGTGTAGCAAGTCTGGACTACTTGTCCTGGTTGCAGAGTGAAGTGCACACCTGGAATATCAGGTTTTCCAATTCGAAGGAAATAACATCCACTTCAGCTTAATATACTTTAAGATACAAATTAACTTGAAGACTCCAGGTTGATGTTATTTCCCCAAAAATAGATAACATTTAACAATGTTGCTGACTGCTCTTTGATTTAAATTCTTTAGATATTACCCTCTTTTAAAATGGTCTCTAGGGGCATTACCTAGATGAAAGATTGAATCTCCACTTCTTCAGGAATTCTGTAAAAACACAAACCATGGTTAAGTGAAATATTTCTGGCCAATGGGCATACAACTTTGTGGATGGGTCACAGATGTAAGTGAGATAAAAATAGGACTCGCTGCTCTATGCAATGTGCTTTTTTCTCTAAACACTACATGGCCTGTTGGTTGTCATTGTCTTCCTTTCACTTCTTTCTCCGTTCGCCATCTCACTGCTTCCCTTGTCTCTCAGCTGAGAGCAGGAGCTGCACTGCTTTGTTAACAGCGCAACCAATTTGATATTTTAATTCTCCAGCTATTTTACGTGCTCTCACTATGTGTAGGTAACATCAATTTACATTCTTCTCCAACTCACCATATTTATATCCACTTTCCCATACTTGCATTAGTCGCTCATGAACTGTCCCATTTATTTTCACACAGAATATTTACAGCACTCACTATGGTCCAAGATGGCGGATTGACACCGCCGGAGTGGTGAGCACTGAAACGGGTCCAGGCGGATACCAAACAAAATGATCTGAAAACCGTGATCTTGAAAACGGCAACGCAATACTGGAGTGACTGCTTTTTCTGTTTTTCTGCTTTTCTGCTTTTTTTCATATGCCAAAAGACTTACGTGAACTGCAGGAACAGAGGGGCGCGTTGAATGTTGCAGCTACGGCTGATCGGTGACCGCATCCTGAGTCAGCTACGGGCTGCTAGCGCTAAGAATACCGCGAAGAATACCGCAGCCTCAACAAGTCAGGAACCTTCGCGCGGCTGGCCGAGTTGGCTGAGTCTGACGAGGTGGACGAGACTGACGGTACTCAATTGGTTTGGCCTGCGTTCCCCCGCAGCACCGGCAACAGCACAGCCAGAGGAGACGAGCGGCAGCGGGAGCAGCAGCACGATGGCTCCAAAACCTCCTACGCGCACGACCCGCACAACAGCTGCTAGCGGGAGAGCGACGACCCCCCTGCTACTCTCAATCGCAGCCACAAACGAACTTACAACAAGTAAGAAAATTTCATGTGTTAAGAACGCAACGGATGTAGCCTTAGATGCAGAACAATTGCATTTAGGTAAACTTGGGGAGAAATACCCGACTCAAAAGAAAAATTATGCAGCTGATTGTGCTGCTGCTGATAACACAGTTGATAACCTATTAGTAATTGAGGGCACTCAAATGAGAACAGAGGAGTTTGAGAATTCTAGTGCCGCAGCACAGATCGATGATACCTTAAACAATGCAACTATGCTATTTACAACAGACACTACTGAGTTGGCTGGCGCAGAGGAAGAGTTAACTAGTCTGTCTAAAACTCTAACCAAAGAAGATAATGAACCGGTAGAACTGGTGAATAAATTGACTAGTTTTGATATTGATGCTGATACTAGTATGAGCACCCCTCACTTTGAAATAACTAATACAACCAGCATGCCTGCAGATAAAGGGAGCACTGAGGGCGTGGGAGAAAGTGAGGGCGCTGAAAATACTGACAATACCGACATCGCAGAGACAGATGAAGAATATGTGGATCTCAACGATGTAGGTAGTAGCACGATGTTAAAAGCGACCAAAGACAAAAATAAAACACTTACCACAAAGAAATTAAAGGGCAAAAATAAGAATAAAGCTACTAAAATTACAAGCAAATCCAAACCAAATGTTATGAAAATGATTGCGGAGAACAGCCCAATTAGACAATGGGTACAGGCTAAGGGCGGTGTTAAATCTATGGCAATGAGATTATCTGGTAACAGCCCCAACGATCAAAACATTATCTCCAAAGACCTAAACCAGATCACTGTACCACTCAGCCCTACCCAGACCAATATTCCTAATGTAGCAAAGGCGACAAAAGCAAAGACCGATAGTTTTGATAAATCTGGCCTGAATAAGGAATCGGCAGAGTCTTTGGGGTCTTTGGGGTCTTTGGGGGAAAGTCTATTGGATCAGCCACACCCTTCAGTACCTTCAGTACCCTCGGTGCCTAACACGATACTTACGGAAGACAACTCCGCTTCTTTGTCAGAGAGCTGCAACAGTAGTATTAACAAGAATAACAGTAGTGGTAGCAGTGGCAGTATAACCCAAGACCTAACTCATGACTTGCCTGACACTCTAATTGGGCCTACAGATGAGGCATTAATTACTACGACAGAAGAGAACATACAAGAATTACACACGGAAAATGTCGCTTTTTCCTTATCTAACGGGCCAACAGAATGGGATCCACAAGGGGAGGTGTCTGCTTCTTTTCAGACAATCTTACAACTCCTCCATGAACAAAAACAAGAAGCTAAAGAACATTATCAGCAAATGAGGGAGGATAATAACAGAACTCAAACCTCTTTGCAAGAGATGGCGAGCAAATTGGGGTCAGTATCTCAAGATATAGAGGAACTACAGCAAAGAGTGGTAGTGACAGAGGAGAAATCACAGCGCTCTGAAATAGAAGTGAATAAACATGCCTCTCAATTAATTCAGATGCAAAATAAACTGGAAGATTTAGAAAATAGACAGAGAAGACAGAATCTCCGTGTTTTTGGTATTGCTGAAGGAGCGGAGGGGGCGGACCCAAGAGCATATGTTACCCAACTATTTCAAAAGGCATTTCCCGACCTTTCAGATTGGGACTGGGACTCTCAGATACAACGGGCTCATCGCTTACCCCTATTTCAAAAAGATAAGAGTGGTAAATTTCCACGGCCGGTTTTGATTTATATAGGCAACTATCTGCTTCGACAAGCTATTTCTCTAAAAGCACGGCCTAACACTCCAGTCACCATTGACTCTACTATCTTTTTTGTGAGATCTGATTTAAGCAAACTCACGTTAGAAAGACGATGGAAACTGAAGCAATTCATTGATCCAATTAAAGAACTTGGATATCAAGCTTATTTGCAGGAACCTGCTAAGTTGAAAGTGATTAAAAACGGCCGACCTTATTTCTTTGGGGAAGTAAATGAGGTTGAAAATGCTATTGCCTCCTGGCGACAGGGGAAATGATTAAGCTAACAACTATGATAGTGTCTAAGGCTAATGCTAATGCTCAGTGCATACGCTTTTAGTTGATTTTTCAGTTATATCTTGGTTAGTTTTAAAAGTTTATATGGTAACTGAGCGATTGCTCCTATGAACATTGGGTAGCACATTGGGTAGCACAGGTTTCTTCCTCTTTCTTTTTGTGTTGCTGTTGTTTTCATATGATTAGTGTTGAAAGCCTGGACCCTAACAGTGTTTTATCCGCTCACCGACTGCCAAGGGAACGGCAGTCAACCGAAATGGGGGGACCAGAGGGGAGCTACTGGGTGGGAAACGGGGGAGGGGAAAAAATAAAAAAATGCATCATGAGTACAAATATATCTATGTTCTTTTGGCTAAGAGAAGCTTATATGGTTTGCAAGAATGCTATGGTTTTTTTTTGGGTAGAAGCTCTGTCAGAATTTATAATAACAATATCAATTAAATGTATCAACTAAAACTTCTAGTTTGGAATGTGGCTGGGCTTAACAATCGGAATAAGAGGAGACTAGTATATGAGGAACTTAGGATGCATAACCCACAGATGGTAGTTATAACTGAGACTCATATTGCATATAAGGATAGACAGTTATTGAATCAGTTAGGCTATGATCTTTTGGTCTGTACAGACTTCAATGCTTCAATTCGAGGGGTGGCCATACTGAAGCATAAACAGCTTAAAATAGAAGTCAACAAAAAAATGACGGATAAAGCGGGCAGGTGGGCCATGGTACAAGTGACTTTGGAAGGCCTCCAATATATAATTTGTGGGGTTTATGCTTCAAATCAGGATGAACCGAGAATAATTGATCAGGTCAATATGGAATTACTTACTTGGGAAGGGGAACGTATAGTGTTGGGTGATTTTAATTGTGTTATGGATTATAATATGGACACAACCAGAAAGGGTGCGTTGCAAAGGATGCGTAAGACGAGGGCTGCCATCTTAGATTTGGCTAATATACATGCAATCAAGGATGCCTGGAGATATCTTCACCCACACTTAGCAGGGTATACTTACTATTCATCCGCCCATAAGCTCTGCTCGCGTATCGATATGGTTTTTGCCTCTAACTCTATACTGTCAACTAGTAAAATGTCAATATGCCCTAGGGTGACATCGGATCATAACCCGATTTCATTCATAATAGAAATTGAAACGGACAGACATCCACCTAGACCCTTCTCTTTTCCCCGGTATCTTTTTTCTGATGCTAAGTTTGTGAGTTTGCTGAAAGGACATATAAAAGATTTTATCGATATCAATGGGTCCACTACATCTCCTCTGATGGTATGGGATGCTTGTAAGGCCAGTATCCGTGGGTTTACACAACAGTTCGTTTGGCAGCAAAATAAAATCAATAGGGTTCATAATAAAAAATTACTAGATGATATATCTAATATCGAAGAGAGGCTATCTAAGATGCTAGTTAATTCCGCCACTACAAGGGCTAAAGAAATCGAAGATTTAAATGCAAAATTGATGGAATCAAGATTAGTTTTGAAAAATATTTTTAGGGAGAAAAGCATTTCTAAATTAGCTAAATATAGGCTAAATCAATATGAAAGTGGGGAGAGGATAGGAAAAATTTTGGCATATAAAGTGGCGGAGGATCGAGCCCAAGCGTTGATCAAGGAAATAAAAGGTGACGATGGACAATTATATCAAGATTCTAAATCAATTTTATATCAGTTTGCCATATACTATCAAGAGTTATATACGCCTGAAACAATTCCAATAGGAGATAATATAAAAGTATATCTGACAGAAAATGCTGTACAGAATATAAAGGATGAGCAAGCCGATCACTTGGAGGCAGATATAACAGCTGATGAAATACAGGCAGCTATCAATTCCCTAGCACTGGGAAAAGCTGCAGGCGAAGATTCAATCCCCATAGAACTTTATAAAAAATGCATGGAAGAATTAATTCCTCTTATGATTATGGTTATCAAAGCTATTGGTAAAGGTGAACAAGCTCCAAAGTCCTGGAATCGCACTCAAATTATATTTTTTCTTAAGAAGGGGAAACCCCCACAAGAGAGAGGGTCTTATAGACCTATATCATTAATCAATGCCGATGCAAAGATTTTTGCAAAGATACTAGCAACAAGGCTGGCGTCACTAATGCCACAGATGGTTTCACCATTTCAACACGGGTTCATCCCCAAACGGGATACTACCGCACACATTAATACTGCTATATCGGCATTTGATGTTGCTAGGACGTATCCCACCCCACTCGGAATGATCCTTTTAGATGCGGAGAAAGCTTTCGATCGCGTGGGGTGGGACTTCCTCTGGGCAGCCTTGGTTGCATTCGGCATAAAAGGTCAGTACTTAAAATGGGTTAAATCCCTATATGATCAACCAAGGGGTAAAGTATGCTATTCAGGACTGTGCTCACCTATCTTTCCAATTGAACGCGGCACTCGACAAGGGTGCCCTCTGTCTCCTCTGCTATTTGCTTTAACAATAGAACCCTTTTTGATTGCATTGCACAAACAAGAGATGATTGTACCGTTCAAAAATGGCCTTAATGCATTAAAAATAACTGCTTACGCAGATGATGTAGCGGTTTTCTCTACAAATGTCCCTGAAGCTATATCAGGTATAGGTATTGAAGCAGATAAATATGGTATGGCATCAGGGTATAGGTTAAATATCAGCAAAACACAAATAATTACAAATTTTACTTCACTAACACCAATAGATGGAATATGTAATGTGGCAACATATCTCGGGGTAAAAATATCTTCTAGTATTGATTCAATAATCGCACTCAACTACGAACCTTTATTAAAAGAAACTTCTCTTCTTCTTAAGAAATGGCACAAACTTCCAATGGGGATTTTGGGGCGAATTAACTTAATTAAAATGAAGATCTTACCCAGATTTCTTTATCTTTTTCGGTCCATACCCTTAAGAGTATGTAACACTTACTTTAGCAGACTGGAGGGCATCATCAGCAGCTTCATATGGGGGTATAAGAAAGCACGGCGGGCGATATCTTTGCTCAAACTCCCCTATGATCAAGGTGGACTCGGGCTACCAGACTTTAAATTATATTATTGGGCTGCTTTTTTAACTCGTTTTCGTAGCCTACTTATTTCTGACAAATGTCTTTATTTTCACAAATTTACATTAGGGGATGACGCTACTATGTTTCTGTACAGACTTAATGACCCCAACTACTTTAAACGAGTACGGTTCAAGACGATTCGGGACACAGTGAGCATCTGGCGATCTATTCTTGTTAGGAATAACATCTCCCTATTTCACACCAAAACACCACTCTGGTATAACCCAGGGTTGCCAGGTGTTTTTCACGATCTAGCTACTTCTATGCTCTCGGATAATGGCATAAATAATTTGGGAGATTTGTATGACCATACTGGATTTTTTGATTTTGAAAAGTTAAAGATGATGAATAAAGTACCAGAAAGGGCGTGGTTTAAATATAATCAGATCAAGGATTATATTACCCATAGAATAGGCCTTGATAGTATATCTGAATCCGAAATCTGGAGCTGTATGTATAGGGATTCTGACAAGGCACTGATCAGGTGTGGTTATAAGACTTTCTCTATCTTAAATAAGGATGATATTAGTAAGGTGGCAGAAAAGTGGAGCACAAAGTTGGGTGTGAATGTAACATCAGACTTAATAACTTCCTCATTAAATAGCCTAAATAATGCAGTTCAATCATCTAGTCTGAAGTTACAGCTGTTTAAAACTGTGTTTCAATTGTATTACTCACCAGACAGGATACTAAAATGGGCTTTTAATAATGATCTGAACGATCCGAATGACCGTACAAAATGTCCTAAATGTGCACTTAAGGGGGCAAACATTGTTCACATGTTTTTTTCATGCCCCGAGCTATCCATTTTCTGGAAGGATGTAGTTGGTGTTATCTCGACTAAATTGGCTAGGCCCATTATACTTACGCCATTGGATATTTTGATCGGAGTTGTTGGGGTAAAAAATAGATCTCGTGATTTGATGAATATACTTTTCACATGTGCTAGATTAACTATTGCCAGGGCCTGGATACAAAGCCATCCCCCCACGGTCATGGAATGGTGGCTTCTGGTTAAAGACATTTACGATATGGAAAACACTTTAGCGATGACTAAGGGACTGAGGCAAAAACGAAAGATACAGGAAATTTGGGGAGTAATTATGTCTTAACAATTTAACGGAAATATTGCTTTTCAGTACTGTTTTTGATTGATGCTTTATCTTATATGAGTTAACTGACATTGTTTATATATGTAGCTGATGTTACTCATGATGCTAATAAAAAAAATAAAAAAAAAAAAAAAAAGAATATTTACAGCACTCGGTAAATATTTGGAAAACTATGTCATAGCGATTAAAGTAGAAAATATTTAAGTGGAAGAGAAACTGCTCCTATTTAGTTGATATAATACCAGTTTAAAAGTGTGTGCTTCAGAATATCTCTGCAGCTATTCTACTTCTTAAACCGGATGCTGCATTTCATGCGTTTCCCTTTGCTCCATAGCAAGCATTTGCTAAGAATGGTCTACTGGCAGTGCGCTGCTGAACATGGCTGTCCATAACGGTTTCTGAGCAAGAGGTGTGCAGGCACAGCTGTGTGTGGAAGTGCTCAACTCGTGACTTTTAGTAAAGAAAAATGTGTGATATGCAATAAAGACAACGTGATTTCTTGTTGTATTTGCTGTGTTGAGCGTACATTTAAAAGCAAAAAAAATAAATAAGGGATTTGGCTGATTTTTCCCATTAGTTTTGCAGACATTTTACATATAATTACTGGCTACGCTGTCTGTAGAAGACCTATTATTTCCAATGGGTTACATATAAATAGAGTGGGTTTTGAGTCCGCCTCTTATTTATGATTGGATGGTTTTATTATCTATCTCACCTCTTTGTTCCTGATTCAATGTTTTCCCTCTACTTGCCTTGTTTTTCTCTCACACAGGAGCATTTAAGTCTCACAGCGTTTTGACTCCCACTGCTGACAGCGGTCCTTGCACTGAGTGCATGTAAGCGACTATTTTGTCTTCCGGCCTCACTGCTGCCTTTCCCCCTTTCTTTTCGCTCTATGCTGTAGTAGCAAAAGGAAGAGGTTCCTGTTGTGTCTCTTGCTTAACCTTAAGTCTCTCTTCCTTTCCTTTACCGCGCGCCCCCCCTCCCTGCGCGTGGCTCCTACACCAACTGGAATGTTGACAGCTGTACGTTCTACTGTGACAGTTTATGACGTTACAACAAACAAATGATGGACGGAATGCTGACAATGCATACATTCTCCCCCAGTCAAGAGATCTGGGTTAAATCCATCGTTCTTTTGCCCACTACACCACCCCAGTTTAGACATGGCCGTATGCAAATCAGTCTTGACCCTGTGCCTCATGGGAACAGTCCAGCCCGAACTGCCAAGCCATGTCTTCCCTGGACCGGAATCAAGCATCCTAGGACCGGTTTCTGGCTATCAGCCGCCATCAGCCAGGATAGCTTGACTCCAGTGGCGTAGTGAGCACGGGTCCCACGTCTGGGAATACCCATCCCACTTAAGGCGAAAAGCGTTACAACAAACAAATGATGGACGGAATGCTGACAATGCATACATTCTCCCCCAGTCAAGAGATCTGGGTTAAATCCATCGTTCTTTTGCCCACTACACCACCCCAGTTTAGACATGGCCATATGCAAATCAGTCTTGACCCTGTGCCTCATGGGAACAGTCCAGCCCGAACTGCCAAGCCATGTCTTCCCTGGACCGGAATCAAGCATCCTAGGACCGGTTTCTGGCTATCAGCCGTCATCAGCCAGGATAGCTTGACTCCAGTGGCGTAGTGAGCACGGTCCCACGTCTGGGAATACCCATCCCACTTAGGGCGAAAAGCGTTACAACAAACAAATGATGGACAGAATGCTGACAATGCATACATTCTCCCCCAGTCAAGAGATCTGGGTTAAATCCATCGTTCTTTTGCCCACTACACCACCCCAGTTTAGACATGGCCATATGCAAACCAGTCTTGACCCTGTGCCTCATGGGAACAGTCCAGCCCGAACTGCCAAGCCATGTCTTCCCTGAACCGGAATCAAGCATCCTAGGACCGGTTTCTGGCTATCAGCCGTCATCAGCCAGGATAGCTTGACTCCAGTGGCGTAGTGAGCACGGGTCCCACGTCTGGGAATACCCATCCCACTTAGGGCGAAAAGCGTTACAACAAACAAATGATGGACGGAATGCTGACAATACATACATTCTCCCCCAGTCAAGAGATCTGGGTTAAATCCACCGTTCTTTTGCCCACTACTCCACCCCAGTTTATGACAGTTGCCCCAACTGACATGTTATGCATATTGCACTGAGCCTCCCGGTTTGGTGTGTCGTCTTTGAGCTTAATAAATTACTTGAATACTGGATGACTCCTGACTACTCATCTTTACATTTTGGCGACGAGCATGGTTGGACGACGCACAGATAAACCCACGTGATGGAAGTTGAATACTGATTTAATTGTTGATGGAGAATTGACTTTTACATACGTTAAATCGGGAAGGAAAGAA
Organism: Triturus cristatus; assembly: GCF_964204655.1. Taxonomy (NCBI): domain Eukaryota; kingdom Metazoa; phylum Chordata; class Amphibia; order Caudata; family Salamandridae; genus Triturus; species Triturus cristatus. Next base: position 142,229,540 of record NC_140580.1, on the reverse strand, counting down.
TTCTGAAAGGAGCGAAATGCAGCTAACTATACAGCAAATTGAATTCAGTAAGTGAAAAGAAGACGGAGCTAGGATAAGTGCTGCGGATTAATGTTTGTGACATTAGTTGCACTTTATCGGAAGTCCGTGATGGTGAAAGATGAAGGTGATGGATTAATTTATGAAGAAGAAATCTTGGATGTAGCAGTTCGGTGAATGGTCATGCTACGTTTGCATGGAAAAGCACTTCGAGCGAAGGTGTACGCACTGTCTTGTGGTGCCTGTGTTAAGTCGGCGATACTGAAGATTGTACACCGAGCCGCACAGCCTGCTGAATTTTCTACAGGAGACTTTTGAGTCGTTATTGAATTTACTCACCTCCACGGTAGCTGTAACCGTCATTGAAGAGAATTCTCCTCAGATGTTGTGGCGCAATTGTTTTCGAGCGACGTGACGTCAGCATACCTCGACGCCATCTTGGAAATTGTGCTGGCGGTCTAGTTTATTCACGTTGTCACGCACAGGAAGTGTACGTGCAGCCATCTTGAGGACATACCAGAAGTAAACAAGCTTCTATCTCCGTCTAAAGTAAAACGAAGCAATTTGGAACCTCTTCGGTGCACGAGTGAATTCATCCTGCGAGTAGGTTTCGGTTGAATTTTATGCTGTTCATGCGGAAGCGAAACTTAACGTGCAGGTGAGAGTTTTAAAGGTGATATCGAACTCTATTTTGGAAAAAAAAAAGAAAAACTTAATTTTCTTCTGAGGAACTGTTGGCCCAGTTAAAACTTTGGCACTGTGACTTTGCTGTGAATTTGAAAGGAAATATTAGACATATTGTGCACACTGTTTTGTTATGGCGTCTGGGAACCTATACAATTGTCAGCCCACTGAAGCATTTTTGAAGGGTACTGGAGTACCAGCAGTGAAATGGGAAGAGTGGAAGGAATATTTTTGTAACTACATTTCAACGTTTAATAAGGATGATGAGCCACTCAAACAAGAGGAAAAGAAAAAAATATTGTTACACTGTTTGGGTGCGGGAGGTCTGAAAGTGTACAACAATATAACTAAAAAAGTGAGAGTTGGGGAAGAGAGAAATGTTTATGACGAAGCGATGGAAGACTTAGATGGTTATTATAAACCAACTGTTTGTGTAGCAGTACACATATAAATTTTACAGAAGGAAACAAGGTAAGGAGGAAAGCATTGATGACTACGTATCTGCATTAAAGAACTTGGCACTCTCATGCAAATTTGAGAACATGCACGATGACTTAGTTAGGGATCAGATAGTGATGTGTGCTGCAAATTCTAACATACAGGACGCATTAAGGGCTAGAGGAGAGAAACCTCTTCAACAGGTGATTGATATTGTAAAGAAAGCTGAACTGACTGGTTGTTGTGCTAAGGAGGTTATTAATGAAGGTAAATGTAAAGCTGAAGAAGCAAGTGTGGTAGCAAAAATAAGTGGGTCAAAGAAAAATTACAAAAACAAAGTGAAGGACGCACCTAGATTCAAAGGTAATGCTGGTGCATATGAACAATTGAAGTGTTACCGCTGTTGTAGCAGTAAGCATTTAGCTAATGACTGGAAGTGCCAGCTGGAACAACAAATGCTTGCAATGTGGGATCATTGGTCATTTTCAAAAATCTTGCAAAAGGAAAACGAAAGAAAAAGTCAAATTTGTGGAGGATGAGGAAGAGGAGGAGTTTGAGCAAGACTCCTCGGATGACTCGGAGTATAATTTGTGTGTACTAAACGTAACGGAGGCAACAGTTAATGAGGAAGAAGAGAAATGCAAAAAGAAGAAACCCATATGCTTAATTGAAATAGGCGGTGTGAATATTAATATAGTCGCAGATTCTGGTTCACCCTGCACTATAGTTAACCGGGATGTTTGGACAGGAAAATTCAGAGGGAAAGTTGGGAAGCATTTGGAAAAACCAGACATCTCACTAAAAACATTCACAGGCGAACCTATTGAACTTGTGGGTTTCAAGGAACTTACGTTTGCATTTAAGGAAAGGAAAACTAGCAGCAAGTTGTACGTTGCTGTCACTGGCCCTTCTGTGTTGGGCTGGAAGGACCAAGGAAAACTAGGGCTTACTCTCAACCCGAACAGTGTAGAACCCTTTAACACTAAGGGAGGAGGTGAGATCAGAACTTAATAAGTTACTGGAAGCAGAAATAATTGAAAACACTAAATCGTCTGAATGGGTGGCTCCTCTGGTAGTCGCTAGGAGGGCCAATGGAAAATTGAGATTATGCATCGATTTGCGCGACCTCAATAAAAATATTCTTATTGACCAATACCCCTTACCAATGATTAATGAAATGTTGTCTCTCACAAACGATATGACAATATTTTCTACTATAGATCTAGCCGCAGCTTACCACCAGGTACCTCTGCATCCCGAAAGCAGACACCTCACCACCTTTGTTTCACCTTTTGGTTGTTTCAGGTTTAAAAGGGTTCCTTTTGGGTTAGCATCGGCAGCCGCATTATTCCAGAGACTAATGCATGAAATATTCAAAGGTGTGAAAAAGTTACTCATCATTCAAGATGATATTCTAATTATGGGAAAAGACCAAACTGATCATGACAACAGGTTAGTACAGGTACTTAAGATCCTGGAAAAAAGCGGGTTGACAGCAGAGTACAAGAAGTGCAGGTTCAGCAATAATTCTGTCACTTACCTGGGGCATGAAATAACTAAAGAAGGTATAAAACCAAAGAAAGATCTACTTAAAGCTATCAAGGATGCCCCAGTCCCACAAAATAAGGAAGAACGTAGAGCGTTTTTGGGACTGGTAGAGTACTATTCAAAGTTTGTGAGAAACTTTTCTATGAAAACGTACTGCATTAGAACCCTTTTGAAAAATAAGAACAAATTTGAATGGGACAAAGACTGTGAAAACGGTTTTAAAAGCCTTAAAAAAGAAATCTGTGATGCTCCATCTCTTTGACAACAATCTTACTTGTGTGGTCACAACGGATGACAGTGGTAAGGGAGTTGGTGCAGTTCTTACACAGGTTGAGTCCGATGTTACGGAAGTCACCATTGCATTTGCCTCCCGTTCTTTAACATCCACTGAGGAGAAATACTCAGTCATTGAGCGTGAGGCTTTGGCTTGTGTATGGGGCTTGGAACATTTCAGACAGTACATCTGGGGGAAAAGGATCGTTTTGCGATGTGACCACAAGCCATTGACAAAAGTACTGACTGTGAAAGGTTTATACAATGCATCACCTAGGTTGGCAAGATTATCTATGAAACTGTTGTATTACAACTATGAAATTCAATACTTGCCTGGTACCAAGAATGTGGTTGTGGATTTTCTTAGCAGGTTGCCGTTGCAGAATGTGGAAAAAGGAGTGAAAGAAGAAGAACTCTGTGTTGCTAGCATCAACAAAGAATTTCCTAGCATAACAAAGGAGGTCTGGGAAAAGGAATATCTTAAGGCTGAAACTATAAATGAGGTTAGGGAACTCATTGTTGTAGGATGGCCTAAGAAGATACTCCTGAAAAGTGAGCTACGGCCTTTCTGGGAATTGAGAAATGAGTTATCTGTGGAAAGCGATCTGGTTTTAAGACAGGGGAAGGTGATACCTCCTACTACCTTAAGAGGAAGACTGATTGACATTTGTCATGAGGGCCATCTAGGCATTAACAAAACAAAACAAAGAATTAAGAATTGGTACTGGTGGCCGGGGTGCGACATCCAAATTGAGCGAGCTGTGAGAAACTGTATACAATGCGAAAATTCAGATAAGTCTCAAACTACTCTTAGACCCCCCACTCCAACTGTTGAGTTGTCCGAACATGCCTTGGGAGAGAGTAGGGATCGACATAATGGGTCCTGTAAGATGGTAAGAAGAACACGTGCACTTAATGGTCTTGGTAGATCACTTTTCAAAATGGCCGGAGGTAAAACTTTGTAGGAAGGTAGATGCCTCAGACATCATCACGTTTATGGACGGTATATTCACAAGAGAAGGCATACCGAAGATCATTGTCAGTGATAACGGTAGTCAATTCACGTCAGACGTTGTCAGGAAATTTGTTGGCAGGAATGGTATTACACACAAGACTACTTCTGTTTACCACCCTGCTGGCAATGGAGTTGTGGAGAGGTTTAATAGAGTTATAAAAGGCACAATACAGTTGGCCAACAACAATGGGAGGTGTTAGAGGAAGGAATTAAAGAAAATGATTTGGGGGTATAGGATTACTCCTGGAGAGAAAACTTTGGTAAGTCCATTTGAGATTATGAGAGGCAGAACACCCGTTTCTAAAGATAATATCGGATGGCTCAAGAGTGCAAAGAGGTCTGAGTGGTCAGCGGAAATTGTTAGGAAAAGAATCCAAGAGGCACAAGACCTGTGTAAAGGAAAATTTGACAGCAAGCACAACTGCAAAATAATCAACCTAAAAGAAGGTGATAAAGTAAGAGTAAGGAGGAGAGGACACATAGTAAAAGGACATAGTAGGTTTTCAGAACCGCTAAGGGTGGAAAAGGTGTTTTGCAACTCAGCACTCCTCAGTGATGGAAGGGTTTGGCATGCCACTGCGTTGTCTGTTTGTAAAAGATTGGAAGGTGTACAGAAAGGACATTAACGAACAGGAACAAAAGGATGTAGGGGAGAAAAGAGTCGTGCTAGAAAAGTATGAGTGGCTACACCAAGGATCGTCTGATTCTGACGGGGAAGGTGATAGCATATTTTCACCATCTATTATGCACTGCAGTGGTGGCAGTCAGGAACGTGAGATTATTGAATCCATTGGGGAGATCAGAGAGCTGAGCACTAGTACCTCTGAGGCATCCCCTGGCAAGTGTAGTGTTACCACAGATGTGGATGACCAAGATGTTGTGGAACCCAGTGATGAAAAGAGTTATCCTGTTACTAGTGCTACTAGTAGTTCCTTAGAGTCAAGTGACAGCCAGGCATCTGGTCATGAACTGGTACCGGAAAGAAACACTTTGGAAGAGGTGGCCAGCACCAGTAAATGTGGTCGAAGCGTGGTGAAACCCAGCAAGTACAAGGACTTTATTTGCGAATAGTTATATAGTATGTTCATGTTAGCATATTTCCCTTTCTTTCCTTTCTATTTTTTTTATTCTCAAGGGAAGGAGATGTGTTGTGTCTCTTGCTTAACCTTAAGTCTCTCTTCCTTTCCTTTACCGCACGCCCCCCCTCCCTGCGCGTGGCTCCTACACCAGCTGGAATGTTGACAGCTGTACGTTCTACTGTGACAGTTTATGACAGTAGCCCCAACTGACATGTTATGCATATTGCACTGAGCCTCCCGGTTTGGTGTGTCGTCTTTGAGCTTAATAAATTACTTGAATACTGGATGACTCCTGACTACTCATCTTTACAGTTCCTCACAGCATAAGTAAAATCAATAACATTTTATTGATATAGAGGCCTGCAAGCAGCCAGCAACAAGCTTGGCTAACAAGCAGAGCAGCTGGCATAATCTGCCTTCAACATTCTATGACATCATATTTATACATGAAAAGGGTTCTATCATGAAATCACAATGCACCCAGCAAAGTTCATGTTCTAGTGCAGTGAAAACGAACTATAGAATACAACTAGCTTTATTAGTTACACATAATATACATATACAACATCTCCTTTTTTTCCAAACTGATTTAGAACAGAATATGATCTTTGTACTTATTAGGAAAACGAGAAATTCTACCAGAATTAGTGGATGTACCATCATAAATATTTTGAGAAGATAAACTACTGTAATCAGAAATACAGTTGTCAGGTGTAACATTTGAACTTCCAGGTTCAGTTATGAATGAACTTATAACGTATGTTATCCATTATAGGTTCTGAGGCATCCTTCAACTCATCACTAAAAGTAGTGTCATCAGTGTTAGAATTACATTTGTCAATATTTCTGGTACATGCAGATGCTATTGGATTTTCACAATTTGGAATGCTACAAGAATCTCTATTAGTGTTATCAATAGACACTAACTCATGCCACAAATATCCATCTTTCTCATCTGAAAAGTATTTCTTTGACTTATCAATAAGCTCTTTTTGACCAGGTTTAAGGCTAATGATATCACTTTTGTTTCTCCAACTTTTATTTGTTAAGCGTACTGAACCTCCAGCAACTTCATCTATTTTGCATAGATCTGAATATTTAGATTCTCCCTTTTGTACTTTATAATGTTTTCTCACAATAACCCAATCTCCTTTTTAAAGATTTTTGTCTTCGGCTCTGTGCACCTTGTCATGATAACATTTAGGCATAAGCTGTTTTTCTTGTATTCTATTTTTAACTTTAAGATATTCATCATCAATAACAACAAGTTTAGAATGTTCATTTATGTTAGGTCTGAATTTGGGTGTGAGTTCTGTATTACCCTTTCTGCCTCTCATGAGGAAAAAGGGAGTATATCCTGTTACATTATTGGTCGTGTTGTTGTAAAAATGTACTTTTTCTTGTATAAATTCATTTACAGAAAAATTAGATGCAAGAGCAAGTTGAACTCCTTCTTTGATAAACCTGTTAACTCTTTCTACTTGTCCATTAAATTTGGGCGCATACAATGGTGTTTTCTTCTGTTTAATTCCATTACTTTTTATGAGTGAAACAATTTTCTCTGAAGTAAATTGTTTACCATTATCTGAGACCATTATGTGTGGTAAACCCTCATTAGCAAAGCATTTCTTTAGAAATGTAATAACAGAATCAGTGTCAATCTCAGCTACAAATTAATAGTAAATCAATTTACTGTAATAATCACTTACTACAATTATGAATCTATAATCTATTTCCAAAACATTGAATGGACCTGCAAAATCTATCGCAATTTTACACCAGGACACTTCTGGAATACTTACTAACTGCATTCCATTCACTCTAGGTTTCCAATGTTTATCAGAATTTAAACAAACTGAACATTTGTCTATATATAGATTAACATCTGTGTCTAATCCTGGCCACCAGTAGTACATTTTCAATAACTTCTTGGTTGAAGTAGATCATGGATGGCTTCTGTGAGCTAAATCAATTAAACGCATCTTAAGTTTGGTTGGTGGCATCATAAGATCTCCACGTAATAAAAGTCCATTTTCGATACTCAATTCATCAGAAACTTGAAAGTAAGTTTTTAGCTCAGATGGTAGACTCCTTAACGGTGGCCATTTCCTTGTGATATATTCTTTGACTTTTATATTACAAAAAAGGGTCATCTTTACTTAAATCTATCCATTCTGTTTCATTGCTTGTACAGTCTGTATCATAAAAAATGTCAACACTTGCTACAACACATTCTGTATCTTCCTCAATATTTGTTTCAAAATAATTTACTGGTAATCTTGATAAGCAATCTGATCTAATATTATCTTTTCCAGGTATATGTTTAATAGTAAAATTGATTTTTTGTAATTTTCCTAACAATCTTAAAAGTCTAGAAGATGCTTTCCCATTACCTCTTCCACATCCGTCCATCATGTAGATTAAAGGCTCGTGATCTGTTACTAATTAAGCCTGGGTGGAGCTGGAAGAGTGGCACTACGCGGAGGTCCAAAGAGTTGGGGATCAACTTCGTGGAACCTTCGCTCTGCCGCCCGCCTCCACCGCCCCAGGAAGAATTACATTAAATATACATTAAAGGTTAAAAAAAAAAACACTTACCTTGACTGCAGCATCCCTGGGCTGCCGTCCTCCTCTTCATCGGTTTCAGGATAATCTGTACATGCGCGCACGCCTGCGCATTTCTAGCAAAGAATGCGCAGGCGCGTGCGCATTCGCAGATCATCATGAAACCGAGGAAGAGGAGGACAGCAGCCCGGGGACACCGCAGTCAAGGTGTTTTTTTTTTTACCTTTAATGTTTATTTAATGTCATTCTTCCTATGGGGGTGGAGGCGGGGGCTGGGCAACTCCGCTCAGCCGCGGAGTGTGCCGAGTTGTGCGTTCTCCGCGGAAGGTGGAGTAGGCACAACTCCACACACTTCGCGGACCCACGGTTATTACTAATTCAAAATGTTTGCCCCAGAGATACACTTTGTTTCTCCACAGCCCACACACAAGCCAATGTTTCTTTCTCTATTGTGCTATAATAGAGTTCAGCTTTGTGTAAACGTCCAGAAATAAATGCTACAGTCTGTACACGTCCCTTTACTTTTTATGTAAAAATGAGACCTATACCGACTCAGCTTGCATCAACTGTAATGATATTACTGCCTCCTGAATCGTAAGGATTTAAAGTAGGTGCTTCAACAATTGCTTATTTTACATCACATAATGCAAGTTCTTGTTCATCCTTCCAGTTATATTTTTCACCCTTTCTTAGTAAAGAACGTAAAGGTTCTATCTTATCTGCATAATTCTTCACAAAACGTGAATAATACTCACTAAGACCTAAGAAAGATCTTAGCGAATCTCTATCCTCAGGTCTAGGTGCGTCAGAAATCGTTTTTACCAAATCCAGTTTTGGTTTAATTCCGTCACAACTTAAAATATGTCCTAAATATTCAATTTCTTGCTCTAGAAACTTGCATTTGCTCTTTGCAACTGTCATGCCTCTTTTATTTAATTCATGCAGAACAGTGTCAAGTATTCTATTATGTTCTTCTACAGTGCTTGCATGTATGAGGATACCGTCTTGGAATTTTTCAAACTCCCTTAACATCTTTTAAAATATAGTCCATCATTTTCTGGAGCACATTAGCTGACAAAGCAAGCCCAAATGGAAGTCTTATAAATCTGTAAGCACCAAAGGGTGTGACAAAAGTTGTTTAATCTTTAGAATCTTCAGCTAATTTGACTTGATGGTAGGCTGACGAGGTCTATCAAAGAAAAATATTTTGATCCAGAAGTAGCTGCCAATAATTCTTGTATTTTAGGTAAAGGATGGCAGTCTACCACTAAATTTTTATTTAATGACCTCAAGTCTGCACAGAGACGGATTTCTCTATTTTTTTTTTTAATAATCACAATAGCAGAAACCCACTCTGCTGAGTCTGTTTGTTCAATGACTTCTTCATCTACTAATTTATTAAGTAATTTCCGCAGATCACTCCTGACAGATAATGGGATAGCCCTTACTTTATGTTCAACAGGGATGGCATTTTAACTATTCACACAACCAGTGCAGTCTCCAAATAGAGAATCATATTTTTTTAAGCGGTTTCTAAATCATTAACTGCAGTAGAAATATGTACATTAGCGGTATCAAGTTCACCAAGAACAATAGGGTCATCTGCTCCAGGTTTTAAAATAATTCCTAGACTTGCCAAATCTTTCCATCCAACAATATTTCTTCCACAACATATATTTTGGTTGTAACAGACCTACCTTTAATATTTAAAATATCCTAGAAATAGCCTAACATGTTAATATCAAATTCTTCAAAAGCCTTTGGATTTACATCAGTTGCTAGTAACTTTACATTTGGCCAATACTCTTCATACATTTTATCGGAAATTATAGTGATTGGCGATCCTGAATCTGCCATAATTTTTAATTCCACTGTATCTATATAGGCTACACCAAGTGTTTTATTTTATATTTACTATCTTTTTCTTCAAGTCAAAACAATATTGGATCAAATCTCTTCATCAAAATCATCAACATTACTTACTTTCACTGTTTGGAATTGCATAAATTTGAAATTTCTGCAAACAGTGGCAAAATGCACAATTTTCAAACATTTTGCTTATTTCTTACCCTTAGCTGGACATCCTGAATAGTCTGCTTTATGGTTTTTCGATCCACATCTGAAACAAACAATATATTTAGTTTCCATTTAACTACCTACTTTATTTCTTTTCTCATTTCTAACTTCTACTTTCCTTCTATCCTGAAAAAGAAAAAATATTAGCCTTCTGAAAGTTTTCTGGAGAAAGTACTTTTGAACTTTCTAATGAACGTTCAATTCCTGTAGCAATATCTATAACCTCCTGAAGTGTGGGATTGTTGGACGCTAATAACCTTTCTTGAATTTTCTTTTCAAAACGATGAAAAACAAATTGGTCACGTATGTGTCAACCATTTCATTAAATTCACATTTAGTAGCCAATACTCTTAAACTTGCAATATATTCTTCAATTGTTTCAGTCTCTAACTGTTTTTATATGCAAAAACAGTCTTCCAATCATTATATTGGGTTCTTCTCCAAATTGTTTTTCTAATCTTTTAATGGCTTCCTGATACTCATCCAATGGTATGAACTGTCCAGGAGGACTCTCATTTTCAGGTAAGCTGTCAAATATTTCCTGTCTACAAGCAACCCAAACATTATAGCTTTCTTTCTATCAGGTTCATATCTTTTTCCATCAATGGCAACAAGCTAATTTTCAAATGAACGTAGCCAATTTTTCTATTTCATTGGAGGTTTGCCTGGTTCTGATGAAAATGCTGTTGGTGTGCTTATGTTTGAATTGTGTGCCATTGTCTCTTTATAATCACTGTCTATCTCTTTCTTTACCTTGAAATCGATTTTAGAATATTATTTTATACTTTCTCCTTGTAATACTTTTCTTCTTTGTATGTTCTCTTTGCTACTCCTGCATTGCAAATTTTGTTATTTAAGTGAAAGTTACAAGTGTTCAATAATTTCCTCTTCTTCATTTAAAAAAAAAAAAGCTATTATAAAATAGCGCAAAACTTCCTTTGAAATGACAAGCGTAACAATATATTTGTATTTATGAAAAAAGCTGTAAAGGTTCTCCGCGTTATAATCAAGAAGAAAGGTGGATTACCTTAATTTCCACTTTGTAAAGCATTGCAACGTACTCGTCGTTCTTGAAAACCTGACTGAATGCTGCTGGTGCATTTTCCGATGGGAAATGCCTGATTTAAAGATGGAGTCACGCATGTTACGTTATGTGTGCGTAGTGACTCATTAATGTGACGCAGGCTGCACTTCACAGAACCAGTTGCAGCTCGCGAGGACCAGGAGCCATTAACGGTTATCACTAACTGGAACAAATAACGGTATGCTACTACGATTGCATAATTTAATCGCGCATCACACGTTAATTTGTTAGAGTTTACGGCAGTATTTAAAGAATGAAAGTACATTTTTAGGAACTTGCCTCAGTTTGTTTGTCCTAGGTTTTCCTTCTTGAAAAGCGGTTACCTCAAAGAAGCTTCGGCTGTCGCAGGCCTCCTAAATTATTCTTCCGGTGCTGTAATAACTCGTCGTCAAATTGTAGTAGCAAAAGGAAGAGGTTCCTCACAGCATAAGTAAAATCAATAAACTTTTATTGATGTAGAGGCCTGCAAGCAGCCAGCAACAAGCGTGGCTAACAAACAGAGCAGCTGGCATAATCTGCCATTAACATTCTATTACATCATATTCATACATGAAAAGGGTTGTATCATGACATCACAATGCACCCAGCAAGTTCATGTTATAGTGCAGTGAAAATTAACTATAGAATACAACTAGCTGTATTAGTTATGCATAATATACATATACAACACATGCTTATCTTTTTTTACCACCTCCATACCACACCGCATCCTCTAGCCCCCCTCCCCTTGTATTAATTGTTGGCCAGCTGCTGCTCTATTGGCCATCTTAAATTTTTTTCCCAACCAAGATGGTCGCTCGAATGGGTTCACATGTACGGCAGGCATCTACAGGTGGTTTTGGTTTCTTTGAAACAAATCCCATTTGAAGGTGGCTACTGCAGATGTGTTTGCAAAAAAGGTCGGCATCTTTGGACAGGATTAAAAAAAATAAAACAAACTACATTCAAAGATGGCCACCGCAGATGCACATGGATCCATGGTCTCCATCGTTAAATGGATATTCAAAGATTACAAAATGCATTCAAACATGGCATTGGATGCACACGCACTCACAACCCATCTAGGGTTTTAAAACCTGTTTCAAGATGGCACGTGCTTTTACAGTGGCTATATAAGCCAAAGAATAGCGTTGACAAAGCTGGTAGGTTTCACTACCAAGACGTACTGCCTTCACCAATACTTGTTTCAGTTCTGCTTGTGTTTCATGTTAGTCTATTTACCACATTTTTTTAATGCACACATCGAAGCCTAGTGAACATGCCCTCCATTGATGTACACACGAAAAACATTTTGATGGCTGACATGAGCAACAAGCATTGGCAAAGCCAATAAGTCTGGGGTATTTTATGTGAATGTGTTCTTTGTTGTAGGACTCCAAGTTCTGTCATGTGATGATGCACAATCACAGTACACATGTAGACAAAGATTTGTTCTATTACTACAAACTCAGAGCCAAGGTCTCTAGTTACCCATAAATCTAAGAAGGGCATAGATTTGCATAACAAATCAACAAATTAAATTTGTTATATAATCAAATTCTTTTGTATCTGACTCACTGGAGCTCTCCTTGAACGGAAGGTGTAGTAAACCCACCTCTCTATATAAATCTCTATATAGTGCACCACAATGGGGTACAGTATGCAGAGAGGTCGAAGAGACCCTTGTTGGTTTACAGAGGCAAAAGTAGATAATACTAACGCTCTATTAGGCTTCTCAGAGAGTAGTGCTAAGCATTTGTTGTACTCACAGAGGCAATACATGCTACATACACTCAATGAATTAAGCCAAGATCAAATTAGAAAAATAGTACTTCTTTTTATACAAATACTTAAACCAAGAACTTCGGGTATAAGGTAAATACTTTTCGCAATACGATAAATCCAGTAAAATGTAATAATTACAGTTGTGCTCAAATACGCACAATACACTCCCTATGGAAGGAAAAAGGCAAGTGGAAAATCAATGCAAATACTTTTGTTGGTCCCCTTTTAAAATTGGAAGGTTTGGGGGCCAAGGTCCAAAGTTCCAAGGCCAATTTCTCAGGAGCTCCCTGGGTTTCTCGGGAGAAAGGGGTACTTTGTACCTGGGTTGCTACGAAGACAGGGGGGCCACCAGTAAAGCAATGCAAAAAGGGACGTCCAGACAAGTCCGAGGGCTCTGAAGGGAGAGTGGGGGTCGTAAGGGCTCTGGGACAGTAGAAGCACAGCTGGATTGAAGATTCCCCAGCCACGCAGGCTGGGTGCAGAGAAGATGTGCAGCTGAGCAACAGCACACAAAGAAGAACCTTGCAGTCAGGAGCTAGCACCTTGGAGCTACGATTCTGGAGCTGCTGGGTAACTGCTGAGGTGGGTAGCCAGAGTACTGAAGTTCCTTGTCGGGTGCTGGCTTGCTGTAAGGTTGGAGTCCACCTGGACTTGGTTTCGTAGGCTTTTGCAGCAAGGGGACCGGTACCCCGTGTATTAGTGCCTTGGAGCTCCGGTGGATCCTGGGGCCTCAAAATGTGGTGCATAGGCCGAGCTGCCCCTCCAGAGCAGGCGTACCTTCGCCTGGCACTCAGAGACATCAGTCAGGCTGGGGAGCTGGGTGACGCTGGACTGGACTTTGATGGTTTGGAGACCTGTGGCTGCAGGGAGATAGTACCTCTATCTCAAGGGAGTTTTTTGGCGATTTGTGAAGTGCTGATGACCCTCCAGGGTTTGTGGATGCCACATAGTGATGAGATGAGCTGGAGGATGGCGATTGTGGAGGTCTAAGCAGCAGGCAGGAGTTTGCGCCCAAAGTCCACCACAAGGTCAGTAGTTCTTGTTCCAACAGCAGTTCTTCATTTGTCTTCTTCTTGTGTATGCCACCTAAATACTAAATGTAGGGACATTTACAAGGGAGTGATAGGTAGTGGTCAATGGGCCCTTTATCAGGAGTGTCTACACCCACTATATGCCCACCTCCCGTGAGTGGTGGGCATAGCCCTAGCCCAGATTGGAGAAGCCACACCATCTTCAAGATGATGGCACTGAAAAATGTGCTTCACCTCGCCTCCAGCACCTGAAGGGTGGAGTTGGCAGAAAGGGCCACCCTTCATATTCTATTAATTTTTCCTGCCTGTCGTTCTGCCAAACGGGGGTGAGGATAGGAAGGGGGCTTGCTCCTTCTATCAAGAGAGGATGGGGTCACATTTCAAAGGCAGCAAGGACTTTGAAGCTTCCCGCCACAGATGGCTCTTTCTGACCGGAGGGAAGGTATGAGCAACTCCACCCATGAGGTCAGATCTCTGTCTGGTGGTGACAGGCTGGCTTAGACCAGTCGGTGACCACACTGTTGGTTGGGGCCCCGGGGGAACCCTCTAAGGGGTTCTCTGTTTGCAATTATTAATAAATCTGACACTGGATTAATTGCAGGTTGATTAAGACAAGATGTTTGGTACCATACATCCCATAATTCAGTGAAGCCATCACATAGCTGGGGAACTCGTAATGATGAGTGTCTAGCCCATGTACTCCTTATGGCTTCCCTTTTCACTTACAATATCCAAGAATTGACATGGATATTGCAGGGGCATATCTACTCAGGCCGATAGGTCCACTCAGAAGATATAAGGCCTGCCAGAGGGGTGCCTTACCTATTTCCCATGCAGTGTCTGTGGGCATGACACACAGGGATGTGTGCCATATTGTCTCTTCGGTTTTGTCTGCACCAAGGCACATTGTCTGCGATGGCAGGGTGTATGGCCATGGCACAATTTGTGCGGCTACCCTTGGGGTACCTCTTCAGTGCCAATGTCCTAGGTACCAGGTGTACAATTTACTAGGGACTTACAAGGGTTACTGAAGTTGTGTCAATAGCGAAACAAAAGGTACAGTTTGGGGAGAGAGCTTCTGGCACAGGGGAACTGGTTGGCAGGGACCCTGTGCACTTCTAGTCGAAGTTACATCAGAAACCAGGCATAAAAAGAGGGGTACTGCAACAGACACCCCGTTTCTCAAAGAAGGTGTATATAATGTTGAATATGTTAAATTAAAGTAGGAGTGGGACATTGTTTAGAGAAGGGGGTGCAACTGGGCATATACAACTGAAGTGATATTACACAGAGCAGGAATGAAAATTGGAGAATAGTGTAGGGCCCCGAAGAGAAGATGGAAGATCTATGGAATGATTAGGCCCAGAAGAAGCACTGGAAGAAAGGTTATTTGAAGCCAACAAACAATTCTACAAATCCCAAACTTCCCAGATTGTCGTACTTTAATATTCGGGACCGCGTAGGGGACAGGGCCCTACCCCTGTCGATCTTGGTATTAACAAACCGCAAATGGTAAATGCGGTATGTACGAGTGCTTTATATATCGTTCTAGCTATGAATGCACTGTGTACACGTTATTCAGCTTCACTACGCGGGTTCCATTTTGGAAGCAGTGGCCATCTTGTCATTGCCCTCACATAGGCTACGATGGAGTAAATACGGGCCTCACAGTACATGGACTTTCCCTCTGACTTCTCTGTGACCTGGGCAGCTGGCTCTGCTGCCCCAGGTCAAACCGGTCTCACGAGCTCCCCTTCCTCCGTCCACCTGTGATTAGCATCAGGGCTTGACCCGTCATAAAACCCTTTCATTCTATACAATCCCCCGGCTAATCTCTTCCACACCTGCTTGTTCCTGCTTTATGACTTGTTTTCCAAAACAGGAGATGCTCATGTTTATTGGGGGGTCTATTGACATCAAATGTGGGATCTGAACCTTACTGTGTAAATCATTGTGGGCTGGCCGAACTGGAATGTGGGATGGTCATCATGACTCTGCTTTTTCGTTTGTAATGTATACTTATAATGGCCATATCGTAAACCAAGGAATGTGTGCCTGGAGCATGATATTTTGTACTTAAGGAGAAGCCCGTTCCTATGATTTTCAGCAGTCTCCTGAGAACATACACGCGGTTGTACTTCTAGGATACCTGTAATTGGTCTGCAGCCAATAAACGAATCTTTGACTTCACCCAGAAGACTCTGTGTTTCTGTAGGTCTGGAACAGGGTGAACCCAGAAGTCATAGGGTGTGTGCCCCTGCACCGCTGGGTCTAAAATACCCAGTACTTCAGTTTGGCGCCCAACTCGGGACGATTTCAGCGGTACCAGTCCAAGCCAGAGGTTCGTGAGGAGCTTCGTGTGGAAATTCCGGAGGAAGGCCGCCACTTCATCGACCCCTGCATGTCGACGTGGTCCGAAAGTCTTTTCTGCGAGGTTCTCCGCGTCCCGACGGCTACGAAGGACTGCTGCCCTGATTAATCGACCTGTTTTGGACCCTTGACGAGTTTGAGAGAGCGAAACAATCGAGAGAGTCTTCTGGTGACGCCATCGATCAGCAACATTCAGTTAAGTATAAGTGGAGCGTCTCCCATTTGTTTTTGGTATCCTTCGGGATCGTTTGATTTGGTAATTTGGTACTTTGGAGTTTGCAAACGCCAAAACCAGAGGACTCGTGTATTCACGAGAATATCGTAATCGATAATCCTTTGACGTTTGGATCTAGACTAGTGAGCAAAGATGCCTGGTTCTGGACTATTTGGTAGATTATTCTGTTTGGGTTGTGGAAAAGATTTCCAGCTAGAGGAATCATGTCCGGTTCCTCCGGTTGGAACTCCAACTTATGAGCTCTATGTAAAACATGGCGTAGGCCCCATTGCATATAACGAAGTGTGGATCCACTACACCAGGAAAGATGGTGTTTTAAAATGGCCCCAAAATGGTAGTTTTGATACCGATATTTTAGATAATTTGGAAATTAAATTGTTTAGGAAAAAAGCCCGGCCGGCGATGTTTGACTCTTTCCGCTTATGGCGAAAGGAAGCCAAACAAAAGGAAATTAAGTTAGCGAAAAAGAATAAGAGAGAGAAAGGTATGACAGTAATGCAAGCAGCTGTACAATTTAAAGACAATGAGGAGGAGCAGATGAGTGAGCAATTGCATAGGCAGCGCAAGTTAGGGATTGACAAATGTTACCCAGCCTTACCACATTCTAAGCAGAATGAGTTAGAAGAAAAGGAGAAAGATCCCCTGATGTCACATTTGTTGAGTTCGCCACCCCCGTATGCTCAAAATGCCACGGCGCCTCCCCAGCTTGTAAATATGCCACCTCCAGTGAATATACTGCAAGCCTTGCCGCTACCGCCAGCTGCTTTGCAGCCGGCTCTTATCCATGTAGCGCAGCCCTCTCAAGGACCGCCAGTTGTGCTTCCAACTGCCCCCGCACTTCCTGCGACTTTGCCTAATACAGCAGCTGCCTCCCCTGACACTCTTCCTTCCACCACTCCAGTACCTGTCTCTACATCCTCTTTTCTTCCCTCTGTTTTTCCCCCTGTTCTCGCCTCAGCTTCTCCTTCAGCGCGACAGCGCTTAGCTAATGTGGTTACTACATTAATGTCTCCTCTCTTTGAGTCATCTGGTGCGACTCCTGGTTTACAGCGTAAGCAATTGCGTAGCCAATTGCCTAACCCCGATGAGAAAAAGGTAATAGATAACATGGCGCGTAGATGGATTGTTTTTCCTTCACTGTATGATGTGGAATCAGTTGTCAACGTTTTCCATCAATGGGATGCCCCAAAACAGAGATATGTGTTTGAGAAAATGTGCGAAATTCTCTGTGAAGAATTGGAGGATAGTGGTAAAAATCCGAACCCGCAGGAATTGTGTAGAGTGAGGTTCGATTTTGGAACTGGTATAATTGTGGACCGTGGAGTAGATAAAGCAGTTGCGGTTGTATTGTCCTTTAGGAATGATGATTGCCAACAATCATTGTTTGAACAAGATGTCCTTGTGGGGAAAAAGGTAAAAGCGCGACAATACCCTATGAGAGAAGTTCCCCCGGTATGGAAGGAAGCGGTTGCAGCTGCCGGTGGTAACCCCGCTGTGGCAGCGCATTTCCAGCGTGTTTGGGTGCATGTTCCATGGAAGCGCTCTGAGGTGTTAGCGCTTAAGCAGTCCTTGCCTGATCCCCGTAAAAACCCAGCAGGTTATTATAAAGAGTTGTCACAGACGGCAGGGTCATGCATTATGAATCTGGCCGACATAGACATGTTGTTTGGTAATGTTGTTCCACAGCCTCTATGGGGATCAATTCGTAATGTAGATCACAATGCAGAACTAGGGGATACATGGGCTAACATTGTTGCTGCTGATGCTATACAAACTGGTGGTGCGAAACCAGAACCTTTAGTAGCTGAACTGCCTGGTAGAATCATCACGTATATGAAGACAATAATGCCTGCGATGCGAGTAAATTGGGACAAGTTATCTGCATGCAAGCAGAAGAAAGATGAGACAGTGTCAGACTTCTTTACTAGGTTTGAAGAAACGTTTATTGATCACAGTGGGCAGGATATGAGTACTGAGGGTGGCCAACGGTTATTTGTGGATAAGTTTGTGCAGAATTTACTTCCTGACCTGTGTAAAAAGTTAAAAGATTCAGAAAGTTCTTGGGCTGTTTCTTCTTCAGCGCAAATACTGGCTACTGCACAGTATTATGAAAATAGAGATAAAGACGAGAAAGATAGAACAGAAAAGAAAACGAAGGAACTAAAGACAAAGGTCCTTTTACAGCAGGCCTATCCGCCACGTGGAGGTCAGAATAATTATAGGCAACCCCAAGGTGTCTATCACCAACCCCAACAGTTTCAGAGCAATCAGCAAATGAATGGGTATTACCAACCACGTGTCCCTGTAGGTCCCAACCAATGTTCATACTGCAAAGAGGAAGGTCATTATAAATATAGTTGCCCTAAATTAATGCAGCGGAACGGTAATGCGTATGGCGCAAGAGGTAGGGGTGGTCAGCAAGCTCCTAGAGGCAGAGGGCGTGGAAGTGTTCCCCAGAACGCGCGTCCTCTGCCGCCTCAAAGTACCATCAATAGCTTTGATCAGCAAGCTAACGCGACTAGTAATACGGCCCAGTATTATAATAATGATTATTATGCAGAGGACGGTGATGCAGAAAATAATGATTACTAGGACAGCCGTAGACAGAGAGAGGGAGTTGTTTCAGTGCCAGTGGATCAGAGTGGACCGTATGTTGAGGTGACTACAGCAAATGTAACGGAGCCTTTTCTGCTAGACACTGGTGCTGCAAAGAGTTCAATCATGCATTCAAAACTCCCTGGCGCACCTTTGTCTGGCGATATCAATGTTTCGGTAGGTTTTTCTGGCGCCCCAGTTAGGAACCCGATTTCTAGTCCCATGTCACTTTCTGTTGGACCTTGTGAACTGGAAGCACCCCTGATTCTGACAACAGGTTGTGGTGAGAATTTGCTGGGATTAGATTTGTTGAAAAGATTGCACGCTACACTGTATTGTTCTCCTTCAGGAGTACAACTTACATTAGGTAAGAAAGTGATTTCCCCAATGTACTTGTCTAAAAACACAATGCCGCCTGAATTGTCATCCCTTTCGGATGCCCTTTGGGCTACTGGTCCCAATGATGTGGGCCTCTTGGAGATACCGCCATATGTGGTGACTTTAAAGGCTAATGTCAGACTGCCACGTATTCCCCAGTACAAGATCTCTAATGAAGGGCAGAAAGCATTGTTCTTCACCCTCCGCCTGGGACGACTCCTGGTGGCCTCCCGCCCTGGGCACCGCACCCAAACCGACAGACCATGCACGCAACCTGGGCTTCATCCTGGACTCCTCCCTCTCCATGACCAGGCAGGTCAACAACGTCTCCTCGGCGTGCTTCAACATCCTACGCATACTTCGGAAAATCTTCTGGTGGATCCCCACCGAGACCAGGAGGACCGTCACCCAGGCCCTCGTCACCAGCCGACTGGACTACGGTAACGCCCTCTACGCCGGTACCACCGCCAAGCTCCAGAAGAGACTCCAGCGGATCCAGAACGCCTCAGCCAGACTCATCCTCGACATCCCACGATCCAGCCACATCTCCGGACATCTGAGAGACCTTCACTGGCTCCCCGTCAACAAGAGAATCACCTTCCGCCTCCTCACCCACGCACACAAAGCCCTACACGACCAAGGCCCGAGCTACCTCAACAGCCGAGTCAACTTCTACGCTCCCACGCGCCACCTCCGATCAGCCAACCACGCCCTCGCCGCCGTCCCCCGCATCCGAAGAGCGACTACAGGAGGAAGGTCCTTCTCCTACCTGGCCGCCAAGAACTGGAACTCCCTCCCGACCGACCTGCGCCTGACCCAAGACCACCTCTCCTTCAGGAAGAAGCTGAAGACCTGGCTATTCGAGCAGTAGCGGCCCCCCCCCCCCCCCCCCCCAGCGCCTTGAGACCCTACGGGTATGTAGCGCGCTTTATAAGTGTCATTGATTGATTGATTGATTGTTAGACATTGTCAGCGACTTGATTAATAAGGGTGTGATTGAAGAGACAAGAGGCAACGTTTGCAATAGTCCGATTTTACCTGTCTTAAAACGAACGGATCCTTCACAGCCACCTGTTTACAGATTTGTGATTGATCTCAGAGAGGTTAATAAGATTGTTGTGCCACAGTTTCCGGTTGTCCCCGATATAACTGCCTTGTTAACGATGATTCCAGCCTCTGCTGCATGGTTTTCAGTGATTGATTTAAAGAATGCTTTCTTTAGCATCCCAATTGCAGAAGAGAGCAGAGACATTTTTGGTTTTAGTCTGGGAGGCCGAAGCTTCCGCTTCAAACGCGCTCCCCAGGGCTACTGTGAAAGTCCATCAATATATAGTCAAGCTTTGAAAGCGCAGCTTGATGCACTTGTTTTACCTAGTGGCGCTATCCTGATTCAGTACGTGGACGATTTACTAATCGCTGCGGATACTGAAAAGATCTGTAAAGAAGCCACATTGTCACTGTTGCGTCATTTATCCGCTTTCCATCACAAAGTGTCTCTCTCTAAGCTGCAATATTGTCGACAAGAAGTGACCTACTTAGGTCATCTCTTATCGAAGGAGGGAAGGAAACTGACCCCAGAAAGAATTCAAGCCATTGCACAGTTGAGTGTGCCAAAAACACAGAGAGAAGTACGTGCTTTCTTGGGCATCACTTCATACTGTAGGCATTGGATCCCTAGTTTTTCTTTATTGGCAAAACCTTTAGTAGCCTTAACATGCAAAGACACACCGAATCCTGTCCCATGGTCTGAAGAGTGCCAGAAAAGTTTTGTGGAATTGCGTAATGCATTATGTTCAGCACCCGTGTTGGGTACCCCCGACTACAGTAAGCCTTTTACATTGTATGTTCACGAGAAAGATGGATGTGCGTTATCAGTGTTAACACAGCCTTTTGGCGACAGACCGCGCCCATGCGCCTATTTTTCATCAACCTTGGACCCTGTAGCAAGGGCATTGCCAAGCTGTCTGAGAGCGACAGCTGCTGCAGCTATGTCTATCCGACAATCTGCTGGTTTGGTAATGGACAATACATTGATTGTTATGGTTCCACACGCTGTAGACACATTATTAAATAGGACCAAGACACAACACTTGACTAGTGCGCGATTATCAGGTTATGAGCTTACACTGTTAGCAAATCACATACACATAAAAAGATGCAATACGCTGAATCCAGCTACATTGTTGCCAATTCCAGCAGACTCAGATGAGATTGAGCAACATGACTGTCTGTTCAGAACAGAAGAAGAGACGAAAGGGAGAGTAGATCTAAAAGATACTCCCCTGACTGAGTGTGATGGCACTTTATGGGTAGATGGTTCATGTTTCAAGCTCCCTAATGGTGACACGACTGCTGCATATGCTATCACGACTTTGCACACGGTCGTGGAAACTGCACGAGTGCCACATAATTCGGCCCAAGCAGCGGAATTAATCGCCCTCACGAGAGCATGCGTGTTGTCTGAAGGAATGAGAGTAAATATATACACAGATAGCCAGTACGCCTTTGGCGTGGCTCATAATTTTGGGCGACTGTGGAAGGAGCGTGGGTTCCTGACGTCGCATGGAGCTAAAATTCGGAATGGCAAGTTGGTGAATGATCTCCTTGAATCACTGACCCTACCGTTGCAAGTTGCGATCATGAAATGCAGTGCGCACAGGAAAGTCACAGATGATGTTGGACGTGGGAATGCGTTTGCTGATGAGACCGCGAAAGAAACAGCACAGAATGTGAAGACTAGAATGTATGTTGCAGGCCCCGCAAGATGGGTTAATGATGTGGGAATGTGTGAGAACACAATAGAGAGTGTGAAGTCGCTTCAAGCTGAAGCCACAGAGGAAGAGTTAAGCAAGTGGAGAGAAAGTATGGGTAAGTTGGATGAGAATGGTTGTTGGATTGATCTGACAGAACATAAGCGATGGTTGTTGCCTGATGCATATGTGCTTCCAGTGGTTACTATGGCACATGGAATGGCACATATCAGTACGAAAGGTATATGCAAGTTGTTGGCTCCAGTATGGCAGAATGCTGGGAATCCCAAGTGTGCAGAGAATGTGGTCAAGAATTGCATAGTATGCTTGAAGTACAACCCTGGTAGGGGAACCCCAACTCCAGCTGGTCACTTTGCACCCCCATCATGTCCATTTGAAGTTTTGCAGCTGGACTTTATTCACATGGAAAGATGCAACAACCTGAAATATGTACTGGTGGTTGTTTGTGCTTTCTCAAAATGGATAGAGGCTTATCCTCTGAAAGATAACACTGCCCTATCCACAGCCAAAGCCCTTGTGAAAGAGTTTTTCCCTAGGTTTGGGATGCCAAGAATGGTGTGGTGTGATAATGGAAGTGAGTTTGTGGGTAAAGTGATGAAGAACGTATGTGAAGGGCTAGGGATAAAGCAGAAGTTCCACGCTGCAAATCACCCCCAATCAGCTGGATTAGTAGAGCGCTACAATGGAGCCTTAAAGCTCAAGCTGGCCAAAATTCAGGCGAGCACCGGTCTTAAATGGCCTGACGCTCTGCCTTTAGCACTCCTGTCCACCAGAATGACCATACACTCACGAGTGGGACTTAGCCCTTACGAGGTTGTTTTTGGCCGTCCGGCCAACGTATGGGGTGTACCGAGGCCTACGAAGTTCAGTGAGATAGAGCATCCAGTACTGCTTGATTACCTGTATGATTTGACTGTTAAACTGCGTGTTTTGCACCAACAGGTACATGATACTCTTCCCCAAGCTTCTGAACCTCCTGGACACCCTATCAACCCTGGTACGTGGGTGCTAGTCCGAAATTTCCAGCGCAAGAGCAACGACGAGCCTCGCTGGATCGGCCCTCATCTTGTTCTTCTTTCGACAAGATCAGCAGTGCGAGTGAAAGGGAAGAAGCACTGGACCCATGGTACCCACTGCAAAGTAGTCCCCTTGCCTCTGCCATATGACCAGTGGGTCAAGGAGGGTATCGCCGACTCTGAGACGGACACTGTGCCTCGTTTTGTACCATTCAGTGACGCACGCATAAAAGACACAGTTTCAGACCAAGAAAGTGACAATATTCTGCAGGAAGCTGTGCCACCATCAAATCGACTGGACACCACTGAGCCTGAACTTTTGTTTCAAGACCAAACAGCACCTGGCCGTCTCCGCTATAATTTGAGACCTAGGCCCATGGACAAATAAAGATTTCCTCACTATTTCCTTTTGAACATTTTTTGCTCTCCCATCTGAAGGACTTTCTTGATTTTTGTTTTTCGAACCACCATCCGGGTTCTGCCGCAGGGTCGCGGTGCCAAGACTTTGGGGTACAGGCCGAAGACGCTAGGTCAACGGTTCTGGTTGGTCTAGGGCGTTTCCCTGGACTGACAGGCGTACTCCTTAGCAGAAGACACTCATACACCGCGAGCGGCCCGAGTAGAGGATGGAGTTTTTTAAGATGGAGAAACCGATTGAGGAAATGAACTTTAACGCAAGGATGTGTAGAATTGTAAAAAGTAAATGTTTTGTCTTTTTGTGCCTTTTTACACTGTGTAGCATAACAATGTTTATTGTAGGATTTGTGTTTTTCTCCGCTCAAAAGCCCATTGCACCCACTCAACAGCCTATATCTCCTTCTACTGCCTCCTCTCACTCTTTTCACCCTTTGCCTGAGCACGAACAGACCAGACGATCAGAGTTCGTAAATAACTCGTTTATCCAACTCTTGCACCAGCACCAACTGGTAATGAATACGACCAATTGCTGGGTGTGTGGGTTAATGCCACATACCATTAACAAGGGTATTCCCTACCTGGTGCTGCCGTATAGTTACAATGGATCGTCATGGGCATTCCAGACCATGTTTCTCTATGCTCTAGATACATATTCCCCTCGCCAACCGCGTTCCATCAGACCTATCACCAATAATAAGGCTTTGATAAAAGGAGTTGCCGATATGAGTAGGGATATCGATGCATACTCATCCATTCCCAAAGAAGAGTTGAGACCTTATGTAGGATGGAACGCGACGGGGTATAGTATTAGTCTGGGTGAAAGACAGCGAAAAATCTCATCTCCAATCTGGGTCGTACCCCACATGGGTCGGTTCTGCTTACAGGGTAATGGTCAGAATCCTAGAGCTCAACTGGGAAGAAGTGACTGTACTGAAACGTACACCTTCCCGTCACAGTTTTCCCCTGCGTTTTTGGCTGCCAAGGGCACATATTTCATCTGTAATGACCGAGCATATACATGGCTGCCCCCTGATTTCTCGGGCACATGTTATATTGCGAACTTGCTACCGCCGACATTTACTGCTGCCTCTGACTATCACAAGACCAGAGTTGTGAGAGGTGTGATTAGTAAGGAGGATACTGCCGGTCAGGAAGCGGGAGACTTCTTCTTGGGTTTCCTGCCGTTTTGGGGACCTATGGTCAATAGTAGGAACCTGAGACAGCTGACTCGTGTGGTTGAATCCACTGTCAATGTAACGGCTGGTGCCCTTAGTAATCTAACGGCTGAGCTCCAAGCGGATCACCTCATGACTTTACAGAACCGCATGGTTCTAGACGTTATTCTTGCAGACCGCGGTGGAGTATGCAAGGTCATCCAATCCAGTTGTTGCATTTTCATACCAGATAATGCTCCAACAGTGTATCAAGCCATCTCCAAACTCCATAAAATATCTGAATCCATACACGTGGATAAGGGAGATTGGTCACTGCTGGGGTGGTTCTGGGAATTGATATCTGCCTGGGGTTGGAAAGTTCTGATGGTCATTGGAATGATCTTAGCCATTCTTTTCCTGTTCTGTCTGTGCATACAGTGTGCTCCTGCGATATGTGGCCTCTGTGCTACCTTATGTGTAAGGAAACCTGTATCGAGGGACGAACTAAGTAATAGGATGATGCTACAGCAACATCTCCATGACTTTGTGAACATTGACCTAGACTCGGATTAAGATGAGTATAGTGATTGCCTATGTAAGGGCAAAAGGAGGGTCTGTCGTACTTTAATATTCGGGACCGCGTAGGGGACAGGGCCCTACCCCTGTCGATCTTGGTATTAACAAACCGCAAATGGTAAATGCGGTATGTACGAGTGCTTTATATATCGTTCTAGCTATGAATGCACTGTGTACACGTTATTCAGCTTCACTACGCGGGTTCCATTTTGGAAGCAGTGGCCATCTTGTCATTGCCCTCACATAGGCTATGATGGAGTAAATACGGGCCTCACAGTACATGGACTTTCCCTCTGACTTCTCTGTGACCTGGGCAGCTGGCTCTGCTGCCCCAGGTCAAACCGGTCTCACGAGCTCCCCTTCCTCCGTCCACCTGTGATTAGCATCAGGGCTTGACCCGTCATAAAACCCTTTCATTCTATACAATCCCCCGGCTAATCTCTTCCACACCTGCTTGTTCCTGCTTTATGACTTGTTTTCCAAAACAGGAGATGCTCATGTTTATTGGGGGGTCTATTGACATCAAATGTGGGATCTGAACCTTACTGTGTAAATCATTGTGGGCTGGCCGAACTGGAATGTGGGATGGTCATCATGACTCTGCTTTTTCGTTTGTAATCTATACTTATAATGGCCATATCGTAAACCAAGGAATGTGTGCCTGGAGCATGATATTTTGTACTTAAGGAGAAGCCCGTTCCTATGATTTTCAGCAGTCTCCTGAGAACATACACGCGGTTGTACTTCTAGGATACCTGTAATTTGTCTGCAGCCAATAAACGAATCTTTGACTTCACCCAGAAGACTCTGTGTTTCTGTAGGTCTGGAACAGGGTGAACCCAGAAGTCATAGGGTGTGTGCCCCTGCACCGCTGGGTCTAAAATACCCAGTACTTCAAGATGAACCAGATGCTCATATCATCTAGCAGTGCTGAAAACACCATCCTGCCATTGTGTTGTTTTTATATGTGCATCATGTGCATATGCAGCATTTATTTTCCAAGACTAAAGAGGGAGAGTGACAGAGAGCTAGCCATAGAGAGAAGGTCCTGATCCACAACGCTTATGCTATGACTAAGCATGCTTTTCTCCAGTGAACTTGCAGGGTCTAGCAATAAAACATGCCTAAAGAACAAGTTACTTACCTTCGGTAACGCTTTTTCTCGTGGATACAGTATCTGCCTGTGGATTCCTCACCTTATGAATATCCCCTGCGCCAGCATTCTGTGGAAACTTTTTTCCTAGCTCTCCACGCAGAGGTCGTCACAATGCCATTGCTCCACACACGGCTTCGTGTGACGAAGTCACTGGAGCCATAAGAGGGCCACGTCGGCGTGATGACGTCAGTTCCACCCATTTTTTCTGTGCCACCGAGGCAAAACGGGCAGACCGACCATATAGACATTGCATACATAGTACACAGTATTCACACAAATACACACAGTGTAAAGTGAAAAAGGAAAGCAAAAGAAAGCAAGAATTTCCTATAAGCCTACACAAAGGCAAACAGAGGCAATACAAAATGATAATATGAAACAACATATTAAACAATACCTCTTTTAAGGTATAAAAGGGTGGACAATGGGGAGGCCGGTGGGTCAGTGAGGAATCCACAGGCAGATACTGTATCCACCAGAAAAAGCATTACCGAAGGTAAGTAACTTGTTCTTCTGATGGATACATCTGCCTGTGGATTCCTCACCTTATGAATAGAATCCCACAGCAGTCCCACTCCCGGAGGAGGGTGTCCACCCTTCTATACCAAAAAGTCCTGCAAAACAGAGCGTGCAAAACGGCAGTCCCTCCTCACTTCGGAATCTAAGCAGTAATGCTTCGCGATAGTGTGGAGGGAGGTTCAAGTTGCGACCTTACAGATGTCCAGCACAGGAGCACCTCTGGACAAGGCAGAAGTAGATGACTTAGCCCTGGTGGAATGAGCTCTAATGCCTTCAGGAGGCTCCTTACCGGCCAGAGCGTAGCAGATCATGATGCACAAGATGATCCACCTGGAAAGAGTGCGCTTGTGCACCGCCTTGCCCTTCATGCATCCAACGTAGCCCACAAAGAGCTGATCGTCCTGTCGCAAGTCCTTCATTCTATCCAGATAGAAACTAATCGCCCTCCTAGGATCCAAGAGATGAAGCCTCTCCTCCTTCTTGGAAGGGTGAGGGGGGATAGAAAGTAGGGAGGGTAATGGACTGCCCCAGATGGAAGGGAGTTACCACCTTAGGCAGAAAAGCAGCCCTGGTCCTGAGTACCATCCTTTCAGCATGTATGGTCAAAAACGGAGGCTTTGAACTCAAAGCCTGATGCTCACTCACCCTCCTAGCCTAGGCGATAGCCACAAGGAAGACCGTTTTGAATAACAGCAGTCTCAAAGGACAACTATGCATAGGTTCAAAAGGGGAACCCATTAAGAATGTTAAAACTAGATTGAAGTCCCATTGGGGCATAATGATGGGAGTAGGCAGAAACATATTAGTAAGGCCCTTAATAAACCTTAAAACAACAGGAGATTTGAAGAGCACTGCTGATCAGGCAAACAAAGAAATGCTGATAAAGCCGACAAATAACCTTCAACAGTAGCCCCAGCACAACCCTGCTGGGCCAAATAAAGCGAAAAACAAAGAACATCAGAAAGATGAGCCTTTAAGGTATCGATAGAACTCTCTCCACACCATTTAACAAATTTTGACCACCTGTAGGAGTAAATGGACTTAGTGGAGGGGCGTCTGGCGGATAAGATAACATCCACCACGTCAGGTGGGAGAGAGAAGGAACTCAGGTTGCCCCGTTCAATCTCCAGGCATGAAGGTGCAGGCTCTGGAGGTGGGGGTGAAGAACCTTCCCCAGCGAATGCGAGAGGGGGTCTACCCTGAGAGGGAGACAGAGCGGAGGGTGCGATGAGAGGTGAAGTAGATCTGTGTACCACACCCTTCTTGGCCAATCCGGGGTGATCAATATGACATGGGCCCGGTCTTGGTGAATCTTCCTCAGAACCTGAGGAATCAAGGGTATGGGAGGAAATGCGTAAAGTAGTTGTGAGCTCCAACTAAACTGAAATGTGTCCCCCAACGCCCCCTGCATCAGAAACTGGAGACTGCAGAATGACGGGCAGTGCACGTTCGAGAGTAGCAAACAGGTCCACCCAAAGAGTCCCCCACGTCCGGAAGATGTGTCGAACTATCTCCGTATGAAGCCTCCACTCGTGGTCGGCGACGAACTGCTGACTGAGACTGTCCGCACGCATGTTCAACACCCCGGCCAGATGATTTGCCATCAAGCAAATCCGATGGTCCTGAGCCAAGAACCAAAGCTGCAAAGTTTCTGTGCAGGGACGGTGCGACCCTACTCCTCCTGGCTTTTTGACATACCACATCGCAGTAGTGTTGTCCGTCAGAACTTGAACCAACTGACCGCGAAGGGAAGGGAGAAAGGCCTTGAGCGCCAAACGTATCGCCTGCAATTCCAGAAGATTGATATGAGACAATCTTTCCTCTGGAGACCTAAGACCCTTGATCTCCAGATCCCCCAGATGAGCACCCCACCCTAGGGAAGAGGCATCCCTTATCACTGTGGCCACTGATGGAGGAAGATGGAAAGGCTTTCCTTGAGACAGATTGCCCTTTACACTCCACCAAGACAGATCCGCTGCAGCTTCTCTGGAGATCCTGACAGACTCCCGGAGATCTCCAGTGTGCTGATACCACTGCCTGCAGAGGCACCACTGGAGTGCCCTCATGTGCCAGCGTGCATGGTTGACCAACAGAATGCAGGAGGCGAACAGACCGAGCAGACGTAGGGCCTTCAGAACTGGAACAACTGCTCCATTGTGGAATAAAGGGATAATTTCCTGAATATCGAGAATCCTTTGTAGAGGAGGAAAATCTCGACACACAGTGGTATCCAGTACAGCCCCTATGAACAGGTTGCGCAAAGAGGGCACCACGTGAGACTTGGGCACATTTATCGTACAACCCATTCTGAACAACAGCTGCGTTGTTACCTGCAGATGATGACGCACCATCTCTGACGACACTGCCTTCAGAAGCCAGTCGTCCAGGTAGGGGAACACCGGGATCCCCGACCTCCTGAGATGGCCAGCCACCACCGCCATCACCTTGGTGAAAACTCGAGGTGCAGTAGTAAGACCAAACGGAAGGACCGCAAACTGGTAATGTTGCGAACCAACCGTAAACCGGAGATACTTCCTGTGCGACTTCAGAATTGGGATGTGAAAATACGCATCCTGCAAGTCGATGGACACCATCCAGTCCTCTTGTTGCAGTGCCTGATGAACCTGTGCTAGGGTGAGCATCTTGAACCTCTCCTGCTTGAGAAACAGATTCAAGATTCTGAGATCCGGGATGGGTCGTAACCTGCCATCCTTCTTGGGAATCAGGAAATACCGGGAGTAGCATCCCTGACCCCTTTCCTGCTCCAGAACCACCTCTATCACACCTTTTTGTAAAAGGACAAGCACCTCCTTCTGAAGAAGAAGTAAATGATCCTCCGTGCAAAACCCTTGGCACGGAGGGTAAGGAGGAGGGAATTCCCTGAAGGGAAGGGCGTACCAATTTTCTACCAGATCTTGAACCCAAAGGTCCGAAGTGATCGATTTCCAATCTTGTACAAAATGGGTAAGCCTACCTCCCACGGGACCAACATGATCCAGGATGGCGGATCTAGGGCTACTTTCTTGCATTACCAGGAGGGGTTGGGGAGGTAGAGGAGGAGGAGGAGGAAGGCTGACGTCCGGCTCCACGAAGGCGACCTCTGTCCTTACCCCTATAGGATTTGTACAAGGGGTTTTGTTGCTGCTGATGCTGTCTGTAACTACGAAAGGAAGACTTGCCGAAGCCAGGATAACATCTATAGCCATAACCTTTCGCCTGTGTCTGCAGACCTAAAGACTTTGCTGTGGCCTTACTGTCCTTAAATCTTTGCAGAGCAGAATCACCTTTCTCCCCAAACAGTCTAGAGCCATCAAAAGGCAGATCAAGAAGAGCAGTCTGTACATCGGGAGAGAATCCAGAAGACCTCAACCACGCATGTCTTCTTGTTGCAATGGATGAACTTATCACCCTGGCAAACGAATACGCCGTGTCCAGACCAGACTGGATGACTTGGCGAGCCGCAGCCTGAGAGTCTGCCAGCACCTCACTCAGATTTCCCCTATCCTCCTCAGAAAATTTAGGAAGAAGTTGTTTGGCAGAGTCCATAAGAGCATGAATGTATCTACCCAACAGACAAGTGGCATTGGTAGATTTCAGAGCCATGCTAGCTGATGAAAATGACTTCTTTGCAGACTGTTCCAACTTCTTGGAATCCCTGTCAGCAGGAGCCTGCGGAAAAGCACTTGTGGACTGCTTGGGACAAGAACCCTGCACCACTAAGCTCTCAGGAGAAGGGTGGGATGAAAGGAACACCGGATCCCCCGTTGCAGGTCTAGATCTTCTGGACACCTACCTTGAAACTGCAGGAGCAGAAAGTGGGGTTCTCCACACATCAAGGATTGGCTCAGTCAATGCTTCGTTGAAAGGCAAAAGAGGCTCAACCACAGAGGAAGGAGAATGAAGCACCTCTGTAAGTAAATTAGGCTTATATTCAGCCACAGGAAGCTTCAAATCCAAAAGTTCAGCAGCCTTCCTTATCACAATATGATAAGGTGCAACTTCTTTCGAGGGGGAAGCCTTCTGAGAAGCAAAAGCCCACTCTGGGGAACTATCAAGTCCACTTGCCTCACACAAACCCTCAAACAAATCCTCCGTATCATAAATTTCCCCTTCCTCCATCTCCTCAGCTTGGTACTGTTCCTCCACTAACAACCTCTGCACTTCTCTTCTCGAGCGTATCTTCGGGTGCAGCATCGGCAGCACCACACGTGGCGCCGATGGCTCCGGGAGCGGCGTTGAAGGCGGATCCGCTGTAGTAACCGGCGCCGATCGAATCCGAGAAGGTTCATGGGATGGAGCCGGGGATTGTCCATACGGCGTCGACATCCTCGGAGCCGGGAATTGTCAGGATGGCGTCGTCGGCATAAATGGTACAAAGGGGGCATGAGGATACTGATGAGGCACACCCCAACTAAAAGCCATAGGACCCATGGAACCCGAAGGTGCTCCAGAGGGGTATGAGGCCCTGGCGAACATGCCATACATCGCATTTAAAAAATGCAATGGATCCAAACCTGGCATCGGAAATTGTGGGTACGGAGCCGGTTCAGGATCCAAACGAGGCACCTCTGGAGTCGGAGCTGCCGGGAGTCACAGGCAGAGGAGCCGAAGGAACCTCAGCATCAGCCGGATTTGACACACCCTCTGAAGTCGGTGAAAATCTCAGCGTCGATGAACGCTCCGGAGTCCCCTTTTAAGATGGAGAATGAACCGGAGTCACCTGAGGAAAAACTGAAGGAGAAGGAGAGACACAGTCCTTTACTCGACGTCGATGGGCTGGAGAAGGTGACCTCGAAGCCTTAGCCTTCGACGATCGGCGCCGAGATGCATGCCTCTTCTTCTTCTTATGCTTTGTCTTGGAGTCATGCGACGTCAAAGATCTTGACTTCGACCGTTTGCGAGCCCTTTTTTCTTTTCCTGCCTTAGCCATATACAATTTGGCCTCCTGTTCCTTCAGAGCCTTTGGATTCATCTTCCTGCAAGGACAACCCTCGACGTTGTGATCAGACGCCATGAGGGTCAGTAATCGACATGTGACCCCCGCATTCTTTACAGGGCTTAAAGCCCGACTTCCTCGGAGTCGACATGCCAAAAACAGAGAAAGATACAATCAAAAATACAATGTATCCAGACAAAAGTAAGGAGAGTCCCAGAAAAAAACGTTAGCGTCGACAGCGTGGGAAAAAAGGGAACTGACGTCATCACGCCGATGTGGCACTCTTATGGCTCCAGTGACATCACGCAGAGCCTCGTGCGTGAGAGAGCTAGGCGTGGAGAGCTAGGAAAAAAGTTACGGCTGAATGCTGGTGCAGGGGATATTCATAAGGTGAGGAATCCACAAAACTACTGGCAGAAAATACTTTGTGATCCTGGAAAAAGTAAGATATAGAGGTAAAAAGATTGAGAGGGAAGAGCAAGACTGAGAAATGGATAAAAAGGTATGTGTGGTCGAATGGGTGGATGGATAGACTGATGTTTAACGGACAAATAAGTACACAGACAGAATATCACACATGAAAAGACAGATTGACAGGCTGAAGAGATAGTGTAAGGGAGAAGGATGGGTAGACAAACTGCAACACTGAGCATAAGTTCATTGCCCCCAGAAAGAAAAATAAACAGGCAGATGAACAGAAAGTCAAGTGAATAGATTGAGGAAAAAACACAGATGACTAGATAAAAAGATAAAGAGAAAGGCAGGGCAAGTATGAATTAATTGAAGTTTCTCCCCCTTCTCCTGTTAATAGCTTCTCCTTGGTTCAGGACTCATTCCTCCGTGCAGGCTGTGTTGCTTCAAAACCCTTTAAGTGAGAGGTTTGGCACGAGCAGTGGATTTTATATCATTTTTAGTTGTTTTTCTTGGGCTTACTGAAGACTTGGAGGAGCAAGATTAAGTCTATAAGTGAAGTTTGATAAGAAAGTAAAAAGGCCTATTTCCCTGGGTTAAAAGTGTTGAAAATTAGTAATTATTTATTATTGAGGTAGCTATGCTTAGGTCTTGTGAACATGCTACAAGATTAAGGCATATCACTGAGGCCTAACTCACGTTGGTACTATGAGAGGATGACTTCGTGTGAAAATGACTACAATCTATAGTTGGAAATAATGATTCATTTATCATTCCAGTTCTTCAATAGCTCTGTACTGGTACGGTAATTGGTGCTACAGGAAGGGAGGATCCTTCTAGCATGGTTACCCCCACATTTTGCTGGTATCAGTGTGTTTGTTTGACTAGTCTGACTGGGATTCTACTAATCAGGACCCCAGTCACTGTGCTTTCTCCCTAAATTGACTCTGGTAAGTATTTCTGTACATCCACAATTGGCCACTGGTGTAACCTTGTAAGTCCCTAGTATATGGTACTAAGGTACAGAAGGCATAGGTACACCAGCCCCCACCCATGAGAGAACACTCACCACTTACGACAGGTCACGGCACCTAAAACCTAAAAGTCACCCTATGGTAGGCTCTTCAGTTCGGAGGGCCGGGTGCTTGGTTACAAATCTGAGGGTGCCCCTGCATGAGCAGGAGACCCCTACAAACCCCGGAGTCAATTCTCCAGGCTTTGTAAGTGCAGCCAGCCATTTTGATACATATCGGGGCCATCCATCATTATGCGATGGCTAACTATGTAGTGGCTGTGCCGAACCTGGGCATGTTCAGAGTCTGCCAGCAAGCTAGTGCTGCTGCCACCCGCAGAGACGATTCTGCCCTCCTGCTGCTGAGCTCCAGCAGGATAAGGTAGAACAATATGTTTCTTGTCACAGTGAGGTGTGACCACCTTCCAGACAGGACTTAGTGTACTGGGCTGGGGTGGGTTGCCAGCACCACTAGACTGCTTTAAAGGGCACATTTGGTGCCCTCCTTGCATACTCCAGTTTGAACCAGTAGAGGGAGCCTTTGGCTCCTACTCTGGCATGAAACTGGACAAAAGACATGGCAGAATCCAGACCTACTCTGGGAGGGACCCCTGAGTCTTCCTAACCCCCTCCTAGGGTATTTAAGGGCTTACCTGTGGGTGGGTCTTCAGATTCGTCATGGGACAAGACTCAAGCCTGAAACCACATCACTCTTCAACTGTCTGGACACTTGGACTTCGGCTGGAACCGAGACTGCATCAAGGAAGACCCCTGCTGCTCCTGGTCTCGCTGTTCTGCAAGTCTTCTTCATCGTCGTCTGTGTCTGTGCTTCTTCCAGGATCAGAACCTACCCAATAAATTACAGGGAGGAAAACAGACCTAAGGAGGTAATACAAGTTATGTATGGAAAGCCCTCACTCACCAACCTGGTTGGTGACATGCTTCATCATCGGGCTCCACCGGGCATGGCCGAATGCCATCCCAGTGTGCTGCAACGCCAGGTTACTGCGGAGCGGGATTGTGTGTGGTGACAGTGAATTTAAAATTCCCAATTAAGTCAAAAAAATAGTTTATTCGTTTTGCTAATTGGAAAATTAAAAAATAATAAAAAGGAGTGAGGGTCAAAAAATAACAGACCGGGTTCACTCCATGGCGGTCAACATGTTTCTGCCTTTATGTGTGATCTACAGGCTTTCATCAGGACCAGAGTGGGAGTGTGGGTGCCCCGGTGGTGTGAACGCGCTAAGGTTCACCCTCCCGTGGGCTGCTGTGTGAAAAATAATATATAAACACAGGAAAAATCCGCCAAAAAATATGATGGTGGAGAGAAACGAGTTTACTCTATAATGAAAAAAGAGACGTACATACACAAGACAAAACACAAAAGAATCGTAAATGTGCGTGGTCATAACATTATAAAGCTGTTATGACCACGCACATTTACGATTCTTTTGTGTATGTACGTCTCCCACACTCCCACTCTGGTCCTGATGAAAGCCTGTAGATCACACATAAAGGCAGAAACATGTTGACCGCCATGGAGTGAACCCGGTCTGTTATTTTTTGACCCTCACTCCTTTTTATTATTTTTTAATTTTCCAATTAGCAAAACGAATAAACTATTTTTTTGACTTAATTGGGAATTTTAAATTCACTGTCACCACACACAATCCCGCTCCGCAGTAACCTGGCGTTGCAGCACACTGGGATGGCATTCGGCCATGCCCGGTGGAGCCCGATGATGAAGCATGTCACCAACCAGGTTGGTGAGTGAGGGCTTTCCATACATAACTTGTATTACCTCCTTAGGTCTGTTTTCCTCCCTGTAATTTATTGGGTAGGTTCTGACTCTGGAGACCGGTGCTTCCTTGGATGGTTAGTGCATTCTTGAGACTACACTGACTTCGTTGGTTCATATACTTTCCCTTGAGGGGACTAGTCGTGTTATTACCCTTCCTCTTTTGTTGTTACTTTACTTCTTCCAGGATCTTCAAGACCACTGGGCATCAAGGCCACCTGAAGTAATCTGCCTTGGAGTGAAGGAGTCCCTCTCCTGCATCTGCAGGCACTGCAAGGAAGCTGACGGGGCTGCTGCTCCTGACATCCCACGGACTTTGAAAGGCTCAGCAACACAGGTCATGGTTCTGCAACTACCTCGAGGCCTGACCTGTCCTCTCTGCAATTTTGAGGCCAGTATCCCTCATCGGAACCGCTGGGACCCAACCTTGTGCACCGCGCTGACTTGCCGTTGCCAAGTCTTGTTGGCTCTGCACTTCAGAGATCTTCCGGCTACAAGAAGCTCCAGCATTTCTGCCTGCCAAGTACAGCATCCTCACCATATGCTCTGCACCGTGGGCCTTCCTTCATGGTGAGCTGCTCGATGTCCTCTTGCGACTCCTGTGCCTCTGGCCTGTGGGCCCTCTTGAGGGTCTTTTTCTGCTCCAGTGAGCTCCCCTGTTTGCTTGGAATCTGTTTGGACTCTCCTGCTCGTAGTGAGTCCCTTGGACCTTGCTAGTCTCAATGTTGTGCCTTCTTCACGTTCCAAGCCTGTTGCAGCTGCCAAGGCTTGTTGGTGCTCCCGCCGACACCAACCCCCTGGTTCTTGACTTCCGATGTGGGACAGCTCGTGCATGGCTCCTGGTCTTCCTCAGCATCACCTGGTCCTCACAGCTGCAGCGACAAGGTTACCGTCCACTCTTCTGAACCGTCCGTCATTGGTGGACATTGCTCTTCCGTGTCTCCTGGTAAGTGCCATAGACTCAGTCCCCTCTGCTTACAGGTTCTCCTCTTCAAGAATCCACCCTTGGATTATACCAGACTCTTGCACAGTCTTCTCGAGTGGCATCTTTCCTGAAGTCCTCCATTGGGGGCTATGGCGGTTTCTGACATCACTTCGCACCTATGCACCCGGCTTTACTGGTGGGGTAGCCACGGGTGGGGTGACTCTCTTCCACGGGGTTTCTTTAGGGTCCACTGGAAAGGGTACTTCTTCTCCAAAACTGAAACCGCGACTTACTCATTGACTTCTATTGGACACGAGGCTGTGTTTCCACTCTGCACACAGCCTTCGTGGGTTCCCTGGGTACTTACCTTGGGTGGTTCCTTGTGTCCCCTGCTCCTCTGATTCTCCTGGTCCAAGTCCCCACTTTGGTCGCAGTTCGCATTCCACTTTCTTAATATATGGTTTGGTCTCCCCCTGGAGACCACTGTATTTTGTGCTACTTACCTTATTGCAATTGAAGTGTTATTGTGTATTAGTGCTTATGTCTCCGGGAAGGAGATATATCAAAGTGTTCGTGAGTGTTGTGTAATAAATAGATATTTTTATACATACTCTGTGTAGTTCTTTTTCATTTAACCTACACTACATGATTAACCGTGTAAAATAAGCTGCTAAGCACTACTTCAAGATAAGCCTGAAGGCTGCTCTTCTCAGCTACCACTTTGAAAGCTTTCTATGGTTATCATAGACCATTAAAATCACCATAAGGATTGCCTGGATTAGTGCAAGGTGCAACACTTAAGTAGGTGTGCGTCATATACTAAACCAGCCTCCTACAGTGCCTATCACTGCTCTTCCTGCATATACGCGATCTTCTCTCCAGATGATTCCTGTGTGGCCGCGGCCTTAGCTCAAAATGACGTCAGACGTTAGACCTGTGACAGGAAGAATGCTAAGGGCACTCGGCAATATTCCTTAGCTCAAGAGGACACCAGAAATGAAGGACAAGTTACTTACCTTACTTATCTAATAGATACAGGATCTAGCCGTAAATTCCTTATCTTAGAATCCTCCCCAGATGCCAGACTGGATCCGGATATTTTTACCAGCAGTACTTCCAAGCGTTAGCAGAGGGCTCAGAGAGGCTCCATAGCGACGTCATCTCTCAAATGTGACATCAACAGAGTCCACATAAGCCCTCTCACAACGCGCTGACGTCAGTTTCTTTTGTGACTATTTTCACGCTAACAACACATAGCCACTTAGAGAAACAGTCTCTGGAGACAGTGTGCCAGAAGGAAAAAATCTTGTAACAAGAACAGAATTAACGGACAGTAGAGTACGCAAAAAGGGAATTAAGGAGACAACAGGGCCCTCAGTTCGCAGAGCGGGGAGGATGGGTGGGTCAATAAGGAATATGTGGCTAGATACTGTCTTTACCAGATAAGGCATTGCTGAAGGTAAGTAACTTTTCCATTAGCTACAGATTCCTTATCTTAGAAGCAGAACCCCAAGCAATACCATACTTGGAGGATGGCTGCAGACTGACTTCACCAAAGACCCCCAAATAGGAGAATTCGGTCCAAAGACAGAAAGGGACCGGACCATCTGAAAATGATAGCTGAAGCAAGACGTTTAACAAGACGACTGATCTCCAAGAAGGACTATGAAAAGTTCATAGAGCTATAAGACTGTAAGAACACTGCATAGGACTAGAAAAGAGGAGCTCCAAAGGGAATGCAACCTAAGATCAGGGAATGCAAAGTGACCAAGGACAATAGTCCATAGAGACCAGGCTCGAAACCAAATGGAAGAAGCATACACAGCCTGCTCAGCTGCAGCAACACATACAATGACTAAAAAGCACCCACCAATTGTCGAGGAAGAAATAAACCTCCAATTATAGAATGATGGAGAAAGAGAACAATGAATGCTGAAGAGCATCGCTAGGAAACAACAAGAACAGTAAAGAAAACCGGTCTTACATAGAGATCTTCGAAGATATAAAAGGCATCCTCCGAGAAAGGTAACAGAGACCCTCACTGAAGAGAAGGAAGGAAGCAGACAAGTGCAACCAAAAATGCTGAACCAGGTCACCAAGAAGGTTGCAGGTAAAATGCAGCGATGTACACCGTATAGAAGACCATATATACACAGCAAACCGATATATTTACCAGAAGCAAAAGACATCTACAAAAGAACCTTTCAAGAGCTAGGTATATACTCCAGAGACATATACATCCCAATATCCCGTAGACATGCAAGTCACACTGGGGTGCGAAAGTATATGGGCTCCACCAAAGGTAACCCATGTCCTCCACCAGTGAGCGGAAGGACAAGAAGTAAAGGAAAGAAGGGTACTCCAAAAACAGAGGTAATCAAGGGAGGACAGGGATAATACAGCCTACCGTTGTAAAGAAGAAGTTATGGCAGCAACTGAGGTGGAGACAGAAGACAAGGCTGGAAAACAGCAACACATGCCACCTAAGTGTAGAAAAAGGAGGGTTTTGCGCACTACAGGAAAAATAAGGGCAACCATCCAGGAACCAACATCACTGACTGAGGAAGGAAGCCAGCAGTCGGTAACAGGTGAAACGAAGAATAGACTGCAGGTGGGAATCCACCATGAAGAAGAAGACCGTCAGGGTGAAACAAAAGGGCTGGCGGAGACTAAGATCAACACATTGTCCAACCCATTGAGGCTTGAAAACAGGAGAGAAACCTGACCAACGCTCCATGGAAACTTGAGAAACAGGTAATAAACCAAACTAAAACTCTAGATGAAAACTGAGAGTACAGAGTATAAGGTGAACAACCCCAGGACGGGGAAGAAACCCCCAACATTGGAGGGCAGTGCATAAGCAGCAGAAATACGTAGTTTGACAGAACTAGGATATACCCAAAGACAAAGTAATGAAATACCCCTACGAAAAAGGGGGGTAACAAAATCTCTCCCCAAGGGAGGGAAAAAGAAGAAAGTAGTCTGCCACATAGAAAAAGAATGCCACGAAAGGCAGAAGCGCATACAGAGCTGTGAGGATAGAACAGTATCTCTACCGACGAGGAGAATGGAAGATACGGGAAGGAAGGGATACTAGCCCCTTGGGGAAAGAAGGATACCAAGACATGGATCCAACAACCAAAGGGACTGAATCCCCCGTGGAACAGAACTGAAAAGGACAGCAGATGCAACAGCCACCCCAGGGGTGCGATGGCAGATAGGTATAAACCCCCTCCCCCTGCAGGAAGCAACAGTAGCGGCTGTGACCCAATTAGGTAGGTAGTAATGCCTATAGGGTAAAAACAGACACAAAGAACACAGCAGCAGGGGCATGATAAAGGAGAAACAAAAGGGCTGGCGGAGACTAAGATCAACACATTGTCCAACCCATTGAGGCTTGAAAACAGGAGAGAAACCTGACCAACTCTCCATGGAAACTTGAGAAACAGGTAATAAACCAAACTAAAACTCTAGAGGAAAACTGAGAGTACAGAGTATAAGGTGAACAACCCCAGGACGGGGAAGAAGCCCCCAACATTGGAGGGCAGTGCATAAGCAGCAGCAGAAATACGTAGTTGGACAGAACTAGGATATACCCAAAGACAAAGTAATGAAATACCCCTACGAAAAAGGGGGGTAACAAAATCTCTCCCCAAGGGAGGGAAAAAGAAGAAAGTAGTCTGCCACATAGAAAAACAATGCCATGAAAGGCAGAAGCACATACAGAGCTGTGAGGATAGAACAGTATCTCTACCGACGAGGAGAATGGAAGATACGGGAAGGAAGGGATACTAGCCCCTTGGGGAAAGAAGGATACCAAGACATGGATCCAACAACCAAAGGGACTGAATCCCCCGTGGAACAGAACTGAAAAGGACAGCAGATGCAACAGCCACCCCAGGGGTGCGATGGCAGATAGGTATAAACCCCCTCCCCCTGCAGGAAGCAACAGTAGCGGCTGTGACCCAATTAGGTAGGTAGTAATGCCTATAGGGTAAAAACAGACACAAAGAACACAGCAGCAGGGGCATAAAGGAGAAAAAAGGACTTTCACAAGAAAACGGTACCCAGGCTAAGAGTCTGCCTGCCTGTGGTATGATAATCGCTTCTAAGGACATAAGGAGAAGAGAAAATGGATACTAAGAGTATAGGTGGCTCACAAGATGCCCCTAAGGCATACAAAATAAGGTCCTCGAAAAACAGGAAGCAAGGCTATAGTGCATCTGCACAATGTAACAGGATACCCAATATAGAGTGAGTACTTGGGTAGAAAAAATCAAGCAGCAAAAGGAAGCTGTAAGAATAGGCCCCCACGAGGCTGCAAAGTAAGATATGTTCCAGAGGGCTGAAAACTAAATCTGTCACTGACAGAATAATTAGAAGAAAAACACCTACAGCAAGCAGGAACACCACACCAGGTGTAACCTTAGAAGGGAGAAAAGCCCTCCACCCTATGAAGCCCGATAAGAGCTGAAACAAGGCAAAAATAATTTGTCCTGACAACCTAGTACACCAGAGTTAAGACTTCACACCACCATGACTATCTCTGAACCGGCGTAAAGCCGAGTCGGCATGCAAAGCAAAAAGGGGGCACCATCAAAAGGCATGTCAATCAAAGTAATCTGTACAGCCTACGAAAACCCTGGAAGTACGCAACCATGCACGCCGACGTTCAGTTTTAATTGGGTTGAGTTTTAAATGGTGGTTAGACATCCAGTTTTGAATCTTTTAGAGCATGTTTAAAAGCAGGAAAACATTTTCTAGGGATGAGATTTTCATGTATACTAGTGTGTCGTCTGCATAGAGGTGGAAGAGTATCCCAGAGTTTCCGAGAATCATACATAGTGGTTCTAGGTAGAGGTTAAAGAGGGTTGGGGGACAGGATCGAGCCTTGAGGGATATCTTGATGTACACTGACTGGTCTCAAGAATTAGTTACCTATTTTCACAATTTAGAAATGGATGGTTAGGTATGAGGAGATTCAACTGAGGACTGTGCCTCCACATCCCATGTGTTGTTCTAGAGTGAGAAGGAGGTCCAGATGGTTGACAGTGTTGAATGCAGCAGATAAATCCAAGGGGACCAGGAGGCATAAGTACCAGTCGAGGATTTTTGACTATTTGGAGGATTGCAGTTTCTGTACTGTGGCCCTGGCAGAAACCTGATTGGAGAGTGTCCAGGAGGTTGTTTGTTCGAATGTGTGAAGTGAGTTGGAACACTATGCAACTTTCGATGACTGCCTAAAAATTGGACTGTGGAGACTGGGTGGTAGTTGTTCATGTTTCCTGGGATATAGAGGTTGTTTTTTCAAGACAGGAGAGACTTGACTCACTTTCAGTAGTTCTAGAGATAGGCCCTGTTTGAGAGAGGAGTTGGCCATGGTGGTCCACATGAGGAGTAGGTGTGTGGCAAGAGATTTACTAACATAATCTAAAATGGCGTCCTGAAAGTGGTTCGAGAGTCTTACTTTGGAGATTGTTCGCTGAAGGTCCCATTAGGAAACTGGGTGAGAGATGACCATGACTGCAGCATCTTTCAAGGTAGAATCTCAACTGTTTCTAGGGATTCACTGGTGAGTAGAGAGATGTGGATGTCTATTAATTTTTTTATCTGAGAAATCCACAAAGTTGTTGCAGCGGGCCATGGATGACTTAGGAGCTGAAGTGGTGAAGGGGTTTGTAGTCTGCGCGATAACCTCGAACAGGTGCTTCGGTCAGTTCTTTGCAGAATTCATGAGCACTCTGATATGGGAGAATTTGGCTCGGAGGATTAGGTCTTTGTATTGTTTTCTCGCTTTGCAAAGCTTAATCATACTTATGTGAGAGGGTGCAAGTCTCAATTATTTCTCACATTTTCTGATAAGCTTTCTTTCTTTGTAAAGTTCTTTTGAGAACCAAGGACTAGAGGGTTTTGGTCTGGATAATTTGCACTTCAGGGGTATAAATGTACTGATAAGGGATGAAACATAAGGGTTCAGCACTTTGCAATGTAATCACATAATACAGTTCAAAGCAGTCAGCACTCGAAGAGAAATCCAAAGTCCAGTTGTTTTTTCTGTTCAAAGGACGTTCTTTATTACATTTTCATAAAAATCACAAGAGATGATAGCCGACGCGTTTCGTCTCACACTGAGACTTCTTCAGGGCCTATTTAAATACAGAAGACACTTTTCAGAAATCACGACAGAATCTCATAGTTTCCAGGATTAGAGAAATGTTTACACAATGCTTGAGTCCATGATTACGGCTTGGTAACCGGCAGCATGTTCACTCGTCAGTTTCTCAGTAAAGTAAAACTATGAGATTCTGTCGTGATTTCTGAAAAGTGTCTTCTGTATTTAAATAAGCCCTAAAGCAGTCTCAGTGTGAGACGAAACGCGTCAGCTATGATCTCTTGTGATTTTTATGAAAATTTAATAAAGAACGTCCTTTGAACAGAAAAAAGAACTGGACTTAGGATTTCTCTTCGCGTGCTGACTGCTTTAAACTGTATTATGTGATTACATTGCAAAGTGCTGAACCCTTATGTTTCATATGTTTATAGGAATTTATTCCTTAGTGAGGAGTATAGAGGGAAGTGCTCCTCGGTTCTTTGCACTGATATGCTTTATTTCTAATACTATATCTGTCAGGTGCGGATTGCTATAGCCACTACCCTCAGCTTGTTCAAATTTATTGATAAGGGATTCCATGCAGGAGTTATACTTGTTAGAAGCTTTGTTAATATCAAGATGATGTGTAATCAAAATTAGGTTAGGAAGGGCCATGATGGCCATGGCTTCTGTGTCAAGGCTGAAAGTGTCCCTAAACCATATTTTCTCTTTCTTGGGTTGCCCGGATGTTTGATATTAGAGTTGGATAGGGAGAACTGGATCTGCATGTGGTCGAACCAGGCAAGTGAAATGGGGTCCTGTGGCTGTAGGCTGGAGCAATTGGAGATTATACAGTCCAGAGTGGTGCCTTTGTGGCATGTAAGCTAATGGCAGTGATGCTGGAGATCATGGTCTTTGAGGAAAGAGGTAAAAGTGTCTACATGGCCGTTACCCTCGCCCCAAGGAAGATAGCGTTGTCCGAGCTGATAAGTTGAGAAGTGAAGACATCCATGCATTCCCAGGTTAAGTTGTTTATGTGATCTGGTGGATGGTAAATCACATTAATTCTGATGTTGGAGGTACTGGATGTGGACATTTCCACTAACATGCATTTGAATGACTGAAAATGAGTTGTTGGGAGGGTCATGCATCTTAGGGAGTTTCTGTGAATGAGTGCGAGACCCCTACCTATCTTCCCAGTTGTGAAGTAAAATGGAGTTAATGGGAGGAAGTAGAAGGTCTAGAGCATGGTTAGATGAGCCATTGAGCCACACTTCCATGAGGATCAGGAGGCCAAGATCGAGTCCAATATCTCTAGACAGTGTTTGACTGCAGACTGACAATTGTGTAGCACGTAGTTCAGAAAGGAGCTGCTGTCTTTCTCACTTAGCTGTTCAGGTAGGGACGTTGGGGTGTGTAGCAAGTTAAGAGGGGATGATCGTACACTGGGCTGGTGTGTGTGTTTAACTGCGGTCTGAAATGATGGTGGAAATCGGGCATCCCACTGCGGGAAAAGAGGAGGAGATGGTAGCGGAATTTGAAGCTGTATAACTCTCTAGGAGATAGGTCAGTTGTCTAGTGGAGATTGCGTCAGTTTGGGAAGACAGCTGTCTATCGGTATGCTAGAAGGTTGGGGGGGGAGGGTCCACAGGGGTGATGAGGGGAGAAGCAAAGAGAGGACAGAGTCACTTACATGGAAAAGGGCTGATGTGAGGATGTCAATTCTTTGAGAGAGGTGTAAGAACGAGAAAAGGAGCTTGTTGAATGGATGTCCAGCAATTATGGGGGGATTGGGGAGGTCTATCAGGAACGGACTCTGAGGGGTTGAAGTGCAGATTGAGGGAGGCGTGGGTTTAGTATCGGGTGTTGGAAGATTATAAGGCTACGGGCGATAAAGGTGGGGAGAAAGGGGGGAAGGTCTTTGAGGCAGAGAAAAGGGTGGAGGAAGCAGACAGAGGGGGAGAAAATGGTTTGTGAGAGGTTGGAGATGTGGAGGTGTGGAGGTCTGTGGTGGGGTGTTCATGGTCTGGTGTTGGTGGTGGTGGTGAGCTAAGGGTTGTGGGAGCATATCGGAGAGCAGGAGAGGTCAGGGTGAGAGGGGTTGTCTGGGTG
Source organism: Triturus cristatus (assembly GCF_964204655.1). Taxonomy (NCBI): domain Eukaryota; kingdom Metazoa; phylum Chordata; class Amphibia; order Caudata; family Salamandridae; genus Triturus; species Triturus cristatus. Next base: position 142,185,493 of record NC_140580.1, on the reverse strand, counting down.
AACTGGAAAGGGAGGAGAATGGGGGAGGGGTGTTAAGGATGAACGTTGAGGGTGGATGATAGATGCAGGGCTTGAGGTGAATAAATAAAGTCAATTGTGGACAAGATTGTGTTGTTGGATTGGAACATGATTTTCTCATTGTTGTAGGAGATAGAAAAGTTGCCCGAGAAGCCAAAGGCGGGAAAACATTTGAGTTTGCATCCAACGGGGATGGAAGAGAGAGGAGGATGGAAGAAAATGGCATATGGACATGATTGATAAGTCAGTGTTGTGTATGAAGAGGAGGTCATCTGTATTGAGGGTGCCTTTGCGTTGGCAATGGTATTGGTCTACTCCGAGGGTTTCCGGTAAGTCTCTCATGGTCCTGTGTTTTAGGCTTTTCATTGTGTATTTGGAAAGATGCAGGGGGTATTTTGTCTTGAAACCTTTGGTGCCAGATCTGGAAAGGCCTGATGCAGGTGAGCTGGGGCAATGGGTGTCACTGTCATAGTGGAGGATGATACCGGTTAGGGAGGTTTAGGTATGACCTAGACCTAGGGTAAAGATGAGCATTGAGCAGTCGTCCATGCAAAGCATACTGTATTCTTGAGGTAGAAGAAAACCTCATTTAATAGTCTTTGGTACATTGATAGTTGGGTCTAGGACTAGGATCCCAATGTCATCGATATGTTGAGCCGGTGGGACAGTACAGTTTTCTAAAGTTGGTTGGACTTGTTTTGTTGAGCTGTTGGTCTGGACTCTAAGGGTCAAGCATGTTAGGATGGCCCCTGCAATGTGTAATCCTTCAGAGCATTAGATAATAACCATTTCAAGATGGCCACCATTTTGGGGAGGAATGAAGTCCTCTTTCCATTGCAGTGATTTTCAAAGGGTAGTTACTAGTTTGAAATGGATATTGCTAGAGGATGACTTTGTCCATTTAAAGATGGCTGCCACTTTGAGGGAAATTGTGGTTCTCTTTCTATTTCTGATAGAGGGATGGAAGGGCTATAATTCTATTATTGAGATTGGATCTGTCGGGTGCTGACATTTTGAGGTCAGGCACACGTGGCGGAGCAGATGGCATTTGAGTTTGGTAAATTAAGCTTTGAAGCAGACGTACCTTGCGTTTAGCTCCTTTCTGAATTGCACATGATGAGTTCTGACAACGATGGGGTCTGGGGCTATTGTTCCAGATCCTGAAACTAAACATAGCGAAGGCATGCATTCTGTTTTTCTCATGTTAACAGTTCTTTTGTTTCCAGTCAGCAATGCCCTGGCTTCTGGTGTAGTGCTGTCCACCTGAGGTAGGTGATCCCTCTGCAAGGTATGAAGTGGTTCTGGTAATACAGCTTACCCTGATAATAATGCAGGCTTGGTGGGGAAGTCGGTGTTGGTCTCCCAGGGTTGCAGTGATACACAAACTACTTTAGGCCTTTGATGAGACGTGCTGAGACAATGTGGCTTCAAGGAAACTGCAGGGAGTTGCACCAATTAGGTACAAAAGGATTAAGGCTTGGATAGTTGGTCTGAAGGTGGTTAAGAGGAGGTAGGGTTTTACTTTCATCAGGAGGGAGAATTTGTAACAGGGTGTCTTAGTTTTTTGGCAATGTGTTCTTTGAAGGAGAGGCTGGTGTAAAGAATGAAACCAAGTGATTTTGTGTTGGTGTCAGCTGCAGGATGAACCCATTGAAGTTTATTTTGAAGTGCTAGTCTTAAATTGGTAATTGTTTGCTACTATTGGTAAACAGGTACAATTTTCATCTTAGTTAAGTTTTAGGTGCGCACAGGACATCCATTTCTAGATTGGATTGAGGCAGGTTTTGAGGCAATGAATGCTGTGAGCAATGAAGATTTTAGATATAGTTATGTGTCATCAGCATAGTGATGAATATTGATGCTGCTATCAGTAAATATGGCTCCAAGCGATTCCATGTAGAGTTAAAGATGATGAGGTGTGGTTAGGAACCTTAGTACCCTTAGTACCCAGGAGACAGCTACTTTCTGCACTCTTAAGGTGCCATGCTGGCAAACTGGTGGCAGTTAGTGAGGAAGAAAGTGAACCATTGTAGTGTCAGAGAAGCCCATGTTTGTTTGCAGCATGTGGCTAAGTACTTGGTGGATGACTATGTCCAAGACTGCAGAGAGGTCAAGTAGTATCATTCCTGTAAGTGATTAGGCAGTCCTCATCGGCAATCTGAAGAGTGTCCGCCTCTGTGCTGCAGCGTAGTCTGAAGCTAAATTGGTAGTCTTGTAGAAAGTTTTTCTTGCTGATCTGATACTTCCTCACTAAAATGTATCCTGTCCAAAGGTTTGTTTTACTCCGAGGCTCCCCTGTATGGAAACCCTTCTCTACTCTCTGAATGCTTTAGTTAACTGACTGTTCTTTACTGCTGGAGCAAAACCTTTTGTCAGAGGAAACAAACAATTCAAAGGGCTATTAAAAAATGCAAGCTAAAGGCAGTTTAATTTTGATTCTCATTGGTCCATTGCATTATGGAAACTGGACATTGAAATGTGTGTCATTGTACTTTTAATAGCATGCCTTAGCCACTGGCAGGGCCTCAAACCTCTGCTGTATTGCCAGACTGGTTACAGGAGGTAGCTTTGATTTATGGCTACACAGTGTAAAACAAGTTACCTACCTGTACGCTGTGGTTCTCCAGTAATGAAATCTTTCATAGATTCACATGCTTGAAACTTCCCGGTCGTCGTGGTAGGAGTCCCACAGTACTTAAATAAGCAGTATTATTAGAAGTACATTAGAAAGCATTGAGAAATCTAGTACATTTGCAAATCAATCCACATCATTAGAATAGACCCAAACTTCAACCAATCAGAGGCAAGCCTCAGATCCCATTCCCCATGCACAGTCACCATATCTCAGATTTCGAGCACTATGTGAATAGTCGTATGAGGCATATTGTGGCAAGTCTAAAATGGGGAGGTGGGCGGTCCGCATATGAATGTATGAAAGATTTCAATACTGAAGAACCACAGCGTACAGGTATCTTGTTTTTTCTCCAGTATTGAATCTTTCATAGATTCAATGCTTGAATCAGAGTAGTTAGCAGTAATAATGTCCAAATTAAAGCGATTAGGCGAAGACACTTTTTAATGAAACACAAATTTTTAACCCCTTCGACGCGCATGACGGAACGGTTCCGTCATTCACGTCGGTTGCGCTGTGCGCATGACGGAACCGTTCCGTCATGGCCCCGCCCGCGCACGGAATCTTCAGCGTGGCGCGGAAATCCGCGCCGCGCTGAAGAGGTTAAGGAAAAAAGTTATGTAAACATTTTTATACTATAGCATCAATTTTGAAAATATATATCCCAATATCTCTGAACTAGTTATCATAGTCATGGAGAAAAAATATAAGAAAGAAGCTGTACCTTAAAGAAACAGATGTCTCACGACCTTCTGTCCTACTGCCGTATCATTCTTCCATACGGGGTACAAGCAGTAGTGCTTGGTGAATGTATGTACATTCGACCATGTAGCTGCTCAGCAGATATCAGGAAGCGATACACCACCAAACAGGGCTGTAGAAGATGCCACCTTTCTTGTGGAGTGTGCTGCAACTTTTGTGGAAAGCAGTCTTCCAGCTTTTTCATGGCAAAAAGCGATAGCGGACGATATCCATTGAGCAATACCGCTCCTTGAGAGAGCATGGCCTTTTCTTGGGGGTGCAAAAGAGATAAGAAGCTGCTCCGTCTTCCTGAAATTCTTTGTCGTATGAAAGTAGAATTTTAAGCAACATTTTACGTCCAGAGTATGCAGAGTCCTTTAAGCAGGAGACTAAGGGTTTTTGAAGTATGTCACCAAGATTATAGGTTCATTTAGGTGGAATGAAGTTTGAACTTTAGGTATGAAGTGTGAGTTTGTTCTTTACACCACCTTGTCTTTCATAAACTGTAGAAATGTTTCTGAATCGGTGAAAGCCTGAATTTCACTGACTCTCCTGGCCGAAGTGAGGGCCAACAAGAGCGCCATTTTCCATGAGATGTATTTAATTTCTACTTTATGGATCGGCTCAAAGGGTGGCTTCATGAATTGAGCGAGGAGCGTATTTAACTACCAAGCTACTGCAGGACGTTTTATAGGTGGGAAAGACCTGAAAAGGCCTCTCATAAATTATTTTACTATCCTTGTAGACCAAAGAAAAGTTCCCCTGACTTCCTACGAAAGGAAATCGCTGCCAGGTGAACCTTGATGGGCGAGTGTGTCAATCCAGACTTTGCCAAAAGAAGGAGATATGGCAACAACTGTTCTGGTGGAGAATGGAAAGGATGCAGGCCCTTCTTAATGCACCAGTGGCAGAATCTCTTCCATTTTGCTGCATAAGCCTTATTTGTGGAAAAAGCTCTTGAACGTTGCAGGATGGATTTACATTCTGCTGGAATTTCAAAAACTCTTAACTCATAGTAGTGAAGCACCATGCCGGTAAAACTCAAGAGACTTTATTTGCGGGTGTAGTGGTTGACCGTTATTCATGGAGAGTAGATTGTTTAGCAGCCGAAAGCGCATGTGTGGAGACATTGGCATCATTAGCTGCTTCGAATACCAAAACTGTCTCGGCCATGCCGGGGCAACGAGATTGAGATGGCATGGCTCCTTCTTCATTTTGCGTATTACTCTTGAGATGAGAGGAAACGCATAAGCTAACATTCCTGTCCACTGCATGCAGAGAGCGTTCCCCCAAGATTGTTTCTGAGGAAATCTACTGCTACTGATAAACCGTACACACACTTTGCTGGCCAGAGTCGCAAAAAGATCCAACTTCGGAGTGGCCCACACCTTGAATACTTGTTCCAGGTGCACTGGATTCAGTTACTATTTGTGGCATTGGCTGTCTGTTCTGCTGAGAGAATCTGCCCATTCTTAGTCTATGCCCGGGACATGCTACACTTGCAGAGTTATTTTGTGCTTTAGCAACCACTTCCAGATCTCTTGTGCCTGAACCAATAGCGTTTGAGATCTGGTACCCCCTTGCTTGGCCAGGTAGAACATAGTTGTGGTGTTGTCTGTTCTTACCAGAACAGGAGAGCCTCAAATTCTGGGGAGGAATGCTTGCAGCCCTAGAAACACTTCCCACAACTCTAGGAGATTTATTTGCATCTGTGCTTCGTGGACAGGCCATTTTCCATGAATCTCTAAGTCTGGGAGATGAGTTTCCCAACTGTCCAGAGAGGCATCCGTTGGCATAATGTAGCTGGGACGTGTCGTCTCGAAGGATAGGCCTGGAGAAATATTGAGCTCTTTTCCCTAACATGACAGAGCCTTTTTCATTGCCTGTGTGATGAGAATGACATAGTTGAAAGAGCCAAAAAACCTGAATCCACTGGACATCCAGCTCTTCTTGAAGTGGCCTCATACGTTAGAGACAATTTAGAATCAATGTGATGCAGGAGGATATCATTCCCAGCATAGGCTTGTACATTCTTACTGAAGCAGACTTTTTTTGCTTGAAGTTGAGCCACCATCTGTATTATCATGCATATTTGTTCTGGTGTGGGATATGCCTTCACTACTTTGGTGTCTAAGACTGCTCCAAGGAATATCCGCTTTTGACTTGGGATGAGAAATGACTTTTCTACTTTGAGCTGCAGCCCCAGAGATTTGAAGAGCCGACAACAAGCAAAAGTAGATTCTCTTGCAGAATGGAACGTGGACCCTTTTACGAGCCAGTAATCCAGGTAGGGAAAAACCTGGTGGCCCTGCCTCCTCAGAAATGCTGCTACCGGCGACATGCACTTTGTGAATACCCTGGGGGCTGAGCGAAGGCCGAAAGGGAGGACCTTGAATTGATAATGGCACCCTGCCACCTTGAACCTCAGGAACCAACAATGTTTGACATGAATTGGAATGAGAAAATATGTATCTAAGAGATTGAGAGACGTCATAAAGTCCCTCTTGTTTATCAAGAGAATCTCTTGCAACAATAGCATTCTGAAAGGCTGTTTCTTCATATATTTGTTTAGTCGACTGTGATCCATGACTTGTCTCTTTTTTCCACATTTCTTCCATATGAGGAAGAAATGTGAGTAGAAAACCGGTCCTGGGTTGCTGGAAAGGAACTTCCTCTATTGCCCCCTTCAACAGAAGAGTCGAAATCTCTTGTTTTAAGAGAGTAAGATGTTGATGCGCCCTCTTGGAAGGTGGATGACAAGAAGGCTTTTGGACAAAGTGCAGGGTGTGACCTCAATGAATAATGTCCAACACCCTTGTGATGGTGTTCCATTGATGGAAAAATGTGGACAGATGATGAATCCCCTGAGGTTGGTGATGATAGGCGTTGGCTGGTGGCTAAACAACGTCACTGACGTCTGGAGGTGTCTTGAGATTGCTGGGTGTATGGCATGTTGGACGCTCAAAACTGTTGTTGTTGCTGACCGATGTAATGTGGTCGATAGCCCTGTTGAGAATAGGGTTAGTATCAATATGACTGGAAGGAAGGCCATTGCTGGAACTGACGTCTTCCCCTTCCTCCAAGAAAGGACTGGCAACGTCGCTGTTGGAGAGTACCTATGGAACGTGCCTTCGTCGTATCCACTTTAATCCCCTGTAAAGCGCCATCAACGTTCTCCCCATCGAAGGGCATGTCCAGGATTTCTGATTGGATCTCAGGGCGGAAAGATGTAGCCTTCAACCAGCCCTGTCTACGGAGAACGGCAGCACTTGCCATCTGTCTGAAACCAATGGAAGACCAGTCCATAACCATACCTATTACCTCAGAAGACGCTTGGGCACCTTCCTGCAAAATGTCTTTCACCTTCTTTTTTTTTCCTCAGGGAGAGGATTCAGAAGAGGTGCTAGATACCCCAGAATAGCTAAGGTGTTGAAGGCCTTAATGGATGTAGCCGCCATTGCAGCAAAGCATTTGCCAGTATTATCCAGCCTTTTTCCTTCCCTATAAGGGCGAGCTGAGCAAGGGGCTGACGGATTCCTGGAGCGCCTGCATAATCACCGAAACTGGTCGAGGATGTCCAATTAAACACGCAGGAGCAGATTCAGGGGCTTTATACTGCTTTTCCATTCTCTGCAACATGGCCGTGACCAGAGGTGGGTTCCTCATCAGCTTCAACCCCTCCTCCCAGATATAACTGACTATGGGGATGGATCGTACAGATTTTCTGGTATAGTCCTTAAAATCGTAAAGGAAACATTCTGGCTGAGTTGTAGGAAGCAGTAGGTCACATCTTTTGGATGCTCTTTATAACAACTCGCAGAATCCTCAGATATCCCCTGGAGGAGAACTTGCTGGAAAAGGAGATGTTGAAGGCAAAGAAGGAGCGATATGACCAACCATGCCTGGTTCTTGAATGAGCTCCCCATTCCTCTGGCTGATAATCAGGATCACTTTAGATGCAATCATCCCTGATGGTAATAATACAGAGGGCTGGCCTTTCTTCCTGCGCTGGTGGTGGCGGAGGAGTAACAGGTAGTGGCGATGTAATCTGTAATCCAGGGCGTCCTGGAGTGAGAGGAACTGAAGCATGAGTGTACAGAAAATGTTTGAAATAGTTGTTTAGCATATGCCTGAGATTCGTGACCAGAAAAGTTGGCACTAACATGGCGTCGTCACTTATATCTTGTCGTTCCTCATATGTCTCATACGGGTTATGGGCCTGAAAAGAATCATAACATTGCTGCTGATGACGAGCTGTGAAAGAATAGTCTCCTTGCATGTATTCAGAGGTACCCTGGATAGGATTCTTTTCATTATCATTATCAGTGTCCTGACATTTTACTTTCAACTGTGAAAACAGGTTCTTGTCTCCTGACTCCTCTGTATCCAAAAGATGAGATGGAGGTAGAGGTGATACTTTACTTGGAGATATCAGACCTGGAGACTTTTGGGCAACTTCATGCAACTGAATATCTTTTTTGTGCTCCGTCGATAACGAAGAAAGTCGTTTTATGGTGATCGTCATCGAAACCAGAATCCTCATCGGAGACTTGAACACCGCCGTCAACAGAGTGACCATTGATGAGGTTGTAGACAAAGTCGCCGTAGTTGTAGATGGGGCCGTCGACATGGATGCCATCATCGATGCTGTCAACAGATCCATCGATGAGGTGATCTTCATCACTTTTCTCGTCGACAAGCTGTCGGCACTACCATCGTCGGAGCGGTCATCATCGGCACACACCGACGGGTCCTTCGACTGAGTCTTTTTCGTCGACTAAGTCTGCTTTTGAGGAGTTACAGGCACAGATGCAGTAGTGGAAGGCTTCTTTCTGGGCAGAACTTTTAGATGGCTGTTTATGTGCTGCCTTCTCTGATATAGATGGTTTCTCAGCCTCCATCTTTTTGGAGTCCGTCTTTAATGAGACAGAGCCATCATTTTTACACTTTCGCTGAGGTGTGGAGCGACTAGGGCCTTCCTCCTCATCAGATCCAGATTCAGATCTGGTCTTCTTCTTTTGGAGCCATAACAATAATCTGGCTTCTCTGTTCTTTAGAGTTTTGTCAGAGAAAGTTCTGCACTATTTACAATCCCTGACAGTATGCTTGAGATATAAGCAGTAAAGACAGTCTTTGTGAGGATCTTCTGAGAATAGCCTTGCCTTCCTACAAGACCTGCAAGGTCTATAAAATATCTTCTTAGATCCCTCTGACATCTTGAAAAGTTAGTGAAGATAAAGATCGTGTCAAAAGTTCACAAACTGAAAGAACTGAGCAGAGCTCAGGGAGGCTCCCTCACACACGTGTGGTAAGAAATGTGAGGTATGGTGGCTCTGCAGGGGAAATGGGGTCTGAGGCTTGTCTGATTGGATTGGATTACAAATCTACTATCTTTCTCAATGCTTTCTAATGTACTTCTAAAAGTACTGCTTATTTAAGTACTGTGGAACTCCTACCATGACGACGGGGAAGATTCAAACAGGTGAATCTATGAAAGATTCAATACTGGAGAAATGGGTGTTTTGTGCTTACTTTGAAGAAAGGGATTTGATGTGTTAGCCCTCAGATATGCACACATCATGTCAAAAAGAGCATGACTCAGCATCTAAGATATCAGGCGCAGCCAACTAGACCTTTGATCAACCCCATCTATCCATCCAAAATCCTGTGGTGATTATTTCTTGTATACCCAATCTGGTTGCCCATTTTGACTCACCCTAGGCAGATGACCCACCTGGTGGATTTTTGGGATGCACCGCCTGGAGCTGCTTTTTCTCTGATGACAGCCCAGAATGTGTGGCCGGGCGGCAATGTGTAGAGGCATGGAAGCAGCTTTGGCCGAAACAGGTAATTTGGTTGACTGCACGCCTGGGGTATGGTGAAAACTGGAGAGCTGACCGGGCCCTGTGGTGGGAGGGGTCTCTGCTTTGCCTGACTCCAGTGACAGATTGTGCCCCCACTCTGCCGGAGCAGCTGGGCCACACGCAATGCTTGTATCGGTAGCAGGTGTAAGTTGGGTCGGGAGGTGAGGCAGAGATCACTGTAGCCGTAGCAGTGGAGAGTCAGAGTTGTTGGTGCCCCCTTTTCTTCTGAGACAAGCCGTCCTGCTCTGCAAGCTACATATCGACCTTACCGCCCTGGATTAAATGGTAGCCGTTGAGTGGAGTGATACTCCCCTGCCAACTAAGTGACATGTTGGGCACCAACGTGGCCTGTTAATGACTGGAGACTGGTGGATGGAACACAGTCTTGTTACAAGTGAGTCATCTGAACACTTGTGCCTGTCTGGAAGCAGGTGGGGGTGCAGTACTGAGGCATGCAACAAGGGACTGAGAGCAAGGTTACGACTGGAGGATTGTACCCCGGAGTGAGTGCTGGAGGGGAGGAGGAGTAGCGACACGCTCAATGGGTCCCTCATAGCCCTTAAATAGTTACAGTTTTTACGGTAAAATGTTGCTTATAGGTAATAAAGACAATGACCCATGGGTATCACCACGAGGACATGGAGAGGGGCTTGACAGACATTTACTCCCAAACTCCCACAGAAAACAGTTTGCACCCATAAAGAAATACTGCTCATTTGAGTGCTGGGGGAGGAAACAATGAAGACACAATTCACAGTATAGAGGTTGTTTGGAATACTTTGCCTGTGATTATCCTGCCCACCCTTAGTACTCTCCCCTTCCTTTCCTTCCTGTGGCATTTTGCGTGCCCAAGGAGGCCCCAATACTACTGGGTAATGCTCCTGAGGGTTACATTTAGAGGCAAAAGAATGTTGAAGGGTGGGCGGGGGAAGGAGTTCCTCCCAATGGAGGATCGACCGATTTGTGAGGCTTGAAGGGAGTCAGGTTACAGCCCAGAGTGGTGGCATTGGCGTGGATCTAGAGGCCTCCGATAGAGGTCCTACTCCCATATCAGAAATCCTACACACAATTAAGGATTCTAGAGTGGTATGAGAGGGTAGGATAGACTAAATGTTCTCTTTTCTAGTCAGGATGCCCATAAGGTGGTGGAACACACGACAGAGATAGAGACTCCAGTATCCTTAGCAAAGGACTAACTGAGCCTTCTTAAGTGGGACTTAACAAAACTCAGTGATTTGGCTCTACAACTGGAGAGGGGTGAGCAGATGATGCAGAAGGACGGTCCAGATGCAACAATCTGCAACCGGTGGGAGTCGCCGAGAACACTGAGGGTGCGGACTCAACAGCCATCTTTATGGACTGGTTTAAATGCCGAGCCTGACACAAGATTTGTCCTTTTGTTTTATTATTGAGAGAGCACATATGGCCCTTGTTCTACAACCTCTGTCTGGGGCCCCTAACCGCCCCGGTATATTTTGGATACTCATCTGACTGGACAGAGATGCAATTATTCGGCAGCCCAGGATCAAGAGAATGTCCTCCTTCAGGCTGCCAAGTTCATGATCTTCCTTGACTATAACACCAGGGTTCAGCAATACAGAAAAACCTTTCCATGGTTAACGCTAAGTAGAGGGCCATGCGCATCACACACATGTTCCTCTACCCATCCAGACTCCAGGCTATCTATCAAGGGAAAACTTTTATGAAACTGCTGAAGAAGCTTGGGCTTGGGTGGAGAAGCAACCATTTTTGACTGGACCCAGGACCTCACCAGGCATAAACAGGTCAAATGCCTGGGAAGTTGCCTCTCCCCACAGGCCCCAACGAAGGTAGCGACAACGGTGTGTCAAGTCAGCCTATGACAGAAGGTTTGGCATGTCCATAGAGGAAGAGTTCTCTACTTTAGAGAGCCAATTCCTGACACTCCCAAAAACTTTCCTAGCCAGTCCCTCTAATTGTCTAGCCATGAGGAGGGCTGACTTTCCCTCGAACCGATGCACCTCCTTCTATGCAGCAGATTTGAACTTGGTGATGGGCATTAAGTGATAGATCTCCTTTGTATAATTAGGCAATAATACATAATTCATGCATAATGATGCTCCACAACTGTTATGGCGTGGTTTTGGGGAGGAGACAAAAGACAGGGATTTTCTGCCTACACAAGGCACTTTCATTTAGTTTACAGTTATTGTTCAGTAGGATAAATAGTTAGGGCAACAGATGCTTCATGCTAGGAAGTTAAAGGTGGGTGGGAGTTGGGTTGTGGCTCCATTGAGCCTAGTTAAGTTAGACTAAACAGGAATCATGGGACCTGAAGGTTGTCTGCAATTGGTAGATTGACAAAGGCTAGTGTTTCATTTCATGGTTTCCAGTGCTTGGCACTGGCACCTAATTGTCAACACCAGCGATTATGATAGTCTGCTAATGGTGGTGCTGTTTGTCAAATTTAGAGACGAACACAACAAAAGTTGTTTGTTCATAAAATATACTTTAAAAAATTACTAATGCTTGCCTCCTCAGCAATTCTTATAGCTTTGGAGGTATGGAATATTCAGAATGATCACACTTGTAAGAGTGTGATGATTGGTAGTTGTGTTGTACTGTCATTGGCAGCGCTGGCAGGGGCAATGGTTGGTGCAACCTGCAGTGGCCTCCTGACAAGGGCCCTCGTTATTGACTAATAACTTTGGCGTTGTTTGGTGAATACTCACAAAATGTTCCAAAAAAGTAGTCTTTATTGCCTAGTTTGTACATTTAATGTTTGGGCTATACATCAAACGGGGGCCAAGAAATGCGAAATCCCCATGCATTTTCCATAGACTTTTTTTTAGACAGCACTACAGCAAAAACTGCTAACAGAATTACACCAAATTTGTCAGGAAGCTAGATCTTGGTCCAGAAAGCATGCTTTGTGTGTTTTGGTGTAAATCCATTCAGTCGTTTTTGAGATATGGCTCAAATATATTTGTATATTTGGATGGTTAGGTTTAAGGGACTCTTGTCACAGTCACTTGAACCTAATTATAAAAATATAGAGCCTTCAGATTATTTCACAGGGTTTTTTTTTTATCCTTGGGCCATCTTGCTCCTGCGGGAGCAAGGCTCGGATTGGCTGCCTGCAACACAAGGAAAAATGTTGCTAGCAGCCATTACAGGACTCAGGAACTTAGGGGCACATGCATCAAGCTAGGCAATTGCGATTCCTTAATAGCGATTATTAAGGAATCGCTATTAAGGAGTCACAATTGCCTATGCATGTAGGTTTTGCTAAAATATTAGCGATTACTACAAATTACTTAATTGCGACTCGCAAATTGAGAATCGCAATTAAGGAATAGCTTCCCATTAATTCCTATGGGCCTATAGTCCCATTGGAATGAATGGGAATTGCATGTCCAATTTGCGAGTAACAAATAGGTACTCGCAAATTGCGCATGCAATTTCAAGGGTGCCAAAAAGACACTCTGATGCACCCCCCTGAAATTGGCATGTGACCATGTTGCACACACACATGCCCCAAGGGCATGTATGTGTGCAACATGGAACTTTGAAAAATGCACTTGGATTTGATGGTAATTTGCGATTTTTATTTGAGAAATCGCAAATATTTAGGGGATAACGCATTGCATTTAAGGAATTGCAATTTGCGATTCCTTAAGTGCAATCGCAATTTAAGTAATCGCAAATTTTGCGATTCCTTAAATTGTGATTTTTGCATTTGGGAAGATACATCCCAAATGCAAAAATACCAGTCGCAAAGGGGCAGATTCTGTTAATCTGCCCGTTTGCGACCGTTTTTTTCGTTGATGCATGTGGGCCTAAGTCCTGTGTCTAATTTAAACAAGCATTGGCATAGCCAATAGGTCTCGCCTTTGGGACCTTATAAGTGTTTAGCCAGAGCTATTGGCTTTGCAAATGCATTTAAATTATGTTCTAGGGCATTGCGGCTGCTATGCAGCATGTTGAAAAGTTATAATAAAAAAGTGATAAACATTTTTGTTACCTTATATATAACCAAGAAGACATTATGTACAACTGAACAACCCAATTAAAAAATAATAAATATAAAAAAAGGCACACAAAACAAGCCATGCCAGCTCAGTGAAGAAATATGAATATGCAATCCCAGATGAGGGCATACCAGAGAGGGCATACTAGACAGCCCAAGCACGTTATCATTCTAGATCCAATTCAGTGTTGAATGGGAAGACACATACATTTTCTATTATTCAGTGGAACATTCGTAGCCTAGTGGGCATAATGGCTGCATTTTTAAAATGCAGTAGTGGCCTTATACTCAAATTGTATCGAACAGAGACACTAAACCTGGATTCTGAATTAGAGTAATCACTTTACCTCTCACAAGACGTTTGAATTTTAAAATGTTCATTATGGTGAAAAACCATTTAATTTTGGCTCACATTCAAGTACTCCTATTTTTTTGTCTCATTCCCCAACAACAAAGTAGTTGGAAGATACACCTTACATAAAGCAGCTGGCATTCAAGCCTTAATAATGAATTCAGTATTCACTGCTGTAACCTGCTAATAAGAAATGAATGCGATATTAATGTGTGTGAAATGTGGTCAACCACAAAGCCTCTCTCGTATGTTGACAATAATTTATCCTCCAGTACGTGAAATGTCAATGTAATATATACTATAATATCTGAGCCAAAAATTTAAAAAATGTGAATAGCTTGAAGTGTTTTACTTTTGCACGACACTCTTGGAGAGGAAATGATGGTGTGTTGAAACTTCAGTTGCAGTTTCATGTGAACTAGTAATTAAGTTAAAATGCGTCCCTGTATTGAGTTTATGACTGTCACCTATAACGCCCGCCTAAAGCCCACAACACGCCAGTCTCCTAACTCAAGTCACATGTTCTGATCCTTTGACACCTTTGCCACCAAAACAGTCACCTTCGAGGGAAAATTAGCTAATCCAGCAGTGTCCGCATTCAGCTAAATCTGCCATTCAGAGATCATTAGAAAATAACGGCTGCAATGCTGACATTTACTGTGAGCCCTTTGTTTCACTCCATATACTTATATGCATGTGTGCCTGTCAACTGTTGCAAAGTGTGCTTGCTCACATCTCACGCCGGAGCAGTATTTTATGTATTTACATCTCATTTCACTGAACAATCAGTGGCGTAGTTAGCCCTTTGGCCGCCCGTGGAGGTCCATGCATTTGCCGCCTCACGGCGGCCGTAGTGAACAGGGGGGGTGCTAGCGAGAGTTTTCTCAGTCTGCTGCCCCAAGGCAAATGCATGAGTGGCAGCAGAAAGAGGGGAAGGACAAGAGTGGGTGCGGTGCAAGAGAGGAAGTGAGCGGGGGCTGGAAAGATTAAGACCACCAAACATGGAGGTGGAACAGCAACAAAGAGCTAAAGGGAGGTGGTGGCGGCAGAGGAGTTTGGTGGTATGGGGGCAGTCAAGACTAAACTTTTGCGTCGGTTCAACAGCTTGTGATTCTGGGCAAAGCATTTAACGTCCCTGTGCCTAAACATGAATCTGACATTATGTAATCTAACTGGTGCTCATGTTAAGGCTAAAGCCATTGAGCCCAATTCGCGCTAAATAAAGTGCAAAAAACAGAGTGGCAGGGGCCGAGAAATACATGGAATAGAAGGGGCAATTTGGGTATGGGGGATAACCACTCATGTAAAACTTCCAGTATCTTCGTCGCGAGTTCACGCAATATAACATTCAAATATAAACAAGCAATGGCCGCGCGGCCGTGAAAGTGACACGGCCGCACAGCGTGAAAGTGAAAGGAAAATAAAGCTGACGAGGAGGGAGTGGGAGAAGGGAGAGGGTACGGGAGGGGATTCATTTGTGCGCTGTAAGGCTTAATGAGCCATTAAAGAAAGCCAGATGGCAGCTGTGCACGTCACGCGCGCTTGTGCGCGTAACAGCAAGCTGGTGGCCGGCAAAAGCCTGTGGGTAGCACACTTAAAACACAGCTACTAAATGTCTCGCCAGATGAGCGCATGCGCTAGCTCAGGCGAGACCCGCATGCGCTGGCTCAGGCGAGACCTAAAAAGAATGGGAGGGGGGGCAGGTAGGGATATCCTGCTCTCCCACATCCTGTGGGAAGCTCCCACTAGGACTCATATCGAGCCAAAATATGTTTTTTAAAGTTGTGATCCTGTGGGGCTTCCACAGGATCACAACTTTAATTTTTTTTAAAGGCATAGGACTATCAAAGTATTTTTTTATGTAGTTGGGGAGAGAGGCATGCGGCCCCCCATCCTAAAGCACCAGAGGGGCCCCAGGGAAACCATCCCCCAGGGACAAATGTTTATGAAATGGGAGGAGGGCCACACATGGGACCCAGAGACCACAACCCCTGGGACTAAATAATTTCAAAGAGCAGGGGGCGGCGTGCCCCACTCCCATGGTGGTATCCGCCCGGGGACCCAATTCCCTGGGGGCAATACCTTACACTCAGGGAGCCCAACCCAGGACACTGTGGTTCCCTACCCGGGAGAGTAAAGGCATATCTTGCCCGAACTTTTTCAGGCAGGGATCCCTAGTTTGCCCGGCCAGAGCAGTAGAGAAATTCTGCTTCTGCCCTGACGGGAGCAAACAGAAGTGCCGGCTCCTGCCAGCACCCATCATGGTGCTGGCGGGCAAATAGTCTGGGGCCACGGGGCCCTGGGGCTCTCCTCATGGCCGATAGCGTAGTGGTTTGTGTGTGCCCTGGGTGGGCACCCACGAGGTGGCAGGGGATGGGGTCTTCAAGGCCGATTATTAATTGACCTGTCTCGCTCACAGTACCGTAAGGACCTTAACTGAATTATTTTCAGAGGTACTTGGGAGCTTGTTCTGGTTCACCGCTGTCCGGGGAAGGGAAGCAACTGCCAGAGCGTTCAACCAGCATGAAAAAATATAAACATGCAAACGTCATTATGTTTGGAGGCAGTAGAAGTCTTTGAAGTAGAAAATCTACTATGGTGTCATGCTACTGCTGGCACGTACGCATTGAGCACTATTGTTTTTTTTTCCCCAGTGGTGACCACAACTACTGCTATTGAACACTGCAGTGCCACAGAAGAGGGAAGCTAGGGGAGATAGTAGCAGGTGAACTAAGTGATAATACCCCGAGCAGGGCACTGAGGTCAACCACTGCCCGACTTTTTAAAGTGCCCCAAATACACAAGACACGACGGGGTGGTCGTTCTTTCTCCAATCTAGTCCCAAAACTATGAAAGTCATTGCCTATCAATCTAAGGCTGGTATATAATGAGCCTGTATTCAAGCAGCAGCTTAAAGTGTGTCTCTTTCCCAATTAACATTTACCGAATAATAGTCTCAGTGTAGCTCAGTTGTTTATGTGTAGCTTGGCTTGCGCTGTGAAGCCTTCGGGTAGCCGTGCGCTTTAGAAATCTACATAGAATACAATAAAATGCAACTCCTCTGCAGTTTGTGGAAACAGCATACTGTTGATAAACTACAATGGAACTCCTTCTCAGGCAGACTCCAAAAACAATAGTCTAATCAAATGCTTTACTCAAGGTAACCAGTATGTGGGTGGGGCCAAAACCCATCTCTCAATCACATATGGTCAGGTGGCAGCTGTGTTGTCAAGCCAGACCTAATAAACGTATCTGAATAAAAACAGGACACATATGATTCTGGAGTACTTTTTTGCAGCTACAGCTATTCTTTCTGATACTAAGTTTCATCAAACTGGTTGATATTATTTGATCTTATAAAATATATGAATCATATTTTTATCTTTCTTATGCTTGCTATTTTCCTTCAGTGTCTTAGACCTCTATTCGCAGCTTAAGACGAGAAAGCTCTTAGATAGGATATCAGGGTTTGATTGCATTTGAACAAAGACTTTTTTGTGATGCTTATGATTTCGGTTAACCTAGTGGTGTGTTGAAGTTGTTTAACAAGTCTCGTATTGTTTGCTTGCCTTCCCTTTGCAATCGGTTTAATCGCACTACACTTATTACACCTGTTTGCCATAATCTATGCTTCTGACAAGTTATAAAGTTCATAAAACGGGGAAAAGGTGCGTTGCCATTGATTTCTTGTTTTATTTGGAATCAGCGATGTCTAGTGTTATTTTCTGCTCTCTGAGGACGAAAGTCCTTAACATTCTAGCACTTCAAGATGAATGTATCCTGCTGTTAACTCATTCAAAACAGATGCAAAATTCAGACCAGTACAAATTTCCTAATGCTTTCAATATTAATAAAAAAAGTGGAACCAATTTTTCCATGCAGACATACCGAACAATTTACTGCCTACACAAAATAAATCCAACTAGTACCAGTTGACACTAGGGTTGGAAGGTGTTTATTATTTAAAAGTACAATATATACATAATATATTTATATATATAGTCCTCAAGTCATTTAAAATAATCATACAGAAACAAATTATCTACAAAATTAACAATAAAATCAACAGAAAAAGCATTCCAAATGAAAGAGCTAGTCTCTGTCTCTAGGTATGTTTTAATGTACAAGTGATGGCTACTGCAGAGAGCGCACCCATATGCAGTTTTTTGTCGAAACTAACTAGAAGCCATTTCCTCCTTCGTCCTTTTCGCTACACACAAAGCGTTCCCTTAGATGCCAGATTTTCTATATTTCACTGTGATTTTGAAGAGAAGTAGAAGGCATAAACATTGACACATATCACTTTAAAAAAATGTATATCAGAACAGGATCCTGGATATTTTGAATCGGACAGCTCGCTTGGTAACTTTGTGGGTTGACAGGTGACTGCCCGGAGTGTTTACATTTAGCTGCAACTACTTTATTGCGGAGTGTTCACATATAGGTCCAACTATTACTGAAGGGTAAAAAATAGTCTTAAGGAGCTCCTGAAGCGCAAACCATCCCAATGAAAAGAGAAACTTGGAACAGTTAGTGGGAGAGAACCTCGGATGCTATACAACAGCTTGCCATGACTGACACATCCTATAGGATCAACAAAATACCTGCTTGAAGCACAACTTGTAGTCTATTGATTACGCTTTCAGGGTGGATGGAAAGAGTACATTTAAAACGTTTAAAAAAGGTGAGCTAAGTTCTCAGAGGGTGCTCGTGTGAAAACAATGAATAATAGGTCACCACATGCTTGGGGGAGAATTAGTGCTATGCACAAGAGTATAGTATACTGTATTGCCCTCCTTACGAGCAACTGCGTTGAATCACAAAATCTTGAATGCAATTTGTGGAAACTGCCCTTTCCTTACAATAGGTACATTATGCTTTAACTTACACAATGTACTACCAATGCCAAACAGAAAATTCAGTAATGTCATATAGGTGAGATATAACAAACATTTTTCTTCAGGCAAACAATGGCTTGCATTAATATCTGTAAACATTGTACAGAAACATATAGGCAAACACATATGTTGGACGATATAGTACAGATTGGCATTGACATAAATAAAAGAATCATTTCTGAGAAAAACACATTTCACTTCGCATTGATAGGCAGGCTGAACATTCTTCATTTTTGAAGCTCAGAAAAGATTTAGATGAAGAGATGAATAAAAACAGTGTCTTGATTCAGCTTATTTTATCATCAAAGATTTGCACCGAAGTGAATTTGTTTTTTCTATTCTAAAGATAACTACTTAAAGAATGAGAAATTATGGAGTCGGGCCTAAACAATCAGGCTTTCTTGAGTTGGTAAGGTAACAAAATTCAGGTGGCAAACATCATGAAGAGTAGGTGGTGTTAGAACTGCAAAATCATGGAGCTGGCAGCAGCAGGCCACAAGCAGCTGGTGGGTAAGGGGCGCTGTAGGCCACATGAAGCAGGAAGCAGCAGGTCACCAGGGCTGGACTGGGAACCAAAACCGACCCTGGCAAAGTGCTCGGTCGGCCCCCCGGGGGTTGGAGGGCGTGCGGCCGAGCAGTTTGCCAGGGCCGGTTTCGGCTGATTTTGTTACAGGGGCAGATTCTGCAAAAACGGTCCTGTAACAAAAACGGCCATCCACGGGCCTAAAAAACCGGCCCCCACCCTTGCGGCCCACCGGGGATATGCCCTGGCCCGCTACGACCACTCCGGCCCTGCCGGTCACAGAGATGAGGAAAGGCAGCCAGAGGCAGCTGCATGTCACAAGCAGCTGGTGGATGAGGGTCAAGCAGCTGCAGGCCACATGAAGAGGGCAGCAGCAGGTCATGCCGTTGATGGGAGGCAGCTAGGAGCATCTGTAAGCCTCACAGAGTAGGTGGTGGAAAGTGAGAAGGTGCAGTTGGCTGCAAGGCAGGCACTATGGGACACTAATTGAGAAGAATCATACACATTATCAACATGAGACAGGTAATCTTTGAGTCTGAAGTAATTATATTTATTTAAAGCACCAATCAAAGCAGTGGAAGTCCCCCTGAGAAACATCAAATAAAAATTATATTTTGATTAGAATGCATGCTTGGTACACACTGTTGAAGGTTCTTATTTAGCAGGGTTAAAATCTGTATGATGTTGGTTTTCCTTAAATGTGCAACAGGCTGAACTGCGGACACAGACAAAGAGGTGACAATGGCAGGCAAAAATGCTTTAATGGACTGTCTCTTAGACATTGATCCATTAGCTAAAAAATAATAGCTCTGGAATGAAAATTTGACTCCTAAGATAGGAGGCTGGAAGCTCAAGTATATGAAAAAAGACAGAGTCCTAATGTATTTTCTGGATATTACCCAACATAAAAGACAACATGTTCATAAGCAAGCAAATAAAAGAAGGATGCACAGCGAGTAATACTATGTGCCCTATTTAAATAGTCTCAGGTTCTCTGTTACATCTTTAAGGCAAAAATCGTGCACACATGGTTGCGGTTTGCAGAATATAGAGCCCCACCACAAACATTCCTAGCAATTTTTCTCTAGAGCTGGAGGGCTGATTAAATTAGAATGGATTAATAAATACAATTTTTTTGGCCATGTACTATCTTTAACCTCCTACAAACCTCCAACAAAAGGACTTGTGAAACTCCACTGGGTAGATAGATGCCCATAACTACTAAAAGGCCGAAAGTAACAGAGGCCAGGAATGAGCTAATTGGATATGTGTTTACACACGTATCTGGGTTCAATGCATGTAGCTAAATGAATAGTAACAAATGTGCACATATATTCCAGAAAATCTTCCTACTTATTGCATACAACGCCGACAGAAGGGAGTACAATTATTTTAACTAGTAGTTTCTTCATAAAACAAATAACACTTTGCTCTGTGATCATCCCACTCGTGAGTATCTCTTGTAGCTGCAAGGTGTAAAATCAAAATACGTTTTGGGAGCATATACCGATTACAAAGCAGAACAGTGAGATACGTTATTAATTTGGCACTCAAGCGACGTGGGCGTTTGAATTCTCCAATATACATCTAGAAAAAGATGTTATTGGGGGTCACATTTCATAAGAGTCCAAAATTTCATTTCGATTGAATTGGCAAAGGAATGCGGCTCAGTTAGGTTTCAAAAATGCATATTTCATTTTTCTTCATGGATTGGTGAATGTCTTTAGCATCTTCAGAAGGTAGTCAGGAAATCACTATTGCACCAGAGATTTGCAGCATGGCACGTTTTTGGAAGAAGAGACACGACAAATTCCTGCTGCGTGATACCTACTATACAGGAGCTAGCCGTAACCCCACAATGCAGCCAGCAGTGATTCTGAGATGATAAAGAGACCATAAATAGGGGTGTAGAGAGGGAAGTGCTTCAAAATAAAGTGGCAACGTGTATTTAAATAACAAGATGATACCATCCCAGGAAGCAGTGGGAAAATGAGCACTAGAAAAGTGAGCACTTAGGATCCAATGTCTTTTCTTAATCACTTTCACAGGGAGCCTGGAATTCCCCTTTTGTGGCAAGTGATATGTTGCAGACCCCATGCTCTGCTCAGAAGTGCACTATATACAGCAAAACAGACCTATACACATCACTGCCTGGCGAGCATATATGCCACTGGAAAACGAATATTTAATATAGCAGTCCAAATAATTTACAGTTTCCAAGAACTAAAACAGGTACAATCACTAGGACAGCAAGAAAAACAGCATCAAGAGCCCTGAATTGCAATAAAAAAATAAATTAACAAAGAAGAAAGAAATATATCAACAATCATCCTTTTACAGAACATTTTAGTGTTAAAACTGTAAGGCATGTATACTGTTTTTCACAATGACTAAAGGAAGACAAACATACCTAGGGAAAACACACAAACGTAAAGCTTTACAAATTTCCCACCCAACAGTCTGCTTCCACCCAAGGGTGTAAACATTTATTATTTACACTTCACATCAGTCGTACGGTGTTGGGAGCTCTTTTCAAAGCAAGCGCGTTCAAGGTCTATTTGCCAAATTGACTCAGGATCCAGATTTCTCAGAGATGCGAAATGAGCCAAAGCTTCAGAAGTACATTCAGGAAATAACACTTTTCCAACAGTAAACGTGACAACCACCACAGTGGTCAGAGACACATTACAATAAAAGGCCTTGGGACATTCCCTATGCAGCAGTGTGGACAGGAGTGTTTGACACAGGCTGGGTGGATGCTCACACTAAATGTACACTTGGTTGCCTGCAACTAAGCCAACTGCTTTAGTGTGGCTCTTAATGCCTGGACTTTTCTAATCTTCTGCAAGCAAAGTAATGAAAGTTTTTGAGGGGGGGGAAATGCTCCTATTAAAAGACAATCCACCTAAAAGTGCTTTAGTGCCGAAGGCCATCAAACATGAAGATAAATCCCTTATTTGCATCTTGTACATCTCACGGAAATTCCATCTAATGTGCTCGGAGTTGTATATTATTCCCTTTTTTTGTAAGAACATCAGAGTTGCTGAACAGATGATTACATATGTACAGGACATCGGTATATCTCAACAGGAAATTATATTTATTTTTATGGTAGGCATAGGTGAGGTGAGTCATTGTAGTTTAAGCCCTCATTACGAGTAGCTGGTAAATTCTGCTGGCCCATCAGAAATGTGTTTTGGGTTTTCATACTGAGAGTTCGGATTTTTGTTTTAAACTCTGAGGGATTGATTACATGCAGGAACTGGCATGGAAACAGTATTTCCACACATAACTTCCCATCACCAGAATTACTGGGACCACGGGTAAGAGTAATTCCAAGGCAGGGAAATAACAGACAGCCTCATTATGATGTCAGGCGGCAAGCTATCCGTCGGAGGCTTTCCTTCTGACATCAGAGGTTTCCGTCTGACCACCGTATTACGATACTGGCAGTCGGAGGGAAACCTGTGGGGGAATTCCAGACCACTTCCGATGGGCTCCAGGAGCCAGTTGGGACGGAGGGAGGAGGATTGTATTCTCCAAAATGGAGGTTGTGCCTGCTCAGGAACCGCCATGCGGATTACGATGCACGTATCATACAGCCTTAGAATTTCTGTCTGAAATGGACCTTCCACACGTGGCTTCTGATATGAGGCCTAGGGGGCACCTGTGGTGCCCTCCCCAACATCCATGCCTTGTGTAGCAGGCACTGCATTGTCCCTGCCACACGGTGCATGGATGTTTCAAAAGTGCATTTTTTCTATTGAGGCTTGTGCTGCAGCCTGCAGCACAAGCCGCAATAAAAAACATACACTTTCCCACCGACATGAAGGCGGTCGCATCATAATATGGGAAGCGGGACCACCGACTCCTTGTCGGATGGTCCCGTTTCAGCTACAATGTCGGCCGGACCCTCTTCCGAACTACATCGTAATCGGCCCCAGAGACTTAAACGGGTGCCTTAAAGAGGCCTAAGTATTCAATTTTAGTCCTCTAGTTAAGACAACGAATTAACCCAAACTCAGTACATTTATCACTTGCAAACCGCAAGGGTGCAGGAGTTAATTTTTGTCTTTTTTGTAGTGATAAAGGATAGGCAGTAGCAAGAAAGCATAAGGGGGCAAAATGAACAATTATAAAATTGCACAGAGTACATGTTTGAAACAATAAATAACACCGATGATGTCACTCACCAACACTTAGCACCCTGTACCAGTACTGCAAACTAGCAAGAGACTAGTACAAATAAATTCTGTGTGCTACAAAGTTAGCTGTTTATCAGTGCACATGTGTCATGTAGTGATGTACATGTCACGCCAGACCAGCGGGGAGCAAGAGCAGACCAGCACAGAGGCAGGGCATGACTTCAGTGCACAGAACCCATGATCGGGATTCTAGTGGTGTTAACTAACAACTTCTCTGCAACTCTGGCAAAGTCTTGTTTCAAAAAGAGAAAGATTCAATCAAAGCTGTGCGCGGTGCACAGTAGCCACACAGACTATTGCATCTCAAGTGCAGATGACGGGAGTGATCTCCTCCTGTGCAAAGATATTTTTGAATGGGTATAATACCCTTTTGGGGCATGCCTGAAATGGCAGGCGCCAGTCACTGCTGTGCATCGATGGCTGCCAGAGCGCACAGTGGCTTCCTCAGGGCACTTGGCCATTGATGAGAGCATACCCAGCATCGTCTCAGAGGGTGGTTTCTAAGAAACTCCTGGCTATTGCTGAGAAGGCAAAGAAGAGATGGTTAACGTCTCAGTACCTTCCTAGATGGCTCCAGTATTGGTGAAAGTGGGGAGAACCGGCATCGCCCCTCAGGTGTTTGCTAGAAAGCATTACCTATCGACTTGAACACAGGATCGAAGCTTCTCAAGAACCCCATTCGGCGACACAGTCAGGAGTAAATTCATCCTTTCGAAAGCACAGCCCATTTTTGCTAGTAAAGTATGCAGCAGGAAAGCATTGTTTCCATCTGCAGGAGGCGAACATTCATTTCACTTATTTTATGCATTTGTAAAAGTGTCATTCGCTTTGTAACGGCACCGACAGCACAAGAGACGGACCATCCCAACACAGAAGAGGACAACCCCCCAACATTCCCACAGATGTTTCTGAGGTGCAACTGCTTTAAAATAGAAACGAAATGAGGAGTGTGTCTGGCACAGTTGTTTAAATGTGCAACACGAGCCCACGTGCCACATGGCGTGGCACAAATGCTCCGGATCATTTTAAAGGGATGGAATATTCCAATAAGATGTGATGAAGCTTGCTCAACCTACAGTACGACAATGGAGCCTGGGTGGTTGGCAGCAGCGCTGCCCCTGAACACGGTACTGGTAGAACGTGAGGGTCGAAGCACAGCGTTAGGTACAAGTATAAAGCTAGGATAGGTCTCACTCTATTGGGCATACAAAAATAAATAGATCTTGTCTTTTTGGCTGACACATCTGGACAGAGAAGAGGCT
The DNA here is from genome assembly GCF_964204655.1 of Triturus cristatus. Lineage (NCBI taxonomy): Eukaryota > Metazoa > Chordata > Amphibia > Caudata > Salamandridae > Triturus > Triturus cristatus. The sequence goes on along the minus strand of NC_140580.1, from coordinate 142,160,989 downwards.
CCAGCGAGGGCAGGGTGGCTTGTGTTTTCGGTGTCTTTAGCCCGCTACATCCTCCGTTCCCGCTCATGCTGCAGCTTGATGAGTCGCTCGATTTCTGCTCCCAATGTCTGCAGGTTTTCCTAAACAGAAAGTTAAGGGGGAAAACGAGAATTAGGTGAAATTAACATTTCCTTGAATGCACAGAGGTTTTACACATACACCTAAAAGTTTTGACTACTCTGGCATGCCTCTGTCATTTTACACATCGCATGCTAATGATCATAGAAACGGAATCACATTTCAGGCGGGGTTGTTTCGCAACATTGGAGCACTATGCTTGGATGCCATCACATGCAGAAGCACTGAATTCCCCATGACGTAGACACCAAAGGGAATGGCCACCATTTGCTGCCGATGCCAGAATCCACCTTCCTCGGGCAATGAATGTAAGCGCAGCAAGATTTAAATCCCTGGCGCACACAGGGGGATTTCTGTTTGTAAAGTTGGTGAGGCAGAAAGACCGAGAAAGGACGTTGTAAATGTCTATCGTGTGCCCCCAAGCAGCTATAACAGACTTGAATAAGATATTATAATGACAGCTTGAACGACAATCTCTTATAAGAGTTTAAGAGCTAACTATTCGTGCTGCTTCACACGATCATATATCTTTCAAGCCCGCAGATGCGGGTTGGGCAAAAATGTTTTAAAAATGTCAAGCAATGACGAACTCTATTGTTATTTATGTTTTTTTGAGGACATGCATGAATACATGTAAATTGTCCCCTTCTTGGAAGGTGGCCTTTCTAGCTGCAATTACTTCAGTAAGAGGAGTTTGGGAAAAGCACACTATGATAGTTGATGAGATAATAATGACAGCTCAGTCCGTACCTGCTTTGCTGCTTGATTCCATTATAGACTTCCATTCTGTGCCTAATTCTGCCATCTAGTGGCTGGTCTCGGAATGTTAGCTAGTTTTTATGGTCTGGCTTGACCGCGCAGCTGTCGCCAGACAATCATGAGAGCATCACGATTGAGGGGTTTTGGCTCTGCCCACATGTTGGGAGCCAGGAGTACATGTTTGATTGGGCAGAAGTTGTGTGCTTCCACAAGAAAGGTGCTGCCCTCCTCGAAGCTGTGATCATTTTATGTATCCAGCAGCCTGAGATTGAACATGGTACTGTAATGCTATTAAATTGTCTCAAGGTAACTAGATAACTTAAGGTGTTTGTCTTTCTCTGGCAGCAACACAGATGGGAGGAGGGCAGTCAGTAACATACATGGATTGTTAGATCTGGATTGGCAGCGCGACTTTCGCCTCACCTTTTAACCTCCAGCAATATTGTTCTACAGTTATTTGCTTCTACAGAAAATACATTTTCATTCCTATCTTATTTACTTGTAATGCTTCACGTTACTATGCAGCATTCCTTTAAAGCCAGACCTATTGGCATTGCCAATACTCACTTTAAGTGTGAATGCGAATGCTCAGCTTCGAGACCATTCAAATGCTCATTAGGGCGCCTCGCAGGTGAAGCCCATTTTTAGGCTGTATTTTGCATAGACGCATATAACAGGGAGCTAACAATTGGTGTAACAATAAAATAACACATGGCATATTATCTTTGTCTGATACTTACCTTAGAGGTTAGTAAGGCAGATTGTAAACCTCCCATGTCAGCTTAGTAGATGGGGCTGTCCATTTTGGCGCAAGACTCATGCTTTTTAAAACAAAGTATGATATGTTACCCATCAGTCACAAAATGTAACTGTATATTCCAGACACACTGGATAAAAAAAAAAATCAAGTGCATCATGTATTTATTATTTTTTTTACTTTAATTTTTTTTTATATAACACATGGGCTCCCATCGTCTTGATTTTTTTTTCCATCTGTGAAAACACGACTATCCGCTATAGAAATAGTTGAACGAGCTGAACGTTCACTCCACAGGCAACACCATAAGCACAGGTGCTACACTAGTCCATCCACAGAGCACTGCCTTTCAGTCCAAGTTGAAGGAACTCAGATAAGTAACCTGGGCAGTTAACTCTGGTGGGTGAGAAAACCACCATTATTTGAAAAGTACATCTACAATGTCCCATTTGAATTATCACTTGTGGCTGCCATTTAGGTTCCTTTTGAGAGTGTCTGCAACATTATTTTGTTTTGCCGCTATTCGCATCTACAGATTGCCCTGTCTCATGCTATCTTTGATAGCAACACGGATTTTGCTCCCATTTATGTTGTCTGGAATATCATTAGTGGTAACTGCAAAACTTGGATGGAAATATTAGTTTATTCACCATCTTAGACTGCTCTGTAGATCATCCCAATCTTCTGAATACCACCATGCCCATACAATTTTATCACTGTTCTTTTAGACTGTGAAGGAGAATGTCGAGGACGCGGATTCCTCTGTGGAAGGGCCATGTTGTGTGCTTAGGTCATTGTCAAGAGACTTGTGTATCCCTCTGGCATCTTGTAAAACTATAAAAAGAATTTCTTCTTCATCGCCTTCAGCGTGTGATTCTGGATCAGAGTGACATGTTGGTAGTGTTCCATCTGATTCTAAGTGCGGGTGGGTGGGTTGCATCGGAGGTTTGGGATGGGCACTACAGACGTGGTGGATTTGCTTCCGAGAGGACAATCATGTCTTCCTCCGGCATTGGTGCCAGCGTCGACACACAGGGAATTGGCAAGGATCTCGGACCTGCATGAGAATTTGGGATAGACATCACCACCAGAGTCGGGGCAGATCCTGGAATAGACTGGAGTCACAGTTGGCATAGGGACAGATCTGCTGGTGGTAGACCGACTGGAGGCATCCACATATCTTTGGGGTCCGCAGGGGCACTAGAGGGTGCTGAATATTCGCAACATGGCCGTTTTGAAGGCTTTGACCTGTCGCAGTGTCACCAAGAGACCCAGGAATTCGAGTTGGGTCGGGACAAGGTGGAGTATTGGCTCCGCGTTGGAGGACCACGACCAGGAGGCACACGGATGTCCATGAGACTTCTCTTGATGAGTGACGGGAACAAGGGTTGTCCCTTTTCGGCATTTTGTGCTTTCTCCTAGGCTTTGACTTACACCCGATGACCATGTGTGAGAAGAGGACCTCTCTCTTGAGAGTGACCTCAAGAGAAAAAATGTGTCTGCATCTTCGAGCAAGCCTGGCTCTTATGTGCTTTATGACGGTGTTCAGTGATGCAGACCTAGGCCTCACAGTCTTGGATAATCTTCTGGTTCATTCTGGTGCAGTCACTGCACAACTTCGAGCTGTGTGAGCAGCCTAGACATCAGGGAACATACCGGTGGTGGGTCTGTCACCGACCGCTGCTCATGGCAGTCTTTGCAGGATTTGAAGCCTATAGTTATAGGTTGGGACTGTCCCTTGTACAATGTGAAAGTTCAAAGTCTGACAAAAATATGTTCTTCTAACAAGTGTCATAAAATGAGGGAGCGAGTTCCGGATCTGCGTTTGAAGGTGCAGAAATGAAGGAACTGACGTCAGCTAACAGGGTGTTGCTGTATAAGGCGTAATTTCAAGGCTCGACACCATCTACTGGCAAGCAAGGAAATTGCCAAGAAGAATCTCTGGATCCAGTCTGGACTCTGAGGATATTCATAAGATGAGGCATCTGTAGTTAGAAGTGGCCATCAGAATACAATGCACGAATGGCTATCCATGGAAATCTTCAATGACACTTCAGGCAAAGCTAAACAGGGCCTTTTCCCATACTAGACATCAAAAAGTCCAACAAAAGCAGCAAATTGAAGTAATTGAGCTATTCTTATGCAGCCTCCACGGCAAAGTTACAAAGTTCAAAAGTCTCTATGGTCCCTAAATAACGCACGTCCTTCAATATTTTCATAAAGGCACCACTCATGCGGCCAGGAAATAAAAACAACTGAAATGTGGAATCCAAAGGGCAGCCCACGTTTGATTCAGAGTCGAAGTTCGAGTGAACTACTCGAGGCACACCTATGATACCAAGATGCTATTCTGCGTCCAACCCCTGTACGAGAGAACTAAAAACCACTCGTAAATATAGAATAGTTTCAAATAACAGTTTGTCATACAGAGTAGTTCTTCACACTTTATTTTTTTTACACAAGGAGAATTCGAACACATTTCTTTCTTAAACTATCCACTTTACCTAAACAGTATTTGAAAACCCTTGACAATGGTCATATGCCTTTACTTGGAAAGAATGACAGACTTCACTTTGTCAAGGCAACTCTTTGTGGCTAATGTAATAGGCCTAGAATGGCACACTGCGCAAACGAAATACCCCAGTCTCCTAGGTCTCACAACTTTTTGCAACAAAAATACAAATTATTTTGTATTAGGATGGAAGAGGTTATGTTACTGCTGAAGATCATGGGACACATTTGACTGACAGAAGTATGGAAAATGTACTTATTCGTAAAACTAGTAATTCAGTTTGAAACCATTCTAGATTCACTTACATGGAAGCAAGTTTCTTTGAGCACAGACCATTGTCAGAGCCTTCGTGACCTCAGTATGATGTCTACTAAAAGGACTCACAACATATCCACCATTTTTAGATTCATGACAGCATGTTGAATATGAAAACTGGGGAGGCATTGTGAGCAAAAGAATAATGGATTCAACCCTGATCTCATGACTTGCCACTGTGCCACTGGATTCAAGCTAGCCTGGCTGATGAGGGGTGTAACCCCGAAACCGGTCCTGAGATGCTTGTTTCTGGTCCAGGGAGGACCTGGCTTGGCAGTTCAGGCTTGACTGTTCCCATGAGGAGCAGGTTCAAGACTGATTTGCATATGGCTGGGTCTAAAGCTGGGGTGGCATGGTGAGTAAAAGATTGATGGATTTAATCCAGATCTCTGGACTGGAGGTGAATGTTTTGATTTTTTCTGTATTCCATCCATCATTTGTGTGTCTTTAGCATGTTGAATATGAAGCATAACAAATGTTACCGATAAATTGTTCTATTATATCTTTTTATTAGGGAAGTGGGAAAGAGTGTGAATCTAGAACAGTCTAAAGCTGCAGACCTATTGTTAAAGGCAAATAAAGTTTTCCAGTTGCAATGTGAACCTTTTCTAGGCTCCCATACTGTGCATTAATCATAAAGCATTATCCTACTAACTTGCTGTGTCTGTAGAGCAAGTAGTGGTAAGTAGATTTCTCAGTATTATGCGCCTTCCTGTTGGGCTGTGGTCAAGCCCCTGAAAACTCTACCCAAATGACTTGTTCAGATTCAGCTCAAGGTCCTCTTGGAACCTCAAGCCTCTAGGTTGCTGAGGGCCATGGGCTGGGACAATCTCTGTGACTGAAGGTGCGCTGACCTCCAGGCACGCAAGTCACTCCAGGAGGCGGCTCGGCTTATCGCCTGTGGAGTGTACCCGGGCTGTATATGCTGTAAAGTTGAAGCAGCGGAGACGCTCCAAAAGGGTTGCTTGCCTGACTTTCGTATTGCTGAGGGTCGCCTGGGCCACTGTACTGTGCGGGCCCGATGCTCCAGCTCCATCAGGGCTAACTCTGCCTGGGCCAGGTCTCTCTCAAGCCCCCGACGCACTCCCACTATATTTTGAATGCACACCCCCGTGTGATAACTTTAAAAGCATCACATTCCATGGCACAGGTGGTGGTCGTGGTATGGTTTTCTGCAAAAGAGTGGCAAATATGCTCGAGATTGGTGTCCCTGAAGCTAGGGTCATCAAGTATTTCCCGGGGGAGCCCCCAGGTGGGGACTGGGGTGGGTGGTGCATCCCAGTCCATTTCCATGACATAAGCTGCATGATCAGAGATGATAAACCCACGGTAGTCTGAGTGATTGAGTTGCGGGAGGATAGTGGAGGAGCAGAGGAAGTGATCGATGCAGACATATAAATCATGGGTGTTGAATAGTGAAAGTACTGCTTAGAAGTTGGATGGTGGGCCCTCCAAGCATCTGACAAGAACCAATGTCCGGCCCAATGAGCAAATTGCGTAGTAGAGGTGAGTGGGTGCTTGCAGGAGGGGTGGATGAGATCCATCAAGGTGGACAATACCGTATGCTATTGCAGTCCTTGCCCAGTATCCAGGGGATGCCTGGCCATTGCGCTAGAAAACCTGGATAAAGTGGACAGAAACCTGCCAGGTCCGTGTTTGGGGCATACAGGCTACCCAGGAGTACATGGGTTCCATCAAGGCGCCCTTCCACAAAAGGCACTGGGTAAAGTCCCCCCCCTCTCAGAAAACAGCTCTGCTGGCTCCAATCAACAGTCCAGGGGCCAGTAACGGATTTGGGAGAAGAGAGCCACAACTTGCGTTCCGGGGACCGTGGAGATGAAGGGAACATCCCCTGGGCAGGTCACTCTGCCAGGCGTCTCCCAGTAATGCAGGCCTGAGGGGAAGGAGCGCTCACCTGGGTTATATTCGGTCGTTTCCCAGGCCCAGCATCAGCACGGTCTCATGGCCGCCGGTGCGGATGGGCACGGGGCTCCCAGGAGAGCTGCGATATCGAGGGCAGGGAAGGTGAAAGGCGTGACCCCTGGATAGGCTACTCCCTCAAGTGTCTTCCAGGGGTGCAGGCCCAAGGGGGAGGCCACCTCCCGGGCCCGGCGTCTGTATCCTCCAGGAGCATGTGGTGCAGACCGGGCCCCAGGCCTCAGGAGGGCTGAGATGTGCAATGATCAGTGCCTTCTTGCTGTCTAGGCTGTCCCGGCACCGCCGGCCTCGAACGGAGAGAGACTGCAAGCCGATGGGTAAGGACTGTCGCAATGGATCATAGTCCCCGCCATCTGCAAAAGCGGCAAAATAGTGCCCCAGCAGCCGGTGCACACCTCCCTTGAGTGATTGCCGGGTAGGTATGCCTGATTGTCAGTATTCTAGTGGATTCCCCAGCACTCGGAGCGGAGCCTCACAAAGGTGGACCGCCATCTTGTGCAGTCAATCCACGCCCGAGAGATCTCAGTCTGTTACCGAGATAGCACGCATAGGCAGTAATGGCGTTACAGCTTGTCTGAGCACACATGGCCATGCAATGTAAAAATGGTCAGGCGCGGACCAGTACTTTACATCCTGTAGTGACTTCTCAGAGGCTGCCTGATTCTCCGTGGTGGAGACGATTGATTTTCCTTTTCTGCTCCTTTATTTTTATCCTGCGTGGATGCATACCTCATTTTATGCACGACTGTTGTAAACTTTGCTCTCCACGCTTGTGAAACGACTGCACTTTACAGTCTTTCAAATGCTATACATTCAGTGTGTATCAGCCCGGCAGTCTGGTGAGGTGGCAGTACTCATTATCACTTTGGAGCATTTTCTTGTGCTATTTTTTATACTTTCTCATCAATTGGACTTGGTCTGCTTCAGATCCCAGCCACGCTGGCTTATGGACATTCATCGCCAGTTGATGGATCATCCTGAGGGTCTATGAAACTGTCAGCGCCTGCCTCAAGGATCACAAGGGAGCTAGCTGTCACAGTGTACTCTTCTTTTTTGGAAAACCTCAGAGAAATGTCATGCACTGAGCTCTAACCTCCAACCCGCTTGCTTCTTCCTCTGCCTAGGGTGATCCTAGCTTGGTATTCTGGTGTACACCACAAACCTTTGTTCTCCACTTCCTATTCCTGCACTTTTCAGGAAGTGGCGACCAAAGGCAGATGGAGCATTCTGATGTTCCAGGGTCCTATGGCACTTTGTGTTCTGGAGAATCATGACATACAGGTGGCATACTAGTCCCAGATTGCAAAGCAAAAACCTGGATGAAATTAACCACTCACACATGGACCTGGATGATTTGAGAATGCGAGGAGAGGTGGAAGTGGCCACAGTATACCCAGGTACAGAACAGAGGACTGAGCCCCAGCGAGGTTTCAACAGGAGCAGTTTGGCACCAGCACCGCTTGCCATTCGTTTAAGGGCTATAGAGGCTCCCTTTGTGCTGCACAGAATCCAAGCTGAACATGTGCAGGTCAGAGTCAGAGCTATAGGTCATTTACGCTGATTGCATCATTAAGTAAAGTAGCATTTTTAAAGCTTGAAAAACCCTACCTCTTTTACTGACTGAATGTTGGCTAGTATGGATCACTGAATAGGTACATCAGACTATCCTGTCTGTTATTGTCCTACATATACCGTTTGGTCGCTGGATCAATTTCCCTACAACTGCCAATGTTTTTTGTGCCAGAAACCCTTTTTTTTTTTTTTTTGCAGAGTTTTTATATAGCGCGAACTTGACCCGAATCCAATCAGGTATCAGAGCGCTTTACATAGCACCAGTTACGTTATATGAGGACACACATTCATTTTTTGTTAGGCACGGGAGATTAAGTGATTTGCCCAGAATCAGCGTCATTACCGAGACTCGAATCCAGTTCTCCCAGATCCGAGGTCGAGCGCCCTAACCGTTAGGCCAACTCCTCTCCCTTGCTTTGTCTTAGTAAGCATGGTGGCATGCCATAAATAAATATTAGATCCAGGGTTACATTCTATGAAACGAAAACTTATTTGAGCAGGTCAGATTTTTTAAATCTCTTTTGGCTGGTAGCGCGTCCTTTTCCAACTATTATGAACACGTTCCCAGAGATAATAATATGCTGCTTACAGAGAACTAAAACACTGAAAAAGAATGCAATATAAAATAAACCTTACAGAGCTACAGAGACACTCATTCCAAAGTATATACGGAAAAGAAACACTTGACCATTCCATACTTTTGAGAACAATAAACAAAACTAGCAGCAAGGGTGGTCTGGTAAAATTAAACACAAAAAAGAACACAGTGTAAACTGTAGTTTTCTTCTCAGGACTGGAAAAATGCTAGCCCTTTGTTCAGAACAGCCCACAATGAAAATGCTTCAAGCCATTGCTAAGTATCAGCAGATGAACTATGTGATTAAAGTAATCTACATAGATACACTTTTAAGCACAAAAGTAACAAGCAGAAAATATGTTTAGATATCCTGCTACAATTTTAACGAAGCAATATGTCGAAAGCTTTCTCGAAAATGGTTCCTCAATACAGCCAAGACCAATCACAACAAATTGACATATTTGAAAAGCAGAGAGGAAATGCATTAAGGAATCTGCTCATTCACAAACAGAAGGATCAATGGTCTAGGTTCATTGACCGCGTCCATGAAGAGATCCTGACGAACATAAGTGTGTGTGTCCAACATTCGTTTTGGTCCAGACAGTGGAAGGACGGCCTCTATGTGGCCAGAATCTTTGACAACCACACGATGTCCGTACTATCTAACTTTCTCATGTGAGGCTTTGTGATCTCCCAACATTTGTATACTCCAGAAGTTGGATCACACTACATAATGCAAGCTGTGCAGTCCTGTGTCACGTATCCAACATCTAGGAGGCGCTCATAGCACCAAGTGCAATCATCTCCTGGGGCTCAAGGATGAGAAGTAAGCAATTAGGGGCATTGTTTTGATAAAAATACAGGCTCTTGCCTAGTGGGATCAAAAAGTACTACTTCAAAGTTAGTACCAAAAGCGGGTACATGTTTAATCACGGTTAGTGGATTGGCTTCAGATAGTTATCACTATGCCTCTTGAACAGATCCCCTTGTAATGCTTAAAATATCGACTGTTCTTGTGTTATGTCCAGAAAATACATAACCTTTGTTATTCTATAAAAATGTGGAAACTGATTTTCAGACACACCCATACTTGTTCAGTAATTTGAATAATACAAAGGTAACTCACTCAGAATGGCACACTTGCCTGTCTACAGTGTCAAGCTTATTTTGCTATATATTTCCTTTAGTGTTACAAAGGCCACAGCCTCTGTCTTATGGATAACCTATTGTCGACTTAATTTAGGTCTTGGCTAGACAGTGCATACACCATCTCTTCCAGACATTTTATTTACACACAATGGGCTTACAGCTCACCCATAGCTAACCACTGGTTTGCTTTAGTGTGGTGTTTTTGGCGCTTCTTTTTTTTGTGCTCAAGCACTCCATGTGGGTGCTTGTGTTTTCAGGGCACATCACATATCTCCGTCATGTTACTTCTTTTCCTTCCCACCCCAATACCCTGGTCCGTTTCTTCTCTACCGTAACCTGACCCTGTGCTACCCCACCTACCCTATCTTTTCCTCATTTTATGCAAGTGTGTTACTTAAAAGTAATATTCATATATCATGCCAGTCACTATACATCACAGCGCTCTTTGGGCATACATTTGACTTGGCTCCTTCTCATCCTCAACAACCTTCCCATCTTAAAAAGAGCCATTTCCTGCTTACATCAAATTAGCACTGTTATACTTGCCGAAGGTTTGCTCATGCCACCTCTATTACTACTACCTTGTAGTTAGTAATCAAATGCGCAATACACATATGTTCAATGCAGAACCACTTTTTGCCAATTCCCCTCCTCGTCTGCTGACTTGCTGGTATTCACCACCACTGTCCCACTGACTCCCGTTCCCCACACCTACTTTTCCTCCGTGATCTGTGCTCCAGCTCCATCTATTGCCGTCTTGTATACCTTCTGTCCACCCGCCCTCCATCTCCTCCGTGTTGTGCTGCTTTCCCGGCCTTATGTGTTGCTTGTCACCTCTCTCCTGTCAGACAAACAAAGCTATGACACAGCCAGGGCCAGCGGCGTCTTAGTGCTTTTTTCCCATGACTTTCAGCCATGCTGCTATACAACAGGGCTAACAGACATTGATAAAGCCAATAGCTGTTGCACTGGTAAGACCTATTGGATCTGCCGATGCGTATTTTAGAAGAGTAAATGCAGAATGTACACATCCCTTTTTTAAATGTAGACTGGAACAGATGACTATGGGGCATATGTATCAACTGATTTTGTATTCGCAAACGCTGCGAATCGCAAAAAAACAGCGTTTGCGACTACAAAATCGCAAAAGGAGATGTATGAGGCATTTCAGCCTCGCAATCTTAAGGACTCGCTAAATTTGCGATTTCATAAATTTGCGTAAGCATTTAAGAAATCGCAAATTGCGATTTCTTAAATGCAATGTAACACGCACCCAAGTTGTGCGATTCCTCCTTAAGAAATCGCAAATTACCACCAACTTCAAGTTGGTGGTAAATTGCGATTTCTTTGAAATATGCACTTTTTTGCATATTTCAAAGTGCCATGTGGTGCACATACATGCCCTAAGGGCATGTATGTGCGCCATATGTGCACAGATGCTGATTTCAGGGGTGCATCAGGGTGTCATCATGACACCCTTGCACCTTTGAAATTATTCTCAATTTGCGATTAGCAAATAGCGAATCGCAAATTGAGAAGGACTTCCCATTCATTGCTAAGGGCCTCCTGGCCCATAGGAATGAATGGGAAGGTATTCCTTAATTGTGATTTCGCAATTTGCTAATCGCAATTAAGGAATTTTAAGAAATCGCAAAAGTTTAGCAATTTTTTAAATACATCCCGTTTTGCAATTCTCAAATAGCGATTCTCAAAAAATCGCTATTTGAGAATCGCAAATGGAGAGGTTGATACATATGCCCCTATATGTCTTGTATTAGTCTACTACAAGAGGTAAAGCCCTCGAAAAGTCAATAGAGTGCATATAACTAAGTTGACATGCAGGGTGGGTCTCTCGGTCTCTCTATCTCTCTCTCTCTCGTGGTGTATAGGCTACGAAAGAGACCGACATTTGTAAAGTATAAATGTCCACGAAATCTGTAAAACAAAGGTGGAAGTATTGTTTTTTTTACTCTTTAGTACTTCAAACGCTTTCAATGAAATTAGTTTATTGAGATTGTGGTATATGGGAAACTTTGAACCCCAAATACTTGAAAGCGAATTTTGACGTTTGAAGCATGCACAGGGGAAAGTCTTCATGTCCGTTCATTGCTGAATCACCTGCTCCCCAGTGGGAACAGGGCAAACGTATTCCAAATGATTTGTATTCTAGAGACCACGCTAATCTCTTTCCACTTCCTCTAACCATTGGTGGGACCCACATCGCAGGATTTTTCAAATTAAGCATGCGGATGCTACCGTCATACAAAGGCAATGATAGTTGGCGCTTTGTACCATTTTTTCCAATGTCTACCAGCACATGTTAAAGTATTCCGACCGAAGGCACCAAACAAACTAAGGGCACAAGGCATCCAGACGCCAGTGTGCTCCATCTCTCAATATACTGAAATCTCCTTTCCCGAGCCTCTTTTTACACACGGCTTTGTCAGAGCTTAATTTGTAAAAGGATAAGTGCTGGGGCCCAGAGTTTTGCGCAGAACCCCGTGGCCTGCACTATTAAAGATCAGGTTGTCAAATACGAAGGCTGCATAGTCTTTATTTCACCTCTTGCCTCTTTAATCCACCTCTATACACTCCCTGCCTCTTTATCTCCCACTTGCAAGTTCCTTTTGACCCTTTGTCACTGTTTTTTAGGTCTCGCCTGAGACAGCGCTTTAGCGCTGCTCTCGCGAGAGCTTTTGTTAACACCTTGAGTGCCCCGCCCTTTCCCCCTCCAGTGCCGGGCCTTTCATTAGCGGGCGGGGTCCATGACGAGATAGTCTCGTCATGGGCACAGCGCAACCGCGCTCCATGACGAGACTATCTCGTCATGGGCATAGAAGGGGTTAAAGGGGGATCTGGAAGAGCAAACGAGTGCTTTTCAGGCCTCCAAATACAGTGCATGTGCGCCGGGCGCGCGCACCATTTAGCAGCCTGAAAAGCACTGCCTGATCACTATCACGGCCGCTTTGATGTCCTCAGTGAGCCGCGCGGCCACTGAGGACATCAAAGCGGCCGCGCCCTTATTTCAATATAGCCTTTCCCCTGCGCCTGCTATGGCACTCTTCTACACCGCCTTTCACTTCTTTACCACTGAAAAACACACAAAGAGCTCATCATCCCTGCAATGGACATTTGTGAGGTTGATGCAAATTCTCATAGCCCTCTTAGACAAATACACGATCCATGGTCCTCTAGACAATGCATTCTCAGTTTGCCTGCTCATGCATTCAGAGCCTGCCAGGTGGTTGTTGATCAGGAAGATGTTCTGCAGGTCCAGCCACCTCCATAGGCGTAGCATCTCCTGCCACAGAACCCAGGACCTCACACCACCTTGCTTGTCGAAGTAGCACATAGCGTTTGTGTAATCAGACGCACCCTAAGTTTATATCATTATTTTCTGCAATATGAAAAACAAGCTACATGAATATATTTTGCAGAAGTTAATCTAAATGCGGACTTCTTTATTTTACATTAGTTTGTTATTGATTTCTAAGAGTTTCAAGAAGATTGACAACTATGGGCCAGATGTAGGTAAAATCAGATTTGCGAATCATTAATAGCGAATTTTAGAAGATTCGCTATTAAGGACTCGCAAGATTGAATGTAGGTAGGAATCGCTAAAATATTAGTGATTCCTTAACATTCCTTAATAACGAATCACAAATTGAGATTAGCTAATGAGGAATACCTACCCATTCATTCCTATGGGCTAGATATTCACTATTTGCGATTCGCTATTAAAGAATGGCAAATAGCGATCGCTATTTCAAGGGTGCCAGGTTGTCAAAAGGACACCCTGTTGCACCCCTGAAATGTGCATGTGTGCACATGTGGCGCACATACATGCACTAAGGGCATGAATGTGTGCCACATGGCACTTTAAAAAAAGCAAGAAAGTGCTTTTTTAAAGGAAATCGCTAATTTCCACCAACTTGAAGTTGGTGGTAATTAGCGATTCCTTAAGGCTAAAGTGCACTTTCTTTTGTGCTACTTACATTGCATGTAAGGAATCACAATTTCGGATTCCTTAAATGCAAGAGCAAAATAAGGAATCGCAATTTTGCGATTCCTTATTTTGCTAGTAGGTTTAAACTCACCTACATTGCTCGCAGCCAAATAGCGCTCAATATTTGGCCACCTACATCTGGCCCTAGGTGTCTTGTTTATTTTTGTTATTCAAAAGAATACAGTCTTTCAGAACGAAAATTATTTAAAGGGCGTCAGACCACTTCCTATTGATTGTTTATACTAAGAATTTTTAACAATGAAATAAGGGTATAAACACTGAGCACAGAGAATGAATGGTAGAGAGAGAGTTTGTACAGAATCATATCTCCGGACACAACTGAAGGCTACCAGGACAGAATGGATTTAGCTTCACTCGCAGCTGACCTTGTGACTCAAGAACAGCAGATCTTGAGACTGCATTGAACATAAGCTCTATTGTTCAAACAGGTATGTGGGTGTCTACCATCTCAGAAACTTGAAAGCTTTTTTCTGCTGCACTAGAATTAGATTAGTGTTTACAATGAGCAGAATGAGGGTAGGATTGCAATAGACTTATCACAATCATGTTAGAGTGATTCCTCCAAATCAGATTTTTTTTTGGTGAACATTGCTACTGTCATTTTATTTGTCCTCATTGTACTTACATTTCACATTGTGTGCACTAGACAAGGATTCTGATTTTAAATAAATATTTGAAATGCTTCCCTCGTGTTCTTGAGTATGTAGTTATTTAAAAGGGGTTGAGATTACACTATCCTTGTAATGTCTCATGGGATCGATCGTTACCTGAAACAAATTTCACTCAAATATTGCTCAGTGGGTTATAGAATGGTTGTACTACAACTCGGTTTCTGATTCAGGGTGGCACATTGACTAAGTCCTTGGTGTCTGAGGGGTCTAAAATACCGACCTGTGGGTTTCTAGAAGAATCGAGAAAATGCATCATTGCAAAAGCCTCTCTTTGATAAACGCAGGAAGGTTTATAGGGACAAATGAATCACTTGAAGATTCAGAAGACTGACATGAAGCCTGCTTTCCATCAGAGGAAGAGACCTCCGACATCCACCTCTTTAAAATGGCCTCCCAATCCAGCAGCAGCACATCTATCATCACCGTGAACCCTGGAAGGGAGACAGGTTGGTGTTTGTTTGCCATCACAGAAGATCCAGGGATTTCTCCTATGAGATCTGGATGGAGTCCGAGAGGTATCCATGATGCTGAACCCACTAATATCCTAGGGTCCACTGAAGAGCCTGCATATGCATCTGGCCTTTGGCATGAGAAGGATGTACAAGTCTAGGAGACCAAGAAGCCTCAGAGCCATCTTTACAGAGACCCAGGACTGATCACAAAATATTGAAATTGAATCCAGAGTGTGCCAAACTTGCTGCAGTGGAGGGAAGGCCCTGTGTATAATTTGGGCTAGTGGCACCCAGAGGATGGAAAGATGTCGCTGGCCCTATGCCATAGTGCGTGGGTGTACCTCTCCAGAAGGCAGACAGCTTTAATAAATCTAAGTACTAGACTGGCTAAATAAAACCGTCACTTTCAGAAAACAAATAGTTTTTTATTCACTATCTTGAGGGTAGGTTGCAGAGGAATTAAGATTAACCTTATTTATCTTGAATATAAAAGGCTCACCACTGTAAGGTGCTTAAGTAGTAAGTCCCTGTCACTGGGGAACTTGTAAGCTACTGAGCCAAGGGTCGACGTGCGGCTTAAGAATACGTTAAACCATGAAGCCACAAGGGAATCAGTAAGTGCTTCAGTAAATGGCAACAAAGGATCGGATAAAGCTGACCCTGGTTTAAAAATATAATATATTTGTTTTTGTCTACAGAGTGGGCAATTGCAATTCAAATCCTTTAACTACCCTCCGGTACCACTGCAAACAAACCACTTTCTTCTACTAGTGGGCCCGGTAGCAAATCTAACTGCATTTTAGAACATGTATGCAGCACAGTTTTATTTATTAAGTCAACATACAATGAATCTTCAGTATAATGAGAAGGGAGCAGCTTTTCCCCTTCCTCATCATTATGTGTCGTGAAGGAAAATGGGTGCTTCTTTCACTGTGTCTGAATTAGAATCAAAAACTGCACGAATTCTCTCTTGGTACTGGCATCTGGGTAGAGATCGGACTATAACCACTGGTTGTGCTTTTGCAATTTTTTAAGGCGACACAGGCCTGGAACAGGCGGTCATTGATTCGGGGTCCAAGATCGGTATCAAATCATTGATTAGCACCAGTGGAATCTCTGTCAGCACTGGTACACAATACACCTGCATGGACCCAGGCATCGCTGTAGAAGTCAGTGCCGAAGTCTGCATGGGCTGGGGGATTCTGGCATGTCAGGACCAAATGCGGGATCGGCTCGGATCCAGAGACCTCGGAGGAGTGCAATCTCTTATGTGGCCCTCGCGCTAGATTTCAAGTGGTGTTATGGTGTCCATTTCCTTGTGCTTGTATATAAACTTCAACCCGTACTTAAAAGAAGTCTTCGAACTAGAAGTGGATTTTTCACAGGAGCAGGCTCAAGGCCGGGTTGCAATGTGGAGCGGGACCTATGCTTCGACTGTGACCTGTTCTTGTGTTCGGTGATAGTTTCACCATCTCTGTCCCGAAACGCCCTTTGATGCAATTAGGGCATGCTTGTTGCATGACTTAAAGAGTTGTGTATAGAGCCAAAGCACCTCTCGTTCACCCCCATGACCGACATCAGCTTCCTAGAGTCTTGGTTCAGTGCGAATTCTGTTATTTTTGGCATTGACAGAATTCCCTAGAACACTGCAATAGTTTTGAAGTATTCAGAAAAAATGAAAAGGGTGGGAGCAGGGCTTACATAGAGGGAACAGGCAACAGGGTACAGGGGTGGTACTTATATACGGCTCCACTCGGTCACTTTAAGGGTGGTACGGAGTCACCGCAGATACACACAGAATCACCTACCAACAAATGAGAGCACTGCAGAAGAATTCTACGGATCCAGTCTGGCACCTGGGAAATTTTCTAAAGATGAGGAATCCAGGGTTAAATGTATACATCAAAAAGAATATGTTACTTACCTGTACCCAGTTTGTGTTATGTAGTGGTTTAGATTCACATGCTGTGCATACTCCTGCCATCTAGTGTTGGGCTCATAAGTGTGCAACCTATTTTTGTTCAAAGAAGTCTTCTCGAGTGACAAGGTGTGGTGACTCCACCTATTCTAGACAATGCGCACTGGCTTCTGCTCCATGAAAGCCAAATAGCATTCCCATCGGTAGGTATTAATTTATGTAACAAAAAAATTATGATTCGGTTGATACCAAATTTTTTCATACTATCCTATTACATATTTTTCAAGATGAAGACTTCTGTGAAAATAAAGATACATTAGGACGCCATCATCCATATATTTTTGTCAACATTACATCAAGAAAAATGTTAAGAATTGGATCTGGGATGGTTTTGAAGAAAGACCAAAACAACAAATAAGTTAAATCTAATCTCCTCAAGGAAGAATTGTTAGTATAGCATATTCTTGCAAGCACTAACACAAAAATGACAAGAACCTGCCAAGTGTTTCCGTAAAGACATATGGACCTGATGCAAAAAAAAAAAGCCAGATAAATTAGGTAAATTAATTACATGGATCCCTGTCATGCCCAAAACACTGAAAAAATTCAGCTGAACTTCCAGGAGAACTGACAGTATCAGGTTGGCAGTTCTTAGTAGAAAGTAGGTCACAATGCATTATTGTGTTAGTTCCCTTAATAAGATCAGATACAACGGAGAGTATGGGATTAAAAAAATTTGATTCTGCAACTTACATATTCATGACTTTTTAACAATGAAACCCTCTATAGTAGTGTACCTCAATTAGAGGCCTTACAAGCCCACAGTGACACTATATATTCACATGGTAAGCTCTATAGTGTCTCTGGGGTTTTCTTAGCAAACGGCACAACTAACACCGAGTAAAAACCACTCCATGTTTAAAGAAGATTTACTTGCAAACAAAGGTGTCTGCGAAACAGAATCCTTCCCCAAATCTGGCTAACTGTGTGGTAGAGTGAAGGAAAAATGGATTTACCTCAACGCTAACTCATTCTGCTCCAATATCATCCTGGGACAACACTACATAGTCAACATATTATGTATTTGGAAGGGATCTTTGTCAGCCTTAAACTCATTTTCCTATGGCTAAACCAACAAAGCAAGTTCTTTAAATTCATGATGCAACATGACATAAAAGATCAGTTTTCTTGACTTACAAATCATTCATTTATCATTCATTTTTCAGGCAAACTATATAAATGAGTATATACAAAACTGAGAGGAATGTTTTCAAGTACAGAAAATAAATAACTGTAAAAACAAGACTATTTTGCAGAGGCAAATGTTTCTATGTCCAGGCTTAGAGAAAGAGGGTAACAAAGTAAACTCCTAAAAAGATCTATGAAGACGGACTGGTGTTGTGATTAAGAACAAATAATGTGACGGTGTTGTTAGTGTCACTACACTAGCACACTATGCAATAAACAAAATAAACTGCTTTCAGAGAACTGGCAGCATATTTTAATAACAACTGGATTTCATTCTAAAGACCCTTATCGGCTTTCAAGAAATGAATAAGATACACAAACCACATTTCGTTGGCTCCTAAAGAGAAAGTCAAGCCAAGCTGAGTGTCACAGAAGGTTGGAGCATAGATAAAATAAAAGAGAATTATAAATGTAGGCAGTGCTCTGCCTAAACACCACATACCAGACAAAAACTTAAGGACTAATAATTTGCAAGGGACATTTCGAAATTATACCACAAATAGCTCTAAAAATGTGGTGTATTGTAACAAATGTCCCAGCTAATTACTATAACTCGGAAAACCATCCAAGATGTATACATGTAAATCCTGTTGTATAAATCCAGACTGAGGTGAAATGTAGAAAATGCACCTTTATATTTACCCTATGAAGAAAGATAAACCAAAGAAATGTATTGTACCTGTATTGCACTACAGATTTCTATCGTTCACTGTACATTTGTTCTGTAAACCACGGTACTTATCATGAAATTCATGCATGTAGACTGAAATGGGGTTAGAACCTCTATATTTAGACCTTT
This sequence comes from Triturus cristatus, assembly GCF_964204655.1. Taxonomy (NCBI): domain Eukaryota; kingdom Metazoa; phylum Chordata; class Amphibia; order Caudata; family Salamandridae; genus Triturus; species Triturus cristatus. The sequence goes on along the minus strand of NC_140580.1, from coordinate 142,142,178 downwards.
TCGTGTAATCAAAAATCCTCCCCAGTATGCACAGCCATTTTAGGTATGCTGTCCTGACTAGGCTCTTCGTCCCTCTAGTGGTAGTGGGTCTCATTGTTTTTTTGAATTCCAGAGTACATACACTTGCAGTTGTAGGAATTTGTGCACATTCATTTAATGATTATCTTTTGCCCAACAACATGGATATTCAAGCGCAGGTATATTTTCTATTGCCCAGGCGACCATCTTGAATGTGCAGTCATGTCTTGGCAACTACGTATGTCTAGCTGTAAGATGCAATATGTTTGGTATGAGATTTCTTAGCTATCCTCACTGGTGACCTTCCTGAGGTTTCGTAGTTATCCTCACTCTGACGGTCTTTAAGAATTGTTAATATGTAACCTGAATTGTGTCACTAGAAATAGAAGTACTAGTTACTAAATTATCCTATAATCTTGAAATCTATATTCAATGGGAGCATTTCTTTATTTTTCAAATGCATACAGTTTTATACTATTAGCATCCATTCATCTGAGCAACACATACTCAATCAGGCGTAGTTGTGAGTTAACTACACTGGTTACCCATAATTAAGTATAAAATATCGGTCTTGGCGTACATAATTAAATGAGTAATTTGGGTGCAAGATTGATAATCTGCTCTTTACTATATCTTTAGGTGATAATTCAGACTACTGAAAAGGCTGCGTATGTGGGCCCTAGCTTAGGATTTGCAGGAATCCAGTTAATGTTGTGCTTTTAAATAATGATTGCTATTTAATTTGTATTTGAGTGCAGTTAAAATCAATTGCCATGGTGATACTCTAAATGCTACAAAGCATCAGAACTGCAACACTGACGCTCATAACGGGAATTATATAATTGATTGATTTTCCCACATGATATTGTATTTCCACAAGAAACCTACAATCGTCTCTGGTAACTAGACTAAAGTACATGCGAGTTTGTATTTGTGATCAAAGTAAATGTCTCATTTTAAACACTGATTTGTAATATTGAGGAAGTACTGTTTTACTGATTTGATAAATAGTTCTTTCATGCCCCAAGCAAATTTGCATTTGTTTTTCAAAATGGTGATTTTATTATGTAAGGATCTCTCTTTTGAGACTTTAATTCAATCATTTTAAACAACTTTAGTAAAACAGATTACTAAAGGGCCAATTCTGTTAACAATTAAATGAAATATAAGTCATTTGACATTTTACTCCAATGCTGTGAAATGTTTGAGTGACAAGCAATGGATTTTGACACATACTGAAAACCTTGGTGATCCACTGAAATTAAGAAAGCAGCAGCCTTATCATTGCTACATCAGCAGTCTCTTTAGTATAACCAAAAATGTCAATTTTTATTAAAAAAAGATGAGCGTGCCATTAACGGCATACTGCACAACACTCACCTTTAGTGTTATGTTCTTTAACAATGTGTCCTCTAACACAGCCTGTAGCTTTCTATTGATTTCGAGTGAGAGTTCAATTGTCAATCCGCTATCAGCTGGATGTGATGTGTACAAAGACGCCATTATTCCACCACGTTTGCTTAGATGGGCTTTGTTAAAATCCGAAGCCTCAGAAGAAAGTGTGCCAGATTCTTCCCGCAAGACGTAACTTTGAATTATCCTAAAGAACAAAATAGAAAAATCCGCAAAGAAAATTTGACTTCAGTGTTTTGTTTCTTTAACATACAAGATAGCACTTGGTACACTACATTGCTCTGTGAGACGGATAAACTTAGTCAAGACTATCGCTAAGTAGCATCAAAAGAATACAAGGGCATGTCACACCAAAGGCCTTTATACAGTGCACATAGTTAGGTTTGCGAGGCAATGATGAGGATAGTAGGAACTCTCAATCTAAACCTCTTCCATTCAATGGTGGATATGATATGCAGATATGATGGGATAATTCAGTCTTATTCCTCATGCTAAATTATTCTTAAATATTCTCATATATCACTATTAGGAAAATGCAGTTTTGCACTGTAAAACATTTTAAGATTCGAATACAAAAACATACTACTCAGAATATATGAATACTCACCCGTGCATCACACACACCCAGTATCCTATATACGAATCAGGAATGCTAATGCTCTATTCATACATGCCAACCATCCCGATTCAGGCGGGAGACTAACTATTGCAATGGTAGTCTCCTGCCTTCTGATTCCTGCAAGCAAAAACCCGATTCCTCTGTGGGCTTCAGCCGACAGGGACTGGTCTTGTGTGATTCGGAGTATGCACTGCCAATAACCTGCTGCGGCAGGCAATTGCACAACATTTTTGTCACGCTCTCTCTGCCTGCCATAACACTTTCTCTGTGCTTCTAAAAATTAGGGAAAAAAATGTATGTTTGCATTTCAGATATCCGATCCTGTAGCAGCACACCTGCAAGTTCCATAAATGCTAAGATACCAGATTCAGGCCGCAATAGAAGTCAATGGAAAAAAATATATACTCCTGAGTAATTTTGAAAATATCTCCCACTTCCCTTTTTAGGTTTTGCCTGCACAACACTTGCGCTGTGCTTGAGAAATCTATTGTTTTTAATATAAACTTAAAAGGGACTTACAGCCCGCCTCCTCTCTTTCTTCTCATTGGTTTCTGTGCATGCCACTTACCTTTCCTCCATTTCTATTGGCTGCAGCATATTTTCCTGTATTTACTTTGTTCCATATCTGCTTCTCTTATCAGTTTCCCGCCACTGAACTACTGTTAACATCCGCTTTGGTGGAACTATATTTTCATAAAGTTTTGCCTTTTATTCTAGCAGCATTTTTATATAACTATTTATCACCGGGAGAGATTAAGTGATTTGCACAGAATCACAGGATGTTGCGGAGTGCCGCTGAGACTCGAACCGACTCTCGAGTCAGCAGCTCTGGCCGCTGTGCTACATCCTCTCCACTCCCATTTTATCTGTCAGGGAGTTATTTCCTTTTTCCAGACAAAGATTGATGAAAACAACTCTTTATTCTTTACATAGGCGTAACCAATGCATTACAAAATGTTAGCACGTATGTCTATTATATTGGGTCTGACTCAAAGGTTGCATTGGGATGTGTAAAATTGTGTTTACCCATCCTTTAAAAAGACTTCAAAACTTTTGTATGAGGCTTTCACATCCCAAAAAATGATGTCTGCACAGCTGTGCACCTCCAGGGCAGAAGCATAGCTTCAAGATCGACAATATTCCCTAGTAAAACTTGCAGGATCTGGAATACCCTTTCTGATCACATGCAACTTGCTCCCTTCAAACAACTGCTTAGACCTCAAAAAGCATCTCTTGACTAAATTCTAATTACCAGCACAGGCATCGTTCTTGTTTCCACAGTTTTACATTCTGTTCGACTTACATTTTACTCTGTTGCAGTCAAATCAATCAAATCAGCCTTATTCATCTGGCATGCGGACATAAAAGTATGAAATTAAAACAACGAAGAAACATAAAACCATAGACCAATCATAAAACTACTCATACATATGCAATTATAATTATTGCAGTCAAAATTCCCTCTGAACTCTTTATCTGAACACTAATTTTATACGCATTGTACTTGCACATGTTTTTTCCCCATATTTAATACAAGGAACAAATGTCTGCTGCTCATGAGCTCAGGTCTCAACTGCCATTTTTTAAAATTGATACCCTAACTGTATACAGACTGTTCTTGCCTCCATCTGTTGAGTGCACAAGAGTAGGGGCCTTGTTTAGAGTTTGGCATCCGGGATACTCGGTCAACATTTGAGATATTCTGTGCCAATGTTACAAGTGCCAAAAGCTATAATGCACTTGTGACAGGTAGGAGGAGCTATTAAACACATTTGTGATATAGTATCCTATCTGCTAAACTTCAAATAAGTCACTTTGGGCTAGATGTACAAAGCTTTTTTTGCAGTCGCAAATGGGCCGTTTGCACTCACAAAAAAGGTTTTCAAAATGTACAAAATGCAAATTGCAATTTGCATTTGCCACTAAATATCGATCGTGTATTTGGAAGGGGAGTCCCCTCCAAAATCCTAATCAGAATGGTATGTATCAATGTTTTGCAACCACATTCCAATCGCAAAACAGTTAAACTTGACCACCAGAAAATGTTAAACAAAATATTTTTAAAGAAAATTTGATGATTAGCATATAAAGCAACTTCTCAAGGGACACATTGTGGTTGGCCTTCTTTCTCATCTTTGGCCAGCCCTTGGTAGATGTTCAGGTATGGAGGCTTCAATGACAAAGCCTGAAGCTTACTAACACTCCAGGCAGATGTTATTGCCACCAGGAAGATCACCTTGATGGTAAGGAGCCTAAGAGGACAGTTGTCCAAGTGCTCAAAAGGGAGCACCCATCAGGAACGTCAGGACATGATTAGGGATCCACTGAGGCATGATAAAGGGAGAAGTAGGAAACATGTTGCAAACCTTTCAAGAACTTGTGTACAATGGGAGATTCAAAGAGGGATGGCTGGTCAGGCAACCGCAGAAAGGCTGAGATAGCAGAAAGATAACCTTTTAAGGTGCCCAGAGCAGAACCCTGCTGGGCAAGGGAAAGAATAAAGAGAAGAACCTGAGAAAGCGGAGAAGGAAGAGGGCCAACCTGCTTTTCTGCACACCATGCCATAAACTTGCCCCAACGGCAGGTGTATAACATTTTGGTGGAGGGACACCTGGCTGCCAGAATAACATTGCAGACTTTAGGGCGAAAGGTCGAAGGCTGTCAACTGTTGCCGCTCATTTTTCACACAAGAAGGCAGTGTTGACAGGTTCAGATGTAGGACCCCCCGTGATCCTGCGACAGAATATCCTCCTGAAGGGGCAGCCTAATCGGAAGACGGATGGCGATGCTCAACAGCTCAGGATAGCAAACACTCCGAGCCCAGTCCGGAGCCACAAGGATAAATGAGGGCGGGTTGCTCCAGATCTTCTTTAGAACTCTGAGCAGGAGTAGTATGGGTTGAAAGGCATGCCGGAGGCCTGAGCTCCATTCAGAATGAAAAGCGTCTCCAAGCGAGAGCTGCCTTAGAAACTACAGTGCGCAGAACTGCTGACAAAGCGTGCTCTTGGAGGTGGCGTATAGATCTAACCAAGGCTTTTCCCACAGCTGAAAGAGACCTTGCACCACCTCCAGATGGAGACGCCACACGTGATCCGCTAGGAATCTTCAACTGAGTTTGTCCGCCCTGATGTTCAAATTGCCCACCGTGTGTGAACCACCAGGGAAATGCCCTGACTTTTCAGCCATATCTAGAAACGTAGGACCTCTTGACAAAGGGTCCACAACCCCATCTTGTACTGTTTGTTACGAGAATGGAGAATTAAATTAAAGAATTTGCATAGGTTAGCAAGAAAAGGATGGAGGGGTGAAGAAGAAAAATCCCTGTTAATAAAAACGATTCCGCAGCACCATTTGGCCCACTGCTGGGCTGTTGAGGACTGCTGAGTCCAAGCAGCAATGCCTGGTGAAGGTGTGTTCATTCTTCTAGGTAGCTGCACGGTAGATGTCCTGGATTGGCACACCAGCAAACAGTGTGGTTGATGCTGAAACAGCTCTGATAGAGTGGGCGAGCTCTGGTGTCTGTAGCAGCTTCCCTGCTGCTTGATGGCAATAGCGAGTGGTGCTGGAAATCCAATGAACAATACCCTGTTTGGAAAGAGGACAACCCTTTCGTGGAGCACTAGAGGTCACAAAGAGTTGAGTAGACTTACGAATGCCCTTAGTCTTATGTAGGTAGAATTTCAAGCATCTTTTGACTTCCAGCAAATGAAGCGCCCTTTTGCGCTGGAGTTGTAGGGCTTTGGGAAAAATGTTTTGAGGATGAGAGGTTCACTTAAATGAAAGTCTGAAGGGATGGAATGAACTCTATTGTCCCTCAACTGCAGAAAAAGGTTCCTGAATGGTAAGAGCCTGAATTTTGCTCACCCACCTGGCCGATGTCAACGCCAGTAGCAGAACTACTTTCCAAGAAATGAATTTGATATCAGCTCTGTGAATGGGTTCAAACAGATGCTTCATGAGCTGTGAGAGGACAATATTGATCTGTCAGAACCGTGGAGGAGCTCAGACAGGTAGATAGACCCTAAATAGTCCTTGAGGAACTGCTTAGCAGTTCTAGTTGACCATAGAGAAGACCAGGAAGAAGACCTTCTAAAGAGAGAAATAGCTGCTAGGTGGACGTTGATGGAGGCGTGAGCCAGACCAGATCTTGTCAAGTGCAATAGATAAGGGAGAATCTCATGAGGTGAAGAGGAGAAAGGGTGTACGTTAGATTGCTGGCACCAAAGACAAACACGCTTCAACCTCAGCCAATAAGTCTTTTTAGTATCCCTTCGCTAGGGCGCTCGAGAGTATTTTCTTGTATTCCAACGATAGGTTCAGATTGGCAAACTTATTGTGGTCAGGAGCCAAGCTGCTAAATGAAGAGATTTGGGCTCCGGTTCTAGCACTTGGCCCTTGAACATCGTCAATAGAGATGAAATAGAATCCAACAGAAAGTAGTGCTTCTCTGAGAGCTGAAGGAGTTCTGTGAACCAGTATTGGCATGGCCAGGAGGGGGCTATATGTATCATTCTGCAAGGTTCGGCTTTCATTTTCACGAGTAGCCTTGGTAGAAGAGGAATTGGATGAAAAGTGTAGGCAAAGATGCCTGACCATGCCCTCGAAAATACTTCCCCCCCCCCCAAGATCCCCGATGGGGATGCCAGCTTGCGAAGAACTGGCATTTCTTGTTCTGTGGGGTTGCAAAAAGGTCGAGACTTGGCTTACCCCACTGGAGAAATATTTTGTTGAGAGTTGCCTGATCCAATTCCCATTCATGCCATTACGACTTTAGCCAGCTGAGAGTGTCTGCTGTTGTGTTCTGGTTGCCGGGAAGATGTTCTGCCCTTAAGGATACTGTGTTGCAAATTGCCCATTCCCAGATGAACTGCACTTCTAGAGAGAGAAGGAAAGATCTGGTTCCACCCTGGTGGTTGATGTATGGCATTGTGGTTGTGTTGGCCATCCTGATCAGAACTGCTGAGTTTCATACTTCTGAAAGGAATGCCTGTAATGCCAGACAAACTGCTTTGAGCTCCAAGAAGTTGATGTGAAGATCGCATGTGACTGCGGCCAGCGGATGCTGACATGTAAGTCTTGAAGGTACGCTCCCCCATCCCTTGAGGGAGGCATCAGTAGTAATGACGAGAGGAGAAGGTGTGGCTAGAAAAGACAGACTGACTGAGATAATTTTTCATTGTGTCCATCAAGAGATGGCTTGGACCATATTCGGTGTGATGATGAGTAGATCGTCCAAAAGATCCCTCTGCCTGTAGCCATTGTTTGTCTAGCTCCTCTTGGAGAGGACACATCCTTATACAAAATGGAACAAGAGGGATGCAGGATGACATCATCCCTAGGAGGGATTTGTAACGCCGAACTGAAAGAGACCTATTTGTGTGATTGGCGCTAGTGATATCAGTTTAAATGGTCTCTCGACTGTGGGAGTGTTGTGTCAAGTGTTGCTCCTAGGAAGGAGATAGTTTTTGAAGAATGCAAAACTGACTTCTCAGGGTTTAGGGTAAGGTCTAACTTGCTGAGCATCTCTGTGCAGGCAGCTGTGGACGTTTGAGCTGCAGAAATGGATGGCTCCTTGACCAACCAATCATCCAACTAGGGAAACACTTGGTGTTTTTGTTCACTTTGAAAGACTGCTACAAGGAGCAAGCACCATGTGAATATCTGCGGTGCGAACTTGAGGTCAAAAGGTAGGACTCTGAATTGACAGTGACTCCTGGCTATTGTGAATCGCAGGTTCTTCCTGTGAGAGGGATGAATGGGGACGTTGAAGTATGCATCCTGTAATTCAAGGATGGATTTGTAATCCCCTTGACTCAAAGAGTTACAGAATCTCCTGCAAGATGACCATGAGGAAGGACTGTAGTTTGAGGTAGGTGTTGAGAGTACTCAAGTAGAGACTATGTCGCCATTGCTTGAACTTTTTTCGGACCAAAAAGAAACAGGAGTAGAACACCCCATCGCTGCGATGCTGGAAGTGGCTCTATTGCTCCTTTCTCCATCATGGAAAGGATCTCTAGATGGAGGAGATACACATTTTTTATAACTGCTGGTTGGGGTGAAATGGGGGTGGGACTTGAAGCAACTCTAGAGTATGGACAAATAGGTTGAGGGCCCATTGGTCTGTAGTGATCTTCTGCCAGTGGTGAAGGTATGCAGATATATTGCCCCTTAACTTGACCAATGAGGGATGATGAATAGCAGCAGTCTGAAGGTGGTCATTGACGACTAGCGGAACCCTTTTCTTGTCGTGCTGCTCTACCTCTTGGAGTGTACCTGCTGGATGCCACTGGAGGTGGCTGACATTGGGAGTATTGAGGATGATAAGGTTGTGATGAGGAGGTGTTACTAATATTGTTGGAAAGCTCCTACGTATGATGTAAGACCTCTTCCTCGGGCTCCTTGAAAGAATACTCTACAATACTCAAGCATACCCAGCGACTTAACTGTGTCAGTATACGTCTTGAAACTTTGAAGCGCATCATCAACGTGTTTGCCGAAAAGAGCTTCTCCATCAAAAGAGAGGTCAAGGATCTTGTTCTGGACCTCAGCGCAGAACGATGTTGCTTTGAGCCAGCCCTGGCAGAGTACAATGGCTGCACCTGCAAGTGATCTAAAGGCCATGCTTTCAAGGTTCATGGCACAGTCGATGACCTCCAAGGATGTGCGCTCTCCTTCCTGCAGGATCTTTTTGGCCCTCGCTTTACTCTCTTTCGGGAGTTGATCTAGGTACGGTGCCACTTCGCACTAAATCTGGCGGTCGTATTGAACCAAAACGGTAAGAAAGTTCACAGCTCTAACAGTGAGTGCTGACAGACAATAATCTTTTCCCTGCATTGTCAAGGCACCTCCCTTCTTTGTCTGGAGGAGCGTTCATTGGTGCAGATTGATTTTGCTGTGGAGCAGATGGAGGGAAAGACAGTGCTGGGCTTGGTAAGAAAGGCTGCGCAGCAGAAGCAGATAGATGTTGCCAGAAAACTTTTCTTATAATCAGACAACATGAACTCTAAATCCGTAAGCATCAGTGATAGCATGCAGACCATCTTTGTCGGATACTGTTAGCGATACTTGTCTTGAGAAATATAACCCTGATCCTCATACTCTTCTTCATACTCGTCTTCTTGGCACTTTCTGTGCACATACGAATGGACTCTCTTCATCCAAACCCTGTTCCTCTAAGAGCGGAGTTAGAACCAATTGTGTCACTTCACCAGGGGAGATGTTCTGTGCTGTCAGGTGTCTTATTAGGTCCTGTTGTCTTATTTTTTACAGATTTTTTTGTCGTCGACGTAGTCGACGGAGCTGTAGATGTAGCCAACACTGACAAAACCATAGTGGTTGTCAATGGGTGCAACATCAAAGAAGTTGTCGTCGTCAGTGAAAGTGGAAGTGGAGCCATCGCTGGAACCGGACCATTCAATGATGGTGTCGTCGGCGCTGGCATCGACGGTTGAGTAGGATTCGTCGACGAGGGTTTCTTGGGATCCAACATGGATGGACGGACGGTGGCAGCAAGTGTTAACGATGATGGGGTCTTCTTCGTCGAGGGCGATGAAGATTTCGTCGGCAGTAAGTTTTTCGTCAGCAGTCTGTCATGCAGAGGTAGAGAAGCTGGTTTTTTAAAAGCATGCCTCCCCTGAGGGGGTGGTGTAGGCGGTTTAGAACTGATTTTTTTTGTCTGGTCTCCTCAGAATGATGTTCTCTGACCTCCTGTCGCGGTTTGTGAGGAGATTTTGAAAAGCTGCGCATGTAAGACCCATGTGTGGTCTTTTTTAAAGTTTTTTTTAGGTCTTTCACTTGAAGAGTGAGAGTGAGGCGATCATTCTCTTTTATGAGACCTTTTGGAAGAGGTAGATGATGCTTCCACACTATCATCACTAGAAAGTGGGCCCTTTCTAGCCTTTAGCTTCTGAGACCATAGTAGTAGGCACACCTCATGGTCTCTCGATGTCTTATTTAAGAAGGTGCAACATACCTTGCATTCTTTGGCCTTATGGGGTAAAGGCAATATATGCAGTCCTTGTGGGGTTCATCGGTATGAAGCCTCTTTTTGGAGCAGGTAGCAGAAGCACCGAAGAGGCTGCTCTTTTCCTTATCTGACACAGCAAAGACAGGAAAAAAGGAATTAAAGAGTGAAGCTGAAGTGTCTAGAAGTCCACAATCCTCTATCCAGAAGAAAAAACGAGTGAGAAAGACTTTGAACACCTATAGAACGAAGACAACTGAGCAGAGCTCAGTGGAGACACCCTAGCATGACGTGCCGTAGAAAATCTGAGGGGCTGGAGCTTCTCTCAGGAGTGTTCTAGAGGGTAGGGCAACCTGATTGGTTGGAACCTATATTTGGTCTCTTTTTTAACAATGACTATAATATGTTACAAAACTAAAGGGCCTAGGGCCTTTCTAGTTTATGTTAAACTTTGCATTGCTATTATAATATACCAGGGACTTCCATCTTGACAAAGGGGAATTATTCAAGAATACAAATCTATGAAAGTTCCAATAGTGGAGTAAACTCTTTTCCATTTTCAACAAGTGAGTACCCTGCACCCTGGTTGCAGAGATGCAGCTGTTTTCATAGCTGTTAAAATGGGACCTTTGAATGCCCGGTCCCACCAGTGGATCATACATGGACATGTCCAATATTACCTGCACATAAATAAGCCCTTACCTATTTCCATAAATAAGAAGCCTTTCAGTTTTTTGGTTTGGAGGAGAAGTCGGCATCGGCACAGAGGCCAGGGCAAATATGGTACTTGGAACCATTGGGTCAGAACGTAACCGTTCTCAGAGGAAGCCTCAAGCGCTTATTGCCTGCAAAAACAGTGATGGGGTAGCCTATGTATTCTATAAATTTATTTTAAAAAGAAAGGAAAGAAACACAAGAGCAAGTTACGTACCACTGGTAACACCTTTTTTGGTAGAGACTATCTGATTGCATATTCCTTACCTTAAAATATTACCCAGGCGTCAGACTGAAATGCAGAATATTTTGAACAGTACCTCTGCGCACTGGTAGATGGCGCCACGCTGACATCGTCTGCACAAGATGTGATGAGCATAGTGCCTATATAGGCACCACCCCGGCATGCTAACATCAGTTTCTTTAGTGACACATTCCACGTCCACAGATGTGCAGCCACGTCAGAACGTGTTACCAGTGTGCTGTGTCTAAGAGGACTAACATTTCATCCTCTTTAGTTTGCAGACAGATGGTGGAAGACCCAGAAGTACTGAGATTCTGTTTTTCCTTGCTCAGTTCAGAGTCTATTGGCATGGCAGGCCGATTATTTATCGAAGGTTGAACTGGAAGGTTAAGAGGCGGCTCACTGATGGGGGACTCGTCCTTGTCACACTTCTCAAGTTTAAAAAGGAGGAGAGATGGATTGAAAACATATATTTTCTTTAAAGGAGAGCAAACGGTGAGCTGGCCCCAATTTAACAGCCGTGAAAGCAGGACCCCCTTGTTAAAAATGGGCACGTAAATTCGAGAAAAGTTTCTCATGCATGACTTTGTCTAGAGGCTGTCCAGGTTTTCTGGCTACATCCTATGTGACACTTGTTTATATGCTGTTGTGTCTACATTCTAGTCAAATTAATGCATTCTGAGTGATGTGCTGGCGAAATACAGTCTTACAAATCTGATATGTTAGGAGTGAGCCATACCTTATCCGGATATTTGTCTGCCGGCTTTCTAACAGGCAAATTCAATGCCACCGGAAAAACTGGTCATCAAGTGGCTCCGGCTGCTACCTGTGTCAATATCACACAGAATCTGCGGAGCACGTTATTTGTTGTTGCCCAGTTTTGCTTTCTCCAAGGCGCTTGTATCTAAGAACTATGTTCATACAGCACAGTGTTAGATCATGTAAGGAGGCCTTAAGGCATATCTACACCACCATAGTCCCGATGGAGCTGGCATTAATTGGGAAGTTTTATGCGGCTGCTGAAATGCTCATACGAATAGCCAGAGAAGAGTCAGCTGAATAAACTATGTCCCACCACCTCTGATATTTGTACTCTGCTCCCCCCCATGCAAATTTTGTACATGCTGCCAGCAAACGGACATTTCTTTTTAGTCACTGTACGCATTTTTGCTTTTTACACATGCTGTTTTAATCCGATTCTATGCTTTTAACTTGCACTTTTGTTGCTTTTGTAAAAGATTTTAAATAATCATTCAATAAAGGTCACATCAATGCCACCGGCAAACCATCTATGTATACCTCACTTGGTTATGACTTGATCCTACCTAAGGGTTTGACAAACTGATCAATAGCAGGTAAGTAGTGCAGTATGTAAAAGATCAGTGCTCTTTTATCATCCATATACATGAATGGTCTTTTCTGCTGATGTAGAGTGCTTGACCACTAGTTGAGAGAGTTTGTCTAGTATGAAATTGAGTGACTACCTTCGGAGGGGGAGTTCTCACAGTTGACTGTGGAATTCATTAAACATGAATGATAATTTATATGTATCTTTCACAACAGAGTGGGTGAACAGACAATAGAGAATTCCAATATTTCTCTGAAAAGAATACAGCAGGTCAACGGATTTCAAGTGCAACGACTATTTAAAGAGAGGATCAGTATAGAGGTCAAACCTTGCCAGAGTGATTAAAGCAAGGGGAGAAAGATTTGAAATCATGTAAGTATTTCGTGAAGGACCTAAAATAGACCACTAAAGTTCATAGGCAGAGAGGAACATATGGTTAAATTTTACAGAATTTTTTGTGACAGAAGGGAGCTGTACCATGTGAAACCATGAGCCCAGTTAATGGGCACAATTTAACTGAGGAACAGTAATTAAGGTAGGACCAGCTCAAGCACCAGCTCGCGTGATAGGAAGGCACTGGAGAGACATGCCACGAAGGGGCTGTGGGTCAGGCATAAGGCATGGAAGTCCATTTCTTTGAATGGGATTACCTTTTGGCAATCACACAGCTGAAGCATTTCAATCACAAATTAGATATATAAAGCAAAGGTTTAAACACACTAAAGATTTTGCAAGGTGTCCTAAAAAGTTGCTCTATGCAGGGCATTAACATTGCATTTAAAGAATACAGAATAAACTGCAGAGGAAGTAAAAGACGCTTCATAAAAGCATCACATAGTCTTCGCACACTCCTCACATTCATGTAATCACACTCTCTCCAGGCCTTACCTGGATTGACAGGAGTGTCAGGCTGCTCTATATACAATGGGTATTTCCCCAATGTTACTTACCCATCAGGGGCGAACTGGATAACTGTGTTAGTCACAGCAGAGTCAGGACTACTGTTACGCCTGTGTGTTATCCACACAGTCTTTGGGGAAGTCGCAGGATGGGGAAGCCTTGGTGTGGCTATCCTGAATGGGTCTAGGCTCTCTTCCCCTAACCTCCAGAATGTTACATAGAATGAAAATGCTGACCTATGTTGAAAGGCCTATCCCCATCCTAACAAACCCCCAGCACCCTCCTTTTTCTGTTAGCAGAAGCTGAGGTTGTTGTTCAGGTCCCGTAGAGGTACACATGCTTACCCCATCTAACCAGTGGAAGGGCGTAATAAATGAGTAAATGGAGAACAGAGTCAGAGGAACAAGTGGAAGAACGTAATACTATCAAAGAGGAGAAATACGGACTTCCTAGCTGCTGCAAATGTTTCTCTTCCAAGGATGAATAAGGTATAAGAAGCTGGAACAGAATATGTGAACCTGATAAATATAAAGCAAAACCGGTGGTATGCACTAACACCACCCTAGTATCTTTCCAAAGTCTGCTACATGAAAATTTGTAACCAAATACCTGTTTGTATTTTGGTCGGTTGTGTTCTTAATGACTGTGTCAGATTCCAGCATGTGGTTCGAATGTGAGATCCTTGTCAAAGAGGATAGGACAGATCAAAAAACCATTAGCTCAAGAAGTTGGACCTCACTCTTTGAGGGCTCCCAGTATGCATCCATGTTTGATTTCAATGAGGTAATTAGAGTTGGAAGTGATCTCAGTCACTGAGCAACCCCAGTTAAATTTCCACCAGGTGATTTGCTCACAACTGGCAGTAGGGTTATTGCCTAAACTTTGTGCAACAATGTCATACCAATGTCTAATGGTGCCGAAGACAAAGGCAGAACCCTGTTGCACGATGGTGGGGATGATTTGAATTAGGCAAGTTTCACCTGGTGTGTGCAAGAGGACAGAAGTAAGGTATAGAGTTATTCCCTCAATGCCCAGCCATACATGGAGTGGATGGAGGAGGATATCATGACCAACAGCACCCAGTACTGCAGAGAGATCAATAGGAGCTAGTGTGCAAACGTAGCCATGGTCTCTAGATATAAGTGACGTTTGCCTTAATATTTATGATGTATATTTCAGTGCTGCAGTGTAAGAAGAGTCCCTCATACATTGAGGAGAGCATTATTTTCCAGATGGTAAGATCACAATTTAAAGACATTTTGGTTAAGAAAGTTAAGCCTGAGTACATATGCCATTGGCCAGATCTTCAAGCTCTGTGCCTGGGTCAACCCCAACAGCTCTCACATCATAACTAAAGTTGTTGATGTGATGTGTTTCCCACATTATTCACTTAACAGTTCTGCAGCTTGAGGTTAGTCTAGTTCACATGCTTTGCCACATCACTCCAAGTGGCTGACTTTGGAAAAGCATCTTGCTTGTTTGGGGTACGTATTTTGAGGGCTCTACCATTGGTGGAGTCAATACAATACACAAGGGAGGACATCAATCTTACACTTACAACACTACACACTGTAGATGCCTCTCAGATCACATAATGTATTTCATCATTCAATGTACACTGATGTGGTTTTATACATTTAGTTTTCCATCATTTCTTTTCGCCTTGCAGTTAGAAGAATAAGTGAATTTTCAAAAGCTTCAAGCTGCCAAACTAATGTCAGAAGTTAGTAATTTTCCCATTCAGTAGCTTGAACCACCATTTACTAATTTGAATGTTGTCCACAGACTGCATATCAGTGGTTCCTACTCAACGGCAATGACCTTGCAGAGTGATAAAAACTGAACGTAGAAAGGCTTATTGCGCAAACTTATCAATGTTCCCCACAGTCAAATACAAAAAGTCTCAGGTTGTGTGCTCAAAGGAAGAAGACAGCCACTAATGCCCACACATATGGACTAGACACATCCAGTCCTTAAACAGAAAATAGATTATCCTGAGCACCACTCTGTGTGTGTTAAAGAATTTTATTCCAATTCGTCTTCTTTCCAGTCCGATTTTTATTTCAAATATACTTTCTTCAAAGGTCACAATTACTCTTCTTCTTGCATGCTACAACGTTCTTCATATAGCCAACACGTGTTTTGTCAGACTCGATGCGTTTGCATCTCTGACTTCATCAGGGCTAAAAGCAAATAAACAACATAAGTCTAAGCTTCATTTCAAATATCTGATCGATCACCTTCACCACATCACCCTTGGGCTTGGTGAACTCCAGGTTATTATGATCTTGACGGCTTCAATACATATGTCACATTGAAGAATTTGTCTTTGTACATATACAAACAAAAAAGGGAAGTTGTATATGGACAGCTTGTATCACACAGATCTATTCTGGAAGGTATTTCTCATTTGATGTGAGATACCTGATCACATTAAATATACATATTACATGTGCACCGAATCACAGAAAGAAATGTTGCATATGTTATAAAAACCACCACCACCCCAGTGACTAACACAAATTGCTCCTCTTGCAGAGTGGTATCAAATACATTGGTTAAAGGTTAAATTTCACCTCCTGCCTCGTGCGAATGCACACACTTTTAGTCAATGTATCAAATGAAGCCATGCATAATTCCGAAAGACACAGCACAGCTATATAAACTGCACTGTCCTGTCTGCAATTGCAGACTTTGCAATCCAATTGCTTGAGAGCAAAACCCTTTTGGTACTATCTATGCCCCTAATGAGCGCTCAGTCCACACTGCGGTAAAGCAATGGTCTGCTGATGTGTTCGGGACTAGCAGGAAAGAAGGGAATGTTATAGTTTGGCAACAAAAACAGAGGCCATTTTTGTAACACACTGTAGTTGAATGTACACGACCAATTTGCTCTTATCTTAACTGCAGGTATGGCTGCTGCTCTGTCAATAACTATATCTGACTTATGCTAAGTAGAGGGGTGGTCACTATAAGGAAATACCCTTTCACTTAAGAAAGTAGTAACTTACTGGCTATAACAGAAGATAAATCAATTAATCATGAGCAATACGAGAGATGGACTGTTGCGTGATAGGCTTAAGAGTTTGAGACTCTCAAGAAAATATTTATTTTGACTAAGTTGCAATACAAACAAATTGTAAAAAAAGGTGACAGTAAAGTAACCAGTGAAAATACGTGCTTGGTGCTCAAGTGAGTCACACAACACACTGAAAGGGTACAGAGTGTGAAGTGAACAAACATCACTGTAGAGCTGTACTTTCCAAGTTCAGTTTAATATTACATTCTCTGGTCTACTCACTAAAAGAAAACAGTAGGGTTGAACACTAGATTTTAAATGTTAATCCTGTTAATGGTTTCTTGCCTTTAAAACACTGTATTGACCCAAAATCATTGTGAGGGTCATAAGATGTGCTCTGCCCTCTCTACATTTCTTAATAATCCAATATACTGTTGGTACCTTAAGCAGATTGTTGATGTCTTGGTTTTATTCAACTTTTGCTGCGTCTGACAGCTGTCAATGTGTTTTCTAGGACTAATTTTAGCTGAATTTAGTAGGGAAATGAGTAGGGCCCATGAGAGTCGGATGTTACCCTTGCCAATCTTCCGAAAGAGTAAATTATATAAACTGACCAAACAGGTTTATAAGTCGGTCGAAGAAAACTTAAGTGACATCCATCTAAATCCTCTGTGACAATCTGAATGTTAAATGTTTCATGGTAAAATCTTGATGAGGCAGTTGCTGTAGCATATTTCAAATGTTACAGAAATTGTGTAGGTTGAACAGCATAGATTGGAAGCCATAACTTGGAAAGCTCCTTTTCAGAGGCCTGTGTAGAAGGTATTGCACTATTCGAGTAAGCAAAATTCATAGCTTTCTCCGTGACTCCACTTGTGAAAATTACAACACCTCACACACTTCTTCTGCAAATACAAAGTAAGTTCTTCCAGCAAAGGCTCTGTCAAAGTAAAATTGTATCTTGATTTTCTTATATTATGACTGTGTGAGACTGTTTAACATCAGAAGCGGGGTGTGTATAGAGCGATTTTAACAGCCTTTCATATGAGATTCAACTCTTCCAGACACTAGCAAAATAAATGTGTAATTATACATTGTCTAAATTCATAAAAAAGCTTAATTTCTTTTGGAACATTTTTGAAATGTATTTTAAAGGCAAGCTGCTGAGCCAAGGTGTTGTCTAATGGGATTGTGTAGATTATACCAGAGTTCATACACAGCCTTGTGATTCAGAAATAAAGGTTACTTTATCCTTTAACAGCAGTGCTTTAAATGGGCGGGTACTGAGTACCGCCACTTTTTAATTTTCTCCCTTTGAGTACCGGAACTTTTCCTTGGCCAAGGAGAGCACTGGTACTCTTGGGGAAAGTCAGGCAAGGCAGAGTAAATGGCATTGGAGACTGTGCAGCTGCGCAGAAAGCGCTCTGTTCAAATGCTGCAGAATCAGAAAAGGCAGAATGGAGGGAGGGGCAGTGTACACCTCTGAAAGGAGCCGCTGCTGAGCAATCCCGCAGCGGCTCATTTGCATCACTAAAGGGCTGTTAGGGGTTTTGGATGCCCTGCGGCCCTCTGTGAATGAAAGTGCAGCGTCCAATCAGACCCTGCCCAGTCAATCACACTGTTGGTGTGCGTGTGACGCCAGGGCTACCCCACCATGTCTTGGGGAAAATTAAATCTAATTTACTCTCTGTGTGACACCCGAGATGAGACTGCACGCCCCTCGCAGCTCCAGTCTGCTGGCAGCCAAAGCGGAGGGAGGGGTTGTGGAGGGTGGGGCAGTGTATCACCCACTATCACACATTGGCTCATCATCAATCAGCTGGGCAGTCGACTGTAGGGCAGGCAGTCAGTCCATCAGCATCCACACTACTGGCTTTACCTGTCCCAGCCCACCTGTGTCTATTTGGCAAGTTGTATGTAGTCATCCGAATTCCAGTATTAATCTAGTTAAGTGACATGCCCGCTCCACCGATTCCATTGTCCTTCTGCACATGGAAGGAAAAAACAAATACACTACAGATAGCAGAAATATTTCTATGTTATCAAGCACAATTGGCTCCAAGAAAATGTGGCTCCCATTAAATGACTGCCTCCAAGCTCCGCCTCTAGCCCCACCCACAATTGCCCCTCCCCCATTCACTGCTGAAATTGATGAGTACCTGCACTTATTTTTTCCCATTTAAAGCACTGTTTAACAGCAGAGCTAATAGAATTCCAAGGGAGAGAGGGTCAGAACCTTCCACAGAATAATGTCTTCCACTAAACAGAAACTCCCAGTCTGCTGTGAACAAGCTCTTGGGTAACTTGCTGTATCCCCAGACAATGTCAATAACCTCTGCGGCAGCAGTGTGTTTTCATAGACTGCTTGGTAGATAGCCATGATGTTGTGACGGGGGTGGGTACCTGACATCTCAAAGGGAATGCAGTGTACTGTCTGTGGAAACTGTTTTGTTCTCCCCATTGTGAAAGACAATGGGGCCTAATCTCAGAGAGATTTGCTGCCAATTTAAGAAGCTAGAAGTCCCACCTAGCAGCGTTAACAGGCTTGTCTTGATAACCGATGCAGGTCAACACTTTACTACATACTTGGGGGAGGGGTGGGGGGGGGGATAACAACCTGCCTGCCTGCCAGCTAAAGAGCTTACTTGCCAGGAGATTTTGTTCATGATTAACAGGAGCCTTGTCTGATCATTACAATTGCAAAGATCATTCTGCTTTGTTTACAGGATTTGTGGCACACGGCCTCTGAGACAGTGTGTATCTGTGGTATGCACACGTCTAGTTGGTTTGAAGGTATTTACGAGTTGTACCCGAGCTGCGTCATATGGAGAAAAGAAGATAAGCACCTTGAAGTCTTAAAATGTAGTCTCAAAATGCTGTGTCAATAATTTGAAGGAGAAACAGTTGGTACAAATTTAATTGGGCGAGAGTTGTGTAGGACTTTGCCTAATGGCAGCATAGTACAAACGGAAACCGATCGATGTAGCAATTTAAAGTGTCTCCAAATTGAGTGTAGCTGTATGTCTAGAAAGAAACCTCATTCAGAACTCACATCTCGCTGCTCCTCCAGCACAAATGATCTGCGATCCACTTGAAATTCACATTTCGACACAACCATCTGGGAAACCACTGCGAAAGGCCATTGTGGAGGTCTCAGGAACTGACTTTCTGCTTTAACCTACTGAAGTATCTTGTCTGGCCTGCAAAGTTTTAATCTCTGGCCTGCAAGGTTTTAATCTCAAAGTGCCCCTCACCATCATCTGTTCGTGAAACCAAGCTCAAGAAAGATACTTTATGCTGTGAAAAAGAAATCTTCTAAATCCAAAGAGAAGTATTTACAGTGGCCTAAACTGCCATGACTTGCTGGCCTGATCCGTTTAGGGGAAGAAGAGGCCTTGATTCCTGGACTCATTACAAATAGATTCAGGAAATGTTTCTAGTGCTATTTATGGGCTCCTTTAACAAACTCTGACGACTAACCCTTTCGTCAATTGGAAACCTAATTATTATCCCAACTGTTCCGATTTTCCATGTTGTAAGTTTAGTGATATCTACATATTTACTATGTATAGAATTATTGTTGATGGGTTTTTATGCTGTTTATTGCATAACATAATTGCAGTTTATTGCTTTCAGGATTTTCAACACCTTCTTCATGGTTTTCCCCTTCGGATAGTAAGAGGGGAGCTGAGGTACATTAGAGGTCTTTAGCTCACCAATGTCTGAATAGCTGCGTTCAAGCACTGGCTAATTCTTTCAATCCTTTCATATCCAAGTTAAATTAAATACAAATAGCCATCAACCCTATCTGTGAGAATGTATTGGGACAAATGGCATTAGGAGCATGAAAAGGATACACTCCTCCTAGTGACGGGCTGGTCACTAGGAGGAGAATACAGGAATGGGCACGGGAGGGTGTCTCTACAATCGGGGAGCTATTTGTGGATGGTGTATTTATAGAACACGATAATTTCATCCAGGCGCAGTGAGTCCCAAACTCTCTTTTTACCCTACATGCAGTTACAGTCAGGTACGTGAAGAAACACTGAGCGCCGGAAGACAAGGAACCCCCGAAACTCTAGCTGACACATGCTATATATGTGATGGGAAATGGCCGTCACCTGATTAGATGGCTTACAGAGGTACCCTTGCACATGCAGAGATCCCCCTTACGACACTTCAAGAGAAATAAGCTAGAGATCTGGGTAAGGATCTAACGGACAAGGACTGGGCCTCCCTCCTGGAATACCCTAAAAGGGTGCCTCGTAATGCCAAATTCAAATTTATACAATACATGATCCTTCATGGAGCCTACCTCACCCGAACTGCTTAAACTGCATATATCCCACAGCACAGGGAAGATGTCCGAGATGCCATACAGACAACGCTGATTTACTACATATTTTGTGGGCATGCCCATGCCTAGTGGGATTCTGGGACAAAATTGCACATGTATTAGAAACCATAGCGGGGAACCCTAGATGGGACAAAGTGGAGTGATGCATATTGGGGCTATGTCCTGGTCATAAGACACAGAAAGTATAGCACAGATTTGATGACCTACCTCTAATCATTGCAAAACGCTCCATCACCATGAGGTAGAAATCGGCCCTTCCCCCCAACAGTGCATAACTGGCATGAGGAGGCAATCCAGTTGGGTAGGGCAGAGAGTGCAATCATCAGGAGGGAGGAATATAAGGGACTGAGGAAAACGCTGATCTCCTTGGACTGGGATCTGATGTTGGAGGCATTCAAGGCAATCGATCCCTCAATGCCATAACACACATTGGGCATATATTTTCCCTCTGGCACGCAGCTATGACTGGCGCCCTTATGCCCATACACTACAGGGCCCATTGTAGGCTGGAGTCTCAACCAGACAACACCAAGCGGATTAAGGTGTGATCCAAGCTCGATTGAGCCTAATTGGGGGTGAGCTGGGAGGGAGGGAAGACTGTCGTCTGGGGTTGTTTTGTGTTAACGGAATTGTCTGATATCAGCTTGAAATAGATTTATGGTATTGTAACAGTACTGAAATAATAATAGTTACATATCGGTCCGCAATTCCGCTTTGAATATTACCTATATGCACAGTGATGCTTGTATTGCTCCGTCCCTGCGGAGTTCAATATGTACCAATTGTATTCAACTACCCGTGGCGCAGCACATTGTAAAATCAATAAAGTATGTTTTAAAAAAAGAGCGTGAAAAGGGCTTTAACATAACAAAATTCCTTTGAACACAAGAGTTTATGCTTAAAAATTGAGGCATTCTTGCAAAATAATTGTAGGAGTATACAGTTCAGGATGTTTTTATGGTCCTTTCTCCTAGCAAATTACTATTGGTAAATTAGATACCACAGACAATTGGATCATGCAACCACTGATCCACATTACACATTATATCTCAGGAACTAAGATTCTAATGCTAATTTATGTGACCTAAGTAGCAACACAGAAAAGAAAATGCACAAGAAGATACTGTCAGATTGAAAAGGAGACTTCAAAAATACAGTACTAAATCTTAGACTGACATAAGGAAATAGCAAACCAACTAACCAGGAAATAAATGCCTTATTCTCGGATATTTGTCTGGAGCTTTAGAAAATAAGCATTCCAGTTAAGAAATAGTGGGCTGAGACGAATGTCCTACATCTTTCTTTACCAAGAGATCATATTGACCTTGACAATTCTGAAGCAGAATCTTGTTCTCTCCTAGATCCTGACCATCATACTTCATGTCACCACTAAGGTGCAATCAAAAATAAGTATCTGCCCTGAATGGTCCTGAACCTCTTTTGAATAATGCAAAAGAATTGCAATAAGACAAATGGGATGATTAAGACGCGTCCCTGAGAGACTAATAACCTCCGCTATTAAGGTGAGGTTAACTGGAGATATTTGGTAGCACAAACATAAAACAGTTGACACCACACATTTGCATATCCATTGCCAGACAATATAATTAATTTGCTACTCTTATAGGGCTGTCTACTTTGCCTGCAGAAGCATTATATACTATAGCAAGATAAACGACAAGGTGAAATGTAGTCTGAAAGGCTCACTGCCAAACACCCATAACCATTCAACAGATAAGTGTAAATGCTACCTAGTAATTAAGAAAACATGGACATTGTCCACGTCAACCGGGACCATTTTGGTCTATGCAACAACAGTCATCTCCAAAACATAAACACACAATACTGCCCTCAGTAACATAGGAAAGGTGCATCAGTAATAATCAGGGTCTAATGTAGTGGATTCTGAAATTAGCATTACGACAAGAGTTTTGAAACCACTGAGACAGAGAACAGTTTTCTAGTAAGTGTATGCTATCATATTATTGGGAAGAATCTGATCTGGATCTCTTCAGTCTACTATCTCAGATATAAACACAGGCATAAGGTAATTGTCCCTATAACACTATGAAGACGTCCTCTATACCAAAAAGAGGCAAAATATGTGCCTGTGTAAGACAGTTTGCTGGCTTGGCTTAGTTATAGGAGAATCAGAGAACAAAGAAAACGTCTAAGCTTAAGTATAGTTTATACTGTGGAAGAACCACCACTGAACAACCAGTTATGTAAGTAAGTGCACATTAAAGAATATTATTAAAAGTTTCCAATCCAAGATGAAGTAGAGACTTTTCCTGTGATGTCCGTTCCTGTTTGAATCCTAACTAAGGTATTCATTTCCAGGAGGAAATATGCTCCACAACACATTCATTCCTTATTTTTTTGTTGCACTACTCATACCACTGCTACTATATTTTGTTCCTGATTTTTGGGTTCACAAAGTTAGAAATTCTACTGGAATCTATTTCTTTTTTCAATTGCTTGGCTATTTTCTTCCTCCTGGTGTCAGGAAAAAGGTCTGGTGTCTTGCTAATCACTTCAGTATTACTTTGCATCATCAATCAAGAGCTACAAGATTGCCAAGGAAGCTCTTTTCCCTTTGTGTTTTTCCTCTTAACTGGGACCCTCTTAAGAAGACACTTTGACACCTTTAATAGATACTATTTTGTTCATGCTGGTACCATGGCTACTAGGAGAGTCTCCCTTTCATAAGACAATACAAATAGGGACTCAAGAGACCTGCTCAGGAAACAGGTTTTCACACATTCTTCCTGGGTAATGAAAGGGACTACCTAAAGTCGTGGCCAAGGATAGCACTGAGCAAGAGCAACACTTAATTGTATTTTTCTTTATAAGCATTAACCATTTGGTACATAGGCATATGATCAATGGACAAAGACTCAGAACAGATGCTGATAGATGCACGTATTACTACTAATTTAGCAGTTGTAGGAGAACTGTTGCGCAGATTAACATTAACAATCACCATCTAAATGAAGTGTAGAGATGCAGTGACCAACTAGCTATCACAAAAAGAAGCATTCTTCTTGCCTCACTTTCTCAAAGAAGTCCAATCAGCTCTTAAATGTATCCTACACCAAAAAAAGTCATTTGATCCATCTTAAGTCTGAGGGCATTCCCTTTTGAAAGCCATGTCACACTTACTAAATAATATATCAATTAGAAAATAAATATACAAAAATTAACAAAAAGAGATCTTAGTTTAAAAACCCAGTTTGCTTTTAAAAGAAATCAGATTGTGGTCACTAATGCTAATTTAAATGGCAAAAAACTATGAACAGATTAGAAAGAGAAACTGAGGACGAAATACAGTAATGGTTTTAAATCGTAATGAAATATTACGATGGCTCTTACACAAGTCAATAATTGAACTTCAGTTCTCCAAGTAAAACTAGATAGTGTGCAATGTCACCCAATCAACTGTTGTCATCTCAAAGTAAATGCATTATTTAACACAAATACAATATTTCTATGCATACTGCAATAGCTGATGACCGAAGCAAATGAAATAATGATGATATCATCCTACAAATCAATATTGAGAAGGCAATTGGTTTTAGGGAAATACAGAGGTACACTTACTTTGAGTTCCAATTGGGAAAATTAAGGGGTTTATATGTCTAGTATTTGTTGACTGTATGTTTTCATTGATATCTCAATATTCAGCTTATCGAGCAGAATTGAGAAGTTTTACTTGAAAGTATGGATCCGCTTAAGAGTAGGGTGGTGCATGAGGTCTCTACTTAGCAGGTCTGGAATTAACTATTCCGGCCTTTAATTTCTCTTCTGCACGGTGCAATTACATGATAGTCCACATGGTAATGGAATAGCACAGATCTGGTATTATCAAGAAGAAATCTCCATACAGATCTCCATACTGTGCAGAAAACAGATCCTATTGCGCTCTCACATACCAACTACCTAAAGCCTGGACAGATATCAAGAGGGTCACAGAAAGGGACTGCATCTTGGGGGCAATGAGTGGGGTGAGAAGGGTGTTCAGCCAGACTACTTTTCAACAGCTGCCAATCAGGCCCAGAGTTCCTGCACCTGGCATATCAGGGTACATGGAGACCTCTTGTGAACTGATGAAGAGGTATCCCACTCAGGGATACTGCTTTGCCCGATAGATGATGCCCTAAGCAGGGAATTTCAGTGCATATCAAGCAAAAATAACTTCAGTTTTGCTATCTACTTGCCAAGTATGGGGAGGTCCTGGTACTATTGTGATGGATAAAGTTGGTGTTCAGTTGTGATATTTTCTATTTGTAGTCTACCAAGTTGTTCCACATGCTTTATTAGGCCTGGAATCTGCAAGCTTGCAAATTAGTGTCCTTGCTGAAAGTATATTTTTGCTTGAGTTAAAGAACAGCTCTAGCTCATATCTCAGACCTGAATCATGTAGATGTACTGATGTTTATTTAAGAGAAAAATACCACCACTTTATCTGGGTACTTTGTTGTTAAGATATGGTTTAGACAACACAAAATGCATGTTAGGGACCTCGTGATAGTTCCTTTAAGCAGAAAAATCAGGTTACATTGTTTCAAGTTAAACCTATTCGACAGTAATCACTAGAGATTTCATCATGGGTATGCTGACCATAGCCTTAATTGATTACATATTTGTATATTATAATGTGTGGCATTTTTCTGCACTGAAGACGGAATGCAGTTTCTATTTGGGTAGTCAGAGATTGTGTGTGTGTCTGTGTGTGTATATATACACATACACAGCTCATATCATATCTGTCTTAGATGCATCAACGGAGCCACCAAAAATGTGGCCGACGTGTTATTTTAAGATGGTGCTGTAATTTAAAGCCTTTTAACTAGATAAAAATAAAGAGTTACGTCAATTGCCTTTGAGAGATGTGAAAATGTGGAGATAAGAGTTAAAAATGTTTTAAAACGTTTAGTCATTTTAAATTTCATGTTTTATGTGATTTGATGTATGGGTATTACCTACCTGTGTAATACATTAATATTAATATTTGTTTTATAATTTTGTAAATCATACATGCAATAGAGACAAACTGTATTGATGTAAGTATTGGTCCAACCATTTGAGTTTTAGTCTGATTCTCACTTCTGTCGGTGTGGAACATACCAAATGGTAGAAATCACCAGGAAAACAAAAGATATCAGATGACTGCGTCTATTGTTTGTTATTCTTGTTGGTAATCGGTACCCACAGAGGAAAGAGCAGATCATTGACAGAATTACAAACTTAACATATTTTATTCATGCATCAACTTTATTAATCCATTCAAAAGTCCTAATAGCGTTTTGAGGTAGGGGGTGCTAATCCAGGTTTGTAGATATTAGAACAATGCCACGACTTTAGTCCCTCGTTGCTGCAGACTTACACAATACCCAGGAGTATATGTACAGATTTATAGAAAGGTGGAACTAATAAAGTTCATGTTTGCTCTTATTTACATACTAGCTATTTTGTTTTTCCAACTCCTT
Organism: Triturus cristatus; assembly: GCF_964204655.1. Taxonomy (NCBI): domain Eukaryota; kingdom Metazoa; phylum Chordata; class Amphibia; order Caudata; family Salamandridae; genus Triturus; species Triturus cristatus. The sequence goes on along the minus strand of NC_140580.1, from coordinate 142,116,094 downwards.
GTCGCAGCACAGCGTGAATGACCACAGAAAGCAATGACAAGCTCAAGTCTTGGCTTCACTCCACGAAATAAATCTTTAAAATTGTCTCAATTCCTTACGTAGTCGAGTCCTCATCAAACCTTGTTAAGATTTTTGATGATTGTGTTGCAAAGGAAGCACTATGACCAGTAGTTGGATCTCTTCTCCTATGTTGTTAGTAGCTGAGTGGAACCGTAGTACGCTGGTGATGGTATGAAAATTATACCATGCCACTGTGATGTCATTACTGAACATATGTGTTTCCAATAATTTTCCATGAGTTGCAATATCCTGAGTTCCAAAGTGTTGGTGGTTTGAAACAATAGGGGCATAGAGTAATCAATTGACCTTTAAAGTTCCAGTTTCTAGATGTCTGATGCTTTGAATCAGGATTTAGCAGCACAATGGGCAAATTAGAGAATTCTCCATAATGTCTTTTGTGGTGGAAAGAGATTATTACGTTATACATTTCATTACTTTAAAGTAACTTTCTGGCAGCTTGTAAAACATGGTTTCTAAGCACACCTGTGTGATTGAATATTTATACTAATAAATCAAAACCAAATGTAGTCCTCTCCATTACAGCTAGGTTTAAGGTTTATACCCATGCATTCATCCAACCCAACAATAAACACATTCAAGAGACAGAGAAACCTACATTGAAAGGAAACATAAAACAATAATACAGAAATAAAACACATCTGATATATTGACAGAAGTAAAAATGATTTTCCTACACTCTGGATAAGATCAAATACACTGTTGGCCTACGTACGGGGCAGCCAAGAAAAATGGCAGGGAAGGCAACATTAGAATAAGGAACTTTAGTGGGTAAAGTGCTGGCCAAACATGGCCACCATATTGGATCAAACTAAGATCAAGAGCAGCTCAGGACCATACACAGTCTCAAATGGCTGAAGATTTGGGTGAATATTCTAAAACTGATGGTGCAAATGCAAAGTGAAACTCCTCCCCAAGGGGATGGGTAGCTCCTGCAAAATGCTCACAATGTTTCCAAGAATTATTACTGTGAGTTTGAAGTCCAAGGAAACGTATATGGCCCAAAAGCATGTGCACATTCTTTGCAGGTAATGTAACAGCAAAGCGTAAGAAATTTAAAATGTAAACCAAATGCCGAGCTCCACAGCAAAGGGTTGTGGACCAAAGAATTATACATACTTAGTTTTTTTTCTAATTTCTTCCACTAGATGCTTTATGTGATCCTCCATGAACTCTATCTTTTCATTTTTGCGGGCATGAGCCTTCTGCAGTCGTACTATTCGCTCCACCAAGACAGCCTTGTCCACCTCTGGGAAATGATCCACTGGGACTGTGGAACCATTGTTTTCAGGGGAGCGATCTTCGTTACTATTCCGGGCATTCAGTGAACCTAAAGCAAGAAAATAAGGTTACAGATTAAAATGAAAATAATCATGAATAAGTCAAAATCGTATAGCTAAAAATGTTATTAAAACTGGTGCACAACCAAGTTTTTTGGCACTGCTAGAGAGAATACCAGTCGTGTTGCAAATAAATGTAAAGAACTGTGACTATCTAATTAAGGCAATTTGGTCTCTCACACAGGTAGCTCTACCCTGCTTAAATATCAGAACATCTCCTTAGAAGGTCTAAGGTAGTATATTACAAAGTACTGGACGGAAACACAGTAGCAGAAGCTCTAAAGCACAAGTTGCTTACTTGTGTACCAATATATCTGTAAGGGACATTAGTTAGTGATAGATTCCTTACCTTAGAATATCCCCAAGCGTCAGACTGGATCCAGAAAGTTTTCTTCAGCAGTACCCCTGAGCGTGGGTAGGCGTCGTCGTGCGGCTCCGCGTGCGTCGCTGGTGTCGTAGCCACCGAGATGACGTCGTGGGAGCTACTTAGACGCGCCCACGCGTGCTGACATCAGTTCTGTACACGACTTTTCCACGCCAGGAAAGCAGAGCCGTGCCAGAGAACGGCTACTGGTGCAATAGAACTAGGGCTCTGAAAGGGATGATCTGAACCCTAGAGAACAGTTCGCAGAACGGGGAGGATGGGCGGGCGGTAAGGAATCTATCACTAACTAATGTCTTTTACAGATATATCGTTAAACAATTAAGTAACTTGTGCATCTGAAAGAGACACTTTCGTGATAGATTCCTTACCTTAGAAAACATACCAAAGCAATACCAACCCCGGTGGTGGGTCTGTGAAGTGAGATCACACCAGAAAGTCACGGAGAACCGAACGGCCAAAGAAGCCTTCTCTCCGGACTTAACTGTCAAGACAATAGTGCTTAGTAAAAGTATGCAGCGAGGCCCAAGTGGCTGCCTGATAGATGGCTTGCAGGGGGACACTATGTCCCAATGATGTAGTAGCTGCTGTCGCCCTGGTAGAATGAGCACGCAGTCCAACCGGAGGTTCCTTTTTAGCCAGAGAGTAACAGGCTTTAATGCACAGGACAACCCATCGGGAGATAGTCCGCTTGTGCACAGCCCGGCCTTTCTTGGCGCCCACGTAGCCAACAAAGAGCTGGTCATCCACCCAGAACTGTTGTGTGTGGTTGAGATAGAACGAAAGAGCACGTTTTGGGTCCAGACGGTGGAGCCTCTCCTCTTCTCTTGAAGGGTGCGGAGGCGGAAAGAAAGTGGGCAGAGTGACAGTTTGCCCGAGATGAAAGGCAGAGACTACTTTTGGTAGAAAGGAGGGACATGGGATAAGTACAACCTTATCCAGATGAATCACCAGGAAAGGAGGTTTGCAGGAAAGAGCCTGCAGCTCACTCACCCGCCTAGCGGAGGTGATGGCCACCAGGAAGACAGTTTCCAAAGTTAATAACCGCAAAGGTCAGTTATGAAGAGGCTCAAAGGGAGCGCACATCAAGTATGTGAGAACCAGGTTCAAGTCCCATTGAGGCATCGCAAAAGGAATAGGAGGGAAAAGGTGAGTAATGCCTTTGAGAAATCTATTGACAACCGGGGACTTGAAAAGAGAGGGCTGATCAGGCAGCCTAAGAAAGGCTTAAAGAGCAGAAAGGTAGCCCTTGATAGTGACCAGAGCAGAGCCCTGCTGGGCCAAAGAGAGAAGGAATAAAAGGAACTCAGAAAGAGGGGAAGAAAGAAGGTCTACAGCTTTCGCTGTGCACCATGCCACAAATGTTTTCCACCGACAGATGTATACAGTTTTAGTGGAGGGACGCTTGGCTGCGAATAGATCTAACCAAGGTTCTCCTCACTGCTGAAAGAGACCTTGTGCCACGTCCAAGTGAAGACGTCATTCGTGATTCAACATGCACCTGCGGCTGAGTTCGTCCGCCCTGGCGTTCAGAGAACCTGCCAAGTGTTGAACCACCAAGGAAATGCCTTGACGTTCCAGCCATGTCCAGAGACGCAGAGCCTCCTGACATAGGGTCCACAACCCCACCCCGCCTTGTTTGTTTCAATACCACATGGCGGTGGTGTTGTCTGTGAACACCTGCACTACTCTCCCCTTGACAGAGGGAAGGAATGCTTTCAGTGCAAGTCAGATCGCCCTGAGCTCCAAAAGGTTGATATGGAGCTTGGACTCCGCCGGAGATCAGAGGCCTCTGATCTCCGCCTCTCCCATGTGGCCGCCCCATCCGAGGAGGAACGCGTCCGTCACCACTGTGTGCTCGGGTTGGGGAAGGGAAAGGGATCTGCCGCTGACCCAATGCTGGTCCGTGAGCCACCACTGCACAGGACTGTGCAGTGCCCTCCGAGATCTGGACGTAGTCGGACAGATTTCCCCCGATGCTGCGCCCACTGTAACTTCAGGTCCCACTGCAGAGCCTGCATATGCCACCTGGCATGATTGATGAGCAGGAGGCAGGAGGCCATGAGGCCCAGCAGCCTCAGGGTCTTCCTGACCGAAACCCAGGACCAGGGCTGAAAGATCAGAATCATAGCCCGAATGTCCCGGACTCACTGTTCGGGAGGATAAAACCGAAAGTGTTCCATATCCAGAACCGCTCCGATGAAGAGGAGCTTTTGAGAGGGATCCAGGTGCGACTTCGGCACGTTGATGGAAAACCCCAGCAAATGCAGGAGGTCGGCCATAGTCTGGAGGTGGGAGACGACTGCCTGGGGCGAGCCCGCCTTCAACAGCCAGTCGTGGAGATAGGGGAAGACCGAAACCCATGATCTAGGCAGATGAGCAGCGACCACTGCCATCACTTTCGTGAACACCCGAGGGGCGCTGGTAAGGCCGAAAGGGAGCACGGTAAACTGAAAATGCTCGTGGCCTACCGTGAACCGTAGGTAACGCCGGTGGGCCGGCAGGATGGGGATATGAAAATAAGCATCCTGCAAGTCCAACGCTACCAGCCAGTCTTGCGGGTCTAGGGCAGACAAGACCTTGAGCCAGCGTGAGCATCTTGAACATCTCCTTCCGAAGGAAGCGATTGACGTTCCGGAGGTCTAAGATAGGATGCAGGCCCTTGTCCTTCTTTGGGACCAAGAAGTAGTGGGAATAACAACCACAAACTACTTCTGGCGTCGGAATGCGCTCGAAGGCCCCCTTCGCCAAGAGGGCCGCAACTTCCTGCTGGAGACGTGCCAAGTGATCCCCCGACATGCGGTGGCACTGAGTTGGCATGGCTGGAGGGGTAGACTCGAAGGGGAGGGAGTAGCCCCTTCGGACAATCTGCAGATGGTGCGCCAGTGGAGGAGGTGATGTTGAATCCTGCCACCCACTGGCGTCCGGTGGGCCTGAAACACTGGACTAGGAAGGTTTTAAGGCGGTGGTGGCAGGGGCTGTGGTGGATTGACCCGCCCACTGGCCCCGGGACCCACCACGGCGGGCCCCGCGACCGCGGCTGCGCTGAGGTTGCGTTGGCCAGCGGTTTTGAAAGGAACGCGCTTGGGCGTGTCGACCCGAACCTCGAAAGGAGCAGCCAAGCGTAACGGAGGAGCGCCACCGTTGTGGAAAGAGCCCTGCCGAGGGAGTCGGCCGTGTCAAGTCCACAACAGATAGTGAATTTGGCAGCATCTCTCCCCTCGGTAATGGCCTGGGAGAGCACCGCCCGAGCTTCCACAGGGCACTGAGGCAGCACCTGTGCCACGGTGCCCCACACAGAATGTGAGTAGCAGCCCAACAGGCACGCAGTATTCACCGCCCTCAATCCGGAACTGACAGAAGTGAAAATCTTTTTCCCAAATTGCTCCAGTTTTTTAGATTCCTTTGGAGGAGCAGAAGGGAAAGCGCTCGGAGAGGCAGAGGCCTGGACAACAAGACTCTGAGGCATCGGGTGTTGTGTGAGAAAGCTGGGGTCGCCAGGCGATGGTGGCTTGCTACACCCTTATCCACAGGAACCCCTGTGTTAGGTCTGTTCCAGGTGTTTACCAGGATGTCAGTAAGGGAATCGTTGAAGGGCAGCAGTGGCGCCGTGGAGGAGGATGCTGGCTGCAGCACTTCAGTCAGGAGATTGGTCCTGATAGGCACAGAAGGGAGCTCGAGGTTAAGAGCCTCAGCCGCCCTTCGCAACACCACAGAAAAATTCCCAACCTCCTCCGTAGCCACGGAAGAAGGGGACAGGGTACCAGGGTGTGGAGAGAAATCCTGATCACCTGGACCGTGCATATCACCCTCCCAGTCCGGTTTATCCTCGCATTGAGCTGCGAGAGGGTCCTCAGACCCCTCCCAGTACTCCCCTTCGTCCGCCGGCTGTGGAAGAGGCTGGTAAGGACGAGGTGCCCGGGGAAACGGGAAAAACTCCCCGCCTGGAATTGGGGAGTAGTAGACAAATCCAGGATCGACGCAGTCCAGCGTCGTGTCCTGCTGAGGCCGGAGCCAGCGCCGAGGCCATAGCCAGCGGCCCGCAGGGGATCATGCCGGCGTAGCCGGGGCCAAAGGTGGCGGCACGGGGGCAGACCCACCCAACGGGGCCACAGGCGCTCCGGAGGGACCCGATGGGGCGAACAGGCCGACAGGAACATGGCCGACAGGAAGACCTGTATTTTGTCCTGAGTCGCGTTCGTGCCCGGGAAGGGCGGGTAGGCCTCAAGCAACAACGGAGGCTCCATCGGGGCCACGGGGGAGTGACCGCCCGCCCCTTCCACCGCGTCCCATGACCGGTGAGGGGTAAACGAAGAGCGACATTGCTTCTTTGACTTCTTAGCCATGACTTACCTGTCCCCGAATCCGATGAGCGATGTTGTCGGCTTCGCGACCGGTCCCTCGACCTCCCACGGGAGCGGGACCTCGAGCAGCGGGGAACGGATTGTCAGACCTCCAACAACTTTCGGGAACGCTCCCGCAAAGCTTTCGGCTCCATGGCCCGACAATCGGGGCACGCCTCGGGGTCATGGAGGTGCCCCAATGTAGTGGGTTCGGGGTGACAGAGACGCAGGACTAGGTTCTTGAGATGTGAGGAGTGTTTTATTTCACAAGATTCTGTACAGTCTTGACTTTCCGCAGGATGATTGGGTGAAGGTTCTGGAGGTCCGAGTTGTCTGGAAAGGGAACCCAACTCGATATTCTCCTTCTGGGGGTCCCAGGTCTTGACGCTCCGGCCGGGTCTCTCCGTTCGGTTTTCCCAAAAAGATAAAGGAAACCATATATTAGAAAGATTGTCCCGCAACGTGGGGAGAAGGACCGGGAGTGAGGGACACCGTGGTGGGGATTTTTGAGTCGTGCCTAGGTGCTCAACAACAAAAGGAGGGTCTGTGGTTTTCTTGGTAACACGGGAGTGCCGACTAGGGATAGAAGCTATCAGTGAGGTCGATGAGGCAGCTACTGGGATTTCCCCTTCCCCACCCAACCTGCTACTCTTCCCCGTACCTGCTCCAGCCACGCTCCTCCCCTGGGAACGTGGCAGGGCGCTTCGCGGAGTCGTTGGCCTCCTGGCTTGTTGTTCTCTGCTCCCGGGACCGTCTCGTCGGTGCTTGTTCTTGCTTCTTCCGTCCGCTTCTCTCGACCTGCCTTCCGCCTCCACTCCGGTTCTCGCTCCTCCGCTTTCCTCCACTCCTGTTCTCGTTCCTCCGCTCTTCTCCTCCACTCCGGTTCGCTCTCTACCTCCGGGGAAACGCCGTCCGCCGTCTTCCTGGTCTCGCTCTCCTTTGAAGTCCCGCGGCGGGAGACGTCATCCAGGGGAGGAGATCCAGCCCAAGGGAACTCCTTCTTAAAGGCGCCCTGTACTTTTTCCGGCAACCAGTCTTGTGGACTGTAGGGAGCCCAGTCGTCCCGTCTGGTCTGTTCGTCGGAAGCCTGTGTGATAACACAAGGGGGTATAGAAGTGTCGCGTGACCAATAGTGACAAGCAGGTGATCCTGTCTCTGACATGTCCCCTGCCCCGTCACACCCAAGCAGAAGAGACACACGTTGTGCAGGTCCGCCACTGACATGTTCCGACGGCAGGCCCTACAGGACTTAAACCCGGGCATCCCTACTGCACCAGAAGTCAAGTACTCGACAAAACAAGAGAAACAAGTTCTCAGAAACCAAGCTAAAATATTAACTATGGGTACCGCTCTCTCTCGGATCTGCGCTTGCAGGCGCAGAAAAACAAAGAACTGAAGTCCGCGCGCATGGGAGCGTCTAAGTAGCTCCGACTACGTCATCTCGGCAGCTAGGACGCAAGCGACGTATGCGGAGCCGCACAACGACTCCTACCGAGGCGCAGGGGTGCTGCTGACGAACATTTTCCGGATCCAGTCTGACACCTGGGGATATTCTAAGCAAAGGAATCTATCACTAACGTGTCTCTTTCAGATCAGGCATACAATAATGCATGTGAGGGAGTCCATGTGGTTGGTCTCCAGATCTCATAAAGGGATACATGACTTGAACTTCAATTAAAACGCATTTCCTTTGGTAACTCAGAGCTTAATCCTTTTGGGCCACAACGCCCCATTTGGGGTTTAGCATTTCAAGACACACTCTAATAGGCAAGGAAGGCCTCAGAAGCTTTGCAGCCAGGTGGGTTCCCTGCATGTTTTACTTGGCTCCATCAACACAAGTTCTCAGAACTTGTTCCAATTAAGTTACAGAGTTTTTTGTTCCAGAGAAATACTGGGGATTACACAAATGTCAAGGAACAAATGCAGTATATCAATCTGAAATCATCTTGAAAAAGAATGCTGGATGTTTACGTAAAACAACTACATTTCTTTGAAAGACAGTGTAATTTATTTGGGGTTTTTAAATAGTATTTTTTGTAATTTTCTTGAACAGAAAGCAAAGCAAGCAAGCATTTGCAATGCAATAGGTCTCACATTTGTTAAATTTAGAGCTGTTAGCGTTGTAAATGACAATGTTTTTTACTTTTGTTTTTATATGTGCAGTTGAGTAATTATATCTGCATAGCGCCACTGGTATAAAAAAGCAAAAGTGAAAAACATTGTAATTTTTAACACCAACAGCTTTAACTAACAAATGCAAGACCTATTGCATTGCAGATGGTTGTTTACCTAGCCATGTTGCGGGTGCAGTACCATGTGTGGCCTGTTGCGGGTGCCTCTTTTGCCCACATATCGTATTGTGGATGCAGAAACTTTTATAAAGTAATTTACTATGCAAAGTCTTCCAACAGGCCACTGTACTACTGTATTTCAAATGCCCACGTCTTTTATGTAGCAGGCTGGAATACCATAACCGAAGTCCAAAGAGAAACACCTTGTGCAAGGGTGTCATGAGACTAATGCAGGCAAGGAAATAGCTTCTCTGACACCAGCTTAGGCAGCAAAATATAGCTACACTGCGGTACAGTGGGCCCCTTGCACGCATGGAGCCAGGTGCAGTTTCATCTGTTGCACTAGTAATGATTTTTATGGGTGAGTGACTGAACTGTGGAGATCCGGAGCAAAGGGTGAAAAAATCCACCTAGGGTAGCACCAATGCAATCTCCACTGTGCACGCGCTGCCACGACCAGTTTTATAATATTAACAACTGGTAAATGGGGAGGGCAAAGAAGGACCAAAGTAATCGACGTGCTGGTCGCACTCGCACACATGGGTATCACGGCCCTAAAGCCCTAAGTGTTTCACCCTCCGCTCTCTATATTGTGCAGTGCGCGCTGCGGTCTCTCTTGCTTACGAAAGTGCACACTTTTCCAGATCTATTTTCTCAGGACATTTTTATGGAGAACCAAAAATACAGATAAAAAAAAAGTCAGTGATTTATATTTCCTAGATGTTGTTTGGCATTTGGAACGGTCTTCTGCCATTCGGAACGGTCTTCATTGCTGCATATGGAGAAACGGAAAGCATTGAATCCAACAATAGGGTTAAAACTACTTCAGAATAAGGAAAGAGTGTCGATCGGCGCCGTGTTATGTTTGAATTGCCTCTGTTTATGGCTATATCTTTCTCTTTGCAAACTGACTGCACAGAACAGTGTTTAAGTTAAAAAGACAAAAGAAAGAATCACTTGAAGTTTCCTTGCAAATTACCTCAGAAAACCCACTCTAGGGAATCTGTGGTAATAAAAAAAATTATTCACGGCACCAGCGATTTAGCTTTCAACATCGTAATCTAAAGCGCGGGTGCCGTACTTGACATTGAAGATGGGTGTGGTGATGTTGCTAACAGTACTGACAAGGAGAACAGAGGCTGCTCGGGCCCTTAGCCTCCTCTATCGTATATACTTCACAGAAACAATGGTGCACGATTCTCCCGCGCAATACCATTGTATCTGGAAAAGCTCGGCTTTGTAGATAAAAATTCAGCGTAGGTTTTCCTACATGGCCGGGTTTGATTACAGTAAAAAAATATCGGGCTAAACTGTGAAAATCTTATTATTCTATAGACAAAAGAGTTGGATAAAGGCAGACTGGAAAACTATGTGAAAAGTGAACACTGGGAACAATGTTTACATAAGATTGTATAACAATGAAAAATGCTCTGTGGCAGCAGACGCTTGTAGCCTGAGGTGCTTTCTTCACAGCTCACACGGCGGGAAGGTGGGAGGCAGAGGACACTCCAGACACTGAGCAGAGGGAGGGGAGCCACCCCCGACGGGTAAGACGCTTTGAGCTGGAGAGAGACTTGCACGAAAGTGACAGCGGGAGGAAGCAGTTTATTAAGAAGATCCTACTGCTGAAGAGTTGGATAAAGGCAGACTGGAAAACTATGTGAAAAGTGAACATTGGGAACAATGTGCACGAACTCGCCTAGAGCGCCTCGAAGACAGATCCGTCTGTTAGGTGCGGCCCAGTTTGCCTCAGGAATGAGGGAGACCATTTTAGATTTATTCCCAGTAAGGGCCTGGACCGTGTGTTGAGTCTGCTCCGCTGGGGGTGTTGGTCCTTAGAGCCGTGAGTGGTGGTGAGCAGGAAGCGGCATTTGTTTGTGCAAGGGATTGAGCACTGTGAAAGCTGGCCGACGCCGCGGGAGACATGGTCCGGAGTGCAGTGACTTCAGCAAGTTTAGAGTCAGTCGGGCTACTCCCTGCCACAGCCCACATTGTCCATACCTGTAAATAGAAAAAGTGCTGCACAACGGATATGTTTAAAAATTAAATGAAGTGAACGCAATGGACGCAGAAGCACTGTAACAGGCAGTAACGGGCGGGACGCAGAGCTCCTTGATGATATGCTGTGCTCTGTGGCTGCAGACGGCTTGTAGCCTGAGGTGCTTTCTTCACAGCTCACACAGCAGGAAGGTGGTAGGCCGAGGATGCTCCAGACACTGAGCAGAGGGAGGGGAGCCACCCCCGAAAGGGAAGACGCTTTGAGCTGGAGAGAGACTTGCGCGAAAGTGACAGCGGGAGTAAGCAGTTTATTAAGAAGATCCCACTGCTGAAGAGCCGACATTAGGGGAAAGTGGAGCGAAATAAAACATCACTGGAACGCTGAAACAAACAAGCAGTGGTGAACGGCGAAACAAGGAAGTAGTCCCTACACGCATGGATATGCCGAGCAGCGGAACGAAACTGTAGTTGGGCGCCGCTGTCTCTGGGCTACACGGAAGTTAGCAAATGACCAACAGCCAACAGAAAGGCAGATAACAACAACACTACCACAAGTAAGCCAATAGCAAGCGGAAAAACAGATTACATTAAGTTCAAGCCAACATACAGATTACTTTATGTCTCGCTGAGACAGCGCATGCAAGACGAGACCTAAAAAAAGAGGGCCTGTAGCCAACCCTATGCTGAGAACAACCAAAGGCTGCGCACAGCGAGGTTGGCAGACAGTGCAGGTTGGGTGCAAAGCCAGACCACAGGCCAGGATCTGCAGCCAACCCTATGCTGTGCAAGGTCAAAAGCCATGCGGAGCAGAGGATTGGCTGCCTGCGGTGGCAGGACATGGCATGGCCGCAGGGTAGACCTAGTTGGGTATGGTAATAAAATATTACTTTAAGTTAAAAATAATGTTAAAAAAAATTAGAAATTCACTGGCAAAAAAATTAAGGTTAAAGTGATGTTCTAGTTAGATGAAAATTAAGTGATAACGTTGCATTTTAAACTAAAAAAAACACTGCAAGTCACCAGTTATAGCTAACTGAAGTAACTATAACGCATGCCCTTGCCGTGCACTGCATATTGCATCACTCATGACATATTCTATGACATCACTGATAACATCACATCAATGAGACATCTGAAATGACACCAATGATGGCAATACTGTGCACTGTGTGGTGTCATCTTTTGCTGGGGTTGAAGGCAATCTTTTAGCAAAGCTGCAAAAGTGTAAAATAAAGTAATAGATTTATCAGCAAAGTGCTGCATAGTTAATTAAAACCATTAAACATAAACATGCATAAAAACCAATGCAGTAAGTGCAAAATTAAAAAAAAGTTTAAAAAAAAACCCACAATCAATAGTCACTGAATTAGGATATCAATATAATTGTTACGGAAAGTATCTGATCACAAGTTGCAAGTTACTTCATTTAATGTACAGTTTCAATGTTTAAAGTTCAGTCTTCAGTTCACTAAATGCAAGCACTTATTTTCACCACAAATTATTGCACAATTTTAATGACCCTTATGTTCAGGCGAGTGTGTGTTCGGGGTTGAGGCCCTGTTTAAGTGCTTGTCTGCAGGTTCTTATTCCGGCTTGGATAAACAGGCCCCTAAGAAATGTTCTTCTTTCTGGAAGTAAGATGGGACAAAGACATGCGATGTAGATCGTCGTCTTTTTATCCTACCCGCAAAGCCTGTACTCATCACATTCAGATGTTCTGGACAAAGGTGGGATCCGGTCCACGGTTAGATGACCCCCAAGGTGAAGTGCATAAATGCTATCTTCTGGTGATATGGGTATCCATGATCAAAGTATGGCTGGGGTTCTAAGTGTTTATATGAATTGATAATTTGACAGGCATATGCCTGGTTTGCCAGGGTTGCTTTATTCTCCTGTAAAGAGAGAGATCTTGTGATTCGATTGAAATGTTTCTTGAACTCTTTACTTGAGATTTGCAAACTCCATAGGTTTCCTACATGAAGGGATTGAATTGCATCTTTTAGAAGATCACAGAGTCCCGCCTTTGAGTTGGGGGTGCCTATTTCCTGTCAGACCCGAGCAGACAGTGTCGAGGTCATCCTGACCGAACCCGTGACATATTTTGAAGAAGGCACTTTTAATAGCCCAGCTGTATTTCATTAGGCCAAATTCCAGACACACCTGGGCCTGTGCAGTACAGGGTGGAGTTTAAATGTTATCCAATAAGCCTTGGCCACTAGTGATTCTAAAGGTTTTACCATCTTCTCTCCTACAGTTTCGGAGCCATAAGCTATAGTAGGTAATAGCTTCCCTGCCGTCACCTTTTGGAATGGCCCAACAAGGATGGGGCCATGCAGGGTTTTTGCTAGTTTCAAGAAGCCAGATGTTAAGGAAGCACCTTTTGACTTCATGGCCTCAATGTGCCGTGTCCGGGAAGCTATTGAGTAAAATACCACTCCTAGGTACTTGCACTGTGAGGAACACACAGCTGGGGGCCACCAAAGGTCCATGTACCAGGTGATATGCTCTTCTTCGTAATTTTGACCACTTTGGTCAGGAAACGCTGCAACCCCTCCGGCGTCCGTCTCAGTGAAAGGAGGTCATTGGTGTACAGAATGTCTGTCATGGGGAGTCCACTCAGTTTTGGCAGATGGGCATTAGAGGAATTTAACGTGCGATACGTCTGAGATGTAAAAATCAAACAGCAGCATGGTAAGCACGCACCCCTGCTTCGGGCCAGTTGTGTATATTTTCCGTGAGAGTTTAATGCCGTCCCCTAGTTGGACGCATAGCTAGGTGTCTGTGTACAATAGCTGAATTGCATTCAGGATTTTGATGGGCATCCCAGCGTTTGTAAGCTTCTGGCACAGAAAGTCAAGAGGGACCTTGTCAAAGGCAGCCGTTAAGCCAACAAAGCAGGTGTAGAACGTTGTTTCGGAGGTCAGGGCTGATCGCATGCAGATGTTAAGAGCAGAAAGGTTTGATGACTTGCCCTGTCCGGCATGAAATCCTGATTGATTCCATGGGATTCTGGCTGATGACTCTACCGATGCTACTAGGTCTTGCAAAAAATGTGGAAATATGATCTAATAGTGCTATTAGTCTGTAATTACGAGGGGTACCTCTCTCACTACCTTTGTGGACAGGGTGAAATATTGATTCAGGCTGTGAATCGGGGGTTATCTGGTACTCCATCACTAAACTGTGCAAGATGTTAGATTTTTTGCACAGTAGTCTGGATTAGATTTGAAAAGGGTGGCCAGAAGACAGCTGGACCCCCTGTGGCCATTCTTCTTTAGTCCTCCTTATTATTATTTTCTAGGCGTCTTAGGTTTTGAGCGAAGATATCTAAGAAACATCTGTCAGATTCAGTGCTGCTGCTAGCTATACCAAAAGGTGCATGAGAAGGGTTGTGGACTTTCTCAGCTGACTTTTTATCTGGCATCATGAATGAGGACATTTGATTACCTGTGGTGCTTGCCATATGGTTCGGTTCCTTATACTCCCTCAGGTGCTGCACCCATAGTTTTTTTAGGAATATTTGTATTGAAAGAGGCTGTGGTATCCTTATCAAGATCATTTATGATCTTCCAAAAAGCGTTTGGGTTTGTTGTTTTACAGGCGTGAAGGACCCTAGGCCGAAGCGTATTCGGGTGGTCTTTTTTGGCTGTTCACATGTCCCTCTTGCAGTTCTGGCACATTACCCTTATCTTTTTCTCCTGCTAGGATATATTTGTGGGATTCTTTCTAAATCTCTGGTATTCTCTGTATAAAGATTTATTTGGGGTAATAAGCTGTTTAGCGGTCCAGAAGTGAGGATTCTGACTGATGTTAACCGCCTGCGCCAACATTTTATCATTACAGAACTGTCTTAACAGTGTTTCACTGTATCAGTCCTATTTAATAATCAGATTAATTTGGTATGGTGGAACTCTTCTAGGAGCTCAATGCATGATCGTCCAACTTGTTCTGTAGAGTCCTTGCCACCTTAGTCCCTCAAATTAGGTGCAGTGGAGTCTGCAACAAATATGTTGGCGGGGTGATGTCAGCGAGGGAAAAGATTTAGCGATATTATCCGAGTGTTGTGATCGCTATCCTCACATCCCTCAAGCCTAAAGCCACCAATGTATTTGAAGAGCGAAAGAGTTGCGGCTGTGAAGTCCATTATAGATGTTGATCTATGCAAAATGTGGCTCCAGTATGGGGGCTGACCCTCGGAGTATCTTCTATTCAGGATGCGGAGGCCGGAGTTTTCAAGTAGACCTGCGATCTTCATGCCCTTTGGCCTCTACGTTTTGGAGCCGTTCATTTAAATATATTTTAAAAAAAATCATATTTCATTACCTTAGTTTGGGGATGCAGTGTTCACGTTTTAACACTATTTACTGCTCCTGCTTGCCTGGCCACAAGGAACACATATTTAGAAATCGGGCACCTGGGGCACGGCAGCATTAGCTCTGCGTCGCGGTGGCGCCTTCAGTCTTCATTAAAGGTGCTTTGGTTCTTTTCTGCCATTAAAGGGAAGGATCAATTGCGATTAATTAAATCTTTTGTGCGTTTCCCTGCAATGCTTGCCTCTGCTTCCACCTACTGGTGAAAGGTAGCATTTTTGAAGATAATATCCTTTCTTTAATTCTGGGAAAGTTTTTTGGGGCAGCTATTGAGCCAGTATTTACCCAATAGTTATTCCTTTGGCCTCTAGCTTATGACCAATCAAACTGTAATATATTTTGGGCACTTTTTGGCCCACGGTTTAAGCCTATATTTAAACTTTGGTTGTATCATACCAATAATGGAGGGCACTAGTCCTCAGACCCATGCAGTGACTGAACTCATGGGAGAATCTATTAAAGATTTTCAGAGGACGGACTCTGTGAGGGAGGCGGTGGACACCGCATTGACTTAGAGGAAGATGGAGACCCTGCAGAGAAGAATTATTTTTCCCTCTCAGACGGACACTCCCCGTATAGCTCTGAACCCCAGAGAGGGGGCAAGGTTTCCCACAAGAGGAAACATATTGAGAGGGCATTTAAACACAGCAATGGCGCAGGTTGCCTTTGTGCTACAATAAAAAGTGGTACTCTTAGCAGCAGAAACAAAAGGGGCTACCATGACTGGGCACAGAGAAAAGTTGTCCGTAGCGGCATGATTGAAAGAAGTGACATTCATGGCACAAAAGATTTAAGGAGCAGTCTAAACTCCTCTGTGGAGAATGTTGATTATGAGGATTTGGAGATGATGAATTTATTTGTCATCCTCAGGACAGTTATGATATTCTGGGGGTCTTGATGAGGATCTGGATCAAGCCTCTTCCTCCCATGAGATTAAGGACCCCTACGGGGGTGAGAAGTTTAACCTCACTACAATTAAACATCTGCGCAGCGCGGAATGGTGGGCAATGGATCACGTTGCGAAGTACCTTACACATTCGGGCTGAAAGTCTCTTGACAAGGAGACACGTAATTTACCTTTAGGCTGTCCGCAGCATTTTAGGAATCTCGAGGTGTGAAATCGCAAGGTCATCTTCAGGAATGTTCCAGACTTTGTCATGGAATCATATGCAAGCAACCACAGCTGGGGAGCCGGGCTGAACAATTTAGACACAGGTGGAAAATGGTTAAAGGAGGAATAGTAACTTCACATAAACTGTTTAGAAATGTGGGCTGGTCTGAATGACAATGAGTTTCAGTTTTATTCAGTTTTACTGACACATTTAAACACACTGATTTGATTATACAATTTCACAGCAGCTTCTTATTTAAATCAATTGGGAGGTCAAAAACCTTGGCACATTTGGCAAGATAAATTTGGTATTTTTGTTGTGAACATAAGATTGTGTTAAGAACCGAATATATTCCAGGTCTTCAGAATGTAAGAGTGGACTGGAATTCCAGATTTCTGTGAGTGTTCAGCCATTGGAATTCAGACCCAGAGGTTTTCACAAAATGCCAGGGTACTTATAGCTCCTAACCAATTCAAACTGATTTCCCTCTTAAGTACCTGGACCGTAATTTAGCTGTGGATGCGTTGATTGACATGATTTTAATTTAATATTAAGCTCAAGGAGGTTGAGCGATATGTATTCATAAATGGAACTGATTAGGCGCTGCAGACCTATAGGTGTCTGGCTAAGTAGGATGGCATCATCAGCGTATTGTAAGTATTTTGGAGGAGTGTGTGCAAGTTTGGGGGAATGTGAATTCATTGAATTCCATATGTTGATTCAGATCGGACATTTAAAGATTGAACAAACACGAGGCCAGCATGCACTCCTGTTTTAAACCATTGGATGTTTCAATTCTCCGGGTGAGACAGGTTCGATCACCCATCTTGAGCAGAACCCAGGAATTCGTATAAAGGAGGATGATAAGGTCTAATAATTTCGGAGGCACTCCCCATGCAGCTAACTTTTTCCATAACAAGGCTCGAGGGTCTGACTCGAATGCTGCTTTAGATCGACATAACATATGTACAGATTTTACTTTCTTAGTATTGCTCTCTCAGCCATCAGCATTAGCGCAAGGAGATTAGTAGATGTCAACCGACCCTTACGAAATCCAGATTGATTAATTGGAATTAGGTTCACTGTTGCTAACCAATCTTCAAGTTCAACGTCAGTCAGATCTAGTAATCGATAGTTTGCAGGAACATCAGGGGGACCACATTTGGAGATGGGTTGTAGAAATCTTCCTTGCCATGAGTCAGGAACCGCCTTTGTCAAAATGACCTCATTATAAAGGGGGGCTCAGAATCACTGACAACAGATCATGATCCGCCTAGAGATGGCATTTGGGAGGACATTTGGGCCTAGAGCCCCATTTGTCCTTATCCATTTAAGCAGTCCTGATATTTCTCCTTTTTAGTAACTCCATTATAGGGGAGATGTTGAGTCAATCCTGCTAGCTCCCATGATCGAACTTTGCTGGAATTTGTTGGCACTGATCCCCTTTTTCCCTCCAAGTTTCTCTGCTAATTTATTATTAGCAGATGAATACTCAGGAGAAATTGTCAACTGTGTTCCATACAAGATAGTAATATAGTCCACCCAAAAATATTCTGGGGTGTTTGCACTACTAGCCTTGTTACTAATATTATCAAAAGTAGCCTTCCTATTATTTGACTCGCTCACAGATAGCAGTTTATTCCACACCTCCTGATGGTACTTATTGTTAGCATTCCATAATGGTTGCTTGTATGACTAAGTCTTTTAACTGTTGTTTGAGTAAAGACTAAGGGGATAAATATTTCTGGCAAAAAACATCTCATGTCACTCTGTTTAGAGCCTTCTTCTGTTGGTACAACATGGGCATATACCACTTACTGCTAGTATTTACACAAGAGGATTAGCCTTTTTTCAATTTTTGGATGTGAATTTTGAGATTAAGGAATAGCTTATAGTGTTCTATCATGGATCTTTTAGAGGCGGCCAGGGAGCAACCAGATCTAACTAATATCCAACTTGTTGCCATATTTCTTCCTGGTCATTATACTACAAAATCAAGTGTTTTAAATTGTAGGATAAAACCACTTGATGAAGGCTATTGGATTTCTGCATACGACACACAGACAATTCCAAAGTTAGTTCTTGTGGATTGTGGTCACTTTAAAAGTCTTGGCCTTCTAAAATAACCAGTAACATGAGCAAGCCAGCGCTTTGAAAAAAATGGTGTAATCTATTACAGAGCTGTGGCGGGAAGACCTCAATGTCGGAATTGTAGTAAAAAATCTGGAACACATCATTAAGCATCAATAGGTCAAATTGTTGTCTTCTCCTGCAACCGAGATCCCGACCAGAAATTATTGGAGCGCTTTACTCAGCAGTTCTCCAGTTCCAAAGTGGCAAATGCTGATTACCTGTAAAGGTTATGCTTTCACCCCCAGCTTAACGTTGCTCTCGCTCATCTGCTTTTCTCCCCCGCCCGCCATATTGCTCTACCGTTTGCTTCCCTATGCCCTCCGTGCCCCTTTCCCCACCGCGCCATCATTTTTGCTTCCCCACACCTGCGCCCTCAGTTTTGCTTCCCCACACCCTCCCCGCCTGTGTTCCTTCTGCTACCTTCTGTTTGCAACCCCCCCCCCCAATCACAAACTCACACACTTTAAACAAGCATTTGGAATGCAATAGGTCTTACATTCGCGAGAGTTTAAGCTATTGGCATTGTAAATGACAATACCTTTTATTTATGTTTTAAAACCAAAACTTAATAAAAGGCATTGGCATTTACTATGCCAATAGCACAAAACTTGCATACATGCGAGATGCTTGCTCTAACTCATACTAATAACACAGAGAAGGGACATTTTTCATTCTCTGAATGCAGCAGCCACAGAGAACTACAAAGGAGATGACCGTGTGTGTTTTCTCCCACAGGAAGAAGGAAGGAAGGAAAGTACCAGTAGGTTAGAGCATACACTTTTTGGCACACGAAGCGTTGTTGAAATTTCACATTGTTATTACAGCTTACATAAAGATACAGGGGCAGAGCTTGAGCAACCCCCTCCTTGTTCCATTGAACACAATGTCTGGGAAATATATATAGAGCATGCGAATAAGGCCAGGGTTAGACACACAGATTGGTTGCTGAAGGGGGTATTGCACCATGGAATTCCAACGTTGAACTTAAAGGCACCATGGGGCATGCAGGGAAGCACTGCAAGACTTAACATATTGGCAGATTAACTTACAATTCAAAACTTACCCAGCCATGCCTTTAGAAAAATGGTTACAACCAACTTGAGTAAACACTAGTAAGAAAGTGATACAATAGGTTTGGGGCATACTTAACCGTTTACCCTAATTGTTGCTGAGCTGTTTATGCTTACATTCATTCAAATGTATATGATTGCAGACAAAAAATGTATAATAAATAACCATTAGCAAAAATATCAAATATTGTATGCAGACTGATTTTTTTGGGTTGCAGGGAGGAATGTAACTCACTGGAGATGAGGTGAGAGGCACCTGCCAGTTCTCCTTTTCTCTGAAAAAGCTGTATAAAGATGCATCCAGGAACCACAAAAAATGGTCAAAAAACACCTATTTATAACAGATGTGGCCATATTATTTGTAGATTTGAAACATTTTGAATACACTATCTCGCTACAAAACCGCAAAAGAAACATATCCTAGTTAATTTGAGAAAAAACTGTTAGAGTCAAGACAGTCCCAGTTGTACTTTTCGCATGGACAATAGTTCAAGAATCAATCTCTAACCAGTAGGTACCTGGAAATAAGGGTAGTTTAAGACGCATCTTTTCACATCTTATGTAAATAAAAAATATTCTCTCCTTAAAACAAAGAAATACCTTCATAATAAACTGTAATGATCTTTAGATGTCTACAATGAACACAAGAGATATGTTCTGCTTTCCATGGCATAATTGTCTCTAATGACTTATGGTCCACACAGAACAATCTGGTTTCAGATTCAAATTAAACAACTATATAATCTAGAAACCTAAACCTTGAATGGGTTGATCCAGATCGCATTTCGTACAAGAGATGGAAAATGCTTATTACAAACCGAGCATGCTTTGATGCTACACAAAAATGGAAGCAATAAGAGTACCACGCATGATCAAGGATAAGAAAACGTAACAGATTCCGACTGTAAGTCCACTTAAAACAGGACATGAGCAAAGTAGAAGAGCTGGAAATGAGACCTGCAAAGATCATTCTTATAAAATAGAAGCTATATAGTACAATTTCCAAATCTCCGACCACATGTGAGCAAATGCTGAGGGCCGGCCACCACTATACTTGCATATTCATCATATGATACCACTCCGTGGACTACTAGGCCCAGAACTCCTCTTAGTGGCTGAGCTCTAAAACCCCGAGTTAAAAGCTGAAAAGACAGATCACTGGCTTTTTGCTTCTGTTGCAAAGATTTATCAGTCAAAGAATTACTGTCAAAGAATGTTTCAGATTAGTTTACAGCTACTTGGCATATGTTGCTGACGTGTTTTTCTGTAGCCACACTTTGCAGCTTTCTCAAAGCTAATCCCATTTACACAGTTTAAAATGTTATGCTGTACTCGTCCTTTTTAGTTAGAGCAAAGGTCACAGTTTGAGATCCATGCCATATTCCACCAACATCCTACCCTATACATCTCTCCTCACTGACAGCTCACAATACAGATTCACTGCATTAATAAAACTTTCATCTTTTCACCATTTTGGGTGTGTCCCTCCTATTTTACTGTCTTCTGAACTGCAAACATTCTCCCTCTTCACAATATGAATCCCAAAGCCAGAAGTAATCCCTGTCAGATTTGCCTATTACACATAACAAATTAGTAGCTTCCGTGCACAGCCAAAAAGGATGAATTCACAGTTCAAAAATCCAGTCAGAAGATGCACAGCCATGATCAGAACATACATGTGACAGCGGATCCCATACACAACACGCACCTACTTCTGTATATTCCTGAATTGACAAAAAATAGAAACGAATCCCAAATTGTGCACACAGTATCAACACCTGCTGTCTAGGTGTGGTCCAAGAAGAGGGCCTACATAAGCAAAAACATACAGTAGGGTGCACCAAATAACACTTATTAATCGGGTCAATAGTCCATATAGACACATTTTCGATTTTCGTATGAGTCTTCTTTTTATTTTAAACGTGGATCATAATGGTCCTTATATAAATGACACTCAAACAGCAAATGCGTTTCGTTCAAGGGTGGGCTTCTTCAGGGCAACAAAAACGACCAAAATAATGTCACAACAAGTAGTGTCAGTCTATATGTAAATTCAAAAGTGCCAAATAGCTTCCCGAATTCAATCTTCTCAGCATTTGCTTCCTATGGTCATAGTCCCACAGTAATGCAGTACATTTGCATTGTGGCGCTCCTGTGTAAGCCAAGCACCTCATGTAAGGAATTCCCCTGTATATGGAGGTAACAGTCAACCCCAACTGCGGCACCTGGGTAATTTACTCTGAACCGTAGCGTAGCAACCAAGTCTCGCTCGATCAACAGCACAACTGAGTTGGACTGTTGACCTGATTCATAAGTGTTATTTGGTGCACCGTACTGTATGCACAGCCATGATATTCTAGTCTACTGGCTCACAAATTAATCAGAGGAGCATCAGCTTTTTCAGGTTGAGCACCATCTCTATTTTGGCTACCAATAAAATGCAGCATCAGAACGCTGTTCCGTTTCATTTTTCCATGCATGGTTAAAGAGGATTACACACTCAAGATTATCAGTGTTTGGGTAGCATAGCACTTCCTTATTCTGCTTAGCATTCAATACAGTATCAATTGATGACAGGCTACCATATGTGCAATTTGTCAGTCCTATACCCATAGCTTCTCAAATAGCAGCATATGGGAACGTCACTTTTAGTTTTGTATGTATGAATAGCTGTGCATCAATTAGACATGATGTGCATCTCATGCCTTTTTGGGTCTATTCCGATGCTCCCATTTGGTTTGCTCCAGGGGTTTTAGCTTGTGCTTTGTCTCATTTCGTAATATATGGCTATGTTCACATTTGGGATGCTTTATACAGAACTCTGTGGCTCGCTGAGATGAGAATCTTTGTATCACCGTCTAATTTTACCAGTCTCCCAAAATCTGTGAGATCCTTAGCCCAGTTTTACTAACTGTATTTCAATCTTTTAATTTCCCCAAAGGCAACCTTTTTATGTTTCTTAATGAAATAACAGTGAAAACCACATGCACAGCAGATAGCTATAGGCAACCAGCCATTTTCCATTTCTCAAATTTCATGTATGTCACAAATGGTGTGAATTCCAAGTTCAAATGCAGTGGAGTACATGGTGAGGTAAAGTAGTCGGGATGGCATGGTAGTCAAATTGTTACAAATATCTCGCATTGATCTCAGGATCTGACTCAAATATGCATTTTTGGCTTATCTATCTTAGGCAACTGAAAAAAGATCTAAAATTCCCTTTTCCACCTCTGCTTGATCCATAAAGTCCCAACGGTGTCCACTTCATTATCCACTGGATTGCTACAACCAGCCCTCATTCCTCTAATTCTACCTTTAGCATACATTTGGAGATCCTGGGCTTCTCCCTATTACACTCAAGTGCACAGTTTTTAAATGCTTTTCAGGTAGTCCAACATAACCCTAAATGAATAAACAGAGCAAAGATAAAGCCATCTGAGTGATATCTTGAATTTCAGCAGACCTCTTGTTCCCAACTAAGAAATATATGGTTCATACCATCTAGGTTGGTCATATTTAATGGCGTTCATTAGAAATGGATAATAGAGCTACAAGCCCCAAATAGTGACCTTCCTCTTAGCCCATTTAAATAGTGAGGCCCCTTTCTGTTATGGGAATCTCAATCTTTCAAGTATGAATCAGTAATTTAGATTTGCAGTCGCCTTCTGCCAGCAATCTAGCTCTTGGATTAGCTCAGGCAATGTGGTACATGAGCAAGATACGACCATCTTCACAGTATTTGCAAATTTGTAATTTACATTCCCTTGCAGTCAAAATATTTTATTTGAGGGCAAAAAAAAAGGTATCAAGTGCACATTCATGTCTTGTTTCTTTTCATCCGGACTGTACTAGATTTCTCCCTATTCACCAGAACTGGGGTCATAAAAAATGTAAATAAACATTGCCTAAACCTATTTTTTCAGCACTCTGTTGAATGCTTTTTGTGCATTCAGTGCAATGAGTGTCACCAGTATTCCATCTTCCAATGCCTATTATAAAAACAATTCTCATATTAGGATACAACCAAAACAACAGAACAGTATCAGACTAGTCATCTAAAGAAGATTAGAACATTCACAGTCCAAAGAGCAATAGGGTGGCAAAGTGAGCATTACTCCATTCTCTACCCCAATTCCTAAACAAATATTGAGTCATCACACCTGCAACCAGAACCATTATGTTGAACCCATCCAGTTCAGGTGATTCGTTCGGTTTCTGTGTTATGACAGCTTTCCTAACCTTCTCTTCTGCATTCCTATAACTTTTCTGAAATCTACAGAATTCAGATACTTATCCTGATCATCTTCTTTTGGGTATACTTTTTTATACTTCCAACATTTAGAAGACCATTTCTTACTTTGGGCCTGATTTAGATCTTGGTGGATGGATTACTCTGTCACAACAGTGACGGAGTATCCTCCTGCCAAGACCTAAATCAGGCACTATATCGGTTTGTCTTCACAATTTTTCATTTTTTTAAAATATGTCTTACTGGTTTGTACCTGTATTATTCATGCTGATATTTTATCAGACTTACTTCCTTTTCACAAAAGGAAAATGCTACTTACCTGTATGCATCTGTTTTTGGCATGTAGAGCTGCAGATCCGTACACTGAGCATTAGATCACCATCTGGTGTTGGGCTTAGATCGCCATCAGGTTTTGGGCTCGGATGCTTGCACCTTGTTGTTGTCTTGGAAGAAGTCTTTGGTAGTAACGAGATAGGTGACTCCTCCTATGGACGATACTGCACATGGGCTTCGACTCCATCCTCAGATTGTTTATCACCATGATGGGAAATGATGGAGTCAGTAAGAAGTAGAAGAGATGTCCATGTGAATGTATCTAATTAAGATAATACTGGAACGGATACAGGTCCCGGGGAGGCGGGCCGGCGTGTACGGATCTGCAGCTCTACATGCCAAGGACAGATACATACTGGTAAGTAGCATTTTCCGTTCGAGGCATATGAGCTGCAGATCGTATACTGTGCATAGACTGTACAGCAGTGTCTCCCCTAGCGGTGGTCACCTGTATCTGCTGCAGTAGTTTGAAAAAGTGTTTGAAGAACAGCTTGGCCTACGGAAGCTTGTTGCTTAGCCTGCACGTCAACACAATAGTGTTTGGTGAAGGTGTGTGGTGTAGACCATGTTGCTGCTTTACATATGTCATCTAAGGGGATGTTCCCTAAGAATGCCATGGAAGCCCCTAGTTTGGATGTTGAATGAGCTCTAGGGGGAATTGTTAATGTGCGTTTAGCCTTTTGGTAGCATATTTGAATGCATTTTACTATCCACCTGGCAATCCCAACTTTGGAGATGGGATTACCCTTATGAGGTGGGGAGAAGGCCAAAAACGGTTGTTTTGTTTTTCGAAAGGGTTTAGTCCCGTCGATATAACAAAGTAGTGCCCTTTTCACGTCTAGTGTGTGAAGGGCTCTTTCTGCTGCTGAGTCAGGGTTTTGGAAAAACACCGGTAACTCAACTGATTGGTTAAGATGAAAATCTGAGATGACTTTGGGAAGGAATTTTGGATTTTTTCTAAGAACCACTTTGTAGCGATGTATTTGTAAGAAGGGTTCTTGTATGGTTAAAGCTTGGATCTCACTCTTCTGAGAGAGGTAATTGCGACAAGGAAAGCTACTTTTCATCTGAGGAACTGAAGTTCACATTTATGTAGAGGTTCAAATGGGGGACCCATGAGCCTGGTAAGAACAATATTTAAATTCCACACCGGAGAGGGTGGTAATCTGGGAGGAATTATTCTTTTAAGGCCCTCCATAAAGGCTTTAATCGCAGACACGCTAAATAGTGACAAGTGTTGTCTATTTTGTAAGTAAGCGGCGAGTGCTGCTAGATGTAATCTTATGGATGAATACGCCAAATTATATTTTTGCAAGTGTAGCAAGTAGCAAATGATGTCCTGAATGGAAGCATCCAGCGGATCAATAGGACTGTTGTTGCAGTAGATGACAAATCTTTTCCATTTTGCTGCATAGCAAGCTCTAGTAGAAGGACGTCTGGCTTCTTTAATGATATTTATACAGTCCGGCGGAAGGTTAAGATAACCGAACTCTAGGACTTCAGGAGCCAGATTGCAAGATTCAGCTGACCTGGGTCGGGGTGTCTTATCTCTCCACGGTTCTGCGTTAGCAATGTTCGGGAGAGGCGTAGTTTTTTGTGCGGAACTACTGAGGGTTCCAGTAGTGTTGTGAACCACGGTTGGCGTGCCCATGTGGGAGCCACCAGGATCATCTTGAGAGACTGTTGTCTGAGCTTGCGTACCACAAGGGGAATTAGTGGGAGTGGCAGAAAAGCGTACGCAAATTTGCCTGACCAATTCATCCATATCGCATTGCCTTTGGACAACGGGTGTGGAAACCTGGCGGCGAAGGTTGGGCATTTTGCGTTTGCGGCAAACAGATCTATTTCTGGTTGGTCACACATTTGAAAAAAGGGTTGAAGAACTTGGGGATGGAGTTCCCATTCGTGTGTCTGCCGATTTAGCAGATCCGCAATCTGATTGTGAACTCCTGGAAGGTGTTCTGCAAGCAGGTATATGTTTTGTGGAATGGCCCATCTCCAAATGCTTTGTGCGAGCTGGGACAGCTGCAAAAAATGTGTGCCCCCCTGTTTTTGTATGTAATACATGGCTGTCATGTTGTCTGTCCGGACTAGGACAGTTTTGTGGTGTAGATGTACTTGGAATGATTTTAGTGCTAGGAATACTGCTAGTAATTCTAGGTGATTGATATGGAGCACCTTTTGGTGAGTGGTCCATTTGCCTTGAATTGTATGTTTTAGGAGATGAGCTCCCCAACCGGTGAGTGATGCGTCTGTTGTTAGCACTATCTGTGGAACCGGCTCTAGGAACGGCCGCCCTCTGGACAGGTGTTGTGTTCTCCACCACTGCAGAGAGCGATGTGTGCAGCTGTCCACCAACACCAGATCTGTAAGTTGTCCTTGGGCCTGGTTCCACTGACGTGCTAGGCATTCCTGTAAGGGGCGCATTTAAAGTCTTGCATGAGGTACGATAAAGATGCAAGAGGCCATCATTCCTATGAGCTGAATAAATACCCTTGCTGGGAGGGGCTGTTGAAATTTGGTGATTAGGGCTTGCATACTGGTTATCCTGGCTGGAGTGGGATATGCAAGAGCCCTGGAGGTGTCTTTTGTGGCCCCTAGATATTGATGTATGTGGGAGGGCTGAAGCTGTGACTTGGTGTAGTTTACTGTGAATCCCAAGTTGTGTAGTAGCTGGATGGTTTGATGAGTGTGATGAACACACGGTTTGTGAGACTTGGCTTTTAACAGCCAGTCGTCAGGTATGGGAAGACATGGATTTGTTGTCTTCTCAAGTGGGCTGCTACTACCGCCAGACAGTTTGTTAACACCCTGGGCGCGGTGGTCACCCCGAAGGGAAGGACTTTGAACTGGTAGTGTTGTCCGTCCACCTTGAATTTTAGGTATTTTCTGTGAACGGGGTGAATGGGAATATGAAAGTAGGAGTCTTTGAGATCTAGTGTGGCAAGGAAGTCGCCTTGTTGAAGTAGTGGAAGGACCTGTTGAAGAGTGATCATGTGGAAATCTGACTGTATGTAAAGATTAAGGGGTCTGAGGTCGAGTATTGGCCTGAGGGTGCCGTCCTTTTTGGGGATTAGGAAATACAGCGAGTAAACCCCTGTTACTTGATGCTGTAAGGGAACTGGTTCTATTGCCTGCTTTTGAAGCAGTGCGAGAACGTCCTGCTTTAAGAGCGCGAGATCTTCTGTGGAAATTGGACGCTATGGTGGGTGGGGTTGCTGTAAGTTCGAGGCAGTAACTATACTGGATAATCTGTCTTACCCACTTGTTTGTTGTGATGGAGTTCCAGACAGGCAGGAACTGTGAAAGCCTTCCCCCGACCGGAGTGGAATGGTCTGGGGGGAATGGAACGAAGTCACTGTTTATTAGCGGGGGAGGTGCGAGTGTTATTGTTACCTCAGCCTCTCCCTTTGTTGTTATTTCCCCTGTATCCTCCTCTAAAATATCCTTTGTTGGGGGATGTTTGTGTTGTGTTTTTGAAAGAAGAGAAGGCAGTGTCTGTTCCCATGTTTTTGGATGCTCCTCTAAAAAGGAGCGACAAAAGGAACCACGTGTAGATGGACTGTAAGGCTCCCATGGATTTAGCTGTCTCCGTGTCCTTTTTCATTTTCTCCAGAGTGGTGTCTACAGCCAGTCCAAAAAGCTGTTCCTGATTGAACGGCTGGTTAAGGATGGTGGTTTGTACCTCCTGTTTAAAGCCTGAAATGCATAGCCAGGCATGTCGTCTGAGTAACACACTAGTGTTAAGGGACCTAGAGGCTGTGTCGGCTGCATTAAGGGCACACTTGTTTGAGGCGTTGGTTATTAATTTGCCTTCCCGAATAAGGTCATTTGCCTGAGTCTTGTACTGATCAGGTAAATGTTGCAATAGGGTTTCTAGTCTGTCATAGTGAGCCCTATCATACCTAGCAAGTAATGCTTGGGTGTAAGCTATGTGCCAGTGATTGGCTGCTTGGGCAGCAACCCTCTTGCCAGAGGCATATAGCAACTTAGATTCCTTATCCGGAGGTGGTGCGTCACCGGAAGTTTGGGAATTGGCGAGTTTTCTAGCGTTAGACGCTACTAGTGAGTCTAGGGGTAGTTGCCCTTTGATGTAGGCAGGATCATCGGGGGCAGGTTTGTATTTGTTATCAATCCTAGGATTGAGAATTCTAGCTCTCACTGGGTCTTTGAATATGTCTGGGGCATGTTTAATGACCCCTTTGAGCATTGGCAGTATTTGGACAGATTTCTGCGACTGTCTGTCTATAGGGTCTGAATACATGTGAACACCATGGTAAGTAGCAGCTCTATTAACAAGCTGCCCAAATCCAATATTGTCATCTAGGGAAGATGGTTTTGTTGGATATGGCTGGGAATCTGGGAGGTCTGTGGGATCTATTGGGTTATTATAATCGTCCCAATCATCCTGTGATGTGTCCGTATCATTGTCAGGGTCAGTGAAAGGGTCATTGTTGCCTCCCCCTCCCCTACATCGTAATCATCATCATCGTGTGGTGGGGGTGTATGTGGTGGAAGTGTTATAGGCTGTGGAGGTGAGAGAGGTATAGGAGGAAGAACAGGAGTTGGAAGAACAGGAGAAAAGGGTCTAATAGGTAACGTGGCACAGTCTTTTTTCTTCAGAGGCACTGCAGGAGTGTCTCGTGTCCAGCTTCCTTTTCTTGTGTGGCACACTGGTCACACGTCCTGTTTTGGGGTCAATCTGGAGTTTTTTCTGTTTGGCATCGACAGGATCTGGTCGAAAAACTTCTTCCTCCTCGATAACTGCTTTCGTCGCTGGCTTTTTCGGGTCCGGACGGGGTCGAGATTTGTGCTCCGAGGCCTTAGGAGGTGTTTTAGAGTCCTTTGGCTTGGCTATGGAGACTGAAAACATTCTTGGTTCTGAATGGTTTGGGTTCGGATCCGAAGGTTTAGCTTTGGGGACGGGAATATGCGGTTTGCTCGGTCCCAGGCTACTGGAAGGCTTGTCCTTTATCTTCAGAGCCGAGCCCGAGGGCAGGGCTTCTGAAGTCTGTGTTCGGTCAAGACTGGGGCCAGCAGGTGAAGTCTTGACCAGGGCCTTCTTTTTTTCAGGTGGAGTGGGGGCAGTTGTACTCACTCGTTGACCAGGAGTGATGTGGTCGTCTGAGTCTGAGTCGTCTGCTTCGGACACGATTTCCATATCTTCGGAATCTTCCTCTGGGACATCTGGGCCTTCGTTGAAGATGTCCACTGGTGCCGGAGCTGTTCTCTGCGCCATGATGTGTCGTCGAGCCCGGCGATCATAGATGGTCTTTTTCGATCGAAAGGAGGAGCAGGCCTGGCAATTGTTCTCGTTGTGTTCTGGCGAGAGACACAGGTTACAGACCTTGTGATGGTCACTGTGTGGGAATTTTGCTCCACACTGGGGCCATTTTTTTAAAATTGAGTCCTTTCCATGAGCTGTAAGCCCGAACGGCGGCGATAGGGCCAGTGGCCCACGTCGACGACCGGAATCGAGTAGTTGAGATGCACGTCGAAGATTACGCGATCGAAAACAATACCGGAGCGTTCTAGAGAGTTTGCACATCGAAAAAGTTTGAAAAACAAAGTTCTCGAACCGGAGCGCAAAAGTTACATCCGAACCCAATGGCGGAAAAAAATAATCTGAGGATGGAGTCGATGCCCATGCGCACTATCGTCCAAGGGAGGAGTCACCTATCTCGTGACTACAAAAGACAGCAACAAAGTGCAAGCATCTGAGCCCAACACCAGATGGCGATCTAAGCCCAACACCAGATGGAGATCTAAATTAACAGTGTACGATCTGCAGCTCATATGCCTCGAACCGTTTTTTTTTGGTGTATTAACATCGTCTCTACCTGTTCCATTAGCAACATGTTTAATTGTAAACCGAGCGTTATGACCTTTCATGTCTACCACCTTCACTGATTCCTTTGATATTAGTTGCCTGTCATTTTCCCTTTTTTTTTTTTGGAGAGCACTATATTTTCTCTTTCACTGCCTTAAATCGGTTTCAGATGTTCACCTTAAATTATGCACTGTATAACTCAAGGCAAAACATTTGTATATATGCTTCGCTTTAATTTCAGAATTTTCTGAGACCTTGTTGTTTGATAACTGATCGATTCTAATGCCGGTATCACTGGGACAAAAAAGAAACCAAGAGATGTCCTACATCTATATTACACAATGTGTCATGATCCAGATATAGTTATGTGAAAATGTTCTATGCATATGCAAAAAAACAAACATTCTTGCAATTCAGATGTATTTTACACCAAACATCCTGGAGAGGACATAACCCTTCATACACTTTAGTAATACCGTCTATAACAAGCTCAAATTCCCAACATGAAAAATTGGCATTGTTTAAAAATATCTCCAGAAATGTGGTCACTGGTTTGGGAAATTCGGTAAAAAGTCTGAAAGTTTCTCACATCTCGCCTCTAGAGATACCTTTTAACCAGAAAACCTAGGTTACACAGTCTGTGGTATTGGGCATAAGACTGTGAAACATCCTATCAGGTCCACTGAATAGTTGGAAGAATATATAGCTCTAAGCATGGCGTTAAGACCAAGCCCTCATTTGAACAATTGTTCATAAACTCACTCATGTCATTTAGTGCATCACTCCCTATCACTGAGCCTTCAAACCATGACCAGGCCGGTATTCCTCCACCCTACGTTTCCTCATCTCATTACAAGCTGTCAAGCAGTCACTAAATGCATGGAGTGTGCACAGAGTGTGAAGCCTGCACTATCAATTGAGAAAGCGTTACCCAGTGAATCTTTGACTCTCGTAAGGAATTATTTCACTTAATATTGCAGTTGAGTATTGATTTAACTGTAATTACAAAAAAAAGGCAGATATCAAAAGAATAAACACACGATGAAGGAAGCAACTATATAAAATTTCAAACGTATTCCCTTCCTGAAGCTGCAGAGGGATGCAAGGGACAGGCGAATCACAAGTGGTTGCATGGAACACGTTTATTTACATTGATTGCCTTCCGAGAGAGGTAGAAACAGTCCCCTTTTCAGTGAGCATGCTTTACTGGGCCCTCTCTCATAAGGATTCTGGCTACTTACAGAAGGAGGTGCAACACATGAACATGGTTGAGAGCTAATTAACTGGAAAAGATGGTTTTCAGTCCACACAGATAAAGGAATAATAAAAGAAACCCACATACTAAGTGCCTTCATTTTGATAATTCATTTACTCAACACTTACCGCTCTAATGTAATAAAGAAAATTGCACTGTAGATTAGTCCTTGCTTTCCCATTTACCACGGGCTCAAATTAGCACTGTCCTCTATGCACCGCTCTTGAAACCAGCGTTTATGGAAGTAGTGAGTGACGAAGCGTCACTGTGAAGGTCAGCCTATTATGATACAAGCTTTAAATGTGGAGGTTTACGATTGCTATCGTTTAACCGAACGACAACCCCCATGCGCAGAACGCAGACGCCAGTATAATCTGAAAGTAGGTTCAAAAGCTGAGAAAATCAAACGCTTATCGTGTATTAACTGTTGTGTGTTTCAATTCACATAAATCATATTTCTGTTAACAAATAATCACTTTTAAATTTTAGGATTCCAATAGAAGCACTAATTGTCGATTAGCTAGTTGCCGTGCAATGCAAGATCATCGACACAATAGGCGAAATTCGAAAAGTTACACAATCTGTATAGTTAATCGTTTTATAAACAATACACAAAGCACGGTGTCAGTAGCTAGAATCACCTCACAAGCACCAGTGCACTTGATAAAAGAGATTGCACAGATGACTAGGAGCTTCAGTAGAGAAAATATATTGTTACAAAAGTGGTTTATGAAATAAGAGGTGACCTTTACCGCCGGTTATTTATGAATGCAGATATACACGGTTAGGTCACCCCAACCAAAAATGATTTACCTCTTTTACAACCCCTGCAGTAATAAGGAGCAACCAAGCATTCATTTTGAGAGGAAAGATAGCCACGCAAGAGAATGTCTGGTGCTAATCCAAACCGACTGAACACAGAACTAATTCCACGAAGGGCCCAGTGGAAATGGCAGATTAAAAAAAGCTAGTGGGTGGCCGATAGGACCACCCTATCAAAATGCCCCCATACCCATAACCCCCATCTCTGCCCTAATCATCCTCTCCCACTGTATGCTCAGGATCTGATGGGACTCTCCATTAGCAGCGAGAAGGCAGGAGTGGGGCACCCCTCTTTCCCCTATGATTACTCCATCAATAATTGTTCGATCCAGGGCTGCCCAACAAAGTTCTGTGGTGATATGTGCTGGTTTGGGGACTGTAGGTTAGCAAGGGAAGAACAGATAATATCTGTTATTTAATTCATTTCCAGCAACTTGCTGAGCATCTGGTAGTGATGTGTTCTATATCATGCGATAGCAGCTACCATCTTGGACCCAGTCTCTTGCGAGACTCCAGTCCTTCAGAAAGGGCAGAGAATCTCTCTAAATAGAGGCCACATCCAGATAACAACTGTTAGCCAACACGGTTGCAGAGAGAAAGCAGCATCAAGACTTTAGCAACCAACTTTGTTTTTAAACTCTGAGATTGGCAGAAAAGCTCACAGGGCCTAAAAGGTGTGTCTGAACCTTGAGATGCACTTGTTGTATCGCACTAATAAGACAGAGAATTCTTAGAGAGAAAGGAGAGGGTGTGAGTGTTTTTTGTGCAACTATTGGCAACAAGAAATGCATTATTGTTGGAACAAAAATAAACGAAAACCTGGAATCCATTAAGGAAACAACACTTTCTGAGACATATCTTTTCCTGTAAAAACTTGACTAAGTATTCTAAAAGGCAAAAAGGAGTCTGAGACAAGATTACTTCACATTCTTAGAAGAACCGGATAGTGGAGAACGCTGGACGGCGAATTATATTTAAAAAGATAATAAATAAAATATCAAACTGAATGCTTTGAACAAATATCTCTTGGGGGTAGCTCTCATGCACGTTTTTTAATGAAAGCTGGGAGTTACTAATACTTCTCTCTTCTTTTTTAAGAAAGGTCTAACCTAACCCATCCTTCTATTTCATCTATACCACCACACTCAATTCAGAAAAAACCCTGCCCTGCTCTAAATCTCTCTGGTGTAAGTCAATGCTGAATTCTACTGGAAGTAGGTTTGAGCTCCGATATTACTTGGAGGTGAAGTATCAAGCAGAAGATCAACTGAGGAATCACCTTTTGTCAACAGACTGAAACATGCACCAGCTACTCAATCAGAGGTGTCAAGGTAAATCGGCGGTCTAAGAGTAAATCAAGGCCAATGACTATTGTCATAACTGCATACAAGTATGCTAAGGTGTGAGAATGATCCGATGTTCCTCACGTGTCCCTAAAAAACATCTGGTTTTCCCTGCTTATCTTTTTTTATTACACCCATACCTTGCAGATGTGATTGAAGTTTCTCACCCATGAAGGCATGTGTCACAGGATGGACGTACGGGACAATCCCTCGCCTCTTTCTTAGAGGCTCTGAGGAAAAGGCAACCCATTCTGGAAGCCATACTGGCTGTCCTGGTTGCAACATGATTACCCACTGGAAAGTAGTGCCTGACAGCACAAGGCCTAAAAAGCACAAAACTCTCTAAAGTGATGGGTCCCTAAAATAGACAGTTCTTGCACAGCTAAAGAACAGGGTAAGACTAGGACGGGAGAACAGCTGGTACTGGAAGGCCTGGCACTCAGTTGGGTATGACCAAGAGTGGAGCAGAGCTGAAATGCCTGGAGAGGGTCTGGAGTAACACAAGGACTGGAATAGAGCTGGAGTAAGGCCAGGACTGGAGAACAGCAGGAGCTTGTAGGCCAGGTGCGAAGAAAGGACGATGTTGGCATGATGTTGAAGTATGGTGGTTCCATCTTGGAATAAGTCTTACTAACAGAGTAGGACTGGTAATTTCCATTTACAGTCACCCTCTTTGCTCGTCCAAAACGTTAACACAGCAATATAACCAATGGTGTCAAGTCAGGCATAACTGAAAGTTTTAATAAAGTAGGAAACAGGCACCGGGTACTCCACCATCAGATGTAAGTCATCCAAAAGCTTTACCAAGACTACTTAGTCCCCAAGAGACTCCGTCTGGTGGTGCCACTACATAAAAGCCTTCAGTCAAACAGCCAGAGGAGGTGAAAGGCTGCTTCATATAGATTGAGCCAGTCAGTGTCTTCCATTAATGCCTGTATTTTTTTGGAAACCCCTTGCAGCATATTTGGCGGAAAACCAGGGCCAGCTTCCAGTACACACAGAACAGCATATTTCTTCTTGTGTAGTAGCCATCCAGTACCACTGTCTCTCACTGTTTCAATTTTCCATCTCTTAAAGTAGGACTCAGTTGTAAACTGCAGATAACATTTTTTATGATCATTATTTACATTTAAGGAAAATCTATATGCCCCACAATAGCACCTAGAAATTAATTTGTTTGGTTGTTGACCTGTGTGTAAATGTCTTTCGTGTGCCGGTATCTGGTTTGATCTACGAAGCAATTTAACAACCTGCGTGATGAAGGACTGATTTCTTGTACAAAGTGGGTGCCCAAATACTTCACAGGAATTTGTGATTTACAGATCTACTTACAATCAATGGCATGAATATACCCGTACATTCATGGTGCTCTACTAGCTAGTAGGGTGGCTTACCTTGTGCATGAGAAACACAGAGACATTGAGCCATTAAGTTATAGCCAACATGCCAGACCATCAAGATTTTGTAATGCACAAAGTAAAGAATATGTAGAATTCCTGAGAAATGTGGCAGCTGGCAGAAGTAGCTCTTCCTTGTAATGAGAAATAATTTAGGTCACACTTTGTTTCTTCTAGGTGCGAGAAATACATTTCATCTTAAAAAAAACAACTGACAAGGGCCTTTTGGTTCTCAGGAAAGAGAAACTAGACATGAACATAATGTTGAACTGATGGCTAAGAGTACAAACTGAATATGTTCTTGGGCTCAGGTCATTTAATAACTGGCATAAAGTGAGTCTCTGGCTCTGCCAGCATAAGCATAAAGGTAAGGTGAGTAGCATCCCTCTACCAGCAGGAGGTGAAGCTGTGGAGGTCAGGTCAGGCGGTAATGATCAGACGATAACTCACAACTGCTCTGACGCAGAGAAACCTAAACTTTGTTTTATAATTTTGAAAATGATTTGGTTGTTGGTGTTACTGCTATTCATTTATTGTGAGCGTGTTCGGGTACACAAGCTTTACTTTGCATCTTTTAATTCCTTATTCAGCCTGGACAGCAACACGTTAAGAATAGGTGCTGATTTAAACTCACCAAACTTGTTCTCATCCTAATCAAGCATCCTTTAAGAAGCACAGATAATCTCATAACATTTATTAAAGTAACAGGTAAGGCAGATTTCAATAACCGGTTAGTCAATTTTCTTTTTCATTGCTGTTACGTTCTGGTCTTTTCCAGCTTTCTTACTGAATTTAGTCTCATGTACTGAATGCTGATTTACTTGAGGTCAGATTTTGCTGAGATTAAAATTGATTTAACTGCACCTTTTTTGCAATAATATTTTCTTATTTATGTCACTGCATATAGACTAACAGTTTGATCATATTGCTAGAACAAGTATGCTAACATGTCACATCTACAAAGTGATTGGAGTTCCAGATCTAAGCCCCCAGCAAGCTTGGAATGCTTCTCTATGGATGTGAAACATCTAGTGGCAGAGGTTTAAGAAAATTCTAGAGCAGTTCAATCCCTGAATTTTCTAAAGGCAAGGTCAATTTATTTGACAAATTCAATAATAGCTTTGACAAAGTGGGTGAATGAATTTCAGCATTACCACTACATACGGAAAAGGAAGTCTATATATAGAACAAGCATTTGCAATGCAACTGGTCTCGCATTTACGCAAGTTTGAGCTATTGACATTGCAAATAATAATGCTTTTTATCTTTATTTTAAAAGCATAAATAAAAGGCAATGTTATTTACAATGGCAATAGCTGAAACTCTCGTAACTGCGAGACCTATTGCATTGCAAATGCTTGTTTTAATGGCGGCTTTTGTTGGACCTGCATGTACCTAATTGTTTCCCAAACTGGTTGAAATGGGCTTTAAAATGTTTAGAAACAATCAAAATGTTGACGTTGCTTTCTCCAGAGAAAGTATGGGTAAATTTTGTTAGGGGAGAGGCCCTTGACACCCCATGAATTTACTATTGAATGGCATAATGCACCCCCTGAATATATCATAACGAGAGGCAATAACCGGGGGCGTAGTTGGGCATTAACATGGGGGGTCGAGGGGGGGGGGGGGGCGAGGTGTAAGCTCAGATTTCCCAACAATCACGCTGGTTAAAAATAAATTATATGAGAAGCCGGGCAGGTGGGGCCTTAAGAGGCAGTAGGAAGGGAGAGGAGTGCAGATTGAGAGGGGTACCTAAAAAACACAATATTTTGTAAAATAACCATTTCTAAGACCTTTAAAAGAGAGTTGTGTGAGTGTGTCTGTGTGTATGTGTATGTAAAAATCTCAAGTGAAATCTGCCAAACACCTCCTCACCCTACCCGACTTAAAGCACCTGTACACAACTATTTACTACAGGATACATTGGGGGTGTAAGACCCCAAACACCCCCAAACCCCCCGAAACTATGCCCCTGGTAATCGCACACAGTGGACAGTGAATAATCAGGTCAATATAAAGAAATAGAAAATAAATGCACGGATAAAGTAGTGGGGGTGACCTCTTTGTGTCCATAAAATTAACCTTTTGTCCTAAATTTTACCCTTTTTCCTGCATGTTTAGAGTCCTGCCCTGAATTTCTGGTCACCCTAGTATATTCCATAAAACAATAGTGGTGGTGTCGCGCTAGTGGCATGTAATGTAACCAGGGCCATTGGAATTACGAGATTATGCGACCATGCCGATTTTCGAATATTTATTAATTTGCCGCATTTCCCATATAATCAATCATCTACTGCATAATCTGCAGATTTTAAC
The DNA here is from genome assembly GCF_964204655.1 of Triturus cristatus. Lineage (NCBI taxonomy): Eukaryota > Metazoa > Chordata > Amphibia > Caudata > Salamandridae > Triturus > Triturus cristatus. The sequence continues at coordinate 142,079,432 of NC_140580.1, read as the reverse complement.
AAAAAAAAATTGTTTTTAGCTCAAACTGTTCAAAAGTTCCTAAATAAGCAGCAACACGTGTTGTCCTTTGCAAAGGTTGACTTTCTGTTGATTTTTTGCTCTGTTTCGTTGCTAAACTGGTACTAATGAGTTGCAACTAATGCCCAAACAGTTAAACAAGTTTAGAAATGACAAAGTAATGAAGTAATAGTATCCCAAAATGTGCCGCAAAATTTGCCTGGTGCTGCCGCATAATTTTCTCGACCCGGATACCTAATGTGGGCCTCTTCTGCCACATAATTCCTGGAGCCCAGAATGTAACTTTAGAAGATGGTCCGGCACTGAAGCACCTTTGAATTTGAATTTGTGGAGGGGAGGGGGGTGGATGAGGAGGAGGCGACCGGAGGGAGAGGCACCCGGCTCCTCTCCAGCAGAGGCGATGGAAGGGGAGTCGAGAGCACGGACCCCTGACCCACCCCAGGATGTTCACCGTCAACGTCTCCTTGTCCATGTCCTATGGCCGGAGCCCGGGGCCCCCACCCCCCAACAGCGCCCGGCGGAGAGGGGGAGAGAGGTAAGGGGTGGGAGAGAGGAGGGGGGAGACAAATGGGTAAACGAGTAGGTGGGGCAGTCTGCCGGGTTGTGATAGAGGGCAGAGGTAAAGAGTGTGTGCCAGGGGGAAGGAGGCACAGGAGGTCGACGATAAACTTGATGAAGAGGGGATATGACAAGGGGGGGGGGGGGCAGGAGTGGACAGTGGTGAGAGAGAGAGAGCTGAGGAGAGAGGACATATCACGAGGAGGTGGAGTTATTAGGAGTAAGAGAGGTGGTGGGAAGGGTGGCCAGGCCCTGGAGGGAGGGATAAACAAGTGGGTGGACTAGAGTGAGAGGGAGGTGGGTGAGAAGTAATGATGGGTTGGGAGGTAACAGAAGAAAGGGGGAGGTAATGGAGGTGGGGGGACAAGTAAATCGGAGGGGCCATCTGCTCATCACAGCAGGCTAGCGCCTTAGGTGGTCTCTCTCCACCGCCCCCCCCTCCCCGGCGCAGTGACACATACCCGTGGTGGGTGACAAGGCACGTTTACGTGCTAGCAAAGTCTGGTTCAGATCTCAGAGCTGTGCACGAGCCGAGCCGTAAACCACTTGCACAAATACAACAATCCACGTAAAATATGATAAAGGGTCTTCAAAGTTCAAAAAAATATTTCTTTAACCTGTGGAAGATTTGACATTAACAGGGCACGTTATAGGACTGCTCTGAGAAGCACTTATTAAAAGTGATAGTTTTGTACAAATGGTAGTCTGAACTCGCACATTCTCAAGCGCTTTCATGCGTGACGGCGATAACGAAGAAAAAAGAGTTTTGGTAAAAACAATATCGGCCTATAATCACACAATGTAAGCAGGGAAGCAGTTGTCTACCCAGGTTTTCTGGTTTCAATCTGTACAAACAGCCAGTAAGTAGGTTTCTGTTTTGTTTTTTAACCTCTTAGTGCATTCTTCGGCAGTATTTTAAATATAGCGGCTACAAGTATTGGAGCGCTTTACCTGGGTATCAGTTGCATTACACAACTATCCATGCATTGTTTATAGCCGGGGGAGATGAAGTGACTTGCCCAGAATCACATGATGTTGAGCCGACGCCGAGATTCAAACCTGGCAGCTCTGGCCTTAACACCAAACTGCGGGTAAAGGCAGGCAGGCAAAAGCCACATCAAGGCTCGGCATGGTATGATCTCGCGGTTACAACAGTACTTCGAGCCGAGCCAGAGCCAGGCTTCATGTTCGAGTCTGGCGAGTGGTCTTCAGTCAGCCCATGCTCTGCGAAACACGGTGCATTCTGGTACTTGTAGTTCCCGGTTAAACTACTGGCTAAAAACACAGCCTTGTTAGCTAAAAGTTAAGGATTCTTTCTTTGAATAAAAGAGAGGCCTGTATATTTCTTTCCTTCTGCCACCACCTAGAAGATAAATTAACAGATTATAATTTCAAGCTTCCAACGAGGATAGACCCCAGAGGGCGCCTCCAGCCCAAAAGGACGGATGCTAGCGCTACAGGAGGCGCTATAGAGCAGATCAGAGACAGGCTCAAACATCCTGTGATTCTGGGCAAATCACTTAATCTCCCCGTGCCTGAATGTGTCCTTGTGTAACATAACCGGTGCTCATGTAAAGCGCTCCAATACCTTCCGGTCGAGTTCGCACTATATAAATGTGCAACAAAAAAAATCACTTATCTCCTTGTGCCTAAAAATGAATGTGTCCGTCTGGTATGCAACTGGTGCTCATGTAAAGCGCTCTGATACCTTTGGTCGAGTTCGTGCTATACAAAACTGCAAAATGTAAACAAAAATAAAGGTTTCGTGAGTAGGAAATGAAGACAGTTGACATTTTTCGCCTGGTTCTGAGCCGGCCCCTTCTCACTAGGTGTTGCCCCGCCGGCGCCGTTTCATGCCAGAACACATCTGGTTGGACCAGTTACCCTCTTTCGGGCTTCTAAGCGCGCCGGCCTCAAAGTGCCAGACGAGGCTCCTGTGGAGTGAACCCTACGTGGGCAGCACAGCAGAGTTCGAACTTTTAAAAGATCCTCCAAAAATCCAGGAACATACTTCAGGACTTCTTGAACACTCTAGATATCCGGAAATAATGCAACATTTTTTAATATTCACCACGGGGAATATATTTCTCCACAACGCAAACAAAACCTGTTCCTCTGCTGCCCCGTTAACTAAAGGTAGTCCCCAGCCCAACAAGCACGGTCCGCTTTCACTTTTGTCCGTTGTGAAAGCTTTCTTGTCTTTATGGGGCCATGTGTTTGAAACACATGGCGCCATAAAGATAAGAAAGCTTTCACGACGCACGGAAGGCAGACGAGCCCGCCCAAAGGGGACGGCTCAAAAAGCCGAACAAAAACATCACTACCAGCTCTTTTCCAATGGAAGGCCACCGTTTAGCATAAACGGTGATGCCAGCCAATGGAAAAGAGGGGCGGGGCTTAAAGCTCTTTACACAAAATACCTCAAAACATTAAATCTTGCCAGCGAGACTGCACATGTGCACGGCCCACGCAGGCGAGACCTAAAAAGGTCGAAAGATCATTCAAAGACATTTTTGCAGCCTAAAAATGGTCTAATGAGGCACAAGTGACAGCCTTGGAGGTGAATCTTCGAGAAGAAGGTTGTGTGTAGCTTATTTCTATATGGTGTAATAGGACTTATATCTTCTGGAAGCAGCTTGCATTTTATTACTGGTGACAGATTACTTTGTAATAAGGCAGTTAATAAATGCACTTACTCGCCATAATGACATCATGCAATGGAGCAAATGCACTATTTACAGTGGAGCTGGTCTCACTGGGCCTCACAACTCTGATTTTATTAAAAAGGTCCCAAAATCTTGCCTCAGCATTCTCAAAGGTTCTTCACTTTCAAGATAATAATTGTAGGCCCTTGCGAGATAGAAGTTTGCAATATTTTCTGCCCAATATCACTGTGAGATCGTGGGAAAAACTGAAAGGAAGACAGACGTACTGAATAAATAATAAAAAGAAAAAAGTCATTAGTCAAAAGTTTGGATTGATCCCGAGTCAAGTCTATCTCGCTATGGTGAAAAACTGTCTGTAGGAGAGAAGATATTAAAAAAATTAAGTTTTACTAAAAGATGAAAGCATTTGAAGAGATGATTGTAAGAATCCTCAGAACAAGTCTGGAACGCTTGGAAGCGACAAAAGTACAAGGACTTTCTTTAAGCTTTGGACAATGCATTATTATTATAATAAATAAGGCTTGCTAAACTGTATACTGTACATGGAGCAGTCACATGCATAAGCATTTCTAGAAACAGACTTTAGGTTAACTGGACCAATTATAGCTAGCTATCAAACTTATGTTCCAAACTGCACACAGGTTTAAACATTTAGAGACCAAACTAAAACAATTTGAATGCTTCCGTAGCAAATTACTTCTTGACATTGCTTAGAACAAGTACACACTTCAAAATGGAATAATGTTTGTTCCAAGAACATGCATTGGTTGATGCTAGCAGTGGTGCCCAGAATACGGTACTCTGCTCTTCTGAGGAAATCTTGTCATGACATAAGCTTCAATGGAGATACTAATGGTAGCCTAGTTACAGTTGTCAATGATTCTCTTGAAGACCCTGAACATTAGTTCATTATGAGAGAAGATAAGGAGGACACTGCACCATTAAGATTAAAAGAGGTCTCACAGTAACTCCACTTATTGCCTAACCTGTAGTAGAAAAGGGAAACATTATGCACCCTATGGATGCAAATGTACTGATCAAGTTCAAACTCTTCAGCCTTTTCTGCCTCCTCTACAATTCAAAGACATGACAATAGGGAGCTGTACATGGACAATGCCATCCACTGCCAGATAAAGTACACTTGAGACTAGGTATACAAAATAGTTCAGTTGCCTAAGAAATAAGATCTACTATTCATTCCATGATAATAAAAAGGTGACTTTAAGGAGAATTGCTTAGATTGCTAGGCACACATCACTATTTCTCAGAATGGTAGTTTACAGAAATCCTGCCCATACTGTCAATGGGCTTTTGGCAGAGATCCATGACCTCGGTAAATTATAGAGAGCTGAAAACATTTGGCACCAGAAAAGAGGAAAGCCCTCTCACCACCTTAGAGAAGGTGGTCCACCCTAAAGTAACAACTCGACCACGCTTGATTACAAAGCTCAAGGCAAAATAGTAGTTTGAAGTTTACTTAGAAAGAAAACTGTCTTTCAGGCCAGCTGCTCGAAGGCAACAGCACACTACATGAGTAAAAATCCTTGTGGCCTTACTCAATGTCACAATAAACAGGAGACAATGTAATTTTGTGGTCAAAAGCTCAAGATCTCCTCTTTATCAATATGTCTATCTGATCGGATGACAATGCTTAATGAGGTCGAACAGTATTACTCCAAATGTAGAAAAGACTTCTCCGGATGGGACCAAAACGAGGGGTAGGATGGTTGCACTGGGTAACAGTGGATTTGAGAAAATAGGAACAGGGCAAGAAAGAGTAATTTGAAGATCCTTTATATCTTGAAGACTACCTACAGCCTTGAAATGTAGGCTATCTGTATACATGTATATACATATCTATCCTTTCATTCTAAGGATGCCAGTTGTTATGCATGCCAATCATGTTCTTGAATCAATTTTTTGCACCCTATAAACAAAAGGAAGGACTACGCCCTGATCCACAAAGGACTGTGTGAAACTATATACAGCAGAGATGTAGAGCTTTTAGGAATAAATACTCTAAAACACAACAATTATCCAGTGTTGGTGGAGAAGTAGACACTCTGAAACCATCCGTTGCACTCCCATAAAAAACTGCATCCGATCCAGAGCCAACCCCCAATCCCTTAGACACGATTGTAGCACCAGCCAGTCCACTGTTTTTAAAGGCAGTAGTTTAGTTAAGTAATGCGACAAGTAGGCTGCTGCCCAATGCTTTAATATAGATGAGCAAGGTGTATGGACTCTAAAAGGAGTTTGGGGGTATTGCCTCAGAAACATAGCTAAAAACGTACTACACAAGGCCTCTGTAACTGAGGCATAGTGCAAATGAAAAATAATTCTGTGACAGACTGATTCAGAGTCAAAAACCGAAATTAGAAAGCAACAAGATGTTTAACAGCTAGAGTTGCGCCATTAGGATTGAGCCATAAGCAATGAAACACTTGGCAAGGTACATTTAACAGGGTCACTTTCACTGTTTGCTGGTGCTACCCTTGGGCAGGCAAGTGTTCATTCAATCAGAATTCATTAGTAATGTGGACCCTGGTACACCAATTGCAAATGACAGAGTGCACCAAGGATATAGGTACAGCCACAGAACCCAGAGAAACAGACTCACAATCTCAGTCTGCATTTAGTCAACACGAGTGCTTACAAATAAAACAAATTCAGATACTGAGTACTTTTTGTTGTGTCCCCACCAAAGTGGGCCATTTGCAGGGGTACGAAGGCATGCAGCATCATCCTCAGGACTAGATGTCAAGTGCCCTGAACAACATACTTCCCAATATCAATTTATTTTCCTTGACAATGCTCATCTATAATAGGCCCAGGCCTACTGAGAGCATTATTGCTTTCACAAAAAGAAGTTTCTGCATTCACAAAACAGAGGTTGCAGTGTTTTAGCAAGAATTCTTTTTATTTTCTTTGCTTGATTCTATAATGTAATTTTCAATTTATTGTGGCATGGTATATTTCTATACTGCTATATAGACCTCCGAGAAAGATTTCGGGTGAAATTCGAATTATATAACATGAAATATATATAAATATTCCTGGCACTGGTCCAAGTCTGCTTGTAGTTCCCAATGGCTCTTTTGGTCTGAAACTTCACCAGAAGGAACAAGGAACATCTGAAAGATCTGCAAAATGAAATGAAATGAAAAGAATATTTGTAAAGCGCGGTAGCTACCCTGAGGCATCCAAGCGCTGCAGACAAACGCGGGCAAGGAGGTTGCTAGGGTCTATAAAGGTTTGTTGAAAAGGAAAGGTTTTAGGAGTTTGCGGAAAGGCAGTAGGTTGGGCTCAGTTTTGTTGAATTATAGGAAAAGGAGCGACCACCGCACCTTGCTCTCTTGATTTTGAGGACAAGGGCAAGGAAGGAGGAGGCCTATCGGAGCTGTCTGGTAGGTTGGTAAGGGGTGATCAGTGATTGGCTGATGGCCGGGCCAGTCTTTCAGAACGCCCTGTGAGCAATGCACAGGGCCTTGAATTGAATTTGTTCCCTGACCGGGAGCAAATGAAGGCTCTTTAATCCTGGATTGGTAGAGTGCCCGCGGGGAATTTGAAGGAGTGTGCGTGCTGCACAGTTTTGGATAATCTGGAGTTTGCGGGTAGTAGATTGAGGGGCCCCTAAGTAAAGGGCATTCCCATAATCCAGGCATGATATAATAAGGCCCTGGACCATGATTTGTCTTGCCTGAAATGGGAACAGGGGAAGGATTTTCCGTACTATCCTGAGTAGACCATAACAGGAGGCTGATCGCTTTGCTGCTTGATGGTTGAAATTGAGGGAGTGGTCCAGCCAGATGCCCAAGCTTTTTATTGTGTTTTTTGGAGCTGGGGTGAGGCCGAGACCGATAGGCCACAGTAAGTTTGCATTGAACGAGGGAGTGTGTCCTAAGAGCATGAGCTCAGTTTTTTCTCCATTAAATTTTAAACAGGAAAGTGTCATCCAGTTTGCCACCTCCTCTAGACAGCTGCTCAGATTGGATGGGGAGATGATAGGCTGATTAAGGGCCACCACTAGCTGAGTGTCATCGGCATAAGTGATGATTTTTATGCCGAAAGGACGGACAATCTCAGCTATACGTTGAATAGTGTGGGGCTCAGGGAGGAGCCCTGAGGCATGCCACAACTAAGCGGCAGGCTAGAGGAGGCGGAATCGCCCTCGAAAACCTGGAAGAAGCGGTCAGCTAAGTAGGATCTAAACCAGGTGATGGCATTTCGTGACACACCTAAGTTGATAAGTCGGTGTATCAATATGTCGTGGTTTACAGTGTTGAACGCGGCACTTAAATCAAGGAGGAAAATTGCCGCAGAGCCGCCCTGATTGAGGATTAGCCTGGCCTTCTCGGTACTGCAAGGAGGGCGGTCTCGGTTCCATGCATAGGACGAAACCCTGTCTGGGAGAGATCAAGTCAGTGATTACTTTCCAGGAATTCAACCAGTACTGAATTAACGTGTTTCTCCAAGATCTTGCTCAGCCATGGTAGCAGGGAGATTGGCCGATAGTTACTGGGATTATCTTGGTCAAGGTTGGGCTTCTTTAGGATAGCCTTGACCATAGCACGCTTCCAAGGGGGGGAACAATGCCGGAGGAGATGGAGGCATTGAGCAGGTCAAGGGTAGTTGGAAGAATGTTTCTTATGGTCGGCAGCAGGGCTCGTGGGTGTGCCGGGTCAAGGGGGGAGCCAGATTTCACCTTGTGCATGATAGAGTTTAATTTAAAGGGATCAAGAAGAGGGAGGAATTCCAGAGTGGCTGAGGGTCCCGGTCCTGAGCTTACGATAGTGGCCAAGGCAGGATCAAGCTGAGTGAGGGGAAAGGAGGTAAATATTTTTTGTATTTTCTGGAGAAAGAATTCTGCCAGATTGTTACAGCGGGCTTGGGCATCAATCGGGTTAGGAGGATTCTGAGGAAGTTTGAGGAGAGTTTTAGCAATTCCATAAATTTCCTTGGGGGAAGAAGCAGCTGCCTTAATTTTTTCTTCATAGAAGATTGCTAGAGAGACTTTAATTTAATCTTTATAGGTTTTTATTGCTTCCCTATACGCGGTTTTGCTGGTAGGGGAGTAATCGAGTCGCCATTTTCTCTCTAGCTTTATACAATATCATTTTAGTTCCCGTAATTTGGGGGAATACCAGGGGGCGGTTGTGCCACTACGTTTTGTTTGAAAGCATTCCAAGGGGAGCAAAGCGTCTAAGGAGCTATGGATCCAGCTATTGTATACCTCATTAGCTACGATGGGATTAGGTTACTAGAAGGTCTGGAAGCTTCCAGGACCGGCATTCAGAGTTCCAGGGGAAGTTTAGACCAGTTACGATCCCTGCGAGTGATCGTGTTGGTGGGAAAGTGGAAGTCATGGGTGGCCCAGGAGAGAGGGATCAGTAAGTGATCAGTCCAGGGGAGGGGATTCCCGTTGTGAGTTGTGCACAATTACTAAAAACAGGGTGGAGTAAGTGGCCTTTGATGTGGGTGGTTTCAAATAGCAACTGTTTACGTTGTAGTGCAGAGAGGCTCCTAGTCAGTTCCTTGGTGGTGTGGTCGGAGGCATCATCAAGATGGATATTAGGATCCCCTAATAGTGAAAAGTTTGATGGTACGCATGCCAGATTCGCTATGATGGAGAGGAGTGCATTGAGAAAATGTCCGAGGGCCCCGGGTGGGCGATAGATGAGTAGCCCAGAGAAGATACTGGTGGGGGAGAAATCAATGGCAAAAGATAAACTTTCGCAGTCTGGTACAAGGTTAGGGAGACAGCGGCAGTTGAAGAGGTCCTTCAAAATAATCGCTAGGCCTCCTCCTCTACCCATTTTGCGGTCCTCTCGGTGGATGTGATATCCGTGAGGGAGGACTTGGATAAGATCTGGTTCAGATTCTGCGTTGAGTCATGTCTCTGTCAAAAAGAGAGCATCTGGTTTAAGTTTTTCTAGGAGCAGGGCGATTTCGGTGGAGTTTTTGGGGAGTGATCTACAGTTTAAAAGGTACATGCTTCACTGAATGTTCTTAGTGTGGGAGTCAGGTTCAGTGATTTTAGCTTGGAAGTGGAAGACACAGTGTAGGCAAGTGTTGTGTTTGGCAGCTACATTCCAAGAATGCTGGCAGCTTGCAGCTGTCCGTCCATTAAGGTTAAGGAGGGATTGAGGGCTGTAGCTTGTAAGATGCGGATGAAAACGGGCAGGGGTTGTGGCCCCTGGCCCCGTCTGGACGCACAGACGGGCTTGTCTTTGGCACGCCCGCTGCACGCGTCCGCTGCGCAAGGCGAATGGCATCCTAATTAGGAAGATGGGGAGGGTCAGCTGCTGGTCAGCTGATTTGCCTGGGTGTGCTGGAAGTAGCAATCACTTCCTGTTGTGCCTAAAATTCCCTCCACTCAATCCGAAGAATCGGCGGTGGACCGGGGAAATGCACATAAGTTAGGATGCGCTAAGGGCTGAATATTTAAGGTGACAAGCATACAATTGTGTGGGAGCAAATAAAAGCGAGTGAGTTTTAAAAGCGTTTTAAAAGTAGATTAGTAAAAGCAGGGCAAGTGCGGGTTGAGGAGCCCTTTACCAGGCGCTCCTGATCTAACAATGAAGAGGTCTTTCTCACCGTTGCGCGCGTCTGCTGCGCGAGGCAAATGACATCCTAATTAAGTAGGTGGGGAGGGTCAGCTGACTTGGCTGGGTGTGCTGGAAGTAGCAATCACTTCCTGTTGTGCCTAAAATTCCCTCCAATCAATCTGAAGAATTGGCGGTGGACCAGGGAAATGCACATAAGTTAGGATGCGGTAAGTGCTGAATATTTGAGGTGCCAAGCATACAATTGTGTGGGAGCAAATACAAGCGAGTGCGTTTTAAAAGTAGATTAGTAAAAGCAGTGCAAGTGCGGGTTGAGGAGACCTTTACCAGGCGCTCCTGATCTAACAATGAAGAGGTCTTTCTCACTGCTGCGCACGTCTCCTTGAAGACCGCAAATGGCTGTGTTGCGGACAACCCCAAAAGGAATTCAAGGCATGTCAGGACCAACTGTGGCACCAGGCCTAATTCAGGATACCCGTTTCTCAGACCATCCATTAATCTATCACAACTGAAGACTTAAACAGGGAGGGTTGATCTGGCAAACAGAGGAAAGCAGACAGTGCTGAAAGGTATCCCTTGACTGTAGCCACAGCACAGCCTTATTGCCCAAAGAACAGTGCGAACTGTAGTAGCTTCACAAGGGACTCTTTTTAAGGATCAATCCTCTTGGTACACCAGGAAACAAACTTGTTTCATCTCCCAGAATGAACAGACTTCATGAAAAGGTGGAACATCGAAAGGACAATGTTCCCCACTTCCGGTGGTAGCTGAAAGGCACTCAGATTTGCCCAATTATTCTCTATGTATAAAGAACAAGTTAGTTACCTTCGGTAACAATCTTTCTGGTGGGTACTTCAACTGCAGATTTGTGAATATTCCACAGTTGTCAGACGAGATCTGGCAACTTTCACAGAAGTTATCCTGCAAGCCACTAGGTGGCCGCGTGTTGCTCCACGACAATGTCTTTCCGCTTCGGAAGTAATGAGTGGAGCTGCATATAACCACCACCCATGTGCTGTGAATTCAGTTGCTTTCTAGGCTGCCTGCACCCTAAGATGCAGAGTCTCTTGGCAAACAGGTATGACCGGTGAGCAGATCTCTAGATAGGGACATTTTTTAGTTAGAAAAGAGTCCAGTTTGCAGACCAGGGAAGATGGGAGAGTCGTGAAGAATCTGCAATAGAGTATCCACAAAACAGATAGTTCCGAAGGTAAATAACTTGTTCTTATGATGGATAGTACTAGCCACAGATTATTCACCTTGTGATAGATACCATAGTAGTACCTTCCAAGGTGGTAGGTCTATGAACTAACTCAGACCAAAAAGTTCTGCAGGACCAAGTGGGCAAAATGCCCTTCTCAACGCACTAGTGCTTCATGAATGTGCACACAGGTGCTCATGTAGCCGCCTGACTGGTGTTCAGGACAGACACTTTATGTGCCAGAGCAGTGGCAGCAACTTTGGACTTTTTGAAATTAGCCCACAAGCCTTCTGGGGGCTGCTTCTTCACCAGTGCATAACAGATCTTTAAGCAGAGAACATTCAATTGACAATTTTTCAATTTTAGCACAGCCTTGTCATTCTTTACACTGGAAAACAGGACAATGAGCTGATTATCCACTCAATGTGCCTTGGTACACTCTTGTCAGGGTCAAAACAATAAAGTCTCTCTTGCTCCTTAAAGGGATGAGGCAGATCAAAGAATGCTGGAAGGGTGACAGCCTCACCGGTGTCAAACAGAGTAACCAATTTCAATAGAAATGAAACTAGGATCTTCAAAACCAAAATATAAGGAAGGAAGGTGGAATAAGATGGATTTACAAAAAGATCTGAAGTTCACTCACATGTCTAGCCTATGTTATGGTGATAAGAAAGACTGCCATTGAGGTTAGGAGTCTCAAGGGACAACTGTGCAATGGTTCAAAAGTTGTGAACATCAAGAATATGAGGACTGCGTGGTTTCGGAGCTGACCAAGATGGCTGCTTAGTGTCGGAGATCCAGCCCTCACCTGACGAGACACCCCATATCTGCACACACATCTGCTCCTGGGGTCCCAGAGACTGTGCAGCACCGCAAGGGGCGACTCTGAGAAGAAAGACGAGCCACGGGGCAGCTCTGGAACGGCACGGTAACACCAGCGAAGGGCGAAGACCGGGGTGGGCCATCTGTGCCCGTTCTGCGATACGTCAGGCATGGAATGACGGAGGCACTCGGGCGGTAAGGACAGTTCCCCGCGGCCCCTGCGGAAGCGCGGAGAGAATGTGGCAGACTGCTAACGCTGCAATTGCGGATCTGGAAGAAATGATGGAACCCAAACTAGATGTGGTGACCCTGGTTTGAACCTACTGAGGGCACAGCTGCACAAAATTTCAGAAAAAGTCAATACGACAGAAACTGTAGTGGCGAAGTTACAAACCAGCATGAAGAACCTTGAGAAACAGGTGCAGACCCTTACGACGCACCAAGAGACCATGGCTACGAGACTGGAAGACCAGTAAGGGAGGGCCCGAAGAAATAATATCAGAGTGGTGGGGACTCCGGAAGGCATAGTAGGGCCCAGCATAGACTATTCCTGGATGACCTTATATTACAACTCCGCCAGATCGTGACCGAACCCACGCACTCAGCAGGACACACCCTCGACCCCCTCTTCACATCAGGAAACTCCATCACTTTTAGCCACACCACCTAACTCCTGTGGACAGACCATCAATGCATCCACTTCACCTTCAGAACACCCACAGACCCCAGCACCTGCTCCCACGAAGAAACAGGACCAAAATCACTGACAACCAGCTCACCTCCTCCCTTGGCAACTCGACCCCAACCACCGCAGAAGACTACCCCAACACCGCAGCCTGAACTCTGCACACATGGATCTCCGACAGCGTCAACACCATAGCCCCCCTCAAGAAGAACAACAACACACACGCCAAGAAAGCTAGATGGTTTACCACCGAACTCCGAGAGTCTAGACGCACATGCCGCCGCCTCGAAAAGGCCTGGAGGAACTCTAAATCCACAGAAGCCCACAACAACTTCAAAACCGCCATAAACGCCCACCACCAACTCATCAGATATACGGGAAAAACAGCGATCAAAGACAGAATCTCCACCCACACACACACACACACACACACAACAGCAAAGAACTCTTCAGCATCATCAAGGAGTTCACCCAACCCACCAGCGAGTCCACTGACATTCCTCCCTCACAAGACCGCTGCAACAAACTCAGTGCCTTCTTCCACCACAAAATCATGAACATCTACGACAAGTTTGAAGAAGACAACGAACCCACTGAACCCTCACCAGCCACCACCGACACCCTGAAACAAATGACTGGCAGCTGGACAGCCCTCGTCAATCCACTCCGGGGCCCCCACGGACCCCTGTCACCACCACATCTTCAACAGAGCCGCCGACACCATCGCACCCATGCTTCGCCACACCATCAACCACTCTCTGGCGACCGCGTCCTTCCCCGATGACTGGAAACACGCCGAGGTCAACCCCCTCCTGAAGAAGCCCTCGGCGGACCCCACCGACCTCAAAAACTACAGACTCCTCTCCCTGCTCCCAGCGAGAGTCATCGAGAAAGCCATCAAGAGCCAACTCGCCACCTTCAGCAAGGAGCACAACATCCTCAACTCCTCCAAATTCGGCTTCAGAAAAAACCACAGCACAGAAACCGCCCTCCTCGCGGCAACAGACGACATACGCTCCCTAATGGACAAAGGAGAAACAGTAGCCCTCATCCTCCCCGACCTCTAAGCGGCCTTCGACACAGTCTCCCATTGCACCCCAACACACAGACTCCACGACGCAGAGATACAGGACAAGGCCCTCGACTGGATCCACTATTACCTCTCCGGCAGAACACAGCGGGTCACACTCCCAACTTTCCTCTCGGACCCTACACCAACCACCTGCGGAGTCCCCCAGGGGTCCTTCCGCAGCCCCATGTTCTTCAACGTCTACATGGCTCCGCTTGCCCCCATCGTCAGAACCCATGGACTCAGTATTGTTTCATATGCAGACGACACCCAACTCATCCTCTCCCTATCCAACAAACTCAACTCAGCCAAACACAACTTTCAAGAAGGCATGGAAGCTGTCGCCAAATGGATGAAAAGCAGCTGCCTACAACTCAACACCGTCAAACAGAAGCCCTCCAAACAGAAGTTCTCATCATGGGCCCACAGCACGATGCCTGGAACAACACTTGGTGGCCACCCGTCCTCGGTAGCCCACCCACCCCCATGGACCACGCACGCAACCTTGGAATCATCTTGGACTCTGAGATCAAAATGGACCGCCAAATCAATTCAGTCGCATACTCCTGCTTCCACACCCTCCGCCTCCTACACAAGACCTTCAAATGGATCCCCCTCGAGCACAGAAAGAGCATCACTCACGCCCTCGTCACCAGCAGCCTCGACTACGGCAATTCACTCTACGCCGGAATAAACCAAAACCTCACACGCAAGCTACAAACCATCCAGAACACCGCCGCGAGACTGGTCCTCGACCTGCCAAGACACGGCCAATTCTCCCAGCACCTGCGCACACTCCACTGGCTCCCCAAGAGACTAGAATCACCTTCAAGATCCTCACCCACACACATAAAGCCCTCCACAACACCAGACCAGCATACCTGAACAGCCGACTCAAATTCCATGCACCCCAAAGGACCCTACGATCAGCCCAGCTCTCCTACGACGTGGTCCCCCATGCCAGAAAGACCAGATCAGGAGGCCACTGCTCCTCCTTCCACGCGGCCAGAACCTGGAACACCCTACCACTCCACTTCAGACAGACATTATCACTCTCCATCTTCACAAGAAACCTCAAAACTTGGCTCTTCGACAGACCCCCTCCTTGATCGACTGGAACCTGCACCTCCCCTCCTCCCCAGTGCCTTGAGACCCTTACGGGTGAGTCGTTAAGCTTACCAAACACATGATTGATATTACAACATCTCAAACCGAAGAGACTGTCCAACTACTTCACAATAGAGCAGGCACACAGAGCACCTACCACTAAGCCAAAACCGGGCACGCCACCCAGAACGATAATAGCCCGGAAACTCAACTATCGAGACAGGGATGCCATATTACAGGCTGCAAGTCTGCATGGTGACCTCCGATACGAAAACGCAGCTATTCGGTTTTCCCCAGACTTGCCTTTGCAGGTCCAGAGGCAAAGGAGGACTTTTGAGGTGGTCAAGAGAGAACTACGCAGTAAGGAAATCAAATATATGATGTTGTATCCGGCAAAATTAAGGGTCATTGCAGATGGGAAGTCCTGGTACTTTAACACAGCAGAGGAAGCATGGGACTGGTTAGAGGGCTGGCAGACTATGGGAACCAACGCCCAACGAGACCAAGGAAAAGGAAGGCAGAAAGGACAGCTGCCTAACTCAGCAGAAGTTGGAATACCCTCAATCGACGGAAATGGATAAGGGGAAAGTGAAGACAGGACACCCTGGGCAGGGGTATAATCGAAATGGCTTCCGGGGGCCACAAACTAACTTTAGTGCTGGAATGGCATTGTCAAATATATCCTTTAAGTAAATGTTGGGGAAGAACTATATGGTTGGGGAGGAGAGACATCCAACCGAATACTGCTGCTAGTGGCAGGAGTAATAACACTTTTTGGACCAAACACCAGAAGGGGTGGGAGTTGACGAGGAAGGCCATCTATACAGTCAGGCACCGACCTACCCCCGTTTTAGTAAACAAAGTTAAAGGGGCGACAGGCACTCTGCAAGTTTGGGAGGTGGGTGGTTAATTGAACCTGCCTCGGAGGGTAGCAGGGAGGGGGGAATTATATAGTTAAGGGAAAGCAATATTGTTATAAGTTGAACAAGATGGTATGTTATGGGTTACAGGGTCGTCAGGATGCAAACATTTTACAGGGCTCATTACATGGTATGGTGATCAACCCAGCAGGATGGCCGAAAAAGAAGGTAGTGTTACACTGAGGGAAGACCCGATCCTAGGAATGCGGAACCAGACGGGGGCCTGGACGAAGGTAAACTGAAATTCCTCACCTGGAATGTCAATGGGTTGGGCAACTGAATCAAGCGCACAGTGGTACTATAATATCTACATAGGTACTCCCCCGATTTGGTGCTACTACAAGAAACACATCTAAAGGGTAACCATTACAAAGCACTAGACAGGTATGGATACAAATTAGTGGCACATGCAGGTTATACGTTGGGATCGAGGGAGGTTAGAGTATTGGCAAAGACCACCCTTCCCCAGGCAATACGTGGCACTCCCCGGGGTGTCTTGAACACAATTTCGGTTTAGGTACCACGAAACCTACACTCAGACAGATTATTGGGACTAGGCACCCTACCTGTGGATCTTCCACTGAGAATCCTAATACTTGAGGGGGTTAACATGAACGCGACCATGGAGTCAGAGCGAGACAGGGAATCGAAAGCGACTAGGGGAAGGGTGAAGGAAGCCATGGGGCTAACAGACCTATTGCGCCTGCACAATCGTAGAGAACGGCAATATACCTTTTATTCAGCGGTGCATGGCAGCTATTCCCACCTCAACCACATCCGGACGCACACGGAGAATAACGGCTTGGTCCGGAGTGCACATATGAAAGTGAGAGAGATTTCGGACCACTCTCCGGTGGAAGTGGACCTTCTGGACCCACCAAGATGAGCGGTATTACCCCCTAGAATAGACCCCTGGGTTTTTAAGAATAAAGATATAGTTGAGAAGGTTAGGGAAAGGACACATCTCTACTTTCAGGAAAACGAGGAGTCTGTAGATTCTGTGTGCACTCTTTGGGAAGCATTTAAACCGGTAATGCAAGGGCATGTGCAAGCACTATTGGGGGGGGGGGGGGGAAGAAAAAAAGATCCAATGGGACAATCTGGAAAGGGAAGTACTTAAACTGGAAGGGAGAGCCCTGTCAGGGAAAGAAGGTAATCCGTCAATCCCACACCAAACCCGGCTTAAACAAAGAGAAATGAGAGACCTAGCGAATGATGCGGCGAGATCCCTTCCACTAGCGACGCAAAGGAGGTTATACGATCTTGGGCACAAAGCAAACAGAATGGTCATGTGGCTGTAAAAGAGAGACAGAGGGAGGAGCTGTGTTGTGGAAATATGGGACTCCCAGGGGGTAATGCAAAAAACAGGGGAGGGAATGGCGGAGGCCTTTGCCACTTACTACGAGGGCATATACACCTCAAATCCAGCTAGAACAAGTGAAGACTATTGTGAACTGCTGGTGGATGTCCGACTTCCCAAGCTACCAGGTACAGATAGGGAGAACATAGACAGAGATATCACACGGCAGGAAATTGAAGGGACCATAAGTGATCTACAGGCCGGAAAGGCACTGGGACCCAATGAGCTCCCCATTGAACTGTACAAGGGAATTGCAGAAGTGGTGGCTCCATACCTGTTGAAGATGTACGAAGAGGCAAGGGATAGGGGGTGCCTACAAGTAGACCAACGTACAGCTATAGTGGTGGTGATCCCGAAGGCTAGTAAACCACCAGAAGAATGCAGCTCGTATAGGCCTATATCATTGCTAAACAGAAGTAAAAATCTTGGCCAAGGTCCTAGTGAACCGCGTCCTGGGGGTTATCTCGACCCTAATACACCCAGATCAATAAGGGTTTTATGCCAAACCGCAATACTAGGTTAAACCTTAGGTGCCTATACTGGGTACTACACCTGGTTAAAGCCCATCCTGAGGGAGAAGCAGTGCTGCTTTCACAAGACGCCCGTATGGCATTCTACAGTGTCGAATGGCACTACCTGGCTGCAGTTTTGGAGAGATTTGGGTTTAGCTCTAAATATCAGGAATGGGTCAGCCTTCTCTACACAAAACCAATGGCCAGGATGCGGCTGAACGGATCGGTCTCCCGCTCCTTTGAACTGCATAGAGGAACAAGACAGGGCTGCCCGTTGTACCCAGGTGGTGCGTCCATTGGGGCGTTGCCCCCCCCCGCCCAGAGCTCCCTCGGCGTCTCTGAACTTAGTTTACTTAAGTTCAGAGACGCCGAGGGAGAACTGACAATGCATGTCAGTCAGCATGTCGTCGGACCGTGGGCGATCAGGTGTCATGTTGACTGACATGCATGGTCAGACCAGGCAGGGACAGGCAGCACAAGTGCGCATGAGTGGGGACAGTGCACACATTTTTCGCCCGTGCCCAGTCATGCGCACTTGTGTTTTCACTGACTTGCGCATGCCCATTAGGAGCCCCTCGGTCTCCTAATGGGCAGGCGGCGGGCGAAGAGTAAGCTGTGCCCTCAGCCAATCCTGGCGCTGCAGCAGCGCCAGGATTGGCTGAGGGGTTGCCACTCCAGTGCTGTTGAACTCAAGAGGCGCCATTGCCAACGCGGAGCAGAGACGGTCAGGTAAGTTTTTGTCTTAATTTTATTCTCCCTCGGCCCCCCACCTCGCGAGATGTGCTCTGTCATAAGTCACTGCTTGATTCCGTTCCCCTACTTTCTTAAACATGCCACCCCACGGCGGAATTTGCCAAGAGGCAAGGCCGATGGTTAAGGCTCGGCCTTTGGGGACGGGCGAAACGGGCAGAGAAGGAAATGAACTCTGTAAAAACTGGTCCGAGACTTCAAGAAACAGGTATTACCTTCTCTTTCCTCCTTTCGTTTATTTGCTTTCTTGTGAAATGGATCCAAAAAAGAAAAACACTTGCTGGAAATGTAGTCTTTTGCTGACATTTTTCAATTTCTAAGTGCAGCCTCAGGGTACAGAGAAATAAAACATTAAAAATATGAAAAATAACTAACTAAAGCAAGGCGGCCATATTGATTTATTCACACCTAAACACATTAGCGCCACATTACAGTGTTTGCCAGTGAAGTCCTACTTTTGTCGCCTCCTCGCTCTTTGAACAACCATGTTTTCCCTGGGAGGGAAAGCACACTATTCCTGGAGGTACTGAAATACCTGCTTGCTGGGTGCGTGCATTGGAAAACAAAATGCATACTGCGGCTCTGTATTCACAAACGTGGTCTTTTGAAACCATTCTGATTTCGTTTTGTAGTGATATAAGCAATGGGCATTAGGTCAGCTCCGTTACTCTCACACGTTCCTTTCTGCACCCTCGTTCCCTTATGTCACTGTTTCCTTCTCTTTCTATTCCCCGGTTAACAGACTTCTCTCTTGCTCTGAGGGTGAAGGCCGATGATGAGAAATACGCCCCGGACCGGAAGCCGGACCCTAAAAGAGTGGCAGCGCTAAGCGCCCACCACCTGCAATCACCGGTACATATTGGGCGCTATAGTAGAGTCTAGAGATAGTTCATCCGATTCTTGTGTGAGATGTGCTCTGTCGTAACTACTTGTCATTTGCTATGACGGGGGAATGGAGGTGCGGAGACAGAGAAAGAGACGAGGGAGGAAGGGATAGCAAGCAAGATGGATGTGACAGCAACAAAATAGGAAGAGATAGCAAGATAGTCAGAGGAGGCCATGGGGGTTGCGAGACAATGGAAGGGGCAGCAAGAGACAGTCACCGGGCTGTGTCAGCAGCACCCAGCCAGTGACAGAGATGGGGAGATGCTGAGATAGCGAAAGAGATAAGGTAGGAAGGGATACTTAGATGATGGGAAAGTGAGAGTGTCACTAGAAGTGAGTGACGCCGATAGAGCAGCTTGCAGCCACTTACAGGTGAAGGTGGTGAATTCTGGGAGAGAGATAGGTAAAGAGAAAAGTGACAGTTCACAGAGGCACTTTCACAATTGCTTTATTAACCTTCCTGCTTTCTCAAATTGGCTTGAAAATGCACCATTTTTCTTCTCTTTTTTCAAAATTTTCACGGGAAGAGAATCGCAACGAACCCCCCTTTTCTAAGGTTCGGGCTCGCTCGCTACGCTTGCTCGCAACGGTGCAGTATGCCAATCATTTTACGCCTCACCACTTTCAAATGTCACCAGCCGCCCCTGGTTGTCCCCCATCCTGTTCGCCTTGGCATAGGAGCCACTTGCAGCATGGGTTAGAGGAGACCCAGTAGTCACTGGGATAACAGGAGCAGGGAACAGGGAAGAGCGCATTTCATTGTACACCGACAAACTTTTGTTATATGCCACCAGGCCATGATTCACAATAAGCAGACTATTGCAGATATTTGGTTTATTTGGTGGATACTCAGGGTACCAAATCAACTGGGACAAGTCACATCTGTTCCAATTAACGCTTGGGCCGGTGCCCGCACTACCGGGACAAGTCCAGCTAAAACCTAAAGTGAAATTCAAGAACTTAGATATTACGATTGGGAAAATAGAATCAAAATTCCTGGAAGACAACTTTACGCTCCAATTGTAACGGTTCAAACGGGACAAGACACACTGGAGGACCTTACCAATTTCATTGATGGGGAGAGCAGTGCTTTTCAAAATGATCACCCTATCACGTATGCTGTATGTCCTACAAAACACTCCTTACAAGATCCCAGATACATTTTTCAGGAAGGTCGATAGTGAGTTGAGGAAGCTCCTACGGGATGGGGAGGGAGGGGTGCCAGAATAGCCTTAGCCAAACTCCAGAGGAGTGTGTATGAGAGAGGTCTGGCTATTCCATATATCCAAAAATACTATTGGTCATCCCAATTGGTACCAATTAATGAGTGGATCTATGCACACCGGAACGACCCAGGGTACAGAGCAGATCACCTAGGGATGGGCCACAGGGGTTACACTGGGGCGTTGTACTGTAAAACTGCAATCAAACATATGCCCGACACATGCAAGCAGTGATCAACGCATGGCGGAAGGCTAATAACTTTCTGTGGTGGGGCAACAGATTAACGCACCGGATCCCTCTATGGGATAGTGACATGCTTCGAGAAGTGGGAACACTGCGGGGATTCCAAAAATGGAAATTAATAGATATAGTCCATCTGGGTGATGTGTGGAGAGGCTCGGCGATAATTCTATTTGAAGAATTACAGAGAGAATATCAGTTAGCAGCCTCGGAGAGGTATAGATATATTCAGTTGGGGCACGCACTCAGCCGCCATATTAGAGAAGGCGAATTACTCCCAGAGTACAGCCCCATTGAGGGCCGGTTATTGCTGGATCCAATCTAGGAAAAAGCCACATCCATGATATATAGAAAGATAATTAATGTGCCAGATCCACTGAGGGCATTGCGAGAAGCTTGGGAAACAGATGTCGGGCTCCTGGAGGACGATGACTGGGTCAAGTCAATACAAAGCCCTAGGGAAGTCGCGATAAGAGTGAGATTTTGCTTGGTCCAATTGCGGATCCTGCATAGATCTTGCTCTACCGGGGTGTTGATGTGTAAGCTGGGGCGAGCTCCAACGGATCTGTGTATCAGAGGCTGTAACCAAATAAGCACCTTCTATCATATCATATTGGGATGCCCTATCTTACAGCAGTACTGGGGAAAGGTAATAAGTGTGATGTCCGAGGTCCTGGGACAGGAGAATCCAGCTGTGGCTAGATGGCACATATTATGTGTGACAAGTGAACAGCCCTGGCAAATATACCCAAAAATCTGGTTACTGGTAGCAGCAATGGTACCTAAGAGAAATATTGCCCGAGCATGGGGTGAAAACCTCCTCCCGAAGATAGGACAGTTGAAGTCTAACTTAGACTGGTGCAGTGCTACAGAAAAAATAGTCTACGAAAGCAGGGCTTGCCCAAAACAATGGGGGCAAATTTGGAACAGCTGGATGACATACAGAGGCCTCGGGGACATGGTGGGTGGGAGGTAACAGAAACAGGAGGGGGACACTAGTTGTATACATTTTAAAAGGAGTTTCTCAGGATAGGTTTTTGTAACACATGTAAGATCATTTGAAGGCAGATTTGTAAAGTACTCCTATAGACAAGGGGACAGTGCTCCCGCATCTGAAACACTGTATGATTGTTACTAACGCTGGTTAATGTTCTGGTACTGTGACACCAAGTCTCCTGTACATGATGCACTGTATATTGCAACTGACGAAAAGTTTAATAAAATGATTAAAAAAAGAAAAAAAAAAAAAAGAATATGAGGACTGAGTTCAAGTCCCACTGGGTCATCACGAAGAGTTTAGGTGGAAACAAATGTTGCAAACCTCTTGAAAACATCATCACAGTGGGTGATCTGAATAAAGAAGAGCCAATAAATAGCCCTAAATATTCCACAAGGCAAGTCCTTTGAATTTGATGGTTGCCGCACCAATCCACAAATTTCTCCCATCGGCTGGCGTACACTGATTTAGTTGAGGGATGCCTCACCACCAAGATGACATCAATGACCTCAGGGTGCAGGTCGAAGGAGGTCCACTGTCACCGCTCAATCTCCAAGCATGGAAATGCAAATTGCGCAGGCTCAGGTGGAGAACCCTTTCCTGCTGCTGCAACAGACAATCCTCCCGATGTGGCAGCTTGGTCGGAGGACAGATGCTCAAGACCAGGAGTTCTGAGTACCACACTCTCCTGAACCAGTCCAGTGCCACTAGAATGACTTGGCCCCAGTCGTTCCTGATCCATCCTCTTCAGAACTCTGGTAGGAGAGGTAGTGGCGGGAAGGTATACAGAAGTCTTGAGTTGCACTCCAGAAGGAAGTTGTGACTTTCTCAGCAGTGGCGGAAAGATGGAGCCAGGGTCCTTGCCATTGCTGGATGATGGCCTGTGCCACCTCTGGGTGTAGCTGCCATTCGTGATTAGCTAGATGCCTAGGGCTGAGTTTGTCCACTCTGGCATTAAAGATCCCGCAAGGTGGCTCACCACCAGAGAAATCCCATGGCGGTTCATACACTTCCATAAGAGCGAAGACTCCTAGCAGAGGGCACAGGACCCCACCCTGCCCTGCTTATTGCAGTACCACATGGCTGTTGTCTGTGAGTATATTCACCAGCTTTCCTTTAATGGCGGAAGGCCTCCAACCCTAAACAAATCGTCGTCAATTCCTACAAACTGAGGTGGAGTCATGTCTCTGTCATACATAAGAGGCCTGCGATCTCCACTTCTCTTAGATGGTCTCCCCCACCCAATAGTGATGCATCTGTGCCCTCTGTCAGTTCTGGGTGGGGTAAGGAAAAAAGCTTGCCACTGATCAATTCACGGTCCAGTAGCCGCCACTGCAGACAATTTGCAGTATTCTCCAAAATCGGGATACAATCCGACATTTCCCAGATGCTGTGCCCACTGCAATTTCAAGTTCCATTGCAGAGCCCAAATGTGCCAACTGAATTGCGACACCAACAGGATGCAAGAGGCCAACAATCCCAGTAGCCTCAGTCATCTGCAATAAGAGCCAGGACAGAAGCTAAAACATTGAAAACATAGACCAAACATCCTGTACTCTCTGTTCCAGGGGAAGGGCTTAAAACCATACCATATATATAATGGCTCTAACAAAAGGGAGCGTTTACGAAGGAGTCCGCTGTGGATTCAGCACATTGATAGTGACCCCAACAATGCCAGGAGGTGGTTAGCATCTGCCTGGGGCAATCCCGTCAAACAGGCAGTTGTCGAGGTAGGGGAAGACTGGTACCCCAGACTTCCATAGATGTGCTGTAACCACAGCTATTACTGTCATGAATACCAGAGGGGCACATGTGAGGCCAAAAAGGAGCACTATGAACTAAAAATGCTCCATTACCACCATGAACCGCAAGTAGCACCTCTGGGCCTGCAGGACGGGCAAGTGAAAATAAGCATCCTGCCAGTCCAACGCCACAATCTAGTCTCCTAGGTCCAGGGCAGAAAGGTTCAGGGTTAGCATGAGCATCTTAAACTCGTCCTTCTGCAGCAAGGTGCTGAGATTGCGAACATCTAAAATAGGACAAATACCTCTGCTTTTCTTCAGCACAAGGAAGTAACGGGAATTAACACCCATGTCCTATTTCCGAGGCCTGAGCCCTCTCTTTGACCCATTTGGCCAAAACGATCTGTAATTCCTGTCATAAGACAGATAGATGGACCTCTGTCAGCCACCCTGGAGGCGGTGGGAAGGTCGTACGGGGTAGAATGGAAGGGTATAGCACCAACTGACAATTTGGAGGACCCATGGTCTGTTGTGAAATATCGGATCCTGCCTCAAACAGGGTTACTCTGTGCCAGAAAAGACACACTAAAGTGGCTTTGAAGGTCCTGCTGCTGTAGGGACTGAGCGATACATTGTCCCTGCTGTCCTCATTGTCTATGAGAAACACAGCTTTGGTCACAAAAGAACTGAAAAGCCTATTGTGCTGTAGATGGGAACTAGCTTTAAAGCAAGGGAAAGCCTAAACTGTAGCGACACAGAGGCTGAAACTGCTGGTGACCGTGCTTTGTAGTAGCAGAAAGGCCCAAGGAACATGCTTTGGCTCTGCTCTCATTAAAACGCTCCAAGAATCCACTTTGTCCCCAAAGAAGGAGATCTGTCAAAAAGCATGTCCGTTAAATATTCCTGGCCATCCCTGGAGAAGCCTGTGAACGTATCCTGGCATGGCTTTGCAGAGCCACACTGGTACTCATGGTACGTCCTAGGCAATTGGTCTTTTACAGTTCTGAGCGTACCACAAATTTTGCAGCATAATGGCCATCCTGACTAGCCTGCATGAGAAATGCCCAAAAGCGGTCCTTAACAGCCGGTACAATTTGAGCCACCGTATCCTAAAGGGAATGGTAATAATGGCCAAGGAGACAGATGGCTTTGACCGATCTCAGAGCAAGGTTCATTAAGGAAAAAATAATGTTGGCAAAAGTCATTTTGTAAGGGCTGACTATCAGGAGGAGTGGTAGGTAAAGAATTTGGGTTGACCCTGCTGGTGGACGCCTGTATTACCAGACGTTCCGGAGTGGGGTGATGTGTTAGGAAGGCAGGGAAGCCAGATGCAGCGCAGTAGCAAAGAAAAATCTGTCTTAGTGCGCTGTCCTTAACCCCTTCGATGCTCATGACGGAGCGGTTCCGTCATGAGCATCGGTTGGGCTGTGCTTATGACGGAACCGCTCCGTCATGCGCACAGCCCCTGGGGGAAGCGCTGGTGCTCCCCCCCTGGGGCATCGATCATGCCCCCACAGAGGGGGACGGCAGCGGAAGAGTTTCCGCTGCCACCCCCGAGCCCCCCCACGCTTCCCCATGACGTCAGCGCGCACAGCGCGCGCCGACGTCATCAGGAAGCGCTGGGACGCCTGGAAGCCATTTGCTTCCAGGCGTCCCAGCAGCAGCATGTATGTTTTCATCTCCGGTGGGGCCGCGGGGGTGATTTCGTAAGTATTGAGGCATCGGAGGAGAGGAAAGAGTATTTCCTCGCCCCTGATGTCTCAATACAAGGCATTCCTGCTCCACGATCGCGCACAGCGTCGCGATCGTGGAGCAGGGATGCCCCACTAGACACCAGGGATGTGTTTTTTTTATTTCGGAAGCGACCCCTTAGGCAAGGGTCACTTCCTGGGGGTGAATTTTGGTTATAAGACTTTTCTGCCCCCCTGGGGGCAGATCGGTCTTATAATTTGCCGTTTCTGCTCCCGGGGGGGGGGGGGCAGAAAAGCCCACTAGACACCAGGGATGTCTTTTTTAGTATTAGGAAGCGACCCCTTAGGCAAGCGTCGCTTCCTGGGGGTGATTTATTTTTATAAGACTTTTCTGCCCCCCCTGGGGGCAGATCGGTCTTATAATTAGCCGTTTCTGCTCCCAGGGGGGCAGAAAAGCCCACTAGACACCAGGGATGTCTTTTTTAGTATTAGGAAGCAACCCCCTTAGGCAAGATTTTTTTTTATAAGACTTTTCTGCCCCCCCTGGGGGCAGATCGGTCTAATAATTTGCCGTTTCTGCTCCCAGGGGGGGCAGAAAAGCCCACTACACACCAGGGATTTTTTTTTTAGTATTAGGAAGCGACCCCTTAGGCAAGCGTTGCTTCCTGGGGGTGATTTATTTTTATAAGACTTTTCTGCCCCCCCTGGGGGCAGATCGGTCTTATAATTAGCCGTTTCTGCTCCCAGGGGGGCAGAAAAGCCCACTAGACACAAGGGATGTCTTTTTTAGTATTAGGAAGCAACCCCCTTAGGCAAGATTTTTTTTTATAAGACTTTTCTGCCCCCCCTGGGGCCCGCGGCTGGCGGTGTGAATGGTTTTGTATGTCTCACACGTATGAAAGGTGTATGAATGGCCTGTAAAGAGGTTGGTGCCTTGTCGTGGCTTTACAGCTCACGAGCTGTGAGTCAATGGTTCAGTTTCTCGCCCTTTCAATTATTAACAGTGCATTTCATTTTTGTGAAATCACTTGCTAATACAATTGTATCTACTGAACCATCACTCACCCTCGTGCCAAATCCAACCAGTATGTGTGTGTGCTTGAGGATTAGATGGCTGTGCAGTAATATTTGTCTTTCTGAAGCAGGGTGTACCTTGTCCCTTTTTGTGAATTTTGGAATGTGTTGCTTTTGTGCCTGGTGGTGCGAATGGTCTTGTTTGTATCAGGTATGTAAGGTGTGTGAATGGCCTGTAAAGTGGTTGGTGCCTTGACGTGGCTTTACAGCTCACGAGCTGCGAGTCATTGGTTTGGTTTTTTGTGAATTTAATTATTGACTGTGCATTTCATTTCTGTGAAATCTCTTGTTAATAAGATTTAATACACTGAACCATGACTCGCCCTCGTGCCAAATCCAACCAGTATGTGTGTGTGTTTGAGGAATAGATGGTTGTGCAGGAATCTTTGTCTTTAGTTTCTCTGCCAAGGTACACTTTCCATGTAAGAATAACCCACCAACTGTAGATATTGTCGAAAACCCATGGGAGTTCATGGTGATTTCTCTCTTGTGAATTCAAAAAGTTTTTTTATCCCCAATGTCCTGCAAACCTCAAAATGTCTGCCACATTTTCATTGCAATATTATTCCAAAATTCTCACGCTGTAGGAACAATAGTTAATCTGGTTTTGCAAGGGGGGTCACTTTGGTTTTTGGCCCGGTGCTCAGCGGCCATCTAGGGAAACCTACCAAACCAACACATTTCTGAAAACTAGACACCCGGCGGCTTCCAGGGAGGTATGGCTTGCGTGGATCCCCCAACGTTTCCTTACCCAGAATCCCCTGCAAACCTCAATTTTAGCTGAAAAAAATCACTTTTTTCACACATTTTGGTGTGGGAAAGTTGTGGCATCACCGGGCTCACACAAATTTACCACCACCCAGCGTTCCCCCAGGTTTCCCGGTAAAAATGGTGCCTCACTTGTGTGGGAGGCCCAAGTACCCGCGGCAGGCAAGGGCCCAAAACGTAGTGAGGCGACATCAAAATGGCCTATCGCGAAACCACCTGGTTTTGCAAGGGGGGTCACTAGGGTTTTTGGCCCGATGCTCGGCGGCCATCTAGGGAAACCTACCAAACCCACGCATTTCTGAAAACTAGACACCCGGCGGCTTCCAGGGAGGTATGGCTTGCGTGGATCCCCCAACGTTTCCTTACCCAGAATCCCCTGCAAACTTCAATTTTAGCTGAAAAAAATCACTTTTTTCACACATTTTGGTGTGGGAAAGCTGTGGCATCACCGGGCTCACACAAATTTACCACCACCCAGAGTTCCCCCAGGTCTCCCGGTAAAAATGGTGCCTCACTTGTGTGGGAGGCTCAAGTACCCGCGGCAGGCAAGGGCCCAAACATTTTTTTGATAGGCAATGTTGATTTCGCCTCACTACGTTTTGGGCCCTTGCCTGTCGCGGGTACGCTGGGAGGTGGTAAATTTGGATACATTTTGATGAAAAGTCTAGTCAAAGACCAGGGAGAAGCTCCAGATCCACATATGAAGTTGTGGAAAGAAATAAACTGACATCAGCGTGCATGGGTTGCACTTATATGCTGCACCTCTTGTCACTTCGGGTTCAGAACAATATCTGCATGGAGCCGCACAACGCCACCTTATGGCGTGCTTGATTACTGCTCTGAAAGTTTCCAGAGCTAGTCCGATGCCTGTGAACTAGGCAAAAGATGTGGAATCTGCAATTAGAAGTATCCATCAGAAGGTGTAGGTTTTGAAGTTTGGGGGGCAGTATCTGCACTCCATATTGGGACCACAGGTCCACTGTGAGTGGAAGAAAAAAGAGGACATAAACAACAGGTGCTGAAGTCTTTTTAACACACCCTTCATGGCCATTTTGGGGCAAAAAGAATGACTTGGGACTAGTCGTTGTGAATCCTCCTCAGAACCTGAGGATTCCAGGGAATGTGTGGATGAGAGAAAACTTCAAACCAATTGAAACACATCCCCCAAAGCTCCCCGCAACATATGTTGGAGGCTCCAAACTTCGGGCAGTGGGCGTTATTTCGAGTGGCAGAGAAGTCAAAGTAAGATGTAGCTAAGAAGTCATGTCCCCCTCTGGATGAAGATTCCACTCAATCGTCAAAATGACGTAGACTGAAACTATCAGCCCTGGTGTTAAGAGAACCTGTCAGATGGTTGGCCACCGTCCACAATGCTTTGTGGTGTGCCCAGAGTCTCAGAGCGTCGTTAAAGAGTTCAAGACCCTACTCTTCTCAAGTTGGTCAGGTACATTGCAGTCGTATTCACAGTCTGTCAAGAGCAGGACCGATTGACTAAAGAGTCAGGAGGTATGCCTTGAGCATTAACACTCAATTCCAGCATACTGATGTGACAACTATGTTCTTCTGGAGATCAGAGGCCTCTGAATTCCAGGTACTCCAAATGCACTCCCCACCTTAGGTGGGAGCGTCCAATACAAACAAGGCCACTGCTGGAGATGGGGGTGAAAAGAAGATCAGCAGACAACTGGGCTTGTAATGATTGGAAATGTGAAAAATATTTTAAAAAACGCAAACTTCTCCCAGTGTTCCAAATGGATGGTTTTAGTGGAGGGACACTGGGCTGCTAAAATGATATTCCCTACTTCAGGACGGAGATCAAAGGCTGTCAAATATCGGCGCTCAATCTCCGAGCATGGAGCTGTAAGTTGTGTAGACTCGGGTGTAGGACCCTGCCCTGCTGTTGCAACAGGAAGTCCTCCAGAAGAGGAGGCCGGATCTGAGTACCGAAGCTCATGGCCAGACGTTCCGGGTACCCCACACTCCTCGCCCAATCTGACACCACTAGGAAAATTTGTGCCCGGTTGTTTCTGAACTACAGAACTTTGAGCAGGAGTGCTACAGGAGGGAAGGTATACATGAGTCTCGAGCTCCACTTAAACTGAAAGGCGTCTCTGAGATATAACTGCAGTGGGAACTCCAATGCACAAAAGTTTGGAAACTACATGTTCTCTGGAGTGGCGAAAAGATCAATCCATGGTTTTCCCCACCTCTGTATGTAGTCACCATTAGTTATCCGCTAAACAACATGAGATGAGGTTGCAATCCTGGAATTCCAGGATCCTGCCAGGAGTTGTACAACCAGGGAGATGCCATGACAACTTAGCAGTTTCAAAGGTGCAGAGCGTCTTGGCAAAGGACAAATGACCCCACTCTACCCTGCTTGCTGCAGTATTGCATAGGTAGGCAGTGAGAACGTGCACCCATTCTCCCCTCCCCCTCCTTAATGGATGTCAAGTGAATTGTCCACAACTCCCACAGATTGATGTGGACACCAGAGTCCTCTGATATCCACCTCTCCTGGATCATTTTCCCAACCCAGCAACAATGCAACCATCACATCTAGGTGGGGTAGGGGGAAGGGGTCTGCAATTGGTCCAGTTGCACTCCAGTAGCCACCACTGCAGGTTATTCGCAGTCTCCTTTAACACATTGATAAAATCAGAGAGATTTCTTGGTGCTGAGTTCACTGACACTTCATATCCTACTGCAAAGCCCACATGTGCGACCTGGAATGGTTCACTAGTAGGATGCATGAGGCCAAAAAACCTCACAGCTGTTCTCACTGGGATCCAGGTCAAAGTTTGAAATACTGGTATAACAGCCGGAATGTCCTGGACTTGTTGAGGAGGAAAAGCTTGAAATAGCCTTGTATCCAGGATGGCTTCCAAGAAAGGAAGCCTTTGAGAATGAGTCAGGTACTACTTTGACACACTGATCTCAACACTGCTGTGTCTGTTGTCTGGGCCATGGTTTCATTTGTCACCCTGCAAAAGCGTGTCTTGTTCCTATCTGATGGCTTCTCCACAGAAGTCCTGAAGAACATGCCCTATGAGAAGGAACATCTCTTTAGTCTAAAACCATAGGCTGCCCTGGAAGGCTTTAAGGAAGGCAGGGTGGCAGCCAGATCTCTGGGATTACAACTTTCCTCTTTACCTATTTGTACATTTCGAAAGAATGACCCAGAGATGTCAATTAGTGGGCTGTTGTCTGAAGGTGATTAACGACTGCTTGAGCCAAGCCTGCCTTCAGCAACTAGTCATCGAGGTATGGGAAGACCGGTATTCTCAACCTCCTAAGATGGACAGCTATCACCACTATCACTTTTGTAAACACCTGAGTGGCATTGCTGAGGCCGATGGGGAGCACTGAGAACTGAAAGTACTTGTGGCCTATCTGAAACCACAGTCTAATGCTACATTCTAGATACCTGGATCTAGGGCAAACAGAACAGTGAGCATCTTCAACATGCCATTCTTGAGGAAGACGTTCACATGGCGAAGTCTAAAATAGGATGAAGTCCTCCATCCTTCTTAGACACCAAGAAGTAACAGGAGTATCAGCAATTCCCAACCTCTGATGCTGGCACCCTCTCTATAGCTCCACTGTCCAAGAGAGCCTGGACTTCCTTCTGCAGAATGGTGAAGTGGTTCTCCAGAAGCTGTTGTGGTGTAGGTGGTATGTTTGGAGAGGTGCAGAGGAAGGGTAGGGCATAACCTCCCAGGACACCTTGAAGCACCCCTTTGTCCAATGTGATGTTTTGCCACCCAAGTAGGTAATAGCTTATCTGGCCGCTAACCGGGCTAGAGTGTGACGCAGAAGACTAAAGGGGTTTTAACGCAGCGGGGAAGGTGGTTAGATAGTTCAGTGCCAGTGAGGGTCTGGACACTATCAGCCGGCTCCCCAGCCTCTACTTTGAAAGGCCTGGAAGGTTTATCGAAGGCAGGGTCTGACACTAATGCTGCTGGATGCCGCTTCCAAAGCCTGGAGAGGGCAATATTGTTAAAAAAAACTGTCGGAAGGCAGTGTAAAACCTTGAGAGCACTCTGTTGCTGTGCTTTGCTTGAAGTGCTTTAGTGCAGAGTTTGCATCATCACCGGAGAGATGGATGCCTTCAAGTGATATGTACATCTTTGACTGTTGGACAACACTTGAGAAGCCTGTAGATCAAATCCAATGAAGCACTGAAGCACCAAACTGGTACCAACTATTCTACCCAGACTGTTGGTAGTATACAGGTCCAATCATTTCACATACTTGGCCGCATACTGGCCATCCTGAATTATCTGTTGGAGGTTGGCTCGAAGATCATCTGGAACTGTGGGCAAGATATCACTTACCATGTGTCACAAAGTGAGGGAATCTTGCTACAGGAGGCAAAGACAATTTACAGAGGGCAAGGCTGACAGAGGAGAACAGTTGTTTCCCAAACAACTCAATGCGTTTTGACTCTCTGTCCAGCAGAGTGGTCAGAAGTGCATTTGGGGGCTTGAAACACTAGTCTCTCTGGTCTTGGGTGTTGGAGGAGAAAAACTGAATCCTTCAGAACTGACCTGTGTCATCTGGCTATCTGTCTGCAAACAGAATGGAAAGATCTGGGCTTCAAACCAGGCACCTAAAAGGGTGTCTTGTAAGGGCATCATTACATGATAGGAGTGGTCCACAAGAGGTCTATCCTAGTTGCAGACCCTCCATAAAGAACAAGTTACTTACCTTCGGTAACGATATATCTGTAAGAAACCTTAGTTAGTTAGATTCCTCACCTTAGAATATCCCCAGGTGTCTGGCTGGATCCGGAAAGATTTTTCGTCAGCAATACCCTTGCATGTCGCTAGGCGTCGTCTGCGGCTCCGCCTCCGTCGTCGGCGTCATGATCGCCGGGATGACGTCGGAGTACTTAGACGCCGCCCTCGCACGCTGACGTCAGTTCTTGTACATAGCTTTCCGCGCCAGGAACGCAGAGCCATGCAAGAGACCGACACTGGTGCCAAAAAATTCTAGGGCCCTGAAAGGGATAACCTCAACACTAGATATCGGTTCGCAGAACGGGGAGAATGGGTGGGTCGGTGAGGAATCTAACTAAAGTTTCTTACAGATATATCGTTACCGAAGGTAAGTAACTTGTTCATCTGAAAGAAACACGTTAATTAGATTCCTCACCTTAGAATAGATACCCCAGCAATACCAACCCCGGTGGTGGTCTGCGAACCAACATCACACCAGAAAGTCCTGGAGAACAGAACGGCCAAAGAAGCCGTCTCTCCGGACTTGGCTTTCCAGGCAATAATGTTTGTAAAACGTGTGCAGCAAGGCCCACGTTGCTGCCTGACAGATGTCCTGCAAGGGGACTCCCCGTCCCAGGGCAGTTGTCGCCGCTGTGGCCCGAGTGGAATGGGCCCTCAGCCCTACAGGAGGTTCCTTTTTAGCTAAGGAGTAACAACCTTCGATACACAAAATGACCCACCAAGAGATGGTTCGCTTGTGCACCGCCCGCCCCTTCTTAGCGCCCACGTAGCCAACAAAGATTTCGTCGTCCACCCGGAACTGCTTGGTGCGGTCCAAATAAAAGGACAGCGCCCGTTTTGGGTCCAGACGGTGGAGCCTCTCTTCCTCTTTCAAGGATGCGGAGGCGGAAGGAAGGTGGGCAACGTAACAGACTGCCCGATGTGAAAGGCAGTGACCACCTTAGGGAGAAACGATGGACAGAAAGAAAAGGAGGCTTAGAAGAGAGAACCTGGAGCTCACTCACCCTCCTAGCAGAGGTGATGGCAACCAGGAAAGCCAGTTTGAGCGTCAACAGACGAAGGGGACAAATATGAAGTGGCTCAAAGGGAGCGCACATCAGATACGTCAATACCAGATTCAAATCCCACTGAGGCATTACGAAAGGGACAGGAGGAAACATGTGAGTAATGCCCTTGAAGAAGCGGGAAACAACAGGGGATTTGAAAAGAGAAGGCTGATCAGGAAGCCGTAAGAAAGCAGAGATAGCTGAAAGATAACCTTTAAGAGTGCCCAGAGCAGAGCCCTGCTGGGCCATGGAAAGAAGAAAGAGGAGAACCTCAGAAAGAGGGGCAGAAAGGGGATCCACAGCCTTTGCTGTGCACCATGCCACAAATTTGTTCCACCTGCAGGCGTATACCGATTTTGTGGAGGGACGCCTGGCTGCCAGAAGGATATCACAGACTTCAAGAGGCAAGTCAAATGGCATCAACTGCTGCCGCTAAATCTCCACGCATGGAGGTGGAGGCTGGACAGGTTCGGGTGGAGGACTGTCCCCTGCTGCTGCGACAGAAAGTGCTCCTGAAGAGGTAGTTGTATCGGTAGGTCGATCAACAGACTGAGTAGCTCGGGATACCAGTACCTTGGTGCCCAATCCGGAGCCACCAAGATGACCTGGGCCCGGTTGCGCCTGATCTTCTTCAGCACTCTGGGCAGAAGTGGTATAGGCTGAAAGGCGTACAACAAACCGCAACTCCACTCGCAACGAAAAGCGTCTCCGAGCGACTGCCGCCTTGGAAACTCCAACGCGCAGAACTACTGACATTGCGCGTTCTCTTCGGTGGCGAATAGATCTAACCAAGGCTCTCCCACTGCCGAAAGAGGCCTTGCGCCACGTCCGAGTGTAGACGCCATTCGTGATCCATCATGCACCGGCGGCTGAGTTTGTCTGCTCTGGCGTTCAGAGAGCCCGCCAGATGTTGAACCCCCAGGGTGATGCCCTGATGTTCCAGCCATGTCCAGAGGCGCAGAGCCTCCTGACAAAGGGTCCATGACTCCACCCCGCCCTGCTTGTTGCAATACCACATGGCGGTGGTGTTGTCCGCAAACACCTGCACTACACTTCCTCGGACAGAGGGAAGGAATGCTTTCAGTGCAAGTCGGATCGCTCTCAGCTTCAATAGGTTGATATGGAGCCGGGACTCCGCCGGAGACCAGAGGCCTCTGATCTCCGCCTCTCCCATGTGGCCCCCCCATCCCAGGAGGGACGCATCCATCACCACTACGTGCTCCGGTTGGGGTAGGGAGAGGGATCTGCCACTGACCCAATTGCGGTCCGTGAGCCACCACTGCAACTGTCGTGCAGTGCCCTCCGAGATCAAGACATGGTTGGACAGGTTGCCTCGATGCTGGGCCCACTGAAACTTCAGGTCCCACTGCAGAGCCCGCATTCGCCATCTGGCGTGATGCACCAACAGGTTGCAGGAGGCTATCAGACCCAGAAGCCGCAGCACCAACCTGACCGAAACCCGGGATAGAGGCCGAAAGATGGGAATCATAGCCTGAATATCCCGGACCCGCTGTTCCGGAGGATAGGCCCGGAACTGCGCCGAGTCCAGAACCGCTCCGATGAAGAGGAGCTTCTGGGAGGGACTCAGATGCGACTTCGGCACATTGATGGAGAACCCCAGCAAATGCAAGAGGTCGGCCGTAGTCTGGAGGTGGGAGACGACTGCCTGGAGCGAGCCTGCCTTCAGCAACAGTCGTCGAGATAGGGGAAGGCTGGAACCTCCAATTTGCGCAGATGAGCTGCGACCACCGCCATCACTTTCGTGAACACCCGAGGGGCACTGGTGAGGCCGAAGGGGAGCACGGTAAACTGAAAATGCTCTTGGCCCACCGTGAACCGCAGGTAACGTCGGTGGGACGGCAGGACAGGGACGTGGAAATAAGCGTCCTGCAAGTCCAACGCTACCATCCAGTCTCCAGGGTCTAGGGCAGCCACAACCTGAGCTAAGGTGAGCATCTTGAAGTTCTCCTTCCGGAGGAAGACGTTGACGCTCCTGAGGTCCAAGATAGGGCGTAGGCCCCCTTTGCCCTTCTTGGGAACCAGAATGTAGTGGGAATAACAACCACGACCTACTTCTGGACCAGGAACGCGCTCGATGGCCCCCTTGGCCAAGAGGGCCGTAACTTCCTCCTGTAGAAGTTTCAAGTGGTCCCCCGACATGCGGTGGTACTGCGGTGGCATGGCCGGAGGGGTCGCCTCGAAGGGGAGGGAGTAGCCCCTTCGGATGATTTGCAGCACCCACCTGTCCGACGTGATGGAACGCCAGTGGAACAGGTGATGGCGAACTCTGCCTCCCACTGGTGTAGAATGGGCCTGAAAGCACGGACTAGGAGGGCTTTGAGGCGGATGCTGCTGGGGTAGATGTGGACGGACCGGCACGTTGTCCTCCTGTACCGTCTCGGCGGAATCCACGTTTGCCACCGCGTGGAGGTTGGTTCTGCGGCCTGTGGCTAGGCGGACATGAGGGGGCGCCCCTTCCTTGGCCACGAAAGGGGCGAAAGCAGAAGTTTGCGTGCACGGGGCCGAGAGGCCCAAGGACTTGGCTGTAGCCCTGGAGTCCTTAAAGCGCTCCAGCCCACTATTCGCTTTGTCGCCAAAAAGGCGACTGCCATCGAAGGGCATGTCCATGAGGGTGCTCTGGACATCCCCAGAAAAACTCGTGGACCGCAGCCAGGCGTGGCGACGGAGCGCCACCGTGGTCGACATTGCCCTACCCAGCGAGTCTGTAGTGTCCAGTCCACATCGGATTGCATGCCGCGCTGCATCCCACCCCTCGGCAAGAGCCTGGGCGAGCCGTGTCCGGGCCTCCTCCGGACACTGGGGCAGTACGTCCTCCACCGTATCCCACAGGGAGTGGGAGTAACGGTCCAAGAGACAAGCGGTGTTAATAGACCGCAGTCCCAAACTAAGGGAGGAGAACAGCTTCTTACCAAACTGTTCTAGTCTCTTGGATTCCCGATCCGGGGGAGCGGACGGGAAGGAGGTCTGGGAAGTAGAGGCCTGGATAACCAGGCTCTCGGGCGTGGGGTTCATGGACAGAAAACTGGGGTCGCCCGGTGCTGGGCGGTGGCGCCGGGCCACGTTCCGGTCCACAGGAGGTACTGTGGAGGGCTTGGACCAGGTGCTCTTCAGAACGTCCACTAGTGCTTCATTAAACTGCAGCAGAGGCTCCGAGGAGCTTGCTGACGGTTGGAGCACTTCAGTGAGGAGGTTAGTCTTCACGGCCACAGCAGGCCGCCTTGCGCAGCACCACAGAAAATGCAGCACCTTCCTTCGAAGCCACAGCAGGAGGAGAGATGAAGCCAGTGTCTGGGGAGGTGTCAAGACCACTGGCCTCCCCCAGCTCATCTGCCCAGTCCTGTGATAACGGGCCCTGCCGGGCCAGAGGGTCATCAGACACCTCCCAGTCGTCACCGTCATCCGATTCCTGGTAGACAGGTGGAATGATCGCAGCCGGGGGGGAAGATGAAATTGCCACCCATCGGTGTCTGGTGCGGCGCCGCT
Organism: Triturus cristatus; assembly: GCF_964204655.1. Classification (NCBI taxonomy): domain Eukaryota; kingdom Metazoa; phylum Chordata; class Amphibia; order Caudata; family Salamandridae; genus Triturus; species Triturus cristatus. The sequence continues at coordinate 142,043,285 of NC_140580.1, read as the reverse complement.
CCGACGCCGGGCCCGGACCGGGACTGAACCGGGGAACGGCGTCGTCCGAAGGCGGCGCCGGGGGTGGCACCGGAGTCGGCGCTGGGGTCGTGAGGTTGACCGGCGCCGACTGGGACCCAGGCCTGGATCCCGCGGGGACCTGCGGCATCGGGACCGGAGTCGACGACGGCGCCTGGCGGGAGCCGCCGGCTCGCTAGGCCTCCCAGTCGAGCCCACGGGGCCCGAAGGCGCACCAGCAGGTGTCGACGGCGGAGCCAGACCTCTCATGGCCGTGAGGAAGGCACTGACCTCTGCCGGAGTCGCGTCAGTCCCAGGGACCGGCAGGTATGGGGACGGACGCGACTCCTGCGGCTCTGACGGAGCCGCGTGGGTGGTACCACCTGAACCCTCAGCCAAGTCGCGCGACCGGCGAGGGGAGTCCGAAGAGCGATGTCGTCTCTTGGACTTCTTACTATGCTTCGACTTACCCGAAGACTTGGAACCAGACGAGTGCTGGTGATGGCTGCTGCTCCGCAAGCAGACCCTCGACCTCCTCCTCGACCAGGACCGTGAACAGCGCGGAGCCAACTGCCAGAGCTCAAGTAGCTTGCGGGACTGCTCCCGCCTAGCCTTCGAAGTCAAGGCCCGGCAGTCGAGGCACGACTCGGCATCGTGGTCGGCCCCAAGGCAGTAGAGGCACCGGCGGTGGTGGTCCGTAACCGACATTAGTCGGTGACAGGAGTCACAAGGTTTAAAACCAGGCATCCTACCGGCACCAGAGTAGAGTCGACGAGAATAGACCAAAAGATTCCAAAAAGTTTAGTCAAAAAATAACTAAAAGGGTATGCTCTTCCCGGATCGGCGCTGTCTGGCGCAGAAAAAAGAAGAACTGACGCCAGTACTCTGACGACGTCATCCCGGCGATCACGACGATGGACGCGGAGCCGCAGACGACGCCTAGCAACGCGCAAGGGTATTGCGGACGAAAAATCTTTCTGGATCCAGCCCGACGCCTGGGGATATTCTAAGGTGAGGACTCTAACGTGTTTCTTTCAGATTATGTTTGTTTAAAACTCCACTGAGGATAAATGGAGCTAAAGAATCTCTGCAACCTGTCTTATGGTTTAAATTTGTTTTATTGTCATGTTACAAATCTTTCAGTTGAAAATCAGCATAAGAATATCGAGTGCGACATGACATTTCTTAGAACGTAAAAGAAACAAATAACGCCCCCCAAACTAATCCCCAACCCCCAGGTACTAATTCCCCAGTGTCTAGCAATGACTGTGGGGGCCCTTCATTGTGTGGCGTCACCCTGTCCAGCATGAGATGAATCAGTAAGCCTCATTATATGCAAATAAGGGGGGCAGGTCAGTTCACGGAATTCCTAGGAGAGTAGTGATATAAGCCAACGCCATGTGGTATGAAAAGTGTCACCCCGACCGATAAGTGTGTCTCTCCATCCTCAGGACCCCCCAAAAGCGGTGTAGCCAGTTTAGATTTGCCAGTATAGTGGCGGATCCCCAGAGTGAGAGAATAGTTTGACGAGCAGCCCCCAGCGATATGCTTATTTGACGACCTCTGCAGGATGAAAGGGGATATGTTAGGGGATTAGGGAGGATCAGCAGGATGTAAAATGAGCCACCTGTCTTATGACCATTGTGAATGAGACAGATTAATCCTAAGAGGTGTAAGGAGGAGAGTTTTGACCAGTATCAGGTGAAGTGACATGCCCACTGGCCTCTTGAAGACGTAGGAAAAAGGTTTTTGTTGAAAGGCATTTGCGATTCATCATTGTCATAATCAACATCGTATGGCTCCGGGTCTATAAATCTGTGTGGTAGTGGAACCGTGTCAGCGTCAGAACGAGGTTGCAGAAGAGGTCAAGGTGGAAGCGACTTCAATAGATATGACAGCGGATTTTCTGGGGTCATCACTACCGGCATTGATACACCAGAAACTGGCACTGGGATTGGCGCTGTATGAGGCGTTGAAGCCCTGAAAAGTGGGTGAGAAGCACAGTCAGCATTGAGGATGGATCCGACCGCAGTAACCTGACTGGAGGGCACTTCAGATCTAGGGGGCCCAATTGCATGTCCGAGAGCTCCAGGGTACTGAAGGGTACCAAAAATCCACAACATTGCATTCTTGACAGCTTTTATCTGCTACAGCGTGGCCGACGGCCCTGAGCACTCAGGCTGGATTGGGACTAGCGGGGAATCTTTCATGGTGGGCCACAAGGTACCCTGATATCCACACGACGTCTCTTGACCAGAGTGACAGGAAGAAGAGCCATGTTTCGACTACTTGTGTTTTTTATTCTTGGACTTCCCTGCAGATTTTAAGTTGGTTGACTACCTCGGGACCGAGAACATGTCTACGTCATTGACTTTGATTAGGTCTTCAGTACTGCCTGCGTTGCTCGGCGACATGGAGTTGGACCTCCTGCTGCTGGATAGCCTTAGATTCATCCATGCACATTCGCTGCTCGACTGAGTCATGAGAGTAGCTAAGATACCTGAAACAGACCTGTGAGGCTCCGTCACAGACCTCTAAGGCATTGTGACTTTTAGCTTTTCAATCTATCTTGTTTGCACATAGCTTGCTTTTTGCTAATTTTAATGCTCTCATACCAGGGAAACTGCATTTTTAAAATTGATTTTCTCGCGCTCTCTAAGACGCGTTGACTAACTCGCATTGACTGGGGGCAAGCCAATCTGGCTCTAGGTGAGCGGAGTCTGACAGAGCTCACCAGCATCATGAAGCTGGCGGCAGCGAGGACACGCTGGCGCGTGAGGCATAGTGACTTTTCGCTTTTTAATCTATCTTGTCTGCACATACCTCGCTTTTTGCACATTTTGCTTCTCTAATACCGGGGAAAATATATTTTTTAATTTATCTTCTCGCACTCACTAAGACGCACTGACTAACTCGCATTAGCTGGGGGAAAGCCAATCGGGCTGCAGATGGGCAGAGTCTGTAAGAGCTCTTGGCCGTCATAAAGCTGGCAGACACACGTAGCAGGTGTGCCAATGGAGCGCCAAAAGGCGAGCCTGGCTGTGCCAATCCGGGGCCAGGGGCCAGCCATTATCTTAAAATGATCTTAAATGCTTGTCTTCTAATAATTACCATCTTGAGGCATCTCTTCTGCGAAAACTTGATAAATTAGGAATCTTAAAACCTATACAGTCGGACTCCTCACAGTCATAGAGAGTGCTGAAAGCAACAACTACTACGGATAAATAATGGCCCTCAGATAATGCCAAAATCTACAGTGAGGGATTTAAAAATTGCCTTCCTAAACACACGCTCATTGGTTAGACATCAACTTGACGTGTTTTACCTCCTCAAGTAGGAATCCCCTGATATTTTGTTTTTAATGGAAACTTGGCTAACTAAGGACTCCATTCCTGATATTTTAGAGGCACTCCCAGAGAATTATTATCTACTTAATTTTAATAGACCTCCGGGGATAAAAGGTGGAGGGGTGGCTGCAATTATAAAAAAAAGCACCTCTCCTTCACTAAATTTAGCCCCCTACCAATCCCGATGGTACAGAAGATTGTAATCAAATTTCAGCAATATCTACTTTAATACATATTCTCATATACAGACTCGCGAGTTACATGCCCCAGGTCCCACTACTTTTGACTGATTATCTGTTTAAGTTACTTAATATGCAAAAATATTATTTCAATCTCTGGGCCGATGAGGAAAATGGCGGCCACACCTCCTCTAACCTTACTGACTCTCTTACTAATCTGTGGTGTTCAAGGAGCTGTCAAGTGATTGGCCACTAGCTACAGGCTGTTTTGAGGCACCCCGTTCCAAAGCCACTGCCCCCCATGTGTTCGCATACAACATGGGGTTGCTTAAAATCTGGACCGACTGACCTCGAATGGAATGGAGAAAAGCCTTGAGACCCAATATGAGAGCCCCCAATTCCAGAAGACAAATGCAATCTCAGGTTTTCTAGAAACTAAAAGGCCTCTTAACTCCAGGTCCTCCAGATGCACAACCCGCCTGAATGTGCATTTTTGTATAAACATGTAGACACATATGGCAGTAAATAGCAGACCACAGTTCTTTTCATAGGCATAATCAAAATGAAAGCAGACAATGTCCAAATTTGTAACACAAGAAAGCAAAATTATAATGGAGGCCGACTTAGCCATTATTCCCTCAAGTACGGTTGACATCCATTCCCCTCTATAACATCTCCAATGCGACTGCTCTGAAAATCACAATGGATTCTGTCTAGTCCCCATGATGCTGAAACCACGACGTGCATAGGCACTACCACCAATGAAGAGCACGCATGTGCCAGTTTGGATGTGTGATCAGAAGCATGCAAGACGGCAACAAACCGAGCAAATGTAGAACCTTCTGGATCAGCACTTAAGCTCCCGCCAGAATATGGGAACCATTTCCTGTATGTCCCGCATCCTCTTTGAAAAAAGAAAAGCTCGAATTAAGATGGTATTTGTACGGCCCAATGACCAGGGGGGCATTAGGAGGGCTCTGGGTAAGATGTGGGTCAACTGAAAATCCCAAATCGAACAGCAGTGAAGTTGTCAAGAGGAGGTGGTGAGACACAACCTCAGGTGAACTGGCTTTGATCAGCTAGTAGTCCAGATACAGGTACACAGGGAAACTCACTCATTTGAGAAGGCCGCTACTACAGCATCACCTTTGTGAAAACTCCAAGTGCAGAGGTTAACCAAAAAGGCAGCACTTTGAATTGGTTATGGGTAGAACCCATTATAAACCGCAAGAACGTCCTGTGTGCCTGCAGTCTGGGAATTTGGAATAACGCTACATGCAGATCTTGTGAGAGCATTCAGTCTTCCTAGTCTGAGTCCATTAGAAGCCAAGCTAGGGGCAGTATCCCGAATGGATTCTTTCATAAAAACCAGTTGAAAAACTTGAGGTCAAGGATCATATGAATACCGCTGTCCTTCCTGGAAAAGACATACTGAGAGTAGCACCCCTGCCCCACTCCCTGCTGTGGCACTAATTTCAATGCACCTTTCTGCAGCAAGACAGCTACTTCTGTCTGCAGGATTTGCCGATGTTCTCTGATATCGTAGCAAGGGATCGGAGAACAAGAGGGAAAGTGACAGCAGAAGGGTAGAGTGTACCTCATTTCTACAATATGAAAGACCAGCAGTTCAAAGTAATGCCTTTTAGGAAGTAGCAAAAGGGACACACTTCCTCACACCAGCATGATGTGCTCCTTCACAGTCGAGCTAATGCTGCTTCCCTGCTGGTGCCACGTAAGAAGATGGCAGCTGCTTGGCATGCCTTTTTCCTCATCTGCTGTAGTGGCTAACAAAAGGGTTTTGTTGCTGTTACTGGCCAGGAGATGTAATCCCTGAGATCAGGCTGTGGCCTTTCCTTCCTTAGTCTAGGGTATCATCTGGTTTTAGGCAAAAGAGATGTTCAGTATCAAAGGGCATGTCCATCAGGGTTTTCAGAACATCTGTGGGGAACCCAGCAGATAGGAGACAGACACGCCTTTGCAGGGTGATGGATGAACCCAAGGTCCAGACTACAGAGACAGTAGAGTTAAGGTCAGCTTTTATAATATGTCTAAATATATCGTAGCCATTTGTAACCACTTTCAAAAAGTGATTCTTCAAGTGGTCAGTTAGGTTGGGCACCACTAAGCCTGATCTATCCAAAAAGAAAGGCACATAAAGGCTAAGCAGACAGGCAGCATTAAGAGATCTGAGGTAAAACTTCCTGCCGAAATGTTTTTCTTCCCCATAGCCTCTAGTTATGTGAACTCCCTGTTACGAGGGTGTGTCAGTAAAGGGCCTTCATTGAAATACTCTGGACCACAAAACATTATAGGGATGGGTGTGTAGACAAACAGGACAACTAGGTGCTGGTCTGTACCAGTAAGCGATGGTTCTGTGGACAGCCAGGGAAGATGAAGGTTTAAAACATTGTTGCTTCATTGTATCAATCAATGCTTTATTAAATGTAAGCAAGGATTCACCGGATAAAAGAGCCATTTGTAAAAAATCTGTTAAGATATTTGGATGGTAATCCACTGTAGGCAAACATAATTCAAAATCTGCTGCATCCTTTCTTAACACAGAATAGAAGGAAGCCATCCTAGGTGGAAAAAGGACATGGAGATGGATCCACGTCAATATCTGGGGAGGTATCCAGACCGTTTGACTCCTGAAAAACTAGTGTGTCAGAGGAAGGATCCTCCGCATTATCTCCTTGGTTATCACTGAATTCTATAGCTGCCTAGAAGGGTAGCCATGATTGTTCAGGTTGCCTTTATTTTTCTAATAAATGAAAGGCTTCTCTCCAGGACCTGTGTCTCTTGACACCTAGCAAGGTCTCTGACATAGGTTGCAAGAGTCAGTGTTGCACTGATAAAGGTGTTGTATGCAGTGTAAAGTCTGAATGCACCAGAGGTAGAGTCAGTAGACACTGATTATTGTGCCAAAGTAAATGTAAGGGCGAGCCTAAGCGCCAATCTATGAAAAGCTGGAGCCGGTGATGTCTGTCCAAAAGGTAGACCAAACTGGGGCAGTTCTAGGAAAATGGCAGGAATGCCACAAAACCAAACAGCCTGCTAATCTGTCCATTCAGGTCAGCTGGCACACCAGAAGGAATGGCTGTCCTTATGAAAAGATCCATCATGGTTCGGATGAAGCACATGGATTCACTCAAGTTCTGGATAGATGGGTGCCAGTGCCGGTTGTGGCTTTAGGAGGTGGCAGTCATGTGGTGAAGGAGACTGCATCGGTCAATGAACTACAGAGGATGACACTGGAGAAATTTCCACCAACTACAGCTCTGAGGTAGTTGGAGCAGAAAGAACCTTACCTGCACTTTTGGATTGGCGAAGAGAATAAGCAGAATATTTTTCTTATGATGATTTTGTATTTTCTCTCTTGAAGACTTGGGCGAGGGGGATGAACCTGAGAGTGACCTGGATCTCGCTTTCAACCTCAACCAAGTTTGATGACGGCTGTGTGGTGCCACTTCACAAGAAGCCATAAAAAGCTTGGACAGACGCTCCTTTATGCTCTTAGGGTGCACCTGTCTACAGTGACTGCACAACAGCGTGACCTGTCTCAAACCGAGACACCACAAAGAGCCATAATGAGAATCCACAATGGACATTTGTCCATTGCAACTTTAACAGGGTTGACAACATGAGCATTACAGTAGTGACGTGGTCACTATTACATCAAAAAGGAAGAAGTTTTCACTTTGTAAACATCTTCCCACAAAGTGAAAGCAAAGCTCTGGATCTTGTTGAAAGGCGAAGAAAAAAAGGAAGCGCTTTGGGGCGTCATCCTGAAGCTTATGACACTGATGACATCATCACGACTCCAATTCGGATGTCAGAACGAAGTCATTTAACTACTTTTTTAATGAATTACAAAATACACTATAGCCCACATCCTTCAAAAATTTTAATAAAACCGGATTTCTTTGTGAAGCATGTACTCTGTTTTGCAAAACTGCCACAGTTTATCAATGTCAAGTAATTCAAACCAAAAACAACTAAACACACCCTTTGGTTGCCTCCGAACAAGGCTAATCAAAATGGACAAACACTTTATATAAGGAATAATGGTCTGTAGGGGAGGTCTAATAGCTTAGGATCTGTTCTAGTAACATTTTGTTTTTTTCCAGTGAACTTCATGAATAGAATATCTCCACAAATAAAAGAAAAACATACTGGAAATCTCCATTCTCCTTTCTAGATTGCCTTTGTGAGCAAGAGCTGCTTCCTATTCCTAAAGATGATTTATTCCTGTACACTACTTCTGCTCCTTTAAGTAAGATATCAGTACATTTCACTCCTGCTTTGGTTAGCTTACATGGTGTTACCAAAGCTTATCCACTACCACATACATTCAATTATCAACCATATTCAGCATTATGACATATTTGTCATTCCTACACAGATGATCGTCATACTTATCACAAGGAGAAGAGAAACAATATTTACCACCCATTCTTTACCTCACATTACCATGCATTGTCTTTCCCCACACAAGCATTTACAACGAAAATGTAAGTATATACCAGGTAAGTGAAACCCGGATATTTATGTCTATATGTCTATATATATTTGCTTTAGAAATTAGGGTAAGGGTGCTTTAAAGGTTTAGGCCTGGTTAAGGGTGTTGGCTGGTGAGAGAATTTTTAAGGTTTAAGAATGGGCAAGAGCACTGGGTAGTAAAGGAGTTTTTAGGGTTCAGAGGTGGGCAAGGGTATTGGTGGGAAGGCTTTTTTTAGGGTTTAGGATTGGGTAAGGGCATTGGGTGGCAAGGGTGTTTTTAAAGTTTAGGGTGGGCAGGGGTATTGGGTGGTCAGGGTATTTTTTAGGGTTCAAGGTGGGTAGGGGTATTCAGTGGTAAAGGTGTTTTTAGGGTTTAGGGATGGGTATGGGTATTTGATGATAAGGGAATTTTTAGGATTAAGGATGGGTAGTGGTATTGGGTGGTAAGGGTGTTTTGGCGTTTAGGGGTGGGTAAGGGTATTGGGTGGTAAGGGTGTTTTTAGAGTTTAGGGGTGAGTAAGGGTATTAGGTGGTAGGGATGAGTAAGGGTATTAGGTGGTAAGGGTGTTTTTAGGGTTTAGGGTGGGTAAGGGTATCGGGTGGTTAGGTGTTTTTAAGGTTAGGGCGGGTAATGGTTTTGAATAGTAAGGGTATGTTCAGGCTTTAGGATGGGTGGGGTATTGGGTGGTAAGGGTGTTTTTACGGTTTAGGGTGGGTTGGGGTAATGGGCGGTAAGGGTATATTTAATGTTTAGGGGTGGTTGAATTTAGCGGTCCTTAAGGGAATGAAAATATATATATATATATATATACACAGATATATATACATATATATATATATATATATATACACACACATATATTTTCATATTATGCCCTGCAATGAAGACGCACTCCACAGAGGACGATTTACACAACCATTTATTCAAGGGAAGTGGCATTTAATCCCGAATATTTCACCTCAGCCTGATGTGTTTCGGAGCCCAAGCTCCTTATTCATAGGCCATTACTGAGTCCACAGTAGTGTCTGCTGCCAGCATTCTCAGCATGCCTGACATCTTTATAGGCCTCCAGTGTGCCTCTCCAATGATTATATTTAACGATGCATGCTGGAACTTGTGGTATTTATTTTCGGGCCACTTTAATCCTCCAGTGGATTGTGTGTAACTGTCAGTGCAATTTCATAATTCTTTCAGTAATTCTTTAAACACAGCCCTCCAGTGGGCCGCAGGATGTAAAAGGAACAGTTTCTAATTGATTAATCCTCTGTGCCCCTGTGCCTGCAGGCTGAGGAAATCTTCCGGATGGAATGCCAGCTTCCTTTCAATAAAGGGTTTTGTAAATCATCTATATCCTACTATAGACACCTGTCATCTGACAGAGAATTTTGAAAGAAGAGGCTAGCCTCTTCACACACCCTTCCATCCGAGAGAAGGGTCTGAAATAAGAGGTCGGTCCCCTCCCCGCACCCTACCATGCACACCTGTCATCTGAGAGATGGGTCTAAAAGGAGAGGCCAGTCCATCCCCACACTAGACACACTTATTAATTTACTTTGGAAAAAAAAAACTAGAAATTCACTGAAAAAAACAAAGGTTAAAATCACATTAGTTAGGTTTGATAAAAAGATATTTTTGTTTAAAAAAAAAAAAGCCTTAGACATTCACTGAAAGAAACAAATGTTAAAGTAACGTTAAAGTTAGGTGAACTTGTCGGTGACAACATTAATGTTTTGAGAAAAAAAACAAAAACACAAATTCATTTTATAGTTTGCAGCGCTAACTATAACTTGAACCCCCGAAATACACTGCTTATGACCTCACATGACATCACTCATGACAAATTCTATGACATCATTTGACATCACTGATGACATCTCAAATGACATCATTGATGACATCACTAATGATATCATCAAATGAGTGTGTTATTTGTTTTATAGTTTACATAGTGGCGGCTAACTACCGTAGTACTTCTCAACCTAATTTTGTACAGCCTGTGTCAAGCAAATGGGTGTAAGTATTTACAAAAAATATGTCCTCGTAATGCCTCATAGCTGTGTAGAGTTATTGAACATGTTATAAATGTTTCCATCGAAAGAGTAACTCCGTGCGGCAGGTGACAGTTGACTTGTATTTATTAAGCTCCGCACAATCTTTCGGTTCTGCAGAAAAGGTTTCCAACAGAAGACTACTCTAGCTAGTAGATGCTAAACCTTTGTAAGCAGCCTTGAGTAATTAGGGTGAATTGTGTTAGCATGATAATTTATACTTAACATAGAAGGGTGTGTGCACCAGGTACTAACCTATGTACGCGTGCTTGTTTTTCTTCAGAAGATGGGCTATCTGTAAAGTTGTCACCACAGTATGAAGGGTGCTGTTAGTATGATCTTTAGCACCTTCAGATCTTAGTTATTTTTAGCAAATAGTGTATTTTTTTTACAACTACTGCATAGAATGTAGACTGTTCTTAGTAGATTCTTTTGAATACTTTGTGGTGCATTTCTCATGAGAGTTTCAGTGTTTGCAAACAGTGTGGTATAGAATGGACTCTCTCCATAGAGAGAACACTGTTTACAGTACTCAGTCCTCTACTGATATGAACTTCATTAGTTAATGAAGGTTCAGTGTGTCAGGGGGTTCATACAGATAAAAGCAGACCATAGTAGGACATTAGTTTGGGAACTGGCATTCACTATTTTGGCTTTCTGTGAACAGTTGTATACAGAATGAACAGTGCACTCAATGAGGGAGTAGTTGATTGCTAATGTGAACTATGCTACCTGTAAAGTGTATGCTATAGGGTCAATGTTGCACATAATGCTTTTTTTCAACATCTAAGGGAGTTGTTTCTGTGTTGGTAATAATGATGCTTGATCTTCTCCTGAGCTATTTTGTACTTACTGTCAAACCTCTAAAGTCAGAGTAATTTATACAGCAATATGCGGGAAAAACATTGGATGATGTCATATGTGAGGTCATCAATGATGTCATTAAAGATGTCATAAATTATGTCACAGAACATGCCTTGAGTGATGTCATACGTGAGGTCATAAGCAGTGCATGGCCGGGGCGCAAGTTACAGTTAGCACTGCTAACAATAAATGGTGAACATCTGTGGGGGTTTTTTGTAGTTCAATACGCTAATTTTGTCACTGACAAATTCACCTAACTGTAATATTACTATATTCTTTGCTTTTTTCATTGAATAAATATATGTATGTATATATATATATATATATATATATATATATATATATATATATATATATATATATCTATACAAGAAAGTTAGTTGTGAGTAGCCGCTCACCCTCCTGTCGACGCCGGTGCCAGCAGCGGTCACAACACCGCTAAATATATTTCCCACGAGAAAGCAAAATCCGGGACCTCCCAAATAACTTCCAGCGGCACACCAAAGGACGAGCACAATAAGGATTTTATTGTGTCACAAAACAGATCAACGCGTTTCGGCGAAGCCTTTGACAAAGGCTTCGCCGAAACGAGTTGTTCTGTTTTGTCACACAATAAAATCTATATTGTGCTCGTCCTTTGGTGTGCCGCTGGAAGTTATTTGGGAGGTCCTGGATTGTGCTTACTCGTGGGAAATTTTTTAAAAAAAAATATATATCTATATCTATATATATATATATGATTTCACTTACGTGATATATACTTAGATGTTCGTTGTAAAGGTATGCGTGGTAAAGGCATATGTGTGGTAAAGGCAATGTGTGGTAAAAGCATGTGTGGTTCCGTCATACATCCAAGGGAGAACCACCAGTTTGTTAATTTCCTTAGTGAGACACCTGCATTGTTTATTTCTGATCCCCTCTTTTATAAACTGAATGGTAACACAAGGAAAGTCTCCCTAAAGCGTTGAGTTGTGAGGTAAGCACTCGCTGCTGATACCTGGTGAAGGTCACATGTTCAAATCCCAGAAAGCACAGCACAGCTTTTTCTCTCTCTCAAGTTGATAATTTGAGGCTGAAAATGAATTACTAATAGCTCCTGAATCTAGTGATTGTTTACTTAAAGACAATGACTTGATGCAAATTTCATGCAGTTTGTCTCTATTGCTAACTACAAGGAATTCAACTATCCCTGCTTTCATCAATCAGTGTTGCTGTCACTAGCAGATATGACCACAGAACAAACTCAAATTAAACTACTGTGCAAACTCAATTTGTCCTTGGAGTATCCATTCAATTAATGATTCTTCAAAAAGAAGTATAGTTCCAAGTCTAGGCTCATACTGCTTTGTCAATCCCGGGTTGTACCAAAATAGTATTAAGTTGGAATATTGAGATCACTGCCATCTAACAAGATGGAAAACTAAGGCGTGTTGGTAAATATGTTTTCTAAAACCATATGCAGAGAGACATGCTTCTGTGAATTCATACATACTGTTCCAATGATTTTAAGTAACAGAGGTGACCAAAATTAAACAATAGCAGCAAGGTAATAATTTTTGCATCCGATCACTGAATGCCAAGGTATTTATTTTTTCTATATTTTTAGTGAAACTTTGAGAACTTTTACAACTTAACATTCATAACTATGGATACTGATTTTCTGAGTTAAGCTGCATTAAGGTTTTCAAATATTCCTACTTTTTTATTTTTAAATAAGTCCTTAATTAGCAGATAGGGTTTTAATGTACATACCTGTCGACTGTGCAGCACCCCATTTTCCTGAATGCCTGTAACCTGCATGCGTTGCCTCTCTGCCAATCACCTCGTACCCCATAACGAATCCTGTTACAATTTAGATTCCACTTTAGGCCCAATGAAAAAAGTCTTTTTTTTTTATTTTACATTAGCAATTTGCATTTAATTCTGGACTGGCGACCAATCTAAAAGGGAGCTCTTTGTCTTGCAGGAAACATGGGAAGGCATTAGTATTTGCTCTACTTTAAACACGGTGTTGCTAATCATTAGACCCAAGAACGCAGGAGTGATTTGAAGCTATTCAAAAACGAACTGCCAAGAATGGTGTGCATACATTGTTTACATTAAAATAGTATTCAAAGCGAATGAACTCCAGCTTGAGTTTACTTTAATCTCATTTTCTTCCTGCTCTAGCCCTATCTCACAAAGTTCTAGAATGTAAACTGTTAATTTATAGTAGAACATGTGTCCACTTGCCGTTGCAGCTCTCTCTCACAGTTGATACCTTGGGTGTTTTTATCTCGTCTACATACGCTCTATACATATTAACTATCCATAATAATCCTCAGCAGTTCCCTCTCTGTGACATACATCATCCTATCATAATATGCAGGTCAGCTAAAACGCACAACCTTCATCACCTCTCCTATCACCTTCAGTCCTTAACCAGTCTTGGATTTGTCTAGGTTCTGATCCTCAGTCACATTTCAGACCTTCCACAGTCAGTTTGCCTCCCCATTACATTCCTGAACCTCTGGTCTCTTCCTCACCCAATGCCCAGTTAAACCCACCAATCCTGATTTCAGAAAACACTTGATGCTACAAGAGTACACCCTCTGCGTGATGGGTTAAGGTGTAGCAAAGGTATGCATTTTTACAAATAATGGAAACATAAGCTGTCAAAGCTGGGTGATAATGATAGGAGGATGGAAAGGTTTGACTTCATTCCACCTAGAAAACAAGAGTACACGCCTTATGGGAGATTAAGAGAAGTTAATTGTTTTCTAATAAGCAGACGTTTTCGGGCAGAAGATCAAAAGAAAAGACACCTGCAAACTACAGAGAACACTCTTTTGCATTCAGTGGCGGCTCTACCTGTACCTTCTCTTTTAGAGACAATGCAGGCTTTCCACTAGCACTCTGGGACTCACTGTTATTCCGATTGCAGGTAAAACGTCATAAAATTTGTATGGTAGAAAAAACTATGAAAGGGTTGGCCCCTTTATACACGCACCTACATAAGAGCAAACATCTCTGTTAAAGACATATTGCTGCTACTACAATAAGAGACGCAAACATCTAGATTCATTCTCTTTTGGATGAAGGCCATACAAAGAAGAATTGGCTTGGCACAAGCAACGTGGGTTTGATAAATTCATAAATATTTCATGCACATTTTTGGGCCTCACTTTTCATTTTATTGTTAACACATTGCAACCCTCAGCGATGGCTCTAAAGAGTATATGTTGTGAATGAAATCGTAATCCCCCTTAAATATTTTGGTTTTCTATTTATGTGTCATATAAGGTAATGAAGATGGCTGCGTCTCAGACATCTGATTGTGAATTTTATTTGCCACAGGTGCATAGTTCGTGGTATGGGCCAAATTTGGACTATGAACAGTTTCTGAGGTGTGTACCATTTTCAACTCCTACGCATGGGTGGAAAAACTCCTTTTCAACACCTGCTCGAGGGTGTCCCTGTGTAGGACATCTAGAGCAGGAAATGGAAGAAGACAGGCTGAAAAATGTACATTGTGCCGTTCCATGACCACCACATGGTGTTGGGGATGGCAGCTTTGGAGCGGGGCAGAGTGCAGGTGAGACTACACCCCACAGCTTTGAATTGACTAGATTGGTTGTTTTAGAAAATCCGGAGGGTGTGGAGTGAGAGGCTCCTAGACCATGCTAGAGTTAGGGGTGTGCAACAGGTCGCAGTGGGTCTATTATGGGAATCGTTTGTGGGGCAACCACTGATTCCTTCTGGTGATTATGTGCCTTCAATCAGAAGGGGTGCACAGCTGTCAACTGGTGCCACTTCCCTCGCAACCACCGGATAACCCCTTCTGTCAGGAGCAGCCCCAAACATTTTTTCCCAAGTTATAACCAACTATGCATGTATAGCGTCTCTAGTTTAAAAAAAGACTCTTTGCACAGGTGCTTTACAACTAGTGAAACAAATTGGTTCCACCCATGTATTAAAAAGGGCTCAGATCAAGAAATTAGTTTGCTAAAAAATGTCCAATATTAAATGGGAATGTGGGGGTATAGGGGAGGCGCAAAAAGTAAATAAGTAATGTAATGAATGAAACAAGCTTCCATCAAAAGTCACCCCTTCTTTGACCATAACCTAGTTAGAAACTCAGTACCCTATTAGGAACATCCCTGTAGTGAATCCAAATTACCCTAGCGGGACATTCTTTTTAAGAAAACATATTGGGATCCGCGCAAGTCACACCATCCAGACTACCCTGTCTCCAGTGTCTAGTTTTTAGAAATGTATGGGGTTGGTGGGCTTCCTGGGTGGGAGCCCAGACCCACATAATGCAGCTAGACACATTGTGGAAATGTGCCTAAAGGTGGGCACACTGGTGCAGAGTCACCCTCTTGTCCACGGGTCCAAAGACCAACAAAATAGAGACTGGCACTGGAGTTGGAATAAATAACAAGTTTATTAATCACTCATGAGTGGGACCACATCCACACAACACTCAAGTGCTGCAGGAGGTAGTACACTGAATTCGCAAACCGTCGTCCCTTTTATACCGGTTTTCTGCAACGTAAGCACGTGAACAGGAATAGGAAGAACAAGTTTTAGAAATAGTTATCAGCAAACAAGGGCAGATGAATAACTACGTGGTCAGCAAAGTGGGAGTCGGAGCAGGAATGCTTATGGCAGCAGTAAATTGTCAACAGTTAATATCTGAGAACAGGTGCACTGGCAGTGACAGACCCTAAGCACGCATATTTCTTTAGCTGAGTCAGGAAGTCAACTAAAATAGATAACACAAGCAGAGTGAAAAGATGAGCAGCAGAGGACAGGAGAATTACGAAGAAAACGAAATGGACACCACAGCCAAAATGGCTGTCGCTTATGCTAAGTAAAATATTACACATTTCCACAGATGACCCTTTTAGCATAAGCGAACACATTGTCTTATGCTTCAAAAGGGGTACGATAAACATCATGTATATCAATTAGCATCATATCACTGACTTCTCGGTCTATTGCTAAACGGGCATTTACATTTTGGACATTCGTTTTAGATGGTAGACAAGTAGCACAAGTGGAAATACAGAGGGAACAAAGCAAAGAGAAGAGAATTGCAATATTTATGAACAAGGCCGATAATATTTTCAAATCCCATACAGAAAATACGCTCCAGAACCATCCAGCCCAAGTCCATGTTCCTGAATCTTGATGTATCTCAGAGGTTATTTTATGCATTTTGGAAATGGCATCATAAACAGAAGGGACGTGGTCAGGGATAAATACACAACAAGTACTATCGATAATGTGACATGCTCCACCATGATCAGCTAGAATAACGTCTAGCACCATTTTGTTTTGTAAAGTCACAATTCTCGTAATTTGGAGTTCTTCTGTAATATTTCCAAGCGCCATTGCTGTCTGATTAGTCACAGCCTCTACTACACGGGTTAAGCTTCTGATCTTCCTACTATTTAAAGCCGCACCAACAAAGAAAAAGAGTTCCAAATTAAAGTCAACATATTGCTGTAATGCAGTGTCAGTTTGATCCACTTCATCATTATTTATAGTTCTTTTGAATCGGTTCAAGGAAATGTCATTAAACAGTTTTTGAACTTTATGATAAGATGCAGGTGCTAGGAACACAGGAGGAAGCAAGAAGGACACAAAACATGTTCCAGACCATCCGATTGGTAGATGATAGTAGCCTTTACTCCCACAAATGAAATAAGTGTTGTGTGAGGATAGAAAACTGCTATTGTTTGTTCCAGAAATGTTCAATACTGTGGTACAGTCACTTTTTCCCACTGGGATACTACCAAAACTGCTCACACATAGATTTGTTCGGACTCTAGTAACAGCGATAACAAAAGGCCCGTTACCCTTGGCCGTTAGAGTGTTGGGGAAAACATAACGTGTGGAGGAATTTTTTTTGCGATGCTCCTCCACATCCCATACAGTTCCTTTGGATTGTGGGTCCCCTTCCTCATCGGGGTAACAAACTTTATTAAGTTTTGCCTTAAGTCCTCCTCCATCAGCTAGAGTAATATTAGCAATTTCAGAGGCCCACAACAGTGCAAACCAGGCTCTACAAGAGCCATTATGCGAGAATGGCAAGGGAATGAAAGGCGTTCCTCCCTTCTTCTGATGAGCTAGCATCTTTCCACATACCCAGCAGTTGGTAGGGTTCGTAGAATTATGAGTATGATGCAACATTTGTATGAAAGTGTTATTGAGATACGACATTCGGTGCTTCTTTTCATGATAGGGAAGAGTAAAATAATAATGTTCGGTGGGACAGGAGTAGTAGCAGTCAATAAGTTTTGAGCCGGAGCTACTTCCTCTACAACCCACATTATTACAGCAATGATGACAACAGTCAAAGTTAGTCCAATAGCGAACATCATATTTTTACTACAGACTTTTGCAGCGTTCGATTTCTTCTCCTCCGGCATGTTCATTTTGTCGGTAAACAACAAAACAGATGGTGCCCTAAGGTCCTGGGCAGGCATTGGTTTCTTCACTAACATTAAGACGAGTAGTCACTAATAGGCTACCCCCCTTTGTAGTTAGTCTTTAAGCACCCAGGACAGTGGCTCAAACAGTCTCTTTCTGCGATGAAATGTCTTTATTCCTGGATTGAAGCAGATATCTAGATGTACCAGGGATTGTGTGGTCCGGGGAAACTTCCTCAGGTCTTTCAGGTGACACAGCTCATCCTTTCTCAGTGACCAGGATGTCGCGGTAATCTGTAAACGCAGTTGGGCTCACAAGGGCATGCGGGTCTTTTTGATAATGGGTGGCATGCACCCAATTCTTCCTGCTGGTTACTCGCACTGCAGTTCTGATAGCCAGGAAGACTTGTTCCGGCCAACGAGGTGCCAAGGAACTGGTCCGCTGGAAGGACTTCGTCAAGACAAAGTCACCAGGCCGCAGATCATGGCCATCACCCTGTGACCTGTCTGGAAGGGCTTCCCGTACCTGCTGATAAATAGAAGACAAGCTGTCAGTTAACTGGGACAAATAGTCACTCATCAACACATGGGGTACATCATGTATAGGGCGAGGCTTAGGGATTCCCCAACTATTCATGGGCCTGCCAAACACAACCTCATATGGCATAAGGCCAGATCGTGTATGTGGTATTGATCTGATAGAAAGTAGTGCTAGGGGCATGGCATGATGCCATTTCAAAGATGTGGAAGCCTGTATTTTAGCCAATTTCGATTTCAGGGTGGAGTTCTAACGCTCTACCAAACCTGCTGATTGTGGGTGAAAAGCGGCATGAAATTTCTGCTTAATCCCTAACCCTTTCATGACATATTCGAAAACTTGCCAAATGAAATGAGGTCCGTTGTCACTCCATAAGACCCGACAAATGCCGAATCGAGGGAAGAACTCTTAGGAGAACTTTCTCTGTCGTGAGAGCTGTATTATCCTTCATAGCATACGCCTCCACCTATTTACTTGAAGGGATAAACCACTACCAAGACATATTTCAAGTTATTACAGCGCTCAAACTGAATGTAGTACATTTGCAGGACCTCAAAAGGTGCAGTTGGTGTCTCAAACCCTTATGTTGGAGTTTGCGTTTATTTTCCAGGATTATACTGGAGACAGACCAAACAAGACTGGACCATCTTTTTAGCAGTGTCGGCAATATCAGGATATCACAAACTTGCATAAGTTGCTTTGCCATTGAGGATGAACCAACATGTGCCGGCCCATGTGCCATGTGAATCATGGGGTATAAGTAGGCTGTGGGTAACTTCCATTTGGTCATATCTTTATTCCTCCAACAGCCCTCATCATCCAGTGTTCCCTCCTTAGACCATTGGTCTAGTTCATCAGTGGAGGCAGACTTTTGCATGTCCAGCACCTCTTGCCTGGCATCATGCCAACGTTCAGCTTGTGACTTCACTACATACATAGATGTGGTACTTCGCTGCATTGCGGTTTCAAAGGGTGTGTGATCTGCAAAGGCATTACCTGCTCCTATTTTATCAGTCACTTTCTTGTGTGCACTACACTTAACAATTGCCACTCTTTTAGTATAGGTTAGAGAAGTAAGGAGATTATGTACTAATTCTCCATGCACTGTGTCCCATGTGAGGTGAGAAACCCCCTTTCTTTCCACAAACTACCAAAATTGTGTGCCACCCCGAAAGCGTACTGGCTGTCGGTTAGAACAAGCAAATCTGTACTAAGCTCACATGCTCTCGTTAGTGCAATCAATTCGGCCGCTTGGGCCGACTTCTGTAGGATGCGAGCTGTTTCAACTACTGTCGGAAGTGTTGTAATCGCATAGGCAGCAGATTTAGTGCCATCAGGCAATTTAGACACGAGGCAACCCATAGCTCCCCATCAACACTAGGGAGAGGTGCATCTTGTAGGTCAACGCGTCCCTTTGTTTACTCTTCAGTGAGGAATATACAATCATGTAACTCCTGAGACTGAGTAGCTGGAAAAGGCAATAGTGTGGCAGGGTTTAGGATCAGACATCTTTGCAGCGTAATATGAGGGGCCAAAAGTGTCAATTCATATCCTGTCAAGCGAGCACTAGTCAAATGCTGTGTTTTCGTTTGATTTAGCAAGGCATCAACAGAATGGGGTACTAACACAAGCAGTTTATGTGACAAAACTAATCCTTCACTCTGACGAATCGAGGGAAGAACTCTTAGGAGAACTTTCTCTGTCGTGAGAGCTGTATTATCCTTCATAGCATACGCCTCCACCTATTTACTTGAAGGGATAAACCACTACCAAGACATATTTCAAGTTATTACAGCGCCCAAACTGAATGTAGTACATTTGCAGGACCTCAAAAGGTGCAGTTGGTGTCTCAAACCCTTATGTTGGAGTTTGCGTTTATTTTCCAGGATTATACTGGAGACAGACCAAACAAGACTGGACCATCTTTTTAGCAGTGTCGGCAATATCAGGATATCAAACTTGCATAAGTTGCTTTGCCATTGAGGATGAACCAACATGTGCCGGCCCATGTGCCATGTGAATCATGGGGTATAAGTAGGCTGTGGGTAACTTCCATTTGGTCATATCTTTATTCCTCCAACAGCCCTCATCATCCAGTGTTCCCTCCTTAGACCATTGGTCTAGTTCATCAGTGGAGGCAGACTTTTGCATGTCCAGCACCTCTTGCCTGGCATCATGCCAACGTTCAGCTTGTGACTTCACTACATACATAGATGTGGTACTTCGCTGCATTGCGGTTTCAAAGGGTGTGTGATCTGCAAAGGCATTACCTGCTCCTATTTTATCAGTCACTTTCTTGTGTGCACTACACTTAACAATTGCCACTCTTTTAGTATAGGTTAGAGAAGTAAGGAGATTATGTACTAATTCTCCATGCACTGTGTCCCATGTGAGGTGAGAAACCCCCTTTCTTTCCACAAACTACCAAAATTGTGTGCCACCCCGAAAGCGTACTGGCTGTCGGTTAGAACAAGCAAATCTGTACTAAGCTCACATGCTCTCGTTAGTGCAATCAATTCGGCCGCTTGGGCCGACTTCTGTAGGATGCGAGCTGTTTCAACTACTGTCGGAAGTGTTGTAATCGCATAGGCAGCAGATTTAGTGCCATCAGGCAATTTAGACACGAGGCAACCCATAGCTCCCCATCAACACTAGGGAGAGGTGCATCTTGTAGGTCAACGCGTCCCTTTGTTTACTCTTCAGTGAGGAATATACAATCATGTAACTCCTGAGACTGAGTAGCTGGAAAAGGCAATAGTGTGGCAGGGTTTAGGATCAGACATCTTTGCAGCGTAATATGAGGGGCCAAAAGTGTCAATTCATATCCTGTCAAGCGAGCACTAGTCAAATGCTGTGTTTTCGTTTGATTTAGCAAGGCATCAACAGAATGGGGTACTAACACAAGCAGTTTATGTGACAAAACTAATCCTTCACTCTGACGTGTTGATTCAGCCGTTGCTGCCACTGCTCGGAAACATCCAGGCAGCGCACGGGCGACTGGGTCAAGGACAGCTGAGAAATATGCACAAGGACGTTGCTTATCACTGTGTGTCTGCGTTAAAACTGAGAGGGCAGAACCTTCCCTCTCGTGTACATAGAGTGTGAAAGTCTTAGTGTAGTCTGGAGTTCCTAATACTGGTGCAGAGCAAAGAGCTTGGCGTAACTGTTGGAAGGCATTCTGACATTCAGTAGTCCATGGGGGGGCATCGAAGTGTCTTTAGTCAAAAGGGCCAACAAAGGTTTAATAATGTGCGAAAAACAGGGGGATCCACTGCCTACAAAAGGAAGTGAGGCCAATCAGTGCACGGACATCCTTCTGAGTACGGGGCACATGAGTATCTACAATAGTCTGAATGCGGTCTGGTGTAAGTGTACGTCCCTCCTTAGACAGGAGGTGACCTAAATAGGTAACCTGCTGTCTACAAAATTGCAATTTCTTTCGCGAGACTTTGTGATTGAGAGAGGCAAGAAATGATAACAATAACAGTGTTCCTTCTTCACACAGCTCAGGGGTATCTGCAGCCAACAAGATATTGTCAACATATTGGATAAGGGCCACCCCTTTAGGTACAGGAAAAGAATCAAGCTGCCTTTTCAATGCCCGACTGCAAATGCTAGAATACTCTGTATTGCCCTGTGGAGCTCTACAGAACCGAAATGATCTATTTTTCAGGGTGAATGGGTATCGAGAAGAAAGCATTCTTCAAATCGATCACCGAAAATGTAGTGGCAGTAGGGGGGACCATAGTGAGAAGTGTAGTGATATCAGAAACTACAGGATATTGGGGCACTACAATTTTATTAACTTCTCGCAAATCAATAATGAATCTGTAGCTTTTAGTGTCAGTGTCTTTTTTCAAAATAGGAAGGATAGGGCAATTGCAAGTGTTATAGACTTCTTCTTCCACTACCCCTACTTTAATCAAATCCTGAACAATATGTGCCAATGCTTCTTTACCTTCTCAGTATATTTTGTATTGGGCAGTCGAGGCAATGAAACACCTTCCTTTACTTGAATATGTACAGGTAGAATAACCCTTTGACCCACATCAGTATCTGATTTAGCCCACAAAGTACAGAGTGAGGATGCCAGAGCGACATCCTCATTGATAATACAAGATCTCTTAACCATTGGATGATTGTCATTCAAAATAACACGCACATCTTCCAGAGAACAACGTATTGTGGCACGAAAATATTTAAGCATATCGATACCCACAATGAAAGTGGGCTAGGTGTAGGTGTCTCATCAAATCCTATCTATGTTATCATTGTGCCGGACAGGGGAGCCCTAGGAACCAATTTTTTAGACAGAGCACTACGGGTAGCCCCTGTATCAACCAGAAACCGATCAGTAGATCCCAAGATGTTTGCGTCAACATAGGAACCCATTTGATCTACTGGCACCTCAACCGGTTCCTTACCCCATCCTAGGCATCCCTATGCATAATCGGAATCCGCAAGGGCATCAGCAGAATAATCAGACATTTGACGTTGATTTAGTCTATCAAAAGTATCAGAGTAATTTGGTCCTTGTTCAACTGCTTCAAATCTGGGGCGAGCTCCTGTACCTTCCGCTTACTGAATTTCCTGGGCGTCCTCTTATACTGCCCCTTCCCCGCTGATACTGCTGACCTCGCAAAAGAGGGCACTCAGAACGCCAATGCCAAGTGTCTTTACAATAAGCACACTGACCAGGGGACAAATTTGCTTGAGGAAGAGGGGGCACACCAGGTGTATACATTGCACGTCCGCCTCTTCCACCTCCCCTAAACGGTGGACCATATATTTGAGCCAACATAACTTTTGTCTTTAAAGCTTTATCCTTCTTATCCTCCCTGCATTTCGCTTCCTGTTTCTGTCACTCATAATATTGGGCCATAGTCAAAAGGGAAACTAGGGAAAACGTGGTCCAAGAACTCTCGCTGACCTTTAAGTGACTAGCTATTTCCGGTAACATATTAGCGACAAATTTATCGACAAACAAATGCTTATCATCGGCCAATGACTGACCACTAAAATCATGGAATGCTTCCTCAAACCTTGAAAAGAAATCAGAAACTGACTCATCCGTTTTCTGTTTACAGGACGCAAACGTAGTCCAATCTATTTTCTTAGGGGGTATGAGAGTCTTTAACTTAGTCACAATAGCTTTAGGAAGATCTAATATCGCCTTCTGAGGTTTCTGTGCAGGCTCCATTTCCGCATCCATTTGTTCTAAATATTCCCAGGTATCACCATATGCTACAATGTCATCTACTATACGTATCGTTCTCCACATATTAGGAGACAAAATAAGCCCGAAGAACATATCAATATCTGGCAAGGTTAGGTGCAGGAGATAATGGATGCTTCCACCTCCTCATAGAAGGCGGCAGGATTTTTCCAGGGGTCGGGCAAAGCTGCTTTAAGAGCCATC
Source organism: Triturus cristatus (assembly GCF_964204655.1). Classification (NCBI taxonomy): domain Eukaryota; kingdom Metazoa; phylum Chordata; class Amphibia; order Caudata; family Salamandridae; genus Triturus; species Triturus cristatus. The sequence goes on along the minus strand of NC_140580.1, from coordinate 142,019,973 downwards.
ATGTCAGCTCTACTCCAAGGAGTGTAAACCCAATTATATATAAAATAAACATTTTATCATCCGAAGTTTTATCATCATTGGTTCCCCCACCCTTCGGAGGAACATACAGGGGTGCAGCTTCACGCATAGGTTTCACGTAACTATAGTACTACTGGGTGCAACCTCTTCCACCGGAGCATCTATGTCCTGTGCTTGAGTTTGAACAGCTTCTATACCTCTCTGTTTTCTAGCTAATACTTGCTCCTTTCGTAAACGTAATGTTACGTCTCGTATTTTAACCACTCGTCTAAGCATATCAGATAGGTCAGAAAAAGTAAAAGTCCCCTCTGTTAATCGCTTACAATCAGTATTTATATCAGCTGGCTCTAGTTCCTGAGAAATTTGTCTATAATCAAATATTACCTCCCAAGCAAATTTTTCAACAAAATAAAATTGCTCTGTAATTTTACACTGTTGAACCATAGTTACAATGAGCGATGCAGCGTGAAGCCGACAGGCCTCCTCCCTAGCCGCGGTTTTTAATTTATCTTTTTCTGCTTTAGTCAAAGTAGAGCGAGTTTGTCGCCCATCTTGTTTATCTTGTTTTTTGTCGTCTGAAGACACGTGCTCGTCGTCAGAAACCTCATCAGGGGCACTTGGAGTGGGAAGTTTATACGGGGGTGGGGGGCGTTCTAATAAGATGCAATCATCCTTAGATGTATCAAGTAGGGAATAGAGAGGGCGCCTAATAGGATGCCGGCCATTTACCTCTAAGCGACGTTCCCCATCTTCTTTTCTATTTTTTCCTTCTTTTCTTTATTTTTTAATTCTAGCGCTTTTTGATATATCGATTTTCGTTGTTCTTTTTCTGCTATAGCTTCTGATCTCTTCGCTCTCTCTAGTACTTCTTTGTCCCACATACGCACACAATCAAACATATCCTGTCTACTTTTTCTTTTAAATAAACAACTGCTCTACATATTGAACCTTTTTAAAATCAAATGACCCATTCACCGGCCATTGCAGATCGAAATCTTTCTTTGTGTATTTGTTCCACAGTGGACCGTACATTATGGAAGAAATACCATATATGACATACATGTCTCTATTAGGTGTCCCTTCTGGGGGAGCCGGATGACTTTGTTCCAAGCTTACTTTGGAACCACCAGAGCAGCAACACCACCTACGGAGTGTGCTGAGAACAGGCATGTTTTATAAATATATGTAAAATATTACTACTCCAAACAAATATTCCACAAGGAGAAACATCTCCACATTACCTGCCTTCAAACTTTACAAAGAATGAATAACAAATCTAAACAAAAAGCCCAGGCCAAACAAATCAAGAGTGCCGCTTCCGCGACCTTACCAAACAGAAGTCTCGAACTCCCACCTCCTGATCTCTTGGTTGACCTAATGGTCACTTCAAAATTATGCCAAAGAAAACCCCAGTCGAGACTGGCCACCACCTGGAGGGTCAAATCGGGAAAACCGGATAAGTCAAGTCGGCCTGCAAAGACAAAGGTCTCCTCGTGCAGTGCGCTTCCTCAGTAATATTTCGATCATCCGTCCAGACCACTCCTTCGGACGGCCGCATCTCCGATGGGGCCCTTCGTTGGGCGCCAACTGTGGAAATGTGCCTAAAAGTGGGCACACTGGTGCAGGGTCACCCTCTTGTCCACGGGTCCAAAGACCAACAAAATAGAGATCGGCACAGGAGTTGCAATAAATAACAAGTTTATTAATCGCTCATGAGTAGGACCACATCCACACAACACTCTCCAGTGCTGCAGGAGGTAATGCACTGAATTCACAAACCGTCGTCCCTTTTATACCGGTTTTCTGCAATGTAAGCATGTGAACAGAAATAGGAAGAACAAGTTTTAGAAAAAGTTATCAGCAAACAAGGGAAAAGGAATAACTATGTGGGCAGCAAAGTGGGAGGGGGAGCAGGAATGCTTATGGCAGCAGTAAATGGTCGACAGTTAACATCTGAGACCAGGTGCACTGGCAGCTACAAACCCTCAGCAAGTACATTGCTTTAGCTGAGTCAGGAAGTCAACTAAAATTATTAACACAAGCAGAGTGAAAAGACGAGCAGCAGAGGACGGGAGAATTATGAAGGAAACTAAATGGATACCACAGCCAAAATGGCTGTCGCTTATGCTAAGTAAAATATTACACATTTCCACAGAATCACCAGAATTAGTGAATTTGAAAGGAAAAATCTAGATAATTCCCTGTTGTGTCTTCTGAGGTCTATCCTGTCGGGGGGCAATAGGACCACCTTATCAAGAGGCTAATGTTTTTATCGGGAGAAATGTGGGAACACAGAATATTTGCTTCTTAGAGAATTTCTCTTTATGCTTGACTTCAAAATGTAAGCCAGTATGCAAAAAAAAAAAAAAAAAAAAAAAAAAAAAAAAGAACATGTTGCACCATATTCAGAGATGTACAAATAACCACTACTCCTTAACTCATTATCTTGGGTACAATTGAAAATGCATAGGTTTGATTTATATCCATTTTTCGTTCATTAGATTTTACCATATGAATTGATGTATGGTCGGTACACAATTACAAATCATATCAGCAGCTCTGTTGTTGGCTCTGGACATTGCATGTGTTTAGACATTTAACAAACACACTATATCCCTGCAACCAGAAAGGTTTCACAGATGCAACGCTATATTAGTTTAGTAAATTAGCCATCAGGTCAAAATAATTAGATGAAAACACTGTCAGATATTTCTCCTATGTATTTATTTTTCCAATGACTAGTTTATTTGGGAAAACCTTGATCTATACAAATGACCCCATGTCGAATACAACATTTTTGAGTATTTTCAGAAAATGTACAGCTGTCCCGGTTAATCCACGAGTTTCACAACTGTTTCCACCACGAACCTTAAAAAGGTTGAAACCACAAAAGCTAGAAAAATAGACTTCCTATTTGAAAATTGCAAAAACTGTGGACAAAATTATTCTTAACGATTCAGCCTGTTCCTGAAAGCAGGGAAGCACACAAAACATTTTGTGGATGTCATTCTTAAAAATATATGTACTTTCTTGCACAGTACATTTTTCCCTTTTGGGAAAAAAAAAAAACATTGATACATTTTGGGTCCATTTTCTCTGTACCCTTCAGGGCAATCTACAAACCGTGTGCCTTTAGAATCCAAAATGTGGGGGAAAAGAACACAAATCTGGCATGGGATACCTTTTGTGGGAAAAAAGTGATGCAGGCTAAAGCAGGAACTGCCCCAAATATCAAAGAACATCAACGGAAGGGCTGAGCACATGGTCGTTAGTAGGGGTGGGCGGAATTTGCGTAATCGCGTTTCGCAAATCTCCGCGAAACGGTAAAAAATCTCCGCGAACACGCAGAAATTCCGCGAACACGCGGAATTGCTTGTTCGCGATACTTTTTTCCTGTTCGCGATCGCAGTTTGCGTGCTCGGGGTGAAATATCTCGCGAACACGCATATTGAGAACGCGAACAAGCACAAAATTTCGCGAAGTCGCGGAACGCAGATTTTTGGGCAATTTCGCGTTCTCCGCGGAACGCGAAATTACCCAAATTCCGCAAATTCCGCGAGCGGAACGGAATTTACCGCCCAGGCCTAGTCGTTAGGGAGGGTGATAGACGTTTCACCCTTTAAGGACTAGCACAAAATAACAAGGTGTGTAGGAGACTATGGTGACCCCTAATCCTTCCCTCACCGCATCACCTTCAAGATATTTATGAAAACCTGGATACTCTCCACCAGGTAAAGGGTATCTTGAGGTCTGTAAATTTCAGCCTGCCAGGGAACCAAACAGAGGCATGGATGACTATTCTTAGAAACAACCTTCCTGATGGAAAGCATGGTGTTTCCTCTAGATGTTATGTCAAGACAGGAGGCTAGCATTATGCATACTTTTTTATTTAACTACTTCTGAGCAGCAACCATTAAAAGCTTCCAGAATAGAACTTAAAACATCACAATCAAAAAAAGAATGTTCAGTCCCAATATAATCTGGGTCCTTCATCTTCCTCTTATGTTGGCTGCTTCTGAGCAGATAAGTATATATGAGTTATTAATGTGTGTGATTTATTTGTTTCAATACCACGGGTTTCATTTTAAAAAGACCTTCAAGAATTATTTTGCTTTGGTGTGGGTTTCTAAACTCAGAAGTAATGTTATGCCTTCTCTATTGGGACCCACTGGATGCTACTGGTAAGAACAATTTAAATGCCGAAAACAATAGATTTGCAGCTTGAGATAATTTAATTGATTCAACTGATGAATTAAAGGAAGAGTACCAGTGAGGATTTCACCAGTTTATCTACGGTGTCTACTAACGGTTGATAAGGGCAACGTAATGCTTCGTACATTGCACCTGTATTGTATACACAGGTAAAATGTGAATAAAGAACAACTTGTATAAAAAAATAAAGAGTACACAAAAACTCTACTGAAGACACATCTGTTTCTCAACTGTAGCAGACACTCCTTAGAATTAGCATTTCTAGCATCTGCTGCATCCAAACAACTAGTGCTGTGTCCCTAAAAGGATGTGAATTCATCTTGTGCCTCTTCTGTGTTTTGACAGTCTCCATCTGTGTGAGCTTTTGGGTGTTTTGTCAAGCTTTTTCTATCCAAGATGCTCTTTAACAGGGCCCTCACTTCACTCTCTAAGTAAATGTTTGCCCTGATGGAGCGTTATTATGTTTTATGGAAAGCCTCAAACTACATTAAGAGTTTGTCCCCTGTTGTTAGCCCATGGGAATGCATATGCACCACGATGGTCTCCCTATCGGTGGGGGGCTTTCTCCTGGTGTCTGTGGAGTGCATGGTTGGAAGACAACTAGCACCTTGTGATGCTTCTGGAACTTCCTCTTCATAATCCCTCTCACTTTGCATTCTCCTCAGTCAGCACTACTTATTGTTAGCCCCTTTGAACCAGGGTCCTAGCTGGTGGCCAGTTCTCACAAGCTGAAGCTGTTTTGTGATTGCTACACCTATGCAGGAGTGGCTCATTTCCACAACCACCATATGTACATCTCCACTTGGTCTCATCCGTGGGCCATCAGCTCGGAGTTTCAAACTGAATCCAGTTCACCGCATTTCATGTGCGGCAACTCCTCCTCCAGATGTCTTGGTCTGACAGCTTGTCCTTGGCAAGACTTGGCAGTGGGTTATGGCACTACCTAGGTTATCCGCCTCTATGATCTACTTCTACTCTAGACTAAGAAGGAGCTTGCACTACATGCCCGACAAACCCAACAGCGTCTGAAGGGAGGCAAGAGATCTTGCAGGGCCACACATCAGAAAGCACTAACTTGCTGCTTTGGAAAGGAAAGTCCTAACTGGAATGCAGGCTACTTCAGAACTGCTATTCAAACTATGCTCTTCTTGAACCTTGATGGAAACAACACACTTCAGATAGAAGTTGTTGGACCTGTCAGCCCTAGGGTGGTCTCCCCTTCTATTTTTGTATCGTGCCTCATTTTTTCCACCCTCATTTTTATGTTGGACTAGGTATCCGGGCGCCTTTTCATTGCCAGGCAGTGTTAAGGTGCAGGTGCTCCCTTCTCCCAAGATGGCTGCCACAGACCCCTGCTACTGCAGGGTGGTCGTTTTTCATAGTAGCACCCTAGCTGCCAGGAGCTGGCTGGGACCCACAACAATGTTGCGACACCAGCCCGCCTTTCAAGGTTGCCAGATTGGGCTATTTCCCGCACAATTGGGCTACTTTTTCCCCAGTTGTGCGGGAAAAACCCATGCCTGGCGGGGGGCTACTTTTTGGGCTGGATTTGCGACGTTGTGCGTGAAATACTGGCCTGGGGCGGGCGCCCAACGCTATGCAGCATGTGAGATGATCGATCGCGCACAAGCACTGTAAGCAGTAACAGTAACACCGCTATTAAGCAATAAGCACGCACAATCATTCGCACCTGCGCGTTGCAGGCTTGCAGCATCATTCATTGCATGCCTCCCCTCCCCTCTGCCGGCCCTTGCCTAAACTGCGCGCCGCGCAGCGCGGTCAATCAAAGTCAGCCCCGCCCAGCCAGGCCAGCAGTCAGCATTAGCCAAGCGGCCAAGCCCAGTGAAACCGACGACCCCACCCCCCCTAGGCCGAGCCGAGGCAGACGTGAGCAGGTAACATAGCAACTCAGAAGAACTTGACAACGAACCAAGCCAGGGCCCAGGCAACACAACAGTTATTGGTCAATGTTGCAGGTGCCATTGCCATTGGCTAAGTAGAAGTTGACTAATGACTACAATTGTTACATTGTTGCTGGTGCTGCCTGTTGCCGGGCCTGAGCCTGAGGCTGCGCGCGCCTGCGTCACGTCACGTGCCACACACCACCAATTTAAGTGTCTGTCTGAGTGTTGTGTGTTCTGCATAGCAGCACAGTGCACACACACTACGGACGTGACGTCACACACGGAGAAGAGCTCCCCCCCTGCCACCACCTAACTTTTACCATACCCCTCGTGGTGTCTGTGGCAAATAATTAGCCAATGTGGGGGTCTCCAGGGCCGTCATGTTGTAGCGCGCGAAAACGCTACCAATGACGGCCCTGGGAATTAATTTTAGGTCAGCCCCCGAGGTTCCATATAATGCGGGGGCTGTGAGCAAAGTCTTTTCGGCGGCGGCGAATCCATTCCGGCGATTAATAACTTGAGTCGACTTGAGTTTGTGCAGGAGGCAGAGCATGAGTTACTAATACCACCAACTTGACTGACTGAGCTGAGCTGAACTCGCCTGCCTCGCCCTCGACGTGGAGAGTAGACTGCCTCAGACTCTCTGACCCAGACCCAGTCACCGTCACCGACACCGATCACTCACCGATCCAACAGTACTGACTGTGCAGAGTGACTGTCAGACTTGCAGACAGTAGCGGGCGGCGTGCGCAGGGCCGCAGGCTAGGCCCAGGCAGTGTCAGAAGACGTGTGAGGACTCGGAGGACTGGAGAATCCAGACGAGTTAACTAACGACGACGAGTCCTGTCCGACACAAGTCCGACTCCGAGTCTGACCACTGCACTCGTCATCATCCTCATCAGCAGCAGGCCCAGGCCCAGCCGCCCGGGCCCAGGCCCAGGCCCACCTCGCTCCAGCTCAGCCTCCAGCCCAGTCCAGAGTCCAGCCCTAGCCCCAGTCACTCCAGCGGCCCCCCGAGTCACTAAGTCCAGGCTGCCCCAGTAACTCAAGAGTCCAGCCCCCAGGCCCGCTAGCGGCCAGGCCCAGCCACTGCCACCGTGCCTGCCTTGCTGCACGCAGTTCCAGCCTGCCAGGCAGCGTTAGTGTCCAGTCTGCCAGCCACCCACCACCGGCGGTGACCGCGTGACTCACCAGTCACCAGCGACCAGGTAAGTGACAGTGAAACTGACATGATGTCAGTGACATCATGACGGTCGTGTTTTAGTGGCGCGCTAGTGCGATTGGAAAGTATTTTTTTGCGCCTCATCAATGACCCAGTGGTTGGGGGTTGGCTTTACTAATAAAAATGTATATCGGCCCAAACTCATTTGAGCAACATTAAAATAATGAAAGACTGGGGAATTTCTAACAATATAGTAACACAAAAAAAGGTCTAACTGTACCATCCATGTTTGTATGCAGCTCTTTGATGACAGTTCATAGGTCACTGTCCTATGTTAGGATTGTAATTTCTGAACAGTCGTGTTTTAGCGGCGCGCTAGTGCGGAAGTATTTTTTTGCGCCTCATCAATGACCCAGTGGTTGGGGGTTGGCTTTACTAATAAAAATGTATATCGGCCCAAACTCATTTGAGCACCATTAAAATAATGAAAGACTGGGGAATTTATAACTATATAGTAACACAAAAAAAGGTCTAACTGTACCATCCATGTTTGTATGCAGCTCTTTGATGACAGTTCATAGGTCACTGTCCTATGTTAGGATTGTAATTTCTGAACAGTCGTGTTTTAGCGGCGCGCTAGTGCGAAAGTATTTTTTTGCGCCTCATCAATGACCCAGTGGTTGGGGGTTGGCTTTACTAATAAAAATGTATATCGGCCCAAACTCATTTGAGCAACATTAAAATAATGAAAGACTGGGGAATTTATAACTATATAGTAACACAAAAAAAGGTCTAACTGTACCATGCATGTTTGTATGCAGCTCTTTGATGACAGTTCATAGGTCACTGTCCTATGTTAGGATTGTAATTTCTGAACTGCAAGTAACACAAGAATCTCTGTGACAAAGGCAGTAACCCACTGAGCTACCCAAATAAAATACAGCCTATCTGCATTTCAAAACTACAAACGGGCAAAGGGCTGCTCTCCAGCAGGATCATTACTCACCAGTTCGCTGGACATTTTTTATTGTTGCCTTGCATCCATGGCCATGTTAATGATAAAAACAATTTAAATGAATATATGCAAAGTATGTGCCTTGCTGCTAACACCCTCCCACCATCTGTATATTGACTAGAATGTATATTTGTCATTAAAATTGGTTCTGATGTCGATTTGCGCTTAATTGGACACTTGCTAATTTGGGCTGGTTTTTGGGCTGGAACTGGTCTGATTGGGCTTGTTTTGGGCTTGTATTTCAGCTGCATTGGGCTTGGGACGGGTCTAAAAATCTGGCAACACTGCCGCCTTTTTGTCCCATAATTAGAGTGGGGAAGCTCCTGGAAGAAGCTGGAACCTTCTAGAAGGGAGGTGGGGTTTTACTTTTGCCGCCTTGGCTAGAGGTCACCTGACCTAGGGCTACTTAAGAGTGGGAGGGAAACTTTTGTGGTGAGTTGGCCATTGGGGTGAAGCAGAGCTGGAAGAATCCACCAGAAGTGTAGGCGGTAGGGCCTAGCCAGGGACTTATGCCTCTGAGAGTGACAGGATTTAGATACTGCCTCTTAAGTGAGTGAGGTGCCCTGTGAATCCCACTGATCTTGCCCAGTAGTAGGAGGACCCAGAGACTCTCTGCCAGCCTGACTAGGAAGGACCTAGTCGCCCTCTCCATCCCTACCCCTGTAACAGAACCCCTTAAGGGCGCCAGATACATCTGCGCCAAAAGACTTCATCTGTCAACTGAGAACTGAAACCTAACTTTAAGAACTGAGACTGCATGACAAGAGCGAGCTGTAAGCCTTGAATGCCAGAGCTGAGACTGCGTGTCCAAGCTAACCTATTGAACTAATTGCTAAACCGATTGCCAAGCCACCGGGGATCGACCAGGTACTAGCGCTGTGACCCCCGCGCTCCCTGCCCTGGTCTGGGACCCCCGGCGGCGTGCTCCGCTGAGCACTTTACCCCATCCTTAATTTGAGCCCCCCCCCCCCTGCGACGACGAAGTCAACGCGCTCACCGCCGCGGCCTGGAGGAGTGCCCTGCTGTGTCGCGAGGCCCAGGCGAAGCCCGGGGCCCCGTCGCTGCCGTCGCAGCCGTGAGAGGAGGTGCGCAAGGTCGGGCCGAGTTCCCCCAACGTCGTGAGGACGGACGCCTGCTGACGCCGAGACGGAGGTAAGCCCGGAGGCCGAGATCCCCCCTGGTGCGCCCCCTGCTGGTCTGGAAACCACACCGCACTTGGCCCGGGTTGTCCCCGCCGTGGGAGTCCCCTCCCCTGCCTGCGCGACGGAGAGACCCCGCCGAGGGATCCTGTCCGTGTCCCCCCTTTTGTAATAATGAGCGCGGTGCTCTGTGAACTGCACCGGAGCATAGGGACCCGCTCCTCAAGTCCGGTCACCCTCCCCGCTGGAAGCCGCCCAAAGAACTGACTGACATTACCCTCGGGTGGCGCTTCACGCCACCGACCCTGCTTCCCCAGCCGGAGAGACCGGGACTGCGAGTAGCGCACTGTGTTATATGCTCTGCTCGAAAGTAAATTACATGCCAAGGAATGCGAGTAGGGCACTGTGTCATATGCTCTGCTCGAAAGTAAATTACATGCCAAGGAATGCGAGTAGCGCAATGTGTTATATGCTCTGCTCGAAAGTAAATTACCTGCCCAGGAATGCGAGTAGCGCACTGTGTTATATGCCCTGCTCGAAAGTAATCACCTGCCCAGGAACGCGAGTAGCGCACTGTGTTATATGCCCTGCTCGAAAGTAAATTACATGCCCAGGAACGCGGGTAGCGCACTGTGTTATATGCTCTGCTCGAAGGTAGTGATATGCAACTGATTACGAGTAACGCGTTGTGATAACTGTTCTACGCAAACGTTTCCACATGTAACTGATTGCGCGTAGCGCTGTGTTTTATGTGCCTTGCTTCACAGTACTAGGGGCCAGTGGTCACGAGGAGCGCTCAGTTCGACAGGCGCCATGTTGATGAACCCAATGTTCCCCCTTACAAGTAGTACGCTGTGTTAGACGGCCTGTTCAGGGAAAGACTTTACATAAGCGCGCACAGCGCTAGAATCTCCCGCATTTAACCAGCGGGCGTGGGTACATGAACGAGGTTAGGCACTGCATAGATATCACCAAGAGTGTCGCATGTACTGAACGATGGTATTATGATTCATGTATTACCTTGTTATTTCCTGAACTGCAACTGACCAGCTATACTTGGATAAACTTGAAGTATTTGCATAATTTAAACGGTGTGGCGTCCCTTATTGTGTGTGACTCTAGTCCATGAGAAGCGTGTGGTGTATGGTTGCTTAACACATAGCCCTCTGATTGCCTGACCGGCTCGCGCCACGTTACCGCCCTTAGGGCCTGGTGAACCCAGGTTCCTACAGAAGTCCATTAATCTTTTTATATAGGGTAAACCCAAAAGCAGAAGAAATTAAATCAAAGAGAACATCTGGCAAATATATTCAGGTCTTATATTTTATTGGATCATATGTTAAATATAATGTAGATGCCGCAGTGATCAATGCAAGCGAATCCCAAAAATGGAATATATACAAGTGGCACAAAAATGATGTGGCACAGAACAAAGTGCATCTACGTCCAAAATATGACGTTAGTAAGCCAAATTTACCATGGTAACGTTTTGACTCGACTAATTTAAAATTTGATGACAATTTAGGGATTGCTACAGCGCACGCATACTACGAAACAGAAGATAATATACGTTGGAAATGAAATCTTTAGAATTACACCAAGCTCAACAAAACAAGATATAATAAGGTTGCATATCAGCATCTCACAAGTCAGGAATTCTGATCTCTACCATGTTTACTCTCATAAAAATGTCTTGGTTGACCCAAGAGTCGAGTCACAAGGCTGAGTTCTTTCTACACAGGAAACCCAAGCTCATGCCTGTTTTACGATGTTGCATATGAAAGAATTCCACAAGCCAGCTTTAGGCTTACATGATAATGGTATCTCCAAAGGGAACTGGTTATGGGCACTACTAGTTCTTATTAACTTATAATTAACACAACGTGTTTTGTACAGCACACGTTCACCTCTTGGTACTCAGTAACAGATGTTTATTGTTACTGGAATCAATGGTACTCTTTTTTTTTGTACTCTAAAAAATGAAAGGCTGTGTGGACCTGCTGGGATTGAAATCTATGACCATGAGGACAAACAGTCCACTGTGCCATCAGACTAAATTTATGCATTTGTTCTAAATAAACTTTTTAAATTCTGGACGTACCTGCTATCTCAGGTATTAAGCAAGACACCCAGCACAAAAGTCTCAAATCAAATGTTTTGCCAGTGATGGTACCAACTTGAACATCCAAAAGGCAAGAGAGGATATACAGATAAAATTACTGCACAGTTAATAAAAAATATGAAACATAATTGTGCATCAGTGCAACAGGAGTCAAAAAATGATTTATGCCTGTTAAGTTACCTGACAAAGAGGAATCATTTCCCAAACTGCTCATTTCATATCATAGCTGCCTTTCCTATTTTGAGTACCTCGTGACATATGTGCGAGATGATGGTTCCTCTATCAAGGCTTTTAACCAAGCTCTGAAAGGAAGAATTTGGGCTGAGTTGAGCTGATTAATCAAGGAAGTCATCCAACACAACCCTGGCAAAGTATAAGTCACTGCATACCTCAACTTCACGATACTAAAGTTTAGAAAAAGTATGTCAAGAAGTGTGGCTGCCTGGCAAATGTAAGCAACTGAGACAAGCCTGATGAGGGCAGTAGAAGCAGCCAAGACTCTTGAGGAACAGGCTTAATTGCAGCCAGAGGACCTTTCTTGGGCAAGATGTACGAAATCTCTGTGCAAAGAGTGACCTAACAAGAGATTGTATGCATGGTAACCACTTTGCACTTAGCTACCTTGAAGCTCCTAAAGAATTGAACATCAAATCTATGTTGGACGGTCAATGTAGGAAGATACCTCACACCTTGGGTTCTGTCTTTGCTGTTCCTTAGTAAAAGGAGGAGGGAAAAAGGGTTGGAGAGTGACAGATTGGCCCATTGGGAAAGTAAACATGTCCTTCTGTAAGTAGTACCAGCAGGTGCGAAGCCCAGTTTCTATGGGTAGGACACAGCGAAAGATGGCAGGACCATAAAGGAGTGAAGTTGGCCGACCCTACGGGCTGAAGTTATTGTCATTAGAAAGTCAGTCTTCAATGTCAATAACAGTATACAACAACTGTGCAGAGGTATAAATTAAAAGGCCATTAGCAAAATTTTAACTAGTTCCCAGTGTGGGACAATAAACAGGATGGTAGGAAACAGAGAGGAAACACTTTAGAAAACTTGCCACGAATGGCAACTCAAAGATAAGTCTGATGGGTTACTGGACTACTAGATGAGTCAGTGACACAATACGAAACTGGGGAGGAGATAGCAGTGGGTTTTGCCCATTATTATGAAGAGGTCTACACATCCCATTCTGCACACTCAGTAGAAGACTGTGGTGCTTTCCTTAGGGACATTTCCATGCTGCGCCTTGGGAGAGAGGATTGTGAAAACCTAGACCAAGACCTGACAGTAGATGAAGTCAAGGCAGCTGCTAGAGCCCTGCAGTCCGGGAAGGCGGCAGGCCCAAATGGTCTGCCAGTGGAGCTGTATAAGGCAATGATAGACGTAACTGCGCACTATATTTTAAATATGTTCAAACAGGCATTACTAGACGGCCGGCTGCTGGCAGACCAACATACAGTTGTAATAACTGCAATATTAAAGTCAGGCAAACCACCCGCAAACTGTCTATCCTACAGACCGATTTCTCTGCTAAATTTTGAAGTAAAGCTTCTGGCTACAAGACTGACAGAAGTGATTGAAACACTCATACACCCGAACCAGTCAGGATTAATGTCGCACCATAGTACCAGGCAGAGGTTACACTGACTGCTCGGGATACTACACATAACTCAGACAGACACGACAGAGCAGACGGCCCTCCTCTCTCTGGATGCGAGCATGGCCTTCGACAGTGTGGAATGTAACCATCTTCAAGCGGTTTTGGAGCACCTTGGCCTAGGCCCTAAATTTATCGCTTGGGTTAAACTCCTATAACCAACCACTAGCCAGAGGGAGAGTCAACGCAACAGTATCCCGGGCCTTTACCCTACAGAGAGGGACCAGACAAGGTTGCCCGCTTTCCCCGATCCTTTTTGCACTCGCACCAGAGCCATTGGCAGCATGGGTGCGGCAGGACCCGCTGATATGGGGGATCCCTGTAGGAGATGAAAGGGAAGACCGCATCGCTCTCCATGTGGAAGATATCTTGCTGTATGTGAAAAGGCCAAGGCATCCAATTGACCACATTCTACAGATCTTTTGCATATATGGCAAGTACTCAGGGTACCGAATCAACTGGAATAAATCACTGCTGTTTCCTTTATCCGGAGGGCTCCCAGCCCTAACTTCTAGATGTTCGGTGCCGATGCATGAGAATGGCTTTAAGCAGCTACGAATATACATCACGCGAAATCCATGCGAGTACTATAGTTAAAACGCAGGGCGACAACTAGAGGCTGATCACAGATGCTAAAGATTGGCGCACGTTACCACGGACACTGATGGGCCGTGCAGCCCTGTTTAAAATGATGGCACTCCCAGGCCTGTTATATATGTTGCAGAACTCACCATTCGAGGTACCTCCTGGCTTCTTCCAGAGAGTAGAGTCAGAAATCAGGGCACTATTGTGGAGTGGAGACTCTCCTCGTATTGCTTTGTGTAAACTCCAGAGGGGGGTCTTTGACGGGGGTCTGGAGGTGCCGGATATTCGCGGCTATTACTGGGCCGCGCAGTTAGTGAACATCAATGGTTGGATGTTTGCGAAGCGGGGGGAACCTGCTTATAGGGTCGATAGACTTGCCATGGGACCGCGAGGTCCGTCGACATTGCTCTACAGGAAGCAAGTGGATGGACTCCTCCCAATGCATACTCGGACGGTGGTGAGAGTGTGGAAAATGGCCACGAAGCACTTGGGGTGGGAGAAGAAACTCTCCAGGATGACTCCCCTTTGGGCAGGAGATTTTCTTAAGGAAGTAGGCAGCATCAATGGGTTCACCAAATGGGAATTGCTAGGAATAGAGACACTAGGTAACATCTGGAGAGGAGGAGCGTATGTCACGTTCAAGGAGCTGCAAAGAGACTACACGATAGGGCAGGGGGAATGGCTTCTATACATGCAATTAGGACATGCATTTAGGAAACACATTAGGGAAGGAGAAACAATAGTAGAGGCCGGCCCATTAGAGGATCGGGTACTTACAGAGCAGATACACGTCAAGACAATATCCGTCTTCTATAAAAAGATAATTAATAATGCCCCAGATCGCACGGCCACACTCAGGCAGACATGGGAACAAGATGTCGGCACACTAGACGAGGATCAATGGGTGGAAGTACTCCAGGTCCCAAGGGAGGTGGCAAGTCGGGCCAGATTCCGACTCATCCAACTCAAGGTACTACATAGAGTGTACTACCCTAGGTCAGTGCTTCATAGAATGGGGAGGTGTGAAGGCGGGAGCTGTCACAGAGGATGTGGGTTGGAGGGATCCTTTTATCACTTGCTCTGGGAGTGCCAGAGCGTTCATGCATTCTGGATAAAGATCGCTAGAGAGATGTCGGAGTTGGTGCGTATGGAAGTCCCACTAGGCCCCAAATGGTTCCTACTAACAACTGAGGCTAACGAAGATTGGCCTTGACATGTGAAAATATGGTTAGCATTGGTGGCAGTAGTTGCTAAACGTAACATTGCAAGAAAGTGGTGGGCGACGTCTACCCCAACGCTGGAGGAATGGGAAAATGACCTGGACTAGTGCTGGCGAGTCGGTGATTTATAAAAGTAGAGGGTGCCCTAAGAAAGAAGAGAAAATGTGGCCGGCATGGCGGGTATATCGTGGACTTTAGGAGGGATGCTGGGAACAACTGTATTCTTTATTAATGTGAACTTTCACTTGTCAACAACGATAGAAACCGTAACTGTAAAAATGGGATCGATGCTACAATATAAATGCTCTTCGTATGTACAACAATTTGATGGTTTAATAAAAAGAGTAAAAAAAAAAAAAGATTAGTCTGATCCAGATGGCAAAGGAAGGAGGACAACATCACCAAATAGCCTTTAACAGTGGCAACCCCCAAAGCTCTGCATATCACAAATAGTACAAAATGTAGAAGGTCTGAAAGACAAGTCTGGAATGGACTCAAACATTCCAATTCACACCAATAAAAAAAGCTTATACCTCCAGACTGCATAAATAGATCTTGTGGCAGGTTTCCTGGCTCCCAGAAACCCATAACACACTTTCTATGGTATGGAGATCTCTAGCTGCTATATGTCAATTTCTACCATTTCAACTGCAGCATTAGAAGACCGGGATGGAGGACCAGACCATCTTTCTGTGAAGATGCCTGTCTAAGGAGTCCACTGCATTAGGAGTAAGGCTTCCCAATAGACAGACAAGGAGCCTACCCCACCCTGCCTGCTGATATAATAGACAGTAGTTGTGCTGTCTTATCTGGAAGGTACTTACTGATATGGAAGGGAGGATGGCTGTGAGAGATAGGATAAATGCCCACATCTTCAACATATTTAGGTGCAGTCAATGGTTTAACACAGATCAAAGACCCTGGTACGTTCACATTGCTCAGATCGTTGCCCAAGACCAATGAGGGGATTTAGGGCCTGAGATGGCACAGGGAGCAAATAGGCAACATGCAGTGAGGTAGGTGGGACAAGGCCACTAGTGCAGATCTAGGAGAATAGGCTGGAAATTCTGAACTCAAGCCATAAGGAGTCCCCGGACCTGGAGCTACTGCATTCATAGGCACCAGTGAATGACCCTTTTATGCCATATGGTGTGCATGACCAACAAGGTGCATGATGCCATAAGTCCTAGCACGTGATGGATATGCAGAACCACAGTTGGACCTAAATCAGAAACATCCGAATCATTGCAGGAATCTCTGCAAAGCTCTCACGAGAGAGGGCTTTCCCGCAGTTCATGTCCGAGACTGCATCAGCGTGAGGATAAAATGGGAATACTGAACGTTAATGGTAAAGTACAAGTCACGTAGGAGGGTCATGGTGAACTAGATGTTCTGAGACTAGCACAGAAAATCTGCCATTAATAGTCAATCATCCAAGAAAGGGAATACATTGACTCCTACCACCTGAGTGAAGTCGCCACCACCACCACCATCACAACCCAATCAGTGGTGAACACTCAGAGCAGTTGTAAGACCAAAAAACGGTGAAGCTGCAAACTAAATGTTGGCACCCCACAGTGAAATGAGGTTAACACTTGTGGGCAAGCAAGGATTAGTAGACTAAAGTAGGTGTCCAGGAAATTCATGAACACCAACTAATGTCATGTTTTTGAGGGCCAGCAGAATCTGATTCACGTACAGCATTTTCCTTGTGCTGAATGAAAGGTTTTAAGATACGAAAATTCCAGGATGGGTTGGAGATGGCGGTTTGGGGACAAAGAAGTAAAATCAATGCCTCTCTTCTAACTTCATGACCAAGGTGTGTGCCAAAGATGGAGGGCATTCTCAGGGAAGGGAAAGAAAGAGAATTGTATAGCTCTTGTGGATAAGGTGGAGCACTCTGTGACCAGTCAATCATCTCCCAAACAGAGACACAATGGGTGACATTCTCCACTAAAGGAAGCTGGTCATACAGGAGTCAGAGAGGTTTAGAGATGACAAATCCAGTGTAAGATTGGGGGGGCCTCAAGCTACTGCTATCTGTGGCATCCCTCAAGTCTAAATCTGCCCTGAGAGGAGTGAGGCTCAGCTGTGGAGTCCACACCAGCTCAGAAGGTTATTTGTTCAGGGTTAACCTCTGGAAAAGCACAGGAAGCTGCAGTGCTGCTGGTGGAGCTGTTTTATTGGAGGCCAAATTAAGGAAAAGGAAAATGGCTTGGAGATGTTAAAGCAATTTAGGAAGGAGCAACTTTTCTTCTAAAGAGCCACTCATTTAGAGTATGTGGGAGAGAATTGTGAGGACATAGCTAAGAAAAAGTCCACGGAAAACATTCATGCATGTCTACACAGAGTAACTGATGTAGTTAGTTTATTCAACTTTCGTTCTGGAGGTGCTATAGCAAAGACAATGAGGTTCAATTTGGCAGATGATGCTTGCATCACAAGACACCATGGCTTAGTAGCAGGTCCTTATAGCAGTCTCAAAAGGTTTAGCTACTCCATAACTGAGATTGTTTTCCGTTTCTGTTTGTGCTGCAATTCCTTTAAGTACAGTGAACAAATGACAGAATACCGACTACAAATGAATGGTAGCACAAACAGAAATGGAAAACATTCTCAGTTATGGAGTCGCTAAACCTTTTGAGACTGCTATAAGGACCAACTACTAAGCCACAGATGGAATTGACTCCTTTAAAGGAGATTTCAAGTATTGAATGACAAGCATGAATCAAAGGTAATTCCAAGATACTAATCATGGTTGTGAAGGGACATGGTTTTATACGCACCGGAATGAAGCATTATGGACCTTGTGGTCTTTTGAATAACAAACAGATTTCGGTGAAAATCAAGTGGTGGATGAAAAATCATCAAAATTCAAACTGAATAATCTATGCATCAAACTTGACAGAAACGCTCACTGACTTTTCTTTTGAAACTTTTGTTGAGCCCACTTTGATGACTATCTTTAAACATTGAGGCATTTTCTGTCCGTCCTTTCTGTCCATGAATTGGCTGTATAAATACCTAGCAGGTGAACCACCCATGTGATTAGCATATGAATAAGACTCGGGTAGAGTTGAAACGCGTAATGTTACATGTTTTGCTGCCATTAAAAATAATTGTCACTAAGGATTGGCTGGAGGGCTTGCTTGCACAGTACCAAAAGGTGCATGCATATGCACACACACACATACATACATACTTGGATGCTGTCACATCCGGGACAGATGACGCAGTGCCTAAAGCAGCATGTTGCCACCTGGAGATGCTAAAGAGCTATTGCTGAGGGAAAAGGTTTCAGGATCCATTCCATTACAGGCAATCATAAATTGAAGAATCTGAAGGAATCAGACTCCATCAGAAATCACAATTCAACATATGCCAGGAGTTCTGGTCTTTACCACATTTTACTTAAGTAAAGATGTTGTGTTTGGCCCAATATTTAGTCCCAAGTACAAGAATTTTCTAAACTGAAAACCAATGCAGACTTAAAGACGATGCATAAAATAACTGGTTTGATAAGCTGGAGGATACTGAGCTGTGCAACAACTGAGGCTGATGAAGAGCACTATTAATTTAGAGGATATCATAAATGCTTGATGGAAATTTACCAATCCCTTGTCGGTCACTGTGCCCAATAAAATACCAATCATGATGAAAAATGTAATGTGTAAAATGATTGCAAAGCTTGTATAAACACATTTTTTGTCAAGGTGAGAGAGATAAATAAAAAATTAGACTAATACATGCTAAGTTACCTGACGAACTGGAACGGCTTCCCATGCTGCTCACTTCCTTATCATAGTTGCCATTTTCCATCTGATCTAGCTTCCTCCGTGCTGTAAAATAACATAGGTGTTACAAAAATAGCTCAACTAAGTGAGGTTGATTAAAAACTAAATATGTATTTCTTCATGTTACAACTGAAATTAAATGTCTCAATTTAGGTTACCCTAAATCCCAAGATCTAAGAATAGTGTCTAGGTAGGACTTCACATGTAGTGTCATCTAGTCCTATAACACTGGTGATAGGATGTACAATCATGAAGCATAAGTACCACAAACCAGAGGTTTGACAAGGCAGAATCTGCAAAATACTTATAGTTCAAGTATTCTTTAAAAAAGTTTAGTAAAGGACAAGACTACAGCACCAATGTTCTCAACATGAAAAGGTTCACAGGCTACAGAGAGAGTCTAAATGTGCTGTAAGGATCTAGGCCCATGCTTGGAGTAGATGCATAAATTCTAATTTTGCCCCAAAAGACTCTCACTGCATCTCCCACATCAAACGGATCACCTCCAGAGATCTTGGGTGCCTAGGATTCTGGCTTGATTTAATCTCAGAACTCTGTTTTGTAGATACTTTGGTACCCTCTCTGATTTAACTTGCTTATCTGCTCCTTAGTAATATATATTTTCTGTTCACTTACAGGGGACTGGAGATGGATATGCACGAACAGGGTCAGTGTGGTGGAAAGGCACTGGCTTTACCTTAACCCCTGCATATCATATCTACTGCAAAATAATGTGCGGCAGGATTACTGGGAAAAGCCTGATGCCAGCCCAACATATCTGGTAACAGGACAATAATGAGAAGTGGAGGCCAAGAGATGGCTGTATGTGCAGCAGCAAACACACCAATGCAGAGTATAAACCACACATTCCTTCTAAGGTTTCTTTGCAACTATAGCTGCTAATACGGGTACCTGTAGGACTTGCTGCTGTCAGCGCCTTATATTTTATACTATTTTCTTGATTAAAATCCCATTGTGTTACATTTTCACATTGATCACCGCCAGGGAGCCCTTGCTTCCTTTTATGTACTTTGCACCAAATCGTAAGAAGCAGACACAGAACCTGAATGGGTGTTCATGGTATTACAATTTGGAAAACAGGGGCAGGGAGGCGGTGAAGGCTTCAGACTAACAATGTGCCCTTTATATTGTGAGTGGTTTGTGTCCAAACTCCCAAGTGTAGGTTTTCCTTTGTCCAACTAAAATAGTAGAGGAAGGGGTTTTCTTTAACCCTATTGTTTTCTGGCACTAGTCCTATCTCTCTACTTAAAGAGTATCTATCTTTAAATATTGGATTTAACCTTTTCCAAAACATTTACAGATTAGGTTTTCTGTGCAGCTATGAGCTTATGTTGTTTCTGAAAACTGTGCTGTTTTAGGCTTTGAATAGTGGATAACAGCGCCATCCCAAGGCCATTGGTTATACCAACCCAGAAGAAATTGGAGAAGGGGTGATAACGAAGCTGCCTGCTTCTTCTTAGGTTTACATAGATTACATGATATAACCAAACTGTGAAAATCTTAGAATGGCAGCAACATAATTGACTTGATAATCCTGCACCTAATAGGCAATATTCTGTATTGAACAGCTATCTTACATTCTAACCAGCAATCCAAGTTTGGCCTCTCAATACCCATTTGCTACTGCGGGCCAAAATACATTGTTTCAAGTATCTTCCCTTTAAAACGAATCTACTCCAATCATCCTGTGAAATATGCACCTAATGTGCCTACTCTTGTGCACTGATTATGCCCAATCCCAAGAAAAATCATGCATTTGCCTCGGAACAAACTTTCTTGGCTATCCATGGACAACCAGAAACATTTCAGATTGACCTGCTTAATTTGGAAAGCCACAAATGGAAAATCTCCCATCAGGCCTCTTCCAAATCTACCAATCTGTCACACTCATGCGTTCCAGCACAGATTACAAACTGCTAACCCCAAATAGCGCTGGTCCAGATAAGGTGACAGAGCATTTAAATCGCATGAGCTCTACAGAGCAACAATCTAAGTAAGACCGAGTAAAAATATAATCAGTTTTAAGCATTACCTAAAAGAACTCCTGCACAATTGGAAAACTTATCTGAACTCAGCTGCTGAATACCTGCTCCCTTCCCTGCTCTTTTAATTCCTTGTTTCACTCCTCTGACAGTCTACTCATTTAGATGCTCTCATCTACCTTCTGGAGTGTTTCCTGTGCAGCATTCTATCTTCTTCACCCACATTATTGAATTTGGGTCTATTACTGTATGCTCATGGTCACTTTTCCTTGTATATGTTATGCTGCGACTGGAAGCTGGACCCCTGGTACTTGTTGCTTATTATAAATAACAAGCAATCCAATGAGAGATCTTATGACACACACCACTTAACGATTAAAGACATAATAATAAACTATTTGCATATGGCAACAATATCTTCAAATGTGTCTTTAAGCAAAACCTTATGTTGAGAGGTATATATATATGGTCCTTTGCTCAGAAATTTGGGACACAAAGCTGCATGGTTTTACAATGGCTGGAGAGTGAGAATAAATGTATGCGCAAAACACAGATACGCAGTGCAAGCAAATATTGTTTGTTTTAAATCCTTGTACCAATATTTACCCTGTGTTTTCAAGACACTGCTTTATGTACAGATGGCCCCGCAGAAGAAGCTGTCCATAGTGCCTTATCAGGATGATGGCGGTTAGGACAAGTGAAATATGGGAGCCCTGGACAACAGGGAAGGAATCTCACTGCTGGAGTTCTTCAGGTGCTCTATAGATCACCATTTGGACAGTGCCTTTATGATTTTGGTACGTACCGGCATTCTTTGGGGCCTAAAGAGTGCTTGAGAACACAGTCCACAGGAGGAAAGCAAACACATGAAATAAGCTTGCTCTGTGTAGTAAAACAGGATGGGGTTTAAGATATCAATTTCCACAAAGGACCAGTCGTAGGATGGGGCAGATTCCTTGCCAATTTGAGAGGGGTGATGTGCTCAATGAGCTAAACCGGGCAATACTTAAAGGTCAGGCCAACTGGGGTGCTAAACCGGGCAATATTTAAAGGTCAGGCCAACTGGGGTGATCAGTGATAACACACAATTCTCCTAAAATAGTCCATTTCAGATTACTGATGCATGAAGCACATAAAGGTATCCAAGACCAGACATTCTTTCCGTAAAGCAGCAGCATTCGAAACATCAGCAGCTTTGTGCAAAAGAAGGTATCAAGAAACTGGGCTGATGGCGGTCCAAGTGCATTCAGATTCATGGGTACCTTCTGGACTTTATAAAGCGGAGATTAACACAATTTCTCTTGTTTAGAATGCTGCCTAGATTTTGCTGGTCAACATTAGAGGGCCTCTGAGAAATCTCCCATCCCCTTTTCTCAGAGGGCATTTTGGAAGCAGAGTTGTTTTCACCTTTGCGGGACAAGAACGAAATGTGTACGGGCAGAGTTTAATAGGACTCAGTGTGTTACTAGATGGCTTAATATTAAGTTAACTGGCAGGACCATGACAAACAAGAACCCATCGGGCAAATTTGGGAGGAGAAACCTCTTCCAGGTGCAATGTACATAGTGTGGATTGAGAGATACATTTTATAGTGCACTACACAACTATGTTTTCATTTTGGGGCGGAGTTCTGAGTTGCACTTACTGTGGATACTTGGGGGATCCTGTCATCAGCTGATTACATTTTCAGAAACCTATTTCCAAGCCTGAGGTGGAACTAGCTGAGTCATCAGTTGGTACCAACAATATCTGGAGCTAAATTGTAACAGAGATGTTTGTACTTAACACAAATGGGGGATTGATGTTTGAATTTGAGGCTCTGCTGGAATACATCAAATAGGTCAATGTGCAAGTGTCTCCTCTGATATCTTTAGGACAATCAAGGGCGATACCGAAGGCTCCACCTCTCCTCTCCCCAGGGTTCTCGAAAAATGTTTTCGGTGGATGCTTGTTGTCAAGGACCCAGAACAAATCCATTATTTTTAAAACTAATATCTTTAACATGTAAGCAATAAAAGAAAAACAATAATATGCTAGCAAATCTGTTGGAAGCTTACAACTCCACAATAAAATTAAAAAACAAGCAAACATGGTGTTGTCTTTTTAAACTCGGTTCCTGTGTCTAGTGTTCTTAATTACACGCGGGACTTTTAAAAACATGTTTGCATGACACAATAAAATGATTGCAGGTGATACTAAATTTTGAGAATTGCATCCATACTTAATCTAAGCAAGAGGAATTGGATTTAACAAAAACATCTTATCTTATGTCTTGTAAGGTTATGAAATTATACCTCACAGCTCTTGTATCTTTTTAATTGAACATCTCTTTATCTGCCCTGTCGGAGTACGTAGGCTTCACTTACAGAATTTTAACCTGCAAACCTCAGATTAATACAGATTCACACATAGGCTTGTTCTGTACCCACCTTTTCTTTTCTGGCCTGCCGATGGTGCCTGGATGAAGGAAACTGAAGGAGTCACTGTACCATTTATATATTACTTCCAAAGTCCCCATAGTTACTGGCTTATCCACTTTACTGTTGTACATGGATAGAATGAACACTGAAGGTTTACGCATCAGATAACATCTTCACTTTCTGCACCATAAGACTATAGATTAACATAATTCCTGGTTCGCCGGGGTGCTACAAAAGTACCCTTTAACACACCATGGGAAGGGACCTATGATATAACTAGTATTCACACCAGTGAACGCCAGAGAACTGCATTCCTCACAAAGCCTGAAACTTATACATTTATATAATTTAATTTTCAAAATTTGCAAAGTAAGGTTCCCTGGAAATAGATGGTAACAGTCCTACAAGAACTACATGTACATGTACACACAGAACGTTATTTGGAAAGGTGTCAACCTTGCTGAAGTTGCTTGGTGAGATCCTTAAGATTGACAGCATGTTTACGCTTCTGGGTGGTTAGTTCGTCTTTCAGTTCTTCTACCTGGGTGTTCAGAGCGCTTATTTGTTTCTGCCGAGTCGTCAGCTCAAACTGCAGAGATTGAGCCTCCTGCTGTCGCAGCTGCTCCTCTTTTAGCAATCGATCCGTCTACATTAAACGCAAAATGACAGAGAGAAAGATAGGCATTTAATCTGCAGCAACAGCATGCTAAATTTGGACAGAAGCAATGTAGTCTATATTAAGAATCAGATTTATCAGGACAGGTTTTTCTTTTTTTATGTAGAAACAATTGTTGGGTACACGAACAAGCATCTCAAAGCAGAATTAAATGAAATCATGGGCGCCAGAGAACCGATACCAGAGAACACTATTGCAAGTGCAAACTTTTTGTAAAGTCCGGTTTGGAGCTATACACTTTAGAAGAAGAGCATTCAATGGTGCTCAAACAAACAAAACATGATTACTCAATAAAAGACCTGGTAGATCTAAACATTGTGAGGTGGCCTGCTTGGGAGCCGGAGACTAAGTGCAAGGAGCGCAGTTGTTGGAGACAGGATAATTGTGGAGCACCCGCAGGACTGGGAGAGCGATCACAGGAATTAGAGCGGAGTGTAAAAAGAGTCCTTGGAATAGCTGAACTTCAACTGCACACCCCTAAATCAGGAGTTGGAAATGCTCAGGAGACAGTGGAAACGTGGGCTGCAACTGGCTCAAAACAGGGGCGGCTCCTCCGCAATGGCGGAGGAGCGTTGTCCCGCTGGCTCAGAGCCAGCAGCTAAAAAATAAAACTATATTTCATTATCGTTGTATTTGGAAGAAGTGCTATGTGAACTCCCTAAGTGCACATGTGTGTTTGGCCTTGGGTTTCTCTAACCCTGCTGTATGGACTGTATTGACTCAAAGAGGTCAAGGACAGACCTTTGCCAAACATCCAAGTCGGAGAGAGTTTTAGGTGTTCTGAAGCAGGAGAGTTAGTCCAGATATTGGGTGTTGAGTGAATGCACTGCAGCTGGGGCACAGGCCTCTCAGCACAACTTGTTAGTTGTGACATATGGACATACTATGAATTCTGTTCAGTTCTCCTGCATTCAAGTCAAGGAATACTTCGCAGTATACATGCTTCGGGATGCTGAAAGAATAACCCTCATTTACTTGACTAGGATTGATCTGGACAAACTGGTAGGAACAGCAAAAATAGAATTTGCAGCATCAGGGAGCTGATACCCAGAATCTTTAATTAATTAGAAATTACCGAAAAGGCAATTCTATGGTCTTTATGCCAAGTATCAAACCACAGGTTGATACTTGGCATAAAGACTTTAAAAAGTGTGTATGAGTACCACCAAGGTGGGTAAAAAAAACAGCATTTGTTAATCAGCTACATAATACCCACTGATGAAGGTGGACTTTACAAATAAAAATGCAACATTATGTGTAATGCGGAATAGTAGGAAAAGAGTTTAGATTGACAAGGGGACTAAAGAAGCTTGAAATTATCTGGGAAAATTTTAACTGCTTTTATGACTAAGGTTTGCTATTATATCAAATTGTTTTTCATAATCTTCTCTTTCCCCTTTTTAAAACTCATCACACTAAGGGCAGGCCTATGCAACGAGATTGTACTTGGAGTCATCTTAATAATGAGGAGACTATCGCGAGAGAGGTCCCATATACCCCGGGTCACTGTTTATTAGGATGGTTCCAACACACGTCTATGACTAAAGTCACAAGTAAATTCCAAGACCTCGCATTTGTCCTCGCTAAACGTGAGATCGTGAGGAACTTGAAGAGACACTGTGGAGGCCCCTGCCTACATATATGGAGAAGAGAAATGATGAAGGATGTGAGGGGTGTATATTATTGAGAGGAGCTAGAAGGGGGATAGGAAACAGATGTGGCTCGTGCCTGGGAAGCTCTTGTAGATGGCTTGTCCACTCCCGAACAAAGCACACCCGACAGACCACCTACGGGGCCCTCTGGGGCATGAACTCCCCTACTCACTAAGTATGACACTTGGACTTTTAAATGATCACAGAGAAGACAGGTTTATTTATGTATTTGTTTATTTATTTGATGAGTTTTATATAGCGCTGGCTACACCTGGAGGTATCGTAGCGCTTTACAGGAGGTTACATTGTTGCAAAGTTACATCAGTTACAAGTTTCACATTATTCCAAGAGTAGACATATGAGAGACAACAAGCGGTTATACAATAATATGAGTTATTAGCGTGTAAAATAGCCAGTCGAACACGTCTTAACAGGTAATGGAGGGGGGGGGGATTGGTGAACAGGAGGGAGAGATGCAGATTGAGTCAGGCGGAAAGTCAAAGAATCGAGGAAGGAGGAGGTTAGGGAGTGAAGGAGACAGAACAGGGAGATGGGGAAAACAAGTCAGATGTCCGGCTGGGTAGGTGACGGCCAAGGGGGTGAACCAGAGCCAGACTCCTCTATAGCTGCATAGGACAGCTCCACCAGGCATCGGCCAAGGTTGCTCAGGCTCCATGTTAATAACAGTTTTTTTGGTGGGAATGGAGTCCAGCACCAAGAGCAACGGACAGAGGTCAGTCAAACCAGCAAAGGAAGATAGTACATCAGTGGGATCTTAAATTCACAGTCCACGAGCCCACGGTCCGGATTAGTGTCATAGAAAAACACATCATCTGGGGCGAGTTTCACTCTCTGCACCGGAGCACCATAGGTCGGAAGGGGGTGTCTCGCAGTGGCAAACATTATCAGAAGGAGGAGTTATGCGTCCCGAGGGGAGGGGGGGGTCGACTAGAAGAACGAGAACAGGATTGGCAATACCAAGACGTATACTGGCAGCCCAGTGCAATCAAAGCAAACGGTCAAAGTCGCCCATTGTGGACCCAGATCACGGACCCAAAATACCTCCAGCACGAAATGGCGGGCCAGCAGATCAATACAGGAGTGAGGCCTTCTGGAAGGTCAATTCCGACAATGGCCGCAGGTCAGAGTTGTCGCTACCAGTGCAGGCCTCGAACCCCCGGACCCTAGTACTCCCCCACATCCCGTCAACCATACCCTGCTGTTCTCACCCTTCAGCGACGTCTCCACCAGGCGCAGGTAAACCTCGGAGCTCTTGTAGCCGTGGCTCATGTGCTGGGCGAGGCGCTGCGCTGCAGGACAAACTCCTTGAACGACACCGCGGTCTGGTGCCGGCTGCGGAGGCTGGTTAGAGCCCAGAACTCGGAGAGGGCCAGCTCCACGTTCTCTGGTGCATCGCAACTGATGCGTTTCCCTGCCACACGGGCCCGAGAGCATCTGGCCTGTGCTTCGTACACCACTCCATAAATGCCTCGCCTGATCTCAGCCAGTAGAGTGTAGCGGGGCCGGGAAGGCGTTGGCAGGGAGGACGGCGACATTGGCTTCTGCTGCTGCTGCTTCACGCCGATGACTGCCCCAGCCATCCTTATGTATAATGGAGATAAGTTTAGAACACCACAAATGAAGCCTGCTCGTGCTCTATAGTACTGACTCATGGCAGGGGAGGGGAGGGGGAGTTGAATGAGTGTTGGTAGTTGTCACCATGCTTCAGTTCTATGTATGTCCAGTATAATGGCTCCGGAGTCGACCTATCCAAAAATATTGTAACGTTTGCGCTGCTGGATGTACAGAACCAATAAAATCTATTTACAAAAACCAAGTGTGTGTGTGAGTGAGTATATATATATATATCTCTCACTTCCTCCAAGAAACAACAGGGAACACAGCGGATCTGCATAGGTATGTTTTAATTTTTAATGGCATGACGTGTTTCGGTTTAACGTTCCTCAAATGCCAAACACTCTCGCTCTCATTCCCAGTTCTCCTTAAATGCATGTTTAACTCACTCCCATTGGAGGAACCTGATGGTTATTAAAACGGCATGTCCCAGCATTCCCTTCATTGGACGCTGCTGCTTACTCTCCACTACCAGAGTCTTTAATTAAACAATTGTCACTGCCCATGTTGAGCCTGCGTCCTCCGCAATTCCCAATGCTCTGCGCACCTGAAGGCGTGGTGTAAGTACACAGCGTCTTACCATGAAGTCATGGCCCGATTTCCGGCAGGATACATTCCCTTTCGGGTTTGCGGCGGTCCAGAGTCTTTCGATAGCTCGAAAACCACAAACACCTGATGCCACTGTTGACTCCTGAACAATTAAGGCCTTCTTCGGATGCCACTGTTTACAGGATGCTGCCCCACCCACGTTTTTAAATTTACAAGCATCCCTCCCATAGGTGGGAGCACGCTCCGCCCCAGATCATGTGCTCGTATACCAATTGCAGCTTGATGGGGACTGCAATTCCCAGAGTTCATCATTGCTGGGTAAGTATTACGTGGGGGATCTTGGTTGTTGTATGCCCCCAGGACAAAACGTGGTGTGCCGAAAATTAAAATCCCAATTGGTTGAGAGTCCTTGTGCTTCCTTGGGTCCCTTTGACGTTCTAGCCCCCCATAGCAAGTGATATATATATATCTCATTAGTTACATAGTTAGAACCAAAGTTTCCATAGGTAATACGTTTTTTGTTTTGTCAACAACTTTGGCGTCGCTTTACGAAACTACACGAAAGTTTTAAAAAACGTCCTCGGTTTGGTTCAGCTGCTGCATTGAAAGTTTCGAGCTGATCCGTCAAACGGGGGCCGAGATAAAAAGGGGTGTCCCAAAAAGTATTTTCTCCATGTTATTTATGTCTATGGGGATTTTTCATTTTTTGAACACAACTACAACCCAAACCGCTGAACGGAAATGACAGCAAATTTGGCAGAAAGCTAGATGTTGGTCCAGGAAGTGTGCTTGTTTGTGATTTCGTATAAATCAGTTCAGTAGTTGCAGAGATACTTTAGTTTAAAAAATATAGATATCTGGGGACACAAGTCTTTGCAGTGGACTCGCGGATCCTACTGAAATTTAATTGGTTGTCAACACTTCAACCAGGATCATTTTTGATATGGGGGGCCCACGGACCCTTCCCCCCACCACCGGGCCCTGGGCACCACCACCTCACAGGAGCCAATGTGTACTCTAAGAAATTGGAGGGGGACTGCATGGCCCTCCTCCAGGGCTGTTCTTGGCCCTAGGGACCATCACCTCCCAGGGGCAGGCCATTAATCAAGGGCAATCTCCAGCTATGTCCCGTGGTGCTCACCCCCAGGACATAGCGGTTTGCTATCTCCCGCCAAGCCATAGCAAACTGTGCTCCGCTTCAAGCAAGCAAGAGCGTTTTGCTCTTGCTTCCTCAAAGCGCAGCACATCTGCTTTTCCACACTGGGAGCTGCATGTTAGCAGCTCACTATTTGTAAAAGCAATAAAGGCTCCCGCAGAAGGGGACGAGCCGCCAGGTACCATGGGGGCCTTGAAGCTCCGCCCCCGCGGTCGTCAACACTAAAAAGTGGGTGCCCAGTGTGGGCCAGGACACCCACAACAGAGGCCAGGCCCTCCCTTTAAATTATTTTGAAAAACATATAAGAAAAAGGCGGGCTCGAGGGGATGGGATCCCCGGGGCCGAAATCAGTCCGGGGACGGTGGGTGCTCGGTCTCCCTCCCCTATTGATAAAAAGGTCTAGCCTGTGGGACAGAGTCCCCAGGGCCAAAAACGGCTTAGGGAAGGGGGGCCAAGCAGACCCCCATCCCGTAAGAAAATATAAGACCCTTTAACCACTGCTCTGTAAACGCCAAACACTGCCGGTTGGCGGTTAAATCCCCTTGGGGGCCAACAAACCCTTCCATTAAGTCCCACAAAGTCTGATTGCTGGGAGGACTGGAGGCCACACCCCTTTCTCCACCACTCTGCAATCGTGCTTCCTGGCGCACTGCTGGTTGGGGGATTAAGTCCCCTTGGCTCCAGAGGGTCCTTGGGGGCCAACATGCAGTCCTGTTATCTACAGTAAGTCCCACAGAGCACGACTGCTAAGGATGTCAGAGGCCATGCATGCCCCTTTTCTCCGCAAACGTGCCTCCTGGTGCACTACTGCTTGGGGGATGAAGGCCCCTTAGCAACTGAGGGACCTTGGGGGCCAACAAAGCCTTAGTGTTACCTCCAGTAAGTCCCTAACAGAGGGATTCCTGAGGGCTGGTCGAAGGTACCGCCCCCCTTTCTCCACTACTTTGCAAACACGACTACTAGTTAAACAACCATAGAAATTCACCTACAAAAAAAAAAACAAAGGGTACAGGGACGTTAGTTAGGCTGAGATTTCACTAGTAAAAAAACAGTGAAATTCAGCAGCTATAGTTACATGAGCTAACTATAACTTACGCCCCCACAACGCACTGTGATGTCACTGACCATGTCATGGGTGATGTAATATGTGAGGTCATAAGCAGTGACGTCCCCTCTTCATGGAAAGTTTCAGGGTGTGATGTCAAACGGTGGGCAAGAAAAAGGGAGGTGACCCTAGACATGTTTTCCCCACTCAATTTTCCACAGGAAAATGAACATGTGGGAAATTGAACAGCTATACCGCAAAAACTGTTGAAAGTAATTATGCCAAATTTGGCAGAAAGCTAGATCTTGTTCCAGAAAGCGTGCTTTTTATTATTTGGTGGAAATCCATTTAGTATTTTTTTGAGAAATTAAGTTTCAAAATGTATTTATATGTCATGCCGCTGTTCCACCTCGGATCCAACACGGTGGACATGCGAGCTCAAGGGTACATGGTCTATATCCAGGAAGGGAGGGAGCTCCGGCCTGAGGCTCCCAGGTCTAGGGATCGCCATCGGTGTCAATCACTCCTATAACACTGCCATTGAGACCCGCCCCCTCTCACTTACAACAGGAGATAAACAAAAGTAGCTACCTGTGATCTCCCTATACTACCGGAGACTGATCAAACAAGTGGCCACCAGGAAGGAATCAAGATGCCTCCCAAAGCCACCAGCCCTGCTCCACAAGTACAGCCTGCCGCACGCCCAACCTCACCAGTCACTGTACTAGACAAATACCTACTCTTCGATAACTACGAC
Source organism: Triturus cristatus (assembly GCF_964204655.1). Taxonomy (NCBI): domain Eukaryota; kingdom Metazoa; phylum Chordata; class Amphibia; order Caudata; family Salamandridae; genus Triturus; species Triturus cristatus. The sequence continues at coordinate 141,989,258 of NC_140580.1, read as the reverse complement.
GAGTTCGCTGGGACTTCTGCCAAAATGGCCGTGTCGGAGCTGTACAGACAGAAAGGTGATAAGCAGCTTGACCCCTGGCGTCTTCTGCTTGCTGAGAACCGACGTTGTACCCTGTGCTTACTGATGGGAAATTTGCTGCCCTACCACCCTACTGACGGGATATCTGCAGCACCACCGTGCTTGCTCCCATGGTCTGGTACTGAGCACAGCTCTTGCCTGTCCTTGATCTCCTGGCTAAGGCGCCTGATGACAGTATGGTTCCCGTCCCATCCGGTACTGCTGTGCCACACACCGCGAGATGGTCTTCACACGCTTGTACTATCGGTTCAACTGCATCAGTCCTAATGAGCCCGCTGCCTGTTAGGAAACTTGCAGGACAACCACGCCGCACCGTGCTTGCTCTCCGAAGCTGGTGCTAAGAGCGGCGTGGTCATTGCAATTGCATCGGACTTAAACCTAAAGAGTCCGCTGCCATTTTACAACTCTCCAGGGCCACCTGGCTTCTCCCCACAGCTCTACATGTTGCACCGAGCCATGATGACCAGGCAATATGATCCTGCTCACGCTGGAATTTATTAAGGTGAGAAAAGTACCAGCCGCCTGATAAGATCCTAAAGAGCCTGCCGCCTGTTAAGAAATTTACAGAGCCATCACACTGCAACGTGCTTGCTCTCCGGGACTGATGCGGAGTGCAGTGCAGAACTTATGTCTGCAGAGAACTTAAAGGGTCTTCAGACATCTCGACTGCCTCTAAATTAAAGAGCCTGCATCCATTTTACAACTTGAAAGAACCACCTGCCTTCTCCCCAGAGCTCTACATGTTGCGCAGACCCTGGGCAGGATGATCCTGCTCACGCTGGTATTTATTAAGGTGAGCAAATCAAAACATTAGTTCTAAAAACCCACAAGGTGAGCTCACTGCATAACTTCTGTGCTCGCAACAGCCTCTCACTCCCTAAGAGCAACCCCCTTGCTCATTCGCCAATCTCTACCATAAGCAAGAAGCGTGGAGCGCATGATATCTCCTGCCTCTGAACTGGGGATTCCCTATACTGTGTCTCTGTTGTGCCTCTGTACTGGTGATTCTTTGCGCATGATGACCTCTCCTGCCTCTGACCTGGGGATTCTCTGCACTGTCTCTGTTGTACCTCTGAACTGGGGTTTCCTTGCATTGCGTATCTGTTGTGGCACTGCACATGCTCTGCATCCCACCTGAAGTCTCTATTTCCCTAGTAGAAACTGGCTGAGACTTTGGCAGGCTTCTGACTTCTCCCTTTCAGTCTTAATTTCCTGCCGACAGATCTGATATGCCCTGAGATGAAGGCCATCTTGGGTTTTTAAATGTCCCTGCCATGTCACCTGCTCTCCTCTCCCTTAGACTTCACTCAAACCCTCCACAAACTTTCCCAAAAACAAATAAAGGACGTCAACTCTGTCTAGATCGCTTCCTGCAGGGCAACAAAAAGAAGCATTTGCCATATCCACAGGCTTGGAGCTCCAACTAGTGGCCCAATGCTTAATGACTACCTCCTTCATAATGACCCTCATGAACCACTAATTACTCACGGACCTCTGAACTGTCGTCCTTAGCAAGCTAATCCCTTTCCATACATTTTCAATACTTGGTCACTACTCTGTCCTGAATCTGTTTGAACTACACGCACTAGAAAAACGCCGATACCACAATTCCAAAGTTCAAATACAGTAGATGTTGGACTCTCCCTCTTCCTAGTAATTCTGCATCTAAACCTTTAATACCCATAAGGACCACCATCACACACTGCTGCGCCTACCCTAACATCTCTCCCCTCTCTATCCTAAAACTACTTACTCTTCACTCTCTCACACTCTACTACAGCCTCACGCAGCACCTTCTAAATACACGGCCCCAATTCCTACTTTATAAACAAATTCTACTATATCCCCCGAAAAATGCTGTGAAAAAACACAAACACAAACTCCTCAAAGAACTCTCGGAAACACTAATAACCAACATCTACTATAGCCCAATACACAGGGGCCTTATAATGGACTACATCTTCTAAACCAAGAAACCTGCCAAACGGAGAGATAACTTCCTCCAGCACTTAAATGTAGCCTATACTACCAACATACCATATAGTTCCAAACTCATATTATCCCCATCCCAAAAATTCAACAGTGAACTATCCATATATAGAAACGGGAACATCCTAATCCAAGCCTCAGAACAAAACCTCTCTACCTTTGACCACCACTTTTCCACTACCTGTGGCTCCATGTCAGCTGGCCTTAATCCCTCTCTAATCCCTCCCCCCACAGAATTTATCCCCATAGCACCCCTTATTGGATCCTACCACTTCCCAATCCCATCGCACTAACTCTACCAACACACCTCGTACACCCTTCCCATCCCTAAACCCCACAAAGCTTTGCCCACACTTCAGGAATTACTGCCCCCACCCCCCTTCGATAACCATCTCCTCTACACTCTTTTACCAAGCCTCACAGGAATCCGCACAATCCATGTCCAAACTAAGAATAGATCCAGTCTTAGCCCCCATCCTTGCCTACAATGACCACCAGCCTGCCCCTTCCTCTGACACAGAACCAACCAACTCTTAAATGATCCCCTTAATTAGCCGTCTTAAACTCAAAATCATCACCATACTGGATGAAATATCCTCATTACGTAAAGCCTAAAGACAAAGACTTGCTACAGCTAACCTCCCAACCACTCAACGATGGCAAAGACTGATCCGATCACAAATATTCACCTCAATTTACCACACCCTACCCACTTGCTTACTACCCCCTTCACTCACTACAACCGCAAACCTAGACACAACACTAAAGGAATATCTGAGCATGAAGCTAAGAGTCTGAGCAGCATCTACAACAGTGCTCCCAACCGTGCCCGCTTCAACAAGATTCCGGTCATACTTGGCAGTAATAGGATCCCCCCCCACAAATCGCGCCTCAAACCACTTGCCCAACTTACTACCATCCAACCCAATCAATCTGAACCAGGAACACAACCCACATTAAATTGCTTGCTATTAAACTGCTGTTCAGCAGTCGACCATACCACTGAAATAGCAGAAACCATCCTTCTACATAAAAATCACATGATTTCTGCTTGAAAAATGGATTAGTGACCATTCAGCCCCTATTATCGATCGCCTCACCCCTCCAGGATTCTCAGTCCTTTGTGGTGACTGCAAAGTCCTAGTCAGTGGTGGATTAGCTATCAACTACAAAAATGATCTCTGCCTAAAACCCTCCCATACAGCTGAACACCCTTCCTTCGAAAATCTAGGAGTCAACCTCTACCTCAAAGGATACAAACCAATCAAATGCCACCTCATCCACCACCCACCAGGTGAAAAACCACCATTCTACGAGGATCTAACAGACCTAATAACCAAAAACTCCCTGAGGGACTCCACAGATATTATGAGATGTTAACTTGTATCTCCAGCATTATTGAGGTGCAACAGTACCATGCCCATCCAACCTCCTTGAATCAAAAGATCTCACTCAACACTGCAAAAAGCAAACGTACAACAGGGGCTCTACCCTCAATGCAATCATCTCCAAACAATTTCATATCCCTCAACTCCATCCTACCCACCAACTGGACCGACCACCACTTAATTCTTTTCGATCTCAGTGTCCACCAACTCAATTTCTGCACCCAAACTAATCGCCCCAAGCACTGGATGAGAAATACGATCTGAATAAAGAAAGACGTCAACTTAGGCTGGCTGGAAGAAACTGGAGACAACATCCCTACTCTGTCAAATCTCTCCCTCCTCAAATGCCTGAAATACAAAAAACATATCTACAGAGTGAAGTCCTCATTCTTCCACGCCCAACTTTACCACTCTAGAAACAGACCTAAAGACCTTTTCAACATCATTAAATAGCAAACCTCCTCCTTCCCTCTAAACTCCTCCGACGACTGTGTCCAGTGCAGTATAGAATTGGCCAGATTCTTCTCTGAAAAAATAACAAATATTGAACTCTCAATAAATACCACTACCTCCTAACCCCTTACTAATGAAACCCCCTTCACCAATGACAACCCCACCACTGCTAAACGTTCGAACAATGGTGACCCACCCATTGTACCAGAATACCAACCTCAATCCCATACAACTGAAAAATAATGCAATGTGGGCCAAGATTGAAACTATCTCTTAAGAGAAAGTCACTAAAATTCTTGCATCCATAAAGCCGACATCACACATAAATGATCCAGTTCCCTAATCCCTAGTCAAAACCTTGAACACATCTCCCCAACATGGACTAAAATCATGAACTCCTCCCAATCCAGTGGCTCAATGCCGGCCTCACTCAAACTCTGCCACATCACCACCATCATCAAAAAGCAAGATGCGGAGCAGAACGACCATACCAACTACAAACCCCTAACTAACCTCCCTCTCCTGGCCAAAACTATTGAGAAATGTGTGCTATCACAACTCAACAGTCACACTGAAAAATGTGACCTTCCCAGAAACTGCAATCCTGAACATCATTGATGACTTACACCGATCTCTTGATGATGATGAATCCTGCCTCCTAATCCTCCTCGACCTTCGATACCTTTAACCACAACACTCTCCTAAATACCCTCTCACAACATGCAGGCATTAACGTTATAGTTCTTCAGTGGTTTATCTTATACCTGAACTAATGATCCCAACTAATAAAACTGAACAAATCCACCTTACCAACAGTACCAGTGCCACAAAGAGTTCCCCATAGGTCAATTTGGTCTCATGCCTTGTTCAACCTCTATACTGAACCATTCACAATCATACTGAAACAAGCCAATATTGCCTACCACCTCTATGCAGATGACACGCAACTATATATCAAACTCTGGTCACCCAAAGACATTCAGCACCTAAACTACACTCTTGCCATGGTACAATACTGGCTGACCAACACAAATCTCAAGCTAAACCCCCCAAAAGGTCCCTTCCCATACACAGCTGGCTTGACACCTTAACTGCACTAAACTGCAAACTTTCCATCTCCAACACTGTCAAATCTCTAGGGATTACACTTGACAACAATCTGAGCACGAAAGACCACATTAATGCTTCAGCAGAAAGTGCCTTCTACTCATTGAAACACCTTATAATATATATAAATATATATATATATATATATATATATATATATATAATCTACTGGCGGTCGCCAGTAGATAGTTATAGTTACAACCTAGTTATAGGAAATCTCAAAATTCTATTTTGAATAACTTTGGCGCCGGTTGACGAATCCTCGCGAAATTTTCAAAACTAATGGGGCGCTCCGCTCAGCTCCTACCCTGAAAGTCTCGGGGTAATTCGTCAAGCGGGGGCCGAGAAAAAAGGGGGGTCCCAAAACGCGTTTTCCCCATGTTATTTTCCATAGGACCTTTAGACACAGCTACAGCCCGAACGGCTGAACAGAATTACGTGAAATTTGGCAGAGAGGTAGCCATAAGATCAAGGAAGTGCCTTTTGCAGGTCTGGTGTAAATCTGTTCAGTATTTCCTGAGAAAATAGCATTTAAAAGCATATCAATATCTATACGTGCGCAGCGTGCGCGCACTGTGCGCGCACCCTGCCGTGCGCGAGCGCAATTCTGATTGGTTGTTAGATGTCGGTAAACATTCGAATCGGTCGAAACCAGGAAGTGTCGGCCGCCATTTTGTCTCTCGCAGTCTGAGGGGGTGAAAAAAAAAGGTGGAGAACGTGAAAAGGGGGCAGAGTGGACAGTTCCTGACCCCCTAGCCTTGGTCAGGGGGTCACAGAAGGACCCCCAAGAAAGAAATAAACAATTTTTTTTTTTTTTTAAATATCGCGAGGTGCGCACACCCCGCGCGCACGGCACGCACTGCGAACCGTGGGTGCTCGGTGCGCGAAGCGCAACGTGCGCGCAGGGTGCGCGCACCTCGCGACTTAAAAAAAATAATAATATTTCACGGTGCGCGCACGGTGAAAAACCTGAAAAAAATAAATAAATAATAAATACATAACTTAGCATTTAAAAAAACCTACAAATTCACTGAAAAAACCATAGGTTTCACACACGTTATAGTTACGAATTAGCATTTAAAAAACCTTGCAAATTCACTTAAAAAACCATAGGTTTCACACATGTTATAGTTAGCTGGACATTTCACTCGTAAAAAAACAATGAAATTCCCCCGTTACAGTTACTGCAGGCAACTATAACTCACGCGACCGCAATCCTCTGCTGATGACGTCAGATATTACATCACTGATGACATATGTGTCTTTATGAAAAATAAATATTTGTAATATATGTATAGCTAAAGATTAATGGAAGAAGACATGGGTAAATAAGTGTCTAAATACAGTGATGTAATATCTGACGTCATCAGCAGAGGATTGCGGTCGCGTGAGTTATAGTTGCCTGCAGTAACTATAACGGGGGAATTTCATTGGTATTTTACGAGTGAAATGTCCAGCTAACTATAACATGTGTGAAACCTATGGTTTTTTAAGTGAATTTGCAAGGTTTTTTAAATGCTAATTCGTAACTATAACGTGTGTGAAACCTATGGTTTTTTCAGTGAATATATATATATATATATAGATATATATATCCCTTCATCCCCCTTGAAGACCTAAAAAACGTAGTACAATCCTTTCTAAGCTGGACTATGGCTACGCAAGAATCACTGGTATCCTAAAAAAACACCTTATTACTATGAAATCCACAATCAACGCAGCGGTCAGACTACTTTCAGGAGAAAGCTGCTATGATAAAATCACTCCCACACTCAAGAAACCCAACAGGCTACCAATTGAAGTGAGAAGTATATTCAAAACGGCCAGCATAAACCACAAAGCTCTTCACACTGAAAAAACAACCTGCCTCGCAAACAATCAAAAGCTGGACTAGAACTCTGCAAAGCTCTAACAACCTACTTTTGATTCCGCCCAAATTCAAAAAAGAAAAATCACTCACCCGTTCCTTCTTTGGGGCGGCGTCTAGAATCTGGAATGCCCTGCCACAGTATCTACATGACAATAACTTATTCCTACACTTTAGGAAAAACCTTAAATTACTTATTCTCTCCAAATACTTGAACCCACTCTCCTAAAACAACCAACTTCCCCAACGATCTTCCCCCTCCAACCAGCGAAGAGCCTGAACAACTCTACCTCTGACCTTAACAATGCATTACCAGATTTTTTTAATTAACCTACCAATGCCACCTCCGAAGTATAATCCATCTACTTTACTGTATATTGTCTGAAAACGCTGCTGTTAACCAGTCTACTCCACCACTGTTTACATATTATTATCATGTTTGCCTATTGTTTTGATTATTTTCCCTATATATTGTCTATACATGTTGCTCTGCATAACATGAAAAATGCTTGGATATCCTCGGGTCAAGTTCATAAAACTCAGACAATAAATAAATAAATGGTGACTGGTTGGCCTCAACCTGAAGGAAGAATTGTGGCCTCAGTCTTAGGACTCAGGAACTCAGAGGAACTAACACCCCCTCCACCCCCCCAATCCCACTGCAGCAGATTCACGGCTTCGTGGCGCAACAAAATAAAAAAGTAGCATCAGCAAAGCCAATAAATAGGTCTCGCCTATGCAAACTATTGGTGGCGCAGAAGTGACTTCTGAATCTTGGTCTTGTGTCTTCGCTCTGGTACAGAGTTGCCGGAGGGTGGTGCAAGAAAGAACATTTAACTGCAGCAGCTCACACCTTCCCAGAGAGAGTACAGGACAGGACTGGAGTGCCGGCCATGGGACATCTTTAAACGCTATAGGAAGGTACATTCCTGTAGCTGGAACCAGATGGCTACTCTATCCATGATGGAAGACTGATGGGACATTTTAAATGGAGGAAACCGTGGAGCGTTATGCAATTTACTTTCTACTCCCTTACCATCCGCATTAACGGACCTCTATTTTGCCTCCCCTTCCTCTTCCTGTTTCAACCTACAAATTTACGATGGGGGAATTTATAGGGCTTTGGGACCTTTCTAAGAAAAACAAGCATGCTGGGCTTATAAGTTATTGAGGTGGCATTGGTTAGCTGCCTCCTGTGTTGGATGGTGGTGGGTACTGCCTTAGTTTTCATCTATTATATAAAGGTTCAATAATATTGCCATTTACTGGAGTACCCTTTTCAATAAAAACTATGGTAAATGGCAATGTCCATTAGAGTATTCCTAAAAGCTGCAAAGTCACAGATTTCAGAAGAACAGATGGACAAGTTACCTACCTTCAGGAACGCCTTCTCTTTTAGAGACATGATCTAGCCGCAGAATCCTTACCTTTGATTTTCCCAATTTATCAGACTGGATCCAGAGGATTTTTCTTCGAGCAATAGCCCTGCGTGCCGGTAGGTGGCATTGGTCAGCTCTGCGTGAGGTCATCGGCATCGTCTGCGCTTTAGTGACATCTGAATCAGCTATATGGGCAACACACCAGAGCACTGACATCAGTACTTTCCATGACGTTCCACACCAGGAGCGTGGAGCTAGGGAGTGCACTAACATTGGTGTGTTTCTGAAAAACTATGGCCCTGAAAGGGATCAGCCCAGACCCCTTTAACTTGTCCACGGTGCGGGGAGGATGGGTGAGTCAGTAAGGAATCTGTGGTTAGATCATGTCTCTACCAGGCAAGGCGTGACCGAAAGTAAGTAACTTGTTCCTCTGATAGATACATCTAGCTGCCAATTCCTTACCTTTGTATAGATACCTAAGCAATGCCATCCCCGGAGGAGGGACTGCGGACAGGTTTAGACCAGGCAGCCCTGCAGAATAGAGCAGCCAAAAAGGCCGTGCCTGCGAACTTGACTGTCTAGGCAGTAGTGCTTGGCAAAAGTGTGTAGGGGTGCCTACGTTGCTGCCTGACAAATGTTGAGTACTGGAACTCCACATTGCAACGCCATAATAGCCGCCTTAGCTCTCGTGGAGTGAGGCCATGAGCCTTCAGGAAGCTCCTTTTTGGCCATAGCCTAGCAGATTTTGAAGAGAGGAAGACTCATTGCGAGATAGTCCTCTTCTGCACCGCACGACCTTTCTTCATCTCAACATACCTCACAAAGAGTTAGTCATCCACCTGGAAATATTTAGCGCAGTCAAGGTAGAACGACAACACTCTTTTTGGGTCCAGATGGTGGAGTTGCTCCCCTTCTTTAGAGGGATGCGGAGAAAGTGGGCAAGGTGACATATTGCCCCACATGGAATGGTGTTACCACTTTCGGGAGTACAGAGACCCTACTGCGAAGCACCAATTTGTCAGGGAGTTTTGTCAGGTAAGGAGGCTTTGATGTCAAAGCCTGCAATTCGCTCACCCTCCTGGCAGACCTGATTGCCAGTTAAAAGGCTGTCTTGATGGTAAGCAGCTGGAGGGGCTCAGTTGTACAGAGAATCGAATGGAGCACACATCAAAAGGTGAGAACCAAATTCCGGTCCCACTGAGGCATAATGAAAGGGGAAGGTGTACAAGACCTTTGAGAAACCTATTTACAATAGGTGTTTTAAATAATGAAGGTCGGGCTGGCAGCCTCAGGAAGGCAGACTGGGGCGAAAGGTACACTTTGATAATGCCCAGTGCAGAGCCCTGCTGGGCAAGTGTCAAAATAAAACGCAAAACTTGAGAAAGGAAAGCCGAAAGAGGATCAATAGACCTTTTTTTGTTTCAATTGTTTAAGAAACATTTATACCACACAATAACAACAAGTCGCACGCAGATCAATCATGTTAGTTCAATTTTTTCATCTCCGGTGTTCTCACATGTTCTTAATACATATCAGGCGAGTAACATAATGTACAATTCCCTTACACTCTGGTGGAGATATCCCAATTCCCCACCTCGCTCCCTCCCATAGTCTCCTGTGCCCGTTTGGTCACACCTAGTCCTGCGCCCCATTAGCAGTGATTTAAAGGCATTGTTGCTTCCTGCTAAACCACATTGGTTCATCCAATTACTTCATATTTTAGTACATTTCTTAGGGCACCCTCTACTCCTGTATGTAACTCTTTCCACTGCCATGTACAGGTCCATGCAACGTTTCCATTTGTGCAGTGCCCGGGTCGCGTGTGTGCTCCAGTGCCTTGCTGTATCACGCTTCGCCACTACCAAGCCCACGGAGCTAAAAAGCAATTGGGGTCTGGGAATATCAACATCACCTGGGATATCCAATAGGATGAATTTCACGTCTGCTGGAAAGGATATTTTTTGTATTGCATTTAGTTCTTTAATTATCTAACCCCAGTATACCTGGATACGGGGCACTCCCATAGCGTGTGTAGGAAGTTCCCTACCCCGGTCTGGAAGCAAACACTGGGGGAGTCAGCCCCACCCATTTTGTGTAGTTTTGCTCTATCCTAGTAAACCCTATGAATAATTTTAAACTGGATGAGAAACAGTCTGACTTTAATTGCCAACTCTCTAGGGTGAATGAGGGTTCGCGTCCACATCTATATATTTCCTATCTCCCCCAGGTCTCCCTCCCATGTTTCCTTTAATTTACGCAGGGAGTCAGGCATATTATTGTTTATTGTCTTATAGGTGAGCGACACTGCCTTGGTCGTGAGCTTTTCCTGCAGTAGTCTCCCCTTAAGTGGGGCATATTTCGGCAACTCTGTCTCCCTTACTCCCGCTGCTCTACACAAGTGATGAAATTGGGCACATTTGAGGACTTGGGCGTTATGCAGCTTAACTTCTGTTCGGAGGGTAGAGAAGGGTTTGAACACGCCCCTTGCAATGATATCTACCAAAGTAGAGATCCCCATAAGGTCCCATGGTTCAAAGTCCCAGAGTCCTCCCACCTCTCTAAGCCAGTTTCCCTTCCACAGCGGTGTGGCCCTTGTTAACATGTGAGCCCACCCCAGTGTTCTAGTGATCCTTTCCCATACCTCCATGGTGACTTGTGCTGCTGGGAGCAGTCTATGAATCCCTTTCCTGCTGTATAAGTAGTGTAGGAACGTGTGTGGTGTCAGAATCTCCCTTTCCAGTTTAAATGTGGGATGGTCACATGCTACATGTATCCAGTTGTTTACGGGGATTAGGTGGGCCGCCCAGTAGTACGCTTCAATGTCCAGAAGTGCTAACCCCCCGTTATATGGTTTGCATTGTTTCGTCTTAATGGCAATCCTTGGGTGGCCTTTCAGCCACAGCAGTGAACGGAGTTCCGAGTCCATTTCCTTGAATATCGTTCTTGGGAGAGGGTGGTATGTGTCCTGGACAGCATATAGAAATTTGAGCAGGGAAACTATTTTAAGCATAGCTGCCCGGCCCTTTATGGTGATAGGTAGGTCTTTTCCTCTGCCTGCGTCTTTCTTAAAATTCGTTAATTCCCGCAGGATGTTGTGGCTGCGGCAAACCTCTGCATGAGTTGTAATAAAGACCTCCAGGCATTTGAATCCTTCCATAGCGATTTGGAGATCTCTAGACAGTGGCAGCCATTCCAATATTTAGCCCGGGCAGTATATTATTGACTTGTGACAGCTGACATTATAGCCCAAGAACCAGCCATACTCTTCTATTATTTGGAAAACTGTGGGGATCGCTGTGTTTTGTTCGTTACAAACAAAAGAATATCATCTGCATAGAGTAATATATTTTCCTCCATTTGATAGTCGGGCGTTACCCTGAAACACCGCACGCTGGATGTTGTTTAATCGCACATGCTAGGGGTTCAATCACAAGTGGGAATAGAAGTGGAGCTAAATGGCGTCCCTGCCTAGTCCCGCAGGATATCGGGAACATGTGAGAGATCCTTTCAATGATGCGTACTGCTGCTCTAGGTGAGGTATATAGTAATATCACCCATTTCCTAAATTTTGGGCAAAATCTGAATTTGGCCGAGGTGGAGTCTAAAAAGGGCCAGTGCACCGCGCCAAATGCTTTCTCATCATCTAACGACAGTAAGGAATGCAGGGTATTGCGTTTTTAACCGCCATCATCCTATTGTGTGATCTGCAGTGGTTCCATTTAGTTGCCCAGCCAGGCATGAACCAGGATTGGTCGCAATGGACGAGGGTCGTTATGACATGTAGGAGTCAAGTGGCCAGGATTGTCACCAGAATCTTGACCTCTGTATTCAACAGAGTGATGGGGTGATACGAGTCGCATCTATCTCTGGGTTTGCCCTTCTTGTGGATCGTCACAATAGTGGCAGTCCGTAGATCTACTGGGACATTATCCTCCTTGTAGGCGCCTTGATAAAGACCTAGGAGGTGAGGTCTCAATAAGTATTGACAGTTTTTATATACCTTGGCGGGTAGTCCATTTGGTCAAGACTTCTTCTCGGTTTCAGCCGGGACACAGCCTCTCCCACTTCCGCCAGTATCAAGTCTCCGTCAAGTGTTTTCATGTCGCTCTCCTTGATTCTGGGTACCTGTATGTCTTTAAGATATTTGTCGATGGAAGCTGTATTGCAAAGTGGTCTCCTGCCATAGAATTCTTCATAGTGTTTGGCAAATGCTGACACTATTTGCATGTCTGTGGAGAGAGTCGCTCCCCGTTCATCTACAATTGAACCCACCCATCTAGCCTCGGCTTCGTTCTTACTAAGCCAGGCCAACAATTTTCCAACTTTGTCTCCTACTTCATACAGTCAATGCAATGTAGCCATTCTCTGTCACCTTGCCTCGTCCTGGGCCAACTCATGGTACTCCATTCTAAGGACTTCCTGTTGTCGGGAGGTCAGCAGATCTGGCATGACTACTACTGGTCTGCTAGTGCGAGTATCTGATGTTCCATCTGCTCTAATTTCTCTCTCTCCTTTTCTTTTTCCCATGCTATCCTTTTCTGGGCCCTGTCTATCAGTTCAGTTTTGTACACCTCCCACAGCGTAGCTCCAGAGCCTACAGTACCCTTATTTTCATTGAAGAAATATTCGGTGTCTGCCCGAAGACCATGTACGATTCCACGATTTTGGAGGTCTCAGGCATTCAATTTCCACGCTGGATGTTTCCCGTGTCCTAGATCCCAACTGCACCCACAGAGGTGAGTGATCTGACAACCCTCGCACAAGGTAGTCTATCCAGTTCATCTCCCCCAATTCACATGAGGGGACACAGACATAGTATAGCCTTGAGTGAACATTGGGTGCCCCCGAGAAGTATGAGTATTTTCTATTATGTGGATATTGGGACCTCCATGTATCTGTGAGCCCAAGTGTGTGTGTGTGAAGCGATCTAGTGGTTTGGTGCCCGTTGTTCTCTTGTGGATCCCTGACCGGTCTGATGCTGCACACATAAGGTCATTAAAATCTCCCTCTATCATGTGGAAGGATGCGAGGGTGTATAGAAGGATGTCTGGCACTTTGAGGAGCACGGGGGGGGGGTTGTAGTCCAGGGGGTGCATAGACACAGATGAGTGTAATCCTACGTCTACCCCAAGTGCCTGTCATACCTACAAATCTGCCATCTGGATCTACCAATTTACAGGTTAATTGAAAAGGGGTTTATTTTTTGTTTTAGCAAGATTGCGACCCCTCTGGACCCAGATGTGTAGCCGGCGTGTGCCAGCAGTATGTACATTCCCCTCCCTAAGAAGCTACACTGGATTTCCTGAATGTGTGTTTCTTGGAGTAACATTATGTCTGGCTGCAGGCGCTTTATATATTGTGTAACCAGCCCCCGTTTAATCTCATCTCTCAAGCCATTAACGTTTCAGGTTAAGACCGAAAAGGTCAGTTTCTCTACGGCAGCAGACATAAGTACATCAGGAACTTAAAAGCAGTCCTTCTCAAATTTGCCAGATTCTGGAGGAGGATCCCCCAGTTTCCCCATGCTACTTCCTCTTAACCAGTGCGACAAACATTAACATCAACAGCAACAGCCCGATTATCCCACCCCCTCCACCCTCTCCATACCCCACAATCCTTCTCACTACACTTGAACTCATGGCAATAAAGCAACTGTGTGTAAGAAGAGATGGAGAAGTCTGTTGCCCACCACCCTGGAAACAAACCTTACAAACACCCACTACATGTGTGAACAGATGAATAGTACAAAGACAGGTACTTAATGGACCGCACTACTATTTTCAGTACTGATCCCAAAGGGCGGGCTGTAGGCTCCTGGGATGTTGTGTTAACATTACCAGCCCCCAGCCAGTAGAACATTGCCAGATTCAAATGTTTGGGCTGTTTGGTTCTACCGCATCCTTTGCCTGTGATTGCCGGCCAGTCTCTGTTCCCCCTTCCAGTGCTACAGTTTGGGCGACCAAAGGGTGTGTGCTTTCGTCTCCAGAGGAGTCTCTCAGCCCCTTTGAATCCGTGTGAGGATCTTGCTGGCTGGACCCGTCTGTGGCCCAGTCATAGACTGTTTGGGTGTGCTCCCCACTCTTTTCTGGGCCCCCAGCCCATCTACTAGTCCCTCTTAGAGTATACAGAGTCCTCTGGCCTGTTCTCCTCAGTCCCAACTTTTTTCCTTCTTGTCCTTCGTGTCTTATCTGGTCTGGCTTCCGTGTACTGGGGCGATCATTCAACTCAGATCTGTTCCGCGGAGGGGTGCAGAATTGGTCTCTCCTCGATCCACGCCCATACGTCCTCCGGTGACTGAATAAACAGTGTTTTTCCCTTATATATGACTTTTCGCTTTTACGGAATCAAAGGTCCTCCTCTGGCGCTGTACATCTTGACCGTAGTCCAGGAGAATCAGGATTTTGGAATTTCCGTGTCTGACTTCTCCCAGGCAGCGCGCTTCGCGTAGGATCATATCACGGTCGAGAAAATTAAGAAATTTCGCTATGATCAGTCTAGGTGAGGCTCCAGGTGGCAGCTTTGCGCTCAGTGCCCTGTGTGCCCATTCAATTACAAAGCAGGTGGAGAAGTGTTCAGGCAGGATAATGTTTTTCAGCCAGATGGTTAAGTACACTGGTAAAATGGGTCCCTCCACCGCCTCTGGGAATCCCACAAATCGTAGGTTATTCCTTTGCGCCCTGTTTTCAGCATCGTTGATACGCCATTGCAGTTCACCAATTGAGCTGCGGAGTTCCGTTACCTCTTTTTGAAGGTCTTTGACTGTATCTTCGACTTCTGAGACTCGGTTCTCGTTCCCAGTCACTCGCTTTGATACCTTACGGAGAACTTGTCGGAGTAGTGTAACTTTCAAGCATAATTCCCCAATCCTGTTTTCCAGTATTTCTCTGGAAAACTCTATAGCATGGAGTAGAGTAGCCATGTCGGGAAGAGGGTGCACAGGTTCCTGCGGGGTGTATTTGTACATTTTTCACTGCCTGGGAGGTTTCAGGGCTTTATCTTTAGTCATCTTTGGCAAAGATCAGGGGCCACAGTATGCAGGGGACTCGTTTATGGTAAAGTGATCGGGTCATTTTCTGGCTGTGTCAGGGGTATCTCGGGAGTGTTTTATCATAGGGGTATACAGGACCCTGTCGCGATTCCCAGTCCCTCCTATGAGGCTTCTCAAGGCTGCCACCGATTCCAGTGCGGGAGCGAGGAGAGTAGCTGTTCTTATGCATGGCTCCTTTACTTTTTTCCCCAAACAGCAGTTCCAGGACCAAACGCAGACCCCTCCCCAATTCCTCCTGCCACGGATCGAGGGCAATGGGCCCGATGGCTGTATCCATACAGCTCCCAGCATCGTCACCCAAGCGGCGGGAGGGGGACTCATACCAGTCCAATTCTTGGTAAGACTGGTCTTGTAAAGGCTCCAGCGACACCTAACAATCTTCCTCCATTCCTAGCCCTTGAAAATAAGGCTGAGGAAACAACCTAGTGTGTAAGAGTTCTGTTGGTGCCGTTATTTGCGTCAGTTTGGCACCGAACTGGCTCTGTGTCCTCACGGAAAAGAATGTGGCTGGGTACACTGGGAGTCTCAGCGTCGGGCCCGGCGCCAGGGAAGGTTGCAATATCACAACTGGCAATGATCCGGATCCATGAGAGGGGTGTCTTCGGTGCTGGAGCCACCAGCATGAAACCCGATGGAGCTCCCTATGAGTCTCTGGGGCCCAAAAGCGTGCCGGTACTGTCAGGCCACCAAAATATGAGGCACATGGAATTGTAAAATTCCTTGACCTGGGCGGGGGTCACCCCGGCCCCAGCTCTCGGAAAGGCGGGGAAGCACAGAGCTGACGCTGACCCGGGTGCAAGTTTAAAAGAACGAGGCCTAGAAAGCAGAGACTCCTCTGTTGTGTCAGCCAACAAATGGGGAGAAGTCGTAGCACGCTTCGACTTCTTATGTTTTTGTGCTTCTTACCTGACCTACTTGACGACTTTGAGTGGGAGGACGAAGACTTATGACTCCCTGAGGGGTGCCTGGACCTTCCTCTCGACTAGAACCGTGAACGAGACATCCAAGGGGAGCGACGTGGTGCCAAGCGCCGGGCCGCAAGCAACTTTAGGGACCGCTCCCTCAATGCGCTCCAGGCACCAGAGTCGAAACAGGTGTGGCACCGCACGGTTTGAATCCAGAAGTCTTCTTGGACATGATGGAAAAAACCTACACAGCAAAAAGAGGTCAACAAAATGTTGAAAAAAGCCTGTCAAAAAGTGACAGAGGGTAGCTCTCTTCGCGAATCTGCGCTGGCTGGCGTGGAAAGAAAAGAACGGACATCAGTACGCCGAGGTGGTGCCTATATAGGTGACGTGGATGTCACTATGGTGCGTATTATGACGACAATGTCACGGGGAGCCAACAGATGCCACCCACCCCTACCGGCGGCCAGGGGTATTACTAGAAGAAAAAATTTCCGGATCCAGTCTGACGCCTGGAAAATTCAGAGGAAAGGAATCTGCAGCTAAATGTCTCTATCAGATACATTACAATTCATAGTTCTACCAGTGGGATTCACGAGGCAAAAAACAAAAAAAAGAAAATAATATACTGTCAGCAACACAAAGGACAAAGAGAAAGTGTGGAGAAAAGACATCAGCCATGTACAGAAACACCAGGTAAAGAGACAGAAGGCTGCAAAGCCTCTCTCACACTGGGTGAGGTAAACAGATCACATCGCAAAAGACCAGAGAATTCTGAAACGGATTCAGGAGATTATTGTTGTGAGAATGAAGGAAGACCATTTTGATATATATGTAGACAGACTAATAGTCATCCACCTAGTCCACTGGAAGTATGCTAAATAAACATAACCTGAATCATCGGTACAGACAAGGAGTTGCAGTGATTTAGTATAGAAGGTAAGAACAGAGACTAATAGTCAGAGGTCCTAAGCATTAATGCTATCATACCAAGACTGCTACCAGTGTTGCTCTTCACCGAAGATTAACTTATTTACGTTTAAAAAAACAACAACCATCCATCTTGTGATCTTTTACTGATAGCCATTAATGTTTTTATTGAGAATGTTATACATACCAGGTCAGTGTTTGACTGCTTCAGATGTTCTAACTGGCCTTGCAAGTCTCTTTCACTATAGCCAAGGTTATCGAGCTGCGTTTGCAGGGAATTGGTTTCAGACTGGATTTGTGCGTTCTTACTAGTAAGCTTCTCCGTGAATACCAGCAACTCAGACTCCCTTCTGCGGCTCCCTTCGATGTCTTTTTGCAAATCATTAATCACGTTGTTCAGGCTGCACACTTCTTCCTTAAAGTTTGTAACCTCCTGTTCAGCCCTAAGAAAAGAAATGTGAATTTAAAGTACCTTTCAAAAAAATACAAAGTGAATTGATGCTATTGTCTATACCTCTGAGGGGTTTCAACAACAATTTACAGTGGTAACTATAGCGCACTAGACACTAATTCCATTCTTTAAAAATGAATGAACAAATCACCAGCAACTCGTTAGATCTTTCAAAGTGCTGTGAATCAGCTTGGGCTCTAACAGCAATGTGCTGAATCACATTTTTATTAACATTTGTGGTTTCTGAGAGAATTACCAGTACCAGAAGAGAAGGATCTACAAACATGAGCAGACAATTGAAAAAGGTATGACTAATTCTTAAGCCTGGGTGCCAGGGTCACACAAATGGCTACACATCACTAGCACTGCGAGGTAGATTATGCCTGCATTTATGTGCGCTCATAGGTAAGTTGCACTAATATAGCCATCATCTTTGAATTGCCTTCAACACTTTTTTTGGCTGAGAACAGAGGAGCCGGAGACCTGTCTATCTCAGTTTGAATGGAATGTAATACTCGTCAAGTCTCCCTATGCTGTTTAAACTCTTTTACTAGAAGGTTATGGACTTGTTTTGAGACATTCCACTACCTTTACTAATATGATGACATGCAATATTTTTCTACTGTGTCTCAGCTGTGTACAGCACAAAAGAGCGATTAAAGGAGGCTTAATTTTTCCAGTTTTTTTTCCTCAATCTTATACTTTGTGCTGCGGAAGACATAAATGCTTAAATTCTTCAAACAAAACCCCCCAAAACATTATAGAGGCCATATTTGTGAAGGATATGAAGTCTAATGATAATAAAAGGAGATCTTTTTCAAAATGTGTCCACTGCAACACAGACTTTAATGCACTTGTTAATAAGATGTTCAGCATGAGGCTGTTAATGGATTCTTTGTGAATTTCCGGGTGAATTACACAAATGCGTAATACCTGGCCTGCTGCGCTCCAAAAATGAAAGAGCATTCAGAACGCTTCAGCAGACGTCATCATCAGCTTAAGAAATATAAGACCAATTTTAGCTTCTGGAGAGAACTGCACTGTCTGAATTCAGAAAGAACTCTGCTGGATACATTACTTCTTTTTTCTGGCCAGAGTTTTTCTATCGGTGAGCTAGGAAAGCTCCTTAAATATGTTCCATATTTGCTTTGACATTCCCTGCTGAGAACCAGTCCCTGCTGGCCTGAGAGCTTAACGAAAATGTACCCACATTTATAGTAGCAGTACACTTCCCTCTCAGGTCAAGGTACGTGTAACTGACATCTACTGACCACTGAACGGAGAGTTTAAGGCACATGCCATTTTAACTATACCTTGGTTGGCAAACACCTATCACTTTCCCTAGACACCGAATATGAACTTTTCTTAGTACTGCTTGTATACTGAGTAATGTGCTTGTGCATTAGACTAGGACTGGTATCCTACATAATGATATATAGCATGCACACAAAATGGTGGAACTCCTGCATAGAGTAAGGCCATTTTCAGCTTCATGTCTGATGTTGGAAATGTGCTTCAGAGACACCCAAACAATTTCACCCTTGCCCTGTTTCTGGCTAGACTACCCATTTAGCCCAAAGCCCTGCTTGAACAAAAACAACTGCTGTAAACTGATCTGACTTCCTATGTTTTTCTGCACCTGACCAACTTGATGACAGGTTATCTCTAATAAAGGTGCGCAACTTGAATGGGGCATAATTAACATTCCTGATGCTATTTAAGACTTACCCTTTAATCACATGGAACTCTTCATAAACTGGCAAGTACCATCTCTCTTTGAAGGAATGTAATAAGCCCACAACTCTGGAGGAAATTCAGCAACTGTGATAAACCCTAAAAGAAGAGGAGGCTGTGCTGCCCAATGGAATGGAATGGAATGGAGGTGATGTTTGAGAAGGAGGTAAAAAATTAGGGCTTTTATGCATGGGGATTGCCTCAAGGAAGTGAGCTCCCAGAAAGACAAGACAAATATCAGTACACCCCTGTCTCCATCCCCCATCGAGGGTTCTAGCAGTAGGCACTCCATGCAGCTTCAGAACTGGGAGGCAAAGGGTGTTGTTGCTACTAATTCACAGAGGCTGCTTCTCCAGTCCATCCAATCAGTTCTTCCGAAGGCTCTACATGGCAAAGCATCTCTTTCGCCCTTGTCCTGCCTCGCGACCCATCCTTCCAGCAGTCAGCTATGTGGTACGTTGCTAGCCCTGCAAAGTCTCAAAGGCAGCTGTAAGCACTGCAACTACTCCCGCTGGGCTCCTCTTTGGCATCAGTAGCCTAAGCCCAGCTGCACAGCAATACTTCAGGGAGTTCTGAGCCCATATGGCTGGTCTTGATAGTGTCTCTGTCCTGCAGTGCCTAGATTCAGGATCTCCTGGCTACCATCATGATCAAGTGATGGTCAGCCACCATGCAGGGTCAGGATATAAACTCACCGTCACCACTCTGCTTTGGCTCCTTACCTCGGGCCTCAGAAGGTAACACTCAAAGGCAAGACCTAACATGGAAAGCAGTGCTATTCCAAACACTCTAAACAGACACTACATAAAGGCTGTAGGATCAGCAAGGTACCAGGGGAATTTTAGGATACAGTGTTTGCAGGATTATGAAGGACTGACCTTGGGCTTAGCAGGGGCCTGAGCAGTGAGCAACCATTATGTCGGACCTTGAAGCCACAACAGCCCAACCGCATTGCTTGGTTTTTTGAGCTCTTACTATCAAAATGTAAAGGGAAACATCAGGAACCAGAATACAATGTGCAGTAGGTTTTAAAGAAATGGCTAGATGAATGTGCAGCACATGACTTGGCTAATTTACAGCTATGCACTGTTTGCCATTAATAATATACAACTCCGTTTGGAAGTACCAAAATAAAGACCCTCTTGAAGATGGTCTTTAAAACTCTTTAACTATAGGCAGAAATTCTGCTAAAAGCTACACTGTTTGCCACAAACTATTCAACGTCCTTTGGAGGAAATACCCAACCTATTCTGTAGCATATAGTACATTATTTACATAACATGCTTCTGTCATTTCTAAGACCTGTAAGTAATTGTTGCTACTGTTACCAATGTATGTTTTTACCTACCTTGCAATGATGGAAGGGAGAGTCAGTGTTTTACAGGACTGAAACCCATGTCCTCGAAAACACCTAAGTTTCCGAAATTTAGGTTGTGCGGTGGAAACGGAGAAAAATAAAACACACAGAATACTTTTTACCTCTCAGATAGCTTATACTTAGTTGTCTGTAGGGGAAGACCTCTTGTGGACCATAACAAAAACATGCATGGGCTACTGCCCATGGATCAGTAAATAACACCCCCCCCCCCCACAAAAGATGGCAACCATACAATTACCAAGGCATGTGTCATCAATCCACATGCCTAAAGAGTGACACAAGTGCAACAGCTGCGTTCTCATGCCCTCTCTCCGCCCATATTTGTCATTGGCATCTGTCATTGTCCTTCGTAAATGCTGACTTCTGATTCGTAAATAGGCTTGTTAGTCATGCCTTAGTACCGCCTTGTCTTCATTTGTAACCTACCATGAGACTGGCCCTTTTACTTCGGTTGTTACGAGGTACGTGTTCTGAAGTCTGAAAGCATTGCTTTCTTTATTGAGTTTCTCTTACTGCACGCAAGACATGCTTTGTTTACATTCAGCGCGCTTTCTCTTTTCAAGCAGCTGGGACAATGGCGACCACTTCTTTGAAATGCAATAGGCCTCACATTTAAATGCGAGACCCATTGCATTGCAAATAATTTTTTTAAGTTAATTTCCCTCGCCAATGCCTGTATCAACTCTGCTCCAAAAGCTCATGCAGTCAGGCTTCATGACGTCAGTCCCGCTAGTACCTTGGTTCAATGTAAGAGCACTTTGTGGGAATCAAAGTAGTTGACGCCTAAAGTAGTGGGTGCCTTTTATTTCCTGTAACCAAAACCAATCACTGGTGAAAGATGCTTCAGACACCCACCGCAAGTCATGCTTTTCTGCTCCATGCCACAGGCTCCTCTCCTGGGCCCCAGGCACTGCAGTAAGGAAGAAAGGGAGAAACAAGGGGATCGGGAAGGGTGTAGGTCCGTTTTCGGGTTCTGTGTGAGTTCGCATGAACCTTTGTGTGGAATCAATCTTGAACTGGTTAATGCAGGTATTAGGGATCACACTTTGAGTGGAGAAGTCACTGAAGATGCAGGAGCTTAGTCGGAACTAGCAGCTGATCCACCATAAAAGCCCTCTTCCACTTGCTCGCTGTGGCCGATAGAGGTGTCTTAAAAACGAGAAAGAAATACTGCTTATAGCCAGCCTCGTGGAATCTTCGGGAAAATGGGCTTTGCTGCTGAAAGCGGTTTGCAACGCTGTCATTTTAGCGAGAGAAGTGGTGACAGAGCCGGGTGCAGTGTTCCTCTTCTAGTTACCCAACAGCTCGTCACCGTCTAAACTCTTTCTCCCAAACCTTCTATTTCGCCCTCTCCCTGCTTTGACCAGAGCAGCTGAAAACTCTACTTATTAGGCAAGTCAGACACAGCGCAGATACAATTTAATATGTTTTCAGAATATAATTTTTGTGCAACTTTTTGATTTGTTGTGCTATTGTTTTGGGAGTGTTACCAGACACACTTCTAGTATGAATTATTTGCTAAAATCTGGGAGTGACACGTCTGTCATTTAAAGGGGGTGCGCTTTAAAAAGAAACATGTTTGTTTTTGTCCTGTGCACACTTGTTAGTTGACAAGATTACATGGCTTATATAAATCCCACCTTATTGACCCAAAGTGCTGGGTTTCATCAGCTGAGGAAACAAGCTTTTGCAATGCAATAGGTCTCGCATTTACACGAGTTTAAGCTATTGGCATTGTAAATTACATTGCCTTTTATTTATGTTTTTAAAACCAAAACATAAATAAAAGGCATTGCCATTTACAATGCCAATAGCTCAAACTCCCGACAATGCGAGACCTGGTCGGAGAGGATGTCTGCACAAAAAATATTTTAAAACCTCTGTTGTATACTGTCAGAAAGTCTGCAGCAGATTTAGCTCACTTTTTTCTGCTGCTGCTGCAACTCAATTGTATTTTAAGAGCTTCTAGTTGTGCTGTGTAACAAACATTTGTGCTTTAATACTTAACTCAGATTTGTTCACTTTCTTAGTGAACCCACCTAATCAAACTACTTTAGCTTGTGGGCAGACAGATCAAGTGAAATGTGATTATCAAAGCTTCTAATTAAAATGCAGGATCAAATCAAACTAACGATGCAAGTTTATAGGCAACCTGTTCCTAAATGCAATAATTCCTCTTTTAAGTACAGGGGAAAGGAAGAATATGACATTTTAGCCAGACCCCCTGCTCCCGGTCTGCAAACACAGGGGCGTCCCGTTAGCACTACTTCTGCAAACACAGCAAGGCAGAATCCAAGGTAGGCACGAATCAGTTGTCAGATGGCAATGTCTTTGGTGACTTATGAGTCAGTATTTATAACAAAGAACACTAGCAACACACAGCATATAAGGAGGGTTTTCCTTATAAAACAGTAAGTGAATGAACATCCCTCACGGTAGGTTAAATGGTTATCCGAGAGATCCGATTAGAGCAGGAATTGATAAATGATCAGATTAAGAATTAGAGGATTTTGGGCCAAATGCACAAAGCAGTTTTGCATTTGTAAACCGTCTGAGTCACAAACTCACAGGATATGTGAATGTAACAGGCTTTCCAACTCATAACAATTTGTTTGCGACCCTTTCCAAATCGCAAATAGAAAGGGGCACAAAGGTGGAACCCCCCTCACATTTGTAATGTGGTAAAATATATATTAATGGTTTGTGAACCACAATTGTGGTCATAAATTACTGAGAAGTTACAGGTCACTGAGTTGTGGTGGTAACTGATGTGCAAAGGGAAAGGCGTCCCCGTGGAACAGCTTTCCTAGTTTCACCTCATTCACTGCCTGCTCCACCTCCTCTCAAAATATTTTACCAAACGGGAAACATTTTTTTTTTCTTTAAAAAATAAAAAAACAACACCAACTTCTTGATACACGAGCTGCTTTTAAATACAAATCTTTCCCATTTGGGAATGCGAACAAATGGATGAAGGTTTCCTGTCGCTTGGAGCCCACTATCCCTCCGATTATAGCCAATCCCAAGGGGGTGTGTTGTAATTTATCCTCTTTTAAGTAATGTATACTTCGTACTCATTTGTCAATGTATTACTGTTGTCACCGTTGCCCTTCTTTCCCCTTGTTAGTTCCCTCTCACATTTTCCCCCACCCCAGTGCGATAATCACTAATGTAATGTCCGGGCACTCGCTTTGGAACGTTGAGGGCAGTGCCAGTTCAGTGTGAGGTGGCTTGGAGGTGTGAGCACTAAATAAACCTCTTCAACTGACTCCTTAGCTCGTCATCTTATCTTTATAAAATGTGGCATGCAGTGAACTGACTTTTTAATATTCATAAGATAGGTCGTTCTGCGACCCCCTGTAAATGACAAAACAAAAAAACAGGCATGTCGCAAAAAGTCAGTGTGCAATTTGCAACCACTATTTGTGACTTGCCTCTTTGTACATCAGGACCTTTGTCAAGGCACCGCTGAACTGATATGACCCTGTGAAAGCTCATATTTTTAAGTCTAAAAGAATTAGGAACAGTTCTACTTCTACTGGCCTCATGGACACCTGAGCTGCAACTAGAACTTAAATAGAAGTTTGCTTTTTATGGCTGATGACAAGTGGGCTTGCCGCCTATGCCAATAATTTGTTGAACTGCACACCTACAGTTTTAGGTCTAAAAGTGAAGTTCTCATCAACTTACGTTGATTGTTGGAAGTAAGTGGGTTAACAGTGCTTTAATCTAATTCCCCTGGATAGGCATTATTATTTCCATGTGACTGATACGTTGTTAGCTGAGATGGGAGGTGAACTTCCTAGTCACAATTTACTAGTTATAAGAGATTTGAATGCACATACTTCTGAAAGTTCTATAAGAAATTTGCCTTACTTGCCTTAGGAACCATGCAATAAACATATTGGAGAGGTTTATCCATATATGGGATACACTTACAGGTACAGTAATAATTAAAGGCTGAACCACCACTGATAAGCACACAGTATACACCCCTCATCTATTGGTATCGAAATGGATATTTTTATACAACCTGAGAATTATTAAGTCTCAGACTTTACAACTGTAAATGTATCAAAATAACATCAGTGCTTTATGTGGTAGAATGTTATAGCAGTAAGATTACCTGGTACAAAACATTTGGGGCCATATGTATCAAGCCTTTTTCCCGTTTGCAAATGGGCAGATTCTCTGAATCGGCCGGTTTGCGAATTGGAAAAAGCCTTTTGGGAAGTATCATCCCAAAAGGTCATCGTAAAATAGAGAATTGCTAAATTTGCGATTCTCTATTTTGCTTATGCAATTAAGGAATTGTAAATTGAGATTCCTTAAATGCAATTCTGGAAGCACCAGAAATTTGCTATTTGGTGTTAAGGAATTGCAAATTACCATCAACTTCAAGTTGGTGGTAATTTGCGATTTTCTTTAAAAAAGCACTTTTTTGATTTTTTAAAAGTGCCATATGTCGCACATACATGCCCTTAAGGCATGCATGTGCCCAAAATGTGCACACATGTATATTTCAGGGGTGCAACAGGGTGTCCTTTTAGCACCCTTGCAACCTTGAAATTGCATTCTCAACTTGTGATTCTCTAATTGGTAATCGCAAATTGAGAATGTCTTCCCATTCATTCCTATGGGCCTCCTAGCCCATAGGAATAAATGGGAAGGTATTCTTTATTTGCGAATCTCAATTTGTGATTCACAAATAAGGAATATGTAGGATTCGCAAAATTTTTAGCAAATCCTACATACATTGCATTTCGCGATTCTCTAATTGTGATTCGCTAAAAATCGGATTTGAGAATCGCAAAGACCAAGTTACTTACCTTCGGTAACAATAGTATTGTAAGAAACATTAGTTAGTGTTAGATTCCTTACCTTAGAATATCCCCAGGCATCAGACTGGATCCGGAAAGTTTTCGCTAGCAGTACCTCTGCGTGTCAGTAGGTGGCGTCGTGCGGCTCTGCAACCGTCGCTGGCGTCGTATGTGCCGAGATGACATCGGGGAGACTACTTAGGTGCCACCCATGCGCGCGGACGTCAGTTCTGTACACGACTTTCCGCGCCAGGAACGCAGAGCCATGCAAAGACACTGACCACTGGTGCATAAAACTAGGGCCCTAAAAGGGATGACCTTAACCCAAGAAATCAGTTCGCAGAACGGGGAGGATGGGTGGGGAGGTAAGGAATCTAACACCAACTAATGTTTCTTACAGATATATCATTACCGAAGGTAAGTAACTTGTTCATCTGAAAGACACACGTTAGTGTTAGAGTCCTTACCTTAGAAGAGATACCCCAGCAATACCAACCCCGGTGGTGGATCTGCGAACTAAGATCACACCAGAAAATCCCAGAGAATAGAACGGCCAAAGAAGCAATCTCTCCGGACTTGGCTGTCAAGGCAATAATGCTTGGTAAAGTTATGCAGCGAGGCCCACGTAGCTGTCTGACAGATATCCTGCAAAGGGACTCCCCGTCCCAGAGCGGTAGTAGCTGCCGTTGCACGAGTAGAATGGGCACGCAGGTCCCACTGCAGAGCCCGCATATGCCATCTGGCATGTTGCACTAGCAGGATGCAGGAGGCCATCAGGCCCAGGAGCCGGAGGGTCATCCTGACAGAAACCCGGGATAGAGGCTGAAATATCGGAATCATAGCCTAAATATCCCGGATCCGCTGTTCGGGAGGATGGAACCGAAACTGCGCCGAATCCAGAACCGCTCCGATGAATTGGGGCTTCTGTGAGGGATTCAGGTGCGACTTCGGCACATTGATGGAAAACCCCAGCAAATGCAGAAGGTCGGTCGTAGTCTGGAGGTGGGAGACGACCGTTTGGGGCGAGCCCGCCTTCAACAACCAGTCGTCTAGATAGGGAAAGACTGAGACCCCCGATCTGCGCAGAGAAGCTGCGACCACCGCCATCCCTTTCGTGAACACCCGAGGGACGCTGCTAAGGCCAAAGTGGAGCACGGTAAACTAAAAGTGCACGTGGCCTACCATGAACCGCAGGTAGCGCCGGTGGGTCGGCAGGACGGGAATATGAAAACTGGCGTCCTGCAAGTCTAACGCTACCATCCAGTCTCCTGGATCGAGAGCATACAAGACCTGAGCCAAAGTCAACATCTTGAACTTCTCCTTCCAGAGGAAGCGGTTGACGTTCCGGAGGTCCAAGATGGGACGCAGACCCCCTTTGTCCTTCAGAAAGTAGTGGGAATAACAACCACTCCCTACTTCTGGCCCAGGAACGCACTCAATGGCCCCCTTGGCCAAGAGGGCCGTGACTTCCTCCTGGAGAAGTGCCAAGTGTTTCCCCGACATCCGGTGGGACTGAGGTGGCATGACTGGAAGGGTGGACTGAAAGGGAAGGGAGTAACCCTTGCGGATGATCTGCAACAACTACTTGTCCAATGTGATAGCGTGCCAGTGGGGGAAGTGATGGCGGATCCTGCCACCCACTGGCGTGGGGTGCCCCCCAAAGCTCGGATTAGGAAGCTTTGGATGTAGAAGCAGTGGGGGCGGAGGTGGACTGACCCCCACGCTGATTCCCAGACCCGCCCCTGCGGAAACTGCGGCCGAGCTGAGGCTGGTTCTGCACAGGCTTGTTGAAGGAATGTTCCTGGTTGCCCCTTCCGTGGCCACGAAAGGAACGAAAACCAGGAGTGGCTGGGCTTTTCGTGGAAAAATCAAGGACTTGGTCGTGGGTCGCGAGCCCTTAAAACGCTCCAGCGCATTGTCGGCTTGTTCGCCAAACAGGCGAGCGCCATCAAAGGGCATGTCCATGAGTGAGCTTTGGAAATCTGGCAAGAACCCGGTAGATCTCAACCAGGCGTGGCGACGAAGCGCCAGTCATAGCAATTGCTCTACCTAGTGAGTCCGCGGTGTCCCAACCACACCAAATGGCGAACTTAGCCGCATCTTTACCCCCGGCAACAGCTTGGGATAGCACAGCTTGGGTCTCTTCAGGACACTGAGGCAACACCTGTGCAACTGTATCCCACACCGCGTGGGAATAGCGGCCCAATAGGCAGGCGGTGTTCACCGACCACAGCCCTAAGCTGGCCGAAGAGTACAACCGCTTGCCGAACTGCTCCAGCTTCTTAAGAGTCCTTATCCTGCGGAGCCGTGAGAAAGGCACTCTGGGACGTCGAAGCTTGGATGACCAGGCTCTCGGGCGTAGGATGAGTGGTCAGAAAGGCAGGGTCACCCAGCGTCAGGCGATGACGCCTGGCGACGTTCTTATCAACAGGGGCCCCTGTGGCTGGCCGCGACCAAGTGCCCAGTAAGACATCAGTGAGGGCGTCATTAAATGGCAGCAGGGGCTCCGACGAAGTGGACGCCGTCTAGAGCACCTCAGCGAGGAGATTAGTTTTGAGGGCCACAGTAGGGAGATCAAGGTTGAGAACCTCAGCTGCCCGACGGAGCACCACCGTGTAAGAAGCGCCCTCCTCCATGATAGGAGGAGGAGAGGCAAACCCCGGGTCAGAGGAGACATCAAGGCCGCCGGGCTCCTCTAACTCGTCCGCCCAGTCCTGCTCAGAGTCACACTGACGAGCAAGAGGGTCCTGGGACCCCTCCCAGTCGTCCTCCACCTCTGCCGTATGTGGTACAGACTACGGCGGCAGGGCAGGGACCGGGGAAGGAACAAACGGCGCCGGGAACGGCGCCGCCGAACGGGGCCGAACCGGCGCTGTGTCCCAATGCGGATCCCAGGTAGGGACAAAATTGTCCTGGAACCTGGGCAGGGGCGGAACAAATGGCATCCACTGTGGCGCCAGAGCCGAGGGTGGCGCTGGGGCCGGAGCCGGCAGCGTGGGACCTTGTAGCGCTGTGACCGGATAAGGTGGGTAGGCCGCAGGACTCCAGGGCTCCGAAGGAGCAGAACCCCTGTCCCCCTCGTCTGCATCCAGGGACCGACGGGGGGACGTCGGAGAGCGACAACGCTTCTTCGACTTCTTTTCGTGTCATCTCTTACCCGACTCCAAGGGTGAACACTTGGAGCCCAAGGAGCGATGATGGTGGTACCGCGAGCATTCTCTGGAGCGGCCCCTGGACTGTGAACGGCGCTGGGACGAGTGCCGGACCTCAAGCAGTTTCCGGCGCCGCTCCCTCAAGGCCATCGGGGCCATGACCAGACAGTCCATACAGGACCGGGATGATGATGCAGCGACTCCAGGGCATTTGATCGGTGCCGAGGGCGAACCCGCCGGCGAGCTCCCAATTAGAGTCCCTTCCATCTCAGTGGGGCCTGAAGGCGCGCCAGGGAGAAGGGCTGACTCAAAGATAGTGTGTAAAGCTTGATAGTAGGCTTCCATTTGGGCCCAAGTTGCCCCTTCACCATGGATAGGTGGGGTTCGAGTTCTGTGGAGCCGTCTCCGTTAAAGACCGGGAGGAACAGGCAACAGCATCACGGCTAGGCAAGGCCAACTGCCTCCGTGACTTCGACTTTTTACGCTTACCTGTCGAGGGCAAACGGCATCGCGATCTGCTGCGAGCATGAGCCCCAGCATGGGAAGGGGAGCGGCGCAACTTGGACTCCGAGCCGGACACCCGGGCTGACAGTAACTTCATCCGGCGTTCCCGCAAGGACTTGAGCTTCAGCCGTTTACAGGAGTCACACTACTCTGAGTCATGGTGCTTGCCCAAGCACCTCATGCAAATGGCATGCGGATCCGTCGCCGACATGTGTCGCGTACAGGTTGCGCACGACTTGAAGCCCAAAGGCATCGCCACACTGTTCTGGAAATAAAAGGCATCGAAAAGGCCAAAATACAAAAAGAGGCCTGAGGAACCGCTTCTCCTGGATCCGCGTTGCATCGCGGAAAAGAAGAAACCTGACGTCAGTGCGCCAGGAGGGACTTATATGGCTCCACTGACGTTGGAGCCATGCACCCGGCACGCAGAGGTTCTGCTGAAAAATCTCCAGATCCAGACTAGTGCCTGGGGAAAATTCTAAGTTAAGGAATCTGCGGCTGGACTGTGTCTCTTCCAGATACATTGTGACCGAAGGAAAGTAACTTGTCCGTTAAAGCTATTCCTTGCATACATACCTTCTGCTATAAATTGACTGATCCTAAAATGAGATAGCCATAAGACCATCGCAGAACGAATAACAAAACATACTATGATCTTGCTGCTCAGCAACCTCCTACTTTAGAATTCGGGAATGAGAAATATCTGACATTTTCTTGGCCCTTAATAGCACTCTGATAACAATAACTCAACAAACGTTAGCTTCCACCAAAGTTTGATGAAGCAAGAAGGTCTGATATCTCAAACTGGAAAAAGTCAAAGGTCAACATTTTAAGGATGATACAGGAACAAAGTATGCTATCCAGCCGTGGGCTTTGAACACTCTTTAGAACTGATTTCGGCAGTGTGCTTAATTCTTTGTTTAATGTCTGCTTAAACGAGAAATGCAAACAATCACCATGAGATCTTTAGCGTTATGGTCCCCTTCTTTAAAAGGGACAAATGGCAAAGCTATGACTTGAACATTCTAAAAAATGGGGAGCAGAAAATGTATTTAAAGATTGTCAAACAAGTTTGTTGGGCTGCTTTTCATTAAGCAATTAGGCTGACACACACAGTCACTGCAGGCCGGGGCGGGCTTCAATAGAATGTAAATAGCCATTCTATGAGGTTAGGTTTGGGGACTGCTATAAGCAAAAAAAATCTGTTTAGATTAAGAATGGGACAGACGTTGACTTAAATGGCAGTTTGAGAAAGGCTGGGTCTGGGAATTGAAATAGCCTTTCAATCTAGTGCCTTCATCCTCGGCAGCAAATTGAGAATGGCTACTGAATCTACTAATCTGCATGTTCCCTCTATTAAATAAGGTATTCTGGCTTACACACACCTCACAATAATGTATCTTTTAAAGTGATGTTATACAATCTCCCTACAATTTAAGGTTTCAGGCTTACAATGCTGAATAAACCATGGTTAAAGTCCCATTATAGTTCAGTGAAGTCACACAAGAACTAATGTTTAAAAAAAATAAATAGGCGTTCACCAGTTCTACTGTATGGCTGTCGCTATTGGCTTTGTCAGTGAAGGTAGCTTTTAAAATGTGCCGGCATTCGCAAAGCCAGTAGCAGCGACCCGCCTTCTTGAAAGTGTATTTGTTATAATTTCAAGATGGTCAGCATCATGCATCACGCCACATCATGTCAAACCACATCATGACCATCTTGAAATTTTAACAAATACACTTTCAAGAAGGTGGGTCGCTGCTACTGGCTTTGCCAATGCCGGCACATTTTAAAAGCTACCTTCACTGACAAAGCCAATAGCGACAGCCATTGTGGAGTGGGACAGGGGTGAAAGAGAATGTCAGGAGAAAACAGAAAACAGGGAGGAGGGCAGAGAGTCCATGCAACACAAAGCCACAGGAGTGCTCAGAGTTGAACATTTGAGGGAGAGGTGAGAAGAAAGAGATGTGGTAGTGGCTGTTGGAGGTCTGGGAAAAAGCCCAAGCATCCTCATGTGCATAAATAGCGATAGAAAAGAGCAGAATATGCGCACTGCCAAGGAGTGCTGAATAAATAAAAAAGAACAATTAAACTAGTTCCATTGATGTCAGCAGTGCTTAGATACAACGCATTCTATCTTAAGTGAGGATAGAGGAGAACAGTTTCAGGTGCAGCAATCTCAAAAACAGCAAAGAATTTAGTTTGACAAGAAAGCCACTCAATCACGAGCAAGGGGCTGACCAACGGCCCACACTGTGCACTATTGTATGAAATGCAGTCAGTGACAGCCTGCTGAAGCTGCCTGTAGCGAGACTGCAAAAAGGTTTGAAGATGTACTGTATGCTTGGGAAAAACCTGGATCCAGTTCTAAGAAGACATAACCTACTTAAAGTAATTAGGTTAAGAATGACTTAATCAGATCTCATGAATCTTTCAAGACCTCCAATTTAATTTTTATAGATCAAATATTGTAAATGACATTTGTACAAATAGTATTAACGGTGCAAGGGGCATTGATTAACACTTTTGATTACCCATAGAGCTGACAGTTTTAATCGCAATCGCTTTCTTAAATAATTGTTGGAGTTAAATTCTATAACATCCATAACTAACACGTTTTGGGGGAAATAACATACTCTGGGAGCAAGACATAATTTTTTACATACATATTCTACTGCAACACAAAAAGAGACCATAGGTAACATATGCCAGGTGTTTCTACCTTTGATGCTGTTCTTGTAGCTGCTCTACAATCTTGACCTGGTCTAGTAAATTCTGAATTTCAGCCTTTTGTCTGTTAATAATCTCCTTGTACTTTGAGAGTTCATCTTCCGTTCTCAGCCTTTCAGCCTCAAGACACTTCACCTAAAAGGAAAAAAAGGACACAAAGTTAACTAGAGCTAACTGCTTTACTAGGGCATGTTTGACAATGACTTCACGCCTGCAGATTTTATAGCCTCTTACGTTTTCTGTAATTATTCAATAAACGGGACTCGGGGGGGAGGAGCCTAGCGCTTGACCAAGATGGCCGCGTGAGCTTAGAGCTCCCGAGACCCTCGCGCCCTCCGTCGACTATCCTGTCTCTAATCCTGACGGTATGCATGGCACCGTGTTGCTGAGTTGTCAGGGAGGCGATTGACACTATCCGCGGTCGGATCGCCCATCGGTAACCAGACTTACGACGGGCGAAAGATTGCGGCCTAACTCCCGGAGATGCCAGGGGCTAGAGTTGGCAGGATGCCCGACTCCTAGTTGATCAACAATGGCCTGGTGAGGTGAGAACTGTCGGACGGAGGCCCTCGCTCTCTCACTTTCGGTTTCGTTCCCTTTGTCTGCCCGGACACTGTAGAGCTCTGGGCGGCTTTACAACTCCAGGGACGCTCGGCGGGCTACTCTGGCAGCACAAGGCGGACTTGCTCACTCCTTATTCCTCTCTCTGAGAGGGAGCGGTCTTCACTGCATTGGACTGCCTGGAGTCCATTATGTCGGGCAAGGCAGAAGGGGATCGGTTGAAGACTAAGTCCACCAGGCGGGGAACATATTCCCAAGTCAACAGTATGGACCGCTACGCCCTCCTGAAAACATCGACGAGTGGACCGAGCCAGGCGCCGGATGTCCAGAAGGAGGACTCGCCTGGGACACCGGAGCTATCCCTGCAGGATGTCATGGGCGCGCTTGACGGGATGCAGACCTCGATGGGGAGGCAATTCGAGGCCCTGGCGCATAAGGTGGATGCCATCCTGGTGGATGTCAATTTGATCCGCTCGGACCTGGGCAAGACAAACGAACGAGTTAAGAACCTGGACCACAAGACCACGGGCCTCGCTGATGATGTCGCGGATTTGCAGAACGAGGTCCGGAAGCTGAGGGCCGAGAGTGACCTCGCCGCCCGCCGGCTGGAGGACTTCGAGAGCCGGTCCAGGCGCAATAACGTGCGCGTCATCGGGGTCCCGGAGTCCTCGGATGAGGCTTCGACGGACCTGCTTGTGGAAGATTTGGTCCTCAATCATCTTAAGCCTAAGGGCCTTGGAAAGTTTTTTGCGGTGGAAAGGGCCCATAGGGTGCCGGGCGGGCGGCCCAAGGCGGGGGCCCCGCCGCGGCCGATTGTCGCCCGGCTCTTTCACTTTCGAGATCGGGACGCTATCCTGCAAGCTTCGAGGGTGACGGGCCCAGTCCCCTTCCAGAATGCGTCGGTGAATTTTTATCCGGACTTCACCCAGCATGTGCAGAGACAGAGGCAGAGCTTCCTGGGGGTGAAGCGGAGACTTCGGGAAATGGACCTGAAGTATGCCATGCTTTTCCCCGCCAGACTACGGGTGGTGCATGAAGATCGGACATTCTTTTTTGACTCTCCTGTTATGGCCGACGAATGGCTGGACGCTTTGCCCCGGCGACGGACCGGGGACGACACAGCCGAGCATGGAGACAGTGGCCGGAATGGACAGGGCTGATATCTCAAAGCCGACCTGACTTGATTTAACCATACTTGAAGATTTGAACAGAGTGCAGTAACTGTGGAGGGTTGCGGGAGGACGAGGGGTGCTCTTTTCCTCCCTTAGGGTACTTTTTGTAGATTTTTGTTTTTGTAGGGCGACAGGCACACTGCAAGTTGGGGGGGCTTTTTAAGCTGCAGCAGGGGTGCAGGGTGGGGGGAGTTTTTGGGATTTTGAGTTTGTTGTTGGGGGGTTTATTTCTGCAAGGCATGATGATTATCCTCAGGGCTGTTCCATGGTGGCGCCTCGGGTGTGGGGTGGGCCTCTTTCCGTTTGAGGATGGGGGGTAGAGGCTTAAGTGTTATAAGCTGGAATGTTAATGGTTTGGGGGATCGCATCAAGAGGGGGATTGTGTTGCAATTTTTGAAACGCTCAATGCCAGACGTTGTCCTGCTGCAGGAGACGCATTTCATAGGCAATACGTGCTATGCCCTGAATAGGAAGGGGTATAAATTCATTGCACACTCGGGATTCTCTTCTGGGTCCAGGGGTGTGGGCATCCTCGTTAGAGCATCGCTGCCTTTTGAGGTGGACTCCACCATTGTTGACGATAGGGGGAGGTTTGTGGCGGTGGCGGGGCGGTGGGAAGGAAGGACTTTGGTTTTGGTTTCAGTTTATGTCCCGCCGGCCCTGCAGGCCTCCACATTTGCTGAACTGGGCAGGGCTTTGCTGACTCTCCCGGGGGGAATGCTGGTAGTGGGAGGGGATTTCAACGCTGTGGGTTCCGGACTGTTGGATAGATACCCGCCCAGGGACACAGGGGGGGCTCAGAAATGGCTTCCAGACTTCCTGGATACATTTGGTCTGATAGATTGCTGGAGGCTCCGGCACCCCACACAGAGTCAATACACGTTTCACTCCGGGGCGCATGGTAGCCTCTCCAGGATTGACTACCTGCTCACTCTGGCCGCACATGCCTCGTTGATATCCGAGGCGAGGCACATGGCACGCGGTATCTCTGATCACTCGCCAGTGTGGATCCGGCTGGATCTAGGTCGGGAGGGAGGAGGGAGGGTGGCCCCCATCAGCCCATGGTATTTCCGAGACCCCAAGATGCGCAGCGCCCTGGTAAAGAAGGTAGATAATTACTTTAAGGACAATCTGGGAACCGTGGACTCGGCGGTGTCGCTGTGGGAAGCTTTTAAGACCGTGCTTCGGGGGGAAGCCCTCTCCCTTGTGGTGGCTGCCAAGAACCGGAGGGATGGCGAGGTGCGGCGGGTGGAGGAGGAGATTGCGGCCCTTGAGGGGGATATGGAGGAGGAGGTTACAGAGTCCTCATTGCATCAGCTTTGCCTGAAGCAAGCGGAGTATAGGGACCTGGTGACGAACGCCGCTAAGACCCTCAGCAGGGAACAACAGGGCCGCCTGTATGACGTTGGGGATAAGGCAGGGAAACTCCTGGCGTGGCTGGACAGGAAAGAGCGGGTCAATAGAGTGGTGCCAGAGTTGATTGGAGAGGGGGGAGAGGCGATCGTGGAACCTGAGGGGATTGTGAAGTGTTTCGCGGAATATTTTCATAGGGTTTATTCCTCTGTGTCGGACAGGCCGCCCGAGGACTCGTCTGATCTCCTCCGAGATATCGAGTTGCCCTGCCTCTCTGACATAGATAGGGACGATTTGGATGGTGATATCACGGTTGACGAGGTGGCGGGGGCGATTCGCGCGTTGAACTCGGGTAAGGCCTCTGGACCGAATGGACTGCCGATTGACCTGTACAAACTGTTCCCGGATAGGGTCGCCCCTCATCTGCGCGCCATGTTTTTGGAGGCGCGGGGGGATGGGATCCTTCCGTTGGACCAGCGGCTGGCGTCGATCGTGGTCATACATAAAGAGGGTAAACCCCGAGATAGATGCTCCTCCTATCGGCCCATTTCACTCCTCAACGCTGAGCCGAAAATTCTGGCCAAACTCCTGGCTACCCGTTTGATTAGGGTACTTGGCGATTTGGTCCACCTGGATCAATCTGGCTTTATCCCGCACCGAAATACAGCATTGAACCTTAGGCGTCTTCATGGCGTCATCGCCAGGGCGGGCACGCTGCGTGAACCGGCTGTTGTGGCATCTCTTGATGCCACGATGGCCTTTGACACGGTGGAGTGGGCATATCTGTGGGCCGTGCTGGCCAAGTTTGGTTTCGGTCGCGGTTTTGTGAGTTGGGTTCGGTTGCTGTACGAGGGGCCACTAGCGAATGTGGTGGTGAATGGACGGGCATCTACTCCGTTTCAGCTTGGTAGGGGTACCCGGCAGGGCTGCCCCCTGTCGCCTTTGTTGTTCGCCCTCGCCCTTGAACCGTTGGCTGCGTGGATACGTTGGCACCCGGATATACGGGGCCTTCGGTGGTCGTCGGATCATGAGGACCGTATTTCGCTCTATGCCGATGATATCCTCCTGTATCTTGCCTCACCTAAGAAGTCACTTATAGTGGTCTGTGACGTACTCGCATCGTTCGGTAGGAACTCGGGGCTTGTGATTAATTGGGGCAAATCGTACCTGTACGTCCTTAGTGGCGAGGTCCCACCGATCCCTAGAACATGTTCGATACAGGTTGCCCAGCAGGGTTTTGTGTATTTGGGGATTTTTATATCCTCGGATCCTGCTGTGCGCTATGAGAGGAATCTGCTCCCCCCCTTGGCACGCTTGCGGCGAGATGTGGAAGGTTGGCGGAGGCTGCCGCTCTCCCTCGTTGGGCGTGCGGCCCTGTTTAAAATGATGTCTCTTCCCCGCTTCCTCTACGCTCTCCAGAACACCCTGGACTGGGTACCGGCCAAATACTTTCGGGAGGTCGAAGGCCTCCAAAGGACGTTGCTGTGGGATGGGCGGCCGCGAATAGCTATTTCAAAGTTGACGCTCCCATGGTACGATGGGGGCATTGCGCTCCCAGACATCCGACGGTACTATTGGGCCACGCAGCTGAGTGCGATCAACCATGGGTTTTATGGCCCTGCCCTCAGCCCGGGGTATGCCATGGATAGGTGGCTGCTGCGCGGCGGCAACTACTACAGGGCGTTGTATTCGCGGTCCTTAGACTCGTCCCTCACGGGGCCCACAGGTGTGGCGGTGCGCGTATGGAAGATGGCGACTGACTCGTTGGGCTGGAAGGATAGGCTAACCCTCGCTACCCCATTGTTTGAATCGGAAAGATTGGGAAGACTCTGGCACACGAAGGGCTTTGATAAGTGGGACCTGATAGGTATATCCAAGGTGGGAGATGTACTGCATAAGGGGAGGGTGAAGTCTTTCGAGGAGTTGCAGACTGAGTTTGAGCTAGGGCTCTCAGAGTATTTCAGGTATATCCAGCTGCGTCACGCCCTCCGATCAGTCCTTGTTGAGGGTGAGAAGGTGCCGGAGTCCTCTCCCCTTGAGGACCGAGTCCTTGATGGTCATATGCCCGAGAGCACGATCTCGCTCATATATAAGAAGTTGATAAACGTCCGGGCAGACTTGCTGTTGGGGCTGAGAGAACAGTGGACCAGGGATGGTCTTGAGTTGGATAATGAGGACTGGCAGTCAGCGGTTTCTTCGCCTAAGGAGGTTGCGATCCCGTCGCGTCTGAGGCTGGTGCAGCTTAAAATACTGCACCGGGTGTATGTGACGGGGCCAAGGCTGGTCCGCATGGGATTCTCGGAGGACGGCCTGTGCAGAAGGGGATGTGGTATGGTGGGCACTTTCCTGCACATCATTTGGGAATGTGGTGTCATTGTGGAGTTCTGGAGGAGAGTCCATGCAGTTATGGGGGAGGTGACGGGCATTGTGGTACAGCCGGAGGCGCGGTGCTGCCTCCTGAACGTCTGGGGGCCCACTGACCTCGATGAGGCGCAGACCCAATGGGTGACTCTGGGTAACATGGTAGCAAAAAGGGATATCGCGCGGCTATGGGGCTCCTCGGGACCCCCTACACTGACCGCGTGGAAGGAAAACATGGATTGGAGCATGTTTAGGGAGAAGACGGTCTACTGCTCTAGAGGTCGCCCCCGGAAGTGGCATGCCATCTGGGGGCGGTGGAACCAATACAGGGGGGGAATATGTCTTGCCCCGGATCTGGAACCTCCCGAGGAACAGCTTTCCCCCTGACCTACTTTCCAGCACAGCTTGGTTTTAGTAACTGTTCTGGGCCTCTGCTGTTCCCCTTCTTCCTCCGTACACAGTCTTGTACTTAGTAGACGAGTGGGGTCCGGTCTCCCCAGGGGGCCTCCGCCATGGGCTCACAACGTCCTTGCCTTGCTGGGGTTTGTTGTTAGTTTTTATGTGTGTATTTAAAATTGAACCTTTTGCATTATTCTTTGAACTGCATTGGGGACACATCACTGTATCTAACTTGTTATGCTGCCGAACCTTCGGGCTGTCGGCTGAATAGCTGTGTCCTGAATCTTGAAATAAAGGTTTTCAAAAAAAAAAAAAATAAAAAAAAAATAAACGGGACTCGAAGTGCAGCATTATTAGCTAACAGTTTTCAACCGAGGACCATCATTCTCACGAGGAAGTGCGATATGCAGCAATCTTATGCCATCTCCTATATGCTTTATGATGTTACAACACAATACAGGCCTTAACATATTTTAACATGGTCTGTATTTGTTCGCAATAACCCTTAAGATGAGGCCTTACAACAAACGTCTTTATTTGGCTCAAAACTTCTTTTGACCGTGCATATTTTGGCACTTTTCACTGCTTGGCATGAACAGAAACTGCAGTTAAGAGGTAACACATCCATGCAGAATGAAAGCTCTGATTTTCGTTTTAATAGGGTTCTGAAAAAACACGTACTAATGCTTCAAATGAAAGCATTGTATTCAGTTAAATGTTGCTGTCTGCTTAACACGGGTTTACAAGTCAGAGGGGCCTCCACCAGCTCCATAGGGATGCTAACGGAACAAGCATTGGCGCAGCCAATAGGTCTCACCTTTGGGACCTCGTAAGTGTTTAGCTAAAGTTATCGGTTTAGGGGCGTGGCTAAGCGCCAGCGAAGATGGCCGCTTAGTTTCGAGCTCCGCCAGAGCGGCGTCTTTCCCCACGAAAATCCGGACAACATCGCCCGTGCAGAGCGGTCACGTTGTGGGGAAATCCTAATGGGGACCTGCTGACTTAAACCCTGAGCCCCGGGGACGCCTCCGCGGCGAAGATACGGCAGACGAGCTGGGTGGCGCCCGGGAGCAGTGAGGAGGCGGGCAGAGAAGTCCACGCAACGTCCCGGCGCGGAGGCCTGCCTTGAAGTCTGCGGCCTAAATTGCGAGACCCTGTTGGCCCTGCATTGGAGGCGGGCGCGGCGCCTGTGGTGTCGGAGGCCGGGACCGGCTCTAGGGGGCGGGGCGCCGCCCTCCCCATAGCGGCTGCAGCAGCGGCCCGGCGGCCCCTAACGACTAAAGCGGCTGGCTCTGAGGGGCAGACACGAGGCAGCTGGCTCTGTGGACGGTAGGGGGCGCCCAGATATGTGGAGATGACCGGAGCTGTTTGATGACCCCTGGAGCCTTGGTCCTACACGACTTGCCGGGGTGTGAGCGGCGGTGCGAGGTGGAGGATCTGTGCGGCGTGCCTTTGGGGCCCCTCGGAGCTGCAGCAGGGACTGAGCTGGACTGTCCCATGAGCTACCTGGGCCTCTCCCCCGCAGGCCCCCATTTGAACGCGCTCCGAGGGGGAGTGTCCATCCCACCAAGACCCGAGAGGAGGACTAATCACCCGGATACTGAGCCCGACCGCCCCTGGGCAGGGGAGCCAGGTACGGACGTGGAAGAGTGTGTGTGAAGCAGCCGGCGAGGCGACACCACCGCACTGCACCCGTTGGTCCGCCTTCGGGCTGTCTGTGTGGGTCCCATTGGTGAGGGAGACCCGTGAAGTGGCCCCCCCCCCTCCCCTATGTTCGGACTGATTGGGGGACATCCCGGGGGCGGCTGAGTGGCGAGGAAGATTGGCCTGGCGCATAATAGACCGATTATCCTGCCTACAGGGACACCCCAGCGACCGGGTGGCGGTCAGCGCTGCGTGGCAAGGAGGCACTGCTAACTCTGGCGGAGGTGCTCCGTTCGGCGGCGTACGGCAGCAGCCTGCTTGCGAGACACTGCCGGGCAAGTGGCCTGGATCACGACCGCCCTTGTGACCGACGGCTACGCGTGGCGACCTTATCATGAGTCCTAAAGGGGCGGCGGCCCAAACGAGTAAACTTGACAAGTACACAGTCCCGAGGTCGGCCCCTCAGATTGAGGGGACAACGGGGGAGCGGGAGACGCCAGCGGAGCCCTCCTTGACGGCCATCATGACCGCCATACAGACCCTGGTGACTACCCTTAAGAC
Source organism: Triturus cristatus (assembly GCF_964204655.1). Classification (NCBI taxonomy): domain Eukaryota; kingdom Metazoa; phylum Chordata; class Amphibia; order Caudata; family Salamandridae; genus Triturus; species Triturus cristatus. Next base: position 141,949,297 of record NC_140580.1, on the reverse strand, counting down.
TAAAATTGATAAAATGTCCATTGAAATTAATCATTTGCGTACAGACCTCAACAAAACATCGGACAAGGCTAGAACTAATGAGACCGAAATCGCAGAGCTCAAGGCATCCTCCAAGAAACTTAAACAGAGGGTCAATGAGCTGGTCCATCAACACCGCCAGGTGGCCCTGAAGCTGGAGGATCAGGAAGGGAGGGCCCGGAGGAACAACGTCCGCGTGGTGGTTGTTCCGGAAGGTTCGGAGGAGCCTAGCGTGGACCTATTCCTCGAAGACCTAATCCTCAATAGCCTGAAACCGAAGCGGCTCTCTGCGATGTTCTCCATCGAAAGGGCTCACCGCGCACCCGTCCCTAAGCCTAAACCCGGAGCCCCGCCGCGAACCATTCTAGCACAGATCCTCAATTACAGGGATCGGGACGCCATTCTGCAGGCCGCCAGACAGAAGGGAGACCTACAGTACGAAAACGAGACGGTCAGGTTATTTCCTGACTTCACGCTTAAGGTGCAATTAGAGAGACAATCGTTTGAAGGGGTGAAAGCAGCGTTGCGGGAGAGGGGCATCAAGTACATGTTTTCCCCCAGCAAAGCTCAAAGTCCTCGATGGCAGCAGATCCCTCTTCTTCACCACGCCTTCAGAGGTGCAGGACTGGCTGGACGGGGGAGCTTTGCAGCCGTCAGCCGGCGCTACGAGGGACGACTGGAGGGAGGCCCGGACCAGCTCACCGGCCCCCAGGGTCGGAGGTGGATAAGTCAAGTCAGCGCTCCTGGCGTTCAAGATCCCGCAGTCCGGACCTGGATAGCACCTAAAGACCAGGGGAGCGCTGGCACAGAGGGGAGGACGTTCTCCCGGGACGATTTCGCACTGAACTGTAATGTATAATTTTTCTCTATGATATTGATGGGAGGGTATGCCCGGGACGGCGCTTCCGGTGTGGGGGCCGCCCTCTCGGTGCCAGTGGGGAAGTGCCTCTGCACGGGAGGGGTCGGAGACTGACTGAGATTACAGGCCACGCCTCACTTATCAGTTTTTAGAGGGGAGGGATTTTTTCTCTCCTTTCTTGTTTAGGGCGAAAGGCGCTCTGCTGATTGGGGGATGTGGGTAGTTGTAAACTTACATGGCAGGGTAGCAGGGAAGGAAGGGAGGCGGGGGGCTACAGTTTCTGGGGGGTTTGGGGGGGATTAGTGATACTTCAGGGGGGGGCGGGAGTTTCAGTTGGTCAAGTGAGAACAATCCTTGTGAGGTGGCGCGGTGTTGCATGCCGTATGGACAACAGCTTTACATCGTCTCTGGGAATGGCCATGAAGTGGGATAAGAGTATCAAATTGCTCAGTTGGAATGTAAATGGGTTGGGGGACAAGCTTAAGAGAAGTATAGTACTCCAGTTCCTCAAAAGACACCTCCCAGACATTGTCCTACTGCAAGACACACCCCTCATCGGGAACACATGCCGGGCACTTAACAGATGGGGGTACACACTGGCCACACATGCCGGCTTCACATCGGGATCCCGAGGGGTGGGCATAATGGTGCGCCGTAACTTTCCAATGGTAATTGAACACACGAAAACAGACCCGCTAGGCCGCTATGCAGTTCTCACAGGAAAGTGGGCAGGTCGCACGCTTAACCTGGTGACGGTGTATATTCCACCTGGTCTCCAGAGTCAATCTTATCAGGATCTGGGGGAACTCCTTCTCTCCCTTCCTGAAGGGCAGCTCTTAGTTGGGGGAGACTTCAACGCAGTAGTGTCTGGAGACTTGGATAGACACCCACCGCGGAACATTGCACCGGGGCAAATGTGACTCTCCAATCTGCTGGAAGCGTATGGGCTGGTGGATCTTTGGCGCCTTTGCCACCCCACTCAGCTACAATATACATTCTTCTCGGGACCACACCACACATTCTCCAGGATAGACTACCTCCTTACTCTCCTGCAGCACGACACCGTGGTTCAGGACGTCAAACACTTGGCAAGGGGTATATCGGACCACTCTCCGCTGTGGACGCATCTAACAATCGGGGAGCAGAGGGTGGGATGCGTGGCGCCCGTGAGCCCCTGGTTGATGTGTAACCCTGAAATTAAGAAAGGCACTCACTCGGTCAATAGATCATTATTTCACTGATAATGTTGGGACAGTGGAAGCCTCAACTACCCTCTGGTAAGCATTTAAGACGGTGGTGAGGGGGGTGGCCCTATCAAAAATCGCCAGACAGCGTAAGGAGAGGGAAGCGCAGATGCTTGCGGTGGAGCGGGATCTTCTCGCACTGGAGGGAGAGGCGCAGGTGCATGGGACCTTAAAGGCCCAGCATCAAATGCAGCTGAAAGCTGCTGAGTATAAGGCCCTAGCCACGGAACCTGCTAAGACTCTAGCGAGAGACAGAGGAGGCCGGCTATACGACCAAGGGGATAAGGCGGGTAAATTAATCGCCTGGTTGGATAAAAAAACAGATGGCACAGAGGGTGGTGGCAGAAATCCGCTCTGAGGGGGCCTCCCCCCTGACCGACCCGCAGGAGATAATAGGCGAATTTGCTGCACATTTCAAAGAAGTGTACAGCAGAGTTTCCGACCGGTCAGAAGAGGATTCTGCTGCGCTCCTAGAGGACATCAAGCTGCCTGTGCTTGCTGATGAGGATCGCGAGACTCTGGACGGCGACCTCACCGTCGCCGAACTGGTAAAAGCTATTAAGGACCTGCGGCCTGGGAAGGCCTTGGGCCCTAACGGCCTACCTATTGAGCTGTACAAGCTCCGGAACGACTGCCTGAGCACGCATCTCAAAAGTATGTTCGAAGACAGCAAAGCGAGGGGGAAACTACCAAGAGACCAACGCATTGCCACGCTGGTAGCTATCCCCAAAGAAGGGAAACCCAGGGACCGCTGCTCCTCCTACAGGCCAATATCATTGTTGAACGCTGAGCCTAAGGTACTGGCTAAGCTCCTCGCAAACCGGGTTAAACCAATAATCACCAAACTGGTCCATCCCGATCAATCGGGCTTTATGTCGCATCGAAATACGGCCCTTAATCTGCGTCGACTCCACGGCGTGATGGGTCGCCGCCACATGATCCAGGAGGATGCGGTGGAGGTATCACTAGATGCAGCCATGGCATTTGATACGCTGAAATGGCCCTATATGATGGCGGTCCTTAAAAGATTGGGCTTTGGTCCCAGCTTCGTTAGGTGGGTGCGCCTCCTCTATACCGAGCCTCTGGCCCAGGTGGTGGTGAATAACAAGAGCTCCGAGGTTTTTGCACTCAAAAGGGGGACAAGACAGGGCTGCCCCCTCTCACCCTTGCTGTTTGCTCTCCGCCTGGAGCCCCTGGAGGCCTGGATACGACAAGATCCCTCAATACGAGGGCTGAGATGGGCGGAGGGATGGGAGGACAGGATTTCGCGGTATGCAGACGATGTCCTGCTATACCTTGCCTCCCCCTCTAAATCCCTCCGGGTGGCCCTAGACATCTTTACAAGCTTTGGGAAAAACTCTGGCTACAGCATCAATTGGGGAAAGTCATTGCTTTATGTGCTACATGGCGCCCCTCCTTCTGTTCCGCGTGGTTGCCTGATCCAGATAGCCACGGACGGGTTCAGGTATCTCGGAATCTAGATCTCCGGCGATGCAAAAATACGCTTTGAGAATAACCTCGGGCCACCCCCGCAGAGGTTCCAGATGGATACGGCAATCTGGAAGAGGCTTCCGCTGTCGCTGCTGGGTCGTGCGCCCCTTTTCAAGATGATGGCGCTGCCGAGGTTTTTATACGCGCTCCAAAACTACCCAGACCTGATCCCACACAAGTACTTCGCAGATATTGAGGCCACCCAGAGGGACCTGCTGTGGAGTGGCGCACCACGCATAGCTCTCCCGAAACTTACATTGGGGTGGTACGATGGTGGCATAGCACTGCCGGACATCCGTAAATATTACTGAGCAGCGCATCTCTCGGCTATTAATCAGGGCACGTACGGCAGTGGGGACGACCCCGGGTATGGGATGGATAGGTGGCTCCTCCCCAGGGGAAACTTTGAGACCGCACTCTACTCGCGGCCTAATAAGTTCCACCTCACGGGGCCTACAAAACACTCGGTCCAACTGTGGCATATTGTGAACCGGAAGCTAGGGTGGGCTAACAAACTTACGAAGGCAACCCCACTCTGGGTGTCAGAAAGGCCGGGGTCGTTGGGTCGCACTAAGGGATTCAGAAATTGGGATCTGATCGGTATATCCCATATAGGGGACCTTTGGGGATCCGGGGGAGTGGTGCCCTTTGCCTCCCTACAGTGGTCCCACTAAACTAACTCTCCCCAGTATTGTCAGTGGAAGAAAGGCCCAAGCTTTTAGTAATGCCTGACATTCTCGGAAGACCTGGTCCAATTTAGTATATGCAATTTTACCTATCTCCTGAGTGATCCTAATTCCCAGATAGCGCATAGACAGAGTAACAGCCAACTTCGGGTTTTGGATGTTCCAGGTCATCACCTCAGTCTTTCCTTCATTGATTTCATACCCCGAAATCTGTCCGAATTCCTTAGCTCTCTTAATAATAACGGGGAGAGCCTGCACAGGGTCAGGTGTATAAACTATTATATCGTCCGCATAAAGTCCTATCCGCTTAGCCCATCCTCCGAACTCAAAAGAGGGGATGTTATTATCGTCTCTCAAAATTTGGGCAAAGGGTTCAATATACATATTGAATAGGAGGGGAGAAAGCGGGCAACCCTGCCTGGTACCCCTCGTGGTTTTAAACTGTTCAGTAAGGACCCCGTTAACCAGAAGTCTAGCCCTTGGATCGTTATAAAGAAGCGAGATAGCTCGACGAAAGTTGTCTCCTAGATTAAACCTTTTCAGAACCGCAGCCAAGTAGGGCCAATTGACCCTGTCAAAAGCTTTGGTAGCATCGAGGGTAAAGGTGGCCGATGGGAGACAGAATGAGGCGGCTATATCAATTGCTCCAACCAGATCGTGGGTAAGATCTGCTAGCTGTCGCCCTCTTATAAATCCCTTCTGGTCCTGATGGATTATTGAACCGATCTCACTCCCCAACCTTCCCGCAAGAATGGCCGCAAAGATCTTATAGTCATTGTTTAGGAGTGAGATTGGTCTGTAGGACCCGCAATCAGCCGGGCCTTGCCAGGTTTAGGGATCAGCACGATCGTTGCCTCATTCCACGATTCTGGCGGGGCCACGCCTTCTAAGAATATAGCATTAAAAAGGGCAGTCAAAGATGGAACTATAACTGAACCCAATGCACTATATACCTCGCCTGGAATGCCATCCGGGCCTGTGGCTTTCGCTCGCTTCAATTGCTTGATGGCGTTACTGACTTCAACCTCAGTTATTTTGGTCTCCAAGTGGTCGCGCTGATATGACGAAAAGATAGGGAGTTGGGCCTCATCTAACCATACCTCCCTAGCCTCCCTAGCCACTTGGTCATCGACAATGTCTTCCTTGTAGATGTTTTGAAAGAACTCCTGAAAGGCGATCCCTGTTTCTGTAGTGGTAGATCTGGCCTTAGCTTCCCCTACCAGTTTTATTTCCTTAATATATTTCTTGGCCTGGTCTGCTTTTATTTTCCAAGCCAAGATTTTACCAGCCGCCTCTCCGTACTCAAAGTGTGACAGCTTACTTGCCTCCCATCTCTTGGCCACCCTTTCCTGAAGTAGATTTTCAAGCTTTGCCTTCAACGCTGCCCGCTTCTCCTGTTCCTCTACCGAGAGTGGACCATATTTCAGCTCTATCTGCCTAAGTTCCTGCTCTATGTTAGTGACTGCTATTCTATAGGCCTTACATCTATACGAGGCTCTATTTGTTATGCAGCCTCTTAGGAAGGCTTTCAATGCTTCCCATACGATGGCTATTGAAGCTGAATTTATGTTAATGTCCAGAAATATGCTTACCTCAGCAACGAGGAAGCAGATTTCATCCTCTTCAAGCAGAATCGTCCGATCAAAGGACCAAGAGGTTTGCCTTCTCTGCTGATGGTGTAACAGGATGAAAAAGATGGCCGAATGGTCGGAGAGGTGAGAGGGAATATATGTTATGTCCTTCAGATCGTCCTTCAGCTTATGACTAAAAAAGGCGTAGTAAATTCTTGACTTATGTTTATACTTATAATTGTGAAAGGAAAGTCCTGGAATATTGCCCGCTCTCTGCCTCCATTCATCCACCAACCCCAGATTCGACAGTAGAGCTATAAGGGTTTGCCTAGATTTAGAAGGTGTTGTTGCTCTTGAGTTGGACGATTTGTCCAGCTTGGGATTTAATACTATATTAAAATCTCCCACCCAAACAATAGGGTCTTGGCATGAAATCAGGTGGTTCTGAATTTTATTCAAAAATGACGGATCATCTTGATTCGGGCCGTAATAACCCACTAGGGTGTACACTAGCCCCTCTAACTGCACTTTTGCCAATAGCCATCTACCACTAAGATCTTCCTTCTGTTCCAAAATTTGGGCACTGATCTGCTTTTTAAATATTATAAGGATACCTCGTATGCTGGCATTATGGTCCGTACATATAAATTTGTCCACCCACTTCAAATTTTTTAACATATCCCTGACCTCATATTTTAATAAATGTGTCTCCTGGATGACAATTACCTGTGCGGGGATGTCTCCTAGGTATTGTAAGATTCTATGTCTTCTAGCCCTCACCCGCAAGCCGTTGACATTCCAGGATAAAAACTGCAACCCAGTCATAGTGCATTGACCTTCCTGTCTTTCCCGTCCCTCCACCTATAGAACCAATCTCTCTAAAACGGTTCATACACCATCTCCCAACCTGAACCTCTTCAAAAGCTAAGTTATGAAATATAAGGAAAGCTGAGACAAACTTATGAGGACTTTTTAACTCTTTCCCCCCCCTACCCCCATGGCAGTAGTGTTGTCCGTGAACAACAGGAGCAGCTTCCATTTAACAAAGGACAGGGAAGATTTCAATGACAAGCGAATTTCCCTCAGCTGCAGAAGATTGATGTGGAGCCGAGTCCCTGCCAGAGGTCCCTGTTCTTCACAACTTCCAGATGGCTACACCATCCCAGAAGTGATGCATTGTCACCCCTGTCAGCTCTGGGTGGGGAAGGGAGAAGGATCTGCCTCTGACCCAGTTGTGTTCTGTTAGCCACTACTGTAGACCTTTCACAGTTTTCTTCCATATTTTTTCCCAGTCAGAAAGGTTCCCATTTTGATATGCCCACTCGGACTTCATATCCAATTGAGGGGCCTGCATACGTTATTAAGAATGCTCCACCAGCAGGATCAGAGTCAATCTCACTTGAAATACAAGATTGAGTTTGAAATATCTGGATCGAAGCCCAAATGTCCTGGACTCTCAAACGGCTCCAATGAGCGTCTGAGAAGGAGTCAGGTGTAACTTCGGCAGGCTGATTGTGAACCCCAGTGGAGGCAGGAGGTCCACCATTGTCAGGGGGTGGGCGAAGACTGCCTGTGGCAAACCCACCTTCAACAGCCAGTCATCGAAGTAGGGAAAGACTGAAACTCCCAACCTGCGCTATCACCTTCGTGAATTCCAAGGGGCACTGGTAAGACCAAAGGGGAGCACAGCAAACTAAAAATGCTTCTAAACCACTGTGAACTGCATGTAACACCAATGGGCTTGCAGACAGGGATATAGAAATAGACATCCTGCAGGTCCAATGCTGCTGTTCAGTCTTCAGGTTGTATTGCAGACAGGACCTGAGCAAGAGTTAGCATCTTGAATTTCTCATTCTTCAGGAAGGCATTCAAAGAGCACACATCTAAGATAAAGAGGAGGCCTCTGTTTTTCTTTGGCACCAGAAAGTAGTGGGAATCGCAACCCAAACTCCAAAGTCTGAGGCTGGCACCCTGTCGATGGCTACTTTGACCAAAGAGTCTGCCAATCCTGACCCATCAAGGAGAGGTGGTACTCCATCAGATGATCTAAAGACGGTGGCATGGGATGCGGGTTTTCTAGGAGTGGAAGTGCATAACGTTGCTGGACAATATGGAGCACCCACTTGTCCTATGAGAAATTTTCACATAAAATGTTAAATAATGTATATCTAACCTTAACAATTAAAAGACAAAAGAAATGTTGTTACCTTTGTTCTGAGTGTGCGAAGTTCATCCATTCCTTCTGTGAAAGTTCGCTTCAGATCATCAAGTTCTTTTATTTTTGCATGATGTACCTTTTTAATGATAAAAGGACAGATTAATGTTCATGGCTGTCTTGACAGTTTACTAACTTCTTCAAATTGTACATGTTTGACAATTCTGGAACTGGTGCCAATGTCTTTCCACCCAAGGCTGTTTCTGCCCCAATTTATATCAATTGGCCACCCTCGATAAAGAAAATTAAAAGCATAAATGCATAAAAAAAAGCCTTGCGAAACAAAATGATTAATCTAGGAGGAGAATCACTGCCCTCTCCTTTACTTCCAGCCTCTCTCCTTTCCTCCCCCGTAGCTCCCATCCTTCCAGTTCCTCTCTTTGTCCTCCAAGTTAACCCACAAAAAGCCATCACTTCAAACTCCCAACCCTGCTCTCAGGTGATTTTTGGTGCAACAATGTTTCCTTCCCACAAGTTATTACGACAACGCAATTAATTCTAAAGCACATAAGTGTAAGTGGAGCAAGTCAGAACACATGCAAGTGGACAAAGGCTAAGTCAATAATTCTGTAGGGCCATTTTGTAATGCATTTTTTTTTATATATCTTATCTGCATGAAGAAACCCCAATACTATGAAAGAGGCAGAGCAAAGCTAAACAATATTTCCCTTAAAAGCAAATTCATGCAACACATTTCACCCCCATACCAAACACGCAAAGTGTTCATTTACAGTTTTTCAATGAGCTTAAAATATGTCAAACATTCTTAATATGGCTGTTTGAAACCTAAGTATCAACGTTTTCACATTGGTATGTACCACAAAGCTAGTAGGACTGACCCAACACACTACTTATTCAACAGGACAGAATATATGGTCTACAGCTCTGCCCTCTTTTCTAAGGCACTAAAGAATTCTAGATAGGTTACAACAAATAAAAGAGACGTTTCACATCGAGGTGTTCTGAGTGACAACAAATAGACAATAAGAGAAAAGTTTGAGTTACCTAACATGCCGCCAAAATAAATAAATAGCCCAGTTACTTGTATTTAACCATCTACAATTTTACTTTGTTTGCCCCCAAGTCATCTGTACCTCCTTCAATAGCTAACCGGGATAGGCAAGTAAGGGTGGAGTCATACAGAACACTTCCTCGCCTGCCTAATCCCCCTCATCTCTCCTCCCAAATAAAAATTATTAATCCTATTTAAAAAAACAAAAACAAAAACTTTTGTTATATTTCAAAAAGAAGTACAATCTGGCAAGTAAGAGTAAACGTATATCACAGCATTGACAACTTTTACCTTCTTCATTACAAACACGTACCATCTACCACTAGGTTATGCTAGTTTGTCTCCCACTATGTCAGTGCAATCTATCATCAGAAAGGTTTCGATATATCTTTGAAGTGAGAGTTGGCTGGCATTAAGTGAAGCATATACTTCTTTTGTTTTGTTGCAAGACACCAAATTTGACAGGTGTTGTTTTATTTATGGTTTAGGCTCCCTGCCCCATATCAATGCCACCCATCTATTTGCCAATAGCAATGCTAATGCAACCAATCATCTAGGTTGTCTCCTTGACGTAAACAAGGAAAACTAAAAAAGGGAATTGAGCCAGATGAAGTTTCATCATCTTAGATAGCTGGTCACAGATATGTTGCCAGTATATTTGAATGTCCAAGAAAACCCAGGCAAGGTGAAGAAAATCGACTATCAAGAGTCTTCAAATCCACTAGTTCTGGTCCTCCTCTACCCCATATATGTGTAGTCACCATGGAGCGTAATGGAACTGAAGAACAAGTTACTTCCCTTCAGCAATGCCTAGAAGAGACTATGTAGCCACAGATTCCTTACCTTAGAAAATTCCCAGGCGTCAAAATGGATCAGGGAGATTTTTGAGCAGTATACTTGCATGCAAGTAGAGCGTGAAGAATGGGAGTGTCAGTAAGGAATCTGTGGCTGGATAGAGTGTATACCAGATAAAGAGTTACCAAACGTACAGAACTTGTTCATCTGATAAATACTTCTAGCAGCAGATTCCTTACCTTAGAATAGATATCCGAGCAATGAATTCCCTGGTGGTGGGTCTTCAAAACCAATTTCGAATAAAAAAGTCCTGTAGGACCAAAAAGGTAAAGTGCCCATCGCGACAGACCAGACTGTCCAGGCAGTAGTGTTTGGTAAACATGTGCAGAGATGCCCATGTTGCTGCCTGACAGATACACAGGACAAAAACTCAGCGAGCTAAAGCAGTCTTCGCAGGCTTAGCTCGGGTGGAATGAGCATGCAAAGGGGGTTGCTTCTTGACCAATGCATTGGAGGTCTTGAAGCGGAGTACTATCCAGCTTGAGATGGTCCGTTTCTGCACAGACTTCCCCTTCTTTGCTCCTACATACCCTATAAAGAGCTGATTGTCCACACGGAAGTCTTTTGTACGGTCTAGGTAGAACGACAACACTCCTTTTGGGTCTTTCCTCTTCTTTAGAGGGATAAGGCAGAGCAAAGAAGATAGTCAGGGTAATGTTTTTGCCAACATGGAAGGGAGTCCCAACCTTCGAAATGAAGGTGGCATGTGTCTGGAGGACCAACTGGTCCAGGTAGAAAGTGAAGTATGAAGGGTGTGCAGAGAGCACCTGCAATTTACAGACCCTCCTGGTTGCCGTTATGGCCACTAGAAAGACAATTTTGATGGTCAAGAGCCTAAGAGGAAAATTGTGCAGAAGCTCAAAGGGTGCACACATCAAGAATGTGAGAACCAGATTCAGATTCCAATGGGGCATGATGAATGGCCTGGGGGTGGGGGGGGGGGGGGACGTGCTGCATGCCTTTAAGAAACTTAGCAATAACAGGTGACTTAAATAAAGGATGGTCTAGGAACTGCAAATAAAAAAAATAAAAAAATACAAAATGGTGAAAGATAACCTTTAACTATGCCCAAAGCAGAGCCCTGCTAGACTAAAGAGAGAGCAAATAGAAGAATCTGGGATAGAGGTGCAAAAAATGAGATCGATTTTGTGGGAATCACATCATGTCTCAAACATATACCAACAGCAAGCGTATATAAACTTGGTGGAGGGACGCGTGCTGCCAGAATAACATCACAGACTTCGGGAGGAAAGCTCTCAACTGTCGCAAATCAATCTCCACGCATGAAGCTGAAATGTGCGCAGGTTCGGGTACAGAACCTTCCCCTGTTGCTGAGACAGAAAATCCCCTTGAAGGGGCAGCCTGTTAGGAGGGCAAATTGTCATGCTCAAGAGCCACAAGAATAACTTTGGCCCGGTCATTCATGATGTTCTTGAGAACTCTGGACAGGAGTGGTATTGGTAGAAAGGCAAACAGGAGGCCAGGGCTCCACTTCAGGTGAAAAGCCTCTCAAAGCTGGAGTCGCCATGGAAACTCCAGCATGCAAAACTGCGGACATTGCGCATTGACGACTGTTGCAAACAGACTTAACCAAGGCTCTCCCTACTGCTGGAAGAGTCCTTGCACCACCTCTGGACGGAGACGCCTTTCATGATACACTAGCCATTTTCTGCTGAGTTAGTCCACCCTGGCGTTCAGAGAGCCCACCAGGTGTTGAACCACACGGGAAATGCCCTGACGTTCTAGCCATGTCCAGAGATGCAGAGCCTCTTGACAAAGGGTCGACCCCCCCGCCTCTAGTTTGTTGCAGTACCACATTGCAGTGGTGTTTACTGTTAACACCTTCACCAGACTTCCCCTGATTGAGGAAAGAAAGGCCTTCAATGCCAAGTGAATCTACAGAAGCTGCAACAGGTTGATATGGAGCTCGGACTCCGCCGGACACCAGAGTCCTCTGATCTCCACCTCTCCCAGATGGCCACCCCATACCAGACGTCATACATCTGTCACAACAGTCAACTCCGGTTGGGGAAGAAGAGGGGTCTGCCCTTGATCCAATCGTGGTTCGTCAGCCACCTTTGCAGATATCTTGGTGTTCACGCCGAGATCTGGACCATGTCAACGAGATTCCCCTGAGGCTGTATCCACTACTGCAGAGCCCACATATGCCAACGGGCATGAGTCACAACAAGATGCAGGAGGCCATGAGGCCCAACATCCTCAGATCGTTTCTCACCGAAATCCAGGTCCGAGGGCGAAACATCTGTATCACAGCCTGAATATCCTGGACTTGCTGCTTGGGAGATTAAGCCCAAAACTGCTCTATGTCCAGAAAGCTCAGATGAAAGGGACCGTCTGAGAGGGAGTCAGATGTGCCTTCTGCACATTGATCGCAAACTTCAGTGAGTGCAGAAGGTTCGCCATAACTCTGGATGTGGGAGACGACTGCCTAGAGTGAGCCCACCTTCAACATCCAATCGCCGAGATAGGGAAAGACTGGAACCCTCAACCTCCGCATATGAGCTACAACCACTGCAATCACTTTCATGAACATCCAAGGGGCGCTGGTGAGGCTGAAACAGCACAGCACACTAGTGCTCTTGGCCCACCTAAATCACAATTAACATCTGTGGGCAGGCAAGACAGAGATGTGGAAAAATGTGTAGTGGAAAGATATGTCCTGCAAATCCAACGCTACCATCCACTTGGATGACTTTTGATTGATTTCCATTGGGTTAACTTGCTTTTTCCCTTAAGTATCCATACAATTGTAGAGATTTTGAACAGTGTTTCTGCAAAACATGTATATATGTTCACATTCATAAGCACTTTGTTCATTGTATATAATGAACCTGAACCTCTAACACAACCATTTTATTTAAAATAAACAAAGAAAAGTGGCTTTTGTAAGAAGTTAATTCCTCAAAATTGTGCCAAATAATGTACAATAATGATTGTTTCGCGAATTTTATAAACAGGATTTTTCCCATTACCTTTAATTAAGAGGTATTGCTACAAATGAGTCGTACAGGACAAATACTTCTTCGAATATGTTCAGGTAAGCCGCTGGCTGTGAAAACTAGTTTCATACCTTCCGGAGTAAGAACCACTGTCTCTTTAAGCATTCTTAAATCACAAAGGGGTTCAACTCTACACAATTCAAGAATGACAAGTGAGCTCTTTAATTCTCATCTACCAAGCAATATCATAGAGTAGAATCCACATTATTGTTTGCACAAATGTGCATTGTAAGCAACCGCAGAAAAAAGAAGATTTTCCCTCTTCTATCAGGATGGTAAGTTAGCCAGAGACAACACATTAATCATGACAGACAGAAAAAGCAAAGAAGAAAGAACTAGAAGTGCTTGGCAACATTCTATTTCCAGAGCTCAAAAACTACTGTTATCTATGATCACTGTCTCATGAATTGTAACGAGAGCACTTTCAACCAAGAGGAGGGTTATGGAGAGCAGAGGCCTGGATTAACTTAATTTTCTTTCTTTCTTTGTACCAAAGGCATTCCACAATTTTCTGTTTTGCTCTTTGTCTTTTCAAAACTGGGGCACAAGAAAGTGCAATGGCAATGTTTCATTCCAGGGATCCATGAATAGTCACTTCAAATGGAATGCTATCATTTCTACATGGATTTCAGTCAACGAACTTACATTCAGTAGCACTCTTTCTGGTGGATACTCTGTCTAAACAAAGATTCCTCATCTTTCCAATATCCCAAAGTGCCAGGCTGGATCTGAAAGATTTTCAGCATAACCCCTATTCTCCAGTAAGTGGCTTTGTGGGGCTTCACATCAACTCTGCTGAGCATCTGAAGTGACAGCTGGAGCTGCACTCGGGTGCCACCCAAGCAGGCCGCCATCTGATTCTTTGTGCACACCTTCCGCGCCCTTGGACACAGCCCAAAAATCAATTGTTCGATCCACTGTGAAGATCTCTAATTTGGGACCTTTTCAGATAGAAAAGAGTCCTTTACACAGGATAGGGAGGCGGGAGGGTGGTGAGGAATCTGCAGTTATTTAGAGTATCCATCAGAAAAAGCCTTACCAAAACCAAGTATCTTGTTCTTCTGATTGATACTTTTTACAACCGATTAGTTGACTTTAAAATAGATACCAAAGAAGCCCCACCACGCTGGTGGGTCTGGCGAATGATCCAAAGCAAAACGTCTAACAAGACCGAAAGGCCAAATGGACTTCCTGTCGGCCCTGGCAGTCTATGCAATAATGCTTTGTAAACAAGTTCACTCATGCCCGTGTAGCAACCTGACAAATATCCAAGACCAGTATCCTGCATGCAAGCATCATGATAGCAGCCTTTGCAGAATATGCCCTCATTTATTCGGGAGGTTGCTTCTTAGCAAACGTGTAGCAGATCTTGATGCAGTAGATTATCCAACTGGATAAAGTGGTTTTCTGCACTACCTTGCCTTGCTTTCCCCCAAAGAACCCTCACTAAGAGCTGATCGTACATCTGATGTACCCCATGGTCTATTGTATGACAATGTAAAAGCAGAGTGCTCTTTGGGGGTCCAAACAATGGAGTCTCTCCTCCTCTTTCCAGGATAAGCTGGGCGAAAAAGCATCAGACTGTCCGAGGTGAAAAAGAGTCACATGTTTCAATAGAAATTCCTCCGTAGTCCTCAGAACCACTTTGTCCTGAAAGAAGGTGGTGTAGGGTAGATGGACCGACAAAGCTGGAAGTTCATCATGTGATGTGCTGAAGTCATTGCAATGAGAAGGACCATTTTAACTGTCAAGAGAAGCAGGGAAGTGCTGTGTATTGGCTCGAAAGGGGTACATATAAGGAAAGTAAGGACCAGATTAAGGTCCCACTGTGGCATCATGAAAGATGATTTGAACAAGGACAGCTGGTATGCTAAATGCACAAGGGCCGACAAATGACCTTTAACAGTGCCCACTGAAAGTCCTTGCTGGGCCAAAGACTCCTGACGTATGTGATTACTTGCCACCCATGGAGAAAATTACTGATCTTTCCTTCTAAGGAGTGGTCGTGTGTCACTATGGGCAAACTAAAATGGCTGGCGGAGGGGTTAGTGGTCACTGTCCCTGCTGTCTTGGACATTGCCTGCAGGATCCTTTACTCCAATCTTGAAAGGACTGAGGTCCTTGTAGGGGTGGTGGGCCTTGACTGTGTCTGTATGCAAAATCCATCAAAGGGCTGAAACTGTTGAGGATACTACATTATGGGTGTAGCAGGCCATGGGAATGAATAGTGACCCTACTCTACTCTACGCTCTTTGAAGGACTCCAGGACAGAGACAGCCTTCTTGTCAAAGAGACAAGACCCATCAAAAGGTAATTCCATAAGTGACACCTGAACGTCACCAGAGAAGCCTGTGGATCTCATCAACACGTAGATCTGAAGCACCACACAAGTCTCAACTGTTCTGTCTAAACATTATGGTGTGTCCAGGCCTGACCGTGAGAGGTACTTGGTGGCTTTCTGGCCATCCTGAGTAGTCTGTGCCAAATTGTAATTGGATTTATATAGCGCTTACTACCTCTGATGAGGCGTTGAAGTGCTTTACAGAGAGTAGCATTCTACTCTGGAACCCAGGGTTAGTGGTTAATCTAGTGGTTACTGTGATTAGTCATGTGCTCTCAAGAACAAATTGAATGCATTTACTTCAGTTAGATAGGCTGGCGGTGATAAGGTAATGTTAGATTATAGGGATAGTGTTTTAAAGAGGAGCGGTTATGACGTATGAATAGAGGTATCAGCTAACTGCAGAACTACAATAAGGAGTGAGGCAGGCAGGCAGGCATGAGACTGAGAGGCGGCTATACTCAGAAACGGAAGCTATGCAGACAATAGAAGGTAAGAAGAGGATCACTCAGAAGAAAGAAGATCAAGGAAAATTTTTCATGAAGGACATTAGGAGTATAGTGGGAGAAAGCTTTCCAAGGTAGCAAACAATCAGAGAATGTAAGCTGTAGAAAGAAACACCATTATACATAGTGTTCCATGTCGGGGGAAGACAGCTTAAACAAGGGCCTGTGCACTGCAAAAGGGGATCGGGTACAGCAAAATAGAAACATTCTCATTTAAAGATCTACCCTCACTATTCTCTAAATTAAATCAATTTCCACTTACTCACTAAAAATGAGTTATTTAGCACTGGCTGAGTGTATCTCACCAGTGAGCAGCCAGATGTATACACTTATGTCACCTAATCCCTTCCAAGTGCATTGTGTGTGTTCTTGTGTATGTGGCTAGTATACTACATGCATTGCAAGTATACGCGGCGAGGGGGAGGAGGGGGGCGCCTACACAAAGGTACTGTCTTATCAGAGTCAGTCCAAGCATGTTGCAACCGTGTGCATTGGGACTGTGCCAGAACGCTGCTTTAGCCAAGTTTTTGACATATTTAGTTCAAAGTCAGATCGGACAATAGGATAGTCCTTGGAACTTCTCAGACGAGATTAGCGAGGCAGGGACTAGGCCTGCGTGGAATTCTTGTGCTTCTTTTTGGATATGAACTCCTCCAAACAGCAGGAAACTGTGATTAGAAGTATCAAACAGAAATTCAGTTACAGTGCTAATGTCTGCCTAGTCTAGTTGATCCCAGCAGACACTGGCAAAGAACTCTGACCAGAACGAGTTAAAATGAAGGTTAGCTTGAACTGTGGTCATCGTTTTCCTTTATAAGTACAACATTGCAGTTATCCAGGCTCAGTCCAAAATCAAGAATAAAGAAGGATCCATTCTGGGTTATGAGAATTAATCATACTTGCTTAAAATGCCTAATTGTTAGCATCTACATGAATTGGAGAGATCATGGCCCCGCAGGGATAGTTTAACTGAAGATGCTATCAACCCACATATATTTAAAGAATATTTTAAAACCCTTTGAAGCTTGAGACCACGAACCCCTGAGTCGAAATTGGTTTTGCTTCTTGGATCATCTATCTGCACATCACGAAGATATCAGGTAGAGACAGTTTAAAACCGGGGACAAACGAGGACTGTGGAAAAAATATTCATGGCCTTAAATTAGTTGTAATCTGGAAAGATTATTGGTTATCCTCTTCTTTCCTAATGCTGTAACAAATGTTATCTTATTCTGATAATCTGAGAACTATGAAATAAAATAGACCGGAATTTATGGCAAGTAGGCATAATAAGACTGACGCACTTCAAACAAGATTGGGCTAGGGAGCGATCCTTGAGGATTGGCGTCCCCTGATCACCATTTTTACGAAGAATACGGCAAGCTCAGGTGATGTTTCCGGGGTTTGCATTTTTTTCAGTGTCAGCCCTCGCAGCCAAAGGAGTTTCTCAGCTACAGGGGGCACAATGGTTTTAAAGGTTGGCAATTGCAGAAGTAACAATTCTTTACCTCCATGCCCTGCCAGTAAAACTGCTTCAACTCACCTTTAGGGGCATACGTGTAGCCTTTAGCAGGGAGGATGCCCTTTCATTTCCATGCTGACTGTCTATCACCATGGATTACAGATTGTCACACAAAGGGTTATGCTTGTCCCTTCAAGGACTTGACTCCTCCCATTCTCCCTGTACACTATTTCACCTCTTACAATCATTCCCACATTCTACAGCAAGAGGCTCTAGCTCTATTAAGGAAAGAGTCTGTAAAATTGGTTCCAGGGACCATGATTGGACAGGGATGCCGCTTTCCAAGAAAGACAGTAGCCTCCGTTCCATTCTGGACAATTACATTCTGAATACCTTCCTCCGCAAGGAGAAGTGCAGGATGTCTTCACTTAAATAGGATCTTTTGGCTATGGAGCTAAAAGACTAGTTGGCGTTCCTCAACATGCAGAACAGGTATTTTTATTTTATTTTTATACACCGTTCTTGCAGTCACCCAGAAGTTACCGGTATTTTGTAGTGTGCTGCACCAATTAGCAATTTGTGGTCCTTCCATTTGGGCTGATACAAGCCCATCAAGACAAAACGGGCATGCTGATGAAAAATGTGTCCCAGACATTTATGAATATTTAAATAGAGCCACCCTGGTGTGGCTGGAATTTGACAAACGGGAGATGCTGTGCTCCTCATCAGCCTTGAGAAAACAAAAGTAGTAGATCCACGGTAGATAATGTCTGCACCCTTTCTGTCCCCATGTTACAGGGGATAAAACTGCTGTACACCGACCCGAAGGTAAGAATTAAAATCATCGACTCTCTCCTTTAAATGGATCAGTAGAAGGAAACAACAACTCTGTCAACAATTTTGTATGCCTTGGTGATGGAGCCCCCGGCAAGCATACTCTGAAGGTTTTCACCATTCCCTTGAGATTAAATTTTGGGCCCATAGAATATTATCAATGTATGCGGATGGTGTTCTGCTACTGGTTAATGACCCAGAAAGCAACCTGAATCCCGTAGTTAGAGAAATAAACACTTTTGGTGGATGGACAAGGCTGCAGATAAATTGTTCCAAGTAAGTTATGCCCCCCCTAACAAAAAACACCCCGCCACCCATCCTAGAATTGCCAATACAGTGGAAACAGAAACAGTACACTACTTGGGAATACAATACCACAAGGACATGGACATTTTAATTAGGGAAAACAATGACCGGTGCATCACAACTACAATTTCCCTTATAGAGAAATGGATCAGACTGCCATTTTCAGTGGCGCCCAGGGCAGCGAAACTGACAGGTGTGAGGGAAGTATAGCTCCCTGTGTTACCCTAGTTTAACAACCCACTCTTGAGAGTCACTAAGGATGGGGGTGATCAAACAGCTGTGACAGACACCTTAGGACACTACGATACCTTTTGATTAACACAATGTTTAAGACTCTGACTGAAGACATGGATGGAGCACAGTGTACATCCCTAGGTGTACTGAGGTAATATGGCGTACAATAAATCAGACATTCCATGGTTTGCCGGACAAGCCAGCTGAATTAAAATTGCTCATGATGCCCATTTTAAACTCCCAACCTGCCCTGTTAGTCACTATAATGCACAAAACTATCAAGAGGGAACAAGAGGTTGGGCAATTACAATCCAGAGATGAGTGTGATCTGGGCAGGGACACACGCTTACAGATGCCCAATTGACATACTGTTGCCAAAAGACACAAGTTACTTACCTACAGTAACGCCTTATCTGCTAGAGCCGATTCCTTACCTTAGAATTAGTCCCAGGCGTCAGACTAGATCCGTACAATTTTATTGAGCAGTGGCCCTGCACGCTGATAGGTGGTGTTGTTCGGGTCCGCGTGGCGTTGTTCGCGACAGACGGGACATGCACGGTGCCTAAATAAGCACCACACCAGTGCACTTACATCAGTTACTTTTCGAAACTTTCCATACCAGAAGCGCAGAGCCACAAAGCACACCGACCACTGGTGTGGAATACTAGGACCCTGAAAAAGGAAAGCCCTGTCCCTAGAAATCCGTTTTCTGAGACGGAAGGATGGGTGTATCGGTAAGAAATCTAGATAGAGTCTCTACCAGATAGACACTACAGAAGGGAGGTGATATGTTCATCTTGTTATGTGTTATCTTCATGGCCCATTGTAGCTATCCCTGTGTTGGCCTAGTTATGCACGTTGTAGCCCTCATTTTCCTTTGCACACGTTACTATATATACACACTTGCTTTTGTGCCACATTGTAGTTTCACACAGAACCTACATATGTTTTTGCATTCGGTTTCTTTACTGGGATTTATTCTGAGCACCACAGACAAGGTAAAACAACAATGTCCCTTGCTATTCTTTCTGACCAGGCACTAGCACCTAGACATAACGTAAGAGTGCAGCTGTTGTTAAATATTCTCCTCTATATACATATTCTAGTATATAGAGGAGTACATGAGCCAAAGACACACACATGGAACGAGAATTCTGAGACAAGAACACTGAGTTTGCTGAGATGTAGAGCGTTTATCTGTGTATGCTAAGGTACGGGGTCTGACGATAATCCCAGAGATCTTTCATATAATCATTTATCTTTACTCGCAGGGGAGTGGGGGTTAGGTTACTCTGTCGTATGAAATGACAGCACTCTTCATAGTATATCGATTATTGACCATGCTGATAGCATTTTTATTATGCATTTTCTTTCTAATTGTGACACGAATACAGCATTTCAGAGCACAATAGTTTAATAAATATTCTAAACTTCTTTTGTGTCTCTTGTTTATCTTACTGTGGACAGGTACGAGTGTGAAAGTGAAAGTGTGTGTCCTGTCACCGCGATCCCTAAGAGGGTTGAGAGTGTTGTGTTCTGGGGGTGCTAATTCACTTGTTTCTCTGGTATGGTTAGAAGGGCAAGCGAGGCACTATGTAAATGTCAAAATGTAAATGTCAAGGTACTTATAGAGCGCACTGTCACCAGACGGCCACCTTGCGGTGTCGCCTTTTGCGGTTTCCTGGCGCTGATACTCATACCGCTGTGGAACCCCTCCTGGCTTTCCCTGTGAAGTGTCCACTCCTGGGCACCCCCAGGGTGAAGCCAGGCATCCTTAGCGCTGTTGGGGCCAGTGTGGAGGCTAAGCAAGCTACTGCCCAGAGTTGCAGCGTGGGGCCCGTGATTAGAAGAGGCACCGAGGCGAGAATAGACAGGTCCGAGGAAATTGAGCTCGAGCCCCGCCGAGGCGGGAATCGAACCCTGGTCCCTGGTTAGAACTCTGCTTCAGGGTCTGCCGCTCTAACCATTGAGCCACACTCCTCCACTATAGCTAGTCTTACTCGGGCTCATGGATACTGAGGTGGATAGTGACTCAGTCCCTACAAGCTGATGTTCCATGGTCCCAATCATAGTTCTGTTACAGAGCAGAAACCTTGCAACAATCTGCTAGAGACTTTTAGACGCAGATTCCTTACATTAGAATAGATACCCAAACAATACCTCCCGGGAGGTGGGTCTACAGACCAATTTCACACGAGGAAGTCCTGCAGGACCAAACACACAAAATTCCCTTCTTTAAGGACCTGACTGTCCAGGCAGTAATGCTTGATAAACGTGTGCAAGGAAACCCATGTTGCTGTCTGGTAGATGTCCAGGACCAGAACACCGCATGCTAACATAGCAGTTGCAGCTTTAGCTCTGGTGGAATGATCACGCAAACCCTCAGAGGGTTGTTTTTTAACAAAGGCTTAGCAGATTTTGATACAGAGCACGGTCCATCGGGAGATGGTCCTCTTCTGTATGGCCCGTCCTTTCTTCAATCGAACATACCCCACAAAGAGTTGGTCGCTCTCGTGTGGTTAAGGTAGAACACCGCCCTTTTTGAGTCCAGGCAGTGAAGTGGCTCCTCTTTCTTTGAGGGATGAGGCGGAGTGTAAAAAGTAGGCAGACTGACGGACTGGCTGACTTGAAAGGGAGTTACCACTTTCAGGAGAAAGGAAGCCCTCGTACAAAGCACCAGTTTGTCTGGGTAGATGATCAGGTAGGGAGGCATGGATAACAAGACTTGAAGCTTCC
Organism: Triturus cristatus; assembly: GCF_964204655.1. Classification (NCBI taxonomy): domain Eukaryota; kingdom Metazoa; phylum Chordata; class Amphibia; order Caudata; family Salamandridae; genus Triturus; species Triturus cristatus. The sequence goes on along the minus strand of NC_140580.1, from coordinate 141,927,907 downwards.
TGACCCTCCGGGCAGATATAATTGCCACCGTTAAGGAACCTGAAAGGAAAGTTATGGAATATCTCAAAGGGAACACACATCAATACCATCAGGACCAGATTAAGGTCCCACTGAGGCATAAAGAAAAGAGACGGAGGAAAGATATGTTGCAAACCTTTCAAGAACCAATGTACAATAAGGGATTGGAAGAGGGAAGTTTTGTGAGGCAACAGCAGAAAAGAAGAAAAAGCAGAAAGGAAAGGATACCCTTCTGCTATTTCTGCCCTTAGCAGAGCCCTGATGGGCAAGGGAAAGGACAAACAGAAGAACTTGAGAATGGGGAGCAGAAAGAGGGCAACGTGTTTCTCTGCACACCATGCCACAAACTTGCCCCAACAGCAGGCATATAATGTTATTGTCTGGGGACGCCTGGATGCCAGAATACCTTTGCAGACTTCGGGCGGAAGGTCGAAAGCTGTCAACTGTCACCACTCAATCTCCACGCAAGAAGGCGGAGCATTGACAGGTTCGGGTGGAGAACCCTCCCCTGCTGCTGCGACAGAAGATCCTCCCAAAGGGGCATCCTGATCGGATGGCCATGATCAATAGCTCGGGATACCAGACTCTCCATGCCTATTCCAGAGCCACAAGGATGACTTGGGCCAGGTTGTACTGGAACTTCTTGATACCTCTGGGCAGGAGTAGTATGGGCGGAAAGGCATACAGGAGGCCTAAGCTCCACTTGAGACGGAAAGCATGTCCGAGTGGGAGCCGCCTTGGAAACTCCGGCATGCAGAACTCCTGACATTGCGTGTTCTCATTGGTGGAGAACAGATCTAACCAAGGCTCACCCTACTGTGGAAAGAGACTATACACCACCTCCGGATGGAGACACCATTCATGGTCCACTAGGTATCATCGACTGAGTTTGTCTGCTCTGGCGTTCAGAGAGCCTGCCAGATGTTGAACCACCAGGGATAGGTCCTGCTGTTTTAGCCATGTCCAGAGATGCAGGACTTTTGACAAAGGGTCCACAAACTCACCCGCCCTGTATGCAGCAGTTTGATCACATGTCTGTGATGTTGTACGTGGACACCTGGACTAGCCTCCCTTGAGGAAGGGTAGAAAGGCTTTCAATACCATCCAGACTGCCCAGAGCTACAACAGATTGATGTGGAGTCAGGATTCCACCTTTCCCAGATGGCCACCTCATCCCGGGAGTGATGTATCCGTCACTACCGGCAGATCTGGCTGGGGAAGGGAAAAGGTCTGCCGCTGACCCAATTCTGGTTCATTAAACATGTCGGAGAGAGTCCCCTGATGCTGCTCCCACTGGAACTTCAGGTCCCACTGCAGAGCCTGCATATGCCAGCGGGCATTTGTCATAAGCAAAATGCAGGAGACCATGAGGCCCAGCAGCCTCAGAGTTAGTCTCACCAAAACCCAGGATAGAAGCTGAAACATCGGAATTACATAGCCTGAATATCCTCCATTCGTTGTTCGGGAGCATAGGCCCGAAAATGCACTGTGTCCAGAACAGCTCAGATGAAAGGAAGCATCTGAGAGGGAGTCAGGTGTGTCTTTGGCACGTTAATAGTGAATCCCAGCCAATGCAGGTGGTCCGCCATAGTCTGGAAGTGAGTGACCGCCTGGGGCGAGCTCGCTTTCAATAGCCAGTCATCGAGCTGGGAAAGACTGGCACCCCTGATCTTCACAGAGGAGCTGCTAATATTGTCATCACCTTGGTGAACACCCAAGGGGCACTGGTAAGCCAAAGGGAAGCATGGCTTGTGACCTACTATGAACCGCAGTTAACAGTCTGTGGGCGGGCAGGACAGTGATGTGAAAATATGCGTCCTGCAAGTCCAGTGCTACCTTCCAGTCTCCTGTGTCCTGAGCAAACAGGACCTGAGCTAGAGTGAGTATTCTGAACGACTTCTTAAGGAAGAAATTGAGAGAGAATGTAGGTCGAGGACGGGACAATTCTGCAGGGATCCAGTTCTATTTTCCAGATCATGAAGTCCTTCATTTCTCTATAATCCTGTCAAAGAGCTATCGTGGCTCCTCAAGATCTCTGCAATGGGCTTGCAACATACTTCGAAACAAAACTTAATGACATTCAGAAAACATTGCCTGCCATAATTTAAATCTGGGTCCATCCTTGATGCCTGCCTACCAATGCTGCTTGCCGAGGCTGTAAACATTATCAACCCTGTGATTAACTCCATTTTCAATCTCTCTTTTTCTTCTTGTGAGTCTTGTGCCTTTTGGGACAGTAGTCACTTCAGTGGTGCCTCCGTTTTCATTGGGCCTCATGGACAGCATTCAAATTTCTACAAAAACGTCTGAGAACCTGAAAGTGGCTGGTGACTGACCACATTACGTGCGGGAAATCCCTTCTGTCCCTCAAGAGCAGGGGCCTCAGTCGTTGTCACAGTGGTTACTGATGTATTCTACTCTGTTTGGGGAAATTATCTCTATGCATTAGACATCAGAGGCTTGCAGCTTCATGCAATCTGCATGGCCATCAAGGCCGTTCCATCTTACTCTGTGGTCAGTCAGCTACTGTGCTGATAGACCGCACAACTGGGATGTGGTATGTCAATAAGCATGAACGTATCTCCCAAGCCTAAAGATACTGAAGCTGTGGTCTAGAACTCAACTGACAATGTACTGCTGGTCATAATCCAATTGGTTAACTGAAAAATGGAGTCAGTTTGATCATAATTGGTGTCTTAAGTGGAGGTGTGTTAGTCCATATGAATCATCTGAAGCTGCACCAAATGGACATCTTTGCTTCTCATGAGAAACATATACTGTCTGCAGTTCTTTATAGTTTCAGCTGCAGGGAATACTGGTAGACTCATTCCACCCAAGGTTGAATTCCCGTTTCCAGAGGCAGCTGTATATAGATCTCTATGAACAAGTCACAGGAACTTAAAAGTTATCGACTTCCAAATGAGCAACCAATGCAGCGATCTCAGAAAAGGAATAGATAATGTTCTGGGGGTAAACGACGGATAAATCTGGCTGCAGTATTTTGGATGGTTTGAAGAAGCAATCGCAAATGGTCATTGTTGCCTACATACAGGGCATTGCCATAATCCACAAGGCCGGTGATAAAGGACTGTGTGCTTATCTTCCTGCAATGAAGGGGGCTCCAATTAAAGATTTTCTAAAGCATCCGTAAGGTTTCGTAGCAGGAACCACAGACCGTTGAGCTCTGATTTTGTACTGAGCGATTTATCGAGTTATCTATCAGAATGCCCAGATTTCTTGCTTCCCTTTTCAGTGTTGGAGCTGTACCAAGCTCAGACAGCCACCATTCATCTTCCATCCAAATGCTGTTAGCCCTTACAAACAGAAGGATCTCGGTCTTGTCCCCATTAAGTTTCAAACAATTTTGTTTCATCCAGAATGCCATGGAACTTGGGCACTCACAGAATCTGGTTCGGATGGCTACACATTTACAGCAATAGATATTACTAGCTGTGTGACGTCAGCATGCAATACTGCTTCAGTGTGTCCATTAACCTGGTACTGATATCTCTGAGGATTTCGGCCTTCGAGTTCATGCACAGTTGTCTTTTGTGGCTGCTCACTTTTCTGTGTCCTTGATTGGTAATATCTCAGGTTAGTTTCTATCTGCCTCCTCATAACCCCAAAGACAAGGAGAATGGACAGCCTGGAACTCACAGGTCCTTAGGTTCTTCATTGGTTCGACACAAAAGTACCGGACTGAGGATCAGCTTTTCCTTGTCTATGTTGGTTCCAAAACAGGTAAGGCAACTCAGAAGCAAACCATTTTATGCTAGAAGCATGGTGCATTGACATCTGCTACGCTAAGGAGTCAACCGAGGGCATCAGGGCCCATTCCACTATAGCTAAGGCTACTTCTTTAACTGTTAGCAGGGGTGTTCCCGTTCTGGCTACATGTCAGGCTGTAACATGGGTTTTGGTGAACAGGCATTTTGTTTCAAATCTGTAAAGGACAGAGATCACCATTTTGCCAGATCTGCCCTGTAGGGCTTTCTTGTTTACCTCCTCAGACCCACCACCTTGGAGGTACTGCTTTTCTCTTGATTCGTTAGGGAAACGATGTTACTTTATAGGTAGCCATAAGAGGAACAAGTTACTTACCACAGTAACTATTTTTTCTGGTACATACTCTACCTGCAGACCTACCCGTACTTCCTTATTCTGAGGAGTGGTCATGCAACTTTTAATAAAGCCTCAAATTAATTCTGGTACATTTCAGCTTATGTCAATCTCTTTAGTCTCCCAATGATCACGTTTGAGGGCCTGGAAATCAGGATGGGGGATTGACTTAAGAACGCCATGGTAGAGCATTATATTGACTCATGATGTCATATGTAGAGTGACTCCCGAATCAAAGTCGGAGACTAGACACAACCGGTTAGCATAGGAGAGCTATTTTAACTTTCTGGTTCCTGTCTGGCACCTGATTCAAGAAGTGATAAAACTGCTGTTAGAGTATCCACCAGACAGACTGCTAAAGGTAGAAAAAACTGCTCCTTTTATGTTCTGTTGCAGAGATTCATGGGCATTGGGTTCGTCTAAACACATCTCAAAAACACCCTGCTCTTCTATACACTTAACAATGCAAATGTAACAGTACAACATACATTTTACAACATTGTCTGCTGTACAATGCTTAAGCTAAGGATAATTCTGGAGTCAAACAAAAATCACAGTCACCTCTAAATGATTGGATTTCTCCTGAATTTGTTTTTCCAGTTCTCCTGTTGTAACTCGCAGCTTTGCATCTAGTTCATTAGATTTAATTTCCTCAGATTCCTAGTAGGAGATAAATAACAGTTTTTAACTTGATAATCATTTTGTAAGACAAATGCCAAGGTTAATTTACATATTCAAGCAAAGGATCAATACAATAATGCAATAGCTGTTACTGAACTTTTAATTGTTTAAAAAGCAACCACAAAATGTTTGTGTGAACATTGGCATGTGACTAAAAACAATCTGATTATTACTGTACTAGTATCTCTTGAACATGTAAATGATTAAAACAAGACAATGATAAATGGATGAATTTGCCTCTGATGTTTAAAAATCCAAGATCTTTTGAAAGTCCTGTGGTGAATGGACTTCAACTCATATCATATGGTTCTATCCATATCAGAATCAGATAAACTTGTTAGATAACTACAATCATTATTATAATCCAATATACAGCAATGTTGCCAATTAAATTTGTTTTTCACCAAGTACAATTAAAAGATGTATTTAGCAACATTATAAAAGCCTTACAATGTCTAACATAAAAAATAAATGGATGTGTCTCTTCAGAACTGTAAGTTGTCACGGATCTCTGTATCATTTTCCTTATGCTTAACCCAAGCTAATTCTAATCTTACAAACCTAACCGCTTCCCATGACAATTGCTGTTTATCACTGTTCATAATGAATCCCGTAGCTTCCATACAAGATCGAATCCCAGTCGCCATGAGCCTTGGTGCAAGCCAGCACTTTTCTTCTTCCAAAGGCATTGGGCAGATACTTAAGAAATGCTCTAGATATTCTTTCCTACACCCACACAACTGCCATGATCTAATCAAAACCACAGCATTCCACTAACAAATCCTGAATTCTTGCAATGCAAGGATCAGAAAACTTAGGCAAATAGATTGTTTTCTAGTTTTCTTAGCAGAGGGGACAATTTGCGTTGGAACTGGCCTTGGGGGTAATTGCAGCCTTTTCTAGTTGATATTATCCAGACATCCACCTCAAAAGATTTGGGTGCTGTCATTTATTTAAGCCACAATGTAAACTGATGTAAGAAATCCCAGATACCCACACGTTCTCTATTTCCAAATCTGATCCTCTCTGTTTGCTAAATGATCTGATGCTATGACATGAACCTATGCATGCATACATTATCATCTAAATCACTAGAAAGATCGGCAATAACTCCAGATGGTTTATGTGGAGTAACTTTTGTTGTGGCGTCCATATACCTTGCACTGTGAGCTGTAATAGATGCGCTCCCCAACCGGAGAGTGATGCGTCCGTTGTTAGAATTACCTGAGGAACCGGGTCCAGGAACGGTCGCCCTTTGGAAAGATTTGTGGTGTTCCACCACTGCAGAGAGCGATGGGTGTGACCGTCCACCAACACCAGATCCGTCAGTTGCCCCTGGGCCTGGTTCCACTGGCGTGCTAGGCACTCTTGGAGTGGACGCATGTGGAGTCTTGCATGAGGCACTATGAAGATGCAAGATGCCATCATCCCTATTAGCTTCATAAACACTCTTGCTGGGAGAGAGTGCCGAGGATGAATCTTTGACGCAAGGCTTGTATGCTTGCGATTCTGGCTGAATTGGGATAGGCTATAGCTTTTGAGGTGTCTATAGGGGCACCGAGGTATTGCTTTGTGTGAGACGGTATCAGCTGGGACTTTTGGTGGTTCACCGTGAAACCTAGCTGGTGAAGTAGTTGGATGGTAGTGTTTGTATGTTGCACACATTGGTTGTAGGACGTGGCTTTTATTAGCCAGTCGTCCAAGTAAGGGAAGATGTGAATGTGTTGTCTTCGTAGGTGTGCCGCCACTACTGCTAGGCATTTGGTGAACACTCTTGGTGCGGTTGTGACCCCGAAGGGGAGAACCTTGAACTGATAATGTTGGCCGTCCACTACAAATCTGAGGTACTTTGTGTGAGAAGGGTGTATTGGAATATGAAAGTATGCGTCTTTCAAGTCCAGTGTGGTGAGAAAATCGTTCTGGCAGAGGAGTGGGAGAACTTGTTGGAGAGTTACCATGTGAAAATGGTCTGAATGTATGTATGCATTTAGAGGCCGGAGGTCTAGAATGGGTCGTAGAGTCTCGTCTCTTTTTGGTATCAGAAAGTACAGAGAGTAGACCCCTAAATTTTGTTGATTGATGGGGACCTGCTCTATAGCCTGTTTTTGCAGGAGGGAGATTACCTCTTGTTTCAGCAATGTGGTATGTTCTTGCGACATTGTACGGTGCCTGGGTGGAATATTTGGGGGGGTGGATGTTAATTCGAGACAGTACCCTGACCGAATAATTTGGGTCACCCATTTGTCTGATGTTATGGTCTCCCAGGTTTGAAAGAAGTTTTGTAGTCTGCTCCCGACTGGAGTGGAATGGTCTGGGGGGAGCGGGGGAAAGTCATTGTATGGGCGGTGTGGCAGAACGGGCGGTGTTGGGTTTTGCCCCTGCCTTTATTATTGTTTCCTCTATATCCACCTCTTTGATAGCCCTTTGTGAAGGTAGTCTGAGGAGGGGACTTGTAGGATGTGGAGGCTTTATCGGCAGAGTAGCCCCTGCCAGTGCCTCAAAAGGAGGAGCGGCGAAAAGAGCGTCTAGGGGGGTGGGACTGTAATGCTCCCATAGACTTCGCCGTATCTGTATCTTTTTTCATTTTTTCCAGGGCTTCGTCTACTTTCGGGCCCAATAAATGTTGTTGGTCAAAAGGGTGGTTTAGTATAGATGCTTGTACCTCTGGCTTAAAGCCTGAGATTCTGAGCCAGGCGTGGCGGCGAAGCAGAACACTGGTGTTTATAGCCCTGGAAGCTGTGTCTGCTGCGTCAAGTGCACATTTAATAGAGGTGTTGGTAATGGTCTTTCCCTCTTGTATTAGTTCATGAGCCCTATTTTTATATTTTTCTGGGAGATGTTGCATGATAGTCTCCAGCTCATCACAGTGCGCTCTGTCGTACCTTGCCAACAGCGCTTCCGTGTTGGCGATACGCCACATATTGGCAGCTTGCGAGGCAGTGCGTTTGCCTGACGCGTCTAGGAGCTTGGACTCCTTATCGGGTGGTGGAGCCTCACCCGATGACTGAGAATTGGACCGCTTCCTAGCTGTGGATACCACTAATGAGTCTAAGGGTGCAGGTCCTTTAATATAGGCAGGATCTGTGGGGGCGGCCTTATATTTTTTCTCTATTCTGGGATTTATGACCCTAGCCCTGACTGGGTCTTTGAAAACCTCTGCTGCATGTTTGGTCACCCCTTTAAGCATGGGTAGTATGGCAGTAGATTTATCTGCGATGTCAAAGGTATCAAGTAGGAAGTCTTCCTCAACTGGATCACTGTGTAACTCCACCCCATGATAATGTGCCGCCCGTTGTAAAAAGTGGTGGAATCCCAGGGAGTCCTCTGGTGGAGATGGCCTGGATGGATAAAGATCATCCTGAGGCACATCTGGGACGTCTGGATTATGATAATCCTCCCATGGGTCTGGTGTTCCCGGAGGGGTGGGCTCTTGTGGGGCATCTGTTGGATCATAGTATGGATCCCCTTGGTCATCAGGGTCTGGAGACGGGGTTGGAGAGCGATGAGGCAAGGGTGGAGGGGCGGAGATGGGGGAGGTGGAGGAGGTGGGGAGGGTACTCTGAAAGGGGATGTGGCAGAGTCCTTCCGTTTTGGTGGTGGAGGAGGAGCTGGCTTGTCTAAATGTCTTTTCTTTGAAGACAAAGTCAAATGTCCAGTCTTTGGATCCTTTATTAAAGTCTTTTGTCGAGGATCTGGCGTGAATAGTTCCTCCGGCACCGATTGATCTGTTGGCGCCGATGTTTTCGGGGCCGACGGCTTCTTTGGTTTATCTGTGCCATGCTTTTTCGGGGCCTACGATTTTTTGTTCGGTGCCGAGGCAGGTTTCGGCATGGGAGTTTCGGCGCCGAGGGATATATGTTTGGTCGGCACCGAGAGGCCAGGTTTCGACACCGATGGCTTCGGAACGGAGCTTGGTGTGGTTTTCTTCGGTGCCGAAGGGTGTTTTTCGGCACCGCTAGTAGGCTGGCTCGAGCCCGAGCCGCCGGGAGACTTATGATGCCTCTTCACCGGGCCCGAAGGTGGGGTGATGGAAGCAGTATGTTTGGTTTTGCCTAGGCCCGGAGGCGAAGGTGTAACCGGAGTCTCTTTCGGTGTGGGCGCGGGAGTGGGAGGGGGTAGAGTACTCACGACCCTCTGCGCCGGTGTGATCTCCTCCACGTCGGAGTAGTCGGCCTCGGAAGCACTGACGAGGTCGTCTTCCTGTTCGGTGTGCTGCTGTCCCGAAGCTCCGATGTCTTCTCCGAAGATGTCAGGTGGAGCCGAGGTCGATGAGTGCGCCATGGTGCGTCTAGCTCTTCGATCCCGAATAGTCTTTTTCGATCGAAAAGACTTGCAGGCGGGGCAGTCTCGGGCCTCGTGTTCGGGAGAGAGGCAGAAGTTGCACACCTGATGTAAATCGGTGTGGGGAAATTTAGACCCACATTTAGGGCACTTCTTAAAGGGAGTCCTTTCCATCGGCCGAGACCGGAGTCGAGATAGGCCCGAAGGCCGCCGCCGATGCCTGGAATCGAAGAAGTGCCGAAGAGAGAGATAAATAAGATGATTTTGTCTGAAGAATCTCGATGTTCGAGGATTTTTCGTCGAAGGTCGAACTGGAAAGGTTTGAAGCCGGAGCACGAAGTATTACATCCGAGCCCGATGGCGGAAAAAAACAATCTGAGGATGGAGCCGAAGCCCATGCGCAGTACGGCCCGAAGGAGGAGTCACCGAACTCGTGACTTCCAAACACTGTCCAAGAAGAAAAACAAACTGCAAACATCCGGGCCCAACACCAGATGGCGATCTATGCACAGTGTATAATCTGCAGCTCATATGCCTCGAACACAACAGTTTTTCACAAAGTAGTTTTAGAATTATAAAATGTTATCGAAATTGCAATAAAACATTTGCATTGCATATGTTGATTTTTGTGAATATAAAACTGTTACAATACCATAGACTCAGAGGATAGTGACGCAGCAGAGTAGTTGGGGCATGGAGTAGAGGGATGGAAATGGAAAGACTGCAAAATTTAACGAACACAGCAGGTAAAGGAGTGAAAGCCTAGAAACATGAGAATGCTACTGTTAAGAATGTGCCCATGCAGTTCGTATATTGCAATAATGTAAAGATATTGTCTTAATGTGCAAGTTGTTGAATAAAAAGAATTTACACAAAAAAAAACTGTTACAATAAATTAGTGCATATAGTTTTAGTTACAGAAAAAACACATGGAACCTGCAAAGGACGTTAATCACTAGAGACACATTTAAGGCACTAAAAAGGTAATGACACAATCTAGTTAGAAAAAAATCAGCATCTGACACACAAAGGAGAATAAATAGATATTTTGACTCTCTTACTGTTCGCTTTTGGTCATCCACTTGTTACATGGAGACGCCATCAGCAAACATACTGATACAACTACTCCAGTAATGGTTGTACTACTTCGTTAGTTCATGAACCAGTTGTATTCTTTTTCAATTAAAATAAATCCATGAATATATGCTGCCATCTTGTGGTAACACAGAGTTCGCACAAAACTATTCCAGAGCAACTAGGGCTTTCTTTCTGAATAATAAGAAATTACATGTAATGTCAGATGGCATTGGAGTCTCGGTGCTTTACATTTTCAAACTATTCGGACTCAGTAGAATTAGCAGCATACGTATCCAAACGTTGACATCTCCTGAAATGATTAACACCCTACAACTCTGAAAGTGTACATGTTTAATCGCTTTGATAAGCATTCTGGTCTAACAATTATGATTATATTTGTTAAAATTTCATGTCCCAACACGAAAGATTTTTTCATTGTACATCATTAACTTATAGTATCCCCTATTGAAAAAAAGCAATGCGAATTGAATGAGAACCAAAATACATTTCAACATAAATAATTTAGACACAGGCATATATTTTTGTGGTGTTGATTCATACAATTCTACAGGCACTCTTTCCCCACAAAAACTTTTGCGAGTTATGCAAAAACATGAGGCTAAATCGTTTGACAGCCATTTTGATGGCAACCAATAGGGCGCATGTAAACCACTGCTCTCAAGTGTACACTGCCAGGACTAGAAAAACAAGCAAAGGCAAACACGATAGTCTGGCTTTAATGTGCTAACACAACATGCTGTAATAATATTTTAACAAGGTAATGACTAACAAAAAAAACACACACTGGTCCCTAGTAGCAATACTTTCAATGCAAATAATCAAATGGTGAGTAAAATGTATTCAAAGGAGTAAAAGAAAAATAATGTAAAGACACATAGTGGCGCAGTGAAGATTGGTGCAAAATAAACACGCATGGTGTTCTCTTTAGAGGTGATACACTCAAGGGATAAATTCTGATCAACAAGTGTATCAACAGACACAAGACCAGCAGAGCCCTTTGCAGTAAATTCTTAACAATCACATAGGGTCCGTGTTTTTAAAGTTTACACTGTTTCAAACTCAATAAAAATGGTGGTCTCATCATCAGGGCCCGGGGGGATTCCGGATGATGATTCCCCCCATTTTAAGCATGCAATGTCATGAAAGGCACTACATTAATAATAGCAGACCTTCTGCCTATCCTTCTTTTACAAGATTTCAAATTTTAGGTAAGTCCCATAATCATGAGAGCTGGGAACAAAATGTTTGCTCGTAAAAAAGAAAATGTTGAGTTGTGCATTTAAATGAAAGCAAGGAATAACAAGCATTTGCATAGCCAATAGGTCTTGCATTTTGGACCTTATAAGTGTTTAGACATGCAGCATATTATCCTTGGCCTCTTGATTCCCTCTACTAACTCATGGACGAATAATTACTCTTCTTGAAGTCACAGGCCAGGTGGAAGGATCAACATGTACAATCTGCAGTGTTAACTGAACATCTCCAATGAGACACAGTCATGTCGATGTGTCAGTAAATAGAAACAAGGGGAGTTGGTGTGAAAAGGCTTTGCTCCTTGGGAGGGACGACCTCACCCTGGAGAGCCTAAAACAAATAAAGCAAGCAAATAGAAAGCAAGCGAATGTGAGTTACAAAGCCAATGGTAAGCAACAGACGGAATAAATATGCAGGGTAGCTTTCTGAATGTCCCCAAGATGTCTTTGGCAAACCAGACAGCTATGATGTATGGAAGACTTCGACCTGAAAAGGATGTGGAAGACAGAAGTAGAAAAGAAGGCTAGGAGGGTGAAAGAAATAGTGATGAAGATAGAAGATGGGAGATAAGAGAGTCAAAGGCAGTGAAGATAAAAAAAATACACCAAGAAGCAAAAAAGAAGCCAAAAGCACAAGACTAAAAGCTTAAAGTCTCAGCCTAACAAAGGCTCTAAAATAAACAAGCGTTGGCATAGCCAATAGGTCTCACCTTTGGGACCTTATTAGTGTTAGCCATGTAACAGTTGATGTTATTGCACCAAGGATATTGTGCTGCATAACTAAATACTTATAAGGTTCCAAAAGCGAGACCTATTGGCTATGCCAATGCTTGTTATAGCTTTATTGCAGGCCTCAAGTTTAATAAAATAAATAGAAATATGTACAAATATGTATCCCCACAGAAGCATTCAATCAGTCCTCTTCATCCGCTGGTGTGTTCAAATGTCATTCACTTTTGGCTCCTGCCCATGACGCTAAACAGCATGTGGAAATAGGTCAACCCACTTAAGCCATTCGCTCTCTCTTCTACGGGTGACGGTATTTTATTTATGCACATCCACCTAAAAAGCAGTCCACTTTAGTGTCTGGGCTGGATGGCCAGTTCTACTTTCCTTTAATAGTTTATTATTTTTTTGGGGTAAGCCTTTTTTCTTTAAACATATGTACACCACATTTGGATTGCATTTTAATGTATATGTATACAAACAATAATGAATAAAAACATTGCACACTTATTAGAGCCAGACATACTGCATTTGCCAATGGTTGATCCCTTTATGTTACATTGTCTGCATTTTGCAGCGAATAATCTGGCAATGGTATTGACCAGTGGAGGTTTACAAATCCAATGAATTCTAAAGTGGTTCCAGGGCCTGTGTATGCGGGTGATGATGCGTTATAGGGGTGTGAGGGGGGCTTCAGTGTCTATGGGATGCATGATAGCTTTCTTTTCACTGAGAGAGGAGGGACACAGAGAGGAGGGACAATAAGAGGGAAAAATAGTGTGTTTTTGGATTGAGGGTGAAACCATTATATCATCCCTTCAGTTTTTTTCCAGACCTTCTAGAGTTTTTCTTCTAATTTGTAATCCACAGGCGCAGAACTTTTTGGCTAATTAAAACCCCACAAAATAACTCCAGAACTTTCTGACCAATCCGAATGGCCGAAACAAGCACGGCAGTCATTAAATAACATGTGCCATCATGCAATGGTTCGCACACGAATCTCTGATTGAGGACGGAAATAACAAAAGTGAAGGAATGCCCCTGTCACATGTTTGCAGAACAGGACGTTCAGCCTACGCCTTGTTTACATTTCTGTCCCAACAGGAATGTTGTAGACACCACGCGGTATGTTAGTCTCCTGTTCGGATCCTTTCACAGCTGCTTCCACTAGATTCGGTCACAGTGGATCAAATGCGGCCTGAAAACACAACTTAGGTGGTTCTGATTGTTCTATTTCCCCCTCCTTTGAAGAGATCATCTCGCCAATTAGCAGGAGCAAAAATAAGGCAGGACAGCGGACCATGAGGCGTGAGGTCTCAGGGATGGAAGCCGAACAGGAGCGTCAATTAAGACCTAAGTGAAGACAACAATGTATCTGCGCACTGATCCCACAGACAGTGCTGACATACACTGGAGAGCGGAGCTGGGGAAGTTCATTTTTCCTTCTCTTTGTGAAGCTTTTAAAGCGTTCTCAGTTATACGCCATGTGAAGGTTTTTTTATGTAACAAGATAATTTCAAGGCACAGTGAGATCATTTTCCACTCTAATCGAAACCAGCTAAGTCAGAAATTGTAAAGATTTTTTGTCTGCACGAGACTGCCTCGAGCAGAGCTTTTCCATGCACAGGAGAAGAGCGCGAAGTGTTCTCTACAAAGTAGAAGTACGGCAAAACCATTTTGTTAGTGATACATTCATAATTCTGACACAGATGAGCCAAAGATTAGACGTTTGCAAACCTAGGAGATTCGTCAAGTTTTTATCGTAGAAATAAATAACACACAAAAACACACGCCCCGATTCCCACTACACACGCACAGGCCTGACGCACTGAGAGGTTGTGGACAGCATAATGCTCGCTTTTTGGAGGCGTGCACCCTCACCTTTGGTGCTACGAGGGGTTCTATAATCCTTCACAGCACAGTGTTCGCAATTAGGCCCGAACCTCTTGCCTCCTTACTATTAAAGACACGTGAACCCGTTTTACAGCTGACCGTGAACAGTAAGTAATGCTGAGACACTTGCCAGCACTCACATTCGAAGTCCGCCAGCCCAGGTGGCGCTCTTTGCTCTCCCTGGTGTCAGATGCGGACAGCTTACACTGTGAGAACGGGGACTGCAAGCCCCGGGAGCCAGGGAAGGTACACGGGCAAAGTCGGGGATACCAGCAGCCCCCACTGGCCTCATGCTTCAAGAATGCGCACGACTTCAGATGACACGCCCATTCAAGCTTTGGCCTCTCTACAGAGGCTCCCTTCTGGGCCAATTGTTAAGCTGGGGTTGAAGGGGAAAACAGGTATAAGAGGGAACATGCGTGACACAGCACAAACAAAGAGTACAGTAAGGAGCCCAGTCATGCTGAGGGGCGGGGAGGGAGGCTGTGTGGGACCCAGCAGCAGCACCTGTTCTCAGCACGGAGTGTGAGCCAGCAGGTGGGTTGAGGCGCGAGTAAGAGCCGCACATGCTCTGGGTGAAGCTGCAGGGGCTGCGTAGACCCGTTCGCATGTTAGCACCAAGGTCCCTGTCACACAGGTGTCATCCTCCCCCCCAAGAAAGAATACACCACAAAAGAGGGCAGAAGGCAGACACTGCAATTAGCAGGAAGTGCTTGCACCCCAAACAGGGGTGCTCCGACACTAAGAAGATTCCATCCCTACGAGCAGCTGGCGGCCCTGGGCCTTCATTAAGGACTCACTACTGCACCGCGTCAGAGATGCACTTCCTCTGCAGAAGGTCCGTGCAGACCATTCAGCGAGATGCCCAAGGTTTCGGGAGCGGCATCAAAAACACTTTCACCACCGATGACATCACAGGATTGACCCCCATGCCCACCCTTGGGTCCGGAAGAGCTTCCCATTTTCTGTTCACGGATGGGGGCGGGGGGAGGAGAAGAAACGGAAACAGTAACAAGCCTGGGAGTGGTGCGCGCCGAGTGAGGGAGTTGGGGAGGGAGAGGGGGGCTGGTGAATGAGAGAGGGGGGAGGGCTCAGGGTCTGCAGATGCCTGCTGCAAGGGTGCACAAGACTGCCGGGGCAGGCAGGCAGGCAGTGCTGGTTTTAGTGTAATGAATGGGCGGGTACTGTCAGGCTTCCCCAGACAAAGTAGTAACCTGATCCACAACAGATGGCGCCAATGTTCGTTCCAGACAGCTGTAGGCTGTGGGAGTGAACATTTACAGAAAAGGTAGGACATGCACCCGCCTTTGGCCAATTGCGTGCTGAAAGCCACACGCAAAGGCCAATAGAAAGTGTGGGAAATAAAAAGCCACACGCACAGGTTTAGTGAAAGTCTGGAGAAGTCTGTAGTGATTACAAGAGGCGCTCTGCTTAGAGTAGCGCATGCTCGCTGCGCTAGGCGAGACCTAAAAACATCGTCCTAACCAGAAAAAATGTACTACTGAATTCAGTTCTAGTGGGACCGAACCTTACCTTTCTTTTTACTTTTGTCATGTCAAATTATTTTACCTTATAAGGTTTAGGTTTGGAACCTCACATCTATTGGTTTCATAGCCACGAAATGTTTATATAGATGCTGGACTGGATGTCTGCCCTTGTGATTCAAAATCGAAGCAGAGCACATTGCACTTTATGTTCTTTTGCAATCTTTATATTATTCCAAGGCGTACCTTTTTAATACCACTTTTAAAACATTTGAAAATAAGATGATGCCAGGCAGCTCTGCACTATCTCCAGCTTTTAAAGGATAAATTTATTTGTCTGATGGTTTATAGATATATCTCCTCTTCAGTTCGATTCAGAAATATTGTTGGAAAATTAGTTCATATTGTTTTTCTTCATTGCATTTTATATCTACTGATGTTTTAAAAAAAGTTGCCATATAGCACCAGGAATGTAGATTCTCCTTTGTCTTAGTATAATTATTGTTGTGCCTAGGGCGGTGATACAAATTTTATGAGGTTTTTAAAAAAATATTGTTTATATTGTTTATTTTGTAAATCAGAAATTCTTTGTTTTATAATGTACTCTTTAATGGCTTGGAATATAGCCGAATAAAGATTTCTGAATGAAAGAATGACAGAGAAGGTGGGACATGCACCCGCAAAGGCCAATAGAAAGTGTGGGAAATAAAAAGCCACATGCACAAGTTTAGTGAAAGTCTGGAGAAGTCTGGAGTGATTACAAGAGGCGCTCTGCTTAGAGTAGCGCATGCTCGCTGCGCTAGGCGAGACCTAAAAGCATCCTCCTAGCCAGAAAAAAAATGTACTACTAAATTCAGTTCTAGTGCTTTATATACCTTATTACAAATGGAACAGCACTCTAATAATGGTTTCAAGTTGATGACAGAGATCCAGTTAAAAAATTCATACTTCTAGGAAGCTTGCCATCATCCTGCAGCCTGAAAGCAAACAGCACAATGAATAACATGGACATATTGCAGAAGAGACAAAATACTAGTCCCAAACAACCCTCCTCCTTATTGCCTGTAGTCCTTAGGACATAACTGCACTCAAAGCATAACGTGAAGCAAGATAAGGGGTGTTTCTCTAAAAGTTCATTCACTTTTGACCCCACATATATTCTGCTGAACCCATATTTATCAACCCTTAAAAGCAAGTAGTGGAATAAAGTGTGAGATTTACAGAGCAGCTGTAGTGAGACTGGAATTAACGAATACTCGTGGTAACCCTAACGCAACCCTCTCAGTGATCATTCGTGCAACCCTAAAACGCATGCAGTTCAAACTTAAACAGGCTTGAAGCCCGAGCCCCCTTTACAAAGATTAGAGAGAGGAGATTTGAGTTATTCCTGCTATTATATTTAAAATATTAACCCACCGTTCACTGCCATGCAGACATTTAATATAACAAAACGGTTCCAATGATGTAAGTCCTTATGAGAAACACATGAAAGTTTTAGATGCCAGCAGCATTATCTGCAGCAGCGGCGGCTGCTACCTGTTAGTAGCAGTAAGGCGGGGTGGTGCCTCTCCCACATCCTCTTCCTGGCTTCTTAGGGAGAGAGGAAACAGGAAGCACCAGGGCTCCCAGGCTCCCTGCAGCCAATCATAACGCTGCAATACAGTGTTGTGAATGGTTTGAGCCCTGTGACACGACGCTCAGCCAGGGGCTGGAGGGGTAAGCATGTTGTCCCTGCAGACTAATCAGACCCTCCAGGATTTCGTGATTAGCAAAAAAAAATCGCGAAATCTGCACTTTTGTAAAAAGGCTGTGCTTTTATTTTTTTATTTACAAAAGTGCCCGCGAAATCCAAGGAAAGATGTCGGACCCCTTCTACTGGCCCCGTGGCGTGTGCCCAGTGTGCGGCGGGCCTAGGGGGGCATAGTTTTTAGGCCCGCTGCACAGGGAGAATGTAGCGGGCCCTGGCTGCCATTTATTTTTTTTATGTTGGGCCTGCAGCACACGGGGGCCCTGGCTGCCCTTTTCTTTAAATATTGGGCCTACCACGTGCCCAGTGTGCGGCAGGCCCAGGGGGCATTGTTTTCGGGCCCGACGCACACTGGGAACGCGGCGGGCACTTGCAGGCATTCTGTTTTTATTTTTCCATTATGTTGGGCCCGCCGCATGCTCAGTGTGCGGTGGGCTAGGGGGCATTGTTTTTTTTGTTTATTTTGGGCCCACTGGGCACTCCGCGGGCCCTTGTGGTCATTTAAAAAAAATTATGTTGGGCCCTTGCAGGCATTCTGTTTATATTTTATGTTGGGCCCATAGCCTTCCCAGTGTGCAGCGGGCCCAGGCAGCATTGTTTTGTTCTGTGCCCACCGCACACTGGACACGTGGTGGGCCCTTGCGGTCATTCTGTTTCTTTTTTTAATTATGTTGGGCTTGCCGCGTACCCATTGTGCGGCAGGCCCAGGGGTCATTGTTTTCTTTGTTTGTTTTGTGCCCGACAGACACTGGGCACGCGGCAGGCCCTGGCTGCCATTTACTTTTTTTAATGTTGGGCCCGCCGCGTGCCCAGTCTGCGGCGGGCCCAGGGGCGCATTGTTTTTGGGCCCGCCGCACACAGCGCACGAGGTGGGCCCTGACTGCCATTTATTATTATTTACAGGGCGCAGAATCAGCAGAGGGGACTGGTGTATACAGAGCAGGCAGGAGTAGACTTTTGGCACTTAAACTGGAAGCTTTCTTGACTCTTAAAATTGATAAAAATTGCTTACATTTCACCAGTGGGCAAGAAGCCTGCGGCACTTGCCTATTGAAAATTCGGCCATGTGACCAGGATCCACCAATTATTTCGTGAACCTGGCTCCCATGGCTCCGCTTAAAGCATTTGTGCCATACAAGCCACCGGGCACTCTGTGTCAAGTGTGATAGTCTCTGGAATTCCGGCTTTTGGGGGGTAGGGGTACCCCTCGGGGGCTACTTAAAGAACTCTTTCTGGTGAGACTCTCCTACGGGGAAAGGGGCAACCATGGGGCAGGGTTAGCCTGCGTTGACTCGATCAGCTGACTGGCATGAAAACGGAGACAAAAATATTCATCTGCGCCTACGGACCGACCCTAGAAACAGAATAATCAAAAAATGGGGTTCGTGTGAGCGCTGGGGCGGGAAACCAGTAGATGAAGAAAGGGGCACAGAAGGGCATGCAGGGAAAGTACAGGGCACAGGCAAAGATATCCTGAGGAGGAGGGAGGGGGGAAAGTGAACGCGAGACACAAATCGAAAGAGAGGGAAAGGGAGGAGGGGGCAGAGTGACAGCGAAGGCAAGAGAAGGAGGCGCGGCCCCTCCTCTGTGAGGGCGAACTTGCAATAAAAACTCTTGGCTTACTAAAGAAAACAAGCCTCGATCTCTTGTCTTTATAGGGCCATGTGTTTTGAACACATAGTCCTATAAAGATAAGAAACCTTTTGCGACAGCAGGAAAGTGGACGAGGCCGTCCAAGTGGGCCGGCCGAAAAGTGGAAAAGTCTACGTCACACAGTGCTCTTTCCCAATGGCTGGCCACCGTTTAGCATAAACGGTGACGCTGGCCAATGGGAAAGAAGGGCGGGGCTTGAAGCCCTTTACAGAATTCCCTCTAAATCATTAAATCTCGCCAGCGAGACTGCGCATGTGCGCAGCCCACGCAGGCGAGACCTAAAAACTGCATTAAAGTTCAATTGGACATTGTGGCATAAAAATGGCAGAACATTTAAATCTGATGGACTTATTCCAGAGTCAGACACCAGTGACAATGAAGGTGTATGATTATCTAGAGGACCTCCACATGAACCTAACAAACAATTCAGTCCTCACTTTGGAGTCACTATGACCATTTTTAGAGACCACTGCAGGGACTAAATTAACTCTGACACAGAAACAAAAAGATAACAGTCCAACTTAATGAAGCTTTTGAAAATTCTCTTGAAAAGGTGAGCAATTACATGGGGAGGCCCAACCAGGTATTGGATTCTTGAAACATGTACGCCTTTTCAAGCCTGCACGACTCTGCATCCTGCCTAAAAACAAGAGTGCATATTCAGCCATCCCTGGTTTGAGCGAAGTTCCTGATCAGGAGCTTCGTATCTACTTTGAACATGTAGGCGCAGAAGCAGTACAGGCATCAGTGTCTGGGGTGATCGGCACTGACCTCTTTTGGCATAAGATGGCTGACCGCATTCCAGCCCTTTCACAGCTCGCAGCTGTGTACAAGGACTGTGCGACCAGTTCTGCAGATTTTGAAAGGTGCAACAGCACCTACAAAATTATTGTGTCAGCCAGACGACAGTCCGGGCATAAGTGTTTTTGCATTACAATCAGGAGCACAATATTGGGCTAGATTTGGACCTATCACTAACTAATGTCTCTTACAGATATATCGTTACACAAGTAGTAACTTGTGCATCTGAAAGAGACACCTAATGATAGATTCCGTACCTCAGAATAGATACCCCAGCAATACCAACCCCGGTGGTGGGTCTGCGAATAGATTACACCAGAAAGTCTCGGAGAACAGAACGGCCAAAGAAGCCATCTCTCCGGACCCGACTGTTAAGGCAGTAATGCTTGGTAAACGTGTGCAGCGAGGCCCACGTAGCTGCCCGACATATGTCCTGCAAGGGGACGCCGCGTCCCAAGGCAGTAGTGGCTGCAGTTGCCCTGGTAGAATGGGCACGCAGCCACACAGGAGGTTCCTTCTTAGCCAAGGAGTAACATGCTTTGATGCACAGAACAACCCACCAAGAGATGGTCAGTTTGAGCACAGCCCGAACTTTTTGGCGCCCACGTAGCCAACAAAGAGCTGGTCATCCACCCGGAACTAATGTGTACGCTTCAGATAGAATGCGAGCGCACGTTTCGGGTCCAAACGGTGGAGCCTCTCTTCCTCCCTCATAGGATGCGGAGGCGGAAAGAAGCTAGGCAAAGTGATGGTCTGCCCGATGTGGAAGGGCGTGACCACCTTTGGCAAAAAAGAAGGACGGGTCCTTAACACCACCTTGTCCGGATGAACAGAAAGGAAAGGAGGTTTGGAAGAAAGAGCCTGGAGCTCACTCACTCTCCTGGCAGAGGTGATAGCGACCAGGAAAGTCGTCTTAAGAGTAAGAGGATAGGTATGAAGGGGCTCGAAAAGAGCACACATCAGATAGGTCAAAATGAGATTCAAGTCCCATTGAGGTATGATAAACGGCACGGGAGGAAACATGTGCGTAATGCCCTTCAGGAAACGGTTAACAACCAGGGACTTAAAGAGAGAAGGCTGATCTAGAATCCTCAAAAAGGCAGAGATGGCTGACAGATAACCTTTGATAGTGCCCAGAACAGAGCCATGCTGGGCCAAAGAAAAAAGGAACAGAAGAACTTCAGAAAGAGGGGCAGGAAGGGGATCCACAGCCTTCACTGTGCACCATGCCACAAACTTGTTCCACCTGCAGGCGTATACTGTTTAAGTGGAGGGACGCCTGGCTGCCAGAATGTTATCACAGACTTTTGGAGGAAGATCGAAAGCTGTCAACCGTCGCCGCTCAATCTCCACGCTTTGAGGTGGAGGCTGGACAGGTTCGGGTGGACGACCGTCCCCTGCTGCTGCGACAGAAGATCCTCCCGAAGAGGCAGACTGATCGGGGGATCGATCGCCATGCTGAGTAGCTCGGGATACCAGTATCTTCGTGCCCAATCCGGAGCCACAAGGATGGCTTGGGCCCGGTTGCGCTGAATCTTCTTCAGCACTCGGGGCAGAAGTGGTATAGGCAGAAAGGCGTACAATAGACCGCAGCTCCACTTGTGACAAAAAGCATCGCCGAGCAAGTGCCGCCTTGGAAATTCCAACGCGCAGAACTGTTGACATTGCACGTTCTCTTCGGTGGCGAATAGATCTAACCAAGGCTCTCCCCACTGCAGAAAGAGACCTTGCACCATGTCCGAGTTCAGACGGAATTCGTTATCCATCAAGCACCGGCAGCTGAGTTTGTCCGCCCTGGCGTTCAGAGAACCTGCCAGGTGTTGAACCACCAAGGTAACGCCTTAATGTTCCAGCCATGTCCAGAGGTGCAGAGCCTCCTGACATAGGGTCCAGGACTCCACCCCGCCCTGTTTGCTGCAATACCACAGGGCGGTGGTGTTGTCCGTGCACACCTGCACCACAATTTCCCAGACAGAGGGAAGGAATGCCTTCAGTGCAAGTCGGATCGCCCGCAGCACCAAAAGGTTGATATGGAGCCGGGACTCCACCAGAGACCAGAGGCCTCTGATCTCCACCTCTCCCAAGTGGCCTCCCCATCCCAGGAGGGACGCATCCGTCACCACTGCGTGCTCCGGTAGGGGAAGGGAGGGGGATCTGCCATTGACCCATTCGCGATTCGTGAGCCACCACCGCAATTGTCGTGCAGTGCCCTCCGAGATCTGGACATGATCGGACAGGTTGCCCTGCCCTGATGTTGCGCCCACTGGAACTTCAGGTCCCACTGCAGAGCCCGCATATGCCACCTGGTATGTGTCTATTAAATCACAAGGGACACTGTTCCATGTGGAGGGTGCAAGGTGTCACCCAGTCCAAAAAAGAAAGTAGGAAAGATGAGAAGAGAAGGATGAAAAAGAGAGGCAGGCTGCCTGAACCTAAATTTTCCTAGTAGTCTCAGAAATCACCCTGACAGAAGATATACTCTCAGGGCCACGAAAGCATTTATTTAAACCAGACGATCGTGTGGTTAGAACACTCCGCACACCAAGCTCAACATGGCTTATTCACCCGGGACTCTCGTCACCTCGAAATACAAATACCACCCCCAAGGGGACCAATGCACTACCGTAACCAACAGGGCAAACATGAAGCGTGTATTAAACCACCACGTGGTTATAACAATATCAACTTTAATCGCAGTCCCACCGCATCATGCTGGGGCCTCTACATGCAGACACATGCGCGACAGAGGCGCGCTTACTGAGCATGTGCACACTCACCGGAAGACACTTTCCCCCGAGCAAGCGCAGTGGTAGTAGTCGGTGATTCGGCATGACACGTACACCGGCCAGGAAGGGGGAGACGCCTTCCTCCAAAGCCCCGTAAGCTATATATACAAGATGGAGGCGACACACATACTTAGCAGCCGCTGGGAGGGGGTAGGTGCTTAAGAGCCGGCACCCGACGCAACCGTGAGTAAAAACAACAGTGTTGACGGGGGAAATGTATTGATCTTGCCCTGGGCACTAGACTTATTGTGCTTAACCCGCATTGACCGAAGCTGATATTCATTACAACTCTGCCTGCATTTGCAATTTCTCCCCTGTATTTAGCCAATAGGGTGCGGGCATCCAGCGGTGACTAGCCTAGGGAGACTGTTCCCATATCGTGTGAGGGTAAGCAGGGCACCGCCCCCATAGTTATTCCTACGTTGGTTCCTTGAGTGTGTGCTGCACTACGTATCCGCTACCATCCAAGCTGGTAACGAGGGGTGATCACACAACACATGGATGTTCCTGCACTGTGAGCGCGACATCCCTTTGGATGGGGTTCAATTACCTCAACAACCCCTCTGGGCATGACACACACCAGGCGGAACACCTTATCTGTCTCGTTGGCCTCCGCTCTGCCTACAAGGATAACTTACACAGCTACCGCCACAGATGGACGGGTGGTGTACCTGGGGAGCCGCGCTCACGACCTGTGACCTCTCACCGTGACACAGCGCCACCGAGTCCCCCCCCGCCGGCACCAACAGGCGTTGACTGTGACCATGTCCTGTCTTCTCTTAATGTTTGTTTGTCCACTGGTCTGGTTATGCTGTCTTGGACGCATACTAATAGTATGCGAAAAGGTTTATTATACACTTTTGCCACAAGGCGTCTGACGCATGAACAATCATTCTGTTTTTTTTCCCTTTCCCTCCTTTTTTCCATTTTTTTCATCCCCTATAGGTACCTTCCTCGCTTGGACATATCTGCAAATCGAGATTGCAGACCACGTAATAGGGCGATTAACCCTGCGGTCAACCCCAAGCTTCCTCTCACCTTTGCGGGTGGCCATCTCTTGGGTCACCAGGCGCTCTAGAAATCGCTAAATAAATCTCTATTCGAGAACCCCTTTCTTTTCTGACGTGCACATTCACCGCATTAGTTAGGTCCTGAAGAAACGCCATTGATCATTCAGGCTCCTAAGGCGTGAAACATGTCGACCTTTTATTTAGTTACACAGGCACATCGGGCCTCATAGTAACTCACCATCCTTTGGGTTTTTTAACCTACCAGGGGCACCACACTATTAAAAAGTACACTAGTGGATACCCCTAGGTAGTTTTATTTACCCCTGCACGCACCTCACCACCTATTTCACCGGGTCCACCCCACACACCTGCACTCACAAAACGGCTTTTCTCTTAAAAGATCTCCGTTAGAGTGACCCTTCGGTGGCCCGTCGTGCATTGAAGCGCCGGCCCGACGAGGAGCAAGAGCCCGATGATGAAGCATGACATCCTTCGGGGTGTGTGAGGGCAACTAAGAGGCAAGACTTGACCCTCCCCTTCGGGATTGGATCCTTGATACTGGGGATGAACCTCTGCCTCTCTCTTTTTCATCCTTCTCTTCTCATCTTTCCTACTCTACATCTTTATTTTTTGGACTGAGTGACACCTTGCACCCTCCACATGCAACATTGTCCCTTGTGATTGAATAGTCATTTGTGGAGCACGGACACTGGACCTGAACGAGCTCCTGGTCCCCCCTCTTATTTTTTTGATTTAGCACCTGGCATGTATCACCAGCAGGATGCAGGAGGCCAGCAGACCCAGAAACCGAAGGGTCATCCTGACTGAAACCGGGGGCAGAGGCTGAAAGTTCGGAATCATAGCCTGAATATCCCGGACACTCTGCTCGGGAGGATAAACCCGAAACAGCGTTGAATCCAGAACCGCTCCGATGAAGGGGAGCTTCTGAGAGGGACTCAGGTGTGACTTTGGAACGTTGATGGAGAACCCCAGCAAAGGCAGGAGGTCAGCCGTAGTCTGAAGGTGGTGGACGACAGCCTGGGGCGAGCCCGCCTTCAACAACCAGTCGTCGAGGTAAGGGAAGACTGACACCCCTGACCGGCGCCGATGAGCTGCGACCACCGCCATCACTTTCGTGAACACCCGAAAGGCGCTGGTAAGGCCAAAGGGGAGCACGGCAAACTGAAAATGCTCCTGGCCTACCGTGAACCGCAGGTAACGCTGGTGGTCCCGCAGGACGGGGATGTGAAAATATGCATCCTGCAAGTCCAACGCTACCATCCAGTCTCCAGGGTCGAGGGCAGCCAAGACCTGTGCCAGAGTTAGCATTTTGAACTTCTCCTTCCGAAGGAAGCGGTTGACGTTCCGTAGGTCCAAGATGGGACGCAGACCCCCTTTGTCCTTCTTGGGGACCAGAAAGTAGTGGGAATAACAACCACTCCCTACTTCTGGCCCAGGAACGCACTCGATGGCCCCCTTGGCCAAGAGGGCCGCAACTTCCTGCTGGAGAGTCGCCAAGTGTTCCCCCGACATGCAGTGGTACCGAGGTGACATGGCTGGAAAGGGTGGACTGAAAGGGAAGGGAGTAACCCCTGCGGATGATCTGCAACACCCACTTGTCGGATGTGATAGCATGCCAGTGGGGTGCTCCACAAAGCTCGGATTAGGAAGGTTTGGAGGTAGAAGCAGCGGGGCGGAGGTGGACTGCCCCCCATGCTGATTCCCAGAGTCGCCCCTGCGGAAGCCGCGGCCGCGCGGAGGCTGGTTCTGCACAGGCTTGCTGAAGGAACGTACCTGGGCACACCCTGCCTTGGCCACGAATGGAACGAAAACCAGGAGTGGCTGGGCTCTTCGTGGAAAGACCCAAGGACTTGGCTGTGGCCCGCGAGTCCTTAAAACGCTCCAGTTCACTGTCGGTCTGATCACCAAACCGGCGAGTGCCATCAAAGGGCATGTCCATGAGCGAGCTCTGGACGTCGGGCGAGAACCCAGTAGATCGCAACCAGGTGTGGCGACGCAGCGCCACAGTCATAGACATCGCCCTGCTCAACAAGTCAGCGGTGTCCAAACCACACCGAATGGCGAACTTAGCCGCATCCTTACCCTCAGCAACCGCATGGGAAAGCACAGCATGGCCCTCCTCAGGACACTGAGGTAACACCTGAGCAACCATATACCACACCTCGTGGGAATAGCGGCCCAACAAGCAGGCAGTGTTCACCGACCGCAGCCCCAAGCTGGCCAAAGAGAACAACCGCTTACCGAACTGTTCCAGCTTCTTAGAGTCCTTATCCGTCAGAGCCGTGGGAAAGGCACTCTGCAACGTCGAGGCTTGGATGACCAGACTCTCTGGCGTGGGATGAGTGGTCAGAAACGCGGGGTCACCAGGCGCTGGGCGGTGACGTCTAGCGACATTCTTATCCACAGGGGCCCCAGTGACACGCCGCGACCAAGTGCCCAACAGGACGTCAGTGAGGGCGTTGTTGAAGGGCAGCAGTGGCTCTGACGAAGTAGATGCCGTCTGGAGCACCTCAGTGAGGGGGTTAGTTTTGAGGGCCACCGTAGGAAGATCGAGGTTGAGGACCTCAGCAGCCCGACTGAGCACCATCGTGTAGGAAGCGCCCTCCTCCATTGTAGGCGGGGGAGAGGCAAATCCCGGGTCAGAAGAGACAGAGGTCACCGGCGTCCTCCAGATCGTCCACCCAGTCCTGCTCGGAGTCACACTGAGGAGCAAGAGGGTCCTCGGACCCCTCCCAGTCACCCTCCACCTTCATTGCAGGAGGAACCGGCCGTGGCGGAAGAGGCAGAGCCGGAGAAGGGACAAACGGTGCCGTGAATGGCCCCGCGCCCTCTTCCAATGCAGGTCCCAGGCGGGAACGAAATGGTCCTGGAACCGAGGCAAGGGCGCAACGGCATCCACTGCGGCACCGGAGGCTGAGCCGAGGGCGGCGCAGCCAGAGCCAACAGCGTAGGACCCTGTGGCGCCGAAGCTGGATCTGCTGGCGGCGCCGACGGCCCAACAGGATCTGGACATGGGGCCTGAAGGCGCGCCGGCGGTAGCCTGAGGCCTAAAAAGGCGGTTCATGGTGGCAAGAAATTCTTGCACCTGTTCGGGAGTCGCCGACGGATCCGGGTAAGTCGGGTAGGCCACGGGACTCCCAGGCTCCAAAGGAGCCACAGGGGCAGAACCCCTGTTCCCTTCCCCGCCCGCATCCGAGGACCGACGGGGGGATGTCGGAGAGCAAATACGCTTCTTCGACTTCCCGGGACCTGGAGAGGCGTTGGGACGAGTCGTGGTCAGTCTCCAGGCAGTAGAGGCAAACATCAAGGGGGTCCGCCACCGACATATTGCGACGGCAGACCCCACAAGACTTAAATCAAGGCATCCCTACGTGCACCAGGAGAATAAAGGGGAGACAAAAGTCTTAAAAGAGTAGTCAAAAAGTGACTAAGGTACGTGCTCAATCTGGATCTGCGCTTGCTGGCGCGGAAAAAGAAAGAACTGACGTCAGCGCGCATGGGTGGCGCCCAAGTAGTCTCCGTGACTCATCTCGCCGCTTACGATGCCAGTGATGGACGAGCAGCCGCACGACGCCACCTACTGACGCGCAGGGGTACTGCAACAAAAAACTTTCCGGATCCAGTCTGACACGCCTGGGGATATTCTAAGGTAAGGAATCTATCACTAACGTGTCTCTTTCAGATCATACCTTTAACGTGGCCTCCTGATCAATTGCAAAGTCTTAGTACTGGAACTAGACATCACATGAGCATATCTGCTCATGCAGATGTGCCCTTACAGGTAATATAATGCACCCTGCCTTAGGGCTCTAATGCCTGCTGAAGGGGTGACTTACATATAGTTTATGCAGTGTGCAATATTGTGTATTCAGCATGGCTTACGCCATTTCAGGCACCCTGCAATGGCAGCCTCCATGCAATTTTTGTGGGGGTCCCTTTGGGTGGCATAATACATGCTGAAACCCAGAGAGACCATCTTTGGTACCCATACCTATTTACCAGGGGCTTAATTTTTGAGTAAAAGAAAGATGTTCACATACACAGGAAACACGTTTGCAGCTAGAGATAATCTTTTACCATTGCGTGCAAACATTAAGCTCAGCTCTTATGCCAAAAGACATCTTTACCTCACTGGCCCGTTCTCCCACATAAACACTGCTTGAAATTGGTTAGCACCTTTATTTTAGGTTTGGGTAGAGAAAGCATAATCTGTCCCCAAGAGCTAATAAGGGACACAGACAAAGGAGTAAAACAGTCATACCAACACAGCTCAGTTTTGGCACTGTCCTGCAAATGATTGCTATCACTAAACTGGATGGATGGTGAAGCAACATGAAATTAAATCAATAGCCATTATATAAATGGACTTCATCACACTATTAGGAACAGAGACTACTTACGCCAAATGAAACGTAACGTTTTTACTAATCATTGTATTCTAATTTTTTATTTTACAGGGTTTTATATAGCGCAAACTTGACCCAAATCGGGTATCAGAGCACTTTACTAAGCACCAGTTGCGTTACATGAGGACACATTCATGTTTTTCTTTTTTTGTTAGGCACAGGGAGATTAAGTGATTTGCCCAGAATCACAGGATGTTCATCGTCATTGCCGAGACTCGAACCCAGTTCCCCAGATTCGAGGTCGACCACGTTAGACGTCAATATTGCTCAACAATGATTAGGATCAGGAACATAGTCTACTCCAAGATGGCTCCTTCCAAATGTATACTTCGGTATCTGCACAAATTGAGCTGTTCCTCTGTAGTCATGTATCCACGGTGATCGCATCATAATTACTCTTATCCAGAAGAAAAAAATGCCTCTGCTACCAGTGTGAGAGCTGCAGGTATAGACTGCTACAAGAACTGCGAGTGAGCACACTTTAAAGGGGATGGTAAAGATCCCCGTAGAAGTCGGTCTGAGAGCACAGCTCCCGAAGCATGGTTGTCCTGCAAACCCGCATAAAGTTGATGCTGTGCAAGCAGGGTAACATCAGCAGCAAACGGTAGGAAGATGCGATTCCGTAACCAGACCAAGACCATCCTATCTAGTAATATTTTGATATCTTTTTCCTTAGATTTATTGGGGTGTAAGTCATTCACAACTTTAATGTTTAGCAAAAAATCCATTTGCGCATGTACTATAAAAAAAAAAAGACGTTAAGCCGAAATAAAAAACTTCAAAATGAACAAAACAATAACTGTTAGATAAGTATGTTTGAAGCAAGCATGCATTAGGTAAGAGGACATTCCGTAGCCAGCCGAGTTCCTGTATTTGAGGGGGGGAGGCAGGGAGACAGGCCAAATACCATGAGTATGTAGGCATAAACACAACCGTCTATTAAGCGACGATAATTTCTCTTTTATATCAAAGTATGTTCCCTCAATGGACCTAAAGCCAGCAGTTGCATGTTGACAATCAAACACAAATAAGCATAGTCATGTGGCCATCATACCACCTTGAGAAATGAAGAAAAAAAGCAGTGGAGACTTAGCCCATCCACCAGCATCACTCAACCACACAGCTCAGATAATCTGCTCATCATTTACTGTCTTGCAGTGTACATCCAGAACATGTACACATCTTACACTTCTCCTATTTGTTATACCACTTTCTTATTACAGATAAGCAGCGATGAAATAACCAAAAGCGGTTGTACACATAGTACAGCATTTTGTGTGCTTTATGCAGAAAGTTCTTCTTGCTCAAATGGAGTGGCACACAATACCTGATATGTTTTTATTATTTCCTGGCAATTTCTTCGTATCTGCTCGGTTTCTTCTTTTGCTTGAGTTAACTTGATTGTTGTGTCTTTTAGTTTATCTATGTTTTCCTGCACAGGAAAGGAATATAAAATATGTATATAATGGTTAACATTTAATCATAATCAACATTTAGTCATGCAATTAATTTGATACAATCAACATTGATTTCGCAAACCATAATTATTATTCAGGTGTAAGATTGTTTCTATGGAGTAACAACCTTCAATGGTCAATGGGTATTAAAACAAAAACCCAATCAACATTCTCTTAAAGGCCCAAGTCATCAAAATCACTGTCTAACTATAAAAGAAGCATAAGAAATTCACTGGTTGTTTCTTAATGTGATCAAGGATAATACAATCATCAACTAGCAGCGATGTGTTGTTTAAAAAACCCACGCATGCACAAGCTGTGGTGAAGGGATCCTTATTCCAAAGATCTTATGCACAAAGGTAACCTTATAACACTAAACTCTGGGATCATAATGCAAGTGTTTATCACTCGACAATGAACTGATTGCCTTAAGGATTCATACCATACCAATGTTTCAGAAGTATGTATACTGTGATCTTCATGTGGAGTTTATCACAGCCTCTATAAGTGAAAGGGTCCTTTTTAGAATTTAAAGGTGAAGAGGTGTCCTCACTGTTGAAGAAGTCATCATTGGAACAAGCCAGGTGTTAGAATTTTCATCTAATCTCTATTGTGCTGATGCTAGGAAAGTATGTAAGAAGATTATTGGAGCTTAGTAGGTGCATACTGACTTGGTCAGGTCCACAAAGGTGGGCAGGGCAAACACCCTGCTGTTGTTAGATCTATTAGCAAGGTTGGATACTAAAATCCAAATCCTCCACGATTACCCAAGTCAAAACAAATTTAAGTAATTCCTGAATGAACTAAAGCTAACTTGGTCCTGGAGACAGTCCAGAGTAAGAAAAATATATGGGCAGGAAAGGCCCCATGTGTAAGGAAAAGTAATGTCCTGGATATGAGGCCAAAAACCAGACACAACAACATCAATTATAGAAATACAAGTGCCCAGGGAAGTACTGACTGACCTATCAAAGTAAAACAAAAACATTTCAGTGTTCAAATGAATTGAAAACATTTCTGGACAGTGCCACCGAGCAAGAAGCTAGAGCAGCAATCATACCAACCAGATTAATCCAGGATGATGATATACTTCTTTTAATAAAATAGCCTGGAAAAAAAGTCTCAAGAACATATTCCCAAAGAACTCAACATAAACAAATATGCCTGATCAATCGACTGCTCTTGACCACTCTCTATGTTAAACGTAGATTATAAAATACTTGCGATTTGGTTGTACCCCCTCATCAGGGCTTTAATTCACGCGGCTCTGAATGGTTTCATCCCTCCCCAACACACGTCCCTTCATATACGCTGATTGTTCAGGGTGCCGCAAGAGACTGCCCTGGAATACCGCACCTCTGCGGTAGTTCTTTTCATCAATCTACACAAGGCCTTTGACACAGTACACTGGCCCTAACCTCATCGCCATGAGACGTATGAATTTCGGGGAACTGTGGACACGGTGGGTAGCACTTTGTATGTGAGCGCGCGGACTAGGGTACGTAAGGGACACCCGATTTCAGACCAGATTATCACCCATATTATTTGCTTTTGCTATCAAGCCCTTTGTGGCCATGATCCGTGCACAAGGCCTGATACGAGTTATCCCGTTGAGAGAGCGAGAGCACTGCATCTCTCTCTACGCGGATGAAATGTTACTGTAACTACACGATGCAGACACAGGACTACCCTGGGGAATGCAAGAAGACCTAGAGGCGGTTTCGGGACTATCTAGGAATTGGAGCAAAACTGGTGCATTACCTGTGTAACCTACTATGCACACACCCCGAACAAAGAAGTAGCTGAACGGAGTATTTCCTAGGAGTCTATGATGCTCAAATATTTGGGTGTAAAAATATATCACTCGGATGGGGACGTCCATGACGGTAACAAGGGGGGAGCACTGTGGTTGCTGACAGCCATGGTGAAATTCTGGCGCACACTGCACCTCACTCTAATGACAAGAGATGCACCAACTAAAATGGAAATTCTGCCCAGAGTTCTACATTTCATCGTGACAGGAAGATGTAGCGGTCTACATTCTGGCTCAGAGACATAGCCACACTGCAGAGGGAATTGATCTAGGATGGGAGGTGTCAGAGAATCTCGCTTTCTCTTTATTGCGGCCAACGCAGGAGGATGGTCTGGGCGTGTCTGATCTCGAACTATACTATGCCACTGATCAGCTACAGTGGCTGGCCCAGTGGATGGACGGTGACCGAATGAAAGGAACTGAACACCATAAGAGAGGCGAGTAATGAAGGAACTCTTGTGGCGCTTTTACTTGATAGACAATCAGCCACAACAGAATGTCCCAAACTACTGAAAGTGGGGCTAAAGACGTGGAAGAGAATCATGAGGAAAACACAAGGCAGAACTCTTTATGCTCCTGCGTTGAGAGGGGGGTACTTCACGACTCGAAGAGCTGGACAGGGGCAGACTTGTACATGGTATGAGAACTGTTACATCAACAGGAAATTTGGGAGCTTTGACTCCCTAGTATACGAAGGTAACGTGCAGAGCTCCCAATTCTTGATCTACAGTGCACTGACTGGGGCAATATTGCTTTGTGGAACGAAATCTATGCAACTCCTGACACATGACACTCTTCAGACACTCCTCACACTCAGGGAAAGGCGGAAATTTATTTCATGGCTCTATAAGACTATGCTCTTGATGTCCATGCACCCATGGCCCGAGCTAGAGCCGCCTGGGAGGGCGCCCTAGGGACAAGCCTGACAGACAAAGAATGGGATGCCATGCTACAGTACACCCATCAGTTGTCTAGGAACACCCAACTCAAATACTCACAACTTAATAATTTCCACACTACGTATCTGACTCCTCACAGACTGAACACCATTGCAGGCACAATGGGTAAAATGTGATCGATGTGCAGGAGAGAGGATGCAGACTTTCTGCACATGGTGTGGTGCTGCCCAACGGTAGCTGAATTCTGTGGCAAGATCACACTAGATCTGGAGGCCATAACAGGACATGCACGTATTGGAGAAATATGCATGCTGAGTCTGTGCCCTACTCCTACATCTTACAGTGCAGCTACTAGATTCATAAACCTGGGGCTCGTAGTCACCAAGTGGGCATTAGCAATGCATTGGAAATTCCCCAAGGGACCTCACCATAGCAGGTGGGCAGCAGCGTTTACAAAATGGGCTCTAGCTGAGGAAGCAGCACTGTGGTATGAGGAAAGCAGAGGACTTCGCAGACATGAACTGGAAGAACAAAGGGAGCACTTACTTGACATACGCCCTGGAAGGGGGGGGGGGGGGGGGGGGGGGGGAGATGTTAAGAGTTCTAGTTCCCCTGATGAGAGTGATGTATCTGGAAGGTAAATGATGCAGATCGCACATGTGG
The DNA here is from genome assembly GCF_964204655.1 of Triturus cristatus. Taxonomy (NCBI): domain Eukaryota; kingdom Metazoa; phylum Chordata; class Amphibia; order Caudata; family Salamandridae; genus Triturus; species Triturus cristatus. The sequence continues at coordinate 141,895,098 of NC_140580.1, read as the reverse complement.
GCAAAGGGACATATCAGATATGCAGACAACATACACAGAGGGATGGGGAGCAAGTGAGCACGCAACATAGATGACGAATGAGGGGGAAATAAAAACGGCTAGGCAACTCTGTTCATTGTTACTAATTTGAGTTCAGTTTGTTGCCCACACGTCCGGACACTATGCTATGCATGCAAGTGCTCAGAAGGCAACTGCGTTTGCCTACAACTGCTTACACCAGCCTAACTAACATGTATGAGCAAAGGATGAACTTATAATTCTTTAAGATTGTATACTAATGTTGAATGCTGATAGCTGTCTTTCCGGAAACAGTATTAAAATGTAATAAAAATGATTGTTAAAAATCAATGTACTGCTCTCAACATCGAACAGAGCACAGTAGAGTGATGCGTCGCTGTTTGACTATCCTACGGTAATGAAAATAACTGAGCTGTGAAAAATTAATAGAACATCAAACTGTATGTACCTGCTTTAAACAAAACAAATTATGGAAAAAAAAGCATGAGACCTACGACATGAAGTGAATCATCAATGAATCAGCATAAAGAGATCAGTATTAACGAAGGGAATAAATGTTATCAAAAAACACGAGGACAATGCTGCAAGAAACGCTATATTAGAAATAATCATTCAACAATGGATACACTAAACTAGGTATAAAGGAACGCTAAGGGAATTAATAATTAAATTCAAAGGCAAAAAATCTAATCCCTCTTGAGCCGTATAAAAGCACACATAACCTTTGGGAAAAAACTCTGCTCTGTGGAGCGGAGTTTTTCGGAACACCGCGAGCTCCGCATAACACGGAATGCATAAATCTCCGCAAACTCCACGAGCGGGCGGAGTTCGCCGCCCAGACTTAAAGAAAATATGAGTTGTCAGTGTAATAGCCAAAAAATAAAAATCGTGCATATTTTCATCCTCTTCAGAAGAGCATGGCATATGGATAAAAACGTTAATTCAAATTAAAAAAAGTGACTTTCACCCTCAACAATGTGCATATGCCCTTGACTCAGGTGACCACAGATTCTGGAAACAAATACAGGACCCCATCAACAACATTTATCATCATGCTAACATTATACTTTGTGGTAACATGTTAGTAGACTCAATACTAAACAGCTAATCAGCAGCAAAAATAAGATATGTATTCAGTATGTTCTAGAAAGCTCTCAGAAGGCTAATTGCAGAAAAGAATATGACTAAGACATGGATAACTATGAATCCTGATCAAAGCAATCTTTTTTCTTCAATCCTCATAATTCCGGAGGACAGATTACATATTTATCAACAAGAGACAGCTACATTTCATAGTTCCCTTCAGTATCAGCTTGGTAGAGCTTTCCGATCACACACCGGTTATGATCACTTTTGAAACAGACATGAATGGGTGGAAAAAAAAAAACAACAATGGAGATCCATTGCATCGATTTGCTCGTCTAACGGATATTTGATGGCCGTTCCTGGAGTTAAAATAGCCAATTTAATGTTGCTAAACTTTGAAATTCTCTCCCCTTTGCCATTAGGTTTCTGGACAATGAGCTGCGTTTTTGCAAATCCAATAAAACAGGTCTCTTTTCACAGTGATCTTTTTATGATTACATACGTTCAAACTTAGTGTGCTAGGATGCCTCCGGAGGCCATGCGTTCTATAAATCCCATAGCATAGCATTGTACAACTAAGAATTTGTAGGCAAATCAGCCTCTACACCAGAGGCTGTTTCTAATACAATAGTTCAAGAATTTTAGGAAAAAGTATATTGCTGCAATAATTGCCCCAAAGATAAACTCCAAACATCTTTTTCAGCAAAATATTAACATAACCAGTGACAGAAGAAACAGTATCGCTCAAAGCAGATACAACTGGAGAAGCAATCATATTTAAACTTTCAAAACAAGGAGAGTGCAAGTGGCAGATGGATTCACTACAAAATTTTATTACCATTTCATTAAATACGAAAGTGCGGACCCTTTATTCACTTTTCAAGAAACCAAACCATCTCAGGGATCCTTTACCAAAGGAACAATCATGGCCATTCTGAAACAAGGAGAGAATTCACAACAAAGAACTTCAGATGGACATGCACTGTAAAGTATCTCCTAAGAGACTAGCCCCCTATATAGAAACCTTTTCAATGCAGATCAAACAGGATTCGCAAAGGAAGAGTATTTTGTGTGTATGTGGGTACTTATGTTATTACAGACCTCCTACATTGGTGAAGGAAGTACTCACTAACGCAAAACGGTATGGCATCCTATGTATTTACTTAACCACTGAAGTGAGTTTGCCAACTTTGCAATATGTCAACAGCATATAAGCTTTTAGGATCCCGATACCAAGGCATCATACAGCTTCACAACGCCATAAAGATTATTACCGATACAATACAGTTTGGCATTTCTGTCCTTGTCGATCCACTCTTGTGTAACACTGATGTTCTTCTGCCTTTGTTCCTTATGCACACCTATCTACTTCTACTGTAATCTAACATGGTTGATTTTTGCATCGTCTTCTCTGCTGTCCTGCTTGCCAGAATCTGCCCTATGATTTTCACAAGCCTACACTAGCTTACTATGTTCCTTTGCCTAACCGAAAATAGTCATCTTCTGGGGCAAACTTCCTTTCCCTTGTTTACAAGCAGTGTGGCAAAATAATTCCCAATTATATTGCTAACAAAATACTGTGGGTAATGCATAATAACAAGCACACTTGCTCTACCAGATTAGAAAACACTGGGCGCTTTCTGTTTTTTGAAAGAAGCCAGTCTATAAAAGCTCTCACCTACCTTGCTACCTGAAATCTTTATTCACAGATTTCAGCAGTCAGATTTCAAAGCTTGCATACAGTGCACACTATCTTTGTCCTACCTAAAGCCCTAGAAGAGCTCTACTGGGTCACTAATTAAGAAGTGGTCGCATTTCTATTGCATGGTTTTGTCTTGCTATGCACACATTTACGTGCCCCAGTATTATTAAAGATCTCCTATCTTGGTAATGTCACTGTACTAACGCAAAACATCCTGTCACTCCATTTGCTGTAACCAAAGAAAGTTTCACCCATTGCCTTCCCTTTTAAGTGGCCCTCAACAGAGGAATATAAATCATATCTCATACAAAAGACATTCAACTGAACCGGTCTGCATTAAGTGTTCACGAATGCTGATAAGCTTTTCTAGGAATTAAACCAAGTTCGTTTTTCAGTAAGTAGTTTATTTGTATCAAAAACTGACCTTGTGTGTATCCATTTCAGTTTTCAGTTTGTTTTGTGCCCATTTCACTTTGATGATGTAGGAATTGATTTCTTCTTTAAGTTTTTCAATCTCTCTGTTCAAACGAATAGTTTCACTTTCCTGTATAACAAAATACATGCAATGAAAAGACAGCACATTTTTCGATTTTGATTATGCATATTCAGGTTTATAAAATAAACAAGGTTAGTATGACAACGTAGACAATATACTCATTATTACCCAAACACTGTCAACTGTTAACAGCATTTCGGAAATGCTTTTACGCACAAATTATTAGAGAAATGTATGAGCTTTTAAAACATGAAAACCGGGTTTAATTGCCCGGAACCCTCATTTGTTACCGAAGGAGAATTCCACATGACCCCAAAGACATTCAGGGTATGGACTGATCCCAATAGCAATAAGCAGAGGGAATGAGGTGAGAGGGCATGCCGCAACTACCAAGATACAAGCTATATTCATGATGTATCTTATCTGATTTTCTGCACTTGCAAGAATCGCTCATCAAACCATTCATGAGCCTCTTAACGTGCTGCAGACAGTTTCAAGCCCACGTTGCTGCATACTGGTACTGGTTGTCCTTGTATCTCACAAAGAGGGGGTGGGGCAATAAATTACACACTACTGATTGATCAAAGGTTCTTACCACATGTAATTATAGGTTTCTTTGATGATTCTGCCTTCCATGGAGGCAGCAACCAAGTATTCCACCATCCAGGGAATGAAATTGAACTCGGTATGCACAGCGTATCTATCAAAAAGTAGTACATGCAAAATTTGCCAGAATAAAACCATTGCAAGTGAAATGTTGAGGAATCCCCAAAAAATGGATACAACTGTATGTATGTACTCATAATCCTTCTACAAAAGCTCACATTGCATCAATCCATAAACTTTCTTGTAATATCCAAACGCATTTTGGGGTAGGCTCTAGCTAAGGGACTTTATTCATGCAAATATACAAGGCTTATTCCTTTACTTTCAGGAAGCAGCCTTTGAATTAAGAATAAACAGGGACACAGTGTTTGGCTACATGTGATTGATGTTAAGAGCACCTTCTGAAGACAGACACAGTCGACCAACACTGGAATTGATGCTACATAAACCCCCTTATGAAGAAGCCCAACCCGAAATGCTGTGGGACACTGTAAGAAACGTTTATGGGTCAATGAAAAATTAGATTTACATAAGGATCATAAATCCACGTAATACTTTCTTGAATATGTCAGCAATACACCTGGAATTTTTTTTTTGGTTCCTCTCATATTGTATATGAATTACCTTTTAGACATACACTGTGCACCTGGGGTCGCACTTCATTTCAGTACATAACAAAGGGCCAAATGGTAAGTAAAGTAAGACGATGTTGGATCAAAAAAATATTCAGACTTTAAAAAACAAATAAATATAAGTAGGCACAGTAGGGATTGGAGGGGGAGGGGAGAGGGGGGGGGGAAGTGCAGAAGAGATAGATATCTTCACCAACATTAAAACCTCCATGTCAGAGGTGGCCCGTCATCACAAGCACCAGGGCTCACTCCCTCCCTCCCCCTCCCCCCCAAAAAAAGCCTTTTCCCCAAAGCAAAAGCATGTCAGCCTGAAAGACACTCAGTTCCCACAGCTTGGAGGCTAGTGAAATCATCAGTCCAGGAAAGCCCTGTGAGGGTCCTAACCACTAATGATTAGGAGGAGCGTCACTGATAAGAGCCAGAATGAGGTGCTTCAGGTTTAAGCTCAGAAGTAGTTAGGGCCAACTGTCTCACAACACCCGTTCCCAACTCTTCACACAGTTGGGGGAGGGGGGTGTCAGCAAGCCTCATTGACATCTCCCGAGTCAGTGACAAGTTAGGGAATGTCTCCCTTTCACTATCTTACCCATGTCATGGTTAGCCAAAGAGAGAAAGTGGAATCTTCCTTTTTTTCTTTCCCCAGCCATACCTCCAGCATTACATGCTTATCCTTTCCACCACCTGTTGGTCCTGCAGCCAGGTAAATCCTTTCTTGAAAATCCGGGTGCACTTGTGTATGTATGAATGTATCTGTATTTGAGCTCAATTGTATGCTGTGAGTGGGTGTGTGCAAGTGTATGTGCATAGTTGGATGTGAGTACGAGAGCATTTGTATCCTTATGAATTAATGGGTGCGAGTATGTGCTGCGAGTGTGCTTGTGAATAGATGAGTGGATGTGAGTGTGTGCATGTGGATGAGTTGAAGTGAATACGTGTATTCCCACCCTACTACTCTAATTAACCAGCTGCTACTGCTTTATTTAATAAAATATCAAAGTCCAACACAACATCTACTACGCTGACAAATGTGAAATTAACCAATCATAAAAAGCCTAAAAGTATGTTTTATGTTAGGTTAAAAAAAACATAAGGTCTGAATTTAGAAACATGCTATCCCAAATAATTTTTTCATTGAAACCTAAATAAGAATTTATTTTTTTACGCTGATGAAAAAGAAAAAGCTTTTTTTTATCAATATAAGGCACATGAAATTCTGATTACTTCAAAAAATTATGAAATACTCGCTGTGAGGTGTACTCCGGAAAATCAATGCTTCTGTTGATTAGGATAAATTATGTGCCATGGCTTTCTGAAGTATGTGGTTATGCCATGCAAGTATGACAATATTTGACACCGTATCTTCTTGTATAATATGTTGTGTATGAAATATGCACTATAACCAAATATGTACAAATTAGCATCAATTTACTTTACATTTTTCTAAACTACAAAAGTATCCAGCTAAGCAGAGTAAATCATATACCTACAGTAGCACATTAAAGGGCGACATTGTGTTGCTAAGCAAGAGACCACTATTACTAAAAGATATTATGGAAATGAGAAACTAATGTGCAAAAGATGCCACATGCTCTGATGCCAGAGCTAAGAAAAATGGGCAGTCTATATATTGATTTCCTAGAAATCAAAATTAGCCTTTGTTTCAAGAGGAAGGTCAAGATGATTAAGCAGAGTATAAGATGATGATCATCATGAATACAATCAACCATTCAATATTATCTATATATATTGTCTTTTTGTTATAATAACATATAGTTGACAAACAAAACAAAAACAAATTACATAAATATTTGCAGTATGAAGAAAAATTATTTACAAATAAATGTAAGAATGAAAAATTCTACTGATTGCAAATTATAATTTTATAAAAGTCCTAATATTCACAGTACAATCTAGTAAATGAGAGATTTCAAGAGAAGTATGATTCTTTAGAAGCATTCGTAGATGAATAAAAGTCACCATACATTGTGTAAAATTAAATTTTCTTAACTTATCAAATATTGCTTTTGAACATATATCTAAAAAACTGAAGATAAAAATAAAAGGCAGGGTCGACTGTATAGCGAAATTATCACAAGGACAGGATAAACAATGCTACAAAGAACATGAATCCTTTGGTAAATTTAAAAGAAAGTGCCCTATGCTTAATCTAAAATAAATTAACAGTAAGCTGTGCCTAGCACTGTAAACTTGAGTAAGGAAAGGTTCATCTGAGGTAACGAGTATAAGATCTTACAGTGGGGTTCTGTAACTTTGACTTCTCCCTCAATTAATGCTTATAATCTGGGACTGTATTTTTAACCCAAGTTACTTCTTGTATGGTGATGACAGAGGCTTTTGCAAAAACATCAGGATGTCTCAGGCTACAGATAAATAAATAAATCGCTATATGATCAATCCAAGGAATAGTCCAAATACCATCTAAATAGAGACAGTCCTTTAGGACAGTTCGGTGAAAAACAATCTAGCATCAAACAGAAATCCATGAGAACAGCTGAATGACATCATCCACATACATTTGAACGAGCTCCTCATGGCAAATATTGCTAGGGCAACTGATTCGATCTTTCCTCTCAGGAATAACACAAAGAATAAGACTCCCGCCCTACCTCTCGAACGTACAGAGATCAGATGTGGAGTGCTCCGAGGATCCTACCTCAGCCCCACGCTGTTCAACATCTACATGGACCCCCTCGCAACCATCGTCAGGAAACACGGACTCAACATACTCTCATACACAGACAACACCCAGCTCATCTTCTCCCTCACCAAGGAACCCAACATCACCAGGCGCAGTTTCCAAGAAGGGATGTAAGACGTTGCAACCTGGATGAGCAGCAGCTGCCTGAAGCTCAACTCGGAGAAAACAGAGGTCCTCATCCTTGGCTCCACCACCTCTGCATGGGACAACACCTGGTTGCCCCCGCCGTCAGAAACCCACCCACCCCAACGGACCACGCTCGCAACCGCAGCATCATACTCTACTTTCCTCTCACCATGAACCCCCAGATCAACGCTGTGTCCTCCACTTGCTTCAACAGCCTCTGCAAAGCAAGACCTTCAAATTGATCCCACCGCCCGATGTCAGGAAGACCGTCACCCACGCACTCATCACCAGCAGACTGGACTACGGAAACACCCTCTATGTTGGAACCAACAAAAAAAAAACTCCTCCGCAAACTCCAGACCGTCCAGAACGCCACAGCCAGACTCATCCTCAAAATCCCAAGACATGACCACATCTCCCAACACCTTTGCGAACTCCACTGGCTCCCTGTCAAAAGAAAAATAACCTTCAAACTGCTTACACACACCTCCAAAGCCGACCATAACACCGGACTCCGATACCGCAACGAACGAATTTCCTTCCACAACCCCAAGAGAAACCTCCACTCTGCCGACCTAGACCTAGCGATGGTCCCCGCATCCACAGGGTCAGAGCGGGTGGCAGATCCTACTCCTACCTCACGGCTAAGACCTAGAACGAACTCCCCCCCACCGCATCCGATGACGCCAGACACTGCACCAATTCAGAAAGGATCTCAAGACCTGGCTCTTCAAATAACCTACGGAGTCGCGCACATCCCGTTCCCCAGCGCCTTGAGACCCTCACAAGTGAGTAGCGTGCTTTATAACCCCTGCTTGATTGATTGAGCTACTGCTAAAAGTCGCTGGAAAAACATTTGTCAGATTGCAAATTGGAGAAATTAACATTTCCCCCCAAATCCTGCTCCACAACTAGTAAAAGTATATTTAGCTCAATGGATTGTTAACATGGTGGGGAGTGGTCTGGAGCCTGTTTTAGAAGGAAAGTAGACCATACAAACAGTATTTTATACATTATAAAAGGTGGTGCAACTTTGTGTGGGAATCAAAAGGTATTCCTAGGTCCATGTTTTGTAATCACATACAAAAATCTGCCTGATATCACATTTTCTAGAACCTCTGGCGAAAGGGCAAGCCTGATGCCAACTTACCAACTATCGACAGTACACCTGGTGGACTGCAACCCACAAACCACCTGCAAATTACATTAGGATGAAGTGTTTTGGGCAATGATCAATCCTGCGAGGCTCTCTGGATTATTTGTTATTGGGTTCCAAATCTCATTTTATCCTAAATAGACACACTCGAGAATACACACTGCGACTGTATGTTAGGATTTCATTAAAGTCGACAATCTATTCTAGAGCAAATAATGTGGATAGATGTAATTATAAAGATAAAATAGTGGAAACGAAAATGATTAATAAACAATATACTAAAAAGAACTCTAACACTGTAATGGTGTTTCAGAATTTCCTTGAATGGAAAGATTAAACCAGTCTCTGTTCTCCAACCCCTCAATTCTTGCTTCTAGCTTAGCTGTTTTAGCACCAAAAAGGCATGCAGGTTTTTCTAAAGTGACCTCTTACCAGCATACTTTAGCAGAACAAGAGACGTGTTTGTTCTGTATTAAGAAGGTAGTTGTCTCATGCTAGCTCTGAAATGTCTGTGCCTTCGCAGAAGAGGTTTACAGCTATGCTGCAACTAAGTATCCCAGTAAGCTGAATATCTTCCTCTCCAACTTTTACCGATCTGTATCCAGCTTAAATATACTTTTCTAATTGTTTTAAAAAAGCAGACATCACATTAAGTGATATTAAATGCAAAAATTAAAATTGTCCTTGTTGCACCTTCACTTAATTGTATAAAGCATGTGAATACATATACGACTACTTGATGCACTATCAAACTATAACAGAGCTAATGTTATACAATGTACATGTGCAAACAATACTAAATGCAGTATGTGTTTATAACTAGGTACTGCGCATTCAAATAAATGAACATATGGAATGCATGAAATGGAATGGGGATATGTAAGCGAAAAGCGCAAAGTTTATGTCATACTGAATGAAAGTGCAGCAGTTCTAATGAACATATGTGTATTTACACCAATGAACATTGATAATTCAAAAGCTGACAGACATGCTTTGTGCCTAATTTGGCTCGGTGCAAAAAACAAAAAGCAACCCAAAGGGAATTAAGGCAAAAAAGCTGGTTTAAGGCAAGTATACAAACAGCAGCAGCTTCTGATTGTCTTTCTCTTGTTTTACTGAGTTCCTATCATTATGAAAACACACGTCAATTTTCACACTTGCAACATCGAATAGGAAATTAGAGTGAGACAATAGTGTTGTTCTTTTCAAATGTAACTGTTAGAGCTAAGCGCAGTGATACTGGTACTCGATGATGATAAAGTTAGGATGCGATTGAAGATGGAAGATGTTGAAATCGTGGATGAATATGGCTTCAGAGGCAGAGCAGTTGGAGCGACTGAAGGGCTTCGTGAAGCGGCACTGAAGGCGTTTAAGCACTGAGAAAGCTGGGCCTATGCATGCAAGCACATGCGTCAGCAGCAGGGAAAACTCATGCACAGCAGCTTTGATGATGAGTAACTGCATTGTTTTTCAGAACGGTTGAAGCTCTCTCCTCGGTTGCGTAACTTCTCACAGTCAACAGGAAGTACAGCGGAATATTCAAGATGATTGTGTGTTAAAAGTTAAAGCAATGAAACAGGTCTCAATCGGGGAAGGTTGAGGTCCAGTGAGCACCTTAGCTAAACAAGCACTTCTCCTAGATAAAAAGCAATAGCTTTGTGGCACTGATATTCAGTCAGTTAGGGTGGCCATTCATGTTGACTTTTATTTCTTCAGCAGGAAAAAAATTAAAATTGCTCAACCCATGATGACAAAAATAGTTGATATGCTAGTAAACAGGTCTGAGCACAAGACTCAGAAAAGGAAGGGATGAATCAAAAAATAGTTTTAAAGCTAATCAGATCTGATGGTTTAAAAAAAACATGGGTAATAACCAGTTTTGTTTGAGACATGGAAAACAGGGCAAAACGTTTGTTTAGTTAAAGCCATAACAATATTTTAACACAATAAAACAATAGTACATAATACAGCAGAATTCATTGTTGAAAGAAGCTTAAGAGTGTTAGGTCCATGTGGAGAAGTAGACCAGGCATTGAGCATTGTTTAGGTACGTTATTTGACTTGTGGCTGGTGGTAGCTGTACCTGCAAGTTTCATTCTTAACAAACAAAAAGAAAAAATTGAACAAGAGAATACAAATTGATCCGTGGTCAATTAACTGCCAGCAATCTTTGAGTAACTCTTTTGCCGAACATAGTATGGAACTTTCTATTAAAATGGTTGTGTTTGTTTGGTTAACTAGTCTAGGCCATTCTGTCCATTAGAATGGCTGATGCAAGCAGGGATGTTACAGACAATGCATCAAAAATGTTAAATTTGTACAAGTGCGCAAATGTTCACACAGTCCAGCCCGAACTGCCAAGCCATATCTTCCCTGGACCGGAAACAAGCATCCTGGGACAGGTTTCTGGCTAATCAGCCGTCATCAGCCAGGCTAGCTTGAATCCAGTGGCAAAGTGAGCAAGGGACCAATGTCTGGGCATACCCTGCCAACTTAGGGCGTACAAAGCAAAACCAAAGGGAATGATGCACGGAGTGTTGAACATTGCAAGCACTCACCCCCAGTCAACTGATCTGGGTTTAATCCATCATTATTCTTTAGCTCACTCCACCACCCCAGTTCAGACATGGCCATATGCAAATCAGTCTGACCCTGTGCCTCATGAGAACAGTCCAGCCGAACTGCCAAGCCATGTCTTCCCTGGACCGGAAACAAGGATCCTGGGACCGGTTTCTGGCTAATCAGCCGTCATCAGCCAGGCTAGCTTGAATCCAGTGGCAAAGTGAGCAAGGGACCCACGTCTGGGCATACCCTGCCAACTTAGGGTGAACAAAGCAAAACCAAAGGGGATGATGGACGGAGTGTTGAACATTGCAAGCACTCACCCCCAGTCATATCATCTCCTATTGTATCCGGATCTCGCCCCCACGTGAGGCACATTATTTTCTATCAGACTTCGTTTTCCCTGTTTGTGGATATCAAATACGTCACGTATGGGGTCCAAAAATCTTTTAGTTTAGATGATGTGGGCAGTTCTTCTGCATATCTCTCCAGCTGAGTTTTACAGTACACCAAATCCCGCATCCAGTCTGTGTTTTGGTATCTTCTTCCCACCGCAGTATATAGACTCTCTACGCTTGGCTAACAGTAATGCTACAGCCACTAATGTGCATTGCGTGCTTGTGATGGTCTTGATAACGCTCAGTAGACATACAGCGGGAGAGCATTTTATTCGTGTCCCCACCATTTTGGATATTACCTGTGTTATCTGTACTCAGTAGTGTGCTATTGAATTACAAGTCCATGCTAGATGTAGGAAATCTGCGTCAGTCTTCCCACAGCTCATACATGTCGAGTGAGATCGCAACCCATAGCTGTGAAGTTGTTGGGGAGAATAGTAATCTTGTTGCAATTATTTAAAGTGTATGATTTTGAGGTTGCCGTTAGATGCGAGTCTGTCTAGTAACCCGCAACAGAACTCCCAATCCAGTATTGTTAAAGGTGTGCCCAGAGCTGTATTCCAACGTTTCCTGGCTGCGTCTATGGGGTCCCTACGTTCACTCTGAGAGGCATATAGCTTAGTGATAAAAAAAAACATTGTCAGTGCATGTTAGTATGAGCTGCATGGACAGCAGTTCTCTTTCGGGGGGTATTGTGTATTGCCTCCCCGACAGCACGTGTGGGTATTTTTCTATGACCAGTTTATTGATTAGTATGCCCCAATCCTTGAATTGTTCGCTCTCACAAAGAATATTCTGAACATCGGAATCACTTTGTCATTCGGTTAGTGTAGATTCTTTCTGGTTGCATTTAAATTTAACTGAGATTAGGTGTGCCGTTGTGAGGTAAAATAAAGAAGGTATATTGTGTTAGATGTAAAATATTAGATCTGTTTAATATGTCCCGTGCCTCTTTCATGTTGAATTCAGGAATGAATATTAGGGTAGAGAGTGCCAATGTCATTCAGTGTTCCACATGTGCGCCCTTCCTTGGTGGTGTGTCTGGCTGAGTGATGGGCCTTTCGTTTGTTTTGGTATGTGGAGGTTCAGGACAGTCAGCTTTTGATGCAGATTGATATGCCCGGTTCCTTTGTGCATTAGCTTTGTTGGACAGAACTTGCTTGTTCTCTCCTTTCATGTATTGTCTAAATATTTGAAGTTGCCCTGTTTCTGGTGGTTGCCCAGGTGATGGTTTTGGCCCTCCATTGGTTCGCACATCTGGCCAATAAGGAATGTTCTGCTAGTTTGTTTCCATTATTTTCCTAATTGTATACATTTGTCTCTAAAGCTCTGGTGCTTGTAGTGTGTTGAAATGATTCTGTGTGCAAGAGCTTGTTTGTGTAATGGCCTCGCTATTAACCCTATCGATGGTTATTTGTGGAGGTGAGATAGTCTGCTGAAAACTTTGAGGGGCTGTCTGGGTGTAGTTCTCCCTTTTTCCCCAATGGTCCTGGCTGCATTTGAGATCCAGTGGTTAATGGTGATTTAGATGTTTCTATTCTTGCCCCAGCGTATCCATATTGAGAAACTACTACATATGCTCGTGTGGGCTGTGTCCTTGGGAGGAAAATGGAGTAAGTCTTCAGAGCTACTGAGTTGGTTGCTTCTATGGTGTCCTCCTGCTTTACTAGCTTGCTTGGTGCTTCCGTTTGTGGTTCTTTATGAGCAATTCTGTGCGTTTTAATTGTTCTTTCATTGGCCTTGAGTACTTTACGCAATTTCTTTTTTTGTCTCCGAGTCAATTGTGTCATTTTCTCCTCTGGTTCTGGCTTGTTAATTTGAGTGCCTCTGGCTTGTGCTGGGGTCTTTGTTATGCTCAAGATCTTTGTTGGTTGATTGCAAGGGCACTACAGCCATAGAGTGTGGAAGCCCCTTGCTTGCATGACAGGCCTCTTCTCTGCTTATTTCTTGTGGTTTTTGGTCAGATGGTGCGCACCCGTTGTCTAGTGATTTGTTCTCCTTCCTGCTTTTTTATTGCTAATTTTTGTGATAATCCTCTCGTTCTGCAGTTTGCTTTCATGGATAAGTTTGCATTAGTTTATCAGTGTTGTTAGGCGATCAGGAAGTGAGGTTAGGTTTTCAATTCTAGCATAATTTGTGTTGTCTATGGGACTCACGGTGCCTTTGCTCTTGTTAAGCAGGCAGTCCATTTTTGTGTTTAGTGCTTCGATCTTCTTGTCAATTGAGAGCACGCTCAGATCGAGCATGTGAGTCAAGTCTACTTGTATTTCTAGTTTGTGCGATTGCCAGGTAAGTGCCTTGATAGCCACTAGTCGGGAGGTGTTTATGGTATGTATATTCTGATCAGTGGCTTCCTCACTTGTCATAGTCTGGGTGGGCAGATGGTGATTAGAGTGTGTTTGACCTGGCTTCACTTCTGTGTTTCTACGTTTGTCTTTGCTGGCCATGTCAGCTAGACTTGAGTCTGACGATTGGGGCCAGTGCTCCGGCCAGTTGTTGCTTAGTGGAGTCGAGCAGGTCTGTTTTGCCCTTCTCCCTGCCATGTTCTGTTGCCTGTCGGTCTGATAGTTCTCTGGATGGGAGATCATTGCTTCCACTGTAAGTAGTTGCCTGTTCTGCGTCCTTGCAAAATGTTTCCCCTCCGTTTGCATGTGCTCACTTGTGTGTTTCGGACCTCTGTGTCGTCCATGTCTTCCTTTGTGTTATCTTCCTCATTGTAGATGAGATTTCGATGGCCTCTGTCACTACTTCTGCCTTTGCATTATCACAAACTCTTTAGTAGACTCCTGTTCAGTATTGGGATTATAAACTCAGATAATTAACGGGGACATGCAAAATATTTAATATGGTTTTCCCGAATTGCGATGTATTTCTCCTATGGCGCCACAAACTATGTAATACACAGGGCAGTTATATGAATAGAATATAACTTATGACACGTTACAACATGGCGGCCACCTGCATTATGAGTTACTACCTGAATGTGAGTCCTTTCTCTATGTTGAGCTCTTGGCGTTTATGAAATGCACTGTGTCACAAGCGTCCAATGTGTGATCAAGAGAGTTCACTCTCGAAACGCGTTACGTTGGAATAAAGACTTGCTGTTGAAAACCTAAAACCGAAAGCGCACTATATTTTGAAACTTGGAATCTATATATCTGTATAGATGTCCCAACTCTGAAAGATCCTTGTTCTGGAACTCATAAGAACGAAATGGACTCCAGTTATTTTGTGCTTCAGCTGTTTATTCTGTGCAAAATGTCGCCATGACAAGTTTTGGGCTCTACAGCCCTTGATATTATATATATATATATATATATATATATATATATATATATATATATATATATATATATATATCACACACATAGCTATACCACACATATGTGTTCGTGTGTGTGAGTATCTATATAGCCTTATCAACCCCAACCCCTAAACTCAACCACCCCTAAAAGTACCCATGCCATCCAAATATCCTCACCCACCCTAAACCCTACAAAATACCCTTGCCACCCAAATACCCTTATCTACCCTATACCCTAAATAACCTTGCCACACAAATACATATACCCACCAAAAACGTAAAAATACATTTGCCACACAAATACCCTTACCACTCTAAACCCTACAAATACTCTTGCCACCCAAATACCCTCACACACCCTAAACCATAAAAATAGGCTTGCCACCCAAATACCCTTAATCCCCTAAACCCTAAAAATACCCTTACCACCCAAATACCCACACTCACACTAAACCCTAAAAATATGCTTGCCACCCAAATACCCTTACATACCCTAAACCCTAAAAATACCTTTGCCACCCTGAACCTTAAAAATACCCTTACCACCCAAATACCGTTACATACCCTAAACCCTAAAAACACCCTTGCCACCCTAAAAATACAATAACCACCCAAATACTCTTACACAATCTAAACCCTAAAAATACCCTTACCACCCAAATACCCTCACCCACACTAAACCCTAAAAATACGCTTGCCACTCCAATACCCTTACCTACCCTAAACCCTTCAATCTCTCTCTCTATCTATCTATCTATCTATCTATCTATCTATCTATCTATCTATCTATCTATCTATATATAGTGAATGTTACTTACCCTGTAAGCATCTGTTTTTGGCATGTAGTGCTGTAGCTTCACATGCTTAGCATAAGTCTGCCATCTAGTGTTGGGCTCTGAGGTGTGCAAGTTGTTTTTCTTCAAAGAAGTCTTTCAAGTCATGAGTTACAATGACTCCTCCTCTTGCTTGTAGTGCGCATGGTCATCGACCCCATTGTTAGATTGTTTTTCATTTGCCGCGTGAGGATGGCGTGAAAGGATAGTGTATCCTATGTAGATGACCATGTAATAATGTGATGTAAAATGTACCAGGTGCATTTGTTTGAAATAATGTACGTAAGTACTGCTTGACCAACATTCACTTGTTGTCGTGCCACAACTTGTACACAGTAATGTTTTGTAAATGTATTTGGTGTAGTCCAAGTAGCTGCTTTACATTTGTCATCTATTGGAATATTCCCAAGTAATGCCATTGAAGCCCCCTTTTTGCTTGTTCATTGGGCTTTTGGTGGGATAGGAAGAGGTATTTTAGCTTTAGCATAGCAGGTTTGGATGGATCTTACTATCCAGCGTGCAATACCGGATTTGGATATTGCTTTACCCTTATGTGGTTTGGAGAATGCCACAAATAGTTGTTGAGTGTTCCTAAATGATTGTGCTCTTTCAACATCTAATGTGTGTAACACTCTTTCTGCCACTCAGTTTGGTTGAGGATAAAATACAAGCAATTCAATGGATTGACCCATGTGAAATTGCGAACCTACCTTGGGTAGAAATTTAGGATTAGTTCTTAAGACTACTTTGTCTTTATGTACTTGGAAACAATGTTTCTCTAAATTTAGTACTTGAATTTCTCCTACTCTTCTAAGTGAAGTGATTGCAATGAGAAATGCAAGTTTACATGATAAAAATTGTAAAGGATATTTGTGCAGTGGTTCAAATGGTGGATCCATTAACTTTGTTAACACAATATTACGGTTCCATACTGGTGTCGCTGGAGCTTTAGGTAGAATAACTCTTTTAAGTCCTTGTAAAAAAAAAAGCTTTATTTACAGGAATTCTGAAAATAGAAGTTTGTCTTCTATTATGAAAGTATGCAGCTAAGGCTGTAAGATGTATTTTTATACATAGTTTTTGGTGTCTGTCGCTTTGTTTTATTCATTTTGAGTCTCAAGTCAAGCAAAATGGACGATATTTAAGCTGAGTTTTACTATGGTTTAAGACTATTGGTCTTGGCTTCTTTATTTTGTTACTTCCAGTGGAACCTTTGCTGGTATTCCAACAACGATTTACTTTGGCTGCTACAACGCACTGCTTTTATGTTCCTACCCCTGAGACTACATTGTTACATCAATTTTTGTGCGCTGTCTTGCTATCTTCAAGGTTTTAATCTCTTAATCAACAGTTTATGGGGAGAGCGAAATCTACTCATCGTGTTACTGGTTCTTCTTTACCACTCTCTTCTTTGGCAGACCAAAATCCTTATTCTGTTCTCTCAACGAATATGGAGAACAATGAAAACAAATCATCACTTTCCAAGGAACCATCAATAGTTGCATCTAATATTCCGCTCCCAACCAGCAAACTTACTCCTAAATTGATCACTCCATCTATATCATCCTCTGGAAAACGCATCAAAAAGGATCCTCCTTCACCTACTACATCTCCTCCACCAATTACTATGGAGGTGATTCTTAAAGAGATACGATCTCTGCATCCTTACATGGAGGATACGAATAAAAGGCTCCTCGCTTTGGATGATAAGTGGTCTACTATGGAGAATAGGGTTTTGCAAATTGAACAGCAAGTAGACTCTGTTCAGGTTGTAATAAAGCAAGTTATTTCAATGAAATCCGGAATTGCATTTCTCAAAAAGCAAGTGGAAAACTTGGAGAACCGGCAAAACAAGTTGAGCATTTATGGTTTGGTTGAAGGTTTGGAAGGCTCAGTTTATTCTTCAAATCATTCCTTCCACAAATTCTTGGTATACATAACTCCCCTGTTTTAAAAATTTAAAGAGCGCATCCTTTGGGTTGTATTCCAACTATGACAGTTTCTTCGGCCAAACCTCAAGGGGTAATTATGTACTTCTTGGAATACACAGATCTATTGAAGAACTTGCAAGCGGCTAAACTCAAAGGCCGTACTTCATGGCAAGGCTCTAATCTCTACTTCGCACAAGAATTATGCCAAAGAAACAGCAGATCGAAGAAAGAAATTGTTAGATTTGAGACCAGCACTCCGTACTCTCAATGCCAGATTTGGTCTATTTCATCCTTGACTTTTCAAAGTAACATATAGGAATAAAACTACAAACTATGAAGATCCCGCTTTACTACAACAATTTCTGGAACAGTGCAGAGTAGTAGATATGGATGTGTCCAGAAATGCAACTGTTTAATCTTATGTTGTTATTAGTCTAATATGCTCTGTTTTATGTTGCTTGTGCTCCCATCTAGTTAATTATAATTGGCTCTCCCTGTGCTACATTTACCTTGTTATGTTTTTTCTCTCTTACCAGGTGCGGTATTTTCTTCATACATATTTTTGTTATCCCTGGTCTGCTTGGATGAAGTCCTCCCTCCCCGGTCCGCCCTGAGTTGTCTGGTTAGTTTTGCCATTTTCCTCATGTGGCTTCACCACCCTCATTTTGTTCATGTTTTTTGTAGTTAGTCATTATGTTTTTGACAACTTTGGTATAACATTTGTTGTATATGCTTCTTTTTCTTTTCTCCGTTCCATCTGTCTTTTTCAGACACATCCCTTCCTCTGCTAATGATTTTTCCTTTTACCTCTTTTTTCCTTAAACCTTCTCTTCCTTCCCTGCTTATGCTTGTCTTTTTTATTTTCTCCCTTTTCATAACCACTCATTTTCTTCTCTATGCTATTCTTCTTTACTGGTTTGATTTTTGCAAAATGTGTTGCTGAATATTATTATTATGTATAATCATTCTGTTATTCTTTAGTTGTTTTAATTATTACTACATAATCCTTATGTCTTATCGATTCATGTAGAAGGCTTTGAAGGTTGTTACATGGAATGTTAAAGGTTTGGGTTCTCCTATAAAACGTCAACGGGTACTCTCTCATTTATATAATTCAAAATGTGATATAGCTTTCTTACAGGAAATTCATGTTTTATACAAAGAAATTCCTAAACTCAAACGACAAAGGGTGGGTCAAGTTTTTGCCTCTCTGGGTACCTTTAATCGTAATGGTGGGGCCGTTTTATGTCACAAACATCTTGACTTGCAAATTCTCTCTCAAGATACTGATGATGTGGGTAGATGGGTTTCTGTTTCACTGTTACTGAATAATATTCACTTGACTCTCTTTAACCTATATACACCTACTGCTCCAGATGTTGCTTTTTCACCTACAATATTATCTAAACTGATGTCCTTTCATGATGAATATTTGTTTGTTGGTGGGGATTGTAATTTGGTAATAAATCCTATAATTCACCGTCATTCTCAATCTAAATGTATTCCCTCTCCTATGCATTCTCAATTCACATCCATTATTCAACAGAGATCTCTGGTAGATGCTTGGCGATTATGCAACCCTACACTCCGAGAATACTCTTTTTTTCTCTCCAGTACATTCTTCCCAATCCCATTTAGATTATCTATTCACTTCAAAAGCACTCACACAACACATCACTTATTCAAATATTGGTTCTATATTAATTTCCGACCATGCCTCTATTACCTTAGATTTGGACCTTCTTCCTCCTATTCAAGGTACACGAAGATGGAGATTCAACAACTCCCTCCTCTTGGATATCAAATTTACCCAACAATTTGAAACCTTTATCACCTCTTTCTTTCTTTCTTGAAAATGAATCACCAAATATGTCTCCACAGACCATCTGGGATGCCTTTAAAGCAGCTTCTAGAGATTTTATTACTTTCTTTGTGTCCCAACGAAAGAAAACTTCTTTACTCACTTTGCAATTACTTATGACACGCATTAAACAATTAGAACATTCCTTTTTCCATACAAACTCTAAAACCTGCTTGGATGAACTAATCAAATCTAAATTTGAATTCAACAAATTAACTACTGAAAACGCAAATTAATTTTTGCTCAAACCCTCAGCCAAATATTATGGAGGCCAAAATAAAGCAGGGAAACTTTTAGCTAATTATCTTAAAGTTAAAAAAGAACGCATCAAGATTAGTTCTATTCTTTCTTTTAACAATCACATTGTTTACAGAAATGAAGATATTCTATCTGAGTTCACTCAATTCTTTCAAACTCTCTGTACTCCTGAATCCTCGGTTACTCAGGAAGATATTCTTCAATACCTATCCACTATAAATCAGCTGATCTAGATTTTTCAGTATCAGAAGATGATATTCGAGAACTTGATATCCTTTCTGCTATATTCGTTATATTAAACACTGTAAAGCTCCAGAACCGGATGGTTTTACGATTAAATTCTATTCTTACTTTTCCCGAATTCTTATTCCTAAATTACATCATTTAATTTACTACTTTATTTCATCCAAAAAGTCCAGTGGATCTTTTCAAGTAGCTTTGATATGCCTTCTTCCCAAGGAAGGTAAAGATCATACTCTATGTAAAAATTACAGACCCATTTCTTTAATTAATCTAGACTATAAAAACTTCGCAAAAATTCTAGCTTTACGCTTAGAGAAAGTTTAACCCCTATTAATTGGGTGAGAACAATCTGGTTTCATTAAAGGTAGACGTCTCTCAGACAATACTAGACTTTTCTTTAACGTCCTTATCAAAGCTAAATCGTGCAAGAATTCCTTAGCAGCCATCTCTTTGGATGCTGAGAAAGCTCTAGATAGAATCGGTTGGTCTTTTATCTTTTCCACTTTGTCCTGGATTGGATTTGGTCATACGTTTATAAATTATGTTTCTCTACTGTATTCTTCTCTGGTCTCCTCCATTTTAGCTAATGGTCTTATTTCGTCTTTCTTTCCTTTATATCGTGGGGTAAGGCAGGTTGTCCTCTCTCCCCACTTCTCTTTATACTTACTCTTGAGCCCTTCTTAATCAAGATTCATTCTAACTCTCAGATTATAGGGTTTAAAGATGGCACCAATCAATTAAAACTTTGTTTATGCGGATGATATTTTGCTCCGTCTATCACAACCACAATCCTCTCTGCCAGATTTCTTATCTTAAGTACAGTCTTTTGCCTCCGTATCTGGATATAAACTAAATGGTGACAAATGCGAAATCCTCCCATTAAACAAAGTATGTTTTTCAGTAGATTACATTTCTTCAGGTTTTTGTTGGAACTCGGATATAATCAAATACCCAGGTCTGTGGTTCAAATCTTCCATTAAAGACTCCATGTTAATAAATTTAAAAGAACTACAGACACTTTTGAAGAATATCACGTCCAGTTGGAATCCCTTATAATTTATCTTGGTGGGGTCGACTAGAAACAATCAAAATGATGTTGGTACCTATAATCGTTTCTTACATCTCTAATATCCCGGTAAATATTCCTAAATCACATTTTAAAACAATCTATTCTATCCTATCGAAATTTTCATGGAATAATAAGAAACCCCGTATGTCTTTGCATAAACTTAAACGGCCAAAACAGTTAGGCGGTGTCAATTTCCCAGATTTTCAAACATATCATATTGCGTTCTCTCTTAAACAAGCCTCTTTGTTACTCCAAGAGGACAATGAAGATTCATCATTACCATTATGGACTTCTATTGATAAGGAATTTCTTCATCCTTTCTCCTTCCAAGATTTTTTATCCTTCACACATCGTCCTCTGTCGCTCTCTCTTCCCATTTTTAATAACAGCTGCAGAATTCTCCAACCTTTACTCACTACTCACCTTTCTCCTAAAGATCTATTTTTGCAGTCTTCAATAACATACAATAGTCTTCTCAAAATCAATAATAGAGTTATGTTTTGGAAGGATTGGCATGCTAAAGGACTTCACTGAGTGCATTAACTTTACCAAGATAATACTTGTATGTCTTTTCCAGTTGCTCAAGCACGATTTTCTTTACCTACCTCATGTGCTTCTAAATATGCATCCTTAATTTAATTGATTCCATCAACATACAATAATTTATCACTCAGCACTTCCTTGTCATCATCGCCTCCTACTGTCCTTTCCATTTTATCTCTTTCCCCATCCGCGTCTCAAGTTTATAAACATCTATCCTCTTCTCCAGTTAATCGAGGGAAAACAGAGGTGGAACTTTTATGGGAGACTGATCTCCAGATGTCCCTTTTTAGGTCTCGCCTGACCCAGCGCATGCGCTGGTCTGGCGAGACTTATTGAGAGGGCTCCAAAAAGTGCTACCAGGCCAGCCTAGAGCTAGAGTGCATGTGCGCAGGTGAGCGCGCGCTGCGTTTTACCGCGATTACTTTCACTTTCGCGGCCACACGGCCGCTTTGCATAGCCAATAGGTCTCGCTTTTGGGACCTTATAAGTATTTAGTTATGCAACTGTTGCATGGCTAAACACTTATAAGGTCCCAAAGGCGAGACCTATTGGCTATGCCAATGCTTGTTTCTATTGATACTTGGGATAAGGTCT
Organism: Triturus cristatus; assembly: GCF_964204655.1. Classification (NCBI taxonomy): domain Eukaryota; kingdom Metazoa; phylum Chordata; class Amphibia; order Caudata; family Salamandridae; genus Triturus; species Triturus cristatus. The sequence goes on along the minus strand of NC_140580.1, from coordinate 141,872,961 downwards.
GGACTAAAATTAGGAAATCTTCCAGGGCTGCTAATACAACCCAAACGTTATTTTATATTTGTAACAGGTTCTTACTGACCTCTATCTCATTACATAAAATAAATCCTACTCCCTCTCCATCTTGCTGGTCCTGTAATACTTTCCCAGCTGACCTACAACACATGTTGTTTACTTGCTCACATGTTCATAACTTTTGGAAACCAGTTTGGAGACAAGTCCATAATATCTTTCGCACACAAATCCTCTTCACTTTTGTTAAAATATTTCTAGGTAATGTATCCTCTGACTGAGAATCACACTCAAGCAATTTTCATATTATAGACCTACTCCTTGCAGTTGCTTTCCAACAGATTACCAAGGCATGGCAAAACACCACCAATACTTCTTATCAAGCCTGGTGGTATGGGATTTGTTATAACCACAGGCTAGATAGAGCGTATGTTCACTCCATTTCCCTTGCTATAAAACGAGAATTTCTATGGTCACCTGTTACTCTTTTTCTAGATATGTCCGCAATTTAAACACAAATCCATAATCCCAGAGTTGAAGAAGTACCTAAACCTCCGTGATTCCATTTTAGTTGTTATAATTATCTGTCTTTTATATCAATACTGTGTTTTACACATCTCTCTTTATTATGCAATTTACTGTATTAATAATTATATAAGTGGTTGTGTTAAAATGAATATCTTATTACATTATCAGATTATATAGTTAAGATTAAATTTCCTATTTCTGTATTTATTGTGATGTTTTATATTATATCAATAACTTCCTTTTCATCTAAAAGATAACCGCACATTCTTGTTGTAGAGGTAGGTATCCAAATTCTAAGACCTCAGGAGCCAAATTGCAAGTTTGAGTGATCTGGTCTTACTGTTCCTTGGTTCTGAGTGAGTAGATCTTGTCTGTTGGGCAGTAGTTGATGTGAGACTACCGATAACTCCAGTAATGTTGTGTACCAAGGTTGCCTGGCCCATGCGGGTGCAATTAGGATGAGTGCCAGGGATGTCTGCCTCAATTTGTGAATTAGAAAGTGGAAGCAGGGGGAAAGGTGGAAAAACGTAAGAAAATATCCCGGACCAATTGATCCACAGGACATGGACTTTGGATTGTGGATGTTGGGATCTGGAGGCGAAGTTTTGCCATTTTGCATTCTGTGGTGTTACAAATAGGTTTTTGTCTGGTTGTCCCCATTTTGGTGTAAGACTTGTTGGTGTGTCCTGCTGAGGAGATCCGCCAGTTCGTGGTCTGCTCCTGAACATGTATTGTGCACACAACTGAATGTTGTGTTGTAGAGCAAACTTCCAAGTTTTCTGTGCTAGGAGACACAATTGTGTAGATCTGGTCCCCCCGTTTTTGCAGATAATACAAGGTAGTCATGTTGTCTGTTATAATTAGAACTACTTACCCCATTAGGAGAGGAAGAAAAGCTTTGATTGCTAGATGAACAGCTAGTAGCTCTAGATGTTTGAGTAGAAGGGATTGACTGTGTGTCCAATGCCCATGTATAGTCATTTGTTGTAAGTGTGCTCCCCATCCAGTCATTGATGCATCAGTTGTTATGGCTATTTGTGGCATATGGTCTATAAATGACCGTCCCAGTAATAGATTTTTGGACTTCCACCATTGCAGAGATTGGCAAACTTGATGGATGATCAACGCTATCTCTTCTAATTGACTCTCCGCTTGAGATTATTGCATTAAGCTTTGTTGTAGAAGGCTGAAACTATGGCACCAGTTTGTTGAAAGTCTGTATCCTGGCTGTATTTGGGTAGGCTACTCCTGTTTGACAATTTAGTATGGCTCCCAAGTAAGGCTGTATCTAAGGAGGATACAGGTGTGACTTTACTGCATCTATTCTAAAACCTAGTTGATGTAGTAAATGTATTGTTGATTGTGTGTGTTGCAAACATTTATGAAATGTGTTGCTTATGATAAGCCAGTCGTCTAGGTATGGAAAGATGTGCATGTTTTGCCTTCGCAAGTGGGCTGCAACCACTGCAAGACATTTGGTGAACACCCTGGGTGCTGTGGTGACACTCTTCCGACAGGCACAATGAATTAAAAGAGTAGTTCACTAAAGGCAAACCTGAGGTATGGCCTGCGTGCTGGGTGAACTGGAATGTGGAACTGCACACCCGTTTAGACAGGTCTGATTTATTCAAGGACGGTACACATGGTTGGCAACGTGGAATATTTGGGAAGGATATCATCAGGTCATACCCCACTCTTAATTACTGTAAACAGGGTAAAACATCCACAAGCAATTCCAGCATGGAAATTCCATGTGGAAGCAATAGGAGATCAGGCATTTGGTGCTTTCGTAGGGAGCACATGGACCACTACTTCAAAGGTAACAAGGGGTCTGCACAAAATGAGGCAAATGAGTCGGAAACCTTTAACCCCTTAACTGCGGAGGCTTAGTCACTCCAGTACGGACTCCTTTTTTGGCTATTTGAGGCAGTTTGTGCTTACGCCTCTATAACTGTATTTCCACAGAAGGTATCCACAGCAAATCTGAGTCCATTTTTTCCAACACCATGGGAATTTCAAAGGTAACCAGAGTTTGTGGATTTCCCTGGGGCAATCTGACAAAACAGACGAATTATAGCTAATTTTGGGGTTTCTTTGGGAATAGAGTCCTGCATAAAAAAAGTGTTTTTCCCTATAAATGGCATCAACAAAAGGTTTGCTGTGCTAAAATCATCATCTTACCAGCTTTCAAAAAAACAATTTCTTTCACCACAATTTTGGCGTTTTTCTGTGAGGTAGCCAATTTTTCCTTATTTTTGTGCTTTAACCTACTTCCAGTTTGTGCTGGAAACTGGAGTAGAACCCATGGAAAGCTATACATTTCTGTTAAGTAGACAAAATTCTGAATTCAGCAAGGAGTATGTAAATTCCTCAAGGTTTTCCGAAAGAAACTAACTGTTGAAATAAAACTATTTTGAAAAATAGTAGGAAAAAAAGCTGTGATGTTTTGATCTCTTACTTCTTGTCATAATGGGTGACACGAGCAATATACTGTTTCGTCCTCTAGACCCTTCTAGTTGCGGGGATATATAGGGTTTGTAGTTCTCCAGGAACCTGAGGTACCCAGAGCAAACAACTGAGCTGCACCTTACAATAGTTCATTGTGTAACGAGTATTGAGCAATTTATATGGCAAGATATAAAGAGTGAAAATAGGTATGAAGGAAACCTATGTATTTCTGAAATGTTCACTAGATACGGAGTATAGCAACAGTGGTTAATTCTACATCTGGATTTATGTGTAACGATACTAGCATGTGATTTAGAGCAACAATTTCAAAATGTCTTCTTTCTTGCAAAATGTCTTACATTTGGGAGGCACAAATAACGAGTAATCCATTAGGTAATAACATATGTTCTACTATTCTGTATTCCCACACGTCTCCGGATAGAAATGGTATCCCACTTCAGTGGCTAGGCCGAGCCAAGCCCCTGCGACACAAAACACCTCAAAACGCAACTAGGACACATCACAACCCATCATAACACAGCAGAATCCATGCTTATTTTACAACATGAGTAGCTGTGGATTTTGGGCCCTAGCTCAGCCACTACCAGGGAAACCTACCATACCCAGACATCTCTGAAAACTAGACACCTATGGGTGTCCAGGGTGGTGGGACTTGTGTGGTTCTTCCAAGGTTGTGTTTTTTTAACACTTAAGCCCTTGCAAACCTCCAACTGTGCTTACGACAGCTCACATTTCTGTGAAGGCAAGTTCTGGAACATGCAGTGAGTCATGAGTCACAAACCTTCCCATCACCCAATGTTCATTCAAGCCTCCCGATAAAAAAGGTACCTCAGTTGTGTGGGTGGACACCAGTGACCGGAAAAGGCCTAAAACGCAACATGGACAGATCAATTTTTCCCACCAAAAAAACAACCTTTTCTGCAGTGTTGGTGGCTGCAGAATTTGGGCCCTTGCTCAATTGGCACATAGGGAGGCCTACTAAACCTGCATTATTTCTCAAAACTACACACCCAGTGGAGTCCAGGGTGGCGAGACTTGCATGGCCTTAACCACGTTTTTTCCTTTTTACCCAGAAGCCTGTGGAAACCTCAAACATTGGCCAAAAATACACATTTTTCTCACATTTCAGTAAGGGAAACGTCTGAAACCTGCAGGAAGGCACGAATTTCCTCACACCCAATGTTTTACCTCATCTCCCAATAAAATTGGTACCGCGCGCTTGTGGTGGTGTCCTAAAGAATTTTAAAATATTCCCTGTAAAGCCATCGGGGCCTTACAAGATTCCAGATTTCTTACAACTTCTTTAACTTCTTTGTCATCCATTGGGGCAGTTAGTGACTCTCTTTGATACTCTCCTAGTTTAGGGATTATCTACACAAGCAAGAAATCGATCCTAACATATTTGAGACTCTCAGAGTTGTATGTCTAGGGCTGTAGAATGGTGTCTAAGCAGTTTCCCTTTTTCCGTATCAACAAACGTGTTGGCTATTTTCACCTTGCAATGACTATAGTCTGCCTCTGTTTTTGGGGCGTGTAGCACTCTAGCAAGAAAAGCATGTGTCTTATAACTGTATTCATAGTGATGTCGGAGAAGAGCTAGGAGTCCTTCTCTGACCTGTTAACCAACAATGTGTTGAGCTGGCCTATTATTTTATTCAGTTTTGCCCTGGTACCAGACTGGTTGTTTTTCTTCTGCTATTTTAAGTCAGCTTCAACATTTCCTAATCAAATTTCCCCCAAATGATTTGTGAGATTTCCCCTGTGTCATTAATTTCCAGATAGTCTCTTATGGCTTGAGACCTCCCATTAGTGGCTGCTTTCTTAGTCCCCATTTCCTATCATCTGCACCAGGTCTATCCTTCTCAGGTAGCAAGTCTGAGGTGCATGGTCTGACAATGATATTACATCTATCCTGGAGTCCAGAAGCAATGGCCGGAGCCACCCAGAAGCAAATAATATATCTATCCATACGAAAGTGTGGTGGATGTGTGAGTAAAATGTGTAATCTTTTCCATCTGGTTGGAGACTTTGTTAGGCTTCCATAAGGCATAGCTCTAATAAGTGATCTATTGTATCTTATGACAAATTGTTAGTTTACCCAGATCTATCTTCCAGTCAATTCATTTATTGCATTGGCAACTTGGTTAACATACCCCGTATGAATATTTCATCTTCTGTAATGATCAATGCAAACTGATCTTGACCCTGATTCGGTGTATATAGCAATCGTGCACACTTTATCTCCTCCATGAAGTTTTGCAAAAGTATATCTTCCTTGCTTATCTAGCAGAGTTTCTAATAATGCTGCTCCTAATGTGTTTTGTATCGCCACCCCTTTTGTATTATTAAGAGTTGTTGCATGAATTTGGATAGTGAGGTGTCTAGAGCAGAATCTTTGTGCATGCCCCCCACTGATGTGTGTCCTGCAAAAGAACTACCTCCGATTGGATCTCTTTTATTCTACCAAAGATACCAGTACGTTTTGTATGCAAAAATAGTCCTCTTAGACTGTAGGTTAAGACTTTAAGCCCCATCTCATTCTGGCATCATCAGCCATTGGATTTAGTAGTACTAATCAATTAATCTGACACTCTTCCGACAGGTACGGTCCTTCCATTGTCCTCCCATCTCACCCTAACCTGTTCAAAGATTGAAAAACATTCATGTAATTATGGCATATGAACAAACCATATTAACTCATACTTTCCTTTAATGGTACCTTTGCAAGGGCCACTAAGCAATGGCCTCACATAACCTTACATCTGACCTTGTATTGTCACCTTAAGCTCCTGAGCAAATTTACTTACATCTCACCAAATGCAAGAGTCTCTGAATTTACCAGGAAAAGTTGTGGTTTGACAAGGTACTGTGGACTTTCTGGCAGTTCTAGTCATTCCCTAATAATCTTAGGCTTGTTTACTTTTCATAGCATTAGTTCCTTGTCTGCTGCTGTTTTATACTCACCAAGGTTCAGATGAACTGTTCTGTATTGTGTGTAGCTCTCTACCTATCTCTTCTTCTTGATCTTTTATAATGTAAATTTTCAGAAGTCATTTATCAACAGCAGGGGCATCCCTTAAAAATCACCTGGAGCCAGGGGCAATAGGCATAAAATAGGAAATGGCTCATAGTGGAATAGGAGATAATATTCACACATTTATAATATTGACCATAGGAATAAATCAAAGTAATTGGTAATCACCAAAAACAACATAGCCATAACAGTATTAATAAGAAATAACAGTTCATACAAGTGATCAAACAGTGCAGATGAAAACAAAAGTAAAAACAAAATCTTGGAGTGTATCTAATACAGATAGACAATGGTACATAAATATTTTTGTTGCTGTTTTTTGTTCCTTAAAAATGAAACAGTCCTGGGCATAAATACAGCAAAATCAATGATAGATGGGTATAGTCCATTTGTACAAGAGGCGTCAATAGTGTTTCAACCCTTTATTGTTTGACGGTCATATCAGAATATTAATAATTCACCTGCAGAGCAATATTTCATGTGCCTAAGTATAGCACAATAGTTAAAGCTGGTAGTGTCACTCTCCAAGGCCAGACCAAGAATAGTTCCATAAGAAGAATTGGCAGGCAACGCTATCCCAAAAATGCATCCACCTTAGGTAAGAAAATGTAACTGCACAAAGGTGGTTGTACCGTAGCCGCTGCAGAATCAAATGGAAGGCTGCTGAAAGTAATTCTACGACAATGCAACAATGCGGTTTAGTCAAGATAGGAGAAGGAAACTCCCGAAAGCACAGCAGCATCAAAGGCATCCCCGTGTACTCGAGTTCAGACCTGCATTATGACAGAGAACATTGCCCACCAATTCTTCTGCTCTACTATTATCGGCATGTGTGGCATTCACTGTATATTCCAACCCCCACAATGTTGAGTTTAGATTCAGCGGCTCAGGCTTATATTGGAAAGCTGATCTGGCTGCCGCCATGTTGCAGCTAAGGAGATGAGCGCTTATCGGAGCCTTTTCTTACATTCTATTCATATCGATCTCGGCGTTTCTCACTGACCCAATCATCTTGGGAACAAGCTCACAAACTAGGAGCTTCTCTGAGGGAGGAAGAAGAATGTTGGGGAGAGGTTCAAGCCACCCCATTGGCTACTCTCCCAGGCAAATCCTCCTCTGCTGGGCCTTGACATTTCCAGGGATCTCACGCACTGCTGAGACTCATCCCACCCATCAGACGATTTTCTCGCTGCCACAGCCTGTGGTGGCACCTCCCCAGCCAGCCAGGGAACGTTACTCTTCTCCTTCTCACCACAAGAACCAGCACCCACACACCAAGGCCGGTTCGATATCCATCTTCCACCAGAAGGCAGCCCCTCCTTCAGCATATTGTGTCTTTTCCCTCATGACTCTTCAGGCACAACCCGTTCAGCTAGGCCACTGTTGTAATCCTCCAGAATATCCATTTTGTTTACGAACGCCACCTCATACATCCATTGAGTCCGGTGTGTTCTCATGTCCAGTTCTATTCTTGCACATTTGATTCTTAATTATTCAGGGTGATACTCTGCAACATTTGCCAGCCAGCTACAGGAGTGTGTCAGGCCATCTTTGGAGGTCCGGCCACTCATACCCACCTCCAAAACTTTTTGATAGTACAAAATAATTTTTCAAGGAACGTATGGCCTAACAATGAGAAAGACGTAAAGCCATCACAGGTATAAAGTAATTAATGCCAGCCATATCCACTTAATTACTAAAAATTGAAGACCATATTTATCCCCCAAAAAAATATCAGAATATAATTTCTCCTTGGAAAGTTCTTAGGTCAGCCCACTTCTCTACATACCAGATGTAGAAATTCTATCAACTGACAACACATGTGCAAAGGAACTTTGCTTGTTTCTGTATGGACATGCTATACTGCATGTGTTCAGGTATCATGTTGTTAAGCTTAAACATGGAGGGATGGGATGTGGGATGCAGCCTGGCATCCCAAAGAAGAGGTCCAGCCTCCTAGAAAGCCTACTGTGTACCAAAACAGACAACTGGAGATCTGATGAGGCAGTTTGGTGGTTACCTATGGTAGTAATGGAATCAGAGGGACCAGACAACTAAAACGGTATTCTTTTCCTTCGTTTTTTCTAGCAAGTGACTGCTAAAGTTAATCTATCACCCTTATTTAGATCTGACAGATAAACCATTGTAAAGTGGATGATTCTTGACACACGACAGCACCATATAATCAACTCTTGAGGACTCTGGACCTCGTTTCTGTTGGCTTCTTAGGGTAGAACAGGATGGCGGTACCGTGGCTGTATATTAGGATAGGGTTTGGAAAAAACAAGGACAGAAAGGATTTGATGGATGGGTGAAATGCCCTTTATTCTCTTATATAGATCTATTACTGCTCTCAGTCGGACCACTTCCTTTAACCCTTTCTTAGTTAGCTTGTCATCATCATCCACTTGAGAGCTGGTCACTATTGTCTGATTGGAGAAAGATTATGAAAATGGTCTCCCCGAAAGCATGCTCCTTTTCCCAACATGACAGTGAATGAAGAGCCACATTGTTCACAGACATTTTTTAGTCCCAGTCATCTAGCACCACTGGTCCTTTAAACAAACCTGCAGGGGGTCTTGCAAGCAGTCTAGCATTCTCTACCAGAGAGAAGACCCCATGGATCTCATGAGTGAGAACACTTTCATAAATGCCAGGTCATAAGGAGACACTGACATTGCTGTATAGAAGACAGTATGCCCTCAGAAGAAAACATTTTAGGGATTTGTTTTATAATTGATCCTAAGAATTGAATTGCCTGAGCTAGTGACTGTGGTGATTTGTATGTAAATCATCAGCTAAAAGTAACTGAAGATTCTCGTGCATCAAAGAAATGTTACTACCACTGTCCTGCTGGTAGAAAAATATATATAAGACTTATTTCTAAGTGAAGGGAAGAACTCTGCATTGTAAGGTTTGTCTCAGAGTCTTCAGCAAATGATTTTTATAGGAAGACTAACATGTGAAGCGAGGCATCTTGTTGGTGCCTGGCAAACTTCCAATCTCCTGTATGCATATAAAAAGTAGACCCAATACAACACAAATATCCTGAACTTTGCTCTCATGATTTAGTTTTTTCTCTGTCTTGTGAGCTAGAATTATTCCATATTCTTTCTTCTTCACCAAGAAGCAGCAAAAGCGGAACTATTTGTATATATGTTGTTTCAGGAGAATCTCAGTCGTTGTCCTCAATCTAATTTCAGTCAACATACACATGCAGACTACGAGAGGAGCCCAAGACATCATTGATGGAATGCTTGGTGTAGGCCTGAATATTTGATTTTGTATCTATTCTAAGACCTAGCATCTATTTGCCTTTTACTATGCCATGTCACACACTCCGAGATGGTTGCAAAGCTCCCCCTGACAATGGAGCACTTACTTTTCTTGTGGCACAAGGATTAAGGCAAAGCAAGTACAGCTCTTGTAGGTGATGCTGGACTCAGTGATGTTGTACAAGTTCACTGCTGCAAGCTAGTGCTTGATATGGGCACAAAGAAAATGTGGCCTCTTCTCCAAAGATATCTACATCAGAGTCTCAGGCTTAGTTTGAATTTGTTGAATCATATCATTGTTGAAAGACTCAAGTAGAGTAAAACTGGAAAACAGCATAAGCAAAATCTGCAGACAAACGAATGGTACACCATATTACTAGACTATGGCAATAACCATGCGTGAAAAAATTGGCTTTATGAAATACCAGAATTTGTAAAGCACACAGCTACCTCCGGAGAGGTGTCTCGGCACTGGGGCCGTCGGGAAGATTAAGCGAGCTATTGCCAAGAGTCACATGGTGCTGGGCTAACGTAACGCCGGCGATTGAACCGTGAACCCCGTGGTCCAGAGTCAGGCACCCTGGCCGCTGCGCCACACTTCTTCCACATCCGCTATCTACTTTGATGCAGTAATAAGTGGCAGCAGTAATTATCGTCACTTTCAGAAATTCCTTTAAATAAGCTCTCAGGTACCGCACAAACTTATGAATCAAATTCCAAATGGTGTGGTGTAGCAGCCCAGGAGCATGGAAAAGCAAGCTGTAATTTTACCCACATTCCATGTCAGCTGAAGCAGTGAAAGCTGAGTCCGTAGCATTGTACCTTTACTTAGCCTCAAAGTCCCCCAGAGTATGTGAAGCATTTACCATTTGGCATCAAGAGTTGGAGTCTGGAACTCTATATTTTTGGGTTTGTCTTCTTTCTGTTCGATGCACTACCTACTGATGATGTTCACAAATGTTTTCTCACGCTTTTAAACAAGGCACAGATTTGATTTTGCAGGAGTCATAGTAGTATTTTCCAACCAAAGTTGGACTACTTTAATGTATGCTGCTGCATGGAAGTCAGAACTCCAAAAACATCAGCGGACCCGAAAATTAAGCAGCCACAGTGTGCCTGAATTTGAAGAAGTAAGACCACATTACTCAAGCCTGAAATGGTTCCCTGCCCATTAAATAAACAAATTCAATAGACTGTCTTTTGCCTGTAAAACATCTGCTGATAAGGTTCAGCAAAACTAAAAAAACACACTAGGGCCCACTGTACAGCTTCAGAGGCACCCTTAGGTCAAAAATCTGTAAAATTAATGAATGAGCATATTTCAACTAAATAAATGTGGAGGAAAATCCTCAAAGTTCTGGGAGTGTAAAACACACTTAAATATTACCAGAAACCCCTGAAAAGCTTTAACAGTCAGTTAATACACCAGTTCACTGAGGCTGTGGAAGCCTTTTGAGGACCACCCTACATTCAGGACCGGGCCGCAGTAAAATAATGGAGAACAATGACAAAAATACACATCATCACACTATACACCATGTTCTGAAGTGCCTCCGTTTTAAGCACTAAGAAAAGTGGCTGAAAAGCAATATGCTTAAGATACTATAGAGCACCTTAAAAAAACATGACAGCGAATGGAAGTGACAACTTCCCACAACATTGATGACCCTCATGTCAAGGAAATGTGGTATGCAACTCATTCACCAATGCAAGGTTTTTAGTATACAGACTTGAGTTAAAAAAAAAAAAAACTCTAATCGCTCTCAAATGTAACATACAAATAAATATTACATAAAATGCTGGGAAGAGCAGTTACAAACATTTTATAAAAGAGCTCCGTCTCTTCAGAACAGATTGCTTAAGAATATGAACAACCACATATTAAAGAAGAGCAGAATACCTTTGCTTCATACAGCTGTTGCAACCTTCCTTTCTCCTGAGTAAGCTGTTTGAGTTTAGTGGTATTCTTCTCAATTTCTTTGTTAGCATCTCTCAGCCTTCGCTCCAATAACTCCTTTTCTTTCCGGAGGTCGAGTGACTCCTTTTCTCCTCTAACATACTTCATGACCATGGATTCTTTCTCTTGACGAGCCTCTTCACACTTTTTATTCGCCTAAAGAATTCAAATGAATACATATTGCAAATGGGAAAGAACATGTACCTCAGGAGTTAGATGCATGTGCACTAATACCAGCAAAATGTCATTGTGAAAATTAGAGCAGCATTTTTAAAATTCAAAACCCGTGGAAATATACACAGAATCAGTGATAAAGCACCCACGCTTAAGATTTTAAAGTTTTATACATTGAGACATATCTGTCTCCCTCTGTTCCTCACAGACCTAACAGTAGATAAATCTAAACAAGTGGCAAATAACACTCTAACTCACTTATTAAGAAAATCTGCCATTATTCAGAAGCCTTGTGTAAAAGCATAAGTGCAGCTTTCCTTCTTGCATACCAATTGAAAAGGTGATTAGAATTATGTGCTGATAAAAAAGGCTTGCATATTAGAAAGTGCGAGGACTTGTAAACGCAATTAGAAATATTGTCGGTGTGGAACGATAGAGATCTACATATTGATATAGATGCACACTTGTCCCTCTCCAGAAATGCATTCATCAGAAACGTTTCCAAGTGTAATGCCATTTAAGGATCAGATTTGTAATAACCTTAGAAATTGCTGGTGTGGCACATGCTAAGATAAACCTAAAATACCTATTATATAGGGGTTGGGCATTTAAAAGGAAAAAGATCTTCAGTATAAAGTATACCAATTTCCAGGTTTGATTCCAACACACTGCCCTTCTTAGTGTCACATTTACTTTTATCTCTATGTGGTCTCAGAGCGTACGGCATCACCAAGGTAGACCAGAACAAGACGGAAGTTCCAAGGCAGGCATCAGTGGAAGAAGGCAGCACTCTCACACATTGCATTAATCCTGATTGGAGCAGTCATTCAAGGTCATCCAGGATTTGGAAGAAGGGACTTCTGTAAGGAAGCGATGGGATGACAAGGCATGGCCATGCATGTGCACTAGATAGATGGCGGCCATAATTCAGCCTTTTCTACATGTTGATACGAACAGTGAGAGGCCATAACAGAGCAGGTCTCTTCGTTCCAACTCACACATGCACCAGGAATGTTACCAGACGGCCTATAAAAACATGGCAGACAAATTTTTCAGCAGTCCTGTGTCCTTTATTAGTTTTGTCCAACAAATCTTTTTATCATTCTTCTGTATTTATTTTTTCTTGTACCAGATTGGTTAAGCTCTCCTGACCAGCTCCCCATTACACACTGTAACAATACTTGGCTGGTGGTTGGTTCCTTGACAAATACTGATAATAGCTAATCGCGAAATCTTTAAATGGGCTTAGTTGTGTGCAAACTCTCGGCAATTGGGCCTCTAGTATGTGCAATATATTTTTCAAACCACGTGCATGACTTTGTTGTTCTACTTCTATGTGAGGCATTTTTCCAAAGTTTATTGACAGATCGAAGTAAATTATTTCCATCGCCAGTCAACAAGTAAAAACAATACTAATACTCCTTCACTTCACCATTTAAATACATTAATTGAAAACATTAAAAGTTCACACTAAAATGTTAAAAACTCTGATCTAGCAATATCCGTCAAACTAAATGCATTAAAAGCCTAAGAAGAATAAATATTTTGCAATAGCGCTCAAAACCACTTGGCCAGAACCATTAGAGTTTCAGCAACTGTTTTTGTCTGATGGCCCAGGCTGCAAAAAGAAAGTTGGAAAGTGAAATCACTACACCACTGGGGTGGATTCGCTACTGCAGATCCTAAGAGCATTGACTCGATCTGAGATTGTCAAACTTCTGCATAAAGGAGCAATCCACCTGCTTCAGAGCAAAACATATTTAGGGCAAAAAATTAATAGGTGTTCGTCTATTGATACAAAATTTGCAGTTCTTAGTGCCATCTAAAGAGGAATCACAGCATGCAGTGAAGGCAGCAACAGGGTCGGTAGAGTACCTAAACTGCTCTTTTTCCACGATGCCCACACTGGAGTGCCCTGGGCTGTCTCGATGCTACGACGCCTGGGAGAGGCGACAGGGTTAATGTACCAGCTGGGGAAATCATGTGAGTGAGTACACCATGGATCCGCTCCAGGTGATCCAAGATAGTGGTCTGGCCTGGGAGCCTCGGACGTTCAGACATCTCGGGATTAAAGTTTTCCACAAAGATACGGACAGCCTTGAGGGTATTCTGGTGAGTGCACTTAGCTAAGAGGAAACCTAGCATTCTGGCGCACGCTGAGGCTCCCCTTGATGCCGTGGGTAGCACTCACGAATATGATCATTTTACCCAGATTACTTTATTATTTTGTGAATCTCCCTCTCTGGATACTCCAATGTTTGTTTCGCTCCCTGGATACCCTTGGGAGGGAATTGATCTGGGATGGGGCGGTGCAGAGTGTTGCTACATACCGTCCAGAGCCTGAAACGAGAGGGTGGACTGGGTGTCCCCAAACTCGAGCTATACCATATAGCGGTGCAAATACAATGGCTGGTTCGCAGGCGGCAACGGAGCGGAGCTGTGACTCTACTGAGTGGACCCACACCATGGCTGGCTAGTGTAGCTCATATTAGGGGAATGTCCCACCAGAGTGCCACCCCCAATACTATAGTGGATCGAGCTATGATGCTGGGCGAAGTTTGCAAAGTTTTCAAGGCAACCGTGCCCGTACTACCCAGTCCTGCTGCTGGTGGGTCTCCCAACACGTAGCGAGCGACAACTTATGGCCCGAATGTTACAAGAGACATTCTCACAGCCAGGGACTGTTACGCAGAGAGTAGATTAAGATCACTAGAGGACCAGGTGGGAGACACAGTGTTTCCCACAAGGTTCTGCACATTATCCTGACCTTCCGGGAGGGTCGTAGGGTAGTCTCTTGGCTGTATAAATCAGCGCAGCTAGAGACACAGCTAGACCGGGCACGGCTCTGGGACAGATGGGAGACGGAGGTGGAGAGGGTTCATACCATTTCACGGAACACCTGCTTCCGTTACAAACAGTTCAATTTCCTGCATATTGCGTACATAACACCGCCTTAATGCAATAATGGGCACAGACACACGGCAATGCCCTCACTGCCAGGAACCTGGTCATGCCCGGAAGCAATGGGGTATTGGCAGAATGATGTCTTACCTGGGGAATGCCCTGGACCGCGCTGACCTGGGGGGCTGGAGGTCTGCCTTTTGGGACTCTCACCATCTCCGAAATTGCCCAGGGTGGATGCTAGATTATAGCACCTGTCCCTGGTGTTGGCTAGACATGCACTGGCCATGCGCTGGAAATCCTCTGAGGGACCATAATGCGATCTAAGGTAGAATGTTGGGCTGGGGCAGAGGAGACGGCACGGAGGGCGGAATTAGACAGGGGACTTCATCAGCACCCAATTGCTGCTGATTAGGCACCCCTCCTTGTTGCTTTTACGGAGATAGTGTGGGAAGGTCGAGATCAGTTATCAGCTGCTGAACGGTAATAGTCATCATAATCACCTAGGTCGAAAATTGCGCCTGGGATTAGTGGAAAGGAGGCCCAGCTGAGGAAGAGTAGTGGTCGCAAGCACATTTAACACTTTTTTAGACATGTGGGGCTTAGTACTGTTAATCATTTACATAGTTGGGGAGGGAGGGGAGTTTCATTGTATGGTAATGTTTCACTGAGTTGATCTTGGGGATGGCTATACAGAAAGTAGTACGAAGCTAAGGAGATACACAGCTTAGGCGCTCTGCATTATGAACAATTATACCAGCAGTTTTGTGACACTGTGGTGTTTGGAGTGCCATTCCATCTCAAAAGTACACAATCATAACATTAAAACCTGTATCTCATAAATGCACTATACACAAAGCAATTATAATAATAATTTTTTTTTTCATTGCACTGGATTTTTTTCCATAAAATATTTTAATCGGTGCTCAAATTGCAAGCCAGACCTACTGACTTTATTAATGATTGTTCTCTCTGGTTTGGTGCATGTAGTTCAACACCACCACTGCTGTTCTGTCTCTGATTGTTTTGTTCCATGTGCCACTGTTCCCTCGTTCTCTTTTTAGTGCACTATCCACTTTTCTTATACTTTGTCATTTATGTCTCGCCTGCTGAGTTTTTGGCAGTTCTGTCAGAGTGGGACTGTCCTCTTACCCAAGTTGCTGATTTAAGAACATAAACTATTCCTTTATCAATTACTGTGATGTGTTTTGCCTTCCATGTCTATGTGAAGTCCCTTATTTTGTGCAGTTGCTAATCATTGCCTCAGGCCAAACGTTTCATTATTCATTTACAATCACCAATTAGTTCGTATACTTTCATGCTTATTATCATGTAACAATAGGTGCTAGATGTAGCGTCTATTCTGAGTGTATGCTTTTAGACGATACGTTTATTTCTAGGTTTGATGTCATAGTGGCTTTAGTATTAATTTGTTAGTAAATTTACAAGCTTCTCTGCCTATCTTATACCATGAATCACAAGGTAACCTTTTCCAAAGCAATGATCCTAGCAGTATAAAATGATCCCTCACATTCTCAACAAGAAAGTGAGGCGTTTCAGATTCTAGAATAAAACGCAGGCCTTTGTTAACGAACGTGGCTGCATTGACACACTGTACCCTCGTGTTGCACAAAGGCTTAGTACAGCAACATATCAATGAAGTACAGGTATGCAACTACAATGATTAATACTGACCCCACATAAAATAAACGACGTTTGATGCAAATATGTTTAAAACGCTAAGGTGATCCTCATAACTTACTATGCTGTACAGCCTATGATTTATGTACACCATTACTGTTATATCTGTAATAAGTTTTTTACATTTATTTTACACAAAAATTGGCTTTAAACCCAGCCTTAAGACTAAGAGCCTTATTACGACTTTGGCAGTCCTACAGCGGATGGTGCAACGCACTGTCTGCTGTAGGACCGCCAAATCCATGGTGCTGCTGCCTGCCAGATAAGGAGTTAAATCCTGGTCTGGTGGGCGGGGCTGCAGCGGTCTAGGTTGGCGGTCTGTCAGGCTAACTGAAGAGCCTGACATGCAGACCGCCATTCTCAGAGCACCGACTGCACCTTCCTGCACTTGGAACAAAAGGGTGCCAGTAACTCACAAGAATTAGTCAAATGCCCAACAGTCCCTTGTAGGTTTCGTTAGGGCCTAAAGCACATTCTCTCCAGATAAGTTAAGAGATGTTTGGGCAATATATAATCAGCCCTGATTAAGAGTAAAGGTGTTATTTATAGGATCCGATAAATAAGGATACCACAGGGTAAGTTATTTATCAGGTGAGATAAATAGCACCCATTACGAGATTTGGGGAATAACAGGCAAATTTTGGTGTGTTAAACACTGAAACCTGCATCGCATTATACAGTAAATACAGTATGGTTTTTATATAATTATCGGATGCATTAAATACAACCACATTCGTAATTCTGACCCCTGCGGGTTTACACAGGGATCAAAAACAATAACCCACTCGTAATCGGGCCCAGACTGGATTTGTATGTATGCATAGTTGAGTAAAACCTTAAGACTGGAAAGTGTTGGGGGTGGGGGCGCAAACGAAGCAGCTCAACTGCAAGGGCACAGTATAGATCAGAACAGATACAAACGTCATTCTACTTTCCTCCTGATAAGGACTGTGATCGCTGTCACAAAGTGACTAAGAAAGAGGCTTATTACACTACATGTACCAGACAAGTATGTTAGAGTATCCCTGTGCCAATCCTCCTTTGATTTCTCATTAATATTCTATAGATTGAACTCTTCTTCATATAGGAGCAACAATAAAACTCTGACAAGTAAGCTGATCACTTTACAAAGATTTCTTGCTCAAGTCACCCAGAAGTGCCCAGCTATCACTAGAAACAGGCATGTGCAATTGTGCAGTGTCAAAATATGCATCACTGTATATTAGTCACCAAGAATTAAACGTTTGCCATTTCAGGGTTGTTTACAATGTTAGAAAACCAAGGCCATTTACCTGGTCCATACGAACTGCCATCTCCTTCTGCAACTTCTGAATGGCGTTTTTTGCAGCTGCATCTTGAGCAATCAATTTATCTTTCGAAGCTGAAAGTTCTTTACTGAGTTCTTCAATTCTTTTTTCCAACTATAAATATGTGAGGAAACATTCAGAGTGTCAGTGTAGGGTAACGATGTTAACAATGTATTCACATACAATATTAAACCACAGAGTAGAAACCGAACTCTTCAGAAATACTTTGTTAGAATATTAGAAATAGACTGAATTTCTAATATTGGCGCTAGCGACAACAACTGTTCACTGACAAATTGTAAACTTGCTGGTAAAAATCATTGCACTCTGCATATTTCTATATGTTTTCCGAGGGCGGGAGGGGGAGACATCCGGACCGCAATTCCCCAGGGGAACCCTGAACACTCCGGTTGATGACAAGCAGCTCTGGCCGACACTTAAAGGTAAGTTTATTGAGTTCGACAGCCATCAAAATGATTACTAATACAAGATGGGAATTATTGTCCAATGAACCTGAGTTTAACAACATATTTGCGAGCAAACCGCTACATGCATACACCAGAGGAAGGAACTTGCGTGAACTACTGACCAGTCCTAAAAACAAAGGACATATAAAGGACCCCAAAGGAACCATGAAATGTTTTAATTGCACGCACTGCAATAATGTAATCCTAGGCAATATTTTAGCACACCCTACTTCAGGAGGAAGAATAAAACTGAGGCATACCAGTGACTGCAATACAAATAATGTAATAAATTGCATCTAATGTCCTTGCGGTAAGGCTTATGTTGGAAAAACAGAGCGTAAAATTAAAATAAGGTTAACCGAGCACGAAAGTAGAATTAGGACAAGAAACATCACTTCATCACTGGCAACCCACTGGATTGAAGCCAATCACTATCTCACAACTCAGATTTCAGATTGTCGAAAAAGTTATAGTACACCCAGGAGTAGATAATAAGAAAAAACTACTTCAACGTGAAATCTATTGGATCAAAATTTTGGATACCATGATGCCCAAAAGGCTTAATGATCGTTTAGATATGTCATGCTTCATTTAGGTTACGATTCAGTCATTCTTAACCATATGCATTTATTATTTCACATACACCATTATACTGATGTTTTTAGTTATAGGATAGGGTTATGCAGTTGATTTTCATGAATATAATATTAGCTTATCCTTTCATGTTATGGTATTTTGGCATGAGGTACTCGGATATTTGCATATTAGATGTGAACATTGTCCCAGGGTTATCTTAGGTGGACATGATTATCAGTATAGTTCAGTAGTTACTCGTGTGTAAGTCTCTTTAAATTATTAACATCACCATATGATCTCTCATGGTTCCGTGTTAACCATCTGGTTGATCACTTCTACACATGCAGTACTCGTTAGCCCAGCACTATGCTCGTTTTTTTACACTCTAGCCATTAGAATATGGCAGCGATAGTATTACGCACATGCGGCATACGTTTAACTAGCACTATGCTCGTCCTTAATATTCTAGCCATTCTAATATGGCGGCAGTAGTCCAACGCCGGACTACAATTAGTCAGTTTTTTATCTCTGGGTTCACTCGGAGTTATATACCGGCATGCTCCGCTTTCAGTTTCAAAGCATTGCTGCGATAGGTACGCGGTGATCGCGTTTCTCAAATCGGTAAGATCATTACGCTCTCGGCTATGCGCGGAGTCAGCATATCGCATGTTTTATACATCTTTTCGGAAGTTTTGGTGTTGAATTGAGTTTTTTTCTCGGTTTTCAGATTTCCAACACTTTATTACGTTAAGGCGGTAAGAGATCTACTGATATTTGTCGTGGTGTTTCAGGAGATACCTGATATTGCAACGGGAGTACTAATGATGGTGTTTTGGTTGTTTTAGAGAGTGGAGTGTAGGAAATGGTTGTGATTGAAGCTTAATACACAGAGTACAGGTATGACTTCCTCATATGGAGAGTATATACACTTACCACTGGGTGGCATACATTTATAACAACATACAAGCACCTCAAACACACAGATAAGAGTTATTAGACGGTACGTAACCCATAGGATGTAGGTCATAGCACATGTCTGGTGAGATTTGGTCACTATGGGTATAACCCACATTGGAAACATAAGTAATGATTTCATTTTTGCGTTACAGATTTGCCCCTGAGGAAGGGACCATCTAAAGGTCCCGAAATGCATCAGGCTTTACATGAAATGTTGTAAAATTGTGTATTAACAATGATTCTTGTAAATAATAGCACGTGAAATGTATCACAAGAAACACATTTATGTTTTTTAAAAAAAATACTTTTTGTGAAAAATGAAGATTATATATTCAATGTATTGTTTACATTTTTGAGAAAGAAAGGAAGTTTTGTTGAAACAAAGTGAATAAAACTTATATGTATCAGCATGCAACATTGATATAGTGATGATGCTGCTCACTTGGTGAACAGTGCGCAGCATAATCAAGTCCCTATACTTGAGACATAACCAGCAACACTTAATGGTGGCAGAGACTGGTGGCTGGGGTGGGCGAACAACGCAATTGTTTTTGATGAGTGACTATGGTTGGATTGAAAAGGGGAATTCTGGCAGGGCACAAATGGTTCAAAGGTTGGTTTCATTCTGTTATTGCTTCATCTACCAAACCTTTCCGATTTACACCGCACCACAAGCATATGTTAAGTGATTTAAGCGATGACGCCTACCTGGCAAGCGATGTATCAGCCTTATGAAGATGCAGAATAATATGGCAAATGTTGAAAAACATAACTGTTGAAAAACTTATCAATAACAAGACCCCTCCCCCCAACCCCTAAAACAAATCTGCGGTTTTCTACACAGCTTAAGACACTCATTAAATATTATCTATATTGAGTAGCATTGCCAATTTTCAATCAATATTCCGTCTAAACTAATGGACGTTTTATGGAGAGCTTTTCCCTCATTTTTTGATGTTGTAATACTTGGTAACTGAAATGTACGACAGCTAAAACCTACAAGAGAAACTGCTGCAACAGCAGATCAAATCTCTGGCACGGCAAACACATCAACACTTTATATTACCAACAAGAATCTGGCAAGTACATATGAAGAAAAGCACAACCAAGGATCAAAAACACACCCATTCCTACCATACGTGCTTCAGGTTCCACTATCACCGTTTCTACATAGACCAATTAAAAAATACAGATGACAAGTCAAAAGTGAGTGGAACTAGCTAGGAGTCAAACTGTGGATTAAGATGGTGTCGGTAAAATACATAACTAGCACTTACTGTAAAATACCTTTCCTTCAGATTACCAAGTAATCCAAAACGAATTACCATACTAATTGTTCTACTTGTTATTCCAAGTTCTGCTTGCTCTTGACACTCATATTGTAAAGGGTAGGCAGTATGGAAGAAAGGCGGGCCTTTTTTCCAAATTAAAAATGGCTCACGTTTAAGCCACAACTGAAGAGTGGCCCTTACAGACTGACCAGTTTCCACCCTCAGTCCCTTCACTCTCTAGTTCACATAAGAAAAGTGGGGGTGGTCGGTGCACAACCTGAAGGAAGGGGAACTTGAGCTACCTTTTACTATTGTGAATTACTTGAATGTACCCCAATCTAAAGACTAAAGTCAAGAGCTTCTTGTGGCAGTGTCTCATCTCATCCCTTCCTTCCTCTTTGAATTTCCCTTGTTGTCAACAGTTGTTACATTTTGACCTCTAAATCTCTCAATTATCAAGTCAGTGTCAGATTCTGCCTCGTTGAGAGACACATATAAAGTGCAACTTTATCCTCAGTGAGCACTCTCCTTGGCGGACTATAGGCCACTATCTGGATGCTGTAGTTTCCCAAAAATATCAGTCCTTTTTTTCTGTGCGTTTGTGATGAAGTTTTCTGATCTCTGCTGTATAAAATCAATTGGTATCAACATCACTAGTGCTACCTTTCTCCATAGCAAGAGTGTGAAAATAAATACACTAGTGCCTAGAAACAACACTAGATATGGATACCCGTCATAGTGTGCAAGGTAGGGCTACACCTTCCCCGTGAATGTGTCCCAGTCCTAATATTCTAGCCAGTGATGTACAGGACGCACCTCTCATACTATAAGACTGGATCCTATTCATGTCATTCGTTAACAAAGCATGCCTCCAGAAGGCGCTCCTATCGGGGTGCTTTACACATATATATATATATATATATATATATATTATTTTTAGGTCTTCTACAAAAAATTCTTCACAGTTATCAAAACAGTACAAAACGAAAGATGCTTGGTTAGATCAAGTAGATGGGTGGTGCACATTGGGACTAGAAGAGAAGAAAACGGACGAGTCCTAAAAGTAGAGTGATTACAACCAAATTACTACCGTATACATATTTAACAACGGTTGACCAACCACACTGTCTAAGTCAGTGTGTTTTATGGGGGCTGCACTTCTAGTTTCATCATCTGTGCTTTAAAGAAGAGTTTAAAGAGCAGAAGGGACCTGAATCTCTGGAAGTCACGGGAGGGATATTGCTTTGTGAAGGGACTGAAGGTTAAAGAGAAAAGGATGCAAACAGTGATACCGAATGTGATGAGTCTGGAAAGTGGGAGAGTCTTTGAAGGGGTTTGAGGACTACTGTTCGTCTACACTGAACCCTGTCCTTGGTGTCAATGGAGACAGGTGGGTGGATGTTGGTGGAGGTTGCAGATGGTTTTAGTGACAAAGTCCATGACTTTGTCCATGACTTTGTTGAGATAAGAGTAGTATTTTGGGTATCTAATTTTGCAGCACAGAAGTGAGGTGGGACACACCTTTTGAATATTTAGCGTCTGGAACCTGATGGTGGTAGTAATAAAGGGCTCCACCTGAATGGAGAAATTAAACTGTACATCATTCTTGCAGATGGCAAGGGAGTAAGGGAATCATTATAAAGTTCATAATTTTCCTGGTGAACTGGGTTCCCTTATTTCCCAACCGGTACTTGTATTATTTATATTACTTGGAATAAAAATAAAGTACCTACATTTAAACTGACATGTTGCAAAAAAGAAGAGCTCTCCTTATATATGAATCCTTTATTTAAGATTCTCTGTATGAATAGAGTATGCTGGTTGCTCAAGAGAAGAGTGCAAGGTGCACAACTCTGTTCTCTTGTAAATGAGCAGGCTTTGTTGTAACACAACCGAGGAACCTGGTTTGGGTCAGCCCCAGGGCATCTTTAGATACTGTGTTTCAATTGTAACAATGTGTGTGGTTCACAATTGGTATCCAGGGGCCATATTACTACTGGACCCCAAGATTTACTACCACACAATTCCCTGTAGTGCTTGACTGTGTAGTGTAAGAGCAATCGAAGGCGCTTTCAAAGGGGGGTGATTTGAACTACAAAGCCAGAACTCCGCAAGCGGCCAAATACCTCTAAATAAATCAATATCTTGTAAGCACTTTCCTATTATTCGGTAAAGGTATAAATGTATTCAAGTACAGAAATATGTATTTAGGCCAAATGGAGAGCCAAAACCTGAAGTAAGCAGATTTGAAAGGAAGACGTGGTTGGAACCTGCTGGATTGCTCTTTTAGGGACACTGCATGCAAAATTCAAGGGAGGAATCTGACAAAATAAAAGTAAAAACTTTAAAGTTTCAACCTTTGCATTAAAATTATATTTTCGATGTTTGCATATGTTTTGTTTGTGAATTAAGTATTTCTTATTTTTTGTATTTATTTTACACTTGCTCCTTTATTTTTGTTTTCATTTTTCAGGTTCAGATCATAGAAATTGCTTTGGTAGATGTCCCTGTCCCCAGTACTTCACTGGGGGTGGGTCCTCAGAAGACGTATGGTTAAGAAACGTTGGTCTACTCTAG
The DNA here is from genome assembly GCF_964204655.1 of Triturus cristatus. Lineage (NCBI taxonomy): Eukaryota > Metazoa > Chordata > Amphibia > Caudata > Salamandridae > Triturus > Triturus cristatus. The sequence goes on along the minus strand of NC_140580.1, from coordinate 141,849,758 downwards.
AGTCATGCAGGTGTCTATCACAACAATGGCAATGTATATCCAAATACTTAAGACATTTTCTGTTAATCTAGGTCAGCAAGGCAGCATAAAGAGGACTCATTTCACATTCCGAGAGGGAAATAGATTTATGATTGGTCGTATTGCCGAATATCATATACTGTAGTGTAGTTCCCATTTCCCTTATAGGCTCTGTGCATTGGAATAATATACACTATAGTTTTTGCATAGGACTAAGGTCAGTATGCTCCTATCGAGTACATTAAACTTAAATACTTGTGTGTAACAGCTAACTCAGAGGTCACTAGAAACTTCTCGAATGAACAAGAAGGGATTAGTTTCTGACAACCGCTTAAACATGACAACTTTGTTTCCCTTAGAATCGTAACGCTTCTCAGAACCGTGGAAACAATAGATAACAGCTTCACTCAGTCAATCGTGCATGCTTAGTTTCTTCAGAGTTACACAGAAATAGATAGACGGGGGTTTCAATAAAAGGGTTTATTGAACAGTCTTGTTTCTCGTGTAAGAGATGTGAGCTGTTACAATCATTAGACAGTAAGCAAGATACAATACGCACAGCGTAAGCAGTAAGAAGATATAATACAGCAATAGCATTGTCTTTTAGCTATGACATATATTCATATATACATACATAAATAACACAGGCTAAAAAGTGAATACTCGTCTGATGCTTCTAAATAATTCTACCCCAGTGTACCTAACCTAAATGTAGTACAAGGTAATAGTAGGTGCTGTTTTCTATAGTATGATATATACTAAGTTTATATGCCAAGAGTCCCTCTAGGTTCTTCTCAACTCCATACCTCAGAATGAGAGAGGTGGGAATCTCTTTCCGGGTCTCAAACTCTAACACCCGCGAAGGGAGTCAGAACACTGGAAGCTGGATTCTCTGCGAGCAGGGATGACAGCGTCTGGTCAGTGCATCAGACCGGGCTATGGTCTCTTCCGAACTTGCCGTGGCGAACCGTGCAGCCGAGCCGTGCCATGGTTTGCCATGGTAAGGGAAGGCATATTTATACCTGGAAGGTGCTTAGGAATGCTAGCATTGACGTAAAGTCGGGCAGAGGAAGAGGTCATGGATGAACCCCTAAGGAATAGTAGTTCATGCATAATAGATAAGTTCTTGGAGAAATCAATAATCCTAGCAAGGGAAAGTCCCGATGGCTTAAGGGTCTGGTTTCTAAGAACTCGTTGTGACGTGGGATGGACGGATGTAGGTGGCCATGACTGTATTCGGATAGCATGGCAAATGTCTAAATAAGAACTGGGATTCTATGCCTAAATAAGAGCAATGCGAATTGTGCCTATATAAGGACATGATTCAGGGAAACCTATATACGGATATCTAAATTGAAACACAACAATACAGAAATAGCATTTGACAAATATCATTTACAAAGAAATATCTCTCTATTGGGTGCAAGTTTACTACTATTAACTACAATGGGAAGCTATCTTTGGAGGCAAAATTCTGAAAACAGTCTTCTGGCACCAACCGTTCTAATCCAAGTGTTCATTTTTAGAACAATGGAAAATCATAATGCACCATTAAATAGACCCAATACTCATATTAAGCAATTAATTTCTGAAAATATTCACCTGTTTGTTAATGTTGAGATGTTGCTTTTCTGTCTCTGCTCGCTTTTTAAGTTCCTCCTTAAATTTGTCCTTTTCCGAACAGATTTCTAAAATAAGTTCTTGATGCTTTTTGTTTTCTTTAATCAGTCTGTGAGCAAAACCAAAGAAACATTACAGAAAATGTGCATATAAAACACAATTAACTCATGAATTGTCCATCCTTATTCTTGTCAGGATAACGTCCTGTTTGGGCAACTAAGCTATAAAGGTTGACATCTTTTTTTGGAAGGGAAACATCCTGCCTTAAAGGCGTGCTTCAAAAGACAACCACGTTTTGTTACCATATTAATACTCGAATTCCATAATAGCCATAGGCAAAATTACGCTTGTGAAATGGGCGAAATTGCCGATTTTGAAGTTCGGCAACATTTCACATTACAGAACTGTGCAATTTTTTCTAATTTTCTTTTTTACCCACAAGGGTTGGCACAGAAAATGTCTCGCGGGGACATTTTCTACTCAAACCTCTCTCTAGCCAGTATCACACAGGATTTTATTTTACAAGCCAAGGTTTTTTTTTTTTTTTTAAATTGACGGATGTACTGGCATTCCACATTTAAATTTGAAAGCGTAGTTTTGTAAAATTTTAATGGAATTCCACAAAACTTTGCAAGTAAACATGACTGTGTTTTCCATGTCTCTATGATCACAGCTTGAGTAGTTAGTTATGCTCCCTCTCGTTCCCACCTTCCACTTATGACAATGCAAGCCAGGTGCTCTGTTAAGTTCCTTTCGTTCCTTTATCACGGGCTGCATTAAAACAATGGGGATGGCACGAGTTCATTCATGAAGCGCTTGGTAGTCCACAAACAGTAGAACCCTAAGGAGTTCAAAGAATCAGAGTTCCACGTTCAAATAAGTTGTAAACTAAAAATCAGAAGTGCATAGTGCCAACATTGTCTGCATTATTTTGCAATGGATAGTAAAAAACAAATCTAACCAGCAAATACAAATCTGCAGACTAATCACTTTCTCTACTGAATGCAGGTACTAAGGCTAAATGAGCACAAATGATATTTGCACCATTGCCCATTATCTAAACAACCCTGCAGATATTTCATGCTATATATAGGTTTGTATTTCGACTAGGCAGGTTGGCAAAGCGACTTAACATTTATAACGCTTTCACAGAGTAACAAAGCTGCATGTGCTAGCAAAAGACTTGTATAACAAATATTGCCAAAATGGCATGCTGCTCTGTCTTCTGTATGCAAATTTGTCTGTGAGCACCTTCAGAAAGTGCAGCTCCCTCTTCTATTAGTTGCTCAAGAAGGATCACTCGTTACACGGGGAGAAGTATTCTAAACTACTTGGATAATGCAAGCAGACAAAGGGATAACCAACACCACTGAGGTGAGCTTTGGTGACCACCCTCGAGCACATTCTGAATGTGGCAATTAGTTTCCTCATGACCAAACCCAAGCATTAGCACTTAGTTGCAGCAGCAGGGCACAGCAGCGCTAATCAGAAGTGATTGCAATGTGTTAGACAATTAGGGGAAAAAATCACATCCATGGTCCTTTGTGGGGTGAGTAAGAGTGGGCTCTGGTTCAAGAGATCTCTGTGAAACCGTCAAGCAAACAAGTGTATACATCGCCTTTGCAAGAACAGAGTCATCTACAGAAGTGCAAGCTGCACCCCATTGTAGAGACCCTCGTCTCAAACCTACATTTTTCTTCCTCTTTGTATGCCTGGAGAATATAATCATGCATTAATGTTTTAGGGGGGTCAAGCCCTGTCCTTCCACTGACTTCCCTCCCTTTATAAAACAACTGGCATTCCTAGAAGTCACTAATACAAACCCCTCCCAGTAGACGAGTTCACCCCCCCTCCTCTCAACCTTTACCCACATGCGATCCTTTCCCATAAAACATTCCTGTGACAACAAGGTATGGTATATAAAAGGCAGCAGTTTATTAAACACATGGATCAAACATTTAGCAACTTATTGGTTGGCCACTCCTAAACATCCATGTCAATTTACATCCTGCATCATTTTCCATGCTTGTCGTTGTTTCTTTTGTCAGCACTGCTTTTTGATCGAGGTGTGATCACAGTTCCAGGCTTCCCTTGCTACTGATTTTGTAGCCGTCCGTTAGGAGCGGCCCGGGCTGCAAGTGCCGTTCTGCTTCCTCTGGACACTTGCTGGCCCCTCGCCTTCTCCTCCGGGTCCCTGGCATGTGGCAACCCAAGGACAAGACCCTGGTTGGCCAGCCAGACCTTAACTGTGGGCGCCCAATCTGGTGCTTTCCCATTTCACTGGCTTTTGGGTGGTTTCTGCCCCCAAGAGGCGTTCCCTATGGGTCCCTATGGGTCCGGCATTGCCTTCCCGGACAGTGTCCAAACCCCTCCCAGGGGGCGAGTTCACCCCCCTCCTCTCAGCCTTTATCCGCATGCGAACCTTTCCCATAAAACATTCCTGTGACAACAAGGTATGGTATACAAAACGCCGCAGTTTATTAAACACATGGATCAAACATTTCGCAACTTATTGGTTGGTCATTCATAAACATACATGTCAATTGACATCCTGCATCATTTTCCATGCTTGTCGTTGTTTCTTTTGTCAGCACTACTTTTTGATTGAGGTGCACCCTGTACAGGGCCAGAGTGTTCACAGTTACAGGCTTCCCTTGCAACCGATTTTGTGGTCATCCATTAGGACCGGCCCTGGGCTGCAAGTGCCGTTCCACTTCCCCTGGACCCTCGCTGGCCCCTCGCCTGCTCCTCAGTGCCTTGCCGTGTGACTTCCCAAGGACACTGTGTGAGCATCTCTTCTACTATGCCTCGGCTGTGTGCTTTCATTTTCTCACCCTGTGTCCCTGCCCTGAAGCATCCCAAGGGCATTGTGTGAGCAAGGTACTTCCCCTTTGGATCTTTTATTGGGTTTCTTCCGCGACACTGCTGACGGTTCTACGATCGGCAGCAGCTTGTTCCTTTGCCGCCTCCACTACCCTTGCTCAAGAGAAACCCAGTTGTTCTAGAACCCCTACTATGTTAAGTGTGAACATGTCCATGCCTACCCCGGTCAGGTGCACCCTATCCTCCAAGTGGTATCCTGGAGACCTCAGGTTGATCAGACCATGCCTTACAAAACCCCAGCTATATGCCCAGCATATTTTTGCCATGGTTATGTTCAGTTTGCATCTGGATTTTTCCACTGCCCCCTGGTCTATGGCCCCCCTCCATGTCCGGCATACTATCATCTCTGACCATAGTCTGTCTGTAGGGCTGGTCAATCTGGCTAGTGTTGCCAAGTCAGTGATAATCTTTTCCAGTAAGCCTCTCCTCCATTTAATGGCCACTAGGTTGTTACTCCCTAGGTGTACCACTACCGCTTTGGGCCCCTCTCCTTGCTGGTGTGCCCTCTGGACCACAGGGAGCAGCTGGTCACACTTCATCCTGGATTTACCCAGCCTAGTCACCTCCGTACTCCTGAGCCATAACCCTCTGAAATCTTGCCGTGTCGCCGCCCACCGTTATACCCGGGTTATGTACGAGTGCCCCATGATCCATACTTTCCTGCGACCCTCCTTTGGACCTAGAAGCGGGGGAGGAGGTAAAGCCAGGGATCAATAAACGGGGGGGCGTATATATCTTTTGAAGGCACTCGATGCCAAAGTCCCATCTCTTTGATTTGCTCAGACCCAAATGCCAGGCCCGCAGCCCCTATGTGGAAGGAGTGTGAGCCGAATTCCTTTGGGGCGAAACCCACCCTCCCCAGGGACTTCCGCATGACAGCTATGAATTGAAACCGGATGAGGTAAGACCCAAGCTTATGTGTAAATAGGGGCCCCTTTGAAGCCCCACCCAGCCCCATGTAGTCCCGGACTAAGCATACTGGGAAGCAAGACCTGTCTTTGATGCACTTGATCCTGCTGTACTTCCCTCTGCCTGTTAGTTCTGTCTTTGATCGGCGCAAATGAATTACCATGTGCCCCGCCCCCATCTGAAGGTCCGTTTTGTGCATGCATGCTGTTCCTACGTTTCCCTTTCCTGAAGCGACCAGTTCACTGATCCTGTGCGCCTCGAAGAAGGCCTCAGCGAATGCTGCCTTAAATAGCTTCAGCTCAAGATCCACGTTGCATACCTCTGCCAAGGTGCCCAGCGCCTGTTTTAGGACCAAGAAATCGATGGGCTTTCTTTCGTCTTTTGTTCTGGGCTGCAATCTACCCCAGCCCTTCAATGCCATTCTACAGAGGAAAGCCCTGTGGGATCCCTCCATGTTAGCAGCTTTGCGTAATGAGTGACTGCACTCAATTGTGCTTGTGCCCGTGACACGCTTTTCCCCTCCTGAAATGCCTAGTCAATAAATGCAGTCACTTCTTCTTGCCCAATGTCCTGCATCCCTTTGGCTCCTGTTATGTCCGTGAAGTTGTCTCAGCACTTACTATAGCGTTTATTTGTCTTGGGCGCCAGTGCGTCTCTATTAGTGTCCTCAGCCCTTGTCCACTAGCTCCCATATGCCCTCCGGTCCTGGTGTCACGACTTGATCCGCTTCTGGTGCCACCTCCCTGAACCTGCCCCACTGAAACCGAGAAATTGAAACAGCAATTGCATTCTCCAGCCCCGCGATGTGTCTCACCTTAGGCTATGTTTGCGTTTAGCTGACAGCTGACTAGCTTTCGCAGTAAACAGACGACTGCCAGGCATTTCGCTGTCCCTACGTTGACCGCCTGTACTACTGCATGATTGTCAGACCAAAGGATTATCTGCCTATTGGCCAGCCTTGGGCCCCATAAGGTGAATAACACTACTATGGGGAAAAGTTCTAGCAGTGTGATGTTGCTTGTTAGCACTTTGTGATGCCAGCTGTCTGGCCGTCTCTCTGCCACCCATGCGGTCCCCAGGATAGCCCCAAACCCATGGCCGCCTGCCTCATCTGTGTAGAGTTCCAGTTGCTCAGCCCGCACCCATGGTTAGCGCCACATGAGGGTCCCATTGAACTCGGCTAAGAAAGTGTCCCATTGCACCAGATCCTCTTTCACCCCTTGTGTCAAACGCACCCTGTGGTGTTTCATTGTTGATACACTATATGTTCAAGAGAGAGGGGGGACCAGGAGCAGGTTATGGTCCAGTGTCTGTGCTCCTAAAGTCAATCGTTACTTCAAAACGGGGGAGACACTGTTCCAGGTGAGGGGTGCAGCGTGTCACCCACTCACTCCGAGGAGTACTAGAGAGTGTTAAGAGAGTTCGAAAGGTGGTGTGCTAGGCCTAGAACCCACTTGTGAGAGGGAAGAGCAAGTCTTGCCTCTTGTTGCCCTCACACACCCCGAAGGATGTCATGCTTCATCATCGGGCGTTTGCTCCTCGTCGGGCCTGCGTTGCAATGCCCCACGGGTCCCCCGAAGTGTCACTATAGCGGAGATCTTTTGCAAAATGCCATATGATGCGTGCGGGTGTGAGTCCTATATGGAGGGTGAGTCAGTGCGTGCAAGGTTAAAACTGGCAAAGGGTTACCAAAGGACTATGTTTATTGTGACGGTACCCTTGTCAGAATAAAAAACCCGAAGGTTAACAGTTACCCCAATCGGCGCAATCTGCCTGGGTAACTAAGGGGGTCGACATGTTTCGCGCCCATGTGGTCATAATGATCCGTGGCGCTTCATCAGGACCAGAAGATCGAGTGTGGTGTGAATAGTGCACGTGAATTATAGGTGAAAGGGGTAAAGAACCCTCTGTGGAGTCAGAGCGGGCCTAACCTGTGAACCCTACAGATTGTCTGCAACTAAATAGTTGGATCGTTCCTGATGTGACCTAATATCGAACAGGAGAAATGCTCCAAGGGCTAATGGCGTCAGATGCCCGCACCTTACAGGGAATTTTGCTCTGGTGCCGGCTTACAAGCACCTACCCTGTCCGACGCCTGCCCGTATGTGACATACCCTTAGTCAGCCAAGCCAGGCATCTAGCGAAGGGGCGCCCCGCCGGGATTACTCTGGTGGCAAAATTCTATTTACCCAGCAGCTGCTTTACCTCTCTCAGAGTTGCTTTTTTCTTCTGCTGCATTTGGGAGATGATATGGCGCAGTTCCACCACCTTTTCTTCTGGCAAACAGCAAGTTCCGCCCAACGAATCCAGTTCTATTCCGAGGAAGGATAGCTTGGTGACTGGACCCTGTGTTTTGTCTGGTGCGAGTGGGACTCCCAACTATTCTGCCAGACCCGTAAATAGGCGGAGGTGTGCACACTCCTACGTTCCTGCTCTGCCAACGAATAGGAAATCATCTAAGTACTGGGCCCGCCCCCTTCTCAGGTGGCGTGTTCCCAGCTCTCACTCGAGGAAGCTACTAAACGCCGCAAAGTAAGCGCAGGATATGGCACATCCCATAGGTAGGCACTTGTCATAGTAGTATTTACCATCCAGTTGGAACCCTAACAAGTGATAACTGTCTGGGTGTACTGGGAGCAAGAGGAAGGCTGACTCAATGTCAGTTTTGGCCAGCAGTGACCCTTTCCCTGCCTGTTTGATTGGTGACACCGCATCGTCCAATGAGGAGTTCGCTACAGTGCAGTTTTCTTGCTCCAACCAGTCATTTACAGAATCCACATGCGGGTGCGATAGAAGGTGTATGAGCCGATATTTGCCTGCCTCCTTCTCGGGTACCACCCCTAGTGGTGAAACGATCAGGAGTGGGAGGGAAGTGAAAGGGCCAGCTACCCTACCTAGCTGGACCTCTTTGCCTACTTTCAGGATTGCTGCCTCTGGGTTATTCCGTATGGATTTTAAGTTGCAGCTAAGCTGCAGGGCCACGGGTCTTTTGCAGGGGATGGGGAACCCCCTCGTAAACCCCTCAGCCAACTGTTGTCTGTCTTTGAGTCTTGGGTAGTTGCTTAGCAGCATGATCAGCCTCCCTGCATTTATTGGAGTGGGCAGTGGCAGCACTTTGCCCACCCCCCAATTAGCACCTAGTACAGTCTCACTTTTTCTATTGCTTTTTGGCATTGCCCTTGTATCTGCTGTTACCTGTGCCTTGTGAATGCTTGCAATGCAACACAGGGTGGTTGCCACCGCAGGTCCCAGAGCTATGTTTGAAGCTGCAGGCGTTCCCCCATCTACATTACTTCCAGCATGCAGCCATCTGTGTCTTTCCTGCTTTCCCGCCTATCTGACTTTTGCCTCTGAATCCCTGTCCTTGCCCCTCATAATTTCCTTTAAACCTGAGGGACGAAAATTGGGTTCCCGGTTATCTAGCCCTTCCCTTGCGCTACCATGTGCATATTGAAGCCTTCCATTTCCTGATGGTCCCATTCTATTACTGGCCAGGTCTGCATTTTTTCCCTGAACCCTTTATCGTACCTGAGCCATGCTTCTCCCTGGTACTTTTGCTGTGCCTCGTGCACCTTTTGTTCATACAATATTAGGGCTGCCGCATTCGGAGGGGATTTCTCGATTAACACACAAGCCAAGGTCCCGAAGGCCCGAAACCAGTTCTCTATAGTTTTTTCTACTCTTGGCTTGCGCTTATCTCAACTATCTTCATCTTTTTTGTCCTGCGCGGTCAGGCCCAATCCTGCCTGGTGTACCTTCAGAAAGGAGAATAGGTCTATATACTCTTTAAGCCAAATGCTCTCATTGACTGTCAGCGGGATGAGGTTCGCTAGCCCAAGTACCCTGGTGGTTGTGGGTGGGTCACTAGGGGAGGGCAGCGCTTGCTGGCTTGCCTGCTGCACCCACCCCTCCCCTGTCTTGGCCGGGGCCCTCAAGTCCTGTCGCTTCTCCTGGACTGTTAGGGGGACACTTCGTGCCCACCATGCTCCTGGCTTCTCGCATTGTGCCTGCCTGTTCCGTTGGCCCTTTCCACTGTCCCATATTCTGAGTGGGCCCTTTGTCCTCCCACTTGCCCCCCTGTTCCTGCTTGGGTTACTCCACTGGTAGGGGCTCCTGGCCCAGGCAGGTCCACCATGGCACCCAGGCCCCTGGGTGCAGCGGTATTTGTCCCCATGCTTCGCCCCGGAACTCATTGTGACCCCCTTTTGGGTGTACTGCCCAAGGGGGCATTAGGGCCCAAGGCGTATGCATTACATAATTGTTTACCCCTAACTGTGTTCCAGAATTCGCTATCTAACCAGGCATTTTCTCATTGGTCCCATTCTTCCCCTGCACCCTGTTGCGCAACCTCCCCCTTCTGCCAGCACTTGGTTCTCACCATGGCTGCTGTCTCAACAGGATCTTGACCTGCTGCGTGGCTCCCTGGGGGCAGCTTAGTTGGCCACAGACCCCTCGTCGCCGCTGCTGCCAAACTCCGTGTCGGAGTCGCTCTCAGCTGATTGTGGCAGAGCCGCAATGCTCCTGGCCCCTCTCCCATCCCTTTGGCTTGGGCCCATTGATCCTCTCCCTTTGGCCACAGTGGGAGGTTGTTGGGCCTTCCTTTGTCCCCCTCCATACCCGGCTGAGACAGGGCCGCCGTTTTGGCTGCAGGCCCCTTCTTACCGGGCTTTGCTGTGGGCGCTGACAAAGGCACTGGTTTTTGTCTCTTCTTTGCGGGCCCCTCAATGTGGTCGTCCAACCATTGCTTGTCTTTCAGGGCCACCAAAGCCTATGCCTTTTGTAGTAGAACCTCCACGGCACCATCCAGTTCAGGACCATCCCCTTCCCTGGGCCTTCTTAGTTCCTTCTTTCCCCTCCGATCGACCACTTCACCCCCTGCACTCTCCCTGAAGCGAGCAGGCGCTCTTCTCTCGCTCTGAGCTGCACCGCGGCCTCTTGCTGCTCCGACGTTTCACCAACTGATCGATAGCTGTTGAATGCCCTCCCCACTTGTTTCAAATCAAATCCTTCAGTCCTTCACAAAGGGAGCAGGATTTGCTGCACTGCAAATGCCACAAGCATACAGTCCTCTAGCCCCCACGTCCCCTTGGGACCAATCCCGGGAAATGTTGAGCGGCGAGGCTACCACTGTAGAAATTGCCTCCAGTCAAGTTAAAGGCTGGCGATGAGCACAAGGCAAGCACGCCTCCTTCCGCCGGTCTCACTCGCTGCTGCCCGGGGAGTTCCTCTGATCACGTTTGAGGAGGCAGAGAACCCTATGCCTGCAGCCCCCCTTAGTCCCGCTTGCCACGTTTGGCGATCAGCTCCGCAGGCTCCAAAGAGGGGGGGGTCGTGCTCGACGTCTCTCGCTCAACCAGAACAGCCGTGTAGCGAGGCAGGTAGCAGCCGGTTTAGACCGGTTTCCCCCGGCCCCTACTGCTCCTGCTGGTCCTTCCACTCACCAGCCTTGCCGCTACACACCAGCCTTGCTGTCCATCCCGATGCCGCTAGCTCTGCCTCAGGATGTCCGGTAAGCCGGAGTCCCTGGACTTCTCTTTTCCTTCTCGGGCGCTCTTCCGTCTCTCCCAGCGACTCCTGGCGACGGCGACTTCCAGGCCTGGCGATGGCTTCCGTTGCGACCGGGGGGTTTCTTGTGCCTCAAGGGGTGAACCTACCCCCTTTTGCCCCCCGGATGCTTGTCTATCATGGCCCTGGTTGGCCAGCTAGACTTCAACTTGGGACGCCCAATCTGGCGTGTCCTCATTTTCGTGTGGTTTCCGCCCCGTTGCCTTCCCGGCCCGTGTTCATTTCGCTTCCTCAGTTGAGATGCTAGCGACCCACAGGTAAGGAGAAGTGGTGGGATAAAGTAACTCACATCCTGCAATAGCAAACGTGACAGGAAGTACTCTAGTGGAGCTATATAAAGGGATACAGAACCCCCTGCAGTACAGTATAAAGATAATGCAAGTCACTAAGGGGTTCTATAACTATATAGAGTAACAAGGCCGAAGGAAGAAATCCTTTATAAGGTTATGAAACTCCAAGGAGACTTGCAATATCCTTATTATGTAGGCCAGCGGGTACTTTATCTCAAATGCATGGTCACAGGGTCACCTTTCCCACAAACCACTTAAAACCTTGATGAGTAGCTCTTCTTTAAGAAAGAGATAGCATGTTTGCAAATATGAAGAATAAAAATATAACCTCTAGTGTAAAATTAAACACATCAAAAACCTGTTAAATATTTGTTACAAACAGATATTAGAAACAATTCAATACAAGTCAGTTTAAAAAAATTGCTGCAGTAGCGCGGAATGTATTGAAACAGGCAGAAAGGTTCTACCTTTTTTCTAAGGAGTGCAAAAAATAAACATTCTCTTTGCTTGTCATTGTAAGCTATTAAAACAGAGAAGAGAGAAAAGATTAGAACAGCTGCATTTCTTATGCTCAGTGACCGGCTAGCCTTTCACCTCGGCTGCTGGCTCTGGCAGCAGACATCAACTGTTATAACCTTATAATAGTCGAGTTCGGACTTCTTTTCTTTGAAATCGGTAACTTGGTGGGTTGCAAAAAAACAAACCTTAGCAAACCCATTGGATCTGGCTTTGACATGCTGGTACAGTGGTTACGTATTTTGTTTATTTATTTTCTTGCAAACTGTTGGATGTTGGACTTTCTGCACGGTCATTCCCAAATGTTTTGCCTTCACCCTCCCATTGTCTGTACCCATTTTTATTAGCTTTCAGGACTCGACCCACTTTAACATTGTAATGTAAATTGATACTTGTATAGCGCACTACTCACCCGCAAGGGTCTCAAGGCGCTTGTACGAATACCGCTGTGGAACCCATCCTGGCTTTCCCTGTGAGGCGTCCACTCCTGGGCACCCCCAAGGTGGAGGCCAGGCATCCTTAGCGTTGTGGGGGCCGTTGTGGAGATTAAGCAAGCTATTGCCCAGAGTTGCAGAGTGGGACTCCATGATTGGAATAGGCACCGAGGCGTGAATTATCAGGTCCGTGGAATTTTTAAGCCCAAGACCCGCCGAGGCGGGGAATTGAACCCTGGTCCCGGGCTAGACCTCTGCATCAGGGTCTGCCGCTCTAATCATTGACCCACACTTCTCCACATTGATAACCAGTGCTTGTGCTTTCGCCTTAAAACATGGTAGAATTGGCTTATAACCAATTGGCATATTTAATTTACTTGTAGATCCCTAGTAAAGAGGCACTTCCTATGCCCAGGGCCTGGGAGTTAAATGCTACTAGTAGGCCTGCGGCACTTATTGCGCAAACCACTTAAGTAGCCCTTTAAACAGGTCTCAAGTCTACCACTGTAGTCTTTGTATACAGTTTTAAACTGCCATTTCGACCTTTTGCCAGACCCAAACCGTCCTTTTAATACATGCAAATCACCCCTAGGGTCGGCCCTGAACAGCCCAGGGGCAAGGTGCAGTGTATTTAGTAGTAAAAAAAAAACCTCTTAAATTCATTGTTCACTACTTCAAGGCCTACCTCTCCTATAGGATAACATTGCAATTACCTTATTACATTTAATAAGTTGTAACTTCCAAATGGGAACAGGTACCCAGTTCATGTTTGGCGTTTTTGGAACTGAAAATAAAAATCCTCTCTTAAGGGAAAGTCGTTTTTTAAATTACAATTTCGAAAAAGCCACTTTTAGAAAGTTTGTATTTTCCTTCCTTTGTCATTTAGTGCCTGTGGCCTGCCACTGGATCAAATGACTGGGTGTAGTTGGCAGCTGGGCTTTGTGTTTTACTCCTACACAGCCACACACAATAGAGAGCTTAGATGTGCCTGGAAGGGCCTCACTGGCAGGAAAGGATGGCGGAGCTGGGCACAGCCATACTTACACCTTTCTCTACACAAAGGGCTGCATATCCCCTGCAGTTAGTCTGGAGCCAGGGCAAGGGAGGCAGAAAACCTGTGCACTTCAAAGGGAAACACCTAGAAGGTTCTCCCACTTCAAAGGAGGCACATGGTATAAATATTGGATTCCGGACACCAACTCTTCAGTACTCGCCTGGCTCTGTAAAGGCTCTGCCAGGAAGACGGACTGTTCTGCTGAAAGGACTGCCACTCTGTTGGACTGCTACCTTGCTGGATTGGTGCCCTGCTGTCCTCCTGCACTCCTGCCTGAGACAGCGGAATTGGGCCTGCAAGTGAACCAAGGGCTCGTCTACAGGCCACCTCTTCGGAGCAAAAGGGACCCAACAGCCTCCCAACCACATGAATCAATACACAGATCCAGCTGTAGGATGCCCCTGACCCCCAAGTGATGCCCCTCAGGTCCTGGGCCCTTGCACTGACCGCAGAGGTGCTGAATTTAAGTTTTTGGGACTGTGAACGGCACTGTTGGGGCCAAAACCTTGTCACTTGCGCAGCCCACCAACGTAAAGTTCCATCTACCAGACCCTTCACCCTACAACATTGACTGATGGTGGGAAGCGCCACCCCGAAGCTAGGGCCCGACCATTCGCAACAACAGAATTTTCGCTCTACAGCGATGACCGTCTATGACGCTAGGCCTGTTCTTTGTGTTACATTGCCAAACATCCACGAGACTTCCCTGCTCCTTCCTGCCTCTCTACCATGAACAGGACTCTTTGTGCTGGACCGAGAAGGTAACTTTTCAGGAGGACTAACCTGGTCCATGTATACGACCCACGCTCCATCGCAGTCGGCCCAAACTTGTGACTCTCTCCCAGATTTACATGATCAGATAGTGCAAAAAAAAAACAAAGTGCTATTTTCTCTTAAACCTTTAAAATTGCACTGCTCTGGATCTTTTAATTGGACTTTTGTCGTTTTAGTCTTGATTTATTTGAAAAAATGTTGCTCTATTTTTTCTACATCGGTGTGGGATTATTTTTTTCCATTTTCACTTGATTACTGTTTGAAGTGCTGCATAAAGAATTGAGACATTGCCTCCAAGTTTAGCCTGTGCCTCACCCTGACGAATTAGTAACTTTCCTTTGGTAACAGATTATCTAGTAGAGACCCAGTCTAGCCACAGATTCCTTAACATGTGAATTCTCCCCAGGCGTCAGACTGGATCCCCAAAAAATTCAGACTTTCCTTCTGCACGCCGGGCGGCGGTGTCATACGGCTCCGTGATGACATCGAATCCGGTTGTGACATCAGTGATGTCATTTAAGGAGGGTCTGCAAACTAATCCTACAAAAGCTCTCAAAAGAGAACCAGCTGGTCAAAATTGACCACAGACCAGTAGGGATTGAACGAAAAAGAGATTGGCTCTCCATAAAAACCGTTGCAATGACCACAAACAATGTAAATAAGAAACAACCCCACAGGCACAGAAAAACCAAAGCTTCAAGGGGAATAGGATAATACCCTGTTAGAAGACATCTTACAACAGTCAGACAATCGTAATTAACCCCCAAAGGGTAAGTGAGTCCTTGGACTAGAAGGGCCAAAGGCAAAGCGAATGTCATATAACAGACATTCTCGACATCAGTAAAGAAATATCTGCAGGAAATCTATCCTGATAATCCGAAAAAGAGAAGGGTTTCCAAAACCCATTCCCGTTAAAACGAAGATGAATAAACCCATTCATTGCAAGGTCGGGAAGATCAATCCAAGCTTGCAGACAGATGTAGTCCATCTCTAAAACAAAGAATTTTCTTTTTGGGACACCATGGCCACCCAAAGGTTAACACAATGCATAGAGTCCAGAAAGATGGAAATTAAACCAATACTAATCTGCTATAAATATTGATCAATTATATCCACATACATATATCCACTTTTCACACATACATATAGAGCTGAACCGAAAATTCATAGCTAAGAGAGAAGCAATCGGATCTCATAATGACGATGTTCTTTTTTTTTTTTAAAGAATGTTATATCCTTTTTACTACATATAGCAGAAATACATCTCAACATATGTAAATACAAATGTAACATACTTTTTTAAAACTCTGTATACACACAAGGATAAATGGAACTGAAAAAACAATCCCAAGGTACCATACAATAAAATATTAAGATAATGCTGCCTGTCAAAAGTATCTTAACATGCTGGTAATACCTAAAGGAAACCCCACATATAAATGAGCACTTGCCAGCAGCAATCAGACACCATACTTGGCCTAGAAGGTTAAGATGAAAAAAATAAACAAAGCCCCTGGAAAGAATCCAGAAAAGGGAACCCAGTTGGAGTAAATGTCCAAAAGGCATACGAGTCAAAATCCAATCTGACTGCAAGCCCAGACGTCGCCTTCCTCACGGAAACCTGGATGAACGCCTCCTCAGCACCCGACATCGCCATCGCCATCCCGGACGGATACAAGATCACCCGGAGGGACCGCGCCAACCAGAATGGAGGAGGCATCGCCATCGTCCACAAGAACACCATCCGCATCACGACCAACTCCGAAGACACCCTCACAGCTGCCGAACACCTGCACTTCCAGATCCACACCGACCCCAAGACCACCCTCAGAGGCACCCTCATCTACAGACCCCCGGGACCTCGCACACAATTCAGCGAAGACATCGCCGACTTCATCAGCCCGCACGCCCTCCCCTCCGCTGACTACATCCTCCTCGGGGACCTCAACTTCCACCTGGAGAACAACAACGACCGCAACACCACCACCCTGCTGGACAACCTCGCCAACCTCGGACTCAAGCAACTGGTGACCACCCCCACCCACTACGCCGGCCACACGCTCGACCCCGTCTTCTCCTCCAGCAAGGACATCACCTTCAGCCACGCCACCGGACTCCACTGGACAGACCACAGCTGCGTCCACTTCAGCTTCAGAAGGACCACGACTCACCACCACCCGCAACTGGTCCCCCGCAGAAGCTGGAACAAGATCACTGCCGACCAGCTCACCACATCCCTGAGCCAGAACCCCCCCACCAGATCAGCGAACCCCAACCAAGCCGCCAACAACTTCACGAAATGGATCAGCAACTGCGCAGACGACCTCGCTCCACTGAAGACCCCCCCCCGCCAGACCCGGCACCAAGAAAGCATCTTGGTTTACCGACGAACTCAAGAGCTCCAAGAAGAACTGCCGGGCCCTCGAGAAAGCCTGGCGCAGAGACCCAACTACAGACAACATGAGCACCCTCAAGCTCGCCACTCGAAGACATCACCAGCTGATCCACGCCACCAAGAAATCCGCATTCAAGGAACGACTGGACAACAACGCCCGCAACAGCAAGGAACTCTTCAACATCGTCAAAGAGCTCTCGAACCCCAGCGCCGGAAACAACGACATCACGCCCTCGCAAGACCTCTGCAACTCGCTCGCCTCGTTCTTCCACAGCAAGATCGCAGACATACACAACAGTTTCAGCACACAGCCAACGCACCCTACGACCGGAACAACGCCCCCCACCACCACCCTCCGCGCCTGGACCCCAGTCAACACCGAAGACACCATCCGCACGATGAACTCCATCCACTCAGGATCTCCAACCGACCCCTGCCCTCACCACGTCTTCAACAAGGCCGACTCCGTCATCGCACCCCACCTGCGGGACATCATCAACGCCTCCTTCGACACCGCCACCTTCCCAGAGAGCTGTAAGCACACCGAACTCAGCGCCCTACTGAAGAAACCATCAGCGGACCCCACCGACCTCAAAAACTACCGCCCCATCTCGCGCCTTCCTTTTCCGGCCAAAGTCATCAAGAAAACCGTCAACAGACAACTGGCCGCCTTCCTCGAGACGAACGGATCCCTCGACCACTCGCAGTCCGGCTTCCGGGCCAACCACAGCACCGAGACCGCCCTCATCGCAGCCACCGACGACATCCGAGCTTTGCTCGACAACGGGGAAACAACGACCCTCATCCTCCTGGACCTCTCCGCGGCGTTCGACACGGTCTGCCACCGCACCCAAGTGCAGCGCCTCAACAACATCGGTATCCAGGAGAAGGCACTGGAATGGATCATCTCCTTCCTCGCCGGAAGAACACAGAGTCCGCCTACCCCCGTTCAGATTCGAGGCCACCGAAGTCATCTGCGGCGTACCACAAGGATCATCACTCAGCCCCACCCTCTTCAACGTCTACATGAGCCCCCTCGCAGCCATCGCACGCTAACACAACCTCAACATCATCTCCTACGCCGACGACACCCAGCTGATCCTCTCCCTCACCAACGACCCCGCCACCGCCAGAACCAACCTACACGAAGGGATGAAAGACGTAGCCGAGTGGATGACGAACACCCGCCTTAAACTGAACTCAGATAAGACGGTAGTCCTCATCCTGGGATCATCACCCTCCGCCTGGGACGACTCCTGGTGGCCCCCTGCCCTTGGCAGCGCACCCAAACCAACAGACCACGCACGCAACCTGGGCTTCGTCCTGGACTCCTCCCTCTCCATGACCAGACAAGTCAACGCCGTACCCGCATCATGCTTCAACATCCTACGCATGCTACGTAAGATCTTCCGGTGGATCCCCACCGAAACCAGGAAGACGGTCACCCAGGCCCTCGTCACCAGCCGACTGGACTACGGCAACTCCCTCTACGCCGGAACCACAGCCAAACTCCAGAAACGACTCCAGCGCATCCAGAACGCCTCAGCACGCCTCATCCTGGACATTCCCCGACACAGCCACATCTCCGTACACCTGAGAAACCTGCACTGGCTCCCCGTCAGCAAGAGAATCACGTTCCGACTCCTCACCCACGCACACAAAGCTTTCCACAACCAAGGCCCAAGATACCTCAACGACCGCTTGACCTTCTACACTCCCACCCGCCAGCTTCGATCAACCAGCCACGCCCTCGCCGCTGTCCCCTGCATCCGAAGAGCCACAACAGGAGGAAGATCCTTCTCCTACCTGGCTGCCAAGACGTGGAACTCCCTCCCCATCCACCTCCGCCTGACCCAAGACCACCTCTCCTTCAGGAAGCAACTCAAGACCTGGCTGTTCGAGCAGTAGCGGACCCCCCTCCCCCAAGCGCCTTGAGACCCTCCGGGTGAGTAGCGCGCTATACAAATGCTTGATTGATTGATTGATTGAAGGCAAACAAGTACTCAACAAATGTATGTAGTTCTTTAAGAACACATTAAGCACTATATCATATGTTCACACTACGATCACTTGAAGGGCTGTAAGGTACAGAAAATAACAAATGCTTAATATAAATGTCCCCAAGCAGACAGAGAACAACCAACCTCCCGACAGGAACTGTTGTGAATATCAATAGTACAAATGCTAAAGAATATGGAAATATCCAGGATGTTCTTAAAGCGAAGAAGGATCAAAAGCAAACCTTCTCTTCTGATCAAACAGAAATCCTTCCAACCATGTAACACATGGCAGTAAACAGCCATAAAGTGAATGTTCAGACACAGCATCTCAGATAACCTTAGAAGCAGACCACACAGAACATGCATTTTCCAAAATTGAACAGAAGAATAAATATCACCTCCAAGATCGAAGGAAAACAAGATTTTAAGTATTCAGACGAATACAAATTAGACACTTTGAATTGCCAAAAGTAATGTTTCCCGCAAAAAGGAGCAAACTTCCATGGAACAAATTCCTATGTGCAGGTAAGAAACACATCATATAATAGAGCTGACGTGCCCCCCTCACCAGGAAGCATAACGTATAAATTATACAACACAAAGGCTGTCCGTGCACCACCTGAATTCAATGAAAAGTGCACTTCCCTAACTTGCGAAAAGGACTGCGTTGGAGAAACCAGAGACCAATATTACCCTGAAGTGGAAATTCAGAGTGTTCACAGAAAACAAGTATACATTCTGTTTACAAGTTCTCACAATTAGTATAGGTAATATGTCTCTATAAGAGAAACTGCAAGTGAGCAGTAATACATACCAGTAAACCAAACTGCTTCAAAAGAAGCATGTGAAAAGGTAAACTTCCTACCGGAAGACATCACCTGCAAATGACCTCTTGAGCATAAACCCTATTATCAGAGGAAAAAGAATACAATTCAAATAACCTTATACCACTTAAACTGTTACAGACAGTATTGAAACAATAACATCTGCACCCACAGAAACACCAATCAGGTATAATCAAAAGAGGGACATATCAATGCCCTTACACAAGCCCTTTGATAAAATAAACAACATCCATACAGCCCAAGTGTCAGGTCAAAATTAAAGAACATATACAGAAAAGGAGCAATTAAGACTCTGTAGCTCTCTTCCTATATCGCAAGTATCTCAATGCTGAATCGGCCTGAGCCCCAAAAAGATGGGTGCCATCAAAGGGCATATCGACTAAAGTCGCATGTACAGCCTCTGAAAAACCTGAAGCTCTTAACCATCCAGTAGTATCCATGCCACATCTGGTTATCAGCTTAGCTGCTTGCTTTCCATTTCTACTCATGTTTTCATTATCAGAACAGAGGTTATCCGGAAGCAATAGCAACATGATCTGCAAGGTATCCCACAAAGCATGGGAAAACCGCCCAAGAATACATGATGTGTTGGTGGACCTTAACGCAGACCTAGCAGTAGCGAAGATGTGTTCTTCCACATAAATCTTGATTCCTTATTTACCGGAGTTATAGGTGCAGAATCCACATCCTGTGAGGCGGTAGCAGCCTGAACTACCAGCCTACGAGTGGTAGGATGCCTTAGGAGACAAACTTGATCTCCTGGAGCAGGTTGAGGCCTACGAGATATAGCACGGTCCACCAAGACCCGGAATCAGCCTTGGCCTATGATCCTAACAATATGTCAAACAGGGCCTCACTGTATGGAAGAACAGGCTCTTCTCCGGACTGTCCTTGGTAAAGGACATCAATCAGAGGGCCAGTAGACTTCTCCACCGTAGGCAGTGACAAGTCTAAAACTGCAGCCACTCTCCTCAACACATCTGTAAAGGAGGCACTTTCTTCAGTAGCAACACTAGGAGGAGAAAGTAGCCCCGAGGCTGGTGAGGACTCCAGCCCACTAGCCTCACCAAGAGCAGATATCCAACTCGCCTCCACTTGAGACAAAATAACCTCAGAAATGGGCTGAAAGAGCACAGACCTTCTTCCATCACCCGTTAAAAGGTGACTCTCCAAGGTTTCTCCCTGAGAAGGAAGTGAAAATGTCACATTCTCCTCAGTTTGCTCTACCAACTCCAAACCAGACACCGATAGATGCCAAGAAGGAGACGTTTCGATGTCGATAGGAGGAGACTTGGATCATCGTTGCCGACGTCAATGTCGGAGTCAACTGATCGACCACAAACGCAGAAGGTGGACCACCCAAATGGTTGTGCACCAGCGCTGTAACAGAGTCAGCCAACGCTGGCTTGAAGACTCAAATGGCTGAACCGCCACCGAGGATGAATCCAATGGCGTGGTTCAACTCACCTCCTTTGGGCCCGTGGGCGCCCCAGTGAAAGGTGGAGGAGCAAAGATGAGGTGTAGAGTTAGAACGCTCCCTCATCTGGACCATCGATGCCCCAGCTCCTGGAAAGACACAGGGCGGAGTCGTGAGCGGCCTCTTTAACCGGCAAGCGTGAGGAGCTGTGGGAGACGGAGTCTCCACACGGCGAAGTCGAGGGGTGCCACGACTTCAAATGCCTGTGCTTACCCTTGGACGTTTCTGATGTAGGACGTCCTGGAGAATGGATCTGGCTCCTAGAATGGCCTCATGAACTGACCTCCACAGGAGAAGAACTAGGAGGACTGCCACAGACACGCCGCCAGACACTGCATACGGCGTTCCTTGAGCACCTACAGCTTCAGTCTCAGGCAGGAGCCGCAATCCTCGGAGTCGTAGTGTTCCCCCAAACACCACATACAAACGGTATGGGGGTCTGTAAACAACATCTGTTGAGTACAGGTCCCACAAGGCTTATAGCCCGAAGACATTGGAGAAAGGCACATTGTTCCCACCAACAAAAAGCTGTTGAAATAGGCCAGGAAAAAACGGCCTGAGGAACCGGTTCTCCGGATCTGCAAAGCAGCGCGGAAAATAAGAAACTGACGTCCGCAGGGGACTTGTATAGCTCCACTGACATTACAACTGGAGTCGCTGTCATCACAGGGCCGTAGGAAGCCGTACCCCGTCATACAGGAGTGCTACTGAAAAATTTCCGGATCTAGTCTGACGCCTGAAGAGAGTTCACAAGTTAAGGAATTAGCAGCTACATGTCTCTATTAGATAAGGATTGTGGCTGCAGCTTCAGTAGGGTTTCACCCACCTCAACCAGTAACCCAATTTCTCAAATAAACATGTGTCTCAAACACTAGAGAAAACAGACCGCCACATACATGTTTCCACCATATGGTTGTGATAAAAATGTTACATTTAGTAAATGTTCAATTAGGTGGCTGCTTTACTAACTTTTTTACGGTGGTGCTACTCATTTTACCTTTACTTCCTATGAAGGTGGCATGAAGAAATCATCATTCAAAGAATACTCAGATTGCAGGGAGGAGAAAGGAAATAAATCACCATCTAACTCGCCAGCTGAAGTGAAAGCAAAATAAATTGTTTAAAATAACACAAGAATACAGCTAAAAATACAGCTTGGAAGAGCTGTGTGACTGAAGCGAAAGTAAATATTTTTAAGCGGATGGGAACAAGGTGCACACGCTTTTTTATTCAATCACACAAGCTGCAGGAGCCAATAAGTAAATTGGGCTGATCCACTGCCCCATGCTGTATGCTGTGGTGAGCAGAAGAAAATTGGGCATAGTAATTTTAAAAGACCAATATATGACAACTACTCCAGGGTCACTTTTGTTTTGGCGCCCAGGACTATTTTCTGTCCCAGGCCGATTCTCCTACTGACCCCTCTATGTATGTACATTAGCACTAACAAAGCAGCCAGAAGCCAGACCGAAATAAAATATAAAATAAAAAATAAATAAATAAAACTGAACAGAAATTGGGCAAAATAGATTTGAGATTTCAAGGTTCCTGCAGCCACAAGTATAATCAAAGCAGACTCACTCAGCCTATAACGTCGATATGATGGGTGCCATTAAATAAGACACTAGCCGCAAATGTTATTGGTCTACTGTGCTACGACGTCATTTCAATTGGCAGAACTTGAAAATCAACTAAACAGTTATTTCAGTTTGATTCGAAGAACTGCACCCCCTTTTGTTCTGTTGGTCAGATGCCAAGAGAAAATAAAAGCATTGAAAAACAAATCGCTGGCGGTGTAACGCTTGATTGTGTCTATACTATGAGAGCCACGGCTGACCCACTCTTTTTACTTTGTAAGAAGACTGCAGACCACTTATTTGAAAGTCAGAAAATCGACTTGCCCATCGCGGAGTAAAGGACTTTACATCACACCCAAGGAGCAAAACACAAATTGTTCTAAAAAACGGAAATGTACAAACATGAGTATGCATAATGGATACCTTTACTTCCACTACCATATTCTATATAGCCATACACAAACAGACCAAGGAAAGACCCGATAAGGACAATGGTGCTGACCAGCAACAGCTGCCATTCTTAAAACTTAACAAAACAGCACAAGCACAACAAGGGTGACTGTGCCAGGACATGCAGATTCAGATTTTGGCCACATAGTTCAGTGAGTTATGTGTACCATGAAGTTTACAGGAAGAAACGTGGCACTCTTAGTTCAGTCTTTAATCATAAAGTATGGGATAAAAGGAGTTCACCAAACTATTGATGGTGCAAAACTGTCATTATGAACAGTAGAGTGGAGTAGTCACTGGAGGACAGTTGGGGAACCGCAAAGCGGCAAATGAGTCAGACTTATAAATGAACTCAAGTATTCAACAATATATAATTGTCACTGTAATAGAGTGCAGTAAGTAGAATGTGTAATAGGTAACGGTCTTAATGATTACGAAATATAATAATGTAAGCTATGTACCAATAAAAAGAATAATAAAAAAAAAAAAGAACAGTAGAAGATACAATTTGATATCATGAACCCAATGGAATGCAAATTGTCATTATGAACCTAAGCTTGGCGAGAAAGAATATCAGAATACATACCACCAGTCGACAAGGGGCTAACACACACAGCTGTTAAATTTAAGTGGCAAAAGGCTCTGAAAGTGGCAAAAACAACAGAGCAGGTATACTTGCCACACAGTATGAAATCAAACTGCATATGATCACCTAGTCCATCTCAACCTTACTTCCCTTAAGGATTTGTCTCCTACCAACTTGTCCCCAATCATTTATTCTGAGAACTTACCATGGTCTTGCACTCATGTAAAGCAGCTGCTCGTTCCCTAATACAACATGGAGTGGTTAGAAATGTCTCCTCATTCTCCATCTTACCGTCAGTTTCAGGGCTCTCAATGATCTAATGATCTCGGACATCACACAACAGGGTCTGTACTGGACAAACAAATCTCAGTGTGCTCCAGCTCTGCTCAAATAATCCACTGATGTTCTTAACGGTGTACCTTTTTCGATCCACAGCTAAAAAGTTCCACATTACAACTCCCCAAGAGTATATTTTTTTGATGTTCTAATTGTTTCTATCTGGCTGCAATCTGTATTTTGAAGTCATCTACTTTCTCTCGTGTAGTCAGCCGCCTAGAATGGATTTGAGAATTCTTAAAACATACTCTGGGTTCGCCAACATCAGGCAGCCCAGTGAATACATACCCCTTTGATTATCTGCACAATTTCCTTAAAAACCACTAGTATATTAATAATCTTCTTCGGCTTTGAATCCGTTCCAACACATATTTTCTCTCTAGAAAACACCACTTTGAGTTTATTTGGAGTCCGCCATCAGTGAGGTATGATAAAATACTGTATTTCCCAATGTTCCACATGTGTAATGCTTGTGGTGATGGCTATTCTGTGGCTCGAGGTCATTGGGTCGAGCTATTGGAAGAGGGGATTTAGGCCCATACTAGTGCTCACTGTTGCAGTGCTTTTTCAGCTGTCTCACATGCCTTACTCTGGGTATGTGTAGGATACTTGACTGGAATGGGACAAATAAGGTCTCTGCTTTGTCTTATGTTGTGTTGTTTACCCCTACTCCATGTCTTCATGTAAAAACCCATTTTTTTGTCTCTGCAGGTAACCTTTGTGCAATGCTCATTTCACATGAACACTGTAGTTCATTATTTCGAAAGACAAACACACTCAGTGAAGGATGAAAACTCTGATTAAAGCCATTCTCTCAGAACAGCTCACGCCCAAGTAGTTATATTTCTGATCATTTTAGTTCCAGATCATTTACTTAACTAAAACAGTTTCAATTAAACTTTTTGACTATGCTATACCTTGCACTGAAACGGACATTTTAAAGAAAAACCAGCAGTTAAGAAAAGAAAAAAATAATGTTCAGTTGGGGGTTGGAAGTAGAAATACCCATCTTGAGCCAAAAGCCAGAATGTAGTGGAACAAATCACTAACATAAGGGGTGCTTGTGAAACCTGTGTACAAGAGGGCATCCAGCTGATCTGAGTGGATAACGCCGTGAAAGGTCCCTGGCTGAATCAATAATGTTCTATGAGTAATAGAATGGTGTTCACCAATCTCCCCCTCTTACAAAGGCTATGCATCCACACTGCTTTACTCGTCAGTGTTGCCAGTCTACGTTGGTACAGCTGATCACACTTGGCTGCTGCTTCCTGGCGAGCTCCACAGGTCGGTGGTGGCATCTACCTGGATGTCCTCCCTTCGGGTGCCTAGGGCGGGTGGCGCACGACAGGTGGCAGGTGGCCCTCGATGGGAGAGTTGGTTGCCAGCGGAGAGGTTTTAGTGGCGGTTAGGGAGTCAGCACATTGTTGAGGACACAGACATGGCGTGCTGTGGTCCTGCTAAGTAGAATAGTTAGAAGGTTCTTTGCTTGTGTGGGCAGGATAAAGTGTAAACGTAGGTTTCGCTGGGGCGGTTCGGTCTTGGTTAAGAACACAGAACATTTCACAGGACGAGGCATCAGTAGGGGAGGCTTTGAAGGTTCTCACTGAAGCAGGTCAGGAGGCCCTCATAAAACCTGGGAGTGTTGTTGCAGGCCTGGGTTGGCTTTCAGCGACCTACGAGGGAGAAGGCGAACGGGTTGGTGTCTGCAGTTCTGGCCTGCTCACTCCAAATCTAAATTGAGGGGGAAAACTGAGGGTGCAAGGAGTAGTGGGATGCCAGAGAAAGTATTCCCTAAGCACAGTCATAAAGATGAAAAGGTCGGCTTTACCAGTTTCAGGCCTGGGGGAGACAGGTAGCAGCAGCACACAGACAGACTCGCAATCCCACCAGTAAAGGGAAGCGGCTGTCCAGTATGGAAAAAGCAGCATCGGGAGGCATCCGCTGGCAATCACACATTAGAATGGGAGTCGGCCCCACCCACGGTATATCCGCGGTGTCCTAAGCTGGCCAACATATGGCAGTATAGGTTACATGCTCAGCATAAAGCATGTTCAACATCCTGAGCCAGCAGGTGCTACCAAAGAGCTCATCACAGCAGGCACAGATTAATTTCAGAAGCCGCTTGGTGGTCGGTGGAGCATAGGCCGCCCTCCCACGCTGTGCAGCATACAACTGTAGGGGGGAAAAATACCTGCCCCAACCATACAAAATACAGATTTGGACAGGAGGTGAGATCACTACATATTAAATACAGGAAGAAAGAAAGGGGTGTATAGAGAGATCAAGAGGTTACACCAGAGAATGTTAGTGAACTGAGTGGTTCAGCACCTTGCAAGAAGGAAAAAGTTTAGAGGGAGGGGGCTGAAGAAGAAGCAGTACTACAGGATAGTGAAGATCAACCTGGGAGGTGGATTTGGGTGCCTGGGTCAAGTGGGAGGATGCCTGGCTTTAATGGGGAGGGAGGTGTGGGGGAGGAGTAGAAGAACAAGGCTGGACCACAGTTCCCTCAGGTTGGGGGGCCCTGAAGTGTGACGTTGTGCCAATCCTGGAAAATGTTGCCAGGTGAGGTGGACAGCCTCTGGTCAGGTTTTTAACGGCATGTGAGCACTGGCAGAAGAGAGGGAGAGGTGTGGAGAAACCATCCAGACATCAAGGGAGGAAAGACAGGAAGCGTTCTTGCCACAATGTCAAAGAGTGGCTTGAGTGAATTTGATGATGTGGTTGAAGGCAAGCATCCAGGTGTGAGCAAGACTGAGATGGGACATTGTGATATGTACGAGACAACTGAGTTGGACTTCGAGGATGGAGTTGATGAATTGGAAGGGGGGGGGGGGAGGGGGGAAGAGTATGCTCTGGCAGGACATGAATACCAGACTGAGACCTATGGACTTGGAGCGAGTGAGGGTTACTAATGTGTCATGAAATAGTGATATGTTGCAGATCTTGAGAAGTAAAGACCAATATGCAGTGACGCTGAAACAAAGGAGATCTGGAGAAGAGTTGGGGATGCGAGTAATGAGATGTCTGGTACGACAACACAGGTTATGTCCAGGTGAGGTCAGGTGGGGGCCCTGCTGGGAGATTGGGGAAAAGAATAAGGTTGTTGCATTTATCGCACAAGCATTGACAAAGCCAACAGGTTTTGCCTATGCGAGATCTACTGCTTAGTCAATGCTTTTTAGACATGTTGGCTTAAAGTAAAGGGGAAAAATTGCTATGATGTGGCAAGTGTTGACCGCGTTGTAACAATATTATTTTCTTTACTTTCAGACCATGTTGCACAGCAGCACTGTTTCAGTTATTCAGTATGACGGAGAACAAGAAAAAAACAGGAGAAAAAAAAAAACCTAACGTATGCATACAGAAAAGTGCCGCTGGGCACAGCGCTAGGGTGATCAATAAAGGAAGGCGGAGCACAAGAACCTGACTAGATTGTCAGTCTCTGTACTGCTGAGCAGCAATCGGACATTCTTCTCATGAAATCGGATAGATGGTGACACTTTGTGCGAGTGTCGGCCAAAGCACATAAAGTCCCCTCAGATGCTGAACACCAGAGGAATTCCGTTATTATTTGTTATACTCTGGCTGCTCGGGAAGAGCTTCTCGAGCAGCAAGAGGATATTTTTGTGTGTGTAATGATCACCAGCCTGCAGGGCACTCTGAAATCAATAAACTTAAGTGACAGTAAAACAAGCCGATAGGCTCATTTTACTTTCACTGCATCAGTGCTCTGGGCATTTATCAGCTCTCATGCTTGGTAGTGGCGATGCCTTTAGCCTCATGAATGTCATTACATTCTCGAAGCGTTACACCCCATTTTGTGGTTTAAAACATCTTCTCACACTGGCAACTTGTGAGAGAATTAGGACCGATTTCTAGACTTGCGTCAAAGACAATGTGTTTGTAAATCTTATACTAATATAGTTAAAAGTGATGCCTGTTCCAATACCTGTCCCTTTACCTTAAGCGTTTGCCTTGGTACTGAGCCCTAAAATGAACAATTTGTTTTTTGTCTCACTGATTAGCCATCCTTTGAGAGGAAGTGATTTGGAAATTCCACAATAAACTTCCGCATTAACAACCTAACTTGAGTTAGTAGGTTTGCATCATCAAAAACAAAAAATAATGGCAGAGATTTGCGGTTTCATTTAGGTTAGTCCTCTTTTTAGATTGATACATATTGCCTTCAGATCATCAACAAGGAGGCTTATCAAATTAGAGACCAATATGCATGGTTATCTAACACTGGCTGTTAATGTAACTGAATCAGTCACCAGTGCATAGTGGTACCTTTGGGGAAGTACAGGAGAGCTGAAGACATGCTACGTTTCTCTTTCTATATTTGGGATTGGTTCAATTTTCATATTGGCAAATATTAACTATACTTGTGGTAAACTTAACAATACGCAGTTACGAATAACCTGAAGCCATCAAGTACCGTCCACATTTTGTCAAAAATGGCTTTGGCTTCTGAGATTACAAACCGTACATTGATCTAATGCGGATTTGTTTTTGACTGAAGAGTAGTGGGCCACATAACTCTGCAGGTGAATCTATCAAAGACAGGTTGGTACTTACCTGGGGCAGCTCCTACATCTTTTTAGAAAATGAGTAGAATAACAGCACTTCATTACATAGAAGGGACAATTCTGTTCTAATAAAAGCATTCATGAACCTTCATAAAATAGGAATCTATACTAAGGGTTCATCTACAAATATATAATCTGGTTAATAGTTAGGACCAAGGGCTTTTGAAACCTCAGGGGTAAACTCTGCTGTCTCCGAGATGAGTTCAAGGGCCTGATGCAAGAATGCTGGCCTCTTTTAATTGCTGCCATTAACTGTATTATACAGATATCAATATGCGCATCTCGGTCAGAGATTTCCAGCTAGGTGCCAGCATATGATTTTGCTGTCAGTAAATCTTGCTGCTTCTAGAAGTTCTTTCCACACAGTCACGACATGCACACCATTTCTATTTTTCCAACTTCTTCTAGTGCTGCTTGGCTTTATTCAAATTTTGCTCTTTGCTTAATTTAAATTATCTCTACGTTGCAATTCATTCAGCTTCTGTTTGGATGTTAAATATTCCACATTACATCAATGGTTTTTATGGCTTCCGACACCTATTTTTCTACTCAAAGTTACCAAAATTCCTGGTCATTTACAGAGTCATGCACTAGCTAGGTATTTGTGATCAATGCATAGAGCTTGTTAATTAGCCCAAAATAACTTCTTCAACCAACACTGATATTTTAATTCTCTGTTGACTCTGGCTAAGTGACATTATTCTGATCGGACACAGCTTTTAAAAATACCACCAATATTTAACTTTATTAAGGGTCAGAACTATTGGTTAATGTTTATTAATGCGGACCTGTGACTATCTGAGCCGGAACTGAATAGCGCTTGACGCTTCTGGGCAGTAATACGCTATACAAATCCCGTTAACATAACATTATCTGGTCTTTCCTGAACCACTAAATCATTGGCCAAGCCTCCATAATAATTATACACTCATCACCCTACTCCTATCATTACTGTGAAATGCACTCTGTGCTCAGTAGTAGATATTGTTCTACCATTCACTATCCTAACGGGGCTTGAGCTACCCATGCAATTAATTGTTTTTAAGTTTTTCATTATTTTTATTTTAAAACCAGTCCATTAGGCTAGGGTTCACCAAACCCCAACCCAGGGTCATTTAGAAAACATATAAAGACGATCTAATTCGCTATAGCACTATACACAAATGTCTATAGAGTCTGTTATCTATCGAGGCATAATTATTCAAAAGAATAAGAAAGACAAGAGATATTAACTGAAAGTCGCTTGTGTAGTAATAGAAACTTAAAACGCAAAAAAAATACAATTGCAAACCACGGACTAGGTTGCTTTAGATGGATATAATTGGATTAGTTTAACATGTGAAACTTTGATAATGCCATTGTTAATGAATGGATAAGTATTTCCTGCCTGAAGGTAAATCAGTTATTATATTGAAAAATAAAGATTACAGATGTGCATATGTTATTACACATCTGTGACAAAAAGATCTATGCTTTATGGCCATTGGGGCACCTCAACTCACTTCTTATACTGGACTAAGCCTGAGCCGGTGAACTCCACTCCGTTTGTGGAGTTTACAGAGCTTTCCGCACTCTGCGTAGCACGCGGAGTTCCGACAAACACCGCGCCACAGAGCAGAAATTATTTCTCGCTCAAGCTTCCAAACGACAAGTTGGTGGGCGCATGCAAGGAACATCTACCTCCTGATGACATTTTTCCTCGCTTGCGCTCCTCGACCTCAAGTTGGCGAGCGAAAGCAAGAAAAATCCACCTCCCTGTGACATTTCTCAACGCGGGTGGTTGCAACCACTTGAGTTAAGAAACCTTCCGTTCGCATTCAGAAAGTTGCTGCTTGAGTAGAAAATCTACACGAGCGGCAGAAAAGAAGCAGCGCTCTCTTGCGCTGCGCATGGTGCAGTATGCGTTGATTTTCCAGCGCAGGACAAACACCTGGCACTAAAAATCAATTTGAAAAGGTGTGACCAAGCGCACTCTACCGATTGGGGAACTACGCGTAGCGCAGTGGAGTTTTTGGGTCACTTTGCGGAGTACTGCGTACCGCGAACTCCATCCAGACGTATACTGAACTTGCCCCAGTACTAATGATCCTTACCAGGCAAACCACATCCATTACAAGAGTTAATTTGTAGATCATATTCTGGGCTCTGTTACTGACAAAGGTTTAAGAAGATCTGCAGTGGCGAGGTTTTACTTTAAGCCCTGGTTACAACTCAGAGAAAAAGTAGTTATCAAATATTCAAGATGAGAGAGAATTACAGCTAGAATGAGTTGACCTGTTCAATTACTTAGGACTGTATATCTCAAAGAGGTACAGCTGGCTCCTTCAGCTCTCCAAATAGCAAGCTGGTGCTTATAAAGCAGTGCAGAGCAATTGTTAACTTTGAGAGGAAGGTGCTGACGCAGTCATTGGGATGTTAGAAATCTAGAGCACTGGCTCTTGAGTGGCCTGCATATGACTAACCTGTGAGGTAAATGCTGTCAAGTTCTGGGAATACAAAAGAAAAATTAGACAAGCATTTGCAATGAATAGGTTTCGCATTTACAAGAGTTTGAGCTATTTGTAATTTAATAGCTTAAAACTCTTGCAAATGTGAGACCTATTGCTTTGCAAATATTTGTTTGTTTACTAGCGCCCATGTGGCTCTTTCACATTCAAGGAGGCCCCGCCCCCTTTTTTTTTTTTTAGACAAGCCGCGTCTAAAGAAAGCGGCGTGGTGGACGTTAATGTGAAAGCGGGGTATGGGGAAGCACGTTTGTCAAGTTGACAAAAAGATATTTTTTTTTGTAAAAGCACCCATGCTGCGCTTTCACTTTAATAGCAGCCGCGGCTTGTCTAAGAAAGGGGCGCAGCCTCCATGAATGTGAAAGTGCCGCATGGGCGGTAGTAAACTAAAAAAATAATAAGTAAGCATGGCCCCTATACTTAAAGCAGACCACGGTGCTAAAATAAAGAAAGAAACGTGGAGGTTATGCTTAAAACAGACCGCCATTAGTAAATAAAATAAAAGTGTGCGGCGTGCTTTGATGTAGTGGGTGGAATAGGGGCAAATCATTAAACAAACTAGTGCTCACAGCCAAGATAAAGCAGACCGTGTAACAAGACAAGTAAAAGGTCCAGTCATTATGAGAGGTAACAAATGCAGATGAGGCGGTACCAAGGAGGGTCTAACAAGCCTAATAACAACTCGGAAGCCAGCGTTTACAAAGGGAAATGACACAAGCCAATTTAAAATTTGGGCGGAGAGTGGGCGGAGCTTCAAAGTCATATTCCAATACTGCATGCCTAGCAGCAGCACATGCGCTGCCCAGGCTGGACATAAAAAAGGCAAATCTGACTAGATTAGACAGGACAAATAGTGGGTCAAATAAGGTTTATGTAAATGCAAAATGAATAATTGGTGCTGAAAAAAATTCAGACATCACTGATTAGGTGTGGTATAGGACTAGTCAAGTCAAAGTACGGTTGAGCATTCTGCCTACTGCAACAGTTACATTACAATGGCATCAGCCAGAAGAAAAGAAATCCGATACGTATTTTGCTTGCAAGTAAAACACGGCACACTTGTTTTTTGTCTACCCCATGATGAAGGCCCAAAGACTTTAGTTACTATAATCAGTAATACAGAACTAAAAGGTCAACAATATTAAAAGTGATTTGGATGTCTGTAAAATAAATTGGCGTTTTTTCAGAATGTCTAATTGCTCTTTGGGGAAGGTCAACAAAGTTTATAAAACCAGCAGCGTGCTTTCCTGAACAAGCCCAACAACCTCAATCTCTAGTGTGCATTCCGTTTCCAATGGCGATATTTTATTGGTTTGATATATGTAATAAAATTATTAATGTTTTTTTTTCCTTAATCCTTTACTGCAAAACTTAATGGTAGAAGAAATAGAAACAATCTGTAATTCAAAACAATAAAATGTTATACTTACTTTTTTATAGTGAGCTCCTGCTGCAAGTATTTATCATGCATACATTTTTCTAGCATAGCTACAGCATGCTCTTCCTTCCTCATTCCATTTGGACATTTAAAATCCGCTAAAATATCTGTGGACTGGAGTTCGGATTCTATTTCCTCTAACAACGTCTCCTGTGTGGAAGAAATCTGGATCTGCGACAGAAGATTCTTAGTGCACTCTGTATCATAAGGACTAGCTGGGATAAGGCTTTGCAAAGAGTTGCTTGACGATTCTGGTGTCCTTACGCCTGTGAGAGACTGCTCTGGGCCACATGATGTTGACAGATTCTGTACACAGTCTCCTCCAGGTAAGCAGTTTGAGGTCCGAGACAATTGTCTGGGCATGCACAATTCAGCACATGGTTCTCCGCTACCTTGGGGATCAGGCAAACGATCCTGGCACAGTTTTTCAGTCAGGTCTTCACAGTTACTAATATGCTCAGAAATATTTCCAAAACCATCTTCTGAGTCTAACAGTTGACATTCTTCCACAAAACTGCTTTGATCTTGAATATCCACTGCATTTTCTCCTTCCTTCGATAAAGGCGCTATGTTTGCCTGCCCATCACTGTTACTGGTCAATGATGTAGGGGACAGTTCATTCTCGGTTAGGGGAAGTTCATCACAGGCCTCTATACACTGCATTTTTGCTGCATGATCTTTGTGCTTTTATTTAAACGTGTCTACATAAAAACAAAAAAAACAAAATTGAAAAAAAAATTAGTTGTTTTCCATAGAAACATTGTACAGTTTTCATCATTATGTGAGAAGGTGTTAAACGTGTGCTACATTCTGCGAAATGCTGGTTTCTGAAATACTCACTAGCAGAATTTTTTTCTTCAAATCAAGCCCAGTAAGTTAAGGGGAAGAGTACTATTACCTCTACATTTTTGGGAGTCTTTTTAACACAATGCACAAGGGAGTACACAGTCAAAAAGTATACAATCCTTTAGTATTTTTGGGAGCAAAAAGGTTTCAACACAGAACATCTTATCTGATACAGCAGAAGCATCGCAAAGCAATTTTAAGTCAAACTGAACTGGCTGTAGACCTTTCGCTTCCTGTATGACAAGGTGTAACCATATCTTAAGCAACATTGGACAAAGGGTGGCGAAAAGGTTTTTCTCAGGTTCACTGACTTTGTCTTCAAGAAGCCATGGGCAAAGAAAATCTCTCTGAAACTCATCTTATACATTTTTATTATGTCTTTAATGATAATAATGTACCATGGAAACCGGTAGACCTGCTTTAACTTTGTACCTAAAATACCCAAAACCTATAAATGAATTACTGTCCATCAAAGCCACACACCACCACAGACAACTTTGGCATCTTAAGGGCATCACAATCGTGAAGCCTAAAAACTAGACTAGCCAACAGCTACAAATTTTCTAATCACAGGAAAGGTTACATACTGAACGATTTAGTTATCGGCATCAGTCATTTGTCACCATATGAGACAGGTGGGGATTACAAAATCTTACCCGTTGTCTACTTTTTCACTAAATACATCTGCAAAGCAGTAACAAGAGCGGATTTATCTGATTGTAAGTGGCTGCCACCGCCTCTTAACCACTTAAAATGTGAACACAAGATTACTACAAACCTAAAATCTTTTTGTTTGTTTTTTGTTGCAAGCTAATTACTACTAGTCTAACAGCTCCAGATTGCACTAAGTACATTGGCGACGAAACAACACATCTCTTGCCTTGACTCCTTCAATCAGCCACATAGTCTCTAACAAGGTAGAAAAATAGCTTCAAATTGAACACCTGATCGGTTCTATTATAGCCGGATGCTTCCACCAAATGCAAGTGTTTTATCATCTTCAAGCAAAGATTTGGTGGTGGCAGTACTGCACCTCACCATACACTGGCATACAGTCTATCCAAATCCAACAGCTTCAGAAAGCCTAAAATGCTGATATTAAATATCAGTCTAAGTAAAAGAACTCATGTGACTCAAGCCAGTCTCCCAATCACAAACTAGATCATCTTCAGATAGTCCAACTTGTTTTAAAATGTATACAAGAAACTGCTCCCAAACACATTCTCCAAATCATCTTTTACAATCACCCAGGTAGCGCTGGTTAGAAGCAAAGATGAACTTCTGCCTAGCACCTCTTGGGTGAATCTTAACTGAAAAGCAGGATGTGTATTTTATTTAGCGAAATCCTTCTGGAACTCTTGAACCAGAACATCACATAATCAACACATTTGAATACTTGACAAAGTAGGATGGAGGCCAGATTGGTGATGCATGTGAGCATTGACATTTAAGTTCTACCATTAGAGGTATGAACCTTAACCTCATTTATACTACTTTTCATACATGATCCTAGCATTGTCAATACAAGCAGTAACCACGTGATCAAAGATGCAGATGACGACAACATGAGGCAACCTACAGGGGTTTTCTGTCAGATATGCCAATTAACCTGGCAGAGAAAGTTATTATTTAAAGAGTACAGCAGATTCTCAATCAAAATAATGCAACACAAAATACCAAAACACTAGTGTGTTCCTTTACTACCAGACATAGTCACTTTACAATCTTCAGTACAATGTAAAAAAGGTTTACAAATAATATTCGGAAACACCGTAACAGATTTTAGGCCTTTAACTGGGTACTCCCGCATGAACGTGCCCTTGGTGGAAAGAGCACGAGTATCTATTCAGATGTAGTTCAAATAAAAATTTATTAAAACAAATATAATTATAAGTTACAACCACTGAAGTTATTCACTATTGCTTACAGCATGTGGTTCAACACAAAGACTACCAGAATGTACATCAATAGGTTCTGGAACGAAAGGGCGAGGCAGTCTAAGCAAAGGAGTGGATCAGCAGTGCAAAGAAGAAACAGAGTAAATAAGAGTAACTATTAACCAGTCAGAGCTGCAGGCTATGTAGAGCAGTTGAACAAAGAAAAAGTATATTATGCAACCACCACAAAAATCTTTGGTGCAGCTTCGCCAGTTGTACTGTACATGGCGTTCACAGCACTAAAAGAATAGTGACTTTGCAAAGCAGACATCAAAATAGGCTGCTAACTTTACATTCAAATTATTATAGACAAAAAGCCTTAAATGTGTTACAGTTTAAAGAAAAGAAACAAAATCTTCCAGTTGTGAAAAGGTTCCAGAAATAAAGGTTCTACATTTTCTTCAGTGTGGCAACTGCTTTGAGTTGTTTTGCTTCAGAATTACTTTAAGACAAAATACTGACAAACTCAGAACTTCCTTTGGTAATCACAAAAGTGGTTATTAATGTAGAACATGCAGCATCTACAGTGTTAGATAGAGTAGATAGGAAAACCATTAGTCCAGATGCAATTGTTGTCATTTGCTAAAATAATTCTTATATCTGCTGACCCGTTCAAATGAATTCTAATAAAACAGTATTTTTTTTTATTCATTACAGTATGTGTGTTTAAGGGGTTTGTAATTAGTTAGCTAGATGCATAGGTAATGCACATTTCCATAGGCCGAAATTTTACTATGATATCATTGTATTGTTTTAGACTTTTCAATTGTGTGTACATTATGATTTAAAACGGAGAAATTAGATTCATAAAAATAAAAGAAATTCATCACATATAGCAAGTGCCAATACCACTGTTGCTGACATACAAGCTTACAAAATCAAAAGGAAAGAAACCCCTTCCAAACACAAGGCCACAGACTATATAATACATCACAAAGCATCACTATAAGGCAAAACAATTTTCTAGTAAGAGCCAAGATATAGAAGATAGACGCCGGGCTAAATGGATGAGGAGCTGCAATATGAGGAAGCACCTTCATCTTTACAAGTAGACCATTCAATGGTAAAAAAAAGAGAAACCACTAATTGATGCAGACTTGATTTTTAATTAATCTTACATAGCACAGCGATGATTAGGTAATCACGTTGAGATGTCAGTACAGTTACTGGCTGCTTTAATAGATTAGAGACACATTTACAGGTAAGGATTCAATATGTCTAACGGCCACCTAGTGTATGGAAAAGCAGCAAAGGTTTTCCTCGCTCAGGAACTTGGGAGACAAGTCAAGAACGCTGTTTATTAAGCAAAGTCAGTCACTAAACAATCTTGCATGTTTTATATAGAGGTTATGTAGACATTAGCCAAGGTCGTACAAGACAAACTAGTGGCAGTTCCAAAACCTTTAAGAATGATTCAGGAGGAGGAGTTGATCAAAATAAAAAACTGTGGAAATTGGATTGATACTAAATAAAATACCAAATAGGTACGATTTAAAACTAGATTAAAACCAAATTGACAAGGTGTTTTTACAAATTTACGTGAAGCAAACTGCATACTTGTTTATTGGTGCTGCAACAAAGAAGGAATGGTAATATCCAAGATAAGGCAGGAAACACTGGTTTCAAACAAAGATATTATTTCCTACCTTTTAAATTCCTTGAGAGAGAACCAGCTAGTCTTACTCTCGTTATGCTCGTTTATTAAAGCAGTAGGCAGGATTTATAAATGCCTTGTTACAAAGTACTCTACCTTCAGAGAACAGCTAGCTAAAATGCTGAATAGGCTAAATATGGTTTTAGCATTACAGACCACCAGCTAAGTTCTTCATTTCCATTCAAGCAATAAAAGCATTGAAAAACAGGGGACCGTCGCCCTTTCAAGACCCACAAATATTTACTTGTCAAAAGATGCAGTTTGTGATGCACTGTGATAGAAAGACCACTGTCTCTCCATTTCGTACTGACAAAATGAAGGATATACAGGGCGGTGGTATGAGAGATAGGTATCCAGCTTACACTGCTGAGGAGTGGGAACATAAGAACTTAAGGGCTTTCACAGGATGCATTCAAGGAGACATTTTAAGAGGACACATACAATACTTGAATTGGCTCAGGTCTACTTCCCGAGGGTTGATCACAGTCTTGACAAGGAGGTAAGCAGTGAAACAAAAACATACATTACAGACTTTACAGTTCCTTTCAACTCAACGTAAAATAAAAAACAAACTAAGAACTACAAAAAAGACCTCATTTTAAACCCATGCAATACATATTTTGCCCTCAGCATTAAAAAACAGCAGAGTAAATTAATTGGACTTGTTCCATCAGTCCTTGCTCACAGGATACATCCAGAAAAGACCAAACACTGCTATAAATATGGAGGGGGAGTGTTTACAGTCTTTAGAAACTCAAACGTCATCACAAGATAGTAAATGGGTTCTCAAGTATTACCATCTGATTAGAATCTTTTCATGATATTGGTGAGCCTTGGGTGGGGCGGACGTCCAAATTTTCTAATCTGTCCAGTTAAAGCCAGTGTAAAAATTCTACCACCTTATTTCTATGACAAAGATGCTGGGGGTGCCTGCAGAAGGCAAGAATAATGGTCGCATAGTCAGGTTATAATCCTGATTGGGGAAGGTGGGATCTGGGTGCCCCAAAAACCTATAAATCTCCCGAAGCACATATTGACTGCCCAGTGAGTGGCACAGAGTGGGGGCTTTTTTACTCTGTTCACGATGATTTATGCTCTTCAATACAGAGCGCTGTTCCCCTGCAACATGAACATCTACTAAAAGTCACCCAAAGTGCAGCACTGCTGGACACAAACTGTGAGACCCTGCTGAGCCTCATTCTCAGAAGCACTGAAACTTGGCCTCATCACATCAGTCCATAAAACTGACGTCATCAGTCCATACTAAATTCAATACCAGCCAAGTACAAAGAACCACAAGATAAGAACATGACAACACTGGTTGCACTGATCCGAATTCTGAGACTAGCGAAGATGGTATGAAGTAAATGATGCATGCTATTCAAGCCAGCCTTCAGGTTATAGACAACAAAATTGATATGCTAAATACTTGCATTGACTTCCTGTCTCATACCCTGGAAAAACACGACAGTCAGCTGACTGAGGCAGAACAGAGGATCTCAAAAACAGAAGACAGCCTCAGCATCAAGGAGACACACTACATAACATGGGGATGATGCTTCATGTTAAAAATATAGTGAAAAATGAGGACTTAAAGGCGCAGTCATGCTGCAAAAACATAAGCATCATAGGGGTTCCGAAGTCCACTAACATTGGAATAATGAAAGACTACATGGAGCCTCCGCTGATAGCACTATTGGGCCGGGAGACACTCTCACAGCTTCTAGTGATAGAAAGAACCCATAGATCACTAGCTGCATGACCTCTACCTGGAGCCCTGGATGTCCCATAATAGTGCATTTTCTTAATTTGAGGAATATGATATAAACAGCTCTCAGACTAGTTTGGGAAAAACGTACTATGTCCTTTAACAGCAACTCGATCTCCCTTTTTGTCTGGATTTTACTGAGGAAACCCAGGAAGCAAAACAGAAGTTGAAGCATATCAAAAAAAAGAAAAACGACATATGTAATGCTGTACCAAGCTTGCCTCAAAATTACCCATCATGTAAAACACCATATATTCCAGACCCCGCAGCAAGCCACAGACTATATGAAGATATACAGAGTGATTCCAAAAAGAAGTAGCCCCGACAATCATTGGTCTATGCCACTGACCACAGTGAGAGGTAATGATGCTTCTACAGTCACCTTTGCTCCTCGAACCAGCAACTGAAGTTTGGAGTTACTTTTTTATTTTTTTTAAATCGATATCAGCCCTTCCGCATATTTGACACTCATCTCTCTGCCCACTATACTTACACAAACAAACTAAAGTGCCTAATGGAATGCAATGTGCTTAAAATTGTCCTTCAACACCCCCTCAATTTCTGATAGAGGGATGACAGCAGTCTCTTTGGCCTGCCCTCAAAAGTTACACCCGAACTGGATCAACTAGTAGTTCAAATGGCACAGTGCTTAGGAGACGGTATATTGTTAGGTTTGTATTTTAATCAGGGACATATCCTGGTGCAGCTGCGATACTATACTGTGGAGTTATGGGAGGGGGGGCAGAGGGGAATTTAGGGATTGTGTGGAAGATTCACTGTAGTATATGGCACAGTAGCTACACTAATATTGAAGATGAGGAAATATACATACCACTCTTTAATTTGGCTGAGCAACATCAATTCATTCGATCACGGTACACACCATAAGCCATGTACAATGAACAAAAGGTCTCAACTCTACACTGGCCTTAAGAACTCCCATAAATCATACTGAGTTATGGCGTTCCTGGATAGACATATTGTTATAGCCTTAGTCAAGGAAACTAATCTTACCGCCACTTTGCAAGTAGATGGGCCACTCACTGTATTGCCTCCTCCTACACTGCATACAATCGGGAGTAATCATACTGGTAAGAAAGCCATAAGACTTCATGCGCAGGGAGAACTTGTAGAGAAGCACAGTAAATATGAGATCCTTTGGGGCGGACACAATACCTCCTTCATTACCATAGTTAAAGCTATGGCCAAATTTTGATGAACCTCAATTCTATTCTGCTTTATTATAGGGTGGTAAATTCAACTGCATGTTACAAGGGCACTTAGACAGGTCCTCAGAGTACAATAAAGGTCAGATCAGAAGCATCCTATATACTACAGGTAATTATGTTATAACATAGGCCCTTGGAATTCAGAAGGAAATATCTGGAGAGAGAAAAAAAAAATACATAGAGGGCACTTTTTACTCAACAGTATAGAACATCTAGATTGGACTACTGGGTAGTTGCACGAGATACAATGAAATGGATACATGTTTCATAACACCTAGTCCGAGCACTATCAGATCCCTTACCTATACTACTTAGATTTGCATCACCTGAACCACTCTCTTTTGGAGGGCTATGGTGCTTAAATCTGGAACTCCTAAGGGATACACTGTTTCGGGAAGAAATACAGTAAGACATTTTGAAGTATTTCAAAATTAATATAGGTACAGTAAATCAACCGGGTACAACCTGGGAGGCCATTAAAGCTAAAATGAGGGAAATGAAATTTATTGCTAATCAGAACGGAGTTCACAACACATTATGCAGACAAATGAATAGCATAGAGCACAACATAAAACAGCCTTGCCACGATCTAGCCCTTGGCAAGAGCACCCTAATCCTCAAACAAATTAGGGCTTAGATCACAGAATATGCAGAAATAGTGGAAAAGGAAAGAAAATGTCCTGGTAAATATGCTTTACAGTGTATAATGAGGGTGAACGGCTTGGGAAATATTTAGCAAAATTGTTAATATGTCCATGGGCTGCTAATGACATAACTGAGTTGGTGAATACATTGGAAAGACCTTCGCCAAACAACAAGCAGATTTTGACCATATTTTCGAACTATTTCTCTGAGTTTTACACTCCAATGTGCAGATGCTCACTCGCTCAGCAAGATGAATATAAAGGAGATATCACCATAGCATGACTATAGGATGATCAGCGACTATTTTAGCTGTAGCCCTTTTAAATAGATGAGATTAAAAATGTCATAGCCGGGCTCCCAAAAGGTAAAGCTTTGGGTACAGATAGACTCCCAGCTGAGTTTTACAAACTATACGTTGATATCCACATGCCACATCTACTGGTGGGGTATGAGGAAGCCAGACAGCAACAGTCGCTCCCTCCTTCCATGCATGAAGCTATTGAAGCCGGGTAACAGGCACACAAATGCGATATTACAATTTTAGCTAAACTTATTGCTATTCGCCTATCCCTCCTGCTCTCAGTCCTGGTAAGGGCTGATCACTATGGTTTTCAACAGGGCCGCTCTACATCACATACCTTTTGCAACTTATTTGCATCAATAAATGACTTACACTTTGAAATGAAGGTAGTAGTAGTGTTCCTAGATGCAATCAATGTATCTAATTCTCTCGAGTGGGATGATCTATTTAATAAACCCATTGGGATGGGAGTACCCCAGTCATTTGTAGACTGGATTAGGCTACTGTATAATGCCCCCACTGCTAAACTCCAGGTTGATAACATTATAACACAATCCATATGTATCTCACATGGTACCCGCCAGGCCAGCCTCCTCTGGCTCATTCCTTTTGCACTGGTGCAAGAGCCATTGGCGGCCAAGCTCAGGCAATGGCATCCTGGACTCGATTTACGCTATACACGCAGACACATCCTGATTTCTATGCATGTGAATGACATGACACTGTATCTTACAAACCGAAACAGAACCTTAAACCCAGTGATCCGGTAAAATTTCTGGTTTGGTGAACTATCCGGAGTGCCAATTAAGTGGCAGAAGCCTCATATATTTCTACTCACAATCAACACTAAAAGCTTTATCCATTTAAATGGTGCACAGATTCTCTCAAATATCTTGGTATTAGGATACACTAGGATGCGCAATCCGTTGTACGAGATAATTATGTGGAAGCACTTACTGATATTACAGATTAGATCATGCACCCGATTGCCCTACCTCTCCCTGGTGGAATCAGAAGGAGCAAAGCCAGCGGTAACCCTCTGGGACAGCACCGGATTATCAATTACCCCTTGTATTGGTAGGTGATAAGTTCAAATTCACCCTGTGTGTGCGCTCTCGAATGGTACCCGCTAACACAATACCTCCCCAAATACTGGGGCAAAAATGGAACATAAATAGCAAAAGGCGCACCACAACCTCAAATTTAAATTTAACTCAAATTAAATTAGTCCATATACATCAAGTTTTTTCTTTTCCAAATTGATCTTCTTTATTTTTCATTTGTTAAAATGACATTTAGGAACAGCCAAAGCAGCCGACGCGTTTCGTCCTCTTGGGACTTCTTCAGGGCGTAAGAAACAATGCATCTGTTTGTGTAATTCTTTCTTGGAAATTCTGAGATGTCATTCAAAATCAATAAATGGTATAATGGATAATTTGAATAGGATAATGGTCTGATTACGACAAGTTGCGAATGATCGTCCCGTCTTGTAATTAGGAGTAGAATATCCGATCAAAAGTATATCCAATGATAAGGATAGGAGTCCGAATCTTTAAAATGCCCGATTCCGCATCTTTCAAATCCTGGACGGGAACTAATCCTCTGGTTTTCCGTGGTGGAATGTAGCCTAATTAATATGGCCATTCTATCCAAACATAGGCAGGAGGGCAAGCAGGGTCAGTTGGGCACTATTACACCCCTATTCAGTAAGGGAGGATTTGGAGCTCCAAACCTAGAACTCTGATATTTATGTGTGCATGCCCCTTTTGCCCACCACTGGTACCACCAAGAGCCTATACAATTCAATTCAATTCAATTGTTCTTTATTTCGGTCTCTTGGACCATAAAAGAATTACAGCATAAAAGAAATTCATAACATTGGAATACAGCTACAGTTTACAATCAATGTAACA
Organism: Triturus cristatus; assembly: GCF_964204655.1. Lineage (NCBI taxonomy): Eukaryota > Metazoa > Chordata > Amphibia > Caudata > Salamandridae > Triturus > Triturus cristatus. The sequence continues at coordinate 141,807,205 of NC_140580.1, read as the reverse complement.
GTTTGTAAAACCATCATTCCTTCAATAACTTAATACACTGGGTGCGTCTGCGCCACATTGAAGTTAAAAATGTTGCCACCGCGAATACAATTGGGGCGGACAGATCACTTTTCAAGATCCTGTAGGCCAAGATGATAGCGCCTAAAGCCCAGGTTTCTGAGTATTGGGACAAGCCAGTAATTTCTTGCTTTTCTGTATGCTGGACAGAAGAATATTATATGCAAGTCGCACTCCCTCCAGTAGTCACAAGCTGGGCAATGGAGTGAGCTCTCAGCATTTGTCCATCGCGCCACATACAGCGGTTAAAACAGATAGACCAGACCCTGTTCCACTTGGCTCACTGATTGGAGCAACAAGCTCTTGTTGCAATGACAAGGTCTCCACTACTGCATGCAATAAAAGGGCCTGGGAGGGTGTATACAGGAAAGCTGAGCGATTTGGCATTTATTCTCCATGGCTACCACTACACTATCACCCCCTACTGCCAGCAACCCACGAACCAAAGGCCGGGGCACAACTCCAAAAACTTGGTATTCTAACACCCCCAACCCCATTGCAAACCTGTTCTTGTTCTTACTGATCACAGAAATAGCACACATACTTTATTACATCACCAGATATTTTTAAAAGTGAGTAGGTGTCTGCTACGCAATTGTTACAGTAGTCAATGAAAGCACAAGTGGTAATAAATGAAAGGGGCAACAACACATTTCATTTCAAGCAACCATCACTACACCATCATCATTAAATCCATAGGAACACAAGAAAGAATTGACTAAGTTGAAGCTTAATAATTGCTCCCATACCCGGAAGATGTACTTTCAGATGTGAAGTCCTGCTGAGGAAATGCTACAGGTTTGCCATTGGAAAACAAGAACCCCACTTGAGATCCCAGGCACGTTTTCCTCAGGGATCATCGCCTCTTCTTACACTTCAAACAAGCAATTGGCATCTGGATTTCAATTTCCATGGAGGGCAGAATGGTGGAGGGAGAGGGGGAATTCAAGTACCTCAGTTTACCTCCACCAGTTAAGTTGAAATTGCCCCGAGGTAGTGGAGGTCTCTTCCCTACCAGCATCAGGCTGCACAATTTCTAACACATACCGAACCATTCAAGCTGCCCTGAGGGGGGACTGAGAGGGTTACCTCCCAATTTGTCCTTCTTGGAGAAGCTGAATCTGCTACTAAACACTAGGAAATGTTACGGGTAGTTAGAGGAGATGAGGATTTGCGCTATTAGGCCACATTCCCCTGTCTTCCCTCATACCCCTCCTCACCACCAATGTCCCCTCAGTAAGCAGATTTGGACTGCCATACACAGAGGAGCTGAAACATTCTGTAGACAAAATTAAGATAAAAAGAATATATAGTGTGGGTTTACCCAGACATCGAGCCACACTCCTATCTTCCAACTGCAGAAAACCTTTTCAGGATTCCTGGGGGTCTGCTGGTTGGGTTTACCACAAATATGCTGTGCAGTGTACCTGACATGGCCACCTGATGCCATGGTTTTAAAGGCTTTCAACAACTGACAAACTTACACCCTTCCCCCACACCATCTACGAAGTGCTGAACAGATTTCTAATCCTTTGCTTGCCATGGAGTCTGAGTGAAGGGACTACTGGTCTTTACTATTCTGCCCAACAAGGAGAGCAAAGTAAGAGGATAATGCACCGATCAGACTAGACTGGATCGTGCAACTACGCAACTAATTTCCTTTGTACACTGAGATTGGCAGCGAGGAGAGGCAAGAGAAAGGAAGGAGAAAGAGAGAGAGAGAGAGAGAGAGAGAGAAAGAGAGAAAGAGAGAGAAAGAGAGAACTAGAGAAAGAGAGGGAAAGAGAGAGAGATGCATGAGTTGGTTTTTGAGTGAGTGGGTTGGTTGGGTGAGAGCTGTTACCTATGTAGGGAATCTGGTGGCTGCTACTCTGGCATCTGGAAACCATTGAGGACTGTCTATCCCTAGGTATGGTGCTATCCTGGTATTTGGTGGCTTCCCACAGCTTCTGATATTTGTTGCCCACCTCTAGTATATTGAGATCATATATGGCATGTGTTTATAAACATATCAAAGAGGATATGAATGATGTGCAACTGTGCAATGTTAAGTTAGTGCCCTTGCCAAAAGGACTGGCCATTAACGTTTTGGACAACTATCTCCTGCAAGATATGCTGTTTTAGTAGACCAGTGGGAGCTCAGAATTGTAGGACTGTAGCCAGTCCATTATCTCCATGTGTTTGCTTTGTTCGCCCTAAGTTGGCAGGGTATGCCTAGACATGGGTCCCTTGCTCACTTTGCCACTGGATTCAAGCTAGCTTGGCTGATGAGGGATGTTACCACGAAACCGGTCCCAGGATGCTTGTTTCAGGTCCAGGGAAGACCTGGCATGGCAGTTCGGGCTGGCCTGTTCCCATGAGACACAGGGTCAAGACTGATTTGCATATAGTGGAGTCTGAACTGGGGTGGTGAAGTGAGCTAAAGAACAATGATGAATTCAACCCAGATCTGTGACTGGGGACGAGTGTCTGTAAAGTTTCAGTGATCCGTCCATCATCTCCTTCTGTTTGGACTGTAGTCACTGGCAGCAAATTATAGTCATTGATGGCATGAGATCGTGAGGAAATTGCAACCTTTAAACTGGCTAGATGTGGATTTTTAGCCAGTTTGGTGTTTGCAGGGCACGTGGGTAAGAAAAACCAGTGAGATCTATGCTAGTCACACAGTTCCCCAGTGTCTAATTTTCAAAAACCTACTTAGTTGGTATCTTTCTAGTGGCACCTTCGTGCATGTAGTGTCCCTAGCCTCGGCGAATGTAAATTAATACACCACACATGAAGCTCTCTAATAGACGTCTTTATTTCTCAGTATATGATCACACACAGCACTCTCCTTATGTCATAACCATTAATAACCACACCTTAACACCTCCCAGCAAGTTGATTTCGCATGGAGTCACGAGGGTCCTAGCACACACAGTCTTATTACACTACAGTGTATTTTTTAGATGACCACATAAGCTGTGTTAGAAGTTCAGTATTGCTTTCTCCATATTCTTGGACCTTGAATGGTGCTCTGATACAGGCAGTTTCTTGAGATCATGTGCTTTTGTTTGCTAGATTAAAGTTAAGCTAAACAATAACCTACATGTGGTGTCTTAACAGCATCCTACAGTTTCTTGGTGACTGTTGACCGCAAGCCCAAATACTGCAGTCAAGCCATCCACATAAAAATTGTTCCTATTTTCCTGCTGCTCACAAGGTCACTTAACATGGTTGCATTTTTGGCCTGTTCCTGTTGTGTATGATATTTCACAGACAGGTCGAGGATACTGTTTTTAATCACAAGTGCACAGAAGCAAGATAAGCCACAAGTACTAATATAATTTGATTTAAAAAACTTATTGCATTCCTTTTTTAAGGAGTGCCCACAAAACATGTTTGGCACAAACTACACCTCATTTGCATGGCATGGTAGGCATTTTTAAAATTACGAGTGGAACAAATGACTAAACTCACCAAAACATTGTGAGGTACAATTTAAAACATGTACGGCATTCAACAATTCTTTTTAATTAATTATTTATCGTCAACTATTGGCTCTGAATAGCATATGTTTCTGGACAAACTATTAAAGGTATGTATCTGTTTCACCATGAAAGGTAGGCACCAATATTACTTTCATAGACCACTCTTCAAAACAAAAAGGTATAGATGTAAACTTTGTCACCAACTTCACTTTCTTCCCCATTTACATTCACTAATTTGTGAATTCAATTATTTTCTTTCAGAAAACATTTACCAACCTACACCAATAATGTCCTACCAAACTAAGAATTTGGCTAGTTGCCACAAACATATAGCCTTCTAGGTTCACCCACGAATTGCACGTCTATTTCTTGAAAACATTGCAACACGCAGGAATGACTAACAACTACTTAAACCAAAGCTGAAGCTACCATTGGCAATGACAATAGATCTCTATTAAATGTGCAACCCCTTGCACTCACGCACCTCAGGATTCTTACAGGTAGAACTCTACCTGCAATCACGCAGGCACAACTCCTTCTATACTGCTACGGGCACTCTACTCACCCTGAATTTAAAATACAAAGGAACTCTGCTCACCCTTCACTTACTCAGATACTCTACTCACTCAGAACTCACATGTGAACGAAGCCCACTAGGACTTCATCAAAAATCAATTACACAGACGAATCCTTTGCATGGACACCGCTCATGCTGCACTCACACAACATACTCCTCACCATGCATTTTCCGAGGAACACTGATGACCCTGCATTCACACATAGACACTCCTGACACTCACACAATGAAACAATGTGCTCACACAACTCATTTTATACTCCGAGACCCCTCCTCCTGCACTTACACAAGCACATCCTTCACACACAAAGGTAAATTCAGCACCAGCATATAAGCCATTCATCCTACTCTTGCACAACCATGTCACTCACCCCACTAGTCACCACACACTTAAGCAGCTCTCCCCACAGTCACACAGGCCTGCTGCTCACTAAACATTCAGACACTGCTCACTGTGTGCACATACTCACACTATACTTACACAGGCACACGGCAAATACTCATAGTGCACTCACACTGCTTACTCTTAACTCACTCATTCTACCCTTACACTGTCACATAGTTCATAAATTCTCAGTGAAACTGTGCATTGCTTGGACAACATAAACATCAAAACGCTCCACATTTAAGGACATAGTCTTCGGCTTGTTTGCAAAGACCTGGCCACTAATAGCGTAGTTGCAATAGTTAAATTGTAGCTGCCACCCCTGTGTGAGAAGATGCTAAATCCTCATGTGCTGTTAAAATCAATCCTAACCTGCGATCTAAATTAGGTATTACTCTTTCCAACCCTACCCTTGGAATATGAGTAAATGGAATGTTTCACATGCTTAACTGGTAGTAGTTTAGTGGAAAACATTTAGTCAGGTGGGTGCCATTGCACTCAGCATTGACAGTCATGATATCTGCATCTATTTTCGTACTGAAAAGAGTAACTGCATTGACTGCGACAGTTTGCACCATTGCTTTTGCAGCTTTGTCACCCATTAACTTTGCTGGAATGTGTATTCCTACATCGGTGGCTCAGCGTGTGAATAACATGAGCCTGTGCCAAGCTAGCTGTAAGCTTAGCTAGCCATTTGTCTCCAAAGCACCCGATACTTGATCATGTACCCTTTGCAGTCTCTGAATCCATTCTGGCTCCAGTAGTGTAAATACTCATTCTGAACTGGACATAATAATCTGAATCACACACTATAATTGTGGGGAATTCAGGATCCGTATTCTCAAGTGCCCGAATTACAGCTTTCAGTTCAACCAGCATGTATATTTTATGAGATTGGAATTCTCCACCCCTCATCTTTCCTTTCACCAACGCCCAAGCAGAAGAGTATTTGTGTTTTGTCCCTACTGCAGGCTGGGCAGAAACCTCAGCATAGATTACAAAATCATACTAATCTAGAAGCATTATCTCATTGGACAGAGGATATTAATGTTCATATTGAAGGTATGCTTGTGTTTATAGTGTAGAGTCAAATATGTAGTCTACATCTATTGCTGTTAGTGAGTTGGCCCATTGTATCCATCTTGGATGTAAAGCTTACGCATTTGGAACGCTGTCCTTTGTGACAGTCTCCAAGGCTGGAATGGCAGTCACAACAATTATTCGTTTTTTCTGAGCTATTGATCTTTCTTTCACTACAGCTGTCTGTACTGATTTCAGGTTCTTTTTTGTCACTGCAAAACGCATTTCTACATGGTTATACAAATGCGATTTATATGCAATTGGTACAGTGGATCCTTCATTGAATGTGGAATAAGTGTATCCTGATTTACCCGCATAATACGGATCACCAAATTTGTGGTGTTGACACGTGTGCAAGTGTTTTGAAGTTAACATTTCAGCTTGTACTGAACATACAATCTTTCTGTGTTCAGATGTCCAATGTGTGCTTGAAAAGTCTGGACGAATCAAGTCTTACAGCGGCTTTACGCGTTGTGAATAATCTGGTATGTAGGTTCTGCCAAAATTTAGAAAACCAGATATTGATTGGAGTTTTTTTCAAAGTGTTTGGAGGTTGTATAGGCACATACTTCACAAAGAAATGCGTTGCCAGACTTTTGCCTTCACTTTACAGCTCATATCGCAAGAAGAGGACGCCGAGATGGGCGATCTTTGATTTTTTTAAATTACATTTATAGCCCATGTGAGCAAAGCCAAGAATTATGCTAGCTACTCTTTTTTGTCAATGCAAAACGCATTTCTGCATGGTTATATAAATGCAATTTATATGCAATTGGTACAGTGTTTCCTTCATTGAATGTGACGTAAGTGTATCCTAATTTACCCACATTATACGGATCACCAAATTTGTGGTGTTGACATGTGTGCAAGTGTTTTGAAGTTAACATTTCAGCTTGTACTTAACATAAAACCTTTGTGTGTTCAGATGTCCAATGTGGGCTTGAAAAGCCCAGAATTATGCTAGCTACTCTGGTCAACTGCGTTGTTAAGTCATCATCCGTTTGGCAAATGTCACTGACATAAGACCAGTCTTGGTCATCAAAACCTTGTAAAGGTTCGGTTACACAGGATGAGAACAGCCACAGACTATTCTTATACCCTTGAGGCAATTGAAATAACTGTTTTTGAGAACTTGAAGCGCTGAATGTAGTCAAGCACCTGCTTTCAGACACTCTGTTTTGGCAGAAAAACCCATTTGAAATGCCTACTGTGGTTTTATATTTTTTGTGCACTCAACTACTCATTAGTGCCGCGCTAGGCACGTTTTGTACTGCAAAAGTGCATGTAGCAATGTTCAAGTGTCTGTTACATAAGACTAAACAATATGAATGGTCTAGTTTCATTACTGGATTATTCATTGGTTAGGTGTAACTTTCTAATACACCTTGGTATTCAAGGTGTAAGAGGATGTCTCTAACATGTTTTTTTAGCCAAATGTTTAATGGGGTACGGTCTTGTGACCAAAGATCATTGTGACCAAGTTGGACTTCACAGATATGTTGTGGTAAGGAGATCCATCATCCCAACCCCAGTGATAGAGTTATAACGCCGGACCTTGTGCTAAGGCCCACTCCTATGCGTATGTGTGTTTAACAGATTCTAAAATGAGGCTGGAAAAGATGGTAAAATTACTGTTTCTCCTTGTGGGCAATCCTTAACAAACTCAGTGGTCCAATCTTTTTCAGCCAAGAGGCTGTTGTAGCCAAACAAAATGTACTCCCAAAAGGGAGAATTAATGTTACAAGGTATATACCCTTCATCCAGAGCTGTAATTCATATAATTGATTAGGGATGCACAGTCTCTGGTCCGGTGGTTCCACCTGGACGGTGTAACTTGTTGCTACTGCCGCCAGACACTCCATAAGATTACGGCAAATTATTGTGGCGTCTGCCACACTGGGCAATGGTCAGAGCCCACTCCTCGTGCAGAAGTGGAGCCCTCAGTATCTGTGGCATGTTTGCCTTTAATCCCAGACACTTTCTTGTTTTTAAACTAAGGCTTAGATTGGAATGGTTTGTCTTCCTTGTTAGGCTGAGCCTAGACAGCGAGTGCGCGGTCTCTTCGAGACATGGTGTAATATACTTTGTGGCTTACAGCCCGCACATTGCTTTTCATTTGTTTATTGCAATGTCCTTTAAAAATCCTTGCTTCCAAGTGGTTCTTTCCTATTTACCCCTCTTTTTCATCTGTTGTTCACTCCCACAGAGCAGCGCCCCAGTACTTGTAGCCTTCCCCTTGTGTGTATATAGGCTTGTTTAGGGGCACTATTTTTTCTTTTGTTTCTGCGCAGGGGCATGAAAAGGCTCCCTGTTTGCACAGCTGCTACCCCTGCCTTACGATTTCGGGCACAATTTAAAAAAGGCCTGTACATCTAAATAGATAAATAAAATAAAAGGTGCACCCACTTTCATGTTTCACCATGAGCACCTTTTTTTTTTTTAATCTGCATGGCGCACAACTGCTGGTCATCGGCACTGCAAGGACTCAGGTATTTAAAGCTTCAGGTCTCTGTCTCTTCCCCCCCCCTTCAAAGAGTGTACATGATCCCACTGTGCCCCCTCCAAGTACTAATTACAAGGGATGGCCTCTTGCACAGGGCTATCCCCCTCTTATGCCCAAGCAGCAGTAGTCACCTCCTCCTTCGAGCCCAGAGACACCAGAATTCTGCCTGATAGGATGTTGCCATAAAAGTGTTTGTCAAACATCAGAAAGTTTTATCAGAAATGCATGCGTTCCTGTCACGGTCCAGGCCTACGGCGTCCGCTTTCCCATCTTTCTCTTTCAGCCGGTGGCTGCTTTCTGGCAACTGAAATCAGCTGCTCGGCCACCCCTGTTATATACGCTTTTGTGGACATTTTAACTTTTTTACGTTTTAAAGACCGCTCCAAGATTTAAATGTAATAAAAAGCTGAGTTATGAAGAAAATGCGTCACCGCTTTTGTTAGTGTTGTAAAGGTGCATCTCTCCCTTTGTCCCTATTTGTGTGTGTGTGTGGGCTCCCTGTGCCTAGAGGATGTCTCTCACACGCTCCTTTTCATTTTTCTGAGCTCTCCCTCTTTCTCGTGCATAACAGAGATGCCGCTGACTCCCATCTCTCACAACTCACCTCTGTAATGAATGGCAACTTTTGTCAATCGCCTCAGTGCAGGACCTGCGGAGGCACCAGTCAACTCAATGCAATTTATATCTGTGAGATATGGGAGACTCTAGGGGGGGACCCCATCATCGCATTCTACAGGGATGGGGGTGGCATTATACCACTGTCTCCACATGCTTGGAACTAACGATTCTCTGGAGAATCCAGAGTACTGGCAGCCCTTTCTTTCTTGATATTTGTGATCGCTGATAAAAAAAAAATCAGATATTTTCATTACCAACCCTCGCCCTTTCCTGCCCTTCTTTCCCCTTCTATTTCCTCCTCTCCAGCTCTAGTTTTTCTCTCAGTTTTTTCCTTCTTTTCCCTACCTAAATTCTCTCTCACAACATTCTCTCCTCATTCACTCGTCACTGGTCTATACTCGCCTCATTTTAATACTTTCACTTTTGTTACACTTCACACTTCCCCTTTCCTATTTGTCATCTTGCCTCTCCTTTTTCTTTCTCACTCTACATTGAATTCCTTCTACCCCTGCTATGTGCGCAATTCTGTAGTCCCCTTTTCTCATCATTCCTCTAGGTCATACCCCATTTTTGTTTACTCTCTCACCTCCCATTTTCTTACCCTCTATTCGATCTTTCTTTTCTTCTCGCCTCTTCTGCTGTTAGTCTCAATCTCTCAAAAGCTTGTTCTCAATTTCCTTCTTACTCATGCTTTTGTTTCAGATACATTTTAATGTTTTTTGTTCAGACTCCTATCATTCTTCCATCCTCTCTCCAATGTTCCACTTCCTTTTACCCTCTTTTCTCTTTACCCTGTCATTTTCTTTTACTCTGTTACACCAGCCCTTTTCCGCACTCATTCCTTTTTCCTTCAACACTTCTTTCATTTATTACCTCTTTCTTACTTTCAGCCTGACAGATCCCTCTCTCTTCCGTTAACTATCTTGAAATTTATTCACCTCATAGGTAATCGAAAGCCTGTAAATGCTCGTTAGATTTGATTCTACACCTTTGATCAAGGAGAATCTTAAACTCCTAGTGAGTAAGAGTTGCAGAGATACTATACGATACAAGTTACATCTCGAAATAGAACAAGGGCGCACACAGCATCTTTGTGACACCCTCAGCCATCTGTTAGTTTCAGACAACAGTGCCTCTACTTATGGGAGATGGAGTTTTAACATAGTGTTTGGATGTAGCCCTCCCGAAGCAATGCAAGATGCGGTTTTATTTAACTCTGGCTTTCTAGCAAAGACACTTGTGAAATTGGGGCCATTTGACTGCACGTCTCAGTTGTTGGGGCATAACGCAGGCCGCCGCATCTCCAGCTGTGCAGTGCAGGAGAGGGTCGCACCCTTCTGGGCCCCCCATTCAGTACACACCTATGGATACCCGGAGGGGATATAAGAATCTCTGTGGCCCCTCATCACATTCTGCAGTGGCTCCCAACATGCTGAACTGCCCACTGCTCTATGAGCCACATCATAAAATGCCCTTTTGCACTATTAGTTTTAAGGGGTATTGAATCAGAATTTCGCGAAACGATTGCAAAAACGTATGATACTTGTTTTTCTCATGAATTTCTAGCCATGTAGCAGCACTGCGTGCTTCTGATCTTGAACTTAAAATGGGATCGAGTAAAAAGAAAAATTATATATTTTTCTTATCAAACAAAATGATATTATGGGTCCCCTTGTTTTGGTAATTATTGATGATGAGAGATCGAATGTCAGACTGGTCGTGAAACCCCTAATAAAAATCGTGGATGGCCCCCCTTTAAAAGGTTTCAACTCTTATGTACAACATTTGCAGTCTAAAGATTTTACTAGCAACTATTATTGGAGGGCCTTTCTAAGAAGTGCGGTGAAGTATATTTCAACATTGTTTTTCTAGCCATACTAATGTTTTCCGCAGCTTTGCGTCCAATACTACAATAGAAAAGCCCCTCAGCAATGGGGGCGTTTTCCCGGTTTTAAGCCTGAGCATTGGTTCTGCAAGTACATCTTTAGCTATTGAAAGGTGCAGTAACCTACAGTCAACCAGTTAAAATCCTGCTAAGTGAGATTCAATGACAGTTTGATAGTAGTGTTGCTAGTAAAAAAAAAATTCAGCTCTGGCAAATGACAGAAGCATTGTATGAAATGCTATATAGAAACAGTTTATTTTTCTGTCTCACTTAGTTGTCCCAAAACTTAGAGTGGGTTTTCTTACCGTTGGAAGGCTTTCTAATAAATCAGATTTGCTTGCTTCTTAATCATTGGCTTTCTTTCCTCTTCCTGTTTGTCCTCCATTGAAGCATAGCTTCTTTACCATTTTGATTGGATGACTTGTTTTGTTTTATTTTTGATTATATTCTCCTGCCTCAAGGTCCTCTGTTACTTGCCACCCGTATTAATTATTTGCTATCTCCGCACACTCCTTTTTTGCTCGCTTTTCGCGGTCCTTTACACACACACAAAAAAGTGTGCGGGGCTGGCATTTCTGCTAGGCTGCTTCATTCTTAAAAAGCGCCATCATGCACATTTACATTTTCGTTTTTACTTACTGCGCCATGTGGAATCCATCATCTTGGATCAGGAAATAAAATATTGAAGAAAATCATAAGCATGTCTTGCCATCATCACTCTGGGCTGCTATATCATCCTGAGACAAACATCACACTTTTTCCATTCTCGTTTCATTACAAATTAGTCCAAAAAATTAGTTTAAAAAAAATTACAATGCTTCACAGAACATCAGCAAAAAGAACTGAGAAAGCCTGAATTTAATAAAGCGAGAACAATTGGCTACTCCAATGCTCATTAATTATGTAGTCGGACGAGCGCTGTGAGCCCTTCGGATTCGCATACTCCTCTCTCTGATCTACGCTCTATTAGTCCTCTCTCCTAGCATTTTTCAGATGACTCCTGAAATGAACAATAAGGACGTGTATCAGTATTCCAATACCTATCAGGCTATTTAATTGAATCACGGTTACACAAATTATAGCACTTTTCAGTGGACTCCTGTTGAGGAGATCCACTCCGTGCTTTAGTCTTGTTTTCTTTTCTTATTATCTCACTTCTTTTTTTAAAGACTTAGGTGCCTGCTTTGAGTTATCCTTGTCAGAATTACTCTTAATTTGTGGTTTATTAGATCTGACTATCAAATTATCTCCATCTATAGATGTACAGGTTTCCTCAATAATTTTCGGTATTTTGTGCTCCTCATCTAACGGAGCAACCTGCTCGAGTTGCTGGCGCATAGCCAACACTGCTGCTTTCTATTTTTATACTACTTAAAATAACTGAGGATACCACGTCAAAATTGCCGATTAGTTTTATCCCCAAATCCAGACCAGGGGCTACCCATACTCATTTTGAATCTATTTTAGCACCTCAGGCAAAACAGCTAATTATGGTGTACCATGTGTACTGCCAGGAATGTGACCCATGAATTGAATTCCTCTGTTTTGTTTGCTTCATGGGCCTCTACCATGAAGATAACATTCCCTCCCGTTCCCGGGAGCCCATGTTGCAATTACATTTGTGTTAATGCCATGTCTGCAAATAATTTGTAGAACTACCTGTCCCGGATCAGCCATTGTAGTATTTACAATATTTGGAATTCAGAGAGGGTACGTCTCTGAGGTGATTCTTTAAAGGTTCAAGCTTGAACAAACAACAGCCAGAAAATAGGAGTTCTCTACTTAGCTGAGGAGGATTTTTCCCTAACACCACAGGCATCTCCATTTAGTAGGGGAGTAGGGTCTTTAGGCACATAAAAGAACAAGCACTAGCAAAGCCAATCGGTCTCGGGTTTGCCTGGGACAAAGTGACAGTGTTGGAGGGGGCCACACAGTAGAGGAGCTACAGTAAGGGCACTACTTTAAGTGACACGTAACTTCCACACAATGCTATGGCTTCAACAACATAATACTAGCAAAAGAAAACCTGAAAATTCCTTGAGCTTGGGTAAATACAAAAAATACAAACAGTAGCTCCCAATGTTATTACTTATAGCCTCATGTAGAGCAGTTGATTGAATTAATCAGGAAGGTAAGTGTAAAAAGTAACAGAACAAATACAGCCCTTGATGCAGCAGCGGCGGCTCCTCCATGAGGCATTATGGTGGAGGAGCGTCTCTCCTGACCCCACATACCACCAACCTGCCAGCAGATGCAAAACTTGAAAAATTAAAGTTGTTAGAAATCGGGGTCTCTAGTTGGCAAGTGCTTGCACCTTTGTCCAAATAGGGACCCTTCTTCCTAGTCAGGCCAAGGGAGTTACACTCCTAAAATAACCCCTGCCCACACCCTTGATAGCTTGGCATGAGCAGTCCGGCATATCTTAGAGGCAGTGTGTAAAGCATTTGCACATAACCAACAGTAATACAGTGTAAGTGCTACAAAAGGACACCACACCAGTTAAGTAAAATATCCAATATTTTTATATACTTAAGACAGGACCAAAAACGAGAAAATCCACAATACAGTACTCAAAAATCTTCAGTTATCAAAATATGCTTGAAAAACGGTTCCTTGTTGTCGATAGCTCAGCCCAGGGCTATCATGGCGTCGTGAGCACACAAATCCAAACAGTTTTGGCTGACCGTGGCGTCGCGGGCCAGCTACGGTGTCGGGAAGACCCGCAAACAGTACCTTTTAGAAATACAGGGCGTCGGTGACCTCTCGTTGAGCTTCCGAAAGCACGGCGTCTGCAGGCGTCGGTTCCGGAGGTCGGTGCAGGAGTCGTCAGGCCCTTGAAGTGACACGCGTTGCAGATCAAACTCATCTCTGTTGAAGTATGGAGTACTGGCGTTGGCAGGCGTCGGGTGCAGCGGTGCCAAGTGCAGCCTGTGGTACCCTCAGGTTGTGGTGCGAGCAACAGCTTGGTGGCGGCGTCATCGGTGGGACCAGGGTCACAGTGCGAAGTGAATGTGGAGCTCGTTGCGGTGCTGGCAGGTTGCAGCGCAAGCTACGTCAGCGGCGTGGCTGAAGCGTTGTCGTCGGCTGACTAACTGGAGCTGATGGCGCCGGCAGGCCAAGGCTGTGGTGTGGGATGTGCGGAGTGCGTCGTGTAACTTTACGAGCGGTGCCTTCGAACCACGGTGCAAGCAGTGGCGTCGATTTCGGCATGGAGCGGCAGTGTCGGGGACACCAAGGCATCGTCGTGAAGCGAGGCGGTGCGGAGTGCGGGGCTCACAGGTCACGGTGCGAGCAGCAGCTCGGTGGTGGCGTCAGCAGGCAACGTCAGTGAAACCAGGGTCGCGGTGCGGCGCCGTCGTAGACGTCGTCTGGTTGCTTTTCTTCTGTTGCAGCACAAAACACACAGTTCCTAGTGCTGAGGGCAGAAGAGCTTGAAGTTTTTGTTGTTGTTCCTGAGACTTCTTGTACACGGGGCAAGCTCTACCTCAAGTCCATGGGGAAGCTCACAAAAGGAGATTGCAGAAAGTTCAGTCCAGTCCTTTCACTGCCCAAAATAGAAGCAGCCACTGCAGGCCAACACAGCAAAGCACAGAGCAAAGTAGTAGTTCCTCCTCACAGCTTCTCCAGCTCTTCTTGGCAGTCTTTTTGGTCCAAAAGAGTTCTAAAGTTCAGGGGTCAGGGCCCCAATATTTATATCCCAAATTCCTTTGATCTCTTAGGCATAGAGTGTCTGTGCCCATCCAGAACCAGTTCTACCTTCTCTGGTGTGGCTTTCTGGCAGGAGGTGGAGACGGCATTGTCAGAGGCAGACCAGGCCCATTCAGGTGCAAGGAAATCTCCTCCCCCCTACTCTAAATGCAGCCCAGATCTATTCAGCCCGTTCCTGACCCACCTAGACTAGCCAGAGCCACTCCTGCTCCCCAGCCCTGTGTCATCCAAAACCCAGACAGTCAATCCACATTCTAGCAGAGGCACACTGGATTCTAAAAGAGGTATTTTCAAACACAGAATGTAAAAATCACTCTCACTAAAAGATGCGTCTTTAGATTCAGAGTGCAGGCATACTAAACTTTATTTTCCAACCTAATTTCCCGGGCCAGTTATGTTAATAAGATGTTAGAAATAAACTCCCCAGTCTGTCCTATGGGGAACAGGTAGCCTTGAAATTGTGGAAAACGAAATCGGCAGTAATTCACTTTCAGGACATGCCACACATACCAGGGCATGTCCTACTTTCCACATACACTGCACCCTGCCCACAGGGGTACCTTGGGCCTACCTTAGGGGTGGCTGACATGTAAGAAAAGGGAAGTTTAGGGCATGGCAAGTGGGTGCACTTGCCAAGTCGACATGGCAGTACCAGACTGCACACAGGCTCTGCAATGGCAGGTCAGAGTCACATTTACGGGCTGTTTGTGTGGGTGGCACAATCCAGTGCTGCAGCCCACCAACAGCATTTGATTTACAGGCCTGGCACACACAGTGCACTTTACTAGTGACTGACACATAAATCAAATAGGCCAATCATGGAAACACCAATCCATAACACATTTTACCACAGTAACACTTGCACTTTACCACTGATCAGCAGTTAGAAAAGTACGCAGAAACACTACGCCAGCAAAAACAGAGTCAAAACCGGGTGGTCAAAAAGCAAAAACTCAGGGGAAACACGCCAAAAGATGGCAAGTCTAACAAAATCGATAATAAAACAGGCTTATTATCATTTTATTTTTCTTCACATGGCTGTCTTGGGGTCGGGCCATGTGATGACAGCCAGGAAGGTGGCGTAGTGGGCACATGCTGGAAGTGTGCATGTGAGTATGACCAGCCATTTTAGGAACGCCAAACCAACATGCGCACGGAGATGTCGCCAACCAGAGCTGCGTTGCCAGGTTGGAGACAGTAGGCACAAACTCCCAGTCTCTCTGTGAAGCCCAAATCCAGCCCATTCAGGCCAATCCCGACGCTTCTCTCATGGGAGCAGCGTCTGGATTTGCTATAGGGGAGAATGGGAGCCTCAACCTGTGCTGCAGTGGAGCCAGAGGAGCAGAAGACCAGCGAGCAGCAGGTATGGTTTATTTTTTAATTTTTTGTGTTGTTATTGTCATCGTCCCATCGTCTTTCATTCTCTGCGATATCCCACCACTTTTCTCTAATACCAGCTGCTACTGTAATGCAGCCAAGTAATAGCAGTATGTATGTATACCTAAGAATTCACAAAAATTGTAGAAAGTAGTGTTTTAAAATTATTTATGAACGTTATTTGAAAAAAGTAGCAGCACGATTTTAAACTCAGGCAGGGCTGACTTTATCCTTTCCAAGTTACTAACCTTAAGACCATTAAAACTGGTTAAGAGTAATGCCTTTTGTGTACCATGCTTTGAAGCCATAAGTGTGGTATTACGCAGGCTCACGACCCACCTGCATTTGAAACTGAAATACAAGTTGCACGCGATGTCTACCGCCAGGACACCAACACTGAATTGTGGGTTCGACTCATTGTTTCAGACTCAAAATAATCCATTACAAGTGCAACAATTCTTGCTGCTACATTTAACTACAATAATAAAACCACTGTTCACTGAGGGCCTCCCGGTTCTAAAGTGCACAGAGGGGTGTGTACAAACTGCAACTATTAGCAAGGCTTGTATTCGGATGGCATTGTCTGGTCCCTACAGCCTTTTGTGAAGACCGCACCAATTGCTTAAATACGGCGGTTTCGAGGCTGCACTCTCAAAGCTGGGCACAGAGGGGTGGTGAGGTGCAAAGGTCCCACGAGTAGTAAAAATAAAAGCACACGTCAATGTAACACCTTGTTCGTGTGACTCTGTGCGATTCAGTGTTTCTGTCCTACGAGAGACTCCTGCACGCAGAAAGAGACCGAAAACGCCACGTGAGAGTTCAAACTAAACACCAAGCTCATATGAGCACGAGCTGTAATTTCAATGGGGACGATTCACAGCATCAACCAAAGACATTTTGTTGACGGTTTTAATAAATGCTTACGCTAAAAATAAGTGTGCAAGGCTAATTGACCCAGCTCCTACAAGAAAGGTTTTAGACACTTGTACTTGCTTGACTCCTCTGATATCTGCTATGCTGTTTTACATTTTATAAGAGGAGCCATTTTAATACGAAAGTGTTATGGCTAAATTAACTCATCTTGGGCAGTTTATGCAGTTGCTGTTTTTTTCTTTTAATTATTTTTTAAATTACATCCTGCACACGCACTTTTAGTATTTATTAGGGTCCCGCCTGACTAGTTGAAATTCATTGCAGTGCCAATAAGAAATTAATGTTGGGTTAGACTTACCCTGGTCTACTGTTTTTAACTTATTATCACTCGTCATTGTACCGATTGATGCACTCACTGATGAAATTATGAATTTTACTGTGCTTTTATAATGTTCTTGTAAAAACGAATTAAGTTTTATGAAGATGGTGTACTAGGTATTTGGATTAAGTCTGATCAGGTAAAAGGAATAAATACTTTCTTCAATCTTGCCGCTCTAACACACTTCTCTTTCAGGAACAGACCGCACCAATAAATAATAAAAAGATGAAACCTCCAACACCCAGCTGCTCCACACGATGATCAAAGATAGTTACAGAGAACCACATGAGCACACACAAATGACGCATGAGGAGGTGCATACCCAAACTACACCGCCATTATAGAAATATAGTACCCAGTGGTGGAAATAAACGGGAAGTTCCTGACTAACATATCCGTCAGTTACTTGCGCAATGAGCACAATGATCAAAGAAAACAAACAGCTAAGCGGGAAGCTGCATTGTGTCTGGTTCAAATTAAACAAACATTTACCAAAATAACTATCCACGAACAAAGTAGGGCACCAAAATCAATGTAAGTTAAACCCTGTGAAAAAAAAGTAGATGTAAACCACAACCAAAACCCATTAAATAACAAGAGTTTTATGTACTAGAAAGAGTCTCTCCCCACCAACATCGACATTAGTGAATTAAATGGTCAAATAACATTTCTTTCAAAAATGTTCATTAAAGAAACCATTATTTAACACATCAACGTACTAATACGCTTGATGTGTAAGCAACGGTGGAATGTTCAGAAAGCCGAGCATCGCAAAAGAAACCGTACATTAAGAAATCCTGCTATTGAAGTATCAGCATTAGAATAGTGCAAAAAGCGTGGTGAAGCTTGTGCAAAAAGCGTGGTGAAGCTTCAGCTACACAGACTTCTAACATCGTATACTATATCAGGAATAAAGACTATGTTCAATCTCGCTGCTCAAACACATCATCTCTATCAGGAACAGAGTCGTTTTTTGAATGCACAGACAAATGGCACTAGGAGCGAGCGCTTGTCTAAGTGCTAAAAATCTATTTAAAAAAGTAGTCCCAAGAATAGCTGCTCTAAGGGGATCTGTGGATGAATAGTAGTAATTTGTCCCTGCTATTGGGGCGGCATAAGCACATGAAGAGGCAGGACACATGCATCCCATGGACAAATGGGGATAAAGAATTGAACAGTGATGATGGTGCCAGCAAATGGGAAGCCTATAGGTGGGCTGAAGCCCACAAAGTACATACAACTGGTCTCTTTTTTCGAGCACATGGGCGGCATAAAGCCAAGCTAAAAACTACTCTGGAGACTCATTAAATAGGTACCCAAGCTAGAACGTTGGTGGCAACATGTCGTAGGATTCATACTTCCTTGGGTAACATAAATGTCGAAACTGTGTGAGACTGAGTCCACACACACCACCAGGATATGTTGGTCCAGGCTAGCTCACAGTGCACCATCTGTACCCCTAACCTAGCAAGGTAACAGGTGGTATGTGCAACCTCAGAACATGACACCCCTGACTCCCCAAGGAAATTGTGGAAACAGATCTTGCACCCTTTTGTTTGTTAACTCATGAATGGCTGAGGGGAGGAACAAGAAATACTCGAATTGGCATTTCCATTTTTATTGAAGCTATAAGATTCTTTTGTAAAATATGTGTGCTGCACCAAGAATACGACAGCTGGTGATAACACATCCAGTCCATCCCCACGTCTCAATAAAAAAATTCTAACCCCAGTCCTGACCAGCAGTGAAACTGAGCTAACAAACCCTCCAACCTAACCTCCCACCCCCCACCTACCTCCTGCCCCACCCTACATTCTGCCCCCTATCCAGCAACATTGGTAGCCACAGGGCTTATCTGGCTATGGCTAGTTGTCACCACCTGGCTCAAACACTACTGCTAGAGAGTGGAGATGGGGAGCAGGGGGGGCGTTTGACTATCCTATGGTCACCAGTCTGCTTAGCACTTCCTGCTGCCAACTGCATGGCGCCCACCAACCATCGAAGCATGGATTAGGCAGTGTTAGCACCCTGGTTAGGCACATGGGGCTACACAAACAATGAGCATAGTGGCATTCTCTGCTGTGCTTTAGGATTGACTGAGTAGACGGCAACGCTCCTATCCTAGGTCACTTTCCATATTCAAATCCATACCACCCTCTTACTACTAAGACTTCAAGGTATATGTTCAACCATCAGGCTGGATGTCATGAGATATATAAGCACTAAAGTTATGGCCAGAGGTCAGTGAAAAAAATCAATAATGGACAACAAATGTTGTACTGAATGTATGGACATTCATGTAAGTAGCAGACAGAGGATAAAGTTAAAGACATCATAGACATAAAAAAGCTACAGCATCACATTGACGCGCAGCCATGTTCGCAGAGGGAACACCCTTCTGCAGCCAATAGGAGTGCAACAAGCACTCTTTTTGGTGGAAGCACACATCAACTGGACAATCAAATGAAGAACTCATGGTACCCAACATATAAGTAAAGCCAAAGGCGCTGTCTCTTAAGTGCGCTTATTTTACCACACAAGATCTAGTGACAGCTTTGCTGTCAAGCACAACCTACTGAGTTAAAAGAAAAATCCAATATAAACAACATACTAAAGGGAAAAACAAGCTTTTGTAATGAGCAATGCGATGAAACGATAAAGGTAATCCACTCAGGTGATCAAATAAAGTTTTAGAAATTAGTAAAGAGTGTTACTGACGGTTATCCTGTGGTATTACCTTTCGTGGCTGAAGATTCCACACCTGGATTATACAGCTAGATAATCAATATGATTCACCTGCTATGCTGAACTCTAAGCTCCTCTCAATGAGAATGACCTGGTGAATTTTCACTAATAGAAATTCAATCCACAATCGTAGCTCTAAACTTATAGTAAAGCTACAGTTCAAGATAATATCCCAGCAGTCATTATTAAAAACCAACAGTGAATGGTGGCCATAAACTTACAGGTATCAGGCATCTCACAACGGTTTAATTCCGGACTCATGGAGAGGACTGATGGTAAAACCTATACTAACAAGCATTGGCATAGCCAATAGGTCTCGCCTTTGGGACCTTATAAGTGTTGGTTATCCAGCACAATATACTTGGTGCAACAACATCAACTGTTGCATGGCTAAACACTTATAAGGTCCCAAAGGCGAGACATATTGGCTATGCCAATGCTTGTTTTGCCTGCTTTTGCTGTGAGTATTTGGTGAACTGGATAGAATGCTGCTCTCTCTGATATGTGCAGACGCCAACATAGGGTTAGGCTGAAGATGCTGAAATGGACATATGAATGAGGTGATGCACATAACAGATAAGAAGTTTTTATTTTTCTTCCCAGCTGCAGCACCTTCCTGGTTAGCTCGGTGATTTCCCTGATAGTAAACTGCTTTTGGTGGGATGTCACTGCAATGTGCCACTAAAATATTAGATTTTTGGCTCCAGTGATGTTGCAACTTGCTGTGCCACACCTGCTCTTTTATGTCTAGAATCTTGGAATGGGTGACCAAATCGGCATTGAAAGCGCTGACACTCATGACAGTTTTTCGCAAGTTATACTTAAAAGCTGAGTGTCTGGCTAGGTAGCTGGAGTACGCCTGTTGATGTGTAATCTGTATGCTTAGCAGAATATTCTGACTTGCGATGCGAGGGTGGTACAATTCTTAGACAAATCTAGGTGGGATAAAGCATCCCAGGACAGCTGGGTGGAATTTACAGTCGGCGCCAGTGGCTGAAATATCCAGGGAGATGGATTAATTGCAGTGAATGGACACACATTGACCTCTCTGTATCCAGTAATTACCGAGGGATACCCTGGTACCAACATACAGTCAAGCTGACATGGCAGGGAAGTGTGAATCACAACGATCAGATGTTGACTATAATAAGGCCATCATGTATGCCCTCGTGTAAGCCACGACATCGACCAGTAACACCCAATTTCGACTGACCCAACTCAACATCAGAAATGCTTCACTCCTTTGATAATAAATTGTATCTACCCTACAGGGAGTGATGGCTGCAATCTATGTGGGGCAGAAAATGCTGATTTTTTCCATTTACTCTAAGCATGTAGGTTAGTGAAAGACCAGACACAGAGTTCACAAACAGCATATCTTGGCAAACTGATTCGTCAACGTCAAGTCACCATAGTGTCCTGGCTAAAACGCATCATAACATTTTAAAATGGAAGCCAATAGCTGATTATTGTATCTTTTAACATACCTTTCATGGTTCAAAGTGAACTGACCCTTTGGCAAGGAGTTTTGGATTTCCTAGGCTTCTCCCAAGTGCCAGAGGATTTCCTGACAGTTCTGTTACTCTGGGAAAAGGAAAGCAAACGAAAGCTCTACTTTCGCCCTTCTGGAGAGGAGCATCACTACTATTGCTGTGTTTGGAAATAAGAAAAGAGAGGTGGAACCATATCAACTGAATATTGATTATGACAGGCCTGGTTTTCAGGGCAGATGTAGCTTTAGCTGCAGACCACATGGTCATGTAAAGGTGGCCATCGCTGATTGGCTGCAACATCTGCCTTCTATGTTCCCAATAACCGGGAGTCTCCGTGATATGTAGCCAATGCACCAACAAGGCTTGGATGTGCCCCAACAATAACACATACCTGAGGGAGGCAGCAGAGACATAAAATGTTCCACCTCAAGAAATTCTATCACACAAAAGTCCACCATTCTTGCCATGAGGTTGACAGCGTCTAGCTGTGGGGTCTTCCTGGAATTTATTCAAATGGCGTCCTGGCCTCAAAGCAGGGCAGTATCTCTGTCGAAGTTAGAGAGGCTGGGTACCATGCCCAAGAAACAGGGTAATGGCTGTAGACCCGTGGCATACACCTTCAACTGCCCCCCAGCCAGGTCCCTCTGGATCAGAATACCAGGCCAATATACGAAGAACGTCTCTAAAAATTGCAGAGGGGCTCCAGACTTTCAATGTCGCATATAGCCACACCGGAAATTGACAATATTCTACGGCACTTCCTATATCCCATCAGACCTCGGTGGTGTGATGACACATCTTCCCAGAGGTGACCTGCAGAGAAGGATTCTGCTGCTATTTCGGTGTGTAAACACCGTCTGGTATTTGCAAAGTAAAATAAAAAGGGATTAGAGAGGAGGTGCATGGCTCATCAATGTTCCGCAGATAGGGTTTTGGATCGCAAATTGGCAACAAATAAGTGACCATGTGCCAGAGTGAGAACTTCCTTCGATGCACATTGTTCTGAATACTCTCTATCAATTGTTCTTTGTGCATTTGTCACCAAGAGTGGGACGGGTGGGACGGGGATACCCAGACGGGGGGCCCATGCTCTCCATGCCACTGGAGTCAAGCTATCCTGGCTGATGAGGGGTGAAACCCCAAAACCGGTCCTAGGCTGTTTGTTTCCACTCCAGGGAGGACCTGGCATGGCAATTCGGGCTGGACTATTCCCAGTGGGCGCAGGGTCAAGACTGATTTGCAAATGGCTGGGTTCAAACTGGAATAGCATGGCTAACAAAAAAAACATGGATTTAGGCCCAGATCTCTGTACTGGGGTGAATGTATGACATTGTTCTGCATTCTGTCCATCAATTGTTCTCTTTGCATTTGTCACCCCGAGTGGGACAGATATACCCAGACGTAGGTGCCGTGCTCTCCGTGCCACTGGAATCAAGCTATCCTGGCTGAAGAGGGGTGAAACACTGAAACCGGTCCTAGGATGCTTGTTTCCGGTCCAGGGAGGACCTGGCTTGGCAGTTCGGGATGGACTGTTCCCATGAGGCAAAGGGTCAAGACTGATTTGCATATGACCAGGTCAAAACTGAGGTGGTATGGTGAGCAAAAGGATGATGGATTTAACCCAGATCTTTTGACTGGGGGTGAATTTTTTGATTTGTTCTGCATTCCGTCCATCAATTGTGTGCCTTTTGCTATTTTAAATTGCCAACCATTTTTGTTTCTTAGACACTAATCTAATCTTTCCTAGGGGTTCACTATTTGATTTTTCTTTAGAACATAAGACAATGCTTTAGAGATTTGCAGCTATTTACCTTCAAGTGAGTCTAGAGTCCCAAAACATTGGAACGGTTATGACCCTGTTTACCAGGCAGGTCGCTCCCCTCACCGCCACGCAGCCCCCTGTGTGACCGCTTCCCGCTGCTGTGACCTGACTGCCTGTGCCTGCCTCCTGTGACCGAGTGCCAGTGTCCTCTTTCTCTTTTTTGTACCCCGAGTGAGTGCCTGTGTCCGCCTTTCATTTGTACCTGTGTCATTTATTTTGTTGCCCGGATTTTGCTACCTTCACTTTTGCCCTGATTGTTATCTCTTTTTTCTTTCTGTTTCCCGTGTTCGCCGCGTCTCCCCCTCGCTGCCCGTTTCCCGCTGCCGCGTCCCGGTAGCTCCACCCCCTCGCACCCCATTGGCCGCCCCGCTCCCACCTCCCAGCTGCTCCTCCCTCCCTCTTCCACTCATATGGAGGCCGCATAGCGGCCGCGTGCAGCGGATGCCCGTCTGCGCCCGTCTGCGCCTGGACCGCGCCCAGCGCCAGACCCCCTGGCCCCCGCAGATGCCAGACCTACGACGCCGCCACTCTCATCGCACTCAACACCGGCCGGATCCCCGGCTGCTGCCGAGCCGCCCCAAGACGCACCCACGGACCCTTCACCTGCCAATCCTGCAAGTTCTCCTGCATCCGGACCCGTACCTCACCCGCCAAGCCAAGCATCAGCAGCAAGCACCTGAAGTGCATCCTGATCAACACCCGCTCTGTCCACAGACACGCCGTGGAACTCTGGAACCTGCTCGACACCACATCTCCAGACGTCGCCTTCCTCACGGAAACATGGATGAACACCTCCTCAGCGCCCGACATCGCCATCGCCAACCCGGACGGATACAAGATCACCCGGAGGGGCCGCGCCAACCAGACAGGAGGAGGCATCGCCATCGTCCACAAGAACACCATCCGCATCACGACCAACTCCGACGACACCCTCACAGCCGCCGAACATCTTCACTTCCAGATTCACACCGACCCCAAGACCACACTCAGAGGCACCCTCATCTACAGACCCCCAGGACCCCGTACACAATTCAGCGAAGACATCGCAGACTTCATCAGCCTACACGCCCTCCTCTCCGCTGACTACATCCTCCTAGGGGACCTCAACTTCCACCTGGAGAACAACAGCGACAACAACACCACCACCCTGCTGGACAACCTCGCCAACCTCGGACTCAAGCAACTGGTGAACACCCCCACCCACTACGCCAGACACACGCTTGACCCAGTCTTCTCCTCCAGCGAGTACATATCCTTCAGCCACTCCACCGGACTCCACTGGACAGACCACAGCTGCGTCCACTTCAGCTTCAGAAGAACCACGACTCACCACCACCAGCAACAGGTTCCCCGCAGGAGCTGGAACAAGATCACCACCGACCAGCTCTCCACAACACTGAGCCAGAACCCTCCCGCCAGCTCAACGGACCCCAACCAAGCAGCCAACAACCTCACACAGTGGATCACCAACTGCGCGAACGACCTCGCACCTCTGAAAAACCATCCCAACAGACCCAACAGCAAGACAGCCCCCTGGTTCAACAACGACCTCATGAACTCCAAGAAGAACTGCCGCACCCTCGAGAAAGCCTGGCGAAAAAACCAGACTACAGACAACATGAATGCCCTCAAGCACGCCTCCCGCAAACACCACCAGCTAATCCACACCACCAAGAGGACAGCATTCAAGGAACGACTAGACAACAACGCACACAACAGCAAGGAACTCTTCAGCATCGTCAAAGAGCTCTCCAACCCCAGCGCCGGAAACAACGACATCACTCCCTCACAAGACCTCTGCGACTCACTCGCCTCGTTCTTTCACCGCAAGATCGCCGACATACACAACAGCTTCAGCGCACGGACCACACACCCAACCACCGAACCGACGCCCCCCACCACCACCCTCCGCGCCTGGATCCCGGTCAGCACCGAAGACACCATCCACACGAGGAACACCATCCACTCCGGATCACCAACCGACCCATGCCCCCACCACGTCTTCAACAAGGCCGACACCGTCATCGCACCCCAACTCCGGGACATCATCAACTGCTCCTTCAACACCGTCACCTTCCCGGAGAGCTGGAAGCATGCCGAACTCAGCGCCCTCCTGAAGAAACCATCAGCAGACCCCACCGACCTCAAGAACTACCGCCCCATCTCGCTCCTCCAGTTTCCTGCCAAAGTCATCGAGAAGACCGTCAACAGACAGCTTGCCACCTTCCTCGAGACAAACGGATCCCTCGACCACTCGCAGTCCGGCTTCCGAGCCAACCACAGCACCGAGACCGCCCTCATCGCAGCCACTGACGACATCCGAGCCCTGCTCGACAACGGGGAAACAGCAGCCCTCATCCTCCTAGACCTCTCCGCAGCGTTCGATACTGTCTGCCACCGCACCCTAGTGCAGCGCCTCGGCAACATCGGAATCCAAGAGAAGGCTCTAGAGTGGATCATTTCGTTCCTCGCCGGAAGAACCCAGAGAGTCCGCCTCCACCCGTTCAGAGCCGAGGCCACCGAAGTCATCTGCGGCGTACCACAAGGATCATCACTCAGCCCCACCCTCTTCAACGTCTACATGAGCCCCCTCGCAGCCATCGCACGCCAACACAACCTCAACATCATCTCCTACGCCGACGACACCCAGCTGATCCTCTCCCTCACCAACGACCCAGCCACCACCAGAACCAACCTACACGAAGGGATGAAAGACGTAGCCGAGTGGATGATGTACAGCCGCCTGAAACTGAACTCAGACAAGACGGAAGTCCTCATCCTTGGACCATCACCCTCCGCCTGGGACAACTCCTGGTGGCCCCCTGCCCTGGGCAGCGCACCCAAACCAACGGACCACGCACGCAACCTGGGCTTCATCCTGGACTCCTCCCTCTCGATGACCAGACAAGTCCACGCCGTCTCATCATCATGTTTCAACATCCTACGCATGCTCCGAAAGATCTTCCGATGGATCCCCACCGAAACCAGGAAGACGGTCACCCAGGCACTCGTCACCAGCCGTTTGGACTACGGTAACACCCTCTACACCGGAACCACAGCCAAACTACAGAAAAGACTCCAACGCATCCAGAACGCCTCCGCACGACTCATCCTGGACATCCCCCGACACAGCCACATCTCCGGACACCTGAAAGACCTGCACTGGCTCCCCGTCAGCAAGAGAATCACGTTCTGACTCCTCACCCACGCACACAAAGCCCTCCACGACCTGGGCCCCAGGTACCTCAACAACCGCCTGACCTTCTACACTCCCACCCGCCAGCTACGATCGTCCAGCCACGCCCTCGCCGCCGTTCCACGCATTCGAAGAGCCAACATGGGAGGAAGATCCTTCTCCTACCTGGCAGCCAAGACATGGAACTCCCTCCCCATCCCCCTCCGTCTGACCCAAGACCACCTCTCCTTCAGGAAGCAGCTCAAGACCTGGCTGTTCGAGCAGTAGCGGACCCCCCTTCCCCTAGCGCCTTGAGACCCTCCGGGTGAGTAGCGCGCTTTACAAATCTGATTGATTGATTGATTGGCTATTGCTTCATACAAGACATCCAACTCAAGAAGTTACAAAAAATACTGACAGCATACTAGTGCTACGGTGGTGCTACTTGCTCTTCTTACTTTGATATCTCAACAAATTAAACAGACAAAACCTGTATTATTTCTGTGACATTTACATAGCACTTCACACCCCTGATAAGGTAACAAAGAGGTCCGATTTGCATTAGGTTCTGGTGCCCTTTTTCGGTGCATAGTTTAATAGAGTGTTCGATGTACTTTGGCAAAAATGGTAGAGGATGAGCGAGGTGCTAGATTTTGACACACATCAAACATGGCGCTTTAGCCGTGCCTGCGCCCACCACCCCCATACCCAGCTATGCACACAGTCTCTCTACTTTTTTAAATTTGTATTTATTTCTCAATCTCACAGAACTCTAATGGGAATCTCGACGGAGCCAAAGTAGGAACCAGAGTGACTGCTGCAGGATCTCGAAGCCCTAAAAAGAAAATTTTCTCAATTTAGAATCACGGGGGTGATAGAGCTCTCCCACAAGGGCAACCCTATCCCCTTAAGCGTTAATTATTTTTAACTAAGTCCTGTAACGGTGGCCACAACACTTCTGTTTGAGTTGCGACCAGTCAATTAAAGAGAACACTCTTGCGGAACTCAGAGGAGCCTCTTGCTTCCATCAGAGCGAGGCGGCTGTCATTTTTTGAACTTTCGTGTCCGCTGGAATTTTGCAAGAGTTTCACATAGCTAACCGTCCACGTATCTATACATTTTGAACCTTAATTCCTGCAAATCTACTGAACAGATTTACACCAAGTCACAAAAAGCATGCTTTCTGAGTAAAGATTTTGGTTTCTCGGATTGTTAGCCCTGCTACCGCAGACTTAGCCCTTTCGCTGCTTGGTCCGTCCCCCACCCCCCCAGTGCTAAGCCTTTTTTTTGGCTATTTCTGGTAGTTCGCGCTTAGGCCCCTGTAACTTTTTGTCCACATAAGGTATCCACAGCAAATTTGCGACCTTTTCTTACAACATCCTGAGGATTTTATAGGTACCCAGGGTTTGTGGATTCCACTGGAGGGGAACCAGAAATTAGACAAAATACAGCTATTTTTTTATTTAAGAAAGCGTCTGCTTTTTTCCCTGCGAATGGTATCAACAAAGGGTTTGTGATGCTGAAATCATCATCTTCTCACAGTGGCGGCACCTCCATTGGGGCGTGGGGGAGTCGCCCTACTGCTTTCTCGCAGTCCGATAAGCAGAAACATAATGTTAAAACTACCATTTTATGTTTCTGCTTCTCGCACTGCGAGAAAGCAGAAGTGCCTGGTTGTAGGCGGGTGGGTGGGCGGTCCCGCTTGAGGGCAGGGGGGGGAGGGAGTGGCTTGCCCACTGCTGTGGGCCCCGACTGCTTTGGTCGGCTTGGGGCCGACCAAAGTAGTCACGCGCACTCTCCCTTTTCTCTATGTAGGCTGCATGCAGTCTACAAAGAGAAAAGGGCCTCCGATTAGCCTTCCGGCTGGGGCACTGTGCGCTTGCACTGCACCAATCACAACGCTGCCATTGCAGCGTTTTGATTGGCGGAGGGTAGGGGGGCTGCCTGTGGGTGGCAGCTTCCTGAGAAGAGCTGCGGCAGCAGGAAAACGTGGGACCCAGGGGAAGGTACGTTTTTATTTTATTACCGTCCCGGCCCGCTCTCCCCTCACCCCCAACGAACCTGCGCAACCCTCCCTCCACCCACCCGCCCGCCCGTAATGCCAGCCGCGACTGCTCAGACCTCCACTCTCTGTAGACTTTACTTGTAGCTTCGAGTGCAGCAACTGCGAACTGAAGGCCCCGCCAGGAGGGATTCCGCGCAGAAAGAGCTCCGTGGTATTTGGAAAGCCTTTTCTGTCAAACAATATTCTTGCCACTTCGTGTGCTAAGCAGGGAGCAGAGGACTGAAATTTAAACATACCGACTCTTATTTTCGGCGTCTCTGGTGGGAGGTACAAGGCCTGGCCCAAGACAGGAATCCGCCGTTGAGCCCCAGCTGGGGACTGGCTGAAGGAAAACAAGGTGTGCTGTGGGACCAGAGTAGTTCGTAAAGTCACAGATGGGGGAGCCTTAATGCCTTAATGCGAGGGGGAGGGGGCTCTTTCTATGCCCTCCACTGGTGACAAGCGCGCAGAGGGCTCAGCTTTGAGGTGCTGGAGTCTGCCAGATAACAAATCTGTCCATGTTCTCAGAGCAGAGCGGCATTCTGCGGGACCAGACTAAGATGTAAATGCATTGAAGGTGCAAGCACGGGGAGCTGTGGAGGTAAGGATGGGGGCATACTGATGCAACCTCACCCCGCCCCTTTATGTAAGAGGTACTTCAGAAGCCTCAGGTGCGTGCTGTCTGGGCCCGGCCTAATGGAAGGGATCGGTCACTGAGCCCTAGCTGGGGGTTGCCCAAAGCAAAACGGGGTACTCGTCGGCACAAGGATATCTGTAAATGTCAGAAACACATGGAGGGGGCGCACGCGGGTCTGCACTGTTTACCCAGAGGATTTCCAGGGCAGCTGCGCATATTCCCCTGCCTAACCAGGAGGCATCTTATACCGTATGTTAGGTGCGACTGCAGAAAGTACATTCTGCCTTTTTGTTTACATTTTGGAAAGCATTGCTTCGGATTTTCATGAATGCGTTAGCTGAATAATGAAGTGTGCCATTATCACTGCAAGCAAGAACCGGTAACTCTGTGCTGTGACGAGGTGTAGACGGTGCAAGGTAGGCACCCAGCCACGTTTAAACCAAATAGTTTGACTGTGTAGCTAGCTTTCAGTGTGTGAGGGAAATGCTTCACGTTGCGTCTGTGTAAATATTAAACACAGTGCATTTCTAAACTTGCAAAATGCGTGGACTACCGATAGCTGTCAACCAGTTTCAAATGTTCATGAAGGGACTGTAAAGTTTCAGTGATTTCAGGTCATTCCATGCCAGCGCATCCTTTACCATGTGCACCTTTTTCATTCTGCTTCTTGTGGTTCTACATGCAGGTATATAGTGTTTTTAGGTCTCGCCTGACCCAGCGCATGCGCTGGTCTGGCGAGACTTATTGAGAGGGCTCCAAAAAGTGCTACCAGGCCAGCCTAGAGCTACAGTGCATGTGCACGGGCACGCGTGTCGCGCTTTACCGCGATTACTTTCGCGGCCGCGGCTGCTTGATGTTTGATCGTGATCGCGATCCCGATCACTTTCACTTTCGCGTCCCCACAGCCGCTTTGCATAGCCAATAGGTCTCGCTTTTGGGACCTTATAAGTATTTAGTTATGCAACTGTCGCATGGCTAAACACTTATAAGGTCCTAAAGGCGAGACCTATTGGCTATGCCAATGCTTGTTTGTTTTGCAGTGGTCTCTTCTTGCTTGGCCTGGAGATGGGTGACAGTCTGAATACAGTCCACTAAACACAAATCAACAACTGTGTGCACAGTTTCGTTTGGATACAGACAGAATAGCTTGGAAGGGCAGTGATAAATTCTCGCTTTGCAGAGGTGTTTCTTTTGCTTGCCAATACTTATTTTCCCTGCCTTCCGCCATGTGCAGATTTCATTTTGGGCCTGAGGATGCTGACGGTAACTAACTGCATCAGGTCAATCAATCTGGCCCCCCATGGAGTTTGCAGTGGTCCTGGAACAATTAAAATGCTACATTTGCCTACTCCTTTTTTTCAAAATGTTCTTTGGGGCGAACCCTCCTACCCTTTAAGATCCCTTTATATAAGTCAGACTTGCTCGAGATGTAACGCTCACGCCTTAACTTTTACGCCTTACCACTTTTAAATGTCACCAGCCGCCACTGTCTTCTCAGAGTTCAGGAACAGGCAGACCTTTGTCAGAACATCAAACTTTTCTACCCAGTTTTGGCATTCTACTGGGACAAAGCCTATTTTTGCAATTTTTTGTGCTTTCAACCTTCTTCCAGTTAGTGGTAGAAATCGGTGTAAAACCAATATTGGATCCCAGAAAGCTCTACATTTCTGAACAGTAGACAAAATTCTGAATTCAGCAAGGGGTCATTTCTGTAGATCCTTCAAGGTTTTTTTTAATAAAAACTAACAGGTGAAAAATAAATATTGAAATGGAGTTGGAAAAAACAGCCAATCGTGCCAACGTCTTCGCCTGTAACTTCTTTTAAGTATGACAGATTTTTCAAAGCAATATACCTATACATCCGCTGGACCCTTCTGGTTGTGGGGATTTATAGGACGTGTAGGTTTACCAAGAATCCGAGGAACCCAGAGCCAATACCTGAGTGGCTTCTTGCAATGGTTTTTCATTGTGTACCGGGTATATAGCAACTAATTTGGAAAAATATAAACAGTGAAAAATAGGTACCAAGGAAACCTATATATTTCCAAAATCGGAACAAAATATAGAGTTTACAAGCAGTGGTTACTTGCATAACTCCAAAATTTTGAGTACCCATACAAGCATGTGAATTTGAGGTCATTTTTCAAAATAACTTCTTTTTTTTACAAATTGTAAAGGCAGAAATGCAAAGAAAGTCAATTGGTAATAACACTTTTTCTACTATTCTGTGTACCCAGATAAAAATGCTACCTCACTTGTGTGGGTAGGCCTAGTGCTCGCGACAGGACACGGCCTAAAACACAACGTGGACACACCATATTTTTACAGTAAACACTGACCCTTTTTTTGCATAGTACCTAGCGGTGTATTTTGAACCCTAGCTCAGCCGGCACCTAGGGAAACCTAGCAAACCTATACATTTTTGAAGACTAGACAGCCAGGGGAATCCAGGATGGGGTGACTTGTGTGGCTCTCACCAGGTTCTGTTACCCAGAATCCCTCACAAGCCTCAAACTTTGTCCAAAGAAACACATTTTCCTCACATTTCTGTGATGGAAAGTTCTGGAATCAACGTGAATCCTCAAAGTTCCACGCACCCCGCATTCCTCAAAGTCTCTCAATAAAAATGGTACCTCACTTGTGTGGGTAGGCCTAGTGCCAGCAACAGTAAATGGCCCAAAACGCAACATGGATACACCACATTTTTCATGTGAAAACAGACCCCCTTTTTTGCAAAGTGCCTAGCTGTGGATTTTTAATCAAAGCTCAGCCGGCAACTAGGGACTCCTAGCAAATAGATTAAGAGGGCACAGACAACGGGGGGAGGGGGTGGAGGTAAAGAAGGCACTGACAACGGGAGGGTGGGGTTTTAAAGAAGTCACCAAAGCACACAACATGCTTTGGTGCCTTCTTTACAACCCAGCACTCCCATTGTCCGTGCCTTCTTTACCCCCCTCCGTGCCTTCTTTACCTGCAGTAAGAGAAACTGGATAAAGAAAACAATGCCTAAAGACTAATAGCAGGTACCGTGTAAGAACCGAAGTAAAAAGGCCAGTCGCCATGGAAGGTGACAAATGAAGAGGAGGCGGTACTAAGGAGGGACTAACAAGCCTATATACGAATCAGACACCAGCATTTAGGGAGAGTGGGCAGGGCTTCTATTTCCTACTCCACTACAACAAGATTTGCAGAGCAGTGCATGCGCGCTGGCTCTAGGCTCCACCTAAAAGGCACACTTTCTGGTATCAATATAGATTTCTGTCAGATTTGGTGTAATTCGGCTCAGGCATTTTTGGTGATTCACTGTTCAATTATCCTATGGACATTTGCATGGGAAAACTTGTTTTGGGACCCCACCCTCTTTCTTGGCCCCTCCCCACTCACAGGATTACCCCGAAACTTCCCAGAAAGGAGCTGAGGTTGATGAAACTTTTTTGGAAAGTTCCATTAAGATTACTCAAATTCACCAAAGTTATTAGAAAACCAAAAAATCTATTTTGTATAGAAACATGGTCCTAACTACACCTACAAACACAAACCCCAACATACACACAGCTACATACACACACACACACCAAAAATGCTCTTTAGAGCAATTCAGCTGATTAACACAGAATCATACATTCCTAAGGTGCAAAGGTCAAATTGGGGCGTTACATAGTACAGCAAACGTGACATGAGAAAAACACTTTTTACTGCCTCATACTTGCATATAATTATGAGGGTGAGACACACCATAACTCACGAGGCGGGTTCCCAAGGCTTGAGGGTGTGTTTTACTAAAATTGCGCTTGGAATCTCGGTTTGCTCTTTCATAAATCGTTTTAATGAGGTTTTATCCTGTTTTTAAAACGCAACGTTTTTACTCTACTTCTGATCGTTTTTAACTTGGTTTTAAACGCTATGCTTGTATTTGCACTCTAAAATCGAAAACTGTATGAATTTGAAACCTACTTGACTCAGACTTGCATTTCCCCTGCCGATTGCTCCCTCCCTGGTCCTTAGCACTTCCGCTCTGCTAATGCGGTCTAGTGCACAGGGGGTGTGTCAGCTGGTGCAGCGCAGCGCTGATTGGAGGGCGGGCGTAAGGGAACACATTTAGGGCCACGCTGGAGCAGACGCGTGCAGCGGGCACACCCCTGGCGTGCCAAAGGCTGCCTAAGGCAAGCCCGTCTGTGCCCGTCCGCGTCCGACCAGGACCAGGGGCCAGGACCCCTGGCTAACTTTTGTTCTATTCGGTGGAAAAGCTCTGTGCCATAGAAACCAAGATCCACACCCTGGGCCAGAATGCAGTAGAAACTCTTACAGCAGAAAACCTAGTATGCAAAAACTGGGACGATACTACCACGACTCCACTCATAGCCCACCATACTGATACATCGCCCAGACAGCCACCAGGTCTAAAGGTTGCTCTGCTGAATATACGTTCACTGCCAAAACACTGCCTTGAAATTTTCTCGGTCCTCCAGGACGGATATATCGGTGTCCTAGCGGTCACAGAAACCTGGTTAGGAGATAGCTCCGCCCCAGATATGATTGCAGTACTTCCTGGGGAATTTCACACCTTATGGCACAACAGAGAGGACAATGCCAGAGGGGGTGGAGTGGCTATCCTTTATTAAAAAAAATCTACTGGTAGACAAGATACTGGCAGAGGACTTCGAGCACGCTGACACTTTAGGTGTTAAAATCTCGAGTAAATCCTCTTGCATCGTACTACTAGTGGCATACCGCCCTCCACGACCAACTCCTAGGTTCAACAAACTCTTCTCTGAGTTGGTCAGTGATCTCTGCTCACGCTACCAACGACTCCTAGTGGTGGGTGACTAACTACCACTGGGACAAAACTCCCAGAGAGTTGCAGGCTAGCCAATTCGAGATAGCCATGTGCTCTTTTGGGCTTCACCAACTGGTGAATGCTCAAACTCATATTTAGGGGGTACATACTCAACCTCATCTGGACTTCCCAGCGACAAACCCGGCTTACAGATATCAGCACGTGCACCTGGTCTGACCACTCAATGATTAGGTGCTGGGTCCCGCTGGATAGCTTCCCATTGCAGCCGCCACTTGGTTGGAAAACTGTGCGCAGCTGGAATAGAATTGGAGCAGAAAATTGGGTGGGTACCTTACAGACTCCCCATGAAAGCATCCACCTCAGACAACCTGGACTAGGAGTGCGCTGCCCTCACGACACGCTTAAGAAAGCCATTGATCGGTTAGCACCGGCACGGAGGGAGAAGGTTAGAGATAAACGAAAGGGCGTCCCCTGGTTCAATGAAGAACTGAGGGGCAGGAAGCAATCCCTCCGCCAAGCTGAGAGAAGGTGGCGAAAATCAGACAGCCAAGCCGATCTCATTGCCCACAAACTCTTGCTTATCTCATATAAAAAGGCCATTATGACTAGGAAGACTGAATACTATGAGGCAAGAATCACGGGTGCAGCAAATAAACAGAAAGAGACTTTTAAAATATTAAAAGAACTCAGCCAGAAGTCAACACAAGGATCCACAGCCTCACCAGTAGACTGCAACACCTTCCAGACCTATTTCCTGCACAAGGTCGCGGACATCCTAGCTGAGATTGAGAGCACCCCGACCCATCAGGCCCCCCCAGAACAGCACCCCACGCCCCTTACGCCTGCTAACCAGCTACCCTCTTTTCCTAATTTAGATCCAGCCTCCCTGCTAGGCCTGATGAGCCATAACAAATGAGGCTCACCAGCAGACCCCTGCCCTCCGAGGGTTTTTCGCATGGCCCTCCCCGGTCTTGAAAGACAGATCCTCGCCCTACTAAATCGCTCCCTAGAGACAGGCTACCTTCCCTCCGGCCTGAAGGAAGCCATGGTCAACCCCCTGTTGAAGAAACCTGAGGCTGATGTTGCCACTCTTAAAAACTACAGACCAATTTCCCAGCTCCCCTTCCGGGCGAACGTCATAGAGCAGCACATCCTAAAAACGCTCTCGGTCTTCCTGGAGGAACACCAGCTAATCCAAGGGCGGCAGGCGGGCTTCAGGCCCCACCACAGCACTGAGCTGGTAATGCTATCGGTACTTGGCGAGCTCAGTGCCATGGCCGACAATAAGAAACTGTGCGCCCTGGTGCTGTTAGACCTGTCGGCAGCATTCAACATGGTCCATCATGCGCAGCTTCTAGCCCGCATTTCCGAGCTGGGCATCTATGGGCTGACCAACCAATGGCTTGAATCCTTTCTTTCCGGGCGGTCGCAGAGGGTTCAGCTTGGGGAGCAGGTGTATGACAGGGGCGCCCTCACATGTGGCGTCCCCCAGGGCTCAGCACTATCCCCGCTCCTCTTCAACATTTACCTTCAGCCGCTAATAGCTGCCTTGGCGCGCATGGAATGCCAAGTCTTTAACTATGCGGATGGCACGCAGCTCATCCTGCAGATCGACAACTCCCAGCAGGCCCCCTCATTGATTCAAAACATTCTTAGATACACCGTGAACTGGATGACGACCAACTCTCTGAAGATCAACCCACACAAAACCGAGGTCCTGGTCATCCCCTGGAAGACAAACCCCTGGATTGATCGTTTCTGGCCCCAAGAGCTGGGCACAACCCCTACACCGGTCAAGACCGTAAAAAGCTTGGGTATTAAGATAGATGCTGACCTTTCTGTGTCCAACCAAGTTGCGACCGTGACTGGTAAATGAACTGGCCTGCTGAGACAGATGCGGAGACTTGCCCCCCTTCTCTAGAATGCAGCTCTACAGATGATAGTATCAGCCACGATCCTGTCGAGATTAGATTACGGGAATGCCCTATATATCGGCCTACCGGAAAACTAACCAACAAATTACAGGAGACCATGAATGATGCAGCTAGGCTGATCTTCAGGCTTCCCAGAAGGGCACATGTGACCCCTCTCCAGCGCAAGCTTCACTGGCTCCCCATCAAGCAGAGGGCAAAATTCAAGGGCCTTTGTATAGCCCACAAAGCAATCTACAGCCAGGCCCGACCTACATTAAAAAGCGTCTTCAAAACTATGTGCCAGGCCGGAAACTCCGGTCCGCCGAGAGCTGCCTGCTGGCAGTTCCCCAGTTTAATAAAATATCCAAGGGAGGCAGAGCCCTCTGTCCTGCTCCTGCACCTCTGGCATAAACTACCTGTTGGCCTCCCAAAGGAATGTGCTCTCCTCCCTTTCAGGAAACGCCTCAAAACGCTCCTGTTCAGGGAGGCGTTGGACACTATCTAATCATCTGTTACGCATGTTCCTGGGGACTGCAGTGGGTATCGGACCCCTCTCTCAAAGCGCTAAGTGACCTGATGGTGATTATGCGCTATAGAAGTAGCAGTTGACATTAACATTCATTACAATTGCTAGGGGAGGAGAGAGGTATTATGTCAAGCATTTGTCTCTCATGAGTCATGGCCCCTCCTTACATTCAACAATGGAAATAAATAGCATATTACACTCTGCACAGCTGCCTGCATACACACTCACACACAAATAAAAGAAACAGAAGTAGGTACTCTGTTTTGTGGGTAAAAGGAAATTTCAAGAGATAAAGATTCTGCGGATTATGCAGTTACTTCTTTCAGCTCTCCTTTTTAAGAACTGCACATTGAATTTCTATCCAAATTCAATTTCTCATGATTTTCGAGAGAGGTAGGAGCGTACCGCTGCAATCACTGTTAGCTAAACTCTTGGCACTGTGATTTATAGCCAGAGACAGGGTGCCACATCACTGAGTGTCAGCAAGGAACCATATTTCCATACCTGATCCTTTATTATACTAATCACATATACCTAGTCCACTTGGCTCAACAAAGCAAATTCAGGCTACAATTCATAGAGCGCACACATTTTCAAAGATTTAAATTCAGATCTGGAAACGCAGCCTCTTGTCAACATGGAGCCATGCTAACCTGCAGACCATTGTAAGCAAATTTCACCCCAATATACCAATGCAGAAAGCTCATCAAATCCGATGTGGCTCTTTAAATACAATACATTTCGTCAACGGCATCTGTACAACCACTTCAGCCGCACTGCATTTAAATTGCAAATGTACCCTCGTTTTCATGGGAACTTAATTGCCAGGAGACTTGCAGGTTTGAATTGGACAAGCAGGTTTGAATTTCACATGCAAATATGGCTTGCACAGTGGAGAATAAAGCCGCAAAGTTAAATTATTTGTCATGGGTCTGCGGGATGAAAACAGGGTTTCAGTGTTCCTTAAGCAACCAATTACCTTGGTTTCATTGCTAGGTAAGAGGCTCGGAGAAAAGGAACCCAGGAACTCTTCTGTTGGGAAAGAAAAGACCCCTGCATGGTCACGGACATGCATGGATATCTAGTTCCCTGATAAAGATTTTTGTCATGGGTAAACCCGGATCATTCATGTGCTCCATTGCCAGGCCTGTCTCATGGTAATGCGGTCTTGCTATACAGGGAGAAGTGCACCAAGTTCTATTCTCAAAGTGGTAGAGAGTCACTGTCCTTACCAGGAGTTAAGTGACACGGGTGCGGTGATGGAAGCATATCAGTTTTGTGTTTACTAGTGATCAGTAGTGTGAGCAAGAGTTTTTAACTGTATCACTAGAGTGGTGCCTACTGGCCAACTCATGTAAAGTTCCCCTGCTGTGTACGTAACTCACACTTGGCCTACATGGTGAAGGTGTGTAGTGCCAGTCAGCGCATAGTACTGGTGTGTGCATACTGGGATGCATGTGTACCTGTGTATAGTACATAACATGAAGGCATGGCGGATCCATTTTGGAATCCCAGGGCCTGGAAAGACTAAAGGAGGTGAACACAACCCCCAGAGAGAGGTGGATTACAAACATTCCTGTGGTCTGGAGAGTGAACATACACACCGGTAAAAGAGGAGGAGAGCATCCTCCGTGCACAATAAAGGTCTCCAATTCCAGAAAGATTTCCTCATCATTGGGCCGGGGATCACTGCAAAGCTAGATGGTGGGTCTGAAAAAGTTGCCACTGTAGGACCAGTCATATCCATTGACTCATAGATCGTAGAGTCTGTAGGGAGAGAGGCAAGAAAACCATGTTGTACAACAAACCAAACAGGGGCAGAGTGGCACAGAATTCCTGTCATTAGAAGAATGTGTTTTAATCTGCAACTTCAACCTCCGAAACACAACACAGGAATCACACCATGATAGGATCTTTCTTCAATCTCCTTCCAAATCCCAACATCAAAAGGTTTGTATCTTTGCCAACCAACACAAAACAGAAGCATCCTGGACGTTATATGCAGGGGTACGTCAGCCACGATTTCCAACTGGACCAAACATACTCATATCTTCTCTAATACAAACCTTCCAGAGAAGACAACCAAAACTATCCATGTCCCAGATCCAATAATTCAAAAACTTACCCATGACAACACTCCAAATTGCCATGGCTAAAACATTTTACTGAGATCAACTTATCTCGAAAGTCAAGCACACCTTCATGATAACAGCTGACACTCACGCCATAGTCAAAGCCAGTTTATCTAATGTCATGCAACACTAGAACTCACAGACCACAAACATGTTGTAAGAAGTCTGGAGAAGCATAAGTCTTGATTGCAGCTGTAAAAATACGATAAAAACCCTGAACAACCTTGATTCATACCGCAGGTAGCTCATCACAGATACCACAGCTATTCACTACAACACTATCAACCGAGAAATATCAGTCTCAGCAAGCTCTTCAAAATCAATCACTACATGGATGCCACCACCAAATCCGCTCAAAATTTTACAAAGAAAGGAGTCACTACCATCAACTTCGTCAAGGAGAAGATTGACAGAATTAACATAGCACATAATTAATAGCCATCTCTACAAACGTTCTGCCACTGGACAACCAACAGTGGAGTAGATCCACTTCTTCCTGCTCATGAGTATCTCTGCAACCTTCTCAACTCAATGAAGATCTACGTCATATTTCATCATAAGTCGGTCTGTCCCAAGGGTGTGGCCACACTGTCATGGAGTGAGCACGATTTCTAGCTTAGGTCCTGAAAACGCCAACATGCAATACCCTAATCCTGCAACAAACAGATCACAGGACCAACTCTGGAGCAGCAGCCTACTGTTAGAGCTGCAGACAGAGGGCGTAATTGTGGGCAGTGACGAACTGAGGCCTTCACCTTAATGTGAGAAAACTCAAAGACCAACTCAATTATGCCCCAGGATTGATGTCTCATTCTGCCGGTGTATCTGAAAAAGAGCATGTTCGAGCAGTGCACAACTTGGCGCAGCACATGGGTTGGGTGGAGAGTGCCAGTTTCACAAGTGAAGAAGGAAAGCAGATGGGTCACAAACAGTTCAACTGACAAGCGACTAACAGATACATTTAGGAGGAAGGGTGACTGAGGATCAACCACCATGGCAGGGATGTTTCTCATTTGGCTCCCCTTCAATTATGAGCAGAGGAGGATGGGACACTGCACGATGGAGGAAACTGAATAGACTGAGCTGGATGCACACACCAGCAGTGCCCCAAGAATTGGCAGAAAAACAGCAGGAACACTAAAACGCTAATAATGGTGGATTTGACTCATTAAAACTAGAAGTACAGAACTATGTACCAAACCAATGGATTGGGGGGGGGGGGGGGGAGGGAGCAGATCTAGGGGAGTCCTTAAACTGCTGTATCAGTCTGCCCAGGTGGTGCATCACTCTTCAATACCGCAATGGGAGTGAATGGCATACTAATATGGGGAAACTTAAGTCCACCAAAACATAAACTGATAAAAAAAACAGCCCCGTATTATGGCACTAATGGAGGGATCGGCCTTCTCCCTGCAGCAGATTTCTGAACCTGAGCACTTGGATTCAAACGAGGGCAAATTGAAAAACATCCTTCTGGCCAATACAAGAGTCAAGAAATATGATGGAAGATAAATTCACTCGCAATTGAAGTCAATCTTCTGATAGCTGACAGAGGAAAATTGTCAGTAAGAGTCACAGAAACATAACTTAAACTAACTGAAGTGACTCGGATAAAATCTACAAGAAAGTCAGATTCTTAAAATACATTATATAGGTTGCAGGGGGATGCTTAACATCCAAACTGGAGGACTGCCAAAGAAAACAGTGGGCCTTTAAATGGAACTATTCTTGGATGAGGGGTTGTGAAAATGTTAAACCCTGAAATAAATCAAAACTTTTCAGTTGGAAGGCCCTGGTTACCCCGACCAAACTGGGTATTTGACCACATCCGATTATATCCACACAGTCAAACTATTGAGAGCTATCTTACAAAAGGCAAGGCAAAGGGGCTTTTCATGCATGACAACGCCACAGTACACATATCTTCAACCTTCACTCTTGCAGTGCAAAACGACTGGAACAACTTCCTTGAAGTGAAAAGAAGACAGCACGACCTGGGGCTCGAGTAAGCTGGTCACTAAAGTTCATGTTTCTGTTCCCAGCGAAACTGAACCTAATAACAGCCTGGAGTTCCCACTTCTTCACAGATGCAATTGCTGCAAACTAACAGACAGATAACCACACCAACCCTCGTGTGGGTCAAGTGGACACTAGCAATGGGGGGCCAATGGACAATGTGCAAGAGGGAAGCCCACCGCAAGACACCAAAAAAAGCCAAACATGATCATGGGGAAGCTAGAAAGGCAGTGGCACTGAACAGCGTGTGGCAAGAAAACCTGAAAACAATTGAACAAAAGGAAAATACAGATGAAGCGGATTCTGGGGCAGGGCTATTATGCGACAGTCACTCAGTGGACACAAGAATGTCTTGATTAAGACAGTCCAGCAGACTAACCAAGCACTGCGCGTGCAGTACCCTCATCCGAGGCCACGTTGCTCATCAATAATATAATGGCAGAGACATCTGGGTTGAAAGCAATTCTGGGGTCAATGGTGCATCCATGGGCTAAAATCGGCGACCTGAGACCACTGGCTGAAGGCCTGGAAACCTTCCTTCTTTTCTTCACTTGACCTGATAAAATAAGATTTAAAAGTTGTCATGCTGTCTTGCAACTGGGAAACTAACAATCGATGGGGATGAAATGGACAGGGAAATGTTTTGTATGGGCATGGTTCCATCCCAGACCAGGAGACTAGGCTATCTCAAGCATTCAATTACATAAAGTCAAAAAGCATGCAACATAGCCGGGTTCACCACACTTATCTACTGCTAACTTGCATACTATTCACCTTTTTTCTTCACTGATACTTCTGAGATTTAGTTGATGCCCCAGGGTTCCAAATAAAACCTTGTGACCTGGAATGAGACAGTTACAGCCATGCCAGGGAAATAACACAAAATGTACAGATATTTGAAAAGCAGAGGTGTTCTCCTTGGCATCTTGCAAGAGACAAGCATCACCAGGGAGAGGAGTTGAAGATTCGCATTTAAGCATCAAACATTCTACCACACGCTTCCCAATAACCTCCGGCAAACATTCCTACAAATACGTAGAGACAATTTTAACTGCGATCCTGACACTGCTACTGATATGCCCTTCCCTTCCCCCAGGGAACACCAAGTGCCAGAGAAACTGGAACCATATGGGCGGCAATAGGGAATATAAAAACAGAATACATGCAGAGTGGGACAGGAAGGTCAAACAGATAGTGCAACTAATTAGTACAGAAACAGACAAGAGCCCCAGTGACCGCTCTGACATGACAAAATCAGGAAGCTAAATATGCCCACTCAGACATCAGTGACACTTTTAAAAATTATTACAACCAGTTATATATAGCCAAATCAATTCAAATGGGGAACACACCATAGGACTTCTTAAAAGATGCCCGGCTTCTCCAGCTCAAACCTGAAGACAACGAATGCAGACATTAAAAATGCTATGCTGTCTCTGAATATGAGGCTGGGACAATTAAGTTATTAGGGAGCACTGGGAAAACTATGGGCTAGAAGCGAGGAAATTCATTACCTGAAAGAGGTTAACACATGCAATACACCAGATTTGGAATACTCAACTGGACAATCCACCTCACCGCCACCCCACCCTCAAACTGCTAAGACAACAATTAGGAGCAGGCGTAACTCAAATATATAAAATGCTCAGGGTAGGAATTTCCATCAGCACGGATGACGCCAAGCCCAGACAGAAACACAGATGAATAAGATGTTTAAAGAAAGGGAATGGAATAGAATCCAAACCATCCCAAATATGGTTTGTTGAAAAACAGATTTAGATGTATACAATTTAATTACCTCCATTAAACACACTTTTTAACACAGTAAGTAATAGTTTATTGTCCGGTCAATTAAAACCTTCACAATTTCTCTTTAAAAGCAAAATTGAAAAAAAATAACAGCAGCAAAGTTCATTATTTAAAACTTCTCAATAATATCATTTCATAAAACATCCATGCATTGTATTTACATCTTTAGTGCAAATGTCCGCGGTTATGTCTATTACAGTACATTGATAAGAGGTTTTATCATTCTATAGCTTGACGGATTTTCTGATCCTGACCATTTTTGGGGAGGGAAATAAGATTCTAAAAGATTAAAATTTTTAATAAAAACACATGCACAGTTCGATTAGAGGAGTGATTATACGATAGACCAGTTGCTTTCTGACTACGGTAGAAGTAGGTTGCCGTTAACAGTCATGCTGGGGCCAGAAGTGGGGCAATCTGAGTGTATCTTGTTTGCTGAGAAAGCAAAAACTGAAGAATGGTGCAGTGGTGAATGATTCTAGTGGTTTATCGGCCGAGTTACACCCCAGCTGCTTCCATGAATTGCACGAAGCGACATGCCAGCTGGACATTCCCTCCTCCGAGGCATGCCATTACTGCTTGCCTACATGTTCTTATCCCCTCGCTTATGAAGTGTGGCTTCAGTAATTGGCGTCGTTCTGTTTGTAATTCTCTGCAGATGCACAAAAGGTGTAATATGCTTTCGTTAGCTTCCTTGCATAAACGGCATGTTGTCTGGCCCAGCAATCTTTTCCAAGGGGGAAGGTGCTGCACTGATGGTAAAATGCCCATTCGGAGATGGAGATATTTTTCTTTCTTCCTCTGGTTGAAGCCTACACCTAGTTAGGATTGCGGGGAGCGCTTGACGTAGGTTTGCACAACAAACCATCCATGGGTGCTTTCTGTGAGGGCAGCCTTGTCTTCTAGTAAAGATAGTTTTTTCACTGTCTTATTTACAATTTGTTTGAAACAATGGTAGGGCCCTGATGCTGCCCAAAGTTCCTCCAGTCCTAGACGGTCTTTTGCTGCGGTCAGATAGCTCATGGCTGCACAGTTCCTCTTTTGTTGTATTTCAGTCCATAGGTAAGAATTCAGTGTTCCTGCTTCCGCTCTTTTGATTCTGTACCAACTCTTGGCATAGGCTCCTTTTTGAGCTAATTCTTGGCTTTGCAGGCCGAATCCCAACCTTATTTGTGCCAGCGAAACGTACTTTGGTAGACTGAAAATCGTTCTGGCCGCTCTTGAGACAGTACTGTCTAATGTGGCGGCATCTCTTCCCCTCATGCACTCGCTCCCATAAGTGATTGCCGGAATGAGCTTTGCTCGCCAGACTTTTAATAGTGGAGTAAGATTTGGACTGGTGATTGTATGCTTAATGGATTTCATTGCTTCGGCGATAGAGTTGCCTCTTCTTTTGAGGACGTATTTTTGTGCATTAAATGTGCCTTTATTGTCTAAAATCACTCCTAAGTATTTGTATTGGTCTACCACTGCGATTGTCGAGGTGGCCAGATGCCAGCGGAACTTGGAGGTATCCTTTCTTGGATGGATCCTCATTACCTTTGTTTTATCATAGATGATAGATAGACCGTTGTTTACTGAATAACTGCTGGTTGTATCTAGTAGATGTTGAAGGCCAATGGGAGTTTGACTCAGCAGCACTAGGTGGTCTGCGTACAGGTGATTGGAAAGTGGCAGCCCTCCTATTTTTGGCGCATGCAAATTATATGCGTCTAGTTCCGACGATAGATCGGACGTGTACAAGGTAAAAAGTGTCGGCGCTAGTATGCCCCCCTGTTTGAGCCTCATGGTCGTTGGAATTTTCTGGGACGTGGACCTGCCGTCTCCTAATTTGACTTGAACCCACGTTTTTGTGTGGTTAAGTATTAGCTGGTTT
Source organism: Triturus cristatus (assembly GCF_964204655.1). Classification (NCBI taxonomy): domain Eukaryota; kingdom Metazoa; phylum Chordata; class Amphibia; order Caudata; family Salamandridae; genus Triturus; species Triturus cristatus. The sequence continues at coordinate 141,763,307 of NC_140580.1, read as the reverse complement.
AGGAGAGCGGATGGTATTTTTTTTCCATTAGCTTGTGCCAGAGTATGCTGCTGTCAATTTTGTCAAATGCTGACGAGTAGTCGATAAAACATATGAATAGAGGTTGTTTTGCTAATTTCATCCTATCTATCAATAGGGACAGGGTTAGTATGTTTGTGGTTGTACCCATGCCCTTGCAAAAGCCTGTTTGATTGATGGGTATGATTGATTTATCCTCTGTCCAGGCAGTGAGATCTTCCAGAATTAGTCCTGCGTAATATTGCGCTTCAATATCGATTAAAGCCACCAGCCTGTAGCTGTTTGCTAAATTCTTATCCACTTTCTTATATATTGGGGATATGATTGACCCCCTCCACGAGTCCGGGATGATGTTCCCTCCTGCAATTTGTGCAAACAGCGGTGACAGTTTGGAAGCCCAATATTCTGGATCTTTTTAGGTCTCGGGACCATCCGGTCTGCCGAAGGCAGAACCGGAAGTCCGGAGATTTAATGTTTCTTAGAGTGGCTATTTAGCCCGCCTCTCTTTTTGGCTCTCCTCCATTAGCTGGCTTCCTAAACGGAGGCCAGCCATTGGAGGAGAGAGCCGTCCCTCCAAATAGGCTCCGTCTTTTTCAGATTCGGGGGCGTGTTCCGTGCTGTTCTTTCCACTTTTTAGCCACGCCCTTTTTCGAACAGCAGGAACACGCCCTCGAATCCAAAAAAGTTTGGAAGCTTCCATCCGCCATTTTTTAGCAATCACGCGAAGCTCCGAGGGCGTTGCGGGCGGCGCCGGGCTCAGGAATCCTGTGCACAGCTCCCAGGTGCAGCCTGCTCCATGCCCGGCTGCCCTCTGCGCATCACAGACCGACAGCCTCCTCCCGAGGATCGCGGTGGCTGCGCTCCACCCTCAGCCCGGCCGCTGAGTATTTGGTATTACAAACACACCACAAGTAAGAGAAAGCAAACGTGCACCAGGATGCCACGAGCATATAGATACCCTGACGGAGCAGATTACAGTATTTATTGTGTCGTGTCTTCTATGCTTTACTCGATATTGTAGGACAATGTCGCATGTATTCTCCGTCCGTGCAAAACTGGGCTTTTTTTCTATCGGTGGTAATGGGCTGGGTCTCAGGCTGCTATTTGTTTTTATTTTTTCAACTCTAAAAACAAGAGCGCCTGCTCCCCGCTTGAAACGGAGTATCGAACGCAATAACTAAAATGTCAGCTCGGCTTAGCGAAATGTCTCGGCTGAAAAAAACAAGCAAGCACCGTCTTCAGAGGTCATTTGGAGCCGCAACGGTAACAGCTGTACAACAAGCATCCTAGTTTTATTTTCCCTCACCGTTTGACTGCCCCGAGTGTGAACACTCCGGGCACAATTCCTCGAGTGACTGCCCCAAGTGTGAACACTCCGGGCACAAATCCTCGATTGAGCACCACCAGCGAGATTCACGGGCGCGCACGTAGTAGTGAACTTGGTGAAATGTTCAGTCCTGTCGTACGGTACCTTGCAAATGTAAATTAAAATAAGTAGTGTGAGTCCGTACATTTGTATAATAATGGGCTCGGTTTGATTAGCCGTGTAAATCTGTGTGTTGCTAGCACAGGGCGTTTGGCCAAATCTACCAGGCACCCGCCCGATTCTGAAGAGGAGCTCTTTTCGCCTCCCTCTGGACAGTGAGGAAGGAAGTCTGCAATGTCTGCTTGAGATGCGCTGAACTGCTGGTTTTAGCCCTTCCTTCTGTTCAGCAAGTTAAATATATAGGTGTGAGTGGCAGGAAAAAGGCCTCTTAGCCAGGCACTAATTTGTCAACCCCCCACCCCTCTTATGTTTTCTTCTAAGCAAAGAATTGTCTTGCAAGTAGTTTTCCTGTGTGTGCACTTAACAATCCCTGGCCTCTGGTGTGGTTGTGTCACGCGGTAGCTGCATGCCTGTTCTCTGTATGACTGATGCTAGCAAGCGCGAAGCATGGGGCACGGGTGCGGTGTGGTTGGGTACGCGGTAGCTGCATGCCTGTTTTCTGTATGACTGATGCTAGCAAGCGCGAAGCATGGGGCACGGGTGCGGTGTGGTTGGGTACGCGGTAGCTGCATGCCTGTTCTCTGTATGATTGATGCTAGCAAGCGCGAAGCATGGGGCACGGGCGCGGTGTGGTTGGGGCACGCGGCAGCTGCATGCCTGTGCTCCATATGATTGATGCTAGCAAGCGTGGGGGACAGATGCGGTGTGGGTGGGTCACACGTTAGCTGCATGACTGTACTCTGTATGATTGATGCTAGCAAGTACGAAGGGGAATGACCTATCTGTGGGCACCGCTAGCCTTAAGTATAGACAATGAGGCTACCACAGCTCTGGACCGTCTAGGTTTACTCACTTGTACTCAATATCCACTAGCTTCAAAGAAATGGTCTTCACTTCTTTCTGTTTGCGGCACGAGGCTAATGGTTTGTGTGGGGGCCTAAATCGTAATTCAGAGGATGCAGTGGCAAGCACCTGGTGGCATTATGCCTATCCACAGTCCTCTTAGCCTGGTAGGGTGTCGTATATAAACTATGCAAACGATCCATTGTCAATGTCACACTGCATAACTTCAGCATTATGCCTTCTATTCTCTGATTGGCTTTAGGCCTTCCTTGGTGAAATTGTAATTATGGTGGTGATGTTTGCATAATCCCGAATTTTGCCATATGCAGGCTTTCTCCAAATGTCTTATCATACAATTTTGTTTACTGTTGGCTCGCAGCGAGCTTATTCACTCAGTGTTTCAATAACATTCTGTAATCGAACCAGTGTCTTTATTATGCAAATTGTGCGCTCATATAAAGTGTCACACTAGACACCGGCACGTCTTAATCTAGATTGGGGCATTAAGCTCATCACTTTCTTCTTTTGTGCAGTCATTCTTTTCAGATCCCAGAAGCTCGGCTGTTGAGCTGTGTTGCGTGTGCTGATGTCGGTCGTTTCATCTTTGTTGCTCTATTAAGTGTTTGCTCCTTTTTAATGAGTTAGACTGTTGGGGAAAATAACTTGTTTTAAATTAGCCGTCGTGGTATTAACAAGAATTTGCAATGTACATGTGACTGGGCCAATGCTATAAAAAGTCATATTTAGTAAACGAGGTGCTTATTAATAACTTCTAGTTATCTTACGTGAAATAACTGTAGATTGTCTCCATCCTGATAGTCATCTGAATCTAATTGTATTAAATGTGCTCACCCCTCTCAAAAAAAAAGTACAATGATAAAATACACATAAAATAGCTCCTCCTTTGAACTAGGGCTCTAATTTATCAAATCCAAATATTAAAATGCATCTTCTGGTGGGTAACAAATCACACCCTAGTCATGACCTCAGGCTCCGTTTTTTAAGCCTGTATGTCAGACATGCACAGTAGAGATGGTCCCTACTACCGGGGGCTTCAGGTAACCTTTCACCAGCTTTAATCATCATTATTAGCTGGCTTGGTGGAGTTCAGCTCCAGGCAGGTGTTGTTGCAATGTGGCCACCTCTGCCAGTCAGACAGATGGATGATGGGCATTAGCTGTACGGCCAGTGTGTCACAAACCATATCTTCCGCGTGCTGGGAAATGGATAGAGTAGATGGTCCAGGTGTCCTTTTTAGGTCGAGCCTAGACAGCGCATGTCGCAAGACCTGAAGTAAACAGTATTTGGAGTGTAAGCCCTCCTGCCACTTCGCATTGGCTCACTCCTCCGTTGCTCGGTCATTATTGGCTCACGCTCCCCAGACGTCACTTCTGTTTATTGCAGGCAGCACCGACCAAGTACAATTTCGTTTCGCTGCAGGTCCGTAGGTTTTCATTTGGGGACTACTTCATTGTTATTTTTTTAAGGCACCATGGTTCACCCATAGCAGCCCGCGCCTTTCTTTTCTTTATTGTAATTTTCTTTTTTTTATTTAAACAGTGTATGGTTTTCTTTCTGACAACGCGGCACGACGGTAACGGCACTTGTGCATCTTCTTTTTAAAATGTGTGGTTCGCAATGGCGCCCGTGTGTTTAATAAATAAATAAATAAATAAATAAAACATGCAGATTATTTTAATTTGTGTATAGCATCTGCTTTTTGCCCATTAAGTTTAATGCGTTGCTGCACTTCCCTTGGGTGCTCCCTCCTCTCTGCCCCCATCCCCGTTGCATGCCTCACATTCCCGCCCCTCATTCCAGAGCTGCTGCCGGTACCCACCGGTTGTGCAATGGGGGACGCTGTGTAAAGGATCCCGGTGTGCCATGTGCTGAGGACAAGTCGAGAATTGTAGCTCAGCTCGTGTTTCGAGGGGGGGCTCCAGGGATTGCAGGCGGGACAGAGGGGTCTTCACACCTCCTCATACCCTGTCGGGCTGTGCACGGGTCCAGACACAGACATCTCTCGTAGCCCCATTGCTCCACAACCACAGACCACTACCCCCCGCCGCCGTGCCAGCCCCGTGCCGAGTAACGCCACTCTCATTGAGGGCAGAGGGTTCTGCCAGACACCCTCGCCGCACGTGGGGAGACTGCAAGGATCGGGTAAAGCAATGCTTTCATTTTAAAATCATAGTATTGCAGGGAAACATTACAAATCTTGATGCATATTTCTTTTATATTCTGGAATGTAAAAGCTGGCCATTTTTCCCTTTCTACATTTGATTTTTAGGTCTCGGCTAGCGAAGGTTGCTTGCGAGATTTAATGTTTTCTAGTATGGGGGCTTGAACCCGCCCCTCTTCTCCATTGGCTGGCTTCCTAAACGGAGGCCAGCCATTGGAGGAGAGGGGCGTCTGTCCATTTAAGCCCCGTCTTTTTCGGATTCGGGGGCGTGTTTTTTAGTTTCTTTCTCTCCTCTGGAATGTAAACATTCCAGCCAATGGGAAGAGGAGAGAAAGAAAAACACGCCCCCGAACCGAAAACGACGCTGCGTTTCTCCGAGGCATTTCTGCTTGACCTCGGAGAAGGATGGTTACAAAGTCGGCGAGCTCCTGCTCCTGTTCTTTTACTGCAGCATGTCTCTGCTCACACCCCCGTAACCTCGCGCCTCCACCGCTGCTTTTTCCGTCTCTCCCTCCCCAGCTGCCCCCTGCACACACTCCTCCCCTCGCTCCACCACTCCAGCCCTCCATAACCCCCTCCTTGCTCCAGCTGCTTGGCCTGTGTGGGTGGCTCTATTTGTGTGTGGATGGCTTTGTGTGTGGCTCTGTGTGTGGGTGCAAATGCAATAGGTCTTGCATTTGAGAGAGATTAAGCTATTGAAATTGTAAATAACAATGCAGTTTCTTTAAATGTTTTAAAAACAAAAACATAAACAAAAAAATGTAATGAGCAATGCCAATAGCTCTAACTTTAACAATGCCGAGACCATTGCATTGTAAATGCTGGTTTAAATAAGCTTGGAGGAATCCCATTGGGACCCGGAGCGCCCTCTCGTTTGTCTTTGGCTATCCTGGCCTTTACTTGGTCAATTGTAAACGAAGAACGATTGTTTCCTGGTATAACTTTGAGATTGATAGGGGTTCCCTCTGAAGTTCGGTGTGTGTTCTGATACTGATCAGAATTAAAGTGCTGAAGCAAATGGGAGGCTCAAGCTTCCTCTGTTCGCTGCGAGTTGATTCTTAGGGCGTTCGGGTTAGCTAGACTGTTTATTGTGGGCCAAAATCTTGTGCTGTTTGATTTTGTGTAATGTAACAGTCTAGCCCACAGATTTTCATCCGAATCCCTTTTTGCCTGCCAGATTATTTTTTTCTTTTCTGCTTTGAGTTTCGCTAACTCCCTTTGTAATCTCAAGTCGTGCCCTGTACATTTGATGTCCCGCAGTGTTTTGTTTATTGCTTTTTTGAGAAATCGAGGTATGGAATTTTAGTGGTGAGAAGGTGTTTGTCTTGTTCGTCTGAGGTCGGGCTTGTCGTTGAGGCTGAAGGAGCGCGAGCCGCATGCTTTGCTCCAAGTGTTTTGGTAAATTCTTCCCAATGCGTTCTCATTTCTGGCTGCCTCCTCCCTTTGTTCCCATAGTAACTTCGCTGAGGCCAGTAAATTGTCCAGTTGGTTATTTGAGAATTTGATTCTTCTAAAATTGTCCATATAAATAGACTTGGGGTCCTCAGCAGGTTGGTCTGGTGGCGATCCAGTTATTCTTGTGGAAATTTCTTGCGGGAGATGGTCACTTTGATCTTGGATCCCTACCCGGAAACCTGCGATCCAATTAAAGAGTGATAGGGATACAAAAGTGTAATCTATTAGCGTGCTTGAGGTTGAGCTATGGAATGTTACCGCCGGAGGCTGATCTCCTGGAAAAGGCCCATTTAGGGCCACAAAACCTAGATATTCCAGATGTTTTACGAAGTTCCTGGCGAGTGCTGATTGTTGCCTCATGGTACTCGGCTCCTGGCAAGGGATTTTCCAGGCTGAGTTTTGTTCCTTGAGTAGGTCGTCACTTGACTGTGGCCCCATTAGGTGCATGTTAAAGTCTCCTGTCAGCAGTAGTTTTGAAGTGGATTCTTTCGAGAGGAGCCTAGTAATTTCTGCCTCCAGCATTTTGGCACCTTTAGTTTTGTCACGGGGATGTATATAGGTGTTTATGAGTAGTCTTTGTTGTGTGGTGTTCCCATCCCATATGCTCACTCTTAGTGCTTTAATTGCATTGGTGGAAGAGGAGAAGGTATCAACGTCTTCGGTCGCAGTTACTGTTTTTATTGATGAGTAGATTGTTAGACCTCCCTTTAGAGGTCCAAATTTTGAGCCTCTCACTGCTGGAGTTTGGTGGGTTCTGAAGCCAAGTAGATGGAAGGGTTCCTCTAACCAAGTTTCCTGTAGTAGAATAAGTTTGAAGCCTTGAAAAAAATCCAGGAGGCCTTTGTCCTATGTTTTGTTGCCCAAGCTGTTTATATTCCAGGAGCCGATTCGTAGGTGGTGATTGGTTGGAGGTGATTTTTTTGTCTTGCGTCAAGTGCTCTCCTCCTGACGGTTTATTGTCCTTTTGCTAGCCAGGAGCGGTCTTCCAGTCTGATTGATCAAAATTGATCGTTCCTTCCTGGTGTCTGTGCGTCCATGCTACGTGCTCCTTTAAGTACTGAGTGTGGTTGCAGACCTGCTGTTGAGGGGGCTGCATTTTCTTCATTACTTTTGTTTTGAGTCAGTGGTTCCGGGTAGCTGGGCCTTTGATAGAGTTGTATTTTTATTCCCCATACTTTTAGTTGGGGTTCCCCATCCAGAATTCTCTTCACTATTTCTTCTGAGGACCAGGTTGTCTTTGTTATTTCTCTGTCTGAGATTTCTTTGATGTTTGTTTTTGAATGCAATTCCCAGATCGTGTGTTCTTATGTCCTCCAAGCTTCCGATTGCTTGAATTAGATGTAGAATGTTCCCTCTGTTGAGGATGTCTCCGCAACTCCTGGATTTATATTCAGGAACGTTATAGGATTGAGTTGTTTTTAAGTTGTGATTGACTGACAGTTGGAAATTTTGCCGGTTTTGACAGTTCCTCTTTGAGTGGAGGGTTCGGGAGATCCATTCAAAGTCTGCAATTTTCCCTGGTGGTGGTGGTTACTTTCCTTGAGATGGTTGACTCACCCGGATTTTGCTTGATGGAATCTTCTGGAGCTCTCATACTTTCCTGTTTTCTAGTCTGGTCCGATCTGGTTATGGATGGCTCTGTTGAATCATCCTCAGTCGTGACCAGTTTAATATCTGAATCCTCTAGTGATGAAGTAATCGAAGGGCTTGGTTTTTTTTATCTCCTTCTGTTTTCCCAGAGATAGCTGCTGCTACAAATCTTTTTTTCTTGAAGAATGCGGAAGCTCTAGTGCTTGCGTTTTTTTCGCTTCCGTCTGTTGCTTTGTTAAATGGCTTTGGGGGTTCCTCCTCTATCTTATTCTGCTTTGTTTCGGAGTCCCCTAATGTTGTAGTGGTCGAATGGCTCGATTTGTGATCTCTTTCTTGGGGCAATAGTCCCATTAATTTGCTAATGTCTTGCCCTTTTGTCCCAGGTTGAGTACTACCTGATTGGAAGTAATCCGCTATGTTCTTTTTCTTCTTTCTACCTGGACTCTTTTGCTTACGGCTGTGTACTCTTCCCCCCCCCCCCCGACGAGGGGCTTTCCTGAAGCTTCCGATTCGAGCTTTGTTTGTGTTGGGTCTGCCAAGTGAAAGTCGTGGCTTTGTTCTAGGACCCATATGTGTGCTGGGCTGTTGGGGCAGTCGAGATCTTTATTTCTATCCTTGGCGTTCTCTTCGGAGGTACTGCATGATTTGGCGACTGGGTCCTGAGCTGATCTAGTCTCCTTGCAAGGATCCTTTGGGGGAACTTTTGCCCCATCGATTTTTGCTGTAGCGTCCTGTCTGCAGGATGGGCCTATTGAGGGCCATTTTGTTGGGGTCTTTTGCGATGGTTCGCTGTTTTTGTTTGTTATTTTTCTGATTTCTGCCAGGATATCCCCCATTGCCTCTGGGAGGGTGGATAGTAACTGCGTGTTTGCCTGGGCTCTTTTTATCAAGTTGTTTATGTTGGCTAATCTGCTGTCGATGTTTGAGATGTGGATGGCCACTGAATTAAGGATCGATAGTTGGACGTCCATCTTGTCCGAATGATATTGCATTGACTTTACTGAAAGCTGCATGGTGTTTAGTAAAGATTCCCAGAGCTTGCTTGAGTCCAGTTGATCGAGTCTTTTGCTATTAATTTGTTGGAGAGTGGTGGCGTATACCTGCCCGGCTGCAGAGTAATGGAAAAACTCTTGTTGATCTTGGTTATAAGTTGTTTGGGGTGTATTACCATCGATTGTGCTTTTTCTGGCCTCTGTGTTTCCGGGTTCCCTGTCCCTAAATTGTTCGTCAGAATTGCTAGAAGGATTGTTGAATTGTGAGTTAAGCTGGGGGTTGCTGTCAGTACTGTAGCAGTTGGGGACAATTGAGTTGTCTCCTGTCGATGTTCATTTGCCCTTTCTCCCTGAGCTTGTTGCCACACTGGAGCTGGCCTTAGAGTGCCATACTTTCCTGCCTATCTCTGGGCTGATTTGATGAGAGCCCTAAGGGTTTTTGCAACTGTGGCACTGAAGAGTTGGTGTTGGTGTCTGCCTCAATATTCATGACTTCGATATGTAATGGCATGGATCCACAGGCCGTGCTTTCTGTGTGCTCTTTAGGTGCCTCATTGTGGGATGAGGATGGTGGGGATGTATTTGGGGCAGCGAATGGCGCTATTTCAGTATTTTGTTGAATAATGTCAACAATGAAATTTGTTCTCCCCGAGGAGATTTGGATAATTGGTTCTAGGGGTATGCCTGTGCCGGGATTAATTCCAGCAGAAAGTGATCTTGTTCTTGTTACCTGGTCTGCCTCAAAAGAATTTTTCATTATATGTGCTTGGCCAGATCCTATGCGTTTCCTCTTTGTGGGGGCGCTAGTTATTTGGATGAATGCTAGCTCCCCTTGCTGTCTTGTCCTATATGGGGTACTTGTAACTGTAGAGTTTCCCCTTTTATCTTCTATGGCTTTGCTGCCTTGTTCAGGAGCGGTTGCTTTAGGACCTTGATGGTCCGTTTTCTCCGGGTACAGGGGAGAGGGGAGGCCGTTTAAGCTTTCATTACTCATGCAGAGGGCGGCCCCCGCGTCTCTCAGAAATGCGAATTGGGTAGATTTTTGGCTGATAGCTTTTTGTTGTTGTGGGTTTTATGAATTTTGTGTTCAGTTCGGTACCTGCAATGTCTACCAGGATCTGGTTAGAGTTTTCCTCCACCAATAAGTTCTTGTTGCTCGGTGTGTCAGTTGTTCCTTTACTCTTTTTTTCCGTTTATTCAGTGTGGATATGACAGTTCGCTCCCTGCCCGATCTCATCCCGTCCAAAACCCTTACGCACGTGTTGGTCACGTAATTTTTGTTGTTCCGTTTACTTGGATCCCTAAAGCTCTTTTTAATATGGCAGGTTTTTAGAAGTAAAAATCCTCCAAATCTGGAGTTTTTGCGTTTTGATCCATTTTTTTAATTTGTCCTGACCTTTCCTAACCTTTTTAGTGTTTGGTTTTCACCTCTTTTTTGTTTGTCTTTTGGTTTGGCAGTTGGTTATTGTTGTTGTAGTTATTTTCTTGTCTGTTTGGGTTGTTTGTTTTGTTCGTTTTGGTTTCTTAGTCGTTTGTTGGTTGTTGTTTGCTATTTGCTTGTAATTGTTTGCTTGTTTAGTTGTTTGATTTGGCTGACTTTTTTTATTTTTATTATAGTTATTGTTGATGATCAATTTCTAATCAGTTTCTAATCAGTCTATGTTTATATTAGTTAGTTGCCTTTCCCTTGCGTTCCTTTTGGTCCTTTGGTTCCTTTATTTTTCCTTGGTTTTTATTGAGTTCTCCTTGTTGCTAGATAATTCCTTAACTGGTAATTTGCTGGTCCTTGCTAGTAGAGGTAAGTGGCGACTGAAGGGTGCTGATAAATGGAAGAGTTTTGTAGTCAGTGGTCTGGCTAGCTTGGCAAACTCTGGCCAGTTTCTTGGCAGTTTCTCGGAAATATGGCGATATAACAGTATGTTTTGATCCGGTCTGGTCTGGTCTGATCAGGTGGATTTTCACTGCCATTCACTCCTCACTCCTCGGAACCCGCTGTGAGGCTGCTTCTGTGTCGGGGTTCTCGCACTACTGATTCAGGGCACTGGGGCTGCAGACCAGCCTGTATTCCCTGGCACGACTTTACCGCTGTGTGCTTTCCCCGCCGAACGGCTTCCAAGCCTCCGAAGCGTCGGAGCTCTGAGGTTCAAGGGCAGGCTCAGGCACAGAGGTTTAGGGCACTGAGCGTAGAAGCAAAAACACTGAAGCCCAGAAGCGCTGCGGCTCTCTGCGCTGAGGCTCAGGGGCAGGTTCAGGCAAGGAGCATGGCGGCGCGGGGTAGGCTGCTGGGCAGGACAGATAGGGATGCAGGGAGGTGGTAGCTAGAGGCTAGACCAGAGGTGAGACCGAGGTAAGACCGAGGAAAGGAATCTTGCTGCGGAAGCACACTGAGAACGCTTACCCTCTGCCTTCCTGTGGCCTCCTCTGCCATTTGCTGTGTGCTGTTTGCCGACCTCTGCCGCCACTTCTCCCCTGTCACTGTCGCCGCGGACTGCAGACTGCGAACCGACGCTGCTTTTCCGTTGCCTTTACTTGCTTGCTCGCCTGTGCCCACTCACCGCCGCCGCTGCTTTCTTTGCCCGGAGGAAGAGCGGGGAAAGAGCGCTTCCGCTTCTCACTCGCGGCTGCGGCAATCTGTTAGTCCTCTGTCAGTATCCAAGAGTCGCTAGAGGAGGGACAGCTGTTGGCTTGACCTCCCTCGCCGTTCAGCTTGCCTCTCCGCTCTCAGCTCAGCTTTCAAATTGCTGCTGCACGGCTCAGCTTTCTGGCAGGACAGCAGTAGAGAGAGGCAGGTAGGGCAGGTGGGTAAGGTAGGCAGGTAAAACAAACGGACAGAAGCGACAAGAGCGGGACCGAGCAAAACACGTTATCCCGGACCAACTGGGCTCCTCACCCCCTCAGCTCAGCTCATGTCCTACGGCGCACTTTCCAGCAGTGTCTGTGTCACCCCTCGCTCACTCAGCTGAACACGAGCCGCGCTGACAGACTGGCAGCTCGCAAAACCGCAAACGTTCGGGGGCGCGAACACAGCAGTCTCGGTGGAGCTTACAGGAGCTTTACCGGACCTTTACCGGAGTTGATGGCTGTGGCGGTGGCTCCGTGATCCCCCGCTGCTCAGCAGTATCAGGTGTTTGACGGAAGGCGGTGAGGAGCAACACGACTCCCTCCCTCTTCCTCCTCAGCTCTGAATGCTCTGAGCGCCAGCAATCGCAATCAACACACTGGACCTCTGAATGTTTCAATGCATCTCTCCCAATATACCTAACACATGCCCTAGGTATGGGGAGGGAGACGTCTCTTTCCTACACATGGAATGGTCATACGACAAACTGATGGATTGCTGCAAAGAAGTCACAAAACTTTTAAATGACTTGACTGGTAGAAACAATTTATATGACCCAGCGACGTGCCTTTTCGATGCCACAACCTAAAAATGCTAACGTTGAACGTAAATTAATTTACCTATCGATCTTAATGGCAAAAAGTCAGATATCCATGAATTGAAGATCACTATGACCCAGACAGTGTCGGAACTGGAGATCTGAGATGTTACGGAAAGTGGAGGAAGAGATTAATACGATCAGAAAACTGAATAGCCAGGTGATCACCATTGACACAGCACAGGCATCAGATGCACTACTAGTACCGTGTCCTAGGGTGGGGGAGAAGGGAAGAGTTATTTACCCCATAGATGTCTGATGTAAGTGTGGACTATAGTAACAAAACCTTGTAATAAAGAACAATTAACATATCAACTGACTTCAATTAAATGGATGGGGCCTTGCTGACAAAGAATGAAAAGCAATAGATTGTATGACTAGGGTAAGGCTACATTAAGCCATTATGCAGAGTGAACATAAGTGCTTACTCATTAAAGTAACAGACTAATTGATCCTCAACAGAGACAGCTAGGGCAGAGTGCTCGCCGGCTGAGAGATTAAATGGTTCTTATTATGTTACATGTGACCAGGTAAAAAAGAGTTACTGTTCTTGGCTGTTTATATTTTAATATTCTTATCCCAAAGAAATAAAAACACCTATGTAACTCAAAGATGTGTTTTGTTAGTAGGAAAATGTCAAAGAAATACCTTTACATTTAGAAGAATATGTCCCAAAGTGTGACTAAGGCAACCAAGACACATTATCAATCTTCTCAAAACATTCAAACCCTGCTCCTCCAAAGAAAATCAAAAACACACACGAATGACAGGGCTGATGACCAATCCATCACACACCTGAATATGATCCCCACACAGGCTGTTGCCACTTACCTCCAAGAAGAAGGAAACAAAACAAAAAAAAGACATCAACTTCCACCAAGATGTCCAAACCGGATTTGGAATCTAATGCATGACAAAGCACTCAAAATTGCAAACAGATCCTGTAGGGTGAGGGTTATTCAGGTCACCAAGCAGACATCAGCACCATCAGTCAACCTACCATACCAGTACTATTTACTTAAGAATTTACTTCACATATTAGCAGAACAATAAATCATAGCTTGTCAAGATCAACACCTCCAGATCTGACCGCATCCCAGTGATATGAAGAGTTCAGAAAGATCTAAACTATTGCTAATGATCCTCAATCTCGTCATGCAACCAATCCAAGTCTACCCGGTTGACAAGAAAATCAACATCTACCAGAATGTGTGGACAACATATAAGCCTACCTAAAAATCAAATCTGGCAATAGAATCCCTTATCTCAAACTTTGTTTCGGAGACATTCAGGCCCACAGCTACATTGCCGTAGCCTAAGCTCAACCCACTACCGAAAAAGGCATATTCACTGCCAGCACCAACAAATAACATTGTGCGTATGAATGACTCTCAGTGATGAACCCGTACAGGTTCAGTCAAAAACCAGTGAACAGCATGATTAACTCTGGATTTCACAGCAATGTCACTCAAATCCAATTTCCACCTTTTTTGGCATATGTAAGTGCAATTTCACAGTCGCATGAAATGGCAAGTCTAAGCTGACATTGGGAATTTTCATCTTGGGCTTGATGCATTTATGCAAGATCCAAAGCACACATGACATTATCTTCACCTCTATTTACTTATGAAATACTTCTTCACTGAAAGAGTGTCTTAGCACTGAAGAGGCCCACCTGGCTGTGGATACAGAAAAACAACAACCAAACAAAATAAAATTAACAGATATTTGTCTTTGTAGGTCTCTCTTAAAAGTAATAAGATTCTGGATGTTGTGCAAATTAGCCAGAAGTTCCATCCAAAACAAAGGGTGTAAATATCTGATGGAAACCCTCCAGACAAGAACAGCCTAATCCAATAACTTGCAGTAAACGGCAAGGTATGAGAGTTCTCACACTTAAGTTTAGGCAAATCTATCTTAAGACCACACAGTTAAAAGATATTTTTTATTCCAAGGGCAAAATATGCATAATCTAATGAGTACCATTTGCTTCATGGGGACCCAGTGTTAAGGTTTCAGAACACTATAAACATGGTTAGAATTTTTCTAACCAGTTTCCAGAGAAAATTTGAATATGTGGCAGCCTATGAAAAGCAGATTTTGAGATGCCCAAGAATAGACTGTTTGCCTTTATTGAACAACAGTGAAGCTGGACCAGCCCTAGCATTAAGTTTTTTGGGCAGAAACATGTCCAACCATGTACAACATATGAAAGCAGGAGGATATGTCACAGTTGATCTGCACAGTAAATAGCAGTTTATTGTAAGTAGCATGCTCAAGGATTTTACCTTCTCAGCTGGAATATGCACCCAGTTTGGTGGCCATAAGAATTGATTCTATTTGCCCATATTCTTGCCCACCTTTTGTTTGCTCCAAGTTCCAAGTCCAAGAACAAGTCCAAGAACACTAATATTTTGTGGCCTGACATTGATTTCTTATTTAATAATTATTTCGGACAATGCGGTCTCTCTGTGGATGCCACCTATGCGTTGACTTGTCTGTTGGTGTTCATCTTCAAACAAGTCTCAGCACTGAACCGCTGAGGCAGTGGCCATCTTGAAACGTTGGACACATAATGCTGTGGCACACAAGAGAAGCCATCTGCTCATAGGTTACATCCATCTGTAAGCATACCATGAGCATCTTTCAGTATACCAATAAGCACTTTCACTAGCTTGCTGATATGTCAAACCTTCCAAAGGAAGCCGCTGCAGACTACAGAGATCGGATTACCTTATGGTGCCTACACGAGTGCAAACATTCAAGACAGTGCTTCCATCTACACCTAGACTGCCTTCTGAAAGCTAAAAGGCGGAAGATTTTTCAATTTTGAAGAGAACACAGGGTGCAAACTGTGCAGTCAACATAAAGGCCCTTCAACTTGAATTTGGGCTTCTCTCAACTGTTTGCTATGGCAGCATGTTTAAGGTGGGGTTCATGCTTTATTGGAAAATGATGTAAACTCAATACGGGCTGCACTAAGATATGACTTTTTTTTTTATCTTGAAGGGGGAAAGCGTCATTTTTAGAAACTATGGGAAAGCCTTGGACTCGTTTGAAATCAGGTGAAGTGGTGTATGCCCCTTCCCAAAACCTGAATTGAAAAGTCTGATTAAAAAAACTATTTACGTAGTCAGTCGCAAAAGAGATACTACTCTGTGTTCAGGGCATTCTAGAAACGACACAATAGTGGGGAGTTGTTTGCATTAAAAAAACTCGTTAGTATATTGCATGGAATCTCACCCATGGAGTGCGTAGAACCATTTTGTTGTTTAGGTTGAATTTACTCCCTTTGCTAATTTATACATAGGCATGGGAAGGATTACTTATGGAGAACAGACTTTGTGACCTATGTGGAAACTGGGTGCAAGATTTAAATCACGTGTTATTTGTCTGTCCCCCATTACAACTACTACCTTGCCGTTTATTAAGACCTGTATTTTTAAAGTAGAACATCACCACCGCAGAGGAAGCCCAAAACTGTCTTTTGGCCCCCACCTCTGAATTAGTATGTTTTTTTTTTTTTAATTTCTTTTTCAAACAATTCTGAAACATTTTTTAGAGTGATTTATTATGACGTGCTTAGTTCTGGTATGTTAAACATGTTCCCTGATGGGTAGCAAATTTTGCACATTACAAACTAGAACTAAGGGCAAAACTTAAATCATGTGTTATTTGTCTGCCCCATATTGGATGTTTAGCTCTGGCCTGTTAAACATAATCCCTGCTGTGTAGCATATTTTGCACATTATAAACTGAAACCTAGGGTACTTGAATTGCATAAATGAAGTTGTAAGAATATTTATCGGGTAAAGCAATTTGCAGATATTGCGCTATATTATGTGTAAAGATTTTTACATATGCGCACTTGCACTTTATACATTATGTATTGTGACTATCAATGGAGTAATTTATAGCATTTTCTTAAATACTATTTTTAAATTTGTATTGCATAGTAAAATCATATTTTGTGAGGCCCCCGATTGTATTTTATTCTGTTATTAAGAATAGTACGATATGATATAATGGAAATCTTCCTCTCTTTTGTATATTTTATGTGGACCTCCTTGGAGTTCTGAATCATAAATAAATTTAATTGAAAGTTAAAAGGAGTTGCATCTTCGAGCTGCTTACGCTGAACCAAGGCCTCTCCAAAATCTGGGAAAATAGTTCTAAATTTTATATTCATTACTCACCACCCTCATGCACAGAGTTTGCAAGGACATTGGCACATCTGGTTCAGTGATTGTGCTAGACTCTTGGCTGTAGATACAAATACATTAAGTAAATTATACCAATGGTTCTATAAAATAACCTCTGCTTTCATGTCTGCCAATTTAAAAACACAGTCTTCAAATAATAAAAGTTGCAAACAAATAGTATCCAAACTTCAGTGAAGGTCAACTCTGATGGGGGTAATAGCTCTTTACATTTTAAGGAGATAAGAGCACCTGTTGAGTATCAGAAATATGTATAAATGTACTTGGTGTGCCACTGACCAGAGCTATCACAACATTCTGGCAACATAGTTTCCACATTGATAACATTAGATCAATAGTATGTATTAGCACGATTTGTTATGCACCCAAAACTCCATGCCTAGCTTACATGTTTGTTTTTACTGGCTGATAGTTATCATTCCTTCAAGTACGTTGCTTATGTTATGCATCCCAAAAGCTGCCCACCTCAGTTTCAGACTATGGTTTAACAAGAGTATCTACCTAAACCTAATAAATCAACAGCCTAAAAAAAATACGAATGCGTAATATTTTACTGGAACTATTAAAAAGTTAAATGATTATGTTTTCTTAATAAATGAAATTCTTCCACTATAGTTTTCCTCGCTTCACAGCTACTTTAAACACAATACTTTAAGTCAAAACCTTAAGATGGGGTATATTATTTAATCTTCGACAATAACAGAACAATTTCACAGTACAGGCTTTTAGAAGTTCCAGACTTGTCTGGTAATTCAACCTATGTTCAAAATAGTAAGAATTTGCAACCTATAAGCCAGCAGCTTTCAATGTTAAATCCATATAACCTGATAAAAACATACGTTTGCCTGAGCAGTCTCTTATTAATCAAGACAGGGTGATTCTACCTAAAATGATTGCCACTACTTTTAGTTCTTGGGTCATTATTAACTAATCCCATTCTGTAATTTGGTACTAGTCTTGCAGTAATACAGTATCAAGCGATGTTGATTTTTGATGCGTGCAGGAAATTATTTACAAAAGAGAACTACTTTCAAAGTGTTACCTTCAATTTCCTTGGTTACAAGATTTTTGTTTGTTTAAAGCAGTCTGTTGTTTACATAGCAATATTAAAATTCAATCAACAAATGGATAAAATAGCGATAAATTAATTCCATACATTTCAATTGGAGCCTGTGGAGAAGTGGAATACAATATACATGTGACTTACAGCAACAATGCTTCTCGCTGACCTCTGTCACTATTGATAGTGAAACTAACCATGTACATTTAATGGAAACTAAATGGCGTTTGCTTAACAAAATCAAAAAAAGGCATATTTATTTGTTACATCTAACACTTGCTCCTTGTTGGAAGAACCAACGAGGTCCACAGAAATCAACAACAATAGGTTTTTTTGAGAACACAAACTAAGAAAAAAATAAAATGGATTCTAATTGAATTGCTTTTCATGTTATTAGTGAATCACAAAATAAACCTTTTAGAAGCCGTTTCGGCTACTGTTAATACAAACATTAGGAATCAAGACGGCCTGGAGCTGCTAACCTGAAACAATGTAGGCTTTATATGCAGTTCTGTTCTCAAATGTCCACTAGTTCTGCGGAAATGAACAACCCATCTGTAATCCATTGTAAAGCGGTGAATAGTTCCCAAAAAAACTAGGTCAACACTTGTGCACAAGCTCCATTTTCCTCTCTCCCGATAAACTTTCAGTAAAAATTACAGACAAAGCAAGCTTTGTAGATGCAGGACGTTCCTAAAACTGAAAGGGTGAATCACTAACCTCGTTAGAAAATATATACTAAAACTAATATGTTTATGGTACTATGTGTATGCTTTTGCATTCACACACACAGCGTGGTTTCATCAAAACGCAAGCGGTAGCCAAGCATAGCTACTATGTTACATTAAATCTATGAAGGCTGTTGTATATTTTCCGTCTATTTTTAAATGATAAATTTCCCCCTGTTTATATGCAAACTAGTCCACTTTTTAATCAAGGATCTTTTACTGCAGTTTTAGGTAATTGACACGAGCCATTCCCTGAACAGTTACATAGATGAGATAAATAAAAGCAGAACAAATGCGTAAAAGGTGTAAACGATTTCTAATGTACAAACACCACTAAAGTCTTACCAACTTGGGCTAAATGAAGGACATATTTGGAAAAACAGAGGGCATATTATTTGGTGGAAAAGAATTACCTAGGCATAATATAATTGGCATTTCCCACAACTTTAGTGGCTTAAGAAGCCACAATCAGATATATAAATCATTACAAGCATATTTCGAGCAGGCACGATTTTAACAGAAATGTACTTCAAACAACTTTTGAAAGACAGCATCAATTTTTGTATCTAAAGTGACACAAACATCAGACATGTTTAGCTAAATCAGAGTTTGTGAATAAGATGGACGCTTCAGGAAAATAGCACTTCAAGTACCTAAACTGATAATGCTGGCATTAGTTATACACCTATCACTAAAAGCATCGGCATTCAATCCTGCTATTACTACATGAATGGGTGTTTCTCGAAGTCTCGAACCATATTAGACGTCAGTAGGTACAATGACAACCTTGGAGTTCTTTAAGAACATATTTTTAATTCATTTAGGATTAACAGCAGTTGTTTAGTTTAAAGCCTAACTAGGACATGACGTCCTAGCAGTAGTTAAGGGGACCAATGAATTCTTAGCAGCAGATGGTTGTGAAAGAATCAGTACGTTTTCCCAAGTATTCAATGTAATCCAATTTTACTCCAGGAAGGGCACCCCATGCGTTTACATTAGGGATGAAATTATTATTTATTTTTGTTGATGCAAGCCTTGTACCCTCCACCAAATGGCAGTGAAAATACAAATGTCTCCTCCACTTGATACCAGCAGGCCTATATGATCGAACTAAGGGGTGATATATCCGCAACATTGTATTGAGACCCTTTGATATACACACGCATACGTTTTCGCCAAAAACTGTCATGGCAAGCATCAATGTCTCTACGCCCCACTTAAAAGCTGGGCTTTTGGCACCCACCTTCTAAATAACACGCAAACCCTACCATCTCTAGAAAGGAATTGCCCGCATCCACTGGATGGGCACGTGTATGAGGGCAGCCTCCATCTCGTTTCCATGCAGTATAAGGGGCAGATAACTGTCGTAGCCTGTCACTACACTGAATCCCACCCTGTGTGGCATAGTACACCATTATTACTGACCCATACAATCGTCAACAGTCTCAGAGGAAGCAAATGTTGACCTCAGGCTATGGACACCCAATTCTCCGGGGGATGGTGGTGGTGAAACGTAAACACTACACAATGCACTCCCTCTCCCTTCAACCGAAACTCGCTTCCAACGGCAGTTAAGGTAAAGGGCAGAGCACCATCTAGGCGGGGTGAACCTAAAGGGCTACTGGCCTCCTTCCGGTGCCAGCAAATCGCTCCTGAAACTTCCAGGGGTTACCTTCTCACCAGAAGCTGGTCTTGGTGTGTCGATACTCCAGGCCTAGTACACCTTTCGCACCCGCAATCCACTCCCGTACAGCACCTGGCGCCTCTGCTGACACATCAACAAAGATGACAGCCGGACGGCACAACAAGCGGACATGGGGGAAGCCAGCCAATCCCTGGCCGCAGTGCGGTGTCGTCAGCGCACACCTTGTGGTTCTTCCTCCTACGAAGAGTATCTGGGTGTAAATTCCACAAGTGCAACAGCTGAGCCCTGGAGCGCGACGAGAGCAGGACAGGAGCTACTTGGTTGCTCGATGCGCTGTAGCCCTAATCACGTTCATACAGTCTGCAGTACCTAAACCTGCGTTCTCGCGTTTAAAATCAAAGGGCATGGCAGCGAAAGGTATACTAGTATTTTACACTGCTGCTCCTGCCAACCTGGAAATCTCCAGTAGGCACATTAGTTAAAATTAAGATACACGTACCAACTGTAGAGAGAGCGATACAAATGGCCAATGTACAGAACTAGTTCAACCACTAAGCAATTTCTTTTAAGACTCACATCTGAGTGTATTATTAGACGAGTACCTTTTTGAATCAAAATAATGTTTCAAAACGAGTGAAGCACAATTACCCTGTGCTACAACGCCCCACCACGAACACCCAAAAACGCTTCGACAGTGATCTCGAATACAGTTAGGATTACAACAGGTCCAATTCCTTATTACTAGTGGTGTGATTCGAGGGTGGGCAATCTTGCCCCGCCCCCGCTTTGGGTAGCGGGCCAGTGTTGAAAACTTGCCCTACTTCAAAAGAGCCCTGTGAAGCCTGTGGCATGTATTGTACTTACAACCCTACTAATATGAGGAATTTCGAGAACAGGAAATAAACATACCAATAACGTGACTCCCTAAACCAAGCACCCAGCTGGGACAATCTGCGTCGGTGGCACAAGGTGGAGCCTAACCCAATGGAGGTGGAGTAGCTGCCCGAGGGAGTACGAGCAGAAGGTGACGCGCTCATGACGAAAATAAGAACGTGTGGCTCTCGGCAATTGATAGCGCCACCGAAGCTGCTGCAGGGCGGAGTTAAAAGCAAAATAAAACTGAGGTGCAGTAAGAAGAGCCTACTCATTGGCACCAACCCAGTTCACTGTTTCACTGACATCTCCTTGCTGCCTCGGACTGGCCACCAACGTACAGACACACACTAACTACAATAAAGTCAGCTTCTCTGAGGTTCTGTACTGTAAACTACGCACTGACGTAAAGCAGCGCGTAGCGAGTGGCAGCCAATGCACAACTGACAAGAGAATACCAGCCAACCCCACGACAATAGTTCTCACAACCAATAGAATGGCGTTGGACTTTTATCATAATTAGTAGAAAATGTATGAATCAAAGTGATTAGTTGTGAGTATTTGAGTACAAGTTAGCTCGATCACAGGGGTTAGGAGACTAATGCGTGAAAGTTAAAGGAGGTTTAACAAGCAGAGGTTCAGTTTCCTATATTTCATTGGACCTTTTTGACTGAGGGTATCTATTATTCTAAGAGGTCCTTAAAGTTATAGTGCCTTGCAAAGACTGCATTAGTAACTTGCACAGCAATATTGCCTGCTGCCAGACCACACACGTCATTAGACATGATCAGGCTGAAGACCCTGTGGTGTTCTGTGGGGACACGGGGTGATATGGGAGGCCTAGGGGCATGTAGCACAATAAGGACGCGCCAGCCGGGGTTGCTGTGTGGGCCGAAGACCACGAGCGGTCTCGCGCCCCTTTATTTATACCGTCGGGCGTGCCCGCCCTCCGGGTGCGTGGATGCGTGAACGTCGTGTTGGAACGGGCCGGGTGGCTCCGTTACCACATCCCTCCAATCTTTCAGATACAGAGATCATTTCTCGCTGGACAGTTCAGTTCTTGCGCACAACACGCAAAGTCTCTCAGTCTCTTACTAGGGGCCGGGTTTGGCCGAAGTCCATACGGCCGACTCCGTGGAACATCTCCTCGGCCATTGGGCGCCTCGGCCGCGGCGGGGGCCCCGCCTTCTCTCTCGTTCGCCCCGGGCAGTGGGAGTGCATTCTGTGACGGGCTTGCCGGCAATCCTGGTGAGCCGCCCCCCTCCGGGGCCTCAAACTCTTCCTCCTCCTGGTCGGTCTCGGGGACGCCAGATGTTATTCGTTTGAACCAAGACGCATTTCGCGTTACCGTCCGCGTCCCTCTCCTGGCTGACACCATGGTGCCGCGCACTCCAGTCACTTCCCACACCTCCGGTTCGAATGGGGTACGATACTTCCAATTCGGGTACCGGTCTTTCAGGATGACCCTGTCTCCCACCTGGAGACTCCTCCCCCGGGCTCTCCTCTTCAGACTGGCTTTCTCGTTGGAGGTCCTCCTTCTTCCTTGCGCCGCCTCTTGGTCTAGCGGCGTGGGCAGCCACGCATGACTCGCCGGGATATTGTCCCTGGGGGCCTTCTTGAACAGAAGGTGCGCTGGTGCACACCTGGTTGTACAGTGGGGGGTCCGCCGGTAGGCACTTAGAAACTGCGAGAGGCACTGATCTGCGTCTTCTCCTTGCTCGACTCCAATTCTCAGCGCCCGGTTCATCGTGCGCATGAAACGCTCCACTTCCCCATTCGCCTGGGGCCACTGCGGGGTAATTTTCCTGTGTCTGACCCCTCGAGCCGCAAGGTATTCCTGGAACTCCCGCCCTTGGAACGGGGGCCCGTTGTCCGATCGGACTTCCTCTGGCAGGCCCATCATGGCGAATATGCGATCTAGCGCCGCTCGCACCTGGCTGAACGCCGTCGATGACACTACTTCCACCACCGGGAACTTGGAGTGTGAGTCCACCACCACTAAGGTGTGTCGCCCATCCGGGAACGAACCAAAGTCTATACTCAGTTTGGACCAGGGTTCCAGACAGGGTTCCTCCGTGATCACTGGGTGAGGCGTCGGTTCCCCCCCCGTGATGTTGCACGAGTGACAGCTGCGGATGGCTTCCTCAACCAGCGCGTCCATCCGCGGGAACCACACCTTGCTCCGCAGCCTTGCCTTGGTCTTGGAGATGCCTTGGTGCCCTTGATGTGCCAACCTGACCACCTCTCCTTGGAGACTCATCGGAATGACGAGAGTTGCTCCTCGCAGGACCACCCCGTGCGGCCCCTCGCTGAGCTCACTCCGCGCGTTCCACACCTGCTGTCGATACACTTTCTCCTCTTCGGTGAGGGCCTGCACTCCATCCAGGAAGTTCCGCCAGTGGTGGGTCGCCAGCGTGCGCTTCACCTTCACGAGGCAGTCGTCCAGTTCCGTGGCTTTGCCGATGTCTTCCAACGTGAGTGCCACCGGGCACGCGGCTTGCGACACTAGGCGGACGAACTCCTCCGTCTCCGCCTCCTCCGCCTGATCAGGGCGCGCCGGCTCCGGGTGGCGGGACAGGAAGTCCGCCGGGTTGCTGGCTCCTGGTCGGAACACGACCTCAAATCGGTACGCTTGTAACTGGACCGCCCATCTCTCGATCCTCGGGGGCCCTAGCCTCGCAGTGCCAGCGAAGAGCGGAACCAGGGGCTTGTGGTCGGTGACCACCCGAAAGTCGTGCCCATACAGGTAGAGATGGAAATGCTGGCAGGCCCACTTGATGGCCAGCGCCTCGCGCTCGATCTGCGCGTACCTCATCTCCGTAGCCGTCAGAGCCCTGCTGGCATACGCGGTCGGGACCCATTCCTTCGCCTCCGTCTCCTGCATCAGGACTGCGCCCAGCCCCACGGGGCTCGCGTCCACCACCACCTCTGTCCGCCGGTGGGGCCTGAAGTACGCCATCACCTTGTCATCGATCAGCGCGTCCTTGACCGCTTGGAACGCCATATCTTCCTTGGCCGTCCAGGTCCACGGATGCCCACTCTTCGTGAGAAGCCGGAGCGGCTCCGACAGGGACGCCAGATTGGGAATGAACCGCCCGCAGTAGGTTGCCATCCCCAGGAAGCTCCTAACCTCGGTGGCAGATGTGGGCCTCGGGGCAGCGCGGATCGCTGCCGCCTTCTTCGGATCCACTCTCAGGCCTTCCCTCGAGAAGATGTAGCCGAAGAATTCGACCGACTCCTGGTAGAAGGAGCACTTGGCCTCATGAAGGGTGAGTCCACTATCCGCCAGCCGCTGCAGCGTGTCGCGCAGATGCCGATGGTGTTCTTCCAGAGTTCGTGAGAACACCAGAATGTCGTCACTCAGGTTGATGACTCCCTGGAGACCTGAGAGAGTCTCCCGAATGGCGTTTTGGAAAACTTCGGCCGCTGACGAAATTCCGAAGCTCAGCCGCTTATACCTCCGCAGGCCAACGTGGGTGGAGAAGGTGGTAATGTTGCGGCTGTCGGGGTGGAGCTCAAGCTGGTGGTACCCCGCGTTGAGGTCCAATTTCGTGAACCACTGTGCGCCGTTGAGATCGGCCACAATATCGTCCATGGTGGGCGTGAGGTGTCTTTCGCGCTTGACCGCCTTGTTCGGGAGGCGCATGTCCACACAGAGTCGGATGGCGCCTGGTTGCTTGGGTTTGGGCGCCACGACCAGGGGGGACACCCACGGGGTCGGACCCGATACCTTCTCAATCACCCCCAAGTCTTCCAATTTTTGCAACTCCTCTTCTACCTGTGGTCGCAGGAGGAATGGAATTCTCCGGTGACGCAGCGCCATGGGCCGGACCGTCGGGTCCACGTGTAGTCTGAACTGCTTTCCGCGTAGGCACCCTAGACCTTGAAACAGCATCGGAAAGTCCTTCAGTATCTCCCTTGCATGTAGCTCGTGCACCTGGTTTGCGAAGAATACCAGCGCCAGATCTTCGGCGGTGTGGCAGCTCAGCAGGGTGCCTCTCTTGCCTTCCGCCACGTGGAATGTCGTGGCCAACTTCCGGCCTTCGCTGACGACTTCGACGTCGATCACCCCTCGCAGAGACAGTGGCCGGTCACTGTCGTACGTGAAAATTTGGGCTTTGGAGGGTCTCAGGGGTGGGCGTGGCGACAACCTCTCATACTGGCAGCTGTCCATGACGTTCACCGACGCCCCCGTGTCAATGAGAGCACTCACCGGGGACCCGGCCACCATGATGTCACACATGGGCGGCGGTCTTCTCCTCGTGCCTTCTCGGCCTACGAACGACACGAAGAAGACTTCCTCTTCTTCTCCCTCTTCATCGAACTCTGGCTTAGAGTTTTCACGCAGGGCGGCGGATTCCTCCGCGGTCAGCTGGTGTACACGCGCCGTTGCTCCCCGTGGGCCGGATGCACCACCGCGCCCCCTGCGGCCACCTCTGCAGACCTTCGCAAAGTGGTTCGCTCGGCCACACTTCAGGCATGTCTGTCCCATCGCGACGCACCGGCCGCCAGGTGGGTGACCCAGGCCGCAGTTGCCGCACGTGCTGCCCTGTGGAACTCTCGCGGCTCCTCGCTGTTGACCCGGTCGCTTCTGCAGCGCGTCCACTCTCTCTTCCTTGACCACTGGCGGTTTCGGGGCAGTCGCCGGCCGATTGAGGGCCGCCTCCATCGCATCCGCCCGAGCATTGGACAGCTCGTGAGACCGGCCAAGGACCAGGATGTTTTCAAGGGTGATACCTGGCTCCCGCAGGATGAGACGTCGCAACGGGACCGACCTGCACCCCTGTATGAGTTGCGCCCGAATCTCTGCCCTCTGGTCAGGCAGCACACAGGACAGCGAGAGTTTCCGCAGGCGTGCATAGAAGACGTCAATGCTTTCGTTTTCTTCCTGTCGCGCCTGGCGAAGCTTGAACCATTCGAAATCCGGGTTCGTTTGGGGATCAAAATGGCGGTTCAGGGCCCTTAGGGCGCCCGCATAGTCGTCGTCGTTCCCCCGGTCCGGCAGAGTTTCGAAGAGGTCGTACAGCTCTTCACCCCCGTAGCACATGAGGAGCGATCGTTTGACCGTGTTGTCCGTCTCCCGCACTCCGACAAAATAGTGCTCCAGCCGTCCGATCCATGACCGCCACCGCACCGCCGCCGTGGCGGGGTCCGACAATCCGCTGAATGGCGGCAGCGGGGCCACCGCGCTGTGTCCAGGCGCGGCGGCCGCGGGCTGCGCGGCGGCTGCCGGCGGAGGCTGCTGCGCCGTGCCACTTCCGCTGGGGGCCGGGGTCGTCATGTTCGTTGTCCTTCACTGCTCGCGCCCCCAGACCGTCGCTGCGTGGCAGGTGTCCAGGCGAGACCTCTGCCGCTGCTGGAGCTGAGCGTGGGCGAGACCTGCGCTGCTCGGGATGCTGCGCGTAGGCGAGACCTGCCGGGTATTTTTTTCTTGTGCAGTGCTTTATTGGTCTCTCTCCCCCTTGGATGCTGCGCGTAGGCGAGACCTGCCGGTTCCCTTTTTTTTTTCTGTCTCTTGATCTGGGCTTCGGTTGTATTACTCCCCTCAGGCACCGCCGAGGACGCCTCTGCTCCACACTGCCTTCGGGGCCTTCCCCGGCAGACCCAGAGCCAGCCACGAGCTCACCTGCAGAGCGCCAGCTGCCCTCCAGCGCGAGGACGCGCGCGGCGAGGTCCTCCTTGTTCCGCCTCTGCGGAGAGCGCCGAGCACCCCCCCAGGCAAGTTGTTGGTGCTGGAGAGGCGAGGCGCGGGTAGGCTCCGCCCTCGTCGCCAATGTGGTGTTCTGTGGGGACACGGGGTGATATGGGAGGCCTAGGGGCATGTAGCACAATAAGGACGCGCCAGCCGGGGTTGCTGTGTGGGCCGAAGACCACGAGCGGTCTCGCGCCCCTTTATTTATACCGTCGGGCGTGCCCGCCCTCCGGGTGCGTGGATGCGTGAACGTCGTGTTGGAACGGGCCGGGTGGCTCCGTTACCACAGACCCCTGATTTTTTAAGCCCAAAAATGGTTTATTTCAGGTGCCTCCCGGACCACAAGGTCTAATCTCCTTTCTGGTCAGCGTCCGAAACAGAAACATCATATTCATAACAATTGTAGTCAACCGATCAAATCAGGGTGGGTAACATGACATTGAATCATAATCATTATTCTGATGTCCCTGGGCGGGATAATCCTCGCCTCCGTGTCCTTAATAGAATTGAAAATTCTTGGCGCGAATGCTAGCTAATTTTTTATTCTATTACAGGACCGGAGGCTTCAGATTATTCTAGTTTAACGCTTATGTAATACTACAGAGGCCACATCGCCTACAGGTTTAAAATAAAACTGTTTGAAAGTAGAGCTGGAAGACCAATCTGCCGCTTTCATAATATCGTGTATACTGGTACCCAGCATGAATGACTTGGAGGCCATAGCACCTCTGACCGAATGTGCCCCAAACACATTAACATCAATGCCTGCTTCTGACATAACAAATCTCAGCCATCTGGCAATAGTAGCGGAAGTCACCGGTTTAAACGGTTTCAGTAAAGCAATAAGCAACCTGGAACATCCAGAAGGACGAATTGATTGTGTACACTCTTCATATACCTTCAGACATTTGACCACACAAAGTTTTTCATTCAAAGGAAAAGCATTGTAATCTATAGACCTGGAAAAAGTTTTAGTGCGAGCAGTGATAACAAATGATACCCCTTCAGGAGAAAAAATCCTACCCTCCAAATCAAGCACTTTAACATCGGACACCCTGCGACATGAAGATAAACATAACAACATGGCAAGCTTAGCCGACAATTGTTTACGAGACAATAAATCATTATTAGGCCATGCATCAAACAGAGTCAAGACCTTTGAAACATCCCACAAAGAGGTATACTTAGCCTTAGGTGGGTTTGAAACGCAAATTCCTTTCAGAAGCTTACATACCACCGGGTGCATGCCTACCGGCCGGCCATCAAGGCATGCATGCCCTGCTGAAATGGCGGAACGAAAATTATTCACTGATCTGTATGATAGACCTTCAGCGGCCTTTTGAGATAGAAAATTCAATATGTGAGGGAGGTCTGCTTCCACAGGACCCAGATGTCCCGCCAAGCACCAACCCAACCAGGCCTTCCAAGCCGAGTCATATCTCTTTCTGGTAGAAGGGGCCCAATCTTGTTGAATAAAGGTGGAAGTTTGTTCCGAAATTCCTGGCAACGACCACTGTTGCCGGAAAGCCTCCAGGCCATCAGGGTTAGTTGCCCCGCTAGAACTAGCGGATGCAGCTCTCCCTGAGGGTCCTGGAGAATCTGTGGAAGCACGGGAGGCGGAGCGGGCAGTCACACGCCATCTCTAGGAGAACGGGGAACCACGGCTGCGACTTCCAAACTGGAGTAATCCGCACAATCTCCGCTCCCTGCCAAGAAACTTGATTCGCCACCCTGGGAATCAGGAGAAAGGGGGGAAACGCGTATTGAAGGTTCACAGACCAATCCTGAGTGAATGCATCCGTTGCTTTCGCCAAGGGGTCCGGCCTCCAGCTGAAGAACGCTACGGGCTGACAGTTCAGTCTGGAGGCAAAAAGATCCGTGTGGAAGGGGCCCCACAGCGCCTGGATCTGATGGAACAGGGGTGGATGGAGTTTCCAATCGCTGTAATCCTTCAAGTGGCGGGAATGCCAATCCGCCACCGCATTGTCTCGCCCCGGAAGGTACTCCGCAATGACCAATATCTGATGCGCTAGGCAATAATGCCAAAAGTCTTTGGCTATCTCCGCCAACATCGGGGACCTGGTACCCCCCAGCTTGTTGATATAGCGTACAGCTGAAATGTTGTCCATTCTCAACAGAATACAGCAAGAGACCTTCCTGGGGGAGAGGGTGCGAATCGCAAATGAACCCGCCAGGAGCTCGAGGCAATTGATATGAAGCTCCGGCTCCTGGCGAGACCATCTGCCCCCCGTCGTGATCTCCCCGCAGCGGGCTCCCCAGCCCGACCTGCTGGCATCCGACTCTATGATCACCTCGGGGCGAGATCCGAAGATAGTCCGACCGTTCCATGCCTCCACATGGGTCAACCACCATTGGATTTCTACTCGGGCTTCCTCCGAGAGCGGGACAAGGTCTGAATAGGAGAGGCCCTTCTGGAGGTGTCTGATCTTCAAACGCTGTAAAGCGCGATAGTGTAGAGGGCCCGGGAAGATCGCCTGCATGGATGATGCCAGCAGGCCCACCAGACGAGCGATCTCCCTCAGAGACATTACCTGCCGGTCCAGAACCTTTCTCAATTCCTTCTTCAGGTCCTTGATTTTGTGTTTGGGCAGGAGCAACTGCGCCGATTGCGTGTTGACCACAAATCCCAGGAATTCCAGAGATTGCGTCGGAGTGAGGATTGACTTCTCCCTGTTCACTACAAAGACCAGACTCTCCAACAGCGACATCGCCAGGTGTAGGTGAAGAGATGCCATGTGCACTGAAGGAGCCATAATCAGGATATCGTCTAGATAGATTATAAGACGTATGCCCTGCTCCCTGAGATGAGCTACCACCGGCTTCAGAAGTTTGGTAAAACAGCACAGAGCCGAGGAAAGACCAAAAGGAAGGACCAAATATTCCACTGAAACTGTAGAAATCTGCGATGGGGGGGAAAATGGGCACTGTAAGGTAAGCGTCTTTGAGATCGAGGCGGACTAGCCAGTCCCCACTTCTCAAGAGGTCCGCCAGAAGATGGATACCCTCCATCTTGAAATGTCGATAAAGGACAAAGGAATTGAACCCCTTCAGGTTGAGAACCAATCGGAACCCCCCCCCCTCTTCTGTACGAGGAATACGGTGCTGCAGAAGCCTACGGGACCGTCGTCCTCGCAATAGGTCACCGCGTGCTTGCGCAGCAGCTCGTCTAATTCTAGATCTATAAAATGCACGTGTTGTTGGGAAAAAAATAGGGGTTTGGGAGTCGACTCCTGAAAAGGAGTTTGATAAAAATCTATGTGAAAACCTTGCACTGTCTGAAGAACCCAAGCGTCCTGAGTAAGGGCCTACCAACTGCAAAGAAAATGGCGAATCCGACCCCAGAGGATAAACAGACAAAGACACTGGGCTTACCTGCTGTAATTTGCGGACGGGAGTTTCCTCTGTTGCCACCACGGTGGAACCCGCGACGATTGGATCGTCTCGTTGGGTAGAAGGTGCCACCTCTGGTTGAATCTTGATAGTCTCCGCGTCCTCGGCCATAACCACCTCTCGCGGGACCCTGATGATGCTGACGGCCTGACGAGCAGCCCCTGCCTCGTCCGGCCCTTCCAAAAAGGCCAGTGGTGAACACCCGTTTGATATTTGATTGGGCTTTATCTAGACTCGTGAATGTCCCTACATACTTGGAGACGTCCTTCACGAAACGGTCTCCGAAGAGTAGGCCGTCCGCCAGGGAGCCTGGTTCAGCCCCAGCCAATTCCGTCAGGTTGGTATCCATACGCATTAAGAGGGATTTCCTGCGCTCGGCCGAAATTGCGCAATTTGCATTGCCCAGGAAGCATATAGCACGCTGGGTCCAACCCGCCAAAATGTCAGGGTCAATCGGATCCCCAGACTCTTTGGCTTTCAGAGCCATCTCCAAAATTTTTGATAATGGGCAAATAGTATCCAGTAACCTATCTTGGCATCCGCGCCAAGCGCGGTCGATGCCCTTCTTAGGGTCCTTCTGAAACTTTTTTAGGAACGCTAGCATATTGGGGTCTATGTCCGGAGTGTCCGCGACCTTGTCCGGGACATCTGGACGGGGGCATTCTGATCGCAAGCGATTCCGAACATCCCTATCGAAACTACGCCGTAAATTCTGGTGAATATAGTCCGCCACCTCTGGAGGAGGCGCCCAATCCGAAGACCTAGGGTGCACTATATCTTGGGGATTAAAGTCAAAGGGTGTAGAAGGTTGGTAGACTGGGGGCGATTGAGAACGTACCCATGACTTTTTAGATTTTTTCTTCTGGGGTGACAGAGTGTGGCTGGTAGAATCCGTGTCTGTGTCGGTATCGGTATCCGTGACCACCCTGGACGCTGCAGGCAAAGGATTAGGGTCCCCAGAATATGGGTGGTCCCTGGACGCAGGGGGGAGAGAGTGGTGATTGTTTGGGCATGAGGCCAATTGGAGGATTTAGACTTAGATTTCGATTTACCCCCTGACGAAGTAGACGCCTGTATGGTATCTTGCTGCAACAGTCCATGTCGCTTGGCGAAAGTTTCCAGTTGCGCTGTAATGGGCTTTAATGCCGCTGCCAATGCTTTATTTACGGTCTTAGGGACCGCCACCTCCACCGCCTTAGTGACGGAGTCCTGAACCGAGGCGTCTAAAGCCTGCACAAGGTTGTCCTCGAGGGAGGCATGCTCCTCCTCATAGTACCCATACTCGTCCTCCTCAAAGTAGGCCCAGTCTTCCATGTCCACCAGGGAGAAGGCGGCACGTCAAGACTTCAAAATATATATATATATATATATATCTATGAATCCCAAAGGGATCAGTCAAGGGGGAGCCACCCTGGTGCAAACACACTGGAACAAAAGTCTGTATATATATGATCCTCAGCAAAGCTGTACTCAAGACACCCAAAGGGTATGGGGAGCCTAAATGATCCTACCAGCCTGCACACAGCTGGGAGCCAGCCACTATTTTTCCAGCCTGGGAAGGCGTCAGCTCAAGGGTACACACTCCGGACAACCTTTTTCTCCAAAGCGCCAAGAAAACGCGTGGAGGAGGAGGAAATACGAAGAAAAAACGTTGTGTAGCCCAAAAGGAGCCCAATTGGGCTACACAACGCGAGGCTCCAGTACTGTGGGCTCAAACGAGGGGGAGCACTGCCCACCGCGATAACGAGGTGACAGATACCAGGCACAGGGGAAAAACAGCGATCGGAAGGTGAGGAGCCCTTCAAAGAGCCGAACCGCCACCTTCCGATCGGCCGCTAAAACACGTGAGCACGATGCGCTGTCCAGACACGACCAAGCGCGCGAGATTCAAAAACTGCACAAGCAGAGAGACGCGTAGGATATTAAATACACAATAACACCATATTCAAGGCTGCAAACATTACTGATACACAACGCATGAGACAGAGCAAGATAGGCAAATCGAGCACTTATCTCTATGTAGGAGCAGCAAAGAAAGAGGAAGTGTTCCGGTTGTGGACTGTTATATAGGGCTAGTCTCTATGGTTATTGTTTTTGTTACACTAAGCATTCTGGGAATGTTATGTTACATGTTATGATGATTCTCATTGGCTGCTGTTTGTTTGCAGTAAATGAAAGAGAAGCATAATCTGAAGCCTCCGGTCCTGTAATAGAATTAACAAGCAGAGGTTCAGTTTCCTATATTTCATTGGACCTTTTTGGCTGAGGGTATCTATTATTCTAAGAGGTCCTTAAAGTTATAGTGCCTTGCAAAGACTGCATTAGTAACTTGCACAGCAATATTGCCTGCTGCCAGACCACACACGTCATTAGACACGATCAGGCTGGAGTCCCCTGATTTTTTAAGCCCAAAAATGGTTTATTTCAGGTGCCTCCCGCCTGAAATTTGCTTTTATAGGAAAAGTTAAGTACCCCGTTTTTTTCCCTTCAAAATATCCCTCTTTCTTGTTCCAAAATGTTGGCATCTATGGCTACATTACTCCTATGTCCTTGGTCCTCGTCTCGTTTAGAGATAGGCAAGCCCGAAAATGAATGAGAAGAGCCAAGTCAGGGGTCCGTCTTGATTCTAAGAGCCCAAGTTATTGTATTTATATAGCGCTTACTATCCCTGATTTTTTTTTTAAACATATTTTATTGATTTATTATACATCCTGCATTATTAACATGAGATAGGATCGTTTCCCAGACATCAATAAATGACTTCTCGTCTTTTACACGTAGTATCAAATATACTTGGAAGCAGCTTCACTGTTGATATCCCCACTTCCCGCAACGTACCTGCGATCATTCACTTAGTTAGCAGTTTTAAGATAGTCACAATCTATATCCCCATCTGGAGGATCCAGTTCATAAGCGTCTCTGCGAGGCCTCCCTCTGGTCTATCCCAGTAGTTAACGGATTAACAAAACACCCCCTACCCTCCTTCCGCCCCACAACTCCCCCCCTCCCACCATCAGACATGTCGCTCCATCCGCCATCTCTCAGTGTTAAGAGTGAGTCACACTCGTTGAACACCTGGTATCTCAGTGCCAGGGAACAAAAGGACAGGAGCCACCACTCAGTGCCCGCTACCCTTCGACCAAGCCACCCGCTTCATACGGGCAATACAGCCGTTCATATGCGCAAGTCTCCTCACGGAGGGGATCAGTCATTGTCGTCTGTCGGGTTCTTAAGTAAGTCTACCAGCGCCACCCATGCTCTAGCTGCGGTCAACATTTTGTCATTATTGGCTCTCTGGGCCATCTATCTTCTAAAAACCCCCTCACAGTCGGCCCACTTTATGAACTCTCGCAGCCATCGTGTAGCGTTAGGTGCCGCGACCGCCTTCCAATGACTGGTAATTTCTCTCTTAGCAAGGACTAGCCCCAAGTCTATACATTTACTGGTAACTCTGTTACGGGCAGTGTGCGAGAACCAGTCAATTAGACAAAATCCCGGGATCTGATCAATGTCTCTATCCGTTATTTCACCCAGTTTAGTTGTTACCTCCCCCCAAAACTCGTTCAGCAATGGACACTCCCAGAACATGTGTAAAAATGTAGCATTCTCTAGTTTACAACGCGGGCAGGCAGTTCGGGACCCGAAAAATTCGTTGATTTTGTGCGGGGTGAGATACGCCCTGTGGAAGACATAAAACTGTATCAGCTGAAATCTCACGTTTCTAGAGCATTTCCACACCCGTTCCATCAGCGCCTCCCACAGCTTCTCCTCTATAGGGTTCCCAAGGTCCGCTTCCCACTTAATACGTAGCCTCTCCAAAGAGGACCTGAGCTCCTGAGAAATATGCCTGTATTGGCAGGTTACCGCTTTGTTCGTCCCTGCCGCATATACTACATATTGACAGTGGAGAGAGGTCGGGGGTTCCGCCATCCCCTTCTTCCAGTGCTTACGAATGGCTGCCGTCAAAGCAGCATGTAAGAGAAAGTCATGACGGGGTAGTTCATACCTTTCTAAAAGGTCCTGGTAGGGTAATAGGACGCCAGCCCTCATAAAGGTCCCCAATAGTGGAGACCCCCACTTCTTCCCAGCCTCGCAATCGCTGCCAATCCCCACAATGTGGCAGTACCTCGCAGACCCTCAGCGGGATCTCAGGGGCATACGGGGGTCCCATCTTGGCTCTTCTGTTGGCCTGATTCCAGCACTGCCTTACTACCCCTGATGAGGCGTTGAATCGCTTTTCGACGAATAGCATGATCCTCCGAAACCCAAAAGGATTAGTATAGAAAAATCTGGGTTAATTTGAGCAGTGGACATGTGCGTTTGTTAGTTGGATTGAACAGGATAATGGAGGGATAGAAGAAGGAAGAGTCTGCAGGGCTGCCCCGGGCCCACGAAGAAGGCCCTCCTAAGAGAGCGGCCCCCCCTTAGTGCCACAGGATGGCACACGAGTCAGCCGCCCAGTGTTTTGGGACCCTATGCCCGCGTCACTTCCGGGTAGGAGGGGGCGAGGTACTTATACCTCTTCCGCCCACTGGTCGCCCTCTTTGTCCTGCTGGCCTGACGCCGATGTGGGTTTCTAGCTCGGGCATGTCCAAGTAAGGGTTCAGTTGCCAGAAGTCGGCCCTGGGATACAATTTCACAGGCCTGTGGAGCAGCAGAAATGCAAGGGGCTTGTGTTCGACCTCTTGTTTAGAACGGGTAGGCGGCCCCCACCAGTGCCTGGTTTTGGCCGCCAGGGGTTGCCCTTCAAGTGAGAAGTGGTTCAGGGCCATGGAAGAGATCTTGAGGGTCCGCAACCAAGCCAGTGCAACATGGGTTAGGTTCAGAGACAGAGATGGCCACTGATTATCAGAAAGGGCAGGGCTATTAGGAACCAATGTAAAGAGACACAGATAGAGTTCTGGCAGGACTATCTTGTCTGGGTTATGCAGGAGGAACTGCTAAAACAGCTTGGGGTTTTTCATTTTCCAGACATTGTGTCCGTGCACAACCATAAGTTTTCCAGCTAGGGGACGCACCACACATTTGCAGGTAATAGGAGCAGGTAGTACGAGACCATCTAAGCTCAAGTTAAATAAAGGGGCTTTTAACTCTGTATTTGACTTGCTGCACTTCTAAGACAGGCGTTTGAATGTGAGGCTGTGTCCCCGGGTAAGTTCTGCTTGCATTTTAGTTTTAACAATGGGATTGGTGCTTCCAATCGCTGGACATTTTGCAGTCAGAGAAGTAAAAGAACATGTAAAGAAGTAGCAGTGTATGAACTGAGCACACTTAGCAGTAAAGCGGCAAATATGAAGCACATACATCGTAATCCTGAAGGGGATGCAGACGTTTCAGTTCAGGACCAGGTGGAAGCAGATTTTGGGGTCAGCTTGGTTTGCCTCTAAGGTGCAGTTTTCAGAGCTGATGGACCTTTGTAAACTCGAGGGCTGCTTGTGGCAGCCGATGTCTCAGGCATCTTGCCTCTCCGGGGGCATCCAATGGCTTCACCTCAGAGACATTTAGGTAGGTCTAGGGTTCATTGCGTGGCTTATTATGTTTTCATGACCATAGACATCCATTACTTCTGGCCACGTGCGCTGATCCCAGCGGGGACTGTCACCAATGTATATATATTCTTTTGGTTTTCGAGAGACACGTACGCACTTTGTATACTAACTTGAGCATTAGCAGAGGTGTGGAATAGCGGGGTTCCTTAAGTTGGCGAGTGGGGGCAGGTTAGCAGGCCTCCTCTTGTAAGGGCCTGAGGTGGCGGTTGGGTCTGTTAGATCGAGGATGAATAGACTCTATCCTGTCAGCTGGGGTGTGAGATTGCCATTCCCAATGGGGTATTAGTTGTATAGAATGGTGTGCAGTGCTCAACAAAGGGGGTTTTGCAACCTAGCATTTCTTCAAGTTGCCAGGACCAACAATCTGGGGGGAGGGCCTTCCGGGCATCCTGTGAGTAGGGGTCCCAGGCATGCGCTGGAACCGCTGGCTGTAGAGGCTGCGGCACAGACTAGGGGTGTGTCTCCCCTCCCAACAATTTGGGCCATGCACCTGGGAGGCATTGACTTGACTTTCCTGGGTAGGAGGGCAATCAGGGGAACCCATGGAGACCCCGCCCAGGAGGGTTAACAGCTCCATGTGCAAATTCACAGAGCAAAGGGGGTTTCGCTTCATCTGACATGGGTTACTGCACACTAAGTCCAGAGGGTGTTTTGATGAAGATGGGATCACATGTCCAGAGTGGCAATGGACGTGTTCTTGCTTGATCTGGGAGAGGCTTTGGAATCAGCAGGGTGTAGGTAACTAGGCCTATCGTGGTGGGGGGTCCTGAGTTGACGGTGGCCACACCCAGTGCTGTGGCGGTGTTACAGGGCGATCCAGAGGGGTACCCTCTGCACGAGCACCACAAGAGTGCAAAGGCCAAATATCCCCAGGGAGGTCCTCGCGTTGGACCCTGGAGGAGCGACGGCGCCCCGTTAGTCCTACGGGCAGTTGTGGACCTGAGCAACCTGGGGTTGCCTGCAACGCTCCGCCTCCTTTCTGGGGGGCGTGAGTGAAGGGGTGGACTGGCGGTCCACCGGAGGAAGGGGGGCTATCCCCTCCCCCAAATCTGGCAAACACTGGTTGGCTAGGGCCACAGTGTCATTTGGCTCATCAGGTGGGCAGGCGGCTAGGGGCTGCCTGCCCTGGGATCGCCCGTAAGATAACCCACCATGTTGGCATATTTGTTATGCAAATAAACATGTAACAATTTTCTCCACAAAGAATGTGTCTCCAGGATATTGCTGTGGGAGGGATGGGGAGAGTTGCCGATATAGGCACTATGCAGAGCTGCCCCGGGCCGACGAAGGAGGCACTCCTAAGAGGACGGCCCCCCCTGAGTGCCACAGGATGGCACACGAGTCAGCCGCCCAGTGTTTTGGGACCCGTGAGGGTCCCCATGCCCGCGTCACTCCCGGGCAGGAGGGGGGTGAGGGGCGAGGTACTTATACCTCTCCCGCCCACAGGTCGCCCTCTTTGTCCTGCTGCCCTTTCCCTCCCTACCGCGTACCCGGCCTACAGGCAGGGGGGGTGTTTATCTAACTTATTATTTTGTGTTGCAGGCGGAATTACAAGGCGATCCAGAGGCTGTAAGGTACAGAGGGGTACCCTCTGCAGGAGCACCACAAGAGTGCAAAGGCCAAATATCCCCAGGGAGGTCCTCGCGTTGGACCCTGGAGGAGCGACGGCGCCCCGTTAGTCCTACGGGCAGTTGTGGACCTGAGCAACCGGGCGTTGCCTGCAACGCTCCACCCCCTTTCTGGCGGATGTGAGTAAGGGAGTGGACAGGTGGTCCACCGGAGGAAGGGGCTATACCCTCCCCCAAATCTGGCAAACACCGGTTGGCTAGGGCCAAGGTGTCATTTGGCTCATCAGGTGGGCAGGCGGCGAGGGGCTGCCTGCCCTGGGATCGCCCGTAAGATAACCCACCATGTTGGAATATTTGTTATGCAAATAAACCTGCAGCAATTTTCTCTACAAAGAATGTGTCTTGTCTGATTATTTCTCCAGGATATTACTGTGGGAGGGATGTGGAGTGTTGCCGATATTGGCACTATAGAAAGTGTTTGTTCAGAGGTCACAGTAGTAAGATGAGGTTTGGGATGAATGAAAGGAGAGATGGAGGAGAAAAGAATCTCCAGAAATGGATTAGGGAGATCATAGTAGTAAAATGAGTTTTGGGAGTAGTCAAATGTACAGCATCTATTTTAGGATATCCTCATTCCTCACTCCTTATCCCTACTTCTCATCCATCATCCCTGCTCTCATTCTTTATCCATCAATCATCATCTCTACTCCTCATACATCATCCCACTCCTCATCCATCAGCCATACTCCTTGTTCTTCATCTCTCAGTCAAACCAGCAGATTTCATTTTCAGTGTTGTGAAACATACCTTCACACTGATTGGTTGGCAACGGATTAGATCGAATTGGGCTTGTGGCCCAAATGGGCTCCCTAACGCTATATTCCGTGCCAATGTTTATATGTGGGCCGAGGTTTTGGCTTCTGTCTTTAATGAGGTATTAGTTTTTAATATTGTTCCAGAGTCATGGCAAGGAAGTATTATACAGCCAATTTTTTAAAAGAGGCACAGTAGATAATCCTTCAAATTACCAGTTAATTGCTTTAACTGATGTAGAAGCTAAGATTTTTGCTTCCCGATTATTCAATGATTTGGAAGGTTGAGCATCATCACAGAAAATAATCCCAGTTAATCAGTCGGGATTTCATAAGGGCCAATATACAATTACTAATTTACTGACCCTTTACTTTATTGGCAGACCGGGCTGTTTTGAATAAAAAGTATATACTTGTTTTATAGATTTAGAAGCTGCATTTGATTCAGTGGCACGATTATTATGGCAAAAACTTGCAGGATGGGGTATTCCTCAAAACTTGCCGGATGCTATAATATTCCTGTACACAAATACTTGGGTCCAGGTTAAGTTAGGCTATGGTTTAAGTTTGTCCT
Source organism: Triturus cristatus (assembly GCF_964204655.1). Classification (NCBI taxonomy): domain Eukaryota; kingdom Metazoa; phylum Chordata; class Amphibia; order Caudata; family Salamandridae; genus Triturus; species Triturus cristatus. The sequence continues at coordinate 141,725,172 of NC_140580.1, read as the reverse complement.
GGAAAATCAAAACCTGTAATGGTCTTAAACAAGGCTGTATACTTGCCTCCTGCCATTTTAATTTTTTTATTTCAGATTTACTGCAGCACTTGGAATATGTCAATACCCACCCTACTAAACTTGCTAATATTCATCTAAAATATCTTCAACATGGTGACAATAGAATTTTGTTAAGCCAAACTCTGATAGGTTTACGAAAATTAATTGCTGCATTTGATGATTATAATTTAGCTAATGGCTTGGAGTTGAATGTTAAGAAAACTAAAATTGTTGAAAATTGGCCCAGTTAAATTTAAGACTAGATCCTGGAGAGCAAGAGGTGGGCCAATGGAGGCTGTGAAGACATATACATATTTGGGCCTTTTATTTGATAATAAAGTCTCGTTAAAAATACCTTTTAATGTCCTAGATAATAACTGCTGCTGCAAAATAAATCACCCTGTCTATACTGGCGCTTGGAGATCCTACATTTTAAAATGTTTCCAGAGTTTTGATTTGCAGTCAGGTTTCCCAGAAATGACAAAGTTTAGTTTTAAACAAAAAGATTAAAACAAACTCATTTATTATGGTTAAGGAGGCCTTAGCGGCAAAAAACATGCTTGGTCAGTGATAAATTCTCATCAGTCTTTGCAAATCCAGCCCTATTTGACAACTTTTTTTCAGGCTCGTATGAGGGATACATTTTCAAATGAAGAATTGGTAGGTACCCCACTAAGGAGGGTACACCGATTTGGATAAAACACTGGCCAAACAGTGAATGTAGATTGTGTGTGTGGTCACATAAAACTTTACAGCATATTGTGTGTGCCTGTCTAAAACTGCTTAATGTATGCTGTATATTATTAAAACCTTCATTTCTTAAAGCAGGGATGAGAGCTATACGTCAGGCTCTCATCTTATGCTTATCTGGTGCTGCTATTCCATTGATTTGCCAAATGATAACGTTTATAACAATTACCGCAAAAAATGCTTTTATCTGCAACTTAGATCTGTTTGCCTATATCCTCCTGAAAGGGTATTTATAGGATCAGATAATAGCAGGTCACTTGTTTTTCAGAACCTGGCACTTTGAAGTCTTATATGGTTGTTTGTAGGTTGTTCGAATTTAATGCACTGATTGTTTTCTTACTCAGAGATTTTAGCTTAATATTTCTATGTTTTTGTCCCAAATAATTTAATTTATTGATGTTTTTATGACTAAGTGAATTTGTATGGGTATACCTTGTATGTACATGTGTATTTAATATGTTTTTTGTACGTATTGTGAAGTGCTATTTTGTGATGAGTATTATTAATCAGACAATACATCTACTTACTTACTTACTGGTTGGTAACAACCAATCAACGTTATGACAAAGGACTGCATTCTGTTAGTCTAGCCACTGAAAAACAGCCTTCTCATTGCATGCACTGGATGAAGACGGAGGAGTAGAGGAAATATAACTGTGTTTGTTTCCAGTGAATTCAAGGCCATACAGAATTTAATTTTATTTAAGTGCTTTTCTGTTTACACAGGCACCTGCAAAAAGCTCCGGTGGCGTGGTTGGAGGAAAGGGACTCTCCACTTGGGCCATAAATCAGCAGTTGGAGAAAGGGTTATACATTTCACCTGAAAACCTTTCTGGTTTCAATTCATATGTAGGAAAGAAAATGTTTGGAATGAACACTGGAGACAGTACAATCCAATTCATCTCTTTTCTGGTTTCCTTCTTATCTGTGACAAATAAAATGTTTTAGTCTGAGGTGCCTTTAGTTCTGAGAGCTGTTTTTCATACCTTGCAGTTTGCAGATTTCAGCCTGGCTGAGCTTCAGTGTGTAGGAAACCAAGAAATGCAAGGTCTGAACAGAGGCAAGATACATGCGAGTCAATAAAAATAAAATTACGCGGAAGTCCGCGGAGTTGCATAACTCTATGTGGAATTACGCAAAGTTCCGCTCCACATTGCTAAAACACAGTTATTCAACCGTCATTAACATATAGGTGCCCTGGGTAGTCACAACATATGTGCTGTTTTTGACCGACTGCCCCGGGGTTCACGTGGAATGCTGGCAAATGAGCTGCTATTCCATAAATAGCATCCTACCTGTAAATTGGGAGTTCCACCCCCCAGGACTCCTTCTGCCCCCAGGGTGCAGATTACGGAAGATGAAAGGAGGAGCGCGCAGCTCCGGAATGCAGCTCATTATACCAACGCATGCCTAAACACTGGAAGCGGGAGGAGTATTGGTGCGGATTAATAATGTTAACGGGGGATGTGCACAGATGCTCAGAACAACAGGTGGTACCCAGAAACAGTGAGACACCATCCGGGATCGAAACCTCAAGAACAGAACAACAGGTGGTACCAAGGAACCGCTGAACACAACCCGGGCTCAACACCTCCGGAGTACAACGGGTGGTAGGTAGTTCCTAGAATCACTATTTTAAAAACTACTGTTAAAAATTACTTTTTGTCACGCACACACGCATACAATTCCCTTTGTGTCAGTGCCATTTGATTTTTGTTTACAAAAAATAAACTCTAAACAGAAAAGTTTGACCAGCAGGTTCATTAAACATGGCACTCACGTGGCAAACTGGAGGTGCTATCAGTTTGAGCCGCTGCAGCGGTAGCTGCTTCCATGGCACAGCTATTCCCATCAAGCAGACAGAAAATCCACATTGAGGTGCCGATTCGGATCCTGGAGAAACTGGGTACGAACCGTCGGTCGGAGCGTTTTCTCCGTCCGCTCGTACCCGGTAAATAAACATTACAAACATGGAAGTACGATTCCCACAGAAACACCATTTCCTTACGAATCGTAAAAAACATCGACCGACGAAAATATACATACGAATGTGATCCGGGAATGCTCCGACGTGACGTCGGGACGCATTCAGGCTGCGGTCCACGAACCAGGAAGTACGATCCGCACCGACGTCACCCCGCACGGATTATATTTTCCGGCTGCCAAAAACTGCCGGGAAATCAGGATGACGCGCACAAGGAGCACCTGTACGCGACGGACAGCCATGGACCCCAACCTACGTGTCATCCCAGCCCTCATAGCAGTCCACCTGCTCTACAGGCACTGACGCAGACGCCGCAGAAGGTCAGAATAACACCCAGGGGCAAAGGGGGGGGGGGCAGGGGCAGGACACATAACCCCCACACAAGTCACAAATTACACATGCCCTGGACATACCTGACCTGCAGGACCTGGTCACCTCGAGGGGGTGGGGGCGTGTCCAGCAACGCGTCCGCCACAACGGAAGTGGATGTTGACGCGAACCGGCAACACAACAATACCGGTATGTACCGTACCCACGCCTTAAGAGCGTGGGTACGAGTCGTACCACGCCCACCACTACGTCACCCCAACAATGGCGGTACGGCCCGTACCCACGTACTAAAGGCCTGGGGACGGGACGTACCAGCATTGTTGGGGTGATGTAGGGGTATGTGTGGTACGACCCGTACCCACGCTCTGAAGGCCTGGGTACGGTGCGTACCCCTACTGCACCCCATTGGGGGTCTGCACCGTACCCAGGCCCTCAGAGCGTTGGTACGGGTCGTACCACACGTACCCCCACATCACCCCAACAATGGTGGTACGGCCCGTACCCAGGCCATTAGAACGTGGGTACGGGCCGTACCGCCATTGTTGGGGTGACGTAGTGGTGGGCGTGGTACGACTCGTACCCACGCTCTTAAGGCCTGGGTACGGTACGTACCCAGGCCTGCAAATCGTGGGTACGGGAATGTACGGAGCGTACCCCCACCCGTGTATGAATGGAGCGTACCCACACCCCACCAGTGCATGTACGGAGCGTACCCACACCCGTGTATGAATGGAGCGCACCCACACCCGTGTATGAATGGAGCGTACCCACACCCGTGTATGAATGGAGCGTACCCACACCCCACCAGTGTATGTACGGAGCGTACCCACACCCGTGTATGAATGGAGCGTACCCACACCCATGTATGTCCCGACCGTACATGCCCAGACACAGGAGGGGTGTGTGCAGAGTCCTCCCAGCAGTGCCCAGACACAGGAGGGGTGGGTGCCTATCACTCCCAGCAGTGCCCAGACGCAGGAGGGGTGTGTGCAGAGTCCTCCCAGCAGTGCCCAGACGCAGGAGGGGTGTGTGCAGAGTCCTCCCAGCAGTGCCCAGACACAGGAGGGGTGGGTGCCTAGCACTCCCAGCAGTGCCCAGACACAGGAGGGGTGTGTACCTATCACTCCCAGCAGTGCCCAGACGCAGGAGGGGTGGGTGCAGAGTCCTCCCAGCAGTGCCCAGACACAGGAGGGGTGTGTGCAGAGTCCTCCCAGTAGTGCCCAGACACAGGAGGGGTGTGTGCCTATCACTCCCAGCAGTGCCCAGACGCAGGAGGGGTGGGTGCAGAGTCCTCCCAGCAGTGCCCAGACACAGGAGGGGTGTGTGCCTATCACTCCCAGCAGTGCCCAGACGCAGGAGGGGTGGGTGCAGAGTCCTCCCAGCAGTGCCCAGACACAGGAGGGGTGTGTGCAGAGTCCTCCCAGCAGTGCCCAGACACAGGAGGGTTGTGTGCCTATCACTCCCAGCAGTGCCCAGACGCAGGAGGGGTGGGTGCAGAGTCCTCCCAGCAGTGCCCAGACACAGGAGGGGTGTGTGCAGAGTCCTCCCAGCAGTGCCCAGACACAGGAGGGGTGGGTGCAGAGTCCTCCCAGCAGTGCCCAGACACAGGAGGGGTGGGTGCAGAGTCCTCCCAGCAGTGCCCAGACGCAGGAGGGGTGTGTGCAGAGTCCTCCCAGCAGTGCCCAGACGCAGGAGGGGTGTGTGCCTATCACTCCCAGCAGTGCCCAGATGCAGGAGGGGTGGGTTTAGAGTCCTCCCAGCAGTGCCCAGACACAGGAGGGGTGTGTGCAGAGTCCTCCCAGCAGTGCCCATACACAGGAGGGGTGGGTGCAGAGTCCTCCCAGCAGTGCCCAGACGCAGGAGGGGTGTGTGCAGAGTCTTCCCAGCAGTGCCCAGACGAAGGAGGGGTGTGTGCCTATCACTCCCAGCAGTGCCCAGACGCAGGAGGGGTGGGTGCAGAGTCCTCCCAGCAGTGCCCAGACGCAGGAGGGGTGGGTGCAGAGTCCCCCCAGCTATGCCCATGGAAAGAAAGGGGTTGAGTACACACAGATACAATGGCCACAATTGTCAGGCAGGTGCTCAAAGACCCAGCAGAACACGAAACACATGTGTGCGAGGCTGGGAGTACACACATGCATAGTGCGGAAAAGGGAACATGTACACATGAAGTCCTGTCAATATACTCCAGTCACAAATACAGTGACCCCCAAGGATGATACAAATGATGCAGGTGGAGACCTTGGCCAGCATGCATGGCCAAAGTTGAAGGGGTCCATCACACACCCAGCAAATGTAGACACAGCACTGCACAAATGTCTTCACAACACCCTGCAGGGAAGATGTCAGGGTCCACAGAGGAAGGTACACACCTTGGGACAATGTAACCATGCAGTAACAGCTAACATGAGCAAAGTTTGATAGCAAATACCGTGTGATGGAACACAGATAACAGGGTCCACCCCACGAACAGCACACTACAACATATCCCAGACACCTAACACATTATCGCCACCCCAAATCATGGAGCAGCACCACCAACAGCAATGCCAGAAAAGCAGTAGTGTGCCAAGGAAAATAAAATAGCTTTATTCCGCAATGTTCTAAAATGAATTGTATGAAGAGTTCCATATGCACAAGGCCCATAGGGCAGTCCATAGTTCCAATCCAGGTGGGGGACACATTGGGATGCGTGTCCCCTAGCTTGCCTGCACAGTTCAGACTACCTTGTCATCCACAGGGGGGGGGGGCATCATGTGGGGGGGAAGGACCAGGCACCGCAGGGACAGGAGGGGCAAGGGTAGGTGTTGTGGGTGCAGGGACGGACGACTCCAACACAGGGGGTGGGGCAGCGCCAAAGGTGGATTCGAGCACGGCGCTGCACACTACTGCCAGGTCGCCCAGCGTCTCCCCTGCACCCGAAGGAACCACAGGCCCCAAGGAGGGGGGGGGGTCACAGGGATGGGTCGCAGCGCTACCGGGGGAGGTTGTGGACAGGGGGGGGGAACTCAACCACCCTGACCGGGGACTCCTTTGACCGCTTGCGGGGTGGTGTCACTTTGGGGCTCAGGGAAAGAGCGGCCATGAAGGAGTCTTTGGTGGAATCCTGGCCAGGAGAGCTGAGGGGAGTGGATTTGGAGGGTGGTGGTCGTGAGGAATGTGGACTCCCACTCTGGCTGCGTGTCTTCCGTTTCCCCCCCGACCCAGTGGGTGTGCCTACTTCACCCTGTGTGTGCGTGCCAGGAGGTGTGCGCTTTGCCTTCCCTGGTGGTGTGGTGCCTGTGTCTGGTGGTGTGCGTGCATGGGGACGTCTGGATGTGCTTTGGACAGGCATGGGAGTGGGAAGTGTGGATGGTTCAGGGGTAGGGGGGGGACGTAGAGCTGCAGGAGACCCACTGCTGCAGTCAGTGTCGAGTCTATGGACCTCAGCAAGTTGCGTTGGTCAGACTGCGCAGCTGAAATGCCCTCAATGTATGCCTCCATCTGGTTGAGCACTCGGCTGTGGCCATGGAGGACATTAAGCATCGCAGTCTGACCAACCTGCAACTGCCGCAGGATGTCCACAGACTCGGCATTGGTGGCAGCAGTGGAGACAGGGGCAGGGGGTGCGGTGCCTGGCAAGAAGGAGACACGTGGTGACCTAGCACGGCGGGAAGGGACACGAGCAAGTGGGAGGCCGGTGATCGGAATGGAGGGGGCGGGTAGTGATGGAGTGCTGCTGTCAGCTGTGGGAGCAGCCTCCGCCCCCTCTGGGAGCTCAGCCTCGGACCCGTCAGCGTCATAGTCGGTGGTGGTTTGACTGGACAGGTCCTCCGCTGCACTCCCGTCGGCCTCCGTGTCACTCGATGTGCCAGCCAACTCAGCACTGCTGGCACTGGTGCTCGCTCCCTCCTCACGGTCCGTGCCAGTGTCTCCCTCGTAGTCCCCCGACGATGCTGTGGGCAAGGTGAAGAGACAGGAGAAATCAGACACCTGTATACATATGTCACATGAGTCAACTCTACATAGGTCACAGTGCATAGCCTGAAAAGCAACAAGAGTAACATCTACAATACAAGGTACATATGTAGTCCCTGCAACACACAGTTTGTTGACCCACCATGCCACAGTTAAAATATGGAGAGCATGACACAATAGCAAATAACTTGATATCAAATTGTACAGAGGAGCCAGGCTCTGGGGACAATCTAGCACAGCATCAGCGACACACAGCGTAGCCAAGAAAGGGATGAGCAGTAACCATGTCTATCAACTCTTGGGACATGCTGCAAAGGTAATACTGAAAACCATGGCCAACATGACTGGGGCACTGCACCTTGAGTGTTTGGCCACACAAACATCACACACTGGCCAGACCGAGCAAGGAGACTTCAGGTTTGGACATATAGGCCTTGCCCGCACCAACCCCCCCCCCTACCTGAGACAATGTGATTGAGACAGAGGAAGTACTTACACCTCTTAGTCTGGGATGAAAACACATGGCCTGCAATTAATCCTGATCGCACACAAACTACCCCTGGTGCGCCGGTCCACATATATCACTGACAAACAACCATCATCAGATAGTTGTACCAAGACACACAGGCACTGGCCCCTGTGAGTATGCACCAGCTAAATTAGGTCACCCTGTACAGTGGACACATGTAGCACAGTATACGTGAATACAAATGATGCCAGGGTACTATGCCACAGGGCCCAAACTATGCTGAAGACACAGAGAATGTCCACATTGTCTGATGACACACATGATACCTAGGAAAAGGTGCCCCAGGGGACTGTAGTGGCCACACTACTCCATGGCCCTGGATGGATATGACTGGAACACAAGCCAACATCCCTGCACTATGCATATCTCACACTCAAGCACATCATGTCAGAGGGCACAACATTCGACATGCAGGCAGTAAGGCAGTACACATGAAACACACACTCCCATGTCGGGACTCAGCATCAGTGCCAACTAACATGGACCCCACAATGACAGAACTGGCCAGGGCACAGGCAACGTGCAAAAACCTGTTACACACCACCCCCACACATGATGCTGCAAGCATTGGGCACTTGGAGTAACTGCCAGCTTAGATGACCTTGTGCAAGAGTGACTACACACAGACCAGGGAACACATGGCAAGGAGGGGAAGGGAGGAAGAACAGCACCGCTTTACTTTGGGGAACAGGATATGCACTGCACATTTAAACCCTGGCAGTGTATCCATGCAACTGCGCACTTCCAAAAGCTGGTCACTCACAACAAACACACATGTACCTACCCCCTTCCTGCTGCTGCTTCTCCGCTAGGCGCCTATCCAAGTCAGGGAAGACCACCGCCAGCACACGCTTCTGGATGTGGGTCAGACGCCGGCGCCCACGGTTATTCTGGCTCACAGGTGAGTCCCCCAGCAGGACCCGTGCGATCCTCCGCGTCCAGCACCGGATGTCCTGCCAGCGTTTCCTCACCTGGGCTAGGCGCCGCTTCCGACCCTCCGTCCTCCTCACGGCACTGACGGCTTGCTTCCGGATCTCCCCCTTGGCACAGACGCCTACCTGTGAGGATGCAAAAGTGATAATACATCAATCCACCTTATCAATGATACAGAGACACACATATTACAAATTATGCATGTTTGAACTGGCCATAGTATGCAGCCAACTCATTGCACCTTTGTCATAGTGACATCATCCTCCTGGGAATGGGCAAATGCAGTAGGTGCCATTGAAAGTACATAGGTGGCATGAGGGGTGCAACACAATCAATGATTTAGGCTCACACTGTGCATCCCAAGCTACAACAGGAATCTGAACAGTACCCTTAAGCAGTCACATGCCCCAGCCCACTTACGCTACCTCAGCAGAGTACACAGACACACACAGGCACTGAACAATCACCTGGCATAGACAACTGCCGCTACAAACCTCACTCTGCACATGTGCCACTAGACTGGGGGTGTCACAGATGTGGGGCTGTCTCAGCACGGCAGACATCCAGCACAGCTCCCTGCTCACATCAGATGGGCAGGGTGTATCCATCCCACATGTAGCTGGTGTGCAACACTCCACATATGCACACACCCACATGACAGGGGACTCACACACACACACCAATGTCCAGGGGACGACCACATCATTTGGACACTCTCACCACAGGTACACTGAACAGACACACATCTGTGAGTCCTGGCACCTGTCACCCTGGGGGGAGCACAGACTCACATCAGGACTGTAGAAACAACATTTCCAGGAGGATTAGGCAGTCCGAAAGTGGCATGCACCATGCAGTGATCGTCACAGTAAGCACCATGCTAGTGCGTTGTGCACACAGGAACTACAGCATGCTCTGCATGGGAGACATGAGCCCTTCCCCCCCCTGGGAACCACTATGAAGAACCCTGCATGTCTGTCACACCTGGACACAATGCCAGAAGTCACAGTCACAAAAAGGGGCACAGTTTAAGCTAGTGGAGTCTGCACTCACCTGCTTCCCTGGTCGACCATACAGCATGGTGTACTGTGGGAGGATCACATCCACCAACGCCATATTCTCCTCCATGGTGAATGGCTGGGCCCTCTCCACAGACCTGGACATGGTGCCAGAGGAATCACAAGCAGCAGCAGTGTTGTGGAATGAAAGGATGTGCAGGCAAGTGCTCTCTCAAGGGACCTGGCTGCCTTATATCTTCCTTGCTGGCCTGTTTCATTTACAGGAGTACAGAGTGATTGGCTCAGTCACATTTGCTTTCTACGTGTCGTCCAATCATTTTAAAACTACCCCAGTGACAGGCTTTGCATGGTCTTAAAATTGAGCATGATGTAATGTCAACAACCACATTGCAACAAAGTATATTGTCTCCAACCGACTTCTGCTGGCCACATGATGCAAAATTCAAACCTGAAACTCGGTCTCCATGACAACCAGCATGCATTTAGGCCCCTATACTTGTCCCTCATGTGTCCCCTATGTCAATCCTATGTCACAACACAGGTACAGTGCGTTCCACAGCCCTAGGGCACCCCAAATGCATTGCAACGGACCGTACACGCGTGTGTACGGTCCCCATCACTATGGGAGTGCTGGCAAATGCGTACACCATAGTGATACGGACCGTACACGCGTGTGTAGGGTCTCTATCACTATGGTGGTGCTGGCGTGTGCATACGCCATAGTGATAGGGACCGACCCTACATGCGCGTGTGTACGGTCCGGACTACTATGGCATACACGTACGCGAGCACCCCCATAGTGATAGGGACCGTACACACGCGTGTGTACGGTCCGGACTACTATGGCGTACACGTTCGCGAGCACCCCCATAGTGATAGGGACCGTACAGGGTCGGTCCCTATCACTATGGGGGTGCTCGCGTACGTGTACGCCATAGTAGTCCGGACCGTACACACGCGTGTGTACGGTCCCTATCACTATGGGGGTGCTCACGTACGTGTACGCCATAGTAGTTCAGACCGTACACACGCGTGTACGGTCCGTATCACTATGGCGTACGCATACGCCAGCACCACCATAGTGATAGGGACCGTACACACGCGTGTGTACGGTCCGGACTACTATGGCGTACACGTACGCGAGCAACCCCATAGTGATAAGGACCCTACACACGCGTGTGTAGGGTCGGTCCCTAGCACTACGGGGGTGCTCGCGTACGTGTACGCCATAGTAGTCCGGACCGTACACACGCATGTGTACGGTCCCTATCACTATGGGGGTGCTCGCGTATGTGTACGCCATAGTAGTTCGGACCGTACACACGCGTGTATGGTCCGTATCACTATAGCGTACGCATACGCCAGCACCACCATAGTGATAGGGACCGTACACACGCGTGTGTATGGTCCGGACTACTATGGCGTACACGTACGCGAGCACCCCCATAGTGATAGGGACCGTACACACGCGTGTGTAGGGTCGGTCCCTATCACTATGGGGGTGCTCGCGTACGTGTACGCCATAGTAGTCCGGACCGTACACACGCGTGTGTACGGTCCCTATCACTATGTGGGTGCTCGCGTACATGTACGCCATAGTAGTTCGGACCATACACACACGTGTACGGTCCATATCACTATGGCGTACGCATACGCCAGCACCACCATAGTGATAGGGACTGTACACACGCGTGTACGGTCCGTATCACTATGGCGTACGCATACGCCAGCACCACCATAGTGATAGGGACCCTACACACGCGTGTACGGTCCGTATCACTATGGCGTACGCATACGCCAGCACCACCATAGTGATAGGGACCCCACACACGCCCTCGGAGCGTATGTACGTGGGATTCACACCTGACAGTGGTGACAGGCGGCACACAGGAATTAATTGAGCTGTCACACATGGCCAAGGCTGGACATCAAGGCATTGTCGGTGCAGTACTACATGTGTCGGGCACAGGTGGGTCAGGTTGTGATGTGGCACCATACTCCTGAGGTGTGAAGCGAATTACAGTATGATGAGCTGTGTACACATGTCACGTGTGATGGTGCCCTATGTGCCACACATCCCCTTCACTCCTTTGACATGTGTGCATGTAGTACTGACTTGGTGGGCCATGCGTCACTGGCATGACACAGTCACCGACACCCGCAAATGTCCCCTGATGCCAGGTACACAGAATGTTACCCCTGACAAGTGAATGCCCACGTTGCACGCTGTAGCTATGTCATGTGTGTGTCATGTGTTCCCATAGGTTTGCTGTAGGTGTTTGGTCAAATGCATCTGCAGTTGCTGCAACCAACATGTGTCTGTGTGTAGATGGGCATGACACGCTGTTACGCACACAAGCACACATGTGTAATCCGACGTGAGGTGTGTATGTATGCATCCACACGGAGTTCCAAAACAAGGACATATCTGCATACTCTCAATGTATGTGTGATCAGTCTTGACATGTAATCCTTCTGTTGCCGAACACACCCACCTCAGTAGGATGTGAGCTTTCTGATCCACAGGAACGACGATAATGTTCCCACACTCTCTAGACCTCTTCACAGCAGAATGATTTAGCCACACCCTAACTGCAGAAAGATAAAGAGAGATGTGGGGACCCAAAACGGGGAACAAAAGGTTTCAGATCCCCCAGCTGGTTGCCATCCAAGGGTGAGAAGGGAGGAGGGACCTATAATAGAAGATAACAAGGTATCATTAAAACTGACCTTTCTTTCCTACTCCGTTCACTATTCTCACACTGATGTACAAGAGTGTATGTATGTACTTAGTTCTTGTCTTACCAGCTGGACAGCTCATAGAACTGTAGAAGGAATGACTCAGCAGCTGTAGGGACAGAAATTCATCCAAAAGGGGTTGACTGAATGAAGGACACTTAAGCCTCTTCGAGGACTAGAAAAGTACTGGTAAGATAAACTGGGGAATAGACTGCTCTCAAGAGTCAAGAAGAACACTAGAAACACTTGTCCCCTAAACAATAACGCCCTCAAACGAGGCACACAAGGTACAGAGAATAAAGGCACTCTCAACAAAGGATTTCTCACAATAAGGTCTTACTATGCAGACTCTGATGTGAAGGCGCTCACTGTGCTTTTCAATGGCTTAAAGAACTGTCAAAAGGTAAAGAAGAAACGAGTGTTTCACACTACGTACAGCGCGTTTCTCCACTTTGTAAACACGCAACTATTTCACAAAGACAAAACAATTGTAGTGCGCCTAGCGCGCGTTGCATCAGCCCTTACGCTGAACCATACACTTCCAGCTTTTCGGGCACAAATAACTTCAGCAGAGCGCTAAAACATACTCCACTATTATCCGGGAGTCGGGGGAGAAATAAACCAGAAACAAACAACCTTGTCCTTCGTAACACGAGTACTACGGGAAGAGAAGGGGAGGGTTACCACCATAGGGGAGGAGGAATACAGTAGGGAACCAATCCAGGCAACGACGAGAAAGCAAGCTTACCGCTCGATAACACGGAACACCAGGAACGCGTTGCCAGCGGAGCAATCCTCTCGCTAGCCACGCGAACACACCCTGACTTCTCCTACCAAGGAACCACAGCGACCAAACAAACAGGAGCACAGGGAAACAGGAACAGGGAAGCACTTGACCAGCAAGGAGACAGGATTCGGAAAAACTGAAAGCCAAGCACTGGCTTCAGGTCGACGCCCATTATTTAAAGCAGGGAGCGTCTGCAAACTCCGCCTCCTAGTCCTCGAGCAGGGAGCGTCTAAAAACAACATGCCTTCTCAATTAACTTTATTGTACCCACGAGGCCCATTTGGCAAGACAAGAGGCTCGATGTGTAACACCTTCATGGCAAGGTGTGTGGTCTGTCCTTATTCTATGACATGTGACCTGTGCCTCTAGTGTTCCGCAACCTGTCTGTACAATAAACATCCTTCTTCTGCACATATTTGGATGTCTGTAACTCCTGTAATGCGTCTGCCTGCTCACTTACACTGGCCCACAGCTAGTTTCATGGCATGGCATATTGAGGTTGAGAATCAACGTTTGTAGCTGGCTCTTGGTAGGAGTGTCACATGCCTGGCATACGTGTCCAGGGCATATTGCACAGACCTGACTCTGTATGTAGCATATGTGTATTGCCTGTTGAGCATGTGCTCTGTACATTGACATTGGTGGTGTACTGTACTCACTCTTCGTTGTCCCTTCTAATTCACTGCAGGGCTCCGCCTCTCCTTCGACCAATTCCGGACTTGGCTGACATGCGGGAAAATGACTGTATACGCCGCTACCGCTTCCCCCAACGCTTGATTGAGGACCTGACGATACGGCTGGCACCACACCTCCAACCGCTACACAGGTATCTTACTGCACTGACACCCAAGATGAAGGTGATGGCAGCCCTACATTTCTTGGCCACAGGTACCTTTCAACATACCATTGCCCATGTCGGTGGCATGTCCCAAACCATGTTCAGCCGTGTTCTGCATGATTTTTTAGAGGCCATGTTGGAGCACCTGGATGAGTTCATTAAATTCCCAACTCCTGAGCAGTTGACAGCTGTCAAGCGTGAGTTCTATGCCCTGGGAGGGATGCCCCATGTCATTGGGTCCATAGATGGAACACATGTGGCTTTGGTACCACCACAGGCACAGGAGGTAGCCTTCCGTAACCGCAAGCATTACCACTCCATTAATGCCCTTGCAGTGTGTCTTGCCAACATGGTGATTTCACATGTCTGTGCTCGTTTTCCAGGATCAGCACACGATGCGTACATCATGAGGCGTAGCAGGGTGCCTGAAATGATACTGCAGCTGCGCAACGAACGAGCATGTATTGTTGGTGGGTATACTCTGGCAGTCCTGTATTTAACGTCATCTTCCTGTCTTACTGCTTCTCCTGACCCACTCTTGTCCATGATGTTTCCATGTAGGGGACGCTGGCTATCCCAACATGCCATGGCTGATCACGCCTCTCCGCAACCCCAGCACGGCTGCCGATCACCGCTACAACAACGCCCATGAGCGGACCAGGCGAGTGATAGAGAGGACGTTTGGCCTCCTGAAGAGCCGATTCCGTTGCCTCCACAAGACCGGTGGCGCACTCCCATATGCACCGGTGAAGGTCTGCAAGATATTCCTCGTGTGCTGCATGCTGCACAACATGGCAGTGGAGAAAGCTGTGCCACTCATCCTGGATCCAGATGAGCAGGACCATCCACCCGTGGAGGATGAAGGGCTTGGTCACGAGGCAAGTGATGTGGAGGAGGAGGAGGCGGTAGAGGACATGCGGAGTCGGTTCATACGCGACTTCTTTGCTTAGTGGTGAGTTCCAGTGTCTGAGTGTGCACGCATTGGGCTGTGTGGGGCAAGTTTTGCAATGTGTGTGTTCATCTGCATGTCTTCCAAGTGAGTCAGAGGTGTGTTTGGATGTGTCACTCGAGTGATGGTGCAATAGAAGAATGTTTTTCCAGAGTCATCATTGTCACCTAGCATGTTGACAACCTAATACGTGTCGAGTACATGCACATGCATGTGGATGTGCTTCTTTTGGCTGACTTCTGGTGTGTCTCCCATCCACAGGTACTTGCGCATGCTGTCTGCTGGTGGCATTGTTGTGCTCCTGCTATTCCTCATGAACACAACAACATGTGCTGAATCAGCGTTACATGCACAGACAAGTTCGAAAATCTCCTTTGGGTAAGGGATGCAGCACGGCTTTTTGGGAGTGGTATTTGTTTTGAATGTGTGTGCACTGCCCCTGTTCATGTTTGGATACTTTACATACATGTAGAATCACCATGGGGCACATGACATGGAGCAGAATTCACCTGAATTGATGGTCAGACTAGGTGACAGTCATCTGTAATGGGATTGTGGATTGTGATGGAGCCATCAATGTGTGTAACACTGCCCTCGGAAACATACGGGTTACACCGGGTTGACATGGTGTGTGAATTCCCCATTAGGGGCTCAATGGTGTATAGCAGCCTCTCCGTGAGCAGCAGGGGGTGTTTAGCTGTAACCCGTCACTTGTGTGCCAGTGCCATGGATTTCCAGCATCTGTGGTGGTAAGGGGGGTGCCAGTGTTGGTCCCACGTGTTCATCCACATGACCTGTGTATGTGTTGACAGAGTTGCATTAGCATTCCGACACACATGAGTAATAAAGGTGTCCCTCTGCCTCCAAGGTGCCTCATCTCTGTCAATGGTGGTCTGTTGCCACTGTGCATGCGGCATGTCTGGCATTGTTCTCAGAGATGGTGCATATGAGTCTATGTGTAGAGTAGCAAGATGCAAGCTGTTTGTCAGGGATTAGATACTGTATTGTGCATGATGTCCATGGCTGTGTAGGTATTGTGGCATGTCAGTCTCCACGACGGCCACTGTGCTGCATGTGAATCCATTGTGTGTGTGTGCCATGTTGAACCAGACATTCCTTCCTTGACATACACCTTTTGCATAGTTCCTTCCTGAGATCCTTATCTTTGTGTGCTACTTGTGGCATTGTTTCCTTGACATGGCACATGCTGCTGCAGGCCCTGCAGCAAGGGCACCCAGTGTCCACGCAAACGAGCTGGTGTTCATCATGGATTGCTTGCTGACATGTGCTATGCTGATCAGCAGCATCTGTGCCTCATGAGGCAGCACACTCTGCATTATGCACAAGATCCCCAGTTCCATCCACCTCAAGGCAAGAGGGAGACCATCCCCCAGGTCAACTACGACATCCGTGTCTAATCCTACCCTGCACTCTACGGACATGTGCGTTAGAAATCCCATGATACTTGTCCACATCCAGGGTGCATCTGCACAGCTCTGCTACTATATCCGGCGACCAGGCCACATCAACGTCAAACAGAGATGGGGGAGTGGATCACTGCCAGCTGCAGGATGACCTTCTCAATCCACGCACACACTCAGGATGCAGCCCACAACCACAACACAACCTTGTGGCACTGTGATCCAACACCCAATTGTGCCATCTCCATGCATCCAACCTTGGCTGGCCCACCATTCTCCACATCCACCTGACTCAAGCATGCAGGACATGGTTCTGCCACGTGTCTACACATACTTGGGACTCCCACCCCAGGACACTCGACATGATCCCTGACCTCTGCGCATGACTGTTGCTCTTCTAAATAGGTCTGTAGGCACAGTTGTGCGGGCACCCCCTCAGCTGGTTGGGCCCATCACGGGTGAGTATGGTGCTCCATGTCTGTCTTGGATGGTACATTGTGACCCATCCTGTGCCAGACCCCAGGGTATGGATGTTTGGAGTTACTTCTGAAATCAGGCATGGTTTGACTTTACAACACACACATGTAGTGGAATAATGCAAAATGACGGCATCATCTTGTGAATGTGATGAATTTTATTAGTGCTGGGGTACGTGTTTGGGGGGGTGACAAGAGGTGCTTGGCGGGAGTGTAGAATCCAAAGTTCACAGGGGGAGTTGGTGTCCTTGCCATTGAAAGTCATCAGAGTCTGTGCCACAGTCTTTGTCAACATTGGTCAGACAGTGACCAGCAAGGCCATGTGGCAGAGAATGTCCTTTGCTGCTGTGCTGCTGTTGGGCCAGAGGGCCAGGTGCCAGGCCAGGTGACCTGGGAGATGGTGATGTTCCGCTGACTCTCACGGTCTTTTTCGTGGACGACCCACCTTCCTGCGGGGACCCTCAGAAGCAGGCCTTGACGATGCCAGGGACACTCCGTCAGATGAATCCTCCTCCTCCTCCCTCCCTGTTTCTGGTGCTGCTCTACGCCTGGTGGCACAGGGAGGGTTTGCCAGGCTTTGGGCGATCTGACGGAGTGATTGGCTCATGTCCCTGTGCACCGCCAGGAGCTCTGCCAGTCTTGCCTCCATCCTGGCATGATGCTCGACCTGCATGGTCTTCATCTCATTGAGGGTCCCCACTACCTGGTCGATGCCCCTGGAGTCACGCCGGTATGCGTCCAGGATGCTTCTGACGTGTGACATAGCCGGGTCCTGAGCCAACTGGGCAGGTTCGCGCCTCCGCCGTCCTCCACTCCCACCACCCCTGCCCACTTGCGCCTGGCCTGCCGTTGTGGGCACATCGGGTCTCCGGGACCCCTGAGGGATGGCATTTGCGGTGTCACCTGCCTCCTCCTGGGTGCCCGGAGAACCTTGTCCCTCCTGGACAGACTGGCTGCGTTGTTGTGTGCGGGCAGGGCTCCTGGGTGTCTCCTGGGATGTGGCAGGAATGGGGGTGGTGGTTGGCACAGTTGTACCTGACGCAGGTGCTGTAGGTGGTTGGACACCAGAGGGGCCAGGTTGGTCTGGGTCATCCACGGAGTGGTGAGAGTCGTCGCTGCCGGTGGGGTCCTCTTCACGCAGAGCCTGGTCCTGTGAGTCTTCCCCTCCAGTGTTGGGGGGAGATCAACGACGTTGACCTGTGTGTGAGAGAGGCAGTGTTAATTGTGTTACATGCGACATCCATGTTTCATTCATTTTTGATTTGGCACAGTTCCTTTGGGTGGTTGGATTTGGCTAGCATTCCTCTCACAGTGCACTTGTGCATGGGTATTTCCCTTGGCCACAGCTTTCGACACTTTACCTATGTGTGACACAATCTTAGTTGATGCATCTTTTGGGAACGCAGTCAGCAGTGTAGTGAGCTGTTAGAGTCGGGGATCTCTGGTTGGCGCAAGGTTGCCCTTGTGTCAAGCAGGAACCCTCTCCTCCACGTCAGGGCGCAGGATAACCCCTCGCGAATGACCCTTGCTCACCCTCTAGGTGCGTGGCGTGAGCAGCCAAGGCGATTCCTCAGGCGTTGTTGGTTAAGCACTTACAATCACACACACAGTAAATACATCAATCCCCCCAGAAACGGACACCAGACTTGGATATATATAAAAATACGCTTCTTTATGTAAAAACAAGGATATATATCTCAGCAGACTTATCACAAGACCAATAACGTTTTCGCTATGCCACCAGGTTGTAAAGCAGGCAAATGTTCTTTGTTCTTAGCTTCAAATGGAGACTTTGTAGTCTCTTGCAAGTGTTACTTGTGGTTCCAGTACTCACAGCGATCGGCTCCTGCGAACGGGGAAATAAGGCGTTGCGGGCCCCGAGCCCGATACTGGAACTTCTTTCGTGATGTGGAGAGTCGGCACAGGTCGGTGCGACTCTCAGCTTCGGAAGTGTTCTTGGGTCCTCAATCAGCAGGTGTGGGCAAGTAGGCAGGCGCGGCCAGCGACCCTTTAGCACGGCGGTGCCGGAGGGTCTCCACAGCGGGGGCGGCGCGGCCTGAGATGTCCGGGGATAGCGAAGCGGGGTCGCAGGGCACGGTCAGTGCAGCTGGATGACCCGGCGTAGATCACAGTCGTCGGACGGCTTCCGGCGGGAGGGGTGATAGCGCGGTCAGCGCGCTCCAGTAGCAGGCGGTGACAGGGATGCAGGCGGCCTGGCCCGGGGACAGAGAGCGGCTCTGGATGGAGCGGGGCTCTCACGGGTTTGAGGCAGGCAAGCTTCTGAGTGTCACGGCCCTAGGAGGGGCGATGAGGGGCGCAGTCTCTTTCCAGCGGGATGCACACACGGCTCGAATTGGAGGACGAGCAAAAGCACAGAGAACCCACTGGTCCTGGGGTTCAGTTCAGGGGGCAAGCTCAGATCAAGCCCTTGGAGAATGTTCAAGCACAAAGTAGCAAAGTCTTTTCAGTAAGTCTCTTCCTCTCCTTTCTCAGCAAGGCAAGCAGCAGGCCAGCTCCTCCAGTGTCTTCTTCTCCTTCTAGTCGGGCAGAGGTTCTTTGTGGTAAAACAGGATTCTGGTTTCTTAGGAGCCAGGCTCCTACTTTTATACCGCGATTCTTTTGTTCTTTAGCGCCAGGGGGCCTAGGCCTGGCTCAGTCCAGTTCTGGAGTACTTTGTTATGGTGACTCTGCTCTTTCCTTTCAGCAGCAGGGCAGAGACATCAGCCGGCTTTGTGGTGGCAGAGCACAGGTCTATTCAAGAGTCAAGGTGTACTCCTCCCACCCATCCTGGTGTAATCTCTCTACCCACCACCTGGCAGCCAACCTGTCTCTGGGGATCCCCCCACCCTGCTCCTTACTGTCGCTAGGCAGAACACACACACACACACACACACAGCAGAGGCAGACGGAGATGGTCAGGTCAGTAAATACTAACTTTCTAAAAGTAGTATCTACAAACCCAGGATATTAAAATAAACTTGACTACAAGAAGTATTTTATTATTCTGAGTTCAGGCATACCAAACTTGACACTCTACCATGCTCTCTGAGTCCACTGGGGTCACCGCGTTGGCGTGATCCCAGCAGCCCATCCTGGCCTATGGAGAGCAGGTAGCCTTCAATAGTGAAGAACGGAAAGGGCTGTAATTCACTACTAAGACATGCCACACACACCAGGGCATGTCTTACCTTATGCCTACAATGCACCCTGCCCTTGGGCCTACCAGAGGGGTGGCTAATATGTGGGTAAGGGAAGGTTTAGGGACTGGCAAGTGGGGGCACTTGCGCAGTCAGCGCGACGGTCCCGGACCGCGCACAGGGTCTGCGGTGGCAGACCCTAGACACATTTTACAAGGCCGCTTCAGTGGGTGGCGCAACCAGCGCTGCAAGCCCACCAGCAGCATTGGCATTCACGAGCCCTGGCACCCCTGGTGCACTTTACTGGGGACTGACAGTGAATCCAATAAACCAATCATGGACATCAATTACAGGTACACTTTACTTAGGGAGCACTTGCACTGCGGCACGGATTAGCCGTGGCGCAGTGCCCTGAGCGGACAACACCAGCAAAACAATCGAGGCACACCATCAAAAAGTGGAAGGGAAACTCACGCCAAGGTGCCAGGTCTAACACGTGTCCCCTCCAGCTGAAATGTGGGGAGAACTACCCTTGCCCAGGGGGTTCCTCGTCACTAAGGCGGAAATACCTGGACAGACCGTCAGCGTTGGCGTGATCTGTACCAGGACGGTGTTCCACCGTAAAGTCCATACCCTGTAGGGAGATGGACCACCTCAACAGCTTCGGGTTTTCACCCCTCATTTGCATCAACCATCTGAGGGGCCTGTGGTCCGTCTGAACCCGGAAGTGAGACCCAAACAAGTAGGGTCTTAGCTTCTTCAGCGCCCAGACCACAGCAAATGCTTCTCGCTCAATTGCACTCCACCTACTTTCCCGTGGAAGTAACCTCCTACTGATGAAGGCTACGGGTTGGTCCCAGCCCTCCTCAGTCATCTGTGAGAGAACAGCCCCTACACCATGCTCTGAAGCGTCTGTCTGCACTAGGAATTCCTTGGAGAAGTCAGGGGCCAAGAGCACGGGCGCCGTGCACATGGCAGTCTTCAGGGTGTCGAAAGCTTTCTGACAGGTGTCAGTCCAAATCACGTTCCTGGGCTGCTTCTTAGAAGTCAGCTCCGTCAAGGGGGCAACGATCGTTCCATAGCCCTTGACAAACCTCCTGTAGTACCCAGTGAGCCCCAGGAAGGCCCTCACTGCGGTCTGCGTCTTGGGGGGTTCCCAAGCCAGGATGGTCTCAATTTTGGGTTGCAAGGGTGCCACCTTGCCACTCCCCACTTGGTGTCCCAAGTACACCACGGAACCCTGCCCGATCTGGCACTTGCTTGCCTTGATCGTGAGGCCTGCTCGGCGCAGAGCCATCAACACTTCCCAGAGGTGGCGCAGGTGTTCGGGCCAGGTGGCACTGAACACTGCGATGTCATCCAGGTAGGCGGCACTGAACGCATCCAGCCCAACCATTACCTGGTTGACCAACCTCTGAAAGGTGGCAGGGGCATTCTTCATCCCAAATGGCATGACTCGGAACTGGAAGTGCCCATCTGGTGTAGAGAATGCGGACCTCTCTTTGGCCCCATCGGTCAAGGCGATCTGCCAGTACCCAGACGTTAAATCAAACGTGCTGAGGAACCGGGCAGCCCCCAGCCGATCAATGAGCTCATCAGCTCTGGGGATGGGGTGCGCGTCAGTCTTCGTTACTGAATTGAGTCCTCTGTAGTCCACACAGAACCGGAGTTCAGGTGTGGCTCCCGGCGCAGCAGCCTTTGGGACCAAGACCACGGGGCTGGACCAAGGACTGCTGGAGGACTCAACCACCCCTAGCGCAAGCATTTTGGAGACCTCCTCCTTAATGCAAGCTCTGACCCTGTCAGTTACCCTGTAAGCCTTGTGCTTTACAGGTAAGCTGTCTCCTGTGTCCACATCATGGACGCACCAATCTGTGACACCAGGAACCAGGGAGAATCGGTCGGAAAACTGTCCCAGCAAGTGGCGGCAATCTTCCTGTTGTTCGGGCGTCAGGGTGGGTGAGAGGTTAACTCCATCCACTGACCCATCTTTCTCAGAGGCCACTAAGAGGTCAGGAAGAGGCTCGGTCTCCTCTTCCATTCCATCATCAGTGGCCAGCAGCATGCCCACTTCGGTCCTCTCTAAGTGGGGCTTAAGGCGGTTAACATGTAGGACCCTCAAAGGGTTCCTGGGAGTCTGCATGTCCACCAAGTAGGTGATAGGACTTTTGCGCTCCACAACCTCAAATGGACCTGTCCACTTATCCTGAAGTGCACAAGGCTCCACCGGGGCCAAGACCCACACCTTTTGTCCAGGTTGAAGCTCTACCAGAGTGGCATTCCGGTCGTACCACCGCTTCATCTCCTCCTGGCTGGCTTCCAGATTTGCCTCAGCAAGTTGCCTGAAACGCCTAGTCTGGTTTCGGAAGGCCAGCATGTAACTATATACATTCTGGGGAGGTTTCCTGGGAGATTGCTCCCAGCCTTCCTTTACCAAACTCAGAGGTCCTCTTACCGGGTGACCATACAGAAGCTCAAAGGGGCTGAACCCTAGAGACTTCTGTGGCACCTCTCGGTAAGCGAAGAGCAGGCATGGCAAGAGGACGTCCCACTTACGCCTCATTGGACCGTCCAGGCCCATGATCATGCCTTTGAGGGTTCGGTTGAATCTCTCAACCAACCCATTTCCTTGGGGGTGGTAAGGAGTGGTGAACTTGTAAGTTACCCCACACTCCTTCCACAGGGATTTCATATATGTGGATATGAAATTGGTCCCCCTGTCGCTCACCACCTCTAGAGGGAATCCCACTCGGGAGAAAATTCCCATCAGTGCCCGTCCCACCACGGGGGCCGTCACTGTCCTCAGAGGGATGGCTTCAGGGTACCGGGTGGCATGGTCCACCAAGACCAGGATGAACCTGTTGCCCAGGGCTGTCTTGGGGTCCAGAGGCCCCACAATATCAATACCCACTCGTTGGAATGGCGTACCGACCACAGGGAAAGGTTGCAGAGGAGCCTTATGCTTCCCTCCGCTCTTACCACTTGCCTGGCAAGTCTGACAGGTTCTGCAGTAGGAATCTGAATTCTTATGCATTTGGGGCCAGTAAAAGTGGGTGACAAGCCTGTCATAGGTCTTGTCCATCCCCAAATGTCCTGCTAAAGGCACATCGTGAGCCAGCCCCAGTAGGAAGGTTCTGAACTTCTGGGGTACCACCAGCACACGGGCTGACCCAGGTTCAGCAGCCTTAGGCTCGGAATACAGGAGGTCACTCTCCCAGTACACGTAGTGTGTTTTGGCCTGAACACCATTGGCCTGGTCTGCAGCCTGTTGCCGCATACCCACGAGAGAAGGGCATTCTTTCTGCTCCCTGCAGAATTCCTCCCTGGAGGGACCTCCTTCTTGCTGCCAATGGGTCAGCTCAGGCAGGTCTCCCAGTTCGGCAATCTGTTCCCCGGTAGGCTCCAGAGCATCCCCCTCCGGGTCTGCTTCCTCCTGGGCCGTGGGAACTTCGGGGGCCGGCTTCCCGCGCCTCCTGCGCCTTCTCCCTAAGGCCGGTTCCTGGACCTCTCCCTCAGGCTCCAGGACCCTCTCAACACCCCTACTGGCTGCCATGGACCGGGTGGTCACGCACGCCCAGTCGGGTAGACCCACCATCCTCAGATGCGTGGTCTTCTCCACCTTTTCCCAAGGGGAGCTCTCCAGGTCGTTTCCTAGCAGACAGTCTACAGGCATGTCAGTTCTCACAGCGACTTGTAGAGTACCAGAGACCTCCCCCCACTCAAAGGGAACTTGAGCCATTGGACAACGACTCTCTATGTTGTCAGCATTGACAACCCTACAGTAGGCATTGGGTACAATCTGCTCTTGAGACATCAGGTGTTGCCTCACCGAGGTCACGCTGGCTCCTGTATCTCTAAGAGCCTCAACCTTCTTTCCATTGATGGTCACTACTTGCCCATATTTCTTAGTGTTAGAGGGCAAGTAAGTTTCGGGGACCATCTCACTGTCTCCTAGCGAGACTAGGGTCATCTGCCCGGGACCCCCACCCTCCTGGACTGCTACCTCCTCCCCAAAGTTAACACTAGCTACTTGCCGGGGTGGAGCACCAGTGGGTGCGGTCTTACCAAACAGGCGACACTTAGGATCAGAGGCAATGTGACCCGGGTCACCACACCTATAACAATTGAAGGGCCCCTTTGGAACAGGTCTACCTGTCGGGGCCCCGTTCTGCTGCGGGGGTGGGGGTGGCTGAGAACCCTTCTGCTGGTTCCCTTGGGGATTACTTTGGGGGCCTTTTTGGAACCCTTTCTGTTTACCCCTGTCCCCCCCACTCTTCTGCTGGGGACCCTGCCCACCTTTGGCGGAGTCTCCCACTTGACCCTTGTGGACCCTGGTGCTGAGCCAGCGGTCCGCCTCCTCAGCAAGTTTCCTCGGGTTGGACAGCTTGCTATCAATCAGGTGCTGGCGTAGCTCAGGAAAACATTGACTGGACAAGTGCTCCCATGCAATTAAATCAAGCAGCCCTTGATAATCATTCACTTTGCTACCCTTCACCCAACCATCCAGTGCTCTGCAGAAAAAGGTTACATACTCCACATATGTACTCTCAGGGATCTTCTTAGTCTCCCTGAACCGCTGTCTATATAGCTCCGGAGTTAACCCATACCTGTTCATTAAAGCTTCCTTCATATGGGGGTATGAGGCTTGGAGATCTAAGGGTAAATCTAACAGCGTGTCACGCCCTTCAGCAAGGAACCTTCCCCACAACCCCGCTCCCCAGTCTTTCTCAGGGACCCGGTGTGAGGACATGGCCACCTCGTAGGCTCTAAACCACTGCCCTATGTCATCCTTTCTAAAATACTCCTTTACTACATCTTTGGGGATGTACACCTTGGACTCTACCTGCACCGGTGGAGTGCTGCCACCAGAAGGAGCGGTGTCCAAACTTTTCGCCTTCAGCTCCAACTCCTTCAATCTGATATCATGATCCATTTGGCGTTGTTGTGCCTCCAGGGCCAACTTCTGCTTTTCCATTTCCATTTGTCCTGCCAACTTTGCCATCTCCATTGCATGCGCCCTGTCTGCTGCCCTGTCTGCCAGCTCCTCTGGCGACCGGACTCTGCTGGGCTCCTCAAGGTTGTCGGGCGGAACGATGTCCCCCGCATTCCGTGGGTCTCGTGACTCCTTCCAGGCTCTCAGTGCCTTGGCGTACTGGGTTCTCCTTTTGAATCCAGCATGGGGGACTCGGAATTTTACACTGTAGCCTTTCAATTGCTCTATCGTGTAGCCTTCCAGTCTCTCCCAATCCACCTCATCTATTCCAGAAATCACAGAGAGTGCTCTTCCAGCGGAGTGTGAGCCAGGCATGGTTGCAGTAATGGCAGATGTCTCAACAAAGTTCCAAAAATGAAAACCTGTGGCTGCGTTACTTGGTCTGCTCTCACTATCTGGTGATTAATAATTCACTGTATGTAAATTACAAGTGCAAATCCGGAATCCCAACCGCTGCCAACAATGTTAGAGTCGGGGATCTCTGGTTGGCGCAAGGTTGCCCTTGTGTCAAGCAGGAACCCTCTCCTCCACGTCAGGGCGCAGGATAACCCCTCGCGAATGACCCTTGCTCACCCTCTAGGTGCGTGGCGTGAGCAGCCAAGGCGATTCCTCAGGCGTTGTTGGTTAAGCACTTACAATCACACACACAGTAAATACATCAATCCCCCCAGAAACGGACACCAGACTTGGATATATATAAAAATACGCTTCTTTATGTAAAAACAAGGATATATATCTCAGCAGACTTATCACAAGACCAATAACGTTTTCGCTATGCCACCAGGTTGTAAAGCAGGCAAATGTTCTTTGTTCTTAGCTTCAAATGGAGACTTTGTAGTCTCTTGCAAGTGTTACTTGTGGTTCCAGTACTCACAGCGATCGGCTCCTGCGAACGGGGAAATAAGGCGTTGCGGGCCCCGAGCCCGATACTGGAACTTCTTTCGTGATGTGGAGAGTCGGCACAGGTCGGTGCGACTCTCAGCTTCGGAAGTGTTCTTGGGTCCTCAATCAGCAGGTGTGGGCAAGTAGGCAGGCGCGGCCAGCGACCCTTTAGCACGGCGGTGCCGGAGGGTCTCCACAGCGGGGGCGGCGCGGCCTGAGATGTCCGGGGATAGCGAAGCGGGGTCGCAGGGCACGGTCAGTGCAGCTGGATGACCCGGCGTAGATCACAGTCGTCGGACGGCTTCCGGCGGGAGGGGTGATAGCGCGGTCAGCGCGCTCCAGTAGCAGGCGGTGACAGGGATGCAGGCGGCCTGGCCCGGGGACAGAGAGCGGCTCTGGATGGAGCGGGGCTCTCACGGGTTTGAGGCAGGCAAGCTTCTGAGTGTCACGGCCCTAGGAGGGGCGATGAGGGGCGCAGTCTCTTTCCAGCGGGATGCACACACGGCTCGAATTGGAGGACGAGCAAAAGCACAGAGAACCCACTGGTCCTGGGGTTCAGTTCAGGGGGCAAGCTCAGATCAAGCCCTTGGAGAATGTTCAAGCACAAAGTAGCAAAGTCTTTTCAGTAAGTCTCTTCCTCTCCTTTCTCAGCAAGGCAAGCAGCAGGCCAGCTCCTCCAGTGTCTTCTTCTCCTTCTAGTCGGGCAGAGGTTCATTGTGGTAAAACAGGATTCTGGTTTCTTAGGAGCCAGGCTCCTACTTTTATACCGCGATTCTTTTGTTCTTTAGCGCCAGGGGGCCTAGGCCTGGCTCAGTCCAGTTCTGGAGTACTTTGTTATGGTGACTCTGCTCTTTCCTTTCAGCAGCAGGGCAGAGACATCAGCCGGCTTTGTGGTGGCAGAGCACAGGTCTATTCAAGAGTCAAGGTGTACTCCTCCCACCCATCCTGGTGTAATCTCTCTACCCACCACCTGGCAGCCAACCTGTCTCTGGGGATCCCCCCACCCTGCTCCTTACTGTCGCTAGGCAGAACACACACACACACACACACACAGCAGAGGCAGACGGAGATGGTCAGGTCAGTAAATACTAACTTTCTAAAAGTAGTATCTACAAACCCAGGATATTAAAATAAACTTGACTACAAGAAGTATTTTATTATTCTGAGTTCAGGCATACCAAACTTGACACTCTACCATGCTCTCTGAGTCCACTGGGGTCACCGCGTTGGCGTGATCCCAGCAGCCCATCCTGGCCTATGGAGAGCAGGTAGCCTTCAATAGTGAAGAACGGAAAGGGCTGTAATTCACTACTAAGACATGCCACACACACCAGGGCATGTCTTACCTTATGCCTACAATGCACCCTGCCCTTGGGCCTACCAGAGGGGTGGCTAATATGTGGGTAAGGGAAGGTTTAGGGACTGGCAAGTGGGGGCACTTGCGCAGTCAGCGCGACGGTCCCGGACCGCGCACAGGGTCTGCGGTGGCAGACCCTAGACACATTTTACAAGGCCGCTTCAGTGGGTGGCGCAACCAGCGCTGCAAGCCCACCAGCAGCATTGGCATTCACGAGCCCTGGCACCCCTGGTGCACTTTACTGGGGACTGACAGTGAATCCAATAAACCAATCATGGACATCAATTACAGGTACACTTTACTTAGGGAGCACTTGCACTGCGGCACGGATTAGCCGTGGCGCAGTGCCCTGAGCGGACAACACCAGCAAAACAATCGAGGCACACCATCAAAAAGTGGAAGGGAAACTCACGCCAAGGTGCCAGGTCTAACACGTGTCCCCTCCAGCTGAAATGTGGGGAGAACTACCCTTGCCCAGGGGGTTCCTCGTCACTAAGGCGGAAATACCTGGACAGACCGTCAGCGTTGGCGTGATCTGTACCAGGACGGTGTTCCACCGTAAAGTCCATACCCTGTAGGGAGATGGACCACCTCAACAGCTTCGGGTTTTCACCCCTCATTTGCATCAACCATCTGAGGGGCCTGTGGTCCGTCTGAACCCGGAAGTGAGACCCAAACAAGTAGGGTCTTAGCTTCTTCAGCGCCCAGACCACAGCAAATGCTTCTCGCTCAATTGCACTCCACCTACTTTCCCGTGGAAGTAACCTCCTACTGATGAAGGCTACGGGTTGGTCCCAGCCCTCCTCAGTCATCTGTGAGAGAACAGCCCCTACACCATGCTCTGAAGCGTCTGTCTGCACTAGGAATTCCTTGGAGAAGTCAGGGGCCAAGAGCACGGGCGCCGTGCACATGGCAGTCTTCAGGGTGTCGAAAGCTTTCTGACAGGTGTCAGTCCAAATCACGTTCCTGGGCTGCTTCTTAGAAGTCAGCTCCGTCAAGGGGGCAACGATCGTTCCATAGCCCTTGACAAACCTCCTGTAGTACCCAGTGAGCCCCAGGAAGGCCCTCACTGCGGTCTGCGTCTTGGGGGGTTCCCAAGCCAGGATGGTCTCAATTTTGGGTTGCAAGGGTGCCACCTTGCCACTCCCCACTTGGTGTCCCAAGTACACCACGGAACCCTGCCCGATCTGGCACTTGCTTGCCTTGATCGTGAGGCCTGCTCGGCGCAGAGCCATCAACACTTCCCAGAGGTGGCGCAGGTGTTCGGGCCAGGTGGCACTGAACACTGCGATGTCATCCAGGTAGGCGGCACTGAACGCATCCAGCCCAACCATTACCTGGTTGACCAACCTCTGAAAGGTGGCAGGGGCATTCTTCATCCCAAATGGCATGACTCGGAACTGGAAGTGCCCATCTGGTGTAGAGAATGCGGACCTCTCTTTGGCCCCATCGGTCAAGGCGATCTGCCAGTACCCAGACGTTAAATCAAACGTGCTGAGGAACCGGGCAGCCCCCAGCCGATCAATGAGCTCATCAGCTCTGGGGATGGGGTGCGCGTCAGTCTTCGTTACTGAATTGAGTCCTCTGTAGTCCACACAGAACCGGAGTTCAGGTGTGGCTCCCGGCGCAGCAGCCTTTGGGACCAAGACCACGGGGCTGGACCAAGGACTGCTGGAGGACTCAACCACCCCTAGCGCAAGCATTTTGGAGACCTCCTCCTTAATGCAAGCTCTGACCCTGTCAGTTACCCTGTAAGCCTTGTGCTTTACAGGTAAGCTGTCTCCTGTGTCCACATCATGGACGCACCAATCTGTGACACCAGGAACCAGGGAGAATCGGTCGGAAAACTGTCCCAGCAAGTGGCGGCAATCTTCCTGTTGTTCGGGCGTCAGGGTGGGTGAGAGGTTAACTCCATCCACTGACCCATCTTTCTCAGAGGCCACTAAGAGGTCAGGAAGAGGCTCGGTCTCCTCTTCCATTCCATCATCAGTGGCCAGCAGCATGCCCACTTCGGTCCTCTCTAAGTGGGGCTTAAGGCGGTTAACATGTAGGACCCTCAAAGGGTTCCTGGGAGTCTGCATGTCCACCAAGTAGGTGATAGGACTTTTGCGCTCCACAACCTCAAATGGACCTGTCCACTTATCCTGAAGTGCACAAGGCTCCACCGGGGCCAAGACCCACACCTTTTGTCCAGGTTGAAGCTCTACCAGAGTGGCATTCCGGTCGTACCACCGCTTCATCTCCTCCTGGCTGGCTTCCAGATTTGCCTCAGCAAGTTGCCTGAAACGCCTAGTCTGGTTTCGGAAGGCCAGCATGTAACTATATACATTCTGGGGAGGTTTCCTGGGAGATTGCTCCCAGCCTTCCTTTACCAAACTCAGAGGTCCTCTTACCGGGTGACCATACAGAAGCTCAAAGGGGCTGAACCCTAGAGACTTCTGTGGCACCTCTCGGTAAGCGAAGAGCAGGCATGGCAAGAGGACGTCCCACTTACGCCTCATTGGACCGTCCAGGCCCATGATCATGCCTTTGAGGGTTCGGTTGAATCTCTCAACCAACCCATTTCCTTGGGGGTGGTAAGGAGTGGTGAACTTGTAAGTTACCCCACACTCCTTCCACAGGGATTTCATATATGTGGATATGAAATTGGTCCCCCTGTCGCTCACCACCTCTAGAGGGAATCCCACTCGGGAGAAAATTCCCATCAGTGCCCGTCCCACCACGGGGGCCGTCACTGTCCTCAGAGGGATGGCTTCAGGGTACCGGGTGGCATGGTCCACCAAGACCAGGATGAACCTGTTGCCCAGGGCTGTCTTGGGGTCCAGAGGCCCCACAATATCAATACCCACTCGTTGGAATGGCGTACCGACCACAGGGAAAGGTTGCAGAGGAGCCTTATGCTTCCCTCCGCTCTTACCACTTGCCTGGCAAGTCTGACAGGTTCTGCAGTAGGAATCTGAATTCTTATGCATTTGGGGCCAGTAAAAGTGGGTGACAAGCCTGTCATAGGTCTTGTCCATCCCCAAATGTCCTGCTAAAGGCACATCGTGAGCCAGCCCCAGTAGGAAGGTTCTGAACTTCTGGGGTACCACCAGCACACGGGCTGACCCAGGTTCAGCAGCCTTAGGCTCGGAATACAGGAGGTCACTCTCCCAGTACACGTAGTGTGTTTTGGCCTGAACACCATTGGCCTGGTCTGCAGCCTGTTGCCGCATACCCACGAGAGAAGGGCATTCTTTCTGCTCCCTGCAGAATTCCTCCCTGGAGGGACCTCCTTCTTGCTGCCAATGGGTCAGCTCAGGCAGGTCTCCCAGTTCGGCAATCTGTTCCCCGGTAGGCTCCAGAGCATCCCCCTCCGGGTCTGCTTCCTCCTGGGCCGTGGGAACTTCGGGGGCCGGCTTCCCGCGCCTCCTGCGCCTTCTCCCTAAGGCCGGTTCCTGGACTTCTCCCTCAGGCTCCAGGACCCTCTCAACACCCCTACTGGCTGCCATGGACCGGGTGGTCACGCACGCCCAGTCGGGTAGACCCACCATCCTCAGATGCGTGGTCTTCTCCACCTTTTCCCAAGGGGAGCTCTCCAGGTCGTTTCCTAGCAGACAGTCTACAGGCATGTCAGTTCTCACAGCGACTTGTAGAGTACCAGAGACCTCCCCCCACTCAAAGGGAACTTGAGCCATTGGACAACGACTCTCTATGTTGTCAGCATTGACAACCCTACAGTAGGCATTGGGTACAATCTGCTCTTGAGACACCAGGTGTTGCCTCACCGAGGTCACGCTGGCTCCTGTATCTCTAAGAGCCTCAACCTTCTTTCCATTGATGGTCACTACTTGCCCATATTTCTTAGTGTTAGAGGGCAAGTAAGTTTCGGGGACCATCTCACTGTCTCCTAGCGAGACTAGGGTCATCTGCCCGGGACCCCCACCCTCCTGGACTGCTACCTCCTCCCCAAAGTTAACACTAGCTACTTGCCGGGGTGGAGCACCAGTGGGTGCGGTCTTACCAAACAGGCGACACTTAGGATCAGAGGCAATGTGACCCGGGTCACCACACCTATAACAATTGAAGGGCCCCTTTGGAACAGGTCTACCTGTCGGGGCCCCGTTCTGCTGCGGGGGTGGGGGTGGCTGAGAACCCTTCTGCTGGTTCCCTTGGGGATTACTTTGGGGGCCTTTTTGGAACCCTTTCTGTTTACCCCTGTCCCCCCCACTCTTCTGCTGGGGACCCTGCCCACCTTTGGCGGAGTCTCCCACTTGACCCTTGTGGACCCTGGTGCTGAGCCAGCGGTCCGCCTCCTCAGCAAGTTTCCTCGGGTTGGACAGCTTGCTATCAATCAGGTGCTGGCGTAGCTCAGGAAAACATTGACTGGACAAGTGCTCCCATGCAATTAAATCAAGCAGCCCTTGATAATCATTCACTTTGCTACCCTTCACCCAACCATCCAGTGCTCTGCAGAAAAAGGTTACATACTCCACATATGTACTCTCAGGGATCTTCTTAGTCTCCCTGAACCGCTGTCTATATAGCTCCGGAGTTAACCCATACCTGTTCATTAAAGCTTCCTTCATATGGGGGTATGAGGCTTGGAGATCTAAGGGTAAATCTAACAGCGTGTCACGCCCTTCAGCAAGGAACCTTCCCCACAACCCCGCTCCCCAGTCTTTCTCAGGGACCCGGTGTGAGGACATGGCCACCTCGTAGGCTCTAAACCACTGCCCTATGTCATCCTTTCTAAAATACTCCTTTACTACATCTTTGGGGATGTACACCTTGGACTCTACCTGCACCGGTGGAGTGCTGCCACCAGAAGGAGCGGTGTCCAAACTTTTCGCCTTCAGCTCCAACTCCTTCAATCTGATATCATGATCCATTTGGCGTTGTTGTGCCTCCAGGGCCAACTTCTGCTTTTCCATTTCCATTTGTCCTGCCAACTTTGCCATCTCCATTGCATGCGCCCTGTCTGCTGCCCTGTCTGCCAGCTCCTCTGGCGACCGGACTCTGCTGGGCTCCTCAAGGTTGTCGGGCGGAACGATGTCCCCCGCATTCCGTGGGTCTCGTGACTCCTTCCAGGCTCTCAGTGCCTTGGCGTACTGGGTTCTCCTTTTGAATCCAGCATGGGGGACTCGGAATTTTACACTGTAGCCTTTCAATTGCTCTATCGTGTAGCCTTCCAGTCTCTCCCAATCCACCTCATCTATTCCAGAAATCACAGAGAGTGCTCTTCCAGCGGAGTGTGAGCCAGGCATGGTTGCAGTAATGGCAGATGTCTCAACAAAGTTCCAAAAATGAAAACCTGTGGCTGCGTTACTTGGTCTGCTCTCACTATCTGGTGATTAATAATTCACTGTATGTAAATTACAAGTGCAAATCCGGAATCCCAACCGCTGCCAACAATGTTAGAGTCGGGGATCTCTGGTTGGCGCAAGGTTGCCCTTGTGTCAAGCAGGAACCCTCTCCTCCACGTCAGGGCGCAGGATAACCCCTCGCGAATGACCCTTGCTCACCCTCTAGGTGCGTGGCGTGAGCAGCCAAGGCGATTCCTCAGGCGTTGTTGGTTAAGCACTTACAATCACACACACAGTAAATACATCAATCCCCCCAGAAACGGACACCAGACTTGGATATATATAAAAATACGCTTCTTTATGTAAAAACAAGGATATATATCTCAGCAGACTTATCACAAGACCAATAACGTTTTCGCTATGCCACCAGGTTGTAAAGCAGGCAAATGTTCTTTGTTCTTAGCTTCAAATGGAGACTTTGTAGTCTCTTGCAAGTGTTACTTGTGGTTCCAGTACTCACAGCGATCGGCTCCTGCGAACGGGGAAATAAGGCGTTGCGGGCCCCGAGCCCGATACTGGAACTTCTTTCGTGATGTGGAGAGTCGGCACAGGTCGGTGCGACTCTCAGCTTCGGAAGTGTTCTTGGGTCCTCAATCAGCAGGTGTGGGCAAGTAGGCAGGCGCGGCCAGCGACCCTTTAGCACGGCGGTGCCGGAGGGTCTCCACAGCGGGGGCGGCGCGGCCTGAGATGTCCGGGGATAGCGAAGCGGGGTCGCAGGGCACGGTCAGTGCAGCTGGATGACCCGGCGTAGATCACAGTCGTCGGACGGCTTCCGGCGGGAGGGGTGATAGCGCGGTCAGCGCGCTCCAGTAGCAGGCGGTGACAGGGATGCAGGCGGCCTGGCCCGGGGACAGAGAGCGGCTCTGGATGGAGCGGGGCTCTCACGGGTTTGAGGCAGGCAAGCTTCTGAGTGTCACGGCCCTAGGAGGGGCGATGAGGGGCGCAGTCTCTTTCCAGCGGGATGCACACACGGCTCGAATTGGAGGACGAGCAAAAGCACAGAGAACCCACTGGTCCTGGGGTTCAGTTCAGGGGGCAAGCTCAGATCAAGCCCTTGGAGAATGTTCAAGCACAAAGTAGCAAAGTCTTTTCAGTAAGTCTCTTCCTCTCCTTTCTCAGCAAGGCAAGCAGCAGGCCAGCTCCTCCAGTGTCTTCTTCTCCTTCTAGTCGGGCAGAGGTTCTTTGTGGTAAAACAGGATTCTGGTTTCTTAGGAGCCAGGCTCCTACTTTTATACCGCGATTCTTTTGTTCTTTAGCGCCAGGGGGCCTAGGCCTGGCTCAGTCCAGTTCTGGAGTACTTTGTTATGGTGACTCTGCTCTTTCCTTTCAGCAGCAGGGCAGAGACATCAGCCGCCCCACAGGGGGCGGCGCCGGCTTTGTGGTGGCAGAGCACAGGTCTATTCAAGAGTCAAGGTGTACTCCTCCCACCCATCCTGGTGTAATCTCTCTACCCACCACCTGGCAGCCAACCTGTCTCTGGGGATCCCCCCACCCTGCTCCTTACTGTCGCTAGGCAGAACACACACACACACACACACACAGCAGAGGCGGACGGAGATGGTCAGGTCAGTAAATACTAACTTTCTAAAAGTAGTATCTACAAACCCAGGATATTAAAATAAACTTGACTACAAGAAGTATTTTATTATTCTGAGTTCAGGCATACCAAACTTGACACTCTACCATGCTCTCTGAGTCCACTGGGGTCACCGCGTTGGCGTGATCCCAGCAGCCCATCCTGGCCTATGGAGAGCAGGTAGCCTTCAATAGTGAAGAACGGAAAGGGCTGTAATTCACTACTAAGACATGCCACACACACCAGGGCATGTCTTACCTTATGCCTACAATGCACCCTGCCCTTGGGCCTACCAGAGGGGTGGCTAATATGTGGGTAAGGGAAGGTTTAGGGACTGGCAAGTGGGGGCACTTGCGCAGTCAGCGCGACGGTCCCGGACCGCGCACAGGGTCTGCGGTGGCAGACCCTAGACACATTTTACAAGGCCGCTTCAGTGGGTGGCGCAACCAGCGCTGCAAGCCCACCAGCAGCATTGGCATTCACGAGCCCTGGCACCCCTGGTGCACTTTACTGGGGACTGACAGTGAATCCAATAAACCAATCATGGACATCAATTACAGGTACACTTTACTTAGGGAGCACTTGCACTGCGGCACGGATTAGCCGTGGCGCAGTGCCCTGAGCGGACAACACCAGCAAAACAATCGAGGCACACCATCAAAAAGTGGAAGGGAAACTCACGCCAAGGTGCCAGGTCTAACATGCGCGGGCGTAGCAAGCCATGCAGAGCCGCCTTACGTGTTGCACTGTACGTGGCCAAATGTTGTTTTTTCCATGCTATTTGAGAATGCAGGTAGGTACCTTAACTATTTGTGACAGGGTTCTGACAAACACAGTGGGTGGGTATACTGGGTGTAAGGTTCTGTTTGTGCCTGCAGCACGGATGTACTCGTGCACAGATTGACACATGGCCCAGTGTTTATCAAAGGTTGAAGGGGGGGTTCACGCACTGCCAAACCTTGTCTACATGCACACAGTCCACCTGCTGACGAGCGGACATGGCCACACCACCCAAGGGTGATTTGGTCTCCCTCTGTCTCCCTTTCTCCCTCCCTCTGTCAGCCTCCTCCCTCTGTCAGCCTCCTCCCTCTGTCCGTCTCCCTTTCTCCCTCCCTCTGTCAGCCTCCTCCCTCTGTCCGTTGTGGAAATATGGATTTTTCTGGTCAGTTATGTCCCCTATCTTGGACCCCAACGGTTCTATGTGCATGTTACAAGTACATGTATGTTCCCTCCAGTTCCAGTTATGAAGACGCAAATACATGTGCGTCCACCGTCAACATGTCCTCTGTCAGATCCGCCATGAATAGGCCGGATATTCCCTTCCTAAGTACGAAAGGCCACCGCCTTTATATGGTTCACCTATGCCATTTTACAGTCCAGGCAAGTAGGCCCTGATTCTGTCATCGAACTCTTCTTGCCTTCTGCCTCTGAAAACTCCAGTCTGAGCCTGCATCTGTGACCATGAACTTTGTCTCATTCTCTGCGCGGCTCACGAAGCCTGACATCAGCCTATTCTCTGCCAAGAACTGTATTTCACCTTCGAATTATCTGCTTCCCCCTCAGCCGATGCATTCCTGCCTAGTAGTTTAAGTAAACATTCTTCCAGTTACCAAGCAAAAGGCCCGGCTTCTCTGTCTTTATGCAAGTAATTCATAGTCCTGTTACCATGGAATATTTCTACCCCCTCGCATTTAGTGTAGACACTTAGACGCTTGTACACGCACGCACAGTCAGTATAGAATAGATTCTGTCCGAGAGTCCTTCTTTTGTGGATAACATAGTTCTTTAAACATAGGATGTTAGATATGATTTGGGATTAGGTTGACTTGACCCCCCAGACTTTTCGTCTCCACATGTAGAGCTAAATGTCAAGTCCCCTTCACCCCCTAGTTACACGTCAATTACACGTCATGCTGCTGCGCGCGCATCTATGCCAAGTATTATCTTATGGATCCACCTATATATGACATCATAACCAATTATGTTCCTTTTTACTCCTTATTACACCCATTTTCGGTTACGCAGATAAATCGTCATTTTCCTTATCAATTGTTACGCCTACTGTATTCGCTTCATTGTAATGTATGTACTATAAAAGTCATTTCTTGTCAATAAAGTATGTACTTCACTTCCTGAACCTCCGTGGTGATGGAACTTGGAGCAACCGATTATAATCGTTCATTGGAATAAAGCCCATTCCGAACCTCTAATACCACGGATTCTGCCTCTCATTTTACTGAGCTATTTTATTATGTTTCTGTATCAAATTAAGTCCAGGTAAAGGAATTTTATTTACCACATGAATGGCGCCCGAACAGGGACACTTTCTCATCTCACGCGCCGGCGGTGAGTTGCAGGCCCGGTCTCCTGCCACAGCTGGACGGACAATAACGCGTACCAGCAGGATTTCCTGTATCTCCCTCCGGTCAAGCGGGGGCGACTGAGACTGCGATCAACACCCAGACGAGGCGGTGAGAAGTGCGAAGTATCCCGACCAGAGCCTAGCTGAGAGAGCAAGATCCGAGGTATACAGAGGCCCACCAGTTCGAAGTCGAGTCCAGTTTCCGACGAGTCGAGTCGAGTCCAGTCCAGTTCAAGTTCAAGTTTCCGAGGCCTTCCGTTTCCGAAGCTACCCGGTGAGTACCATTACTGGGGAGGCATTTCTGACGTGCACATAGGTTGTGCCGGTCAAGACGGGTTTGGGTACGCAAATCCGGTCTGCACTGTTTTAGCAGTGTATATGTACTGTTTAGCAGTATATCAAGTATTCCGAAGTATCTAGTTATTGTCAAGAATTATGCTTGGTGATTAGTTATGCAGACGATCATCATTGTTGTTTCAGTTAAAGGTTTAATGTTAAATGTTAAATGTTTTAAGTACGTTCTGTATATTGTGGTATGAATGATTGTTCATTATTGTGCTATTGTATTAAGTCTGTTCAAAATCAAGTATCAGGTCAGTTGGTCAAAATCAAGTATAAGGTCAGTTCTCAATATGCCGTTCTTTTCGAAACTAAGACAGATCACTACAAGAAAAGGGGTACTCGAAGAAGCCGTTCCTATTCCTCCTAGGGACACTCCAGGGCACTTCATGTATCACAAACATGGCTTAGATGCTATATTATTTCTTGATTTATGGGTAGACTACACCAAGGAATTACCAGAAAGTCAGAGGTGGCCCGCAGCGGGAACCTGGGATGCAGAGTGCATCATGAAAGTAGAAGAAGAGTTATGGAAAAGGAAAGTCAGACAGTCACAGAAAGATGCCATTGAATTATGGCGTAAAGAATCACATAGGCGAACAGAAAAAGCACGTAGACAGGAAGAGAAGAGTAAAGAGAATTCCAATAAAGTTCAAGAAAACCTATTAATTGAGGAAGGTATCCGAGTGAAATCAGAACAAGTAGACAGACAAAGAAATGCCCTTATGAATGGTATGTATCCCCTTCTGGCCGAAGGATTACCTAAGGCTACTCCAGAAATACCGAAAGACTTGCCACCCCCATTGTTCCCAATAAAGGTACATCCTAAGGGGCATCCTAGAACCGCAGAAGATGTTTTTCTTTCCTCATATTTAGATGACGCAGCTCCCGAGTATGCTAATTCCGCCCCGCATAGACCGCATACCAGGGAGGTTCAACGCCAAGATCCAGTACCCGTATCGTTACAGCAACAAGTTCTGACACAAGTTCCGGCAAGCACATCTGTTTCTGCATCTGGTCCTACAGCTACTTCTATAGCT
The DNA here is from genome assembly GCF_964204655.1 of Triturus cristatus. Lineage (NCBI taxonomy): Eukaryota > Metazoa > Chordata > Amphibia > Caudata > Salamandridae > Triturus > Triturus cristatus. The sequence goes on along the minus strand of NC_140580.1, from coordinate 141,687,393 downwards.
GTGTCCACACCTGTAGTTGCTGTGTCACGTTCGACGAATCCTTTCACACCCGACACCCCAGATGGGGCCACGGGAGGTGCTACCAATATTTTCTCTACGCCACCCAGAATGAATAAACTTACTTTTCAAGAGTCAGCACATTCACGTACACCCAAACTCATAAGTGCCCGTACGCTGAAGGAACTTCTTATAGATTGCAGATATGACCCTGTGCCCGGTAAAGAGGACGAAATGACCCTGGCATCATTGCGTATCAGACGAGCCGCAGTGTATTTAGGGAAGTTACCAGGAATGACTGCGCATCTAGATAAAATATATCATTTTGTCCAAACAGGGCGAGATCCAGAATGTATTAACAGAGCTATGGAATACCAGAAAGTAGAGATACAGGGGGAACTGTTACGTTTCCTCATAAATTGTGTGATCAGAAATCAAGACCGACCGGGGGTAGACCCGGAAGCAATGCAAATTCTTACCAGATGGAGCCAGAATATATCAGAAGGTAGACATGATAAACAAAATTGTATAATAGCCATGTGCCGAAAGATCCGTAAAGAAATAGAACGCCTACACGAAGAAAGATTAGCGGTAGACGAGTTCGAACAAAACGAGGAGGAAGGGTCAGGACTGCCCACAGGACAGTCAGACACTATAGCCTATGTGGGTAGAGGAAGACCTTGTAATAGTACTAGATGTCTTATTGACCCGATACGTCCGATATGTCCAGACAATAACAGGGGTTTCCCAACACCCATAGTCCATATAAGGTCTAACGAGCATTCGTTCCAAACCGCCGACAAACTACTCCGAGAACGAAGGGGTTATCATTTTCTCGATTCTATGGATGAACAAGAATTAGCCAGGTCAGCTGTCCATTGGGTTGACAGTCCCGGAAAATACAGTGATAATACAGTAGCACGCACATTTTTGAATCTCACCCCAGATGAACAGCGTTTAGCTGGGATTTATATGATTCAACAACTCATTATACTATATCAGAGTCAACATTCAGATCCTGGTCCTTTACCTGATATATTGACCGAATTACTCACGAATAAATGGAGAGGTTCAGGTACTAAATTAGTTAAAGAAATTCTAGAATCAAGAAAGCAGTATATTCTTTTTGTATGCGCAGAGCATGTCTCATTGCCCGTCAAGGAAAGAACCACGTATTACATGGATAGACAGAATCCCTTACGAGAAGTGCACCCAATAAAGGGCGAGGACAACGAGTTCAAGCGCGTATTTGTATATACGCCCATATCGAAAATAGAATTGTTACAAATGAAGAAAGTGGTACCCAGTCATGACAAAGACCCAGCGGGTTTTCACCGAGAAATTAAAGACATGTTACTCATGGGAGAGTATACCTATCCCGACATTATGACAATATTAAAGGTATTGATGCCTGCTGGTATTTATGAGAAACTCAAGGAAAAGGAGTGGGAGGTAGGAGACCAAAAGATAGAATGGTCAGTGTTAGAAGCGGAAGAAAAGGCCCGAACTGCAGGAGCAGGGCTTGGGGATAGAACTAAAGCACTACCAGGTTTATTAGTACAGGTACTGCCACGTTTATTAACTACGAAAAAGGAAGATTGGGGTACAATTTCAGCCTGTAAACAGAAGCAAGATGAAGACACTAGTGATTACTATGCCCGATTTGAAAAATGTTTTGGTATAAATAGTGGTCTAAAGGCAAGTAGCGAATCATACCCACATCTGTTTGTAACAAAATTAGTAGAAAATGCCCTGCCCCCAGTAAAAAATAGAGTATTAAAATTCGAGAGTACGTGGCAAGGTAACACTCCATCACAAATGTTACAAATGTTACAGTACCATCACAATAGAATTAGAGAGGAACAAGAACATGAACACAGACGCATGAAAGACACGAAAATGAAAATGCTAGTTTCTCAGACAGTTCCAGCTGAAGGACATAAAAAGGGTATGACACATTCCGATTCAGTAGGACCTGTAAAAGGGACATGCAATTATTGTAAAAAGCCAGGTCATTACGTACACGACTGTCCAGTTTTAAAACATAATATCGCCATAGGTAAAACACAAGAAAGATCACGGCCACTCAGACAGGATCAGAATGAACAAGGAGCTCCGCAGCATGCACAGGCCATGCCGGCTCCACCACAGTCTATACAGTTTGTGCCGGCTGCACCAGCGCTGCCTGTTGCTGCCACACAGACAACAACACGACAAATGTATCAGACCGCACAGTATGAATATCCTGAGTATCAGCGTTACGCATGAACTAGCCTAGAGAGGGAAGTTGACTTACCCCTTATTGAAATACCTGTAGATCAAGAAGGACCTTATGTACATAGTGAATTATTAGGCCAAGACAGAAAATTTTTACTCGATACAGGGGCAAGTCGAACGACCATAAAACATAGTGAAGTTCCAGGGGCACCCCTCTCAGGCTCACAGAATATTTCCCTTGGTTTTTCAGGAAAACCTATTGTTAATGAAGTATCACAGCCTCTTCCACTTACGATAGGACCTCTGACCCGAACTACAGATTTATTGCTTACTAAATCATGTCCAGAAAACTTGCTAGGAATAAAAACACTGAAAGCTCTAGGAGCTATAATATGTTGTTCTCCGGAAGGAGTAAGATTGTTTTTACGTGATTTTAAAGGTCACTATGTGTCTAGAGACATGGATCCCCGACTGCAGACTTTACCTACACGTCTATGGGCACAAGGCCCTACTGATGTTGGTTGCATGAATATTACACCATATCGAGTCACATTAAAGGCAGGAGTGGTGCTACCACGAATGCGACAATACAAGTTACCACCAGATGCTGTAGTGGCTTTACTACAAATCATTGACGAGCTCATTACCCAAGGAGTAGTTGTAGAAACAGACTCCAATGTATGTAATTCACCGATAATTCCGATTCTTAAACGAACAGATCCAAAGGCTCCGCCAGTATATCGATTGGTTATTGATCTGCGCGAATTAAACAAGTGCATTGTGCCACAATTCCCTGTGGTCCCAGATATCTCGTCATTACTGACAACCATTGATTCCGAAGCAACATTCTTTACTGTAATTGATCTCAAGAATGCCTTTTTCAGCGTCCCAATAGATCCGGAAAGCCAATATTTGTTCGGATTTAGTTTAAATGGACGTAGCTTTAAATTCTCACGCGCACCTCAAGGATTTACAGAAAGCCCCAGCATCTATAGCCAAGCACTGAAACGAGAACTCGACAGTATCCACATGCCAGTTAACACTGCTCTGCTCCAATACGTCGATGATCTGTTGATCACCGCGAGAAGTGAACCGGAATGTGAAAAAGCATCACTGACAGTTTTACAATTTCTAGCCGAAAAGGGGCACAAGGTGTCCCCTTCTAAGCTGCAATTCTGTGTCCAGCGAGTTATTTATCTTGGACACTCGCTGTCCAAGGAGGGAAGGCAGCTTACACCCGACCGCATTCAGTTAATAGCTAACATGCCAACACCCAAGACACAAAAGGAGGTGCGGGCTTTCATAGGTCTCACTTCCTATTGCAGGCAGTGGATCCCTCAGTATGCATTTCTAGCAAAACCACTCATTCAGTTGACAACACAGGAGGCAGCCACATCGACTGTTCTCCCTTGGACTCAGGAACATACACAAGCTTTTGAAAGCCTAAAGAAAGCTTTATGTCAAGCACCTGTTTTAGCAACGCCATGTTACAGAAAACAGTTTACACTCTTTGTTACAGAACGCGAAGGTACTGCCTTGTCGGTACTCACACAGGAACAAGCAGGAGCACACAAACCATGTGCTTATTTTTCTAGTACATTAGATCCCGTAGCTCAGGCTTTGCCTGCATGCCTAAAATCAGTAGCAGCGACAGCTTTAGCAATCAGACAAAGCGATGCCATAGTGTTAGGACATCCATTGACAGTTCAAGTACCACATGCAGTAGAGGTTCTTGTAAATAGAACGCAAACACAACACTTGACTATAGCGCGACTTACAGGATACGAGCTTACATTGTTTCAGCCACACATAGAAATCAGACGCTGTAACACATTAAATCCTGCCACACTTTTGCCAGTAACCGGAACAGACCCACTAGCCCATGACTGTATTGAAGTTATTACTATAACAACAAAACCCAGACAAGACTTAACCGATGTCCCATTGTCAGATCCAGACCTGACATTGTATGTAGATGGTTCATGTATGAGAACAAGTACAGGAGAGTTAGTGGCTGCTTACGCAGTCACAACAGATACTGAAGTCATTGAAACTAATCGTATAAATACTTTGTCAGCTCAAGCCGCAGAGCTCATCGCTCTGACACAAGCCTGTATTCAAGCCACAAGTAAAAAAGTCAACATATACACTGATTCACGTTATGCATTCGGAGTTGTACATGACTTCGGCGTGCTGTGGCGAGAGAGAGGTTATTTAACTTCCCACGGTGCCCACATTCAGCATGGACCCCTCATTCATGCCTTATTAGATGCAATACATCGACCCACTGCAATATCAATTATGAAATGTAAGGCTCATACGAAGGTTACTGATATCATTTCCCAAGGCAATGATCTAGCCGACAGAACAGCTAAACAGACTGCTCAAACTCAAACCCCCGACATGATAAAGACAATAGTCCCGACACCGACACAGTGTATGACAGTTAAAGACCCTACTTTTGACGTAATTGACATCCAGACACATGCTACACCAGACGAAATAAAGAAATGGACTGAATTAGGAGGGATCCAAACGGACCAAGGATGGATGATGAAGGAAAAGTCTGTATGGTTCCTTCCTGATTCAATGGTCCAAGTTATAATTAACACTATACATAGTCCAGCACATCTAGGAGAAAAAGCTATGCTAGACAGCATTCAACACATTTGGTTCAATAAACATTTACGAGCAGCAGCCAAACAAAAGGTCCGTACCTGTATGATCTGTTGCCAGTTCAACCCAGGAAAAAGCGTTCCCGTAGAACAGGGTGGATTTCATCCTCCTGATCACCCTTTTGAAGCCCTCCAGATGGATTATATCCAGATGGAACGATGTCGAGGATTCAAATATGTTCTCGTAGTTGTCTGCGCGCTGTCCCGTTGGACGGAGGCATACCCGGTTTCAGATTACACTGCCCCGACTACTGCCAAACAGTTGGTTCGAGAATTCTTCCCACGATACGGTTTACCACGTGTTGTTTACTCAGATAACGGCCAGCCGTTCTCATCCGAATTAATGAAACATGTTTCACTTCTGTTAGGATATCAGTGGAAATTCCACTGTGTCCGACACCCCGAGGCAGCAGGTCTCGTAGAAAGACATAATCAGATACTGAAAATCAGATTGTCCAAAATATGCAGAGAGAAAGGTGTCGACTGGATAGTAGCATTACCAGTTGCACTCTTTTACATGAGAATGGTAGCACACTCTCGAACAGGGCTATCCCCGTATGAGGTGATCTTCGGCAGACCACCAAATATGTGGGGGACGCCTGTACCACGCAAAATAACTGATGTTGACTGTAATATGCTGACAGATTACTTGGCTTCCTTGATGTCTGCACTACAATCTTGTCGTTCACAGGTAGCTGCAGCCTTTCCCGACAACACTGAGGTGAAACCCCATGACGTAGTTCCGGGTGATCTCGTGTTTGTGAGAAATTTCGACCGAAAGACTCAGCTGGAGCCCAGGTGGAAGACACCCAAGTTGGTTCTGCTCACTACAAGGACAGCCGTGAAGATCGAGGGCCGCAAGGGCTGGATTCATTCAAGTCATATCAAGAAATTTCATGGACTATCCTCGGATATAGACATTGTGCCCTGCACTCCCTCACAGACTGATTCAAAACTTCCTTTGGTTGAAAGGACTAAAACCAAACTCTATAAAGTAAAATTGAGGCCTAGAACGTCAGACAATTTGATTGTTTAAGTCCTCTCCAAGGTGAAGCGGTTGAATTTGTCTCTGACATGTATCCTCTAGACCTGAATCATGGACAGTCGCGGAAAATGTTGAAACGACAGGCGTATTGTAAATCACTGCGTAGCCATTGCATAGTGACATTAATAATCTTGTTTTTCTTAAGTCTTTTAATAATTACTGCAAGTATATTGTTGCACATATATTACCCTATTGCCAGAAACGTTTACAATGTTACCGCAGAACATTCTTTTAGTGACTTACCTCCGCATGAATTGTCTTATAGACTTGCGCTGCGCAATAACACTTTCATTAGTATGTTACATCACTCCCATCAGACTAGTAATGCAACTAATTGTTGGGTATGTGGCCGGCTCCCTCCCTATCAGAATTATGAAGGAGTCTTGCCTTTCTTTCCACATCCGTTTACACATAATGGCTCCTGTGGAGCATGGTTCAGCTTAATCAATTCCATAGACTCAGACACAGCAGTTTATCAAGACCATTGGGTATGGGGAAACCTGAACCTAGTTTTATTCAAAGTCTGTTACCCTGACAAGGAGGGTCGCCCCAAAGGAACAGGAACTGATCTAGAAAATGAAGTATATGGATTAGGTAACTTTACTCCTAATCTCATGATTCTAAATGTCGTATCCGAAGTTGAACTAGTCTTACCCACCATGTCAGTATTCCCAGCGAAGGGTGAATTGTGTGTAAGAAAGGTTGGTTCCATACATATGGGCCATAGTAAATGCACTACTACAGTAGAATTCAGTGATCAAGGCAAATCCTCATTCAGAGCTTATCGCCACTCCTACTTTATATGTGGTCAGACTGCATATATGCGTCTACCTCTAGATTGGGATGGTACCTGCTACATTGCATTCCTTTTGCCACCTGTTTTCCTAGCTCCTCCTGATTATTATAGAAATATTCATTTAGTACACAACAGAGAGCGGAAAGATCTCCCAATTGTCGATTACACTGAAACAGCATGGGAAAAATACACAGATTTCAATAAAGGCATCTTTCCCTATATAGGTACTGTTACTAATAGTAAGCTGATACGTAGATTAACTAGAACCCTTGAAGCAGTAGTGAATGAAACTATTTCCGCCTTAGGCAATTTAACAGAAGAGCAGTCTGCTATGCGGATTGTTGTGCTTCAAAATCGTCTTGTCCTTGACGTCATCCTGGCTGATAGGGGCGGAGCTTGTAGGGTCATCGGATCAAGCTGCTGCGTATTCATACCAGAAAATTCGCCATCAGTATATAAAGCCATAACTCGCCTTCATAAGATTGTAAATCAGATACACCAGAACCCAGGCACTTGGACTTGGTCCAGTTGGTTTTGGAGTGTGATATCAGCCTGGGGATGGAGAGTTTTATCCTTCCTAGGTATTGGCCTTCTCATACTATTCAGTTGCTGTCTATGTCTACAATGTGGACCAGCGATTTGTGGTCTGTGTGCCACATCGTGTATTCCAGCACCAAGATTTCATTCGTCACGGAAGAAGAAAGAAGAACAAATGATGCTATATGAACAGATCAATGGATTAATGAAGATTGATATCTCTTGACGGGCAAGTAGGGGACAAGGAGGGAATGTGGAAATATGGATTTTTCTGGTCAGTTATGTCCCCTATCTTGGACCCCAACGGTTCTATGTGCATGTTACAAGTACATGTATGTTCCCTCCAGTTCCAGTTATGAAGACGCAAATACATGTGCGTCCACCGTCAACATGTCCTCTGTCAGATCCGCCATGAATAGGCCGGATATTCCCTTCCTAAGTACGAAAGGCCACCGCCTTTATATGGTTCACCTATGCCATTTTACAGTCCAGGCAAGTAGGCCCTGATTCTGTCATCGAACTCTTCTTGCCTTCTGCCTCTGAAAACTCCAGTCTGAGCCTGCATCTGTGACCATGAACTTTGTCTCATTCTCTGCGCGGCTCACGAAGCCTGACATCAGCCTATTCTCTGCCAAGAACTGTATTTCACCTTCGAATTATCTGCTTCCCCCTCAGCCGATGCATTCCTGCCTAGTAGTTTAAGTAAACATTCTTCCAGTTACCAAGCAAAAGGCCCGGCTTCTCTGTCTTTATGCAAGTAATTCATAGTCCTGTTACCATGGAATATTTCTACCCCCTCGCATTTAGTGTAGACACTTAGACGCTTGTACACGCACGCACAGTCAGTATAGAATAGATTCTGTCCGAGAGTCCTTCTTTTGTGGATAACATAGTTCTTTAAACATAGGTTGTTAGATATGATTTGGGATTAGGTTGACTTGACCCCCCAGACTTTTCATCTCCACATGTAGAGCTAAATGTCAAGTCCCCTTCACCCCCTAGTTACACGTCAATTACACGTCATGCTGCTGCGCGCGCATCTATGCCAAGTATTATCTTATGGATCCACCTATATATGACATCATAACCAATTATGTTCCTTTTTACTCCTTATTACACCCATTTTCGGTTACGCAGATAAATCGTCATTTTCCTTATCAATTGTTACGCCTACTGTATTCGCTTCATTGTAATGTATGTACTATAAAAGTCATTTCTTGTCAATAAAGTATGTACTTCACTTCCTGAACCTCCGTGGTGATGGAACTTGGAGCAACCGATTATAATCGTTCATTGGAATAAAGCCCATTCCGAACCTCTAATACCACGGATTCTGCCTCTCATTTTACTGAGCTATTTTATTATGTTTCTGTATCAAATTAAGTCCAGGTAAAGGAATTTTATTTACCACACCGTCTCCCTTTCTCCCTCCCTCTGTCAGCCTCCTCCCTCTGTCCGTATCCCTCTATCTCCCTTTCTCCCTCCCTCTATCAGCCTCCTCCCTCTGTCCGTCTCCCTCTATCTCCCCTTCTCCCTCCCTCTGTCAGCCTCCTCCCTCCCTCTGTCTGTCTCCCTGTGTCCACTTCTGTCTCTGTCCCTCTCTCTGCCCCTCTCCCTCCCTCTGTGTGTCACCCTCTGTCACCTCAGCCCAGCTTCCTGGGCACACACAGTTTGCAGGTCTTGCAAAGGCCATTGGCTTGTTCATGTGGGTTTGTTTCTTCTCTGCCGGCACCCATTGGGCGGAGTGTCTGAGTCTGCGCTGCTGCTGTGGCGGTGTGTGCTGACACTCTTTCAGTGTGCTGGGTCTTCATTAGCTGCTGTTATGTGCAAATTGTGCCTTCATACCCATGTCGTCCTGCAACGCGGCCACCATTAGCAGGCAAAACAGTACTGTGTGGGGACACAATGTTTGTATGGCTGTGCCCTAAGCCATATGGGCTGAGGGCATTGTTGTGTGCTTCAGAGTTGCTCTATGTTAGTTTTGAGGCCCACCCTCCCGGCATCGGGGGCATCCTGTCTTGTGTTGGTGTTTTGTGTGGCCTGTGACTTGGCATGGCCTTGCTTGGGGCATGGGGCATGGAGGCGCTAGTGGCATGTGTGTGTTTTTGGAGTGTGGTTGTGTCCGGTGCTGGCTTTGGGGTGGCTGCGTGCATGATTGGTATTTGGGTTGTATATGGCGTTCCCCCCATGTGAGGTGAGTTGTTTGTGTACTCACCAGGCTCTCGGACTCCTTCTAGTCCGTCTACTCCCAACGGCGGCAGTGTGGCCATCACCTTCTCCTCCCAGGGATGGTAGTGTACCGGTCTGCGGGACGGACCTCCTCCAGTGATGGTGGCCTGGTTGTGGTCGTCCGTCATTTTGCGGCGGACCGTCCTCCGCAGATCGTACCACCTGGCTTGGCACTCATGCCTGGTCCTTCTGGTGGCCCCAACAGCATTCACGGAATTGACTATCCTCTGCCACATGTCTGATATTATCTGATATGCTGGTCCGTCTGACCAATGTTCCAAAGAGCTGTGGCTCGACTCTGATGATTTCGTCAACAAGGACCTCCAGCTCGTCCTTTGTGAACTTTGGATTCTTGTTGGTGGGCATGGTGTGGGGTGTGGGTGTGGATGGTTGTGGGGGTGTGGGTGTGGATGGTTGTGGGTGTGTGAGTGTGGTTGTGCAGGTGTGTGTGTGTGAATGTGATGAGGGTGTGTTTGTGATGGTGGTTGTGTGAAGGAGTGCAAGTGTAAGGTGTATTGATGGTTGAAGTATGGTGCAGTGCGTTGTCTCTGGGGTCTGGCAGCAGTGGATCTGTTGCAAAGGATCATGGTTTGTGTGTGTTGGGCCTTTTTATTGGTCCATTTGTGGGTGTGGCTGTGTTTGAACTTTGGGTGGGTGTGTTATAAGGAGTGGTAGTGGTTTGGGCCTCTGTTTAGCTGTTTGTCAGTTGCAGGTCAGTGTATAGGATGTATTTGGCCTTGTTGGATATGTTTTGTGGTATTGTGTGCCTCGAATTGACTCTCCTTGTGTTTTTTTTGTTAGTCCTGGTTCAGTAGGAGTGTTTTTTGCGTCTGTACGGTGCGTACATGGGCCATGTTGTTGTACAGTGCTGTCCTTTGCTATGGCTTAGTACGACTCGTACATGCCCGATGTTGGGTGAGGGTGCTGGTGTGTGGGCCTGGGGTAGGGTGCGTACGAACACGGGCAGGGTGTTGGTCCGCAACGTCCATCGGTGGTGGTGTTTCGCACCGTACATACAGGGGGGGCTGGGTGTAGGGTCCGTACATACACGGGTGGGGAGTTGGTACGCTCCATGCATACACGGGTGGGGGTACGGTCTGTACATACACGGGTGGGGGTACGGTCCGTACATACACGGGTGGGGAGTAGGTACGCTCCATGCATACACGGGTGGGGGTACGGTCCGTACATACACGGGTGGGGAGTTGGTACGCTCCATGCATACACGGGTGGGGGGTACGCTCCATGCATACACAGGTGGGGTACGGTCCGTACATACATGGGTGGGGAGTAGGTACGCTCCATGAATACACGGGTGGGGGTACGGTCCGTACATACACTGGTGGGGTGGGGGTATGGTCTGTACATACACTGGTGGGGTGGGGGTACGGTCCGTACATACACGGGTGGGGGTACGGTCCGTACATACACGGGTGGGGTGGTGGTACGCTCCATGCATACATGGGTGGGGGTACGCTCCATGCATACACTGGTGGGGGTTCGGCGCGTACATCCGCGGCCGGGGGGCGTTTTGCGCGTACATGCGGGGTCTGTGGTGGGGTGTTCGGCGCGTATGCGGGCACGTGTCTCCATGGTTGCTATGGGAGTTCGGTCCGTACGGTGTTTTCTCCATACAGTTGTGAAATCGAAAGGACGGGAGTGATCGTACTTGAGCGGTCGGACTTCATTTTTCCGATTCGTACGGTGAATCGTCCGGGGATGTGTCGAACACAATTTCCGACCCTAGGACGTGTGGGGAAATGTTCCCGATGTGATTCGTATGGAGTTTTTCCCATGCGAATCGTACTTGGCAGTTTGTACGCTACGATTCGGACGGAAAAAAGTCCAGATTCAATTCGGACGGGGGACATTTTTCCAGGATCCGAATCGGCACCTCAGTGTGGAGGTGGACATGGCCTTAGCTCCAATGGAAGAGTGTTCACATACATTTTCAGGCCAATATTTTGTTTTACAATGTAATTGCATTATATCTCTGTGTATAAACAAATTAACATAAACGTAATGCCGATATTTGATCTGCTCACTGTCATTTATCAGCACTACTACTACTGTACCAATCAATGCATGTCTATTAAATAATATTAGGGACTAAAGTCAGGCAAGAAATCTCATACCTACTAATTTTGTCCATTCCCATGCTTTCAGAAATGTCAAGGAGTATATGTAAAAAAAGAGGTTTGTCTTTGCTCTCACACTAGTCTATTATTTTGTATGCAAACAAATTGACACAAACTTCAATTTGTATTAAATCCAGTTAAGAATCACCAGTCCTACTTTGTCCTCATTATAAGTGGCCTGGTGGAGGGTGCAAATATTACAAGATTTCACCAATAATGAATAATATTCTAATTTCGGTGGTTCTTGCTCCAAAATCAATTTGTTCAGGTAAATTACAGGGCATACTTCCATTGTTAAATACAGGAAGGTTTACAGCCTAAATCTAAAAGGGTGTAAAACAAATGATTGATGGACAGAATGCAGAACAATGTCATACATTCACCCCGGTACAGAGATCTGGGCCTAAATCCATAACGTTTTTTGCTCCCCATGCCTTTCTAGTTTGAACCCAGCCATATGCAAATCAGTCTTGACCCTGCACCCAATGGGAACAGTCCAGCCTGAACTACCAGGCCAGGTCCTCCCTGGACTGAAAACAAACATCCTAGGACCGGTTTTGGGGTTTCACCCCAAATCAGCCGGGATAGCTTGACTCCAGTGGCATGGAGAGCACGGGACCCACGTCTGGGTATACCCGTCCCACTAGGGGTGACAAATGCAACAAGTATTGGCATAGCCAATAGGTCTCGCCTTTGGGACCTTATAAGTGTTTAGCCATGCAACAGTTGTTGTTGCACCAAGGATATTGTGCTGCATAACTAAATACTTATAAGGTCCCAAAAGCGAGACCTATTGGCAATGCCAATGCTTGTTTTTCTTTGTTGCAGTTTTGTATAGCGCAAACTGGACCTGAAGGAACTGGAGGCTCTCTACATGAGCACCAGTTACATTCATTTTCTATTTAAGGCACGGGAAGATTACGTGATGTGTTCAGAAACACAGGATGGTAAGCTGACGGAGAGATAAATAGCACCAATAGTGTTTTAAAGAGAACAAGCATTGAAAAGCTGTGTTTGTTTATAAGCTAAGCCTGTTATCTGAGTGGATTTATCAGTATAAAACAAACGTGTAACACCACAACAGCACTTGATGTAATGGCTTTGTGCAGTGTACTGTGTGTGAGAAATATGTAATCTTCAGAGTGTCCCACTTCTGCTCCTTTTTGTCGACGACTCTAACACAGATGTTCAGAGTAGAAATGGCAGTGGGGAGAAAAAGTCCCCGCACGCAGCACCCACCATTAACAAGAACAAACAAAACCTTCGGTGCCTGTCGCAGTTTTGTATAGCGCAAATTTGACCTGAATGTATTGGAGCACTATACATGAGCGCCAGTTACACTACACATGATCACATTCATTTTTTTTTTTTAAGGCACAGGAAGATTACGTGATGTGTCCAGAATCACAGGATCTTAAGCCGACGCCGAGACTAATAGCACCAGTAGCGTTTTAAAGAAAGCACGCATTTAAAAAGCTGTGTTTTTTTATAAGCAAAGCCCTGTTGTCCTAAAGGGTCTTATCAGTAGACACCAAATGAGTAACAACACAACACCGCTGCCTCAAAGAGAGAGTTCGGAATGAAATTATTTTCCTGCAGTTTAATCTCTAGCAGAATGCTTAATGCTTACTTTTTAAACTACAACTAGGCCGGGCCTTACTATTTTATTTTTTATTTAAACTATATTATTTGGTTGAGCTGTGATACAACACCTCACACAACCAAAGGAAAGTTAAATATCCTAATGTGAGCATGTCCAATCAGTGGATCTGACTATGGGACACTGTAACAGACCGATTCTCAAGGTTCATGTTAAAAGTGGCACCGCTTGGTACACCAGTTTTCTAGATAAATCGGACCTTGAAGTTGAACAATTTTGCGCCTTCTAGTGCACAACTAGCCCACTCCTTGCATTACACTGAGATTCAACTTGAACTCTACTGAGTTCAGCAACAACAAGTTACATCAACTTCCTGCTCTCCTTAAAATGCCCCATTTCTTTACAAACAAACTGTTTCTCCCCTGGCTGAATTTCAGGTCAGTGGGATTAGAAGCTCTTTTAGTATAAGGTGGGTGCTCAACCCTGCCTAATGAGGGTACATCAAATGAGCTTTCGTTATCGTCCTCCATTGCAGAACAGATATTCATGTAATTAAACTATATTAAGGAAGGTTCTGCAGTTCTCTGAAAAGCTCAAACTGGTTTGATGGCTTTTAAGTCAGACTACTGAATTATGGAAAAAACAATTGCGTTAAAAATATCAGCTTTCAAGGATGCCATGACAGAAAAATATGATGACGCGTTCCACCTTTTTGAACTTTAGTGGCAAATGAGTGGATACAATGGGGTTCACTGCAACACTGGCCTACTGTTGTGGGTACAGCAGAGAAATAAACAAAGCCCTGACTTAAATTGTGCTCTCATTGAACAGAAAAAAGTGCACAGTCGGCAAAATGGTTCAGGTTCATAAGAGTACACATCTAGTCATCACACTTAGAACACTGGAAAGTGAGTATAAACAAAACAGCAGAAATGAAGCGATGAGTGATACAGTGCAGCACTAAGAAGGATGGAAACACTCTTGTACAGCCTTTCTGGGAGAACTAGCAAATGAGACACTTGCATCTAAAGTGTCTGTACGGTTGGGCAGGGCAGTGGTGCGACGTTCAGAGCATTATTTTGGAGCCTCCTAGAGACCAAACAGACCGCTCTCAAAGCGCCATGGGCATCAAACCACTCAAACTCTCAGATAGCAAGCCCAGTGCTGATGCTGCGCCAAGTCTGACTCACTATTGTGAGCGGTAAAATGGTAATTTTGTTTTTCTGCTTAAAGCACAGTGGATCTTCTGGTGAAGTGTGTGTTCTATGTTAAGTGCAAGCCAATCACAATGTTAATCCGAAGGTGCATACCTCTATACAGAAATATTTTCCATATTACTAATTTAGAAATATGTTAGGATTCAGCAAATACAAGGATGCTTCTTCAACTTTCTGTACGGGGGGGCAGCAGAAGTGTTGTGGTCTCAACTTATGTATTACCCATAGATAGCGCAAAGGTATTCTAAGCAATACAAGTAGCGCAAGAGACCTTACAGAGCAGATGTTTTGCATTGCCTCACGGAGAACCGCAATCGCGATCAACCACGGCGCGCGCCCGCGCACATGCACTGTAGCTCTAGGCCGGCCATGGTAGCATTTTTTTAAGCCCTAACAAAAAGTCTCGCCAGACCAGCGCATGCACTGGGTCAGGCGAGACCTAAAAAGGACAGTTGATGGACAGAATGCAGAACAATGTCATACATTCACCCCAGTATAGAGATCTGGGCCTAAATTCAGCGGTCTTTTGCTCCCCATGCCATTCCAGTTTGAACCCAGCCATATGCAAATGAGCCTTGACCTGCATCCAAAGGGAACAGTCCAGCCCGAAATGTTAGGCCAGGTCCTCCCTGGACTGGAAACAAACATCCTAGGACTGGTTTTGGAATTTCACCCCTCATCAGCCAGGATAGCTTGACTCCAGTGACATGGAGAGCATGGGACCCACGTCTGGGTATACCCGTCCCACTCGGGGTGACAAATGCAAAAAGAACAATTGATGGCCAGAATGCAGAACAATGTCATACATTCAACCCAGTACACAGATATGGGCCAAAATCCATCGTTTTTTTGCTACCCATGCCATTCCAGTTTGAACCCAGCCATATGCAAATCAGTCTTGACCCTGCACCCAATGGGAACAGTCCAGCCCTGACTGCCAGGCCAGGTCCTCCTTGTACTGGAAACAAGCATCCTAGCACCGGTTTTGGGGTTTCACCCCTTATTAGCCAGGATAGCTTGACTCAATTGGCATGGAGAGCACGGGACCTACGTCTGGGTATATCTGTCCCACTCGGGGTGACAAATGCAAAGAGAACAATTGATGGACAGAATGCAGAACAATGTCATACATTCGCCCCAGTACAGAGATCTGGGCCTAAATCCATCGTTTATTTACTGGCCATGCCATTCCAGTTTGAACCCAGCTATATGCAAATCAGTCTTGACCCTGCGCCCAATGGGAACAGTCCAGCCCAAATTGCCAGGCCAGGTCCTCCCTGGAGTGAAAACCAACAGCCTAGGACCGGTTTCGGGGTTTCACCCCTCATCAGCCAGGATAGCTTGACTCCAGTGGCATGGAGAGCACGGGCCCCACGTCTGGGTATCCCCGTCCCACTCTGGGTGAAAAATGCAAAAAGAACAATTGATAGAGAGAATTCAGAACAATGTCATACATTTACGCCAGTACAAAAGAATTATGGATTTAACCCAGATCTCTTGACTGGGGTGAATATTTTAATTTATTCTGTATTCTGTCCATCAATTGTGTGTCTTTTGCTTTCTCGCCCTAAGTGCACCAGGTATGCCCAGAAGTGCGTCCCAGGATCACTGTGCCACTGGATTTAAGCTATCCTGGTTGATGAGGGTTGAAACCCCGATACCGGTCCTAGGATGCTTGTTTCCGGTCCAGGGATGACCTGACTTGGCAGTTCGGGCTGAACTGTTCCCAAGAGGCACAGGATCAAGGCTGATTTGCATATGGCCAGGTCTAAACTGGGGTGGTATGGTGAACAAAAGAATGATGGATTTAACCCAGAACTCATGACTGGGGGTGAATGTTTTAATTTGTTCTGTATTCCGTCCATCAATTGTAAGTCTTTTGCTTTCTTGCCCTAAGTGCGCCGGGTATGCCCAGAAGTGCGTCCCAGGATCACTGTGCCACTGGATTCAAGCTATCCTGGCTGATGAGGGGTGAAACCCCGATACCGGTCCTAGGATGCTTGTTTCCGGTCTAGGGAGGACCTGACTTGGCAGTTCGGGCTGAACTGTTCCCATGAGGCACAGGGTCAAGACTGATTTGCATATGGCCAGGCCTAAACTGGGGTGGCATGGTGAACAAAAGAATTAATTTCTAATTTAAAATACTTCTAGAGCGCAACATACACCTTGCGGTTTCTTGGCGCTGGGGAGATCGGCAACTGAGGGGGAAAAACCCGGGAGAGGTAAGGGGAATTTTGAGGGAGTTTAAGTGAGGAAAGCCTGGCTGAAGAGGAACGTTTTCAGATCTCTACGAAAGGGGAGATACTGGGTGGCAGAGCGGAGATGGTCAGGGAGTGAATTCCAGAAGGTTGGAGCCAGGGTGGAGAAATTAGCCCCGCCCCACTTTTTGCGAGTGAAGCGAGGGATCTGAAGGAGGGACTTGGAGGAAGACCGAAGTTCTCTTACGGGTACATAAGACTTGATTAGTGAGGAAATGAAGACGGGGGCAGTGCCCTGGCGGGCCTGGAAGACCATGCAGCCGATCTTTAATAGGGCCCGTTCCTTTATAGGGAGCCAATGAAGCTCCCTGAGAAGAGGGGTGGAGTGGTGATACCGAGGGAGACCGTACACCAGCCGGGCTGCTTGGTTCTGGACGGTCTGGAGTCTACGCAGACTGTATGCGGGGATACCGTGGTAAAGAGCGTTAGCGTAGTCCAGTTTCGATATCACAAGTGCGGCCATAATGATCTTAAGTGCTTGGGGGGAAAAGAAGCGGGAGACAGTGCGGATAGTGCGGAGAGAGAGGAAGCAGGAGGACACCACAGAACTGATTTGTGAATGGAGGGTGAGTTGGCTGTTTATTTTGACACCAAGGGTTTTGACCGTGGTGGAGGGGGTCGGTGCAGAGCCAAGGAAGGGGGGCCAGAAGAGAGAGTTCCAGGGACTGGACGAACCACCAGTGAGAACCAACTCGGTTTTATCCGGGTTCAGCTTAAGGTGGTTGTGGTTCATCCAGTCCCTGATAAATGTCATAGTTGACTGGAAATTAGAGACCGAGAGAGGAGAAGGGGACAGATCAAAGATGAGCTGGAGGTCATCAGCGTAATTATAGACGGTGACCTCCAGCTGCTGTAGTGCAAAGATGAGAGGAAAGATATAAAGGTTGAAAAGTAAGGGGGAGAGAGAGGATCCCTGGGGGACACCACAAGTGACAGGGAGGGGAGTGGCCGTGAAGTCGCCTAGCCGGACCGCCTGAGTGCGTTCCCTCAGAAAGGAGGAGAGCCAGATCAAAACTGATCCCCCGATGCCGGCCGCCTTGACACGGGTGAGTAAGATGGTGTGGTCCACCGTGTCAAAGGCGGCGGAGAGATCAAGGAGGACCAGTGCCTGGTGTTTGTTTTCATCCATACCCTTTCTGAGTTTGTCCAAGACTGAGACCACGACTGACTCGGTCGAATGCCTGGGACGGAACCCGGCTTGGCGGGATGCCAGTCCCCCATTTGCCTCAACATGGGTGCTGAGCACCGCGGTAACATGGCGTTCCATCACCTTGCCCAGAAAGGGTAGCAGGGAGATGGGGCGATAGTTGGCCGAGATAGAAGAGTCGGCGCCAGGTTTTTTCAGGATGGGCACTATGGTAGCTGCCTTGAGCGCAGTGGGCACTACGCCCTGTGCCAGGGAGCTGTTGAGGAAGGCAATGGGGGGGTCAGGGCAGCTGGAGTAGATTTGCTGCAGGACTCGTGCTGGGCAGACGTCCGCGGGAGACCCCGACTTCACTTTAGGGAGTATCTCCAAAAAAGAGTCCTGAGTGAGGGGAGGGATGGAGGTAAGCAGGTAGGGGAGGGGAGGGGGGGAGGGATCGACGAAGGCGGAAGAAGGTGGAGGGATATTGAGCTTGATGGTTGCTATTTTATCTAAGAAATAAGTATTAAGCTGGTCGCAGAGAGGTTGGGAGGGAGGGATAATGGGCGAGGTTCGGTCTGAGAATGCCAGGTCATTCACTATCCCGAAGATTTCCCTGGGTTTATTTTGAACAGAAGTAATTTTTGACGAAAAGTAGGTGGTCTTAGCAGCCAGGATTGCTGTTTTGTATTTGTCCAGTGCTGAAATGAAGTGGGTTTTTGATAAGGGATTGTAATTTTTCCTCCATTGCCTCTCTGCCCGTCGGGCGCTCAGTTTGAGGTCTTTTAGGTGGTCATTGAACCATCTATTAGAGTCCTTTGGTCGGCGGATGGAGATGCGGCGTAGGGGCGCCACAGAGTCGCAGCCATCAGCCAGCCAGGTGTTAATGGCCTTGGCTTGAGAGGTAGATGGTAAGCCAACAAGAGTAGGGGTAGAGTCGCGGAGCATGGAGGTCAAGGAGGGGTAATCCAGTCTATTCCAGTTCCGTGCCCAGATGTTTTTGGCATGCGGAGTTTTAGGCATCACGTTACGGGGAATAGAGAGGGAAATAAGGGCATGGTCGGACCATGGGCACGGCAAGACGGTGGCCGAGGCCACGGGGAGGTTAAGGGACCAAACCTGGTCCAGTGTGTGCCCATGGGAGTGGGTGGGAACGGATATGTGCGACACGAAATTAAGGGACGAAAGGCAATCTGTAAACTCTTTTGAGGCTGAGCACTCGTGTGGGTCAGAGGGCCAGTAATTAAAGTCCCCTAGCACCAAGACCGAGGCGTAGTTGACCACCAAGTTGGCCAACAGGTCTTGAAAGGCCGGCAAGAATGCGGGCGAGGGCTGGGGAGGCCGGTACATTAATAGGCAGGTGATGGGGGGAGAAAGTGAAAGAGAGCGGACTACCAGGAAGTCAGCAGGGGGAATGGGGGGGGGGAGGGAAGTGATTGGAAGTTCAGCTCGGACCTAGCGATCAAGGCGACCCCACCGCCTGCCTTGCCTGCCGGCCGGTCGGCTCGCAGGGCCACATAGGAGGGGGGTAGGGTGGCCAGGAGAACGGGGAGGGAAGTGTCACAATACCAAGTTTCGGTCAGGAGCAGTAGGTCAGGTTTCTCAGAGTCGAGTAAGACGAACAGCTCATGGTGGTGCTTGACCGCTGACCTGGTGTTGAGTAAAAAGACAGACAATGCTGGCGAGCGGGGGAGGAGGTCGGGGGGAAGGGGGCAGGGTGACAGGGGGGCATGTAGCGGGGGGTGAGGGGCTGTGGGGGAAGAGGAGGCCAGGCCTAGAGAGGAGATCAGTCTGCGGATGGGATCCGGAAGTAGGCATTGACCTTGAAGAGCAATTAGATCCTTGGAGGAGTAGGATGTAGTTTTGGCATGGAGTCGTGCCCCTAGTCCCGTCCGGCCGCGGACGGGCGCAGACGGGCTTGCCTTAGGCGCGCCTTCGGCGCGCAAACGTCGCGCCCGCTGCGCTCGTCCGCTGCGCGTCCGACCAAGACACATGCTTTATGCCGCTGATCGGGAGGTTGGAGGGGGTGTGGCCAGCCGAGGGGGCGTGTCTCGCCTCGCCCTCGTGAATGGCGTCCGAATGAGGGGGTCGTTGCAGCGAGGAGCGCTGTTTGTGAAAGCCCAGGTACAGGTTTAAAAACAAGGTATCACGCACAATAGCTAAAAACAATTTGTCCCCTGCTCCCGGCTTTTCGCCTCAGGAGCCAATCATAAGTGCGGCGCTTGGCGTTTGGCGCGCTCTATTTGTCTGTTTTCCTGGCGGGGGGGCGTGGCCAGCCGAGGGGGCGTGTCTCGCCTCGCCCTCGTGAATGGCGTCCGAATGAGGGGGTCGTTGCAGCGAGGAGCGCTGTTTGTGAAAGCCCAGGTACAGGTTTAAAAACAAGGTATCACGCACAATAGCTAAAAACAATTTGTCCCCTGCTCCCGGCTTTTCGCCTCAGGAGCCAATCATAAGATGATGGATTTAACCCAGATCTCATGACTGGGGGTGAATGTTTTGATTTGTTCTGCATTCTGTCCATCAATTGAGTGTCTTCTGCTTTCTGGCCCTAAGTGCGCCGGGTATGCATAGACGTGGGTCTCGGGCTCACTGTGCCACCGGATTCAAGCTATCCTGGCTGATGAGGGGTGAAACCCCAAAACCGGTCCTAGGATGTTTGTTTCTGGTCCAGGGAGGGCCTGGCTTATCAGTTCGGGCTGGACTGTTCCCATGAGGCACAGGGTCAAGACTGATTTGGATATGGCCAGGTCTAAACTGGGGTAGCATGGTGAGCAAAAGAATGATGGATTTAACCCAGTTCCCTTGACTCAGGGTGAATGTTTTGATTTGTTCTGCATTCCGTCCATCAATTGTGTGTCTTTTGTAAATCTAAAAGGGTGTTCAAGTTTTAAACTACTCAATAATTAACAGGTGTGAAAACGTTTGCATAATATATCTGTCCTATCACTTCAGTAACTGGGTTCTAGACTACTGAATGCACCACTTGTTTTTGCAGTAAATTCAAAGTATACATCCAAACGAAGGCTTTAGTCTCTAGGAATTTTTTGTACTTATGCTATCATTACATTACAAATTGAGAGGCAAAACAAATTAAACAGTTACGGTAGACAGTGTCAGGCTCTGACCCAGTAGTGCGCCTACGTCATTAAGACTGAAGGTGGCAGCAGAACACATATCCCAGGAGGCTATCATTCTGGGAGGGATCGGAACTAATAAACCACGTACAACGCAAGGAGCGTTGTACGTGATTCTTGTTGTTAGTGGAAATCCTGGATGCAGAGCGGCTGCTCTGCACATTGCTGATCAAACCGCTACATTCCGGTGCTCGCGTTCCACAGAGCAAACTACTCTTCCTGGTCCTGTGACTGAGACCTTCAGGTAGGTCATCTGGATTTCGCCTCGTTCCGACTCGGACGGGCAGGAGCTGTCAGTATATCGTGTTTCCCTAGTCCGCGGCGGCGGCGGGGAAAAGGCTGTCTGCATCGCTTGAGGCTCCTGTGGTGTTCTCTGATGGACAGCCCCAGCGGCTCCGAGCCCTGACTTCCGTCTGCGGTTGCGGCGGAAAGGACCGGCCGATAATGATATGGTCTCCGTGTGCTTACGCTCTCTCCAGGTAAAGCACGGATGAATTACCGGCTGCTTTTGCTGTTGATTGCCGAAGATACGGCTTGCCTGGGAGTAACGTGGTGGAGAGTGCCGGGAACCATATTGGAGGTACCACTTTTCTGTTACAGGGTGATTTTGGGACTACTGTGAAACGCGACTCTAGCCTGCATTTCCTGAGCAGGTTCTATCGTTATCCAGTCTGGAGGCCCTGAAGGGAAGCGTGTTCTGGGCGCTCGTAGTACTTTGACTGTATGGACTCCCCGTCAGAGGGTTATGTTACATATCAGCTTCCTGGAGATGGCCTTTCTTTTCTTTTGTTTACAAGGGTGTGTGGTGTAGGGTATGTATGCGGACTATATGTTTTTCTATTACTATTCGCTGAAAAGGGTGATGTAGCACTAACTGGTTGTGTTTGGTTTTCTAGATGTTTGTACATCATTCCCAGCGGTGAGAGAGGAATCTTACTAGACAGAGGAAGTACAGCAGACAGGGAAGATCCTTGGCAGGTACGGGAGTGGTATTAGCGAGAATATATGAGTGTAGTCCGACTTGTATGTGATAGTAATTGTATGTCCTTTTGTTACAGGTCTCCCTTTTCCCACGCTGCACCTACCCTAACCCTTTCCCTCGCTTGATCGCCTCAATACTCTGGATATATTCTAGTCAGAGTTTGGGGATGTCAGGAGGTGGACCCCTTTGAGCATTGCCCAGATCCTGAGGAGGGCTAGTAATCGTGTCAGACAGAGACCTACATTACCGATATATGCTGGTACTGCTGCTTCAAACCACTGTAAGAAATGCAGCCCACAGATGACTTTGCAGATTAGCAGGCTATTAAAATACTTATGCTCAACTTGTGTGAACTTTTGAAGCCAACTGCATGATAATCCAAATCGTGTTTAATGCTTATACACTGTGATATAAAATTGAAAAACCTTTTAATAAACATATTTGAAAAGAAAATATGTATGCTCCCAAAAGGTTGTAGTTAAAAAAAAACAAGAAATGTGGCAAATAGGAAAGAAAAGATGCAGACACTTTCAGATGCAGAGTGGTTATATGAAAAAGGCAACTTGAAGGTGAGAGATTTCCCTAACTGGTTAACATTCTCCATGATGCCAATCTTTACTTTACATACATTGGGCTTTACGACCAAACCATTTAAAGTACCTCCAAAATGCGTGCTGCTGACATCATGGTTTGTAAATGAAACAAGATAAAAATGACAAACATGACATTGTAATTTTAAAAGGCATGCTAACTTTTATTTTTCATTGAATCTGCTTTTACCTTGAACTTACCCTCTGTTCCGGCCTTGCTCTTCCTGGTTTCCTACACAGCTGAAGCCCAGCCCTGAAATATGTAAACTGCAATTCAATTAAACAAAACAGCTCTCAGAGCTGAAGGCAGACTCAGACTAAAACATATATTTTTCCCAAATAAAAAGGAAACCAGAAAAGGTTTCTGATTAATTGGATTGCACCATCTTCAGTGTTCATTTTAAACATTTTCTTTCCTACGTATGCAACTGAAAACAGAAAGGTTTTTGGATTAACTGTATAACCCTTTCTCCAACTGTTGATTTGTGGCCCAATCTTGTCTTCCCCAAACCAATGGGGCTTTCTGCAGATGCTCATGTAAACAGAAATGCACTTACTTAAATAAAATGAAATGCTTTACAGCCTTGAATTCACTGGAAACAAAAATGTAGCATTTCCACTCCTCCTTCATCTTCATCCAGCACATGCAATGAGAAGGTTATTTTTCAGTGGCTAGACCAGTAGAATGCAGTCAGTCTCTTACCTCTGATTGGCTGTTGTCAACCAATCAGTGTGAAGGTGTGTTTCACAACACTGAAAATGAATTGTGCTGATATGACTGAGGGATGAGGAATGAGGAGGAGGGATGATGGATGAGGAGTAGGGGTGACGAATGGTAAGTAGAGATGATGAATGAGGAGTAGGGATGATGGATATGGAGTAGGGATGATGAATGATGGATGCGGAATGAGGAGTAGGGATGATGGATATTGGATGAGGAGTAGGATGATGGATGAGGAGTAGGGATGATGGAATAGGAGTAGGGATGATGGATGAGGAGTAGGTATGATGGGTGAGAAGTAGGGATGATGGATGAGAAAAAGGGATGAGAAGTAGGTTTGATGGGAGAGAATTAGGGATGATGGATAAGAAATAGGGATGAGAAGTGAGGAATGAGGATGTCCTAAAATGAATGCTCTACAAAGTACAAACAATTAATCCCTCCAATGGGTTCTGTATATTTTCAATTCTTTACAAAACTATTTAAAACCTCAAAGCGGCACAGGAAATCTGGAAATGGAAAAAACAGGATTTCTTTCTGAGACCCACTGGAGGGTTTTAAATAGTTTTGTAAAGAACTGAAAATATACAGAACCCATTGGAAGGATTAATTGTTTTGACACAAACTGCAAGCCCCAGAGTGCATTTGGAATTTACTCACCGTGAGAAACTCACCGGAGGATGATTAAGTGAGGTTATGCAGACAAAATTAAAAGTGTGTCAATGGTTTTCAAGTACTGCCTTTGAGGAAGGATCGTGTTCGCTCCAAAATGCGCCAGGCGAAGCAAATCATTGGAATGTAAATGCTGGTTTTTAATAAAAGGATTCGGAGAATCATTTCCTGATGAGTGCGTTCGTACCTCAGGGTGAAGTTTGGATATATATATCCTCACTTTTTTCTGGCTGGATGGCACAAAATGAAGGGAGCACACTCTCAGGCAAGTTTCTTCACTATTTTATTTCCATTCAGGCATATGGGTATAAATTAACGACCCAACGTGTTTCGGGATGCCCTCAGACCTTGATCACGGGTTGTGCTGCCCCCCTCATTGTCAGTGCATTTATTTCCTCTTCCAACCCACTTTTGCTCATTTCCTGGTATAAATGCAAAGGCTTCTGGTTATGGTAGTCCACTTTGAATACAACTTTAAATAGAGCAAAAAAGTGCAATTTGTGGTAATGTGCAAATCATGCTTGTTAAAGTGCTTAAGTGATTGTGCAAAGATTGCTTATAGTTTGATTTTAGACATGTAAAATTCATTCAAATGTGGGAGGAATTAATTATAATGACTATCAGACAATTCTTTTGTGCAAGCATATTTGTCAAGATTGTTTAGTTCACTGTATGTCCATTTTGGATCAGAGCATCTTGATTTGTGCCCGCTGGTGGGCAAACTTCATTGATTTATGGGTCTTCACTTCACAACAACAGAAGTTGATTTTAACTGTATTCTTTATATTTATGAATGTATTCCATTCATGATTGCCAATTATTGTTTATGACATCTGCAGATGCATTGTCATTTTTCTTGTTTTCACTTTTCTTTCGTTCCAATTATTTTTGTTTATGATTTCCCCCAGTGGAGACACTTTTGTGGATGCATGTTGTTTTTTCCTCAACATTTCTGTTTTGTTTGCTCCGATTCATTGATCTTCTCTTAAACATTTTTTCAATCTTTTTCATTGTTATGATTTTATGCATATATTGTTTGATCTGCAGGTGTTACTTTCAGTCTTTTATTCTCAATGTGTTTCCTAATTTCTAAGGTGCACATACAGTTCTTCATTTTGGTTCAGTCCCATCGTGTTGAGCGTTCTTAACGCTAAGATGTGTTTTGATTCTTTCTGTCTCAACACTTTCTCTCTGTCACCCCCTCTCTGCAATATGGGGATTTGTTCAATTGCATAGTATTGTAATTTTTCACAAATGCTTTCATGTTTCTCTTCCATGTGATTTGCGATTGCATTGCTCTGGTCTTTATTGCACGTGGCCCTGATGTGTTCAAGAATGCGCTTTTTTAATTCACATGTTGTACTCCCCACGTACTTTTTACAATATATATAAATATTTAACCATAAGTAACATGTAAATTTGTTAAGCAGATCTGAAGAACATCTATATATTTAGAAAACATAATTATACATATGTTTATCAAGAAACACACATATATAGATATATACATATAATCACATTAAATGTTTATATACACATGGATATGCTGTACATTTGTGTTTGAGTATGGTGGTGATGTAGGAAAGAGTCAACTTTTGAGTAGTCTTCTGAAGATAAGATAGTTAGCTGTGGATCTTATGTTTGGGGGTAATGAATTCCATAGTTTGGTTGCTTGAACAGAGAAAGATGTGTCACCTATGTCTTTTTTTCTTGTATGGTGGGATTTTGAGGCGAGGTGCCAATCTGGGTTGGAGGTACCTTTGTTGAATGTATTTGGTGATGTTATTACTGACGAAAAGTGGTCCTGTTCCATGTATTGGTTTGTGGGTGATACAAAGCAGCTTGAATGTGTATCTTCTGGCAACTGGTAACCAATGTTGGGCCCTCAAAGCAGGGGATATGTGGGCTTGTGGCTTTACATGTTGGAGTAGTCTGGCAACAGAGTTCTGTATACGTTGTAGTCTTTTCATAGTTGCTAAAGATGATCTGTGGTAGAGGCCATTGGCATAATCAAGTTTAGACACTACAAGAGAGATAATGGCCTGGACCGTGTGTGGAAATCCCAGGTAAGGGAAGATGCGTCACTGAGTCGTCATAGTAATGAAGCTTGATCTTGCTAATTTGTCTACTTGGGCATTCATTGATAGCTTGGAGTCCATGGCAATTCCAAGGTTTCTTACTTACTTAGATACTTTGGGATCCCAGATCCTCAGGCCCAAAGTGGATCACAATTTTTCCAATCGCCACATGTGAGTATTTCCGTTTTTAAAGCATTCAATTTGAGGTGGCTCTTAGTCATCCACTGATCAACTCACATAAAAGGCTTACATTGTGCTAACTATTTGCACAAAAAAGCCACAAATCCTTTAAATTTCGAAAATAAATGTTTATTTTCTAGGCATTTGTTTTTCAGCTTCCTTGAAAAATTGATATAGTTTGTTATATCATGACAGCATTTCTACGCACAGGATTTAGTCATGCCCTTCTGCTACTAATGATGTCACCAGTCTTGCTGAGCAGTAGTTCACTGTGAACAGAGGTTACACTTCCACATAGATATTTCAGTGCTAATTGTGAAAGTAGAGGATTTCTTCACCCCCCCCCCCCCCCCCATGAAAAGACATCAGTTGTGTGATCCTCAATATCTTCAGCAAAGTATTTGTCTAATTTAGATAGGTTGCCTTTTTGTATCCCTCTTTTCTTTTTGAAGTCACTTCCAGATGTCAGATCCTGGCTTTTTTTGGCTGGTGGAGGACCATACTCGCAATCTTTTGTGAAAGACATTATTTTGACCATCATCTGCTGAATTTCTTGTGCTAATTCTTGAACATGTATATCAGCTGCATGTTGGTCTTGTAAACCATATGTTTTGACCCTAGGATCCAATTTGGTTGCCTTACTAAAAATGCCATGCTTTTCAATGTTTTCAAACCGTGCATGTACAAGATCTTTTACAGTTTCACAGTTTAAAAAATACAGCTAATCTAGAACCTCAAGCAAGTAAAGTTTCATCAGCATTTAAAGGCTGAGATCAAATAACTTTATATCCATATGCAGCTCATCCAACCAAATGCCATTACTATGTAGATCGCCTAGCCTTATATTTCTGATGAGCTGCAATTGTCGCTAAACAGTCACTTGTCAGTTTTAGCTCTGAGGGGTTTCAGTGCGATTTTTACTGTATACTAACTTCTCAGCTCAGTCCATAAATGTAATCAATCTGACACTAACTGTTGCAAAGTCAGCCCCATACAAAAAAAATATTTCTTGTCGGCATTTTCTAATGCCAATTTGGATAAACACCAGGCAAAGCCAATTTCCGCGTTAACTTAAAAGGGCAGTGCTGATGCAAAGTAAATAGATTAGTGATTCTTTTTCAAACAAGCACAGTCTATGGGTGCTGACGGAGATCATGTCCACCCATTTTGGCAATAGGTCACAAGATAAAAACAGCCCAAAGCGCAGTTGTAATAATTTTAACTTAAAATAGCTTTTATAGCTTTCAGTGCGATAGCTCTGAGGTTGAAGACGTTTGTATCGATTAATTGATACCCAAGCATGACTTCTTTTTCAGATTATTCTTTACTATTAAAGAAAGAATGCCAATGTACTTGTGTATTCAGCAGTGTTTTGAAGCCATTGTACAATAGGTTTTGTTCCCACAGAGGACCCGCCTGCAGATCCCGTAGAGCAGTGGTCACAGCTGAGACCATACATTTGTGTTAGTCCCCAGGGGCATCTTCTTCCTTTAGTGCAGCTGCTTCTGGTGCTGCAGGGACAATAAATATTTGAACAACAATGCTTTGCGGGCCAACTGTTGATCTATTAAGCCGAACTTCAGCCTTACCTGTGCTTGAGCAGTGTTGGTAGGGAGCTGAAAAAACAGGCAATAAGCTTTGCATTGTAATACATTAAAAAAAGGTCCCAAGCTTATCCGAGTAAGCTACTGGACCAAAAGGTATCACTGGCATGAGCTTTGCCCTTATGATACGTAATAGTGGAATCAAGGAAGGGCCAGAGGATTTACGAAGGAGCTCTACAAAAATTGGTGGTAAATTGTATGTCCGAAATGTGCTTTTTGCAAAAATTTACAACTTGCAAATGTTTGATACATCACTTTGCCACTGGATTCAAGCAAGCCTGGCTGAAGACGGCTGAAATGCCAGAAACCGGTCCTAGGAAGCTTGTTTCCGGTCCAGGGAAGGCATGGCTTTGCAGTTCGGGCTGGACTGTTCCCATGAGGCATAGGGTCAGACTGATTTGCATATGGCCATGTCTGAACTGGGGTGGCAGAGTGGGCTAAAGAATGGTGATGGATCAAATCCAGATCTGTTGACTGGGTGTGAGTGTTTGATAGTTTCTGATGCTCCGTCCATCACCACCCCCTTTTGTACCGCTTTGTTCGCCATAAGTTGGCAGGGTATGCTCAGACGTGAGTCCCTTGCTCACTTTGCCACTGGATTCAAGCAAGCCTGGCTGAAGACGGCTGAAATGCCAGAAACCGGTCCTAGGAAGCTTGTTTCCGGTCCAGGGAAGGCATGGCTTGGCAGTTCGGGCTGGACTGTTCCCATGAGGCACAGGGTCAGACTGATTTGCATATGGCCATGTCTGAACTGGGGTGGCAGAGTGGGCTAAAGAATGGTGATGGATCAAATCCAGATCTGTTGACTGGGTGTGAGTGTTTGATAGTTTCTGATGCTCCGTCCATCACCACCCCCTTTTGTACCGCTTTGTTCGCCATAAGTTGGCAGGGTATGCTCAGACGTGAGTCCCTTGCTCACTTTGCCACTGGATTCAAGCAAGCCTGGCTGAAGATGGCTGAAATGCCAGAAACCGGTCCTAGGAAGCTTGTTTCCGGTCCAGGGAAGGCATGGCTTGGCAGTTCGGGCTGGACTGATCCCATGAGGCACAGGGTCAGACTGATTTGCATATGGCCATGTCTGAACTGGGGTGGCAGAGTGGGCTAAAGAACGGTGATGGATCAAATCCAGATCTGTTGACTGGGTGTGAGTGTTTGATTGGTTCTGATGCTCTGTCCATCACCACCCCCTTTTGTACCCACCAATTTCTAGGGCAGTGTCTGCAACCAATATTTTAGATGCTGCTGAAATTGGGTTGGCATGGATGTGGGAACTCCACTTCTGCTCCAATGCTTTGGGCATTGCCTGGTTCAAAATTCTAAATGCAATCTCCCTGCACAAGCTTCTTGTTCCAAACCCCTTAATGGTTCTGAGAAAAAAGGAAACTTTAAAAGAAAGGTTTGGAAACTGATTCTTTCCTACCCAAAGCATTTAGTCTAACATAGTAGAGTGCTGCCAGAGCTACGAACTTCAGTTTGCAATGGAAATTGTACAGCAAAACAAAAAGCCCATCTGTGCCCTCTGCTGCTGCCAAGACAGTTGCAGACTGAATGCATTTCGCCTTCAGGTAATGTCTCTTCTGCTGGAGGCAGAGAAAAAAACATACTAATAGTGCCACAGAGGAGTGTCTTGTTCCTCATTAGTTAATTACACTGTATCTTACCTAATAGAAACATCAACCCAGTGAGCTACCATCCTCTGTGTAAAAATGCTCCACTACATTCCTCCTATCATCCCTCGCAGGACACTATATACTTGTCTCCAGTAACCATAACTTTGAAGTCCTACTTTTCCCTGCTTCTGATGTGGTGGCTTCACCATGGAACTGCTTCACAGGTTTCATATTTCTCCTCGATTTAAGCTCGAATAGTCCAGAAGATGCCTCAGTGTTCGGGACTGCCAGAATTGGCCTCTGATTATGTTCTAGTCTGTATAACAAGACTATCTTGCAATAACAACAAACTATGGTGTAAAGTAACATATGGATTTCTTGGTGCTGAAATAACAAATGTTTATGGTTACCCAACTCAGTAGGACTCATTGTCTCAACCTTCGAAGGATGAAGGCACAGTGGACCTGCCGGGATTTGAACCTGTGATTGTTAGGTCAAACACAAAAATAAATGCATTCTTCTAATGAACTAGAAGACCGACATATATATATGCATGCAGATTCTGCGTTTATCCGGATAAACCAAACTCCAGGTACCAGAATGGAAAAGAACATATAGAACTGAATGAGTGCCATAAGGACATCTTGGCACGTCAGGGTACTGGTGTTTTTATTCCTTTGTAAGGTGCTACTATCACGCTCTGTCTGCAAGTGCAGCAAGTGCGAAGATATGTATTCAATTAAAAAAGTGAGATACGCATTAATGATTTGGTACAACAAGCACTGGGGCTGCCATAGAGCAAGCAACCATGTTCTGAAACTGGTGGTGAAAGTTAAAAAAAAAGAACTTGTCGAACTGATCGTAAAAAACATGAAAGGGAGGGTGCTAATCTCACCATAGGAATTGAATTTATTTCCTGTATCCAGTTTGTCTCGTTATTCTCGAGTAATCTTTCCAAATTGTTTGGTTTCTCACATTTCTGTTTGCCACTCTCTCTTTCTCTGACACTCTCGTCTTCCATGTCTCGCTCCTATCCCACCCCTCTCCTATGGTGTTTCCCCACACCAAGTTTACTCTCCTCTATCTGACCACTTGCTCTCCATGCCAAACCCCCTCCTTTTTCACTCACATCATTCACATGTCACTCAAGAGGCTGCCACCTGCATCTGCTCCCTTGCCCTCTCTTAGCATGTCCTACTTACTCTGCCTCCTAAGTCTGTTCCTACTATGCCTCGAACTCAAGCATGATCCAGGGGCAGTTCTTCAGAAGATGGAGGCCTGGAAACAGTTACAATATCAGTGTCAGTAAGAACGCTTTGTGACTGCAAGCAGTATGGAAAGCAATATGTAACTACATATAACATAACATGTTCAGTAGATATAGAAAGCACAACATAGCAGACAGCAGTGGCATTACATAACATAACTGCAGCTATATAACAGAGCACAAATATGTTACATAATATAAAACTGCAGCTTCATACCCCACTAAACAGTCAACAGCATTAAAACAAAAGCACAACACAAACAACATCCACATAACACATCAGTTGCACAGAGCATAACAGAAAGCAGCTATATAGCACAGTATACACCCTCTGCATAACATATCAGTTGCATAACATGGACAGTACCTACTTCTTACATAACATAATATAGACAGCAGTTACATAACAAAGCATACATCTGATTCATAACAGACAACTGGTGCAGATTACATAGCATACCATATTCAGCAGCTATGTAACACAATGTAACCATCCACATAAGACAGCAGCTACATATAAGATAACAGACAGCAGCTACATAACATAGCATATATTTGCACTTAATATAGACAACAGTTATATAACATAGACAATAGCTATTGCGTTGCATAGACATCAGCTAGATAACATAACATAAGAAGAAAGCACATGTTACACAGAACAGTTAATACAGACCGAAGCACACATGCCATTTAACTACTCCAAAGACTAAGGTGTTGTCTACCCCATGTTACAAGCCACAAAACCTACAAATCCTCTCCTAATCAAAACAAGTTTCACTTCCTACTGGGCCAAGTCAACAAAATGACCCCTTCTCAGGTTGCCCTGAAAAACCCAAACTTTGCTCTTTCTCCTGAAAGCTCACTATCTGGGAACACAGGGTGGAGAGCACTGAAATACGGCCTTTGCAATACAGCCGTCATGCCGGCTGACATTGTGTCCTGGCATGGATAAGAGCCAGTTTGCTACAAGCCTTCGCTGATGTCAACAGAAACCTGCCTGCTGACCGCTCCTGGCATACCAAAATATCAAGCTAGAACTATGGAGACACTATCATGCTGGTCGAACATCTGAGAAGAATCAGATCTACAACAGTCCCCCATTATGTCAATCTGAAATATGCCAGCTAACATTACAGCATTCCAATGCAAAACTTCACATACATTGGAAGGGAAAGTAATATGGCAGCCAACAGAAACATGCCAACTTACATCCTGTCACTGCACATAAATACCCCAAAATAGTGCTACAATACAATCATTGTGCCAACAATCTCCTCATCACAACACAGAGGAAGATGAAGTCCATGTCCGTCTTCCCCAGATACCAGTACACGCATGGCAGCATTGGGACCATTGCAGCAGACAGAGAGAGGTTAAGCTGAGCGGTCAGATTGGGACTGATAATGACGGCTCCAAGGGCCAGGGTATGTGGAGGTCAGAGGACCTCTAGAGAACCAGATTTACTGGCAAGGATGGCCGAAAGAGTATCCAATACATTAGGTTGGGAAAGTTTAACAAAGCGACTCCTGATGGAAAGAGTGAGGCTGAGTTGTAGATAGTCATGGAGTTAAGTGATGATTACCCTAGGAACCAAGAGTAGATTTTAGCAATTTTGTTGTGAAAAAAATTGCAAGTTCTTTGCATAGCTTAGGGGAGGGAATAATGTTTTGATTAAAAGTGGTGGGATTTAGCAACTTTTCCACAATTACAAAGACTCCACTAGGCAATTTTCTCAAACAGCACCACAGCACATTAAATTTTTTTAGTCTAGTATTTTTATTGAAGAAATTAAAGATATACATGAATTCCGGCAAACCAGTCCATTAACTAGATTATATGCAATAAAGATGTTAAGTAATCCAACTTATGCTAACATTGAAAATAGAGATAATACTATTGAACTTAAAACTAGACTAAATGGAAGGTAATCTAAGGAAAAATTGTAAGTATAGATTCAAAGGGAGAGTAAAGTAAAGAGAGAGAGAAGAAATAGAGAAGAAAGACATAAGAAGAGGAGAAAACCTGTAAACTTTGTAATATATAAAAAAACTTCCAAAAAACCATGTATAAACACATTATATCATAAAAAGAACAATATAATCAATGGAGAAATAAGCACAACAATAGCCTAGAATCAATGTATTGGAACACATTAGGTAATTAATTTTAATTACTTGCATGCAAAGCCAAATATTAAGTCAGTGGTTTCCACAGTTCTTCATGTTTGGCCGATAAAGATGCAGAATGTAAATTATAGCAATCCAAATGATGGATGTGACATACCGAGTTCCATCACCGTTGAAGGGTAATATTGTCTGTAAATTTCCAATTAGAGGTAATTACCTGGAAGGCAATGACAATCAACAAATCGACTAATTTGCGAATCATTTGATTCTGAGGCCATAAATCATTCAACTCACCAAGAAACAAAACAACATTGTAGGTTTGAGTGTGAACATCAATGATGTTCCCTATTGTGGTCCATAACTCCTCCCCAAAGTGAGACAGCTAAGGGTGGAGGAAGAACATGGTTGGGTAGAGTTTAAACAGATGTGATGGTGTGTGATATAGTCTGTTATAAAAGTAATATAACGTTTGAGTGAGGTTAGCAGGACGTGCAGTAGAATGAATCTTCTCCCATATTTTCATAGACCAACTGAAGAGCAATTCAGATTCCCGTCAAAGTTCCAGTTTGAATTTAGGTCTATCTGACGGAAGTGTTATCCGGTGCTTTAAATGGGCCGGTACTCCCCGGTACTGAGTACCGGGACTTCTTAGATTTATCACTCTGAGTACCGGCACTTCTCTTCTGCCGAGGAGAGTACCGGTACTCATGAAAAGGTAGGCTCCTTGGCTGTGAGTGCTTGTGAGACGGAGTTGAAGGTGTCTATGGCAGCCAAGGTGTCACTTCTGTATTCCAGATCTGAGCCCCAGCTGAGCTATTCAGCAGGGCTCATTTGAATAATTGCCGGGTGCTCACCATCACGCTGTGTTTGACAGAGCAGGGTCCGTTCAGTCACACTATCCTGTGCATTTGTGCAAACAAGTGTCAGCTGACAGAGGTTTCTGAGGGAGTAGTCAAAAAGAGCATGATACAACGAGTCACAACTTTCATGGAGGACCTGATAAGTCAATGAACGTTTTATAATCATTAGAAAATGTAGTACGATAGCAGCCACTGAGAGAGTTAC
The DNA here is from genome assembly GCF_964204655.1 of Triturus cristatus. NCBI lineage: Eukaryota > Metazoa > Chordata > Amphibia > Caudata > Salamandridae > Triturus > Triturus cristatus. The sequence continues at coordinate 141,653,529 of NC_140580.1, read as the reverse complement.
AATTTGTGACGAACCACATTGGATGGTGCTCCCTACCTCAGGCCCAAAAATACTTTCCAAATCTTGCTCTCTATTCTTAGACGTTTCATGTAAGCAGACGGAAACTATACCTCTGCACTGTATATTACCGAAAACACAGCCTTCACTTGATGGTACTCTAGCCTCGTATACATTTCATCAACACCACATATAGTTAGCATATTTTTCCACCAACATTTTTCTTAAAACATCACAGTTTTACAAAAAGTGTGTATGCACATGCCCCTGTTTGTGTGTATGGGTGTGAGTGAACATGCGTGTCAGATAATGTAATTAAGAATTAACTATGCCAAGGTAATTATGATATTCTCTTGTAAGGACCTACAACAGAGCTTGTTTTTTGCCGTAGTTAATTCTCAGTGGTTTTACATTTATTGTAGAAAAACAACTGTGAGCCATTTCTATAGACCACTTGGATTGCAGTGTACTTACAGAGTAAAGCAAGTGCAGCTCAAAGGTCAGGTGCAGCTTTCACCATTTTGGAAAAAATTATATAATTTAATATGAACTCTTTTTGTGAAAAGGCTGATCCGCATTTATCCGCCTGCTGATAAGTTAGTATGGCAAAACGTCCTTGTCGTAGGACAAACTGAGGTATCAACGTTGCTCTCGCCTTGTGTGACATGGCATCTTTGAGCTGCTCTGGGTACACAGCGGCGAGGGGAAGAGGTGTCTTATGTTAATCGTTCCTCCCAGCATTACTAAATTGATAGTGTAAATGTTAAATAAGTGCTAGAGGTGCCTCACCCAAATTTAGTAGAGAAACAGTTCTTACGCAGAACAATTTTGATTGCATTAAATATTGAGACAACATTTCCTGAACGTTTGCGTAGATTCTAAATATGACATTGCCATTCGTGTAAGCTGCAAAAAAGGCTTTACATGCACATAAAAATAATGAGACATTGGCCCAATGTTATGAATTACTCATAAGTGAAAGTCACTGATAAATGCACGGGTTATGTAACTGAAACGTTTTCACTTCTTAACTTCTTCACTTCTACAGCAAGCACTTTCGAAAACTCCCAAGAATGGTGGATGGAATAAAGAAATGAAAGGGTTGATGGATAGATGAGCGAAAGGGTGGATAAAGAGATGGATGAGTGAAAGGATGAATGGATAGGTTTTGAGTTGGATGGATGGATAGGTTTGTATATGAAGGGTGGACAGACGGAATGGTGATGAAAGACTGAATAGACAACAGAATGTAAAGGTTAAATGGTGGACATCAGCAGGTAAATGGTAGGTGAAAGGATGAATGGATAGATCTATGGAAGAGACAAGAGATATCTTCTGGAGAGGGTCATGATGATTTTCTTCATTTACTTTGTGCCATAAGAGCTTTGGGTCGAAGTGGGGGTATTTTCAGTTTCTTCCTACTCATGTGCTGAAAAATATATGGTTTTGTGCCAAACAACATCAATTAACAGTATGGCATTAAGAAGGTGCATCTATAGCAAAAAAAAAAGGAAATGTTATCATATTATAGCATTTCTCTTTCATTTTGTGTAATGAGTTAACTTGCTTTGTTTATATAAACACATTTCTCGTGTGTTTTGGTATGTGCTGCAACTTATATAGAAGTCATGAAGTATCATCATGTATTGCCTTTAGCCCCGCCCCTCACTACACATCTAGCTCATTTTAATGAGTACCTGCACTTATTTTTCCCATTTAAAGCACTGGTGTTATCAGTGTTTTATATATTAGTACCGCCTTGGAAGTAGGGATGATAGGACTATGGGAGGACTGCAGAACGTGCCCCTAAATGGAAGAGGCAAAAAGAGAAAGCAGTGTGGGAAAGAGCAAAGATTCCATATGCTGATATTGTTTGCGATAGTTCGGGGAAAGTTTTAAGGAAGTGGAGCAAATAAAATAAGTGCACAGTTAAGGAGAAGTAATTGAGAGACTGCAAATAAACCCTTATTTAACCAATTTAGCCACAAGAACAATTTGCCATGTGCTACAAGCCTTTTATTATACTAAATAGGACCATGAACACATTGTTCATATAAAGAGATCTGTGATACTACATAAGGCTTAAAAAGCGATCAAGAGTGTGATATAACTGCGGGTATCCAATATTTTGGGGGATGGGACATATGTATGATATGGGTATGAGAGAATGGAGAGCCAAGGGCGAGCTCCAGCTGGTGGCACAATTTGGATTGAGAGTCTGGAGAGTCAAGGAAGCAACCTTGGCATTGCTTAATACCAAAGGTTATGTAATTAAGAAAGAGGTCAGGGAAATTGACCCCTCATGAATATTTCGGTAGTTTTTGGCACTGTAAGGAAATACGACATGGTTTCCCATTCCATAAAAATCTAGATAAGAGCTTATAAATAGCTATGACGTATTTACCAGGGATTTTAATAGGCAGCATCATAAGATAGAAATTTATAATAGGAAATATCATCATTTTGATTGTGTTAAGGCGGCCCCACCATGACAAAAATAAAGGTGGCCAGTCTTGCGTTAGTGTCATAATTGTTGCAAGAAGAACATTCATATGAGAATGAAGTGTGTCTCTGAGAGTGTTGTGATGCATGATCCCTATGCATTTGATCTCATCAGGGTTCTGGGAAAGGCCCATCCCAGCAAAAGGAGGTTTTAAACAGAATGTATTCAAAGGCATCACTTTGGGCTTTTCCATATTAAGTTTATAACCAGACACCTTCAAATATGGATGTAGCTCTTCAAAGAAGTGAGGAAGAGATGATTTTGGTTTTGAAATATAAAAAAGAATGTCATCCACATATGCCGTAAATTTAATGTGTGCATTATTTAGCTGAAAATCAGAAAAGGCATCAGGATACTTCAGCCTATTTAAAATAGGCTCAAGTGCAAGAATAAACAGCAAGGACGATAGAGGACAACCCTGCCACTTACCTCTGTGAAGAAGGAAGTATGAAGATTGTACTCCATTGACCAGGACAGAAAAACAAGGTGAGGAATATTATAAAGAATTTAGTTGGAGAACTGTGTGCCATATAAAGAGAAAAAAGGTCTCATTAATCTCAAAATAATCAAACATCTAAAAAAGATGGGACCCGACTCGACTCTGGCGAACAAGCAAGGGAACAAAGTGAACATTAAAAGAAAATACATCAAGAAATAGCTGTTAGACAGAGAAACACAGGAATGAGGAGACAGTATGACGTTAAACAATTTTAGGACTGTAGAATACAAGAGGATAAATAGCGTATCAATAAACTTACCATGGACTACGAGGGGTAGGATGCAGTGAGAACAACACACACCATAATGGAGCGGAACGCACTAAGACAGGAGACAGACACCATATAATACTCTGGGGCTGAAAAAACAATGGGACAGAAACAGGTTATATAGAGTACATAATCCAAGAAGACACAGTACCTAAATAAAAGAGAACATTTTGTTACTCAAGGAAACAAACCAACAAGTCTAAAATAACAATCATGTTTTTGCTGCGACATCAATTTCCATATCCTAAAGACAATCCTGTAAAATTAAGTCCTGCAATTTAACTGTCCTCGAAAGAGTATGAGTTCTCCTTATAAATGGTTTAAAAAAAGCGTGGATGAACAAAACCATATCTGATATGCATGGATTTTAGTTGTAACCGAAGTTCAAGAAAATGTTTCCTCCTTGTGAGAGTTGCGTTAGAAACATCCTGCAAGAAATAGATCTTCTGAACAGCCCATTGGAGAGGCCTGGCTTGTTTAGCTGCTGAGAGGGTGTGCATTAAATCGGTGTGCTGTAAGAAAAGGATAATAATGCCTCTAGGCCTATGATGAGAAGCTGTGGCAGATGGTTTAGGCCTGAGGTGATGAGCTCTTTGAATATTAAGCTGGCTGTGGTCAGGTATGTGAATGATTAAAGGGAAGATCCTTTGCAAAAAGGAAATCATGGTGCTTCCCTCTGAGTTCTACAGAATACCATAAAGACTTACGTTATTTCTCCGATTCCTGTTTTCCAGGTCTTCGGTGGTCCATTTGAGAAGCTCTATTTCCTTTGTCAGCTGAGATACCACTAGGAGTGAATCTTACACTTCACTAATCCTCTGCTCGACATCTGTGATGCATTGGTCATGAGAGGACCATCTCTCCTCGATGCGTAACAAGGAAGCATTAGTGTCAGGTCTGTCTGGGGCTGTCTGTCATGTGCCACAGGGAGCGGTGCGCATGCTCCATTTAAACTGCACTATACAGAGGAAGCTGCTTGCCATTCTAGTTGTTTGGGCTAGTAGCTTCCTGCCGTTGCATCACTCACCTGTACATCCAGTATTCCCCTCACATTTCTCTGCATCCTGTCGGCGGTTGCCTTGTAGGGTTCACGCATTCCTATGTCTCTGGTCTGCATCTGCAGGGGATCCTGTATTGCCATTCTTCGACTTCCGGAAGAACTTCCTTGGCTCAGCAGCTATTAAAAGAAGAAGAAACAAAGGACAAGGATCAAAGTCATATTACTGTTTGGGTAACACGCTAGTCGCACGCTTTCATATTCTTTACTGACATTGCTGATACTTATCTGACCCGCCTCCTTCTGTGCAGTCAGCTGTAGATGCTTTTTGTTCTCTTCCCTTCTTCCCCATTGCTTGAATCTGACATTGACCATGTGGGGTTATTCTAGGCACTGGGAGGTTGGGACCTTGGATCTTGTTTGCCTCTCTCTCCTGTGGAAAATCCAGGTGAGGATTCTGACATTTAGTTTCCTCAACGGAGGATTTTAAAGCTCTTAATTCTATTCTTCCATTGAAAGGAGTGAAAGGAGGGAGTAACTTGGAAGAAGAATCTGAGTCTTTCTTGAGTCTCTTAACTGGAGCAGAAGGTTTCTTTGGCAATGCTCTGGATGCAGCGGTAGAACACCCCATGCCCAAGTCATTGGAGCTCTCCATGAGGGCTGACAGGGACCTAGGACCAAGGCTCTGCGGACAACTTTTAGGACATGTGTTGATCTTAATGGAAAATGGGTGAGGTGTAACTCTGTCCTTCTTCTTCAAGGACCTACCAATAAAGGACAAAAGAATAATCTGAACTACTAATGAGCCAAGCGAACATGGGCGGAAGCGGAGGCAATTATTGGGATTGAGTCTCCGAGAAGGCCTAATATAAGGTTCAAATCCTGAGGCGTGTCTTAATCGGATGTCCAGAGTAATGTGAACTGTGCCCACCGGAGAGGTAAATAAGCCGACGAGTCAAATATGGCACTAGTAGTAGCAAAGAACACGTCTTGGCTGACTGAAATATTTAAGAGGCAGCAGGTAAGGCCACTAAGAAAGAAACACAACTGCAAAAGACATTATGAAAACAAAATGTTCCTTGAAACAAATCCAAGAACGTCCCATTCAAGGACCAAAGTGTGTCTGTGAGGCTGCCAAAGTGGAGGGGATGAGGAGAATGTCTATAGCCTCCAGGGCTTGGCATAATCAAAAACACATGAAAGCCTCATACAGCAGCCTAACTCCTGATACTAGCTGCATGGCCAGCAATATGTTATGTTAACAGGGTAAAAAAGTCCAAGGAAAAACATAGCGCCCAATGGAAAAATAAATAGTCTTTTACTATGACAGGAACATCGACGTGGCAGTAAGGAAAGTTGGAGAACTGGATGGATTTATCCAACGTAGCACATTGGCGTCCTCTGCAGCGCACTATGCAACATGAGGAGTTCTGTACTAACGATGTGTGTTAGTAGTGAATAAACTTCAGAAAACAAGGCACCAACAAAATCCACACCTCGGAGGAGGATTCGTCATAAAGATCTCCATGGTCCAGGGTGTTCGCCAGTGTCGACTGGGAGGGCTAAAGTCCGGTGGCCATCTTGTGTGGTGCTCGCGACACATTTTATAACACAGCATAACACAAACAGCAGCCACAAGATTATGGCGAACAAATTGGAGAAAGGTGGAGTAGGGAAGGGTGCACCTTGCTGGTGTGTGATGCTGCAGTGTTTTCCCTTATTATTAGGATTAATGGACAGTTCTGTAGAATTCAGTGCACCTTTACCTCAGTCTTTGTCCCTCTTCACCTAACCTCCTCCTCCTCCCTTTCATTCCAAGTGCACCATTGAGAGGTTTGTCTAACATAATTCAAGCAGCTGTGAATTTGCTGGTGATGCTGGAGGAACCAAGGGAGGGGCTGGCACGTTACACCGTCTTTAAATGTCCTGCTGAACCAAATGCTCTGCAAAAGTTAGAATTTTCTTCGTCTGGTATTTCCTTTAGGGGAAATCTAATTGCCCTATTGAGCACCATCACTGATTTTCACACTGTCCAGGAGTAAGGGGGTGGAGATAGAGTGATATTTGAAAATTCCAAGGGCCCACTGTATTGACTCTGGCTTCCAAGGGTTTCCATCTTTCTACAATAAAAATACTGCCCATTTGTCAATTTGTAAGAGTCTGCAAAGACGCGGTCTTAAAGAGATTATTACTTAAAGAGAACTTAATAAAAATCATCAGTATTCATTTGTAACATGACCTTTCTTTTATTGTTTACTTTACTTATCAGTAAGGGTTCATTACAGTAGCTCTGGAGCATGTTTTAAAGTGCTTTCATCTTATATGTGCTGTTTGAAATATGTACAGATAACAGGGGGGACTTAAAGTAATTTCACAATGTTTTTAGTGTACAGGACATTGAAGTGCTGGTAGAAAACCAGCCAAGTGGCAACCCAACTTCCAGACCTCAAAAACTAAGGAATGAGACGGACAGGCTGGTTCTAAAATATTGAACACTGCCCACTTTAGGGGCATTGGGCTTTGGGTCAGCGAGACCACTAAATAGTTACCATCTGCCACTCTAATTTTGAATTTTAAATGGATTATAAGGGGCCGTCCTATATAGTCTAAAGCTGATGTGTCAAAGGCAATGCATTGGGGTTGGTGGTTTTGTGGAGTTTTAACACCATGCTGGTTTTCACAGCCTTTAAAAACCAACATTTAAAACTCTAAGAAACACAAACACGGGTGTAGTGTCTATTAGTAAATGATGCCAATAGACAATGCATTGATGTTTGGCTTTCTTGATCCACAGTTAAGAGGGAGGGGTTGAGCTCGGATCGTGTTGGGCTCGAGGGTTCATGAGGATCCTGAGCTGAGCCAGAGCAGGCATCTGGTTGAACCAGGTTCAAGCTTTCAAGGACTTATGCACCTCTGGTTCCAGTCATTATATTTGAGGTGATCCCAACCACATGACAGGAAAAACGCAGGAGTATTTCGAAATTCAAATCCCCACTCACCCGCCAGAGTGCTGTAAGTGGGCTAGAATTCCCAGAATCCTCTTGTTTGTGTATCCTGTTTTCAGGATGAAGGTAGTGACATCAGTGGTTCATTTACTTAAGTGATTTGAAGTTGTGTTGGATTGGGGAGAGATATTTCTTGCCTGCTGGCCTAACTGGACATACTCTTTGCACAGGTGGACCCTTTAGGACGATCCGCTCAGGGCTGCGGTGTAAGTCCATATTCACCAGCTTCTTCCTTGCCATATCACAGAGGTTATCATTGACATGGTCCACGCATGCGCAAACTTTCATTTTGGAGCATGAGAGTTTGCAACTCTGTTTCCTGTATTGAAACAAGCCAGGATCATTCGTGGTTTGAAGTTTTGAAAATTAAGAAACCAATCCTGAATATCTTTAGTGCTTTGGAACACCATTTTTGTGCCTTCATTATGGGGAAACATTCTGCAAAGATGAGACATGGTTTTCCTTCACGCTCTCCAGTGTCCCCCCACTCGTCTGGTGTCTCCTGCTCCTCACTCAAGAGACTAGAGAAAGGCAGAGAAGAGGACAAGGAAGAGAAAATTAGAAGGATTGTTTTGGAATCTCTAAAGACTTTTCATAGGAACAATGCCAAGTCTGATTTAAATAAGAAGTCAGCAGTAGAGGGTTATCTGTCTTGAGTATTTCTTCCAATCGGATGATTATTTGCCTACTCTGGAGCACAAGAGGAAGTATATATAAAGCGAGATGCTCCAAGACATTCTAATGATCCAGTCTATTTTAGAACAATCGCAATCCTAGGTAAATAAAGTAAACCATGTAGATAAGTAAATAGGTGCAGCCTGGTTGACCCTCCTGTGTATGAGGATATCGAATATTTGAAAGATTGCGTTATCCCATGAAGTGGAGAACGTCACCAAGGTGCACTCTGAATGAAATTTTCAATAATTATAACCAAACAATTCTTCAATTTAACTTATTCTTGTTATATCTTTATTCAGATTTCTTCAGAAAAATGATTATGTTCATCATATTTTTCAATCATATGCCCAATGCATTTCGGGACTTAGCCCTTCTTCAGGGGTAACTTTCTGTAATGGGTAAAACACACAGCATTTAGCATTTCAATTCATATTATATTTGTCTCATTAGAAAACTCAAACAGATAATCCATCACTGGTGAGTACCTTATATCCCCGAATGGGTACAATCTATAGGAAAGACAAGTGCTTTCAAAATTTCAAATTTTCAAAAAGTCTGTGGACGAAATCATATTTTAAAACCACGTGTCAATAAATCATGTTTTTTGAAACCATGTGTCAATAAATCATTGCCAAAATAAAAATTAACCGCAAAGGTGACTAGAACTGAAAGTGAAAAGTGAACGCGTGGAGATACGGTGTTATTTAAAATATATGTGTGAATGAAACCATAACAAGGAAATTCACCTGAAGCGAAAAAAAGCATTAGCAACTTGTGGGTAAATTTGTCACGAGTAGAAAATGAAATCAGCTCAAATATAACCTGTGAAATAAACGAAAGAAACCTCTGTCGAACTTTTTGTGGAACAATAATAATGGCAGTTACAATTTGAATGAAAAAAAGGTTTGAAAAAAACTCATGGACGTAGTATCCGTAGGTTTGTAAAGTCCCGTTGTGCATACTTGATGCACGACGAACTGCCGAAAAATAAACGGCAGGTAAATTATAATTCACTGTCCATGTCAAAGTTTAAAGTTAACTATACGACGTGACGCTTACCCCGAGTACTTCGCCCTCATACCTCCTCGGGTCCCGCCGGCGGAATCAATTTCCAACCCCCTGCTGCTGTGCTGTATTATCGCGGGTCACATGACCCGAACGGTAAAGATAGAAGATAGACTACGGTGATCCCGAGTGAACGGGTTTGGAAAAAGAAAGACTTGCTCTCATATTCATATGAGCTACGATCGATATTAAATAAATCGGACGATGGAAAGGTAACAGAAATAAAATTATGAAGATAAAAAAAAGTAAAAGCGACCAAAAATAAAATATTTTCTGTATATCGTGTGGCTGTACCCTACCTCAAAGATTCAATTGAGTAATGAATAATATACTAGTCTTACCAATTAAAATATATTAAACAAAAGGTACACTTGATTCCAATTCTAACAACAACCATGCATGTCTAAGTTGGTCTACATATGTCCAATACATATGGTAAAAAAGAGTTATACATTTTTAAGTGATTTCACTATATTTTACCATTAGCAAAAATCATGATTTTAAGGTTCATGTGTCATTCTTAAAGAAAACAGTTTAAATCAACATGCTCATTCAGTGCTTTAGGATACGCTGTATTCAGGTAATTGATCCAATATATTTCCCTGCGTAATAGGTGTTGCGTATTGTCTCTTCCTGGGAGTATTTGAGCTTGTTCCAATATTAAAAACCGTAATTGACTAGGATTATGGTTATGGAGACTGAAATGTGTAGCCAGTGGAGATTTGGAATTCTTTGTACGAATGTTGCTTTTATATTTCACCAAACGTGTTTTTATTTTACGTTCCGTCTTGCCCACATAGGCAAGTCCACATGGACATTTTATCATGTATATTAGATTGTTACTGTCACAGGTGGCTGTGACTCTTAATTTAATTTGTGTCCCCTTGGTTGGATGTACAACTTGGTTACCTTTAATTATGGCATTGCAATTGCCACAGTTGTAGCATGGAAGTGTACCTTTGAATGTTTTGTTTTTGGGGTCCTCTTTTTTATTTAGTATTTCTTTGATGTTCCGTGTACGTTGATATGCAAATCTTGATGGATTTGAAAAAATTCCATTAAAATCTTCTTCTATGGTTAATAATAATAACACTACCCCCTGCACAACCCTCCCCCGACCCCCAGTCCTGTTCCTACACCCAAACACTACCCTGCACTATCCCCGACACTACCCTAAACCCTAATACATTATCCTACACTATACTAACACCACTACACTACCCTAACACACTACCCCCAGCACGACCCTGCCCCTACCCCCAGTCCGTTCCCTACACTAAAACACTACCCTGCTCGACCCCCCGACACTACCCTAAACCCTAAAACACTACCCTACACTATACATACACCATATCACTACCCTAAACCCTAAAACACTAGCCCCAGCACGACCCTACACTACTCATACACAACCCTACAACTTAAAAGACTACCCCTGCATGTTACAAAAAAACTACACTTACCTCTCTCTCCCCCGTGGTTCCTCTCTTCTCCGGCTTCCAGCTGCTTCCAGCAACGTGAGATCTGCACGTCGTTGTTTGGAAACGGAAGCTCCTTCCAAACAACAATGTGGATAGCACATACCATTACAATGCATGCATTGTAACAACGCTTGCGATGTAACAACTTGTGTACTAATGGTACGCATTGTAACATAGCAAGCGTAGTAAGGCACGCGAAGTAATGGTATGTGCACTAGCAACCGCGCATTAAAGGCTCTTTACCTTCCTCAACAACTACTGGTTTTGATGACAAATGACAGTCAAATAGCTTGGGCAGTTATCATCAATCTCCAATCTTGTTGCTTCAAATGATCAGAGAATGCTAGTAGATCAGACCAACCAAGCCACCATGATCCTGTTAGATTTATCAAAAGCTTTTCATTCCATTTATCATGAGTTATTATTCCAGCGACTGTTTCAAGTAGGCGTTAGTGGTAATGCACTCAAATGTATTGCATCTTATTTTTCTGATCACACTCTGAAACCTTACAAGTTTCACTCTTTGTAACATCTATGTTCTGCCCCTGGCAGATCTCTTTAATTCCTATGGTTTCCTGTGTTTCACCAATGATGCTCAAATTCTTATATACTTAGATAAGAAATGTCCTACTGTACGTGACAATTTGCCACTTTGTCATCAGGCAGCTGTTTCGTGGATGAGCCATCACTCACCAATACCAGCAGAGCAACACTACTGTTTAGTCGAAGGATTGGTGGCCACTGAGTTGGGCCGGGCCCCTATCCCACTTTCTTTAGTCTGCAATTTGGGCTGCCACTTTGACTGTAATTTATTCCTCTCAGTGCAAATCAATACATATTTCCCTAAGTCTGCTTTCTTACAGCTTCAGCTAATGCTCAAATATCTTCCTTTTATCCCTCTGTCGTCCTGTCCTGCCATGCTCCACACAGTCCTTTTCAGTTGCCTTTACTACTGTGACTCCCTTCACGTGGTATTCCCGCTTATTCCATGTTCACAACACATTTAACATGCAACTATCAGTTTTGTTGTTAATCTTCCATCTTGATCACACATCTCCCCTTTTATGCACTCCCTTCATGGGCTCCATGTTCCTCACTGGGTACAGTGGGTAATGCTTAGATCTCTTTATATAGTTCACAAACATTTCACAGCAGCAGCCCCCTCTTTAATTTTATTTTTTGCAGTCTACTCTTTGTCATCAGCTTCATTCCTCGACAGCAAGACTTCTTTATGTCCCTTATGTCTGTTAGATCCAAGTAGGTGCTCATACTTTCTCCCACCTTGTGCCAAGGTGTGGGATTCTCCTCCCTCTTCTACCCATAGCCTGGATGATCATCTTTCTTTCCAGAGTAACTGCAAAAGTGCTTCAAACAACACTCCTGACTCTCACTGTCCTTGTCTTTGCTTCCATATCCTTCTGGGTAAATGTGTGTTTAAGCAGTGTTGCTTCTTTCATAGATACATCCATGTCCCATGAGGATGGAGTGAAGGACCCACTTGCAGGAGACTCGCAGACAACTTAAAACATGAGAGGCCAGTAGCAAGACTCCTTGGACAATCAACAGGGAAAAGGACTGTCTTGCACACAGAATCAGTTGCTGAACCACAGCCCTGTAAGCTGATGGTAGTCTTGCTCGAAAAGGAAGTGCACATGGTGTTCCCCTCCACAGCACAGAGCTCTGCTCAGGGTGGGCCCTCCATATACATTCATGTTTTGCCAAAAATGAAACCTCTTCGTGTACTTGCTACATGAGGTAATCAGGGATCGGTTGCATACTTCCCAAACCCTACCAGGGACGTTTCCCATCCCAACAGTAAGCATTGGGCCTCAAGATCCAACTGTGACCTACCAAGGTGGCAGCAAGATTTCCACCTGGGCGAACATGCTTGCCTCACAGAGGCCTGGGTACATCACGATGAACACTGTGCTTCTAATGCATCTCTTCCTTCCACAAGATCTGTAGGTACCTATGGAACACTGTTTAAAAGCATGCATTCTTGCAGGAGCCACCTTAGGCCTTCTATCTATAAATAGGAAATCACAAGTAATGTTGAAAAACTGTGACTCTGATTATTTGCACCATATATTTCTCCTACTAAAAGCAAGCAAAATATGTGTGAGAAAAAGCCTGGTAAAGCAGAAAAACCTTAGTAAATTGATGCAGAAACACAGTTTCTCACTGTTATTCCCTATTTACTATTCCAAATTTGTAATGGTCCTTTATTCCCGCATCACAGAAGTCCATATTCCCACGGTATCGCTGCCTCCTGGTGCTAGCATATCGATGTAGGAATAGAAGGTTGGAATGGGGGGCCTTAATATAATACCTTAGAAGTACAGTAGAGTTCTTCCCCTTTCAAGCTAATACTTTATGTCTACATGAGACCACTACATGTCCAACTCAGGAAATCTTGCTATTTTCATTATACAATCTACTTCCATTAAATATTCTTCAAAATCACATATGAATTTATTTAAACATACGCAGATTCTTTAGAGTGCAACAGTATGCCACGCAGGCCTGGCCTCGTTCGGGCTGCCTGGTGCTTGGCCTGGAGAAAGCCTTTGACTTGCTGGAGTGGCCTTATTTAGCGTCTGTGCTGGCTAAATACGAACTGGGGGAATACTACTTGAGTATGGTTCGCTTATTATATCAACAGCCCTCTGTCCAGGTTCGTATAGGCAGGTTAATCTCAGATAATATCAGGGTTAGATGGGGGACGCGTCAGGGATGCCCACTATCTCCGCTGTTGTTTTCCCTAGCTATGGCACCCTTAGCGGGGAGGAGTGGGGGATACGGTTGGGAGACGGGTTACATGCCGTTTCCTTGTATGCAGATGATCTATTATTGTATCTCCAAGATATTACTGCAATCCCGATGTCCATAGCTGATATACTTACCTCCTTTGAGGAGAAGTCAGGACTCTGGATCAATTGGGCCAAATCGGGGGTCTATTCATTCAGCGCTCACACCACGGAGGTGGACGTTACACTAAATGGCGTGCCTCTCACGTGGTATCCTACCACATTCAGATATCTCGTCGTATTCATATACCGCTCGCCTGCAGATCTAATGGAAGGCAACTTAACAAGAGCAATTACGTCTATACATGCTCAAATGCAATTATGGAAGACGCTTCCGCTGAATGTAGTCGCATTACCCTGTTGAAAATTATCACACTCCCCAGATTGCTCTATTATTTCTCTAATCTTCCACTATATGGTCCTCCTAGGGTATTCTGAGACCTGGAGCGACTATCCCGGGATTTAATATGGAATAAGGGTAGACCACGAATCGCGTTGTGGAAAATGTATGCCCCCACTAGCCAGGGAGGGCTGTCGGTCCCCAACATGGAATTGTATTATTTAGCTGCTCAGCTTCAGAGGGCGACAAAGTGGTTGAATGATATGTGCCTGGAAGACACGGCAACCATGCAACAGCCCTGGTCCCATTCCCAAATTTGTCATTTGTTCCATCCCATCGCTAGGCTCCCACTACCACAGCAGATACATTTGGGACTAGCCCTTAAATGCTATAAAAGAAGCTTATATTTCACCCGCACGACCCCTCCATATGCCCCAATCCTACCATTGCTGGGGACACCACGGGAAGGCTGGGTACCACACGGGCGGCTCTCATGGCCTAGCACGCGGCAGGGCTTGAGACACTGGGCGACCTGTTTAGGGACGGCGCACTACTAACATTCGAGACACTAGTTGAGGACAATGGACTCCCAGCGGGACAATATTTGTTGCACACCTCTCTCCTGAAAGCTCTGTCAACTGCCTGGGGGGATCTGGCTACTGAGCCATTGACAAACCTGTTGGTGCAATATTTGCACGTGATGGACGCAGGGTCACATGTAGTGCATTGGCTGGTGGAGGCACTTCTCACACACATGCTGAGCCCAATGACATGACTTAAGGACAGATGGGAGGCAGATAGAGGTCGGCCTTGGACGGACAAGGAATGGGATTCTATATTGGAGGGTGCTAGGAACATACACAGAAACTAGAGGTTCAAGCTCATTGTGAGAAGTTGGCCTGGCATATGCTGTCTCCTAGTTATAGGGGACACCTTGCACCAGTCCAATTCGACTCTTATTGATGATAGGTTTAAGACAACCTTTAAAGAAAGCTATCCTAGTGGTAGCTGTGGAGAGCAGCCTTCAGGCTAAGTCTTGAAGGAGTGTTAAGTTTATTGTTTTACCATAGATAACCTCTTGAATGACCAAATGAAAGAGTAGCCCACACAGGTATATATATAAAATATATGTATTTATTCTAAACAGAATCCCACAAGTCTCTTTATGAGGCTGAGGCAAAGTTACAATTCAAACAAGCATTGATAGATACAATAAATAGCACTGGAATCATCGGGCCCCAGGGGGGGACCAAACCATATATTAAAAAAGTGGTATAAGAACCACGACAATTCTACAGTCAATGCCTAGGGCATTTAGGATCGCTGGCCCCTTAAGAATCCACCCCAGGTTATGAGGAAGGGGACCCACGGGAGGCGCGTGCAGTGGAAATAGCTGCTATCGGGATCTCTATTAAAGCCTAAGGAGAATGTCGCGGTTTGATTTAAACAGATTAAAGTCCCTTCTAGCAGGAGTACAAAGTTAAAACTTTAGAGTTAAGCTTTTGAGGAGCCCACTACCACGAGATTACCGAGGTACCATTGTTACCTGCCCCAGGGAAGCCGGGTGCATAGGTCGTTTTCGATGTTGGGTCGCGAGCTGATTTTCAATGGGAAAATGTACAAAACTGCTGCTAGCCAAAAGCGTCGATGATGCCGTGAAGATTGAAGTTGGAGATCTTGCAGAGAAGAACCTGAAAGCAGAGGGGACAGAGTCTGGGTCACGGCACAGTGACCAGGGAGCTCAAAGGAAAGAGCCCTTCAATGTCGGGTGCTTCAAGTGGAAAGAGGTGTAGCTTGGATCTGCAGCCACGCTCTCCGGGAGGCTTCAAGGAAGGCCAGCTTCGGGAGGGCGACTGTCCCACGTTGGATGAGGGTCGCTGCGGTGTTAGTGTCCGGATTGGATCCACTAAGCCTTGGCAACCGCAACCCACGCAAGATGAACAAATCAGCTACTGGTGCAGACCCACGAGGTCTGTGAGAGGTCTCCTTTGGAGAGACTGTAGAGCAGGCCTGGAGCAACTAGGGGAACTCTTAAATGTCGAGATTGTCCTCCGCTCGGGCCCACAAGTCGAGAGACAAGGGACCGCAGAAGGCAGCAAAATGGAGTGCGTAAAAGGGAGCCCACGGGCCACTGGAGGGGGCTAGGGTGCTGATCTTTGGCACAATTGCTGCTTGGTGGTTGGCTCAATACTGGGCCAAAGCACAACTTCCCCACTGGTCAGGGTCGTGTGCTATGCAAGAGGTGGCCGGTGTCCTGGGGTATTGGGAATCTCGGCACCCACGCGGTCCACGGTGCTCAGGTTTGCTGTGCACACTCACTGGCCTCTGGGATGCTTAGGAAACCCACCTCGAGGTTGCTGGAAGTCGACAAAGTTCATAAGAGCAGCGAAGTTAAAACCGGGTCACTTGCAGTGTTTCAGGTGCCTGCCAAGCAGGGGGTAACTCCTTTACCCCATGGGAGATTTCTTCAGTCAGCTGGGCAGCAGCTCATCGAAGGTCAAGTCTGTGAAGTTCAAGATTAATCTGAGGCTCTGGGGCCACGTTATTCACCTTTATCCCCAAGATTAGGGGAGTAGTGTCCACCAATGAGAGGTGAGGCGGGAAAGGGTGGCTACACCCTCTCCCCTTTGTGTGTTTCCCGCCTGGGCGATGGGCAGGATGCCCCTGAACCAGTTCCAGGCGGTGTATGCAAAATGTAGGCGCTGTAGCTGCCTACGTGCAACTCTGAAAGGCAACTTTGGTGCACCCACCCTGTTCCAATCCACATATCCTGTCTGGGGAGATGCTAGCACCTCCCTGCCACAGGAGCCCTATTGTCCAGCTGGCGAGGCTGGGATTTTCCCCAGCAACAGCCAGCCAGAGTCGTGTGGGTTGCGGGTAGTAGCCATTTTGTACTACTTGTGCACTTTTAAATTGGTGTCCGAATTCTGCCGCTTTTCCCATATCGCCCCTCTAGCAGGGGGGAATCGTGCCCTCATGCCCATGGCTGGACTGGGGGTAGGATTCCTACATGTTTGACACCAAACATGATATGGTTCTGTGTAGCCATTCTCAAGTTATCACGCTATCGCGATAGACTTATAATGCGGTTAAGAGTATATGGTATGGCTACACTACAAACAACCCAGCAATGATTTTATGAAGGTTGCAGAGAGGCCCTACTCATGTAGGGGCCCCCCCTCACACATACCTCAGCACCCTGCCTTGTAGGATTAGCAAGGCCTTCTATAGGGGTGACCTATGAGAGTATATGTGTTGTAATGGGGTGGGATATAGGGTACCTATATCCCGGTAAGGGGTGCTAGCACCACCTTACCTAGACTACAGTAGTGGTCTGGTGGTGTCAGTTTGTATGGCTGTCCCAGGGTGGCACAATAAGTGCTGCAGCCCTGGTAGGCCTACTGAGGGACCCATGCCCTGGGTACCTAGGGTACCATCTACAAGGGACTGTCAGGGCATCCTCAGCATCCAATTGGTTTGTACCTAGGGTACTCACATCGTTTAACAGAGGAAGCAGAAAGGCTGGGGTCCTGGATAGCAGGGCCACAGCCTGGCTAAAGTCATAAAACAGTCAAAACATCAGCAAAAAGTTGGGGGCAACTATGCAGTCGATGCCACTCTCCTACACTCATCCAAACGTACATTACACAAAGGGCATATCTCTCGCATGACATGATCAATAGGTACTTCCACATCATCACTTCCGCATGTCCACGTTGTCGACAAGTGGATGCAGATCTGCTCCACATGCTGTGGACCTGTACATCCCTTCAGCATTACTGGAGGGAGGTGGTTGCAAGTCTGGCTTCATGCACAAACACGGACATGCCACTATCGTGGGAGGTGTGCCTTCTTGGGCTGTACACCAGATAAAAAAAAATAAAGTTACTTCGAAATTTCGGGACCTGGGTCTCATTACTGCAAAACGTCTCATAACTAAGAAATGGAAAAATGCAATCCCCCCCCGTAGATACTTAGTTGGATGCGTTCATTCATAGTATGGGCTCAGGCGGAGAGTACAGCGTTACATAGAGAGGAGATAGCTGGGCTTCGTAAGTTCCCCATTAAGCAAGAATGGGACACACTGCTAGCCGCCTTCCAGACTGACAGAGAGAAATCGATGCCGCCCCGTTAGCCAACCAGTGATCAGCTCACCAGCCCTCCTCTCCACTACTCAGCTAAAGAGAGTTGACACATCTCAGTGTTGGCGGAACTGGTTTCTGTTGCTCCCCATGGTCTGATACGGATACCCCCCCACGCGCCTCCCCCCCTCCGCCCTCGGACATGGGGGCTCTCCTCGTTGAAGGCTGCTTTGCCTTGACATGTGACGTGACAGTTATTCATTGTGTGTGCGACTGTGTGGTAGTGTTCTAAGGGTAACTATTTAGATACAGTCATGCATGATTAACATTAATAGGGTGATGGCAGATGTTCTTTTGATGGTTTAAGTTTTTAGTTCTGTTTCGAATATTTTGGAAAATATGATTTATTGGTACGCATCAGTGCTCGGTATGTGTGTTCTGCAGTTATCTAAGTCCTTTCTTCGATTAAACAGTGATTTGCCGATACGACCCGTATAGCTAGGCGCTGGATGCACCTGGTGCACATACGTGAGCTCCTGATAGGACAGTTTTGATAAAATGTGCTATGAGTACATAGAAAGATAGCAATGACATTAATTGGTAATCTACAATGTAGCTCGTCTGTGGGCAATGGCACACGGAGGTGTTTATGCATATGATATAAATGTCAGCATTATGGAATAGCGTGAATGTGTTGTTTTTATATTATGGCGTTGATTAATGCTATTCTGCACATGACATTTGCATTTCTGATGTTCACATCTAAAGCCTTTGTATGGATACGTGTTAGTCATTTTTGAAAAAAAAAATGCCAATAAAGATATTTAAACAAAAAAAAGTGAATTTATTTTAAGCTCCGTCAACTTTTGTCCACCCTTGCAACACATTGAATAGTGATTGAATCGTTATTTATTCAACCCAAGCCTGACAAAATTAGTTTATATAGATTAGAGGATCCTGAACTAGATGTAAGACATATCCAAAGTTCTAGGCAGCAGTGCAAGAATGCTAAAAGTCACCTAAAATTATTTGCAGGTTTCTTCACTTTGTCCAAAGATGAGGGAGGTGCCTATAACGGAACGGCTCTTTTTTCCCTTTTTTTTTTAAACAAAAAGTGAGTTTTGGTTGTAAACGATTCAAGGGTCCTTTCAATGATTTGTTAGGATATGAAGTTACCAGTTTTGACGTCTTTTCATGCTTCATCCTGCATAATCACATGCAGGTCACAAATTACTGGATTGATGTGGCATTATATCAGCCCAGGAACTTAGAGGCATGGCCAGCGTTAGGGCGGTGTTACCGGAGCACTGGCACTGAGTTTAGGGGGTGCTGAGTACATGTGGCGCTGTGTTAGGAAATAAGTAACTGGTTTAAAAGTAGCTGCTGATGATTTTTGTGTGTGTCCATCAGGTTTCAGGCAACAATAAAACTGTCATGATAACCCTGGTGATTAATGACATCTTGAGGACATTTGGAAAGCTTCCCTGAAAATGCATTCCTCCCATTGCTTACCATTGGCATTGTGGTTTGTAAATCACATTTGCTTGCTTTCCATTTGCTGTCTTTATTTGTTTTAGGCTGTCCACCTTGTATTCGTCCCTTCCCTTGCCCAACCCCTATTTACTGTATTCTCCTGCCAGTACTGAATTTCTATAAACAGGCCTCTAACTCTTGTTCTTATCTTGTCACATTTGCTGTGCATTCAAAGACAGAGGCTAAATGTCAAGGCCTGTCTTCCAGGGAGCTTGGTGTTTGATATTCTTTTTTTTTTTTTACTTCCTGAGAGATTTATGTGACAGCATGCTGGCTACTTGGGGTATTCTGTATGATGTTATTTTTTTTCTAGCACAAAACAAAATTTAAATATCTGTAAGTGAACTGTGCAGATATTTCAGAATAGGGAAAGCACAAATGAAGCATATTTTGGGGTAATTGGAAAGTGTGGTGGAAACAAATAGTTTAATATGATTAAAACAAATCAATATACTAGATGATGACATTTCCATACATTATAGTTTGTATGCTGTATACTTTTATCATTAGTACTCTATGTTTGTGAAAATGTAATATTCTTTTCAATTGAAGATGTGTTGTCTGTAATGGCAGTGTGCTACTACACCTTTATTACTCCACTTTATCCCACTCCACTCTACTCTGCACCACTCCACGAAACTACCCTACTCTGCACCAGGCCACACTTTGCAACTCCACTCCACGCCACTCACACTACTTCACTGCACTCTACTCTCCACCACTCCAAACTATGCCACTCGATTCCACACTTCGTCACTGCACTCTACTCTGCACCACTCCTCTCTGCACCACTTCACTCTACGCCTCTCTACTCTACTCCACTGTACTCTATGTCAATCCACTCTAAGCCACTCTGATCTACTCTGCACCACTGCACTATATGACACTCTACTCGACGACACTCTACTACTCTATTCCACTGCGCTCTACGCCACCTCACTCTACTCTGAAACAATTTACCCTATGCCACTCTATTCCACTCTGCCTAATTCCACTCTACGACACTCCACTCTATGCCACTGCAATCTACCCTGCGCCACTCCACTGCACTCTACCCCACTACACTCTACGCCACTCTACTCTATGCTGCTGCACTCTATGCCAATGCACTTCACACCACTTTCCTCAAAACCAACACACTTCATGCCATTGCACGCTTCGTCAAACTACTCTGCACCACTTCACTGTACGCCACTATACTGTACTCTGCACCACTCCACTGTACGCCACTAGAATCTACTCTGCAACACTCTACACCACTGCACACTAAGCCACTCTACTCTACAGCATTGCACTCTAGGCTACCTTACTCTAAGCCACTCTACGCCACTGCCTCTACTCTGCAACACTGCACTCTCTGCAACTGAACTCCATGCCACTCTACTCTGTGCTACTGCACTCTATGATTCTGCACTTTACTCTGCACCCCTCTACTGCACGCTATGCCAACACACTCTGTGCCACTATAGTCTATACCACTAGTCTATGCCACTCTAATCTACTGTGCACCACTGTACTCTACGCTGCTTCACTCTATGCCTCTCTACTCTACTCTGCAGCACTCTACCCGACTCTACTATGCACCACTGCACTCTACCACTGTGCCACTTTACTCTATGGTAATGCGTTCTATGACAATGCACTCAACGACAATGCACTTTATGCCACTGCAATCTACGACACTGCATTCTATGCTTTCACCCTCCGGCACTGAACTCAAAGCCACTCTACTCTATACCACCGCACTCTACTCTGTGCGACTCAACTTTACACCGCTCTACTGCTCTCTACACCAAGGCATGCTATGCCACTACACCAGGGCGGGCTCCTCCATTATGGTGGAGGGGCGTCTCCCCCCTTGCCGAAAGCCAGCAGAGGCAAAGGGCAAAAATAAACTGAAAATAAAACATTTTTATTATCATTATATTTTTGTTCCTGCAGGCTGCAAAGGAGGGGCGTGGCCTACCATCCTGATGCTGCAGCTGCAGTACCAAGGAGGAGAGGGGAGTGGTGCGCATTGTCAAGTGCTCATGACTGTTTGGCCGGCCCTCTGGGGCCGGCCAAACCGTCATGCCCATTTAGCCATTCTCCACATAGCTGTGTTGTACAGCTGGGTGGAGAAACCAACACAGGCTCCCACTCTATGTCTGAGTGCCGAACTGAGGCGCTCAGACCAATCCCAGAATAGCATTCCCATGCATGTGAGCAGCGCTGGGATTGGGAGGTGGGATCCTGTGCAGTGTGCAGCAGGCTCCTGGCAAGAACGCGAGGATCGGGAGCAAGGCGGTGGCTGCCAGAGCAGGTAAGTTTATTTTATTTATACTTGTTTGTTTGTTTTTTGTGTTTACCTACCCCAACCCACCACTTCGCACTATGAGTGGCCGCTACTACACTACTCTTCTTCACTTTACTCTACATCACTCCACTCTCCCCCCATCTAGTCTATTCTGCACCACTGCACTCCACACCACTGTACTCTACACCCCTCTACTCTTTGCCATTGCACTCTACATCTCTCTACTCTATACTTCTACACTCTACCCTGCCCCACTCCACTCTACCCTGCACCACTCCACTATATGCCACTTCACTCTTCTCTGAAATAGTCTACTCTATGTCACTGCACTCTACGCCTCTGCATGCTACTCCACATTGCGCCACTCCACTCTATGTCATTGCACTCTACGCCACTGCAATCTACTCTACACCACTCTAGTCTGCATCACTGTATTCTATGCCAATGGACTCTGTACTACTTTACTCAAAGCCAATACACTCTGCACCAGTCTTCTCAGCACCACTTTACTTTACGCCACTTCACTTTAGTCCACTGTACTCCACTCTACGATACTCCACTCCACGATACTCCACTCTATGACGCTCTACCCCATTAAGCTCTGCTCCACTCTATGACACTCTATTTACAATGCTCTACTTCACTCAATGCAACTCTACAACACAACTCCACTCCTCAACGCTCTACGCAACTCCCTCTACACCAACCCAGGCAACTATACTGCACTCTGTTCTATGACACACTACTCCACTCCACTCCACTGCTCCACTCTACGCTGCTCCACTGTATGCTACTCCACTCTACTCTATGGCACTCCACTCTGACACTTTATGCCACTGCACTCTACGCCACTCAACTCTACAACACTCTACTCCACTCTACTCCACTCTATGGCATTCTACTCTCTGGCACTACTCCACCTTATGCCACTACACTCTACAACAATCTACTCCGCTGTATTACACTCCACTCTACAACACTCTGCACCACTTCACTGTACGCCACTATAATCTGCACCACTCCTCTGTAGGCCACTATAACCTTCTCTGACTGCAACACTCTACTCTAGGGCACTGCACTCTAAGCCACTCTACTCTACAGCATTGCACTCTATGCCACTGCACTCTACACCACTTTACTCTACACCATTGCACTCTATGACACTCTACTGAACTCTCTGCAACGGAACTGAAAGCCACTCTACTCTGCGCCACTGCACTCTATAATTCTGCACCCTACTCTGCACCACTCTACTCTACTGCACTTCACGCCAATGCACTCTATAACACTGTACTCTACGCCGCTTCACTCTACGCCTCTCTACTCTACTCTGTAGCACTCTATAACACTGCAATGCACTCTATAACACTGTACTCTACGCCGCTTCACTGTACGACTCTACCCTCCTATGTACCACTGCATTCTTTACCACTGTGCCACTCCACTCAATGACAATGCACTTTATGGCACTGTACTCTTAGCCACTGCACTCTCTGCCACTGAACTCAACAATACTTTACTCTATACCACTGCACTCTACTCTGTGCGACTCAACTTTATGCCACTCTACTACATTCTACACCATTGCACGCTATGCCACTACACCAGGGGCGGCTCCTCCTTTATGGTGGAAGAACATCGTCCCCCCTGCTGAAAGCTAGCAGAGGCAAGGGACAAAAATAAAACGATAATAAAACATTTTTATTATCATTTTATTTTTAGCCCTGCAGGCTGCGAGGGAGGGGCGTGACCTCCATCCTGATGCTGCACCTGCAGCACCAGGAAGGAGGGGGAGTGGTGGGCAGTACCAGGTGCTCATGACGGTTTGGCCGCCATCTGGGGCCGGCCAAACAGTCATGCGCACTTAGCCTTTCTCCACATAGCTGTGTTGTACAGCTGGGTGCAGAAACCAACAAAGGCTCCCACTCTATGTCTGACCGCCGAACTGAGGTGCTCAGACCAATCCCAGCACTGCTCGCATGCCTGGAATAGCATTCCCAGCATGTTGAGCAGCGCTGGGATTGGGAGCCTGTGCAGTGTGCAGCAGGCTGTTGGCAAGGACACAAGGATCGAGAGGAAGGCAGTGGCCGTCGGAGCAGGTAACTTTTTTTATTATTTATACTTCTTTGTTTGTGTTTTGTGTTTACCTCCTCCCGCCTCACCACTTCGTACTACTAGTGGCCGCTACTGCACTACACTCTAAATCACTATACTCTACGCCACTCTGGTCTATTCTGCACCACTGCACTCCATGCCACTGCACTCTACACCACTCTACTCTATGCCATTGCACTCTACGTTGCTCAACTCTATACCTCTGCACTCTACCCTGCACCGCTCCACTCTACCCTGCACCACTCCACTCTATGCCACTTCACTCTACTCTGAATTGATCTACTCTATGTCACTGCACTCTACTCCACTTTGCGCCACTCCACTCTATTTTATTGCACTCTACGCCACTGCAATCTACTTTACCCCACTCTACTCTGCATCACCGCATTCTATGCCAATGGAATGTATACCAATTTACTCAAAGCCAATACACTCTGCGCCAGTCTACTCTGCACCACTTTACTGGACGCCACTTCACTTTAGTCCACTCTACTCCACTCTATGACCCTCCACTCTACGATACTCCACTCCCCAATACTCCACTCAAGACGCTCTAACCCATTAAACTCTGCTCCACTCTATGACACTTTATGCCAATCCACTGTACAATGCTCTACTCCACTCTATGCAACTCTACAAAACAACTCCACTTCTCAACGCTCTATGCGACTCCCTCTACGCCAGTCCAGGCCACTATACTCCACTCTGTTCTATGACACACTACTCCACTCCACTGCTCCACTGTACGCTGCTCCACTGTATGCTACTCCACTCTATGGCACTCCACTCTGACACTCTATGCCACTGCACTCTACGCCACTCACCTCTACAACACTCTACTTCACTCTATGGCATTCTACACTCAAGCACTACTCCACTTTATGCCACTCCACTCTACAACAATTTACTCCACTGTGTCACTTTACTCTACAACACTCTACTGTATGCTACTATACTCTACTCTTCACCACACTGTACGCCATTATTATCTACTCTGCAACACTCTACTCTATGCCACTGCACACTAAACCACTCTACTCTACAGCATTGCACTCTATGCCACTTTACTCTGCACCGCTCTACGCAACTGCACCACTCCACTCTACGCAACACCCTCTATGCTACTCCACTCTGCTCTATACCACTCTACTGCAAAAACAACAATTGATGGACAGAATGCAGAACAATGTCATACATTCACCCCAGTACAGAGATCTGGGCATAAATCCATCGTTTTTTTGCTCACCATGCCATTCCAGTTTGAACCCAGCCATATGCAAATCAGTCTTGACCCTGTGCCCCATGGGAACAGTCCAGCCCGAACTGCCAAGCCAGGTCCTCCCTGGACTGGAAACAAGCATCCTAGGACCGGTTTCGGGCTTTCAGCCCTCGTCAGCCAGGATAGCTTGATTCCAGTGGCATGGAGAGCAAGGGACTCATGTCTGAGCATACCCTTCCCACTCGGGGTGACAAATGCAAAAACAACAATTGATGGACAGAATGCAGAACAATGTCATACATTCACCCCAGTACAGAGATCTGGGCCTAAATCCATCGTTTTTTTGCTCACCATGCCTTTCCAGTTTGAACCCAGCCATATGCAAATCAGTCTTGACCCTGTGCCCCATGGGAACAGTCCAGCCCGAACTGCCAAGCCAGGTCCTCCCTGGACTGGAAACAAGCATCCTAGGACCGGTTTCGGGCTTTCAGCCCTCGTCAGCCAGGATAGCTTGATTCCAGTGGCACGGAGAGCAAGGGACTCACGTCTGAGCATACCCTTCCCACTCGGGGTGACAAATGCAAAAACAACAATTGATGGACAGAATGCAGAACAATGTCATACATTCACCCCAGTACAGAGATCTGGGCCTAAATCCATCGTTTTTTTGCTCACCATGCCATTCCAGTTTGAACCCAGCCATATGCAAATCAGTCTTGACCCTGTGCCCCATGGGAACAGTCCAGCCCGAACTGCCAAGCCAGGTCCTCCCTGGACTGGAAACAAGCATCCTAGGACCGGTTTCGGGCTTTCAGCCCTCGTCAGCCAGGATAGCTTGATTCCAGTGGCATGGAGAGCAAGGGACTCCCGTCTGAGCATACCCTTCCCACTCGGGGTGACAAATGCAAAAACAACAATTGATGGACAGAATTCAGAACAATGTCATACATTCACCCCAGTACAGAGATCTGGGCCTAAATCCATCGTTTTTTTGCTCACCATGCCATTCCAGTTTGAACCCAGCCATATGCAAATCAGTCTTGACCCTGTGCCCCATGGGAACAGTCCAGCCCGAACTGCCAAGCCAGGTCCTCCCTGCACTGGAAACAAGCATCCTAGGACCCGTTTCAGGCTTTCAGCCCTCGTCAGCCAGGATAGCTTGATTCCAGTGGCATGGAGAGCAAGGGACTCACGTCTTAGCATACCCTTCCCACTCGGGGTGACAAATGCAAAAACAACAAATGATGGACAGAATGCAGAACAATGTCATACATTCACCCCAGTACAGAGATCTGGGCCTAAATCCATCGTTTTTTTGCTCACCATGCCATTCCAGTTTAAACCCAGCCATATGCAAATCAGTCTTGACCCTGTGCCCCATGGGAACAGTCCAGCCCGAACTCCCAAGCCAGGTCCTCCCTGGACTGGAAACAAGCATCCTAGGACCGGTTTCGGGCTTTCAGCCCTCGTCAGCCAGGATAGCTTGATTCCAGTGGCATGGAGAGCAAGGGACTCACGTCTGAGCATACCCTTCCCACTCGGGGTGACAAATGCAAAAACAACAATTGATGGACAGAATGCAGAACAATGTCATACATTCACCCCAGTACAGAGATCTGGGCCTAAATCCATCGTTATTTTGCTCACCATGCCATTCCAGTTTGAACCCAGCCATATGCAAATCAGTCTTGACCCTGTGCCCCATGGGAACAGTCCAGCCCAAACTGCCAAGCCAGGTCCTCCCTGGACTGGAAACAAGCATCCTAGGACCGGTTTCGGGCTTTCAGCCCTCGTCAGCCAGGATAGCTTGATTCCAGTGGCACGGAGAGCAAGGGACTCACGTCTGAGCATACCCTTCCCACTCGGGGTGACAAATGCAAAAACAACAATTGATGGACAGAATGCAGAACAATGTCATACATTCACCCCAGTACAGAGATCTGGGCCTAAATCCATCGTTTTTTTGCTCACCATGCCATTCCAGTTTGAACCCAGCCATATGCAAATCAGTCTTGACCCTGTGCCCCATGGGAACAGTCCAGCCCGAACTGCCAAGCCAGGTCCTCCCTGGACTGGAAACAAGCATCCTAGGACCGGTTTCGGGCTTTCAGCCCTCGTCAGCCAGGATAGCTTGATTCCAGTGGCATGGAGAGCAAGGGACTCACGTCAGAGCATAGCCTTCCCACTCGGGGTGACAAATGCAAAAACAACAATTGATGGACAGAATGCAGAACAATGTCATACATTCACCCCAGTACAGAGATCTGGGCCTAAATCCATCGTTTTTTTGCTCACCATGCCTTTCCAGTTTGAACCCAGCCATATGCAAATCAGTCTTGACCCTGTGCCCCATGGGAACAGTCCAGCCCGAACTGCCAAGCCAGGTCCTCCCTGGACTGGAAACAAGCATCCTAGGACCGGTTTCGGGCTTTCAGCCCTCGTCAGCCAGGATAGCTTGATTCCAGTGGCACGGAGAGCAAGGGACTCACGTCTGAGCATACCCTTCCCACTCGGGGTGACAAATGCAAAAACAACAATTGATGGACAGAATGCAGAACAATGTCATACATTCACCCCAGTACAGAGATCTGGGCCTAAATCCATCGTTTTTTTGCTCACCATGCCATTCCAGTTTGAACCCAGCCATATGCAAATCAGTCTTGACCCTGTGCCCCATGGGAACAGTCCAGCCCGAACTGCCAAGCCAGGTCCTCCCTGGACTGGAAACAAGCATCCTAGGACCGGTTTCGGGCTTTCAGCCCTCATCAGCCAGGATAGCTTGATTCCAGTGGCATGGAGAGCAAGGGACTCACGTCTGAGCATACCCTTCCCACTCGGGGTGACAAATGCAAAAACAACAATTGATGGACAGAATGCAGAACAATGTCATACATTCACCCCAGTACAGAGATCTGGGCCTAAATCCATCGTTATTTTGCTCACCATGCCATTCCAGTTTGAACCCAGCCATATGCAAATCAGTCTTGACCCTGTGCCCCATGGGAACAGTCCAGCCCGAGCTGCCAAGCCAGGTCCTCCCTGGACTGGAAACAAGCATCCTAGGACCGGTTTCGGGCTTTCAGCCCTCGTCAGCCAGGATAGCTTGATTCCAGTGGCATGGAGAGCACGGGACTCACGTCTGAGCATACCCTTCCCACTCGGGGTGACAAATGCAAAAACAACAACAACATATGGCCATGTCTGAACTGGGGTGGCAGAGTGGGCTAAAGAACGGTGATGGATTAAACCCAGATCTGTTGACTGGGTGTGAGTGTTTGATTGGTTCTGATGCTCCGTCCATCACCACCCCCTTTTGTACCGCTTTGTTCGCCATAAGTTAGCAGGGTATGCTCAGACGTGAGTCCCTTGCTCACTTTGCCACTGGATTCAAGCAAGCCTGGCTGAAGACGGCTGAAATGCCAGAAACCGGTCCTAGGAAGCTTGTTTCCGGTCCAGGGAAGGCATGGCTTGGCAGTTCGGGCTGGACGGTTCCCATGAGGCACAGGGTCAGACTGATTTGCATATGGCCATGTCTGAACTGGGGTGGCAGAGTGGGCTAAAGAACAGTGATGGATTAAACCCAGATCTGTTGACTGGGTGTGAGTGTTTGATTGGTTCTGATGCTCCGTCCATCACCACCCCCTTTTGTACCGCTTTGTTCGCCATAAGTTGGCAGGGTATGCTCAGACGTGAGTCCCTTGCTCACTTTGCCACTGGATTCAAGCAAGCCTGGCTGAAGACGGCTGAAATGCCAGAAACCGGTCCTAGGAAGCTTGTTTCCGGTCCAGGGAAGGCATGGCTTGGCAGTTCGGGCTGGACTGTTCCCATGAGGCACAGGGTCAGACTGATTTGCATATGGCCATGTCTGAACTGGGGTGGCAGAGTGGGCTAAAGAACGGTGATGGATTAAACCCAGATCTGTTGACTGGGTGTGAGTGTTTGATTGGTTCTGATGCTCTGTCCATGACCACCCCCTTTTGTACCGCTTTGTTCGCCATAAGTTGGCAGGGTATGCTCAGACGTGAGTCCCTTGCTCACTTTGCCACTGGATTCAAGCAAGCCTGGCTGAAGACGGCTGGAATGCCAGAAACCGGTCCTAGGAAGCTTGTTTCCGGTCCAGGGAAGGCATGGCTTGGCAGTTCGGGCTGGACTGTTCCCATGAGGCACAGGGTTAGACTGATTTGCATATGGCCATGTCTGAACTGGGGTGGCAGAGTGGGCTAAAGAACGGTGGCGGATTAAACCCAGATCTGTTGACTGGGTGTGAGTGTTTGATTGGTTCTGATGCTCCGTCCATCACCACCCCCTTTTGTACCGCTCTATACCACTCTACAGCACTCCACTCTGACACTCTATACCACACCATTCAACTCTATGCCCTTCCACTGTGTGACACTCTACTCCCGCCAAGACACTCCACTCCACTTCAGACCACTCAACTCTACCCTACCCCACTCTATACCACTCCATGCCACTTCCCTCTACTCCACTTTGCGACACTCCACTCCATTTCACTCTCCTTTATCCCACTAACTTTTATTCATGCTGAACAGCAGCTACGCTGGAGTACAACATGACTAAATCACTTTGGCAAAGCCAATAGCTCTTGTTTACGCGAGGCCTATCGGCTTTGCCAATGCCTGTGTTACTTGCAGTTCATAAGTTACACTCCTAATATAGGAACTGTCATCAAAGAGCTGAATGAAAACTGAATGGTATAGGTTAGAAAGTTGTGTTTTTTTTTCTCCAGTCTTTCATTATCCTAATGCTGCTAAAAAAGGATTGATGTGGCCAGAAATACATTCTAACACTGTTATGAATAGCGCTCTAAAAAAAATATAATGTATTTGCGAGAGGAGCTATGGAGAGATGAGGGGTAATGCTGAACTGTGGTAGTGAGGGAATCTGTGGAGAAGGAGGTCATGGGAGTGTTGGGCGCCGAAAAAAGACTGTCGCACCAGGCGCTACCAGCGCTTAAACCGGCTCAGCTTAGAGGCTATGACTTTACTGCAGATGCTTCTCCTGGGAAATAGCCTCCACTTTCCTTAGAGATTATCTACTGTTTTGGAGGTGATCTTGTAGTGGCATGAGGTTTAGATGTGGATATGTTGCCACAGTTTGATTACACTGTCTTTTTATGCAGACATAAAAAAGTAACGAATGTATCAGATACAGTTTACCAATAAAGTATAATTATTTTCTGCAAATTAACTTCTCAGATGTGATTTAATTTATCACCATGTCAAATAACTCGTTTCTCCATTATGCAAAGAGATTTTTTTTGAACGGTAGAACTGCACACTGCCTTTTTCCATAACCCAATTTGGAAGAGCTGCTGGCAAAAATTCTAGCTTGGAATAAGCAGCACGTGGATTCGAATGTATTTGGTTGTCCTAAATACAGCAATAAAAGTGTTTATTTGTGTGCTGGTACCTGTGTCAGCAAACATGCGTGACTCATCGACCAATACCGGAGGACCAGCTAATTCAGACCCTTTCTTCAAACAAATCCTGCCACTGCCTAAACCCGGCACCCAAAACCTCACAAGCATTAATGTTTGCACAATCCAGGTCATTTCGCGCCTCCAGACATATGGCCATCGGATACCTCAGGTATAGTCATGACCTTCTACTCAATGTTTCGCATTAAAGATATTTGAAGGTCATCATGTGCCTCACCCAAACCCATTCTGCTATCTCGGTACCCATTCAGAGAGCTAGGGCTGACAACTAACTGCACTACAGTAGTGGATCTGAAACCATTCGCCCTGATGCCAGCAGCAAGTTATTTTTCGCTGAAGGTAAACGATTTTTTTATCTGTTTATTGTTTTTAGGTATTTTGTTTTGTATATATGTTATAAACATAGCGCCGGGGAGCGAAGGGACGCTTCGGCTACAACTGGCCCGGCGGGCTTCTAATGACAAGGCGCTGGATGCGGCAAGGGCATGGGGAGTTCTAGTAGAGGGGCTTCGTTCTATGGAGGAGCTGGATGAGGGGGATGGGGGTCCTGTAGACACTGATCAGGTTGCGGGACCTCGGGTGGGGCCCTTTGGGACTGTCGGGGAGGTTACCCCGGACGCGACCACCTAGGCATGCTTTAGTGGAGTCGGCGTCTGCACTAAGTACTGAGAAGAGGTTGGGTGATCGGGGCGTGGCCCTGGAGTGCATATGGCTGGGGAAGGGGAGTCTCTGGTCCTCCGCGAACAAGGAGGATGGCCTTTCCCTTGATTTTAGCTCGACTGCCTTGGATCCCAGGGTGTTTAATGGCTAGGCTCAGGAGGGGTCGACGCGGGCATGCTGACAGCGGGGGGGGTGGGGGTAGAGAGGGCGGTAGAGGGGGGGATAGGGTAGTAAATGTTGTTGAACCGATTTCTCCTGTTATGTATATTGATGGTTGGATCTGTTACATATTATTGTGTGTAACAGTGATTTATCGATACGTTGGTTGGAGAAACTCAATAAAATATTCATTCAAAAAAAATGTTATAAACATAGCGCCATCAATGTTACATTGCAAGAAAGTGTTCTTTTCTAAGTTCACCATACATAGTTTCATTCACTTGATTTGTGTCACACATATTGTCAAGACTACTATTTAACTTGCTTTCAGGTATGTGGAACTGTGAATTTCATTCTTCCAGATTCGTCTTCAAACACAAGTTAGGGGCATATCAGCAACAACCGGCGATAATTATCGCTAAGCGCGCTTAGCGCTAGGATAGTTATCGCCGGCTATCGCTGGATTTTATCCCGGAGAAAGCGCGCTATCAGCGACGCTTATCTCCAAAGCGATAAAAATTCCAGAGTTAGCTGCCAAATGTGCGATTATCGCTGGAAATCCCGCGATAATCGCACAACGATTGGCGATACGTTGTTGATAGGGCAGGGCAGACTTAGCCATTATATTCACCTTCCATTGGATATAATGGCTAAGTCAGATTGAAAGCAGGCGTAAGAAAAGTAGCGATAAGCGCGGTTAGCGCTACTTTTCTTATCGCCATGCAAGTTAGCGGGAGGTTTATTGATAGGAGAAATGTCGGTTAGCGACATTTCTCACGTTATTTTTGTGCGGAACGCCCACTTTGCATCTCATTAGAGATGCAAATCTGGGCGTTGAGGGAAAGGGCGCTAAGGCAAGGATTCACGCGATAGCGTGACCTTGCTGATAATGCAATAAAATTATTGCCGCTTTTCACCCGATAACAGACGCTAAAGCGGCGATAATTTTATCGCGGCGCCTTGATGATATGCCCCTTAATTTTTACAACAACGACTGGCTCTGACTATTCACACAACTTAGTATCTGTGCTTATATTTTAGGCACCTGTTTTTTCTAATTGTATACAGGTAGACGGCTCTATAATCCCACACAAATATACATCTAGGTCCTATCTTGGGGGTTCTTAAAGGTGGAGAGGATCGAATCCAGAGATGTGTAATGGGTCATCTTTGGATCCCTCTCTGTTCTTCTCCAGGTAATGCTACACTATCACTCTTTGCCCGTTTACAAACCACCTTATTCCATTTTGCTAACGGTGGTGCCCTAACTGCCTCCCGTGGATCACTATACATCTTTTTGCTAGGATCAGGGCTAGGTCTGTAAATTGAATTCCAAGTTTCTTAGCCATCGTCCTGGGCAGCAAGCCTAGAAGCAGAGCTCTGGTGTATATACATGTTCTATG
This sequence comes from Triturus cristatus, assembly GCF_964204655.1. Classification (NCBI taxonomy): domain Eukaryota; kingdom Metazoa; phylum Chordata; class Amphibia; order Caudata; family Salamandridae; genus Triturus; species Triturus cristatus. Next base: position 141,620,961 of record NC_140580.1, on the reverse strand, counting down.
TTCAGTATAATCTCTGTTTGAGCTATTATCTTGCTTCAGAATTGTTATGATTGCAGCACCAAATTGTATCATAAAAGTCCAAGTTGGTAAGATCACGTATCGGACATTTTATATTGTCTGTTCCCAATATTAGATTGATATTTTAGCTGGTTATGTGTCTCCAATGGAGAGAGTTAAACTGAGTATACTTTTACCTTGCATTATTCTATACTTTCTGTGTGTATTGAGGACCTTCTCCCAGTCCCTGTCAGTCATTTCCCTTCCATTATGGTTGCCCTACTTCGTCCTCCTATTTTGTAGTCATGCTTACAGGTTGATTGTTTTTGCTCTTTTTTTCTGGTACATTTTGGGTATTCCCTTCATCAGTGGAAAAAGCTATGCTTTTCATCCAGATGTATCTATGGACTTAGCTTAATGGTTTTGCTTAATGGTTACGGGGTGAGTGTCACTCATTTGGTAACAATAAACATATTTCTATCTGTTAATAGCACCAAGACACTCCTGGTGTTTGAATGTGAGCTCTACTGATACACCTATTATGTAAGCATGGACTACCGCTGCCTGTGTTATACCTATTTTGTGGCTGACACATGTATTGCTGCTGCATGTGCTTTACCAGAATGCAGCGACCAGACTTGTAATGGATCTTCCCAAATTCCACCCTGTTTCAGCATCCATTTGTAAGCTGCCCTGGCTTCCCTTAGGAAAGAGAATTCTGTTCAAGGCCCTCTGCCTTGTCCATAAGGCTCTTCACAACACAGGCCCTGAAGGTATCAGACGGCTCTTCCTACAGTATGTCCCTACCAAACAACTGCGGTGTGCCAACAAAAACTTGTTGGTAGTTCCCAGGTACAGGAGAGCCAGGTGGGGGGAAGAGCCTTTTTCTGTTGCTGCCTCTAAGCTCTGGAATTCTCCACCCCCTATCGATCTCTGGGCAAAACTCTCCCCTTTTGTTCCACAAGGCATTAAAAACATGGCTCTTCACTCTTAATTGCTAGGCCCCCTCTGTGCTTCCTCCAACCTCCCACGCTATCCGTAGCGCCTTGACAACTTTGGGCAGAGTTCGCGCTCTACAAGACTTATATTCATTCATTCATTCACCTGGACTTCATATATGAGAGAAGACTATGCTGTTTCTAAGTGTTTTGCAGGTTCTGTGAGTGAAGGAATCTTGCATTGCACTTGCCCCTCCTGTTATTTGTGTAAGTGAAGCTTTGGAAAACATTTCCGGCAACAGGAGCCGAAAGGTTAACAATACCAATGCTTGTTTAAATTCCGAACTGCTTCACTTAGCACTAAGCACCACCTTAACACATTCCTTATTACTCAGCTGTTCCTCTGCTCCAGAGGCAGTACCTTGTGGTTCCAGCATATTCTGAAAAGCCTTTATCTCAACCCACAAACGTTTGTGCCAGGCTTCACATGCCTTCACGGTGCCAGTCTGTGAAAGGAGCCCCCCTCATTCCTCATCTACAGAAATCAGCCATTAAAGCCTTCCGCGTGAGCAGCTGCTGTTAAGGCCCGGTAATTCGGGATACCAGCTAGCGTAGAACGAGGGCGTAAAATGTGCTGCACCCATGCCGAGAAGCGCTGGGACTCTTTCTCAAATTTAAGAACAACAGCAAGTACTTCGTTGCTGTCAAGTTAAACGACTATTGAAACGTGATAAAATAACTTTTGTACACAACTTATAAAAATAGGAGATAGTTTTGAAATGCAGGCTTTTCCGTTAGCAAAATGAAACAAGTCATTTTCGTAACAAGTCAACAAGCCTACGGAAGCGAATACGATTTTATACAAATAATGTAGGCCCATGCATACGCCAAAAGGGTCTTACAGATTGAGACAAAATATAGGAAATTTTAATATTTTAAGTATTGTTAGTTTATATTCGTTTGAGTAAAACGAACCGTATATTTATCTGGTCGTACGCCATCTCTGCCGACAAACCAGCCAAAAGATGGGTGTTTATCCTCCTTGCGCCTGCAGTCCCGGAGCATATCCCCTGCCTAAAAACAGTGCTTAATTTGAGCAGGTGGTTTCCGGTGCTCATCACCGGCACTTATGACGGTCTGCTTTTGAGATGAACACAATATTTGTTTTTTCATTCAAAATTCATTAAAGTGACTAATACCTGCTGGCCAATCTATGCTTGTAGCTATGAGGGCTTGAATTAGTCTTAATTGTCACACTTGTAGAGGTGGACAGTTATTAGCTTTATTGGACTGCCATTGGTAACGTTGGCAGGGACAATAGGTTGTGCAAGCTGCAGTGGCCCTGTAACGTAGGCCCTGGTGCTTATGCTTTTTACAAATTAAGCACAGCCAAAAAAGGAATGGGGTGGGGGTTCTGTCTTCCACATGCCCTTGTCCACAGTTGTGCTGTACAATGCAACAAGAATTGGCAAAGACAATAACACTTGCCTATGGGAGACCTATTGACTTTGTCAATCAATCAGGATTCATAAGGCGCAGCTAAAATCACCCGATAGAGTAACCAGGCTCTTGCAGGCCCAGGGGCTTATCGAACAGTCAGGTCTTGAGGGTCATTTGGAATTCCCAAAATGAGGTGATGGTTCGGAATTGTGTGGGGAGGCTGTTCCAGGTCTTTGCTGTGAGATGGGAGAAGGAGAGTCCTCCACTTCTGCTTCAGTAGATGCGGGGAGTATGTGCAAGTGAGAGGGAGGCAGAGCGTTGTCTTCTCGGCGGTTGGTGTAAGTTCAGGCAGTGGTTAATATAGGCAGGTCATTGGTTGTGTAGAGCCTTGTGTGCGTTGGTCAGCTGCTTGAATTGGCATCTCTTCTGTACGGGAAGCCAGTGGAGTTGCCTGAGGTGGGGTGTGATGTGGGTTCGTCAGAGAAGGCCGAGGTTGAGTCTGGCTGCGGTGTTCTGTTATGCTCTGAAGTCTCAGTAGGAGGTTTGTAATTCCTACGTAGAGAGCAGAGTCCAGTCAGCTGGTGATAAGGGCCTGTGTCACAGTGTGTCTCGTGTGTAGGGGTAGCCACTTGAAGCATGTAGCACGTAGCATGCACAGAGTGAGAAAGCTGGGGAGACCGGTTATCTGTGGGTTCAAGGTGCGCTTGTTGTCAATGATGATTCTGAGGTTTCTGGCGTGGTCGAGGGAGTGAGTGCGGGGTTTAGGTCTGATGGCCACCAGGAGTCGTTCCATGTGTTGCTGCTGTTGCTGAAGATCAATCAATTTCTTTTAGCCATGTCGTAGGGAAGCGCATGTGGCAACTGTGTACCATGGCTGAAAGTTAGAAATAAAAGTGCTATGATGTGCACAACACTGACTGCGAGGGGCATTAATCCGTGTTCTTAGTATGGGATTATACTCTATTTACACAAAAAAGAATGAATTATGTTATAACCGAGCTGAAGTTCGCTGTGTTGGCCCAGCATGAAGACAGTGCCAAAAAGGGCGTGTAGAACAGTGGCATCTGCATCTCTTTTTACATTTCTTTATTGGCATTTCAGTGATCACAACATACATCACATATAATTGTCGAAGTATGATGCATATTTGTAGAAACACTCTGCAATGCCCAATTCAAACAACAGGGGGCGGGACGGGGGGCGGGGACGCATTGTCAGTTACATATATATCCTGCTATTCTTGCATCCAGCGAAGAGAGAGAACTGTACAGTTCACAGCCTATCTTTGTTTACAAATATACAGCGACACTGTGAGTATAGTGCTCCTACTAGCTAGTTCCAAGTTGGTCGGGGTCTGTAGCTTGGAGCTGCCCCGGTCCTACTTGTGCGTGCATGTTTGAGTTATTGTCATGAGACCGTTGGGGAGTTGGGGCCGTCAGTTCTGCGATTGCGTAGCCATGTTACAAACGGGTCCCAAATGTCTTTAGGGCGGGACGCAGCCGTCATTAATTCCCAGAAGTTGGCAGTAAGTAATGTCATGCACCCAAGTGTCTATTAAAGGTGCATTTTGTTTCCTCCAGTGCATGGCAACTCGGCGTTTGGCTAGCAGGAGCAACATTGCAAGTAGGCGGCGAGTGCCTGAGTGACAGGGCTTCTATAACGCAGCCCAGCAATAGAGGTATGAAGTATTATCTCCAGTATTTCTTGAATGCTTTCAGACGTTTCCTTCCAGAAACGTGCTATGGGGGGGCATTCCCATGCCAGGTGGAGGAAGGTCGACTGCAGGGAGTGGCATCTCCAACAGTTGGCGTCTGAGCTGAGGCCCATTCGGGAGAGCTATACAGGGGTACAATAAAAGCGGTAAAGAAATTTAAAATGGATCAGCCTTAATTTGTAATTTTGGGTTAAGAGTTCCATTTGGTCACAACAGAAGCGCCAGTGTTCGTCTGTCATATGTGAGTGTAGTTCTTTTCCCCATTCTCAGATTGCCTTTGGTGTGGTGACCGGGGTGGTATTTTGTGTAATATTATAGAGGCGTGTTATGAGCTTGCGCGCTGAAGTCTCACTCAGTATATGTTCTAGCGCCGGGAGCTTGGGAGGGTGACTTGGGAATGAGTTTTGTATCTGGCAGCACGTTGCTCGAATCTGATAATATAGTAACAGTGTCGAGAAGTCAGGTGGATTGTCCCCAGTTGGTGTTGGGGGGGGGGGCATAAATGTGTCTCTGAGGTATAGGTCCGCAAATGTGTTCATGCCGAGTTTGCGTGTCTTTTTCGTGCTGCCTATGTCTTTTAATGGTGGTATTTGCGGGTTGTTGGCTAGGGCAGTGATTCCCAAACTGTGTGCCGTGGCTCCCTGGGGAGCCATCAAACCTATCCAGGGGAGCCACGCGGCAAGCACTTTAATGCATTTAATGTTGATGGGGTTGTTGGCTTTAGTTGAACAAATTAGACTTAAACGCATGATTTCAATGATTTGTACATGACATGCCTAAAGCTGTAAACGTAGTTCTTAATTGATGGCGTGTCGAGGGAGATGACCTCCATATTTCACTGGATCCCCACGTTCCAAAGTAAGCGGAAGATGCCTTATTTATTTTGTTAGACTTGTTAATAGTTTCGGGTTTTTTCCAAATGCATTTTACACCAATGTAAGTTATCAGGAAAGAACAGTTGTCCTGTCTATGAAACACACTAAGTACTATTATGTATTGACATTTGTACTTGAATCAAAGGTACTTTCAGTACACCTTTCTTTCAGTACACACACATTTCCAGACAGGCCTGCTCTCTCCTCGAGCACAGGGAAGTAAAACAGCATTTACGGCATAATGCCAACATTTGGAAGCAAGAAAGAGGGTCGTTTAAAAAAAAAAAAAATCTGAGGAATTTATTTTACTTGAATTGATTTGGAGGCAATTTTAGGGAGGAGACAGCAAAAATGAAGCTGTATGTGGTTTACAAAATCGTGAATCACCCTGGTGAGACAGGTGTGTTGGCACGTATGACATGGGTAGAAATGGAAGTGCATGCAAATATTCTTCAAGTGCAGAAACACAATGGGGCCTTTATGCATGGGGGTGCTATCTAGCTCTGTAAGTCGGATAAAACAGTTTGAGAGGGTACTCTAAAAATGGCATGGTCAAAGAAGTGTAACTAGGAATATTTTATTAGAGGCACCGCCTTATTGACACGAAACACCCTGCGTATATGATTATAATAACTTCATCAGCTTCATACCAATTATTTTCAGGGAGAAAAATGCAAGTGGTCCCAAGGCCGGGCTTACATTCCCCCCCCCCCTTCCAAAAAAAGTAACAGTGGGGAGCCACAGGCAATGGCCAATGGGTTAAGGGAGCCATGGGTCGAAAAAGTTTGGAAACCACTGGGCTAGGGGCATAAATGGGGCATATAAGATCGTGGTTCCGACTCTGTTCCGCAGACCCTTCCAGGCCCACCGAAGTGTCTCCACTGTGTTGACTTCATTTCTAGGGCGTTTGAATATTTGAAATGCTGCTACCTGTAATGGAATAGGGTCTATTTTGTCTTTTTCGATGGCGGTGTGGGGTTGGAATGGGGTTGGGTGTAACCAGTGGTGGAGAAACTGGGCTTGAGCACAATAGGCATATAGCGGAATGTCTGGGGCTTCCAAACCGCCTTGCTGGAGGGTAACCGTGAGGAGTTCCCAGGGAACTCTGAACTGTTTGCCTGCCCATACTAACGATATCATAAGAGAATGCAGCTTTTGAAATATTGTCTTATTAAGTGGCAAGGGGAGGTTGACGAATAGGTATAATAGCTTGGGGATAATGATCATTTTTGTTGCAGGTTTTCTGCCTGCGAGAGACAGTGGCAGCTTGGACCAAGTACTTACTTTCCCCCCCAATCATGTTATCGTACAGCCGTAGTTCATAGTTCAGAGATCTTGTGTGTCGCGGCTCAGCCAGATCCTCAGATATTTAACTGGGCCCTAGGCCCAGGTTAATGGATAATCTATCCTGAAGGGGTATGTGTGATCAGTAAGGGGAAATAATGTGGATTTGGTCCAATTTATCTGTATCCCTGGTAGACCCCCCAATTTAGTTATTTCCCATAGTATTGGATTTAGATTTACTTTGGGGTCATGTATGTATAGAGTAATGTCATCTGCAAAAAACGAAATGATGAGCCCTCTGGAGGTGAAACCCAGTCCCCTGGCAACATGATGTTGTCGAAGTTGTGCCGCCAGTGGCTCCATCGCTATGGTGAAGAGGCGATAGAGGGAACCTTTGTCGTGTATCCCGCTTTATGTGGAATGGGGTCGAGATCATACAGCTGAACCGCAGTCTAGCAGTGGGTTTAGTGCACAAAAGACAAATCTGTTGTATAAATAATGGTCTGAGCCCTAGACTCGTAGGGATAGGAAAGAGATACCTCCATTCCAAAGAGTCAAATGCCTTGGTGGCATCCAGTAGAGTCACCAGGGCAGGGACTTGGGGGTCCAGGTAGTATAAGACCGCAAATAATGTACACAGGTTGTTCACCGTTGAACGTCCGGGTATGAAACCAGATTGGTCAGGTCTAGCAATGAGTGGCATTAGGGCTGTAATCTATTTGGGAGCAATTTTGCATAAATCTTGTTGTCTATATTAAGAGTCTCGTAGACTGGGGTTTTTTCCGGGCTTAAGCAGTGTCAGTCTGACTGCCTCATGCATTGTAGGCGGAAGGGTTCCTAGTTGCATTGATTCTTGGTAGACCTTAAGAAGGAGCGGCTCCAAGAGCTACGCATAGCATTTATAAAACGAGGCCGTTAGGCCATGTGATCTGGGTGCCTTGTCGCTAGCGAGATTATTTATGACTTGGATCATGTCGTCAGTAGTGAAGGGTTCATCAAGGTAAGCTCGGTGTGCATTGCTTAGCCATTGTAATTCAAGTGAATCTAGGTATGTAGTTAGTTCTTCGGGGACATTGGGGATGATGGAGGAGTATAGTGAAGAGTAAAAGCTAGTGAAGCAGTCCAGTATGTTCTGTAGGTCTCTTATGGAATTTGAGTCATTGTCTAATATCTCTGTTATGAAGGAAGCATTACGTGCTGGTCTAAGGATAGTGGCTAAGGTTTTCCACAGTCTGTCGCCCACTCCATATCTTCTGGCGATAGCGTACTTCCCTAGGAAATTTGATTCCCGCCAGGCTTCTTTCTTGTATTCCGATATGTGCTCCCTGAGTGTCGCGAGGTGTGTCTGTTCGTCAGTGTCATAATAATGTACTTCTGTCTCCCTGATCAAAGATTCCAGTTTTTCCCAGGGTGTCTGATGGCTCACAATTCACCTGCTTGTCTACAAATGCATGACCCCCGGATTACCACTTTGAAGGCTTCCCAGAGCATGGAGTGAGAAGAGACCGATCTTTCATTCAGGGCGAAATAGTTCACTATGTCTTGCCGTATTTCCTCCCTAAAGGCCTCGCCTAACATTGCTTGAGGTGGGAGTCTACAACTAAATTCCCTACGAGTTATCGGTGGGATTGTTAGGCGGAGAATGACAGGTGCATGATCTGACAGTGACCTAGGTAGGTGTCTAGTGTCTGTTGTCATGTCGCTATGTTTTTAGAGACTAGCTAGAAATCTAACCTCGACCAGGCATTATGCTGAGTGGAAATGCAGGTCCCCTCTCGGTCCCCATGGTGTCATTGCCTCCATAAATCCACCAGTGGATTATCTCCCATTTTTTAGTTTAATATCTCTCGCGCTTTAGGGTGTAAGCTTCGGAAAGAGACGATTCTGTCATCATCTAAGATGGCGTTAAAGTCTCCTCCCAGATTATGGTATTGCAATGTAAAGGCATGATTTTTGCCCAGATAGTACTAACATTTTTTGGATCATCTGCGTTTGAGCCATAAATTGAAGTCATGGTGATTGGAGTAGTTCCCACTCTGCCTCCCGGAACCACATATCTGCTGTCGGGGTCTACCAATGTGCGTTGTATATTCTAACCAAGGCCTCTGCAGATCAATACGGCCACTCCTCTGGCATAATTGGAGTAAGCCGATTGATAAGTATCCCCCCAATGTTTATGCCGAAGTTTGGTATCCGTGTTGCTGTTAAGGTGCGTTTCTTGTAGGAAACATATATCAATGTTGTGGTGAGCTAAGTATGCCTGTATGAGGCGAGTTTTTCTATAATCGTTTAGGCCTTGGATGTTTAGGTAGTGATTAGGAAGTTATAGGTGGTCATTTAGAGCCTAAATATGTAGTGTGTAGTATGTGTAGTCAGGTCTGGCTGACATACTTGCTTGTGGTCTCCCAGTGTCGCTGTACTAATAGGATTCAGTTGTTAACATAATTCCTGCCCAGTCACATGGTGCTTAGCAGCATGGTTGCTTCCAAGTGCATGTTGAATTGCATTGTACCCCATCCGCCCCCCAGCTAACGGTAACCTGTCTACTCCCTCCCACCCACCTCCCACACCAACACCCCCAATCATGTTGTGGAAAAGAACCCTACCCCCTTCCCTTGATCATAACAATGTCCCAAACTTAAAGTAAGAACAAAATACGGAGCTCTCCCTGGGAGCCTGCAGTGACCGGCGAACTGCCCTGCCTGAAGGCAGGGTGGCCGAGGTTCCAGTAGCTAGACTAAGGAACGAGAACAAACTTAGTTCCTACATTAGAGAACTACGTTATCAACATAGTATGAGCATGTACAGTTTGCCTCCCATTGACGTTGCCAGGCTTCTGTGCATCGATTCCTTGTTTATTTTATGCTTTACAGTATTTATGCGCTGTAGTATAATTCTATGCTGCTGAGTCCAGCACTCGGAGGAGAGCAATGCGAGGGTTCTGAGGAACGTTTCTGGCCTCCGATATGTTTTGCAAACTTGCGGGCCGATTTGATGTCGGTGAAGAAATGAGTATGTCTGTCATATGTTATCTTAAGCTTGGCTGGGTATAGTAGGGCATATGGTACATCGGCCTGCTGAGGAATGCGTTTTACTAGCATGAAGTCTCTGCGGGCCACCTGAACAGTGGGCATGAAATCGGGGAAGAAATATATGTTGTTGCCCTGGTGATTTATGCTTCCTCGTTCCATGGAGGATCGTGTTGCGTCTCTATAATTGAGCAGTTGGGCTAGAATTGGTCTGGGTATTGTACCAACGGGGGGTCTGGGTGAGAGTAAGTGATAAGCCCGCTGAACCACAAAGACAGCAGAGAGCTAGGGCCAAAGAGCTTGCGCAGCAGGCTTTCAACGTAAACCTCCATTTTAGGGATAGATGTGTCGAGGGTTGCGTTATTCGCCAATCTGGATTTCAATGTGCCAATAACTTGCTCCACCAATCAGAAGCTTTTGGACGGTAACTGCAATGAAACTTTAGCTCAACCTGTAGTGCTCTGCATAGCATTTCCAGGACCTCCTTATTAAAATGAGTTCCTCAATCTGAATAAAGAGAGGACGGCAATACAAAACGTGGAATCAACTCTCTTACCAATAATTTTGCCACAGTCAAGCTGTCATTTCTGCGTGTTTGATAAGCTTCAATCCATTAAAAAAAAATGCATACAATGACCAAAACATACCTCAAACCGCAAAGGGGCATTCAATAAAGTCCATTTGCATTTGGTTGAAGGGACGTGCGGATTTACTAATGGGACACATAAAAAACTGTGTTTTTCTTCCAGGGTTCTGTTGTTGACACACTACATACCTGTGACACAATGTCTCTGCTGTCAATCTGAATCTAAGATTAGCCCACACATTGGAAAATGTGCATTATTGCATCTCTTCCAACATGTACAGGACCATGGTAATATCTTGCCATACGTGGTAATAAACGTGTGAGGCAATACAGATCTGCTATCAGTGTAAACCCAAATACCATCCTCTCTTATGTTACATCTTACTCCCACCCACCCTTGTTGGTCAGTTTCTGTCACTTCCTCTTGAAGCTTCCTCACCTCATCCCAGGTATCCACTGCTGAGAACAATAAATTGCAATCTGTGATGTCTGATGTTTCATTCAACATGTCTTCATTAAAAGGATGCACATTTAGTGCACAATACTTTGCCATTTCATTAACATGTCCATTTCCAGCAGTGAAATAGTCAGTGCCCTGCCTATGAACAACACACATCACAACTGCATTTTGGGCAGGCAAATGTAGGGTCCACTAAAGGTTTTTCACACACGCTATAATTCGTATTGGTGAACCAGAGGATGTTATGAACCTACGCTGTGACCACAATTGCTCGAAGTCAGGTACAACTCCAAAGCCGTACTGACTGCTCGTGTAAATTGTAAATCTGAGTTGCTCTGAAACGTTGCAAGCCCATGTCAAGGCGACACGTTCTGCGATCTGGGCAGAATACGCTCTTTGCAACCATGATGCTTCCACATTACCTCCAACTGTACACACAGCATAAACAGCTTTCAGATTTCTTCATTGTCTCTCAAATAAGATCCATCAACAAACAACACATGAACAGATTCAGGCAATGGTTTGTCCAAAATATCCAGACACAGTTTCGCAAATAATTCAGTCACATCCAAGCAACCATGTTCAAGTTCATCAGTCACGTTCTCATTTCCAGGCAATGGCTTCAAAGTAGCTGGATTCAAAATCATGCATCTTTTCACTGTCACATTTTCTGCACTAAGCAAAATCTGCTCATGCTTAGTAAAACGACTGTTAGTCAGATATTGTGGGCATGTATGTGTCAACAGTATCTCCACTAAATAGGGTTCAAATGCAGACAGTGGATGTCACATCACTATACTTTTTCACTGTTCAAGACACACACATGCAGTTGCAACAGCTTTCAAGCCATCAGGCAATGAAGCCGCAACAGGATCAAGAATAGACGAAAATTAGGTGATCGGTCTGCGATTGCTTCCATACATCTGTGTCAACACTGAAAGAGCGCGGCCTTCTCTTTCACTGCAAAACAACACAAAACACGTATTGTAATCAGGCATTCTCAATGCTTAGGGCCCTACAAAGGTATTCTCAAAACACAGTGAAAGCAGTCATACAACTGCCATTCAATGTACTGGATCAGATATGTCTGTGTGTTATCCTCTGTAGAGGTTTTGCTGTCAATGAAAAATTCGTAATCCATTGCTGACAGTAGCCCACCGTTCTTAAGAACAGGCAGACTTCCTTTTGGGTAGTTGGTGGATTCATGTTAAGAATTGCTGCAATCCTTTTCTCGCTCCTTTTTCAATGTGATGTCCTAAGTACAAGACTTCTGTTTTGCAAAACTGTAACTTTGTCGGAGATACTTAATGTCCGTTTTCTGCTAAGTGGTTCAAAAGCACAAAAGTATCAATCCTGCAAGCTTGTTTTGTATTTGGCGTCACCAATAGGTCATCAATGTACTGCACTAGCACTGAATGATTTGGCATTACCAGACACTCAAGATTCTTTTTAAGTATCTGGTTAAAGATCGAGGTGTTTTCCATATACTCTTGTGGGACTCGGCACCATGCCAAAACATGACTGCCAAAATGGAATGCAAAAAGATACTGAATATCCTTGTGCAATTGATTTGAGAAAAATGCCTGCTGTAAGTCAATAAAGGAACAACGATCTAACTAAATCTATGCAAATACTGCACAATACGATACTTGCCATTTGGCTTGTGCAAGCCCATAATAGGAGAGTTACATGAACTTCTCCTCTAAGATGCCTTGTTCAATCATTGAGTCGATCACAGGAGCAATTCCGGCAATAGTATCTAGAGTCAAATTGTATTGTGGGATTTGTAGAAATTCAGCATTTGGTTTAACTGTGATTCGTACTGGTTCAACACCTTTGGTTAGTCCAATATCTTTACCTGTAACGTACTAGACTTCAGGTAACATGGTGTCTCTCAGTTCAGTGGACAACCCCTTGTCAGGAGAGTATACATTCCCAAATCACTTTTCTGCTGAGCAAGTTTAAAACCAACATCTTCATAAATTGTGTGAAACTCAATACCTCTTGGTACAGTAAATGGAACAAATAACCTTCCACAGTAGGCCACGCCCAAACAGATTCACTGGACTTGTATCACACACCACACATCGATGTAGATCATCAAAGGACCCTATTTTAACTGAGGCAGGTTCTTAAATTGGGGTGGGCAACTTTGTATTCGTAACTTCTACAACTTGGATACTTCCTCCCAAGAGCGGTAGGTTAGGAACCTCTGCTGTTCTCACAGTAGAGGGGTAGTACCAGTATCGACGAGGAATAAAATATGATTCCCATCCACGTCTCCATCCACATAGGGACCACTCTGGTCTACCTGTAAGGCTGCTCCAAGTATGTATTCCTCCTCCTCCCTCAGGCACCGTCAGGCTTACGGATTCTGGTTAAAATCATCTAACTGAATCAAATAATGTTGTGATACATTCTGGTCCTGGAAAGAGTTTGTGTTCTACTGATTTGCATTATACCTTTTCACCTGTACATTCTGTTGAGGCATCAGAGCTTGGGGCATTTGGATTGACTGAGATACATTAGGACTTTGTATTCTCAGATCTTGTGAATGTTGAGTATCTGTCATGTTATTCCCTTGAGACTGTACACATTCTACATTCTGCATCCAATTCCCTACATTATTCACAATTGACTTACACTTGCATTTCCAGTGTCCAAATTTTCCGCAAGCATGACATAGATTCAAATTCTTCAAAAGCAATACATTAACACCATTTGTTGGACCTACTGGATTACCACAAACTCTACCTTGTGACTGAAAATTCTTGTGACTGTTGTAAACCATTAACACACTGCATCATTGGAACTTGTTGATATTCTCCCTGTGCTGAAGAAATATTGTCAAAACAATCTGATTCTGACCCTTCTGCATTGCTCTTATCCGAGCAACCATCAACTTCTCCTAAAGTTTCTTGTGCTTCATCTCAATCTCATCTCCACAGTATTTTGCATAACACAAAATCTTGTCTAATGGTTACTTTGCCAACAAAGCAATTGCTATCAAATCATGTTAGAAATATCAGGTCTCAAACCATGTACAAATCTGTAAACAAAATCTCCCATATCATTTCAGCAACATTATCCAAACCACTATATTGTTTGAAAGCCTGTATCAATCTCTCATAATTGTCATGTACTGTCTCTTTTAGTTCCTTTGTTTTTCTGTCAATCTGTTGCCAATCAATCTCTTTTGTGGAAATGTTAGTCTTCAAGTGATTTATCACCTGCTGGTATTTCTTCAATACCACTGGGAATGGTGCTCCTGTTCTAGGATCCCTCTCTGTTTCTGCCTCAGGCCAATCCACAGTAACGTTACATTCGTCCCACATGTCACCTGGTACCACAATGTCAGAATATTCAAATCAATCCACAAAACGTTCGAAATGTTCACAAATCTTTCAATCTCTCTGTACCATTCCACTGGATTTTCTCTCAATTTCGGGAAATCATTTGTAAATGACAACATATCAGGTCTTGTCCATAGTACATGAACATAACCTCCAGCAGGTACTTCTCTCATTGGGAGCATCCATATTTCACCTTAATTTCCATCTAGGACATCAAGTAAGGACTGCACCCTAACTCTTTCGGGGGTGGGTAAAGGTAAAGGGAGGTGTTGCATTGATGGGTATTTATGAATACTCCTGGAATGGTTCGTACTTGGTTGGCAGCAGATGTTGGAATTAGAATAATTCTGTGTCATGATGAGATGTAGAATGTTGTTATGGCTATTTATGGGAACTTGTGGAATATTGAGGGGTTTTCCTCTTTGTGTTCCTTTTGAATGATGTATTTGCTCTGATCATCTTGTGGACCTGTTTATTTACTGAAGTAAAATACTTGAAACGTTCTGGCTGCGTCCTGTTTTATTGAAGAGTGAGCACTACAGTTTTGGCGAAAAGCTGATGAGCCATAGTACCTGAACAAGATCCACCAAGATACTACGAAGTTGCCCCGGAACAGAAGCACGTTATTATAACAAACATTATCGACTACTGAAAAGATGTATGTACATTTTAATTAAATATTATTGTGCTTGTGAAAAATTGGCAATGCAGCATCTATAACTGCCAAGTTTACTGTTAAACTGTTCTTGCACCAGCTGGCCTCATGGGAGGTGGAATCACAGATCAACTGCTCTCACACCTTCATCTTGAACATACACATGCAGCATATTGTTTGCAAGTGCTATCTAGAAGTGGAATCTTTAATCTCACGCATAAATGCGCCTGTGCAGTAGCATGCAGTTTGTCGCTCACGAGGACACTCAAGGAAATATATGATGCTAGAACCTATGTGATATCAACACGCAGTTTCAAGGAAATACCAGAACACTGACTGAATCAACAACGGAAAAAAATCTATTAAGGAAACTCAACGTGTTTAAAGGAACGTGAAAGCACTTTAGTTCAATTGGATGAATTTGTGTTTCTTTTTTCTATTTACATTACATAAAATTGAAGATTTTATAAAACTCAGATACAGTGATGAAAACAAACAGTATTTGAGGTACAGCATGTTGTCGTTTCTACTACAGTAACATTATTAGAGGGTTTGTCTTTACCTCTCGCATTTATCTCTACTTTTACTCCATACTATGGCTAATTCAAGTGTCACTAACCAACCAGCATTATTTTTACACACTCCAGGGAAACGTGTGATAAAGTGGAAACATTGACACAGGTCCTTTGAGAATTACTTAATTGCCATTAATGGTAAAAAATCTGATTGTGAATGTAAAAGGGGATTAATGTTTGGACTTTTGGGTAATGCTGGTGAAGAAATTATATTCATCTACCAGAGGTCAAACCTTATACTGGACAGTTTGTGCTAATTAATGAGTATGAAGAAGCAGTAAAAAGATTGGAGAACCAATTTACAGAAGAACCAAGTGTAATGGTAGAAAGACATGGGTCTTTTTATGAGAAAACAACATGAACATGAAAGCTTTGAGGAAATCATTGCTAGTTTACGTATTCTAGCAGCTTTGTGTAAATTTGGGGATATGATTGCTACGTATTTACGAGATCAATTTGCATTCCACTGTTATTCACAGAAAATACAGGAAAGATTTTTGGCATATAGGAACCCAAATTTTTTTGTTGTTGTTTTTTTTTCTTTTTTTAAATTTTTTATTGTAAGTATGAAATGTTACTTCAACAGTGACATATACAGTATACAGACAGCTCATAGTATAGAGAGTGTACAATCTATGGATACAGAAGCACATGGGAACCCAAAGTTAAATGGGGTCATTGACATAGCGAAAGGAACTGAGAGATCGCTAATGTCTTCAAGAATATTATCTGCTGAGTGTTCACACAACCATTCAGTTTGTGCTGTTAACAAAAACAGAAATGTTGAGAAAAGAGGTGAATATCCTATTGCTCTCCATGACAGAAGCAAATTTAACAGACCCAACTCTTAGAGAATCATAATGTGTTATAGACTTGGGGCCAGATGTATGACCAATTTTAGCATGCGCTAATGGGTTAGCGACCCGTTTGCGCATGGTAAAATTGGAATGGCCATGTACTAACACAATTTTGCGAGTCACAAATGAATTGCGACTCGCAAAAATGTGTTTAGAGACTTGCTATTTGGAAGGGGCATTCCCTTCCAAATAGTGACTTTCTAACCCATGTACGGATGTTTTGCTACCGCAATTGCGGTTGCAAAACACTCTCAAATTACCACCCTCTTCAAGAAGGTGGTAATGGAGTCGCAAAGGGGTGGTAATGGAGTCGCAAAGGGGAAGGGGTCCCCAGGGGACCCCTTCCCCTTTGGACAGGCTCTGAAAATATTTTTTAAGGGCAGGCAGTTTCATTTTTTATTTTGAAATGCATCCCATTTTCCTTTAAGGAAAACGGGCTGCTTAAAAAAAATGCTTTATTTAAAAGCAGTCCCTGACATTGTGGTCTGCTGAGCCCAGCAAGCCACCATCCCGGGGAGGGCCTGTCATTCCCAATGGGCTCGCAAATTGCGAGAGGCTGATTAATATTCATGAGCCTCGCAATTTTCACCCCATTGAGAATCGCAAACAGTGTTAAACACACTGTTGCACATTGGATTTAGCGCCTCGCAATTTTCGACGCGCAATTTCGAGGAGCTAAATCCAATGGTCATACATCTGGCCTTTGGTTCTGAGTCTGATTTAGGAAACTATTCAGGATGTTCTCCAATAAGAAAGAAGTGTTTGAAATGTCAAAAAAATTGTTTTTTTTGTAGAAGTAATAGAATATTTAGTCATGTGAAAGTGAATTCATTTGAAGAATTTAATGAAAAAATATGTGCAAATATTGTTCTAACAGTTGACACAAAACCAGACATGTTCAAGGGGCATTAGGTATAGTTCATAGAGGTAGCATGGAATGCCATATTATGGCTGATTAAGGGTCACCAATAACCATTTTAGTTGATCACATATTCTATAAACTATGGAGAAATGTGAAACTATTGGACTCGAATGTCAAACCAAAAGTATTTGGTGGAGTTGACATTTACATGTTGGGATACTTTAATTATATTCTTGAATTTAAAGGGCGTACTACAAAAACAAAGATTTATGTGGCTGGGAGAGGAAGAGACATAGTGTGATGGTAAGATCTTGTTAAACTTGGTATTATGCTCAAACTGGGTTTCTCTGAACCCATTGTATTGGGTGACATGCCTATTGTAAATGTGGAAGAAAGGGATAGAAGTCCTGATGTGGAATAGGTTTTAGATAAGCATAAAAGGTGTTTTCCTCACATATTGGATGCGTGAAAGGTTTTGAGTATCATATCAAATTGAAAGAAAATGCCAAAGCAGTTCGAAATGTGCCATTATCAGTTAGGAAGGAGCTGAAGTAATTGCTGACCATGTTATGTATGGATGGTATTTGTGAGCTCACTGATTCATATGAGTGGGTTTCAGGAGTGGTCATTACAAAAGAAAATCTTTTAAAATCTGTGTACCACCAAGTTAAAATGCCTGAAACGTCTAAAGATTTCACCACGTTTGTACCGCCATTTGGCACTTATAGATCCTTGCGGCTACCTTTTGGCCTGGCATCAGCTGCCAGTGTTTTCCAAAAGTTAATGGATCATCTTTTTGAACGCATATATGGGGTCCAGACTTTTCAGGATGTATGACTCATGAACATATTAACATTTTAAATACAGTTTTGGAAATATTTGAAAGCATGGGGTATGACCATTAGCAAAACAAAATGCACATTTCTACAAACAAAGGTAAGAGTACATACTGTGTCCACTGCAGGAATTACACCTAAAGATGATCTGGTCAAACCAATTAGGGAGGCACCTGTTCCTACAAACAAGGATTCCCTGAGATCGTTTTTACATATGAGTGAATACTATGCCTGATATACGCAGGGATATGCTATTCTTCTGGAACGATTGCAGACGTTGATATGTATCTTGATAAATGTATTGAGTGTGTTGGTTTCGACAAGCATTGGGAAGACAAGCATTTGCTTGGTATTCCTGATGGACCCTGGGTGAAATTGAGCACTGATTTTGCTGATCCATTTCATTCACTGGAGGAACATTGTACGATATTTGTTGGTTCTTATTGATTATTGTTCTAAGAGGGTACACTAAGAATTTGCTCCTAATATCACCACTGATATGGTAAGTGATTTCTTGGAAAACAATATTCACTGGAGGGGATAACACAAATTGTAATGTCAGACAATGGTATCCAACTGCCTTCTTGATGAGGGAAAGATAAGGTTGAACTTTACTTAAACCTAGAATAACTAGGTATAAAAAGCAAGTGAAAGTAATTGAGATTGAGGTTTTAAGGTTATGAAGTGGATAGACGTAAAGCGAGGTGAGGGTAGATTGAGGGCTCACAGGTGAGTAAATTAAAAAGAGGTGAGAGTGACTTGAGGGCTCGGGATGGGTAGAGGTAAAGGGCGGTGAGGGTAATGTAGAAGTGTGTCCCTCCAGAAAGCACAGTAGATCGTACGGTGGGGGTCAAGAGAGAATTATTTAAGTGTCACAGCTACAGAGACCCCTTCCATCATCAAGCTAAGACCAACTGACAAATGTCTGAATTCCAGCCCACCCCCTAGCAAACATCCCCACATTCCAGAATATCATGGCACAGGACATCACACCTTCTCCCCCCTTACACATTCTAAACTTAAAGAGAATAAAGGGAAACTTAACTATGAATGCAAAGGATACAAAGAACATAATAGAGAATGCAGTTACGATCTTTGAAAAACGTAATAATGCGATTTGGGAAAAGCAATCAATTTAAGAAACACAATCCTGCAAACGACGGGTAATACATTTCAAGCTAAGGGGCCTAGAGCCACTTTCTTGTGCAACAGGCTCTTCTACCTCAAAGCCCGAATCAGGCCCACTAGTTGCAGTGCTAGTATCAAAACTAGCACTAGCTTGACACTTCGCCACTCTACTTAAGTTCCAAATTCAGTGGTCACTAGTCTTAATTGAATTTTTGAAAACCTTGATAACCTTAAACGGATGACTGAATTTGGATCTGACTCCCCCTTCCCTGGGAGACTTAATCTTGACCCAGTCTCCCACATCGACCACTGTACTCTTCACAGCCCTCCTTTCATCATACCAGATCTTTCTTTTTTAGTTCACCTCTTTCTCTCTCTCTCTCCACGCCTCCGTACTGCACACCTTTTTATCCACCAGCGTTCTTTTGGTCGTTACCCACAATGGAGTGACCTCTATGTTGGCGACCCTTCCTTTAAATAAACGAAAGGGAGTTTCAACAGTGGAAGAATGAGAAGTAAACCTATACTCGCAAATTTTCTTCCTCATGGCCAATTCCCAACTTTAACCACAGGCAACAACTCGTTGCAGAGTCTCTTTAAGAACCTTGACAAAGCTTTCCACCACACCATTGCTTTGTGGATGGTACAGGGCCACCTTCTTATGTTTGATCCCCCTGGAACTCAGAAACTCTTCCATGACTGAGGACATGAATTGAACACCATTGTCTGACAAGAGTGTTAAGGGGAAACACTCATGTTCAAATAGCTCTTCTAGAAACTTGATCACTACACTAGACCTATGTTCCCTTCTGGCTGCGTGCCTGCGCGCGCCTGCAGCTTGCCTTTTCTTGCGCCCAGATTGTCTCTGAGAGCGCCCAGGCCACTTCCAAGAGCAAAGGAGACAATAAAAGGACATTCTACCGTTGCCACGCGGTCATTATTTTCACACTGGCTGCGTGGCGCTGACGAAATGTCCTTTTACTGTCTCTTTAGCCAGGTGTGAAATCTCCTTTTTCTTCTGTGGCAGGCTGCGCTGCAGGAGGCCAGGAACATCTCCAAAGACAAAGAGGCTGCTGCTTTAGTAAGTTTAAGAATGGAGCATTTCAGGAGGCAGTGTGAAATAAACGCGTTACTCCGGACTATATTGTTTAAAGACTTGGCTAATGCTTTTTTACCGGGCCTCTTTTTCCTTCATTATCACATATGAGAGAGCTCCTCCAAATATGTGATTTCAGGATGTTTTAGGGTTGTGCTGTGCATTCAGCAGTTTTCAGGCAACAATAAAACGTCAAGATAACACATGATTAATGTTCCTGCTGGAAAGAGATGAATCTTTGTCTTGTGGCAGTTTTGACTTATCATAAAGTAGTGTAGAGGGTTAATATGCCCGCTGCAAAGAACATGTACCATGCAAATAACCAAACTGTATTTATGTGAATGCCTCCAGTGGTTACAGCTTTTGTCACAGAGATGCTTTTGTTACTTACAAATCATAAATTACAACTCTAATATAGCACATTGACCTACGAATTGTTATCAAAGAGCTGCTTGCAAACTGCATAGTATAGGTTAGAACTTTATGCTTTTTTTCAGAACTTTCATTATCTTAATGTTGCTAAAAATGGTTTGTTTTGGCGGAAACAGGGGTATATTTACAAGGGAAACACCTTACTTTCCAAAAACGAGCAGTGAACTGAGACCCTAGATCACATACAATAGTGGATGGCACGCCATGTAATCTTACAATATGACGAAGAAGCAAATTGGCTAGTTGTCCTGCAGTAGGCACTGTCTTACAAGCAATTAAATGGCCCATTGTTGTGAGACTGTCCACCACTACCAGAATCACTGTGTTTCCTTGATCTTTTGATAACCCCACTATGAAATTCAACAATATCTTGTTCCATGGAACAGTCGGCATAGGAAAAGGTCTTAACAGTCCTTGCATCTTGCTATGATCAGATTTTGCTTTAGCACATGTTTAACATTTTCTTATGTTGTTCAGAACATCTGTCCTCACAGAGGACCACCAGAAATGTCTAAGGACCCTATCAGAGTTAAATCCATTCCATTATGACCTGCACTAGGAACCACGTGACACCAGTGGAACACTCTCTCTTGTAGCCCCTTTGTTGGGATCAACATCTGCTGTTTTCTGATGGGCACCCCTTGTCTTATTCTCCATTGAGCTGTTCTCTGAACCATCTTTTCCATACAGGAAATCATAATTTCCATCTCCAATGATTTGCAGCTGGTTGACCAAAACTTAAATCATTGGATGTCTAGCATAATACGCTGGATGAAGGACAACTCTCTTAAAATCAATACGGACAAAACCTAAGTTTTGGTCTTCAGCCCTCAAACCTCTATTTGATCTGCCGCCTGGTGGCCCGCAAACTGTGGTCCCCTTCCTGTTCCAGTTAAAACAGCTAAAAATCTGGAAGTCCTCTTTGAAGAGGGCCTGTTTTTTGATGCCCAGGTGAACGGCACAGTTAGTACGTGCGTTTACATTCTTAAAATGTTGAAGAAAGTGCTGCCGTACATCCCCTCGGAACTACATCGGCCCACCATCATTGCATTAGTTACCTCCCGGTTAGACTACTGCAATGCATTATACGTCAATGCCAGCATAGGTTCTCTGAACAAACTTCAGGTGGTACAAAACGCTGCAACAAGACTTATGCGTAACATCCCGAAACACCAGTCCGCCAGGGAAGGAATCCGTGCCTTGCATTGGCTTCCGATCAGGAAGCGCATCTCCTTCAAGGCTCTGAACTTGGTGTACAAAGCTATGCATAGCAAAGGCTCACCACACCTCAAATCCTTGTTCCAATGGTACACTCCAGGCAGAGCTTTGAGATCCTCTACTCATAAAAAACTTGTTTCTCTCAGACTCCGTAGGTCCAAATGGGGTGGCCACTCATTCTCAGTGGCAGCCGTTAAACTCTGGAACTCTTTGTCCCCTTCTATCACCAACGCTGACTCACTCCAGACCTTCAGGAAGCTTCTGATGACCTGGCTCTTTGCTTCTTAGCTGCTTGTTGCTAGTCTCTCTTCCATTTTGCCGAGCTCCTTGACATCTTTTGGTTTTAGTGCACTTTATAAATATCATCCTATCCTATCCTATTGCTAAGAGCCACAGACCTTAGGAATTGTTCTGAGTGTAATGCCTATTACTTGATCTGGCGACAATATGGGAAGAGGGTGATTATTTACCAGACTGCAGGTGGTTTTTGTCTGGTGAGTGCATCTGCCTTCCTATTCTCAGAGCCAGGTCTGTAAGTGACAATGTAATCGAATTCAGAAAAAAATAACATCCAACGCAATTGCCTAGGAGATAACATTTGTGCAGATCTCATAAATTGCAGATTCCTATGATCTGTATAAACTGTTACCACATGTTTTGCTCCCATTAAATGATGCCTCCAAGTACTGAAAGAGTCTTTTATTGCTAGCAATTCTTTTTCAGCAATGGTGTACCGCATCTCGGCCTCATTCAATTTGCGAGACATACTGCTCCCGCTGCTGACTTCTCCTACCTCGCCTGGCTGTGCCCCTAGGTCTCTGCATTTTGGCGCGAAGTTTGCGACGCTATTACTGCGATCACCTCGGCGTTGGTCCAGCCCGACCCTCTGATTTGTCTATTAGGTTTCGTTAAATTCTGCCCAGATGCCTCTCGCCACTTGATTGCCATGCTGCTTGTCCTCATGCGGCGTAGGGTCTCCATGTGCGGGGCCGCAGGCCTGCCCCTAAGGTGGCCCTTTGGCTGGAAGATGCATTACGCTGCCAGACTCTTCTGTCCGAATTCTGGGACCTTATGCCAGCCAGATCCCGCCCAATTGACATATGGGGTCCACTCTTGTCCTAACTCTCCAGTCACAATCCCCAGCGTTCGGCGATCTCTCCCGCGCTCCCCGCCAGCG
Source organism: Triturus cristatus (assembly GCF_964204655.1). NCBI lineage: Eukaryota > Metazoa > Chordata > Amphibia > Caudata > Salamandridae > Triturus > Triturus cristatus. The sequence continues at coordinate 141,598,449 of NC_140580.1, read as the reverse complement.
GCAGCCGCAAGTGAAGGTCAATGAGTTGCCCTCTCCCTGCTCTCGCCCCCTCCTGCTCCATTAGCCTCCCCCCCACATTTGATGCCTCCCGCCATGGCTCATTTTATGGTCCTTGCGCTCCCTTGATAAGTTTTTCCCCTTTCTTTTTTGGTGTCAGGTGTCCGAGGTACCCTTCGCTGTAATAATTGTATGCCTGTACATGATGTCTTGAAATGGTGCAATCTTGTAATCTTGCTTTGCAATTCGTTCAATAAAGGTTTTTGAAAAATAAAAAAAAATAAAAATAAAAATAAAAATTTGCGAGACATATATGCTACTGGATGTAGTTGGCCCATTACCTCGTTTCGCTGAGACAAAATAGCCCCAACTGCCATATCTGAAGCATCTGCTTCCACTACAAAAGGTTTCTCAGGATTTGGATGTGCCAACACTGGTGCAGACGTAAAGGCTTTTTTCAATTTATCAAAGGAGGATTCAGTTTCTTCAGTCCATTCGAATGGTGTATTCTTCAGTAATAACCTGGTAATAGGTGTCACTACTTTTGAAAATCTTCAATCTTCTATAAAAGTTAGCGAATCCTAGAAATCATTGTACTCCTCTTACATTGACGGGACGTGGCCAGTCCTTGACTGCCTGAATTTTACAGTCAGACATTTCCAATCCAGTAGGTGAGATTATCACCCCCAAGAATTCCACCTTTTGTACATGGAATTCACACTTACTTAACTTGCAATATAACCCATTGTTACTTAAGACTTGTAGGACCAAACAGACATGTTGATAATGCATTTGTACTGAATCTGAATATATCAGGATGTCGTCAATGTATACCATGGCAAACACATCCAAATACTCCCACAACACCTAAATTAGAAAGAACTGAAATGCAGCGGCAGCATTGCACAATCCAAATGGCATCACCGTGTATTCAAACAACCCAAAATGGGTGCGAAAAGCCGTATTCCACTCTTCCCCTTCTCTTACACGGACCAGATGATAGGCCCTTCTGAAGTCCAAACGCGTGTAGATTTGAGCATTCTTTACTTGATCTAAAAGAACAGTTATTAAGGGTAACGGATATCTGTTTTTTATGGTGATGTGGTTCAAGGGCCTAAAGTCAATACAAGCTTGTTTCTCACCATTTGCTTTCGGTATAAAAGATAAAGGGAGGCAGCAGGCGATTTGGAAGGTCGTATAAAACCATTTGCCAAGTATTGATACAAATATGTTTTGAGATGCTCATTTTCTGATTCAGTAAGAGCATATATCCTGCTACATAGTACTACTGCTCCTGGTACAAGATCGATTTGACAATCGTATGGTCTGTGAGGGGGCAATACATTGGCTTGTGTCTCATTGAATATATCCTGATAACTTTCATAAATCTAAGGTAATTGGATGTCTTTTTCTGCTGTAGTCGCTACATGATGTAAAGATGCTAAACCCTGTACAGGAAGATCTTTGCACCAGATGCTTTCAAATAGAACGGTCTTGGTAAACCAATCGATAGAAGGATTATACTTTATCAACCACGGTAATCCTAATATAATCCCATATTGTGGTGCACGTATTATGTTGTAGATCAAAGACTCGAAATGGAGACGATTACTATAGATTTCTAATGATTCCGTGGAAAGACGGACTGGTCCTGTTACGAGTTCTCTACCATCAATGGCCAATACAGTCTCAGGTGTCTGTTTCTCAACTAACGATAACTGTAAAGTGGCAGCTAACTCTTCATCCATAAATAAACCAGTTGCTCCAAAATCTACCATGGCTTCTAAATCTCTCCACCCACCATTTATCTTCATCTGAATGGGAATCATGAAGTGTTCTGGTTTAAAAACACCTTTTTCCTGTGCTGAAGGGATTACTAACCCGCTCAAAAAGCCCCCTCCTCTCACCTTTGAGCATTCTAGTTTTCCGACTTCGGAGGTACTGGAGTAGCCCCATTACCAAAACCAAATTTGTCTGGGGTTTTACCATGCAATCTGAAACAAAATGGCCTCTCCGGCCACAATACATACAAATCCCATTCTTCCGCCTTTGTACCGCATTCCCCTGATGTTAAAGGGACTCTTACTGTTACTATTTCCATAGGTTCTGGAACACCTACAATACTAGATCTATGAAACCTGGGCTTCTCATATTTAGGAACATATTTATCATTTCTTTTCCTATCGTTCCTACGCTCATTAATCCTACTATCTAGTCTCAGAGTGAGATTGATAAAATCAGTGCATTTGGTAGGCTGAGGTTCTACTTGTGCTAGCACATCCTTGAGTTCTTCTTGTAAGTTGATGAAACAAAGCTGCTCTATTCTCCTCAGGACATCTAGTTTCTGAGATTAAGCGCTGAAACGTGTTTACATACACTACTAGATCTTTATTTCCTTTTTTTAATTCTAGTAGCTCTTTGTCTGCTGACAGGCTATGGGCTTGTCTGTCAAAAACATTCTCAAACTCTTTTTTGAACTCATCCCAATCATATAATAAAGGATCATCATTACGTACCAAAGGAACTGCCCACTGGGCTGCATCACCGGCTAGATATGAAATCAAAAGGGCTACCCTAGTTTGATTGGTAGGAAATGCTCGGGTTTACATGTAAAATGTAATAACACCTGCGTCGTAAACACTTACACCTTATTCCCGTCTCCTGTATACCTTTCCAGGGCCACCAATGGTATAGGTGTGGGGATTTCTACTGACACAGGTGGTCCTGCTCCAACTAAATTACTTGAGGGCCAAGAAGCACCATAAAACCCTTTACCTGCGCTTACATCAAAAGGGTTCTTCTGAAGTTTATCTAGCAGGTCCTTTAATGCCGCTGTTTCTGCTCTAGAACCAGTTAACTCTTGTTGGACAAGAACCAAGGCAGCCATTATATCTTCTAAGGTGGCCATCTTTACCTCAAAACCGATCAGGAGAAAATTAATTCTTGGGCTGCGTATTCTGTCAAGGTTTTATTCCAAACTCTCAGGTCGGCTTGTTGCTCAAGTGGTTCCACCTCTCAATCGCCCCCCTCTCTGAAGCTATAATAGCACAGAGGGTTAGAATGATTAGGCGAGGGACAGAAAGGATGGGAACTGCGGGGAAGGAGACCTATAACACAAGAAACATAATATAACAAACATTAGAAGAATGTTCTAAACCCTTTCCTCTACTTCACGATACCACATAGACATATTATATATATAATGAAATATCTCTATAACTACATGTAAAGGAAAATAACGAGAAGCCTTTTAGAGTATTCCTGGTGGAGGATACCTTATCACCAGAAGGCCCTCTAAAAGTAAGAAAACACCAGTCACCATATAGTGGACATATCATTGGAAGAACCACACACATACACTTGCACCAGTCTTTTACCCACCACAATACTTAAACCATTCATGTAGCTAAGATAACACGTTTTCAGTATTCCTTTTTCAATAATAGGCATTAGTAATTCATGCCCATCATAATACTGCACGGAACAGTAGAACCAAACTGTTCAATCATAGCCCGATAGTCCATGTAGCATTCCAATGTATATAATGTCTCGTGATCATGAATAAAGTGTCTTCAGAACTAACATATTATTGTAGTCTTCTATTTTCATTTATGAGCAGTAGGAATTCTGGGTATCCACACCCCGTACTCAAGATTCCATGACTGCCTAATACCTCAGTTTGTTTGAAACACTTTTACAAGTAAATCCAGCTTTGCCGCAGCTACGAACCAAGATAGGAGATCAAACATCAAGAGAACGGTGATTGTGTCACCCTTACCTCCCTCACGGCTTAAATCAAAACTCAGTCTCTCTTCACTGGATCCATCCGGTACTCGCTCCTACTCGGCACAGAATACGCAGCTAGTGACGAACACCGAAGCCTGTCTTTTATGCGTCCGGGTTCCGGGTGTCATCACTTGCGCGCCGACAGGAAAAGGAAGGTTGCTGGGAAATGTAGTCAATGCGGGAGACCGAGACACTTCCCACCGTGTATCCGCTCCTCTCGGCAGCATACCCTTGCACTTCCTACACAATAAGGTAAGTGTGACACATAATGGTTTTAAAGACTCAAAAGGTTGCACAATAAAGCATAAGTTGCTTAGGGAACAAGTGGCAGAGCTGAAAAAAGGCTTGCCGCAAGCTCACGTTATACATATGCTGAGCCATCGTGTTGGCGTGCATGTTGAAGGGAATTCATTGGCTGATGAAGCCACCAAGGCAACGGTGCGAACTGCTGCTGTAGCTGCAATCACTCATTCTTGTACGAGAGTAGACGGAGACATAATGGTTGCTCTCATTGCTTCACGCAAAAACAGCTTAGCCGAGCCAAAAGGTTTTCCACTCAAGTACTCCTACAAGTTAGATGCGCATAATATTCTGTATGCTCTATTTCCAGGAGTGGGGGGGATAGAGTAATACCAAACATAGATCACATATTAGGTTTAATTCAGGCTGCACACGAGTGTCTGGGTTCAGCACACACAGGAATTACTGCAACAGTTTCACTATTGAAACAACGCTACTGGTGGCCAGGTCTAACCAAACAGACAAAAACATTTGTCCTTAAGTGCGACAACAGTCAGCAGATGAAGGGTTCACTGTAGCACGTCCACCACAAACACCACTACTGATATCAGACAGACCTTTCGCTTGTGTCTGTTTAGACCACTGCAGCCCCTTACAATCTGATGGGGCTTACAAGTATATCTTGGTGGCAGTGGATTCATGCTCTAGATTCCTGTGGGTTTGGCCTCAGTGCTCAGCTGATGCCCAAACTGTTATATAGGATCTGCAAGTCTTTTTAGGGACATACGCAATTGGCCCATTACATTCTGACTGTGGCCTGCGATTAGCTCTGAGGCTTAGAAGGAAGCCTCATGGGTGTTGCATTGCGGTACTCATCTCTGTATCATACAGAGGGAAATGAGATAGTGGAGAGGAAAAACCGGGACTTAAAGCAATCCTTAACAGAAAGGGTATTAGGCTTGGGTGGTAGTTGGGTCAGTCACTAATATGGGGTCCAAAGGACACTGAATAACATGCCAAGAAGTTCTCAAGGAGGCCGTACACTATATGAGGTCCTATTTGGGACGAGAATGTGGATACCCGACCTCGATTGTGGCAGCACAGTGGCGGATAAAAAAACATTTGACATCCATAATCGTTTGGCTGTTTTACAGGACCTCTATGAATTCCGGGCACTACAAATCAACGTCCAAGTAAAATGCACCGCCACTGGGGAAGTAAAATCAGTAACGGCAAGACCTGCCTACGTCCCAAAAGTCCGGGATCTGGTCAGAGCAAAGATTGTGGACAAGAAAGAATTTAGGCCATCTAATAGAATGCCTGTACCTGTCCTGGCTGTCGAAGGAACAAGAACAGTACTTCTTCCGTCTCTTGCTGGTAAAAAAGAAAAGTGATTTGTCTCCATTGATCGGATCAAACCACATTATGTGGCCGATACTGAATAGTAGGCCGTGTGGGCTCCTGGGTAGCCCCTAACCTCCATTTGCTAACATATATGAAGTTCTGACAGAAAGACTAATAAAGTTTGAAGATTCTACTGTACGAAGTAGCGGAATTGCCAACAATGGAATGGAACTCGCGCAGATTGAAATTGAATAGCAACAAAATACAAATGAAACACAGATCTCAAATCGGCCCAATACCGACATCTACGTGAATATGCCTCAAAACGAGTCATCTGCAAGTTCAACAAAACCAGCTGAGCTACCAAAGATAGATCAAACTGCATCTGGCTATTTTATCGATTTAGACACCTTCTCTCTGGATCCATGTGAACTTTAGTCACTGCCAGCTCCAGTTTCCCAACTTCATGATTTCTACCTTTGGCTGAAAAAGACCTACCTTGTCTCACCATGGCTTCAGCTCTGGATTGAAACTGGCATACTGTTTCTAGTCCTCTGGATAGGGGTAGTGACTGTCTTTCTTGCTTGTGAATGGACATTATCTCCCAGAACGCTCCACAGTATCACAAGTGAACTTGGTCCTGAAACCACATACATCATCTCATCGTGAACAAAGAGACCTGTCCTTTGTGAACATTACAGCAATTCCTGTTCCTGAAGGAATAGTTTGGGATAGGGTTTCATATGATGTATTTCGTCCCACGGAACTTTTGAAAATGCCACATGTATTTAAAATATCTTTGAATTATATCATCACCTCCAGTACATTCTCTGACGATTGGGAAACTGTAAATAGTATGCTGCATTCTCAAAAAACAAAATGTATGATGATTATGGTCATCAATTTTTTACATAAAGCAAATACCACATGTAATGTTTTCACATACCACCAATGGGAACATTGCCCAACACCACTGAAAGGTAGTTCACAAACGTTTGCACAGATGTTTGCTTATTTTTCTGGGTTTAACACATCAGATCCATGCTCATATTATTATGAGCTCACACCTACATCTGCAAAGAAAATATACTTACTTACACGAAAAAGATATACTCTGCATCCTTTATTTCCCAACTGTCTGTACAGGGTTTTGACTTATGGGAAGACACTATAGACATAAAATCAGTCTGGTGGAATAAGGAATGGCAGGTTCCGGGAACTGAGACACTATTTAGAGCTTGCCTTATCCCACAGCAGATTTTTTACCTGAAAGACACTTTGCAACAGACTTTCTGTCTTGTGTTAGCGAAGTTCAAGGACTTGAACACACCTCGTATTCCCTCGCTTTCACACTTTGAGGTATGGCAAAACTATACAGAACTTGGTGAGGGTACGCTAGATGACATCATGCATGATGTTTCATACAATTCCTCAGACCGCAAGTGGAAGGGATGGTTAGTTTGGCCTATCGACACAAACAGGTGTCAGCCAAGATTCAAGGGTACCTCCGAAGGGTTTAGTATCCATTGGCCTGACCTCTACTATGGACAACTAGAACATCCAGGGCTGGTGACATCATACAGTGTTGGGAAGTTATGCCTAGATTGGCTAAGAACACCAACACTGTCCCAGGTGAAACAACACTTGTCCTTACTATCAGATGACATGGATTTAAGGGATGTTTTGCTATGTCCTCTGAAACCACGTCGTAATCGCTTCTTATACACTATTTAAAACAAAGTTTGGAAAATCTCTCAACAGGAAGCTGCAGAGAGATTGCGTTAAATTGATAGAGTTCACTTAGAAAAGGCTTTGGCAGTGGTTGACAATGGAATAATCACACTAACATCCAGGATTTATTCACTGGGCAACATTGTGTCTTCTGCTATAGATATAATAGAACAAGACCTGTCCATTCTTCAAAATGGGCCATCACAGTTACGATCCATTCTATTACTAAGCTGGACGCTACAATCATTGTGCTCTGGTCATGTGTCCCGGCGATATATTAACAGTACGTCTCTATTCTCTGCATATAATTTATCAGAAAGACAGACGAGAATGGCACAAAGAGATGCAAAATATACAATGTGGCACATTGAAACATAGACCAATTACTTTTTACTGTGGCAGAGTCACCGTCCACAAAATGGTTAATTCTTGGCCATATAGCTTTGTCAGTAAAAACTTTCCAATTTCAATATTGCCTAGAATACCACCAAGTAGGCAGGCATGAAGCAATGGGGAAGGACTTCATCCATGAATCTTGGGAATTACCGTATAGATTTAGATGCAGGAATGGGGCCACTGAAGTGTTTCTCAGCGATACAGACTGCAAGACTTCATTAAGCATATCTGTAATTTGCCAGGATACTATGCTTCACGGGGCCTGTAATGGTTCTGTTTCAAACTTATCCTGTCATTTAAAGGGATCCCAGCTGCCGTGGTCAATACAGTGTTCATGCTGCTCTCAAATGGGAGTTACTTAATGCTGAATGATCAAGGTGGTATGGGATGCTTTCAGGCATCGCATATATGGTCACAGTAAGTTCCAGGGTTACTTGTTGTATGCAGGTATTGTTTCCTCCGACCCACACAGTCAAGAAGTCATTGAATGTTTCTTTTATACGGTTTGTTTCTCTGAGCCGACTGCAAGCCATGGTTTTACAGAAGGATGTGCCCTTAACCTCAGTCCGAGAGACTTTTTATCTTTAGGTTGCAAGATCCTCAGCTGAGATACAGGCACTGGTATGAACAAACTGCCCTTTCCATTTTAAAGAAATGGTACAGAGTATCTTTAACATGTCTGATACAAGGGGTATAGTACACCTATTTAAGACCATAGGTTCTAGACTGTTAAGCACCTCTCGGACAGCCTTCGGAGTGATTTCAGCCTTTATGCACTCCGTATTAGGAAGCGTTTTTGGAGGGCTTCCTCTAATCCTGCCACTGGTAGTGGGTTTCCTGATTTAAAAATTCTGCTACGCAAGCACGTCCCAATCACCCAGGAGATAGTAAAAACGCTCTTGGAGCAACGTTGCAGTGAACGCATGGTACTCCATCTGGGCACCCCTCAGCTTCAAGAGCTAAGCGAGTATTGGTTCCTATCATTCCGACCAGTCTGGATTGACTGTGTTTTGCCTGTTCTCCGCTGCTTATACTGTGGCCAAGAATGCGTGTTGGACCTCTGTCTAACACTTCCATCGGTTGCGCCTCCGGACGTGGATGTATTGCTGGACCCGTGAAAGGCCCACATAGTGCAGTGTCTGCAGCGTATTCCCAAGTTGATGTCGGCATTCTTAGAGCGACCACGTAATGCTTCAGCTCCTGTTGGATTGGACACCGGCTCTACTGCAGGCACACAGGCTTTGGATGTTTCAAATGCTTCCTCAGCATCGTCTGTGGGAACTGAAGAAGATCACCTTTGCTTGATTGACCTGATCTGTGAGCTGTTACAGGGACCGTTGTCTGCAAAGGCAAGCAGCAGTGATGTTGCGCCTCTCACACAGGATACATAAACATTTGGCTCTCCGTGTGCTGGGAACAATATGGCCTCTTTTCCAAAACAACCGAAATTGGAATTTTAAAAACAATATTTTTTTTTCTCTCGCTCTTACTGAGCACTATGGCTTTCAGGCGTAATCAGTTGCTCAAACTATATATGAACATGTTTTAAAGGACTTATAAAGCTGTTTTTAACATATTTTAAAGGAGTTATTAAGCTTTTTAACATATATAAAGGACTTATTAAGTTTTTAAGCATTTTTATAACTTTTTAGAAATTTGTATTCTAAACATTTAACAATGTTTTTTATTTTATTTTATTTAAACTTTTTATTGATCTTTTAGCATTACAATATGCACAATACTCATTATAACTAAGAACAACGGTAACTTGAGGTGCATATCTTGCTGACACTAAACAATGTTTTTTATGATTGATTATAAGGACATTACCTTTTTGTTTGTAGTATATCGTCCAGTCGGATGAGGAGTGGGTGTTATGATTTGCAATGTACCCCAATATAGGCCTGGGTAGTCACCTAACCTTTCACTTACATTTACCCTGCCATTGTACTACATAACGGTTTTGGTGCTGACCTTTTACCTAGTTAGGTGCTGCATAAATATTGTGTGGTTTTCCCTGAAAACTAGCCTCATTTATTACGCATGAGGATTCTCAGAATCACAGAAGGATTACCATCTTCTGCATAATAACTGTGTATAAGGCTCATCACTATTGTCATCCTCGGCCGACACAACACAGTAAGATAGAACCCCTGAGGGTACCTTTTGGGTATATAAGCACCATATCTTTGCTGGGGCAGGCAGAGGAAAAGGACTTCCATGCTGACACGAGACGCTGAGGTTCCTGCACGCAGACACACCAGCACGCAGTGGCCTGACATGCTTCACGGGGTGTCCATCTCGAGACCAAGACGGGGTCCTTCGTTCTCTCACTTCAGGTAATGGGATTGGTTCTGTCCTAGGGGGATTCTTGGCAATACACCTACATACATGCTACGTACATTTAGGTACATCTAATTAGGGTTTGCATTGTAGGAGTATGCACTATTACTATCATGTATCTATATACCTGCATATATCCATTGTTTTAGCACTATGGTACAATTCTACCATCTATTTACTATGTTGGTGCTTATAATAGTATATATCTGTTTCTGTCTTACAGTTGTTGCAGCACACATATTTTACACTAGAATGACGCTGCTTCAACAAATGTTTATTGAAATTGTCCCCATCGTTTATTCTGTGTATCTCTCTGTGACAAAGTGAGCACGACTGACTGAGCGAAAAGCACTGTACTGTTTCCAGGATCCCTGAGGGATTCGGTTTTGTCATGTTTGATAGTTGCCAGAAACTATTATCTCCTTGATAAGAGGGGTCCATAGAGGCAGCGTGAGCTAGCTGGTATACAGGCGAACATATCCGGTGGGGTTGTCTGGAATCAGTCTGGACACCAATCCAATAGTTTATGTTGTCTAAACATGCAAATCCTATATAGATTTATAGGAACTACACGACAACTCATGCTGCAAAGTTGAAAAAATGTCAACAGCGAGAAAACTGCAAACCCTGTTGCTGGAGGGGACTCATGCTGCAAAGTTGAAAAATGTCAATGGCGAGACCCTGTCACTTCAGGTATTCCCCTGGAGACACTTGATGACAGTACACGCAGCAAGAGGAAGCTGAAATCAGAAGCAGTGCGCTCAGAATACACACGCTCACAGCTCTGCGCAACACCAGGCATGCAGCAACGCGTTCATATGGCGAATGTTCAGAAACATCGAGCAGCTCCTTCGATGACGTCTTACCAGAGACGGTCTCCACACACAGCTCCATGCCACACGCCATCTGCACAGGACCTCAGCCCCCTCCGGAGTCTATGGCATCAGGGAATAAAAAGGAGAACAACGAAGATGACAACGCATAAGAAAAGTACGTCCTGGGTGGCTCCAGGCACGTACAAGCTGCAATAGGTGCTGGCTGCTGACAACAAAAAGAGAACGCCGCTGACACAGCTCACAGCAGCAGCCTCCCATATGTTCACACGAACCCATCAACAAGGTAAGGGTGCGCAAGCTGTCTTTCTCATGCGGCCAATTCAAATTCTGCGTACCAGCAACGGCCAAACCACTCGGCCCAAACTAATGACAAATCCTCAATAAACCTCAGCGCAATAACTTTTTAAAAACATGGGTTGATGCTTAGTCCGTTTCTGGGTAAATATTAAAGTTGATGCCTCTGCAGGTCTCCTCCATGAATAAGCTGCACTTATCAAGCTGGAACCAAAACTAGAGCACAAACTGCTATTGTAGCTGTCAACAGGGTCAAAATGTGAACGCCCGTACAAATACCCTGGAGAGTAGGCTGTTAGATGAAAAAATATAATGATGGATTTAGGCCCAGATCTCTGTACTAGGGTGAATGTGTGACATTGTTCTGCATTCTGTCCATCAATTGTTCTTTTGCATTTGTCACCCTGAGTGGGACGGGTATGCCCAGACGTAGGTCCCGTGCTCTCCATGCCACTGAAGTCAAGCTTCCCAGGCTGATGAGGGGTGAAACCCGGAAACCGGTCCTAGGATGTTTGTCTCCAGTCCAGGGAGAACCTGGCCTGGCAGTTCAGGCAGGACTGTTACCATTGGGCGTAGGGTCAAGACTGATTTGCATATGGCTCAGTTCAAACTGGAATTGTATGGGGAGCAAAAAAAGTATGGATTTAGGCCCAGATCTCTATACTGGGGTGAATGTATGGCTCACCTCTTTTCTTACAGAGCGCACGTTCCAGGTCTTTTCCCCTATGGCCTCCTCTGAAACCCATTCCTCTCCTTATGGGGTGCCTCAGGGCTCGATACGCAGCCCTTTGCTGTTTAATATTTATGTTAGACCCTTAGCAGAAATTGCTGAAGATTCTGGTCTGTATCTGTTTTCTTATGCAGATGACACGCAGATAATTTTTTCTCTCTCTGCAGAGAAAGCATCTGAACCATCAGCTCTTCAGATCGGGCTAAGGAATATTGCATCTTGGATGAAAGTCAACCTTCTTAAACTGAATGCTGACAAAACTGAGGTTTTGATTTTTGGACCTCTGGGGCCCTCTTCATTGGTCTGCTGAAATGGGTGTCCTGCCCCTTCCTGCGCACCAAGTCCGAAATATAGGATTTATCATTGACGATAAGTTATCAATGCGTCAACAAGCAGTGAAGGTGGCTGCAACCCGTTTCACCATTCTTAAATGGCTTAATAAAATCATTTGGATACTCCCTAGCTCCACTCAGAGAACTGGATTGCTTTGCCAGATTCCCAGAAATACCTCTGTTTCTAGTTCTCTGTGTGATCTACACTGGCTCAAGATTGACAATCGCATTAAATTTAGAGTGCTGAGTTACATGTTCAAGATTAACTCTGGAGTGGCCCCTCAATATTTGAAAGCTTTAGTCTCCCGCCTTCTCCGCTCCAACACGCAAGCAAAATTCTCAGTTCCAAGGATCAAACTTTCCCGGATGGGGGTCGCTCCTTTGCCTGTTTGGGCCCGATTTTGTGGAATGCTCTCCCTTTTGCTCCGTAAGGAAACTGTTTATGTTAATTTTCACAAAGAGTTAAAAACCTGGTTGTTTAATAGGTAACTTTTCTGCTTTCTTGATTCCTATCAGGCTGGCGTCGGGAAACCTTTTTGGTAGCTGTGCGCCATACAAAACTAAAATAACATAACATAGCAATGTATGGGGGCGTGGCTAGGCGCACGGCAAGATGGCCTTATTATCCTTCATTATCCTGCTCCTTGAATGCCCACTGCCGCTCACTGCTGAGCGCGTTTGATAGCCTTGGATTCGAGCTACCAGAGGCTGCCTTTGGCGGGAGGAAAAGTAGCTGAAGAAACCAACAACGAGCGCTGACGAGTTCACCCGCCACGTCCTTGGAGGCTGGGCGCTTGCGGCACGGGGCATCAGGCTCGGAGCTGATCTTGTGAGCGGAAATCAGCGGTATACTCTGCCCGGCGCCGAGGCTGGGGACGCCGTTGGAAGGAGTGGGGAGTGGAGTGCTACGCTGACGCTGGGGCTCCCATGTCTGTTGCCGCGCGTGCTAAAGATCATCAAAGGTGAGCGCCTGCTACGGGGACGGAGGACGTGGGGTGCCGAAGATACGTGAGCCACCGGCCTTGACCACGTGAGTAGGCTCCTGCAGACTGCTGCGCGTCCCTCCTTACGAGGACAGGACGCAGCGCTTGGTTGGTTTTGATCGCGGCTGGGGCCTGCGCGATCCCACATAGCTGCCTTAGCTCAGGACACAGATGCTGCTGTGAATCGGTGGGGAAGCTTCACTGGACGTGTTATTTCACTGTAACTGGCTGGCTCTGTATTCTGTCGGTTCCTGCCTGACAATTGCTGGTCTGCTGGCTCTAGATCTGTATATACACCCTATGCTGGATGTTGGAGTGTGAGCATTTCTGGCCACCCAAGAGGATTGAACGGGGGTAGCTGATAGCTGCTGGGGCTGTGACGAGGACGCTGCTGTGGAGCGTGAGGGGCGCCGCGCTGGACTTACTTAATTGCTGTGCCCGATTGACTCGCTGTTTCATTTGACTCTGCCCGCCCACGGCTGCCTTGTTGGTTTTGTACCTGCGAGAAGGTTCGGTGCTGGATACCGGCGGCTGAACATCTCCGGCCTACCAGGCTTGCACACAGCGCTTTGCCTGAGATTACGCACATTGCGGCCACATTCCTGCTCCGGGGTGGTAAACGGCCGCGATGCTACTGAACAGGGGAACGCGCGCTTCGGAGTGGCATGCACACTAGAGTGGTCAGCCCTTCCTTCTGGGTGCGAGGGCGGTTCGGAGTGCGCTGCCCATGCTCTGAGTACACATCTTTCTGTTGATCCCACATAATTGGGAGGAGATTGTTAGACTCTTTTTGTCTGGCGCTTTATTCCTTGTAGGCCGATTTAGGGATTGCACATCGTAAGTTCCTCCGCCCCGTGTATATCCTACCGTTGCCTCCGGCGAGGGACCTGTGGGGAGGCCATCACCGACATGGGCAAACCGGAGAAGAATCAGCCACGACTAACATTTGAATTACGTAAAGGGGTAAAACCTCGCACACTGTGGCATTGGACTCGGAGCTGGATTCTGCTGCACCAGCTCCTACTGCCTTGGAGAAAACGCTATCTGCCATTCAAGCCAGCCTGCAGTCTATTGATGGTAAAATAGAGGCTCTTAATGGCCGCATGGACTACATCTCATCGAAATTGGACAAGCAGGCGGTGCGGATCGGTAAGGCGGAGCAACGTATATCGGATACCGAAGATGGCCTGCAGCAGGTTGCCGCCAAAACCACGGACATCACACAACTGCTGGCGGTGATACAGGCGAAAAATGAGGACATTGAAGCGCGCTCTAGGCGCAATAATGTGCGTATTTTAGGCCTACCGGAGTCCACAAATGTGGGACGACTTGAAAACTACGTCGAATTTAAGATCCGGGACATGTGTCTGTCAGCCATGTTCGCCATTGAGCGCGCCCATAGATCTTTGGCTGCGTGTCCTCCGCCTGGTGCCCCCCCTCAGCCCATTATCGCAAGACTTCTGAACTTTAGAGATCGTGACACACTACTCCGTATTACTCGACAGAAGGGCACCATCAATTACCAGGGCAATGTCCTCTCCTTCTTTCCGGATTTTACAGCCACGGTCCAGGCGGCACGCAAGGAGTTCCAGGGAGTCAAAAAACTCCTTATGAAAGAACGGATTCCATATGCAATGTTATATCCGGCCCGTCTCCGCATTGGTACAGATAGTGACGTAAAGATATTCGTGAACCCGAAGCTGGCCATGGACCACGCCAAATCACTGCGACGGAAACAACGTTCCCCCACTCAAACTTCCGATGTTGATGACTGATTGTAGCTCTTCCTCCACTATTGTGTATCCTTTGTTACGCTTGATGACCTCCTGCTCAGGATTGCACACAGTTGATGTTGTTCGTTTTCTTGATATTTGAACTAGGCCTACCATTGAGTTACTAACATGCACCCACAATGTCTCCTATATAACATGTTTTATTCATTTCTGCATAATACTTTCGAGATGTCTGGGTAGGATTGTTGCTGGGGACTGGTTAAAAACAGAGATTATTCTCTGACTCATGCTTATGGGTGCGCTGACAAACATGATGTGTGAAACTATATGCCTTATTTGTACCTTCACGTTGACTTTTGTGCTGAGGTTGTCGATCTGCTCATTATGTCTATGCTGGTCTTCTAGTATAGCGGGCCAAATGTTAGGAGCACACGGAATTAAAAGGCGGCCCCTTCCCACTCTCTTGGGAAGTGGTTGATGCCGCTACGTCCCCTGTTGGGTGTACCCCATCACTACTTTTTCACTGATCTATTTTGGTTTTAGTTTTTTGGTTATGCTAACGGGGTCTGTCTTTGGCAAGATTGGGTTGCTAAAGTGGGTGGGGGGAGGGAGTTTGATACAGTTTCGAGTGACTGTAAGCAACAAGATCAGAGTGTGAACCATGGATACGACGCTGGACATAACATGTAGTGAGTACAGTGCAATGAAAATGAAATATATATCAGAATTTTTACACATAGATAATGGGTGAAGACTATAGGTGCCTGACATGGAATGTTCGCGGACTTAACACCCCAAAAAAGATACGGCAGGTGTTGAATTATTTAGACAGGCACAAAGTACAGATTGCTCTCATGCAAGAGACGCATCTTAATAAGCACACAGAAACAAAAATTGCTCATGAATGGGCGGGTTTCCGGCTTGCATCATCCTATTCCACTTACGCACGGGGTGTGCTTGTTCTGATCAAGAGAGGTGTTCCATTCCTACCCACGCATACTTATTCAGATTTAGAAGGTCGTTGGGCTATGGTACAGGGCAAACTGGGCATGACCTATCTCACGATAATTAATATGTATGGACCTGTGGTATACTATCTCTGTGCTCAAGCCCAATATGCGTACTACTGGTTCAGTACCCACGTCTTTATACCACACGTAGTGGTGGAAGACTGAGATGCCCATCCCATCCCACTCGGAGGCATACTTACGCACATAGCTAGACACACGCCAAAGACAGAAATCAACACACTGGACTATTGCTGCGTGGCAGTCGATTGGCAGCCGAGCACACAAACTACCACTGTACGCGCCCACACTGCCTTTAGCGCATCACGCTGCCCTGTCCGTCACCCAGGAGGCGGGTCCCCTAAAATCGTTAAAAGAAGCCGGCATTACTCATATGCGTGACCTATACCATTTAGGGCACTATCTTGAGAAGAGTGATTTAGAATACATACAGAACCCCACGTCCTTGTTTCTGTACACTTGTTACCGCCTCAAATGTACCATACAAGACCATTACCATAATTTTCCTGCTGAACCTCCGACACTAATGTCCTTACAGCTATTACTAGTGACACCAACTAAGAAAAAATTAATTATTAAATTATACAGAGCTGTGCAGGAAGAGACGGTTAGAGGACCAGATAAAAGCTTCGCAAAATGGAACGATGTGTTAGACCCCCAGATCACAGGGGAGGAATGGGAGCGAGTCTGCCAACTAACGGGCCGCCTTACACCCAATGGGAATTTACGCATTATTCATTTTAAATTCCTACATCAGATATACTATACCCCATACAAATTACACAGAATGGGTTTGAGAGAGTCAGATCAATGCAAACGTTGTAGACAGTTGCACGCAGATTTCTTGCACCTCGCTTGGCGCTGAGGCCTGGTATTCAAGTATTGGGAAGAGGTGCTTGACCATATTCACATCATGAAGGGTGCTTTGCTCCCCTGTACATCTACTGTATGTTTACTAAACTATGTCCCTCAACTGAAAGGCATTACGGGCAGGTTTGTAAGAGTTGGCCTTCTACTTGCAAAACGTCACACTCTGTTTACGTGGGACAGTGCAGCTGTTCCAAAGTTGGAGGGGTGGATGAGGGATATGGTATATTGTAAGGAAAATTTAGAACTGTATGCTGAAGAGCTGCCTATATCCTCCAGACTGAAAGATATCTGGGGTCCGCTCAAACAATTCCTTGCCATGCCAACACCTGATGATGATGATTGATATTCTCCACCATACATGTTGCTATTGATAATATTATGTGACTGCACTCACTATGTGAAAACTGCAAGGCCTATACTCTGTGTTGTGCACTCTGATCACTGTGAACCTATTTGAGACTGTAATGTTGTAATTTTATGTTCACTATGGGTACGCTGTCAGAGATGGCAGTGAGGTATGTTGCACCATAATCTAATAAAAAGAGTTAAAAAAAAAAAGTACCTGTAAACATAACAATGTATGACATTGTTCTGCATTCTGTCCATCGAGTTACATGAAATATAACACTGGTGGGACGATCTCCAGGGCAAAGTAGATTTCAGCACTCTCCACTACCCTTTAACTTCTCCTGAAATTCAGAATAGTTCTCATGAAGATTTCCTTGTAGTCTTTTCAGTTTTGTTCTGTAGGTTAACTTCATTAAACACCTTGCACACATAGTTTCTTCGCCAAATTGTCGCCAAAATATGTTATGATGAATGAAGGAGGAAATCCAGTAGCCGAGGTTAGGTTATAGATGAAGGTTTTATTGATCTTAGTTCTTAGGATGGTCTCCAAGTAAGTTCTGTAGTTAGCTCTGTAATTAGCCCTACCAGGAGCAGCCTCCCTGAGTCAGCCCATACTTCAACTGACACTCCACATCACAGGCATCCTCACATTCCATTGCATCACCATGCACACCAACATTCCACACAGCATATCACACTGGCTGAGCAGCAGAGGCAGAGAAATAGGAAAGATGCATAACACCATAAACCAGATACAACACTGAGTCAATTAGCTCCATGAGCAGGGGTCCATACATTTGTACCTTAAACAGTGGTTGGGGTCTCTTTTTTTGTCAAGAGCCATAGAAGTGCTAAAAATGTCTCCCTGGTCTGTATATAGATCACCAGCAGTGGTCAACACTGGAGTGGACCCATCTCGTGTTAAAGGTCTTGCCAATATATATATATTTTTTAAACAGATTTTATTCGTCAAAAGAACACATATGATGCAGATCTCTGAATCCCAGAGACAGCTGCCGCATGTACGATACAAAAAGAAATGAACTTTGACCATTTTACTCATTTAAAACAGGAGAATATGAAAGGCAATACAAACAAAATTAATCTCTGCAAACACCCAACATCCCCCCCTCCATCCCCACCCCCCAGTGCACCGTCTCCTTATTCCGGAACAACATATTGCTAGGCCAGAGTGCCATTGCTCTACACAAAAACTCAATGTCTACGATACCACATGCTGCTGTGGAAGTGCGGGCAACCCATAAGAAAGTGGATAAAATGAGAGGCCAACAGGTCACTCCGGGTCACGGCCCCGGCCCCCCCCCCCCGTGGTGGCTCCAGTTCCGGGCATCGATAATCCACCCAGCGCCTCCAGATCTTATAGTGTTTCCGGGGGCACCCTCTAGCTTCAAAGATGGGAATTTCGAGGCCCATACAAAAGTCCAGACCTTTTTGCCAAGTTGAGACCGATGGGGCAACCACCGCCTTCCAGGTTCTAGCTATATCTCTCTTTGCTAGGGTAAAGCCTAGGAGCATAAGATGGCGCTTATAGATGTTGCCCCCGATCCCTTCCATCACATGGAGGAGGACAAGTTTCGGTGAGTTAGGGAGCTCCCACCCCAGTACTTCAGAGAGGCAGGCCAGAACACCCCTCCAGAATCGTGCGAGCGCCGTGCAGTGCCAAATAGTGTGTAGCAGTGTCCCCTCCTTGTGCTCGCAACGGAGACACACCAGGGAAGCCACCAAGCCCGCCCTCCAGAGCCTAACCCTAGTAAAATAGACGCTATGGAGGTATTGAAATTGAATAGGTAGCAGACTCAATGCAACTGCCGCCCCGCGCGGGGAAGCCAAAGCTTCTGTCCAGTCCTCTTCCTCCATCTGGCCCACATCTCCCTCCCAGGCCTCCCGCAAATGCTGCAATGAGGGGGAACAGTGCATAACTAGGGATTGATAGATTTTAGAGATCTTATGGTCTAGGATGTCCCCCATAAATACCTTAGCCTCTACTGGGCTAAACTGCGGTAATGAGTCCAGACCCTCCAAGCTGGGGGAGAAGGCATGCCTAAATTGCAAATATTTGAAGAATTGGGTCTTTGACATCTGGAATCCTTCTGGATTTCTTGAAAGGATTTTAAAGTCGTCACGAAACCCGGAGAGACTCAGCAACTTCGGGAAGCGGCCGTTGTACCATAGTGGGGTCTCCCGGGTCAGTCTACTCCACCAGCCCATCCTCCGTATTGTCTGCCTCCAAAACTGAAAAACAATCAGCGTGGCAGATGGCAGGAGACGCCTCAACAGGGCAAAATAAAGGAGAGTGTGTAGGGACTGGTCACCCATGCAGCGCCGCTCCACGGCATAGGCTGGGTCCGCTCTGTCTCCATACCACCACTCGTTTAAGACAACTAGATGCGATGCAACATAATAAGACCAGATATCGGAGGTTGCCAGTCCCCCGTAATACGTAGATAGGAAGCACGTCCAGACTGCCAACCTCACCGCTCCACCATCCCAAAGGAACTGACCCAGGGCATATGGGACCAGGTCTTAATATCCTCCCGCACACGCTCCCATACAGGTGCGAGATTTGGCTCCCAAGCCGTGGTGGGAGAATCGGAAAAATACACCCCCAAATATTTCATGCTCCCATACACCACCTGTACCGGCGATGCCCAAGTACCGAGCTTGCCCCGACCTCCCAAGACTCACAAGGTGGACTTCCGAGGGTTCATATATAGCTCCAACGTTTCCCCAAAGATCTGCATGATACGCATCAATCGGGGGCCCGTGCGTTCCAGGTTGGTAAGGAAAAACGAACTCTCTGATCGCATAAAGGGTGATGCGATCAGAGAGTCCATGTGCCCACTCAAAACCGGACACCTGAGCGTCCATCCACACCCAGGCAGCCAAGGGTTCCATTGCTTGAGCAAAAAGGTATGGGGAAAGCGGACACCCCTGCCTGGTGCCCCGCCCAATAGAAAAAACTGAGGAGACGAAGCCCGTAACTCGCACCGATGCTGTCAAGTCAGTGTACAACAGGGTTAGGTAGGACAAAAAAAGCAGTCTGAAATTCAGCCGCCGCAGGAGCGCAAATAGATAGACCCAACTCCGGGAATCAAACGCCCTGTCCATATCCACTAGCAGAAGCGCTGCCCGTTACCCCAATCCCTGAACCGTCATGACCGCCACATGTGCCTGCCTAATATTATGGCGGGTTGCACGCTGGGGCAAGAACCCCGCCTGGTCCGAATGCACAAGTAGGGCTATATGGGGGCGGAAACGGTTCGCCAATGCCTTAGCTAATATCTTAGCCTCCACGTTCAGGAGAGAGATAGGGCGATACGAGGCGTGGTGTTCCGGCGGTCTACCGGGCGTGTGGAAAACTACTATCTCAGCATGCCTCCAGTCACTGGGCAGACACCCCTGGTCCTTGGCCTCCTCCACCACCCTACGGTAGTGGGGCCACAGCTGCCAAAAATATTTCTCCCAAAATTTGCACGGAAAGCCATTAGGGCCAGGAGCCTTGCCTGAGTTTAGCTCCCCCAGGGCCGCCCCTAGTTCTTCATCAGTAAGTGGGTCCTCCAGATCTTCTCTAACTTCATCTGGAAGTTCCTTTGGCGGAAGATCATCCAGGAAACGCTCAATGACCTCCGCTGGGAGGCATTCCATGGGAGTATATAGCTGAGCATAATACTCTGCAAAACTACGTGCAATAGCCGACGCGCCAGACAAAGGTAGCCCATCTGACCCCACGACACCGGGGAGGGCCTGGGGGCGAAGCGAACATTGACACAATCGATGCAACATTTTGCTAGATTTATCGCTCCACTGGTAGATCCTACTGCGAATAGCCAGCCAAGCCTGGCGAGCCTCATCTAAAAGGATACGAGAATATTCCTGCTGTGCTAGCAGTAACTGATGTCGAGTCAGCCGCCCCCCTTCTTCCCCGCCGCGCGCCTCCAACTCGAGAATAGTAGCTTCCGCACGAACCTGGGCCGCCATACGCCGTTGTCGGGCAGCAGCGCACAATGAGATGTCCACCCCCCGAATGGTCGGCTTCAAGGCCTCCCAAAAATTTCCAGACCCTGAGACCGAGCCCAAATTAAAGGCTAGATATTGATCAATGGCCTCGTCCATTCGGTCCCTATAGTCCTCCTTCTGAAGGTTCTAGACTGATAGGCGCCAATGGAATGGCCCACAGACCCCCCCCCCCGGCTCGTATGGTAAGTACCACCGGAGAATGATCTGAAAGCCCCCGTGGGAGAATGTCCGCCGCCACCACCCTGTTGTCAAAGACCCATGGAACAAACAGATCATCTAGGCAGGAAAAGGAATCATGGACTGCCTTGAGATATGTGTATCCCTGTGTACTACCATGCATCCTGAGCCAGGGGTCAACCCAATCCAGGCTCATCACTAAGGAGTATAATTTAGTAAGGTGGCGAACTTCTAATGAACCCCTGGACCTCCGTCTCTGGACACATCCATCACATCGTTCCAATCCCCTACAACAATCCCCAGGGCCCTCTGGTATATCTGCCCACAGGGTCATAATCTTCTCTGCCAGCCCCCAGGAAAGAGGCGGGGGGCGTAGACACTCCCCAGAACCAAGATCTCACCATCTACAGTGCCCTGCACAAACATGTACCTGCACTGAAGGTCCCCCCAGGTCTTAACATGTGTATACGCAACCCTACGGTGTATTAAAATAGCAACCCCTCAGGAACCCCTCACAAACCCAGAATGAAAGACCTGAGTAAATCCAAAACGCTGGAAGCATAATGCCTTAGTCCCTATGGGATGGGTCTCCTGCAACAACAATACATCTGCGCGGGCACGCTTGGCCGACTTTAGGATAGCTCCCCTTCTGATCTTGTCGAGTGCCCCTATAACATTCCAACTAAGGACTCTAATAAGACCAGGGGCCTCCTGCGTGCTAACAGGCATTCCTACTCCGTGCAGGCCCTACACAGTACAATGGCATCATCAAAAATCCTCCACAGAATACAGCAGACAGTGCAACAACCCCACAACCCCCCCCGAAAACACAACCCAACTACACCTCCCCACCCTGTACCTCCAAAACAGTGAAATACCCGTTGCGGCAGGCAGAGCAGGCTGACCCCAACAGGAGGTCCCACCCCTCACCCGCCAATGGATCCCCAATACACAGCACATTGTTTAGTGGCCTCCTCTACTTCTGTGAAGCCCCACGGAGAGACCGGCCATCCTACACGTCATGGAACCATCAGATAAGTGTTGTTCCACCATAAACATAATGTGGAAATGTCCAAGAAAAAAAGATATCGTGATGCTTTAAAACCCCTTGCCTAATTCTATATTTAGCAGAATCAGGACGATAAGGGGTTAAGCCCAACAAGAACTCTGGAACTACAATGTATCCTGACAACCGGGAGCGGTCAGCAAGCAGCCCCGGAAGAAACACCCAAGGACCCGGAAGCAGAGGAACACAACAGGAGCCTACAACACGAAGAATCACCGAAGACAAGAACCGGAGGACAAGCCTAAGGAACAGGTAAGCAGGGAAATCAGAAAAGCGGTGGGAGGCCTGGCAGGATCCAAACTGGAACGCGAAGCGCGTTACCAGCGTGGATCCTATGCTTTTATCTTCAAACGCCACCCCTTGCTGCCATCAGGGAACGGCGGGCGGGGCTCTCGGCTCCGCTCTGAAGCGCGGGTGCCATTAGGGGCGGCGTTAGCCACAGAGCCTGACAGTACACCCCCCCAAGACTCCCCCCCCCCCCCAACTGGCTTGGGTTTGAACGGATAATGGCGATGGAACAAGCGAACCAAATGGGGAGCATGGACATTAGACGCCGGTTCCCATGAACACAGATCAAGCCCGTAACCCTTCCAGTGAATCAAGTATTGCAACCGACGACGCACCCTACGGGAGTCCACAATATAGGCCACCTCATACTCAGGACCATCATCCACCAACACAGGGGGAAGTTGTACAGGAACAACAGTGTCAGGGGTGACATGCTTCAATAACAACGCATGAAAGACTAGATGTAAACGCAAAGAGGCAGACAAGTCAAGTTTCAGAGCAACAGGGTTCACCACTTTACAAACAACATAGGGACCAATAAAGCGGGGCTTAAATTTGTTCGTACCCTTAGTCTGGATGTTCCGGGTGGACAACCATACCCTGTCTCCTATAGCATAAGCAGGAGGAAGTCGATGATGTTGATCTGCTCCTTCATTGTACTTCCTCTTGGCCTCGTCTAAAGATTTTTTAGCGGAAGCATGAATATCCTGGAGACGAGACACCAATTCATGAGCAGCCAGAGAAGTAGAAGGCGCTAAAGGCAAAACTGGACCACAGTGAGGGTGAAACCCATAGGTACAGAAAAAGGGAGAAACCCCAATAGAAACATGTTCACTGTTATTATATGCGAACTCCGCAGTCCATAAAACCGAGTCCCAATCCTTCTCTCCTTGTAAGAGGTGACAGTTCTAGTATTGTTCAATACACTGGTTGACCCTATCAGTCTGACCGTCGGTCTGGGGGTGATGAGCCGTAGAGAGAATGACATCTATCTCCATCATGCTATTCAACCCTTTCCAAAAACGGGACACAAATTGAGGGTCTCTGTCCGATACAATGATGGAGGGTAAGCCATGAAGATGTACTATTTGTTGGAGAAACACACAGGCCAGTTCCTTGGATAGAGGCAGTTTTTTCAAGGTATGAAATGAGACATCTTGGTTAACATGTCAATGATGACAAACATGACAGTATGCCCTAGCTTAGTAGGAGGCAATTCTACAATGAAGTCCATAGTAATGGAATGCCATGGGGTAGGAGGAGTATGTAGAGGAGTCAAGAGACCAACAGGTACTTGGTGGGTACTTTTGCTTTGAGTGCAGATTTAACAACCTTGAACGTACAACCGGGCATCTTGATTCATGGATTGCCACCAGAAATGCCTCTTAAGCAGAGCAAGGTTTTTTTTTATATCCTGGGTGGACTGCTAAAGCGTGTGTATGACACCAATCCAGTGCTTGAGCTTGAAGAGACTGAGTAGGGAGAACTAAGCCGCCTTGAATAAAAACTAAGTTGTTACTTCTGACCCCGTTATGTTTGGTTTCGAGATTCCTGAGTTCGTTTGAGTCGTGTGCAAGAGCTACGTCTTTCAAAAAAGACTCTTCTGAGAAGGTACCCCCCAACATACGATCAGGGTTCAGGATACAAGGTGGGGCTTGTGTGCTCAGCTCATCTGGGAAGTCATAGCCAAAACGGGATAGGGCACCAGCCTTGCCGTGTTTAGTGCCAGCCTGAAACTGAATGACGTAGTCAAGGTCACTAAAAAAATGGGTCCATCTCAATTGTCCCATAGATAAGGCCTTAGCGGCCTTCAAGAATTGCAGATTTCTATGATCGGTGATGACTGTTACGGTGTGCAAAGCTCCAAGCAGGTACTGAAGCCATTCTTCGAAGGCTCTCTTTATAGCCAATAGCTCTCAATCCCCCACAGAGTAGTTTACTTCAGCAGGTGTTAGCTTATGGGAATAGTACGCCACAGGATGTAGATGTCCTGTCTGTCTGTCTCTCTGAGACAGCACTCCTCCTATAGCAACTTGGGAGGCATCTGTTTCCAGTAGAAAAGGCTGTGAAGTGTCAGGATGCGTTAAAACAGGGGCTGTAACAGAGGCCTCTTTTAAACAAGAAAAAGCCTTTTCAGCATCTGGAGTCCAATGGAACGGCATCCCCTTTTTAAGAGTTTAGTGATGGTGACTGTAAGAGCTGCAAATCCTTGTATAAATCGCCTATAAAAATTGGCGAAGCCCAGGAAGCTCTGCAAGTCCAGGGTCTCCCTTAAAATATCATCAATAAATAATTCAAAGGCGGCGGGGGTGTTACACAGCCCAAAGGGCATCACTAAATACTCATACAGCCCAAATTTTGTTCGGAAGGCCGTCTTCCATTCATCTCCAGCTCGTACTCGAACCAAGTGATATGCCTCTCTCAGATCTAACTTAGTGAACATAGAGGCCGATTTCACTTGGTCGAGCAGGGTTTGTATCAGAGGCAATAGATACCGATTCTTCATAGTCACGCCGTTAAGAGCTCTGTAGTCGATGCAACACCTAAGACCCCCTTCCCGTTTAGGTATAAAAAAGAGGGGAGGATGTTGCAGATCGAGAGGGACTAACAAATCCCTTTTACAGAATGTCATCCAAATATTCCCTCAAGTATATGTTTTCTTTTTCAGTCAAGGCATATATGCGACTACATGGGATTTTGGCACCAGTCATACGACCGACGGGGTGGCAGAGTAGATGCTTTTTCTTTGTCAAACACATCCTTGAACTCCTCATAACAGGTAATGCAGGTGCTGTATAATCAGTGCTACTAGCCACTTGTTGCATTGTTGTAGAAGACGCAAGGCAAAAGTTCATACAATACTCGGAAGCGAAATCGATGGTATGGTTTTCCCAGTTGATGTCAGGGTTGTGTTTCATCAACCACGGAAGACCGAGGATAGCCTGGAACTGTGGTGAGGAAATGATATCAAAACAAATAGTTTCATGGTGTTGTTTTAAGAGTAGCATGTCTAACTCTATGGTGGTATGAGTAGTAGGCCCAGACTTCATATGACTTCCGTCAATGGTCTTAATGATGTCTACGGTATTCTTCGGTTTTGTAGGGATACGTATGTTCTCGATCCAGGCTGAATCAATAAAGTTTCCAGTGGCACCGGAGTCAAGCATGAGTTGCACGGCAATCCTTTGGTCACCCCAACTGAGCTGAGCAGAGCGAAAAAAATGTTGTAGAGGATAAGAAGTAGGTCCTAACCCTACTAAGTGGGAGACTGGTAAACCTGTCCCACCTGAGCGATCCGTCTCCACCATGCTCAGGCGAATCAGTTTCCCGACTCCATAGGTTTTAGGGGATTAACTCTGCAATCCCATAGAAAGTACCCTGATTTACCACAGTAAAGACACAGATTGTTGGTCTGTCGTCTCTGTCTCTCTTCCTGACCCAGGGGCCCCCAAATACTGCCTATTTGCATGGATTCTGGATGTTCAAGGGGCTTCTCGATATCTGGTTTCCTTTCTCTAACAAGATACTTGGAATCTGCGTCCTTTCTCCCTCATGTAATCGATGATCCGATTTTACGGCCAAATCAATTAAAGCATCACAGGTTTGAGGAGGGTCGACCACTTGTGCCAGCATATCCTTTAACTATTCTCTTAAGCCTTTATAGAAAAGAGCACTACGTTTGACCTCAGGCCAACCAGCTTCGGCCACTAATCTGTTGAAACAGGAAACGTAAGACAATAAATCCTTAGGTCCTTGCTTAAGGTTCAACAACTCTACAGACTGCATAAAGGAATGTCTGTCAAATAAATGTCTTAACTCCTCCTTGAAGGCTCGGTAATCATATAATAGAGGATCTTTTCTATCCACAAAGGGAATTGAACACGTGGCGGCTGTTCCACCCAAGTACGATAAAACAAAAGCCACCTTGGATTGTTCGGTGGGGAAACAGGAGGCCTTGCACATAAAATGCAATTGACACTGATTGATAAATGTGGAAAACTTGGACCGATCACCTGTAAATCGTTCTGGGGGGGCTAAAGGGATAGAAGAAGGTGTAGTGATGTGATATACTGGAGGAGTAGTGCTCGGAAGGGAGAGGAGATGAGGCGAAAGAGGTAGCATGAGAGCCTGAAGATTGATCAGAAGGGGGCACAGCCAGAGAGGTCTGCTGTAGTGAACCGACTCTAAGAGACAGAGCCTGGGTTTCCTTCTGTAGATTCCCTATCATACCGGCCAGATCTGCTAATGTTATCGGATGTTCCTCCATGACGTCCGGGCAGCAAAGTAAACGTGGGCTTTGCGTTCTGTGAGGGCTCACCTGTGTTTACTGCAGGGAAGGCATGGATGAACACGACGCTAGACCCCAACTTCCCTCACCCACCTCCTTAGCTCAAATATGTCAAAGCCAAAGAGGGAAGGTGGAGGCAGGAGGGAAACAAAACAAGGGAAGAGAGAAGGGGTAGACGTCCACTAGGTCTTCTGAGAGGGTCTGCTACAATCCTACTAAGTATGGGTAAGGCAGGATAGATATATATTGTCCTTCCTAGTTTCTAAGGGATACCTTAGATAGGAGATGCCATTATGTGCGAGAAAACCACTTCCCAGGGACGATAGGACACCTCTACTGTCTAGAAGGAGGGACCCAGGTCAATTGGTAATAGGGCTGCGGCAGTAAGCAAGAAAACCAAGAAAAGAAATAAGGTACAGACCTTGGTGAGAATCACCGAAGAAATAGTAAGCCCCAAAAAATTAAACAAACATTAATTCCTGTTACTCCTGTATGCAGGGAAAACCCCCAAAACTAATTTCCCTTATCAGGAGGGGACGCGGGACAAAAGACAAAAAAAGGCAAAAAAAAAGCAGGGGACAAAACTATATAATTTGTACTAGCGAAGAGCAACGTTACTTCGCAGTTCTAATAATGCTTTCTTACTTTACAGAGATCTGAGAACAGAAGGACCTCATGAAATATGAAAGAGAACATGGAACCATCAGATAAGTGCTGTTCCACCATAAACATAATGTGGAAATGTCCAAGAAACAAAGATATCGTGATGGTTTAAAACCCCTTGCCTAATTCTATATTTAGCACTATCAGGACAATAAGGGGTTAAGCACAACAAGGACTCTGGAGCTACATTGTATTCTGACAACTGGGAGCAGTCAGCAAGCAGCCCTGGAAGAAACACCCAAGGACCTGGAAGCAGAGGAACACAACAGGAGCCAGCAACACGAAGAATCACCGAAGACAAGAACCGGAGGACAAGCCTAGGGAACAGGTAAGCAGGGAAATCCGAAAAGCGGTGGGAGGCCTGGCGGGATCCGAACTAGAACGCGAAGCGCGTTACCAGCGTGGATCCCATGCTTTTATCTTCAAATGCCACCCCCAGCTGCCGTCAGGGAACGGCAGGCGGGGCTCTCGGCTCCGCTCTCAAGCGCGGGCGCCATCGGGGGCGGCGTTAGCCACGGAACCTGACACTTAACATGTAGTTTCATCCTCGGTTTTCAAGCATTAGTCTTCTGAGCATGAATGATCTGCACCATAACGTCTTTTAGAGTGTCATTGTAGCTGCAAGTTATGGCAATTCATGAATGCACCTATAAAAACTGTATTTTCCTCTTCTCATTGTCATGCTTGATAAAGCTTGAACCTCTCATAGATGGGGTTAAGTTGGGGGTCAAAGTGCGCATTCAGACCTGTCACAGCAGCACATATTTGCCTTATGCACCTGACAGTTTGTAAACTTCTTCTCAGGCAAAATTGAGTAACCTGATGGTGCGCGCCGATGACCTGGGTGACCCTCAGTGGCGAGTCGATGGTCACTTGCAACACCAGTTGGTCCCTCGCTAGTAGCCTTATTGCCCTTGCGGTTACGGGTCGGAGGGAGCCCTCAATGCACTGACACCGACCCTGACGGAGCAGTGAACGAGGTGTGATGTGAACCTTGACCCAGGACAGGAAGCTCCAAACGGTGTGGATTGAGAGGATTACAGCACCGCTGACAGACCTAGCTGGGCTCATGGCAGGATTCTGTCCGGCAGTGAGGACCACAGCCCCAGATCAAACACGGCATGGGCGTAATGCCTGTTTAAAGGGCCTGACCATCCTTAATCTGATTCCTGCTCTACTCCAGCCCTGAATCAACATTGGAAGAGCGCGGTAGACCTAGTGCTGGTTTCTGTCTCTCCCCCCCCCCCCCCTCCCTTCTTGGCATTTGTCACCCATATTGTGACCCTCAGAAAGAAAGAAGCAACTGAAATAGAAGAGGGACCCGCGAAATCTACTACAAATTAGGTAACCACACGTCATAGCAATAGAAAGAGGACTATAATATTAAAAGTGGCAGACATCTTGGATTGGGCAAATGATCATTACCTACAGGCTTTATACATACAATGGAGGTAGTTTTCCTCTACCCCTACCAGGTTTTAATCTCTGTGGTTCCGACTAACCTCCAGTCTTCAGCCGACACTGATGTGCATCTTGGAAGAACCACTGCTTACTGACAAATTCATTGTGTTGCCTATTTTTGTCTTCTCCCAATGTTCGTAAATCAATTTGTAGTTCTATCTTACACTTAGTGGCAACTCTTACCAGCGTCGCGTTCTAACTGAATCCTTCCAGGCATAACCCCACATCAATTCTATTCTTGTTACGACGCATGTTGTCAGCAAAACGCCCCCACAACTCCTCGACACTGCTTTTGTGAGTTATGGCCCTAATTCTTGGAACATAATGTATCCGTTGAATAGCTCTAAGAGCGCTAAGAAGAATCTCAAACATAAATTACTGAAACTCCACCCAGAAACTCTTATAGCAGACACCTACCACAGCTTATCTAATGCCACGAAGAAAACAGACCTTATATTCTACTCCAATCGTTCGACTAAATGGAAAAACATCTTGCTTCTCTGCCTTACAGTCATTAAAACAAAACAAATTCTGTATGTAATAAAACTGACGACGTCCCCCTACCCTTCTTCTAAGGGGGAAATTCATATATCCATCTTTAGGACTGGTAATATACTCATACATGCCTCTGACCCTCACCTCAACATCTTCGATAGATATTTTAGGACCTTGGCCTCCTCACTTACACAACTGGGCATCACATCCCAATCACCTCTCTCTCCTGTTATACAACTCATCCTGCCTGAACAGTCCCACCTTCTCTCTCCTATAAATCCTCCATCTTTATCAGAGCCCTCCCTGAACCCTACAATGACTTCTCACGTGCCCCCCCAGTGGGCAACCCTTCTAATACACATACCGTGCATAGAATATTGGGCCCCTCTTATAATCCCGCCTCTATAAATCCTAGAACTGATACCCGCCATCCTAGCGGTACCCATTCACCGCTCACGCTAACGAGGGACTTCACAGGGCCTCGGACTTTGACCTCCCTCTTGGCTTCGAGTGCCCTGCCCCCTCTACTCAGAATCGACTGCATATTCTCCTATTCTCAACAACGCTCGGTCTCTACTGGGCACTACCAACAGCAGAGAGTCCCCCTCCAACACTCTCCTTATGCAAGCACCCTCTAGACAGTCACTTCCTGTTCTCACTTCAACGTTCAATCACACTGATACAAATGATGACAACTGCAATCCGGGTGATTAGGCTCCTATCCTGACAACATTATAGAGAAATTACTCTTCCGAAACTCCCTCCCTTTAAAAGGTTGACCTGAAGCATCACACGCAGACTATCTACAATCCTAGTCCTAATGACACGGAGCATTACCCTAACGTGGTGTTCCCCTCCCACTCTTACATAGACCTCACTGCGTCTCCCCCCACTATCATAGCGAGAAGCTCCTCCAATTCTCTTGTGCAGATTCTGAACCGAATGGAGCAGACACTCAACTCTCTTGCAACAGAATAAATGCATCTTTAGACAGGATCTCTTAAACCAAAACACCCTGGCCTGCTCTTACACTTTTGATACTCCACCAACAAGGTTTCCAAATTACCCTCAATACCCCCCCTGACCTACAGTTTGTCTTCGCAGCCGCGCCCACAGACCTTACTGTGCATACTGCCCCCTCTCAGCTCTGGAACTAAATGTTCTCAACAATTCCTACCTCCCGATGATCCAGGTGACCAACCACTTCCCCTCCTCCTCCATCCCAGTAATAGTGGGCTTTATTAGAACCCATACAATTCCTTACACGCCCAGACCTCCAGCGCAATATACCACCATCCAGACTCAGAAATCTGCCAAGGATAATCCTAGCCCCCTTTCTTGCATTCTCATCAACTGCAGATGTGCAACTCAATACGCTACGGAGATAGCCGAAACCATCCTCAGTGAGGGAATTGATATTGCTTGCCTTACAGAAACCTGGCTCAATGACCACTCAACGGCCATTCTTGACCGACTTACTCCGCCCGGGTACTCCATCATTAGAGAGGACAGGTCTAAGAGAACAGAGGGAGGTCTAGCCATAATCCACAAAACAGCAATCCAACTCTCCATTCTAAAGAAAGCGGAATACTTGACCTTTGAATACCTTGGCGTTGAACTTAATGACAAAGGCTCCCCACATATTAAACTGCTCACTAACTACCACCCACCTGGTGATCGCCCACTTTTCGCTGAAGAGCTAACGGACCTACTCATCCAGTTCTCCCTTTCCAACTCAAAGGATGTGTTTCTGAATGATTACAACATTCATTGGAACAATACAGAAGACTCCAAGGGCAGGCACCTCTCTAACTTTCTTGAAATTAATACCCTAAAGCAACTCTGCAACAAACCAACCCACATCAAAGGCGCTACTCTTGATGCTATCAACTCAAGCAATTAACTTGTCTCCCTTAAGGACATTGTTCCCATTGACTGGTCTGACCATCATCTCATTCTGTTCAACATCAAGTCCATTGTCAAAGCACCCTCGGTCTTAATTAATAACAAACCTAAGCTATGTACTAGAAACCTCAAACAAGTCCCTGCGAATGAACTTGAGTCAAAAATTAATGTACAACTTCAACGGCTCCCACACTCCCAAAACGCGAATGAACTTACTACTCACTTCAATACGGCAATAACTGAAGTTCTCGACCAAGTTGCACCACTCAAACTAAAACAACAAAGAACAATTGTTAGACCTGGCATCATTGGCGCGGGTCTCCTTTCCTCTTTCCTCTTTTCGCTTTCTATCTTTTATGTTGGCTGGATTTAGATGCTCTGGGCGCTGTGCCACTGCTAATCAGTGCCACAGCGCGAATGCTCCCTGTGTAAAGTATGTATGAATTGGGATAACCATAATTGGCTGTTTGGTTTACCTGTCAGTCCCTAGAATAAGTGCTCTGTGTGTGCCCAGGGCTGGTAGACCAAATACTGCTGGTGGGCCTGCAGCGCTGATTTGCGCTACCCACCGAAGCAGCTTTTAAAGTATGTTTCAGACCTGCCATTGCAGAGTCCACAGGCAGTCCAGAACTGTCTTTGTAACTGAGAGGTGCAACTACTTCCCAGTCCCTGCACCTTCCCTTCGCACCACGTAAGACACCCCTACGGCAGGGTGCGTTGTCTGTGACAGGAAGAACATGCCTAGGTCTGTGTAACATGTTCGATAGAAAGTTACCCTCCATTTCACTGTTTACTATTCTGAGGCTATCCACTCTCATAGGCCAGAATGGGCAGGCTGAGTATTACATTCCATAATCCTACCTGCCCCCAGGAACCTGATAGGAAATTCAAATTTGATATGTTTAAGCTTAGGACATTGAGATACATCTTTTAGTAAGTCCCGTGTTCGAAAATGCCTCTTCTAGAAACAAGGTATTTTCTTGCCTAAGTTTTCCTGTAGGCTTTGCTAGTATGTCTATTGGCTGTCTGGTTTTGGAGCAGCAGGGCCAGCTGGGTCAGACCTGGCTGGAGAGAGAGATCGGCATTCAGAGCATGGGGAGGGGTGACTCTTTGATCTGCGCAGGGCTGTGCCTGGCAAGGTGAAAGACGGCTCCACCTCCCACTGGGCGTCTGATAGAAGACCCCCTGATTCTTAAAGGGCAGGATGTCACCTCGTAAACCAAGAGCTCCCCGACCCCACCAAACTCGTTCTGGCTGGATTCAGTGATTTGTGACTTTAGAGAACAAAGACTTTTTAGGTATAAAACGCTGTGCTGAAACCTCTTTGTGACGAGGTACAGTGGGACCACGGACTAAACACCAGTCGGTCACCACTTTCTTCTCTCTCCCCACAGCCTCACGGGGACCAGACAACCAGCCGGTATTGGAAAGACGAGGCAGAGGCAGGCCAAGGGGACTGTTTCTTTAATTGGGCGGAGTTCAACCATCCAGGCCCCAGCCCCTTTGGTGACGTCGGCTACACGGAACCAGAAATATCCCGGAAGGAGTGTATGGTGGTGTGTTCGACTCCCGGAGGCGAGGAGACTGGAGAGAAGCGAGAGGAGAAGGAGAAGAATGAGAGAGAGCAAGAGAGTCGAGGAAGCAGAGGAGGAGATGAGGATGTCGTGGACGCCCCGACGGCCGAGCCAGGAGGCCAACTTACCGGCGAATCCCCGTGCCACACTTCAAGGGAAGTGTGGCTTCAACAGGTACGGGGTCGAGTCAGAGCGTGGGTGGGAGGAAAGGGTTTCAAACCACCGTGAAACACACAGTCGACCTCCCCTATATATCGACACCAGAACCTTGTTCTTTCCCCCTTCCTTGAGCACTTTCGTTCACTGTCTGGGTCGCATAAGGAGAGCACCGTGTGATTCCTCACTCCCTTTTCCCTGCATCAAAAGTTAATCGTACCTGAACCTGATCCCCCCCATATCTTCTCTCTTTTTCCCTGGGCCCCACCTGACACCGGAGACGCCCCGGAGACTGGACAACCTGGAGAAGACGCGGACCACCAGGGAGAGACGAAGCCGCTCCAGCCCGGACCCACGCCTTCCTGAGCCTCCCCTACCGTACTATAGGAGTACCCGAACACCCAAACGCTCTGTTAAAACAATAAAGACCTTTGTGAGCACCAGTTGTGTCCCCGTGCATCACTCCGACCCGCTACACTCTTTCAAGGGTGTTCCTTCTGGACGTCAAGACGAAACTCTGTCCGAGTGAACAGAGGAAAGGACTTTGAAACTTTCACCAAGCTTGCTGAAGAAACTACCCGAGGGCCTGAATTGAGAGTGCCTCCTGCTAATGTCCCTGAGACTTCACCCCGTCAGTCGTCTGAATTCCTGTGTGAGGGATTCTACTTGCAGGTGAGGCCTCCGTCATGTAATCCGGAGCCTCTAGTTCTACTGTGAGGAACGCGGACTGGTAACCCTTGTTAACTCCGTGTGGGCCGCCGCAGCTAAGAGCGTGCTGCCGCCGCTAAGAGCCCGCCTTAATTTGAACCTTCGGATCCTTCGCTGAATCTGTGTGGGCCGCCGCAGTTAAGAGAGAGCTGTAGCTGTTGAGTGCCCGCCGTTGTGCCAGCCTGATCGAGATCATCCTTTGTCCTGTGGGCTGCCGCAGCTAAGTGAGAGCTGCTGCGCTGAGTGCCAGCACTTGTGTCAGTTGTGCATCATCGTGATTCGTTCTGTGGGCCGCTGCAGCTAAGAGAGAGCTGCTGCCGCTGAGTGTTCGCACCTTTGCCAACTTTGCTTCATCGTGATTTGTCCTGTGGGCCGCCGCAGCTAAGAGAGAGCTGCTGCCGCTGACAGCCCACACCTTTGCCAACTTTGCCTCATCGTGATTTGTCCTGTGGGCCGCCGCAGCTAAGAGAGAGCTGCTGCCGCTGAGTGCCCGCACCTTTGCCAACTTTGCATCATCGTGATTTGTCCTGTGGGCACCGCAGCTAAGAGAGAGCTGCTGCCGCTGAGTGCCCGCACCTTTGCCAGCTTCGCTTCATCGTGATTTGTCCTGTGGGCTGCCGCAGCTAAGAGAGAGCTGCCGCCGCTGAGTGCCCGCACCTTTGCCAGCTTTGTTTCATCGTGATTTGTCCTGTGGGCCGCCGCAGCTAAGAGAGAGCTGCTGCCACGCAGTGCCCCCACCTTTGCCAACTTTGCATCATCGTGAGTCGTCCTGTGGGCTGCCGCAGCTAAGAGAGAGCTACTGATGCTGTGAGCCCACCTGTCCCAGAGTGCCCGAATCATTGTGAGTGCACGCTGCGGACCACTGCAGCCAAGAGTTGTGGTTGCTGGGAGTCCGCCTATCAACGTCTCCGCTTCTTCGAGAAGCTGCGTGCTGTGTCCCCTTCCAACGGCAATTATCTGGTGCGCAATGGGTCACGTAGACCCAGGCCTTGAACTCAGTCAGTGCCACGTTCTGGTGAATACGTTATTGCATTTTTAAATCCATACTGATTTACGTGCATTGTGGCTTGTTAAAACGCTTTGAGAGTCTTGTGTTAAACCTTAGATAAAGATACCATTTTTCTATACCTACTTGAGTTGTGTCCTTTTGTGGTGTCGTTACTGCCTTATTGTGCATGGTCATAAATGCTTCACACACTACCTCTGAGATAGGCCTAACTGCTCGTGCTACGTTACCACAGGGTTGAGCAGGGGTTATCAAAGGGGGTAGCCCACTTGCCCTGACTTAGGAAGAAGGATCCCTATTTGGACACTGGTGCCAGCCATTGCCAACTAGAGACCCCCATTTCTAACAACAATCCAATCTAAATCATAGTTTAACACAGATCTCAACAACGGAAGAAGGCAACTTAGACTAGCGGAAAGAACTTGGAGACAAAACCCCACTTCTTCACATCTAACTCTCCTTAGAGCAGCTAGGTTAGCTTACAAGAAGCACATTTTCAGAGAAAAAACCTCCTTCTTCCGTATCCAACTTGATCAGGCAAAGAATAGGCCCAGAGAACACTTTAACAGCGGCAAAAGAAAAACCTCAGCTGCCCAACATTAAATAACTGCCTCTAAGGAACGATGTGATGAAATTGCCAGCTTCCTCACAGACAAAATCGCTAAAATTGATCAATCCTTCTCTCCAGTCACTCTCCTTCATCCTGGGCCAATCTCTTTTAATGACACCCCTCTCCCCACGACAACGCAACCACTTGATTCTTTCAACAAACTATCAACTCCTTTTGGAACTGAGGACAACCTTTGTAACTCCAAACTGAAAAACTGAAGCCAATTGGTCAAATTTCAAACACTAGATGGAGCTTAGTCTTCAATATCACTGTGAAATTAAAACAGACCTCACACACCAAAGATCCCCTCCTGGCAAAACTAGTTCATAACCTAAATCACATCATCACCCAGTGTTGGACAAAAATCATTAATACCTCCCTTGCCTCAGGGTGTGTACCTGAGTCCCTTCAATTAGGGCAAATCACGCCTATACTTAAAAATCCTAAGGCAGACCCTAACAACCCCAACAACCTCCGACTTATCTCTAACCTCCCGTTTCTCGAGATAACCATGGAGAAATGTGTTTTACAACTCAACAGACACATAGACGAATACAACCTACTGGACTCTTTCCAATCTGGTTTCAGGAAAGGCTGCAGCACAGAAACTGCCATGCTCAACACTGCAGATGACATACATCGGTCCCTAGAGAATGGAGAGGCCAGTCTTCTCATCCTACTGGACCTCTCAGCGGCCTTCGATACAGTCAACCACTCAGCCTTACTAGAATCTCTAAAGACCCACTCTTGTTTCAATGGCACAGTACTAAAATGGAACCCAACTCCGGTCTCTATTGGTGCTCCCCAGGGCTCAATTCTCTCACCCTCTCTCTTCAACCTCTTCATGGAACCCCTTACAATCATCCTGAAACAAGCAGGCATCAATTATCACCTCTACGTGGACAACACACAACTCTACTACAAAATCAAATCTCACAACGACATCCTTCATCTTAACATCACACTGAGTAAGATTCAATCCTGTTTCTACTCTAACCATCTAAAACTGAACCCCAACAAAACAGAAATCATTCTATTGTCCCCCAAAAGTAACCACCTTCCAATCCAAGGCTGGATCTCTGACCTCAAAGCCCTAAATTGTTTGCTCATTCTATCCGACTCGGCTAAATCCCTAGGCTTCATCCTCGACAAAGATTTTTCACTGAAGGACCATAACAATAACTCAGCCAAAGGAGCGCTCTACACACTTAAACACCTCAGAAAAATCTAATCTTTCATCCCATCAGAAGATTTCAAACGGGTCGTTCAGTCGCTGGTTGTTAGAACCGGGGTCACCGATTCCGACATGGTAGCTTGTCGCGAGGCAGGAAGGCACCCGAAGGCAAAGTGTTAAGCAGTTGTGCAACACACACTCACACGGACTCAGTAATGCGCACACAATGAAGAGACACCACACCAGGCTGATTTGTAAAACAAGACCCTTTATCTCAGTCAGGTCATGGCAAGTAAATTCATTTCAATAATAGAGCAGATAATCTCAGGGCAACAGAAATTCATTTCAGTACAAAATGTGCATAGATTCATTCAAGTGCATCAGGGCATGAAACTGCAGGCCGGTAAAAGGCAGTAGCACAAACCTTGCTAAGAGCAGGTATCACTGTAGGTAAGGGATTGTAGGTTAAAACATAGGCTTCAATGCATGCAGGTACATCCTTGGCAACATTTCCTATAAGCACGGTCATCAATGCAACACTTCATGGGCATGAATATAACATCAAAACATTCCGAGGTAAGGGACTCATTCAAGTAGCATTTCTTAGGCATGGGGGTCATCTAGGCCACATGCACAACATTGGCTATGCAGGTACACTCTAACCAGAACAGTCCCTATGCAAGGGTTAAATCAGGGTACATTTCTTAGACATATATGCTGTATTAGGGACACATTCAGGAGATGCAACGCTTTTTAGGTCTGGGGGTGTTTTACAGATTCCTTCAGGCCCCCAGAATCCCCTGTGGCTTCCTCCGTGGTGAAAGGGAGAGGCCTCACTGATGTTCTAGGCTGCGCACGTTAGTTCTAGCAAACAGGGGGGTAAACAGGCCTTTGCTGCTCGCTCTCGGTCTCTCTCTCTGAGTGAGGGCCGGTCACAGGGCTTCCACTCCGATCGTGTTAGGCACCTCGGCAGCCCCGCTATTCCCACTGGAGTTTCCGCCCTCCCCGGGGGGAGGGGGTTACCTTGAGGCTTCGCGTGTTCGGGGCCCCCCGTGCAGGCTCTGCAGGGCACCGGCGGCTCTCCCGGGATGTCAGAACCAGCCAGGAGAGGTGAGGGGGCTTCCGTACTTCTCGGAGCCCCTGCGCTGAGGCCAGGACGGGCTCCGGGCCTTCCAATTCCTTCCTCCTGCTCGGGAAACAGTGAGGGCGCGGCTCTCGGGGGCTTGGCAGCCGCAGCCAATGGGAGCGCAGCTCACCGGGGGCACGGCCTGTGACGCTGCCGGCGCCCCGGTTGCCCCGCAACGCTCCCGTGGCGCTTCTGAGGCCTAGCGCAGCCTGTACAGATCCCGCAGCGGCCCTCCCCTCGCGTCGGGGGCCACGGTGAGGCAGAGGTCTCGATTCCCTTCTGGCGACACCCGCAACGGCCCTCCCCCTCGCCTCGGGGGCCGCAGCGGTTCAAGGAACGGCACGACCGCTTCCCTGGACTGCCTGGGGCACACACAGCGCTTCGGACTTCGCGGCGCCTGGGCCGCGGTGGTGATCCTTGGCAAAGAACGCTCCTTAGGACACAGCGCTGGGTTGCAGGTACCTGGGCGGCGGCGGTGATCTGGGGCTCGCAGCGCTCATCGGACACAGCGCTTAAGGGGCACAGTTCCTTCAGTATAGGGCTTGAAAGTCACAGTGCGCCGGGGGGCACAGTTCTATTCATATAGCGCTTGACAGTCACAGCGCTTTACCTGGTGATCCCCCAGTAGCAGCAGCGCTCACAGGGTCCTCAGCGCTCGGAGAGGATGGCAGGTCGCAGGTTTACAGCGCTAGTTGACAGCAGGACTCTAGTTGCAGTTACTTGGGGGAAGGGTAGGGGTTGAGTTGGCAAGCACAGGAGGCAGGCTGGCTCCCTGCAGCACACTGGAGTTGGTCTCCTGGGTTTCCCCCTCACTGGGCAAGGTCAGCAGGCTGGCAGAGTCCCTCAGCTATCTTGGGTACAGCAGGGCCTAAGCTCAGTCAGTCTCAGTAGTGTAGGTTCTCCCCTAGGCCCAACCGGCTGTACTCCGGCAGAGGTTCCCCCAGGTCCAGTGGTGCCCCAACTAACTAGTCAGGTTTCCCTCCTTTCCTCTTATACCCCTAGGTCAGGTGACCCTCCTGAAATGCGGCAAAGCATAACTCCTCCCTGGGCTGAAAGGTTCCAGGAGCTTCTACATGTCTGTCTATGTGACAAAAAGGCGGGACGGCAAAGATACAGTAGCAGTATGTCCCAGCCTGCTCCTAACTACTGGTGCATGTATGTACAAAGGACACTCCGCAGTAGCAGGGGCCTGTGGCAGCCATATTATTAGGGGAGAGCACCTGCACCTCAGCACTGTTTGGCAGTGGTAAGTCACCCAGAGGCCTAGGTCCAACAAAAAGATGGTGGCAAAAATGAGGTGAAAGGAAAAAAATGGGGTGAGACCACCCTAGGGCTGACAGGTCTAACACGCGTCCCCCCCAGGCGAAAGTGGGGAGAGCTACCCAACCTCTAGGGAGTTCTCATCACTAAGGCGGAAGAACCGAGAGAGACCGTCAGCGTTGGCATGGTCTACTCCGGGTCGATGTTCCACCCTAAAGTCTATACCCTGGAGGGAAATGGACCACCTCAACAATTTGGGATTTTCGCCTCTCATCTGCATGAGCCAGCGAAGAGGTCGGTGGGCGGTCTGAATAAGGAAGTGAGAGCCAAAGAGGTATGGCCTCAGCTTCTTCAGGAACCAAACCACGGCGAAGGCTTTGCGTTCAATAGTACTCCACCGCTGTTCCCAGGGGAGTAGTCTTCGGTAAATAAAGGCCACTGGCTGGTCTTGGCCTTCCTCATTCAGTTGAGAGAGCACAGTTCCAATGCCATGCTCAGAGGCGTCTGTCTGCAAAATGAATTATTTTCCAAAGTCCTTAGCACTGGAGCAGTGCACATCGCGTGCTTGAGGGTGTCGAAAGCTTCTTGACAAGCTGCTGTCCAAATAACTTTGCGTGGTTGCTTCTTCGATGTTAGCTCAGTCAGGGTGCCACGATGGTTCCATAGCCCTTGACAAACCGGCGGTAGTAACCCGTGAGGTCGAGGAAAGCCCGGACCTCCGTTTGGGTTTTGGGGGGCTCCCAGGCCAAGATGGTCTCCATTTTGGCCTGGAGGGGTTGCACCTTACCCCCGCCCACTAGGTGTCCCAGGTAGACGACAGATCCCTGTCCAATCTGGCACTTGCTAGCCTTGATGTTTAGGCCAGCCCACTGTAGAGCCTGCAGCACCTCCTGGAGATGCTCCAGATGGTCCTCCCAGCAGCTGCTGAAGACAGCTATGTCATCCAGGCAGGCTGCCGCGAAGGCCTCTAGGCCAGAAAGTACCTGCTTGACCAACCGCTGGAAAGTGGCCGGAGCATTTTTCAGCCCGAAGTGCATCACTCGGAATTGGAAGTGGCCCTAGGGGGTGGAGAATGCAGTCTTCTCCTTCGCTCCGTCTGCCATGGCAATCTGCCAATATCCTGACGTCAGGTCAATTGTACTCAGGTTCCGAGCTGCTCCCAGTCGGTCAATAAGCTTATCTGCCCGAGGGATCGGGTGAGCATCCGTCTTGGTCACGGAGTTCAAACCACGGTAGTCCACACAGAACTGAAGTTCTGCTGTGGTGCTCAGTGGGGCCGCTTTCGGCACCAACACCACCGGACTAGCCCAAGGGCTGCTGGAAGGCTCAATCACCCCCAGCTCCAACATCTTGGCAGCCTCACTCTGGATACTGGTCTTGACTTTGTCTGACAGCCGGCAAGACTTGGTTTTTACTGGTGGGCTGTCCCCTGTGTCCACGTCATGGGTACACAGGTGCGTGATCCCAGAAGTGTGGGGGTCTACAACGAGGAGTACTGCTCCAATACCTGGCGGCAGTCCCTCTGCT
This sequence comes from Triturus cristatus, assembly GCF_964204655.1. Lineage (NCBI taxonomy): Eukaryota > Metazoa > Chordata > Amphibia > Caudata > Salamandridae > Triturus > Triturus cristatus. Next base: position 141,557,936 of record NC_140580.1, on the reverse strand, counting down.
GCTCAGGGGTCAAGGATTGGGAGAGGACCACTCCCTCCACCGATCCATCCTTCTCTTGGGCCGCCAGAAAGTCCGGAAGAGGCTCGCTCTTCTCCTCTTCGCTCCCATCCGTCACCATAAGGAGAGTAAGCTCGGATCGCTCATGGTGCGGCTTCAGGCGGTTGACGTGGCCCTGCACAGGGTGTAGGTTCCCCTCTAGGCCCAACCGCCTGTACTCCGGCAGAGGTTCCCCCAGGTCCAGTGGTGCCCCAACTAACTAGTCAGGTTTCCCTCCTTTCCTCTTATACCCCTAGGTCAGGTGAACCTCCTGAAAGGCGGCAAAACATAACTCCTCCCTGGGCTGGAAGGTTCCAGGAGCTTCTACATGTCTGTCTATATGACAAAAAGGCGGGACGGCAAAGATACAGTAGCAGTATCCCAGCCTGCTCCTAACTACTGGTGCGTGTATGTACAATAGCCACTCCGCAGTAGCAGGGGTCTGTGGCAGCCATCTTATTAGGGGAGAGCACTTGCACCTCAGCACTGTTTGGCAGTGGTAAGGCGCCCAGAGGCCTAGGTCCAACAAAAAGATGGTGGCAAAAAGGAGGCGAAAGGAAAATAAAACGGGATAAGACCACCCTAGGGCTGACAGGTCTAACACTGGCTCTCTCTAAACTGGACTACGGGAATGCTATTCTCACGGGACCCCGAAAACTCACCTCGCCCCCCTCAGATCAGTACTTAACATGGTAGACCAGCTTATTACGGACTACAAACGGTACGAACACATCACGGCTGCACTCAAGTCCCTAAACTGGCTTTTCATCAAAGGAAGATGCCTCTACAAGACTGCCTGCATTACTCACAAAGCACTGCACTCACAGGCCCCGGTCTATTTAGACTACAAGCTCACAAGAGCAGGTAGTGCCAGAACTTTGAGAAGCTCAACCGCTCTACTCCTCGTACCTCTGAAATTAAAAAGGAAATCCACTCAGACTCACTCTTTTTCGGGCAATGCTCCCAGCATCTGGAACTCCCTCCCGAAGGATATTCGCTGCAACCCTTCCTACACTGGCTTCAAAAGAGACTTGAAACGCCATCTCCTTAACAATTACTGGAGCTCATGAATCAAATTGAACCTGATTTCGTTAGGCTCCTGTGATCTGTTTATACCTCCGTTTATCTGTTGCTTTTTTTCCCATGTGTCCTTCTCTCCAGTGTCCCTGTAGGCTCATTTCAGTAATTCTCCATCCAGTGGCTTAACAAAAGTTGAAGACGCCCCCTGCAATGTACACAGAGGGGACCCCGCTCCTTATTTTATCTGGAGCGCTCAGACCTGAGTACTGTGCTGAGGGGGGCCCCTGCAGCTGGGGGCCCCCTGCACCGCGGGGGATGCGGGGGCCTGTGTTACGCCCCTGTCTCCATCTTCCATAGCCCTATAATTGTTTACATGTATGCAGTAAATGTGTGCTCCTCTGTAACTTTTACTTCCCTCATCCTATATATTTAATCTTGAACCTATGATTAAAAACCCGGCTCTTGATTCTGTATAGCGCTCGGAAACCTCAGGATCCAGCCCAGCCAGCACTTTATTGGTCCCTCAATGTTATTGTTATGACCTTATTTCAGAAATTCCTCCCTTCCGGTACCTACAATTATTTCTTTGTATATATTATTGTGTGCCCCTCTGATGACTTTCACTTCTCTTATTTTATTATTGTTTGTAACCTGGAACCAAGGACTATTGCCTTGCTTGTCACGCTGTAAAGCGCTCTGATACCTATGGGCCTAGCTAGCGCTATATAAAACCTTAAATAAATAAAATGTTGCTTGTACACTTTGTCCAAGGCTAGGCACATGGAATGCAATGTCTCTGTATTTGGTTGTCTAGTTGGAGCCAGCTCTAAGGCTCCAGACACAGCATCGCATCAGCTCTGCACCTTTGACATAGTGTGATTGGAACAGTGCTTTTATTATATAAACGGCCTCTGCCTTACATTCGGCAGAGGAGCACTTCTGCTGGGATTGTCCTTGAAAGCGACACACTGGCTGAGGTTCAGTTCTGCTGATTCTGACCTCTATCCTGCAAAGAACGATAGCCTGTTCTACACGGACCGGCTTCCAGATACATTATATTCAGGTATGGGTGGTTAGGCTATCCCAAGGGATCTGGCAAAGGGTACTCCCCCATGCTCTCGATAGTATAGGGAGTGTTAGGTAGGAGTATACTACTATAGTCGTATAATCACATAATAATGATATAATGGTTGAACTATTTATCGTTTTCACCATTCTTGAAATGCTGGTTACAATGCTTTGCTTCGTCTGCCTCATAATTGCAGCACACTCTTTCTATACAAGAATACGATTGTTTCAATAAATGTTTGAACAGCCAATATGTAACTTTCTTGTGTTTACCTTGGGCATGCATAAGCAAACAAAGAAAGGGTAGATCAGTTTCCATGATTTCCTTGGGGAATACCAAGTGTGTTCCCCCATCTCTTAATCAACATCGGTCATCTAGAAATATAGACTTCTTGCAAATTATTTGCTTGCTTGGGGTCCCCGGCACAACCCTGACTAGGGGTATCAGGCACCGGGCTAACTACTGATGGCATTAGGCCTCTGATCTCTTGCAATTCACCCACAATTTTTTTTAATTGAATTTCATGGGTTTTTAGCGTATTATTATTTAACATTGTTACTTCTAAAAGACCTTGCAAGGTTGTTTGTAACATCAACATTATATCCAGCATTGAAGCCGAAGGTGTTGCAGATAAATCTATGCCCAATGTAATGTTACGCACTGATTCTTCAGTGGACTCCGAACCATGATTTACAGATTGTCCTGCGCACTTATCGATCTTGGACTTTTATAGCCGGGTCTGTAACGTCTCTCTGGTCCCTCCGTACTTCATTTGCGGCATTCCCCTCAAGTTCTGATTCCTCAGCACCGGTCTTAGAAAATATCCGTGGGGATGGGGTAAGTCTAGGTTCCAGATTGGATTCAATTCGGCTTAGGTTACTTTGGTTAAGAAATTATGAATCTGAGTTTGGAGCACAACATCCAGTAACATTCCTGTTCATTTAACTGCTCATTATTAGAGTCCTGAGCTCTCACAGGTGTATGCATCCTCTTGAAATGCTTTCCCACAAAGACCTTTATTGATTTAGACACTAACTCTATAAGTTTCACACCGGATTGAGCATTGTCAGTTATGGTTTTCTTCTTTATGTTTCTCTTTGAAGCCCTCTTTACATTCTCTTCGGGGATGTCCATACTCTCTACTAGTGTCCTGTTTTCAACTGGAGACTCATCGATCAGTGTAGGGTGGTCTTTTCGTGCTTTTTTATTTCCTTGGTGCCATCTTTCAGGGCCCCCTTCTGTGTCCCGTATAGTTGTGGGGTTGTTTAAAGTGAGGCTATAAGGCAGTTTAAGAAGAGGATATGAGCGTCCAGCTTCCTTAGTACCAATGAGTTGCTCCACTGTTTTGCCTCCACCACCCTTTGCCACTTACAGACTAAATCTTAACATAACTAATTCTGGACTTGGGCTGTTGGTGATGAGCTCTGGCGTGGGGGGTGGGAGGAGAAGGAGGAGGGTAGTCCTACCTTAACCGAGGACTTTTATCCCCTACACCTCCCTAGCTTTGTTATTGGCTTTACGTCCCCCCTTTCTTGAGCTTCCCTGGGTGTCTCTGCTGTGTCCCAAGTTCCTGGTTATCGTAACTTCCTCAGTTTTTGGGGGACGTCCCTACTCACTCGGGCCCCCAATCACCGGCGCATGCTCCCAGCATGCCCACCAACCACCAAGCACCGGCCAAGCACCGGCCAAACACCGGCGTCGAAGGGGCCCAATGGGATGAATTCCCTCCTCAATTCCGCTTTTTTCACCTTTGTCACCTTTTCCATGCTTTTCGCTTCCGTGAAATCGCTGTCACACATGTGTCTAGACATTGACAGCACTAACCTGTACCACCTTTGGTGAAACACTTCAGCAAAAACTCAAGTAAGCATTTAAAATTAACTGCATTTACCATAATGCTAAGGGGTAAACTGTGCTGGGAGGTGAAGCAGTGTGCTCCCACCCCACTTATGTTTGATATAATCTGGTACACTGGTAAGTTTAGAGGTTTAGATAGTTCACTGTAAGCCAGCTAGGAATTAGGCCAACTTTTCCTGATGATGTGTTTGACCCGAGTTCCTGTCATGCCTGCCGGTTCAGCAAAGTGCAATTGCTACATACAAAGCTGAAGTCTCGCCTCGTATCGCGAGACTTCAACCATCTTGGTTAGGCTTCCTGCGTCCCTAAGGATACATCCAGTATTCCATGTATATCTGCTAAAGCCTGTTAACCCAGGAACTGTCATTCCTAAGAAACCACTTTCGGTCCATATGGACAATGAGTCTGAATATGAAATCAAGGCCATTCTGAACTCAAAATGGTTATGGAACAAGTTGTTCTATCTCATTGACTGGAAGGGTTATGGACCAGAAGATAGAATATGGGAAGCCGCTGGTCACGTACATGCTCCCGGTTTGTTGTGACTGTTTCATCGCAAGTACCCCAAAAAGCCAAAGCCTGTTGGAGGATCCCTGGGGGAATGTACTATCATGCCTGCCAGTCCAGCGAAGCGCAATAGCCACATACACAGCCGAAGTCTCGCCTGGTATTGCGAGATTTCGGTCATGTTGGGTAGGTTGACTATTTTAGATGCGGAGAAAGCCGGAAACGATGCTTGTCATTCCAGTATCCCACCGCGCTTACCAAGGCGTTCCTGGCTGCAGTCTTCTGCGGCTTCCTTGCTCATATTTATCCCCCATAGCACTCTTGCATCCTGAAATGAAAAACAATCAGTGAAGGCGGTAACTGCGCTCGCGTGACTTACCGTTTTTTGGATCCTTTCTTTCCCTGCAAGCGGCAACAAACTTTGTTATTTCCTTTCAGGCACCATTATGATATTCTCTCCAACTGGAAGGATACAGATATGAGATTATCACATTTTGGCCAGAAAACTAAGATATTGTGACATTGTACATGTTATATATTTGTCTGTGAAATCTGCAGGAAAACCTTTTAATACATTGCTGGCAGGACTCTTATTGGCTTACAAACAAAGACTAGGCCAGATGTACGACACACAAAGTAGCTCCTCGCAAATTGCGAGTCTTTGCGACTTGCAATTTGCGAGCCCATTGGGAATGACAGGCCCTCCCAGGGATGGTGGCCTGCTGGGCTCAGCAGACCGCCATGTCTGGGATTGCTTTTAAATAAAGCAGCTTTTTTTTAAAATGCAGCCCATTTTCCTTAAAGGAAACGGGATGCATTTAAAAAAAAAAGAAAAATTAAACGTTTCCCTGGGCCCACTGCCTGCCCTTAAAAAATATTTTTGGAGCCAGTCACATAGGGGAAGGGGTCCCCTGGGGACCACTTCCCATTTGCAACTTCATTACCACCCTCTTGAAGAGGGCGGTAATTTGCAAGCGGTCACAAAACACTCATACATGGCTCTGCGGTCGCTAGTTGGAAGGGAACGCTCTTTCCTAATAGCGAGTCGCAATACACTATTTTGCGAGTTGCAAAATAGTGTAAGTACATGGCCCAGACTAAAATTGCATGCGCAAACGGGTTGCAAACCTGTTTGCACATGCAATTGTACGTCGTGCATCTATCCCTAAATGTTTGATGTAAATGGGAATAACCTTCGTGACTGGTTTCCTGTTTCTTCCTGTCCTTGCCATTTGACCTCTCCTAAAGAATCTGCCAATAGGCGGGACAGGGGAGGAATCAAGAATAGTCTTTTACACATAGGTATAGAGTGGGACATTGGTGCGTTCACATCACTAATCTCAAAACTCTCGCCCTCTAGTGAGTGGAGTCCAATGTATTTCCAGTAGAAGAAGCCATCCCAAAAAGTCCAGGATTCAGAGCTGTGTTTTTTCTCTCCCACTTCCCTTTCTCCCATTCTGTTCCAGTTGCCTTTATTGTCTAAAACACGGATAGGCAACTTTAGTCCAGCTCACTCCTGTGGGAGCATTCTGTGAGTGCACTGACATTTCCCATATTCAGACTTTTTTTTTATTTGAATCTGTTTATTAAAGTTTTTTGCTTTCGTTCATACATCACATTAGTAAGGCAAATAGCAGGTTTTTACAGCAGACAATTGAGACTGCAAGGACACATAATGCAGGCAGAACGTTATGATTGACATGCTATGCCGATATTACAAATCAGTCACAGTAGTGAATAGACCTCAAAAAACTAATTTAGTATAACAAGCACTAGGGTTCAGTGCCAGAAAAAGATTACTGTCCGGTAGGTACCTATCTGCAAAATGATCTTAACACCCACTTGATGACACCTATGATAAATGAGCAGAAAGGCGATTCATCAGGCAAAATCACGATTGACAGTGGGAGCAGATTCATACATTATGTTGACCAGGCAACAAGAACCTCGAACATCAACTAATTGTATGCATCCCTTGGACTTATGCACTTGCAGCCGCAACTTAGAATAAATCACAGCAACAGTATCGAAGAAGATTCATGTCGCCACTCTCCATTCCCATCAATAGCTTACAAGCAATCCTGTAGTTACCAATGCACCCATTCCCATATTCTGACATTTATTATGTCCAAGATACAAAGTCCTACTTATTTTGTAGGAACCATATAACATGGCGCCACCAACGTTCTTGGTCAGGTACTTATTTAATGGGTCTCCTGAAAAGTTCTTGCTTCAACCCAAGGTCTTTTTTTCACCTTATACGGAGACGTCTGTGGTGTTAGGGATTAATCCTCCTAAGCTTAATAGGAAACCCCTATTTCTGTCTGATAGTTGTTCAAGTTTGAACCTTGAAAGGGTTACCTTTGGGTTGCTTTGAATTCCATTGATTAAATATAGTGCTAGTTGCTATTATTCCTGTTAATTGCAGACACGCTCTTACAGCACTATTGCTGCAACAAGGACTCCCTGTTGGAGTGGGAGATGTAACTTTGAAAAGGCTACAGACTGTGAGTGCGGGAATCCAAATATGGCCACCGCTCTTTGACAGCTTCATACTGCAGGTGCAGACACACCTGCAGGAGATCGGGAGACAAAGGAGCCATTATATAAGCTCAAAAGGGCCAATGTGATGTGTCTTCAGGGAGTAGGAGAGCGGACTGGAGATGCCCAGGAAAAGAAAAACTCAACGCCAACTGAAGAGGGACATTGAGAAGAGGGGATCCAGGACTGCAGCCAACTTCTGGAGTGGAGGAAGGAGCCTGGCCAACAAATGAAATGAAGGGCAAAGGGATAACGTCAACAGCTCTTCCACATTCACCCGGTGGCCCCAAGGGAGTGGACACTGAGGCCGATATCGCAACAGCTAGGGAGACGAGCCGTAGCCCAAGGCAAGTAGAATGCTACATGTATGTTAAATGGTGATGGAATGCACAATTGTGGTTTGAAGGGCTAGGTGAGAGCCCAAGAATGCGGTATCTTTACACTGGGGAAAAGGGAAATGCTATCTGCATGAGCACATACTGCAAGAGAACAGAGAAAGCTCGGACTGGCACGGGTGTTTGATGGTGGGTGCACCCTAGAGAGCCAGGTTGGTTAAAGGTCCCTTCTGTTTTTTACCGAGGGTATACTACCAACAAGAGAAGAAGCCATACCAAGTGACCTCTGTACAGAGACAAGAAACCCAGACTGAAGCAACTGCACAGAAGTCTTCTTCCGTGTACTATGAATGGATGACATCCAACCATTCTAACTACCATATATACCCAATCTATAAAATTCTTCAGTTCTAAATAAAAAAAACTACTAATCTCGCATTGACTGTTGTGTCTGTTTTGGAAAAGCCGGTTACAGTCCGCTTCTTGGTTGAGGCCCACGAAGCATGCAAAACAGAGGTAGTCTACTGTTGGGTTCACCTTCCTGCAGTCGATGGCACTACACAGACAATTCACACATACACACTAGCTGCCTTACCAGACCCATATAGAGCTTATGAAGATTTACAAATACCATTAACATATCAGGTCACCAGAATTGGTTCCAAGGGGGCCTCCTAAATCCACTACAGAATGTAAGACTGGGTCCCCTCAGAAATGAAGGGGTGACCTGGCCAATCCTAGCCGGCTACACACCATATCCAAACTAAGCACCATTAAATGTTGCAGACCTCCGTGAACATTACATAAGTTTAGTTAGACTATATAGACATTTAATGCAGTTTTATATGCGTAAAATAACAGCTACCCAAGAGAGGGCCTTTCCAGCTGTGCAGCCACAGTTAGCTGTGCCTGCAATTAGTCCAGTCACCATTACTGCAATTATGGGTAAAGTTCCCACTAGATGGGAGGAAATTCAGTTATGGATTGCACAAAAAACACCCCATCTTGAAGCAGTTTCCCCATGTGGGACCCCGAGACAGATAAAGAATTCTCACAATGTGCCTACCAATTACTATGATTCCCTCAGTAGAGGGCTGTGCAACTTGGGGCACAGTATTTGCTGCCATTTATACCATATGACATAGTGCGCCATCTATTGCTGTTTTGCTGAGGTGCTAAAACAGATTCAAAATGAATACGTGGCTGCCCGTGCCCTGGATTTGGGGATGGAATTAAAGGCAATTATCCCACAGTTTCCTCAATTATTTTAAGTAATATAAAAGGGGAGGCAGCTGCACTGGCAGTACACCAACGCCTTGCACAGATACCCGTCGTGGATCAAGAGTGCGAATTACCAAAACTTATTTCTGAAACCTACACATCTATAGGTTAAGATAATAAGGGAGCTAGACCAAATAAGCCACACCTCAAAGGCAATTCCAAAAAGGATAATGCCAAACAAGCACCAGAATCGCCTAAAAAATGCTGAGACAAACAGAGAAATAAAGATAAAACAAAAACAAGTGGTGGATCTCCACAACCAAACTCCACTGACAAACCTTATAATGTAAGTAACCGTGATACACTTAAACAGCCTGGTAGGTACCAGTATACTAATACACGTGTCAGGAAAAGGCAGGCATAGGTGCCCTCAAGTTTTAAATGCAGTCTCAAGAAACGCACAATAAAAGACAAAGATAATACAATGTTATTTCCTCTATATGCATATATGAAGTTCACTACAACTCCCATGGTATATTGCGAACAGCTCAATCAGTCATGAGGGGGAGTAACTGTAAATAGCGTACTTGCACGTAGGCTGACGTGCGTAATTCCAGTCACCTGTGAAGTCAGTTTTGTTCTTGAGTGGAGCTGAAGAAGTGAAGATTTATGTCTGTCAGTTTTGGCAGCATTTCAATGTTTTCCAGTAAAAGGAACTGTGGAATTTGGCGGCTAAAGGAGGTCTGCCTTTTCTGTCGTTCTCAAGTTTCCTGTTAAAGTACCAGGGGAGGATTTCTCTGTTTTTTATTCACAAGGAGTGCTTGATTTATTTGAATTCACTTCACTTATTGAAAGTCTCATGGCCTTTTGCACTCTACAAGCCTGTTGCTAGGAACAGCTGTTTAGCTGTAATTATTATCCTGTTTGGCAAAGCCGGCTGGGCTTCTGACATTATACCAGTAATTGAATTTTTACTTTAAGGTTGTTGTGCTGCTGAATCACCAAGTGTTTTTCTTTACTTCCTGCTTTTTTCCTAATCTCATAAAATACAAGACTGTTCTTCTATTGCGGTAAGGGGAGTTTTTTCCTAGTGCCATTTAAACTTGGGAGATAAATTAACACTTTGCGATTAACATTTTCTTTTATTAGTAACTTTCATTTACCTAAAAGATTTGAGCTTTTTGCTGATTTTGGTCCAGGCTGCATATTTCCCATCACAGAAAAGAAAGTATTTTCTGTATCTAATGTTTGGTGACATTCTTTGGTTCATTGATGAGAATATTCATCATTGGCAAACATACATGGGATTTACAGTGTGTGCATGGTATGTATGAATTTCTGTTTAACACACAGCCTGCCTTATACTAGTACCACAAATGTTTTGAATGAGGATTTTTGAATTTACTTGTGATTTGTTTGTATTGCAGCATTTGTGTGCATATCAGTGAGAAAGGATATGTGAGACTAAATGTGGTGCATAAGGAAAGTCATTGGTTCCATAAGGCAGCACCCCATATGATACGTATTTTTCATAGCAAAACTATATATATAATTATCCTCTAATAGCAATGAGAGTGGAGGCCTTAATTGTCTTTAACTTTTCTTTACAGGTCCCCTTCCTTGCAGTTCTTTCCCTTACTCAAAACCTCCAAGCTTTTCCCCTCCCTTGGAGGTTGTGTGGGGTCTAGAAGGGGTACTCTTTCCTCCTCTAGGGGGTCTAGCTAGTTTCACTATATAGGGGCGACAGGCACACTGCAAGTTGGGGGGGCTGTCTGGGCTCATGCAGGGGTGCAGGGAGGGGGGAGTTTTGTTGGGGTGGGTGGGTTGGGGTGGGGTGTTGTTCGTTTCTACCACAAGGCAAAAGCATCGTTGTATCATTTCTAAAGTGCTCTCTGGGGGACGAGTGATGGCTTCTGTTTATGATGGGGGGTAGGGGACTGAGTCTGTTGTCCTGGAATGTTAATGGATTGGGGGACAGGATAAAACGAGGTGTGGTCCTGCAGTTCTTGAAGCGAATTTCGCCCGATATAGTTTTTCTGCAGGAGACACACCTCATTGGCAACTCCTTTTGTGCCATGAATCGACGGGGCTACCGCCTTGTGGCCCATTCGGGCTTCACGTCTGGTTCAAGGGGTGTGGGCATTATGGTTAAGAACTCGCTCCCGTTGGAGATTGATGAGGTGCACCATGACGACAGGGGACGTTACACGGTTTTGGTGGGTAGAATGGAGGGCAGAGTGGTCGTTTTCGTGTCTGTTTATGTCCCGCCGGGGCTGCAGACGACCACCTTTGCGGATCTGGGGCGCCTCCTCCTTGGCCTTCCGGAGGGGATTCTAGTGGTGGGGGGGGATTTTAATGCTGTGGTTTCCGGAACTGTGGATCGTCACCCCCCTAGGGATCTCCCCCGTGCCCAGGCATGGTTGTCTGGCCTCTTGGATACCTTGGGGCTGGTGGATTGTTGGCGTTTGAAACATCCCACGCAGCTGCAGTATACCTTCCATTCAGGGGCTCATGGTAGTCTCTCACGGCTAGATTATGTCCTGGTTCCGGCGGCGCACGTTGGGAGGATAGGGGAGGTGCGCCATTTGGCACGGGGTATTTCGGACCACTCCCCACTCTTGTTGCACTTTGATATTCTTCCGAGGGGAGAGGGTAGGGTGGTCCCGATTAATCCCTGGTACCTGCGTGACCCCACCATTCGCGCAGAGCTGGTTAAATCCCTTAAGCGCTACTTTGACGAGAATGTGGGGTCTGTGTCATCGGCGATCTCATTGTGGGAGGCGTTCAAGACGGTACTCAGGGGAGAGGCCTTGTCCCTTATTTCCCATTCCCGGAGGCGCGAGCGGGAGGAGGTGACTCGTGTTGAAGCTGAGATAACCGAGTTGGAGGGTGATCTAGAATGTGGGGTGACGGATGACAAATTACATGTTCTCCGACTCAAGCAAGCGGCTTATAAGGCCCTCGTCACGGAGGCGGCCAGGGGCCTCAGTAGAGAGCAACAGGGGAGACTGTATGATGTGGGTGATAAGGCTGGTAAATTGATTGCATGGCTGGACAAAAAGGAGAGAGCGAGTCGAGTTGTCCCGTTGATTGAGAAACAGAATGGTGTGTGTGTCACTGAACCAGAAGAAATTGTCTCCTGCTTTGCAGACTATTTCCGTGGGGTGTATTCCCCGGTGTCCTCCCGCTCTGAAGAGGATTCCCACGCCCTGCTCAGGGATATCGCGCTGCCTTCCCTTTCGGAGGAGGACAGAGTGTCGTTGGACGCTGCTCCAACTTCCGAAGAAATTGCCCTCGCCATACGTTCGGTCGCTTCCGGCAAGGCCATGGGCCCTAATGGTCTTCCCATCGAGTTGTATAAACTGCGACCGGATACGCTGGCACCGCATCTCCGTGCTATGTTCCTCGCGGCCCACTTGGCGGGTTCCCTCCCGCTAGACCAGCGTCTAGCTACTATCGTGGTTATCCATAAGGAGGGGAGGCCATGGGACCGGGTCACATCCTATCGGCCTATTTCGTTATTGAATGCAGAGCCCAAAATCCTCGCCAAGGTGTTGGCCAATCGGCTGGTCGGAGTAGTGTGTGACTTGATTCACCAGGATCAGTCCGGCTTCATCCCTCATCGCAATACAGCGCTTAACCTGCGGCGTTTGCATGGGGTGCTCGCACGTGTCCCGTTCATACGAGAGCCGGCCATTTTGGCGTCCTTGGACGCCACTATGGCGTTTGACACGCTTGAATGGCCTTATATTTGGGCGACGCTCGCGAAGTTTGGGTTTGGCCCAGGATTCATCAGTTGGGTAAAATTGTTGTACTCTGGCCCGCTGGCGCAGGTCGTGGTGAACGGTAGAGTGTCGGCTTCGTTCGAGCTGGGCAGGGGCACGCGGCAGGGCTGCCCGTTATCGCCGCTCCTTTTCGCGCTCGCCTTGGAGCCCCTGGCGGAGTGGCTGCGGTGGGAACCTTCTATTCGTGGTCTCCGCTGGACCCCCGAGTATGAGGACCGCGTATCTCTATACGCTGACGATATTCTCCTGTACCTGGCTTCCCCACGTAAATCACTGATAGTGCTGGTTGATGTATTGCATTCATTTGGTCTTAACTCCGGCCTTGTCATCAACTGGGCTAAATCGTGCGTCTATGTTCTCTCTGGGGAGGACCCTATCCTTCCGCGGGGCTGTCCTATCCAGATCGCCCCGCGGGGATTCCGGTACCTAGGTGTCTTCATTACTCTGGACGCGGAGGCCCGATATAGTCAGAACTTGCTTCCCCCCCTCCAGCGCCTGAAGGAGGATGTTGCGCGTTGGAGGCGCTTGCCGCTCTCGCCGCTCGGCCGGGCGGCATTGTTTAAGATGATGTCGCTGCCGCGTTTCCTGTACGCTCTGCAGAACACAATGGACGTCGTCCCGGCGCGCTACTTTCGCGAGGTGGAGAGTTTACAGCGCCGACTGTTCTGGGAAGGTAGACCGCGTATCGCCCTGGCGAAGCTGACGCTCCCGTGGTATGACGGGGGGATCGCCCTCCCGGATATCAAACGGTATTATTGGGCCTCCCAGCTGGCTGCGATTAATCACGGCCTGTACGGGCCCGCTCTAAACCCGGCCTTTGAAATGGATAAGATTTTACTGCCGGGTGGTGATTATAACCGAGCGCTTTACTCCAGCTCGCTTGACGCACGTCTGACGGGCCCCACGCGTGTCATGGTACGAGTGTGGCACGCGGCTAATGTGGCGATGGGGTGGAAAGGTCGTTTGACCCGGGCGTCGCCACTATACGCATCTGAGCAGTTGGGCTCCCTGTGGACCTCGAAGGGCTTTGAAAAGTGGGACATGATAGGCATCAGCAGGGTGGGTGATCTCTGGACGAGGGGGGGATTCAAAACGTTCGAGATGCTACGGACAGAATTCCAGTTGCAGGACAGGGAGTACTTTCGGTATATGCAGATCCGACATTCAAATTGAGGGAGATATAGCACATACTATTAAAGTAATATTCTGGGAAAATGTAACAACCGCCTATGACATTCTCCTGGGTAAAATAGATTGGCCACCTGAGTTTGTTAGAAGAGTCCCACAAGGGGAAGATGTCATAATACCTTCCTTCTCTGTTCTTGTTCCTGAAGTTTTAAAACAAGCATATGCTACAGAATGGGCACTTGCACAAGCCACAGCATTATACCACAATCATGTTGGCTGGAATAAGGACTCGCCTTACCACGTTACACCCATAAGGTCCAGCCCACAAGCACAACCACCACAATATCCAATAAATCATGAAGCTAAATGTCTGGTTAGGGAAGTTCTCTTACAAGTAGAGCATCAAGGCATAGTTGAGCCTTGTATTTCAGCAATGAAGAGGCCATTATTTCCAGTAGTCAAACCGGTTTGTTTATATCATCTAGTCTTAGACTACAAACATTTAAACAGTCACACATGCACTTTTGCAACTGAAAATTCACACAGCGCAGCACTAATGAACAACATAGTACACAAAAAATACAAAACCACTTTGGACATTTTCAATGGCTTTTCCTTCCAAAATATAGCAACTGAAAGCAGGGTTTAACTACATTTTCCGCTTTCGGAGTCCTGAGAAAATTCTTCCGACTTCTTCAGGGGTATAAGAACAGCCCAGGTCTTTTTTTACGCCTGAATAATGTCACTTCTACATGGCATTGACCCAGAAGCAGTGTCCTACTTTGATGATATATATATCTCACTAATGATGACAAAAACGCAGTAATCAGAGTAGATTGCATAGTTTTGAGATTTGCTGAACATGTTCAAATTTCAAAAAATAAATATTGCTTTTCTCAATGTTCTATTCTTGTGATGTGAGTTGTCAAATGAAGGCAAAAGCCTTTCACCACATTTCCGAGAGAAATGTGCCCTCTTACAACCACCAAACAACATCAAAATGCTACAGTCAATGTTAGGCGTTCTCAACTTTGGTAAGACATACATAGCAGCGTATGCACAGTGGATTAAAAAGTTGTACAACTTAATTTATCCTGATTTTTCAGACAAAGATTGTACTTCAGTCCATACTGATATTCTCAGAACACAACAAACTGACATGCTTGCATCTAGACACTTACACACTCTTGCCAACACATCTAACTAGGTGATCTGCATTATTACGGGATCCACTGGATATACATATATCACCTTTAATGAGGGTGATACTTGTGGATTGCATATAAATCACATTTATATTCCAATGCTGAAATGTGTTTTGCATCAACAGTAAAAATACTGACTGCAGTTCAGACAGCTATTAAAAAAGCAAGACCAATTCCTCCGGGGAAATGCATAATTGTGGTTACTCCCATCCACGGCTTGAAGGTTGTCACCAAGGTAAGGATTCCTAACGTGAAAGCCTTACATTCAAGATGGATATAATAGCCCACCTCTTTAACAGCTACTGATGTTGACTATGTCTTTGACCCTACCTTGGAAACGCAAGAATTCCTCCAATATGAACAATGTGAACAAGAATACCCTGTACCCAGTGATATTTTGTATCTTGATCATTATGATTATATAATCTATACTGATGTTTCAGCTCAGCCTGCAATAGGCACCAAGCATCAATATACGGGTGCATGCGCAGCAGTGCACGGTGTCATGAAAAACTGAGAATTAGATCAACAAAAAAACATTTATACAATACTTAGGGGATAATATCACTCAGCTAGCTGAACAGATAACTTTTATTATGGCACTAGAGAATACTGTTCCTGAATTCCCCACACTCATAGTGTGTGATTTGTATTAGTGTGACCAGTCATTTAATGAACACTTACATTATTGCCACTTGAATGGATTCAGAGGTTCCTGAAGAAAAACTATCAGGCATAAACTGCTTTGGGGAAAGGTGGCCCTTCTTAAAGATTGCTTGCTATGGGCTCATGTAATTCATACATTGAGTCAAAACATTGTAGGGTATTCACTGGCTGATAAAACTGCCAAATCAATGGTTCAGACTGCTGTTGTTGCTCCAACTACTCGTTCGCACACGAGTGTGGATAATGACATCATGGTTACTGTCGATGCTTCACGTAATGGCACTGCATTAACCAAAAAATATCCAGCAAAATACTCCTACCTATTGAGTGCCCAAAATATACCTTTTACTTGCATTCCCGGGACGGGTAATCGAGTGATACCCAACTAAGATCGCAGGCTAGAATTAATCATAGCTGCTCATGAGGGAATAGTGTCTGCCCATGCAGGTGTGGCAGCTACAAATTCCTTACTACAGAAACGCTATTAGTGGCATGGTCTGTACAAGCAGACTAAACAATATGTTCTTAGCTATAACATTTGCCAGCAAACTAAAAGTTCCACCAAAGCTCACCTACCGTAGACATCCCTCTTAGTCTCAAACAAACCCTTGGCATGTGTCTATTTAGATCACTGTGGACCTCTGTACTCAGATGGTGCATTCAAATTGGCCATAGATTCATGCCATGACCTCCGCTTGCTTGACTATGTGTTGATTGGAATAAGACCACATATGATGGCAGTGGTCACAAGGCCTGATGACAATGTTCTGCACACTGCTATGGTCTAGTGCACTTTTTTTGTGTTTTTTTCCTGCCTACATTTACGTTTTTACCCTTTCAAGGGGCTTTCATACATTTTGTGGCAACCCCACTGATGCTCATCTTTTTCAGACATTGGACCATGGTCCTCCTGGCATGCCACTGGGGAGATTTCATCAGTGATGTCCTAATGATATCATAGGACATGTCATGAGTGATGTAATATGTGAGGTCACAAGCAGTGCATGGCAAAAGTACAAGTTATAGTTAGCTCTGCTAAATATAACTGGTGAATTTCTGTATTTTTTTAGCTCAAAACGTTAATGTCACTTAAAAATTCACCTAACTATAATGTCACTTTAACCTTTGGTTTGTTCAGTGAACTTCATTTCTTTTTTAGTTAATTAAAAACAGATCTTTCTATCACACTAACTATAACGTTACTTTACTCTTATATACACACATAATTATATATATAGATAGATATATATATATTCATTGAAAAAAACAAAGGTTACAGGGATGTTATAGTTACATTCAGATTTTACACACACAAAACCATGGATATCTCGTGCCCTAAGATAACTATAACTCGCACCCCCACCATGAGCCATTTTCTTATCAATAATGTTGCAGTTATGTTATCAATGATGTCATGAATAACGTACTATGTGCGGTAATTAGCAGTGCATGGCGAGGGCGTGAGTTATATTTACCTTAGGGCACGAGTTGCTGCTAATAGCCTGCTGTTACTTGTTTGCAGTTTAAGAACTCAAATAAGGTTCATATTTAATGCACAAAGGAAATTTTCTTTGGCACTTTAGGCACTTTAAACAGGCTATAAGAGGAACATACATCAGTACTAGGGCCACAGGGGCTATACTATATGCTACCAACAAATTCAGACTTATCTAAGGATAGCAATCATGATCAACAGTTGAGACGACCAAACAAAGATCTGTAAGTACTTGTGAACCTGACATAAGTTCATAAGAATAAGGCATTTGGGCTTGTGTTAACAATTTTGTATTGGTTTTAGCTAAAGATTTTAACAATCGATTTAACTGCTGTTATTTATGCCATGAATTCAATATCTACTTCGTACAATTTTACAAATTCAAAAACTTATGGAACAAGGTTGCTGCTTATCAGGTTATAAATGTAGATAGCCTAATGCTTTCTTAAGCAATGTATGTGTTACAGCCTCTAGATATTGGTAGTCTGTTTACAATGTTTACCGCACGTTTGAAGCACTGGTCACTTTAAATGTTTGGTCTCACAATACAGTGTCGTCATGTGATTAACTTTGGCATAATTTGATGAATCTTCATGAAACCTTTTTTTTTTAAATTGTTCTCACACCCCAGCGCCTCTCTGGAACGTTTCAGAGTGATCCGTCAAGCAGGGGCTGAGAAAAAAAATTCAAAATGTGTTTTCCTCTTTAATTTTTCCATAGGATATTTAGACACAGCTACAGCCAAAATGGCTGGACCAAATTACACCAAATTCGGCAGAAAGCAAGATCTTGGTCCAGAAAGCATGCTTTTTAGGTCTCGCTCTCGAGACCTATTGTCGCCGAGATGCCTCTCAAGGGAGACAGACTGGGGCACGCGCAGTGTTGTGGTTGTGGTGATTGCTGTCTGTGAACGCGCTTCACATGAACAGCATTTGCGCGTTGAATGCTCCTCTTCGGAAGACCTGCTGGCACGCGCAGAGTGTTGTGATTTGTGATTGCTGTCTGTGAACGTGCTTCACTTGAACAGCATTTGCGCATTGAGTGCTCCTCTCTGGAAGACCTGCTGAGTTAATTATAGGTCTGCAGCGTGGGGCGCCTGTCGGCATGCTGTGATAATGACCTTTTTCGCTTAGTTGCTTGGTCACTCTGCCCATAGACCGTGGAAATTCAACAGGTGTATTATCCTACGGATTTAGCACATCCTACAAAAATTCAAGAATTTTCCATTACCACTCAATTCTAAATTATGTCCATAGCCTAGATGTTTGTTTGACCAAAGGCCACGCAGAGATGCCTCTCAAGGGAGACAGACCGGGGCACATGCAGCAATTGGGGTCGGGGTCTGTGGACGCGCTTCTGAGACGTGCTTGCGCAGACGCACACACACAAACAGACGCGCGCGCACACACCCCGCCGCTGCCGACCCCCCTCACCGCATCCGCGGCTGCCTAACGCGCGCGCACACACCTCGTACTGACTTGCTTCGGAAGGGAGACAGGAGATGGGCACGTGCAGGGCTGACTGGAGGTTGTGAACGCGCACGTACAGACACGTGATGTGCACATCTCCTGTCCCCCTTCCGTCCTCGCAAGCCTCATGCAATATTTTTTTTTTAATGCGCACGCACGCTCCAAGCTCGGCACGCTTTACACGTACAGCATGCCCCACTTACTGGCTCCTGCACATTGGCGCTGCAGATCTGGACGATGCAGTTAAAACCCCGGATGGGGAGTGCTGCGGGTCCAAGTGCCCGTACATGGCGGCAGTAGTGTCTTTTTCTCGCTGCTGTGAAGGCTTCCCAGGTGCTACCTCCTTCGATCCAATGCAGTGATCTGACTTGCCCCGGTACTGCTCTCAAGCCCTCTCCACTTCTCCTAGTGTTAGGTCCGCTATAGTCGGGTCTCTGAACCTGCCCCAACTGTCAGCTGTGTACTCAAACACCCATACCACACATTCGCCATGCGCAGAGCAAGGGACGCCTTACGGCGGGCGCACTTGAGCCTTACGTGCTACGTCACAAGGGCTTGTTGTCAATTGTGATGAGTAACAAACACCCATACCACACATTCGCCATGCGCAGAGCCAGGCACGCCTTACGGCGGGCGCACTTGATCCTTACGTGCTACGTCACAAGGGCTTGTTGTCAATTGTGATGAGTAACCTGGGAGATGGAGTGGCCTTGCACATTTACAAGGCCTGGAGCTGCTGTCAGACGGTGACATGGGCAGAGACCCTCATGCAGCCTCCCTGCCAAGGTCCCACAGTCTGTTATGGTCAGCAGGGAGCGTTTAACCGCAGTGAACACAAAGTGGAAAGACCGCCTCGGTTTAAGATTATACAAGCTCTGCTGTCCCTGACTGACTTCAGACCATCAAACAACAAAGGTTTACATCTAGCAGCAACGGTTGGAGTACAGTCCACTGCCCCCCCAACCCCGTCACTCTCCTCCCAACCCGGCTGGGCCTCGTCCATGGCCCTGGCATCTAACTAGCGCTCAGCCCTGCTCTAAGCGCTACATAAAAGATTTGGTGTGAAAGGAGTCGGGGGGTTGGTGGCGGGGGGGGGGTTGTTATATTATTCAAAGTAAAGAAAGCCTATTCTTTACATATTATCTTCTTTTGGGGAGTCGACACCTGCTGTGTAATCCCCCAATGCCCCCACCTCCCTACCCCCCACAATACACACGCACCGGCCCATCACAAAAGTGAGTGGTTTCAGACCCCGCCAGGGTGTACAGTAGCCCTGCTTGCGTCTCCTCGCAGGGGGCTCTCACTGCTCCCCGCTTCTTCCTGAGTGACTCATTAGGGTCCGGAATGTGACAGCTCCTTTGTGCGTCTCTGATAGCAGAGGAGTAATCGCCAAACCGGAATGTGGTTGCACACTTAGACAATAGGTAGGCTGTTCCGTAACGAAATGGCAACCACATGACAGTGGAAGGATGAAAGCCTGTAACAGCCCTGCCAACATTAGGACCCGTGCCCTGCATTGTACGTAGCTCCTAGGCGACTTATGTCATGCTAAGATAAAGGCCAGTGGGAAGGAATCTAGGACCCTGCACGTGCGAGTCACCATACTACTTTTCAATACCCACGGGCATTTTATTAATACTCGAAACTCCCACGGGCCACGAAACACTCTTTCCAAATTGCCTAGGCGCTTTACAAACGGTGCTGCAGAGCTACGCTCGCATAAAAGACAGAGCACTCGTTTTATGGACCTCCGAAGGATGAAAGGTAGAGTAGACCTCAGTGGGATTTGGACCTGAAACAGCGCAGATGTTGACAGCCACAGTGGTATCTCTAGAAGTGATTTCTAGGGGCTTGGGGACAGGGGAAGGAGATGCAACTGGCCACAAATATAATTGGTGGAGCCATCTATAATGGGCAATCGTGAAGGGTGTTTGTGCACGTGTGTGTGTGTGTGTAGACACATCTGTACTCACGCACATACAAAGTTATAGTAATCGCATTCACAAAACACTGTCCGTTACAGACTCATGTATTTCCTTAGTCACTGATTTACAGTGAGAGGTACTTGGACAACATGGGAAAGAACAGATTTAAATTGTTTTTCACCATCATTGATGCTAACACACCGAGTGCCAGCTGAAGTGCACAGCCTTTCGAAGCAACATTTGCATTCTGTAGCTTGTGCTCCAGTGAAAGTTTATTTGACTGTCGCCTACTCAGGCTGACGAAACGACACTGGAAGCAACTGGAGCACACACGGAGAGTGAGCCAAAATCTGCAGACAAAGATGTTCAAATCCACACTAAGATGCGACCAGCAGCAAATCCGGAAGACCAAGCGCACAGCCCCCCAAGGCCGCATCAATGGCAGCACCAGCAAAAACAAACTTTTGCAATGCAATAGGTCTCGCAGTTACCCGAGTTTAAGCTAATGGCATTATAAATGGCAATGCCTTTTATTTATGTTTTAAAAACAAAAATAAAAGGCATTGCTATTTGCAATGTCAATAGCTCAAACTTGCATAAATGCGAGACCTATTGCATTGCAAATGCTTGTTGTTACTTGGTGTAATTCCGTTCAGAGGTTTTCGAGAGATTATTGTTAAAAAGATATATATATATTTCACGCAGTGGATGATCCACGGACCCAACAGATCTCAAGATATGGGGCGTCAGACAATTGGGTTACTATGAGAATTTTATGCAGTCCTTCGGGTGACATTATTGCATGGCTCACTTGCACCAACACTTTCTCATTATGGTCCTCCAATCTCTCTTTTTCATTAAGAATACATTTGGCTGGCATGAATCGAACCACAGGTTGTACATTTTTAAAAATTATTCATATAATTTATTGCTTCAATTTGTATAATAAATCCTTTATTTAATTGCAGACTTAAGAAAGTCCTACGGATGAAACATATATGGGCCAAAGGATAAACAGCTTTTCCATCTACCAGTCAAAAAGATAACCTGTCGTTTTCACACATAAAGTTAAATGCTCAACAAATTAATTATTTACTTGAGGGCTATTTTTGATTACAGATTAACTGTTTTTGTGTGCTCCGATTAACAAATGCTCTGGTTTTGGAAAGTAGCCCAGGTACTCTACATAATTTGGGCAAACCTAGACAGGGGTCTGTACGATGCTATGTGCCTATACAGCAAACAGGGGTACTCAGAGAAGGCCCAGTAATCCATACAGCAACATGTACAAGGCAGAGATACTGCCACATGAGTAAAACGTTGCACAGGGACAGGAATGGACGTTGGTCAAATGTACATTAGCAATGCAACTTTTTTATTTTTTTATTTTTTATAACAAGCTTTATTGAAAGTTTTGCAGCATGGCACATAGTATCACACAGGGAGCAATGATATCAGTATAGGAAACCAACATGAAATCATAATGACAGTCCATAGTGGTTACACCATTTCCCCCATATTCAGTTGTGCTTTTGAGGACATCCCCAAGCCACAAAAAACTGCTTTTCCTGATGCACACACCAGTCCACCCCCTTACGCTAGCACCCGATGGTCAGTGGTGTCCGCTGCTTCCAGGCACAAGCTACATCCCCCTTGGTGACCAAACAAGCCACCCCCAATAAGGCCCGCTCCACCTATGGGCCCCTAAAGTCTTCCACCAGCCCAATCGGTACATTTCCGGTGAGAGTTCCAAGGTGCGGCCCAGGATTGAAGGAATCTCTCCATCTACTCCTTCCCAGAAAGGTCTCAACACTGGACAGTCCCATGCCATCTGGAAAAGATCTGGTGCCTGAAGCGCACATCTCGCACATGCAGCAGAGGCATCAAAAGATAGGCGCTGTAAACACTCGGGTGTGGTATGTTGCGTGTAGATAGTTGAATTGAGCCATATGCAGTCGCGATGAAATTGCCAGCTCCCAAGGTGCCATACAGGCCTCCCTCTATTCATCATCATCCAGATCACCCACCCAAGCCTCCCATCTCTGCCTAGCATGTTCAAGGCCATCAGGGGCATGGATGACCAGCAAACAGTAAATCATTGAGATGGCCCCCGTACCCAGGTGCCCAAAGAGAACCTTCACCTCGAGCGGACTATATTCAGGTAGTGAGGCGTCTAAAAGAGCATGAGCCTGCAGGGCATGGAGTGATTGGAGATAACGAAAAAACTGAGAATTAGTGAGGGTGTACCAGGACTTCAGATCTTGAAACGTCACAAGGTTGCTCCCTCTATAGACATCTCCCAGGTAGGAGGCAGACACGCCATGCAGCTTTTTTAAAGGCAGGGATGCTGCTTACTGAAAGACAAATACACCTCATGAGCGAAGAAAGAAGTAGAAGAGGAATCAAGGTTGGAACCATGAACTGAAACTACACAAATGTCACCTACTCTCGGTAGTTCTTGCCTTTTCTTATGGCAGTCAAGGGTGATGCGATCTACGCAATTCACTTTCTTCAACACTTGGCCTTACAATCTCTGGGCACTTGGCAGAGATGTGAGTGATGCCTGGCCCTGACACAGTGCTCTCTTTTTCCTGGCATTATCCACTTTGCAGAGTCATAGCGACGGCCTTATCTGGCCATAGCCACTGCTTCCTCTCATAAGCCATTTGACTTTCACTGGTATTCGCAATGGTGACCAAAAACAAGTAACATTGCTTATCAGAAATAAGCTGGTTTATGGCTGAAGGCTTTGAATCAGAGATGGAAAGATTACATTTTGAACAAAGGAGAGGCAGGTGAAAGAACCCCTCTCCTGGCCATGAACCCAGCATAGTTCAATGGAATAACGTAGGAAACAGGCCATGAAAAGACAAGAGTACTTCAAGCTGCAAAATAGGGAACCTGGATTACTAACACACAGATAAAAAAAGTAATGAGAGGCCGGAAACCGAAAAACATGCTACCAGTGATTCAATGGCATCCTGCTGAAACTGCAGAAAATCACCGAGAGATGGTTCAGATTACACCGCCCTGCTCCTTTTGCAGGTGAAACTTAAGCGAAGTGCTATAAATATGACCAACAAGCACATTTTAATGATAATATCCAACCCATGAGTGCACAACCATGACAAGTTAACCCTGAGAAAATGTCATGGGAAACACATCCTGTGCTACGTAAACGTATTGCTCTTAATCAGACTTGAAAGGTGAACTGCAAGTAAAGGTACAATTTGTATGTACAATGGTGTTGTTACTGACGTCGACTTACTAAATATGAAAAATAAGGGATGTTCTCAGGGGTTATTATGGTTGAAGAATATTCTATGTTATCAGATCGAACCACAGTAGCCGACAGTGACATCTGGGTCGCTTAAGGATGTACTGTTTTGCCGGGTAGCAGAGGCGGTCTATCACCAACCTTCCCGACCTTTCACTTTATAATGGAGTAAACCAATTTTTAGCTTTTTTTTTAGTAAAAACGTTTATGTTAAGTATGTTTCTTGGAACAGGTCCAATAGTACATTATAGTGGAAATGAACACTGGGAGCGTGATGAGGGGAAGGTAACTAATGTCACTTTATCTCTGTCAAGCACGACCAGGGCAGGCAACACTTTTGAACCAGTATCAGTAGAAAAGGTTTTAATATTATGAATATCATAACCTCCTTTTCTCCCCTGGAAGTGTGTACGCTAAGCCCATTACATGTCCGTTTGCAGTTCTCTGTAACTCCTCATTAACACCTGCAATTGTTCAGAAAACTTGGAAATCTGCCACCATTTCTCCACTATTGAAGAAACCCTCATAGAGGGTAGACCCTAAAAAGATCTGCGGTTATCGGACAATATCATCAGTGCTGCCCTTATTTGAGAAACTGATTGGAAGCCCACACAACAAATGGCTGGCCAGTTTTCGGAATCTCAGCATCTTTTTCACATGTCCCCCGTAAAGGCCTCTGTACAAACAGTACAGACCGAAGTAGGGAAGGATGTCAGATTCATACTGGATGGTCGGGGAGTGACTGCCCTGATTTGTTAGATATATTTTATTGACATCAATCTCCACCTCACCCTACTAAAACTGCTTGATTTGGCCGCCATATCTGGCAGAGTGCTTGAATGGTTCAGTTCTTTTCTCCAAGATTAGACTCAGACGGTTGCTATGTCTAACTTTAGGTCTACAGCCAGGAAAACCTCCAATGGGGTTCCCCATGGCTCTGTACTGAGACTCAATATGTTTCATTTTGACTTGGCCCCTCTGGATCATTGACTCCTTTATTACTGTGCCGACAACATACAATTAATTGTACGTCTGGCAGGAGGCAGCGCTAAACCTCAGACAGAAGTGTCCATCTGGGTGAATGTAAATTCTTTGTCGCTTAAAAACAACAAGACAGAAATGATTCTGTTTCAGACCTTTTGCATCATGGGCAATAACTGGTGACCTGAGACTTCGGGAGGTGTTCCTTGTCCCTCCTCAGGAGATACATCTAGGAGTCATCATTGATGGTGACTTATCATTAGCTGAACACATTAAATCAATCTGTAATGGTTTCTGTCTTCTGAGGAGCCTTTTGTTCCACCTACTCTGAGGAATAACTTGATGCAAACTGCCGTTCTGTCCAGAACTAATTATTGTAACTCTTCTGGTAGGTTCACCAAGTATGTCAGTCAAAAATTCAAGGGCTGAAGAGATGCTCTGCTATATCAAAACAGCTCCACAAACTTCACTGTTTGCCAGTGGAGAAAAAGTGTGTCTTTAAAGCATTGCAAATTCATCATAAGTCACAATACAATCATGGTTATGCCACCTATATGGCATCCCTGTT
This sequence comes from Triturus cristatus, assembly GCF_964204655.1. Taxonomy (NCBI): domain Eukaryota; kingdom Metazoa; phylum Chordata; class Amphibia; order Caudata; family Salamandridae; genus Triturus; species Triturus cristatus. Next base: position 141,532,851 of record NC_140580.1, on the reverse strand, counting down.
TGCCTGTTATCAACCATCTCGGGCTTTAAATTCGAAAAATAGTTCCTGGTCAAAACACAAAAGTTGAAAAAACTTAGAATAGGAGGCTGCTCAATATCCGTGGTATTCTTGAATGCGTGGAATTCCTTGCTGTTCCCCATTTGGCTGAACCTAGTCCAAAAATAAACTGAAGACCTATCTATTTACTAACACTCTATAAAACCACTGCTTGAGCTGGCACTCTTTTAGCTCTATGATGCATTATTTTACCTTTCTGCTCGGCAGGGAATTGCAACTTATCACCATCATTTTTAGTGCCAGGATCACTAGGTTCTTTCTAAGCATCTGTTGCGTTATAACAGAGTGATTCCCTTCAAGGAGAGAGATACAGCAATCTATAAAAGATGAGACAAGAGAGAAACTTATGTCGTGTTTGTAAATGGAAGGTGGACTTGAATGAGTGTGTATAACACTGATTCTGGCATGTTTTGAAGGTAATGAGTCAGAGGCAGAACCAGGTATTACAACCTCTTTGTATCATTAGGAACATGAGGAGGGAGAGGCTGAAGAGGATTATGGATGGAGGAGCGACAGTTGTGGTTCCAATCTAAGAGATCAACACAGATGGTGAGCAGTAAAGTAGTAAGGTTAAAATGTGATTCTAGGTGACTATGATAGTTTCAAAAAGATTGGGTGAGACTGAGCTGCGTTTTGCAGAGAGAGTCTTGCAAAGTGAACAAAATAATATCAAAGTTGATGTTTCCCTCATGCAAATGAGTTTGAAGAGCAGTTCTGAACCTGGGGTCCGAGAACCAGGGAGTCCATGATGCTACTCAAGGGAAGGGGGTCTGTGAGAAAATGTAATAATACCAGCAGTTTAATAAATTATACATGCATGAAAAAATCAAACAGCATACAGAATCCAGTATTAAGGATTGGTGGCCTCATCTGAAGCACTAGTATGCACCAACGAAAAGGCAGCATTCATTGGAACCAAAAAAACATCATTATGCTAGAATCCAGCATATAGCTTCGCAAAAAATACATCATTATGCTAGACCCCCAGCATATAGCTTCGCCTCTTAGAAAGAAAAACACATTTTGAAAAGCGCCAACCTGCACATTGAAATAAAAATGTGGCTTTTTGTATTTTTTTAGATTAAATAAAATATGTCGTAATTTTTGTATTCGTTTCATGTGTACTTGTTTCTGTGTTTTTGTGTCTTGCTTTAAGTTTCAAAATGTTAAACTTGCTTAGGGCAGAGTCCCAGGCTTTCAGTGGTATTTTTCAGGGATCCACAGAACTCACAAAGTTAAGTTAGTAATTTCTTTATTTAGATGGCTTACTGAGTTTCCCATTAGGAGTATAATGGTACATATTCAGTTTTCCACTGGAGGGTAATGTTTTGCAAAACACTGGTAAGAATAAGGTCCACAAAAATGGTCTGAGATGGAGATAAAGAATCCTCTAAGGTTAGCAAGAGGGTGTACAACTCCACCGGTCAAGGCCCTTGCAGACCAGGCTCTAGCACCTCGAAGCATCCGCCTCGCCTCTCTCCCTCACCGCTCTCTATCTCTCATCTTGTTCTCTCTCTCTCTGTAATTTTTGTGCTACTTCTCTTGCTCTTTGTGGCTTTCCTCTCACTCTTTTTGCCCTTTTCTCTCACTCTTTCTGCCACTTTTCTGCCACTTCTCGAACTCAGTGTGACTTTTCTCTCGCTCTTTTTGCCTTTTCTCTCAATCGTTTTTGGGACTTTTGTACCACTGCTCTTGCTCTTTGTGCCTTTTCTCTCATTCTTTTTGTGACTTGTGCTTCTTCTCTTACCCTTTGTGTCTTTTCTCTTATTCGTTTATCCTTTTCCTACCATTTTACTTGCTCCTTTTTTAACCTTTTAGCCATCTCTCTCGCTTTTTCTTTGACCTTTGTGCTGTCTCTCCATCTTTTTGTGCCCCCTTCCTGAGCATACCCACAACATCAAACCCCACACAGAGTAAAAAACCAGCCAACAAATACATCAATATCATGCATGCGCCTCAACACCCGCTTAATCAGCACGTCCATCACAGAGATCTGGGACCTGCTGGACGCCGTTGCCCCAGACCTCCTCTTCCTGATGGAAACATGGCTGACCACAGCTTCAATGCAGAAAATCACCGCCGCCAGCCCTGCTGGCTACCAGATCACCAGGGAAGACCACTCAAACAGGCCAAGATGAGGAAATTCCATCACCTATAAAGGCACCTTCAACTGTACCACCTCCCCTGAAGCCAGAGCAAACTACATGAAGACCTAAACTTTAAACTAGAAATCACAGCAAACTTCATCCTGGGTGGAACTGTAGTCTAGCGCCCCACGGACCCCAAGCCAACTTTGCTATCAACATTACGGGCTTCATTTATTTATTTATTTTCCGCATTTATAAAGCGCACTGTCAACATTGCAGGCATCCTGGCGCTGACTGGATCAAGAGAGACGTAAAATGAAGCAAAAAAAAAACCCAAAAGTTATCAGACAGAGGATTTGGGGAATAACCAGGTTTTGATCCTTCTCCTAAATGGGAGAAGTTCAGAAATATGCCTAATATCGGCAGGGAGCGAGTTCCAAAGCTTGGCAGCAGTTACCTCGAAGGATCTGCCTCCAGATCTAACTCTCTTGAATCTGGGAACCACTATCAGTTTGGCCTCAGAGGAGCGAAGCTGCCTGGCTGGAGTGTACCACGTAAATTTCGATTGTAGGGAGGCAGGGCCAGTTCCATGGAGCGCCCTAAATGCTATACAAAGGGCTTTGAATTGTACTCTCTGCCTCACCGGTAACCAGTGTAGTTTACTCAGAGAGGAGAGCCCGTGTGCTCTTCTCGGGTGCCCCAAGGCCAGCTTAGCAGCTGCTGATTGAACCCTTTGGAGCCTGTCCAGCAGGAATCCAGGGGATCCCAGCAGAAGGGCATTGCAATAATCCAATCTGCTGATGATGGTGCATCTTACCACTTGAACACGAGCATGTGGGGGAAGGAGAGGAAGGACTTTCCTTAGGGAACGGAGGATGGCAAAGCAGCAAGCAGTAGTCTTATGGATATGCATCTCCAAACTGAGCTTGTAATTTAGCATGACGCCAAGGTTACGCACTGATTCCACCTGCCGGACAGTGGTCCCCGTTTCAGGGGGCCAGAAATTATCAGGGAAGGGTCGGGGAATCTTAGTTCCAGCGCAGAAGAGCACCTCCGTTTTCCCTGCTTTAAACTGAAGGGAGTTGTCCCTAAGCCAACGGGAGGTGGCACGCAAGCAGTTGTGAAAGATCTCAACCGAAGAAGAGTCCTCACCCTCCAGCGAGAGGATCATTTGCGTGTCGTCGGCGTAGTTGACAATTTTAATATCAAAACTTTTAATTAGCGAAATCAGGGGTCTAAGATAAAGGTTAAAAAGGATTGGGCTAATTGCAGAGCCCTGAGGGACCCCGTGTGAGATCAAAGTAAAGGCTGACTGAAAAGGAGGGATAGACACCGCCTGCTGCCTATCCTGTAAAAATGAGTGGAACCACTGCACTGCCGACCCTCGTACTCCCGCCTCAGACAGCCGCTTCAACAAAATCTTATGGTTCACCGTGTCGAAGGCGGCAGACATGTCAAGCAGGATCAAAAACGTTGCCTGCTTTCTATCTGCGCGCCTTTGGAGTTCGTCCATAGCGGTGATCCTTGAACCCAGTGCATTCATCCTCCTAGGAGACCTCAATTTCCATCTAGAAGACAGGACCCAGCTCAGCTGCCCTTCTTGACAGCATTGGAATCCTAGGACCTACCCAGCATGTCACGGAGTCCACCCACTCCACCGGACACATCCTACAATCTGTCTTCACATTATTCAATAACATCGCAATCAACACACCAAGACCCAGCATGTGGGCCATTCACACCATAATCAGATTCACAATCAACATCCATCAAAACAGAAGAACCTCCACACAGGGCCCAGCACGCCAACACTGGAACAACCTAACAGATGGGAATTGGATGTCCACTCTGCACGAGAAACACTGAAACCTACAGGCCTTCTGGCACGTTACACTGAAAATGTTAACTAGTGGACCACTAACTGCACTGACACTCTGGCCCCCCAAAAAAGAAGCCATACATCAAATATTAGAGCACAAACCAGCTGGTACACACAAGACCTCAGAATGACCAAGCAGCACTGCCAAAAACTGGAACGGAAATGTGAGAGTCTGCAAAGGGGGATTGGAAAAAGACACTTTCAAAGCACCTCAGAGAAGGTACCACATGCTAATACGAGAAACCAAAAGGAAGGCCCTACTAGTCAAACAAATGAACACCAGCTTCACATCAGCAAATACATTTTCGCAATTGTCAAGGATTTCACCACACCCACAGCTGCCCCCGGCAACATCAGTCCATCACAAGATCTGTGGACAGACCTCTGAAGCTTCTTTTGCAGCATGATTACAACCATATACAGCAACTTAGCACCGTAACCAGAACCCCAACTCACTCGAGAAGCCTCCCAGTGACAAACAAAGACAACACTATCACCGCACTGGAGACCATCATCACAGAGGAAACCACAGCAATCATAAAGAACATACAGTCTGGTGCCCCGGCAGATCCCTGCCCCCATCACGCCTTTGACAAAGGATCAATCCCTATCAGCGAGACCCTCACCCCTATCCTCAACACCTCCATCAGTACAGCCAACTTTACAGAACCATGGAAACACACAGCAGTCAACGCCCTCCTAAAGAAACCTTTGGCCAACCCCAGAAAACTTACCAACTACCGACTGATATCCCTCCTTCCGTACCCAGCCACGGTCTTGGAAAAAGACATCAACAAGCGCCTCTCTGACTCCATCTTCAATCACCAGCTTCTAAACACCACACAGTCAGGATTTAGACCCGACCACAGAACAGACACTTCCCTCATAGCAGCAAAGGATGACATCCAAATGATCCTGATAGGGGGGAATCCTCAGCCCTCATCCTCCTAGACCTATCAGTAGAATTCAACATCACCTCTCATCCCAATTTAATCTGAAGAATTCATGAAGCAGGCATCCAGGGATATGCCCTTGAACGGAAATGCTCTTTCCTCACAAGAACCCAAACCATCAACATGCCCACTGCTCCTCTGAAGCACGAGAACTCATCTGTGGAGTACCGCAAGGCTCCTCGCTCAACACCTTGCTCTTAAACATCTATATGGCTTCACTGGCCAACGTTATATAGACTCACAACATAAACATCCTCATGCGCTGATGAGACACAACTGATATTGTCCCTCTCGGACGAGAAACCAAACACCAGGAACATGTTACTGTGAGCTGGGGGTGGAATTTCTACCTTTCTAAGGCCCGATTCCAACTTTGGCAGTGTGTGAGAAAGGCCGCCAAACCGCTGCCCCTCTCCCAAAACGTTTTCTCGTGTCTGGCAGGTGTTTCTTTGGTGGTCCCATGGCGGTGCCTCTGAAAATGGGCACCACAATGTGAGCCCAAAAGGCAGTTCCTGCTTGGCAGTCCATGCCCTACAGGTACTGGGGTGCATGCACACAGGGGGACACAACATGAGTCCCCCTTCATGCACACCCATACACAGGGCCAAGAGTGGGCGCTGTAGGGCCTCTTTCTATCCTCACCGCCAGCTGTTTCATGGAGTAAGAACCTCCATGAGACCGATGCGGTGAGGAAAGTGGTAATTTGCTTGGCAGTACCACCAAGCATATTGCGGCCCTCAGGCTGCCGGGCCAACACCAGGGTTCTCTGATCCCTAGCGGTAAAGCAGTGCCAATGTCATTCTGACCGTCCAAGTTGCAATCTGGCAGTTGAATCACCAGTGCAGCGGTGGCTGGACCGCCATCGCTGAGCCACAGTGAGTTTGGCGGTCCTAGGACAGCCAAACTCATAATTAGACCCTAAATATTTTAGGTACAGGTGCTGTTTGACTGGTGTTTTTTTTGTTCTGGAAATTAAATGTTTTAAAGTTGGTATAGCAGGTAACTGACCTGTGACATGCTCTGGGACATGGAGCAAAATATATTTTAGAATTTATGTTGTTTATTGTTGAGAGCTAGTGCTTGCTTCTTTTATATTTTCTAGGACATCTCCTACTTCAATTTCAGTCATGTTTGGGGGTGGTTATGTTCTTTAACACTAATAACTGTTGCTTTGCTAGTTGTTGCCCTCCCATAACAAGCATTTGAGTAATATTTTATACATTTCCAATTTATTTTCTGAGAAGAACGTTTCTCTTGGCTGTATGTGTACCCCATGTAACATAGCAAATGTTTCCCCGTTGTGAAGGGATACATTTTTCACCTTCTGGTATTTTCTTTAACTGTACTTTAATTAAATACACATAAAGACAGAGTTAAGTATATGTTATGTATATTTTTACATTGAAACATTTTAACATTTTAGTGCAAACTTACATTTATGTTGAGCTTTTAATTTTTCTGCTGGTTGAAAATTTGTTAGTTGTATTTTTCTGTTTTGATCTTACTACTTTTTCCTATTGAAATATAAAAAAACGTTTTATTATATTGCATTTAAAAAATGTGGTGTTTAAGGGGCATTAGGTTGAGGGTAGTGTAGGTTTAGCTGTTTAATTCAGTTTTAAGTTGCATTTTAGATATACTTAGGATTTTTACTTGCTGTTTTTTGTTATTTAATGAAGTGCATTTGTTTGAAGATGGAAGGAGGCAAAAAAGATAAAACTATATTTACTAATTTTATTAGCAGGGGGTACTGCTTTTAACTTAAGTTAAAACAATGTTTAAATAAATTAGAGAGTATACTTACTTTGTTTTGTTGATATATATTTCTTAAAAGTTGCTACGCTGTGGAAAACATCCGGCAGAGATTCGTTCTTCACTAGTGTTTGCAGTTTTTGAGGTAATTTGTTTTGAATTATTTAGCATCTTTTATATTGTTACTTTAATTGGCAGAAGAATTTTATTGGTTGTTATGTTTTGTAGTTTTATACTATTGGTTGTTATAGTGTCTGTTTAATAGTTATGTCAGTTATTTCCTTATTTAGAAAACACTAATTAAATTTGTTTAAAGGTGATATATGGTCCTGAATGCATATATTTGTTTCAAGCATATGTATTTATTTTATGTACAGAAGTAATGTTTATATTATAGATAAATATAATTGATACATTTTAGTGTTGTTTATAAACGTTATATATTTTTGGACAAATGATGTAAAGTTTAAAAATGTGAAATGTGCATTTCTAAATTATATTTTTTTTTTATATTGTGTGGAAATGCATTTATTAATATGTGGGCTATATATTTATTTTATTTATTTTGTAAATGTGGTATTTTTCATTATGTATAGGTTAGTTATATGTCTAGTTACAATATTTATGTAGTCGATATTGTTAGTTTTGAATATTTTGATATGTACTATTATTATTAAATAGAGACAATATTTTTGTTGATGATATTTTTGTTTTCGATATTAGCGAAATCGATCTTTTTATTAACGATATTTATTTTTCTCGATACTAGTGTATTTTCTTTATTAGTTATAGAGTTACGATATTTTTGCTGACAATATTAATGTGATGATAATTTTGTAGATCGATATTAGTAGTGGCAATATTATATCAGTGAACCACTCTGAAGAAAGCAATGTGCTCAGCATCCAATCTAAAAGTTCCAGATTATTCTGAGCAATTTATAGTGCAGACCAATGCCTATGAAAATGGGATAGGAGCGGTTCTATCCCAGACCAATGATGATGGCCATGACCAGCCTGTTGTTTCATTAGCAGGAGTTTGCTGCCCAGAGAACAGCGTTGGAGTGGCACTGAGAGGGAAGCCATTGTGATGGTCAGGTCCCTGAAGAAGCTGAGCCTGTTTGGTACTTACTTCCTTGTACAAACTGACCAGAGACCTCTCATATGGCTGGTGCAAATGAAAGGTGAAAACCCCAAACTGTTGAGGTGGTCCATCTCCCTACAACGAATTGATTTAACAGTGGAGCACAGACCTGGGACTGACCATGCCAATGCAGATAGCCTTTCCAGGATTTTCCACTTAGAAGATGAAAACTCTCTTGGGAAAGGTTAGTCTGAATTCTCTTTTGTTTGGGTGGGGATGTGTAGGATAGTGTCCCTTTTTGACGTGGTCACCTCCCATTTTTTCCGGGTATTTGATGCAATGTTGACTGAAGTGCACTGGGTTACTGCTAACCAGGTCCCCAGTGCCAGTGCTCTTTCCCTAAAACAAGGTAACTGTGCACTTGTTCCCCAACTGGAAAGACCTTCAGCACCTCTGTAAGTCCCTAGTGAATGGTACCCCTGGTATCTTGGACATGGGTACAAAAGAGGGTCCCAAGGGCTGCAGTATGTATTGTGCCACCCTAAAGGACCCACCACCAAATTCATGCAGACTACCTCTGCAGGCTGTATGAAATAGTGCAGACAGATGTGAAAACATGACATGGCACACACCCTGTGAGTCATGCCCACAGGCACTTCATGCAATATATGTAAGTCACCCCTTCAACAGGCCTTGTAGCCCTAAGACAGGGTGCATTCATTATATTGCATGTGAGCACATATCTGCATGAGCAGATATACAACTGTGAGGTCTAGCTCAATTGTTAGATAGTACAAGTGAACAGGGAGGCCATCTTAAGTATTTGTACTGGTCACTGATCAGTACAGGTTTCCCAGCAACATGATGGCTTCGCTGTAACCTATAGTGTTTGGCATCAAACACCTTATTTTAATAAATCCATACTGATGCCAGGAGTGTATTTATTAAAACATGCACCCAGAGGGAAAACCTACCAGCCTCTTAGTGTGCCGGCTTATTAGTATCATCCAGCCTGCCACCACAGACATGTTTCTGACCCCCTGCAGGTGAAAGCCCCCGCTCTCGGAGGCCAGAAACAACGCCTGACGAAGGTGTTCACAACACCTCGAGTAGGATGGCTAGTGAATCTGCATACCCGGCCCAGGGACTTCAAAGCCCCTGCCGTCTTTGATATGCGAACCCAGCTTCCCCCAGAACTGGGAGATGCCACACGTTCCCCTGAGGCCCTTTTCGCACCAGGAAAAACAGGAAATTAGCTATGTAAGTAGGAATGGTGCACTACCACGCCAGTCATACCCCTAAGGTAGGCTGCTTGATTTGTTCCATGAAAGAAGTGTTCCACCATTTTGATTTTGGTGGAAATAGGAATTCTGGGACAGGGTTATGTCCACTCCCCATAGAATGTGGTCATATAGGATGTGTAGTGCCCCCAATAGTAAGTAGCCCATTGGCTACTACCCTTCCCTCCTCTTGATGCCCTTAAATTGAGTATTTAGGTGTCCCCCTGACACTAGGAACTCAGGTACCTCTCAGGACACAAGAAAAAGAAGAACCAAGAAGAGCCGAAGAAGCAAGAGCTGCAGACTACTGGTGGACTTTGGTGCAAACCCAGACTGCCTGCTTCTGTCACGACAACCCAACTAGTCCTGCAGCTGTGCATCTTCAAATAGCCTTGGAAGGCCTCCAGCACGTCGCCAAGCTATCAATATCTCCCTTGGAGAGAATGAGCCACTTTCCTGCAACCTGCAGACACCGACCAACCAACATCTGATTCACCGTTCTGCAGACCATGCAATCCATCGACACAGCAGCCACCCAGGAGGAGGTCACTTTGCTACAGGAGGTCAGTGTAAGGGATATCAGGATCTTCTGCAGGGGCGTCAGGAATACTGAAGAGACTGCCTCAGCCTTCCCCTACGGCCCTCCGACTATCAGACACTAGAGTAACGGAGGACACGACAGGGGAAAACAGGGAAACAAAACAAGGGAAGGCGGGGTCAGCTCCTGTAGCGTGGCTGAAGACAGGTCAGGAATGGGTGAGACAATACGCAGCTGTAAGATAAAAGCTGTGTTATCCCCAGTAGTCACTGTGTTAACCATATATTTGACTAACTCTGTTTACCTCACCTACCACTGTTCGGTCACATCAGATATACAGAGGGTAGGCATGTAAGATTTCAACATAGAGGATCCTATACAAAAGAAAACATGGAGTTAAGAAAAGGTCCTAATGAGAACATGCACTCAATCACTAAGAAGAATAACTCACCCCACCTGTCCTATGAGAATACTACAGTTACATAGGAACGCACTCCATCTAGGGTCCACTATGTATGCAATGAGAGGTGTTCAGGTAGGGCGTAGGAGAAGATCTGCCAAAAGAATAATACATTACATAATACCCTTCACATTGTTTATCATAAATTAAGGTCAAGTAAAAGGCAGCGCACAGCGCTGTTACCATGCTTCTGTTGTACTGAAGTTACGGGCACTGTGGTCCACGCTAGTATCCCCAATGAACATCAAGCCTCTCTCTCCTACTGACGAGCAAGAGAATGACACACGTCTGTGTACGAAGACCAGGTCTGCAGATGAGGCTGACCTCATAGACCGAGCCCGTCCGACTGAGTGGACAGAACCAATCGTATTACTGAGACTAAGGAGTAAGCAAGAGGGAGATGGAAACTAACCCTTCAGCAACCCTAAGGAGAAGTGACGAACTACGAGGAGTAATGTCAATTGTGCGGGAAGGGAGGAGATATGTAAACAGACATACAAGGCGATATTCGACCCGGCAATGAAAGAGGGGTGATCTGCGGGGCGGAACACAAGGAACGGAACAAGAAACTCAACCAACAGACTGCGGGATAGCACACGGGGATAACAGGAAGTGGACTTCAGGCAGAGGGAGCGGAGCGGGATACGTGGCAGAACAACGGGTATGGAGAAATGCTTCCACCTTGTTTGATCCTGCTGAATAAAGAGGAGCTGGATGCGAGGCGTCTCGACAGGACTCAGAGAGGAGACACGGTAGTGCTATCCAGACAGCACTCTTCTCGACAGGAATCAGCGAGGAGACCCGGTGGTACTATCCAAGTAGGATTCTCCACCCGCAAGGGGGCGGAAATAGGAAACAGGAAACAAGGAAACGGAAGTCAGGCGACGCGAATCAAGACGGAAACAGAGCTCACTGCTAGAACGCTAAGCGCGTTCGTGAGCATCAAGGGTCCTTATATACTGGAGCGTCTTCATGTCGGACCGCAGGGCATGACAGTCAGATCCATCTCCCCACAAAGTGTGAAGACGCCAGGCCCAACCGGAGCGTCCTGCACCAATACCCATGGTACTGGCCCCTTTGCAGCAACAAAAGCTTGTTTGAGTCCAATCCAGATTACAATTCCGCAAAGACTGCCCAGCCAACAAGGGACATCAGCACTGAAGAGGCCAGCACTAAGGGCCTCATGTAGGTAGCCAAATACCGGTCGGTAACGGCCGATTTTCGGTAAATATGCCGTTACCGACCGGTATTCAGACAAGTGAGATGTAGGAGTCCAAAAACGACTATTCGGTAAATATGAGGCGGTAAATACCGAATCATATTTACCGAATTCTAAAATACCGAATCAGATTTACCGAATACATACTTAACGAATCGGTAAATATGAAGTGGTAAATATGAAGTGGTAAAAATTAAAATGACATGTAGGAGCACTCGGTAATTAAGAAATCCAAGAAAATCGGTAAATAAGAGTCGGTAATTAACACGGATTGAAAGCAGGTGGTAACCATCAACAGTGCATATAAGCAATCCCAAAATGCAACAGCGTGGACAACATGGCCGCTATGTATGTCATTGCAAGGCGCCTACGTCTACAGGCAGCAGGACTGAGGGTTTGGCGACGGGAGGAACGCATCTACAGACAGAAAGTTGTCTGCTGCAATAATGTTCTTTTTCCACCCCCGCATGGGCGGCTGGATGTTTCCATCTGGCCTTCGATTCCAACCTTGAAAGCAGAGTTCAACAAGTTGTGCAGAATAAGAGCGCTATTGTCCCAAAAAGAGGTGCCTTTGACTTCCTCTCGTGAAACATTTGTCCTTCACGTTGCTAATACGCGCACTGAGGTACAGGCGCTTCTGAATACTGACCTCCCCCTGCATTTCGGCTCTTTGATCCATACTATTTTCAATGCCTCGTCCACGACCGGCCTGGCTCATTTTTTTAAACTTGTGGGCTCGGGTCTCGTGACCTCTTTCCAAACTATTTTTGGTGTGATTCCGGCATTTCTTCATTCACTTTTCTCGAGCATCTTTGGAGGTGTCCCGCTGCTTCTGGCGCTAGTGGCAGGTGTGCTGCTTTTCCTTTTGATACTCCGGAATGGCTGCTCCTTCTGTGCCACACGAGCACCTGTCCCGTCTGCATCTTCTTCGTGATAGGATGCTTGACTTTTATGGTACTTTGCCATTGGCGACTTTGAGCCTGGCTTATGGATTATCCTTCAGGTATTCCTACTTCACCTGCGTACAACCTGTATTTCACTGCCTGGATTGTCCCTTTGAATGGCCTCTGGATTTGTGCTTGACCAACATGGTGTCTCCGGTGCCGGATTTCGATCGACTGATGAGGCCCTTAGTGTCTCACGAGTTGGCCTGTTCTGGTGTCCGGATTATGGCCTGTGGTGCGGCGCATGGTATCCTGGGTAATTGGGACATCTCAGCGGCCGCCTACGACTTCTTGGCTATGAGCTATTTGGAGGAACATTCCGGGTGCCCTCTGATTGTGCTAGAGGCTCCGATGGTTGGAGAACACGTATGTTCCTTTGCTTTACTTAATTGGATGGCTGAGACTTTTAGTGGCCCTGCAAACGATTTTTTGTTGGAAGCAGTGGCCACATATGCTGCCTATACATTCATGGATTAACTGGACTGTCGTCCATTGCGCCTGTGCTACTGGACAGCACCCTGGCGCAACATTTATTTCTTTTATTTCTATTTTTTCTCTTCCTGATGGTCGTTTTGAGTTTTTTTATATACTTGCATTTTTTTTTAGAATTCTATGCTGCTATTTTTTGTAGTTTCGGACTTTGGCGCAGCATTGGTTACGCCTTGTTCTGCTCTGACGAAACTGAACTCTGCGTTCTCTCTTTTCTTGCCTATTGAATAGTGCTTCGATCAAGGGGGCGTGTAGTGAGTTCTCCCTGAATACGTACATACATTGTTAAGTTAGCATAACCACGTTAAATGTTAGAAAGCCATCTTTTTGTCTTTGCACACGACACTGCGTTTACATGTTATTTCTTAAATAAACTGCTGACTCGAGACTTGCTTCACACGAGAGCAATCTGTTGTTACCATCCCAAGCTCTGCGCAGCGACCTTGGTCTGTACATGGTGTGACAAACAGTCTGGAATATTACACAATGCATGTTTTCCACTCTAGGTTGATCGACCCACTGTTTAGCCATAACACACGCGCAGCTGCAAATACCTGAAAGTTGGTGCTTTTAATATCACAGACATCATGTTTATGATTCAGACCGAAGACGAGCCTTCCTGCGAGAAGACTCCTGATGCTCCTGTGATGTGATTTCACTAAGCTGATCTTTGAGGTATGGGGTCCCCTATTCAAGCCTAAGAGACCTTCTATTAGCATAATAATAATATTAGCTTCTTAGTAAAGGGAAGGTGGTAGTATCCTCGGTATTTTCCGATTCGGTAAATACCACCTCGGTATTTACCGATTCGGTAAATACCACCTCGGTATTTTCCGATTCGGTAAATACCACCTCGGTATTTACCGATTCGGTAAATACCACCTCGGTATTTACCGAATCGGTGAATTCCGATTCGTGATTACCGAATGTTACCGAATCGGTAACTGTTACCGAATTTTTACCTACATATAACTTACCGATTCTAATTTACCGATTCGGTACGGCTCGGTATTTAAGAAACGGTAAAATTTATTTACCTACATGAGGCCCTAAGAGTGGCGCCTGTCCTGTTTTGTCCCCTTTGCTGGTAACCGAGAGCTTTCGATGCCTTTGATGCACAGGCACCAGCCGACCAAAACCCTCTGCGTCCGAGCTCCCCGGCCCGGGTCCACAGCAACCAACTGTGCTCCCCTGCTCCCAGGACCCCCAGGATTGAGCACCCCATTAGCAACTCCTGGATTATCCCCAAGTCTCCTCTGAAGCCTGATTCTTGCCCCCCCCTCTTTTTCTACGGTGTAACACGCAAGGTTACCAACCCTTCCAACACCGCTGCACCCGGGTACTTCAGGACAGGTAAACTTGAGCTGCTGGTGGCACTTTGGACCTTGGACTTTTAGCACCTTAAGTACTCAAGGGGATCCCTGAGATTTGATTGCAAATACTTGCATGCAGTATATGTTTCTTTCTCCATAGGAAAGCATTACCGCCTAAAAACACATTTGTGTGAAAGTTTTGCTTACCAGAAAAACTTGATAAACTGCAAAGTACTTATCCAATTACGAAGTTCTTGTTGTTAAAATAAACATAAAAATACAATTTTTTTTCTAAAATTGGTCTTGAGTTTCATTTTGAGTGTTTGCCTCATTTATTGACTCGGTGTTCAACAAATGCTTAACACTACCCTCTGATAAGCCTAAACTGCTCAGCCACACAACCACAAAAGAGAGCATTCGGGATTATTAATTTAAAACCTGTAAACCATTAAGGGTCATCTGAACTTTCTACATAGTATACCTCATGTTGGTATATTGCATAAAAATCCAGCTTCCTACAAAGCTCATCTAAGTTTAGAGATCCTGTTGAGGTAGAGGCAGTCAAGAGAAATGCTGTTAGAGTGAATGGGCACAAATGGTGGAATCTCAGCAGAGTTGTGAAAGTTGACCATGATTACTTTAGTCCAGGCAATACTGTTGGGCATTTTCAGAGGGAACAAGAAAGTAAAATGCTGTCACCGAAACAGAAGCCAGCACGGGATTGGAAAAGTTATCAAAGCACATCCAGGAAAAAGAGGATTATAAGGAAGCCTGTGCGGTTTTGCACATAGTACAATGCCATGATATGTGCCGTTAGAAATGTTATCAATGTTCACTAAGTTTCAAACAAGAATAAATCAAGGTTATGTAATATGTATTACATCATAGACTTTAATTTATCTGCAGTTTTAGTTTATAACTTGGTGTGTATTATAGCTTTATAATGTAGTGTGCAGGGTGTGTTTATAGTATATGGGTTACTTTTAGTTTGTTATGATAAGGGGGGAATGTTGTGGTGATCTAGTGTTTGTCTATGATGCTGAGGAATGTTCACTAGAGATTACATATTCTAGTATGGAATGGATGTCTTTGAGATAGTGATAGCTGATTCCTGGTGCTGCAATGAAGATGCATGAATGAACGACTCCTCTTGAATGCATGCAATATTGTCTGTGTTGTAATGCCACCACTCCCATCTGACTTCCAGAGAAACATACTAGCCAAATAAACTACAGAATCTCTCTAGACTTACTTGGCTGCCCAGAAAAGTTATTGTGCATTAAAAACATAACAACAGGAATTATCAATGATAGCATTCTAATTAGTTCTACACTGTTTATTTACTCAGAAGTATGCTGCGGAATTACAGGTCAACAAAAGCCATGGCAGCCCAGGACACGCATTAAGGCAGAGGGGCCACAGGATTGGAGAGCTCCTTGGAGCTTCTTCCAGTCAGTCAGGAGCTCCTGAATTGAAAACGTGACCCAGTTGAAGGAGGGGAAAACAGCAGTGGTTTGTGATGACCCTGGATGGTGTGCCTGGATGGCAAGAGCAGTTCCTGTTTTAAGCAGCAGGAGATCGGCAGGCTCATAATTTTTTAAAGGATAAATAAAGCAAATAGTGTGCGAGCACAGGATCTGGCAGGGAGGTCCCGGTAGCAGTGTCTTTAGAGCTATGGGCCCTTGCAACATATAATATATAAAAAATAAACAAAGGTGAACATTTTTCCTGTAAAAAGAAACACATTAGTCTACTGATTCTGACAGTTGTGGGGGGACTACCTTCTACGTGGGTGATGTGCCTGCATACATATCAACATTTTAGAACAGGAAAGTGGCAGATTATGAAAACATTCTGGGAATGTATTTTCTCCATTGACTTCTATTGAAGCAGAGTCAATTTAAGGTGGGAGACAGCTCAAATAAATCCATTTTGGCTTTAAAAGTCGAGATTTATTTTGAAGACTGGAGGCTATCATTATGCAGTAACCTTTTATTGCTGCCCCAACATGCAGCTCTTTAAAGAATATTAAATACATCATAAATAAAAACATTCCAACAGAGAATGTTCAAACATCATATAGCTCCATGACAACTAGATATCTTTTATTCGATGCTCCTCGACGGTTCAGTACACTTTGACTTCCTCTATTTATGCTTGTATCTGTATTTATATGCAGTTTTTGGACTTACCCAGGTAAGTGATGTGTAGACACTAACCAATATCTGATCCCCTGGAAATGTTGGACAATGATTTCCTGGGTGAGGACCTAGACCAGCCCTCTAGTTCAAAAGCTATAAGTGATCCCTTGGGTATCGAGATGTTTAATACCACCCGTATTACACACCCTAGAGTGTCTGAGTGGTGGCCTATGGACCATGTGACATCCTTTTTCAAGTACTGGATTCGCAAACCACTTGATAAAGAGGCGCGGAACTTAATGAGGGTGCAGTGTCCAAGACCTTTCTTGGACAACAAATCTGGAATGACTCCAAATTTGGATCCAGAGTTGTTGATATTTTTGTTTAAGACAGGAAGGGACCTTAGGAAAGGCCTAGAATGCTGCCTTAAACAGTGCCAGGATAGAGTACTTGACACTCTGGGTCCAGGGACAAAAATATTAGATACGGCTGAAGAGTCTTTTAAAGAAGTACCTCTCGATGCGGAGCTCCTCCGTGGCTGGAGCCAGCAGGCCCTATGTCTGCTCGGCAATGCTACTGCTGAATACATTTCAGAGAGAAGAGCTCTTCTAATGAGAATTAATCCAAAACGAGGAGACCTTGCCAATAAAGAGTCGTAAGGAGACCCGAATGGTCTACTCTTTGGGGACAGTTTTTTAAGTCTCTAGGGAAGTACGTTTCGACATTCTCCCCTTTACTAGAGCTCAAAGCAATATGCGCCACATGTACAGCAATAGAATTTTTGGAAGGGTTGACAGGAGGGGACTGTCTGTCAGCCGTGGTTAGCAAAGGTCCCAGGACTATCGCCATGACCAACGAGGTTACAGAAGAAATTTCTGTGGAAACAACAAATACTCCCCACAGAGAGAGCGGACCCCGCTCTCAAAGCAACAGAGGCAGATACCAGGGATCTAGAGTTCAAGGTAAGAGTATCCCTTTCAGCTGATTCTTCCCTTTTAAAGGTAGAGGGAAGGTTATGTCATTTCCCAAAGGCATGGTTGACCATAACAAAGTATACTTGGGTGTTGCAAACCGTGAAAGGGTTCAAAATAGATTTTTGCAAAGTACCTTACCAAGTATGTCAACCAAGAGAGCTGTCCCTAGATCAGGAACAATGAGATCTAGTAGATTTAGAAGCGACGCAATAGTTGCTCAAAGGAGCAATTTGCAAGGTGATCAACTCAGAAGGAGGTTTTGTGAGTACAGTTTTTCTAGTAAAGAAAAACGGCAAAGGCTGGCAACCAATTATAAATTTGAAGGATCTAAACACATTTCTGGTTTACAGACATTGCAAGATGGAAGGTATCCATCTTCTGAGGGACATTTTGCAGGAGAGAGATTGGCTTATGAAGTTGGATCTCCATGGACGCTTACTTCACAATTCTTATGGATCCAGAGAGTCAGAAATATTTATACTTCAGTTGGAAGGGTGCTCTGTACCAATTTTGTTGTTTTCCTTATTGTCTTCCTTCAGCCCCATGGTGTTTCACCAAGGTTCTACGACCAGTAGTGGCCTCCTTGCGAAGGAGGGGAGTACGTTTATTGATCTACCTAGACGACATGCTGATGATGTCTCAGGATCAGAAGGAATTGTTGAACCACATGAAGTGGTCAAAGGATCTCTGAGAGGAGTTGGATTTCATTATCAATATAGAGAAGTCGGTTATGGTCCCTACACAGAGTTTGGAGTTTCTGGGGTTTCAGGTAGATACCAACAAGACACAATTGCGTCTCTCTCAGAAGATGCTAACAAAAATCAAGCTTATGTTCTATTAAAAGATTAGATGAGTTTGAGGGGGTCTGGCAAGAGAGGTCGGTTTTCTGTCCTCCTCAGGGATCTTCAGAGACTTAAACTTTGGGTTTAAGAAAAGGTCTTTGGTATACAGACTCAGTTCCTCTGTCCCAGGAGGCTCAAGAGGAACTCCAATGGTGGTTGAGTAACCTGGACAGCTGGAACAGAAAGGCAATATTTGGGAGTGTCCCAGAGTTTACAGTGAAGTCAGACCCAAGCTGCCTTGGTTGCGGTGTGAGACTGGGAGAGACAGAAACTGGGGGGGAAGTGGTCCCGGAGCAACTCTCCTTACACATAAACTTCCTAGAGATGTTAGCAGGGCTGAAGGCTTTGATGAGCTTCAGGGATACGCTAAGGAACAGCGTTGTCTTAATACGAATAGACAATTTCACAGCAGTCTCCTTTATCAATCGCCTAGCGGGAGCAAGGTCGAAACAGCTTGCGAATCTAGTCAAAAGAATTTGGTATTTCTGTTGGGGTCAGAAGACTTTACTGAAGGTGGAATTTTTTCCAGGTCTTCAGACCAAGAGACCAGACTGGAATTTAAAATACCTACGAGATTCCAGCGATTGCAAGCTGAACCCAGGGTTGTTTGTGATGATACAGAGTTTGTGGGGCCTCTTTCAAATAGATCTGTTCTCTATCAGACTGACTTATCAGGTAGACTGGTAACACAGTTGGAGATCAGATATCACAGTCTTGGCAGTGGATGCTTTACTCCAGAGTTGGAATAGACATAACATAACATAACAGGTGTATTTGTAAAGCGCACGATTACCTGTAGGTGTCCTGTCGCTGAATAACAGATGTTTATTGTAACCCAATTCAATAGTGCTCATTTTATCGACCTCAGATGGATGAAAGACTGAGTGGACCCGCCGGGATTTGAACCTGTGACCATGAGGTCGAACACAGGCCCCTGCAGTGGCTGCTTTAGTCCACTGAGCCACCCGGCCAGGCCAATAGAAAATGGGGAGAACTGTTATTCTTTCCCTTGTTTTGCACTAATACAGAGGGTGTTGTAAAGGTATGAAAGGAACGATCTAAAATCATTCTAGTGACACCTTATTAGAGCATACAAGTGTGATTCCCTGGAGTGATGGAGCTAACAGTGGAGGTTCCTGACAGACTCTTACCTATATTTTTGCAGCATGGAATTTCCCAACTTCCCCTATTCAATTCCGTGCCCAACAGTGTCAAAGCAACACTGGTAAATCAGGGGAAGAGGGAAAGAAATAAGGAGAAAAATAAATGCCCACGATGTCTCTTTCTCAAGAATAAGGCCAGGCAGTCAGGAAGATTTCCTACATGTAACAAGACAAGCAGAACACATGAAAAAATGCCTACAAAGAAAGGTTATGAAGTAAAAATTAAAGCAAAAACACAAAATAGCATCCACCTATGTTAGACTTGGAATGACCCACTGTAATAGGAGATCCACTAAACAAAACAGATGATACCTTAGCGACTTGCTACTTGTGATGACAATACCCTGCTTCTCCTTAACTTCAGGAAGAAGTGACAGAGTATTCCTTATTATTATTTACAGGAACAGCTTTTAATGGGCACTAAAACGGAAAGACAGATCTCCAAGGACGAAGGACCAACACTCAGTTTCTTTTGAATTTCTACTCTACAAAAGCTATTAGCAGGCGCAGAACGCACTGTTACCACAATTATGAAGTTACTGGTTGTTGTTCTTCTATTTCCTTTTCTGCAGGGTTGAAGAAACCCAGAGACTGGTACGAGAACCGCTGGAGAACAGTGCAGGGACCACAACGAAATCGAAGGAGGAGTGTTGGGATCAAGACGCAGAGCTGTGACCAGGATTCAAGAGGCAGCAGAGGAGTAACAGCTGAAACCACGAGGAAGATGGAGGAGGACCGTCAAGATTCAACGAGGGACCGGAACCGTATGGGTAAGTGACTCGGAAGCAGAGGTCAGTGTGATCCAGAAACACTAGAACACGAAGCTTTTTAGTACAGGATTACAGGAGCTTTATACTCCTCTGCCGCAGCCCACACGCTAAATGTAGCGGGACCGGCAGGCATGTCAGTACACCCCCCATATAACACCCCCCACAGGCTTAGGTTTCTCAGAATAGCGTCTATGAAAGAGATGCAACAATTGAGGGGCATGAACCTGGGATGAAATCCATTGTTGCAAAAAGGAGAATAGTTAGTGGAAGAATGACAGCTGTTGTTATAAGAAAATGAAGCTATCCATATAACTGTGTCCCAATCTGATGTGGAGTGTAGAAGCTGACATCTTAGGTATTGTTCTAAACATAGGTTTTCCCTTTCAGTCTGACCATCGCTTTGAGGGTAATGGCCTGATGAATATCTGACATCGCTCGGCAAACAAGCACCCACCCTCTTCCAGAAGTTGGAGGTGAATTGAGAACCACGGTCTCATACCATAACAGAAGGAAGGCCACAGGTTATAAGTGTGATTTTTTTTTTTTTAAATCTTGATAATCAAGTATTCCTCGTGTTGAGAGGAACCAAGTTTATTATAAGGTGTGATCATTCATCACACCATGGGTCTCGGGAGGGGGGTGGTGGCAAAATGGCACACCGCCTTCAATACCAGGCATTCGCTTGGTACCTACAGCAAGCCTCAGGAACCGGACGCAGCTGGGGAAATCACACCTTATAATAAACTCGTTCCTCTCAACAAGCGGAATACTTGATTATCAAGATTTAAAAAAAAAAAAATCACACTTATAACCTCTGGTCAGGGTGGGCCTTAGCACGCCCATACCGCCGAGGTTCACCACTTCTGGTCCTGACGAATGCCTGATTAATCATCACTCATAGGCAGAAACATGTTGACCATACACCAAGGGATTTAGCTGAACAATCTATTCAGTTTACACATCCCATACTTTGTTTTTATTCATGTCTGATTGGCTAATTAATAAAAATTATTTTTTTGACACAATCTAGACATTTCTAACTCACTTTCACTGATCACAATCCACACAAAACCAGCTCCGCAGTAATTCTGGCATTGAAGCACATCAGGGTGGCATTCGGCCTCTCCTGGTGGGGCCCAATGATGAAGCATGTCACCAACTAGGTTGGTGAGTGAGGGCTTTATAAATAACCTAGTTGGATTCTACATGCATGCTCTTCTTCCTTTTTGAAAAGGCTCACTTTTTCGTTGTTTTGATAATATAACCTGGGCGACTAAGAGTGCTCCTTAGATATCTTCCCTTCCTCTCTCGTTGTTTCCTTGTTGTTATGAGTAATGGCCACCACTTTCTGGCTTTCTGGGGATCCATACTAATCCCCTGAGGGGACAAAACGAACCCTAAAAGACAAACTTGAGAGGTATGGAACTGACACCTGTCCAATTTTCAATACAGATGATTGTCTCGCAGTCCCTCAAGAACACTCCTAACATGTTCTTCCTGCTCCTTAACTGAAGAGGAGTTAATCACTACATCGTCAATATATGCAATTGCATATCAATCCAACATGTCTTCTAAAACTTTGTTTATAAAAAACTGAAAGGTAGATGGAGCATTGCACAGACCGAATGGCATTACCAGATATTCGTAGAGGCCAAACTTGGTACGAAATGCTGTATTCCACTCATCCCCTTCTGTGACCCTCACTAAATGCTATCCTCCACGTAGATCTAACTTAGTGAAGATTTTAGCATTCTTTACTTGATCAAGCAGAGAGGATATCAACGGTAAAGGGTACCGATTTTTTATGGTCATGTCATTGAGGGCCCTATAATCGATGCAACACCTAAGGCCTCCCTTTCGTTTGGGGATAAAAAAGAGAGACGAGGAGGCGGGCGATCGAGAAGGTCGAATAAAACTGACACGTAGCATCTCTTCCAGATATTCTCGTAAGTATAAATTCTCTTTTTCTGTTACTGCTTAGATTTTGCTACATGGTATCCAGGCTATGGCTACCATATCTATCCTAAAATTATAGGATCTATGTGGCGGGAGAGTAGTGGCCTTTTCCTTGTCAAAAACATTTTTCAAATCATGCTAACAAGAGAGTAGTTCGGGAGTTACAGTATCTGTAATCACAGCCGCGTCCCCTGGGTGACTTCGATCTATTCTACAGTAAGTAGTACAATTCTCAAATCCAAAAGATATCGACAATGCCCTCCAATCAATAAGTGGGTTGTGCTGACATAACCATGGAAGGCCTAGAATGGCTGGAAACTGGGGTGACTGAATGAGGTCAAAGGAAATAGTCCCGCTATGGTATTCTTGAATAACCAGAGTAATCTCAGCATGTGTTGTTGGGCCTGACTTAATGTTACTGACATCTATAGTTTAACTCCCTCCCAAGAAGCCTTAGTAACAAAAGGAATATTCTTACTTTTTGCCCAAGATAGGCTCATGAAATTATCTGTGGCCCCTGAATCTATCATCATTTGTACTTCAAAAGACTGCTGTCCTCATTCCACTTGCGATGAAAGAAAGAAATGATGAGAAGAAGGCAAAGAATATTTTTGGATAGTGTATTGTGAGACAATTAACCTTGACCCACCCGAAATCTTTGTCTCTAGAGACTTTGGGCTCATGAATTTCTGGCCCACATCTTTTCTTTGGTTTCACAGAACATTCTCTAAGGAAATGCACTTGTTTTCCACAGTCAGGCATAATTTTTTATCACGCCTTCTCTGTCTTTCTTCTGCACTAATGGGGGCCCATATGCTTCCTATTTGCATTGGTTCTGGTTCATCTATAGCTTTCTCAGATTCTTGTCTTTTCTCCTTGGATACAATAGTAAGCACTTCAGAGCGCCATTTCTCTCTTTTTCTTTTATTTAACCGATGATCACATTTCACCACTAGATCAATGAGGGCATTACATGACTCTGGGAGGATCTACCACTTGAGCTAACATATCTTTTAATTCATTTTTTAGGCCTTTATAGAACAATACTCCATGTTTTACCTCTGGCCAACCAGCTTCAGATACCAGTCTATTGAAGGTGGAAATATAGGTCATTAGATCCTTTGTTCCCTGTTTCAGATTTAGCAATTCTGTATATTTATTTATTTATTTAACAGATTTGTAGAGCGCATGGCTGCCCATAGGCGTCCCAGCGCTGGTAGACAAGAACCTAGTGAGAGATGTTTTTATGGAAACAGCCGTGTTTTGAGTGCTCTACGAAATGAAAAAAGGTTGGGTTGGGCTCTGAGGTTAGGGGGGAGCGAGTTCCAAAGTTTGGCAGCGTTGAGGGAGAACAGTCGACCGCCTGAGCGGGCTTTTCTGATCCTGGGGACTGAGGCTAGGTTACAGTTGGAGGAGCGGAGAGTTCTAGAGGTGGTGTGGGGTGAGATGAGATTTTGGAGTATGGGAGGGGCCTTGCCGTGCATGATCTTGTGGGTCGTGCAGAGAGCCTTGAATTGAATTCTCTCTTGGATGGGGAGCCAGTGAAGGGCCTTCAAAGATGGTCTGGTGGAGCAGCGGCGATGGGTACCTGTAAGAATGCGGGCTGCCGCATTCTGGGCCGTTTGGAGTTTTGCTAGAACTTTTTTGGGGGCCCCTAGGTATAGGGCATTGCCATAGTCTAAACGGGATAGTACCAGGCCGTGGATAAGGAGTTTACGGGATTGAGTCGGAAGCAGGGGTAGAATTTTTCTTGCCGATCTTAGAAGACCGTGGCAGGTTCCAGCAGTTTTCCGTGCTTGTGCTGAGAAGTTAAGTTCTTCATCTAACCAGATGCCCAGGCTCTTAATTTCTGGTTTAGACGCCGGGGGGAGGCCCATGGCTGACGACCATATGGAGGTGGAGCTGTATAGAGATTTGTTACCTAAAAACATGATCTCGGTTTTTTCGTTATTCAGCTTGAGGTGGGAGCTACTCATCCATTTTGTTATTTCGATCAAGCAAGTGTGCAGGTTGGGAATGGAGAGGTCTTGCTGGTTTAGGGAGACCACAAGTTGAGTGTCGTCGGCAAATGTCAGGAGTTTGATGCCATAAGGGGCGACGACCTTCTCGAGGGGGGACATATAAACATTAAAAAGGGTTGGGCTCAGAGACGAGCCTTGTGGTACCCCGCAGTTGATGGCTGTAGGTCTGGACGTGAAGGTGCCCTCTGTCACTTGAAAAAGTCGGTTTTTGAGGAAGGATTCTAACCAGGCCAGGGCCACTCCTGTGACTCCAAGCTGTTTGAGTCTTTGGACAAGGATAGAGTGGTTAACGGTGTCGAATGCGGCACTAAGATCCAGGAGGATCACTGCCACTGATGCCCCTGAGTCTATGATCTTCCTTGCCTCTTCGACTACCGCTAATATTGCTGTCTCGGTGCTCTGGCCTGGCCTGAATCCTGTTTGGGAGGGTTCCAATAGTTTGTTGGACTCGAGGTATTGGGAGAGATTTAGGTTGACATGTTTCTCAGCTATTTTGCTGACACCTGGAAGTAAGGAAATTGGCCTGTAATTGCCAAGTTCTAGTGGGTCAAGGTGGGGTTTTTTGAGCAATGCTCTCACCATAGCTCTTTTCCAGCTGGGGGGAACAGTGCCTAGGAAAAGTGAGTCGTTGATGAGTTGTGTCAGCTTAGGTAGAATAGTGGGTCCGACTAGTTTCAGGATATTCAACGGAGCAGGGTCGGAAGGGCTGCCACTTTTAATAGAACTGAGTATGCGGAGAGTGATGTCAGTTGTGAGCGGAGTGAAATCTGACAGCTGATTGTTGGGTGGGTTGACGTCAGAGGGGGCACTGAGGGCATTGAAAGAGGTAGGGGGGAGTGAATTAATGATTTTAGTAATTTTGGAATTAAAGAATTCTGCGAGTTCGTTGCAGCGGGTGACTGAGGGTTCCACCAGAGGGGGAGGATCTGGTGTTTTGAGTAGTTTTTTCGCTATTTGATAAGTTTCCCGGGCTGAGTTGTGAGAAGATTTAATTTTCTCCTCGAAGTGGTTAATTTGTGCAACTTTGATTGCTTTTTTGTAGGTGAGAAGAGTAGTTTTATATATGTTTTTAGTGGTATGGTCGAATTTTTTCCTCCATTCTCTTTCAGATCTTTTGCAAGCTTTTTTTAGTAGTCGTAATTCATCAGTGAACCAAGGGGAGGTGGGTTTGTTCCGTGGGTTACAGGAAATTGTTTGGGGGAGAGTTTTATCTAGGGAGTTGGCAATCCAAGCTGAAAATTCTGCATCAGCGCTGATGAGGTTGTTGTTGGGTGCAGGAGGGGAGCTCTCTAGGTGGTGTTTCCAGGTTTCTTTATTAAGTTTAGACCAAGATCGTGAGGGTTTACTGGGAGGGGCGGAAGTACGAGGGGCGCGGATGATCTGCCAATATAGAGGAACGAGGTGATGGTCAGACCAGGGGACTGGAATGGGATCACGAATAGTGAGGTCGTGAATGTTGGTAAATACTGGGTCCAACATGTGTCCCAAGGTGTGAGTGGGTAGATGGCCCAGTAGTTTCAATTGGAGGGTTTCAAGATCTGCTGTCAAGTCGGCGGTCTGTTTGATTTCCTTTTTATCTAAATGGATGTTTAGGTCGCCCAGGATCAAACATGAGGAGTTGGTTGCGGTCAGGGTGTATGAGTGTTCTGTTAAGGATTCGCAGAACTGACCCAATGGTCCTGGGGGGCGATAAATAAGGAAGCCAGAGATGGTTTGGCAAGGGGAGACCTGAATAGCATACATGACGTTTTCGCAGTCAGCAAGTGGGCTGCCTTGGAGACGGCATGATAGCTGTTCTTTATAAATTATGGCAATGCCACCGCCTTTTCCTTTAGGTCGGTCTATACGCTGTATGAGGAAACCCTGGGGAAGGGAGTTGACAATATCAGGATCTGAGTCCGGTCCCAGCCATGTTTCGGTTAGGAAGAGCACCTCTAGGTTGTGATTTTCCAATAAAAGGTGGATTTCTGTCGAGTGCTTAGGGAGAGATCTGCAGTTGATAAGGGCCATGCGTATCGGGATAGGGGGGGGCAATGTGGATATGGAGAGATCACAACTGTATGAACAGTGGGCGCATCGAGTAGAAGGGTGGTCAGCGGGAATGCCATGTAGGCACGAGCTATGTACCTTTTTGTTGAGGTGTAGCAGTTCGTCTTTGTTGTATCTCCAAGTCTGGGTACTGGATTTAGTGGTCTGGCTAGGCTCTGCGCTCTGCCTTGCGCGGACGAGCGCAGACGAGCTTGCCTTAAGCGCGCCTTCGGCGCGCCATCGTCGCGCCCGCTGCGCTCGTCCGCTGCGCTGCCTGAACTGACACATAATTTATAGGTGGTGTTGGGAGGGTGGGCGTGGCCAACAGGAGTGGGCGTGTCCCGTGGCTCCTCGAGGCAAGTGATGGCGGCTAGCGATCGTTTTCTGCCCCTGAACAGAGTTCAAGTCGTCTGTTTGGGGAGATTCCAGAAGTGCTGGGGAGCGGATTGCAAGTGAGTTAAAAACAATTTATACAATTTTTAAAAGGTTTTGCTAAGTGGCTCCCGGCTATTCGCCTCAGGAGGATCAAGTCTCCTTCTCCTATTCCATTAGCCACTCCTAAGTGATTCATGGTAGATCATACCAAATTCGCTACCTTCGTCAGTCAATGTCAACTTCATTTCATGTGTAAGGCTTCTTGTTTTTCCACAGAACAAGCTAAAGTGGCATTTGTGCTTTCCTATTTGGATGGAACTGCAGCTAATCGGTCTACTCCTGTAATAGAACGAAATGACTCTTTATTGTATAACTACTCCGCCTTTAAGGAAGAACTAAAAAAACTATATACAGACTGTATAAAGGAATGTCTAGTTTTTTTAGTTCTTCCTTAAAGGCGGAGTAGTTATACAATAAAGAGTCATTTCGTTCTATTACAGGAGTAGACCGATTAGCTGCAGTTCCATCCAAATAGGAAAGCACAAATGCCACTTTAGCTTGTTCTGTGGAAAAACAAGAAGCCTTACACATGAAATGAAGTTGACATTGACTGACGAAGGTAGCGAATTTGGTATGATCTACCATGAATCACTTAGGAGTGGCTAATGGAATAGGAGAACGAGTGGCCACACTAATTACTGGGACACCTGGTTTGGAAGGTGTATGGGATGAGAACTGATCTCCTGCACCCTCCACAATGTTCCCCACATTAGCACCAGGTCTCATACCCTGCTGTAGAGTGTCTACCCGTAAGGCCAGAGCTTGGGTTTCTTTTTGGAGATTACCAATCATATGTGCTAAGTCTGTAAGTGATACCTGACCTTCTTCCATGTCGCTTGGGCGGAAAAAAAGACGTGGGCTGCGCTTTCTGTCAGACTCTTACCTATGTTTCCGCAGGAACGACACACAAAACGGAATTTCCCAACTTGCCCTATTCACCTACCATGCCCAACAGTGCCAAAGCAACAATGGTAAATCAGGGAAAGAAATTAGTAGAAAAATAAATATCCCACAATGTCTCTTTCTCAAGAATAAGGCCAGGCAGTCAAGAAGATGTCCAACATGTAACAAGACAAACAGAACACAGGAGTATGTGAGATGACAAATGAAATACTATAATGTTATAACAGTGTGGTGTAACTCTCTTTACTACCTGAGCAATTCCCCTCTTCCTCTGTGAGTAACTAAAGTGTCCGAGTAAAGATCGATAATTCTTGTCAATAGGAAAGAGAAAGCACCAATGAAAAAATGTCCAGAAACAAAGGTCATGGAGTAAAAATTAAAGCAAAAACACAAAATAGCATCCACCTATGTTAGACTTGGATTGACCCACTGTAATAGAAGATCCACTAAACAAAACAAATGATACCTTAGTGACTTGCGACTTGTGATGACAATACCCTACTTAACTTCAGGAAGAAGCGACAGAGTATAGCAGGCGCAGAACGCGCTGTAACCACACTTATGAAGTCACTGGTTGCTGTTCTTTTATTTCCTTTCCTGCAGGGTTGAAGAAACCCAGAGACTGGAACGAGGACCACCGGCGAACAGTAGAGGGGCGGCAACAAAATCGGAGGAGGAGCTCCGGAACAACGATGCAGAGCTGTGACCAGGATCCAAGAGGCAGCGGAGGAGGAACCGCCGAAACCGCCAGGGAAGGCCGAGGAGGAACGCCAAAATTCAATCAGGGACCGGAAGCGTACGGCTAAGTGACCTGGAAGCAGAGGTCAGTGTGATACCGAAACACTAGAACGTGAAACGTGAAACGTTTTAGTACAGGATTAGAGGAGCGTTATACACCTTTGCTGTAGCCCGCACGCCAAACATAGCGGGACCAGCAGGCATGACAGTTCCACGCTTAATATCAGGAGTTTCAGATCTTGTAGAAGTACAGGAAGTGGAGGAACCTTTTCTTATTCTTGAAGGAAACTTAAATCTTCTTGTCTGGAGGATTTAAGGAGATCCAAAAGATACTCAGGGCTTTCAGGAGAGGCTAAGGACTTATTGGATGAGTCAGGAAAAGATATACAGGAGATTAGAAAAAGTGGTGTAGTTGGTGCTTGGAGCAGGATTTGGATCTCATCGAAGCTCCTTCTGTAGAAACAGCAAATTATCTTGCAGGTTTATTTAGGTTAGGTCTCTCCTATAGGACTGTTAACTGTTACAGATCTGACATTTCAGCAAGACATACTTTAGTGAACGACTTTGCAATTGGTAGCGACCCTTTGATTTGCAGGGTAATAAAAGGAATAAGACTTAGGGGCCCACCTATGGCTAGGTATAATTCATTATGGAATGTTAACCTTATCTTTGACCTGTTTGTTTCTTGGCCTGATAATTGCTTTCTCTCAAGGAGACATATATTACTTAAATTAGCAACCTTGCTATGTTTAATCTCGTTTACAAGAGAATCGGATGTTAGAACTTGAGATTTGCAATAGGTATTACTATCCAGATGGGTAACACTTCAAGATATGGAAGAGAACCACAACAATGTCTGAGAAAATCCTTTATCTTTCTTTTAACAACTGTCAAAAGTTATGTGTGCATGAGGATTTACAAACAAACCACGTTCAGGGCGGTAACCACAGCTACCATTTCAAGATGGGTGAGGGCAGTGATGTCCGAGGCAGGAATAGATTTATCAAGATTTGGAGCACACTCATCTAGGGGTGCAATGACCAGTAAGGTGTTTTGCACAGGAGGCACACTTGCAGACATACTAAAAGCGGCAGAGTGGTCAAGTGCTAGCACATTTACAAACTTTTATCTTAAGCCTGTGGAACATGTGAGCAATGTGGCACTGGGAAGCTTTAAACACGTGATGGAGCAGGTAAAGCAAAAGTTTGTATACCTCCTCTATTTTTGCATAAAATATTAATTACGTAATCAATCATTCTAAATATTGACTTGTTAAAATTGTGTGAAGTGGTATAATTAACCAACCCTTGCACCTTAATAAACACAAGATATATGTGGGACTAAAATGCTAATGGCATGGCTAATAATGAAATGATTAATTATGGTACGCAAACTAACTGTAGGTGGTGTTGAAATAGAGAATTGCATGATTTATGTTGCTTTTGTGATGATTTGTGCTTCCAGTGCTGCAGAATGGTGAGTATTATTGCATTAAATGTTGCTACAAGCTAGGAAAATACTAATATATACAGGGATTAGTGTGGGTTCAACATTAGAATGTTCATTTCCATATATTAATTACTGTTATGTTTGTTTTTGCTTAAATTGGCATTTGGGCCTATTAGGTTGCAGTACTTAAAATGGAGTTCAGAAGTGGCCACCGTCATGTGAGCACGATGCCTACTGCGCTGACTCGGATGGCTCTGAAGATCTCCAGGCGACCTCCGACGAGAAATGAAATGTTCCTTGTCAAGGATAGGAACGTGGAGGACTGCTAAGACCCAGACGAGTGTGAATGACTGAGGGGACAATGAACGACCTGTACAAGGTTTACATGTTGTTACTTGGGAACTTTCGCCTGTGAAACTACGAAAAGAATACAATTGGGAAGATGTCATGCCCGGTCTCATGGGAAACAGGCAAACCTGGGAATATAGAAAAGACTTACAAAATTCAGGGGATTTAGCCAATTAGAACACTTTCTACTCCTAAATTGTTGCACATTGTCCTATAAGTAAGGAGAAAAAGGGTATATAAGGGAAGAATTTAGAAGAGAGAAAAAGTCTGTATCATTATCCCATTGGTGACTGTTGGTGTAGAAGGTCGATTTGCTGGATTGTTGGTTCATTGGCGCGATTGCCTGGTCCCTTGGCTAAATTGTGGGGACTGCGTCGTGCTGAGGGAGATTTCCTGGACTTACCTGGGTTTCTCTTTGATCATAAAAGGACGATTCCATCTGAAGGGATTTTGATTTTGCTGTGGGTTGACGGGTACTTCTGGAAATGGTCGCCAATATTAAAATTTAGGTAAATATAAATGTTATATCAATTTATGTTCCTCTATCGCCCTCCTGGAGCTAGAGGTACGTTTTTAGACTCAGTTGGAATGCTACTAGAGGAGGGACATAGTGCCAAATCTTTTACCATCCTAGGAGATTTTAATTTTTATCTAGAGGATCCTACGGACTCTGATAATTTAAAATTACAAGAAATCCTAAGTGGTGGGGAACTTATTCAACTAGTGCCAGATCCCACTCACATTGCTGGTCACACTTTGGATGGAATTTTCTCTAACCATCCCAATATTCACTACCGTGGAGTTCTGCCAGTCCCCTGGTCGGACCATGCGGCCGTTTTCTTTGAGATCTCTCTTACCAAGGATCTCAAACCAAAAACTGAACCCATACCCAGGGTTGAAACTAGGGCCTGGAAAAACATTAACAGTGAGGAATTTGATAATCATCTGAAGACCACTATGGGTGCTTGGTCCTCATCTGTGGATGAGGCTGCGGCGGTATATACCGAATGGCTAGATTCAGCCTGTAAAACATTAGTCCCAATTAGAATGTGCACCCCTAAGAGGACAACACCCTCAGCCCCCTGGTACTCTGACAGTTTAAAACTACTTAAAGCGGAATGTAAACGATTGGAACGTGCATGGAGAAAAGGGTATACCAATTCCACCAAAAAAGCTTACAGAGATAGTCTCTCTAATTATAAAAAAGCACTTTTTGACACAAAAAAGAAATTTTTTGGGGAACAGATTAGCAATGCGAAATCTTCTACAAAAGAACTTTTTAATACTGTTTTAAAACTCACAACACATATCAGGGCAAAACCACGAAGCAGCCCTGAATTTTGTGAAATTCTAGCCTCCGCTTTTCGGGAAAAAGTGGATATTATTTTCTCGTCTTTCTGCACTCTGCCAAAGGATGGCATTAAGATGGGAGCCTGGGGTTCACCCAAGGACACGAAGGTAATTTCCACTTTTGATAGTTTTGCGACATTGGATGCCCAAGATACCACTAAGCTCCTGCAGGCAATCCAATCCGGCTCCCCTTTAGATCAGTAGCTAAACTAGTCCCGAATACCATTGGAGCGGCCCTTGCGCCTGTTTTTAACAACATTTTTAAGTCAGGTCTGTTTCCCAAAGTTTGGAAAAAAGCCTTAATCCTTAATCTCCTCTAGAAAGCCAACTTGGATCCTAAGGAGCCAAACAACTATAGGCCTATCTCTCGTCTTCCCCTACCGGCCAAGATGATTGAAAAAGAAATGAACCTTAAATTAAGCTCCTTTATCAAGACCAACGGTCTTTTAGATTCAACACAGTTTGGCTTCTGCGCAGAACACAGCACGGAACTGGCGTTGATTAAATCAACCGAAGAAATTCGAGAAGCATTAGATCAGGGTGGAGCTGATATCCTGATTATGCTGGACCTTTCGACGGCCTTTGACACGGTCCACCATGAAGTATTGTTGGACCGGCTAGGCAAAAGGGGGGTAACAGGCAAGGCTCTCGCTCTTCTAAAATCTTTTCTCCCCGATAGAACTCACACAGTAGACATGGGTAAAGATTGCTCAAGGCCTTTTTCTTTGCCCTGTGGGGTTCCACAGGGGTCGGCGCTCAGCCCCACGCTGTTTAATATATATGTATCTCCGCTGGCAGCCCTCATACGCTCATTTGGTCTCCAGCTGACCTCCTATGCTGATGACAGACAAATAGTGTTATCAATACAAAAGGACAAAGAGGCTGAGACTGGTCGTGACTGCTATAACTGCATGCAATCCATCGCAGGCTGGATGTCAGCAAACTGCCTCAAGTTAAATGCAGGGAAGATAGAGGTGATCATTTTTGGAAACCCCTCGAATCTTTGGTTAACTGATTGGTGGCCTGAAACATTGGGTCCACCTTCAGCCCCCACCGATAAGGCGAAGAATTTGGAAGTGATCGTGGATTCCAAACTGTCCTTTGGGGATCAGATCGGCAGAGTTGTTTCCTCCTGCTTCCATCTCCTCCGGATTATGAGGAAAATTTAATTTTTTCTTCCTGTGGATAGCCTCAGGACAGTAATAACTGCGCTCATTCTATCTTGCCTGGACTATTGTAATGCCCTGTATCTTAACATCCAAAAAAGGCAGCTTAACCGACTGCAAGTTGTGCAAAATGCAGCCGCCAGGGTCCTTCTGGGTATCCCTAGGTTTGTCTCAGCTAGGAGGGGACTTCGGAACCTCCACTGGCTTCCGATGAAACAACGCGTGGAATTTAAGGCCCTTTGTATGGTCTTTAAGGCCCTTGAAGGATCCGGCCCTGCCTTTATGAGACAACATCCTCAATGGTATATTCCTACCAGGGCTTTACGTTCAGCTGAGGCAAAGCTGATAAAAGTTCCACACGTTAAAACAGCCGGTTGGGGGGGGCAGGAGTTTCTTCTGCTGTGCCACAAAGGCCTGGAATGGCCTCCCCCCTGCAGATTAGAGGTGCAGCCGGGCTCCTAGAGTTTAGAAGGGGTCTGAAAACCTGTCTCTTTTCTTAATTGGACATACCTCCTTTACCATGTAGGCAACGTTTCAGCGCCAGGACACCTCAGGGTAGCAGTGCGCTTTATAAGCATCATTAACATAACATGTTCAAGATCAAAGGTTAGAAATCGCTCAATAGAAATCTGATTTGAACTGTAATCCTGACTATGCTAATACAGAGTGAATTAATTAGATAAACTAAACATTAATTAATAGGAAATTAGTTTGTGATTCTTTAATAAGATATTGAAAGTTAACCGAAAGGTTCCGACGCTTTAAATATGTTTTAGCTGGTTCTAAATCACCATCAACCAGTCCAACTAATTGGTCCATCGACCAAGTGGTGGAGTGCCTTGATGTTAAAGTTAGGATTCTAAAAGTGCAGAAGTATATAATGTATATAATCAAAAGGAAATACTCCCGATAGGTAACAAGGTACCCCCACATGTCCAGCGCTTCTTTTCCTCCTGTGCGCAGATTCGAGTGAGACGTATGAGTGTTATGGGCCCCACCAATGAATAAATGTATGAATGAATAATGTAATAGTAGTGTTGTAAATAACTGCCAGAACGCTCAGAAGATAGAACAGGCGTTTAATCAACGGATCCTACAGCCTCTCACTGACGCTATCGCCAACATTCTATAACGAGCTTCAGCGCCAACATTCTAAGGTTGGGCTGATCCACTGGCGAGGGAAAGGAGGGGGGGGGGGGAAGGAAAAAAGGGACACAGGTTCAGATTATAACACATCTCCCTGCGGAGCAGAGGAAAAATATAAACAGATAGGTCCACAGATAGCGTTACCCCAAAGTCTACGGGCAGATGGAGTTTAACAACATACATTACATTTGTCTGCAGAACAAAAGTACAAATGAGTACACTATACTCTAAAAGTGCGGTTGGATAGAGAAGTGCCCCACTTCACCCCCCACTTCCCAAAGCTAGGCAATCTCTAAACAAGAGAAAAGGAATGGGAGGCAGGATGGCGAGATCAGGATCCCATTTTGTAGTCGGATTGCCAACTTGGGGGTTTACGTACTCTAGCCACTTTGGGTTCACCACCACTGGGTGTTTCAAGTCTTCGATCATTCTCGTAAATAGGCTTGGAACCAGTAGTGCTAGGACAGCTAGCTATATTGTCCAAACTCCACATGCCACCATCTTCCAGCACTACTGAATTGTTGTTGACTCTAGTTATCCTTAGTGGTTTGGAAAATGAGGATGTCTCGGATTTGGACAGGGACGGCCTCTTAAAAACCACCCACTGGCCTTCTCTCCACTCTTTTCCTGAGGCTCCCCAACGACTGTCGTACCTGAGCTTGTACTCTTGTTGATGTTTCTTAGTTCTCTCCGACACAGCATCTCTGTCCACCCACACGGGAGTTCCACCATTTAGCCAGTTAGGAGTAAGTTTGGAACCCGGGTTCCTGCCTTTGAGAGAGACAAATGGTGACACCCCAGAGACAGCATTGGGCGATGTATGATATGACCACAGCATTTTCCTTATGGCGTGTTCCACCGGAACCTGGGAGTTCAATGCGAGCTGGATGGTGTACTTTATCATCCTGTTCGCCCTTTCCACCAGACCATTGGCTTTGGGACAATACAGTGGGGATTTGAGATGTGTGATGGACAGCGTGGACATAAACTGCTTCATTTCCTCTGAAGCGAATTGAACACCATTGTCCGTTATTAAAACCCCTGGAATACCTTCCTTAGAAAAGGTGTCTCTCAAGAAGTTCAATAGCGACGCGGTGGTGATGGAAGATACCATTCTTGTTACAATCCAATGGGAGTGGTAGTCTAAAAGAACAAACATGAATCTATTAGATTGGTTTAGTAGGTTTAAGGGACCAATTATGTCCAATCCCAGCTTTTCCCAAGGTACGGTGGGAACCTCTACAGGGAATAGCGGTGACTTACGGACAACTTTGGTTTTGTCGCAGGAGCCGCAGGCTGCACAATTCTTTACTTGTTCCTCGACACGCGAATCCATCCCGGGAAACCAATAGTGTTGCCTGATTTTGCTTTTCGTCATGTTCCTCCCCGGGTGGCCCTCATGGGCAATTTGTATTATCCTTTCGTACATGTTTTTCGGAGGAATGATCTTACTTCCTCTACAAATTTGGTTCTCAACGATGGATAATTCATCTTGCACAGGCCAAAAATGCCGAATAGACTCTGGCACCTCCTGCTTGTTAACAGGCCAACCACTGCGAATCACATTCCTTAATGTTGCTAAATCCCCATCATCACTTATGAATTTCTCCCACTCCTCACGGTTGATGGCCGGAATTTCGACCAAAAGAATCGTCTCCTCCGGTGGGTTGTGCATCGGGTTCTCATCCGCCATTGGTAGTCTGGAAAGACAGTCCGCTACCCAATTCTCACTTCCTGGGACATGAATCATGGTGTAGTTGAACCCTTGCAGACTCAGCACCCATTTAGAAATACGTGGTGTGGTATTTTCCAGGCGTTTAGTGGAGAATAATGGTATTAACGGTTTGTGGTCCGTTCTCAGCACAAACGGGATGCCCCACAAGAAATACTTAAAGTGGTTTATTGCCCAGTAGCACGCCAAAGCTTCTTTTTCTATCGTCGAGTAGTTCAGCTCGGCATCTTTCAAAGTTCTCGAAGCGAAGGCAA
This sequence comes from Triturus cristatus, assembly GCF_964204655.1. Lineage (NCBI taxonomy): Eukaryota > Metazoa > Chordata > Amphibia > Caudata > Salamandridae > Triturus > Triturus cristatus. The sequence continues at coordinate 141,497,381 of NC_140580.1, read as the reverse complement.
TAACTGTTTCTTGACCCTCCATCTTCTGCATAAGTGAGGCTCCCAAGCCCTTTGCGCTGGCGTCAGTAGTAAGGATGGTTTTTGCATTGGGGTCGAAAGCGCTTAAGATAGGTGCATTAACAATGGCCTCCTTGACGAGTTGGAAAGCTGACTGGTGCTCTTGTTTCCAAGCAAATTCCGACCCCTTCTTTAACAACTCTCTGAGGGGACACACCTGATCCGCAAAGTTTTTGACGAATTTGGACATGTATTCCGTCAGCCCCAGGAACGATTTGAGTTCATCCTTGTTGGTGGGTGCAGGAGCTAGTTTAACGGAGTCCACTAGACTGGATTTTGGTTTGACCCCCTCACTTGATATGGTGTGACCGAGATAGACAACAGATTCCACCCCGATTTTACATTTGTCTTTCTGAGTGGTGAAACCTGCTTTACTAAGTCTGGTCAACACTGCTTCCAGAGTCTTATTGTGTTCTTCAGCTGATGAACCGTAAATCAGGATGTCATCCTGGAAACAGAGAACCTTTCCTAGACCTTGCAGTATATGTTGCATGACGCGTTGAAACACAACCGCTGCAGATGCCAGGCCGAAAGGTAATCTTGAAAACTGATAAGCCCCAAACGGGGTTATAAAAGATGTGAGGGGCTTGGAATCCGGGTGGAGAGCGACTTGGTGGTAAGCCGAGGATAGGTCTAGGACAGTGAAGACTTTAGCACCGTGGATGGCAGACAGCATTTCATTAATGTTGGGGAGGGGGTGTCGGTCCACCCAAATGTTAGAGTTCAAATCCCTAAGGTCAACACATAAACGGATCCCCTTGTTTCCACCTTTGGCTGCTACGACTATGGGTGCCAACCACTCAGAGCTCTCAATCCTCTCTATGACCTTGCACTCTTCCAATCTGTCCAACTCCTTCTTGAGCGGTTCCCTCGTCAACAGTGGAATGGACCTTGGTTTGTGGATGGTAGGTCTGGCATTGGTTTTAAGTTTGATTCTGTGAAGGAAGCCTTTTAGGAGTCCGAGTTTGTCTGTAAATACCTCTGGGAAACGATTGCAGATCTCCATCCCAATACTGGCCCTGTCGATCAGGTATACCGGCTCCGGTGCATTGGGGTCTAGTTTGATTCCTAACTCCTTTTGGTGTTTCCACCCTAGTAGGTTGGAACCATTCCTTGTGATGTAGACTTTTCCCACGGTCGATCTATCCTTAAAGTTAATGTTCATGAGTAGCATTCCAACCAGTGGTATAGGATCTTGATTATAACCCCCTGGTTTAACATCTGGAGGTAAGAGATTATACACCCTTGTCCCCGAATTGGCAAGAAACGTAGCTTCATTCACGAGTGTATATGGGGAACAGGAATCTGCGTAGACCTCATACTTAACATTGTCCAAAAATACATCACACATGGGGTAAGTATTGCTGTTGCATTCATTAAAGTTTGATACTTGGAATACTATATCCTCACTAGGGGGTTGTGGGTCCAGATCCCCACCTATCATGTGGGTGACGCTGTTTTTTGCATTATGGCATACTTTAGAGAAATGTCCCCTTTTCTTGCATTTGCTGCATACAACACCCCTTGCAGGACAGCTTACACTGTTGGCTAGGTGGTTGGGATTTCCGCACCTGTAACACTTAGGTTTGTTCCCTGATGCAGTAACTTCCGGACTGGAAGGTGAAGGTTTGTATTTGTGGTCTTTAGTGGAGATTTTGTGTACACCGTTGTCCACCATTTGTTTTCCCTCTACGGCTTCCTTCATTTCATTCATACAATACGCAGTATGCTCTATGCTCTTAGCAATATCAATAGCATGTTTTAAATCAGGGGCTTCTGCAAGGAGTCTTTCTTGGATCTTCTTGTTACAGGTACACCTTACTAACTGATCTCTGATTAGTGACTCAGTTAACATACCAAACTCACATGTGGAGGCTAAACCTCTTAGAACGGCAATGTAATTTATCACTTTTTCATTTTTCCCTTGAATGCGCAAAAAAAATTTGTGGCGTTCTAACACAATATTAATTTTGTCACCAAATTGAGCTTCCAGTTTCAATAACGTTAACTGATACACATCATGTTGGACATCCCCCTCGCCCCCAGCCCCCACATTGGCATTTTCAACAATAGAATCAGGCAGGTCATCAAAAATGTCCCTCCCTTGCTTCCCCAGATTATGCAGTAATACATGTTGTTTTCGCACAGCAGAAAACCTATCCCCCCCAATGGCAATGAGGTAAAATTCAAACAGGTTTACCCATTTTTTCCAAGGAATAACAGGATCCCCACTGTCATCAAGAAAGGGCGGGGGTTGGGACATTGCAAATGCGGACATGTTGAAGAAAATGGAAAAGGGGAAAATAGAGAAGAGAACAGAAAAAATAGATAAGGAGATGAAAATGAAGAGCTAGAACCAACCAAAAATAAGGAACCTCCGGGGGATAAATGGCAAAATATCACAATGCTTATTGTGAAGTAACCCAAGGTGACTGAAACTGAACCAGGAGGGGAGTAGAACTATATGCACAGAACTTAAAGAGCTGAGCCTGTCAGCGAAATTACGAACAGGCTGGAGACTGAAAAGAACAAGAACTTAATGAGCTGAGACTGTCAGCGAAATTACGAACAGGCTGGAAACTGACAAGAACAAGATTAAAGTGCCATAAATTAGTCCCCAGCAGGTGGAGCAGTTCCAGGGAAAACGGAGAACAGTGTCTCGATACAGAGCGGTCTCGGAGGAGTTCAGTCCGAGGAAGGGGCGGGAACACACTCTTGAGAGGAAACAACGTCGAGGAGTGCTGACAGGATGCAGACCAGCAGGCAGAAATACTACGAAAAGCAGCACACCACTCGTGAGGAGAAACGAACGTCGTGGAAAGCTGACCGGATGCAACCAGCAGGAAAAATATGGAGAAGAGAGTTCACGCTAGTTGATCCCAGGAGATCCCCTTCAAAGCAGCAACCCTCTGCGCAACTCACGCGGCCACCGACATCACCGGATAAGCGGCAGCACCAGCTCGAATGTTGTCATCGGGAGCAGAGCGCTTGCAGACCCCCACCAGCAATGCCAAGCAACTGTCAGTCACAGACTCACCGGCACGGAGTCTTCTTTACACATTGGACAAAACACAGGGCGAGAGTTCCAACCAGAACCAGCCGAGAACTCCTAGCGTCGATCAGCAGCCAGGGATCAGCGGGAGTTACGTGGAAATCCTCATCAGGAATGGCTACATCAACGAAGACATCAACGCCAGGAAAAGTCAGATGAGAGGCAGAAAGGCACTGGGGGAAGGATCCGGACCGTCCCCAGCACGGTAAGTCACTCGTCGCCAAATAAATGTTGTAAATAACTGCCAGAACGCTCAGAAGATAGAACAGGCGTTTAATCAACGGATCCTACAGCCTCTCACTGACGCTATCGCCAACATTCTATAACGAGCTTCAGCGCCAACATTCTAAGGTTGGGCTGATCCACTGGCGAGGGAAAGGAGGGGGGGGGGGGAAGGAAAAAAGGGACACAGGTACAGATTATAACAAGTAGCCTCTGGTGTTGTAATGAAATGGTGATTACCCAATTACCTTGCTGAGAGACTTGTAACATGGTAGTGTTTTTCCTATTGGTATCACTTGATTTCTGTATTTTTCATATAATTCTCTCGAGTAAGTCTCGGATGAAGCTGTTGTGAGGGCGGCGTTGTTTTCGTCACAGCTTAAAGAGGAAGATAACTAGTTGTCATAGAGCTATATAATATTTGAACATTCTTTGTTGGAATGTTTTTATTTATGATGTATTGAATATTCTTTAAAGGGCTTTATGTTGGTACAGCAATAAAAGGTAATTGCATAAGTTTAACCTCCGTTGTCTTTAATAAAATCAAGATTCTCTCCGCAAGTTAATTGGAGAATTACCATTCTCCTGCCTGAATGTTTGTACTTGTCAGAATTCTATCACTCACATTGAAAAAACCATGGATGAAGTAGCGTCCTAACCCATTTCTACAGGCTAATCAGTTTAGCTAACTATTGTGTGCTTATCATTTATTTTGCAGGGTGAAGGATTATAGAATGTACATAAATGTTGTTAAGCAGAATGTTGTTAGGTAATAAGATAAGTTACATGCGAAACAGTTGAAGTTGCGAGCCAACCAGTGCGGATGCGTTGGCCCCTTTACCAGTGATTTTACTTTATTGAATAAAAGAAGACATTCAATACATCGCTGCGTGGGAAGATTTGTTTTTAACACCCAAGTCTTTCTTTGCAGTATTAGAGCTAACTGCAGAGATCTTGAACAAACTGTTGACATTGTTTTCGTTAAATGCAATGAACGGTCGGTCATAACGGACAGCACCTTCCTATCCGGAAACTCTTCTTTTTGTTTCTATGACTGGCTCCTCGTAGCTCCGCCGCCCGGATGATGAGACGCGCACGCGCTCCTGCGTAGGGCGTTCGGACGCTGCGCGCAATCGCCTGCGGGGGATGTGTTCGGGTGTCCGTGGAAGAGGCGCGTAAGATCAGTACAGTCTATGAGTATTAACAGAGGGCACGCTTTGGATTCAGAGAGGTAAGTGGTCATGCAGCTGTAAGGTACAATGCAGGGTTTCACTGGTGCGTTTTCGACCGTTGATATATAGGAACTGCGCTGCCCAGTGTTACGCGAAGGCCTAGAAGTGCCGGATGTATGTGGGGGAGACCACTGATACGTTCGAAGTAGTAGCAGTGTGATGTGTGCATGACACGTGGTGTGGCACGCTTGAATAATCTTTGAACACAAGCAAAGTGGTGCGGCTTTAAAATCGTCAGTTCTATTTTATATTTCCTTTTAGGAAACTTCATTTTGTGTTTACAGTATGAATATCAAAACACAATTACATGAGGGACTACTGATCAAGTTGAAATCTCTGAAGTTGCCACATGTCAGGACTCGGCCTACTTAATAAAAATAAAACAAGTTTCTTAAGAAGAGCTAGATATTTATCACACAGACCCACATACTGATTTTTTTTTTTTATTACAACCTGTATGTAGGGGATCTTTTCACCTTGTTTCTCATTGGCTTTTGCAACCACACTCGCTGTCTCTACTGTTGACTACCCTTTCCACGTGCAAGCAGGCGATGCTATGATATTGGTGGATGGTTGCATATTTTATAGCGTGTAGTCTGCAATTAAGTTGCTTAACTGATATTTTACATTCAAGGTGCTGGTGTAGTCCCAGGCCTCTAAAAATTATACTAGACCTACTCGAACTAACTGTAATGCGCTTAACCTAAAAACTTGTCTAATTATGCCACCCTAGGCAAAAATTGTCTTTTGTGGAAACCTCTTTCTTTATTACATATGAGAGCAACTTCCCATATGAGTTCAGCATTCCTGCCGTACAAAAAAACTATTTGGTTTGATTTAATAGACAACACTTGTTCCATGCATATTAAAAATCTAGTGCATGCATTTTCACACTTTTGCATGCTTCATGTCATGTGATTTTGTGCATTCATTGATGTTAAACGTGTCGTGCATTAAGTGACTGCAACCATGATTTAAACTGAAGCAAACTGTAAGGTGGAGAGATGAGCAGGAATTTGGTCTTCAGGTGATTTGGTTCCAGATTGTGAATTCCCACCCATTCTTGAAAATCTTCTAGAGTCTTCTTTAATGAGGCTTATGTGTTCCTGGGGAGAGACTTCTTGGTGCAACTGTATATCAGCAAGGAGGTCAATCGTTTGAGCAGGATGGTGAGATGGTCCAAGTATAGGTTAAAGAGAGATGAAAATAGATCTGGGCTTTTAGGTAATCCCTGGTCTAAGGGAGTTGGGTCTGAAAGATTGTGCTGTTATATTTGGTGGATTTGTTTTTTAGGTGATATTTTAGCACAGAACTGTGCTGTTTATACCCGTTGTTGTCCTGAATTTGCTAATGAGGGTGTGGTGGTGCAGTGTTTAAAAACATGCAGATCGGGCTAGGCTGATGAGTAGACACAAGTTACCCTTATAAGAATGCAAAGTATGTCGCCAATAGTTTGAAGGATAGGTATTTTCATACTACACTCAGATGTAAATCTGGACTTAAGTGACTCAGATAGGTCTCTGTCTTCTGTGAATTGTTTGTGAAGGAACTCAATATTCTTGGATTTTATTTCCGAAGATTTATTACTATATCAAAATTGTTTAGCTCTTTAGGTGTGCTTTTTTTTTGGGGGGGGAGGGCCATCGTACTGACTTGGTGAGGAGTGCTCACTGTGCAGGAGCATCCAAGCTGCACCTCCTAACTAAAGCCCAAACCCTGTGTTGTGTAGTTTCCACCCTACGGTAGGAATTGCACGTTTGTGGACGGCATAACAGTTGGGATGGTGCCAGACTGATTCTATGCACCCAGTCATTATATGTTGTCCTATAGGCCAGCTAACTCACAGTGCCACCATGAGTACCCCTAAACCTAAGTGGGTAGCAGGTGGTTTTGGCAACCGCTGAACATGAAAACCCTGATCCCCAAGGTATAGTGGTAACAGATCTAGAATTCTTTTGCTCAGTCACTTGTGCTCTCAGAGAAATATATAAGGAATGCACAGTGGTATATTTACCATATTTTTTTAACCAACGCGATTCTTGTATAGAATATGTTATACAATGATTAATAGACGGAAGCAGATAAGTTATTAGAAGTACCAGGACAGTGAACAGGGTAAAAAGTTCCACCATCGTGCTAAAGTGATCTATACATGCAAGCATACAAAACAATATATAGAAAATCTGACGCACTCCTACTATGCAGTTCCTAACCTAAGTATCTAGGGCACATGTGTGGTTTCTGCCAAGAATCCCCTTACTGGATGATCAAACCCTGGTTACCTGAAGGGAAATAACATAAGTTCCCGTCTTGGTCACAAGCTGGACACCCTTTGCAGAGATATCAGCAAACTGCGGGGCAAAGGTTTTAGCGTGTAGAGACCTCACCAATGACAGCAAAGCACTCCTCTAATTAAACCCAGAAATGCTTGTTTATTTGTAAATTAAAAGCATCCTTGCGAGTCCTGCGCAAGCCAGCATTGTTATGATCTATAGATAGCCGTGTGGATGAAAAATAGAACATTTGCACAATGTATGTCGAGGCTTTGTACATGGTGTTAAAGGAGTCGTGATTAAGTTCTCGTCCTGTAGAATCTGTAAGTGAAGCAGTTTCAAAGAAACAAAGCCAGCATTGCGACACACTTAAATATGTGTAAAAGGTTATTGTGTAACGGGGAAGGCAACTTAAGAAACGTTTTCATGGTGAAAGTTGGCATTGTTTCTACGTGGGTCTAACTAAGGCACATGATACCTGGGACTGCTTGTATTCCTATGTAGAAAGTACTTGGTCATGTAGTTTTTCACACGGCAAGCCCATCTACAATGGCATAATCAAAGGGGAAAAAGATGGGCTATAACATAATTCCTAGAAATTGGCAGTGGCTAGTATAAATTCAGGTCTGATGGCCTTAAATGTAGACAAACACGCAAAGATATCTTGGCCCGTGTCCAGATGTCTCCACTTTAGCCATTACTATTGTATTCCTGGCCTATAATGGTAGGGGAGCACCTCAGGATGTGAACAGCAACAAAGAGATACATGGGATGTTTATAAAGGCACACGCTATGCATTCCTGCGAATGTGGTTCCCATCGCATTTAATTTATTCAGGTACTTTAGTGTACATTTCTCATTTGTAAACACCTATTTAATTTAGTAATTGCATGTTTGTCATACACCGTTTTTTTTTTTTTAGGTAGATGCAGCAACTTTTCACATATATGTATTAGTGTGAATTGTGATATGTACAAGAATTTAGTTATTGTGCACAATATCCACACATGTAAGGAGCACCCAAGTTCAACACAGTATCTCAATACAAATATTTTGATTTGATCCATGTGAAGCAAGAGTATCGGACAGACCGTGGGGAGATACATATCGGGAATTTGGACCGCTGCAATAATAACAGAAAGAGGAATCTTGAGTTGAATCTGGTAACCTTGATGTGAAAAGATACGTTTGGGATACTCTCACCGAAATAATTGACGAAAGCCCTGATGATGTCCCAGAAGGGGACGAAACGCGTCGGTTGTTGAGTATATTTGGATATAAGGAATTGAAATTATCTTCCCTGATAAAATTATTGGATCATAAATGGATGGAATTAACGATTGATGGACATAAAGGAAATAATTGTGGAATGAAAAAAGACTTTCATATGAAATCAGGATGAAAGAGAAATTCACATGGAGCTCATGGATGAATAAATCAAAAGGACATTTGTGTTGAATCAACTTGGCATTTTTCATGTTGGAAAGAATATGACCACTTTAGAATAAATATTCTTATTATTCAACAAATATACCAAACAGACTCCACTCTCCTGAGGCACAGCCGGGAGATAGGCTCTAGACATTTGTTTTAAGTAAAATTGTTTTGTGTTTTTAAAATCGTCCTGCTGCCTAGCTTCACTTGTGCACAGCTGCACCACGACCAAATTCCCGCGTAGCGGATTAAACGCTGCCGCGGCCCCTGCTAATTGCCAGTGACGATACTGACGGGGACTCCCTGAGGCCACGCCCACTACGGTCGGCCACGCCCACCCCTCCTACTACTACTTAACGCGCTGATCGATAGCGCGACGGTAAACAGACTCCACTCTCCTGAGGCACAGCCGGGAGATAGGCTCTAGACATTTGTTTTAAGTAAAATTGTTTTGTGTTTTTGAAATCGTCCTGCTGCCTAGCTTCACTTGTGCACAGCTGCACCACGACCAAATTCCCGCGTAGCGGATTAAACGCTGCCGCGGCCCCTGCTAATTGCCAGTGACGATACTGACGGGGACTCCCTGAGGCCACGCCCACTACGGTCGGCCACGCCCACCCCTCCTACGATTCACATCCCCTATAAACATGTGTAATCACCGGACGCGCAGCGGACGAGCGCAGCGGGCGCGACGTTTGCCCGCCGAAGGCGCGCCTAAGGCAAGCCCGTCTGCGCCCGTCCGCGCCGGTACCGTGCCTAGTGCCAGAAACCCTGCCCGTTTTTCCTACCCTCAATACTCTAAACCTGACCTATATAAACTTGATCAATGCCCCTGCGACCAACCGACTAAAATGGATCCCAGAAACCTCTATAGTCCCTTTACATGTCCCTCTTGTGGCACCCAAATACCAGCCTTTCCACGGAGCCTCACACACAACCCACCCAAACTTCCCCCTACCAAAACCTCGCAGCCTGGTGGGAGCAACCCTCTACTAGCTACCCCCTTTACCTCTAACAACAGGTCCCAGATTATGCCCCACAAAAATAGGTCGCTTAAATGCATACTTCTTAATGTAAGATCTATGCCCAAACATAAACATGAGATTGATGCCTTACTCAATGACAACAGCATTGACCTCATGTTCTTAACGGAAACCTGGGCCTCTTCGACCTCCGGACCTGACTGGAACACCACCACACCCATAGGCTACTCGGTTGGATCCCTGAATCGCACAGGAACTACCGGAGGAGGTATAGCGATAATCCACCGATCGCACCTCAAAATAACCTCCTGCCCCCAACTTGAACTTGAAGCAGAAGCAATGACCTTCAAGATCAAAGAAAACAATCATTTGATTTTTGAGGGACTGTTGGTGTACCGCCCTCCCGGACCCAGGACTCCCTTCACCAAAGCACTACTCACTTTCTTAGAAACCACCTTTGATGCAGCCTTCTATACCATCTTGGGCGACTTCAATTTTCATCTAGAGCTAAAGAACGACTCAGACTCCGCCACCCTCATTGATAACTTTCTCAGCTTCGACATGAAACAACTGATCGACAAACCTACCCACACAGCAGGGCATACCCTTGATGGGATCTTCTCCAACTGCCACTCCATTAAAATCTTATCCATTACTCCCATACCCTGGTCAGATCACAACGCCATCTACTATAATTTACAAATAAAAAACTCTGCAATTCAGCGCAGAAGCTACTTACCCCCCGAAACCTCCCGCCCCTGGAAAAAACTCGAATCCAACCAACTCGCCGAAACTCTGGAAAATACCTCTCCCGAATTCGACCACGGAAGCAGTGAACACTGGGCTTCCAACTTTAATCAATGGATTATTGATGCAATGAACGAGCTGGCCCCACTTGAATTAAAGAAACCCAGAAAACGGCTAGTTACCGCTCAATGGTATACGGCTGAGGTAAAAACTGCTAAGATTAAGTGCCGACACGTAGAACGTAGCTGGCGCTCTGATTATAGCCGTGAGAAAAAACTTGAATACTTAAATACCTTACAGGAGTACAAATCCATAATAGTTCAGGCAAAGGCCGCTTACTACACAGAAAAAATCCAGAAATCGGCCAATTCCTCCAGGGAACTTTTTTAAACTGTGGCCCACCTAACAAAAACCCCGCGAGACACAGTATTTAACCCTGATCAGAGTTTTGTCGATGAAATGGCCACCTTCTTCCAAGAAAAGGTACAATCAGTATATGATGACCTTAGCACCATGGTATCCACCATACCTCCTAACATAGAAGGACATACCGACATAACTCCCCCCTGCTTTCCCAGCTTCCCTGCACTTGAAAAACAACAAGTACATGATTTACTAATCCAGATAAAATCCGGCTCTCCTTTGGATCCTTGCCCCCCCCTATGTCCTTCATCAAATTCCCGAGACCATCGCAAACACCCTGACTCCCCTGCTCAATAAAATCATCTCCCAAGGAGAATTTCCAAAAAACTGGAAAATGGCCTGCATTAGACCTATCCTCAAGAAAGAATCCCTTGATCCTTCTGAACCCAAACACTACCGGCTCATTTCCTGCCTGCCCCTACCTTCAAAAATCCTGGAAAAAGCTATAAATCAGGAAATAATGCGTCATGTGGAGGAAAAAAAGCTATTTGATCCTTCTCAACACGGCTTCAGACCCCTACACTCCACAGAATCAGCCCTCATTATGACCACTGAAAAAATTCGCAAAACCATGGATGAAGGTGGGCGATCGGCCCTGATACTTTTAGACCTCACAGCGGCCTTCGACACTTTGAATCACGCCGTCCTATTAAAAAGACTCGCGTCACTCGGCTTCACCGGTTCCGCACTGGCCCTTATTGCCTCCTTCCTAACCAATCGTACTAATCAACTGGTCTGGAATGGATTGCAATCCGCTGAATTCTCTCTTCCGGGCGGAGTCCCCCAAGGCTCAGCACTGTCTCCAACCCTTTTTAACCTTTACGTCACTCCCCTAGCTGCCCTGATCAGATCCCAGGGCCTACAATTAGTGTCTTACGCCGACGACACACAAATCATAGTGTCCATCTCCCAATCTATCGACGCCACTGCAGAACGATTCAGGAACTGCCTCTCTCAGGTTAAGAACTGGATGTGCAACAACTTCCTAAGACTGAATACGGACAAAACCGAAGTCATCGAGTTCGGCCATAAAACTTCCATCTGGAACGACCTATGGTGGCCCCCCGAAGCAGGTTCTTGCCCTCTTCCCGTAGACAAGGTCAGAAACCTTGGCTTCTTATTTGACAAAGAACTCTCCTGCAAAGCCCAGGTGAACCAGGTGACCTCAGCTTGCTTTCATAACATCAAGCTGAGCAGGAAAGTTCTTCCCTACATCCCAGACACCCTTAGGAAAACGGTAATGGGAGCCCTGGTCTTATCCCGCATTGACTACGCTAACTCCCTCTATTTGGGAGCAGGAGAAAAACAGCTGTCTAAACTTCAGGCAATCCAAAATGCGGCAGCCAGAGCCCTACTAAACATTCCCAGACGCCACCCCACATCCAAGGCTATTCGAGAGCTACATTGGCTCCCAGTCAGGCGCCGCATCCATTTCAAAGCTCTCTGCCTGGTCCACAGATCTCTCCTCGGCAAGGGACCCGACGACTTCAATAACCTACTTCCCCGATACATCCCCCCGCGCGTACTGAGGTCATCCACCCTTGACCTCGTCTGCCAACCCAGAATAAATAAAGCCCGGTGGGGGGGAAAGTCCTTCTCATACCAAGCGGCAAAAATCTGGAACTCGCTACCCCCAGCTCTTCGTGCCCAAAAATCTAAAACGCGCTTCAGAAAAGATCTAAAAACCTGGCTCTTTGTCTAGATCAACTCGCTCCTCTGCCTCTCTCTTTTCTGGATCTGTTAGCGCCAAGACGCCGCGGCATTCGTGCGCTCTACAAATACTTGTCAGTCAGTCATCAAATCAAAATATTTGTATTGAGATACTGTGTTGAACTTGGGTGCTCCTTACATGTGTGGATAAGTTATATTTGAGGAATGGTTGGACGATGACCATTTTGAAGTGAGCACCAGTAGTTGAACTTTTTGAGAGGGAATTTAAGACGATATTGTCACTCTTTGCGCACAGGTCTAGGACTCATCGTTGTGGTATTTTGACTATTGTGCACAATACCTTGCAAGCTGATTATTGATCTATATATTTAATTGCAAGGTCTACCATTTTCATAATAAGAAATGGGTATATAAGTCTGATGCAGGATAGATATTTCAGTCTTCATTGTGAGCTTTGTGAGAGATGTGAACTGCAAAGAGCTTAATGCCCTGGGATTTCAGAGCCAGGCTTCATTTGTGCTGTTCTAAGCTTGGAACACCATGATAGAGACGAGCTGCCAACTTCCTAAAGCACAGTTGCTAACTGGAAATAACTGTGTTATCCAGCAGAGGCCACTTAAGAAACTTATGTAGGCACTTTGGTCCTAAGCTTTAGTTAGGGTATAGCAATGGAGGGATTATTTAATCTTATACTAATTTCTTCATTTAGTGCTTTGAGTCATGAATACCATTTGAACACCATAGAAAATGTTAGTTATTTTTAATATATTGTTTAATTGCCTGTCTTAAATACAAACATTGTTTATTCTCACAGTAACATTAATTCTTATAACCTACACTATATTAGAGCATTGCTTTTTAGTAGATCCTCTTAAAATGTTTTCTTTTTTTTCTTCATCCATGGGGGAAAGAGGTTGTGAAACATACTAATAAATAAAATAATCCTGTTAGTCTCATAAGTTGTCGTTGCCCTATATGTAACATCCTCAAGTAAGTAATAGATGCTTTGTGAGTTACAGTCTGCACGAGTTTCAGGCTCAAGTTGGGAAATTGGCTCCAGCCTCCGCTTTCCAGAGGACTTTTGATTTCTGCATGTTTGCCGGTGATCCTGAAAAGACGTATCAAGGAGAACATTGGAAACACAAGTGGATGCTAAGGAGTAGCTGGCATAGGTTCGGGAAGGTACAATATGAGGTGAAGCATCTTTTGAGTTTGGTCAGCGGGTGAGGAGCGCTAATGGATGAGTAATGGAATGTTATGATATGTTTGTGAGCGAAGGAGGAGACTGGATTGGAACCTTAGCCATTTTCATTTTGGGATGTTAGGATCTTGGACTACTTGGGCAGAGTGAGATGCAAAGTTCACAGGAGCAAAAAGCTGTCATCCTAGTTCTCCTTCCCTGGAGTTCGCACTGAAGTCATAATCTTTGAACAGTCCTTCCTTTTGTAAGTGATCCTGAACTGCTTTTTAGTCGATATCGTTGATCAATCCTTTTTTCAGTTTGAACTACACCGGATATACTGGTTCCTCAGAGAACACAAACTCCTATAACGGGAAAAAAAGCTGATACAAGTGGTTGAACTGAGAACTTGGTGAGCTGAGACCAATCACTTCTTACCCTGAATGCCAGTGGTGTAAGTTGTTGTTGGCCACTAAAAAACATCACTGCAACATACACAAGATAATTACTGTAAAACGGTCAAAGAAGTTAAGTTCTGTTTGGCAAAGCACATCATTGAAGCGCAATATGAAACAAGGTGAAACAGTTCAGATCTCCTGCAACCCAGACAACTGAAAAAAACATCATGCATGATATATCAGCCCTGAAATGACCACTTAATGTTATAATCTAAAATATGCAAAATAAGAGATTCCATTTTCTGCAACTTCATACCTTTACTTTCCTCACTCTCCCTCCTTTCAGTTTTGTTCTTCACAAGCTTCCTCCCAACGACCAAAGAGGATATGTCCACACTGGTTAAAAAGAAATAGGAAAGATCTGATAGTAGAGCCTTGCCCCCCCCCCCTACTTACGAATGAAACCATTAGTCCAATTTCTGGAAGAGCACTTTTGCTGTGGTTATCAACTCCATCTTTCCTCTTTAAGTGGTCTGACGCCTCTGAAACATGCAGTCATGACTTCCTTAAGAAACCAGTGCATGGGCCAAAGATCCCTTCTATCTCCTGTCCAACGTACATCCTACACTTCCACAGCAAGGTCATTGAAAAAGAAGCAAGGCAGCACCAAGTAAATCCTGAACATCACCAGCACATATTGCAAAACCACCAGATGGTTTCTAGCGTGCAGGGTCACTGAATCACCCATGACCCAGATTTATAAATAACTCGGATGTTCTTCTGTTCTTGCACTTTCTGACCTCTAAGCTGCCTGTGGTACTGTGGACACCAATATCTTGTTGGAAAGACCTGTTTTATGGGCTGCAATTTATAGACCTTCCTGTGGTCTTGATTAGATATGAATAGAGTTGACGGAATCACCAATTCTCCCAGTATTCTTCAAAGTACTTTGAAGTTGATCTTAGCCTGTCCAGCTTTTACAGGAGTACTCTGGCTACACTCTTAGAGCAGTTTATGGTGAAACTCCAAATGTACTCCAGTGTAGGTCAAATTGATTTTCAATTGGAAAACTGGTCTACTAACCAATTCATATCTTTGTGGAAGGACCATGTAGTTACTGGATTAAGGAGTGTGACCTCAGTCTGAATTGAAGCAGGACAGAGATAGTGGTGTTGAGCAGAACGGAAATCAAGGTACCATCCTTTGATTGGCCTCCTGGATTACGCATGCTGCCCCTCCTTTTAAATGTCATTGTTTTGTGCTTCAAGTTAATGCTATGTTCAAAAAATCATCCAGCAGTCGCCCTTCTTCAGTGAATCCTCCTATTCCTCTGACCAAACATTTATATGGGGTTGATAAGATCCATGGTGATGGCAAGATTTGACTATTGCAGCACTTTACAAAAACGTTTTTTCAAGATTGAAAGACTCCAGAACCAGGCAGCAAGATTCCCTGAATCTGAAGAGCCATGAACACATACACCCAGCCTCCAAAGTTTTACATTCGTGGCCTATAGGTATCTGGGTCAAGTTTACAATGTGTTGCACTGTCCACAAAATCTTTTGGGGGCAAAGGTTCAAATTATCTGCAAAAACTAATACCCTATTGCATTCTTACTGGGATAGGCACATGTAATACATAAAACGCATTCAACCTATCGAAAGTGGAGGCAGAATCATGGGAGGTTGGGGCCTTAAACTATGGAACATTTAAAATACAAGTCCTAATACAAGCGTTATGGGAAGGACCCGAAAAGTGGGCTGTTGAACTACTTAGCCTTCAGCTGTTAAAGGGATATGTGTTGATGGCTATTGGAATGGACGCTAGCTGCCTCATATTCAGAGTATGTGACTTCCTATGCACAGTTCAGGAAACAGCTCACGACCAGGCTGTTTTCCCAGGCATATGAGTAAGCTAACTGTCCCGTCGATGCCACCTCCCCTTGTTCTCAGCACCATGAAACTGTTTGGTGTACGCGTGCTTAATAAATATTTTTAACATAACATTTTTTTAACATAACATTCTTCTTAGTAGCACTAAAAAATAACCAAACACAACATGACACATTGTATAGAGCTCATCAGTTTATAATAAATACAAAAATATCACATGATAGAGAAGATTAATGTCTTTAGTTGTAAGTTAATTTTGATTTCCAACTAGGCAGTGGTACCCAGCAACCATCTTTGTGGGGTGATGTATGGGGAAGCACTTGTTTGTTTAGAAAAAGTGAGAACAAGGGTGTAAAGTTAGGGAGTTTAAACATTTGGGTGAGCTCTGTTAGTAATTAAACGTTGTATTTTGTGTAGCTATTGGCTCCGAACACCAAAATGTGGGTGTGGAAAGAAGAATTATTTTTGATAGTGTCAGTGGAGAGATTTTACAGTGGAGTAGAGGGAGGGCTCTAGCTCAAAAAATACATTATTCACCCTTACATCTGGGTATGCACACTTTCAACATGTTTGTTTTTTCTAACATGTATCACTCCCATTGAAAAGACTCTCAAAAAGCTTTGTTGAAATCAATTGACACTTTCTCCAATTTACAGCTTTCATTCTTTTTTTTCTTTAAATTCTTTTTATTAAACAAGTCAATTCCAGCCAGATACACATCAAAACATTAGACAATCATGTATTGTACAAACTCCGTTGTACGGGAAGTATCGGTGTATCCATAGAATAGGAGGCATATATAATAAGCAATTGTACACATTACGCATGGTTTTCCTTGAACTCCCGGGCCCATACTGCCATGTCCTCCTCTCCCTCCCTCTAGGATCTGTATGTCTCCCAGGGGATCTATATCTTTTTCCTTTTCTTGGGGCAGCCTCTACTCTTATACACTACTTTCTCTGTTAGGTGGCACCAATCCATATCTGTGATCCAGGCGGATAATTTTGGAGGATGCCGGCCCCCCCACAGTCATGCATTTTGCGACCCCAGCAGCTATGTTTTTGTGTGTGCAGGCCATCGGTCCTCTCCTATAATGCCCAGCAGGAGCCAGCGTGCCTCCGTCTGGATGTGGATCCCAAGAACCCTCGTCATCACCCCGCAACCCTCGTCCAGTAACTTTGTATTATTGGGCAGTTTCAGAGTATATGGAAAAAAGTGCCGGGTAATCCGCAGCCTCTAACACAGTGGTCCGAGTACAGCTTTCATTCTTAAACTCAAGGAGATGTTTCAGTTTGTCACTTGAATCTTATAAACCTCAGTATTGGCTTAACCTAATGCAATTCCATCGTTATTGGATCATTCTTTTGACATTATATTTTCCATACTGTGAATCCATTGAATGTTAAACACAGAAGCAAAATGTTACATCCTGAAGACTTGTAAATGTAGAAAGATTCTTAAATTACTTTACTAGTTCATAATGAAAGGTGTAGTGTTTAACTGATAATGATACTAGGTGACCCAAAGATGGCAAAAACACTTTGGTTCTTATGAATATGAAGTGTTCACCGGACATCACCTGATATCGGCAACTCTTGTGTTAAGAGTCACCATATGCATCATTAATGAAGTCCACTCGCATTATGTTGGAAAATGTATATAAATTGTGAATTGCTGTCTGAGGATATCCCTACAAGTATTTTATTGCCTGAAATTACCAGTTCTACATTTTAAATCGTTTTAATTATTATTTTACTTTTCATTGCAGTGGTAAATGGAGAATATTTTCAATGGTAATGTGTTAAGAATGAATCTACCCTTTTCTGGAAATGAAAAACGAGAAAAGGGGATTCCCCATGAATCTCTAAGGAGCCCTCGAACGTATCCAAACTTTTCACCAAGACCAGATATTGCAGGTGCTTCTATTGGACTCTTAAACAAGAACTTTTATCTGTGTGAACAAACCAAACAGTATTTTGCAAATACTGAATTGAAGTCCAGGGATAGTACTCCAAAGGACAGTGGTAAAGTAACAGACTGCGGCAAAGAAGGTGAAGTTGTTTCGAAGATTAATAGAGGGCCAATGCTAGGTAAGAAAATATTTGTCTTTTTATTTACCCTTTTAAATCCTTCAATCAGTAAAACAGTTGTGAGAGTAGAACATTTGAAATTCCTAACTTGCTGAATTTCTCTTTGTGCAAGAAGTTAGTTTTGACTGATGACAGCTGTGATTGTGTTTTACCGAAAGTGACATCGTCAGCCTTCTACCGTCATTGCTAGCCTAATTTCTGTGTTCAGTGCCTGTAGTGGCCATTTCGGTTTACGATTATCTGTAAAGATGCAGTGAATATAATCCCATGTTAGGCATACAAATGCTGGTATTGTAACATTGTATAGATCTGGTTCTGTATACCCTGACACTAGAGTGCTGTACTTACGATCCAACACGATCCTTGTGCAGCATTGAACTTGTTTTTGAATGAAAAGTAAAACAAATTGCACAGAATGGAACTTCTCATTTACTGTGATGGTAGGAAAAAGGGTTTTAAAAATCGTTCTCAATTTTCTTTACTCAAGTTTCAGTGGCGTGAAAGGAAAGCAGGTCAAAGCCTGATGTTCCTTCAGATGACTGCTCACAAGATTTAATTTCACTTATGTACGTCCTGGTTCTGTATAGTATGAATGAAAAGGCATGCTTACAATTAATATTATTCGAATATTCAACAAACCATAAGTGGAAAGGGTTTTCATTGTGGCAGTAAATTTGAGAGAACAGTTAGACTTTGGAAATGAATCCATATTATAAGGTCTTTGAAAATAAAAATTGTAAAACAGTGAATTCAGCAAACTATTTAATTTTTCCTTTTTAAATTGCCTTTGTAGTTTGGTATGGTGTTTTAATGTTATTTGAGACCTGCAATGAAGAGCAAACTGCATGCTTCTGTTCTTTTCAGTCGGAGAAAACACACCCTCTCAGAGAACCATGTGCCTCGAAGAGGACCTGCCGCAACTGAGGCAGACTTCGCAGTAGAAAGGCACACTTTGTGAAAAATATGCAAGAAATGTAAAATGCAACAAAAAAGACTGCTTTAAAGTTTCACTGTGATCTTTTAAGTTTTAGATACCCTATATTGTAAAGCGTTTTCATGTGCCTCTGCCTCTGTGTGCTTTGTCCTTGCCTCACATCTGTATTTATAGTTTTATTTTCTCCAAGCACATGAGCTAAGAGCTTAGACATCTGTATAGTAGGCGTATGATGTTGCAGAAGACCTGTAGATTGTGCGGGTGCATTGATTCCCCCCCTTACAATATGTGTTTGCTATATATGTACAATATATCCATAATGTGTTGGTAAAGACTACTGATTGCTGTGTTGAATGTATGGTGATGCAGAATGCAGAGAGAGCCTATGGTTGTCCCTAGAATTGGTAAATGGCTAAAGCAACAGCTTTAGGGTGAGAATGGCATTACGGATCATTTTGGTTTTGGATTACTGCAACTCCAGTGTCCAGCCAAAGTCGTGGAACTTTCAGGAGCACAGTAAGTAGGGTCAAAGTTCTGTGGTACAGAAATTACATGTCATCTGGCTTGTGTTTTGGATATTCTGGAACTCTGATAATTTAAGGATTTAAACGATCCGTCATTGGACACGCATGTAGAGGAAGATGCATGGATAGGGCATTTTGAAAGCATCTTTGTATGACAATCCCCCTTAGAGCTCCCTCAACTTGATCTACTGCCCCCCACCCAAGGAATCCTGACCTCGCTGCATGAAGTAAGAAAAGGACTGGAAGCTTGTATTCAAGAGAAAGCCCAGAGACCGGATGGGGTCCCTTTTCCAGACCAATTACGATCTATGGGTTCCTTTAATAACAAATGTCTTTAATAGTATAGCGGTAGAGGATCCCCTTCCATCTTGGAACCACAGCATAATAGTTCAAATTTTTAAGAAGGGGGACCGAGGCTGCCTCAATAACTATAAGCGCATCTCCATCCTGGACACAACCGCCAAACTTATGGTCCGGCTGTTATTAGACAGGTTGGAGGTGTGGGCACAAGATCGTAATATTTTAATGCAGGCGCAATATGGCTTCCAGAAGGGCAAGGAGACAGTGGATCAGTGTTTCAACCTCTCGCTTTGCATAGACAAGTACACGAAGGCCAACGGTGGAAAGATGTATATGGCCTTCATGGACCTGTCGGCGGCCTTTGACTGCGTATCCCATTCCAAACTGTGGCTTATGATGGAGATCGACCCCCTGATCATCCGCTTTATTCGCCATCTGTACGCAAATACCACTGCCTCCGTGAGGTATGGTAGATATGGGGAATACAGGCGCTCATTTTAGATCGAGAAAGGTGTCCGATAGGGATGTGTCCTCACCCAGTTTCTTTGTTCCCTCTATACCAACGGGGTGGAGGCGGCCCTGTCTGGTCTCTCTTTAGATGTGCCAAAATTTGATAACATCTCACTACCAATCTTGGCGTACGCTGACTATGCAGTTCTAATTGCAAGGACAGGGTTATCTCTCCAAAACCTTATATCTTCGTACGCCTCATTCATGGCTTCATTAGACCTTAGAGTGAATGAATACAAATCATTCATTATTATAGCTGGAGCCTCCAGAGGCGCAAAAGTGCTGTACTTCCATCTAGCCTCAAATAAAATCGAGGTGGTTGACTTCCTCCCATACCTGGGAATCTTGTTTGATGACAAGCAATCCTGGAATAATCTGGTGGCAGTAAGAGCCCTGGGCATGGAAAGAGGTCTCCAAGCTATAAAAGGGTTTGCAAAAAAATTAGGAGCCAGCCCTTTGGACACAATTAAAATCATCTACCAAGCATAAACAAAGGCGGCGGCAACCTATGGGCCCGGAGTTTGGGGAATGGTGCAAATCGACCAATTGCACAAAGTGGAAGACACCTTTTTTGTTAAGTCGAGGGTTTTGTTACCACCCTCAACCTCCAACTATATCTTACATCTTTAACTGGGTCTTCCATACTTGCTTGACTCTATTAGATTGGCGCCCATCCTGCTGTGGCTCTCGATCTGGCGCAGGGACACTGTCAACCTAACCCAACGTATAATTGGTGATTGCCTGAGGCTTGAGGGCTATATCAGGATCGGCTGGCTTAGATACGTGGAGGCGGAATTAAACGCAATTGGGCAGGGAAAACTATTTAGGGACCTCTCATCTTGTAGTAAGGTCTCTAAATGGAAAATAACCGAATTATACTTGCAGAAGGCTAACCTTGATCGTAGGGCAAAGAACAGGCACCTACAGACGCTCCCAGTCTACGATCAAATCCCGCCAATACCTGGGGAAGGCTATTTCTACCTCTCCTCTGTCACTGTAGTGTAGCACAGCACAGATGTATTCTGCTGCTCTTCCGCTTGAATCTAATCCTCTTGATTTTTGGGTTCCCAGAGAAGAGGCACAAGCATGCAGACCTGGGCCCCGGCCGCTGCCCCTGCGACAATTCCTCACTCCAGTCCGACTTACACCTGGCACTGTTTTGTAAGTTTTATTACACTGAAAGAGAAAGGTTCCTCCTTCCAATCTTAAGGCTTCATCATTTTTTGCAATGCTGAGTGGCACTGCATTTTTTAAAAGCTCTCTCTAGTCCCCATGTTTGTTTTATGGTAGCATCTTTTCTGTGGGCCTGTTGGAGAAATAGAGGGTGAGGAGCCTGCCGCTTTGAATTTCTTTATCGATGGATTGAGAATGTATATGTAATTATGGTTTTGATGAGGCACCCAAAAGTTTAATACCCTTTTCTTTTAAAACCTTGCTGGTTTTTATGAAATTTGTTTTTATTATGGCCCATTTTGATATTGTGCTTTTATGATCTGTTTGTACTAGATCGAATAAAGATTTAATGAATGAATGGATATGTAGTTTTAATAGGTCCCTTATAGTGTACTCTAATTTTGTATTGATTGTGGGTGTCCTCACAAAGTAAAACTTGTTGTAACTTAAGTGACTGCTGGCTCCATGTGAAGGCTGTGCAATGTGTAATGGTTGTTGACAGCTAGTTGATTGGTAAGACTAGACCTTTTGCAAGCACTCTTAGTTGGGGAACTTTCCTACTAAATCCCTTGTAAAATGTGTCCATTGTAACAACTAGGCCCCTTTATCATCTCAGAGTCAGAGATGTATGTATTATGAGTGTGTGGCTGTATATGAGAAATGTCTTCTGGGATGGAGGCCCTCCTTGTAGCATTCGGTTTAGAGGATACTAGACAGGGTTACAAAGGTAAGCTGCCTACCCTTTCCTTTGTGCCCTTCCGCACTACTTTCTCATCTACTCACACACTTCTCTTTTCTTTCTGAGTCATTGTAAACCTTCTGATGTGTGACTGGTTGCAAATTCACAACCAACTCAATGTATCTGGGAGACTTACTAAAGTTTACCATATCTGCATTAAGCCAGTTCAAGCAGGTCAGACTGACTTCGAATAGGTAACCGTTAAACAGTAATCTGTGCTCAATAATGAAGGGTTGCCTGATTTCCAGCTCCCCACGTTCTTTACCTGTCTCTGGACAGCAGTGCTGAGACTAGGCACTAATTGATGCTAGGAGTCCTCCGGTCCACTTGATGATGCCGGGCATTACCAAGTGGACCAGAGTAACCTCACATACTGTAATAATGTTTTCAAGGGTCCTGAACTTTACCTACATGAACACTTACTCGATTTTTCTTGGGTCAGTCCACAATTACAAGTGTGATTGTAATGTCAGTAGCTAGTTATCCTTTTCAACAACTGCCTCTTTTTCTGGTTTCAAAGAGGACCCTGTGAAACTAATATCAAGTTTAGTATGTTAATAGAAGACGTTCTGAACATTTGCAAAGAGGAAAGGACAATAAGGATCAGGAAGTTTGACACTTTTCTTCTGAAGTAATATGTCCCTTACTCCAGGAGTGAGATAAAAAAATAAGTTTTGCACTTGCACCTGAAGAGAAGGAGATGGCCTGTCTTCCGAGATGTAAGCCTGCCTGAATTAGTGTGACAACTTTAGGAGCCCAGCTGTTGAGAGGACTGCTGCTTAAAAGGAAAAGAACATGCTGGACACTGCAGAGTTTCAGGTGCTGGACATTCCAAACACAAGAAGTCACATGAACATTTAATCCTCTCTAAGTTAGATATATGCGAACACTTCATCTAATCTCATTGAAGCTCATAGTCATTTTTAAGCCTTTTTTTCCTTGGTGAGGAGTATAGAGGGAAGTGCTCCTTGGTTCTTTGCACTCGTGCTCTTACTTAAGAATACTACATTTGTCAGGTGCGGATCTTGACAGCCCCTACCCTCAGTCTGTTCGACTTCATTTTGAAATTTGCGCACCAAATCATAATGGCATATTTAGGATATTAGGCTTTTAAGTTTGGGGTGAAAGTAAGCTCAGTAGTCTCTTTTGATTTTGAAGAGTAGGAACTTTATTATACAGAAGAGAAACTAGCCATACCACATTTGACTTACAAACCATTACCTTTCCAAGGTAGAAATATACTTCAAACTGGGACTGCCCCAGACTTTTCCAAGAATTAATGCAAAGTAAAGGACGTGTTGGGAGTAAGTAATTGTAAGGCCAGATAACAAAGTCTCCATTTGTCAATTTAAGTATTTTTTGGAGATGTTTAAAAATTAAATTCCTGCCGTATTTGGATGTGAAATGTGTCAACATATTACGAAAATCCAGAAACCTCAAGCGATAGTGGTTTGGCTAACACTGATATTAATGTCCAATTTTCTCTGAACACAACCATCCCATTTAGTAACTTTTTTCCTGTGCTCACAGTTGGACACCCGAAAGACTCTCATTAATGGCAGGGATGTATCACTTGTATTGCCTTTGCCCCAAGGGTAACCAGTGGTGTAGATTTCTGCTATCAATGTAGGCTGAAATTATTTCCAAGGTTGCCCCATCCAACGGCTTGCAATATTATGCTTTTGCTGTCTGAGGCTCTGCCTTCATACATCCTCTAGTAATTCTGGCACCATTAACTGAAATAGAAGGAACCAGTCCGCTTGACCTACCCACTGCACTGATACTGAGATTTTGGGATTGGATAGCCCAACATCTTTTATGGCAGCAGTAGGCTCTTTGAAAAAAGAAAGTATTTGGTGACATTCCTACCACATATGCAAAGTGTAGCTTCTCATTCAAAAAGGATTCTGCACTCATCAGTGAGACCCAAGTCCATGATGCTCAGTTTATTGGGTGTCTAGAACCTCTCCATTACCACCCCATGAGCAATATTCCCTTATTGTACAAGTATATTGATTATAGGAATGCCTCTAGAATGATCTTCCTTTTGGTACCCATTGGTTGTGGTTTCACAATTTTTTTCACATTTACTAATATATCTATCGGATGTGTGTCTTGTCAGAGCACTGTGGTTCTCTCTCTAGTCTATGGCCCCAATGGCAGATGTGGAACGATCCCTTTAATCCATTCTTGATTGTTTCCCAAATACTGAAACAAATTCACCATCCTACGCAATGGACAGTGCATAAGTGTTCTGCAGTTACCTTTCCTCCATTGGGCAGACGTGACCCTTTGATTTGCTGGGATTTGGTTATTGGGTGCAGCGGGGGCATGGTAAGACATTTATTGGTGTAAAGCCATCCCATACATACATATAAGATATTAAAAGTAATTTGACTGTGACATAGTTTGGGTTTCTTAGGCAATTAAATGATGTTGTTGCTGGAGCTTAATCTTATGGCCTAGTGCTAATTTAACTGTTAAAAGTACAATTTTCAAATAGTTTGGCCTGTTGTATAGTTATGTTTAGGTAGGCTAAACCCTCTCTCTCCTGGGTACATTCGTTATAGTGTTTTAAACGTCTTTGAATAATCTTGATTCAGAGAGCCTGGAATATATAAATTAATCTTAGTACATACCATGATCATCTGCAGGGCCATTATATATTTTAGTCATGAGACCTATAAGTTATGCCACAGTTGAGGTAACTCATTTTCTATTCCAGTGGAGATATAATTGAATCAAATAACTCGAACAAACTTTATGTATGTCTCTAGTTATTTCACCAAAGAGGAGAAAAGTATAATTCTAAATATTTTAAATACCTATCACTCTTTTTCACAATGGTACCAATTCTGCATTTTACATGTTCAGTCCATTCGCTGCAACATTCTGAAAGCGCTTTGGCTGGGCCATTATAAAGCGGTGGAAATCTTCTGCGGTTTAAATTGTCATCCAAGAAAAAACAAATTGTGTGCTTCCTCTCCGAAAGCTGTCTCCTCAATCTCATAATTTGTACTAATCTTTGTACAAAAATGATCAATGGCCATTCCAGTGATGAGAGTTAGCAACCCTGTGCGAATTCTGTCTATTGATAAGTTCTTCAGTCACCTTTGCTTTTGGTGCTGTGTAAAAAGTCAAGCCCTTGCCAAGACACCTTGGCATCTTACCAAAAATGTCATGGTCTCAACAGGAAAACCAAGATATATTTGTCTGACCATATCAGCATCCTGTGACCCAACCAGAGATTTAGTCTTTTGCTTTTTAGTTTTTTTTTTTTTTTTAATATTTTCATAAAATGTCTGAAATTGCAAGAATGTACTTGCACATCAAAAATGGCTAAGTCATGTCAATCTTTGTATCCTGAATAAAAGTGCAGTAGATCTACATACACAGCACAGTTTTTCTTTTTACGTGGAATGTATCCACTCCACCTTTTTAAGGTGTAACTTTCATAGTAATATAGATTAAAATAAACAAAAAAATCAAGGGGATCGCCGGATTACTTGCAAGCATTTTATGTATGAAAAAGATGAATCTGTCCAGTCCCAAGGTTATGTTCAGCATGAGGAATTTTAGTGCTTTAAATAACACCATCAGTATGGTTTCTGTCCCCAGGAGTCATTCTATTGACCCCTCTGGTTTCTAGGATTTCAAAATAAAATATTATTTTTGTCTCTCACATTGCTTCCCATTTTGCAAGTAGAGTTTCTGATGGGTTTTTGAAGGTTTGTTCTTTTTGGGTCTGCTCAGTGATCTGGGCACCGCTGCTTCCGCCATGGCATGGATATGTTACGCTTAAACTGTATATTGAAGTTTCTTTGCTAAAAGAGTGTATGCACTTATGAAACTGTCTGAAAGTGATTAATTACTTTAGATTTATTGATCAGAACTGAACCTAATGTTCTGTATTTGTTCTCGGGATATTTTTTATATTTTTCATATATTTTTGTTTTTAACATACAACATAGTTAAAGGTTTGTACATCTTGGGTTAAGTTAGGAAAACCTAGCTAGTCAATACATTGTCCCATTACCTCAATGTTTGTAAGCATATCATAGCATTACATTGGTGGAATTTCTGCCTATTGAGAAAAGAGCATTGTTCGTGAAACAGATCACAAATATTCCTTGGAAACAGCAAACATCTATGTTCTCAGTGTCCTACAGTGCAACAGCTTGTTTGTCATAATATTTACCCAAGGCTGCCTAGGTTATCACCTTGGAAGCTGGGCACTTCTCTCTCATGCAGGTCTTGCATCTAGGGTGAATGGTAGCAATTGCAAGTACACCCTCAGGCCAAGTCTTCAGATGGCAGCTTAACATGTCCGAGTTCCAGTAAGTATTTCTCTTTTTGTTTTCAGAGACTTTTTTTTTTTTTGATAATCAATTTTATTGAGTTTAAATCACACCAAAACAATACATTGGTAGCAGAATCTAATACATTATGACGATTGTTTACAGCCACACAACTGGAGACGGGAGCATAAGGCATACTGCAGGGTAAAGTAATGCCCGTAAGGGACATTGAGCCTACACACCCGAAACCCTTAGGTTGAACCATTTGCCCCACACCTTCTGAAAAAGTTCAGGACAACCACGAGCTTCAAAGAGGGATTCCTCTTGGGTCCCACACCAGTCAACCCCCCGTTTCCACGGCCTGACGATAGGAGGCTTGGCCTGGACCAGAGTGCCGTAATGTCTCGCTTTGCCACCACCACCGCTGTTCCGAGGAAGCGCTTATCTGCTCAAGAACTGTCTAAGCCGTCAAACACCCCCAGGAGCAAGCGCACCGGGTCGTGTGGGACCTCCCACCCCAGGGTCAGTGTAAGTTTCAGCTCCACCCCTGCCCAAAACGCCGCCAGGACCGGACATAGCCAGACCATGTGGTAGAAGTCTGCAGGAGCGTGGTCGCATCTCGCTCAATTGGGGGAGGACCGCAGTCGGGCACTGTAAAGATGCGCAGGGGTGAGGTATGCCACGTGCAAGTAATAGAGTTGTACTAACCTCAGCTTGGAGGAGGTGGTCTGCGTTTTAGGGGCCATAGGGGGGTCCCTCCAGTTTGCGTCCTCCAAGGGGCCCAGCCACCCCTCCCAGCGGGCACGCAGCGAGTCTAAAGATGCGGGACCATTGTTCACCAAGGAGCGGTAGATCCGAGACACCCCTCCTCTACCCAAATTCCCCATCATCACCTGAGCTTCTAGAGGACTGAATTCCGGGAGGGAGATGGGAGACGGAATGTGTACGTGGAGTGCATGTCTAAGTTGCAAGTATTTGTAGAATTGAGAGGGGTGGAGGGAGAAGCTCTGCTGCAAGTCCGCAACGGATCTGATGTGGCCCCCCACCCAGAGATCGCAGAGAAGTGAGATCTTGATGCTGTCCCATCGGTTAAAGCCTGAAAGAGATGAGGCCTCTCGCAGCCACGTACCACACCACAGAGGCGTCTGTCTAGTGAGTTTCTGGTCCCACTTCGTGTGGCGCAATGCCGTGTGCCAAGCCAAGAAAACTGTCCTGGTGACTAGGGGGGGGGGGATCTTGGGGTATGGGGCCTCCATAGAAGTAAGCCTGGAGTTGAGGGAACTCCATCGAGCGAAGTTCCACCTTGTACGCCGGGTCGGACCAGCCGCCTGCGAACCAATCCTGGATCACGATGAGTATCGTGGCTAGATAGTAAAGGTGGAGATTGGTGACTCCCATGCCCCCATCATAGGGAGGTATACGGCAATGCACCAGGGACATTCGCGGTCTCCCACCCCCCCCAGAGAAACTGGGTGAGGATACCGTCAATTTCACGGAACCAGCTCCCCGGAAGATGAAGGGAGACGTTTTGTAAAATATACAAGAACCGGGGAAGTACCATCATTTTAAAGAGGGTACTCCTGTCCATGGGATTGAGCGGGAGGAACTGCCACTTCCGAAGGTCCGCTTTTGTCTTGTTGATCAGGGGTGTAATGTTTAAGGCCCAATCGAGTTCCGGGAGTAGGGCGATCCACACACCCAAGTATTTGAAGGACAGCCTGTGCAGAGGGATGTTCGTCTGCCAGTCAAAGCAGTCCTGCGATGGGTGGAGAGGCACCAGGGTGGATTTTGCCGGATTGAGCTGCAGGCCAGAGACCCGCTCAAATGCGGAGAGGACCGCCAGACAACGAGGGCCAGAGCTCTCCGGTTCCGCCAGAAAAAGGAGAACACCGTCGGCGTAGAGAGCGATCTTGTCGACCCGATAAGGGTCCCAAGCCCACCCACGGATGTCGGAGTCTTGGCGTACAAGAGATGCCAAGGGCTCCATCGCCAGCACGAACAAGAGTGGCGAGAGTGGGCATCCCTGGCGAGTGCCCCTTTGGATGGGAAATTTCTCCGAGAGCACCCCGTTGATCAAGACCCTCGCCGAGGGACTGGAGTAAAGGACGCAGACGAGGCGCCGGAACGGAAGGCCGAACCCCATCAATTCCAGCACGTCCTCAAAATATCCCCAAGCAACCATGTCAAATGCTTTCTCAAAATCGATGAGAAGCAAGGCCAGGTACGGGGGGAGGAGGTGGCGGTGCGCAAGAGCGAGATGGAGGCGACGTATGCAGTGCCGAGTGCCTCGGGAGGGCATAAAACCACTCTGATCTGGGTGGACCAGGATGTGTAAGTGGGGGCGGATCCACTGGGCCAGAATGGTAGCAAAGAGTTTCACCTCGGTATTGATGAGGCAAGGGAGGGCGGTCGTGTCTTTGGGAGAACCACTATCGTGGCCACATCCGTTTCAGAGGCAAAAAACTCTGTGTCCACCACGTGCTGGAACAGTGCCATCAGGTGTGGGACCAGTAGGTTGCGTAGTATTCTTGCGGGTACCCATCCGGCCCAGGCGTCCTGCCCGAGTGTAGGAGTGAAATGGCCCCATGGATCTCCTCTGGGGAAAGGGGAAGTTCTAGGGTCTCGGAGACGTCCTGGGGGAGGCGGGCAGCTGGGTCCCGGTCTCCGACAGCACTGCAGCCAGAGAGTCCGCGGGAGGCCCGGCAGCATACAGCTTGGCATAGTACCCTGCAAAGGCCTGAGCAATGGCCCTGGAGGTGGAATGGTGACGGCCGGCTGCATCGCAGACCTCCGGGATGACGCGGTCCTCCTTGGGGTACGAAATTAAGTTGTGGCGCAATTTGCCGTTTTTATCACCCCAGCCATACACGCGTGCAACCGAAGAACGCCAAAGCATTTTGGCAGAGTCCAAGGAAACATGACAAATTTCCTCGCGTAGTAAAGCAAGTTGCCGGGAGGAGTCAGGAGTATCAGCAGTGGCCTGGGCAGCCTCCATCAGTGCAGCGCGGGCCTCCAGCTGTGCAAGGCGGGCTGGCTGGCTGAGCCGCGCGTCGTGCATGAACCAAGCCTCTAGCCACTCCCCGCATTGTCGCCTTTGCCAGCCTCTCACAACGTGGCAGCTCCTGTTCAAGGGAGTCGACAAAGTCCTCGTCCTGCAAGAACCAAGCGTTCATACGCCAGGTCGTACGGACACCCCCAGGTTGAGTCCCGAGTCGAAGGGAGACCGGGGAATGATCTGAGATGCCGCGTGGTAGAATATCCGCCCCCGACACCAATTGGCAGTCGGTGGCCGGCACCTAGAACAGATCAATACGAGAGTGGGTGCGATGAGCTGCCGCGGTGTGGGTGTACTGGTCCCGGCGAGGATTCCACATCCTCCAAGCGTCGCAGGGACCCAGGGCAGAGGACCAATCAGAGAGTCGCTTAGCGGAGGATAGACGGGACGCAGAGGGAGCACCGGATGTGTCGCGCGGTGGATGCATGACCGTGTTAAAATCGCCCCTGACAACCGCCAACCCAGGCGGGAAAAGATGAAAAAACGCTTGTGAAGTGTCGGAGGGTGGATGGCAGCGTGGCGGGAGGAACATATACACTCAGGAGATTAATAAGGTGCCCCTTGATCTTGCCAGACAGGGCCACGTAGCGGCCTTGTGTATCCGTCTCGTCCCGTGTCAAGGAAAAGGGAAGACCTTTACGGATCAGTATGACCACCCCCCTGGAGCCCCACCCCCCTGGAGCCCCGCGAAAAGCCGGAATGCCAAACCCTGTCGAACCCATAGCGGGTGAGGAAGGTACAGTGGGTGCCCATCAGGTGCATCTCTTGCAGGAATAGGGTATCAGGGGCTTGACGGTGGGCGCTACGGAGGACAGCAGTGCACTTAATGCGGTCTAAGAGGCCATTGACGTTCCAGGACAGGATGTGGAGGGGTCTACCCAGGATGGACAGCATTAGGATGGACAGTGTGAGTAGAGGGCCATGCGGGAGTGACCGGGCTCCAATGGAGTGGACGATCCCAGGTGGGAGCGTGGGGGGGAGAACCATATGGCCGGGCAAGGTCCATGTCTCCACCGGACTCCCGGGTACTTAGGGAGGCGCCATGAAGAACCAGGAATGGCGGCCCGTAGACCGCCGAAAACAAACATGCAAGCAACAACATGGTGTTTCCCCCCCCACCCACAACCCCTCCCCCTCCCCCCCGTTGTAGGCGGGGCCTGAGAGTGAGGTCTGCGTGGTCTGCCAAAGCTCGCGTCAATGTCGGTGGCGTGTATGCACAGTAAGCTACCAAGAAAAACAAACAACATTGGCCGCTCGTGAGCGTCCGAAAACAATAAACCAGCGGGAGACAACGGTCTACCCACCCTCCCTCGCCCCCAACTCCCCCCACCCTACACTTCCAAACATGAAGCATCTGTCGCCCTGAAACAAGCACCTAAAACAACAATACGAAACTCAAGATTAAGCTAAAACGCTTAGCAGGACGTGAGCGTATCAGTGAGGGCCCCAAGCAGCGAGCACAAGTTACTCAGGGTACCCAACAAACTAGCAAGTCAAGCAGAGTCTTGGCGAAGGTGGACCCCTCCATACATACGGATACATCAAGGTTAACAGCTGCAAGGAACGATGGGGAACAGACGTGGACCCCACTCAGCTGGACCGTAGGAGTCAGTCAGCATCATCTTAGGCAGATCCGTGAAGCACGGGGCTCCGGGATAGGTTCGAGTCAGACAGGGAGGGCCACAGCGTTGCGGATGGGATTGGAATTGGGCCTGAACCCCCCCAACGAACCAGGCAGGCTAAGAGGATCTTGGCTCCGAGGAGGTGTAGGAGGGGGGGCGTCTGAGACCTCGCCACCGGGGATAGCGAGGCCCCTCCTTGCCGGTCCTTCTTCTTGCGGTAGCAATTGCGGCGTCTCTCAGGTTTAGGAAGGGTTGGCTGGGAGTGTCGTGGGCCGCTGCGGCAGGGAGGGAAGGCCGGATGCGCCTGAAGAGGGCGCTCCTCCATGAGCCAGGTCCAGGCCTCTTGGGGGGATATCGAAGAAGAAGGTCTTGTCCTGGAAGACGAGACTGGCCGGGAAGAGGAGACCATACCAGAGACCCAGACCACAAGGTGTCTGTTTAACATAGTCATAGGTGCGCCGTTGGGCCTGCACCTCCCTGGTATAGTTGGGGAACACCATAATGTTGTTATTTTGAAAGATCAGTGGCCCCTGCAACCTCGCCGCCTTAAGGATAGCGTCCCGGTCTTGAAAATTGAAGATTCTCATGATGATGGGCCGCGGCGGGAACCCGGGCGGGGGACGAGGAGCCAGGGAACGGTGGACGCGTTCAACCGCAAACCAAGGGGAGAGGAGCTCCTTGGGCATCCAGGATCGCACCCAGGTTTCCATGAATGTATCTGCTCTGCCCTGTTCGTCCCCTTCAGGAAATCCGACCACGCGCAGGTTGTTCCTCCGTGATCTATTTTCGGCATCCTCAGCCCGGCAGTGGAGTTCGGAAGTCCGGTTCTGAAGCTGAGTTACCTGGGTCTTAAGCTGGGTTATGTCGTTCTCCGCTGTGGAAATACGCGACTCAGCTTCCGTAATCCGGGCCGTGGCGTTGCGGAGATCCTGACGAATGAGGGTCACGTCAACCCGTACCTCACCAATCTTGCCTTCGACTGAGGCCTGGGAGACTCCAATGGCCTGCAGAATGGTGTCCAGGTCACCCCAGCAGGAGTTGGGGGCACCGCAGTCCCCCCTC
The DNA here is from genome assembly GCF_964204655.1 of Triturus cristatus. Classification (NCBI taxonomy): domain Eukaryota; kingdom Metazoa; phylum Chordata; class Amphibia; order Caudata; family Salamandridae; genus Triturus; species Triturus cristatus. Next base: position 141,465,510 of record NC_140580.1, on the reverse strand, counting down.
CAGAGTCCCGGTCGCTGGTAGTATAATGGTCCATCGTGGTTTGGGTTGGCGGGGTGGCCGTCTGCGTGTTATGGAATCCACCCAGCTTCTCCGGTGAAGTCGTCGGTGCAGGACAGGAGATGAGGCACGGCTGGGAATCCAGCAGCAGGAGGAGACCGGTACCCAGACAGTCGATACTCCGGTCTGGGCGCCCCCTGGTATGGCCCAAACCGACCCCTCGCCCAGGGCCGCAGCCCGGGACAGCCGAAGGACGGGAGACACCAACGGGCATAAAGGACTCCGACCCAGGACGGAGGTCGCCGGGCCGGAGAGGCAAGCGGGCCAACACACCCCACAGCCAGCAAACACGGAGAGGCACCTCCCAGGAAACTGTGGCACCAGAAGGCGAGGGAGACAGCAAGAAGGAGGGGGGGGGCGGGATGGTGCCACCACCACACCGCCTGCCACCCGATTATGATGGCCGAACCCAGCCCCACACACCGGTAGGCAGCCTCCAAGGACACTAGGGAGACCAGACGCCCCCAAAGGCCGGTCGCCCCGGCCAGAGCGGTCAGTGATGGGTGATCGGAGCCTGGTGTGTGTGTGTGTGTGTGAGATAGAGAGACACACAGAGAGACACACAGAGAGACACACAGAGAGACACACAGAGAGACACACAGAGAGACACACAGAGAGAGACACAGAGAGAGACACAGAGAGAGAGACAGACAGACAGACACAAGGCCCCCCACGGACCAGCAGGCACAGGGGCACCCCCGAGGTGAAGCGCGTTACGGGGGGCCTGGAGCAGCGATACCAGCACTCCACCCAACACAGTGGCCGATCATCGCCCCCCCCCCCCCCCCCCCACAGTCCAGGGCACAAGGCCACCACCAGGTACCGGCACCCCCAGAGGCCTGCAGCAAAGAAGAGGTCACTGCCCCAACTCAAGTCTGAGTCAGCAGTGGAGGTATGGCGAGGCAGCCGGAATCGGAGCCCCCCCACTGGTCCTCAAGCACAGGGGGCACCCCCGGATAGGAAATGCGGCGCGGGAGGGGGGGTAACGCCGACATCCGCCCGACACAGTAGCAGCTGCAGGCCCACCTGGTGAGATTCGAATGTGGGCCCCCCAGAGCCGCAGGCCAGACCTCGATTACAAGAAAGCCGGGACGCTACCGGCGGCCGCCACACACCACCTCCAGCACCTGGGTGCCACACACCAGAAGTGTCCGCAGTGCGGACTTACACGGAGAGCAGGCAGGCTCAACCACCAGCGCAGCTGGACCCCAAGAAGGCGCCGAGCCTAGGGAGGAAGGTCCGCCGGGGCCGCCATTTTAAGGACTCAAGGCTGGTGGGAGAAGGCGGCGGCGCTCCACGGCAGGAACGCCGGTCCACCCGCAAGAGGGATCAAAAGAGAGCCGGCGGTGGTGGGAAGCTCAGCGGGTATGCATAGGTGAGCAGCAGCTGGTAACGGGCGGATGCCAGGCGGATGACGGAGGGGTCCGGAGCACTCTTGGAGTGCGTCCGCCATCTTGACGCCTCAGGCCACGCCCCCCTTCAGAAACGTTTAAATGTATGTCTAATCAGGTTAGCAGTTTGATTCAAACAGACTTCTTCCTGCTTGTCTTTCAACAGCAGGCCATTTGGCCTGGCACTTATAATGTCAAGAGAAAAGCCAGCTATTTAAGCACACCCTTATTTAAAGTACAATAAGTCCTAAATGCAACAGTTGATGTAAGGACCAATGTTTATGATAAATAGAGAAGCAATTTGAAAAAAAGTCCTTGGAGGATTCAAAATATTCCAAAAGTATCACCGGACAGGCTGCAATAATCGTCAAAGTTTCAGAAATTGTTCTTTTTATTGGTTTAGAAACCCAAAATCCAATATTCAAACACAGCCGTCCAATATCCAAAGCAGCCAACACATGTTTCGTCTGTACTAAATAGGTACAATGACTTTCTCAAGGCTGTGGACATAAAGTTGTATAGATGAGCAATACAATAAAACTTAGAAAAACATCATCTCATACTGGCAATTACATCACCATTGTTGTGTGTAATTGATGCAAAAATCTCACCAGTAACAGAGAATAACCAAAAGATGATCAAGTGCTCTAGTATAGAACCAAATAGGACAAAGTGTGTTCACCAAAGTAGTCATATGGCACATGCAATATGTGAAAAGAAAGAGAGATCCAATAAGAGAGCAAGATTATGTATAGACTAATAATAGTGTGTTATAAGATATAGAATAGTCAAAAGGTTATAAAGAACCGTTGTGTAAGTCCTAACAGAGGTGTAAAGCTTTGCGATGCACCTAAAGTCCTATAAAGGTTATCCCAACTCTATCTGTGATATGAGTAAGAGGTGCATGCTCGTAGGATACACAAGTGAAAGGGGGGTATATGCTAAAAACCCACCTAAATATTTGTTTGATAAATCCAACCTTCAAACACGATATCAATGATACGATATCAAGTCAAATAACCGTCTCCATGGTGTATAAATAGAAATTCACATGAGCTCTGGTAAGAAAAATGTAATAAAACACACTATGTAGTTGGATTATAACACATTGGTCGATCCTAACATGCAAAGGTGTTGTCCAAAACATGAGTATATAAAAGAACAATTCTCAACCAATAAGAAAACTATCTAGTAGCTCTCAATATAGTAATTATTTGTGGCGTCCCCATGTATATAAGAGTCTGAATTCGCTAATCAAAGCGGGCATAACCCAATCGACATACAAAGTCCACAGTTCATAATCCGTGATGTAAAGCAGCGTAACGTCCCGGATAGCGAAAAAAATACAATAGAACATATTGTACATATATAGTATCTATACAAGGGTCCCAGTGGTATCCAAAAGATCGAAAAATACATAAACAATAATCGGTGTGATGCCCGTATTTGTTATGGACAAGTTGAGTCAGGTCTCCTTGGTTACTTTCTATGATAACTTGCATGACAAGAAATTACATTGTCATACTCCATGTTTCAAAGAGAATATATTGTATGCACAATATTATCATCACACACTGTCATAAACAACCCCAACTTTTAAAATACTAAACCAAAGTCGATAAACAATGTATCAAGATAATGCATATAGAACATCAGTATATTAGACACTCACCAAAGTCATACGTGTCAATATTTCATATGTTCTTAAATATTATCCGATCCTAGACATATATTCACACTGGAATAGAGTGTGAATATTATATGAAGAGCCTACACAGAAAAAGAATGGGGGTTCGAGTGTTAGAACAGTATATGTAGAAAAGTCGACCAAAGTCCTGACTATATGTGCATATTCATAGCTTAACATAATCTTATAGCACAATGTGCATATCGGATACCACTAAACAATATTGTGATCAGCAACGCGACCATAACGTGTCAAGTCCCGAATTCATATTAATTCTATATCACAGCCCCATTTTGGGGAACACTACTACCTTATATGGACTTATAATGATGTGATCTCCCTCCCACCAAATTTAAATAACAAAACAAAGTTATCTCTATCAGGATCCTGTTTTCCTCTGTTACGTCAGGAATCTGTCTCTATATCTCCAGTGAAACCCGGGAAAGTTTGGCATATTATAAAGATTTACCCATTATGACTCTGAATTCGTTCTGTGAAGTAACAAGAACTTTACAAATCTACGTCACCCATTTTTACACAGGCTTTTTATGATATCTTGCTAAAATCATATCCTTGCATACATTTGAAATCTCACAATCTCATATACATAATTTCACTGCAAATGGTGTCATTCTGATTGTTTGTACCTGTTCTAACCCAAATTGGTTATAAGAAAGCATGGTAGATACGGCTGAACCTGTGAGATCTTTCCCCAGATATACGTACATTTCTCAAAGTTTCCCACTTAAAGGTTCTTTCTGTTAAGGTTTTTTTCCATGCTGTGGCCTTTCAGTTAAACGACCAACAGGGAGTTTGGTTGGACAACTCGAAAATATATTTTGCAAGCTGGGAGTTCAACTACATGTTCTTAATAAGCCTCTTTTATTGTGACTAGTGTTGCATTGCTGGCCTTCACTGCCCAGACGAAACTTGTCAACATTAGTCCAGTTGCTTATAAATTGCATTGGAATGAGAACAGTGTGAGTACCATCTCCTTTTTTGTAAGCTCTTCAGGACCCATTTGCAGATGAGGAGAAAGTGACTCAGAATGGTTTGGATGTCTTGATGTTTTCCATAATCCTTCATAAGTTATAGCAGATCAGATCCCTAGCTAACGGTATTCATCTACCCTGTAATTTAAACCAAATTCAGGAGGCCGGGATATTTTGTAGCAAGGGCCGTGATGCGGCCTCCGCTTCGCCCAACAGCTTACCTCCCGTCCCACTGTATATAGCGAGACATGCTTCTCAGTCACCCGCAGGGCATTAGTGAAGCCGCTGGGCAACTGCGTCACCTATAGGCATTCTGGAACACACCATAGTTTTTCCCTTCTCCTTCCCAGAATTCTTAGGAAGGATTCATGGGGTTTTTCACCTACTCTATCCTGCCATTCCATTTGTGTTCTTTGCAACCTTTCCAATCCCGGGTGGCGGCACGATTCCATGAGGAAGCTTACTGTTTTGGTGGTATTTAAGGGGTTGGAATTCTCTTCATCCTTGTGTCGCAACACTTCTCCGCTCCCATTGGTGGGTTTCATTGCTCCTGTTGGTGGGTTTCTGTGCTCCTGCTGGTGGTTTTTTTCTGCTCCTGTTGGTGGGTTTCCTCGCTCCTGTTGGTGGGTTTCCTCGCTCCTGTTGGTGGGTTTCCTCGCTCTTGCTGGTGGGTTTCCTCGCTCTTGCTGGTGGGTTTCCTCGCTCTTGCTGGTGGGTTTCCTCGCTCCTGCTGGTGGGTTTCTGTGCTCCTGTTGGTGGGTTTCCTCGCTCTTGCTGGTGGGTTTCCTTGCTCCTGTTGGTGGGTTTCTGTGCTCCTGCTGGTGTTTTTTTTTCACTCCTGTTGGTAGGTTTCCTGTCTCCTGCTGGTGGTTTTCCTCACTCTTGCTGGTGGGTTTCCTCGCTCCTGCTCGTGGGTTTCCTCACTCCTGCTTCCTCACCTCTGCTGGGTTTCTTGCTCATGTTCGTGAGTTACACATCTTGCTTGTGTCTCCAGTTGTACTCCTGTATCTTGCTTCAATTCTGCTTCTGCTTCTTCTCTAGAGGAAAAGGGACAGAGTAGCATTCGCTTGTACCTTTTCAAACATCCTGCCGTTATGCTATAATACTTTCCCTGTGTTAACTATGTCACAAGGAGCACAGTTTAACAGGCTTGTCCTAATTTATTTGCCTTGATCATGTTCATATGGTGGAGGACCTATTACATAAATAGACAGTAAAGTGTTGAAACATTTTTTCAAAATCAAACCGTACTACCACAGATGCTCCTCATCTTTAGGCATTTGGTTCATTAACTTTGGAAGATGGCTAAGGTTCAGGATTATGTTTTGTCACTATTTAGTTCGGGATTTTACAGGACATCCATTACTGTAATCACTTCAACAATAGTGCTTCACGATGGCCATGACGATATGTCATGGAGATTGCTCTTGCTGTCATATGATCCGTTAGTAGTCTATCCTCAAGCGGAGAGGCCTCTGGTGGAGTAGTGCCAGGGGGAATCACTTCCTCTAGTGCGTGTATGATCTGGTGATAGTGGACCTGTTCCGTCGGCACCATCTTGTATTGCTTCTGGAGCTGCTCAAAGGGGACCATCTTTCCCCGCACCCAGAGATCCCCAACCTTCGATATCCCTATGCTGTCCCAGTGTTTGAAGCCTTTGCTCTTACCCAGCCTACCAAGTTTATTCGTGATCCAGAGGGGTGTTGCTTGCGTGATCTTATTATGCCATCCCAACTTTCTGCGCACTATGTTGCACACTTGGAGTATGTGGTTCGTTGGGTCTGTCAGGGCTCGCGTCTTGTTAGAGCGCGCAATATAATCCCTCTTCGCCCAGTTCTAATCTGTCGAGGCCATAGGCTGGATCTGTGTGCGAGACATGGAGCCAGTAATTGATGACAGTTAGTTGGTATGCCCAGTAGTATACTTGGATACTTGAGAGTGCGAGACCGCCATCGTACCATGTTTGGAACAACTTTGTCATAGATATGCGCGCTGGTTTATTGTTCCATAGGAGTTTTGTGACTTCTGCTTCTACTGCTTGGAAGTAGGACTGGGGGACCAGGAAATGGGTGTTTTGCAGGTCATACAGAAACCTCGGAAGCGCCATCATCTTAAAAAGGGCCACCTTTCCTAAAAGTGTTAACTGGAGTGATTGCCAGTATTTCGTGTCCCTTTGTAGCCGGAGCAGGGGAGCTTGGAGGTTGAGTCATAAAGACTCCCGGGTCATGGGTGATGTGGATTCCCAAATATTTAAAAGTATCCCCGACTAGCTTTATAGGACATCTAGCTGGTAGTGCCGGCGGAGATCCCTTCAGGACGCACATCACCGATTTGGTCCTGTTGATTGTGTACTCTCGGTTTCTGCCATATGAGTCACAAATGTCTAATAGACACGTGAGTGAATGTTTGGGAGAGGCCAGGTAGAGGAGAACATCGTCAGCATATAAGGCTATTCGGTCCTCGCAGCTCTCCATCCAGCAGAGCCCCCGAATGACCAGGTCTTGTTGCACCCAGGCCGCCGGGTGCTCCAATACGAGGGCAAAAAGGAGCGGAGACAATGGGCAGCCCTGCCTGGTGCCTCGATGGAGTGGAAACTCTCTAGATATATGTCCATTAGCTACAACGTGTGCGAGGGGAGCAGTGTAGAGCAACCTAACCCAGGCACAGAATTTTGGCCCAAACCCCATCTTCACGAGGACGGCAAATAGGAAAGGCCACTCGACCGTGTCGAAGGCCATTTGGGCGTTTATGCATAACACAATTGCGTCCTATTGTATGGTGTGTTAGCATCCCAGCACGATATGGAGACATCTCAGATTAAGAGCTGTATTCCTACCTGGCATAAACCCTGACTAATCTGGGTGTATTAATGTGGCTAGATGCGGCGTGAGTCGGTTGCCCAGAGATTTAGCCAAGATTTTGGCCTCCGCATTAATTGGGGATATGGGCCTGTAGGAGGCACAATCTTGAGCCGGTTTTCCGGGCTTATGAATGGCTACTATTGTCGCCATCCGCTGGCCTTGTGGGAGTTCTCCTCCATCTAGAGCAGCCTCGTACATTGCCACGAGATGGGGCATGAGTGTCACTGCGTTTCGCTTGTACCACTCTATGGGGATACCGTTAGGGCCCAGGGCCTTTCCCCACTGGAGATTCCCAATCGCAATCACTATCTCTTCCGTGGAGACGATACCTCCGTGAGTTTGGGAAGTCTAATATCACGGAGGAAGTGCTCCCGATCCGCCTGCGTTATTGTAAGCGCAGAGGTGTAAACCTGTTCATAGTGATGCGCTAGGAGATCTTCTATGTCTTGCGGGTTCGTTACAATTTCTCCCGTGGGAACTTGGAGTTCCGCGATCCACCTGTTTGCCTGGTCCCTTTTATCAAGCTATGCCAGAAACTTGCCGGCCTTATCTCCGACTTTGTATACAGTGTGCTGAGTTGTGGAGAGTCGCATCTTTGCTTCCTCCCACAAGTAGTCCCTGTATTCCTGCTTTTTGAGAAGCAGCGAATGAGCGGTTACGTCGGAGGGTCCTGTCCGTGTGCCCTCTCCAGGTTGACCACCTCCCGCTCAAGTGTCGTCACTGTCTGGCCTTTTTCCCTCTTATGATTTGCGATAAGGGAGATCGCTTGTCCGCGGAGCACCGTTTTGCAGGCTTCCCATAGGGTTAGTGGGGAGGTGACCGAGGTCGTGTTTACGCTAAAGTAAAGTTTGGTAGCGGCAGTCAGCCCCTTTCCAATTTTTGCGTTCTTGAGGTATCCCGGGTAGATGGGGAATATTTGTCGCTATGTGTGCCACGTATACAGTGAGCTGACTGGAGAATGGTCTGAGATGCCCCTAAATAAGTGCGCAACGTCAAGGAAGTTCTCGACTTCCCCCGCCGGCACCGATATGTGATCTATTCTAGACAAGCTGTTATGCGCTCCCGAGTGCTACGTGTATTGTCGTGCTCGTGGAAAACTGAGTCGCCAGATATCTACCAGACCCTGGGTGTCCAGAAAGTCCGCTAAGTTAGTGTGTGCTTGATGCTGTTATCGAGGAGGTCTGCAGTCTAGGGTATCATCCAGTGTTGCATTCAGGTCACCGCCTATGATTAAATTAACCTGCGGGAGCTGAAGCAGGAACACGCTTAGCGCCGGAAATGCCAGTGAGTGGAGTGCTCGGGGGGGATGTATACTGAAACTAAATTGAGAACCCGACCTTCCCATTGACACGACAGAGCCGCGAAACGGCCCTGATCGTCCGTGTATGTGTGTTTTATAATAATCGGGTGCTGTTTTTTTAATGAGGATTCCTACCCCCCGGGAACCGGACATAAACTCTGAATGTACCGCCAGTTTGTAGCCCCACCTATCAAGAGCTTTAATGGTCGTCCCTGACAAGTGGGTCTCTTGTATCAGGGCTATCGCTTTAAGTATTGTAGGACCAGTCCCCGCTTGAGCTTATCCCAGAGGCCGTTGACATTCCCGGAGACTATAGGCAGATGTTGTGAGTGCATTCGCTATAGCAGAGGTGTCAGGCGGCCCTGTCATGGACAGTGTTGCGGCTGTGTGCTGTATGTCAAGGAGATCCCTACGATCGTACCTGAATTGTGTGTATGAGTATAGAGTGTGCCATTAAATAAAGAACAAGCAACATTCCAATTAAAACAAGTTACCCAAAGAAACTTTTACTCCCTCCCCCCTCCCTGCCTCACGGATTCAGAACTACCTGCCACCCCAACTTTGCAGAGCGCCTAAATCCCATTACCCGGTACCTTCGTGGGGTGGAAAGAGAGCTTCCGTGGTGGCCCCCCCGGGGCTATCTAGGAAATGCTTTTACCCACCCAGCAGGTATAGTGAGCCCAGGCGAAATTTTCGAAGGTTGTCTGTCGGTACGGGGCCGCAGGCCGGCCGGCCGTGATCAGGTCTACAGGCCCCACTGTTACAGCAGGGCACCACATGAATCTGCAGTTCCATCTAACCAAGTTCCTAGAATGCAGCCAAACAAGTCGCTACTTCACAATATAAAGTGGCTAATGAATAGGCCCTCATCATGCCATATTAGGTGAGGACAGTATCTATGAAGTCCAGTTAGTCCCTGTGTTGCTGGGTTTCCGTCGCCGATGTCTGCTCCGATGTTCCCGGAGATTGTGATCCCGCCGCTCATCGGTTGGTGTTTCGGCCCGGTTTGCCACGAGGTGGAATCGGTCACCAGCCCTCAAGCCAGTGCCTGTGCCTCCTCCGGTGTAGGGAAGAACCATGTCTTCCTGTTCGCCTCCACTCTAAGCTTCGCAGGGAACCGCAACGAATATTTGAGTTCACGCTTCCTTAGTTCTTGTTTGTCGGCGATGAAATTTCGCCGCTGTTTGGCCACAGCCGCCGTATAGTCCGCAAAGAAGGAGATCGTGCTTTGCTGGTAGCGGATCAGGAGGACCGCTCTGGTTGCCTGGAGGATGATGTCGCGGGCTCGAAAGTTGAAAATACATGCCAGGATGGGCCGAGGGGGCGCACCCGGTCGGGGTTAGCCTCCAAGGACCCAATGGGCCTGCTCAACCGAAAAATAGTTAGATAGCCCTCTGGGTTGCAGGTGATTCTTGACCAGGTCTTCTACAAAGAGGCCCATCGCAGGTTCCCTTCTCCTTCTGGCACTCCCACTATATGAACGTTATTGCGGCGGGAACGACCTTCGTAGTCATCCAGTTTTGCCGCCATGGCCTTTCTTTCCATTTCCAGCTGTTTCACTTGTTTCTTCAAGGCAGCCGTTGTCCGAGTTCAGCTCAGTGGTTATGGTTTCTACCTCAGTCACCCGAGAGCTGTGGATTAGGGAAAGTCCAGTGGTAAGTGTCTATGCGGGATTCCAATGACGTATGCACCTTATTGAGTGTGGTCATGATATCTGCTACTGTGATCTCTTTTCCCATTGAGGGGCCCTTGCTGGCCGTCACGTCGGTTTCGGGTCGGTTGTGCTTGTCTTGATCTGGTTTGGAATAGGTATATTTTACGAGCTTGTTTTGGTGGGTCACTCGTTGACCACGACCCCCCATTGGGTCTTGCTCTGCTGGAATGAGCCGGAGTCGCAAGCTGCTAGCTGATGGTACTCACCGCCGCCTGCCTGTGCCGCCTCACCGTGCACGCGGCCGGTCAGGTTTCCCACCAGCCGGCCGCTGTTGCAGCGTTGTCGTTAGCAAACACGGAGTATCTATTCCTCGTCTCTGCACGAAATTCGTCCCCCTGGGCAATCTACAACCATTGGGCACCGAAGCACTCAAAAAGGGTGGCTGCAGTAATGATGGGGCCCACCTTTGTCTGTGGTGAGCCGGTGTGCTGTGCGTCTGAGCGGGTGCCCGCGCCCACGATGACACCCCGCTTGGGGCCTGCTTCCGAACGCGGGCTTCACTGTAGGACTCCGGGATCCAGGTCGCCGCCAGGTCACAATGCACCGGTAGGTAAGCTAGTGGGCCGGGGCTGTGCTCCTCAATAGGCTATAGCTGTGACCGTCCTGCACACACCGGGGCGACCCCCGCCTCAGACCCCCAGCCAGGAGGCGCTCCACGCTCGTGCTAAGTTTGCTCACCCGGTGCTGTGTGGTGTACACCTTCTGCCGCCGGAAGACGCAGATCGGCCGCTGCAATACAAGGCTGATTCTGGCACTGGGTTACCCTTGTTTCACCTCCCGCGGGCCTCACTGCTTCGGTGGAAGACTGGATTGATGCCACTCAGTCTCCAGAGGGAGCCTTCACGTCGAGGAACGGCCCGCGGCGCTGCGTGCCCCACGGCCCCTCGGGACCACGAGTGCTGGAAGCGGCTGCCGGGCACAGCTGGTACTCGCGGCCCCAGTCGTCTCGTGGTCACAGGCCGCGTCTCGCGCTGCTGTCGAAAGCGTGCGCGGCCATCTATTCTCTGCCCCGCCATGGATCCGATAGACGTCGCACGAGTCCCGGCACCTCTGCCATCAAGTTCGCCAAGTTTTGGGCACGGATGGGTGGTCGCATGTTGACATTAGCCACTGGGGGTCCGGAGCTCCTCTAGGCTGCGGCCATTTTCGTCGGCTGCAGGCCACGCCCCCCTGTTAGTGTTTAGCTTTAGAAAGGGGTACCTATGTCTAGAAACCCTCCATGTCATTGTTTGCTTGGGGTATCCCTCAGTGGCATTGGTATTTACTTGGAGGCATTGGCCTCTGTGTGCGTAGTTGTCTGTGAGCTTATCAACTAGCAAGTAGGAATATTTAAAGTAAATTTCTAAAGGCAAACGGTCAATACCTAGGATTGTCCACTGTCGCATACCCTGCTTTACTGCTAGTGGTACCCCTGAGGCTTCTCTCATCTTGCTTAAATCTTGTTAGTTTGGCTGAATCAAAGAACTCTCATCTGTTCAACCTCCGTGTAGGAGGGTTGAGTATATTGTGTCTAAAGGTTTCTACTAAAGGTGTGTAATCTAACCACTTTCAGCTATTCCTTTATTGTTAGTTAACTCTCCCTCTTGAGCCAAAATGTATTGGATAGGGTGCTACCTGTTCACTGAATGTCCCGTTTGCCTGCAGGCAGCATTACTTGGGCCACTGGTCTTGTTGGGGTCACGGCATTGGTGGCTGACAGAGTGCACAATGCTTTTAGTGGCAGCGGGGAGAAGTGTGTGTCCCTGCCCCACGTTCCTCTGCAGACTTTGAACTCTGGTATATCCTTCCCATCAGTCGTTGGTGCCTAGGTGTGCCGGCGGAGAATTTTCTTTGGTAACGCTGCCCCACAGTACCTCTAATGGGTTCAGGGGATTTCTTTCACATCATGGCGCTCTTCAGTTAGCAGGAGAAGACCTGCATTTCCCTAATTAAAGGCTCTTAGTTAACATTTAAAATCTTCTTTTTAATATTCCAGTTACGGTATAGTTCTTCCTTTAGCTAAAATCAGCAAGGTGTCTATTATTTTCTCAACACTAACAGTCCATTACAGCGTTTCCCTGGATCTGTAGACTTTGACCTCAAATCTTACTGGACTACTGAACATTTTTTAGGCCAGTGGTGTTTTTTTTTTCTTCACTTAAACTGCACCTTTTCTTGCAGATATCTGCCCTTCATGTACATATAATTGAAAGCGTTTTTGGATGGTCCTACAGATCGTTATTGGCTATGTGATTGGATTCGTAACTGGAGCCATATTAATATAGGCCACACCTTTGGTGTCCGCAGAGGATCCCTACTTAGATAATGTTCCCTTTTTTTTGGAGATGGGGAACCTAGAAGTGTTGAGTAGTTGAGCTATATCCCTGTCCTCTCCGTTCTGCAAGGATAGCTGTTACTCGCCAGTACCTATTGGTCACTTTGAAGGAGAGTACAGAGGTACCTGTGTCCATTCTGCCAGTTGCTTATACTATATCTGTTGACAATACTTGATGATTTCAGAAGACCAGCCATTGTTGCCTTACTCATTAGGAGTTTGACTGTGATTTTCTCTGTATATGGAGCAGGTATACTCCTCAGGTGAGTTTACTCCTTATCTGAATGCAAAAAGGAGGTGTTCAGACACTAGGTAGTGGAAAACATTCTGAATGGCTAGATCGCTTGCGCCTCTTCACCGGCTGGCAGCCTCCTTGTTCTTTGTGCATAAGAAATTGCAAGAAGTAAGGTTCTTTATTGTTTATATATAGTGTTTATTAAAAACTATAAAGGATTGCTTCATCTACTTAAATACTTCTTTGAGCAAGTTTGAGTTGAAAGCATCTTTAAGTGGGATCTTTGAGGGACATACCAACTTTGTGTTAGCAAGGGGGATGAGTGGAGGATGGCCTTTTGTAACCTCTTCAGCCACTTTGGATATGGAGTGATGCTGTTCGGCTTGTGTATTGCCACAGCTATGTCCCATAGATGCATTAATTAGAATTTGTTCTGATTTGTTCGGATGTACTCAACCAGTATGTGGTCCTTTACTTGAATGACATTTGAATTTATTCAGAGACTCTATCAGAACTTACAAAACGTCCTTTCAGTCCTCGATTGTTAACATCTAAACCACTTAGCTTGCAAACCAGATAGGTGTTAGTTTGAAAGGGAGTTTTGTTCAGTTGTCTTCTTTCTGGTCAAGAGCTGTCCATGGTCCTTCACATGATATCTGACATACTTGACTGGCCTTCCACCAGCATCCTTCAAAGAAACTGAGTTTTTTTCAGATTGGCCAGTTTGTTAAAGGGCTTTCAGTTGACTGACTAGGCCGAGGAAGCTTTTCAAAATCAAATCTTAAGAGAACCTTCATCCAGCCAGCCATCTTGGGGCATCCTGACCCAACATAAAGGTTTATAGTTGAAACCGAGGCCTCTGAGACTGCGGTAGTGCTATTAACCTCAGGAACAACTCAAAGATAAGTTAGAACACCCAATACTCTTCTTGTGTCATGTTCTACATTCCTGTAAGTGTAATTTCGTAGCGCTTGAACGAGAATTGTTGGCCATGACACCTTCCTGCACAAAATGGACATATGACTTGATGGGAGCCATTTAACCATTCAAATACTGGACTGACCATAGGAATCTGCAAGCTCTTTGGACTTCTTTTTTTTTTTTTCTTCCAATACGGCTTCTATGTTACTTATTTTGCTGATTCTCTGAATGTGTTGGCAAAAATTCTTAACCCAGCATTTCTTTCGCGCAAATACCACCAAGACTCCATCACTTCTACTTTCTGAAAGTAAAGCCTTACCCAGTCCTTCCTTCAGTGGATTTGAGATGCTCATGTTTACTTGTCTCAGTAAACTCTAGATGCCTTAAAAAGTAAAACGTCATTGGTGAACCATCAAAACCTCTTCTACTTTTAAGAAACCTTTTTAATTACAGGTAAATGTCTTGCAGATGGGTCATGATTCTGCAGTGACTGGTCATTGAGATGTTAGATCTACACTTGACTTAGTCCAGAACTGTTTTTTGTGTCTTCAAGTTCGATAAGACATTAAGCTTTATGGGAAGTCATTTCTAAGCTGGGCCCAGGCTAAAGCAGTCTGTGGCCAGTCTTTTGGCTATGTACAACCCTTGCCTGTACTGCCTTAACATTGGCATACCTTTTTGACTGATTTTTACTGTGGATCCACCACTTTCTGATGAGATGAGAGTAGTTATAGTCACTGTAGATGTCTCTTTCAGGGTGGCTCATTTATCACTTTTTTTTATTTCCCCCGCCCCCCCCCCCCCCTATGTGTCATGGCCAAACTAGTTTTAACGGATCACCTGATACTATATTGTCAGATACAGGTCCTTAGTAAATATCACACTTTTGCTTTTTGGGCTGCTTTTCCCTTATTATGGAAAAAGCGTCACTCTTCAGAATTCCAGCCATGGACCAATGGAAAATGAAGAGGGTTAATTAGTGCCTAGAACAGTATCCGAGATGCTTTTGTAAAGCTCACAAAATTAATTGAGCATATTTTTCTGCCTTTAGTTGACTTTTCGTATAATGATGCTACTTACTCTGCCACCAAATTGTATTCTTTTTATTGCCTCCAAGGATTTAATCTGCAGTCTTTTACTTAAGCACCCATTGACAACTCCTTGGATTTCTGCTGCCAGCATTTTTTTGGAAAGCTGAAAACGTACACAATTCTAAGATAACGATTCACATCCGCTGGAGGTCGGTTCCCAAGTCCCGTTTGCAGGGTTAAAGTTTGTCTGTCTTCAAGATTTCTATCAACATATTGTGTATAATCTTGTGTCTAAACATTTCTTTGAAAAAAATGGTTGTTGAATTTAAGAAGATATTAATCTAGACCTTTTGTTAAGATGGGAGTTTTAAAAAACTTAGCCAGTGTGATGGGCACCTAAAAAGAGATTTATAGTATTGAATGACAACTCTAGCAGTCCAATAATAATATCTAAACACAGTGCGAATGAGTCCTGCTTCCTCCAGCTTGTGAATTGATTTATTTTCTGATACTCTTGTATTCTGCTTCATCAGATGCAAGTGCTGATTCTGGATTCCAGTGGAAAAATCTGGATGAATCAAACTGGTATAAACCAATAATTTGGAGAGGTCAGATATTTAAAATAATTTTCCTGTTCTGAAAGTGGTACACAACACATGATTCTGGTCAGTGAGTTTTTTTTAATCTTGGACTTTTTACTGCGATTGTACAAATAACATTTATTTAATTTGTTTTCAGAGATAACCACTTTTAACAATAGTTACTGTAATATAGTGGGACTAATTGCCTACTTTATGCTGGTTATGCCATGACATAATCTCAGTTTTGGTGGTGTTAATCTTTAACCCTGAAAAGTATTCTGTATTAAGTCATCATTAATTGTGGATTATCATTTCATGAGTCCGTTGCAGTCAGTAGATCATCCGTGTAGTTTGACCTTTAAAACCAAAAGTAGAATTAAGTCACATATTTTTAGCTAACTGTCTAGCGGTGTTGTTTAGTAATAGGATGATTACTAATAATCAGCATCTATAATAATGAAAGTGGGCATCCTTGCCAGGTGACCTGCTTAATCTCAAATGGCTTGCTGTAGTGACCGGACTAGAACAGAGGTGTTTTAGGTTAGAAAATAATGTTTTAATATTGTTGTATTCGGAAGGAAACAGTTTTCCAAAGATTTTCTCCATTGGACGAAGTTGAATCCCTTTACTATGTTTACTAAAAAGAGTCACAAAAGGATGGGATAAGCAGATTTATGCATGACAAAAAAGTTGCTCCGAATCAGTTGTTGATAAAGTAAAAATCTGTTTATCCTTGTGACTCAAGTTACCAAATATTCTTTGAAGATGTGGTTGTTCGTTTACAAAGACTATTACTGTCCATGTTTGTAAAGAGCAAAAAACTGTATGATGTACAGAATTGTAAATCCTCACTAAGTTACCAATATAAGGTAACATTACCTTATTAATACTGTGGTAGACCTGTGTCCTCTGCTCCAAAATTTAAAGGGTAAGATTTTCCAAAGCTCACCAGGTAAAGTGATGGATCCAGGGTGCTATTATCTGGGTGACCTGCTCCCTTTGCTCAGCCTTATCCTAAGAGCGAATAGTCCTATGAGTCCAGACTACTGGTGGCCTGATCTGGATTTGATAGTTGAAAACAGTATAAGGAAATGCTCAGGACTGTTTTGACAAGAACAAAATTGTAAAGACTCCACCTTCAACTTGTAGGAAGATTCTAGAGAAACTGGATCAAGTTGCGTTGGATATAGTTGCTCTACTTTAAAATTGCAATCCATCTAGTAATGTGAATGGAGACTGAGACCTTGTTCAAATGCTTATAATCAGAGTATGCCATGAACTTCTTGCCCTATGCAAAAGTTCTAAATTTGTTTAGTGCCCAAAATACAGCCGGTGCTCCATGTACAATAATAGAATAATCTTGTTCTGAACTCTTCAGTGCTGTAGTGGTGAAGGCTACCCTTCCCACCTGAATCCCTCTGCATCTAAACTTCTCCTAAACCTTTATTACTGGTGTCCCGTATCACAAAACTCTTATGTTTGTGGTGAAAACGAGCAGTGGGCGGAACTTTCGGAGATTAACTTAACTGAGTTCCGTGGAGTTACATACAAACTCTGCAAGATTCCGCAGAGTTCCTCCATTGGTCATACATATTGCATGTTGTGCTTCTTGCACTGCAATTTAGCACGAGCAGCTGTGAAAAATCAGTGCGAATGGCAGCATGCAGTGCGAAAGAGCGCATAGCCATTCAAGTTGATTTTGCTGCTGCTGTTCGAGTAGATACTCGGGCTGCAGCAAAACCACTCGCGTTCGAAAATGGCGCTAGCGGACGCAAAGTCTCACTCCTATTTCTGGTGCCTCGCTGGAACAATTCTGCTGCATGGCGAGTGGCTGAATTTGGCTGGAAATCTGTGTTACGAGACAGGCCTCTACAAATCTACTTGCTATGGCGAGTCATATTTTATCAGGGCGAGCTATATTTAGGGCCTACTCGTCCCTTATGGCGAGCTGGCAAACAACAGGAGTTGTGTTCACTCACAAAGTAAAGGATCTTGTCTTGTTTTCACCTTGTCACATTTATTGTGTTCAGAGACAGAGGTTAAAAGTCTGCTTACCTCTACAA
This sequence comes from Triturus cristatus, assembly GCF_964204655.1. Lineage (NCBI taxonomy): Eukaryota > Metazoa > Chordata > Amphibia > Caudata > Salamandridae > Triturus > Triturus cristatus. The sequence continues at coordinate 141,448,363 of NC_140580.1, read as the reverse complement.
TTACTTTTCTTTCTCTGACTGTAAAGTTTGAGGATTTTGTAAAGTGAACTGTCTTGACAAACATTTAAATAGTTAAAAGTGAACTGTACAAACATTTCAAAATACATTACAGTAGTTATGAAAGCCCTTGTTTTGTAACTCTGTGTGACGAATTGCTATTATATTTTAATAGGATAAAAACAAATCAGATCACTTTACTTGGTGATGTGCAAATGATAAATGTTTACTGAAACCCAGTTTCCACAGATTGGTAATACACTATATCGTTTTATAAGTAAAACTATGTTAGTGGGAACGCTTTTGGAAAATGTGCTGTCTGTAAATGACAGTGCACTACCACCTCATGCTTTAGTAATCTATTTATTACAAGTGTGTTTGTAAAGATGAACTGAGAAACATTCCTGCCCTGATTGCAATGCTATTAGTGAACTAAGAGGCAAGTCAGGCGTCATGTGTACGCTATATGTGGGCTAGAGTCTTATGATGCATGGAGCAAACGTTTAGTCTATTTAAATCAAACCAAATAGTTTTTTTATACAGCAGGAATGCTGAATTTACATATTGGATGCTGCTTTCATATGTGATAATAAAATAAAAGGTGGTTCTGCAAAATAAAATATTTGCCAAGAATGACATGAGTCAAATTTATTGATCAAATACATTACAGTGAGGCTGAGAAGATTATTCAAGTTACTAGACCTCCAGGTCTAGTAATATGGTTATAATTTTTCGAGGCCTGCAAGAGTAGCGCAAAGTCACCAAATTCCGCCAATTCTGCATCCAGAATGAAATATTGTGCCTACCGCTAGTTAAAACATTGCATATTACTGACACTTTCCAGTTCTTAGTAGACACTTAAAAATTCTCTGTCATTATTCGACACAAACTCTCCTCCTGTTAAGAGCGCTGCATATGAAAGTTTATGCCAGGTAAGCCTTGAATAAATTTAGCATAGAACTCCTCCATGCCCAAGGATGTAAGCAGTTTGTCATCGGGCAAGCTGATACAACAGTCACCTTATCTAAGTCGTCTTTGGGACTTTCAGTGAAGCTGTCACAAGTATTTAATTTTCGACAAACCCACTTTACATTGCCAATTTAAATTAAAAAAAAAAACTTTATACATTTTCCATAACAACCTGAGCAGTCCTATACAGAATCCTTCGAGACCACATACATCAGCTTATTTTCCCTTACACACATTAGAGTCTCAGGCCCTTAGTACAGTTAGATACATTTCACATTGTTTGCGGCTTAGCAGCGGCTTCAACATCATATAAAGAATAGGGTTGACACAGGCACCAACTGTTACATACTATTGTCTTCATCGGACTCACTAGTCTGTTCACTGCCCAACCCCACTGGACTCAACAATTCTCTACATGCCTCTCTCCAACTTGCTATATCTGCTCCCAACTTCCCATCCTTACGGCAGGCCTTCATATGCAATTCTTCGGCCAATGACCACTCTCCCACATCTTTCATCCAATTTACAAAAGAGGGGGCCCTTTCACCCTTCCAGCAAATGGCAACCCTCCGTTTAGCCAGCACCAGCGCTAGCTGCATTAACTTGTTGGCCATTTTCTTCTTCCTGCGTTGCGGTACCAAACCTAGAATGCACTGCGCAGGTGTAGCTTTGAGTGCGGCTCCCACCCTTTCACGGAGGCGCGCTACAACTGCAAGCCAATATTGATGAACTTCCGGACATTCCCACGCAAGATGCATGAACCCCGCAGGTGCTCCATGACATCTAGGACAGCCATGCGAACGGGAGGGATCGATGAAGCCTCGCCGGGGTCATATATACCCATTGCAAGAAATTATAGTGCAGCAGCTTCAACCGGGCTTTGCAAGACACTTTACGCGTAAGCATACATACTCCCACCCAATCCTTCTCCAGCAACGGCGTCTGCAAATCCCTATTCCATGCATCCCACACCCTAAGAGCCAAAGACCCCGAATCTGCCCTCATGGCCTTGTACAACAGACACACCAATCTGCGCCCACCTCCACATGTTAGTAATACGTTCAAGGTCTCCGTGGTCTGGGGCATAGCTGGATACACGGGCCATGTCTCCTTAGCCACTTCCACCAGGCCAGCATATTGAAGATTCTGCCCTGTCCCAGGCCAAAACCCTCACTGCTCAAACGTAAGGTAGGTGTCGTTAATATATAAATTTGCCAACACCATGCAGCCACCCTCTCTCCATGCCTGGAAGGACATGTTTTCCACCATCCTGCTCACAGGGACCAACTGCCAAATAGACAATTCCAGATGGAAGGGAGCCCGCCCCAGCACTCGCTCTACCACTTTCTGCCACAAGCTGGCCATTTGCCTGACCACATACGGCAGCTCTGCACTCGCCCCAGCACTCGCCATCAAAATCATAGGGAGATCCTCTGACTGCACTCGCCCAGCTAGCAATCGCTTTTCCCAATGATCATCCCCATCCAACCACTGCACAGCGTGCTGGAGGTGCGCTGCATAGTATTAAAGATCAAATCTGGGTACCTCCAGTCCGCCTTCCTCATACCGCTTCTGGAGCACCCGCAGCGCAACCCTACAATGCATTCCTGCCCAAAGCAAAGTCACCAGGAGAGAGTTAAATTGCTGAAACACTTTTGCAGGAATCGGGCACAGCGCATTCTGTAAGGCATATAGGCTTCTCGGCATCATCACCATCTTTGCCACCGCTATTTTGCCCATTAGGGACAGTGGCAACATCTTCCAGAATTCCACAGTGGCAACATCTTCCAGAATTCAGTGACTCAACCACCCCCATTATATTTAATTGGATCAGCTTAGCATTCCCATGCGCCACCTGCACCCCAAGGTATCTAAAATGGTCTGTCTCCCATCTCTGTCCCGCTAGAGGGAATGCAAGGGCCTATTTAAATGCAGCCCTGAATAAATTGCAAACCTGTCCATCAACCTCAGCAACTCTGGCAGGCACTCACGTTTCGATGTAAGATAGAACAGCGCATCGTCAGCATAGAGTGAGACAAGGTGCTTGCTGTGCCCAGTTTGTATGCCCCAGCCGCCTAGATCCTGCCTTGCCCATATTGCCATGGGCTCAATGGCCAGAGCAAACTACAGAGGGCATCCCTGATGCGTGCCTCACCCCAGTGACCATTGTACCGACCTAGTTTGACCCATTCTCACACACCCCATGGGATTTGTATAGAGTATTTTGACCCATTTACAAAAACGCTGTCCAATCTAAGTATTTCCAGCAAGTACCCCCAACTCACTCTGTCAAACGCCTTTTCAAGGTCGATAGACACCAACGCCATCTCCTCAGGGGCCCCCTGTGTCTCGTGCAGCACATGCGCCAATTGTCGCACGTTCATTGATGTACTGCGGCCCGGAATAAAGCCACACTGGTCCTCATGGACTAAGTGGGCCATGTGTGTCCCCAACCTTTCGGCCAGCACTTTACATAGAATTTTTATATCTGAATTAATCATAGTCAGGGTCCGGTATGCTGCCGGGTCCTGTGCATTGCCACCTGGCTTTGGGATCAGACAAATTTCGCCCTCTCGCATCGTGAGTGGCAGTATTCCACTATCAAATGACTCATTGAAAGTTTGCAACTGAGGCTGAACCAATATAGCTGAATATGCTTGGTAATACTCGATGGGCAATCAGTCACCTCCTGGTGCCTTAGCCCTGGATATATCCGCTATCGTCCCCAACAGTTCCTCCTCAGTAATCTGCGCGTCCAGCTCTAGCCTAACGTCTCTGCGTCAATTCTAAGCCTTCCAAAAAGGGGATATAGAGGTCGGCACTCACCAGGGGATCTGCCCTGTACACTGTCTCCAGGTGTTGCCGGAACACCTCCAGCATAGCTGACCGAGCATAGACCAATTCGCCAGACTGAGACCGAAGGCAAGTAACCAGAGGGGGGGCCTGTTCCCTACGCAATATCCAGGCTAATAACCATCCAGATTTATCTCCTTTTGCATGTAACCACTGGCGATATTTCGTAAGAGTATACTTATCCATCCTGTCCCAGGTGTCTGCCACCTTCTCCTGTATTACAGGCTCTCGTCCCTGAGCATCATTTTGACCCTGCGGCCCTGATTGGAGCTCAGCCAGCAGTTTCTCCCTATCCTGCAGCTCTGACTTCAGTTGCCTTAAATTTCACATTTCTTAAGTTTTTTGTGTTATTTCTGTGTCTTCTAAAATCTTAAGGAAGCCAGCTTATTCTGCTACCATGTTCTACAGTACGCCCAAAAATTAAGATGTCGTCTTGAAAGTATTTCAACCTATCCATTATTCCGAATAACTTGGTCATCAAATGTCGGAATATCGATACCGCAGAGGCCAAACCAAACAGCACCCTGACATATCTGTAGATCTCAAAATGACCAGTAAATGCTCTTAAATTGCGAGTCAAAGTGCAGCCTAAAATGGTGATATGTAGATGTGAGGACCAATGTGGAAAATATTGTTGCTTCAGCCAACAAATAACCCTTTCCACGGATTTACGTAGCAAGAACTTCTGAATTTCAACAGGAACAAAATTCTAGATAAGAGAAATGCACTCAACACTTTCTAGTGTGCTTATGGGCCTTTAATAATCAATTTGTTGGTTCAGTATCCACATTCACACTTTCTCTCCACTTCCATTATCCGAGCATCTCTCATAGCAAATAAAATCGACCTAATTCTAGAGATAACTGGCATTGCGTTTTTCAAATGTAATATAAAATGTGCATAAACCTTTAGGCACCCAATAGAATTTTTCGGATTTTCAGGAAATTCTTGAACAAACTTTCTCAAACTTTGCCCTCAATTGTAGTCAATGATACTGACCGCTCCCATGTCTTCTCTTTGAAGAATTTGAGTTTAAAACTATCTTAACATCTTTTGATTTGGCGAAGTCAGAACAAAATCTTTTTTGGCAGGCACATAAACTTTTTCCTTACCAGCATGTCCTCTAAGTTCAATTTCAAAATCAAAGTATCCATGTAATTGTGTTTATCCATATCATAGGTCTGACATTAGGAACCTTCAAAATGTATCCTTGTGTTTAAATGTGTCCTCCCACTCTTCACTGGACACTATAGCCACTCATACTCTTCACTGAACGTCAGAGCCCATCATAGCTTCAGTTCAATACATTCAGTGTAATAACATCTATAGAATGAGCTCTACTGCACGCATTAGAAACTAGCAACACTATGTCCTCTTCATCCTCACCTACACAGTTAACTTTATTCCATATTTTCTATAATGCCCTTTTTTGTTGCACATTTTATTCATAGGATTATATGCTGGTCAATCTTTATTATTAGCCATGTGACCTGCAGCACCTCAACTAATACATTCACCCTTAAAAATACCTACCTTTTCTTCATTTGATCCTTCCTTCACCAAAAGCCTGTGCACATATTCTGCGCGTTTCCCTTTTAAGCTCCTTACACAGCCTTACTAGTGTTCTACATTTTTAGCAGGGCTAATCTTCATACCCAATCAGGTTCATCCTTTAGCCTTAATTGTTCCCTGACTTTTGTAATTGCATCTCACCGTAAATTGATCATAAATGTTCATCAATTTTGGCACCAAATTTGCTTGTGGCGCCAGCTTTCATAAGACTGTCACTTTTTGTTTTCTTGCTCAACTCTCATACTAAAATGGTATCCCTCCAAAATGCTACTCCCTTTGGGTAGGCAAAGAAAAATTAGATGTGTGAAATTCATGAAAGTTGCACGTACCCCCCTTCCATGAAGTTCGGAAGATGCTCAAATGCGCCCTGCTCCCTGTCCCCAGAGAACGCATAAGCAATTAATTTTTTCCTTCAACTAAAAGGTTAGTTCCACACACTGGAGCATAATGCACAAATGCTTTCTTTCAATAACTCCTCTTAATTGGAGGCATTGACATTCTGCATAATGAAAAAGAAACATACTCTTAGAGTGTAGTCCAGAACTCTATCATATCAGGGCAGGCAATACTTTAGGGAAAAATGTTAACACCTCAGTGTCAGTCGATAAAGTAAACACATCTAGGATTCCAGCAAAACTGTACATTTAGTGCATGCCATTCCTTCTCAAACAGCTATTCACAGATAAATGTAAATTGATTTATTTGAGACATTAAAAGCCTGCTAGTCTCCATTGTAACTAAAAGGATTGATGCTGATAAATGTCTTGTGTTTTCATAAAACGCCTCCGCCTCCAGTCTTTGCATCAGACCTTAGCAAAAGATGCAGTTTATATGAATAACATGCATTCTAATTCTGAATAAATGTATAGTTAGCTGAGATCTTGGTTATCTTGTTGATGATATGTGCCATCTCCATTTGTCTTCATCTCAGCCTTTCAAGTTCCCTGTTATAGAGCCAACTGAATTTGGAAAAGCACATCAAAGATCGCTTTTCAACGATGGCTAATCCTTCTCCTATTGAACTCTATAGTGTTTTTAGTTTTTCACATTACAGTCTGGTTTAGGCCTATTGATTAATAGTTACCAGGGAACAGGCCCTATGTCTGCTTAGGATACATTACTTCAACAAGGCAAGGTGAGCCTATTTTTGACATGGTGCCCACCAGGATGTAGTTTGTTCCTGAAGGGGCTCAAATTTCGACATCTGCAATTATGAACGAAGGTGGGTGTGCACATTTTTAATTTACTATAAGTAAGTATATTAACCGTACGATTTAAAATCTTAACCGTATAGAAAAGCACATAGTCTACACCCCTTCGCCCAAGCTCCCTCTCCCTCAAGGCCTCCCATCCCTTAATGCTTACAACACGCCTGACCTGCTAATGCCCTATTTATTGGTGAATCCCTTCTTTGCCTACTAGTAAAATATTGGGTTGCACTATTGTTTCCTTAAGATCCATTAAAAAATGTGGTCTTTATCATTTAGTGGAAGATTGATTTGTGTTGCTCAAGCGTCAATCAATCATATCAATCAATCATAGGCATTTGTATAGCGCACTGCTCACCCGGAGGGTCTCAAGGCGCTGGGGGGGAACGCTACTGCTCGAACAGCCAGGTCTTGAGTTGCTTCCTGAAGGCGAGATGGTCTTGCGTTGTCCGGAGGTGGATGGGGAGGGAGTTCCATGTCTTGGCTGCCAGGATCTTCCTCCGACGGTGGCTCTGCGGATGCGGGGGACGGTGGCGAGAGCGAGGCTGGCGGAGCGGAGCTGGCGGGTGGGCTTGTGGAAGGTCAGGCGGCTGTTGAGGAACTTGGGGCCCAGGTCGTGGAGGGCCTTGTGTGCGTGGGTGAGGAGTCGGAACGTGATTCTTTTGTTGATGGGGAGCCAGTGCAGGTCTCTCAGGTGTCCGGAGATGTGGCTGTGTCGGGGGATGTCCAGGATGAGTCGTGCTGAGGCGTTCTGGATCCGTTGGAGTTTCTTCTGGAGTTTGGCGGCGGTGCCGGCGTAGAGGGCGTTCCCGTAGTCCAGCCGACTGGTGACGAGGGCCTGGGTGACCGTCTTCCTGGTCTCGGTGGGGATCCACCGGAAGATCTTTCGAAGCATGCGCAGGGTGTTGAAGCATGAAGACGAGACGGCGTTGACTTGTCTGGTCATCGAGAGGGAGGAGTCCAGGATGAAGCCTAGGTTGCGTGCGTGGTCCGTTGGCTTGGGGGTGGCTCCCAGGGCGGGGGGCCACCAGGAGTCGTCCCAGGCGGAGGGTGATGATCCCAGGATGAGGACCTCCGTCTTGTCTGAGTTCAGTTTCAGGCGGCTGTTCTTTATCCATTCGGCGACGTCTTTCATCCCTTCGTGTAGGCTGGCTCTGGCCGCGTCCGGGTCGCTGGTGAGGGAGAGGATCAGCTGGGTGTCGTCGGCGTAGGTGATGATCTTGAGGTTGTGTTGACGTGCGATGGTTGCGAGGGGGCTCATGTAGACGTTGAAGAGGGTGGGGCTGAGCGATGACCCTTGTGGAACGCCGCAGATGACTTCGGTGGCCGCTGACCGGAACGGGGGGAGGCGGACTCTCTGGGTTCTTCCGGCGAGGAATGAGGTGATCCACTCCAGGGCCTTCTCCTGGATGTCGGTGTTGTTCAGGCGCTGTACCAGGGTGCGGTGGCAGACAGTGTCGAACGCTGCGGAGAGGTCCAGGAGGATGAGGGCCGCAGTTTCCCCGTTGTCCATTAGGGATCTGATGTCGTCTGTGGCTGCGATGAGGGCGGTCTCCGTGCTGTGGTTGGCTCGGAAGCCGGATTGCGAGTGGTCGAGGGATCCGTTGGTCTCGAGGAAGGCGGCTAGCTGTCTGTTGACGGTCTTCTCGATGACTTTGGCAGGAAACGGGAGGAGCGCGATGGGGCGGTAGTTCTTGAGGTCGGAGGGGTCTGCAGTTGGTTTCTTCAGCAGGGCACTGATCTCGGCGTGTTTCAAGCACGCCGGGAAGGTGGTGGTGTTGGAGGAGGCGTTGATGATGTCACGGAGGTGGGGTGCGATGATGTGGTCGGCGGTGTTGAAGATGTGGTGTGGGCAGGGGTCCGTAGGGGATCCGGAGTGGATGGTGTTCATTGTGCGTGTTGTGTCTTCGGTGCTGACTGGGGTCCAGGTGCGGAGGGTGGCGGCGGGGGGGCATCAGTTCGGTGGTGGGGTTCGTGGTTGGTGGGCCGAAGCTGTTGTGAATGTTGGCGATCTTGTCGTGGAAGAAGGCTGCGAGGGAGTCGCAGAGGTCTTGCGAGGGAGTGATGTCATTGTTTCCGGCGTCTGGGTTGGAGAGCTCTTTGACGATGCTGAAGAGTTCCTTGCTGTTGTGGGTGTTGTTGTCCAGTCGTTCCTTGAAGGCTGTCTTCTTTGTGGCGCGGATCAGTTGGTGGTGTTTGCGGGTGGCGTGTTTGAGGGCCGTCATGTTGTCTGTGGTCTGGTTGGTGCGCCAGGTGTTCTCCAGGGAGCGGCAGTTCTTCTTGGCGGTGATGAGCTCGTCGGTGAACCAGGAGGCTTTCTTGCTGCCGCGTCTGCTGGGGGGGTTCTTCTTCAGTGGTGCGAGGGCGTCTGCGCAGTTGGTGATCCACTGTGTGAGGTTGTTGGCGGCTTCGTTGGGGTCCGTTGAGCTGGTGGGGGGGTTCTGGCTGAGGAAGGTGGTGAGCTGGTCGCCGGTGATCTTGTTCCAGCTCCTGCGGGGGGCTTGTTGAGGGTGGTGGTGGGTCGTCATTTTACTGAAGCTGAAGTGGACGCAGCTGTGGTCAGTCCACTGGAGATTGGTGGAGTGGCTGAAGGTGACGTATTTGCTGGATGAGAAGACTGGGTCAAGCGTGTGGCCGGCGTAGTGGGTGGGGGTGGTTACCAGTTGCTTGAGTCCGAGGTTGGCCAGGTTGTCCAGCAGAGCAGTGGTGTTGCGGTCCTTGTTGTCCTCCAGGTGGAAGTTGAGGTCCCCCAGGAGGATGTAGTCGGTGGAATTGATGGCGTGCGGGCTGACGAAGTCTGTGATGTCTTCGCTGAACTGTGTGCGTGGTCCCGGTGGTCTGTAGACGAGGGTGCCTCTGAGCGTGGTCTTGGGGTCGGTGTGTATCTGGAAGTGGAGGTGTTCGGCGGAGGTGAAGGTGTCATCGGAGGTGGTCGTGATGCGGATGGTGTTCTTGTGGATGATGGCGATGCCTCCTCCTGTCTGGTTGACGCGGTCCTTCCTGGTGATTTTGTAGCCCTCTGGGACGGCGATGAGGAGGCGTTCATCCAGGTTTCCGTCAGGAAGGCGATGTCTGGTGCTGTCGAGTCGAGGAGGTTCCAGAGTTCGACGGCATGCCTGTGAACGGAGCGGGTGTTGAGCAGGATGCACTTTAGGTGTTTGTTGCTGGGGCTCGGTTTAGCAGGTGCGGTGTTGGGTCGGAGGCCGGTGAAGCTGCAGGTCAGGCAGGTGAAGGGTCCGTGGGTGCGTCTCGGGGTGGCTCGGTAGCAGGCGGTGTTTCGGCCGGCGTTGAGTGCGTGGAGGGTTTTGGCGTCGTAGATGTGCAGGGTGTGCTGGCGAGGGCGAGGACCAGGGGGTCTGGCGCTGGGCGCGGTCCAGGTGCGGACGGGCGCAGACGGGCTTACCTTTGGCGCACCTTCGGCGCTCCCGCTGCGCGGTCGCTCTGGGGGCGTCATAAGTAAGGAGCCTGGAGGGAGGAGCAGCTGGGTGGCGGGAGCGGGGCGGCGAATGGAATCACAGGGGGGCGGGGCCGCAGGGAGGCAGCGGCGGGAAATTCCAAGAAGCAGCGGGCAGCGGGAAATTCCCAGGAGCAGCGGGCAGCGAGCAAAGGAATCTGCAGGCAGGAGGCGGCAAAGGCAGGCAGGAGCGGCAGCAGTGAGTGGGGCGACCAAGCCCTGTGGAGCGTTACCCAAAACCCGTTAAAAGTTCAATAAGATTTAGTCCCCGCCCTCACGGCCTCCTGTCCCTTGATAACTAAAATCACACCAGATGTGCTAATACCCCTTTTGTTGGTGAGTCCCTTCTTTACCTTCAAGCAAAGTCATGCATTTTAGTTGTGCCATTATTTCCTTAAAATCAATTTTAAAAGTCATGCCATGTTTACAGTTGTGATGATGCTGCTGCCGATAATGGTAGCCCTTTGGGCTTGATTTTAATGTTCTAGCTATTCATGCTGCTGGGCCCCGCTGCTACCTTTGTTGTAGGGTTATTATTGTCAGCCTGCGGGTGCACTGGCAAGATGTTCTGATTAGATGTATGAATTTTGCCACTCTTGCAAGAAGGAAGGTATTTATTTGTTTCTGTGATACACCAATCCAAGGCCTCCTTGCAGGACCACGTGCCCTTTACCCTGAGTATCCGGTTGTAGCAGTCGTTGAAGTTCGTTAGCCAGTTTGGGGCAACAGCATGGTAGGTGGAACCAAGTTTCTTTGTTTTAGTTGCATAACCGGCAGGACACTGCCCCGCCTTTTCGTTCCCATGTTGGATTAAAGTCCAGAATTCTAAGAACTGTGTGCCGCATAAACAGAATTTTACTTCGCGCTTGGGCTCAGAGTGCTTCTCACAGGTAATGTTGGCCTTTCCCTGGGATGTAAGACCTGTACAATTCTGTCATGATGGTGTTATGTTGGAGAGAGGCTTCATCCTTTTCAAACTAGATGGACTGAACCTGCCGCTTCACTGCATTTGACCAGGCAGAGTGTGGGATCTCATGTAGGGGCATACTATCAGCTTCTATTTTCAGGGTCTCTATTGCTTGACCCGGCTGGAATCCACTTTCTTGATCGTTTTCAAGTGGTGTTTGAGAGTGTTGTCGGGGGCCTTAAGGACCCTGATACAGAACATAAATAAATCCCCCTTTAACATAAATTCTGGTCTGCTGAGACCTAGTTCAAACCGTTGCCTGGTGTTCCTAGCTTGTCTGGGCAACTGCAATACTGTCTTGTGTGCTTTAGTCTGGGCTTCTGTTATGATTTTGTCTGAAGCTCCTGAGAAGGCCAGGTTGCCATAATTGATTGCCGGAATTAATTTTGCCCCAAGGACTCGGCTGTTGGGCCTGACAAGCGCTGACTTAGGCGCCTGAATGAGAGAATTATTCTGTTGATTTTTTTAATTTAGTTCTTTTATATGTTTGGCTGCTGTGGCCCTCTCTGTTAGCCAAACTCCCAAGGTAAATATAGGCTATTGTCCTTATTCGATGGTTGCCAAATACCCACGTCGCTTGCTTTTTATGAGGATATTTGGCAAATACTATTATCTTTGTCATGTTCTTGTTAACTAACAAACTATTTTCTTTATTGTACGCTGCTAGGTTCTTTAAGACTCTCTGAAGACTGTTATAACATTTAGTGTTATACTAGTGTCATAGAACACACAAGATGTAGCTTGTGGTGCTGGTATACACAAACTACATGTTGGTCTAATAACTGCTCAGCAAAGAGATGGTTTAGGCAGACAAACCATTTACCAACCTTCCTACATTTTCTGTGTTCCTTGATTATTTCCCTTACCAGGAGAGTCTGATAGCATATTTCTCTACACAAGGTTTTGGTAGCAATTTTGCTGGTCTGTTGACGTATTTCAGCAGTGTTCACCAGTCAGCAAGTGTAATTTTTGGGGCTGGGTCTTGGAAGGATTAAATTGCATGGGCGAGTGTTTGTTTTTGGGGTGTGACGGAGCCCATTTTATGGAGCACAGCAAATCGCTGCTGTATGAGCAGCTGCCCAGTGAAGTGAGTAGAACAATGCACCATTCTTGTGAATTAATGTGTTGTCCATTGAAAAATGGACACGTGAGAAGCTCCTACCCAGGCTTGAGATACGCTGCTCTTTCTGAGATTTGAAAGCAATTGACTGCAACCTTATCAGGATGGCACCAGACTGTCAGTACCAGGAAAAACTGCAGCACTTAAAATAGACTATTAGTCATCAGTAATGTTAATTCCTTTAAGTTCCTGTCCAAAATAATCAATGCAAAGCATTGTTAGTGTTTTCCTTCCATCATATCCAGAGGTTTGCACCAGTGTGTCTCAGCTTGTCACCACCTCCCCTTTATTACAATGATCTATATGTATGTTTGTGGACCTGCAGTCAACTCTGGAACTGCTCATAGATCTGGACCTGCAGAACTACTTCCAAATTGACCGTGCAGGTCGTTGAAGTCATCCCAGTGCTTGTTAGCAACACTGGCAATACAACTTACAAAAGTGCTTCCTTCAGGGAGAGACTGTCATCTATACAATCAAAGTTACTGCTCCTGAGGCCAGTTGTGAAAGTTGGACAGGCCTCCTCACTGTTTGGTAGCATGGACGCTTGTAATTTCATTTTTTCCAGTGCCAGGTTACAGGTGTCAAGTCCTTTCCAGGAGTTAAAGTCCAATTGGTCGCTCACTGCTCTACCTACCAGCGTGTTGCCCCAAAGAATTGTGGTCCCTGAAGTCAGCGTCGGCGGATACGCCTATGCCCGAGTCATGAGTGCAAGTAAGTGTAGCGTTAGCCATCCCTGGACACGTGTTTAGAGGTAGTTGCCTCTCGTCAGCAAGGGAGTAGGTGAGTGTGTAGGGTTGCTGTGTAGGCTGCTAAAATAAGTGTTCTCAGGTAAAGTACCTCTCGTAGCGCGCAGGTGCGTAACCATGAGCTCGTCCGCTCCACCGGCTGAAGGAGCCTGAATGTTAACAAAAGTCCAATTGGTCGCACACTGCTCTACCTACCAGCGTGTTGCCCCAAAGAAATGTGGTCCCTGAAGTCAGCGTCGGCGGGTACGCCTTTGCCCGAGTCATGAGTGCAAGTAAGTGTAGCGTTAGCCATCCCTGGACACATGTTTCGAGGTAGTTGCCTCTCGTCAGCAGGGAGTAGGTGAGTGTGTAGGGTTGCTGTGTAGGCTGCTAAAATAAGTGTTCTCAGGTAAAGTACCTCTCGTAGCGCGCAGGTGCGTAACCATGAGCTCGTCAGCTCCACCGGCTGAAGGAGCCTGAATATTAACAAAAGTCCAATTGGTCGCACACTGCTCTACCTACCAGCGTGTTGCCCCAAAGAAATGTGGTCCCTGAAGTCAGCGTCGGCGGGTACGCCTATGCCCGAGTCATGAGTGCAAGTAAGTGTAGCGTTAGCCATCCCTGGACACATGTTTCGAGGTAGTTGCCTCTCGTCAGCAGGGAGTAGGTGAGTGTGTAGGGTTGCTGTGTAGGCTGCTAAAATAAGTGTTCTCAGGTAAAGTACCTCTCGTAGCGCGCAAGTGCGTAACCATGAGCTCGTCAGCTCCACCGGCTCAAGGAGCCTGAATATTAACAAAAGTCCAATTGGTCGCACACTGCTCTACCTACCAGCGTGTTGCCCCAAAGAATTGTGGTCCCTGAAGTCAGCGTCGGCGGGTACGCCTATGCCCGAGTCATGAGTGCAAGTAAGTGTAGCGTTAGCCATCCCTGGACACGTGTTTCGAGGTAGTTGCCTCTCGTCAGCAGGGAGTAGGTGAGTGTGTAGGGTTGCTATGTAGGCTGCTAAAATAAGTGTTCTCAGGTAAAGTACCTCTCGTAGCGCGCAGGTGCGTAACCATGAGCTAGTCAGCTCCACCGGCTCAAGGAGCCTGAATATTAACAAAAGTCCAATTGGTCGCACACTGCTCTACCTACCAGCGTGTTGCCCCAAAGAATTGTGGTCCCTGAAGTCCGCGTCGGCGGGTACGCCTATGCCCGAGTCATGAGTGTAAGTAAGTGTAGCGTTAGCCATCCCTGGACACGTGTTTCGAGGTAGTTGCCTCTCGTCAGCAGGGAGTAGTGGACGACAATTCTTTGGGGTAACACGCTGGTAGGACTAGCAGAGTGCGGCCAATCGGATTTTCCTTTCCAGGAGTTCCTGGAAGAGCAGTAGTCTGAAATGATGGGACTGTGAAGAAAAGATATAGTTGAATAGCCGCTTCATTCATTCTCTCCTGGTGTACGTGCTTGAAGTAGTTACTTTGAGAAAACTTGTTATTTACTAATGAAAGTGGCAGATGCATTGGTAGAGAGATGGGTAGACGCATGGGGGAGCGCTGCATTCAAGAAATAGCTTGCTTCAGAAACAGATGACTTCGATCTGTTTGAATTAAGGGCCTTGTATCTCTCATTAAAATGTATAATCGCATCTCATCTATATCTGATTAATTAATTGCTCTGCATACTGACATGTTGATAGTGCACTATCGTGGCAAGAACGCAGGAGCCAGATAAGGTCAAGGGAGGCATATATAATCTTGTCTGTAAAATTCCCAGTTCTCCAGAACTGTAAAATATATAAGCAACTCCTATAAGAGCATTTGGTGGGGCAGCTCAACAACGATGTTCAGTCATACATCTTAGAAGGTTTGGGAGCACCACCAATTGATTTGTGAATCCCCCTCAAAAAATGCAAAATGTCACACTTTAACATCAGGTTTTCCAGACCTCAGTATACATACATAGTTTGACTGGTTGACATTCGTCTGCGCTTTTCCTCCGTTCCCCTTTTCTCCCAAGGTGGACACAAGAGTTTAAACCATCCACAACAGGGCTTCTAATTGCTTTGGAGTGGATGAGACATTATACTATCTGGACCTGCTTTACCTGTTGCTACAACCACACAGGGTATTTCCACACAGGTCAGATCGTCTCACCAAGATGTCCTGCAAGATGCTCAGTCTAGCCTGCATTGCTGAACTTGAACGCCTAGCTCCTGAGCACTTAGAGTACTACTACTTGAATCTTACTAAAGTCTGCCAAAAATCGTTCTGCTGGAATCCAAATGTGTTTCCACTTGATCACTGTCAGATGTGATTCCCAGAAAGTGTAGTATGTTGTTGGTGTAGGTATATTTATTTAATATTTTTTCAATCCAACTTTCAGACATTATTTATTTACTCAGTATGCCAAAATCATAAGATTAAGTTTGTCTTTGCTTAAGAGTAGATTGATGCTGTACCCTTGTATCAATTGAAGGCAGGCACTGTTGTGGAAAGGCACCTTTAGAGCAAAGGAAGATTTCTGTCCTTGTGTGCTGTCTGATGACACATCCACACCATCCCCTCTTTTGCCTATTTCCCTGGGTAGCACTTGCCTTGTGAAATACAGAATAATTAATCAATCCTTGGGTGCTTCCAGGTGGCACACCCACACCAGAGGATAGAGTTGGAGGGTAATCTATTATTAAAGTAAGACGGAACAATTTTACACAATAATATGGTTAATTGGGAAAATCAGCCAGTCTCAAAAAGAGACAAAAGTCTGAAGTTCAAAGTTCTGGATTACAAACAGTAGTGTACATATACTGTATAGCTGCAAAAAAACCACAGGTTCAAATTCCTATATGACGCAGATAGCAAGTAAATAGATAAGATGTTGCCAGCACACGTAAATATTTCCAAGAATTGTGTATGTGTCTATGTTAAGCAGAAGCCCCTCTTTTGGGTTTTTTCTTTTAGTTCTGACTGACAAAGCTGCTGTAGCTTGCACTTGTTCTCAAGGGTAATGGCCTTTCATGACAGAATCAAGTAGACCACTAAAATACGCAAATGGCTTGTGGCCTACTTTTGGGTGAGGACAGCCGTCACCAACTGCCCATTACAGTGGCAAAAAAGGAAAAGTTTGTTATTGTCTGGTGTTCCTAACACTGGTGCATTTGTTATCTCTGTTTTTAAATTGCTAAATGTTTTTCATCTCTTTAGTTCATGTTATCCTGTCTTTCTGTGTTTTAGGCTGTTTGATACATGCAATCATTGGGGATATTAAAGTACTGTAATCAAAAACACATTGTCTTAAATTGTTACATAAGCCCAGGAACTAATGCATTTTTTCACAGTCTCAGGCTCTGTCATCTTTCAGATGGATGCTACTCTTCCAGGCATACCTTGGCAGTCAGAGGCTGACCGCGTGTTCCCAAGTATTGAAGTTCTTCCTGACAGTACTGTAATTTGTCCCTGTACACCTAATATTCTTGTTGAGCAAGTATGCACAACAGGGACACAGTGCCTTTTCTACACTTCTCTTCTGTCGGACTACAGATCAGTAGGTCATTGACATACTGCAACACTGTGCTGTCACATAAACAATTGGTAAGGTCATTCTTGACTGTCCTATTAAAGACGCTAGGGGACTCGCAGTACCCTTGAGGCTATGGAAAATGGAGTTGCGGAGAACCACAATTGGAAAATAAGGCCAAAGAGTGACTGTCTGGGTGCAGGGGAATGCTAAAGAATGCATTGTGTGTCTATGACTGAAAAGTATTTAGCATCTTGGGTACATTGGCAAGGATGACAGAAGGGTAGGGCACTACATGGAATTCTGGTATCACTGTGTCATAAAGCGGGCGCAGGTCTTGAATCATATGTCACGAGTTGCCCTTGGCCTTTTTTACGGGGTAAATTGGGGTGTTTCAGGGGGATGCACCTGGGTATATGACTCCCTGCTCCACCAGAGCCTTTATAACTGGCGCAATGCCATCCTCGGTTTCTTTGGATATAGGTTATTGTCTCACTCTTGGTAGTATTGCTCCTTCCTTCAGTTTTATTTTAAATGGTACTGCTGTGGAGCTGAGTCCTAAATCCTGAGGGCCTTTTGTCCATAAATTAGAGGGTACTTGTGGAAGGTCGTTTCTTTTAAAGGGCTGGAGAAATTTCTTGGTAACGCAGGCCTTGTATCCAGTGTGGTGCGTAGGGATATACTGTCTTGGAAAACCATCTATCATTTTGGGCTCAATAACAAACAACTGGTCATCTGATGTCTCCTACCTGCATATTGGGATAATGAAAGATGACAAAACAGGTGTGTCATTTGCCATCAGTGTCCTAAAGGTGGGAGACCTTTACCAAGCCTTTAGTTCCAGAATGAAGTATTTATCTAATGCTTCAGAATATGGGCCCTGTCGTCGTAAGAGAAGGTTCTTGGGTAATTCAACTAATTTCCCTGTCAATTCCGTTTTGTCTGCTATGATAGTGTACACTGCTCTAGTGAAAGCGAAAAGGTCTGTGGGTCTAGTCTTAACCTGGTCACAGCCTAAAAGGTGTGTGACTATAGTCATGTTGCTTCAACGAGATACTCCTGGTGTTGAACGTATCATAGATCCATCCTCTTCAGAGTCATGTTTTCTTTGCCTCAGCTTTCGTCCTACAAAGTTAGCTGAGGCATTTGGGGAGAATAAGAGACATCTGTCGACATATTTCCATCTCCACAGGTTTAGGGAAAAGAACCCTCATCACAGCCCCGTAAAACCCCTGTGTGTCCATTGATGGATTTGACAGTGGGAGCTCATTCTCACAGATACAGGACCTAGCTGCCCATGTAGTGAAGAGAAATGAATACTGGTTGTCATTTATGGCTACAATCACAATGGGTTATTTGTCTGACCTGTGGGTCACCGATAAGACTGGACACATAAGATTACTTTGCAGACATTTTAATTGGTAATATCCTCCCATGTAATTTTGCTTGAAAGAGTTCCCTCCCCTGGCAGTTACCCCTCCATGTGATTTCTCGTGCTGCAAGGTGGGCTCAACTGTCTGTTGTGTCCTGTACTGCATTTGATTCACGAGTTGCTGTAACTGCTGAGGCTGTATCTGTGGTTGAGGCGGCAATTGCATTTGGGGCTGCAGGAGGTATATCACCTGGGGACTCATGGCAGGTTGTGCAACAATGCTACCAGGTGGTGCCATTTGTTGGCCATATATCGCCCTTGACTGGTTGTTAATTGCATCTTCCTTTTTGAACTTTCCATCTCTGATGAAATGTCAGGGCATCTTGCAGTAGTGGCAAACTGAAAGAGACACGTTAGTGATTGATTCCTTACCGTAGAATATCACCAGGCGTCCGGCTGGATCTGAAAAGTTTTGCTAGCAGTACCCCTGTGCGTCCGTCGCTGGTGTCGTAAGCGCCGAGATGACGTCATGGAGACTACTTAGGTGCCACCCATGCGCACTGACGTCAGTTCTTTCTTTTTCCGCGCCAGCAAGCGCAGATCCGGTGAGAGCACGTACCTTAGTCACTTTTTGACTACCCTTTTTGAGACTTTTTGTCTCCTTGGTGCACGTAGGGATGCCTGGATTTAAGTCTAGTGGGGCCTGCCGTCGCAATATGTCGGTGGCGGACCCCCACGATGTTTGCCTCTACTGCCTGGAGACCTACCACGACTCCCGGTCCTGCCAGGACTGTCGGGCCATGGCCCCGAAGGCCTTGAGGGAGCGGCGCCGGAAGCTGCTGGAGGTCCGGCACTCGTCCCAGCTCTGTTCCAGGTCCAGGGACCATTTCCGAGAATGCTCGCGGGGCCACAGTCATCGCTCCTCAAGCTCCAAGTCTTCGCCCTCGGATTCGGGTAAGCGACGACATAAAAAGAAGTCAAAGAAGCAAGTTCGCTCTCTGACGATGGGGACAAGGGTTCTGCCCCTGCGGCTCCTTTGGAGCCTGGGAGTCCAGCGGCCTACCCGCCTTACCATGGTCCGTCGGCGACTCCCGAACAGGTGCAAGAATTTCTTGCTACCATGGGACGCCTTTTTAGGCCTCGGGCTCCCGCCGGCGCGCCTTTGGGCCCCGCGGTCCCGTGTCCGGATCCTGTGGGGCCGCAGGCGAATCCAGCTTCGGCGCCACAGGATCCTGCACCGTTGGCTCTGGCCCCGGCGCCACAAGGTCCAGCACTGCCGGCTCCGGCGCCACCTCTTCGCCGCCGCCGCAGTGGGTTCATTTTGTCCCGCATTGGGATACGGCGCCGGCTCGCTCCCGGCCGGCGCCGATTCCCGGTGCCGGTTCTGACGCCGTATGTTCCTTCTCCGGCTCCAGCGGTCTCTTCCCCATACAACAGAGGTGGAGGGCGACTGGGAGGGGTCCGAGGACCCTCTTGCCCCTCAGTGTGACTCCAGTGGGCAACTTGGAGGATGCTGGCGACCCCGACGTCTCTTCTGACCCGGGGTTTGCCTCTCCACGCCTACCATGGAGGAGGGCGCCTCCCACACAATGGTGCTCTGTCGGGCAGCTGAGGTCCTCAACCTCGATCTTCCTACGGTGGCCCTCAAAACTAATCTCCTCACTGAGGTGCTCCAGACGGCGTCCACTTCGTCGGAGCCCCTGCTCCCCTTTAATGACGCCCTCACTGATGTCTTGTTGGGGACTTGGTCGCGGCCAGCCACAGGGGCCCCCGTGGATTAGAATGTCGCCAGGCGTCATCGCCCGGAGCCTGGCGACCCAGCGTTTCTGACCACGCATCCTACACCTGAGAGCCTGGCCATCCAAGCATCGACGTCAGAGTGCTTTTCCCACGGCCCGATGGATAAGGACTCTAGGAAGCTGGAGCAGTTCGGTAAGAGGTTGTTCTCTTCGGCCAGCTTGGGGCTGCGGTCGGTGAACATCGCCTGCTTATTAGACCGCTATTCCCACGCGGTGTGGGATACAGTTGCGCAGCTGTTGCCTCAGTGTCCTGAGGAGATCCACGCTGTGCTGTCCCAAGCTGTTGCTGAGGGTAAAGATGCGGCTAAGTTCGCCATTCGTTGTGGTTTGGACACCGCGGACTCACTGGGTAGGGCGATTTCTACGACTGGCGCTGCGTCGCCACGCCTAGTTGCGGTCTACCGGGTTCTTGCCCGATGTCCAGAGCTCGCTCATGGACATGCCCTTTGATGGCACTCGCCTGTTTGGCGATAAGGCCGACCGTGCACTGGAGCGTTTAAAGGACTCGCGAGCCACGGCCAAGTCCTTGGGTCTTTCTGCAAAGAGCCCAGCCACTCCTGGTTTTCGTTCCTTTCGTGGCCACGGCAGAGGCGCCCAGGCACGTTCCTTCAGCAAGCCTGTGCAGAACCAGCCTCAGCGCGGCCGCGGACACGGTTTCCGCAGGGGCGGGTCTGGGAATCAGCGTGGGGGTCAGTCCACCTCCGCTGCTTCTACCTCCAAACCTTCCTAATCCGTTCTTTGTGGTACACCCCACGCCGGTGGGTGGCAGGATCCGCCACCTCCTCCCCACTGGCGCGATATCACATCGGACAAGTGGGTTTTGCAGATCATCCGCAGGGGTTACTCCCTTCCCTTTCCTTTCAGTCCTCCCCTCCAGCCATGCCACCTCGGTGCCACTGCAGGTCGGGGGATCCCTTGGTACTTCTCCAGCAGGAAGTCACGGCCTTCTTGGCCAAGGGGGCCATCAAGTGCGTTCTGGGCTGGAAGTAGGGAGTGGTGGTTATTCCCTCTACTATCTGGTCCCCAAGAAGGAGAAAGGGGGCCTGTGCCCCATCTTGGACCTCATGAACGTCAATCGCTTCCTGCGGAAGGAGAAGTTCAAAATGCTGACTCTGGCTCAGGTCCTGGCTGCCCTCGACCCTGGAGACTGGATGGTAGCGTTGGACTTGCAGGACGCATATTTTCACATCCTAGTCCTGGAGGCCCACCGGCGTTACCTACGGTTCACGGTAGGCCAGGAGCATTTTCAGTTTGCCGTGCTCCCCTTCGGCCTTACCAGTGCCCCTAGGGTGTTCACGAAAGTGATGGCGGTATTCGCGGCTCATCTGCACAGTTCAGGGGTGTCAGTCTTCCCTTACCTCGACGACTGGTTGTTGAAGGCGGGCTCGCCCCAGGCAGTCGTCAACCACCTTCAGACTACGGCCGACCTCCTGCATTTGCTGGGGTTCTCCATCAATGTGCTGAAGTTGCACCGGAGTCCCTCTCAGAAGCTCCCCTTCGTCGGAGTGGTTCTGGATTCGACGCTGTTTCGGGTTTATCCTCCCGTGCAGGGAGTCCGGGATATTCAGGCTATGATTCTGATCTTTCAGCCTCTGTCCCGGGTTTAAGTCAGGATGACCCTCCGGCTTCTGGGCCTGATGGCCTCCTGCATCCTGCTGGTGACACATGCCCGATGGCATATGCGGGCTCTGCAGTGGGACCTGAAGTTCCAGTGGGCGCAGCATCAGGGCAACCTGTCCGATCATGTCCAGATCTCATAGGGCACTGCACGGCAATTGCAGTGTTGGCTCACGAATCGCGATTGGGTCAATGGCAGGTCCCTCTCCCTTCCCCAACCGGAGCACACAGTGGAGATGGATGCGTCCCTCCTGGGATGGGGAGGCCACTTGGGAGAGGCGGAGATCAGAGGCCTCTGGTCTCCGGCAGAGTCCCGGCTCCATATCAATCTGTTGGGGCTTCGGGCGATCCGACTTGCACTGAAGGCATTCCTTTCCTCTGTCCGGGGAAGTGTGGTTCA
Source organism: Triturus cristatus (assembly GCF_964204655.1). NCBI lineage: Eukaryota > Metazoa > Chordata > Amphibia > Caudata > Salamandridae > Triturus > Triturus cristatus. The sequence goes on along the minus strand of NC_140580.1, from coordinate 141,426,812 downwards.
GGTGTTCACAGACAACACCACCGCCATGTGGTATTGCAGCAAACAGGGCGGGGTGGGGTCCTGGACCCTATGTCAGGAGGCTGCGCCTCTGGACATGGCTGGAACATCAAGGCATCACCTTGATGGTTCAACACCTGGCAGGTTCTCTGAACGCCAGGGCAGACTAACGCAGCTGCGGGTGCTTGATGGATCACGAATGGCGTCTGAGCTCGGACGTGGTGCAAGGTCTCTTTCAGCAGTGGGGAGAGCCTTGGTTAGATCTAATCGCCACCCAAGAGAACGTGCAATGTCTTCAGTTCTGCGTGTTGGAATTTCCAAGGCGACACTCGCTAGGCGACGCTTTACATCGCGAGTGGAGTTACGGTCTATTGTACGCCTTTCCGCCTATACCGCTTCTGCCAAGAGTGTTGAAGAAGATTTGGCGCGAGCGGGCCCAAGTCATCCTTGTGGCTCCGGATTGTGCACGAAGATCCTGGTATCCTGAGCTACTCAGCATGGCAATCGATCCCCCTATCCGACTGCCCCTTCGGGAGGATCTTCTGTCGCAGCAGCAGGGGACGGTCCTCCACCCGAACCTGTCCAGCCTCCACCTCAATGCGTGGAAATTGAGCGACGACAGTTGACAGCTTTCGATCTTCCTCCCGAAGTCTGTGAGGTCATTCTGGCAGCCAGGCGTCCCCCCCCCCAATAAAACGGTATACGCCTGCAGGTGGAACAAGTTTGTGGCATGGTGCACAGCTAAGGCTGTGGATCCCCATTCTGTCCCTCTTTCTGAAGTCCTTCTTTCTTTGGCCCAGCAGGGCTCTGCTCTGGGCACTATCAAAGGTTACCTTTTGGCCATCTCTGCCTTTTTACGGCTTTCAGATCAGCCTTCTCTTTTTAAGTCCCCGGTTGTTAACCGTTTCCTAAAAGGCATTACGCACAGGTTTCATCCCGTACCGTTCATAATGCCTCAATGGGAGTTAAACATTGTCTTGACATACCTGATGTGCGCTCCCTTCGAGCCCCTTCATACCTGTCCTTTGCGTCTTCTCACTCGCAAGATGGCCTTCCTGGTAGCTATCACCTCTGCCAGAAGAGTGAGTGAGCTCCAGGCTCTTTCTTCCAAACCTCCTTTCCTTTTCTGTTCATCCAGATAAGGTGGTTTTAAGGACCCGTCCTTCTTTCTTGCTAAAGTTCGTCACGCTCTTCCACATCCGGCAGACCATCACTTTTCCCACCTTCTTTCCGCATCCTTCGAAAGAGGAAGAGAGGCTCCACCATCTGTACCCAAAACGTGCGCTCTCGTTCTACCTGCAGCGCACACGACAGTTCCGGGTGGATGACCAGCTCTTTGTTTGCTACGTGGGCGCCAAAAGAGGTCGGGCTGTGCACAAGCGGACCATCTCTCGGTGGGTCGTTCTCTGCATCAAGGCCTGTTACTTGTTGGCTAAGAAGGAGCCTCCTGTGGGGCTGCGTACCCATTCCACCAGGGCGACTGCAGCCACTACTGCCTTGGGACGCGGTGTCCCCTTGCAGGACATTTGTCAGGCAGCTACGTGGGCCTCGCTGCACACGTTTACCAAGCATTACTGCTTTTGACAGTCAAGTCCGGAGAGACTACTTTTTTGGCCGTTCTGTTCTCCGTGACTTTCTGGTGTAATCTATTTGCAGACTCACCACCGGGGTTGGTATTGTTGGGGTATTTATTCTAAGGTAAGGAATTTATCACTCACGTGTCTCTTTCAGATGCTCAAGTTACTACTTGTGTAACGATATATCTGTAAGAGACATTAGTTAGTGATGGATTCCTTACCGCCCCACCCATCCTCCCCGTTTTGCGAACTGATTCCTATGGTTAAGGTCATCCCTTTCAGGGCCCTAGTTTCTTGGCACCAGTGGTCAGTTTCTTGCATGGCTCTGCGTTCCTGGCGAGGGAAAGTAGTGTACATAACTGACGTCAGCGCGCATGGGTGGCGCCTAAGTAGTCTCCGTGATGTCCTCTCGGTGCTTACGCCGCCAGCGATGGACGCAGAGCCGCACGACGCCAGCTACTGACGTGCAGGAGTACTGCTAGGGAAACTTTCCGGATCCAGTCTGACGCCTGGGGATATTCTAAGTTAAGAAATCTATCACTAACAAATGTCTCTCACAGATATATCGTTACACAAGTAGTAACTTGTGCGTCTACAGTCTGTAATGTGTTTACTCTATTTCCCGACAACATTTCATTTCCTCCTCTTCCATTATTCCTGTTACTGCTTCTCTGAGCATTCTGGTTGGGTGGCGTTAATGTACTCAGAAAGAGCATACCTATGGACACTGAAGCTAACTGGGTGGTGGCAGTGGCATTTCTTCCCTCTGTTTTCTTGGTCAACTTCTACTGGACCAATTTGGCTGTATATTTCTCTATTTAATCCTTCTCACTTTTTTCCTTTTCCTGTCTCCTTGTCCAGAAATGTATTGTGTGCCTGTATCTCTGTCCATTGTTTGGCATCTAAGGCCACTATATTATCTAGTTTGTCCTGCACTTCAGCTGATGGACCCATTTTAAGTCTCGCCTGCCGTTGCAGCGCTTGCGTTGCTTGCTCTGGGAGGCCTCTTGTAATCGATAACATTCAGAAGTGGAGTGTAGTCTCCACCTCATATTTTCATTGGCTGGCGTCATTGTTTATGGTAAACGCTGGTTTTTCATTGCAAGTGAGGCTTTTTAGTCGCTCCTTGTTACCGCCCTGTCTCCTTTTGGCCCCCCCCCCACACGGACTGGATCTTTTGGTTGCGGCGCTACACTGTCTCCTTTAACTAGTCGGTAAGCACTCTTTGGGCAATGGCAGCCCGTGTTTAATTTTGTGCATACCGCTTTCACTGAAACAATAGCTGCCGCTCCACCCCGCGAGTGCTGTGTGGGGCGGCAGCTATTGTAAAGTGAAAGTGCCACACCTTGTTAATACACTGAAAGCGAAGCATCATCTATACATAAACGACGGCGCATTTACACCAGAATCGTGTGTGGGGGGATCGTCACAGCACTAAACGTGCACACGCGTCAACCCTTTGCACATTTGTCATAACTCCATCGATCGAACGGGACTGATCCTCTGGTTTCTCCGGGCTGAGATCTCTGCACGCGGAAATGTAAATTGCATGGCTCTCCTAGTCTCTTTTTAAAAAAGTACCTACGGCCAGGAGCTGATGCAGTGACCGAAACAACCAAGTAATGCTCTGAGCTGAAATGATCGCCGTCCAAAATTTAACCGCGGGGGCTTTGGCGGGGCTGTTAAGTAGGCGAGGATTTTACATGTAAATTGCAGGAGAGAGAGGACGGTAAAAATTTGAAATACAGTTTGCTGCGTCGTGAAGACTTTACAGCGTTAATATCGTAAAATCCACCACAGCGCTGCCAGGAGCTTTCCCAGACGTGGCTGGCTGGGAATCTGCGATGTGCGGCATTTTACAGAATTCGCCCGGTGGTTGTAGGGGGAGACTACACCGCACTACTGCCTCTGTTTCCAGATATCATTCCGTGGACAGGGGTCTGCAGAGGTTCAAGGGTCGCAGCGTCCAGCCTGGAGTCCGTGGAATAACTGGAGTCATCGAAGTATTCGCCAAAACCCGAAGCAGTACCTGTACGAGCAAGGGAAGCCATGCCCCCCCCACCCCATAACAAATGTAGGACACACAGAAAACACGTACCCCTCTGTAGCGGGTCGCAAGGAGACACGGGCACAAGAGGGGTGTTTTCAAGGGGTTTTATTGCTTTCACAGAACGTTTGTGCAGGCGAGTGCTTCGATAATAAGGAAGGGGAAGATCCGGGCTGCGGGGCTCTGGGCTGACACGACATCTTCTCTCTCTCGTGGGGCGAGTCTTCTCCAGATTGCCGGGATGTTGATGGGGTCTCCGGACTCGTGGTGGGCCCAAGGAAGAAAGAAACCAGAAAGGGGGGGAATCAGGTTCCTGGAAGTACGTTCCGGTTATAGGGAAGGGGGGTGAGGGGTCACGCAGTGCTCTCAAGTAAATAACCCAGACTGTGAGGAAAGAAAGTGCTCAGGGGTAGGGTGCGCACTGAGAGCCGTAGACGGTAGGGTCAAGGAGGTTTCCAACCCCTTCCTCCCACCCAGGCTTTGATTCGGCCCCGTACCTGTTGTAGCCACCCTTCACTTGAAGTGTGGCACGGGGATTCGCCGGGTCGGTGGCCTCCTGGCTCAGCCCTCTGCACGTCCACGCTGTTCTCGTCTCCTCTTCGGCTTTCTCCGGGTTCGGGGTCTCCTCCTCCTCCGACTTTCGCTGGTTCACCTCCGTCTCCTCCCGTCACTCCTCCGCTTCCTCCGCTGTTCCGACCTCCTCCTCGTTCTCCCGTCGTTCGTCCTTCTCCGCTTCCTCTGCTCTCGATCGCTACGCTCTGCTCCACACTCCGCTCCTCCAGGTGTAACACACCCCGGCTTGTTCTCCGGTCCGGCTACTTCTGGTTCCGGGATGTTGACGTCACAAAGGGGGCCTGGTCCGGATTCTCCGAACTCCGCCCAATTAAAGAAACAGTCGCTTCTTTCTGTCTCCCCCTCATTGCTCCACCATTGCGTGTGAGACAGGTCCCCGTGAGGCTGTGGGGAAAGAGAAGACAGGGGTGACCGACTAAGGCTTGGTCTGGGGTCCCCCCTGACATTGTCACACCCTCCAATAACACCAGAAGTGATGCTGATATCTGAATGCCAGGGGGCATCAGGGAAAGGCGCAAACATGGTGGGGCTGTGCCAGGAGCTGTAAACAGAAGCAGGCAGAGTACGGGGCTTGTGATAGCTGTGCCTGTACCAGCCCGGGATACAGCCAAGAAGGGCTGAGCACATCAGGACCCGGGTGCACCTCAGCGGAAGGCTCGGCACACCTCACCCAGAGTACACCTGATGCAGGGGCCCGTGTGCATGCCGCGTAGGGTTCAGCACACCAGGCCCCGCGTTAACACTGAGCGGTGGCAACTGGTGCCTGCCAGGGGGCATCAGGGAGAGGCGCAAACACGGTGGGGCTGTGCCAGGAGCTGTAAACAGAAGCAGGCGGCAGAGTATGGGGGTTGTGGCAGCTGTACTGGGTACCGGCCGCATTGCCACCGTGCACCAGCGCTAAGATCAGCGTGCACACATTCTGCACATCTCACGGGGCGGAAGCGGCCCAAGAAAATAAAACTTCCATTTGATTCAAACAGCCTTTCAGAGGGTACCTCCCGGAGCTGCTGCCCTTGACGGACAAATTTCACCTGTCAGTCTGTGCTTGTCATGTAACAGGGTGGAGACATAGTCTGTACTCACAGCCTTCCTTCCCTACGGTATTGGTTTTCGCAGTCACTGTTCAGCGCAGGCAGAAATGCCTGTCTCTCATCTGTTTAGTGCGTCTCATAGTTTAGGGCGGTCTCCTCATAGACGAGGCACCCTCTTTCATCTCCTTTGCAGTTTTGTAATCCGAGGTCGTGCTGAAGCCCCACTGAAAAGCTATAGAGGCGGACGAGCATGTAAGACGCTCGGGGTCGTGCACCGGTGCACACAGACTGTATGCCGCTCCACACAGAATCTGTGCAGAGAGGCCCTCCTGAAGGGCTCACAGAGCCACGTGCGCTACAGGGCTCCTTCAGTAATAAACACCCCGGGTGCCCGTTAATCCCCCCCCCCCGCACACGAGGGCAGCGGCCTCTTTAAAGTGTGGGGCGGGGGGGGGGTCCCTGTCACTGGCTCCGAGGGGTGATGTTATGTTATGTTAGAAGAACTTCTATAGCGCACGACTCGCCCGGGGGCATCTAGGCGCTTGCTAAAGTTATCCCAAAGACTGGAAGGGAACAGGTGTTTGTTTAAAAAAGGAAGGCTTTTAGTTGTTTACTAAAGGTGGTATACACTGTAATTCTACGAAGAAATTCTGGAAGCTCATTCCATTAACTGGGCGCCAAGTTTGAAAAGGACTTTCCTCCAGAGCAGCATAACCTGATATGTGGCACTTGTAGAAGAGCTTGCGCACCAGACTGCAGTTTTATAATAGGAGCATGCTTAACAAGTCTCTTTTGGAGATATCTAGGGCCTCTACCACTAAGTGCCGAGTACGTAAGGCAGCAGATCTTAAAAAACGATCTTTTCCTCACTGATAGCCAGTGGAGTTCTCGAAGCAAGGGGACCGATGCGGAACCTGCTGGGCGGTTCATAACCATCCTAGCTGCCGTATTTTGGATGACCTGGAGTTAACTCAACAAGGTCTCTTCTGACCCGGCCAGTACGGCATTGTATAGTCCAGGCGACTGATGACCATTGCCTGAACCAAGGTTTTACGATGGATAGTGGGCAGAAAAGGAAGAATTTTACGCAACAGACGCAGGCTAGAATAGCAAGAGCTCGTAGTCACAGCTATGCGGTCCCTCATAGATAGAGACTGATCTAATTTTAGACCCAGATTTTTTTACACCTAGAGTCGGAGTAGGGACAACTCCCAATTCGGCCGGCCACCAGTCATCTGACCAGCTGACAGTTGCTTTACCTATCAGCATTAGCTCGGTCTTGCCAGGGTTCAGCTGGAGACAGTTCCGAGACATCCAATTTGAAATTTCAAGCATTCCTCTGGCAAATCGAGCTTTCTCTGCAACTAGGTCCAAGCCAACCGGGAAAATGAGCTGAGTATCATCAGTATCATCAGCATAAGAGATGATTTCAAAGCCCAATTTTTCCACTATCCCGGTTAACGGAGACATTTAGACATATAGACATATAGATATTAAATAGGGTCGGACTTGGACACGATCCCTGGGGTACACCTTTATCTAAAGTGATTGAATCTGACAAGTGTGGCCCGAGCATGATTGTCTGAGATCTACCGGTCATAAAGTTACATAGCCAGTTTAAGGCTCTATCCTGAATACCACAGGATTCCAATCTCTCCGCTAGCACTTCGTGGGAGATGGTATCGAAAGCTGCGGAGAGATCCAGCAGAATCAGTATTGCCGAGCCCCCCTCATCCATTTGTAACCTAAGCGAATCCGTAACTGCCACAATTGCAGTCTCGGTGCTGTAGCCCGGTCGAAAACCCGATTGTGAAGGGTCCAATATTTCATTTGATTCTAAATATTGGCGTAGTTGTTTATTTACCATGCCTTTCAGTACTTTCCCCAATAAAAATAAAAGAGAGATCGGGCGGTAATTGCCAAGTTCCTGCGGGTCAGCGATAGGTTTCTTCAGGATGGGACGCACAAAAGCCTCCTTCCATGTGTTTGGAATATTCCCCGATTGAATAGATAGGTTGTATAGTTGGAGAATAACAGGTGCACAACTGGCTGCTAACAGAGCCATCGTTTTAGGAGGCAGAGATCAGTTGGTTAGCCAGATTTAGCTGAAGCGAGTGCATTGGAGACTTCCTCTAGAGTAATTGGAGCAAAACACTCCAAAGTGCAGCCTGTCCTTCTTTCCAGCTCCCTACAACCAAAAGCATCATGGGGTGGCGCATTTTGAGATGGAAAGTTTGCATAGATTCTGGCGATCTTGTCTTGAAAGTAACTAGCTAACTGGTTACAGAAGTCCTGTGTTTCCACAGGGGATTGACTGCTGGCTTGAGGAGTTACAGATTCTTTAACTATACCAAAGAGCGCCTTAGGGGTATTTGCCGCTCCTTCGATTTGATTGATAATAAATTGGCGTCTTGCCCCTTTTAAGTTAAGATGATAGTAGGTTAAAGAAAGTTTATATAGCCTTCTATCTTGGATTTCTTTGCTGACACGCCAGACTCTTTCTAATCTTTTACATTTAGACTTTTCGGACCTAAGTTCAGTGGTGTACCAGGGGGCTGCGTGCCTTATCGGAGGCACGCAGGCCCTGCCGAGACCAAATGCGAGAGCAGACCCCTGCTACTTTCTAAATTTTTATTATTGTTGAAATAATCCGTCGAAGGGCGTGTTCTGGAGGGGCCAGGGGTCACCCGATGTCATTTACCGAGCGATATCAAGGTTACTTTTTAACGAATTGACGTCACGTGTCCAAGATCTTGCACAACACTCCAGTCACCTTTTTGGGCTTCAAAAATGTTTATTCATTTGCAGGTCACTTATGTTCCATCAACTGATCCAGCTACGTCCCCATCTCCCGCGTAAAGTGATCAATACAAAACCAACGACAGACGCGGACAGAGAAGGACCGGGATGAAACAGTACGGAGCAAAAGGCAACAACAGACCCCAGAACAGAAAACAGTTAGCCGGCCCAAACACAACAAGACCATCCGACGGACAGCCAACAGCGAGAAGGAAGCAGAAGCCCAGACTCCGGAACTGAAGAAACAGAGGGCACCCCAACCACAGTGACACCACAAGAAGCCACAGCAGCAAAGAGACAGTCCGACTTAAGACCAGCTATCAAACCACCCCAAGACCAACGACGGGAGGGGAAGAAGGAAACAAAAACCCACCAGGCCTGGTGGCAACCGAGCTGAAGCAGAGGAACCAGCGGGGAACAACCCAGACAGGGTGGAGCCGCAAGAACGGAAGGAGGTGCAGAACGGAACCCAGCACCCCAACCGACAAACAAAATTGCACCCAAACACCACCAGCAAGGAGAGAACAGGCGGGACACGGACCCCAGTCACACATGGGACCCCCACTGAGAGAGCCTAGGCAGGGACAAGGCAAAACAGCCCAGGAGGCCACAGCAAAGGATACCGAAGCGACCCGGCCACCAAGGGAACCCAACCGGCAAACAGTGAAAACCGGAAAGCCCACAAGGCCGCTCACCGATGTCGAAGAGTGGACAAAGTACCAGGACCAAAGCCAAGCCACCATAAGGGAATACGAACGCCCCACAGAGGACCACACACAAGGAAACATAATGGACCCGGAAGGAAGGGAAACACGGAACGAACGAGCAGGACAGCCCCGCACAGGGGCCAAGCAAACCGTCCTATCAACGTTCCACAGGGAGCAGAAGAGCCGTTGAATCGAGCACCCAGGTGGCTAATTATACAACCAACAACCAGGCCTGACCCAGCCGAACAACGCAGAGTCAACAGGAACAGGAGCATACAAGGAGGCAAGGCCACAGGCAGAAAACACCAAAGGCGAGAAGGACAGAAGAGTCGGGCGAAACGAGCCCAAGCAATGTCAACACTCCCAGGGAGCAACCCGAGCCAGCAGGCCCCAGGACCCCAAAACCAGGGACAAAGAAGAGGAGGATACAAAATCCACACCGGAAGCGCCGAACCCCGCCTGGGGGAAGAGAACCGGGAATTCCAGCATCCCCGGACACCCAAAAGCACTGCTGGAAACAAAAACCACCACGGGAAAACTAGAAAGCAGGGGCAGGACACAAAACCCGTGCCCACAGAGGCATAACATGGAACATTGAGCAACAGCCCCCAAGTCCACCAACCGCAGCAGGTGATACCAATGGAGAAGCACCCAGGCGAGTACCACCAACAGGACAAATGCCCTGGCCAGGCCAAACAAGCCCAGGACCCCTAGAAGAAAAGGGACCTTAGGACAGCACAAAGCCGGGAGCCCGGACGAGAAGGCTGAAGAGCCAACACCGAGGACACAAACCGGAATAAAGCGACCCAGGCAAGGACCGCACCACCGTGCCAAAAAGTCAACAGAGGCAAACCCCGCAAACCCCCTGGAGCACGAGGCAGGGGAGAAACCGCCCAGGAGAGCAACCAGAAGCCCCCGCAGGGCCGGGGCAAATCCCAGATTAGCCAAGGAACGGTCAACAGAAGGCAGACCAACTGACCCAGCACCGACCGGTAACCTACGCATGCCCCAAAGACCGCCATTCCGAAAAAGGGGAAATAAGAACAGAAAGACCACCGGCCAGACTGGCAGACCAGGTGGGAAGGTAGCCACCGGGGCAAGAATAAAAGGACACCCACGGGAACAGGCGGAGACGGGAAGGCCCACAGAGCACTGAGTCCAACCGAACTGGGAGGACCGCCAACGGACAGACCGCCTGTCACTGAGGCACAAGGCACCCAAAACACTCCCCCTGGAGGGCCCTTACCAAGGCGGACAACCTAGACATGAACAGCCGGGGGGGCCACACAAAACCAGCCGAAGGGGGACAGCCACCCAGGGTAGGGGACCCTCCACTGAGCCGCAGCATGTCGGACCGACACCAGGAGCCCAACAAGCGACAGCTGGTGGTGACCCAGCAGTGGCAACAGAAAAAGGCCCCCAGCAGAGCCCCAACCTCCAGGAAGCGAGAAGAAACCCGACCAGGAAGGGAACGCAAGGCCGCCAGCCGAGACAGTAATCCAGAGAGCCACCGCCGTGGACCTGGATAAGAAAAGGCAAGACTCCAGGAGCAGAATCGGAATCAAAAGCCCACTCAGAGACCACCGAAGCAGCCCAGTGAAGGATGGGCAGGGGCCCACCCCCATCAGACAAGTAGCAGCCCCCAGCAACCCCCGGAGGACACAATAACCAGGGACCGACCAGGACAGACCCTACACAACAATGGAGAGCAGGCAGGGACATGAGTATACCGGACAAAAGTACTGCAGGCCCAAAGGGAAGAAGGATGAGGGATCAACACTGCAAACCAAACAAAGCCGTGGACCCGTGTAACACTCCTCAATGCCCGCAAAACACCAAGACATGAACACACATCCTACCGGGCAAAAGGACGATCTATGTGCGATCACTAGCACAGTAATGGCAAAACAAACGGCCCCACAAAGAAGAGCGGATGACCACCCTACGGAACCCTTCTAGGCAATCTCAGAATAAAGACAGAGCACGAAAACACCAGGAAGGGCCTAAAACCATGTCAAGCAATGCACGGTATAAGTACACAACATGGGAATCGTAAAGAGCACTGTCACCCCGAATGGCATATCGGCACTGAACAACAGATGCTTACTGATAACCACTGGCCCACGTGAAACATCCTTAGAAGAAAGAATAAACGAGTGACTAAGAGTATGAACATAGGCCACCACAGTGGAAACAGCACACTAAGCCACCAGACAAGGAAATCCGTACTACCACAGAAGCCCTGTAAAGAGCACGTCATCCGTTGTGGGAGCCCAGAACCACCGGAGATGAGCGAGGACGCTGGGACATGGATCCAGGTCCCCAGTCTCAAGGTTGACCGCTCTAGCCATAAGGCTGTGCTCACCCGCAAAAAAGACAAAAGCTCCTATCAACCCACGAAAACCGGGAGGGAAACACAGACCCACTGCAGCCACAGGCGACTGAGACCCCTCAGGCAATGTAAAAAACACGTTCATAAGCCAAACTAGAACACACACCCCGAGGACGGTGTTCCTGCCCTACAACAGAGGGCCACCATGAACGTATCGGAAGATACTGAAACTGGGTAGAAACAGACTAGCCGAGCAGATGCGAGAGCACCAAAACAGCCTCAGCACACCACCACCTCCAGCCGCAAACCAGCATGCTGCGTGGGAAGGATGAAGAACGCAAGCACAAGACAGCCCAACAAAACCCCCATAATGAAAACCACAGGTGTTGAAGAAGATAGTACAGAAAAATAGGAGTCCCGCAGCAGCCCTGCCGGCCGCCAGTCCCACGGGACCGGATCAGTCTAGACTACCTCCAGCCACAGACTGAAAGACCCACAGACCTGGACCCTGCAAAAAACAGAGAGAAACCGAAAGAAGTCGCCTAGGAACCTGCGGATCTGCTGCACCTGAGGGAATTTGCCCTGAAGGAAGCGGGAGGGGACCGGCCCTGCCCCTCGGAGGCATACCATGGCCGAGGCGAGGAGCTCCTGATTGCAATCAGCCCGGCCCCACCCAATGGAGGCCGGTAAAGAAACTCTGGAAGAAGTGGCACCCCGCCGTGTAGCAGACCCCCGCCAAACTCCCGTAGGACGTGACGGAACGCCAAGAGTGGACCCAGGCACCGCCGAGGACTGCACCCGGCCCTGTCAGAAGGTGAGCCTTCGCCACAAACAGCAGTTGCCTGCGCCGAATGCCAGCCCCACGGGACTGACCACGCTGGCCGCATGAAGGCCGGGCCTTCGGTGTCAGGAACATGGGGGCTCAGCCGCGGAATCGGAGACGGTCCGCTGGCCTCCCGATGCAGAGCCGCCCCCCACACCCCCAGCGACGGGCTGGGGTACATGGGGAACCCGCCCTGCGTGAGAAGTAAAGACTCTTCAGTAAGGCCGTCTTTACTCTGAGTCTAAGGAGTACGGAAAGTGAAAAGGTTTTGGAAAACTACTCGGCATGCTCCAGGGGAGCTCAAACTCACCAAGGCCGCCCTCCGTTGTGCAAGTACTGCCAGATAAGGACCGTGTGCTAACCAAATGTGCCCCTGGAGCTCACCGCACCTCCCGGGGTTATATAATTAACTGTGTCACATTCAAAACTGATGGACACTAAAACCAATGCACCGGCGGGATTGCGGGCTGAGACAGAGGTCAACACAACTCGAGACCGTGTCTGTGCGAGGTGAGGGGTCAGAAGGGATCAAACAGAGCCCCAGACCACCCTGCCCGCCCCCCCCCCCTATTGACCCCTGGCCCGCTAAGGCAGAGCCTAACCGGTCCTAAAAGGCGACCGAGGGAAGGAAGGGGGGGCAGTCCAAAAGCCCCAGAGTCCGCTAGTGCCGGACCACCAACCAGGGACCCATGCTCCCGCTACAGCAGGAACCACTTACCTGAAGACGCATCTGGAGAGTAATCGTGCACAGAACCCAAAAAATAGGCTGAAGCGTTGGGCCGGCCTGCCTCTTATAGAGGTCAAGGGTGTAGTGGGTCGGCCATATTGGCAAGGGATGGGAGGCATGGGAGGCTGACTTTTTTGCTTTGAAGGGTTCTGGTGTGGAGCTGAAGCTCACTTTGTTAGTCATGTGGCGAGGAAGACTTACGAGGAGGTAATGAGGCAAGAGGAGAGTGTTTGGCAGAGAGCGAGGCAAGAGGAGGGAGTTTGGCAGAGAGGAGGTAGTCACAGGTCTTTGGCAGGGGTGATGAGATGAGTGGACGAACATGGCATTTACCAGTCAGGACATCTGACACCAAGGTTTCAGCTTGAAGTATAACGAGTCTTGAGGCTTCAGGGACAGCTATTATGATGTCTCATGTCTCCAGATGTAGAATACAGTTAAACATTCATACCTGAAAGAAACACGTTAGTTAGATTCCTCACCTTAGAATATCCCCGGGCGTCAGGCTGGATCCGGAAAGATTTTTCGTCCGCAATACCCTTGCGCGTCGTTAGGCGTTGTCTGCGGCTCAGCGTCTGTCGCCGGCGTTGTGATCGCCGGGATGACGTCGTTGGAGTACTTAGACACCGCCCTCGCGCTCTGACGTCCATTCTTCTTTTTTCCGCGCCAGCAAGCGCCGATCCGGGAAGAGCATACCCTTTAGTCATTTTTTGACTAACTTTTTGTACTCTTTTGGTTCGATTCTCGTGCCGGTAGGATGCCTGGCTTTAAAGCTTGTGACTCCGGTCACTGACTGATGTCGGTTACGGACCACCGCCGGTGCCTTTACTGCCTGGGGGCTGACCACGATGCCGAGTCGTGCCCCGACTGCCGGGCGTTGACTTCGAAGGCTAGGCGGGAGTGGTCCCGTAAGCTACTCGAGCTCCGGCAGTCGGATCCACGCCGTTCACGGTCCCGGTCGAGGGACCGGTCGCGGAGCGGCAGCCATCACCACCACTCGTCGGGTTCCAAGTCTTCGGGTAAGTCTAAGCATAGTAAGAAGTCCAAGAGGCGACATCGCTCTTAGGGCTCCCCTCGCCGGTCTCGCGACTCGGCCGAGGGTACGGGTGGTACTACCCACACGGCTCCGTCGGAGCCGCATGAGTCTCGTCGGTCCCCATACCCGCCGGTCCCTGGGACTGGCGCGACTCCAGCGGAGATCAGTTCATTCCTCAAGGCCATGAGGAACATGGCTCCGCCGTCGACACTTGCCGGCGCGCCTTCCGGCCCCGCAGGCTCGACCGGGAGGCCTAGCGAGCCGGCTCCTCACGACCCCTCTGCCGGTGCAGACTCCGGTGCCACCCCCGGCGCCGCCTTCGGACGACGCCATTCACCAGTTTAGACCCGGCCCGGCGTCGGAGCGGCGCCGTCCGGCGCCACACCCGATGCGATGGGTGGCAATTTAATCTTCTGCCCGGCACCGATCATTCCTCCTGTCTACCAGGAATCGGATGACGGTGACGACTGGGAGGGGTCTGAGGACCCTCTGGCCCGGCAGGGTCAGTTGTCTCAGGACTGGGCAGACGAGCTGGGGGATGCCAGTGGTCTGGATACCTCCCCTGACACTGGCTTCATTTCTCCTCCGACCGTGGCTTTGGAGGAAGGTGCTGCATTTTCTGTGGTGCTGCGCAAGGCGGCCGAAGCCCTTGGGCTGGAGCTACCTGCTGTGGCCGTGAGGACTAACCTCCTCACTGAAGTGCTCCAACCATTAGCAAGCTCCTCGGAGCCTCTGCTGCAGTTTAATGAAGCACTGGTTGATGTTATAAAGGGCACCTGGTCCAAGCCCTCCACAGTACCTCCTGTGGACTGGAACGTGGCCCGGCGCCACCGCCCTGCGCCGGGCGACCCCAGTTTTCTGTCCATGCACCCCACACCGAGAGCCTGGTTATCCAGGCCTCTACTTCCCAGATCTCCTTCCCGTCCGCTTCCCCGGATCGGGAATCCAAGAGACTAGAACAGTTGGGAAAAAAGCTTTTCTTCTCCCTTAGTTTGGGATTGCGTTCTATTAACACCGCTTGTCTCTTGGACCCTTACTCCCACTCCCTGTGGGATACGGTGGAGGACGTTCTCCCCCAGTTCCCGGAGGAGGCCCGGACACGGCTCGCCCAGGCTTTTGCCGAGGGGCAGGATGCAGCACGGCATGCAATCCGATGTGGACTGGACAGTACGGACTCGCTAGGTCGGGCAATGTCGACCACGGTGGCACTTCGCCGCCACGCCTGGTTGCGGTCCACGAGTTTTTCTGTGGATGTCCAGAGCACCCTCATAGACATGCCCTTCGGTGGCAGTCGCCTTTTTGGCGACAAAGCGGATAGTGCGCTGGAGCGCTTTAAGGACTCCAGGGCTACGGCTAAGTCCTGTTGCCTCTCGGCCCGCGCCCGCAAGCTTCTGCTATTCGCCCCTTTCGTGGCCTAGGAAGGGGCGCCCCCTCACATCCGCCTAGCCACAGGCCGCAGAACCCACCTCCACACGGTCGCGGACGTGGATTCCGCAGAGGCGGTACAGGGGGACAACGTGCCGGTCCATCCACATCTACCCCAGCAGCATCTGCCTCAAAGCCCTCCTAGTCCGTGCTTTCAGGCCCATTCCACGCCAGTGGGCGGCAGAGTTCGCCATCACCTTCTCCACTGGCGTTCCATCACGTCGGGCAAGTGGGTGCTGCAAATCGTCCGAAGGGGCTACTCCCTCCCCTTCGAGGCGACCCCTCCATCCGTGCCACCGGAGTACCACCGCATGTCGGGGATCACTTGAACCTTCTGCAGGAGGAAGTTACGGCCCTCTTGGCCAAGGGGGCCATCAAGCGCGTTCCTGGTCCAGAAGTAGGTCGTGGTTGTTATTCCCACTACTTTCTGGTTCTCAAGAAGGGCAGAGGGGGCGTATGCCCTATCTTGGACCTCAGGAGCGTCAACGCCTTCCTCTGGAAGGAGAGGTTCAAGATGCTCACCTTAGCTCAGGTTCTGGCTGCCCTAGACCCTGGAGACTGAATGGTAGCGTTGGACTTGCAGGACGCTTATTTCCACATCCACATCCTGCCGGCCCACCGTGCGGTTCACGGTGGGCTAAGAGCATTTTCAGTTTACCGTGCCCCCCCTTCAGGCTCACCCGTGCCCCTCGGGTGTTCACGAAAGTGATGGCGGTGGTCGCAGCTCATCTGCGCAGATTGGGGGTTCCAGTCTTCCCCCATCTCGACGACTGGTTGTTGAAGGTGGGCTCGCCCCAGACAGTCGTCTCCCACCTCCAGACTACGGCCAACCTCCTGCATTTGCTGGGGTTCTCCATCAATGTGCCGAAGTCGCATCTGAGTCCCTCCCAGAGGTTCCTCTTTATCGGAAGGGTTCTGGACTCGGCGCAGTTCCGGGCTTATCCTCCTGAACAGCGGGTCCGGGATATTCAGGCTCTGATTCCTATCTTTCGGCCTCTATCCTGGGATTCGGTCAGGTTGGTGCTGCGACTTCTGGGTCTGATGGCCTCCTGCATCCTGTTGGTGCATCACGCCAGATGGCGAATGCGGGCTCTGCAGTGGGACCTGAAGTTTCAGTGGGCCCAGCATCGGGGCAACCTTCTCGACCACGTCCTGATCTCGGAGGGCACTGCGAGACAGTTGCAGTGGTGGCTCACGGACCGCGATTGGGTCAGTGGCAGATCCCTCTCCTTACCCCAGCCGGAGAACGTAGTGGTGACGGATGCGTCCCTCCTGGGTTGGGGGGGCCACATGGGAGAGGCGGAGATCAGAGGCCTCTGGTCTGCGGCGGAGTCCCGGCTCCATATCAACCTTCTGGAGCTGTGGGTGATCCGGCTTGCACTGAAGGCATTCCTTCCCTCTGTCCGGGGAAGTGTAGTGCAGGTGTTCACAGACAACACCACCGCTATGTGGTATTGCAACAAACAGGGCGGGGTGGGGTCCTGGAACCTTTGTCAGGAGGCTCTGCGCCTCTGGACATAGCTGGAACATCAGGGCATCACCCTGGTGGTTCAACATCTGGCGGGCTCTCTGAACGCCGGGGCATGAGGGATCACGAATGGCGTCTACAGTCGGACGTGGCGCAAGGCCTCTTTCGGCAGTGGGCAGATCCTTGGTTAGATCTATTCACCACCGACGAGAACGCGCGATGAAGTTTCCAAGGCGGCACTCGCTCTGGGACGCCTTTCGTCGCGAGTGGAGTTGCGGTCTGTTGTACGCCTTTCCGCCTATACCACTTCTGCCCAGAGTGATAAAGAAGATCAGGCGCGACCGGGCCCAAGTCATCCTGGTAGGTCCGGATTGGGCACGAAGATACTGGTATCCCGAGCTACTCAGTCTATCGATCGATCCCCCGATACGACTGCCTCTTCAGGAGGACCTTCTGTCGCAGCAGCAGGGGACGGTCCTCCACCCGAACCTGTCCAGCCTCCACCTCCATGCGTGGAGATTGAGCGACGGCAGTTGATGCCTTTTGACTTGCCTCCTGAAGTCTGCAATGTTATTCTGGCAGCCAGGCGTCCCTCCACAAAATCGGTATACGCCTGCAGGTGGAACAAATTTGTGGCATGGTGCACAGCAAAGGCTGTGGATCCCCTTTCCGCCCCTCTTTCTGAGGTTCTCCTCTTCTTTCCTTGGCCCAGCAGGGTTCTGCTCTGGGCACCCTTAAAGGATATCTTTCAGCTATTTCTGGTTTCTTATGGCTTCCTGATCAGCCTTCTCTTTTCAAATCCCCTGTTGTTTCTCGATTCTTTAAGGGCATTACTCGCATGTTTCCTCCTGTCCCTTTCGTAATGCCTCAGTGGGATTTGAACCTTGTTTTGACCTTTCTGATGTGCGCTCCCTTTGAGCCACTTCATAATTGTCCCCTTCGTCTCCTCACTCTTAAGACTGCTTTCCTGGTTGCCA
The DNA here is from genome assembly GCF_964204655.1 of Triturus cristatus. Classification (NCBI taxonomy): domain Eukaryota; kingdom Metazoa; phylum Chordata; class Amphibia; order Caudata; family Salamandridae; genus Triturus; species Triturus cristatus. Next base: position 141,409,296 of record NC_140580.1, on the reverse strand, counting down.
TCACCTCTGCTAGACGGGTGAGTGAGCTCCAGGCTCTCTCTTCTAAGCCTCCTTTCCTTTCTGTCCATCCGGACAAAGTGGTTCTCAGGACTCGCCCTTCCTTTCTTCCGAAGGTAGTGACTGCCTTTCACATCGGACAGTCTGTTGCTCTGCCCACCTTCTTTCCGCCTCTGCATCCCTCGAAAGAGGAAGAGAGGCTCTACCGTCTGGACCCAAAGCAGGTGCTGTCTTTCTATCTTGACCGCACCAAACAGTTCCGGGTGGACGACCAACTCTTTGTTGGCTACGTGGGTGCTAAGAAGGGGCGGGCGGTGCACAAACGAACCATCTCTCGTGGGTCGTTTTGTGTATGAAGGCCTGTTACTCCTTGGCTAAAAAGGAACCTCCTGAAGGGCTGAGGGCCCATTCCACTCGGGCCACAGCGGCGACCACTGCCCTGGGCCGGGGAGTCCCCTCGCTGCACACGTTTGCCAAACACTATTGCCTGGACAGCCAAGTCCGGAGAGACGGCTTCTTTGGCCGTTCTGTTCTCCAGGACTTTCTGGTGTGATCTTGGTTCGCAGGCCCACCACCGGGGTTGGTATTGCTGGGGTATCTATTCTAAGGTGAGGAATCTAACTAACGTGTTTCTTTCAGATGAACAAGTTACTTGCCTTCGGTAACGATATATCTGTAAGAAACATTAGTTAGTTAGATTCCTCACCGCCCCACCCATCCTCCCCGTTCTGCGAACCGATATCTAGGGTTGAGGACATCCCTTTCAGGGCCCTAGACTTTATTGGCATCAGTGTCGGTCTCTTGCATGGCTCTGCGTTCCTGGAGCGGAAAGCTATGTACAAGAACTGACGTCAGCGCGCGAGGGCGGCATCTAAGTACTCCAACGTCATCCTGGCGATCACGACGCAGACGACGGACGCAGAGCCGCAGATGACGCCTAGCGACGCGCAAGGGTATTGCTGATAAACTCTTTCCGGATCCATCCTGACGCCTGGGGATATTCTAAGGTGAGGAATCTAACTAACTAATGTTTCTTACAGCTATATCGTTACCGAAGGTAAGTAACTTGTTAATATATCTGCTAGGAAGCTAACTTTTCAGTAGGGAGGTCTAAAAAAATGATTATTTTGATTAGGCAGCTTTGATCTACAAGGGTCCAAACCTAGCTGCTGAAATTGTGGTATTTCGAAAGAGTTAAATTTCCCTTTGTAGTCTCTGATGTAGCTGCAAAGTTAAGTTAGTCAGCTTGAATGTGTGTTCATTTATATGCTACTTTTTTCTGAATTGCATACATTGCAATAACGCTGTACAATTAGAAAAAGATTTATTTATATACCATCTTTGCAAAAACTGGAGAGGGTATGATCTCTTCCTTTTGTACTCTGAAAAAGATGTTTAAAGTCCCTTTTCTTTTCAGGTAAAGTGTTGGGAAATGAAAAAGGTGAAAGCTTAACAGATGATGCGGCTGCTGTGAGTATCGGCAATTTTTTTTATCACTGTTTGCTAACTGTCATACCATTAAGGCTAATCATTTGATTTGTAAAATCAAAGCTTCTTTTAGATTGAAGTCTTTACAAATGACAGCATTGTCAGGTGCAACATTTGGAAGTGAGCACCAACAGAGAGGCAGGTCCTGTTATCTGATACACTTCTGGATTGGACAGACCGCTTTCGTTCTCTTTTGATCAAACACCTCTTATTGACCATAGCCTACTCAGAAGCAATTAAGAAAGGATTCGCCAGCAAATGGCACCATTTAAGCAACTAATTTCCAGCTTGCAATTTAGTCCACATATCCCTCTGTGCTTAGAACGATTCCTAAAAAGCCAAGTAACCCTCCCTACAGCTCCCCAATCATGAAACGTGAACTAACATTAGTAACACGTGCTTCAAAAGCAAGAAACAAAACGAATGGAGAAAGTTAATTTCCTGACAATGTCTTGCGTCCTTGAGAGCTCTTGCAGATGCTTCATCAAAACAGCTCAAGTAGCCTACTACATCTCAAGGATAATAAAAACATCCGTCTGACCATGCACAAGTATACCCACAGAGCCTAAGTAAGGAATGGGGTGTCTTGAAATACAGGGGAAGAAAAACTTTTCCTTTTAATCTACAGCCCCCACTCACTCTAGTAATGAAATGCTTCATCATCACGTTCATGCTGGCTTCTAAAAGCCAGGATGGGCTCGACCGTATTCCGTGGGGCTGTTTCTATATTTATTCTTTTGTTGACCGGGCATTACTATTTCTACTAGGGTTGTATATAAAAAGGTACGCCTTTTCCTTTCCTGTATTTCAAGACAAGCCACTCCTTTACTTTGGCTCTGGGGGGTTTACATGCTCATTGGCAGATGTGTATTTTTTGTTTTAAAGTTTCACGTTTCGGGAGAACGTATCTGAATCTTCCTAGACGGTCTCTCCTCCCTTTCCGGGTGGTTTCTTTCCTCTGAAAGAATATCCACCTTTTTGTGTCTGATAATGAAAATAGCCAACAAAGGCAGAGCCTTCTCGAAGGTAGTGAAGATAGCATCAGTCCTCTTAGTGATTTTACAACAATTGTAACGGAATCGATCTGTTCTTTACGTTGGGCACTTGGAACCTTCTCCCTCCCTACTATCCCACCACACAACACCCTAGTGGACCATTCTTATTAACCCCTTGACTGCTACTCCTTTTACCCCAGAATGCTAAGCGCTTTCTTTTTGCTATTGGAGTACTTCACGTATGTTTTTCCCCATATCTTTTTCGATAAAGGGCATTGTGAGAAGCTGGCTTAGTATATGGTATACACTTATGTAAGTGGGCACCTTGCACTAATCCAGACAACCCTTATGGTGCTTTTAGTGGTCTTAGACAACCTTAGAAAGCTCTCCGAGTGGTAGCTGTGGAGAGCAGCCTTCAGGCTTAGCCCAGAAGGAGTGTAAAGCAGCTTGTTTTACCCGAATGTAATCTTATAGGTTTAGATCTGATAGACATCTAGCCTCAGATTCATCAACTTAGAATATCCCCTGGCGTCAGACTGGATCCGGAGAATCTTCAGCAGAACTTCTGCACGCCGGGGGAGGACGTTGCATGGCTCCGTCCTGACGACGTCCGCGGATATGACGTCAATGGAGCCATATATGTCCCTCCCGGCGCGCTGATGTCCATTTTCCCACTTTTTGCATCCCAACGTGGATCCAGAAGAAGCGGTTTCTCTGGCCTGTTTTCGTTTTCCGGCCTTATCGACGCCTTTTAGTGTCCGGGAACAGTGTGCGATGCCTAAGGGCTTTAAGTCGTGTGAGACCACTCCGTGGCAGATGTCGGTGACGGATCCACACGAGATCTGCATGTGGTGCTTGGGAGAGCACCACGACTCTGAGGAGTGCAACGCCTGCCGGCAGCTGAAGCTGAAGTCCCTACAGGAACGTCGGATGAAGTTGCTGCCCGTCTGAATGTCCTGTTCGGAGTCCTTGTGTCGCCGGTCTCCATCTTGAGCTGGGGCTTCTGTTCGGGACAGGTCATGGAGTCATTCCCGCGAAAGTCACTCGTCTGAGGCAGGTAAGCACAGGAAGAAGTCACAGAGGTTGTTGACCTCCCATAAATGTTGGGGCCTGCTGCTCCCGGTCTTCACCGGACATGGGCCCCCAGGAGTCAACCCCCACCTACCCACCATTTCCTGGTGTTGGGGTGTCTAGATCTCAGATGGAAGCCTATTCTAGGGCTTTACAGGCCATCTTTGGGTTACCTCCTCTCCATTTCGCGCCTTCGGGCTCCACCCACTCCACTAGGGACTCAGATTGGGAATTCGCCAGTGGGTTTGTCCTCGGTGCCGATCGAGTACCCTGACTCCGGTTCCGGTGTCGCTGCGACATCGGGACATGGCCTGGAGGGGCATACCAGTCAGACATCCGGCTCTCCTGTGGAGCCACCGTACAGCCCTGTGAGGTACCCTGACTCCGGTTCCGGTGTCGCTGCGACATCGGGACGTGGCCTGGAGGGGCATCCCAGTCAGACATCCGGCTCTCCTGTGGAGCCACCACACAGCCCTGTGAGGCTCCCTGCGTGGCGCCGGATGCGGCTGCAGCGCGGAGCTCGATTCCGAGTCGACGCAGTTCCTCACCGCAGTTTCTTGTCTCGGTGGAGGTTGAGTCGACGCCGGTCTGACGCCAGGTGGACGAGTCATCTTTGGTTGACGTCGATGTGACACTATCTCGACGTTGGGCCGACGCCGGTGCTGTCCCCTGCTGTCCCCTGCTGTTCCTCTGTTGGTGGAGGAGGATGAGGCCCCTGAGGGTTCACCATCCCCAGGGTTGTTTGGATGCTCCTCGGAGCAGGTGTCCATGGGGCACTGACAGGTTTTTTTGTTGTCCTCGGGCTGCAGAGCCTCTGCTTTTTGGTGGACCGGTTAGCCTACAACCGTCCCCAACAGATGGCTTATTGTCTCCACCTAGAATGTCCACGGAGGCTGGTGCAGCGTTTGCAAGAGTGGTTCGCAAAGCTGGTCATATCTTACAGATGCAGCCTCCCTCAGTCTCTCTGCCTTCTGATCCCTTGTTCGATTTACTCTACCTGGGAGATGTAGAGGTGGAGCCATTGTTGCCTTTTTGCGGGTCATTATATGACATTCTTCTTGGGACTTGGGCGAGACCCTCATCGGGAGACCCTGTGGGTTGTGCTATCGCAAATAGTCATCGCCTGGCTCCAGATGACCCCGTCTGTTTGTCCCTCCATCCTAGGGCTCAAGGGCTGGTAGTCCAGGCAGCCTCTGTCTCGCTACCTTCCTCCCCTCCCACGGTAATTCCTCCCACTAGGGAGTCTCGCTGGTTGGAGGCATGTGGCTGCCATGTCTTTGCGGCCACCAGTTCGGCCCTCTTTGAACACGTTGTGCGTGTTTGCACGTGCTACTTTTGCCCTTTGGGACTTGGTCGAGCGTCTCCTTCCATCTCTTCCGGGGGGCTCTTGGGCTGACCTGGATTGGCTGCTTCATGATGACCGGGAACTGGCAAAGTTTTCCATTCGGTCGGCCATGGTCACCACTGACTCTGTGGCTTGGGCTAGGGCCAGGTTAGTTGCTCTGCCCCACCATGCCTGGCTGGGCGACGGCAGTTTTCCTGGGAATATTCAGGAGCGTCTTCGGGATTTGCCCTTTGATGGAGTTTCCCCTTTTTGACAGTAATGCTGACTCAGCGGTCCAACGTCTCATGTCTGGGTTTCCATAAATCCTGTTGTTTTTAGTCCTTGTTGCTGACTTTTACTTTGGTTGCAGTGTTTTCACTGTTTTTCTGGTATCCGTCTATGGGTTCAAAACGTTATTGCCTGGACGTACTGAATGGCTAATCAGCTGTTTTTGCCCTTATTTGGTACAGCTAGCCGGCTGTTTCTGCATTTCTTTTTGAGTCCTCTGCCTATAAGCTAGTCTCAAGACGTGTTCCTGGCTTTTTACGGTGATAAGATATACCCTATGTGAGGTATTTGTTGGCTGTTGTATAGCCGCTCTTCCTTGCACAAGAGGCTTCGAAGACTCCCATGGAGTCTTCTTAGGGTGGTTTTTCAGTCCCTCTGGAGGATTGTCCTATAGTTCATACTGTGGGCTCCTTCCTTTGTCGCTCTTCCTACTGTTGTAGGACATCCCCTCTGGTGAGACCCGCAAGGTTGGCATGGCTCTCTCCTGGAGCTTACGAGTTGTGGTCTACTGTTGGTCCGTAGCACTCTTCGACCTCTATGGAGGCAGACTGCTACAGAGTATTTTTGGTATTCTGACACACCTGGCTCACCACTGCGTATTCTTCACCTTTTCGCTGTGCTCTTTGTGCCATTGCTGGCTGTCTTAGACATAAGTAAGTGTTCCTTGTGGGCATTTTGTCCTGCTCCACTCTGGAGAGGTTTCTTTTTGTGTTCGATACGGACACGATATGTGAGTACGCACTGGGTATATTCAGTCACGGGGGGCCTGCAGTACGCCTTGTGCCACTGCATTGGCTGAAGTCTCTTCTTGTAGTATTATCTACTCTTCATGCTCGAGTGTTGGGATATGCGTAGGTCTTCTTTTGCGGCTCAGACCCTGTCTGGTTTTTGCTTATGAGTACATGCCAGACACGTCACTGCTGCACATTAACGCTTTCTCCCTATGCACTTCCCAGGCAGGGGATCTAGTCCCTCTACCGCGCGGGGGCTCCGGTACTCCTGTTCCTGGCCCTGGCTGGTGCTCATTTCCATTTCTGCGGTATCTGTATGTATATATGTATCTGTATGTATATTGCCTACTGGCAGTCGCCAGTAGGTAGTTATAGTTAGGACCTATTTTCCATAGGAAATCCGCAACATTCTATTTGTAATAACGTTGGCGTCGATTGATGAATCTTCGCGAAAGTTTCCAAACTTTTGGCCAGCTCCGGTCCGCTCCTATCCTGAACATTTCACGCTGATTCGTTAAGCGGGGACCGAGAAAAAAGGGGGGTCCCAAAACGCGTTTTCCTTATGCATTTTCCCATAGGACCTGTTGGCGCAGCTACAGCCCGAAGTGCTGAACGGAATTACACCAAATTTGGCAAAGAGATAGTCCTCAGTTCAGACTCGTGCCTTTTGCTTAAATGGTGTAAATCTGTTCAGTAGTTCCTGAGAAAATCAAAAGTAAAATCACATATATATCTGGGCGGAGCCTAACCACACATCTCATCGTGAGATCTGATTGGCTGTCAGCACTTCATCCAAGAAGTGTTGGCAGCCATCTTGGGACAAATATACATGATAGCACCTCATTAAAAAGCATTGTAGTTAATAGAAGGTTTTAAGACTTTAGTTACATTATAAATCATGTGTTGATGGTACCATACTCATTTTAGGAATTGTGGTGTGTTCTAAGGTGATTTTACCATGTGAAAAAGCCTTCTGCTGTGATATCATCAATCATGTTTGAGAGAACTATTTTCTCATGCTTTTCCCACAGAGGTTTGGAAGGTGATCTATAAGCTAAACTGAGAGCATATTTTCTGTAAATTCACATTATCTTTCTCAGTCATGTGAGAATGAAGTCTGACATTCTCAGTAAAACATGTGCATCCAACAAGGGCAGAGACTCTCAGTTGATTCCTTTGTGTTCTACTGCAGCTTCCCAGAGTATTCTAAAGAACAACTAGAGCGCTAACAGTCCTACTTATGACAAACTTATGGCACACCTGAAGCCATCTTGGTTGGAATAAAGTGGAAACTCTTTAAACATTTAATTGAAAAAGGAACACAGTGAGAGGGTTTTATTTTGCCATAGAAAGTATGATTACTGCTGAAGAAAGAAAAATTAGGGCACATTTTGAGTGACTTCTCAAATCCTCTTCTATTTCATTAAAACATTCTGATATGCAGACTGAACCATGCACTTTTAATACCAGCAGCAGACTTCCGTGGTGAACAGTAGCATTACTACAGTGATCTAATGAGCAACTAGAGTGCTAACATTCAGAATTTATGTGTGACATATCTGAATACCTTCTTGATGGAATCAAAGTAAAAAACTGAAAGCATTTCCTACTGAGGAGACTGCAGTAAATGAGGAAATTAGGAAACTTCATAACAAATAAATCTCCCAAGATGGCCACCAGAGACAAAAGAGCCCAAATGCAGCACAAATATCACTCAGATGTAGCCCAATGACAGAAATGTGCAAAACGCTTATTTTTTGTGTATTTGCAGTTTTATATAGTGCAGACTTGTCAGGTATTGGAGTGCTTCATATGAGCAATGCTTAAATCACACAAGATCAAATTCATTTTGGTTGTAGACATGGGGAGATTAAGTGATTTGACCAGAATCACAGAATGTCGAGCTGAAGCAGAAACTCCAACCTGGTTCCCCAGTTGCAAAGTCTGCATCTCTGGAAGTAACACCACAGCCTCTCCCCTAGGTGCAACATTTAATCAAGTGGTCAACTGGATAAAAAAACATAAAGATAACAAATAATTTAAAAGTTCCTTGTCGCTATTTGAAAACTCAGAACATATGTCCTCATTTTAGTTTTTTAGAGCACTAACCATAATTTTGATGCAAATAAGACCCTCTCATATATGTAATTTCTAAAGGAAATGCTCTAGGTATTACAGTTTTGATTACATCAAGATGACGTCAGGCGTTCCACACTTTTGTAATACATATAGAATGTTAGCAATCTAGTTGTTCATTGGGATACTGTTGAGAGGCAGAGGCCAGGGGCACGGACTCTGAAAATTGAAGGCAGGTAGGCGAGTGCAGAGGCAACAATTTGACACCACTGGGCAGGCAGGAAGGGCAGTGGCAGCACAACAGACTATGGAGGGCAGTGGAAAGGGGGCAGGGGCAACAAACCAACAATACAGGACTGGCAAGAGAGGCTGTGGCAATATAATAGACCATTGTGGGCAGAAGGAAGAGGCAGAGGTAGTACAACCATACATGCCAACAGACCCTTTATAGCCAGGAAACGTCCAATGTTTTTAAGCTTAAATGGGCTTTATTTGATCTGTCTCCTGTCTACAATCTCCTCTTTTTCAATGTAACTCAAAGGGGAAAATCTATACCCCGTTTTTTTTTAAATCTCCTTCTTACCAAGTTCAAAATGTTCGCAAGTATGGTACATTGGATCATGGTAGGCAGGAGGAATTGGGGTAGGGACATGGACTCGGATAACAGAGGACAGGAGGGACATGGAGAGGTGCACCAAACTGACCCTACAGGGCAGGCATCCGGGTTTGCAGCAGCACAATACACCACACAGCGCATGCGGGACGGGAGTGCAGCACAACAATCCATAGAAAGCAATAGGGAGGGGACAGGACCATGCACATGGACAACAGAGAACAGAGGGGAAAGAGGCAATGGTAGCTAGCTGACCATAATGGACAGACAGGAGAGAAAGCTGCAGCATAACAGACCATAAAGGGCAGGAGGGACGGATCAGGGGCATTACAATGGAACAGACAAGCCAGGAGGGAGGGAATAGGGGTCTGCACATGGAAACAGAGGGCTGGGGGCAAGGGGGCAGGGCAGGAGCAGCAAGATGACCATGGAGGTCAGGCAGGATGGGCACTAGAAACCAGACACACCATGGAGAGCAACAGTAAGACTATGATGGCATACACACAGACCATGGAGGGAAGGTGGGAGGGGGTCAGGGGCAGCTAGCTGACCACACATGGAAGGTGGGAGGGGCCATGGCAGTACAGAAGACCATGCATGGCAAGCGGGAGGGTTAGTGGCAGCACAATGGCTATGATGGGCAAGAAGGAGGGTGCAGGGGCATGCACAAAGGACCATGGAGGATAGAAGGGAGGGTCAGGACCTGGGCACAGACAAGAGAGTTCAGGGGAGAGGGGGGGGGGGCCCCCTCACAACAGACCGCGCGGGGCACGCAGGAGGAGCAGTTGCAGCACAACAGACCAGGGAGGGCAGAAGGGTGTGGCAGTAAAATGGACCATGTAGGACAGGAGGACGAGGATAGGGGCATGGCATGTGGACAGGCAAGGTGGAGGTGGCAGGGACAGGTTCCAGTCATCTGACAATGCTAGGCAGGTGGGAGGGGAGTGGCAGCTCAACAGAACACTCAGAGTAGATAGGAGTGGCAGGTCCATGGAACATGGTGGGCAAAAAGGATGGAGCAGGGGCATGCACAAAGACATCGGAGGACAGGGGGAAGGAGAATAGGGGCAGGAAGCTAAGCACAGAGGCTAAGCAGGAGGTCAATGATGGGCCATAGAATTGGGCAATGGAGGGCAGGAGGAGTGGACTGGTACATCATGCTAAATGGAGGGCAGTGGCAGCACATCAGACCATGCATGGCAGGAGGGAGGAGGCTAGTCCATGGATTCACACAACAGAGGATAGGGAGGAGGGGGATGGGGCAGCAAGCTAACTGTTCAGAGAAGGCGGGTATTAGGAACTTTATTGTTTTTAAAACGTGTGTCTGTGCGAACAACTTAAAATATGAACAAGTATGCAGCATAATCTCACTTTTATTCAGGAAGAAGAGGACGTTTGTGACTGTGACTCCGGGCTCACTTGGCAGAAACACCCCCTGACCCTCCACCCCCCCATCGCAAAATGTAATGCCCGTGAAAAGGGTAGGTGGACGCAGTGTTATATAGAACAAAGTCCTGAGAGTACGATTGAAAATGAAAACTAGATATAGTATATGGTATAAACTATGCACCAAAAAGTGTGATATAAGATGAACCGGGGCGTGAAATATAATATGCAATACATTTTGCGCAATAACAGATTCATTGGAGAGCGCGAGATAGCACAGGCACTAGCGCGTGCTATACAATATGCGCCTTGTCGTGTAATCTGCACAGGGCAGTGTTGTGTAACCTAACTAGTCTCTAAAGTTGTAATATAAAATATGTGCTGGGGAGTGTAACGTTGCATATGCCCTGTGACAAAGATATGGATCCCAGATTGTAATATGTATGGCATAGCGCTGTGCGTTATAACATAGGCATCGAGGAAGGCACGTTAGATGGGGCAATATAACCCGTGCGAAGGCAAGTGTGGCATGACATATTCACGGGGTGGTGTTACAGTGCACATGGGCTAGAGAGTGTCATAGCATACGCACTAGCTGGTGGAATACAACACAGAGGTGTGAGGCACTCGGCGGGCACTGGTGGGGGTAACACAGCATTGGGCTCAGCCAGGAGCACGCTGTGACTCTCAAGTGAGGTTCGTCTCCTTTCCAGAGAGTAAAATAAAAAGTATTACACATCCGGAGGTGGATGTGTATTTTATTAACCATGAGGGGGGGTTCTTGCATAGTTTGGTCGAATTTTTGTCGAATCCCCTTTGAATGGCTTGGTGTGCGTGTATATTAAATGTGCCCGTCAATAGCTACCCATGTTTGTATAAATAAACAACAAGGGTGTCTACTTGGAGAGTACCCACCGGCGGGGGCGCCAGGATTAGGCACGGTAGGGCGTCAGACACGTCAGAGCTTCACTAGCGGTGTAAATACATTCCATGTGGATTCATTCTATGCATAGTCGCCTTTTAATGAATATCACGCAAATCGTCATAGTGATAGGTACGTACGGTTTGTCCAGCATGTCCTAGGTGTTTCTATAAATATATATATATTTTTTTTAATAATAAAAAATAAAGGCCGGCCCCGGGGGATGGGGTCCCCGGGGTCATAAGTGGCCTGAGGAGGGGGGCAACGCAGCCCCCTCCCAAAGAATTAAAAAAAAAAAAAAAAAAAAAAAAAAAGGCCATGACCCGGGGGTTGGGGTCCCCGGGGCCGATTAAGGCCTTGGGAGGGCCAACTTAATTTTTTTCAACAAAAAAAATTAGGATGCAGGCCCTGGGGGATGGGGTCCCCAGGGCCAGTAAATTAGAAAAAGAAGGGGGGGCCACACAGCCCTCCTTCTTAAAAAAACAAAATAAATAAAAGCACTCTGCAAACGCGCCCCCTGGCCAGTTGTAAGTTGGGGATTTAATTCCCCTTCAATACTGAGGGTCCCTGAGGGCCAACTAGCCCAACAGGTATCTCCAGTATGCGCCAGGGAGCTGCGTTGCAGACAGGTGTTCTGAGGCCACGCCCCTTTTTACACCTCTATGCAACGCAGCTCTGTGGCGCTTACTGGAGGAACCTAGTGGGCTAGTTTGACCCTAGGGACCCTTAGGATTCAAGGGGACTTAATCTCTCAATTTAAAAAGCGGCCACAGGGCGCGTTTACACAGTGGTGAAGGGAGGGGACGGGGCCTGAGGTGACGTGTGCAAACACGCCCTGTGGCGCATTTTAAGTTGGGGAAATAATTCCCTTTCAATCCTGAGGGACCCTGGGGGCCAAGTAGCCCACCAGGTGCTTCCAGTAAGCGCCACTGCTCTGCGTGGCAGAGAGGTGGTCTAGGCCGTGCCCCTTTTTACATCTCTCTGCAACGCAGCTCTCTGGCGCTTACTGGAGGTACCTAGTGGTCTAGTTGGACCCTAGGGACCCTCAGGATTCAAGGGGACTTAAGCTCTCTACTTAAAACGGCCACAGGGTGTGTTTACACAGTGGGGAAGTGAGGGGACGGGGCCCGAAGTGATGTGTGCAAACACGCCCTGTGGTGCGTTTTAAGAGCTAGTTTTAATCCCCTGCCCTATTATATACTAGGGGCTTACAGAGGAGGTCATGCTGATCACAGGGGGACCCAAACGCATAGTGTTCCCTAGTGTATGTAGGTGTTTTCACTGTATTCTGAGTGTCTTTTAACATAGCACTGGCTTTAGGACTGGTTAGTCAGACTCAGTTACCACCAGTATCTGTCTGAAAAAGTTGAGGGTACAGGATGATTTTGCAACAAGGCTTCTTTCTGCTCTTCTATATGTTCTTTCTGCACGTTATCCTTCTTCCTGCACTTTTCTTTGTCTTTGAGGACTTCTGTTGCTTCTTTCTGCATTTCTTTTTTTTCTTTCTGTGCGTTTTTTCTCCTTTCTTCACATGTCCTATCTCTGTAGGCATAGTTAGAAATTAGCATTTAAAAAACCTTTGAAATTCACTGAAAAAAACCATAGGTTTCAGGCACGTTATAGTTAGGAATTAGCATTTAAAAAACCTTAGAAATTCACTTAAAAAACCATAGGTTTCAGGGGCGTTATAGTTAGCTGGACTATTCAGTCTTACAAAACCATTGAAATTCCACCGTTATAGTTAGTTCAGCTATCTATAACTCGCGCGCCCGCAATGCACTGCTGATGACGTCACATATTACATCACTCATGACATGGTCCGTGACATCACTCATGACATCACTGATGACATCACAAATGAAATCACTGATGCCATCATGCTTGTGATAGAGTGGCAGACCTCCTCTCCCCCTAATATAACCTTTGATACACACATTCAAAAATAGAAACTAAAATTTTCAAAACAATGGACATACCAATATCAGTTACAACAACCTATTCAGTAATTCTAAGATCCACATGCACATCCATTCATTCACCAACAGTCCTATACAGTCACTCATACATGTACTCACTCATCATATGTACTCATACACCTATACATCCTGTTACACAACGCCACTCATCCATAGTTACTCACACACAGTCACTCATGCTAATAAAGAATCAAACATCCATTTACTTGCATATACAGTTATACACACACCACCACACTTACTTCTACAGAAACTTACACATACTTAGTCTTTTAAACAATCACTTATAGAAACACATACTTATTCATACAGGAACTCTTTCAATCTCTCACTCTCACATATACTCACTTATATACACCAATAGTCACATATACTAGTTTAAAACATATGTAGTTACTCATAAAGACACTATTGAGACAGTCATTCACTCACTAACACACCCATACACACACTCATCCACCCATACAGTCCTGCACACATGCTGTCTTCAACACATACAAACAGTGAGTCAGTCATTCATGCACCTATGCACTACGTAATACCCCCCACCGAACCATACAGACACTCAGACACTCATACTCAAAAAACCAACTAATAACCTATATAGACACTCATGTAGCTACTCACCAACCCATGCAGCCACTTATACACAAAATGAGAGACTGATGCAGATATTTACATATTTAAACATTACTCACTAAGCCATATATTCACTAAGATACACTTAATCAGTCAGTTATACAATCAATTTTTCAAAAACAAATCATCCATTTAGACACTTATATACCCATTTATTCTTCCATCGACCTTGAGATATACATATATAAAACATATGTAATTTTCAGAAAAACACACATTCACTGGATGATGTCATCAGTGATTTAATCAGTGATGTCATTTGAGATGTCATCAGTGATGTCATGAGTGATGTCGCTGACCATGTCATGAGTGATGTAATATGTGACGTCATCAGCAGTGCATTGCGGGCGCGCGAGTTATAGTTAGCTGAACTAACTATAACGGGGGGAATTTCAATGGTTTTGTACGAGTGGAAAGTCCAGCTAACTAGAACGCCCCTGAAACCTATGGTTTTTTCAGTGAATATATATATATATGTGTGTGTGTAGGTAGTTATAGTTAGGACCTATTTTCCATAGTAAATCGGCAAAATTCTATTCCCAATAAGTCTGGCAATGTTGACGAATCTTCGCGAAATTTTGCAAACTTTTGGCCAGCTCCGGTCCGCTCCTATCCTGAAAATTTGACGGTGATTCGTCAAGCGGGGGCCGAGAAAAAAGGGGTGTCCCAAAACGCGTTTTCCCCATGCATTTTCCCATAGGACCTGTTGACGCAGCTACAGCCCGAACTGCTGAACGGAATTACACCAAATTTGGCAAAGAGGTAGTTCTCAGTTCAGACTCGTGCCTTTTGCTTAAACGGTGTAAATCCGTTCAGTAGTTCGAGAAAATTAGAGTTAAAAGTACATATATATCTATGGCCTCGGAGGATCTGCGCACCCTCCCCGCAGCCTAAGCTCACCCTCTGCGAACCGTGCGCGCACCCTCCTGATTAAGCGCTGAATGCTAATTGGCTGTCTAGTGTCTGTCTACGTTCGAAACCAGGAACTGTTGGCAGCCATTTTGTGCCTCGGTAGAAGCGAGGCTGAAGAAGTAAGGGGAATGTGTTTAAAACATATAAAGGGGGCGGGGTAGAAATACTCTGACCCTCTAGTGTTGCTCAGGGGGTCCCAGAAGGACCCCCTGGGGCCCCCTTTCTTTTTTCTTCAATCGATGAAATGCGCGCAGGGTGCGCGGATCCGGACTAAAAAATTAAAAAACCCGAAGCGCGGGCTTCCGTGCTTCGTTAATAATTAGCCCCCGGATGGGCCAAATCCCGGGGGCAAAATGTTTATATATTAATATCGGAGGGGGGCTGCGTGGCCCCCCTCCTGGAGCCCTCGAGGGCCCTGGGCACCGCCAACCCCCAGTTCCGGCTCCTACAGTGTCCTGGGGTGCCCACCCCCAGGACACTGTTGTTTGCTATGAGAGGGCAGGAGTCTTCCGCCCTCACATAGCAAACTTCGTTAGGCTTTTGAAAGAGAGAGCAGGTCCTGCTCTCCCTTTCAAAATCCAAACGATATTGCTTTTCCACACGGGGAGCTGCAGGTCAGCAGCTCCCCATGTGGAAAAGCAATGCCGGCTCCCGAAGGACGCGGGGAGCTGGCTGGGACCGTGTGGCATTGGGGCTCCCCCCCCATGGTCTCCAACGTTTTTTTATAAGCCCCGGGGGATGGGGTCCCCGAGGATAATAAAAATTAGTGATGGGGGCTATTTTATATTTTTTTACGATAAAATTAGGAGTTGCGCATCCTAACGCGTTGGGTGCACGGTTCCTCTCGCGTTGGGTGCGCGGTTCCTAACGCGTTGGGTGCGCTGATCCAAGGGAAAAAAACTGAAATTTTTGGGAGATAAACATCTAGCTTAAGTGTTTTGTTCTTGAGTGGCTCTAAAAAGAGCCGTTGTGTTCATTGAGAGTTTTTGGTACTTATAAGTAAGTACCTATACAGAGTCTAAAGTTGTTGAGGAAGACTCTGTTTCCTTCATCAGTAAAGTGTACTCCATCTCTCCTATACATCTCTTGCATATGAAAGCACAGATTGTTATTGTAAATGGACCCCATTCTATAGTCTCTGAGAAAAGCAGAAACCGATTTATTCACATGTTTCCTAGCTTTCTCAATCTGTGGACAAAAATGATTGGACGAGTTCCACTTTTGCCTTTGGCATATGTTAGAATACACAAAGGCAGTTTTGGGGAAAAGTGAAAACAATTCTGCAAAGGTGTCCTTCATAAGCATTTCCAGACCTACATCTGTCAAAGTGCCTAGGTCATTGCCACCACAGTGCACTATTATGAGGTCAGGGTGTTGGAAATGCATAAAGGTTTTTACCAATGGCATCAATTGGTGCCACTTTAACCCTCTCTGTCCAATCCATCTAATGTCTACATTTGGCAAACCTAGGTCTTTGTGAATGCCTTTGTTTTCTGCATACCTTTGGCTCCAGAAAATATAGCTGTGTCCCACAATTCACACTCTAAGCATCTTGAAGGGAGGTCTGGATGCACTCAGATGGTCTCTGTAAATGAAATGGCAGTTTGAAAAGTAAGATTTTTCTAAAATGGTGGCGAAGATGCAGTTTTGAAAAAAGACAAGAAATCATTGGTTGTTTTACAACCTTCTACACTGAAAGGTAGGGTGCATGTTTCTGTTTTTCAAACACATGATTCTTATTGGTTAACAAAAAGTGCGTGAAAGGAACATTATATATGATAAGCTAATATGTTGAAAAGTCAAGCACACTTGCTGTTTTGATTAGCAACATTGTGTGCTGAACTTGTGACCTGTGTGCTCAGTTCAGTGTTCCATGACCTGTTGCTATGGTAACAGGCAGAAGGCAGAATGGGGGTAGGGTTCAAATTTGTCATTTGGAAAGGGTTGAAATGTTTAACCAATAGAAATGTGTTTTTGCTTTTGAATTTATGTGGGAAGGAATGCGATTTGATGTTTACATGTATATGTATGGAAAATGAGAGGGACACTTTGCCATTCTTTGGTTTTGCTGAGAGGTGCACAGTGCAGAGATTCTGTAAAAGAAAATCTGGTGTGTGACTGAGATCTGGTGTGTGACTGATATACTTCTTAATCTACAAAACAACTTGAAAGGTGAGTTATTTAATTGTGAGGGGATGTATGTAGACTATTTTGATTTTAATCAGACTAATGTATTTCTCCTGCTAAAGTGTAGGGAGTACTTTTTTTGTCTACAATCTTATTGACAGTGTGTGTGCATGTAGAAACCATTCAGTGATAAGCATTTGTGTTTTTCATGTGTTTGCAGACAGATAACTGTGCTGTTTTAACCTCTTCAGTGCCCCGCCCTTTCCCCGCCCTGTGCCGGGCACTGCATTAGCGGGCGGGGTTCATGACGAGATAGTCTCGTCATGGGCACAGCGCAACCGCGCTCCATGACGAGACTATCTCGTCATGGGCACTGAAGGGGTTAATATTTTGGTACAATTAGAAATCAGTCATTGTTTATGAATTTGCAAAACGAGTCATGTTTGAACACTAAAATGTAGTACTCTTAGATTAAGTAATGAGTTTTGGTAAACTCCTAGGGATAGTGTTTCATGTCTAGAATCACATTGTGAGTTAGTGTGCATTTGTGAACCACTGTGAGAGAAGCATTTGGTAACATTATGTATTTGCTGAGAGATAACTGTTTTAAAACCTGTCATGTTGTCAAGTTTTAGTAGTATTAGAAGCCAGTCTTTGCATATGCATTGATAAAATGAGTCCGGCTTTGACACTAAAGTGCAGTACTTAAATATGTAGATTGTATACAGTACTCTTATGCCTTCTACACTACTGAATGAGTTTTGGTAAACTCCTAAGATAGTGTTGCTTGCCTAAAATCACACTGTGAGTCTGTGTGCATTTGGGTAAGGATTGTGAGACAAGGATTTGGTAACATCGTGTATTTGCTGATAGATAACTGTTTTAAAACCTACCATGTTGTCAAGTTTTAGTAGCATTAGAAGACAGTCTTTGCGTATGCTTTGATAAAATGAGTTAGACTTTGACACTAAACTGGAGTCGTGAACTATGTTGATTGTGTGCAGCCCCTTTACTCTTTGCACAGTAGTGATTGAGTTTTGTTAAACTCCTAGGGATAGTGTTGCTTGTCTAGAATCACACTGGGAGTCTGTGTGCATTTGGGAACCACTGTGAGAGAAGCATTTGGGGACATCATGTATTTGCTGACAGATAACTGTTTTAAAACCTGTCATGTTGTAAAGTTTTAGTAGCATTAGAAGCCAGTCATTGCTTATGCATTGATAAAATGAGACAGGCATTGATAGTAAAGTGTAGTACTGAAATATGTAGGTTGTGTACAGTACCCTTAGCCCTTCCACATTAGTGAATGAGTTTTGGTAAACTCCTAGAGATAGTGTTGCTCGTCTAGAATCACACTGTGAGTCTGTGTGCATTTGGGAACCACTGTGAGAGAAGCATTTGGGTACTTCATATGTTTGAATATGCATAACTGCTTAAACCTTCCTGTTCTCAAGTTTTGTTAGAATTAGAAGGCAGTTATTGCTTATGTAATCACCCAGGAAGTGTCCTTGCAATACTGTAAACCTTCAGTTAATATTCAAGTAGTAACTAAATGAGACAGGCCTTAGCATATGCTTTGATTCAAATGCTTATCCACTATGCATGCAGTCCTCTAACCATCTACACAGTTCTTTCACACCTTTAATTCCACAGTCAGTATTCATATACTTCAAGCAAACACTCCCCATGTACTCCTCTAGTGACCCATTCAGTAGCATATACTAAACCATTCACTTTGCCAAAACCCAAACACTTATAAATTCACGCAGGCACTCTCTTTTTAGTACTCTTATCATTCAGTCAGTATCCAAGTGCTCATGCAGTGAGCCAGGCCTTACAACATGGACTGCTTGAAACACCCATGCAGTATGCATACAGGCCTCTAGTCACCTACACATTTGTCTTTCACTTCTTTAATTAACTAGTCAGTTTCTATATACTTCAATAAACATCTTGTCACTCAATTTGCACTCATCCAGTGACTGATCCAGTACCATGTACTAATCTTTTTACTGTGCCAAAACTGAAAAACTTAACAGTTTTACCCAGGCACTCTTCTAGCAATAGTCTAATGATTCAGTCAGTTTCCAGGTACTCATGTAGTGAACCATGCATTACTACATAGAGGGCTACAAATGTCTATGCAGTATGCATGCAGTCTTGTAACACACTATACACTTGTCCTTAACAGCTTCAATTCCCCAGTCAATATCCATGTACTTTCAGCAAACATCCTGCCACTCCCCTTGCAGTGTTCCAGTGACTTATTCAGCACCATGTAGTAATGCATTCACTATGCCAAAACTGAAACACTTGTAAATTCACCCAGGTACGCTTCTTGCAATAGTCTAATCATTCAGTCAGTACCTAAGTACTAATGGAGTGAGGCAGGTCTTAGCACATGGATTGATTCAAATGTGTTTCCAGTATGCATGGAGGCCTGTAAGTACCAACACAATTGCCTTTCAGACCTTCAATTTCTCTGTCAGTATCTATAAACTGCAATAAACACTCTGTCACTTTAATTGCACACCTCCGCTGACTCATTTGGCAGTAAGTACTAACCTATTCACTGCACTAGAATCCAAAATCTTAAAAAGATTCACTGAGTCACTTTTTTTGTAGTACTCTAATGATTCAGTCAGTAGTCAGGTAGTTTTGCAGTGATCCAAGTGTTACTCTATGGACTGTTTCAAATGTCTATCCATTATGGATGTAGGTCTCTAGCCACCTACATACTTGTCTTTCACACCTTCAATATCCCAGACAGTATTCATACAGTTCCTGCAAATTCTCTCTCACTCTCCTTATACTACTCCAGTGACCCATTCAGCACCATGTGCTAATCCATTCACTGCACTGAAAAGCAACCACTTATAAATTCACCCAGGTAGTCTCCTTGCAGTGCTTTAATCATTCAGTCAGTATCCAAGTACTCATGCAGTCTTTCACATCTTTAATTCCCCACTCAGTATACATATAGTGCAGCAAACATCCTATCGCTCCCCTTGCACTCCTCCAGTGACCCATTCAGCACCATGTACTAATCCATTCAGTGCGTCAAAACCCAAACACTTATAAATTCACCCAGGCACTCTTTGCACTACTCTAATCATTCAGTCAGTTCCCAAGTGAGCACATGCAGTGAGCCAGGCCTTAGTACATGAATTGCTTCAAATGCCTATCCACTATGCATGCAGTCCTCTAACCACCTACACACTTGTGTTTTACACCTTCAATTCCCTAGTCAGTATTCATACATTTCTAGCAAATATTCTGTCACTCCTCTTGGAGTCCTCTAGTGACCCATTCAGCACCATGGAGTAATCCATTCACTGTGCCAAAACCCGAACACTTATAAACTCACCCAGGCATTCTTCTTGCAGTACTCTAATCATGTAATCAGTATCCAAATAGTATTGGAGTGAGACAGGCCTTAACGTATGAATGGATTGAAACATGTGTCCAGTAGGCATGTAGGTCTCTAATCACCTTCACACTTGTCTTTCACACCATCAATAATCATGTCAGTAGTCACACACCCAGTTTGTTTCCTAATAGTATTGTAATCATTCAGTCAGTTAGCATGTACTCTTTTAGTGAGGTAGGCTTTAGGGCATAAACTGTTTCAAAGTAGTATGCACTATGCTTGTAGAGTTTTAACCATCGTCACACTTGTGCTTCATGGCTATAGTTTCTTAGTCAGTTTTTATATAAAATGTGTTTTTACAGTAATAGAATAGTATGAATTTGAAAGTTATTAATATACTTTTATTTGTGATTTTCTTTTTACAGATACTGTTTTTCGACGTTAAAATAGAGAAATCATGCCTGAAAAAAAAAAGAAAAAGAACAGAGACAGGAGAATTACTTGAAGAAAAGTCAACCACAAGTATTGAATGTACAAGATAATGTGGCTACAAAGAAAAAATCTTCTGGTAAGATCACAAAGCAATTTATTAAAAATGATTGTAGGAGGAAACAGAATGTACAGAACGCTGAATCCACAGTGAATGGTTCAACTAGAAAAAAAATTCAAAATAAGAAGAAAAGCAAAAAAACAAATATTCAGTCAAAGGAGACAAAGTGTGCTAAAAGAAGGCAAAATCAGTATAAGGAATTACGAAAAAAAATATTTTACAAGAGAGTAGTACATAATTTCCTGAAAGATGTGAAGAAATATAAAAAGAGAGCTCTGTTTTATAAAAAGAAGCATATTGAAAACATTGTTGAAAAGGCTTTAGAAGTAAAAAGGAAACTATTCATTTTAGTATTAAACAGAATTTGATCACTAGATAAACCAATCAATTTAATGAAGGCCAAAAGTAGGAGGAAAAGAGTAATTAATAGAAAAAAAAATGATATATTTTTTGGGGAGAATGGAAACACAGTTCTAGTTCAGAGCCTTTCTTTAATGAAGAGAGTTCTTTACAGAGCAAAAAATTACTGTTTGCAGTTGACACCAGTGGTAGAGGTTACGAAGTTAGAGATGGTTGTCCAATTGAGAAAGAGAAAATGGTTGAAAGAAATGCAGAAGAAGTGCTAGCTGATGAAGTTCTAGGGAGACGTCCTAAACACCCTGTGTATACATAGGATTGCAGTAGTATTTGTAGTGTACGACAGGAATCTATTGATAAATTATGTAGTTTTTTATGAGCATATACTAAAAAAAGTGTTAAACAAAAGATTAAGGTGTTGCAAGGACTAGACCCTTGCAGAGTGAGAAAAAATACTGGTTTGCAAGGTCATTCTCTGGCTTGTCTTTCTAGGAAAGTTTGTGAAAGTGTTTTTCACCATTTCAGGATGCTGGCAGTACATCATACTCAAATGCGGAAGTTAGTGAGAAGATTGTATTATGCGAAAAGTCCAGCACTAAAGTTAAATGAGTTGAACAGTGCTCTTTTACGTGGCTCAGTATCAGATGTGAAGAAGGTTTGTGAGGATATTGAGTTTTGTTACTTTGGTCTTCAGCAAGTGAGTGGAGAAACTGTGACATTAGTAGAAGAAAATGTTGAAGACAATGTAGAACCTGTGATTACAAAAAATTCTGAGGATGAAATCACAAAGTTTAAGGTAATTTCAGGTGAAAGACCAAATGTTTCTTGTATTTGTTGTCGGCGAACTCACTATAAAAATCAGACTAGGGGTGTCAATCTGTTTTTAAAAGGTGAAATAGAAGATAATGATAAGTGGATGGAATTTGCAACTTATTTGCTGGTAGAGGATTGTTTTGATTTGGGATCTGAGCAGCGTATTTGCAAATATTGTTATAACAAATTAGATGAGAATAAAATGCCTGCTAGAGCAGTTCATAATAATCTAGAGTTGCTTGCTATTCCTCCAGAGCTGATAGATTTAAATACGTATGAGTCTATTCTCATTCAATGTGTTCACCCGTTTCAGGCTATTGTTCGTATGGAGCCTAAAACAGGTAAATTACCTCCATCGGAGTTGCAAAGAGGATTGAAAGGAAGAGTTGTGTATTTACCGTTACACTTAAGGAAAAATATTGAAACTATTGGTGTAGACCATGCAGAAAATGAGCCACTAGTCATCCTAGTTAATGGTGCTCCTACTAAGAATAAGAAAATCTGGCAAGAGTTAGTGGATGTTAGAAAAGTGCAAAAGGCATCATTGTATCTGTTAAAAAATAATGAGTACTATAGAAATGTGTTTGTAGGAGAAGAAGAAATGGATTTAGCAGAAGATACTGAAACATTAAGTGGACAAATTGAAAAAGTGGACATGTCCAGATGTGAAGAAATTTATGAACATTACAGTGTACATCCACTTCATTCTAAAGAGGTTATGGGGAATACGATTGAGTTGTTCCAAATGAAAAAAGCAACAGGAAGTCCCATGAGTGTATGGGAAGAGAGTTTGGAAGCTCGTTGTTTCCCGCAGTTGTTTCCAACAGGAAAAGGTGGACGATATGATGAACATCCTGTGCAGATTCCTGCATCTGAATTTTGGACAAGAAGATTATATGCAGAAGATCCAAGATTTCGACAATGTATCCCTTATATGTTTCTTCTTCTGTTTGAAAGTGACTTGTCTGGACTTTCATATGCAGTAAATCACATTTTAAAAACGAATGCATCTGCAAAATGTAACTGCTAAGGATTTTATGGATAAAGTGCATCAGAGAGATGATCATTAAGAATCTCAGTTGATTAATCTGATGGCATGTCAGCGAGGGACTAATGAATATTGGTACCGTCGTCATGGAGATCTGAAATGTATGTTGCACTAAGCTGTGCTGAGTATGCTTGGGATGATTTCCTTGAATTTCTTCGAGAGGCAAATTGCAATATAAAAAATATTGAATTCAAGACACCTGGAGAATTGTGCTCATTGGATCCTGTTAATGTATGCAGATATTTCAATCAGAGATTTGAAGCTATGATGTCTTTCATCTGCAATAAAAAGAATCCTCCTTTTGGAGAAGTTGTGGATTTCTTTTGGAGAAAGGAGTATCAAGCAAGAGGTGCTCCTCATATACATATGTTGTTATGGATCAAGGACGCCCCCAAATTTGGAACAGATTCAGATGAAACTGTTTTGTCTTTCATTGAAGATTATGCCACATGTGCTGTACCCAATAGCAAAGAACATAAAAGCTTAAAACAACAAGTCTTACGATTCCAAAGCCTTCGATGTGGAAAATACTGTCGACGAAAGTACAAGTCAAAGGATAAGTTCTATACCAAATGTCGTTTTGGATTTCCACGTCCTGTATTATCCAAAGGAAGAGTGAACAGTTTTATGTCAGCTGTGCGACATACTATCACAAGAAAGTCTCCGAAAAATACCTACAACTTAAAAAGTGAAGAATCAAAATACATAAATGACTACAATCCAGTTATTTTATCCATGTGGAATGCTAACATGGATATTCAGTATGTTGCGGACAATTCCATTGCTGTCGCTCGGTATGTAACGTCCTACATTACTAAATCAGAAAAGACGGAATTGAAAGAAATGTGGGAAGAGATTTCTCACGAGAAGGCTCTAAGTAAGAAATTATACAGTTTCAGTTTGAAGAGGTTATCGCATCGTGAAATTGGAGCATATGAATGTTCAGATCGGTTGTCATCTGCAAGTCTATATTCAAAAAGTAGAAGAATCATTTGGGTCAGTCTAGGTCTTGCAGGAATGTGAAATCGGGTACTGAAATCTGTTCAAGAAATTAAATATTTAGCAGAAAAAGAACCAGGAAGTACAGATATTTTGAAAACGAATGGGTTGGACACACATTACCCGAACAGAAGTCATCATCTTGAGAGCATGTGTCTCTATGAAGTGCTGCAAAACTACACTTTTAAACGGAATACTACAGAGAACATCAATGATGGAAAATATGCAGTTATTGGTTCTGAAGGATGTCTGGTGAAACAGAGTAAAGGAAATTTAATTAATCACAGGAAAGTGAGTTGCGACACTGCTGATAAAAGGGAATTTTACTATTTAGTCCTTTTGCAAATGTTCAAACCATGGCGTTCAGAACTGGAATTACTTGGAGAGTTTTCAGAGCTATGAAGGTTCATTTAATGCTTGTAAAGATAGCATACAATGCAGTGCTTTTGCAAATTATGTGAAAATGTTGAATGATGTAATTGATCAAGAAGCTACAATTGCAGCTGAGATTGCTAGAGACAGTTCTCAAGACAGTCAAAGTTCTGCTGCACTGAGTCAAGATCCACTAGGACAACCAATTGTTGAAAATGAAGCAGCAACTGCCATGAATGAGGTGGAAACAGCAATGTGTCAAGCTCAAGAAGATGTAGTTCAGTTAGGAAACTTGGAAGAACAACTAAATGTTGAGCAGAAACAAATATATCAACAAGTGAAAGAGCAGATTGACCATGGATTACTTCATGAAAAGAAAGGGTGCTCATGTACATCATTTCAACCTATCCGAATGTATGTGCGTGGTCAAGCTGGAACAGGAAAAAGTTTCTTAATTAAAGTAATTACAAGTTATCTGCAAAAAACAACTGAGTCGCATTTGTCTTGTGTTGTCACTGCTCCAACTGGGTTGGCAGCACATAACATTAAAGGAATTACTTTACATTGTTTACTAATGCTACCAGTAGAGCATGAGAACTAATTGGAATACCACAAGCTATCTGGAGAAGCTTGTTGAGAAGTTTCAAGAGTCTTGAAGAAAATGAAACTTCTCATTATTGATGAGGTGAGCATGGTCTCTAACTTGATGCTTGCCTCTGTGCATTTAAGAATGCAACAGATTCTTAAAACAGAGTATGACGTGTTATTTGGAGGAAAACACGTCATAGTTTTTGGAGATCTATTGCAACTTACTCCGGTAAAAGGACAACCGGTATTTAAAACACTTGCACATGAAGATACCAGAAAGTCTCTTGGTAGTGTTGGTAATGTGAACATTTGGACTAATTTTGAATACAAAGAACTGACAACAAATATGCGACAGGCAAATGATGCTGAATATGGAAGTATTCTTCAAGATATAAGAATTGGAATTCTTACACAACATGGCAAACAAGCTTTGGAAAGTCGATTACTTTGCAATGTCTTTCCAAATGAAAATGTACTTCCTGCAAAAGTGTACATGAAAATTGCTGAAAATAAATCAGTGATCTGTTTAATGCCAACACTGCGAGAGTGTTCCATATTCAACGAAGAACTATTGAAACTGGAAAATGAAGAAATTATAAAAATGGAAGCCATCGATAAAATAGGGCATGAAGGAATTAGTATTATTTTTACGGGAACGTTGAAAACAAAACTGGATTCTTTATAAAAACAAATATCTAAAACAGCAGGTTTAGAAAAGACACTGTATGCGTGTGTAAACTGTCGGGTAATTTTAAGGCGAAATTTGGATGTAGAAAAAGGGTCAGTTAATGGCGCAGTGGGTAAAGTGGTAGATTTTGTTAATTATCAGAAAAAAGAAGGAATTGAATTTTTTAAAATTAAATTTGATCAGATTGAAGAAGTTAAAGAAATTGGTCGTTCAGTTAGTTTTTTGCTTGTTAAAGATTTATATGTCTGTAGGAAACAATTTCCATTTTCTCTGGCATATGCAGTGACTATTCATAAATCTTAAGGATTAAGTGTAGACAGTGCATTGGTGAACATTGGATCTACTGTATTTAAAGAGGGTATGGCATATGTTGCTTTGTCGCGAGTCAGAACATTATCTGGTTTGTTTTTGATTGATTTTGATGAGACAAAGGTTACTGCAGATGCAAACTGTGTAAAAGAGTATAATAGGTTAAGAAGGGTGTATGCTCCAAATTTAGGTCAATATCCTGTATTTGAAAATCGTGTGGTTGATCGAAAAAGAAGGTTTGACAGTATCTGTTCTGAAGGTGTTGAGAAGGGAATAGCACAAGATAATGTGATTGCAAGTAAAAAGAAATTGGACACTGTGGAAGAGGTTGTTGGTTATCAGTTTGAAAATAGTTCAGGTGTCAACTGCTATGCTAATGTAGTGGTCAATGTTGTTTTTTATCTTGAAGGTTTGCAAGAACAAATTATGCAGAATCTGCAACAAAAAGTTTGTTCTCTGTTGCATTCTGGTTTTGAAAAATTGACAACAGACACAAGTAAAATACAATATGTTTCAGATGTTCGTAATCTTTTGGATGTGTGTTCTGGTTCTACACAATTTTCACAAAATATCCAACAAGATGCTCAGGAATTTTTAATGTATATGCTTACCATTTTTGAAAATGAAGGTGTAGAAATAGAAAATATTTTTGGCCTTTATTACAAATGGGAACATTATTGTGAAAATTGCATGTATACATGTAGCTCCAATGTAGACACTGAGAGATTTCTGTATTTAACATTACCAGACTGTAAATCAGTGTCTTTAAATAAATTAGTTACAGGTGCAAATCAAAACATGGAGTGTAGCCAATGTAAATCAGAAATGTTATCCACGTTATTTTTGACAAAATATGGCAAATACATAATTTTAATGATGCAACGTTGTACAGCTGACGGAAGAAAATTGGATACTTTAATAATCACTTTGTAGCAGCACAACTATCAATATCAGGAAGGACTTTTGTAGCAATTGCTATAATTTTCCATGATGGTCCTTCCACCACATCTGGACATTACACTGCCTATCTAAAATGTGACAAAGGCTGGACACTTTGTAATGATGCCCAGTTGGTTTTCAAACAATGTTTGCCTAGTGAATTACCAAATTCCTACCTAATATTTTTAAAGCCAAAGTTTTGGGAAGATAATTCACTCGCTGAGAAATGTAATATTATAATTTGATAGGACTACCATTGGACAATTTACATAAAAAAGGAGTGCAAAAATACCATTTGGCCTCGAGGAAAGGTATATGTTTGAATTATGGACTTTTTGGTGGTCATTGATTCGGTGCATATTTTAAAGCGGCAACATTTACATTTTTTCTTAGCTAAACTTGTATAATTTTGTTAGCCGTAAGCATTTCATATATGTGTGATTTGTATTTTCTGGTATTTTACTGAAAATAGCATGTTGTTTTTTTTTTTTAACAATCTTTCTGATTGTTTTTTTTTTTTGCCCGCTGTAACTGATGAGTACGATTGAAATCACTATTTCTAGTGAAATTCAATATATTCTGAGAACAGCAAAAAAGGCAAATAAATTACTTTGTGGAAATTATGCTGTGTTGTAAAAAATGTATTATTACATGTTATAACTATTTTTTTCTTTTCTTTCACAGATCCTAATTTTAAAATAAGTAATTTACATCAATTTAGATTGCAAAGAAAATCTGAAAAAAATGTATTCCATTTTTTATTTCTATTACTGTGAAGGTAAGTTTAACTAAGTATCAATATGCAGACTGGAGAGATCTGCAAGAAGCTACAAAGTTTAAACACGTTTTTAAAAACACTCTGTTTATACCTATGTAGTTTTGAAATCTGACCGTAATCGGATATCATGTGACCTGGAAAAAAAGAGATTTGAGGGGTTCATAATATTTCCCATTGTACCTATTGAAGGACCGCAATAATTTCAATCATTCTTCTTTGAACATCTTTGCAGACAAAACTCTGTGCTTACCTTCTATCATTCACAAGCAATTTTAAAACAGAAACATGTCACTTTTTGTAACATAGTTATTGCGCAAGACACTCTTTCATATATACAAAGAGAGGAAAAGGCTCTCTTTGCAGTTTTTCTACTCCATGTAAATACAACCTCATCATACACACCACTTTGCCTTGAAAGGGTGTTCTATAAGTGTTGTTGTGCATGATTGCACTAAATACTCCTAGAACAAGACACATCTCTAGATTTATCAGAAATCATAAATCTCGATATGTGTGTGAATGCTGCACCATTCTAAAATTGGTGTAGGAAAGCACAACAAGGAGAATTGTTTTCATTTCTCCACATTTTTATATCTTCAATGCATGCTACAATGCTCAGCATACATTGAAGGAGAAAAATGCCTTTACTGATAGTTTTTGTGCAGGAAGGTGTGTCTTCCTGCACAAAAACAAACAGCACATAACACAGATATCCTTGCAAGGGTGCCTGTGTCACCACATGGCTGCAGTTTAAGCAACCGTGCAGAGAGAAGCATAGATTGCCAACATATTTATGTACATATGTTGCATCCCTGTGCTTCGGAAGTACTACAGCACACTGCAATTAAAGAGGTTACTGTGTGATGCTGCAGCACTTCCTCATAGTTCTGCACTTATACATTCACCATACGCTACTAATGCATTCATTCAGTCAATTACGTATTACACATACATTCATCTAAACTTTCACACACAAACAAACAAATATAGGTCTTTTTAAACCAGGAAAGTTAGTTCTTATTTTTTTTGGGGGGGTTTTCTGAACAATTTTTAATTTTTGGGGGGGTTTTCTGCAAAGAAAAAGGAAAAAACAGAACAGGAGGAAAAAAACAATGAACTTCAGGGGGGAAAAAAAAAATAGCAATGGTGACTTTCTTGCCTACGGCAGATCAGATTGATAGACTGCTCTCCGTAGCATAAAGTCGCATTGCATTTAGTGCAGAGCACTTTCAAAAATTGGAATTGTGGACGGATGTCCAAATTTTGTGCTGAAGGATGCACTCTTGAAGTGCTCGGCTGCGATGAGTCGGAAGGAGCAGGAGCGACTCTCATTCTTCGGCATTCATCCCGAGCAAGATTTACCGGATGAAGGGTCCTCAGGTGCTTCATCATGCTATCTGTTCCGCATGAATATTTTTTGTTAAGATCCCCTCGAGACAGCACTCTCTGGCAGATCTTGCAGGTCACCAAGGTGGCATTGGTCTTAGTTTGCCCCTCTGGATGGGTAAAAAATGTCCACACCTCAGATGAAAAACGTGGTGTGCATGGTGGCCCTTCCACAAAATCATCCTCAGATGTATGAGGAGATGCCTGCTGCCCTGAAGCCATTGTTAGTTCTGAAAAAAAGTTTGAGCTAAGTAAAAACGTAGTTAAAAAAGCTTCATCTCTGCAAAGAGATGCTCTTCCAAAGAAGGTCAAAGAAGAATGATTGAAATGGGTGGGGTCTTTCAATAGTTAGAACAGGAAGTGTAATGAACCAATCAAATCTCTTTTTTTTGCAGGTCACATGGGATCCGCGCACCCTGCGCTTACGCAGCACGCATCCAGCGTGCATCTGCGAAATTGAATTTAAAAGGAATATAGGATTAGATGTATAAATATATTACTTTTAAGAGTAGTTTAGAGTTTCTCTTCAATTAATATTCACATGAAATATATATATATATGTTTTTTTTAAATGTTTAATATTTCGCGGGATCCGCGCACCCACCGCGTCATACACGCATGTGACGAAGCGCGGAAGCGTCGCATAATGTAATCGTACGTATCGCGTATAGGCTTGGAGTTGTGTACCGGTCGCATTGGAATCGCGCATCAAACACGTACCTAACGCATACCGTGCACGGATGCTTTCACGTAGGGATCGAGAACGGTGCGGATAGGGTGCGCGGATCCCCAAAAAATGGAAAAAATAAATAACGTTTTGAAAATATAGTTTAAAAAATATTTTTAAAAATATAAAAACATATTATAAAAATCCCAATAAAAACAAATATTTAATTTTTAAAAGAATTAATTGGAAAAATAAGTTAAAAAATGGTGATAAAGTATTTTAAAAAAAAGATAATTAATTAAATTGACACTGAAATTGAAAAATATAGAAATCCAATGAAAATCATTAAACGTGATATCTTTAGAGATAAGTTATAGTTGGGAATTAGCATTTACAAAACCTTTTAAATTCACTGAAAAAACTATAGGTTTCATGCACGTTATAGTTGGGAATTGGCATTTAAAAAACCTTAGAAATTCACTGAAAAAACCATAGGTTTCAGGGGTGTTATAGTTAGGAATTGGCATTTAAAAAACCTTAGAAATTCACTGAAAAAACCATAGGTTTCAGGGGCGTTATAGTTAGCTGGACATTTCCCTCGTACAAAATCCTAGAAATTCCCCCGTTTTAGTTAGCTGAACTAACTATAACTCGCGCCCCTGCAATGCACTGCTGATGACGTCACATATTACATCACTCATGACATGGTCAGTGACATCACTGATGACCTCTCTAATGACATCACTGATGACGTCATCCATGTGATAAATTAGTGCATCTTCTCACACCCTTTGATATACCCAATGAAAATTTCAGACGTACATTCTCAAAACCATAGATACTCCAATACCAATAACTACATATCCACTCATTGACTCTTAGGTCTACACACACATCCTGTCACTCACCTGTACAGTCACTCATACTTACAGTCACTCAGTACAGGACTATCATGCATTTATACACCTATATAGACACTCACACACCACCAATCATCCATAGAGGTACTCACACACCTAGTCAGTCATGCAAATAATTAATCACACTCCCATTTACTCATCTATCCAGTTATACTCACACAAGTTCACTTACTCATAAAAATACTACCACATTCTTACGCTCTTATACAATCACTGATACAAGCACACACTCATCCATACAGCCACTCTCACAATCACACACTCTCACATATATGCATTTATATACTCTTACACACATATATACTGGCTGTCACAGATGTAGTTACTCACACATGTACCACTGAGATATACATTCAATCTCTAACACACCCATACATACTTACCTAACCATACCGTCTATCACAGATGCACTCTTGAAACCATGCACCCATAGAATCACCCACTCACACATCAATGCAGTCACAAACAGACCACCCACACAAACACTCAGACACCCATACAGATACTCAGACAACCAATCAATAACCCATATAGACACTCATGTAACTATTCAGAAAACCATACAGCCGCTTACACAGCAACAGACAGATACAGACATTCACTCAGTTTAGTCACTAGTCTGCAGTAACATATGTTTAATGACTCACTTATAGAGTCAGTCACGCACCTACTAAATCATCCATTCACACACTTATACATCCACTCATTCTTCCATAGGCCTTTCCTATATATATATATAAAACGTATTTAAACTTTACAAAAACACACAGTCACTGGATAACGTCATCAGTGATGTCATTTGAGATGTCACTGACCATGTCATGAGTGATGTAACATGTGACGTCATCAGCAGTGCATTGCGGGGGCGCGAGTTATAGTTAGCTGAACTAACTATAACGGGGGAATTTCTAGGGTTTTGTACGAGGGAAATGTCCAGCTAACTATAACGTCCCTGAATCCTATGGTTTTTTCAGTGAATATATATATATATAATATATTCACTGGGAAAAACCATAGGTTTCACACATGTTATAGTTAGCTGGACATTTCACTCGTAAAAAAACAATGAAATTCCCCCGTTATAGTTAGTTCAGCTAACTATAACTCGCGCGACCGCAATCCACTGCTGAGGACGTCACATATTACATCACTGTATTCACTAAAATACTGTTAATAAGTCAGTTATACAATTAATTTTACAAAAAAAACATCCATTTAAACACTTATTTACCCATTTATTCTTCCATTAACCTTGAGATATACATATATAAAAAATATTTTTTTTTCCAGAAAGACACATATTCACTGGATGATGTCATCAGTGATGTCATCAGTGATGTCATTTGAGATGTCATCAGTGATGTCACTGACCATGTCATGAGTGATGTAATATGTGACGTCATCAGCAGTGGATTGCGGTCGCGCGAGTTGTATTTAGCTGAATTAACTATAACGGGGGAATTTCAATGGTTTTTTACGAGTGAAATGTCCAGCTAACTATAACGTGTGAAACCTATGGTTTTTTCAGTGAATTTGCGAGGTTTTTTAAATGCTAATTCCTAACTATAACGTGTGTGAAACCTATGGTTTTTTTAGTGAATTTGTAAGGTTTTTTAAATGCTAATTTATGTATGTATTACTATATTTTTTATATATTTATTTTACAATAAACTACCTATGTATATAGTTATAGATTGACTGTATCCTGTAATATGGAATGGCTCAGCTCTTTTTTTTAAAAATTTGGATAAAGTTGAACAGCATAGATAATATCTTCTATAAACTTATAAACAGTTGAAAATGTTTTTTTTTTTTTTTTTTTTTAAGGGTTTTTCACCGTGCGCGCACCCCGCAATTTTTTGAAAAAAAATCAAATGTTTTTTTCACCCTTCGGGGTCCTTCAGGAACCCCCTGACAAAGGCTAGGGGGTCAGGAACTCTCTACCCTGCCCCCTTTTCACGTTCTCCACCTTTCTTTTTCACTGCCACACACAAAATGGTGTCTGACACTTCCTGATTTCGACCGATTCGAATGTTGACTGACATCTAACCACCAATCAGAATTACGCTCGCGGACATTTGGTGCGCGCACCGTGCGCGCGCGGTGCCCGCATATAGATATTTATGTACATTTAACTGCAATTTTCTCAGGAACTACTGAACAGATTGACACCATATATGCAAAAGGCACATCCCTGACCTGAGGACTACCTCTTTGCCAAATTTCAAGTAATTCTGTTCAGCCGTTCGGGCTGTACCTTCGACTAAAGGTCCTATGGGAAAAAGCATGGGGAAAACGCGTTTTGGGACCCCCCTTTTTTCTCATCCCCCGCTTGACGAGTCAACCGGCGCCAAAGTTATTCAAAATAGAATTTTCAGATTTCCTATGGGAACTCGGTCCTAACTATAACTATCTACTGGCGACCGCCAGTAGATAATAAAAAAAAAAAAAAAAAAAATATATATATATATATATATATATATATATATATATATATATATATATATATACACACACACATATACACACACATTTTTCTGATTTCTATGTGTGTGTATTACTAACTATTTTCGTAGTTAGTGTGGTGGTCAGTATCTCCGCCTGTCACGCAGGAGACCTGGGTTTCTTCCCCGACGGGGCTGGGGATGTTGCCCAGATTCCCTCTCCTTCTCTCTCCGTCTCTCTCCGTCGTCTCTCTTCTCTTTCTGTCTTTCTTTCTTATTCTCTTTCTTTCTCTCTCTCTCTCGTTCTTTCTCTCTTTCTTTCTCTTTCTCTCTCCATCCGGGGAGTGAGCCTTTTGTGTGTGCCCGACCTGGCCAGTATCCATTATCAGATGTATCTCTGGGTACGGCTGCCGGTTGACTACCTGGTGGTGCGCCCGCCTCTTTCTGCCGGCGCATATGTGCTGTTGATGCGTAATTTCATTGGGAATTTGCATATGTTTGGCGTAGTTCTCACGGTCCACACTCTCTGATTCTGTGTATCCCTGTCATCCTCATACATGTATCTCCTGGTAGTCATGGTTCTGTATATCTCTGCATGGTGAAATCTGTCCCTCGACATGTCATTTTTGACATCCACTGTTGTGCATGCTCTGTTTGTATGCCCTGACTCTGTCACTACTGTTATGTTCCTTTCTGGGACCTTGTCTCTTGCAGATCCATGGGACTTGTGCTCGGTCTACCTTCTTCTTGCAGAAGTTAGAGGGCTTTCGTCCATTCTGTACTGGCCATTTTGGTTATGTGCTTCTCTTTTGTCCCTGTCTGGACAAAAGAGGTCTCGTAGAGTGTGATATCAATGCACCCCTAGATGATTATTGCTTTTAACACATGTGTTTTGCAATAAGTAAGGGTAATCTGTTGGAGACCGGAAACAAGCTTCCTAGGACCGGTTTCTGGCATTTCAGCCGTCTTCAGCCAGGCTTGCTTGAATCCAGTGGCAAAGTGAGCAAGGGACTCACGTCTGAGCATACCCTGCCAACTTTTGGCAAACAAAGCAAAACCAAAGGAAATGATGGACGGAGTGTTGAACATTGCAAGCACTCACCCCCAGTCAACTGATCTGGGTTTAATCCATCTCCGTTCTTTAGCCCACTCTGCAGAGGCAGAGGAGCCAGCGGCCAGGGAGATCGGCGTTGTGTGCACGGCTCTTTGGCAGGGTGGATGGAGGCGTTGTCGGGACGGCCGTGGGGAAGAGCGGCCCTGGAGCTCCGAAGAGGGCGAGGTGCAGCTGCCAGAATCTCCTTCCGGGGCAAAGGAGGTTGCCGTGCTAGCGGTCTGGTAGGTCTGGCAGGTCTGCCTGAGAGGAAGCGCATTTTGGGCGAAGGTTTAGAACCAGCTGGTCCTAACTAAGATCATCCAGAAGAGGACTGGCCTACGGAGAATGCGTCGCTAATACCCAGTCCCGGCACCGCACTTCAGCCCAATGGTAAGGAGTTACTGTTTACATCTACATCCCCCAAATATATACTTAGGAATAATAAGAATACAATTAAGAATAGCAAAGGGGTTAAGGGAAGGGACTGCAAGGTGGTCGTGAGTCCAGGGAGCGCAGAGCAGGAAGAGGCCAAAGTAATGACGATAGGTAAAACAAGAAAGGCAAAAGAAAAAAAACTTGAAGTTCAGAAGCAGAAAGCTGTCCAGAGGGTTAAGGTGACCCCCTCCCTTAGAGCATATTTCAAGGCTGTGCCCCAAACGGTCCTTTTAGCAGAGGGTAAGATGGAAGAGAATACAGTGTCAAATAAAGAAAAGAGCATAGAGAGAAGGACACCCTCTAAAGATCTACCTGACGCTATTGATTGAAGTGATAACACCTCCCCAAACAGGTACCGGGCACTGGCTGGGCCCTTAGTCGAACAAAATATGAACCCCCCCACCTAGGTGGGAAGGGGTACAGCAGGGAACACAGCTGGGAGCACGGGGGTATCTTTAGATGACCCCAGTCAAGGTCTGATCACCTCAGACTCTTTGGGGGTACTGGGGAGCGAGGAGCTACCGCTGAGTGGTCTGCTAAAAGTTTTAACAGTTGAGATAAGATCAAGGTTGGAGACCTCGGAAGGAAATCCGAGGGAGATTCGACATGACTGTGACTCCCTGGAAAGAAAGATGGACGACCTCAGTAATAGAACAGTCCTACTGGAGGGGGAAGTGAAAGAGCTTAGGGAGAAGTTCAGTACAAATTATGTCGAAATCGCAAAGTTAAAATCTTCAGAGTCTGAATTTTTGGACAGAGTAGAAAGGTTGGAAAACTTCCAAAGGAGGAACAATTTAAAAAATCTTGAAAGTCCCTGAAGGAAGGAAGGGAGGGAGAAGACATCAAGGCCTTTGTAGTAAGCTTGATAAAAAAAGAGCTGCATCTAGAAGAATCTTAAGAGGAGATAAGCAAGGATATTCAGCGTGTACATAGAGGTCCGTTTAGATTAAACCCAGCTAGGACGAAGCCTAGGAAAATATTGGTCAATTTCTTAACCTTCTCATTAAAGGAGAAAATACTCTAAAAAGCTTTGAGTCTGAAATCCATAGAAGTGGAGGGGAAGAGTTATGAAATCAGGTTGGATGTTTCAGCTGCCACTTCAAACAGACAATGGGAGCTTGGAAAAAGAATGGATCAGTTGAGAAGCCTAGGAGCAGTAGTACAGTTGAGATTTCCGGCATATTTGAAGGTGATGATCAACAATAAAATGCTTATCTTTCACTCCGGAGAGAAGGTAGACCACTTTCTAAAGGAGTTTACAAGCAAATAAAAAGTAACTTTATTTATTAAGGCACTTGCTACCTGTCCCCACTGCTATCCCAGTTTCCTGCGTAGTTAAGCTTAAGTGAAAGAAGTTAAAGTAGTAAAGTTATGAGGGGCAACTATGGCATTTTTTTTCTCTTTTTATAGGAAGGTTATTAGCGGAAAAGAGAATGGGGGGGATAGTAGCGGAGAAGGGAGAGGGGGAAAAAAAATTTGACAAATAATAAAAAGGGAAAGATGAAGAAAAGAACACATAATATGATGAAAAAAAGGGGGGACTTTGAGTATGACTTCTGTTCTGTTTAAGTTTTGGAGAAAAAAATAATAATAATCATATATATATATATATACTAGTAAGCTCGCAGGCATGGTAAACTCTTGCTTGTTGGTAACGCGCTCTGTGGGGAACTCCATATGGTCTTCTGGCTGTGGAGAGGTAGGGGGTGGGTTCTCCATGGGGGGGGGAGGGAGCACAGGGTGGGGTGCAGTTGGGTAAAAATCAAAATAATGTGTCCTCTGAAGCCTCTTTTAATGTTAATAATAGAAACAAGTTTATAGCAGTGTTTATTGATGGGTAGTAAAAAGAAGGGGGGGGGACCATAAACATATTGTCTTGGAATCTAAATGGGTTACGAGTCAGGGGTAGGAGAGCGAAAATTCTCCATTACATGAAGGACTCTCCAGCCAATATTATTATAGCCCAGGAGACTCACTTAACTGATAAGGAAGCTGTTGAGCTTTTTAAGGCTACGAAATGGGTGGCACACTTTGCATGTTCAGCCCAAACAGTGACAAAGGGGGTGGTAATTTTAGTCAAACGTGGATTGCAAGTGAGTCTGGATTCTCACACATCGGACAAAGCAGGAAGATGGGTAGTAGCCAAAGTTACGATTTTGGGGCGATCATTCACGCTAGCAGGTTATTACGGGCCAAATCACGAAGTGAGCCCTTTACAAGATCTATTGGCTGAACTTTTAATATCGTCGGATCCAATCATCCTGGCGGGTGACTTTAATGTTGTGTTAAATAATGCATTGGATAAGTCCACACATAGTAAAGCTCAGGCTAACCCAAAAATGCACTGTCTAATTAAGCATATGATGGAACAACTGGGTCTGTTGGACATATGGAGACACCGAGTAGGGGAACAAAGAGGCTTTACCTTCTTCAATAAGAAGTATAGGCACCAGTCCAGGATCGATTATTTTCTGGTAGACTGTAAACTGAAAGATGAAGTACTGCAGGTGGAGCACAAGGGGGTCCATCTGTCAGACCACTCAGCGGTGCTGCTCACGTTGGATATTAGTAAGGCTGATACCCAGTCCAGATAGACCCTCAACCGTACAATTTTGCTGGAAGAGGAAGTGGTACTAGTTCTTAAAACAGAAACCGAAGAATATTTTGAAAATAATTGGGGATCCACAGCCCCTGGGGTTGTTTGGGATGCCTATAAGGCATTTCTCAGGGGTAGACTTGGGGCACTAGCAGCAGAAAAAAGGAGAAATTATCATCAAGAAGTGGCAATACAGGAAGAGAAGATCCGCTCTTTGGAAGAGAAATTAATTGATCCAACGATAGATGAGGATGTCAGGATGAGATGGCACCGAGAGGTGTCGCAGGTAAAGGATAGTTTGGCTACTACTATGCAAAACCGGGTGAGAAAGAGATGGGAACCAGCCAAATGGATCATTTTGAATATAGTGAGGGGTGTGGTAAACTTCTGGCGTGGAAGGTAAAGAAGGAACAATTAAGAAATAGAATTGAGGAAATTAGATGCGATCAATCGGGTAGCCTGGTGTGTGACAGTAGAAGAATCGAGCAGGTTTTTCCAAAAAGTTTTACTAAAGTCTATCGAGAGGATCTTACGCCATCTCAAGATACTCTCGGTAGATGGGTAGGACAGGGCAAGGGTAATCCACTGACTACAGAAAAAGCAGAACTCTTAATTAGAGAAGTAGGCGTCCTAGAAGTGGGTAATATAATGGCTCAGTTAAAGAAAGGGAAGGCCCCGGGGCCAGATGGCATCCCCCAAGAAGTCTATAAAGTCTTGGCAGATATTTTAGCTCCTATTTTAGTTAAGTTTTTTAATGAGCTATTTGTCAAACATATGGACATGCCACCCTTCTGCAAGGAAGCCACAATTTTGCTAATTCTGAAGCTGGGAAAATGCCCAAAAAACTGCGATTCTTATCGCCCTATCACTCTGTTAAACAGTGACTATAAGATCTATACCAAAATTATGGCGGACAGATTGAATGGCTTGATGAATGAGTTAATAAATGAAGATCAATAAGGGTTTATCCGAGGAAGATTCCTGAAAGATCTGACCTTCTCATTGATTGGCACAATAGATTTAGCTGCCACTTACAATCTTCCTTTTGCCCTGGTGGCCCTAGACGCTGCTAAGGCATTCAACCGCGTGAACTGGGGTTATTTGAAAGAAGTTGCCTCCTCCTTGAACTTAGGAGCAAATTTTTGCAACGTTCTTGCGGGTCTTTATCAAGCCCCAGAAGCTAGAATTCTAGTCAATGGTTCCTTATCTCAACCAGTTCCAATATTTAGAGGAACCAGACAGGGCTGTTCTCTCTCGCCTTTGCTCTTTAATTTATACATAGAGCCACTGGCAAGAAAGATCAGAGAGGACCCTGAAATCTTACCCTTTAGTTATTTAGGCTGCGAGAAAAAGCTGGGGCTTTATGCGGACGATATTGTGATTCTAACCACAAATACCTCGTTAACATGGCCGAGCCTGAAGGCACGAACAACAGACTTTGGGAAGGCATCAGGCTACGAGGTGGATGAAAACAAGTCTGAAATTATGTCCTGGAACATCGAAGGGGAATCAGGAAAGAAAGAGATCAGATATCTGGGAGTTAGGATACCTCAAGACATTAGTAAAATAACGAAACTTATCTTTGATATAGTACAAAAGGAGATTACAAGACTTTTGAAATCCTGGTCTCACATCACTTTTCGGAAGAAACAATCTGATGAAGATGATAATCCTCCCCATCTTGACCTTCATCTTCGATGCAATTCCTTTGCCGTTCAATACAGAATGTATCAACAAGCTACAAGGCGACTTGAGTTCATTTATATGGGCCTGTAAAAGACCAAGAATAGCCTGGAAGAAGCTTCGGAGAAGGTTAGAGAAAGGTGGAGTGGCACTGCCGGACTTACTTTTCTATTCATGGGCATTTCTGCAAAAAAATGGGAAGTGTCTCTTTATCTCTCCAACCACCTCCATGATAGGAGGCCTGTGGTCCACAGTGGCGAACTTGGAGCCGGGAGGCCAGAAGGGGTTTATCTTCAAATATGTCGACCCAATTTTTTTAAAAAAAGGTTAGGTTGAAGATTCTGAGGGGGCTAGCAGAGACCTGGTATAAAGTAAGAAAAATCTTACAAATTCCTTATCACCGTTTTTTAGCCCCCATCTGGGATAGCCCCGGCTCCCCTGAGTGGACAAAAGACATTCTTGCCAAGCCTCTTATGGAAGGGGGAATTGATCAATGGGACCAGACCATTTGTGATGGGGAGCTTATCTCTTGGGATTGTTGCAGCCAGCTTACAAATTTTTGCCTATCCAGGTTTAAATATGCGCAAATGCAAAGTTGGTTCTTCGACCCATCAATAAGGATAGGTGGACAAAACGACCTAGAGTTTAAGCTGAAGCAGCA
The DNA here is from genome assembly GCF_964204655.1 of Triturus cristatus. Lineage (NCBI taxonomy): Eukaryota > Metazoa > Chordata > Amphibia > Caudata > Salamandridae > Triturus > Triturus cristatus. The sequence continues at coordinate 141,370,055 of NC_140580.1, read as the reverse complement.
ACCGAGTCAAAAGAAGGAATTAGCGACCATCTATTGGTGGAAACCGAGGATGGTGATTTTACGCTGCCGGTGGAGTTGTGGGTAATTACTTAACGGAATCATCGCTGGAGAAATACTGGCAAGTATCTATGTCTACGCTTTTAAAATCAGTTAAACCCGCGCATTTGAGGAGAAATCATCTCTTTCCCATCCATAGGGCTTATTGGTCACCTTTGAAGCTGTCAAAGTTTGGGAGAAGAGGTGTGAAGTCCCCTGCCCAAAGTGTGGAAACATAAATGCTGATGACGTCCACATTTTTTTAGAATGTACAAATTTGCAAACCTACTGGAGCGAAGCGAGTAAGGCTCTGTCTCAAATGCTTACGCTGCATGTAAAGGTAAGCGTTTTACTTGTCATCTTTGGGCAGTTGGAGCATGAGATAAAGCCTACTAAAGGTCAGGCAAAATTAATCTTCTACGTTCTACTGTTGGCGCGCAGGGAAATTTGCAAGCTATGGCCCCACTTTCTCCTAGTTTGCATAATTTGTTGGTCTCGATTAAAAAGATAGCCACTATAGATAGGAAGAGTTCGAGAGATGTTAATTTTTGGCTTCCCTTCTTGGAATGGTGTGATACTTTAAATGATTTAAGCAATTTTGTTTTTTTTTTTGAGGTCCGATGATTACGCCTTAACAGCCTCACCAGACACTTGGGTTTGGTTTCTTCTAGTCTTTTGTCTGCTGGTTGGATAGTGTGAGCGAGAAAAGCAGACAGACAGGAGGGGTGATGGGGTATTGAGTCCAAGGGCTATAGGAAATCTCTACCTCCCTCTCTACTCATACCTACCCGATCTGATATAAGGCATATGAGAGCATGGGCATTTAGATGCTCGTCAAGATGTGCAAGTGGAAGAACGTCACTGTTCTCTTTTTTTTTTTCTTCTTTCCGCTAAAGAGGCTAATGAGGACCAAAAAAAAAAAAACAAGAGAGGTCTCGTACCGTACTCTGACGGACTGCGGTACCTTTGCTTCCCCTTGTTAATGCGCCCTTACAGAGCTTAGTGGCTAGGTGTCGGCCATTCTGGCATTGCTGTTCTCACCGTGTTTTGGTCAATGTTATTGATGAAGGCGTTCTCTTTGGAACTTGGTGGTTTTAAGTCGCACACCCTCCTCCAGTGGGGTATAGCTTTGGTGTCTATTCTAAGTTAAAGAATCTGTGGCTAGCTGTCTTTATTAGATGAACAAGTTACTTACGTTCGGTAACTATGTATCTGGTAGAGACACATTCTAGCCGCAGATTCCTTAACGCCCACCCATCCTTCCCGCTCTGCAAGGGCGTTTGTCAGGGTGGGTTCTACCCACTTGCCTCCTTACAGTTGGCCTTTTGTCTTCCTGCGGGATGGTATGTGTCACTACCCTCCAGGGTAGAATGTCTCATGCTGTTTTAGCTGTTGCTTTCCACCCATTCTCGTCATTGGTTGGTGGGTTCAATGTCCTCCCACGTTCCTCCACTCTGGTTCTTACAGTGTGGCGCTTGATCATGTTCTTATCCCCTCCCTTCCACCCTCTTCTATTTTTTTAACCATTACTTAGGGTTTCCTTGACTGTGTTGCGGTCAATTGCTTTAGGGTCTATTTGACTGTGCTACAGTCAATAGGTCTTTATGGGGTGTATGATTGTACATTCTCTGTGTTTTTTTGTTTGATCTGTTTATTAAGTTTCATATTTGCAATATACATATATCAATCGCTTATGAATCCTTCGGAACCAGTATACATTTACTACAATCCAGTTGTTTTTCACTTAATGATGAACTAACAGTATTACACACCTTGTATCATTAACCATTACTACTCATTTCCATTCTGTTCAATAACTATAGTCGACCTAGGCGTTTCATTTGGATTATTGATCAAATGTTTTGTAAATAACCATTAAATGATGAACAATAAACCAGTAAAAAGAAGAAGAATCAAAGCAAGAAAATACAAAGGGGGGTGGGGGCAGGAGTTGTTAAATAATACAGTATACATTTCTGGATGTCAACATAACAAATCTCAATGTGTCTATGTGAATCCAGGACTGCAACACAGTGAGCCAGTTGTCGATAATTATTGACAAATATTCCTTAGCCTACCAGAAAACAGGTACAATACAGTACATGCACATTGCAAGTTTGCATAACATTAGGAATGTCTATGGGGTCTTCAGGAGCTGTAGCCACCTGCAGTGCCATCAAAATCGTGCCCCAAGTGGATGGTATAGGACATTTGCACAGCCCAAGCGAATCCTCCTTTAACAGAGAGACAGCTTCGGCTTTGGGCCAGTTTAGCATTGATTGTGTCCAAAGTTTAAGTCGTGGAGGGTCTATAGCTTTCCATTGTCTCGTGACAAGCCGCTTGGCCACCGCCAGACACAGATCTAGGAAGCAGGATAATGCTTTGTTGTTCTTATCTCTGGGAAATATTCCCACAATACAAGCCTCCCATGTGTACGGTAGCACTGTCTGTGCTCGTATGCAGTAGTTTAATCATGTCCCACCAGTAGTCTCGCAGTCGGGCACACGACCAGAGCATATGCAGGAGGTCTGCATTCACCAGTTTGCAGCGTGGGTAGTAAGCGTCTATTCTATTAAGCTTGTCTGGTGTTAAGTACACCCTGTGGATTATATAGAATTTAATTTATTTGAACCTTTCATTTCTGGGGATAATTTTAGGGCTGTCTAGTAATGTATCCCATTCTTTGGGTGGGTACAGTCGTGCCATGTCTGCTTCCCATTTGCCGCTTATTGGCGCCAAGTCCAACATAGTAAGTTCACAAATTGCCTCAACAAACCATTTTGTAAGGTGTAAACACAGCTAATTATGGCAAGGTTTTGTGCGCAATCATAATCACAATAGTCCCTACAGTCCAATATATCAATTATCACTTTGTGTGCTCCAAGGTATGGGGCAACCACCAATACCCCCAAAAGTTAGGACCAGAAAGCAGTCCACAATGTATACACAGTTTATCCTGAGCACCACTCCATATATATAAATCACAGTCCAATCCGTCCTTGTTCCAACTGCGTTGTTTTTATTCCATGAATGTTTTTAAACATCTTCTCCAGATGCACTTCTATCCACACCTTCTCCAAATGCACATATAGCCAACACGTGTTTCGTCAGGTAGGATGCGTTTGCATCTCTGACTTCATCAGGGCTATAAATAAACCAATAACATTTGTCTTGGTTATATAGAACTTACTTACTGTATGTATCCTGCACCATAACACCCATGTGCTCATTGTACATCTGTTATTGCATAGTTAGAGACAATTCCACCACAGGTGGACACAATAGTTAATAATATGATGTGCTAAATTTTATCACAAATGAATACATCATAACATTATACTTTCCTTATTTCTTACTTCTATATAACAGTGATCAAACTATACTCTATGATCACATCCATTATAAGAGCCACCAACTAACCCGTGCTCAGCAACGTTTAGACTAAAACATCCATTTGTTTTTGATTGTTCAGGAAGAGAGCTCACCTTAACCACGTTTTTCCGTTATAAAAGCACAACACTTGTCGGAAAGTAGGCTGCAATCTACCATCTCCCAACTACTTATCGGCGAATATATATAGATCAAAAAGTCATTTCTCAGACCTGAAAGTAAAATAAATAAATAGAGAATCTCTCTGACCATTACATATCCTTATAAGCTATAATATCCTTATAAGCTATAACTGTATCGAAGAGAATTCCACCCATATTAAACTTCCTATGAAAGCCCAAGGAGTACATTGTTAAACTATTATTTGCCCAAAAACAATATCCTTACTAACTGTTCTTAAATATAAGCAATCATATACCTAGACCAGTACTATCGATCTCTTACGTCAATTTCCAAATTCACACAATACTATTGTGATAGGCAATATATCCAGAGCAAATAATGTCCCAAGCGCTCCCATTACACGTGATTTACACGTTTTTACATAGGGCATTAAACCTTGTCCAGATCTAAATTACGCGCACACGAGTTATCTTTATCGCGCTTCCACAACAATTTTGTCTCATATCTTCATCTCCTATTCCAACTTCGACAATATCTAATCTCATCTCTCTGCCAATATGTACATCAGATCTTGTTTACACTCCAAATGCAGGAATCCGTGTACTTACTATGAAGAGCAGAGAGTACTCCAAACTCATCAATCGGCGTTTCGCACAGGCGCCATCTTAAGTCTCTCATATTTATACCCGTCCCGATTACCGGGATAACGCCAAAGTATTCGTCCTGCTCCATCTAAACTCCTATATTTACAACATGAATCGTGTTAGCTTTCCATATATTTATTATTTGGTTTACATACTCCTATTGTCATTTAGTTCGCTTTATTGAATTTCACCAAACTTCAATGACTTACATAAGATGGCCGCCACTGACTTCACTATCAAAGCCGAGTTCTGTTTCACTGTCGTAAATTGAAAAAACTTTATCCCTATCACAGACCTGCACAAATTGCAAATATTCCAAGCCTATCTCCCGTCTCTTAAATCCAGAGCCAATTTGTAAATATCGCTAATACAAGTGTCTTATTTCGGAAAATAGCGATATTCTTAAGTCGTATGTAATTACGACAAAAATAGAAGAAAGTTTTGGACAAATTGTAATACATCAATCTCGTACTCGTCACTGCAGACTCGAACCGAAAGTTATTTTATAACACAACCCGTAACACGCTATATTACAATATATATAGAGATTAGCCCATTCTCAATGAACAAACAAAAAGGACCACAATAAAAATCACTACGTTTGTTGTATAAACGTCCTTCAGGTAAGTCAATATTACATCACATTGTAAAGTCAGAGCTTATCGTTATCACAATATGAATTCAATACTCATCTTCGTCAATACGATGGTTATAAGTGTAAATAGTATCACATAATCATGTAACTTCATTTCATATATTTCTGAAGGGTACTGGCTACATCAGCAGTCATTTATCATCCATGTATTACCATCACTTAGAGAAATTCTGACATTGATGATACATAAGTCGTCTCATATCAAGTACACAGCCCAACAGGTGATCAAATCTTCATACACCTAAGAAGTACTGCATCTCATGAACTATATTGAGACCCTGCTCAACCGATTTAAGTGTCATTATCCATCGTGCTTCTGTTTGTCTGAGTCGCAACTCTCTATTGCCACCCCTATTGTCACTTGATATCTTCTGGATTCCATGAAATCTAAATTGTAAATGCCTCCCCTGAGCAGTGCACTCACTCAGATGCTGTGCTATTGGATATCTCATATCACATTGTTTTACAGCTCTAAAGTGTTCTAAAATTCTCTCTCTCATGGGCCGAATGGTGCTACCTATATAGATTTTTTTACAATTGCAAATCAATATATACACAACATATGTTGTCATGCAATCAATATGTGTCTTGAACTTAAACATAGAGGAGCCATTGTAACTGAATTCCTGAATTGCATCTACAGCCAATTTACACATGTTGCAACGGCAACATTTATATGAGCCAATAGTCATCCTGTGCAGCCATGTCTCAGGCTGTGGTATAGATGGATAACTCTGGCTGATAATACTACGTATGGTGTTACCTCTCTTATAAGTGATGCTTGGACATTCCCTGACATGTCTTTGTAGATCTTTATCCATTTTTAACAGGCGCCAATGTCTTTTGAGTATGTTGTACATCTTATTGGAATGAGGATGATAGTTAGTGATGAGCCTGACAGTGTTCTCCTTTTCGCCATCACTCCTCACATTTCTATCTTTCAAGGTATCACTACGTTTCAGTTTACGTGTCCTAGTCTCTGCTCGATTTACCACTTCCTCATTGTAACCTCGTTGAAGGAAACGTCCCTTGATATCTCTCAAATTCCAATCGAAAGAGTGTTCCTGACTACAATTTCTACGGGCCCGTAGTATTTCTCCATACGGAATGGAATTAATTTGACTTTTAGGGTGAGCACTGTCAGCATGCAATAAAGAATTGCATGAGGTAGGTTTACGATGCATGCGAGTATGAATTTGAACCCCTGAAACATATAATTCAACATCCAAGTATACTAATTCTGTCTTACTCTGAGTCATCGTGAATTTCATATTGTGATCATTGTTATTAAGAAACTCAAAGAATAAATCCAATTTAGTGGAGGAGCCTGTCCAGATCATTATGCAGTCGTCTATAAATCGACCCCAATAGTGTATATCACTGGACATCTCGCGGCCGCTAGGTCCCCAGATGTGCACCGCCTCGAACCAGCCCATGAAGAGGTTGGCAAAGGACGGCGCGAATCTGGATCCCATCGCGGTACCGCACAGCTGTCCAAACCACTCTCCATTGAAGAGAAACATGTTGTTTTTCAGTATATGGCGTGACATTTCAATTAACATTTCTGAATGAGCCAGATATTCTACTTGGCGCCTATCCAAAAAATATCCAAGTGCATTTAGACCTTTCTCATGTTCTATATTAGTATATAGTGATATCACATCAAACGAAACCAAAGTCATACCAGGTTCCCACCTTACATCACATAACATGTTTAGGAGATGCTTAGTATCACGTATATATGATGGTAAATTAGAAACGTGTTTGTAGATAGATATCCACATATTGAGACAGCTTCTCAGTCGGTCCCCCATTTCCCGAAATAATGGGTCTTCCTGGGGGAAACTGGAGTTTTTTGTGTACCTTAGGCAAAGTATACAGACAGGGAAACCTAGGTCGATCAATCATCAGGAATTTATATTCAACCTCATTTATGAGTTCTTGTTCACGCCACTCCTTCAGATGACTATTAATGGTGCGTGAAATGTCATATATTGGATTATTGGTAAGTTTGATATAACATTTATCATCCTTAAGTTGCTCATATATTTCATTGTCATAATCCTCCTTATTCATAACAACCATACATCCACCTTTATCGGCTTCTCGAATGATCACACTCTTATCTTGTGCCAATTCATGTAAGGCTGCTCTCTCTCTAGGGGTCAAGTTATCCTTATAGTAATTTCTCTTACTTTTCTTCTGATTATCTGACCATGTGTTAATATCTGCAAGTACAGCTTTGTAAAATATATCAATATTATTGCCACTTGGTAATTGAGGAGTCCACCGTGACTTGACCTTCAGGCCACTGTCCTCTGTCAAATCATAGTTCAACTCTAAATCCTGTAGTAATTTATGAATTGTAACAGGATCCTCTTCATTTTCTGTGATTGATAATAACATGGCTGTGTTCTTAATATCAGCAATGGTATAATCTGAAGATGGTCTATCACATGCATCTCTCATGTTAAACAATTCTTTGTTTGCAAAATATTTTTTTAATTTTAATTGCCTAATGAATCTGTACAGATCTATCTTTGTATCAACCACATCATATATCTTCACAGGGCAAAAGCTCATACCTTTGTTCAAAACCGAAATCATTTCACTCGTAAGTACCTCATTTGATAAATTGACCACTTTCATTTCTGTTTGTTCCACGACCTGGTCTGCATACCTCGTCTTTCTCCTGATGTGTTGTCCACCTCTACACCCCCTCCTTGTTTTACCGCTCCTCCTCCTTTTACTCTCATATTTTGTTCCTTGTTGCCCATCCTTATTCTCCAAACTTCCCTTAAAAAAAGATTTGATTGATTAGAGGTACCTTCTCCCGGGTCCTCATCTCCACTACTGGACACATTGCTGGTTGATGTTATACTTTTCTCACTTAGGGATGATGCTCTACAAATACCTGTTGTAATATCCTGTTTAATCAGATAATCAAAACGTTTCGCAAACGTAAAGACTCTCCCTCCCAAATAATCTGCCTCATCTCTTTTGAGTTTCCGTGCTTTACGTTGCTTAATGTCTTCTGTGGTACTGTAAATTTCGGGACCATGTTGTAGGCATGGTCCCACCATGCCGATTTTGGAATCAGCGAACCGCAAATGACTAATGCGGTATTTATGAGTGTTTTCGTCATATTTCACCGATGAATGCACCGTGTACACGACACTACATATCGAACCCTCGGGTTCGATATTAGAACGGTAACCATTCTGTGGTTGCCCTCACATAGGCAGCGAAATGAGGACATGCCTAGGCCTAAAGGACACGCACACCTTCTGATGCCTTCTTGGTGACCTGTGCAACCTGACTCCACTGCTCGAGGTCAGTCCTGTTCGGCCGGTTCCTTTTACTGCGGCCAAATGGGATTAGCACCAGGGCTTGACACACCATAAAATCTTCTTTCCCACACGAACCCTGACCAATCTCTTTCACACCTGACTCTGTTTCCCACTTTATGGCTTATTTTACGAGTAGGAGGTGCCCGTTTTATTGGGGTCCGCTGAAATCTGATGGAGGTTCTGAGCCTCGCTGGGTAAATAATATGTGCTGACCGAGCTGAAATGTGGGATTATCATCATGACTTTGCTGTTTCTTTGAAGCGAAAATATGTGAACGACCACTTGTAAAATAGGGGCGGTGTTGCCCAGAGCGTGATATTGTGTATATAAGAAAAGACTGGTTTTTGGTTGAGAGCAGTCTCCTGAGAACATACATCGTGTTGTACTTCTCGGATACCTGTGATTGGTCTGCAGCCAATAAATACGATCTTTGACTTCACCTAGAAGACTGTGTTTCTGTGGTCTGAGACAGGAAGAACTCGAAGTCTTCGGGTGTGTTCCCTGGCACCGCTGGGTTGGTTCTGAAAAACCCAGTACTTCAGTTGGCGCCCAACGTGGGGCGATTTCAGCGGTACCGGTCCAAGCCAGAGGTTCGTAAGGAGCTTCGTGTGAAAATTCTGGAGGAAGGCCGCCACTTCATCGACCCCTGCATGTCGACGTGGTCCGAAAGTCTTTACTGCGAGGTTCTCCGCGTCCCGACGGCTACGAAGGACTGCTGCCCTGACTATCGCCCTGTTTTGGACCCTTGATGATTTGGTAGAGCGAAACGATTTAACGAGTCTTCTGGTGACGTCATCGATACCTCAGTTAAGTATAAGTGGAGTGTCTCCCAGTTCTTAGTTTGGTTCTTAGTTTGGTATCCCTTCGGGATCGCTTTGATTTGGAACTTGCAAGTGCCAAAGCCGAAGGACTCGTGTATTCACGAGACTATCGCATTCAATAATCCTTTGAAGTTTGAAACTAGACTAGTGAGCGACGATGCCTGGTTCTAGTACATTTAGAAATTTGTTTTGTTTGGGATGTAATAGGGACTCCCGATTAGAGGATTCGTGTCTGGTTCCTCCAATTGGAACTCCCAACGTATGAGCTTTATGTGAAACATGGCGTGGGCCCCATTGCGTATAATGAAGTATGGATCCGATATACCAGGAAAGATGGTGTTTTAAAATGGCCCCAAAATGGTAGTTTCGACACAGAAATCCTAGATAACTTAGAAGTTAAATTATTTAAAAAGAAAGCCCGGCCGGCGATGTTTGATTCTTTCCGCCTATGGCGAAAGGAAGCCAAATAGAAAGAAATTAAACTAGCGAAGAAAAATAAAGGAGAGAAAGGTATGTCGATAATGCAAGCAGCCTTACAGTTTAAAGATAATGAAGAAGAACTAATGAATGAGCAGCTGCACAGCCAACGTAAACTAGTGATTGATAAATGCTACCCAGCTTTGCCGCCCCTTCAGCAAGATGCGTCAAAAGAAAAGGAGAAAGATCCCCTAATGTCACATTTGCTGAGTTCACCCCCCCCGTATGTGCAGAGTGCTACAGCACCTCCGCAACCCTTAAATGTACAGCCTCTAGTTAAATTGCCGCAAGCCTTCCCGCAGCCGCCAGCTCCCCCTCAGCCGGCTCCTATGCCTACGGCGCAGCCCTCTGAAGGGCCGCCGGTTTCGCTGCCTATCTCTTCTGCGCTCCCTGCGACTTTACCTAGTACATCAGCTGCCTCCCTCGGCGCTCTTCCTGATACGACCCCTGTACCTGTACCCGTTTTTCTTCCCTCTGTCTTTCCCCCTGTTCTTGCCTCAACTTCTCCTTCTACACGACAACGAATAGCTAGTGCGGTCACTAGTTTTATGTCACCTCTCTTCGGGTCATCTAGTACGACCCCTGGTTCACAACGTACGCAGTTGCGTAGTCAGCTGCCAGGTTCTGAAGAGAAAGAAGTATTAGACCGAATGGCACATAAATGGGTTGTTTTTCCTTCAAGATATGATGTGGAATCTGTTGTAAATGTTTTTCATCAATGGGAAGCACCAAAACAGATACGTTTTCGAGAAAATGTGTGAATTCCTCTGTGAGGAATTGGAAGATCATGGTCTAGATTCAAGCCCGCAGGAGTTGTCATGTACGGTTCGATTTTGAGAAAGGCACGATAGTGGGACGCGATGTTGATAGAGCAGTTGCGACATTGTTGTCCTTCAGGAATGGAGATTGTCATCAGTCGTTGTTCGAACAGGAGTTCCCTGTAGGGAAAAAGGTAAAAGCGCGCCAATATCTGATGCGTGAGGTTCCTCCAGTTTGGAGACCTGGTGATGCAAATGCTAATCCACCTGTTCTGCCACATTTTCAGCGTGTTTGGGTACCCGTGCAATGGAAGCGAGGTGAAGTGATAGCGCTTAAGCAGACATTGCCTGACCCCCGTAAGAACCCTGCAGGATATTATAAGGAGTTATCACAAACCGCAGAATCGTGTGTCATGAATTTAGCTGACATTGATATGTTGTTCGGGAATGTTGTTCCGCAGCCTTTGTGGGGATTGATTCGTAATACAGATCATGCTGCAGAACTAGGTGGCACATGGGCTAATATCATTGCTACAGATACTAGACAAGTTGGTGGTGCGAAACCTGAACCCTTAGTAGCAGAACTCCCTGGTAGAATTATTACCTACATGAAGACTTTAATGCCGGCGATGCGTGTGAATTGGGATAAATTATCCGCATGCAAACAAAAGAAAGACGAAACAGTGTCTGATTTCTTCACCAGGTTTGAAGAAACATTTATCGACCACAGTGGTCAAGACATGAGTACGGAAGGTGGTCAACGGTTATTTGTTGATAAATTTGTGCATAATTTGCTCCCCGAGTTGTGTAAGAAATTAAAAGATTCAGAGAGTTCTTGGGCTATTTCTTCATCAGCGCAAATACTGGCTACTGCACAGTATTACGAAAATAGGGATAAAGATGAGAAGGATAGAGCAGACAAGAAAACAAAAGAATTAAAGACGAAGGTTCTTTTACAGCAAGCTTACCCGCCCCGTGGAGATCAGAATAACTATAAGCTATTTCAGAGTAACTATCAACAACCCCAACAGTTTCAGAGTAACTCGCAAAGGTTCGGGTATTCCCAACCGCGTGTTCCTGTGTTCGTATTGCAAACAAGAAGGTCATTTTAAGTATAGTTGTCCTATATTGTTGCAGCGCACGAATAGTGCTTATGGCGCGAGAGGTAGAGGTGGTCAGCAAGCTCCTAGGGGTAGAGGGCGTGGGAATGTTCCCGAGAGCGCGCGTCCTCTTCCGCCTCAAAATACGATTAACAGTTTTGATCAGCAGGCCAATGTAACTGGTGGGACAGCTCAGTACTATAATAACGACTATTATGCAGAAGATGGAAATGCGGAAGGTAATGATTACTAGGACAGCCGTAGACGAAGAGAGGGAGTTGTTTCAGTGCCAGTGGACCAGAGTGGACCGTATGTTAAGGTGACTACAGCGGGTGTGACAGAGCCTTTTCTGTTGGATACTGGTGCTGCAAAGAGTTCAATTATGCACTCAAAACTCCCTGGCGCGCCTTTGTCTGGCGAAATGAATGTTTCAGTAGGTTTTTCTGGCGCCCCGGTTAGGAACCCGATCTCTAGTCCTATGCCCCTTTCTGTTGGACCTTGCGAGCTGAAAGCACCCCTTATCCTAACGACAGGATGTGGTGAAAACCTGATAGGATTAGATTTGTTAAAGAGATTACATGCGACATTATATTGTTCCCCCTCGGGAGTACAACTTACACTGGGTAGGGAAGTGACTTCTCCAATGTATTTGTCAAAGAATAAACTGCCAGCTGAGTTGTCGTCTCTTCCGGATGTCCTTTGGGCTACTGGTCCTAACGATGTGGGTCTCTTGGAAATACCGCCATATGTGGTCACTTTGAAAGCCAATGTTAAATTGCCACGCATTCCCCAGTACAAGATCTCTAATGAAGGTGAGAAAGCGTTGTTAGCGATCATCTATGACTTGATTGAAAAGGATGTAATCGAAGAGACAAGAGGCAACGTTTGCAATAGTCCCGTTCTGCCTGTTTTAAAACGTACTGACCCTTCTCAGCCACCTGTTTACAGATTTGTGATCGATCTTAGAGAGGTAAATAAGATAGTTGTGCCACAGTTTCCAGTTGTCCCTGATATAACTGCCTTGTTAACTATGATCCCAGCTTCCTCTGCTTGGTTCTCAGTGATTGATTTAAAGAATGCTTTCTTTAGCATTCCGATTGCAGAGGAAAGCAGGGATATTTTTGGTTTTAGTTTAGGAGGTCGCAGCTTCCGCTTTAAACGCGCTCCACAGGGCTACTGTGAAAGTCCATCAATATACAGTCAGGCTTTAAAAGCGCAGCTTGATGCAAATGTTTTACCTAGTGGTGCTACCCTTATTCAGTATGTTGACGATTTACTAATCGCCGCGGATACTGAGGACATTTGTAAAGAAGCTACATTGTCATTGTTGCGTCATTTGTTTGCCTTTCATCACAAAGTGTCTCTCTCAAAACTACAATATTGTCGACAAGAAGTAACCTACTTAGGTCATCTCTTGCCAAAAGAGGGAAGGAAACTGACCCCAGAAAGAATTCAGGCCATTGCACAATTGAGCGTGCCAAGAACACAGAGAGAAGTGCGTGCTTTCTTGGGTATTACTTCATACTGTAGGCAGTGGATCCCGAGTTTTTCTTTGCTGGCAAAACCTTTGATAGCATTAACATGCAAAGATGCACCGAATCCCGTCCCATGGTCTGAAGAGTGCCAGGAAAGTTTTTCAGAATTGCGTAATACATTATGTTCAGCTCCTGTGTTGGGTACCCCCGACTACAGTAAACCTTTTACATTGTATGTTCACGAGAAAGAAGGTTGTGCGTTGTCGGTGCTGACACAGTCTTTTGGAGACAGACAGCGTCCATGCGCGTATTTTTCGTCAACTTTGGATCCAGTAGCTAAGGCATTGCCAAGTTGCTTGAGAGCCACAGCGGCAGCAGCTGTTTCTATTCGACAGTCTGCAGGGTTAGTAATGAACAACACGTTGATTGTGATGGTTCCGCATGCAGTGGACACGTTGTTAAACAGGACCAAGACACAGCACTTAACTAGTGCTCGATTGTCAGGTTATGAATTAACACTGTTAGCAAGTCATGTGCACATAAAGAGGTGCAACACGTTGAATCCAGCTACATTATTACCGATTTCAGCAGACACAGATGAGATTGAACAGCATGATTGTCTGTTCAGAACAGAAGAAGAAACAAAAGGGAGAGTGGATCTTAAAGATACTCCCCTGGTTGAGTCCGATGGTACCTTATGGGTGGATGGCTCGTGCTTCAAGCTTCCGAATGGTGATACGACTGCTGCATATGCTGTCACGACTTTGCACACGATTGTTGAAACTGCACGTATACCACATAATTCGGCTCAAGCAGCAGAATTAATTGCACTTACAAGAGCATGCGTGTTGTCGAAAGGAATGAAAGTGAACATATATACTGACAGTCAGTATGCCTTTGGCGTGGCCCATAGTTTTGGGCGCTTGTGGAAAGAACGTGGGTTCCTGACTTCGCATGGAACTAAGATTCAGAATGGTCAGTTGGTGAAGGATCTCCTTGAATCACTGACCTTACCGTTACAAGTCGCGATTGTGAAATGCAGTGCACACAAGAAGATTGTTGATGATATTGGTCGTGGTAATGCGTTTGCTGACGAAATCGTGAAAGAAACGGCAAAAGATGTGACGAATCGAATGTATGTTACAGGCCCTGCAAGATGGGTTGGTGATGTTGGAATGTGTGAAGACACGATAGAGAGAGTGAAGTCCCTTCAAGCTGAAGCCACAGAGAAAGAATTGAGCATGTGGAGAGAAAGTAAGGGAAAATTGGATGAAAATGGTTGTTGGATTGATTTGTCAGAGCACCGGCGATGGTTGTTACCTGATGCATATGTGCTTCCAGTGGTCACGATGGCACATGGAATGGCGCATATCAGTGTGAAAGGTATTTGTAAGTTGTTAGCTCCAGTATGGCAGAATGCTGGAATTCCCAAGTGTGCAGAGAATGTGGTCAAAAATTGCATGGTATGTTTGAAATACAATCCTGGTAGGGGAACGCCAACTCCAGCTGGTCATTTTGCGCCTCCAACGTATCCGTTCGAGGTTTTGCAGCTAGATTTCATCCACATGGAAAGGTGCAACAATTTGAAATATGTACTTGTTGTTGTCTGCGCTTTTTCAAGGTGGATAGAAGCATATCCCCTAAAAGACAATACTGCCTTATCCACAGCTAAAGCCCTTGTCAAGGAATTTTTCCCTAGGTTTGGAATGCCAAGAATGGTATGGAGTGATAATGGGAGTGAATTTGTGGGACGAGTGATGAAGAATGTATGTGAGGGACTAGGTATAAGGCAGAAATTCCACGCTGCAAATCACCCCCAATCAGCTGGACTAGTAGAGTGCTATAATGGCACATTGAAGCTCAAATTAGCCAAGATCCAAGCGAGTTCTGGTCTTAAATGGCCCGACGCTCTGCCCTTAGCACTCCTATCAACAAGAATGACTGTGCATTCACGAGTGGGACTTAGTCCCTACGAAATCGTGTTTGGCCGCCCGGCCAACATATGGGGAGTGCCAAGACAGACAAAATTCAGTGAGATCTAACATCCAGTACTGCTTGATTATTTGTATGAATTGACGGCTAAATTGCGTGTTTTACACCAACAGGTGCATGATACTCTGCCTCAGGTCTCTGAAGCTCCGGGACACCCCATCAATCCTGGATCATGGGTGCTGGTCAAAAATTTTCAGCGGACGACAAATGATGAGCCCCGCTGGACCGGCCTCCATCTCGTCCTTCTCTCGACGAGATCAGCTGTTCGAGTGAAGGGGAAAAAGAACTGGATACACGGCATTCACTGCAAGAGGGTCCTTTTGCCTTTGCCTTACGAGCAGTGGGTCCAGGAAGGGATCGCTGACTCAGAGACTGAGAATGTGCCCCGTTTTCTGCCGTTTAGTGATGCACGAGTAAAAGGAACGCTTTCTGAGAAGGAAAGCGATGACATCTTGCAAGAAACTGTGCCACCGTCAATTCAATTGGACACTACAGAGCCTGAACTCTTGTTTCAAGACCAAACAGTACCTAGAAGAAGTCGGTACAATTTGAGGCCGAGAACTATGGACAAATAAAAATTATTTTTCTTTGATATTTTTTTTTTTTTTTTTTTTTTTTTTTAGAAGTGCAGCTCTCTCTTCCATCTGAGAAACTTTCTCATTTTTGCTTTTTCGAACCACCATCCAGGTTCAGCTGTAGGGTCGCGGTGCCAAGACTTTGGGGTACAAGCCGGAGATGTTAGGTCAACGGTCTGGTTGGTCTAGGGCGTTCCCTGGACTGACAGGTGTACTCCTTAGCAGAAGACACTCATCCGCCGCGGACAGCACGATTAGAGGATGGAGTTTTTCCAGATGAAGAGACCCGCTGAGGAAATAAATTTTAAGAGCAGAATATGTAAAATAATGAATAGCAAACGTTTTGTAATATTATGTCTGTTTGTCCTATTTAGCATGATGATTTCTGTAGGTTATGTATCATTGTCTTTTCAAGTACCGTTTACACCCACTACACAGCCCATACCTCCTCCTACTCTTTCCTCACACTCTTTCCACCCTCTGCCTGAACACGAACAAGCTAGACGTGCTGAGTTCGTAAACCATTTGTTTATTTAACTCCTGCACCAGCACCAACTAGTTATGAATACGACAAATTGCTAGGTGTGTGGTTTGATGCCACATACCATTAATAAGGGTATCCCATATCTAGTGCTGCCGTTTAGCTATAATGGGTCATCATGGGCATTCCAGACTGTTTCTTTTTGCGCTTGAAACCTACTCCCCGCGACCACCGCGTTCCACTAGACCTAGCACGAACAATAAGACCTTGATGAAAGGAGTTGCTGATATGAGCAGAGATAGCGATGCATATTCATCTATTCCCAAGGATGAGTTGCGAGCTTATGTGGGTTGGAACGCGACGGGGTATAGCATTAGTCTGGGCGAGAAACAGCGTAAAAGTTCATCCCCGATTTGGGTCGTACCCCACATAGGTCGGTTCTGTTTACAAGGCAATGGTTAGAATCCAAGAGCTCAATTAGGGAAGAGTGACTGTGCTGAAACGTACACTTTCCCATCACAGTTTTCCCCTGCGTTTTTGGCTGCCAAGGGTACATACTTTGTTTGTAATGATCGAGCATATACATGATTGCCCCCTGATTTCTCGGGCACGTGTTATGTTCCAAATTTGCTACCGCCGACATTTACTGCCGCCTCTGATTATCAGAAGACCAGAGTTGTGAGAGGCGTTGTTAGTAAGGAGGATACTGCCGTTCAGGAAGCGGGAGACTTTTTATTGGGTTTCCTGCCGTTTTGGGGACCAATGGTCAATAGTAGGAACCTGAGACAACTGACTCGTGTAGTTGAAACCACTGTTAATGTAACGGCTGGTGCCCTTGGTAACTTGACAGCTGAGCTCCAAGCGGATCGCCTCATGATGTTGCAGAACCGTATGGTTCTAGATGTCATACTTGCAGACCGTGGTGGGGTTTGTAAGGTTATCCAATCAAGCTGTTGTATTTTCATACCAGATAACGCTCCGACAGTCTATCAAGCCATCTCCAAACTGCATAAGTTTTCCGAATCCATTCACGTGGATAAAGGAGATTGGTCGATGATGGGGTGGTTCTGGGGACTGATATCAGCTTGGGGATGGAAATCCTAATAGTCACTGGGACGATCTTGGCCATTCTTTTCCTGTTCTGCCTATGTGTACAGTGTGCTCCTGTAATGTGTAGCCTCTGTATTACATCATGTGTAAGGAGACCTGTATCAAGGAACGAGCTGAGCAATAGGATGATGCTACAGCAACATCTCCATGGCCTTATGAATATAGACCTGGACTCTGATTAGTATGAGTATAGTTATTGCCTATGTAAGGGCAAAAGGAGGGTCTGTGGTACTGTAAATTTTGGGGCCATGTTGGAGGCATGGTCCCGCCATGCCGATTTTGGTATCAGCGAACCGCAAATGACTAATGCGGTATTTGAGTGTTTTCGTCGTATTTCACCGATGAATGCACCGTGTACACGACACTACATATCGAACCCTCGGGTTCGATATTAGAACGGTAACCATTCTGTGGTTGCCCTCACATAGGCAGCGAAATGAGGACATGCCTAGGCCTAAAGGACACGCACACCTTCTGATGCCTTCTTGGTGACCTGTGCAACCTGACTCCACTGCTCTAGGTCAGTCCTGTTCGGCCGGTTCCTTTTACTGCGGCCAAATGGGATTAGCACCATGGCTTGACACACCATAAAGTCGTCTTTCCCACACGAACCCTGACCAATCTCTTTCACACCTGACTCTGTTTCCCACTTTATGGCTTATTTTACGAGTAGGCGGTGCCCTTTTTATTGGGGTCCGCTGAAATCTGATGGAGGTTCTGAGCCTCGCTGGGTAAATAATTATGTGCTGACCGAGCTGAAATGTGGGATTATCATCATGACTTTGCTGTTTCTTTGAAGCGAAAATATGTGAACGACCACTTGTAAAATTGGGGCGGTGTTGCCCAGAGCGTGATATTGTGTATATAAGAAAAGACTGGTTTTTGGTTGAGAGCAGTCTCCTGAGAACATACATCGTGTTGTACTTCTCGGATACCTGTGATTGGTCTGCAGCCAATAAATACGATCTTTGACTTCACCTAGAAGACTCTGTGTTTCTGTAGTCTGAGACAGGAAGAACTCGAAGTCTTCGGGTGTGTTCCCTGGCACCGCTGGGTTGGTTCTGAAAAACCCAGTACTTCACTTCCTCATGTTTATTGAGGATCTTTTCCAGGATTTCATAATTTTTCTTTGTAGCCTCATCTAATTTTAAATCAGCTATCTCCTTTTCTAGTGCATCTATCTCCCTTGCCAGTTTATCCACCTTCCTATCTGAATTTTCTATAAGGATATTCATCAGGTTATTAGAATTACTAGTAAGTTCTTTTTCCCACTGAGCTAAGAGATCAGGTTCTAGATCATCATAGGTTGGGAACAATTGTGAACGAAGTCCACGGGGTACTCTGCCTAATCTCTGATATTGCCTCAATGTAGCTCCATCCCACCATTTGGATGTCTCCTTTTTTTTCAAACCTTCCAAACAAATACATTTTTGTTTAAGTCCCTCTTTGGCTTTAGTATTGCCTGGGGTTACTGCTTTGTTAATTGCAACCCCTGCACTTAAATCTTTAAACAGATCATCTGCTATTTTGTCTCTATCTCTTATTATACTCATCTTGAAGGCTCTCTCTATCTTATTTGGTATCCTCAGGGACAAAAGATGCTGCACACCTTATTTACAAATGTAAACACAGCTAACTATGGCAAGATTTTCTGCGCAATCCTAATCACAATAGTCCCTACTGTCCAATATATCATTTATCACGTTGTGTGCTCCAAGGTATGGGGCAGCCACCAATACCCCCAAAAGTTAGGACCAGAAACCAGTCCACAATGTATACACAGTTTATCCTGAGCACCATTCCATATATATAAATCACAGTCCAATCCTTCCTTGTTCCAACTGCGTTGTTTTTATTCTATCAATGTTTTTAAACGTCTTCTCCAGATGCACTTCTATCCACACCTTCTCCAAATGCACATATAGCCAACACGTGTTTCGTCAGGTAGGATGCGTTTGCATCTCTGACTTCAGGGCTATAAATAAACCAATAACATTTGTCTTGGTTATATAGAACTTACTTACTGTATGTATCCTGCACCATAACACCCATGTGCTCATTGTACATCTGTTATTGCATAGATAGAGACAATTCCACCACAGGTGGACACAATAGCTATTAATATGATGTGCTAAATTTTTTCACAAATGAATACATCATAAAATTATACTTTCCTTATTTCTTACTTCTATATAAAAGTGATCAAATTATACTCTATGATCACACCCATTATAAGATCCACCAACTAACCCGTGCTCAGCAACGTTTAGACTAAAACATCATTTGTTTTTGATTGTTCAGGAAGAGAGCTCACCGTAACCACGTTTTTCCGTTATAAAAGCACAACACTTGTCGGAAAGTAGGCTGCAATCTACCATCTCCCAACTACTTATCGGCGAATATATATCGATCAAAAAGTCATTTCTAAGACCTGAAAGTAAAATAAATAAATAGAGAATCTCTCTGACCATTACATATCCTTATAAGCTATAACTGTATCGAAGAGAATTCCACCCATATTAAACTACCTATGAAAGGCCAAGAAGTACATTGTTAAACTATATTTTTGCCCAAAAACAATATCCTTACTAACTGTTCTTAAATATAAGCAATCATATACCTAGACCAGTACTATCGATCTCTTACGTCAATTTCCAAATTTACACAATACTATTGTGATAGGCAATATATCCAGAGCAAATAATGTCCCAAGCGCTCCCATTACACGCAAGTTACACGTTTTTACATAGGGCATTAAACCATGTCCAGATCTAAATTACGCGCACACTAGTTATCTTGATCGCGCTTCCACTACAATTTTGTCTCATATCTTCATCTCCTATTCCAACTTCGACACTATCTAATCTCATCTCTCTGCCAATATGTACATCAGATCT
This sequence comes from Triturus cristatus, assembly GCF_964204655.1. Lineage (NCBI taxonomy): Eukaryota > Metazoa > Chordata > Amphibia > Caudata > Salamandridae > Triturus > Triturus cristatus. Next base: position 141,350,171 of record NC_140580.1, on the reverse strand, counting down.
TGTTTACACTCCAAATGCAGGAATCCGTGTACTTACTATGAAGAGCAGAGAGTACTTCAAACTCGTCAACCGGCGTTTCGCACAGGCGCCATCTTAAGTCTCTCATATTTATACCCGTCCCGATTACCGGGATAACACCAAAGTATTCGTCCTGCTACATCTAAACTCCTATATTTACAACATGAATTGTGTTAGCTTTCCATATATTTATTATTTGGTTTACATACTCCTATTGTCATTTAGTTCGCTTTATTGAATTTCACCAAACTTCAATGACTTACATAGGATGGCCGCCACTGACTTCACTATCAAAGCCGAGTTCTATTTCACTGTCGTAAATTGAAAAAACTTTATCCCTATCACGGACCTGCACAAATTGCAAATATTCCAAGCTTATCTCCCCTCTCTTAAATCCAGAGCCAATTTGTCGATATCGCTAATATAAGTGTCTTATTTCGGAAAATAGCGATATTCTTAAGTCGTATGTAATAGGGGTGGCAATAGAGAGTTGCGACTCAGACAAACAGAGGCACGATGGATAATGAAATTTAAATCAGTTGAGCAGGGTCTCAATATAGATCATGAGATGCAGTACTTCTTGTGTGTATGAAGATTTGATCACCTGTTGGGCTGTGTACTTGATATGAGACGACTTATGTATCATCAATGTCAGAATTTCTCTATCTAAGTGATGCTAATACATGGATGATAAATGACTGATGATGTAGCCGGTACCCTTCAGAAATATATGAAATGAAGTTACATGATTATGTGTTACTATTTACACTTATAACCATCTTATTGACGAAGATGAATATTGAATTCATATTGTGATAACGATAAGCTCTGACTTTACAATGTGATGTAATATTGACTTGCCTTAAGGACGTTTATACAACAAACGTAGTGATTTTTATTGTGGTCCTTTTTGTTTGTTCAGTGAGAATATATCTATATATAATCCAAAGGCGTCCAACGGTTCCGGATTCAATGGCGCTCAGATTGAAGGTGCGGCGCCCTTGTGGCTTGGACCGCCGCTATTATGCCAACAATTTCTCCTCCGTTTGAAAGAAAAAACAGGGTCGCACTCCAGCGAGTTGTAATAATCCTTGTTATTTTATTCACAAATCCACAGGTTCCGAGATGCACAAGAAAAACCAACGCGTTTCGTCAGCGTCCGCTGACTTGCTCACGGTTAATTCACTCATTTCAAATCAAGTTTTTTTAAACAAAAAAAGACAGGAAATTGACAAACCCTCCTTTCCTGTCATGTGCGGGGTGGTTTAGAGTTCCCCGGATTTCTGGGAAATGTAGTCCCGTTAATTAACTAATGTTTACTTGTGTATTCATCTGGATTTTGAAACGAAAGGCTAGATGTCAAACATGATAATGATTGCAATGCCAGAATAAAACAATTTTCATGGTAAGAAAAAAACCCGTGTTTCAATTTCACAATCACATTGTAAATAAATACCCTCTAGTGGGTCGACATTGCAGTGTGCCCTCTGGTGGGCCTACATATTAAGAACAGAACTATAAATTTAGACCATCATATGCATAGTGAATTTCAAAAACTATTTACACAAAATAACCATGTGTTCCAATCTATGGCAATGTTGTTAAAAGAGTCAATGTATTTATGTTGCTGTCTAAAGATGTATGTATAGTTCTTCCGACTGGTTCAGACCAAACGGTGTCATGCTTCTAAAGTTGATGATATGTCGTGATTCTTTTTGCCTCCATGATCTCTCCCGATTTCCTCCTCGTGTGTTGACTGGTACAGTTTCAATTCCGAAAAACTTTAAAGACTTCCAATTGCTGTTGTGGTGTGTCTCCATATGCCTCGCTACCGCGTTGTTTTTGTCCTTGTTTTTGGTAGCCCTCGTGTGTTCCAAAATTCTTTTCTTTAGCTCACAAATGGTGCTCCCCACATATTTTAATTTGCAGGGGCATTCAATGATGTAAACCGTATATTGGCTCTTGCAAGATATTAGTTGTTTAATTTTCCAAGTTTTTTTGTTGGCCATTGTGATCTCACTTATGGGTTTAGCAATTTGGCACACCTTACAATTTTGACATTTAATGAAGCCAGTCTTCTTTAACCATGTTGTTTGTACTTTATTCGATTTGAAATGACTGTGCACCAATCTGTCTTTTAAGTTTGGAGCTCTTCTGTAAGTTATTACAGGATGAGGTCCCATTATTTTTCCCACAGTCCCATCCAATTGTAGTATTTTCCAGTTTTTTTGAATGACATTCACGATTTCTTTAGATTCCAAAGTGTAGTCCAAGATTAATCTTATTGGTTCATCCTTGGTTTCTGAGTCTTTGGTTTGTGTCAAACACTCCTCCCGGGTTTTCTGATTAGCTTTGTTCCAGCACTGTTTTACAGTGTTTTTGTTGTATTTTCTCTTAAGGAATCTGTTGATTGTGCCTGCGCTTTGTTTCTTCCATTCTTCCTCCTCACTGCAAAGTCGGAGAAATTCTCCGTATGGTATGCTTGACACTAGGGAGGGTTGGTGGAAGCTCGTTGCTTCAAGGGTGGCGTTTGTTGCTGTGCTTTTACGGAACAATGTTGATTCCAAACAGCCATTTTTCACATATATTGTGGCATCCAAAAAATTGATCTTGCTCTTGTTGGTTTCATATGTGAATTTCAAACTCGCGACACTGTTGTTGAGGATTTCAAAATATTCACTGAATTCCTTCTCATTTCCGTTCCAGATTATCAATAAATCATCAATAAATCTTGCCCATTTGATGATTTTGTTTGTGTCGCTCATGTTGTTTGTTCCATGCCACCTCTCGCTCCCACCAGCCCATTACTAGGCAAGCATAGCTTGGGCTAAAAGAAAAACCCATAGCTGCCCCATTCTTTTGACGATAAAGGTCATCTCCAAAGAGAAAGATGTTGCAAGTGAGGCAGGACAGAATCATGTCACATAGCATATCGTTATGATCTTTAAAATGGATGTTTCTTTCTTGTAAGAAGAATTTAATGGCTTTCAAACCTAAGTCATTGTCAATGTTTGTGTACAACACAATTACGTCCATTGTTATTAACAGAAAATTGTTTTGCCAGGTTACATCACGCAGATTGTTTAAGAGATCAGTAGTGTCTCGGATGTAAGACTCTAATTTCACTACATGTGGGATTAAAAAATGGTCGATGTAATTAGCCATGGGTTCAAAAAGGGATCCTTTTGCTGATAAAATTGGTCTGCCTGGTGGTGTCTTACAGTCTTTGTGTATCTTCGGGAGAAAATACATTGTCGCAAGTTTGGGGAAATCCACAGATAGATATTTCCGTTCTTCTTCATCTATCAAGTGTTTTGCTGTCCACAAATTTAAATTGCTTTCCATTTCCAACTGGTATGACATGGTGGGGGTTACGCTTAATTTCTCATAATATCTTTCATTTTGCAACTGGCGTAGTGCCTCAGAGATGTATAGTTGACGGTCCCATATTACCACATTGCCCCCTTTGTCCGCCATTTTGATTTCGATTTCCTTATTTGCTAATTTATCCAAAGCCTCCTTTTCCGCTTTTGTCAAGTTCTCCTTGCGATTCACTTTGTTATATATATACGTGAAAAGGGGGCAGGGTGGACAGTCCCAGAAGGACCCCCAAGGGCAAAAATAAATTGTAATTTTTTTTCGAAAAATCACGGAATGCGCGCAGCGTACGCGCAAGGCGTAAACGGGAAAATTCCGCGAATTTCGCGTAACGATTCCGCGACTACGCGTACCGTGCGCGCACGGCAAAAAAATCCATAAAATAAAAAAAAAAAAGGTTTCAAGGGTTGTAGAAGATAACTGTGATGTACAACTGTATGTAAACATTAATTTTTAAAAAATTAACCATTCCATAATGCAGGATATAGTACATATATTATTTTATACATAGGATCTCCCAAAAAAATTTGCATTTAAAAAACCTTTGAAATTCACTGAAAAAACCATAGGTTTCACACGTTATAGTTAGCAGGACATTTCACTCGTGAAAAACCAATGAAATTCCCCCGTTATAGTTAGTGCAGGCAACTATAACTCACGCGACCGCAATCCTCTGCTGATGACGTCAGATATTACATCACTGATGACATATGTGTTTTTCTGAAAAAAAAAATATTTGTAATATATGTATAGCTAAAAATTAATGGAAGAAGACATGGGTAAATAAGTGTCTAAATACAGTGATGTAATATCTGACGTCATCAGCAGAGGATTGCGGTCGCGTGAGTTATAGTTGCCTGCACTAACTATAACGGGGGAATTTCATTGGTTTTTCACGAGTGAAATGTCCTGCTAACTATAACATGTGTGAAACCTATGGTTTTTTCAGTGTATATATATATATATATATATATATATATATATATATATATATATATATTGTAATATAGCGTGTTACGGGTTGTGTTATAAAATACCTTTCGGTTTGAGTCTGCAGTGACGAGTACGAGATTGATGTATTACAATTTGTCCAAAACTTTCTTCTATTTTTGTCGTAATTACATACGACTTAAGAATATCGCTATTTTCCGAAAGAAGACACTTATTTTAGCGATATCTACAAATTGGCTCTGGATTTAAGAGAGGGGAGATAAGCTTGGAATATTTGCAATTTGTGCAGGTCCGAGATAGGGATAACGTTTTTTCAATTTACGACAGTGAAATAGAACTCGGCTTTGATAGTGAAGTCAGTGGCGACCATCTTATGTAAGTCATTGAAGTTTGGTGAAATTCAATAAAGCGAACTAAATGACAATAGGAGTATGTAAACCAAATAATAAATATATGGAAAGCTAACACGATTCATTTTGTAAATATAGGAGATTAGATGTAGCAGGACGAATACTTTGGCGTTATCCCGGTAATCGAGACGGGTATAAATGTGAGAGACTTATGATGGCGCCCGTGCGAAACGCCGGTTGACGAGTTTGGAGTACTCTCTGCTCTTCATAGTAAGTACACGGATTCCTGCATTTGGAGTGTAAACAAGATCTGATGTACATATTGGCAGAGAGATGAGATAAGATAGTCTCGAAGTTGTAATAGGAGATGAAGATATGAGACAAAATTGTTGTGGAAGCGCGATCAAGATAACTCGTGTGCGCGTAATTAAGAGCTGGACAAGGTTTAATGCCCTATGTAAAAACGTGTAAATCACGTGTAATGGGAGCGCTTGGGACATTATTTGCTCTGGATATATTGCCTATCACAATAGTATTGTGTGAATTTGGAAATTGACGTAAGAGATCGATAGTACTGGTCTAGGTATATGATTGCTTATATTTAAGAACAGTTAGTAAGGATATTGTTTTTGGGCAAATAATAGTTTAACAATGTACTCCTTGGGCTTTCATAGGTAGTTTAATATGGGTGGAATTCTCTTCGATACAGTTATAGCTTATAAGGATATGTAATGGTCAGAGAGATTCTCTATTTATTTTACTTTCAGGTCTGAGAAATGGATTTTTGATCTATATATATTCGCTGATAAGTAGTTGGGAGATGGTAGATTGCAGCCTACTTTCCGACAAGTGTTGTGCTTTTATAACGGAAAAACGTGGTTAAGGTGAGCTCTCTTCCTGAACAATGAAAAACAAATGGATGTTTTAGTCTAAACGTTGCTGAGCACGGGTTAGTTGGTGGATCTTATAATGGGTGTGATCATAGAGTATAGTTTGATCACTTTTATATAGAAGTAAGAAATAAGGAAAGTATAATGTTATGATGTATTCATTTGTGATAAAATTTAGCACATCATATTAATAGCTATTGTGTCCACCTGTGGTGGAATTGTCTCTAACTATGCAATAACAGATGTACAATGAGCACATGGGTGTTATGGTGCAGGATACATACAGTAAGTAAGTTCTATATAACCAAGACAAATGTTATTGGTTTATTTATAGCCCTGATGAAGTCAGAGATGCAAACGCATCCTACCTGACGAAACACGTGTTGGCTATATGTGCATTTGGAGAAGGTGTGGATAGAAGTGCATCTGGAGAAGACGTTTAAAAACATTGATGGAATAAAAACAAAGCAGTTGGAACAAGGACGGATTGGACTGTGATATATATATATATATATATATATATATATATATATGAGTGGTGCTCAGGATAAACTGTGTATCCATTTTGTAAGGTGCCTCCCTTTACCCATCACATGTATGTACTGTATCAAGAGATGCGTCTGAAAGTCGTGATATACTACCCCAATGTCGCCCCAGCGATGCCGACACAAGGAGATGATGGACGGAGCGCTGAAACTTTTCAGACACTTACTCCCATTCACAGATCTGGTTTGAATCCATCATCGTTCTTTAGCTCACTTCTCCACCCCAGTTCAGACACAGCTATATGCAAATAAGTCTGGACCCTGTGCCTCATGGGAATAGTCCAGCCCGAACTGCCAAGCCATGTCCAGGAAACAAGATTCCTGTGACCGGTTTCGGGCTAACAGCTCATCAGCCAGGCTAGCTTGAATCCTGTGGCAAAGTGAGCAAGGGACCCACCTCTGGGCACCAACCCATGCCACCCAGGCAGCGTGACTCTGCCCAGGTTGGATACCCTCTTCATTGGTCAAGGGAAGAAAGGGCTGCAACATACCTCCTGCGGAAAGATCTCCTAATGTGCATATGTCTGCACCCTGCCAGTCCACGAGGTCCACTGTTCGAACCCTACCCCCATCTCTCGAATCCCTACCCCCATCTCTCGGCATCCCCAGCAAAGGAAGCATGAGTGCATAGGGAATAACGTGCTTTGTAAGACGTAAGCTCTGCAGAAGCATTTCTGAGCCACCTGCACCAGCAGGGGGAGAGAGGCATGCCCTTTGGTGCATGGGTGAAAGATAAAAAGGAGTTTCTCCAGAGTATACAGAAGATTACCTTCTGCCGTATCCATAACTTGTAATTCAGCTACCCATTTTGCAATCCTTTGTATCTGGGACACCAGGTAATAATGTTCTAAATTGGGTAGTGCCAATCCTCCCCGTGCACTTGGTAAGTACAATTTAGCCAAAGCCACCCTGAAGTGCGTATTGTTCCATATGAGGTCTCTCACCTGCCCTCTAGTGGCCGAAAGAGCGACGCTGGTAGATACACCGGAAGATTAGCGAAATAATACAATAATCTGAGCAGCATCACCATTTTAATCAATGCCATTCTACCTGCAACTGAAAGGTCGAGTGTCTTCCAAAATTCTATCTGGGAGCGCAGAGCCGTGATTGCCCTGGTTAGGTTCCCATCTAGTAGGTCCCGATCGGTGCGATGAATCCTGATTCCCAGATAACGGAACACAACCGGTTTCCAGACCACGAGCGCGCCGCATACAACCAAACGGGGGTCGTCTGCATAGGGATTGAAGGGGTACAAGCAAGGCTTTCCCCAATTAACACCCAATCCCGGCACCGAGGCGAACTGCTTGAGTATGTTCGGTATAACTGAGGGGATTGCCTGCAGATTCCTAATATAGAGCAGGATATCATCTGCATAAAGAGATACTGCATGTATTTCCTCCCCAAGTGGTGTACCCCAGTGCTCAGGTTTTTAGCGTAGTGCCATAGCCAAAGTCTCCATAACCAGGGAAAATATCAATGGGGAGAGGGGGCACCCTTGTCTGGTCCCTCTCTCTATCGGTATAGGTCTCAAGAAAAAAGTTCCAAGGCGCACGAGTACCGTAGAAGCTCCGTACAGTAGTTTAATGAGGTTAAGAAAATATGGCCCAAATCCGTAATGCCGTATTACTTCAAACATGTAAGACCACTCCACCATATCAAAGGCCTTCTCGAGGTCGAGGACCATGCAGCAGGCTACAGGTTATGTCGCTGCCGCACTACGCAGCACCCTGAAGAGCCTACGAATGTTTAAAGTTGTGTTACGAGCCAGAACAAAACTATTTTGATCTGAATAAACCAGATGTGGGGTGAAGAATGCCAATCGGCCTGCAAAAACGCCAGTGGACAATAGGCGCCTGTCGCGTAGGGTCGCTGTCTGGTTTTAGGAGCGTAATCAGTGTCGCTTCCGTCAGAGAGGACGGGAGAGGAGCACCCTCCAAAGCTTCAGTATATACTTTCAAAAGGTGGGAACTTAACAAATCAGCAAATACTTTATAAAATTTATGTGAAAACCCATCAGGACCAGGGACTTTTCCAGCAGGCAGGGCACGCATTGTACCCCTTATTTTTTTTTTTTGCAGAGTTTTATATAGGGCAAACTTGACCCGAATTCAATCGGGTATCAGAGCGCTTTACATAGCACCAGTTACGTTACATGAGGACATACATTCATTTTTCGTTAGGCACGGGGAGACTAAGTGATTTGCCCAGAATCACAGGATGTTCAGCGTCATTACCGAGCCTCGAACCCAGTTACCCCAGGTCCGAGGTCAAGTGCTTTAGCCATTAGGCCAACTCCTCTCCCGTGAGATGGACATCTCCAACTCCTTGCGTTGTTCAGCCGTAATGGTGGGAAACGGGAGCCCATCTAGAAAAGAAACTATTTCTGCTTCGGGGGCGGCCAAGATCGATGTGTATAATCTTGTAAAGTGTGTGGTCAGTGCACTATGAATTTCATGTTGTGTGTATTTAGAGTTACCGTCCGGTGATCTGATGTGCCACCTAACATTATCTTGTTTAATCAGCGAAGCCAATAAAGGTCCAGACCTGTCTGCTTTAGTGTGCACCGATGTTGAATAGATTGTGAAATTCTGACACACCTGACGTTGAAGAAGCTCCGTAGGCTTCTTAAGTGCTCCCGAGAGCCAGGTTTAGTCTGGTGTGCCCATCGCCACCTGGGATTCTAATGTCAATAATTTCTTTTCAAGTGCCAATAGATATAATTCTATCTGCTTCTTAAGGCTGCCTCCTATTCCCAGGCACTTTCCCCGTATAGTAGACTTCATGGCATCCTACTCAATCGTGGTGGACGAGGCAGACTCTGCATTGATAGTAAAATAATCATCAATGACCTTCCCAATGGATTCCCCAAAAAAGGGATCTTCTAACATCGCCTGTTGCAATCGCCATGTGGGGATAGCTGGCGTTCTGCCTTCCCATGCTATTGTGACGAAGTGTGGGTTATAATGTTCAGAGTGCGTACGACCCCAATAGTCCGATCCCGACACATAAAGAAGTAAAGGGAATGAATATAAAAACCTGTCTAGGTGCATGTGTAAGGTATGAGGTGCTGAGTAAAATGAATATATTCTCCCGTCAGGAGTCCGATGTCTCCAGATGTCCACCAAGTCCCACCACTCCTCCCAACACCGCCGAATTTGCGGAAGCGGCTGCACACCGAAGAGGGCGGAAGGATCTATCCCGTTTAATGTCTAAGACACCATTAAAATCTCCTCCAGTCATCCATGAGATATCTATCGCACCACCTTGACAGTTCCAAGGAGAGCGACCTGAAGAAAGGCTCTTGGTGAATGTTGGGGGCATACACATTGCCTCGTTGCACAGAGCGCCCATCTAACCTGCCCTTCAAAAAGACGTATCTGCTGTCTTTGTATACCAAGGTCATCTCCACCGTAAATGGTGTACCCGGGCGGATCCACACAATTACCCCACATGCCAACAAGGAGTAATCAGCGGCATATACACTTCCCCTCCATTTTCTTTGCAGCTGGGTCACTTCGACCTTGTTCAAGTGAGTTTCCTGCAGTAGGGCAATGCGTATATTATGTTGTTTAATGTAGGAATAGACCGCATATCTGCGAGATGCTGTATGGAGACCCAGCACATTCCATGTGAGCATAGTGTGATCAGCCATTACCATGTCTGGTGTAAACGTTTAGTACAACCTGGCCCATGTGTGTAATTACAGATGTAATTTGACAAAACAGTGCTACATCACTCAGCCCTCCCATGTAAGAATCCAATATTACAACTAGAAGAGGAAAAAAAAATATATCCAAATACTATAATATAAAACATCATTAGAGCGGTCCTCACAGAACTAGAGGTACTACCCAAATGCCGGACAAGAAAACAACTTGTCAGTACAAGTGAACTGGTTACCTTAAAGAAGGAAAGGTATAAGGGTGCGTGGAAATCTGCCACCTAGAAATCCCCAATTGGCTCCAATCCAAGCTTCTAGCTATACAATCCCGCAAGAGCATCCCTCCCGCAGTGTTTAAAGTTCAATATGCCCATACGATCATATTGTTCCTACTTTACACTAGGCAATGCCGTGCGCGAGTATTCCAGATGTCTCGAGGATACAGTTCCGCCTCTCATTGTTCAAGGTGGCCGCGCCATAGACACAGCAATTATACAATACCATCAGCAGCCTGAGGCATCACATCTGGCATCCGAAGACATGTCATCTGACAAGCCTGTTGCCAACGTGTCTTCGTCCTCCGATGTGTGAGCTGGGGTCCCTCCTTTGCTGTTGATCTCAGCGGTCTCTGCAAGTCTCTCTGCTACTTGGACCGCAGCCTGTTGTTCCTGTCTGATCAGTTCCAAGTCTGGCATCACCGACGTGGCCCTGTGTTGCCACCCGTATCCATGGCGATGATCCACCATGCCATCTTTCTCCTTGCTCTCGACTCCTGGGGACTTGAAGGCCTGGGCCCCGCAAACCGGACCGTTTCCTCCAGACACTCCCATGCGTCTTGGGGCGTTTCAAAGAACCTTGATTTCCCGTCCGAAACCACCCAAAGCCTGGCAGGATAACACAATGAATATGTAATGTCAAGTTGTCTGAGTTTCTGCTTAACATGGAAGAAGGATCCTTTTTGACGTTGAACTTTCAGTGTATAATCCAGGAAAAAAAGGACTTTCACATTTTCATATTTAATCTCCGGCATCTTCCTGGTCTCCCATAGGATCATATCCTGGTCTTTGAAGTGTAGCAACTTGAATATTAGGGGGCGCGCCCCACTGCCAGGCGCCGGTCTGCGGCCCAGAATGCGCTCGTTCTATGGTGAAGAAGGAGAGAATGCATCAGGGGATATTATGTCTTTGAGTCAGCGTTCCAGAAAGGCCACTGATTTCCGCTCCCTGGGCTGCAGCCCGATCAGACAGACATTATTTCTTCTTGAGCGGCCTTCTGCGTCCTCCCCTCGAGCCTCTAGCTGTCTTATCCTGGCTTCATGAACATTTTGTTGTTTTTCAAAGAACTCCATGGCTGGTTTCAGCTTTGTGATATCCTTCTCAAGAGTGGTAACTCTGTCCGTTAGTTTTCGATGATCTGCATGTAACAAAATTGAGATCTAATGCAACTTTATCAATTTTAGATTCCACTGACTCTCTAGAGCACTCTTATCGCTGCCAAGATCGCATCCAACCGATCTTGTGAGGGGTCCTGTTGAGTATATGAATGTACTGGGTCCATGTCTACCGACCCTGTGTGTTGCAAAGAGGCCCTTGATCCAGCTTCTTTGGTTCGGCCCATCTGTTCAGCAGGAGTTTCTAGTATATTCCAACTGCCTCAAACCTCATCAACAGTGACCCCACTCCGCTACCGCAGCTCCAAGCGTCGATCTTGCTGTTCACAGATGTGGAATGTGCCGCCACTGGGTCTGTAGTATCGGGTAATGACCTGTTTCTCCCACCAATGCTTTGACTATTAAGTTGTCACCCTAGCCCCTCGACGTTTGCTCCTCACATGTGTCTGTGTGATCCCCACATTTTCCCCAGGTCACAGCTGCTATTTCCGTCTTTCGACTGCGTCCTTGGGCATAGGGGCTTTTATTCATGGTCTGTGTGCAGACTTCTGTGTTTCCCACAGATCGGCAGATAGGCTTTATTTGCAGCTTCTAGTGGCTCCTTTAGTCAGACCACGTTTGTGACAGGTCTTCCTCCCTTCTGCCTGGGCAAGCCTTCCAAATGTTCCCTTAATTAAATCTAGATGTTGCCCTCACTCTCCTCCTGGGGACCTCCCCTCCGCTCATCCGCTCTTTCTCTATTGTCCCTATGCCATCAGCATATCACAGCAGAGACCTCAGGAGGTCTCCGCTTTAGTCTCCCGGTCTGCGCAGTAACCGTTCTGTCACAGTTAAACCCACAGCGGCAGCACTCACCTCTGCTCAACTCAAATCCATGTCGTAGCTGCGGTCCCCGCTTTAATCTTCCTCCGGTCTCCCTGATCCTATGTTGAATAGTCGCAACAAGGCCCAACAGTCTCGCTACAGCGTCTTCCCTCACGTGGGCCACAGAATGTTTACGACTCCTGTAGAGGTGCGCCTCTCATCTGGTCCAAGAGGCGGCCACGATCAGAGCGGACCCGGCCTACGCTGCCCAGTCAGTACAGCTTTGTGGATGTCCTTAGCCAGTAGACAGTCCAGGTGAGGACCCCTCTCCCTCTGCAGCTCCTACAGAGCCGGCAGCTCTTTCAATATCGCAACAGTGGGCGCACCAGTAGGCCCAGGCACATGCCGCTCTCGTGTCTTTAGCTGAACCTCCCAGCGGTAGCGCCACCCACCTTGACCTCCGGCTTTCAGTTGTTCCGTTCCAGCCCCATTTCAGATCTGCCACAGGGGGAAGATGGCGAAGGGCCCCCTCACTTGCTTTCTCATGCGGAACAGCCAAACCGCAACGTATCGCTCCCACGGACCCTGAGTCGCGCCTGGCCGAGTCCCTGCACCCGCCTCTGGTTCACGTACAGCGAGCGGGTTAGCAAAACCGTTGCCCTTGCAATGTCCGGAGGGTTCGCCCTGTATTCCGTTGAGCCTTTCCGTTACGGATGCCTGATGAATACGGAGAAGTAAATTGGATAACGGGGATTATCAGCGGAGCGGCCTCACCACATGTCCGCCATGTTGCCCATACAGGCCACGCCCAAGATTGTACATTCTCTGTTGTTGCAGAACTGTGGTCAATTACCATGAGTCATGTTGTTCCAGTTCTGTCGCCCGTTCCAGTTACATTCTGTGATTGCAGGCTGCCTATCGTTTGTTTTGTCATTCATCTCTAATGTCGCTTTGCCTCATAGGAGGGCATGGCTCTTCGCTTCTGCGACGCTGTTTCTAGTGGTGAGTGCTCTGCTCTCCCCCCTTCAGTGCAATACAGTATAAAGTACACTTTCATTGATATACATGGTGATGTTTCTCATCATTCTATGATTTCTTGTCGTTGTTTCAATTTTTTTTTATCTTTTTTAGCACACTGTTCCCACACACTCACGGTTTGGGTAGTGGCACAGTGTTGTGGCGCGCAAAAGCTTCACAGTAGAAAACTGACGTCAGCGCGCTGGGAGGGACTTATATGGCTCCATTGACGTCATATCCATGGACGATGTCAGGACGGAACCATGCGATGCCGTCCCCCGGCGCGCAGAGGTACTGCTGAAGATTCTCCGGATCCAGTCTGACGCCTGGGGATAGTCTTAAGTTAAGGAATCTGAGGCTAGACAGTGTCTCTACCAGGTATATCGTTACCGAAGGTAAGTAACTCATTCATTAAGTGAAAAAGAACCACGCAGTATATTTATAAAAATATGTATTTATTATAATATATTCACTAACCTATTCCAATATCTCCTAGCCGGAGATTAACACAATGCACAGAATAAGTTTCCCTAGCAATGGGTATTTAGCACACAATACAGAGTGGTTGCTAGGGGGAGACCAATCCATATACTAAAATGGTGGTATGCAAACCATGACTCGAGGCAAGTCTATACACAGATGATGTAGAAGTGCCGGGGACCCAAGGAACCACCCGAGGTAAGTAACCAGGAGTCCCACAGAGGTCTTGTACAGAGTGGGAACATGACCGCAAGTTCAATGCAAGTGAATGGGTAAGTCGTGGTTGCAATTTTAAAGAAGGACCCTTCCCAGTGGACCCTATAGAAACTGCGTGGAAGAGAGAAGGTTGGAGAGCCACCCCACCTGTAGATACCTTAGGAATGAGGATACTTGCACCAGGGAAGCCGGGTGCATAGATGAAGTGGCATCAGAAACCGCCGTCCAACTCAATGGAGGACTTTAGGAAGATGCCGCTGCTGGAGAATGTGAATGTGTCCGGAGGAACCCAAAAGGTGGATTCAAGATGTGAAGAACCTGCAATTAAAGGGGACAGAGTCTACTCCTCTCAGGAGTGACCAGGAGGCACGGAAGATGATTGCCCACCGATGTCAAGTGTTGTAGGAGAGATGATGGTGACCTTAGAGCTACAGCTGTGTTGACCAGGCGATGCTGTGGAAGACCACGAGCCGGGCATGAGCTTTTCCCACGTCGGATATAGAGAGTTAAGGGGTCGGTGTCCGGCGGGAGCACAACAAGCCTTGGCAACTGCAACTAACGTCGAAGTTGAAGAAGGTGCAAAGTTGGGACCAGTAAGGTCCAAGAGCCTCGCCACAAGCAGGGGGGTCAGGCCAGGCCCCGAGCAATGAGGGGAGCCTGTGGAATTCAAAGTTGACCCTCAAGAGGGCCCACAGGACGGAGGCGCTGGAGTCGCGAGAGGACCTCGAGCAGCTCACAAAGGATGCAAGCCCACGATGCAAGAGTTGTGGTGCGGATGAGGATCTTGGTCACTGGAGATGCTTGAGGTGGCGGATACTTGGAGCCCGAAGATCTTGCTGGAAGGAAGCCGACAAGCCTTTGCGTCTGCAAGTCAATGCAGTGCACAGGGGTTTGGTTCCTGCGGCTCCAATAAGGGATACTGGCCTCAAACTTGGTGAGAGGACAGAGCAAGCCTCGAGGGAAGTGAAGAACTACCGCCTGTGTTGCTGGGCTTTCCGGAGTCCATGGGAGCCCAAGATCAGCAGACCAGTCAGCTTAGTTGCGGTGCCAGCAGATACAGGGAAGTGACTCCTTCTTTTCAAGGGAGATTCCTTCAGGTGTCTTGGATGCCCACAGGCCTTGGAAGGTTCCTGTATGGAGCACAGGAATGGACGTTGCAGCAGATGAGCAGGGTGATGTGATCAGGAGAAGCAGGAGTCTTCCTTGTTGCAGCCTTGATGCCCAGAGCGAAGTCCTGTGTGCCCAGACGGTCGAAGAAGTGATATATCGAAATGAATCTTGTCCCATGACAAATCTAGGGACCCACCCACAGGTAAGCCCTAAATACCCTAAGGAAAGGGTTGGGAGAATTCAGGGGTCCCTCCCTAAGGAGGGGCTGGACAAGGGGGAGGATACTCCCCCCGTCCTTTGCCCAGTTTCACACCAGAGCAGGTGCCAATGGCTCACTGAACTGGTTTGAACTGGACTGTGCATGGAGGGCACCAAATGTGCCCTGCACGCAGACTATGGCGCTGGCGAGCGCCCCCAACCTGCACCAATACACTAAACCCTGTCTGGGAGGTGGTCACTCCTCCCTGTGACGGGATACCTATTCTGCCTTCCCCTGTTCGAGTTTGGCTCAGCAGCAGGAGGGCAGAATCGTGTCTCTGGCCGGCATCAGCCCTAGCTTGCAGTCCAGGTCGGGAAGACTGGTACCGGGAGCACCAATGGCCTCCCAAAGGCGCCTTACAGTGCATGGAATCATACCACCCACACCATTTACGGTGTGGTGGTATGATTCCAACATGTTTGATACTAAACATGACAGGGTTCGTTACAGCTAGTTTAGAGATGGTCATCGCAGAATGACGCATGGCCACTCTACCTATCGTAATGGCTGATGAACTTACAACCCAGGAGAATAGACTCCGAAGGTTGTAGGGGTGTTGGACTCATGCACGGAACCCTCACACTTAGAACCAAGCACCCTGTGTTCAGCATTGAAAGGCCTGCTTTAGGGGTGACTTGTAGGTTATAAGTGCAGTGACCTTCGGGAAACCTATATCTTTCGTAAGTGTTGCTAGTACCAGCTTACACAGGCTGCAATGGTTGGCCTCTAGTTATAGTTTAGGTGGTCTCCCATGGGTGGCGTAACGTAGACTTCAGCCCATAGGGGATCCCTGGTGTACCTATGCCCTGGGTAGCTTAGTACCATAAACTAGTGACTGATGAAGTTACACCAGGGCTCAATCTGGGATGTACCTTAATACTTACCAAACCAATTTAGGGGAGAAAGCACAGAGACTGGTCCTGATTAGCAGGATCCCAGTCAAATTAGTCCGAAACAGCATAGCACCAGTCAAAAAGTGGTAGTAACCATAAAAGCAGATCCTACTTTCCTACCGG
Organism: Triturus cristatus; assembly: GCF_964204655.1. Taxonomy (NCBI): domain Eukaryota; kingdom Metazoa; phylum Chordata; class Amphibia; order Caudata; family Salamandridae; genus Triturus; species Triturus cristatus. The sequence goes on along the minus strand of NC_140580.1, from coordinate 141,334,086 downwards.
TATCCACACCAAATTTGCTTTTCTTTCCCCCCCAACATCATGGGGATTCTAATGGTCTCCCTCGAGGGATCCAAAGAAAATAGCCAAAATATAGCTAATTTATTCATTTTTGGTTTTAAATTGGGGAAAATGTGCTGCACAAGAAAGTGTCTGTATTTTCCCCCCCTAAAAATGGCATCAACAAAAAGTTTGCTGTTATTGAACTACCATCTTCCTAGCGTTCGGGAAAAAGCACAGTTGTATGAAAAAAAAGTATTTTTTATTTTACCACACTTTGTGCATTTTTCTAAGAGGTAGCCCATTTTTCCTAATATATATAGTTCAAGCTACTTGCAGGTTGTGGTGAAACTGGATTAAAATGTTAGAAAATTATATTTCTTTGAAAAGCAGGTAAAATTCTGCATCCTGCAAGGGGTCATGTGTGTAGATCCCTCAAGTGTTGTAGGGATTCTGTTTGGGAACAGAACTATGCCTGCGATCACTGGACGTCAGTATGTACAGACAGTCACCAACCACATCAGTACCAATGGGCCCAAATCTGACTAGCTCATACATAGTCTTACCTGCTGTCCTAACCTTCCCAGATTAATAGGTAAATTGGCAACTTAGAACACAACACTCTAGTCCCCAAGGGAACTGTGGAAACAGATAATCACCTTTCTTTTTCTCAGTCATGCATGCCCATAATTAAAGAGAGACACAAGAAAAGTTTACAATATTTATTGGAACTATCGTGCTCCATTATAAAGCAACTGTGCTGTAATTAGAAAACACATACAACTGAACAAAGTAATCCGCATTACCAGCAAACTATATACAATAAAAAGCCACATGGCTAAATATTTATCTGCGTAAGCCTACCCTCACTATACGTAATCTCTGGAATTAGCACCGGACCCCATACCTCGCATTTATTATTAGCAGGTCTGCATCTCAGATTGCGCAAAGCTAGTGGACCCGTTCCAGGACCTTTCCCTATGCTAAAAATTCTACTCTCTGTTTTCAAAAGGCATGTGTCAGTTTATAGGATAAGAAGTGCCATGTTGGAAAAGAGCAGCTGAGTCTCTGTTGTGCTTAAAATTTAGAATATGTTGCTGACCGATCGTGGAAAAACAGAGCATGATGTCGGACCTTGCGCAAAATGTTCAGACTGAATCCCAGGAAGAAGTACTGAATTATAAAAACATGTGAAGCGTATTTCTAAAATAATGTTGTGGCACAAAAACAGACGTGTTATTTTGTAACGTGTCCAAAGCAAAGCAGCCTACAACAGGCTAAAATAAGGTAGAACTAAGTGGGCCCTAAAGGTAACTTACTACACTGCTTCCTTGGTCGGGACAGTAATGTAGTGACTAACTCGATAATAAGAACTTAAAGCACAAGCAAAGCAAAATCAATGCTGTGCTAAAAAGCATGTTATACAAAAATAAATTCTAATCATAAAAAAAACTTCACGTGACAATTCCAAAAACGTATCCAAATTAAGGTGAGCCGTAGGCACCCATTATGTCTTGCGCAACTTCAAAAGCTAAGGAATCCAGAATTGACTCCATCTCTGCGGACGATGACTCCGCAAATAGCCCAGTTCACAAACTTCATAGAACAGACATGATCCTCGGTATTAGGCAATGCTGATGAAGTAGCTGAGTAACCTGCATCCATGGCTGGACAGAGTGTCTCCTACCTCGCATTATGAAGAAGCCATAAGCCCATGGGAAAACGTCTCGAAAATCGGTCACTAAAGAACTCAACATCTTCATGTCCACAGGAACCGGCATCCGCAAAGCTAGGCAAATATCCACGGCCCATTGGAAGTGGCATTGCAGGCAATGAAACACAGGTTATACGCTCATAAACCAGATGGGTCGGAATGATAATGACCAGTCAAAGTCCAGTTCCTGGAGCAGGAAGATTCAGAAGAATCGAAGCATGTGCTCACTGCACAGGTGGAGTGGTGGTAGTTCCAGTGGGCTTGCAAATGGGACATCCATAGCGAAGAAACAAAAATTAAACCAAAATGCCACAAATGAGGAATAACACCAAAGGAATGTCCCCGAACACACTGGAAAATAGGGAATAATTAAAAGCTGGTATTAATCCAAAGAGTGTTTGGAATGAACTGACTAAGCCAGTCCCTATAACTTGAAAGTGATCTGCACCGGCGGTATTGGATGCATTAAATATTTGGTGGACTAACTCACGGAAATGTAGTGGGACATTTGTGTTTAACAAGGACTGTATTTCACTGGAGTTCCTTGCTATTTTTAATTCGGAAGTTTCTTGAGCAGATGTTAACGCTACATCGTTTTGAAACACTAATGCTTTGAGCTGCTGAGCTTGTTTAAGTCTTTAAGTCTGCCTTCACAGTTGGAATTGAAGGGCACCACAGAGCTATCCCTACTCCTTTGAGTGGGAGGGAAGAGTAAGTTATTACAGTTGGTCACTATTTGGGGGACCGATAAAATGCATGGTATCCCCACGCTCATTCCACAACAACCATGATTGCTTAACATTAGATTCCAGTTGAAAGAACTGTAATGAGTGGTAGTATTGCACAGGCTGGCATTCCTTATAACAGGCAAGGTTTGCTACAGACTCATTACATGCGGCTTAAATGAGAACGTTTGCAAACGATTGAATGTCTGACAGAAGATTTGCATTCCTTTCCAGTAAGGAAGATTTCTTTATTGGTTCCTTGGCGATGATAGGAAAATGGGAGTGATCATAATTCATGAATAAAGCTACCTCCTAGGGGTTCATATTTACCGTCATGCAAGCTGTGAACTGGAATTTTGAAATTGGCAAAGATATTACACCTTGTATTAACCAAACAGCGGAGGGTGTTTCTGCTTCTCTAACTTCTCTAGTTGTAACATGGTGTATGTGGCATCTTTTTTAGCCATGAATCTTTTGTGGCTGGTTGAAAGGCAAGAATAGCTGTCTCCAGTTAAGGTAACACGATCATTCTTAAGGGTTTGAAATGTCCAGCAAAACTGCATGATAGATCTAAGCTGACTTTACCCATGACACTATGTAGACATGTCACTTTGCATGATATCAATAACAGATGGCACAATGTTATTCAAATTGTAAATGCATTATATGTGTCATAAATAAATCTTTTAGAGCATGAAGACTTGGAACCAAATAGTAAGTCAGATAGGTTCAGGTCTTAGGACAGAAGAGAAAGATGTTTTCCAGCAGACAGTGTGGAATGTTCCAACCATTTTTGATACAGTTTCCCCACTGAATAGATGGTGACAATGCCTGAATGCGGAGAGTGGGAATGACGGGGTTCGGGTCTACTTGCTTCAAAACCTGGTGTGGAATTAAAAAACAAGCATACCAGCAATTTGTCTCTACTGGCCGGATAACCACTCATGAGGACCTCAAAGTGTAGAATTAAATGTACTGTTCTGCAATGTACTATTGAGCTGTTCTTCAGTGTAAAAGTCACATTTTGCCAAATTTCAAAGCAGACAATGGAAGGAATATTTGGTGCATTCATGTCTTTCATTTTAGCTAATCCTAGACACAGGTCCTCATTACGACCTGCTGTTTTCCTTTGCGACATGTGTTTTGGCCCTGGAAACGGGCCACAGTACAAACCACAGTGGAAAAGGGCAGTTTTCAAACATCCATGCACTAGGTGCCAGGCACCATGCGGTGCCTGGGACATGGTGCTCAACCCCCGGGCCCATTGTGGAGGTCCAAGGAGCGATGGGTGCCCTGCTAGGGGCCCCCAAAGTCCAATTCCGTCTGCCTTCACATGATGGTTGGAGCGTTATGTAAATGCAGAGGAAAGAGGGACATCGAAATCCCTACGGCAGTGCCTCCGCAGGCACTGACCCCATTGTAGGGATTATGATTGGACCGACGTTCCGACGGGCTTCTTGAGCTTGTCTGAGGCACTGGCCAGTCCCTCCGACCGCATCGTGATGTGGCGGTCGGACCGCTATGCTGGATGTTGGTGGAACCGCCACTGACGGCCTGTCAGTGACGGTTCCACCAACATCGTAATTTGGCCGAGTCTGCTGAACTGTTTTCATTCAGAAAAATAATTTGTGTTGGAATTAAAAGACTCGGAAAAAACATTTCTGTCCCCTGTACTTGCCATGGTTTAGTACCCCAAATCGATTTGCTGTCTATCGTATCCTTCCAATAATCAAATGCCTTTTACAGCTAATTGTGTGACAAACTAATCTGTGTATATAAGCTTAGTTTGCGGAAGCATATATTCCTTTGGTGGTGTAGTGACAAATTCTAAACGCTATTAAGTTGGGTCTGAAATATCATATCCTGCAAAATAATGTGAATTTATTACTGTGTTTTCAAGCTCCTTTGCAGGGAAGTGGGGAAATGTTTCCCATTGTGTGTAATTAAAAAGTGTGCTCAGTGCAAATAGTGATGTCCATAAGGATGGTAACAGAACATTTCACTGTGTTTAGCAAATTAAGGTACTGATACTCCGTTTCAAAAACAGTGTAGTTTTTAACTCTGAGAGCATGGAGTTTACAGTTTCTACATCCCAATCATCAAAGTGTAACCCAGGTACAATTAAATCATCCATAGAAACCATAACAACATAAGGTATCTGCAGAATAACTGTAGGACCGAATATATCTTAATGTACTTTATCCCGAACAATTCCATCAGTTACTAGAACAGCTGAAATGTTCAAGCGGGACAAGTCTCTTTTTAGCTTATGAGATGATGAGTGAGGTGTCGACACCTCATCGACCAGTTTAATAGAAGCGTGTTCTTGAAGATAATGACCATTAATCAGCAAGAAGAAAACAGTCACAAATCCAATCCACAGGAATAGAAAGACCAAGGAAAGTGTTATTGTAACATATAACTGACTTGACTCAAATTCTTTATTCAGCTAATAAAAGCACAAAATAAAAACAAAACAGTAGAATACCAAATGTACACAACAAATACAGTTTACATATATAGATTTCCCTAAAACCATGTTAAAAGGGTAAAATAGATATACAACTCATTGGTAAAAACAAAAGACTGTGAAAATGCAGCTCATAGTATCTGACAATAAAAAGGATTCTGGTGCCTTTCTGGTGCATTTCTTCAAGGATGGTACAGGTCAACTAAACAGAAGGCATTTTTCTCCTTGTTCTTACAGTGCTGGAGAAGTAGCTGGTGACCCTGAAGCAAACCATAGGCGAGGGAAGCCCCTGCAGATATAGTTATGCTGGCCTTGCCTGGACAAAATGACATGGGTTCAAAAGCGAAAGAATATATTTTTTACGCAGAGGGAGATAAAATTCACAAAATAGAGTAAAGTGCAAAGTGTCCTGTTCAGAAAATGTATCACATGGACATGGCCTTGAGTTCCCAGGCTTCAGGAAGCCCTTTGGAAAAGCTATTAGCCAATTGATGAGATTCAGTCTACATCTGGTTAACAGGTAACTGTGATAGACGTTATTAACAATAGACAGGTAAGGGTGCACTTTTGTACGGGGACTGAGTGTAATGTAAGTTCTCACCGTAGTTTTATTGATTTCCACACCCTCCCTATCTTCCTGTCGCCTGGCAAGAAACTGAGATTGGATCCTCCTGATATCAATAGATCGCAACAATTTGGGGTTTGTATACAGGTCATGCAGCCTCGACCCCTCATCTGCTCCGCTATGTACCCCATCCAAGGAATATGCAGAGCCCCCTCCAGAGCCATACAGTCCTCTATAACAAGTTGATTAATGGTAGATACTGGAGAGGACCAAATTCTCATCCATCGTACTAAAGGTGCAACTGCAGTATGATCAGAAATGTATCCCATACCAATGTCCTCATGCAACATGAGCCCAGGGATACAGTGGGGGACAGCGAGGAGCACACACATCTGTTTTCCCCCACCTGGAGATCCTTTACTTCCTTATATCCCCACACGTCGCAGCCATAAGAGGCCATTGGGATACATTTTTCCCTATAGACTTTTAACAGTGCAAGGACGGGCTTTGTTACTAGTCTTTTTGCAAAGTCCATGGTAGCACCCACTGCCCTTGTCAAAACATTCTTTTTGTGTGCTCTCTGGGCAACCCAAGACCCGTTGTCGTCAAACAGAACACCCAGGTAGGGGAAAGATTAGACTTTAGTGAGTTCAGCTCCCTGCAGAAGAACTTGCATCTTGCTGCCTTCTTGGTGCCAATTGTCATGGTAGGTGATTTGGTAAAATTAGTTGCTATATCAAGTGTGTTCATAAAATATATTAAAGTGTCTAAACTTTTTGTAGTCCTACACCTGTCCTAGCAAACCGCACCGCATTATCTGCATACAGAAGTACGGGTATTCATTTGGCGCCAGCTCTCGGTATGTTTCTGCTAGTAGCCGAAAGGATGTTCCCTAACTTAATAGAGAGTGTAATCAATATTAGGGCCAGGATACACCCATGCCTGACCCCTCTCTTAACAGCCCATGACGCAGACACACAGCCATCCTCATTGTATCTCACTGCTGCCCTGGTGGTATTGTGGGCAGAGTGTAGAAAGGCCACTAGATCCACCTCAAGACCCAGAAGAATTGACAGTAACTTGCACCTATTGCCGCGGCCGACGTTAGTTCCATAAAGGCTACGTGCAAAGATCCCTATTTTGCTATTGTGTACTCCCCCCCCCCCCCCCCCCTCCCCAGCAAATGTAAGTTGAGACACTAATCTAACGCCCCTTTCCCCCTGTCCAAAGCCAAACTGTAAGTTTGAGATAATATTTGACTTACCTAACTAGGTAGTTATCCGATCCAGAACCACTTTCCCCATGATTTTTTGCAGCTGAGTCCAAGAGGGAGATTGGTTGATAGCATGCTGGGTCGTCCATCGAACCCTTTTTAAAAATAGGTATAATAGTGGCCATTGACCAGGAAGAGGGAAGATCACATGAACAGTTGTCAGAATCCTGTCCCAGGTTAGTGAATCTGCTTTATACAAATCCGCCGGTACCCCATCCGGGCCTGACACTTTACCTCTGGCCGTGGCCAGGATAGCTTTTAGTACCGCTTCGGTATTAAAATGCAGTGGGGTACTTTCTTTACCATAGTCCCACTGTATGTCAGCTCCCCCTGCATTATCCCCACTGAACATCCCCTCAAAGTGTAGACCCCGTCTTTCAGCAGTAATTGTACAATCTATTTTAGCATTTGCTGTGTCTGAGAAGAAGGGGCTATTCCACTTCCCAGAACTTTGTACTTTCTGTCAGCACACTTGCCTCATCGAGTGCCTCTCAGGCATGGTCCCTAATGATGATCTTCCTATTTAGAATTGCAGATTTATAGGCCCTCCTAGCGGATCTAACCAGTGCCTCATCCCTCGGACATTGCTTGAGGGTGTGAATTAAAATACTGTGCGCCATAGTACAAGTGCCATCAAACCACCTTAACCCCTTTTGGCCTTTAGTCCTGGTTTTAGTCATAAGACCATTGGATGTAGATTTTGATATCTTATCGAATGCATCTAAAACCACTCTATCCTATGATCTCGGGTCCATGCAGAGTGAAATCTCATCAGCACACTCCGCATATAAGCTATCTAGAAAGGTCTCTGGAACCAACTTTGACCATTTTAACATATGCTCTTGATCTTTTGTACTAAGTTCAGAATTTGGAATAATCCTCCCCTCCCCTCCCCTCTCCTCTACAGGCTTCGGTGCAATACACCAATTCAAGCATTAGAGCGTTATGGTCGCTATGGGTGGTCCAGAGAACAGTCATCCTTTGTATTGCTGGGGCTAGGGGAGCAGAGACCATTATGTAGTCGAGAATACTAGTGGAACCCCTGCCTGCAACAGTGGTAACTGGAGAATCCGTGCCCAACTGCTCTAAACAGAACAAATTATTTGCAGACAGGAATTCCTCAATTAAATGGCCTGATTCTGTATGTTCAAACTGGGCCACTGTAGGTATTGCGTCCATATGACCCCTTCCCACAATACAGCCCAAATGGCATAGAAACGCATTAAAATTTGCTTAAGATTATGATCTCATAGTATGAATCTTGCCTCACCCCATATTCTTCAAGGAACCTCTCCACTGCTATTAGGTGCTGCGTAACTGAATTTCCTCAGTAGGAGTTAAAAACGTTACTATTGGCAGGGGGGGCGGTTAGCAAACCACGCTTCTATTTCTAGCAGATGAGCTGAGTGCGTCTCCACAATTCTAATAGAGCAGGGGAGTTTAAGTGAGACCAGTAGAACAAGGCCTCCCTTCGGTCTACCTGCTGTACATGGAATTGCACTTTTGAAATAGGGAGTGAAACCATCCAGATAAAAATTATCAGTAGTGTCCCACGTTTCCTGTAGTGCGATTATGTGACAACACACTACCATCCTCTGCCATGAAACATCGTCGCCTTTGGATATAAGACCAGCTGTATTCCAGGACAAGATCTTCAGGCAAGAAGAATCTAGGAGAATGGAAGTCCGTTTTGAAGGAGAGATGAGAACATTACCAATCCGCGATGCAGTACTTGAAACCTGCTGCTCAGCCCCAGCAAGAGGTAGTCAATCACAACCATCTAGGCCAACCTGTTATTGCAGGGGATCAAATCTATTGGATAGGGGCAGTACAAACCTACCATTCTCATTTTAAGCCGTTCTAAGCTGCATTAAGGTGGACTGCCTGGGGGCAAAAGGGGCGGAAGATGTTAATTGGATAGAAGTACTGCAGCAAAACAACCTTGGTTTATGTTTTAGCGGTCTGAGTAAATGAACTCTCAAGAAAAGCTTTAGCATAAGCAGGATATCTTACTTGAATTACTACACAATCTCCTGCCGTGTTTTTCCTAACCCTGTGACCCACCCAGCTCATCCTTCTGGTCAAGATAATATGGGGGGGACAGAAGGTGCCCATTTACTATATTGCTGTCACACCAATGAGTGACCTTCTGTATAAGGTCCACTGTGGATTCCTATGAGCCTTGAGTGGTATTGGTAACTCCTATTAGAATAGCCACTAGGGGCGCTGACTCCGGGTGCAATTTTAAGGAAGTCGGGATACCTGCAGTGGACATTGGGGGTGAATTTATAGTCAGTTGAGTGAATTGAGTCCCTGTTAAAGATGCTGCGCTGTCACGACCTTCTATGCAGAGGTGTCCGATATTATATTATAGTCCCGGGTAGTTTAATCTCTTTCAGTCACCCTCTGTGACAGGGTCTTGTTTCGATGGATCGCCTCATTTGCACTACCATGTGCGTCAGTCGTGGGGCGTGTGTAGATCAAGCCCATGTGTGTTGGTGCATCTGTTCCGGTAACCCACCCCACCCCACTCCACCGCCGCAGGATTTATACTAGAATTCATGCCAGTGTTTAATGGCCCGGGTGTTTTCACAGAGAAAGTCTCCAGTTTCACCTCAATGCCTTCCAATCATAAGCCTATGGGGGCTATCAACATTTTAAACGAGTTCCAGCCTGGGAAGTAACGTGTCTACCAATTGCTGCATATCTGTGCTAGCATGTAATGAAGACTTGCTCTGTAATTGGGACCGGGTCTCTTCTCCCCTGTCTTTTTCCTTTTGGTTGGAGGCCCAACTGAGGCAAAGTCCTCTTCTACAGTTGGCTACCCATCGTTGCCGTTTCTGTTGGTGCCATTTAAGCGATCGTTGTATAAAGTGCTAGTGCAGGTGAAGATCTAGTGCCAGTGCCAGGTTGAGCAGTTTTAGCAGTCTTATCAATATCAGGATTGTCTGTTGACAGCAAATCCTGCTTAATCTTGTTTGCTTCTAATAATAGCCTCCTCTCAGTCAGGGCTATCTCATTAGAAATAACATTGGCTGCCCTGATTAGAAACAAGTCTATAGTATTGGCATTAGCTCCTTCTGTGGCTTCCCCTGTGGCCACAGCAGGTGATTTCCTTTTGCCCATTTTTCAAGGTGTGCAACAAATGCTGACTCAGTCTTGGATCAAATCTCTTAGAGACTCCCAGAGACTGGATGGCCCTCTCGGCAAGTTACACTGGGCTCAGGGGACGGGACAGTGGAAGCGTGAAACACTAGCACAAATCACAGGAAGAAAGCAAGGCTGCCAGCTGAAGAATAAAGGATGCTGCCAAAATTCGTAAATGTGAAAAAAGTAGCGAAACACACAGTACCTTAGTCCTTACAGTGGAACAAAGGGACAGGGCACAGCCCAGCTTCGTGCGGGCTCAGGCGGGCCCGTTCTTGGTCAGTGCACATGTCCTGCGGCGTCCCATGCTGCCCTGGTAAGCTTTAAAACAAGTGCCTCCTGGTGCGGAAACAGCCGGCGGTGTCCTGCAACTCCCTGCCGCAGTAAGAACTGGGGCTTGTGGTCTGCCCCTAGAGGCAGCTGACAGGAATTGACCGTAGTGCATCCTCCGCCCCTCCATGCTGGAGAGAAACCACTTTGGTGATGCTCAACATCTGTAGAGGAATTTTCTATATGGTAAGAAGAGGAGTTGGGGAACTACCAAGGACTCCTTGTGCCCTATGTTTAAAATCTGCCACATGATGTAACTTGATGTGAGCAATGGAGACAAAACGATTGTCGTTGGAACCAGGAAGCGGTGGCAAAATCACAGTTCTTGTACCTTGTATTCTAAGGACTGGGACCGGATCGGTATGATGGGCCAAACTCCTTCACCACCACCTTCTCTGGCATGAGATCCCCAATTTATTTAATCCAGCTGCAAGGTTCTGTTTTCTCCTTAATTTCCGCAGAGGCAGACATTTTCAACTGTTCGTTGGATTGGGTGTCAAGGATCATGTATGACAAAGGGTGTGGTTACCACAATGTCTGTACTGTCAAGGGCTGGAACGTACATTTTGATTCCAAAGAGGGCCTCGTACGGTGTCTGGCCACCCAGCGATCTTTTGGGGAGATTAAGTGCTTGTTGTACCCCATATAGATGGTGGATCCAACCATGCTCTGTACCTAATACTCTAGCTGTTAAAAACTGTTCTAAGTCACTGTTCATCCTGTCTACAACAGTATTGCCCATGGGCCGATATGGAGAGGAATAATGTACCTGTACACCCAGGGAAGCCATAGTATTCCGATACATACGCTTTCAGGGCGAAAGCCAGACCCTGGTCCGAGTGGAGTGTGCTGCATGAATGTTTCCTGGTAATGACTTGCATGTCTGTAATATCAGTGCGAGCATGAGTCGAACGATGTGGCCAAACCCAGAGGAACCTGGAGCAAGACTGACCTGTAAGTAAGATAAATTTAAATGCAGTACCCAAAATCGTAGGACCACAGTGGTCCAAATAATTGCAGCTAAAAGGCTTGTTGGAAATCATCAGGTGTCTGCGGTAGACGTGCCACAGTGAAAACATTAATTTTGACAAATGTCACAAAAAGAACTTATTTCTTGGCTTGTTGATAAAAGTGTTACTACCAAGATTGTTCCTGTATCAACGAAATCATGGCCACTACACCTACATGTGTTGAAGCAACATCTTCATGCGAAGCGATCACTAAAGCTAGTCTGTGGTCTTGGTTGTGGATCAAGCAATCGCCAAACCTTGGAATAGTTACAAAGGGAATGTTTTGTTCACTTAAATGATTTGTATATACCTAGGGAAGAGGAAGGACATATTAACATCACATATTGGAATATATGGGGCTTATATTCCAAAATCCACAACGACCTTTTCCTTGATTTTGTTAAAAATATGGACATTCTATGTCTGCAAGAGACTTGGTCGTTAAATGAAATCAGCATTAACGGTTTCAAAACTTTTCACACCCCAGCCTCTACCTCCACTCATGGAAGACCAAAGGGAGGCTTATGCACATACATATCTAATCTTGTGATAACAAAAAAACTCACATTTGAGAATTCGAACCCCTATTACCAAATTCTTACTCTCACAATGGATAGGAATGACATCTTAATACTTGTCAATTTCTACAACAACATCCCAAAAGAGAATGAATTTAAAGTTATTGATCAACTCAGACAAGTCGTACATAAAATTCAGATGGTCAGCTCAGGAAATGCCCAGATCATCTGGGGATGGGATTTTAATGCTAATTTGTGCCCCAATAGTAATAACAGGATTTGTGGCACGATCGATGAGGATAATTACAACCTTACTCACTTTCCCCATAATATTCTCGGGAGTGCTTTGAACGAAACTATATTTATGTTGAATTTGAGTTTTGCAAATGAATTAGTGATCCCTCCAATCGCATTCTTACCAACTTATAACGGGAGAGGGACAGGCTCTGTAATAGATTATATTTTGACATCAAATAATCTTGGGAACAGGGTAAAGCAATTTATTACCCATAAGATCGCTATCAGCGATCACTTCCCACAGACTGTAACCATCAAGAGGAAAAGTTCCAACTCCCATAATAAACGCAAAACGAATAAATTCTGCCATACCTGCCCCAACCTTGCCATTGACAGCATGAACGGTTTTTCTTTAAAATGGGAACTAGTAGATCCAGAAACCATTACATCTTCAGTAGTGGCCAAGGCTCTACCCCATATTTTGTCTTGTCTGGATGAGAATTCCTTGCCATCATCTATCCTAGACAGTTTTATTTCCATTACAGCCATTATAAAAAGCACACTGTCCGTAACAAGGAAAAAGAGTGATCTTAAGAATACAAAATGGTTTGATACAAACTGTACAAATGCCTACCGTACACTAAAAAAGCGATCCATAACAGGGATAAAGATGGACTAGCTGTCCAGCAAGCAAGGAAATCATATAATCCGGCTATCGCGACCAGGAAAAAGGCAATAAAAAAAAAAATCACTGTGGGAAGACCTACACAGGGCAAGCAGCCAGAATGATGCTAAAGCATTTTGGAAGGTAATTAGGTCTCCGTTTCTTTTAACTGATAATTCTCCTTCTATAGAGATAGCGATTGACGAGGCCCAATGGGTGAATCACTTTACAAGAATTTTTGGCTCTTCAGAGCCGATAAATAGTATAGCCGCATTACCGCCATCTCTACATGTAAACTCCATTCCTCACACTATCGAGCTATCTTTTTCACTCGAGGAAGTCCTGGTAGCACTTAATGAAAGTAAAGGCTCTAAGGCCCCTGGACCCGATGGGGTCCCGGTAGACATTTATAAACACAACACAGATCTCTGGGCCCCAATTTTGACTTGCGTTCTTAATGCAACCTCCTCGCAGGGTATCATTAACAGTTGGACGGAATCCATCATGGTCCCTATCTACAAAAAGGGTAATAGACAGGATCCTTCCTGCTACAGACCAATCTCACTCCTAGATTCACTAGGAAAAGTAGCAGGAAGGATCCTTCTTACGAGGTTGCAAACTTGGGCCACAGACAAGAACATACTGTCTGATCTACAGTTTGGTTTTAGAGAAGGCCTGGGGACAATAGACCAGGGACTTAACCGTGCCATTCTGCTGGGCAAATACACGAGGGCGAAGAGAGGAAAACTTTACCTTGCGTTTGTTGACCTCTCTTCGGCCTTCATGGTAAATTGTGGCATATTTTAAAGGAAATGAAAGTAGAGTAACCCCAAATAGATTTTTTGAAAGCCCTTTACAGCAATGCCTCAGCGAGAGTCCGATTTGGAAGAGCGGGAGAATGTACTTCATCATTTAAAGTACTTATATGGGTAAGACAGGGGTGCGTCCTGGCTCCATTCCTTTTTACTCTGTACACAAATGGTCTTGAGAAGGCCTTATTGGATGGAACCCAGGACGTTCCCCAGGTACAACAAATTCTGACCCTTAGACGCATACTGTATGCGGATGATGCTGTTATTCTAGCTAGGACGCCCATAGCTCTCCAGAAGGCACTGGAATTGTATAACAAATATATGCAAGGCATTGATTTAAATATTAATATTTCAAAAACTTTTGTGATGAACTGTGGCAAAGGTAGCAAAAAGAGTAAAATAGTATTGATTTAGGTTTATTGTGAATAGAGCAAACTTTAGAAGAACGGTAGATATTTGTTACCAAACGATGTTTTGGATTTATCCCCCAACGCATCTTAATAACGCAGTAGGGGGCATATGTTTATTCTTTTTTGCTCCAAAGCTGTAAACTTATTTTATCATTTTTACATATGGATATTTAAACTTGGTAACACTGTCTTGTATACCTATTGGGTGGATTACCTTTATCGTCTACACATTACATCTAAATGTTTTTCAGCGAAAATGAGATGTTCTTTTTTACTATGCACATACGCACTCTGTTTTTGCACGCATTTGATCAAACAAAGTAATAGCTTTTAGTTAGGCAAGAGGTGAACAGAGGGACAAATAGTACCATTGATATAAAGACATAGTTCCAAACGCTGTTTTGGATTTATCCCCCAATGCATCCTAATAATGCAGTAGGGGGCGTACGTTTCATCGTTCTTGATCCACAGTTTCACCTAATTTTAATAATTTAATAATCTGGTAGATTAATTTGAAATAATGACCGGCATATTTATTAGCTGTATTGTTGTCACCGCTTTTAATTACCTTGAATCGTCTATCTCTTTTTTGAAGCATTATCTTCTTGGGCTCATTTGTTACCATCTTTATATATTCATAAACCAGAACCATGGAAATGAGCTTTTTTGAACTATATTTTGTATATACAGGTTTTTATAAACTTTCTTTTATGTTTTATGTATTTAAAATGTTATGTTATATTGTACATGCTTTTATGGATTGAAATTAACTTTCCGAATAAAGCTTATTTTGATTTGATTTGATTTGTATATTTAGATGGAAAGCCCTTAGGTAAGGGCGTGCCGTCTTTGTTAGCATTAACGGCAGCCAAGATATCATTATCTAGTCTATTTTTTAACAAGTAATTACAGAAACAGTAGCAGTCGCTACTGCAGATTTTGCAGCTTCATCAGCCAGATATTTCCCTACAACGTGTGCTCCAACGTGCTGATGACTCCACGTATGAATGACGTCGGTCAGAGGCAACCTATCTTTCAGGTCTGCCACTTTCACCCAAAGCGTTTTTTGCTTGATTTTGTTGCCTTTAGAATCTTTTAATCCATTTTGGTGCCAATAAATGTAGTCATCTTTATAGGACTGGACACAGTAATACAAATCGCACACTATATGTGTGGGAATTCTCGATCTCTATGTTCCAGTGCAAAAAACGAAGCGTTCAGTTCAGCAAACTGCAGTGCAGTCCCTTAAGGACTGCCTGCAAGTTTTTTGTGGTTGGAATTTTCCATCCAACATTACTCCAACAACAGTGGCGCATGGCGCTGAACATTGTCACTTAGTCCCTATTGAAGGCTGGGCTGCACCAGAAGTATAAATTATATATTTATACAGGTCTAGTGGTAAAAACAGTGCTGGAAATGGGATAGACATGCTCATGTTGTAGAAATTCTTGTGTCTGTAAAGACGGGTCAAAGACAAAGTCTACACCAACCACTGTTAAGGATGTTCTCCCATTATGTCCATCTAGGATGGAGCGCTGTAGCATTTTGAACGCTTGTCTTTGTGACAGCCTCTAAGGCTGGCACCGGAGAGAACTATAATGCGTTTCCCTTGTAAATGCGAATTATGTGCAATCGGCACGGTCTCACCTTCATTAAACATGTGTATAACATAACGTGTATTTGTAAAGCGCATGTTCACCCAAGAGTATCTTGGCACTGAATAACAGATGTTTAGTGTTACCTAACTCATTGGTACTCATTTTATCGACCTCAGAAGGATTAAAGGCTGAGTGGACCCGCTCGGTTTTGAACCTGTGGCCATGAGGTTGAACACAGGTCTCTACAGTGGATGCTTTAGTCCACTAAGCCACCAGACCCTATAAAGGTGATATCGGTAGGTCGAATTGCACCCACTATATAACGTGGATGACTAAGTTTGTGGTTTTTACACATATGTGTAAGTGACGTGTCGCAAGTTAGGCAGATTGTAAAGATCTGAGTATATCCGTATTTACTGATGCCCAACATGTATTGGAAAATTAGGGTGTATTAAGTCATAAAGTGATTTGATGCACTGTGCATAGTAAGGTGTGTATATTCTGCCAAAATTAAGGAATCCTAACAAGGACCGTAGTTTCTTTAAGGTGTTTGGAGGTTGCAATTGTGCACTTTCTCCAGAAAGTGAGGGTCAAGACTCTTACTCTCATATGTATGTTCATCTTGTAAGAAAAGGGAACTTGGAAATGCTATTTTAGATTTCTTAATGTTGAACTTATGGCCAGTGTCTGCAAATCCCAATATTATGCTATCTATGCTGGTCAAATGTAGGTTTAACTCATCGTCCGTCAGGTAGATATCATCCACATAGGACAATGCATCTGGGTCAGTATCATGTAGAATTTACACTATACAGGCTGCAAATAGTCCTGGACTGTTTTTATATCCCATGGCGAATTGTGCTAAACTATGTTGGAAGCCAAGCCCTAAGAAGGTTGTCCAATCTCTGCTTTCAGGCGCTAGATTTGGGCAGAAAAAAACCATTGTATATTTGCAAGGTTTTGTATTTCTTACAGGCTGTTTTGTTTTAGTGCCGTACTATATGTATTATGTATTATGTATTGCAAAAGTACGTGTATGACTGTTTAAATGTCTATAGTCTAAGACTATGCAACATGAATGATACCGGTTTCAAAACAGGAAAGGATGGGTTATTCATCTAAGATACACAGGGTTCAGTTACTCCCTGGTACTCCAATTGAGAGAGTATTTCTCGAACAGGTGCTTTAGCATCCTGTTTCATGGGGTATTGTGGTTGCACTTGCAGTGTCGACCGTTTCGGTATGAAATGATAAGCAGAGTCCTTATTCCTGCCGACATCATTATGATATAAAGCTGAGGCTTGTGCAAGAGCCCATTCTGCTGTGTAGGCTTGTTGGACTTCATAAGGGACAAGAGCGGAAAATTAAGGCATTATTACATCCTCAACCTTGTGGGGATGTCTGGACAAACTACGGGGGCCAATCGACCTCTGCTGAAAGGGTGTCGTAAGATTAAGTCATATTCACCCTGTATATCACTCGATTGGTGAGCTGTATGTCACCCTCACGTCGAGGAGAGTCACTGCCCAACTCCTGTTCAGAAGGAGGGTTCTTAGTGTCTGTGTCATACTTCGCAGTTATAGCCCCAACTTTGTTTTTCTGAAATGTGGCTTTAAATTTAGGAGATTTTTTCCTCCTCCTTTGTCTTCACGGTAGACAAGCGTTGTGACTCTCTTTCCTTTTCACGTACTCTACTTGTCTATGATCAGATCACCCTCCTCTGCCGTACGTACTGCTTGTCGGTCAATCCCTGAAAGAAACGAGCAGAACATGTATCAGAAACCTGATGCCTGTCTGGAGCCTTGATTTGTGTGCAATCATGCAAATTGTAGCACCTCTCAGACGGCTCCGGCGGGTGTAGAACCTCCGTGAGGTTTACCTTTCTGTTTTTGTTTATATTTCTCCCATGGTTTTGTTAACAAACTCAGGGTTCTGCTAGCCTTCCTTATCTGAACTAGGTTTGCCAAGTGGTGGTTTAGTAGGTTTGGTTCCCAAATTATTGTTTCATAAGGTTGTATACACACCAGCAATCATTATAGTCCGTTGTCGGTAATCTTGTGCGACCGAAGTGAGCCCCTAGCGTATAGCCAGAGATGCTGCTTCCCCATTAATGTTAAACAGAATCATTGCATACTCGACAGGAACATTTCCCATTAGTTTCATCCCAAAACCCAGGGCAGCAGCTGCCCTGTGTTCGTTCTGTATTTGTTTTTACAACTCACCCAGGACTAACATGGACAGAGTACCACGACTTATTGTCTAAGCTGAGGCAAAGAATGTCACCAATAGTGGGAACCTTTCAGTGGAGTAAGCACAAAGTCAATATTCTTTGCTTGTCTTGTGGTCTTGTTAGGGAAAACACCGCTTCAATTTGGTCGATCTTTTGGGCGTTCCAAAATGGAATTTCTTCAAGATTGGTGGGAAATCTTCCCATAACTGAATGAACAATTACAGGACTTATTGTATGCACTGCAGGCAACTTGAGTTAAGGATCTATAGAGTCTGACTGTACCAGTATACAATGGTTGTAGTTGTTGAGCATTAAGAGTTGCTATATCGGAGTATGCTGTGCATTCAACTAATTCTGGCCAGATCGCCCGTCATTTCTAAGGGGACCTATGCATACTGGTGCAAGTACATGTGGAAGGGCGCCACAGAACTAAGTACGATTTTCCCAATGTGAATGTGGTATTTCTAAGAGCACATATGCTCTGTGAACTGCTGGTGGTACAACAATTGTGTATTCATGAAATGTATTTGTTTGAACATCCACAGCCGGAGACTTGACCCAAGAATAAAAGACTTCAAAGCGATACCCATCGTGAAGTTCAACCACCAAAATAACGTCACCACCTGCATTAGTAGGGCCATGTACAGTTACATGTGCATGGACAGCAGTTCTGCAATTAACTGGAATTAAAATAGTTTGTGGCTGCGCCATGGTCAGAACAGCAATGAAGACAAAGTGGCAGTACAAAAGTGGGTTATCCATTTAAACTTTTAAGCTTGATAGACCAACAGAGTTAGGTGCTTCCTAAAATAATGTGGCAGATTAATCCCCAACACTGCTGACTCCTCCGGTGGTAGGTGTAAGGTTTATTATGGTCACGCACAAGTACCACTCGAGAGACCCGTGGATAAGTACCAGACCAATCTTTGGTAGCAGCATTTTGCAGGGATTCTGTTTAGGAACAGACTTATGCCTGGATGTCACTTTACCACATCAATACCTAAGGGCCCAAATCCGACTAGCTCATAGTGCCATACCTACTCTCCTAATCTGAGTAACGGATAATTTGGCAACCTAGAACACAACACTCTAGACCCCAAGGGAACTGTGGAAACAGATAATCACCTTTTGTTTCTCACTCATGTATGCCCATAATAAATGAAAGCAAGACACAAGAAAAGTTTACAATGTTTATTGAAACTATTGTGCTCTTTCATGAAAAAGCTGTGCTGCAATTTGAAATTATATACAACTGAGCAAAGTAATCCGCATTACAAGCAAACTGTATACAATGAAAAGCCCTATCATGGCTAATGATATATCTGCCTAAGCCTACCCTCACTGTGTGAGCACAGTGATCCATCCGTGATCTCTGGTATCAGCACTGGACCCCATACCTGGCATTTTTAATTGACCAGTCTGCATCTCAGCGCAAAGCTAGTGGACCTTTCCCTCTGCTAGAAATCCTCCTCTCTGTTTTCAAAAGGCAAGTCTCAGTTTATATAATAAGAAGTACCATGTTGGAAAACAGCAGCTGGGTCTCTATGTTGTGTCTTCATGTTAAGCTATGTTGCTGACCGACCATAGAAAGACAGGGCACAATGTTCAATTTTGTCTGGAAAAATTCAGACTGAATCCCATGAAGAAGTAAAGAATAATAAACACATGCAGTGTATTTCTAAAATAATGTTGTGGCACAAAAAGAGACGTGTTATTTTGTAACGTGTGCAAAGCATAGGCGCCTAAAAAGTGCAGTTAGGTTAAAATAAGGGATAAGTGGGCCCTGAAGGGAACTCACTACAAAAGGTTTTCCCAAAGAAAAACTGTTGAAATAAAGAAAATAATGAAAATTAGTAGTAAAGAAATAGCCATTGTGACAACATTTTCATCTGTAGCTTCTTGTCACGATGGCTAATTTACAAAAGCAATACATGTTATGTCTGACAGACCCCTCTGGTTGCAACAATCTATAGGGTATGTGTGTTGCTCAAAATTATGGAATATCTAGAGCCAACATCTGAGCTGCACATGATGACTTTCCATTGTTTACGTACTACACAGCAATTTCTATGGTAAAAAAAAGAATGGAAAAAGGTATAAAACACCTATGTATTTTGAGTTTAGGAACAGTGGTTTGTAAATCTCTGAATTTGGGGGTTGCCATACTATAATGTGACTTGGAGGATATTTTCCAAAATGCATTCTTTGTTTTACACTGGCTTACATTTGGAAGTCACAAATGCAGGGAAATACAACTGGTACCAATAAGTGTTTTACTATTCTGTTACTTCATGTCTCCCGATTTAAAAACTGTACACCTCCCGTGTATCTGGGCCTAGCGCCTGTGACACAAAATGGCCCAAAATGTTACTTGGAGAAATTTTATTTCACCTAAGAGAATCTACACTATTTTGTTTTTTTTTTAAATGTGGGTTGCTGCAGATTTTGGGCCCTAAGTCAACCGCCACCCCGAGAAACCTACCAAACCCAGCCAATTCTGAAAACTAGACACCCGGGGGTATCCAGGATGGTGTTACCGGTGTGGTTCTCACGAGTTTCTTACCCAGAACTCAATCTTCCACTGAAACCGACCCTGTTTTTGCAATGTGGGTAACTGTCGGTTTTTGGACCCTTGCTCAGCTGACACGTAGGGAAACCTACCAAACCCATGCATTTCTAAAAAATATACACACTGGGAAGTCGAGGGTGCGTTACTTGTGTGGCTTTCACAAGGTTTTCTGAACCTGAAGTCCTTGCAAACCTCAAACTTTGGCCAATAACAAATTTTCCTAATTTCTATCAGGAAGTGTTCTGGAATCTGCAGGAATTTCCAAATTTCCTACCATGCTGATTTCTTCCACATCTCCAAGAAAAAATGGTGCCTCACTTGTATGGGTGGGTATAATGCCCGCCAAAATAGAGCAGCCAAAACACAATGTGGCAACATGAACAGAAGAACTAGCTGCAGTTTTTTGGGTCTGGGCTCTGTTGCCATTCAGGGAATCCTACTGAACTCAGTCATTTCTGAAAACTAGAAACCCAGGGAGACTTGGGTGGATCTTGCAACTTTTCTCACCCACAATGCCCTGCAAACTTTGCTGAAAATAGCACATTTTCCTAATATTTCTGTGATGTAAACTCATGAGAGTTCCCGTTGACCCTGGTTTGATCCTTTCCTGTAGTGGGGACTAGGTCTAGACACACACGTGGGGTAGCATTTTTATCGGAACAGGTGGGGGAACACTGAGTGGTCGGAATTTCATCGTTCCCAGCAGAGTCCGAAAGTTTACTACATAGGGTGGAAGTCTACAATTTATGTTCACCTTCACCCACGACAAAAGCTATGGACAGCCATCTAAGATTTATAAGTGGATTTAAACCAATTGTATTATTTCTCTTTTGCACTACCCAACTGGTACCACTTCTTGCACTTTTTTCAATGAGCACTTTGTCAAATGTGCTCCACCCCCTATAAATAATGGTAATAACAGTATGACCTTATGTATCACAACTGTTGTATCATCTTAAAACATTGATCTTTTTATTTGGAACCACATATAGGAAGCTATCATCAGAGAGCAGAGGTCCTTTCCTTTTTCAACTCATTTTTTTTAATTGATTAATTTAGGCTGAGTGCTAGCTGCAGCGCTCGTAGTCAGTTTAGCATCCAGCACACTTTTCGTGGCTCTATAAGATCGCGGACTCCACCAAGCACAACAAACTTCCACCACATCCTGTCTCTCTGCATTGGCTCCCAAGACGCGCTGATTTCCCGTTGCAGAACCACACCAATCAGTAGGTTATAGTATTTTATTTTACCTACTGTTTGAAATCCAATCTCTTCGAATTGGTGTGGGCGATAAATTGTTCAACAACTATATGTCCTGCCATTCATTTCATCCCTTTTGTATTCTAGGTGTGCCTTCTCAAGTTTCAGTCGATCATGCTGCTTTTGTTCTGATTGAAGTGTAGTTGCTTTTAGACAGTGGGCCATATAAGTGGGTAGAGGAATCTGAGATGGGTAAGAGGTGTTAATCCCACTACTTCCTGGTGCCCAAGAAGGACACATGAGATCCTAGCAGTCAGCCCTTCATCTCCAGTGGGCACAGCACCAAGGTTTCTGTTGGACAAGATCTTCATCACAAAAAAGACACCTCAGAATCTTCGTTGAGGCATGTAGATAGCAGCTTCTTTTGCGGCTGGCCACTCCCAATTACACCCAAATGTAATGCTTTGCTGTTAAGCACGAGGTACAACCAAATTGCACAAAATGAATCCCTTTCAGGGTGTAAGTTTGAAATATAAAAGCACTACATAAAAACTCTCAGATATGGTTAAATGTATTTATTAAAACAGTATACCAGATGGCAGCTGATTATAACGCACTTATAAAAATGAATGCCAGTCAACAAGAACCAATGAATAAATGAAGATACACACAGACAAAAAGACAGATAAAGATATCTATCCTATCCTATCCATCCTATCTATCCATCCATCCATCTATCTATCTCAATAACAATGATCAGAGAAAATACCACACTGGCTGCAATGTCTTCATCTAGGCCCTCCCATGACTGGGGGTCCCACAGGCAGCCCTACGTCAAGAAACCATTTCCAAGACGCTTGACATTGTACATGTTACCTTAAGTACGCAAGAATCAGTTGGATCCCCCAGTTAGGCCCATCGTCTCAGGATGTGGCTCTTTGTTTGAGCCTCTTGGCAAATACTTGGATTACTTTCTGCAACCAATAGTATAGTTATGGCGATCATAGGTACAAGACACTACAGACTTTTTGGTACGATTAAATAATTTATCCAGGGATAATATTGAAAAGTGGGTGTTGTGTACCATAGATGATACCTCACTGTACACATTGATTCCTCTTATAGAAAGGATTGAAGCAGTTGAATGGGCATTAATTAATCAGGCTAATTTGAAAGCCAACAAAGTGTTCATGTTCGGAGAGGTTACAGTTTTGTCTTCAACAGTTAATTCAAATGAGAGAATGATTTTTTATTTACAAAAAACGGTGGCACCTCCATGGTCTTTGAGGGGGTCTGTCTGTATATGCTAATATCTTCACTGCAAAATGTGAACATATTTTTATCTTTTCTAAGAAGGAATGGAGCGAACACTTGATTTTCTACTGTAAATATATAAAGGATTTGTTCCTAATTTGGAAAGATTCTGAGGATACCCTCACATAAAATATAATAGAACTCCGCACCAGAAATGACAGGATTAAATTTACCCATACTATCAGCACGACTGATGTGGCATTTTGGGATGTAGAGATCGAGAAAAGTGGGAATGAGGTGAATACCAGTGTTTATACCAAGCCAACCGACAAACAATGTCCTACATTTCCAGAGTTTTCCTCCTCCACAGTTAGGTGAGGATTTACCATACTCACAGATGATGAGAGTTAAAAGAATTTAATCTAAGACAGACTTGTGTGACTTGGCTATAACGCGATTCAGACACAGATATTACCGAGGGTATCATACCCATGGTCATGTAGAGACCGCGGAAGAACCCATTGGGCAGAAAGAACGTCAAAAATTATTGATTGAAAAACTGAAAGCTGAGAAGAATCAAATGGTGTTTGTGTTTAATTCATCCACCAAATCAAAGTGTATAAAAAAAAAATCATTCTAAAACGGTGGGAACTTATACAAACAGAGCCAAAATTCAATGACCTATTTAACCACGAACCAATATTTGCATACACAAGGACCAAAAATATTAAAGAATTGTTATCATCAAGTGACACAACTGATCAGGTACATTTGGAAGGCATGAAAGCGTGCCAAAATTGCGTGCATTGCAAGAACGTGATTGTAGGCAACATTA